>NW_026521822.1:2400429-4800859 GCF_021234435.1 Artibeus jamaicensis
TCCTCATCCTTTGAGGGTCATTGTTTGTTTGTTTTTTTGAGGCTTCATTAAATAGGCATGATTAACTGCATCATTGGCCATTGGTGACTGAACTCAATCTTCAGCCCTTCTTCCCTCCCCAGAGGTTTAGGGTGGTAGGCTGAAAGTTCAACCCTCTAGTCCAGTGTTTTTTCCTCCTCCCCCAACCAGCTCCTATCACAGGTAGCTTTCCAAAAGTCACTTTATTAACATAAACCTAAGTGTAGTTGAAAGGGACCTGCTATGCATTAAAATACACACATTCACCTTTATCTCTAGAGTTACTTCAAGACCTGTGAACAAAAGATGTCCCTATTGCTCTTAACACTTAGGAAGGAAACTACAAAGATTTAAGGAACTATGTGCTGGGAACGGTGGCTAAAGAGCAAAAAATGTATTTCTTGTTATAAACCACAATATTACAGAAAAAATACAAAATCATACAAAACAGTTTTAAACTTTTATTATTAAATTTTTAGGTTATTAGATTTTATTTTTATATACAAGAAACATAAAATTATTGTGTCAAATGCCTCAAAAAGTTTCTAAACACTCTTAATTCTGCCCCAGACTGTGAACCACATATTGAGTAACTATGTTCTAGTCAAATTCTGAACCTTAAAATCCAATAATTTCACCCCATTTAAAAAACTTGCAAAACTTTTTGGCCTGACTTTCTAAATCTGCACAAGTGTCTCCAGTATACTTTTATCAAATTTTATTAAGGAATAATTTATATACAACTAACTACCTACATTTAAAGTGTATATGAGAAACTAGACCCTATAAAACTTAGATTTTTGACAAAATTTACTGTCAGAAAAAGAGGAAATGACAGGAAAGACCTAAAATTCATATTTCTGTAGAGCAGATGTGTTTTAAGCCCCATTCATCCGAAACTTTCTCAATGGAGTAAATGGCCTTACTTGCCCACAGCTGCCTGCCCTTAGGAGGCACAGATCTCAACCATTTGTCTGAAAAACAACCACTATGGTGATATTTAAGGGTATTTACCAGTGTGCTTTTTGTAGTGTCAAATTTGGGAACTTTGGGTGAACACATACAGACTTTTTGTAGTGGCTTGTGGTTTGTACCAACCTCCCCGCCCAGCTCAGATCATACCAGGGTGTACAACCTGTCTGTCGCTGGCCGGGTGCAGCCCAGGATGGCTATGAATGCAGCCCAACCCAAAATCATAAATTTACTTAAAACATTATGAGCTTTTGTGTGTGTGTGTGTGTGTGGTCACATGTCACGGTGTATTTAATGTGTGGCCGAAGACAACTCTTTCAGTGTGACCCAGAGACGCCAAAACATTGGACGCCACTGCAAGATCACCCTTCAGAACCACCACAGCGCTAGGAGAGGATAGGTGTCTGCGATAGACTGCTGGGCACGCTTAGGAGGTGCCCTAGCCAGACAGCAAGTCCCTGGTCTTTTCCCTGAGGCCTCCAGGCCACCGCGGTGCGGGGCTGCCCTCCCGCCTCTGGATTCCGCGCTCGTGCCACCTTCGCCTGCTGCAGAGAGGACAGGAGCCCGGATCAGGCTTGGCTCCCCCCTGAAAAGGCATTGCCTGGCCAAAGAGGGCCGCCAAGACTGGATGGCGGTTCTGGGGCCACAGTTTGCTGCGTGCCACAAGTTTTAAGAAGGCAAATGCTGCACAGGAGACACCTCCATCTTTCCAACCTCTCCTGTAGTGCCTTTTCCTAGCAGAATATACTCGAACCGTTCAGATTTTTAAAAAACGAAAAGCAGCCATTTATCAGCATATCCCTCTTCCCCTCCCCCTCCTCAATCCTCTTTTCACAGGACTATGACAAACTGCTTCATTTCCTGATTGCAGAGCGTGACCCACCGCGCTTGCAGCAATTGTATAGCCAAATGGCCGCGGGCTTTAACTTGGGACAAAGAAAGTGAATTCCTAACAGAGGACCTCCTTTAAATCATTTGAATAATGGCCCTGGCCCCAGCCTCTCCCTGTGCGTCCACTAACCCACTAACGCGAGATGTTATCCAGAAGAGGCGCTGCCAGGGCCGCTGTGGCTTGGAGATATATTGAAGCGCCAAAATGTCCATTTTGGGAGCCATTCAGGGAAAGAAAGAAAAACAGTCAGGAGAAAGCAACTATGAAGCACATGTTTTTAGTATAGTCAAGTTTCTTTCACAAGCAGGAGGACTAAGCAGACATTTAAATATATATATATGTATTTATATTTTAATAATATTTATTTGTAGAGTTAGAGGGAGGGAGAAAGAGGTAAAGAAATATCCGTGGGTTGCTTCTGGCCTGCACCCCTACCCAGACAATACCCCTGCCCCTCTGCAGGCATGTGCCCTGATGGGGACTCAAACCTGGGACCTCTCACTCTGCAGGAGGACCTGCTCAACAGAGTCATGCTGGCCAGGGCTGAACAGACATTTTTATAGTCTGGTAAAGAGCCCAGACATGGCATGTTGCTTAGCAACATAAAGTATTAATATAACCATTAAGGTGAAAACTTACAATAACAGACAGGTAGTACAAAGCTCATTATTGAATGCCTGATGGCTAACTGGAAAGAGAGGTAGTTTTGCTTCTCCAAATATCCTTTTTAAAAATATATATATTTTATTGATTATGCCATTACATTTGTCCCATTCCCCCCCATTCCCCTCCACCCTGCACACCCCTGCCCCACCATTCCCCCCTCTTCAGTTTATGTCCATGTGTCTCAAGTTCTTTAGATTCTATATTTCTCATACTATTCTTGCTCTCCCCCTATCTATTTTCTACCTACCGTCTATGCTACTTATTCTCTGTACCTTCTACCCCCTTCTCCTCCCAATCTGTGGGGGCGACTTTCCTTGAAAGTCCCCACAGCCACCACGGATGAGAGTAAACATGACTGAGATATGATGATGTGATCTGCTTAGGGAGGAGAGGTGGCCATTTTCCCAGAGGAAAAAGTCCGTGAGCAGTGGCCAGTTTCTCAGGGGAAAAAAGGCATTGAGCCCCCTTCTCTAGAGCTTTTATTGGGTTCTAATACACAGGAATATAGGGTGGCAAGGATCAAATAGTAGATAACATTTCAAAGAAATCTGAGGGCTTGTAAACATGTTTATCACATGTTTATACAAGTTTATCACATGTTTATATATATATTGTGTTGGCCAAAAAGTCCATTTAGTTTTTTCAATGTCTCAGACTCTGTCAGGAACAGAGTTTTAGAGTTTCCTGCTTGAACCCTTAACGTATGAATGAAAGCACTCTTAGCAGAGCAAATTTCACAGGCTTATCAGGAAGTCTTTGTGATGCCAGATTTTTCCCCAGGACCCGTTCTAGCAAGGCAAGGAGCTGCACCTCTCTCCATCAGGTATTCAGGCTTAAGGGGATTAGAGCCAGAGGACTTCTCCCAGAGAACATGGGGACTCACGCTATGTCAAAGCCAGGGGGCAAGAGTCCATTGCTCTTTGTTGCAGCCCCCCGAGTTCTTCCATGAAGGCCTCCTAAGTGATTGAGTCTGGCTTAGGTTGCCCCCCACTGTGAGGGGTCTTACCTGTCATTGACTTCTGACCAAGCTTTGGGGGCAGGGAGAAGAAACTGAGGCAGGGTTTGCTACCAGAGACGAGCTTCGTCTCCTGTGGCTCCTATTCCGAAGGTCATCCCTTGTCCTTAGCGACAAGGGGTCCAGATACAATTCCTAGAACCAGGTAGAGCAGTCTACAACACCACTCCCCTGTTGCTAACCCTCCACGTGATCTCCATTTCTGTGGCTCCGCTCCTGATCTAGCTGTCTGCTTAGTTTGCTTTTCTTTTAGGTGTGGTTGTTAATAACTACCCCTAAAATGAGTTTGCTATCCATTCACTGTTCATACTTTTTATCTTCTTTTTCTTAGATAAGTCCCTTTAACATTTCATATAATAATGAAATGGTGATGATGAACTCGTTGAACTTGATGTTATCTAAGAAGTGCTTTATCTACCCTTCAATTCTAAATGAGAGCTTTGCTGAATACAGCAATCTTGGATGTAGGTCCTTGCCTTTCAGGACTTGGAATACTTCTTTCTAGCCCCTTCTTGCCTGTAAGGTCTCTTTTGAGAAATCAGCTGACAGTCTGATGGGAACTCCTTTGTAGGTGACTGTCCCCTTGTCTCTTGCTGCTTCTAGAACTCTCATCTTCATTTTAATCTTTTTTTTTTTACTATTAAATTTTATTTAGTTACTTTTCAAGTACAATTTTTTTTTATCTATTTCTCCCATCCCACCCCACCCCCCCGCCCGGTCTCCCCCCTCCCTCCCATTCCCCCCCCCCCAAGTCCTCATCTCTGTGTCTTTCATACTTGTTCCTCAAAATCCCTCCCCCCTTTTTCCCCTTAAGTTCCCTTCCCTCTCCCCTCTGGTCGCTGCCCACTTGTTCTCTATTTCAGCGTCTTTGTTTTTATTCTGTTTGCTTGTTTGTTTTATTCTTTAGCTTCCTGTCAAAGGTGAGATCATATGGTATTTGTCCTTCAATGCCTGGCCTATTTCACTCCGCATAATGCTTTCCAGTTCCATCCATGTTGTTGCAAAAGGTAGTAGCTCCTTCTTTCTCTCTGCTGCATAGAATTCCATGGTGTATATGTACCACAATTTTTGGATCCATTCATTTACTGATGGGCACCTAGGTTGCTTCCAACTCTTGGCTATTGTAAATTGTGCTGCTATGAACATTGTGGTGCATAGGTTCTTTGAAATTGATGTTTTAGGATTCTTGGGGTATAATCCTAGCAGTGGAATTGCTGGGTCAAAAGGCAGGTCAATTTTTATTTTTCTGAGAAAATTCCATACTGTTTTCCATAATGGTTGTACCAGTCTGCAATCCCACCAACAGTGAACTAAGGTCCCCTTTTCCCCACACCCTCTCCAACATTTGTTGTTTGTTGCTTTGTCTATTATAGCCATCCTGACTGCTGTAAAGTGGTATCTCATTGTGGTTTTAATTTGCATCTCTCTGATAGCTAACGATATTGAGCATCTCTTCATGTGTCTCTGGATATTCTGTATGTCCTCCTTGGAGAAGTGTCTGTTCAAGTCCTTTTCCCATTTTTTAATTGGGTTCGATGTCTTCCTAGAGTGGAGTCGTGTAAGTTCTTTGTATATTTTGGAGATTAAACCTTTGTCTGAGGTATCATTGGCAAATATGTTTTCCCATACAGTTGGTTGTCTTTTTAATTTAATACTGTTTTCTTTAGCCATGCAGAAGCTTTTTATTTTGATGAGATTCCATTTGTTTATTCTTTCCTTTATATTCCTTGCTCTAGGGCACATATCCGTAAAAATGTTGCTGCGTGGAATATCTGAGATTTTCTTGCCAATGTTCTCCTCTAGGACTTTAATGGTGTCATGGCTTATATTTAAGTCTTTTATCCACCTTGAATTTATTTTGGTGTATGGTGTAAGTTGGTGCTCAAGTTTCATTTTTTTGCACGTAGCTGTCCAGTTCTCCCAACACCATTTGCTGAAGAGGCTATCTTTACTCCATTTTATGTTACTGCCCCCTTTGTCAAATATTAATTGACTGTAGAGAGTTGGGTTGATTTCTGGGCTCTCTGTTCTGTTCCATTGGTCTATGTGCCTATTTTTATGCCAGTACCAGGCTGTTTTGATTACAGTGGCTTTGTAATACAGTTTGATATCAGGTATTGTGATCCCTCCTACTTTGTTCTTCTTTCTCAAAAGAGCAGCTGCTATTCGGGCTCGTTTATGATTCCATATAAATTTTTGAAGCGTTTGTTCTATGTCTGTGAAATACGCCATTGGTACTTTAATAGGTATTGCATTGAATCTGTATATTGCTTTGGGTAGTATGGACATTTTGATGATGTTAATTCTTCCAATCCATGAACACGGTATATGTTTCCATTTGTTTGTGTCTTCCCTGATTTCTTTCTTCAGAGCTGTGTAGTTTTCTGCATACAGGTCTTTTACCTCTTTGGTTAGGTTTATTCCCAGATATTTTATTTTTCTTTTTGCTATATCGAATGGGATTTTTTCCTTGATTTCTGCTTCTGCTGATTCATTGTTTGTATACAAAAATGCCTTTGATTTCTGGATATTGACTTTGTATCCTGCTGTTTTGCCAAATTCATTAATTAGTTTGAGCAGTTTTTGGGTAGAGTCTATAGGATTTTCCATGTACACTATCATGTCATCTGCAAACAGTGACAATTTTGTTTCCTCCTTTCCTATTTGGATGCCTTTTATTTCCTTTTCCTGCCTGATCACTGTGGCCAAAACTTCTAATACTATATTGAATAGAAGTGGTGAAAGTGGACATCCTTGTCTTGTTCCTGATCTTAGTGGAAAAGCTTTTAGTTTTTTCCCATTGAGTATGATATTGGCTGTAGGTCTCTCATAAATGGCCTTTATTATATTGAGGAATGTTCCCTCTATCCCCATTTTGCTGAGTGTTTTTATCATAAATGGGTGTTGTACCTTATCGAAAGCTTTTTCTGCGTCTATTGATATGATCATGTGGTTTTTGTCTTTGCTTTTGTTTATGTGATGTATTACATTTACTGTTTTGCAAATGTTGAACCATCCTTGCATCCCTGGGATGAATCCCACTTGGTCATGGTGTATAATCTTTTGGATATATTGTTGGATGCGATTTGCTAATATTTTGTTGAGGATTTTAGCATCTATGTTCATCAGCGATATTGGCCTGAAGTTTTCTTTCTTTGTTGTATCTCTATCTGGTTTTGGAATTAGGATGATGCTGGCTTCATAAAAGGAGTTAGGGAGTTTTCCATCCTTTTGGATTTTTTGGAACAGTCTGTGAAGAATGGGGGTTAGCTCTTCCTTAAATGCTTTGTAGAATTCTCCTGTGAATCCATCTGGTCCAGGGCTTTTGTGTGATGGGAGTTTTTTGATTACTGCTTCAATTTCTTTTGCTGTTATTGGTGTATTGAGATATTCTGCTTCTTTTTCATTGAGTTTTGGAAGATTATATTTTTCTAGAAATGTGTCCATTTCCCCTAGGTTCTCAAATTTCTTGGCATACAGTTCTTCATAGTAATTTCTTACAATCCTCTCTATTTCTGTGGTATCAGTTGTAATCTCTCCTCTTTCATTTCTGATTGTGTTTATTTGTGTCCGTTCCCTTCTTTTCTTGATGAGCCTACTTAAAGGCTTGTCTATTTTGTTTATTTTTTCAAAGAACCAACTCCTGGATTCATTGATCTTTAGAATTGTACTTTTAGTCTCTATGTCATTTAGTTCTGCTCTGATCTTAGTTATTTCCTTCCTTCTACTTGCTTTGGGCTGTTTTTGTTGTTGTTCCTCGAGTTCTTGCAGGTGTAGAGTAAGGTCATTTGTTTGAAATGTTTCTGTTTTTTTTTAGGTAGGCCTGTATTGCTATAAACTTCCCTCTCAGGACTGCCTTGGCTGTATCCCATAAGTTTTGGGTTGTTGTGAGATCATTTTCATTTGTTTCCAGAAACTTTTTGATTTCTTCCCTAATTTCATTCTTGACCCATTCATTGTTTAATAGCATACCGTTCAGTCTCCATGATTTTGGGTGTTTTGGGTTTTTTCCTTTGGGGTTGGTTTCCAGTTTCACTCCCTTATGGTCAGAGAAAATGCTTGGTATGATTTCAATATTCTTGAATTTGTTGAGGCTTGTTTTGTGCCCTATCATGTGGTCTATCTTTGAGAATGTTCCATGTGCATTTGCAAAGAATGTGTATTTAGCTTCTTTGGGGTGAAGAGCTCTGTATATATCAGTTAGGTCCATTTCATCAAGGGTGTTGTTTAATGCCGCAATGTCTTTGTTGATATTTTGTTTGGAAGATCTGTCCATTTTTGATAGTGGGGTGTTAAAATCCCCCACTATAATTCTGTTGCTGTCTATATCTTTCTTGAATTCCTCTAAGATTTTCCTTATATATTTTGGTGCTCCTATGTTGGCTGCATATATATTTATGATGTTAATGTCTTCTTGGTGGATTCTTCCCTTGAGTATTATGAAGTGACCTTCTGGGTCACTCTTTATGGCTCTTTTTTTGAAGTCTATTTTGTCTGATATGAGAATTGCTACCCCAGCTTTTTTTCTTGTCCATTTGCTTGGAAAATTTGTTTCCAGCCTTTCACTTTTAGTCTGTGATGGTCTTTTGTCCTGAGGTGGGTCTCTTGTAGGCAGCATATGTGTGGGTCATACTTTCTTATCCATGACGCTATTCTGTGTCTTTTGATTGGAGCATTTAATCCATTTACATTTAAGGTTATTATTGGTAGGTACTTATTCATTGCCATTTTTGTACCTGTGTTCCTCTCTGTCTCTCTCTTTTCCTTCCTTTCCTTAAAGCAGACCTTTTAGTATTTCTTGTAGAGCTGGCTTGGTGGAGGCGTACTCTTTTAGGCTTCTCTTGTCTTGGAAGCTCTTTATTTGGCCTTCTATCTTGATTGAGAGCCTTGCTGGGTAAAGTAGCCTTGGTTGTAGGCCTCTGTTTCTCATTACTTGGAATATTTCTTGCCAATCTCTTCTTGCTTGGAGTGTTTCCATTGAGAAGTCAGTGGCTAACCTTATTGGGACGCCCTTGTATGTTATTTCTTTTTTCTCCCTTGCTGCCTTTAAGATTCTCTCTTTGTCTTGGAAGTTTGCCATTTTAATGATGATGTGTCTTGAAGTGGGCCTCTTTGGGTTCCTCTTGAATGGGACTCTGTGTGATTCCTGGATTTGTGTGACTTTTTCTTTTGTCAAATTAGGGAAATTTTCTCTCTTTACTCTTTCAAATATGTTTTCTATCCCTTGTTCTTCTTCTTCTCCTTCTGGTATTCCTATTATTCGGATATTATTACGTTTCATATTGTCTTGCATTTCTCTTAATCTCTCTTTATTCTTTCTGAGCCTCTTTTCCCTTTCCTGTTCTTTCTGTGAGATGCTTTCTACTTTGTCCTCCAATTCACTAATCCGATCTTCTGTTTCATCCACCCTATTTTTAATGCTTTCCACTGTGTTTTTTAATTCAGAAATTGTATTCTTCATTTCCTCTTGGCCCTTGCTAATAATTTCCATTTCCTTTTTCATGTTGATATAGTTGACAGTGAGATCATTGTAGCTTCCCTGTAGTTTCTGGTAGCTGATTGTGAACTCTTTGATCTTCCTGATAACCAGTGCTTTGAATTCAGTATCTGATAGTTGACTTGCCTCTGTTTCATCTAGCATTCTTTCTGAGGATTCCTCCTTTCCTTTCATTTGGGGATTGTTTCTTTGTCTTCCCATTGTTTGTGAGACTCTTCTTGTTAGCCTCAGCTTCTTAGATTAATCTGTTTTGACACCCTGGGTTTATGGTATGAATTTTTGTGGTGGAATGCCTGTGAATTTCAATGGTGCAGCCTCTTTTGGTTATCCTGTTGTTCTCTGCTTCCACCTACTCAAATATGCAGCAACTTGTGGCTTCTCTCCTACAACAATGTGCAATTTGTCTCTCTGACTCTACTATTGGGAGGCCTCTTCTATGGGTCCAGCTCTGGTCTTTTTATATTTTCAAGTTGATTGTGACTCTTGTGGGTAAAAGAAAGAAATGATAAGGAAAGAAATAAAAGGAAGAAAGAAAAAAATGGTAGGGGAATGGAAGAAAGAGCAATAAGTTTAGAAAGAAAAGAAAAAGAAATAAAACAGAAAATCCGGGAAAAGAGGACAAAAGTATGGAAAGATGAAACAGTAATAAAGTTTAAAAGAAATAACAGATTACTTTAAAAAAGCAAAAAGATAAAGAAAAGGAATGGAGAAGGAAGAAAGGTAAATAAAAAAAAGAAAGAATAAAAATAAAATAAAGTAAAAAAACAAAAAACAAATAACGCACAAAAATGATCTCTCAAAAACAACCTCAGAAAAAGGAATGTCACATGTTGGCTTCAAACTAGCCGAACCGGTTTTTCTGGTTGCAGTTGGCTGAGGGTCGATTGTTGTGATTTTTTCAGCCAGCCCCTCTCAGGATCCAGACACTTGGCGCCTCTCCCCCAGCTCCCTACAGTGGGGAACTAGGACTTTCTCGCAGCGCTCCCCTCCCAGGGGTTACTGCCATAGTCTGGTTTGCTGTGTTTGCAGGCACCTGCACTGGCCTAGTTGCCTGGTTCCCTCGGGATTGAGCACAGGCCTGCCCCCGTTCAGTTGGGAGGCCCCAGACCCTCTGCCCAGTCCTGGGCTCGCTGCCAAGCTGGGTGTGAAGCAGACCAGGCTGCAGTGTCTACTGGATTCAGAGCCCCAGGCTGCACCTCTGAGTTCTCCTGGGCTGGCAACCACAGAGTCTTTGGTTGGGGCCCTTTGTCCTCCGCACCCTCTCTGTAAACTCTATCAAACAAGTCTCTCCTGGCCCCCCACCTTGCTTGGCCAGAAAGGGAGGGGGTTGAGGGTCTCAGCTCTTTTCCCAGGACCCCTCAGCCTCCCGGGCTTCCAGATAGTCTGAGGGGGGTAGACTGGAAGCCGGGAGCCGATCTGAGGACTGGGCGCAGACCTAGAAACTCTGTGTGCTCGTCATGGCACGCTGCATGGTGTGTATCCCTTCTGCTCCTGTGTTTGTCTGAGTCCCCTGGCCAACCTCTGGCAAAAACAAAAAAAACCCCTAGGGATGTAGCAGCACCACGCCGGGTGCTGGACCCAGAACTGCGTGCAGGCTGAAATCTCCTCTGCTCCCCTCTGGTCGGGTCTCTTGGCCGGTCCGGGCCCAAAAATCCTAGGGAGGGAGCTTTCTGGGCGCTGAACGTTGGCCTGGGCGCCCTCAGGCACTTGCCCAGACACACTGCGTGTGGAGTGACTAGTTCCCCAACTTGCGCGCAGGCTGAAGTTTCTTCCACACCTCTGTGCCTGGGCCACTCGGCCTGCCCCGCAGAAGAATCCCAGGGAGGGAGCCGGCGGGGCGCTGAACGCTGTCCCAGGAGCCGTTGGGCTCTCGCCACAGGGCGCTGGTTCCCCTACCCTGCACCGGCTGTTTCTCCCTGCTCCGTCCCAGAGACTACTGTACCGCTGCTGTCTCCCTACCGTCTGGTTCCTCCGTGACCGATGAGGTTTCTGGTCTCTTATTTTCATATATGCTTGGCAACTGCTGGCTTGCTGGCCTCACCTCCTGCGATCGGATAGATTTCTGTCTCTTTTGTACTAGGAACTGGTATCTACTCCGTCCTAGTCCACCGCCATCTTGAAACCAAGTCTTCATTTTAATCTTGAGTAATGTAATTATGATGTGCTTTGGTGTGTTCCTCCTTGGGTCCACCTTCTTTGGGACTCTCTGAGCTTCCTGGACTTCCTGGAAGTCTATTTTCTTTGCCAGATTGGGGAAGTTCTCCTTTGTTATTTGTTCAGATAACTTTTCCACTTGTTGCTGTTCCTCTTCCCCTTCTGGTACCCCTATAATTCGGATGGTGGAACGTTTAAAGATGTCCTGGAGGTTCCTAAGCCTCTCCTCATTTTTTTTGAATTCTTGTTTCTTCATTCTTTTCTGTTTGGATGTTTCTTCCTTCCTTCTGGTCCACTCCATTGATTTTAGTCAGTTTTTTTTCCCATCACTATTGATTCCCTGTGCATTTTGCTTCATTTCACTTAGTGTAACCTTCATTTTTTCATCTAATTTGTGACTAAAATCCACTGGTTCTGTGAGCATCCTGATCACCAGTGTTTTGAACTGTGCATCTGATAGGTTGGCTATCTCTTTGTCACTTGCAAGTATTGGCTCTGGGGCTTTGAGCTGTTCTTCTGCTTGAGCCATAATATTTTGGTCTGTTTGCACATGTTATGTATAAGGGGCGGAGGCTTATGTGTTAACGAGGGCAGGTGTATCCAGTCACTGGGTTGTGACTGGGGGAAGGGTCAGAGAAGGAGAAATGCATTTGTTCTGCTCTCTCTCAGATTTTGGACCCCTCTGACACTTCCCACAAGCAAACTGGACCCTTCTGGTGCTAGTTTCTGGGTGTGTGGGCTTGTGTACAATCTAGGACCCTGTGGGTCTCCCCAGTGAACTCTCCTGTGAGGCTGGGAACCTCTCCCAGCAACTCAACCTCCGAAAGTTTTTTCAATCGGTGCTTTTAGGCTTTATTTTCCATCACTGGGGCCCTGGGTTGCGTGGTCTGTTTCACTGACCATTTTTAAACCTGCCTGGTTTATCTATGAGTGAATGTGTGTCTGCAGTCAGCCAGCCGCCTTGAGAGTCTTACTGGGTTCGGGACCCCTCTCTGCTGCTGCTGACTCTGCCCCTCTTACTGGTCTGAATGAATGGTTTGTTATTGTCAGACTTCAATAGTTCAATTTTCTGTCTGTTTTGGTTGTGTTTTTGTTTCTGAATCTTTGTTGTCCTTAAATTTGGTTGTGCAAGGAGGTACAATATTTCCACTTATGCCTCCATCTTGGCGGGAAGTCTTCCAAATATTTTTTTTAGAAAGATACCAAACATTCCTTTCAGAATGAATGGCAATGGAGTTCTTGGTACATTTAGTTCCATCTGATTCTGCTACTAATTTATGATGTGGGCATTCTGAGATAGCCAAAGTGATTAGCGTGAGCTTATTATGAATTTATTATTTCTGAAGATATTAAGTACTTACTGTGCAAAGCACAGGACTCTATTTATATGAAGTTCTTCATACATATATTTATTATCACCTTTTTATCTTGTTTTGCCCTCTCTGTTCCTTCCCTTCCCTAGCCCCAAAAAAGGCACAAGCAGAAAAGGTGATGACAGCCAGGGTGGAGCATGAGGAGGGTAACCAAACTGAGAGTTCATGCTTGAAATTTTGCCCAAGGTGGCTTCTGAAACTAGCAAAAATGAGAATATAAAGATTTGAGTCAATCATTAGTATGCTAGCTCTCAAGAATAATTTAGCAAACTTTGCAACCATGTCTCCAAGACTTCCCAGGAGAATTAGACTAGGCAATGAGATTGTTATGATTTTATTACAATTTCTACAACTAATAGCCATAACCCATTAGTTGTACCACTAGGTAAGTGTGGGAATAAAAAAAAATCTGAAAATGTTTTTAAAAAGTATATGTGTAAAGTTTTCCTTTTTGTAAATCATACTCCCAGCTGCTATAGTATATGTATAGAAAAGGAGTATAGTACTTAAAGTGGCCCTGGTAGTGTTTGTTTGTAGTTCACTGGAAGGTCACCAGATGGTCACCAAGTTTGAGTCCTACAAAACTACAAGTTGTAGTTCAAAAGACAGTGAGACTTGGCCAGTGAGGGTTTCAACACTTGGAGGTCTCTCCTGGAAAGTTGTGTGGAGATACAGGACTGATGACCTCCGGAACATAGGTATGAATTGGAATATGGCTGGGATAATGCCCATGTTGGAATAGAGAGTCTTGACCTTGTTTTCAGTTGTGATTTTACTGCTCCTTAACTTGTCTCTCTTAACTAGTCCATCTCCAAGTGTTCTTATAGTGTAGGAGAAAAATGACAATCCCTGGAAAGATATGATTAAAGCCTAATGAATATACTGGTATGAATGGGGAAATGTGTACAGCCACAGAAGAGAACAATAAGTGAAATAAGCCCTACCTAATCAAAGGAAGTTTGTCACATGTTTACAAGTTATTGTGTTGGTCAAAAAGTCCATTTAGTTTTTTCCATAAAAGAAAAGACACATTTTAATTTTCACCAATAACTTTATTGTTTTTGGATATTTGGATATTGCTATGTTGGCTATCTCCTGCATCATATAATGTTGATTGTTCTCAATGTCTCCATTTGATAGCTATAAATTTCAACTGGTCTACCTGACCATGGAGCATCATCCAGCAAGATATCTCCACCAGGAAACTTTGCAAATCACTTCTGACATGTTGGATCAGTCACAGCACCTTCTCCGTACATTGCACAAATCTTTTTTGCATTTCATTTGCATTTTTACCTTTCTTAAAATAATAAAGCGTAATATGTCAAAAATGTTGTGTATTTTCTTCCATCTTCAACATTAAAATTTAAATCCACCAATTTTGATAAGTTTTTAAAAAATGCACACTGATATGACAGCTGTCACAATACAATCTGACAAAGTGGTTTTAAATAAAGTTAAGACAACTAAGTGCTACTATTGAGGCAGGAGACAGCACAGGAAGAACTCTGAGATTGCACTGTTGGCCAGCATCTAGCGTCCTGGTTGCCAGGAAATGCCCTGTAGCACTGAGGTAGAATGAATAGCAAACCAAGGCAGGGAGGAGGAGGAAGATATGTCTCACCCACTAACTCAGCAGTCCTGAGCCTGGTCCAGTCATATTGCCAGGTGTTCCAACATCACAGGAAACACTATGTTAGTGAGAATGGAGGAAAGTCCTTGAAATTCTATGCAGCATTTCCACTATCTGGGAAAGAAAGTCTTGAAACTGTGCTTTCATTCCAAGGCCTAGAATGTGGGAGAAGGTCCATGGTGCCCAAAGAAGAAGTCCATAAAACAACTTTGGTTAATTGTCTATCTCTGGTCACTACTGGTTTTATGAGGGAGTCTCTAGTGTTTACAGAAAGATCCCATAAATAATTTTGGGTAACTGCCTCAACTTTAATTAAATTCCTCCTGTTACATATTTGTTTTACAACAAGATGTCAAAATGGGGTCTGGAACAAAATAAGGATTTGGGCTAACAGAGCCCCACACATGCCTAAGTTTGGGTTGTCCTGTCTTTCCCCATCCCCAGGAAAGCTGGCACCACCTTTACCCATCAATCAATATGTAACTTCTTGACCCCTATCCCACCAAGTATATAAGTCCTCAGAATGAAGGACTTGCTCTTTTTGCTATTGGCTCTCTTAGCTCTCTGGTTGAGGCAGGAGATAGGAAGAAGGAAACTTCAGAGGTGTCCCGGGGCTAAGATAAAGGACAGTGATACAAAACAGAGACCCTGTTCTAAGAATGGTCATTCCGCCTTCTGGAAAAGGGCTGAATCATGGTGAATGATGAATGCACCTGTGTAGAAGATGCTATATGACCTCTACTTCATTATAATAGCATTATAATAAATTAACATTCTGGGACCCCCTTCCCTGGTGGCCAATCAAAGAAAAACATGGGAGACCACATGCACAGTAGCTTTAAAGTAATATAACTACTTGTACCTGGGCAATAAAAGCCTGCCAAAACTAGCCAGAAAATATCCATTCTATAAGAGTAGAATCCCTCCAGCTGCTGAGATCAATCTCTGCTCAGAGTTGGACAGCTCCCATATTCAGTGGAGTGTACTTTTACTTAATAAATCTGCTCTCTCTTCTTCTGCTATAAACACTCTGTGTGTTCAGTTCAATTTTTTGTCCATAGTCGCCAAGAACCTGCTTATCTGTGCCCACCTGTGACATGACTGCCCAGCCTCTGGCCATCGGGGGCCTGCCATCTGGGCTTTCATCCAACCTTACTTTTGCTGTTATGCTTTGCCCTAAACCTCTGCCTTTCACCATGCTCCCCTTCTGTAAGAGTGCACCTAGGTCCCCCGAAAGAGAGATTTGTAATGGGGTCCAGGACTCATGGTGTTCAGGAAATATTATAGAAAAAAAATATATGATGTCCTCACCCCCCACAAATCTGAACTGGGGGATGGGACACATGGAGCAGAGCTACTGAGAGTTGCTCTGCATAGCAACAGTTTTGCAAATAACCTCAGACATGGTCATTTAACATATCTATAGCTTTTAACTGGTTTCATGCATATGTTAAATAGCTGTGGCCATGCTTTGAGCCAGGGAGATGGGAGTGACCTCCACCCAGGATGTAACTGGGAGGCAACTCACCCTGGTTACAGCATCTGCATGTCAGCTTGGAGATGATTGGTTCCATGCCAAGGGGCCATGCCTGCCTGGACTTACTATGGCAGCCCAGAAAAGCTGGAAAAACACGGGAATGCTGGCAGGTGGGAGGAGTTGGACATGAGGATGCAGAGGAAAATTGGCGCTGAGATTTAAAACCAGGCACAGCTGCCATGCAACAGGCAATCCATGTGGTTTGGGGCTCCCTTTGCCATGCAGCTTAGGAAGCTGGAAAGCAAGATTTAGCAGCGATGCAGAGCTCTCTCAGCAGTTTGGAAGAATGTAGAAGACTCTGTGGGAAGAAAAGGTGCCAAGGGCCGGCCGCAGCAGGTCTAAGGGTCCCCTCAAGGTGAAGGTAGGAGTCGGCTCGGAAATCAGGCAACTACGCAGCTCAAGGCAGGTGATGCTCTGAAGACCTTTATTGAAAGTAAGGCTGAAGCTTTTGTACTATTCTAGCTGGCAAGCAATTTCGGATTCGTTGGCTTTTGCAGTTACTGTTGCTATGCTTCTTGGTCTGAACAGGAACTTGGCTGTCTGCCTTGGTTAGGCTGTCGCAGGGGGCCTATTCTTATTCTGCGTATTAGGTATGTCTAAAATTTACTCGGGGGGTAAACATGCCCTCCTGGTTGACCCGTGTACTTGTCTATGTCCTTCCTTATTTCCTCTTTTGCTAGGGGTTCTAATTCTTTTATTTCTTTTAATATTTGTTCTCTCTTCTCGGGCCAGTATGTAAGGTAACATGGCCCGGAGAAATATCTTATGAGGCTTTTTCTAACTTCTGGTTTTCTTTGTGCTGTCATGCATTTTTGTGGTGTGCTATCACTTCTTGCAAGTCTCTCTAAGAAGGGTAGGCTTCTTGCCGTTATATTTTTACTGTTTTTAGAAACCCATTTAACTCTGTCCTCATCCCAGACTCCATAATAAGGAAGTGTAGGTTTAGGTGGCGTTGGGACAGGCTGGAGACTTCGCTGTCCCTTAGGGGGATACCAAGGTCTGGCCTTAATAAAATAAGCAGGTCCCCATGGAGTTTTAATAGTAGGTGGGATTTTTCTCAGTGTTTTTGTAGGTTTTGGGAGAATCCTTTGTCTCATGTGGCTATCCTGTCGTAGTAGGGGGCTTTCAAGGGTGATCTTTTCTAACTTTTCTATTAATTCTCCAATACTCATATTCTGCTTCCTGATTTCTTCTGGTGTGTTACTATGGTTACTTTCTTTGTTCCAAGAACTCTCTAAATCATCTGGAATCACATCACTCAGTGTACTTTCTAAAGTATTATTACTTTGTTTAGTGAACAGGGTCGATGTACTTTCTGAAATATTATTACTTTGTTCAGTGAACAGGGAAAGATCTGCTTGTGCTATTTGGATCACAGCAGTGGTATTCAAAATAATCAGGGTGGAAGAGGTCAAAATCCCCAAAGCAAGAACAATCACAATGGGTATAGCAGGGCCCTCCATGCCACGTCCACTAGGTTGGAAAATGCTTCTTTGAAGTCTTGGACCTCCCCTCCTGACTTTGTCAAGGAAGGGATCCAACTGTGGACGTGGCAAAAAGGGGTGAAAGGACTTTTGTTGGTGGGCCAGAAGGACGTGCCACTCAGATTTGGATTAAGAACTGGAAATCCTGGCGACACTGCTGATGGTGCTAGAACTCCAGAGAGGCCTGTCAGCTGAGCACAGATTATTGGGAAGAACCAGGAACTACTTGAGTCACAGACTTCTATTTCTTTTACTGGGATACTGAACCCCAGATGGGGCAAAGGGGGAAGGAAGAACCATGTGTGTTTGTGGGTGTTTTAAGGGACTTTGGGACTTTAATGAAGGCATTAAGTCATTACTCTTAAGTCTGTATAACTTTTGAGTAAATAATTCCTTTCCTTTTCATCAATCTCTGACATGGAGAGCTATAATTTTCTGGCAGCGGGTAAGGTGAACCTAGTTCAGGGGGACCCCAGGAGAAGGGGGGTCCATTCAGTAATAGTATATCATCCCCCACCATGGGTCCGTTCAGTAACACCACCTTAGCTAGGCCTATTCTCTTCAATGGGAATAGATCATTAATACACTCTGGTTGCACGGTAATACATTTGTTGGTCTGTAATTCTTTACATGAGTCATTAAGAAGAACCAGGTCTCTCCCATCAACACTACATTTGGGTAGGTCACAGCAGAGGTCCCTGGAAAACAGGGGAACCCCAACAAATCCTGCCAAATGGTGAGAGGTGGGGAAAGGTACCTGTGGAGCAGCAGGCACAGCATTGAAGATACATTGCATGACAAAGGTAGATTAAGAGTCTGTACCTTCCTGAAGGGAGTGGCCATAGAAGAAGGCTGCTGCCAAGGGCAAATTGTAGACATGATAATGAGAACATACACTGCCACTGACAGAGTGACTTGTAACTTAACCAGGGAGGGCCACAGGGTGGGGGGCGGAAAAGGGGTGAGTGCATAGTGCCTGTAGGAGCTATGGGGGCTGGATGCCAAAACCAGAACAGATACATATTGCGCCTGTGTGGCTGGGAAACTTTTGTCTTGACTAAAGATGGCAGCTGAAAGAGGGTCAAAGACACTGGGGAGCTGACAAAAATGGTGGACAGTGATACACTGTAGGAAAATTTGGACACTCCCCTAGGCTTCCTGCACATGTGGGATTTCAGGAGGGCCTTCTTTTAAAGATGAGGCAAGAAAATCTCTCTTGCACATGCATGAATGCTTGGTACAGAGAAGTCACTCTCTTGCTTTGGAGCTTGGTGCAAGCTCTCTCTCTGGGCTTTTGGTATTTTGGACATTCTGGTCCCCTAGCCCTGCTCTCTTCATAGATGAGAGCACTGGTGAGACCAGGAGATGCTGGACCCACCAGGAGTTTAGACACTGCAGAGAATGGGAGCCCATTCCTGGAGGCAGGGTCCCACACAGGGATAGTGTCTCTCTGGGCTCCAGCACTGTAACAGGTGTGGAATGAGGTTCAGAACTTGGGGCGCCCAGGAATATAAGAAAATAACCCAACAGCCATCACTTGAAGGATGGGGAAGAGGACAGACTGGTTGACAGGTACTTTGCATGTCGATAACAGCTGACTAGCTTCATAGATATATTAAGTAGCTGTGGCAGGTGCTCAGAGCCAGGGAGATGGCTGTGACTTCAACCTGCGATGTAGCTAAGAGGCGGTTCCCTGGTTGCTGTACCTGCATGTAAGAGTAGGGAGATTCCCCTACATCATGGAGCTACACCTACCCGGACAAACAATGACTGCTGCCGAGAAAGGCAGAAGAAATCAGAGTACTGGCAGATGTAGCTGAGTGTGGGAGGAGTTGGAAATGGGGTTACAGAGGAGGCACCTGGATTTAAACTCAAGCATGGGGCAGCCATGCTGTCTGGACCATGTGGCTTGGAAGGGAGTAAGAGACCCATGAGAGGCGCTCTCCCCCATCTTCCCTCCCCCCCAACCTCCTAGCCATACAGTTTAGAAAGGAGAAGAAAAGCAGGACGCAGCAGCCATCAGAAGCTCTTCTGACCATGAGACTTTGAAGAAGAAGCACTTTTGGCCATGTGGGGAGTAGTAGTGAGGGAAGAGACATGCTGTCTGTAGTAAGAGATTAGACTACGTACTGCTGCTGTAATCATGTCTGCTCTAGCTGACTCCGGAGCTGCAAAGGACTACTTTGCAAGATGCTGCCTTGCAGACTTGGACTTGACATGGACTGTTAAGACTTGTCACTTTTCTAAATTTCACCATGATGCAGAGTAACATGGCACATGCTTCTCTGGACTATTTTATGGAGGCTGAGGGCAACATATTCCAGATAAGGACAGATAAGGACAGATCCTGCACAGATAAGGACAGGGGAAATTTTGGGTTTTCTGGCTAGTAGCCTGGTAGGGAGCATGGGAAGTGCTGGGAAAGGAGGGCTCCAAGCTGATGTGCTCTGAGCTCCCCAAGGTTGTGTAACAGGGTGCAGCCAAGAGGGGGGTCCCAAATAGGGATCTGTAATGGGGTCCAGAACTCAGGGTGTCCAGGAAATATTAAAAATATGGGATGTCCTCACCCCCACAAGTCTGAACTGGAGGATGGGACACATGGAGCAGGGCCATTGAGAGTTGTTCTGCATAGCAACAGTTTTGCAAATAACCTCAGACATGGTCATTTAACATATCTATAACCTTTAACTGGTTTCACAGATATGTTAAATAGCTGTGGCCATGCTTTGAGCCAGGGGGATGGAAGTGACCTCCACCCAAGATGTAACTGGGAGGCAACTGCCCCTGGTTACAGCCATCTGCGTGACAGCTTGGTGATGACTGGCTCCATGTTATGGGGTTATGCCTGCCTGGACTTACCACGGCAGCCCAGTAAAGCTGAATGAATACAGGAATGCTGGCAGATGTAACTGATTGTGGGAGGAGTTAGAAATGGGGCTACAGAGAAAGACTGGCATGGGAATTTCAACCCAGGTGCGGTAGCCACGCCAAGGGTGGACCACTCAGCTTTGGCAGAGTGGGGACTCTGTGGCTTGGGTGAGAGTCAGGACCACGCAGCTTTCGGGTTCTCCCTTTTGCCACGTGGCTTAGGAAGCAGGACAAACATTGCCTGGAAGAAAAGGGGTGAAAGGACTCTTGCTGGTGGGCCATGAGAAGGTGCCACATGGTTTTGGATTCACTGGAAGTCATGGCGGCAACACAGCTGATGGTGCTGGGAGCCCGAACCATGGACTTCTACTTCTTTTCCAAAGATATGGTACCCTGGACTGGGCATAGGGAAAAGTAAGGACTATGTACATCTGTGGGTATTCTAAAGGACTTACGTATTTTAATGAAGACATTAAGTCATTACTCTTAAGTCTGTATAACTTTTAAATAAATAATTCCTTTCCTTTTCACCAATCTGTGGCATTGAGAGATGTCTCTCCCTGGTGGCAGGCAAGGTAAATATAATAGGTGAGGGGGCCCTCCAGGGAAAAAGGGGGTCCTTTTGGTAGTAGTATGTTGTTCATTCCCTCTTCCCCCCACCGGGTCTGTTCAGTAACAGTTGGAATGTTGTAGATAAAGATCTGCCCCTTCAAGTGTTAATTGTTAAGTCTTACACCAAAGTGATGTGTGAATGGCCCTGGTCCGCTTGCTTACAGTTTTGATGAACCCTGTAACAGCATGGCACACATTTCCGAGACTGCTACATGGAGACTGAGAGCAGCACACCCCAGATCCTAAAAGGGAGAGCTGCTGCGAGAAGATGGCAACTCTGAAACCCACAAGGGTACATTCCAGAGGGGATAGAGATCTGTTTGCATGACTGGCTTAAGGACAGATAAAAAAATGGGGGACTTCTGGGCATGGTTTTGGCTTGTAGTCTTTTGGGGAGTAAGAGAAGTTCTGGGTTTTATGGGAGACAAGGACTCAGAACAGGAGTGCTTGAAGCCCTGCAAGGTTGGAACCCTGTGAATAAAAACCTGTTTTCTTCAACACAGATTTCTGGGTCATATATAAGGGCACCAAGTAGCCAAAATCCAGTTTGCACAATTACACTAGTAGAGCCATCTTACAGGGGGAAAAAATGAACTTTTTGGCCAACCCAATAAAAGCTCTGAATATACTGAGATACCTTTTTATTTTCAAATACATATCTGAATCTCTTTCACCTTGTTTACTGTGACTCACTGTATTATCTAGTGCCATGTCGTGAACAACCCCCTACTTTAGTATTTTAAAAAAACAATAAACATTTATTTTGAAGTTTCTGTAGGTCAAGAATTCAGGCACCATTCAGCTAGATGGTTTTAGCTTTTGGCCTCCCTCTGTTCTGAGGTTGCTGTCAAAATGCCAGCTGAGTCTGCAATCACCTGAATGTCTAACTGGGTGGAAGGGTCGACTTCCAAGCTGCTCATTCACGTGACTATTGGTAGAAAGCCTCAACTTCTCACTGGATGGACCTCATCATAGGATTCTTTGAGTGTCTCCATGGTATGGCAGTTGGTTTTCTCCAAGTGAGAGAAAGCAGAAATCAATATCTTTTATGAACAGAAGCCACAATACCTTTTATGACCTAGCTTTGGAAGCCATATACCAACCACGATTTTCTCAATATCCTAATGGTTACATATGTCAGCCCTACTCAATGTGAAAGACTGACTAATAAGAGTGTGAATCCCAGGAGGTGGGGATCTCGGGAGACCCTCCTGGAGGCTGGTTACCATTCACCTTGTTTTCAAGATGCAAATTTAAATGTCCTTTTAGATATACATTTTACCTTGGTTAATGTTTTTATTCCTGTTTTATTTATTTATTTACATTTTTAATTTAATTTTTTATTTCAGAGAGATGGGAAGGAAGGGAGAAAGAGAGGGAAACACTGATGTGAGTGAGAAACTTCGATTGGTTGCCTTTTGTATGCACCCTATCCAGGGACCAAACCTACAACCCAGGCACATGCCCTGCCTAGGAATCAAACAGGTGACCTTTCAGTTTGCAGGATGATGCCCAATCAACTGAACCACACCAGCCAGGGCTTTCTTTCTGTATTACAAATGTATATTTAAGTCCCTTAAAATATATATAGCAGCAATTTGTTTTCCTATGAGTACAAAGGCCTCTCCCTTCTGCAGATTAGAAAACAATTTCTGAAGATGTCTGTGATGGAGTATATGTCCTATCTTTAAAGGCGTCTACTTTCTGGTTGGGAATGTCCTTCTTTCTTTCTGCAGATGGGTTGTCTAGGAAATGGCAAGTTAGAGTAAACAATGAAATTCAATAAAAGTCTCATGGAGTTACTGGTTACTTGGCTTCATAATTAACAATCCCGACTTTTCTTGTATGACCCGAGACTAGCCATGCCTGAAAGGTCATTGAAATGACTCTTATATTATCTTTTCACAAATGAGAATTTCTAAGGCAGAGAGGTTTTAAGCAACCT
The DNA here is from genome assembly GCF_021234435.1 of Artibeus jamaicensis. Taxonomy (NCBI): domain Eukaryota; kingdom Metazoa; phylum Chordata; class Mammalia; order Chiroptera; family Phyllostomidae; genus Artibeus; species Artibeus jamaicensis. Next base: position 2,423,096 of record NW_026521822.1, read on the forward strand.
CAGAATGGGAGAATGGCTAAGAACTCACAGGGACCTTGGATGACATTAAAAAGTTAAGAAGAAAAGGGTTGACAATCATTTAACAAAGGTCATTGATTTCGACACAAAATAGATGCTGTAACAATTGCAAGAAAGTGACCCTGGCTTCGGAAACATACCAGAGTGCAATGTCCTTTGCAATGACCTTCAATGAGAAAGGGTCTGACAGGGTAATGCCATGTTAAGACTTTCTCTTTGTGTCAAGAAAATGAAGCTTATAAAATAACCAGGAAATCTGGTTGTTTCTTTTGAGGATGAAGAATGAGGCTGAATGGAGGCTAAAAGCAAAGTGACTCAGTACTTAGGCTCCACAACTTCTATATTAGACCACTAACAAAGATCCTTCTGTGGGGAATGAGGATAGGACTGGGGGTAAGCCAATTCCCACCAAAACTACCCACCTATTGACATCAGAGATGTCCAAACCTATAATTTTTACAACTTTATTTGAGCAAAGCTGATGATAATTGCCAGGAAGAAAAATCTCAACAGATTGAGGAAATGCTCTAAAAAATAGCAGTTTTACCACTTATACATCAGAATCAAAGGGGAAGATGTAAGAGGGTTACATGAAATTCTCTGGTGATGGGGTGGGGGAGTGGTGGGGAGTAAATGCAGACAACTATAATTGAATAACAATACAATAACTTTTCAAAATCAGGAGAAAAATGCACTGGTGACAGGTTAGGGAGTTGGGAGAAAGCAAAATGGAAAAATCTGGGATTGGATAAAAAGTAAGAAAATAGATATACTTCTTTTATATAGGAATGTATAGGACAGTTAACAATTATCATAATAACAATAACAATGAGGGACTTGGTGGTCTTACTGTTGGGGTGGGAGATTGTGCCCTGAGGAGTATAGAAAAAGGAATTACTCTGACATTCTGAAGGTATGTTATATAGATGCAAAAAGACAATAGACAAGTTCAGTTAAGGTAAAGATTGACCTTTGTCAAGAAAGCTACCAGTTTAGGACATGACTGCCCTCCAGGACTCTCTATGAACTAGAAAGTTTTAGTTTCAGACTATCCTATGTGATTACTTTAGGTCTTTGAGTTTGTAAGGCCACCATGCAGGCCTCCTCTGGGCTTGTAGGTTTAGTATGTGGCCTCTGTTTCATTCACATATCTATGTACCCAGTTTACAGGATCATCCAGTACAGTTTATCATAGTTGTTAAGAGAATTTGGCTTTTGGAGTTAAAAAGACCTGAATTTAAAATCTCCTTTCAATTCTCATTGGCTGTAGATAAGGAAATAATATTTACTTTTTATCTATCTATCTATCTATCTATCTATCATCAATCATCTATCTTTTAGTGGTGCAATAGCACCAGAATGTTACCGGCTCCTGGACCTTGGTTCAGCAATCTTGGTACTTGAGTTCTGGCTAAGAAAGAATTCAGAGCCAAGTCCTGACTGGTGTGGCTTAGTTGGTTGGAACATCATCCTGCAACCAAAAAAATTGCACATTTTATTCCCAATCAAGGGGATATACATAGGTTGTGGGTTCGATTCCCAGTCTGGGCACAAATGGCTGGCAACAAATCCACGGTTCTCTAATCACCCTTTCTCTTTTCCTTTCTCTCTAAAAAAGCAATGAAATAGAGTCACTTTGGGTTCTCTGTCTTGAGGGTATTTATCTGGAGGTCTTAGAGGAGGATCCCAATAGAACACAGGTGGCAAACACAAGGCCCACGGGCTGAATCCAGCCCTTCGCCTTTTCTCTACCTGGGGACAATGCAGAGCTCCTTGCCCCTAGTTAAGGAGCAGTTAAATTTATACAGTCCTAAAATTACATTCAGCCCTTTGAAGGTAGCCTGGAGGCTGATGTGGCCGCCAGTGAAAATGAGTTTGACACCCTGTAATAGAATATTCATCAGATCTCCAGGTATGTCCTTTCAGGGTCCCATTTTCCACTAATTGTCTGGTTTGGCTGCTTTTCTGGGCCTGGAGCTGAAACACAACTGAGGCCTAGATGTATCTGATGCTGGTCTGAACCTCACTGTCTTGAGGGCTTAATGCTTAAAGGCTATTCTCTGTCCCTTTTTGTTCCCCCTTTAAGGAGGACTGACCCTCAAGACCAGCAATATGCCAGAGAAGGAAAGGTCAGGGGAGGGTCCAAACTGCATCACCAGCGTATGAAAGGTCAGGGGGTCTAAACCACATGACCAATGATATGCCAGGGGAGAAAAAGTCACCCTGGGGTCAAAGTCCCAGCCCAGATTTTCCTCTTACTAGGCATGCAGGACTTTCCACCCTGGTGATCTTCTGTACCCAGCCTATTATCCTCATTCTGCTCATGCCTAACTGTGTATCACATATCTATCTGTCTAAAACGTAACACGACATTATGTAGTATTTTTCTATATAAAAAATTGTATAAACTCGCCCTTGGTGGGTAGCTAAGTTGGTGTAGGGTAAGTGGAGGCAGTGTGGCTTCCTCCCCCAGGTGTCTAGGTAGCTAAGGGAAGCAGTGTTCCCATAGCCTCGGAGGGGCCTCATAACCAGTGTTCTCATAGCCTTGAGACTGGGTCTGCTAAACTGTTCCCATAACATGAAGTGGGCTTGCATGTGCAGAATTATGTTATGTTATGTAATATTCTGGCAGTTTTCCATCTCTGTTCCCTTCTAGTCCTTAAACAGGTAGGGACTCCCTGATGAGGGCGATGATGATGAGAGACATGCAAGGGGACAGGTGCCATGATGGGTGCCACACTAGGGAGCAAGGGCTGTGACATGAGATGCAGATACACACAGCTTGTAGTGTGCGTGGCTTGCCCACCCATGAATAAAGGCAGGCCAGACATCCCAACAGTTCCATGAATATTTTTCTGTCTGCACGAACACCATGAACCTGCCTGGCCTCAAAGGGTGGCAACACAGTTGGTTAGAGCATGGTCCTGATTCTCCAAGGTTGTAGGTTTGATCGCTGGCCAGGGCACATATAGGAAGCAACAAATGAATGCATAAATAAGGAGAAAAGGAAATAGATGTTTCTCTCTCTCTTCCTGTCTCTAAAATCAATATAAAAGTTTTTAAAAATTGGATAAACTCTCTGGAAAAAATTAAGATAATGAGAATTTGTGAGTCTCTAAATTTAGTTTGTCCACATGCTGGCATTTCAGAATCCCCAGAACCATGGCCAAGTTCCCACCTGTTCACAAAAAAGCAGTCTGTCAGTTGACAAGTCCTGCCTACACAGAGGGCTGCTAAGCAAGTATCAACTCCCTTAGTTAAAAAATGTGCATAGGAATCATCAAGGAAACCTTCAGTACAAAAGAAAAAGGCCAAGAAGAACAATGAGAAAACAGACATAATTCAGAAGCAGGAGAGAATAAGAACAATAAACAAGAACAAAACCTCTAATTAGAATCCTCACAAAGGTAAAGCAACTATAGAACTAGATGCCACGAAACAAAAACCAAAGGACAAAACTTTTAAAGGAAAAAACTGTTAATTAAAATATCTTCATTGAGTCCTAACTGGTGTGGCTCAGTTGGTTAGATGTCACCCCACAAAGCAAACGGTTTTTGGCTCCATTCCTGGTCAGGGCACATTCCTAGGTTGTGGGTTCAGTCCCTGTGAGAGGCAACCGACTGATGTTTCTCTCCCTCTGTTTCTCTTCCCCTTCCCCTCTCTCTAAATAAATATTAAAAAATAAAACATCTTCACTGAAGGAAAATAAATTAATTGGAAAATAAAAGTTTTTGGAATGAAAATTTTAAAAGGAAAAGCAGGAAATTGAAAGAAAAGATGAGATAGTTAAAGAATCAATCAAGGAACCAACGCCTGACTCATAGTAGTTAAAAAAAGAGAACAGAGTAAATAGAGAAGAAATTATAAAATAAATATAACAAATAATGAAGGGACATCTTCAAACCAAATGCAATGTTGAGTGTCAAACCTAATGTATGTAAAAAGACCCATACTAGGGTACATCAGATATCTCACTGTGATAGATCAGCTTTGAAATACCTGATATGTCTTAGTATAGGTCACATTTAGTGAAATGTCAGTACAATAAAAATAAAGAAAAATAAAAATTTCCAAGAAAGAAAATACTAATATTAGTCTTATGTACCAGGTATTCTTTTAGGCATTATTCCTCTATTAAACCTTTTAATCTTTACAGCAGCCTCATGAGTAGGTGTTATTATTATTCCTGGTTCACAGACAAGAAAACTGAGGTCATACAGCCAGCAAATAGTATTATAATAGAGCCAGGGTTGAAACTCAGGCAGTCTAGTTCTAGAGTCTGCACTCTTTTTTATGTTTTAATTGATTTGATAGAGTGTCAGGAAGCAAGAGAGAGAAACATGGATTTGTTTTTCCACTTATTTATGCATTCATTGCTTGATTCTCATAGATTCCCTGACCTGGGATCAAACCTGCAACCATGGAGTATCAGGATGATGCTCAAACCAACTGAGCTACCCAGCCAGGGCCTACAGCCTCCACTCTTAACCATTACACATACTGCCTCTGAACAGTTCACGGACAAGAAAAGAGATGCTGCCTTCTCCAGTGAATTTGGGTGCTAAAACATGACTCAATGCCTTAATATTTCTCAAGAAAATTCCTTGAACCTGGAATTCTATCCCCAGTCAAATTATCAATGAAGTATGAGGGAGACTAAAAACATTTTCAGACACTTCAGATTGAGAACACTTATTTTCTATTTATCCTTTCTTAAGAAGTTAATTGAGAATGTTATCCCTAAAAATCAAGGGGAAAACCAAAGAAAAAGTAGTAAGAGAAGTCCTAGGATGATAGATGTATAATACAGTTTAAAGAAAGTTGGCTAAAGGTTCCAGATGAGAAACAGAAATTCTATGGAATTATTTACCATTATTGAGAATTTAAAAACACTTGAGGGTGTGGTAAATATACAGAAGGGGAACCAAAGGCAATTTTAAACTCCAGGAAAACAAAAAGCTGTAGAAGAATGTCATAGTCTAGATAAAAATAAATCAAAAAGAAGGAGGCAGGGAAGGTGTAGGGCTGTTGCTTTTCATTGCAAGTCCTCTATCCTAGTTGATCTTTTAACCACACACACAGTGCTCAGATGTCAATATTTATATTTACATCTAGGTAGAATCTTTTCAAGGGTTAAGTGTTCATAGTTGAGTGGCTTGAAATAGGAGGAGCTGATTCTTTCATACACGAGTTGATTCTACCACAAGATCCTGAATTGAACTGAAATTATGGCAGGGGGACTTTTAGCACATTTAAACTCAGAGAAGAAATTTTAAATAGTAAAGATCTAACCTTAAATAAGTAGAAATTAACCTGTTTAGTTGTCAGAAAAAAATTCTTCAAAGGCAGAGAAAGTTCACTACATGAATACTTGAAGCAAAGTTGAATAGAAGGGTTGGAGGGGCTCCTCATTAATTTTCAGGGCAGATTTGCAAACTGTTTACACACTAGTTCCTGAAGTATCAGTGGAATATGGATGGAAGTCACGTGCTGATGCACCAAGACTGTGTCTATTTGATGCTAATAAAACACTGGTCCCTTCCTCAGCACAGTGTTTTCTAAAATGGATGCCATTGCCCTGGCTGGTGTAGCTCAGTAGATTGAGCGTGGGACTGCGAACCACATGATGGTGGTTTGATTCCCAGTCAGGGCACATGCCTGAGTTGCAGGCCAGTTCCCAGCAGGGGACTCACGAGAGGCAACCACACACTGATGTTTCTCTCCTTCTCTCCTTCCCTTCCCCTCTAAAGATAAATAAATAAAATCTTAAAATGGGTGCCGTCACAGAGAGCTGTGCCCAAAGACGTTCAGTGTGGCACTGTTTTATAAGTAAAGCAGACTGATACAAAGCCCAAGCCTGGGAACACCCTGAATGTATATTAGTGGTGGAACATTTAAATAAATTATATTATATCCATATTATAAATCCTCCTAGGCTATTAAAGGAGGCCAAGCTGTATGAACTAATATGAAAAGATGTCTGCCATATATTAAGTAAAAGAGGTAACTTGCAAAAGAGTATACATACTGAATGTAATTGTGTTAATCATAGGTGTATATACACCCTGCACAATGTACTAATATAATGAAAATTACTAGTTAGTAACATGCATGAGACCTCTCACTTTTGTCATCAGCTCTTTTGGGGAAGTAAGAATCAGAGAAGCAACAGAGTAAAGTTAAAAGACCAGGGAGGGAAAAAGAAGTCCAGAGTGGGTTGTGGGTCAACTAGAAAGAATTGGCAGAGACTGATAGTGATGCACAGTGAGGACAGTGAGGTTAGTGATGATAAGGAGATAGAAAAGTATCCCCAGGACTAATGTCGCGAGGGAGGCCAGTACTGGGGGACTCAGTCCTACTTGTCCACCTTTCACTGGGAGTTTGTTTAAATCCAGAGGCATCATTACCAACACCCACAACCAAGAGGCTGAGGTTACTATGTTGTCCTGCACAGAGAGCACTTCCAGCAGAGGTGCTGAGCCATGACAATGACAGTCACAGTTTCCATGTATTGAGCGTCTACTCATAATAATAATTATCACTAAGTTGACACCAATGCCTATCATTTGTTAAGCCCTACTAAGTGCCAATATGCAGACAGGTATAGAGGTAGGTAACTGGCCTTAGGTCACAAGAAGCAGAGCTCAGAATCAAACAGACATCAAATGTTAACCTCTATGAAAAGGCTTAACTACTTACCCTGCCTTTTCTGCCTCTCTCACACTTTTTAAAATTTGTTTATTATTTTACTGATTATGCTATTATAGTTGCTCTAGTTTTTTCCCTTTGGTCCCCCTCCACACAGCACCCCCCACTCCCTGCAGCACTCCTTACTCCTTTGTTCCTATCCATGGGTCATGCATTGAAGTTCTTTGGCTTCTCTATTTCCTATACTTGCTGTTAACACCCCCGTCTATGCTGTAACTTCCAATTTGTATTTTTTTAAATATTTTATTTATCTTTAGAGGGGAAGGGAAGGAGAGAGGGAGAGAAATGTCAATGTATGTCAAATGTTTGCCTTTTGTGTGTCCCCTGCTGGGAACTGGCCTGCAACCCAGGCATGTGCCCTGACTGGGAATTGAACCACGATACTCTGGTTCCCAGGCCCAAGCTCAATCCACCGAGCTACACCAGCCAGGGCCAATTTGTTTTTCTTAATCCCCTCACCTTTTCCCTCCATTCCCCCATACCCCTTTCCCACTGTCCACCATCCCAGTGTTTTCCCTATCTATGATTCGATTTCTGTTCTGCTTGTTTGCTTAGTTTGCTTTTTAGATTCAATTCTTGACAGTTGTGAATTTATTGCCATTTTTGTTTGTAGTTTTGATCTTCTTTCTCTTAAATAAATCCCTTTAACATTTCAGATAATAATGGTTTGATGATGATGAACTCCTTTAGCCTTGTCTGGGAAACACTTTATCAGCTCTTCCCTTCTAACTGATAACTTTGCTGGGGAGACTGATAAGTTATGGTCCTTGCTTTTCATCACTTTGAATACTTCTTGTCAATCCCTTACAGCTGGCAAAGTTCTTTTTAAAAATCAGCTGACAGTCTTATGGGAACTCCTTTGTAGGTAACTTTCTTCTTTTCTCTTGCTGATTTTAAGAGGCTCTCTTTATCTTTAACCTTTGGCATTTTAATTATGATGTGTCTCGGTGTGGTTATCTTTACATCCATCTTGTTTGGGACTCTGTGCTTCCCGGGCTTATATATTTCCTTCACCAAGTTAAGGAAGTTTCTTTTACTGTTTTTTTCAAATAGGTTTCCAGTTTCTTGCTCTTTCTCTTCTCTTTCTGGTACCTCTATGACGTGAAATGTTGGACCATTTGAAATTGTCCCAGAGGCTCCTTGCACTGTCAATTTTTTGGATTCTGTTTTCTTCTTGCTGTAGTGATTGGATGTCTTTTTATTATGTTTCAAATCATTGATTTGATTCTTGGCTTCACTCACTCTGCTGTTGATTCCCTGTAAATTGTCCTTTATTTCAGTTAGTATATCCTTCATTTCTGCCTGGATCTTTTTTATACTGTTGAAGCATCCACTGAATACCTTGAGCATCCTTATAATCAGTGTTTTGAACTCTGCATCTGACAGACTGCTTATCTCTATTTTGTTTAGTTCTTTGTCTGGAGTTTTATTTAAGTTTTTTCATTTGGGCCATATTTGTCTCCTCACTTTGACAGCCTCCTGTGTTTGTTTCTGTGCATTAGGTAGAGCTGCTTTGACTCCATGACTTGGTAGTGTGGCCTAATGTGGTAGGTGTCCTGTAGGGTCCAGTGGCACAGCTTCCCCTTTCTCCCAAGCTGTGTACTTGAGGTACTCCCTCCTCTTGTAGATGAGTCTTGATTGCTGTCAGCAGGTGGAGGGGAGAAATTTACCCAGTCCTGACAGCTGTAAAGCATCTGGGGAAGGATTTATCCAGTCTTGATTGCTGGCTGTAACACCCTAACTAGCAACCACCTCCCTCTGTGGCTTGTGGAGGTGGTTGGGTGGTTCTTCAACATGACCTGTAACTGTTTGCTCGGTGAACAAGCTCTGGGGTTTCTGGGGTGGTGCAGGCCAAGGTCAGCCCCTACCTGTGTTCTGTCTGGGTCATCTTGGCATGAGCTATAAAGTGGTCTGCAGATGGCTGCTGCTAGTGCTGGGCCTGGGGCCACTCAGTGAGAGGTATGGGTGGCTGGGCTCAGCCATTGCATGTTTGAGTGGATTTAGGAAGGTCTGAAGCCTGCACCTAGCTCAGCCCTTCATATGGAAAAGCCACTGTTACCAGGTGGGTGGGCCCATAAGTTGGATAGGGCAGACTGTTAGGTGATTATCAGGGGAGGGGGGAGCTTACCATGTGAGCCAGGTTGATGGAGATTCAGATATGGTGCCCCCACACAGTGGTTCTTTGTGGGGGAGGGCTCAGAAGAGGCACAATGACCCTCATCTACAGTTCTGTCTGGGAGGAAGCTCTCCTTCAGCTCTTGCCCTGATGCCAGACACTTCACTCCCTCCCTGTATGCCACTGGTGCCCTTTAAGGTGCTGGAGCCCAGAGGGAGTCTGAGTAAGCCTGTGTGCGGTATGAGGCGCTTTAAGAGGAGACCTGAGAATTCTGCGGTTTCTGCCACCATCCCAACTTCCACTGGTTCCCCCTCCCCCTACCACATACACTGGAACCCTGGGCTTGGTAGTTGGGTGTGGGACTGGGATCCCTTGCTCCCAAGATATCCTTCCATTCTATATCCACCACACATGGATTTGGGACCAGCTGGTTCCATGTCTCTACCCCTCTGTCCTTCCTATCCATCTGTATTAATGTGGTTTCTTTCATTCCTTAGTTGTGGGACTTCCATACAGCTCAATATTCTGATGGTTCTGAGTGATACTTGTAATTTATCTGTAATTTTGCTGTGGTTTTGCAAGGAGGTGAGCTGTGTTTACATACACCTCCATCTTGACCGGATTCTTACACTTTTCTGTAAGGAACATAGTTTTTTTTAAAAAATTGACTTTAGAGAGAAAGGAAAAAACATTGACTTGTTGTTCCACTTATTCTTTTTTAAAGATTCTTATTTATTTATTGTTTAGACAGGAGAAGGGAAGGAGAAAGAGAGGGAGAGAAACATCAATGTGTGGTTGCCCCTTACATGCCCCCAACTGGGGACCCGGCTCACAACCCAGGCATGTGCCCTGACTGGGAATCAAATAGGTGACCCTTTGGTTCACAGGCCCACACTCAATCCACTGGGCACCAGCCAAGGTGATTTGTCATTCAACTTATTTATGCATTCATTGGTTGATTCTTTTTGAAAAGTTTTAAAAAATATGTTTGTTGATTTTAGAGAAAGAGGAATGGAGAGAAACAATGATGGCCCCCTCCCATACACACCTCAACTGGGGATTGAACCTGAAATCTAGGTATGTACTCTGGCCAGTAATCAAACCTCCAACATTCTGGTGTATAATATATGGTGCTCTAACCAACTGAGTCACCTAGCAAGGGCCACTGGTTGATTCTTGTATGTGCCGTCTTAGAACTGAACCCACAAACTGGTGTATAAGGAGGATGCCCTAACCAATTGAGCTACCTGGCCAGGTGGACATGCATTTTTGATTGGCAGGGGTGGAGAATAAAATGAAAATCAAACACCTTTTATCTCCGTGAATTCCTACCAGGGGAGCTTCTGGGTGGGTAGTTTGTCCACGCAGCTGAGCAGAGATAGCCTGTTGCCAGGGGTGGGGCCAGAGACCTGTGGCAGGGGGAGGGGTGGGAGGGTTCACTGGGGCAGAGTAGAAGCTGGGGACAGACAGGGGAAGAAAAAAAGCTCTGAGCACCCAGATACAAACACAGAGACCATGGAAGGTAAAAGGGAGAGAAGGGGCTTTTTCCAGGCCTTTGAGTGTGCCTGATGTCAGATCGTGGTCAGTAGCTACTCAACTGACACCTAACTCAGACCCTCTGGTCCAGGATTCCTACTACATGCTGGCTACATTCCTTCTGTTCAGGGACTGAAGGGCAGGCACCTGGAGGGACTCATCTCCCTTTGGAGGGCCTGTTTCCTACAGAGAGGAAAAGAATTAACCTTCTACAAGAGCTGCTAGGCACACAGCAAAATTAGACTTTAAAACATTTTAACTTTCCCAAGACTTCCTCATCCAGTAGACACAGCAGGCCTCAATTCCTCAAACTGAATTAAGGGAAACAAAAATTTGTTCTCAGAAACCCAACCAGAGCACTTTGGGGCTGAAGTGGGTACAAGTGTGCCCACTACTCCTGTGCAGTTTTGGCACGTTAGCATTCATGGAAGGCAGTAATCCTAGGGGACCATTTCAGAAAAGGGAGAGGGGGGATGTTTTCACTCTATTTCTATCATGCCCAGCCTTCTTGCATCTCTAAATAAAAATATCGACACCATCACCCACCCCCAGGCCCATCATCATTTATCTGATGGTTTTAGTTCATTGCCAAACTCTTCATATGCTGCTTTTCTGGTTCACCTTACCCAGTTCCCAGAACTGTCACATCCATGTCACCAACTCCAAATCTCTACTTCCATATCTTGAATTTTGTATCCTGACTGCAGTTACGACTCATTGAGTCCAAATGGAAATTGTCAGTGCTTTTCAATATTAATCCATAGTAAATCCATTTCGCTTTTGATCGTTCTTCTCCTTCACCTCCCATGTTACTATTTCTTCAGAAAACCTTTGTTCTAATACTCTTCTTGTCCATATTAGCTCTTAACTTTGCTCTTCATCATTTTATTCACTTAACAAGTATTTATTAAATGTCTCTTATGTGCACCATACTAGATAAAGGGTAAAGCACCAATTCCAAACTCCAACTTCATAGGAGGTGGTCACACTTTAGTGGGAATACATATGACCTTCATACATGGCAGCATGGTGTCTCCCCTCTTCATCTACCCCCCTTGCACTCCTGCTGACCAGCCAGGCCAGGAAGTCTGACCTTCCAGGGCAGTTCCAATCACACTTTGCAAATTCTTCCCAAGGGCCAATGAGTTCTAACAGTGCCACTACTTAGTAATTCTCACATCTGTCTATAACCTGTTACTCCAGCACCATTGCTTGAAGGAAATCTAAAATATCAGCAAGAACTCTCTCACTAGTCCCCTTGAGTATTTTGCTAGCAGAGTGACACCACGGAGAAAGACGGGTAAAGCCCTGGAGATTTGGGAGACAACATAGAGGGAACGCTAACCATCAGATCTGGAGGTTTTGTAAGTTCAGTATTTGCATTGAATCAGTCTCCAAATGTGGTTTCCTGGAAAGCATGGGCTTAGTCCCTTATTGGAAAACCTTCAATAAATTATAAAACTGTGGAAGGAGTGTTCAAGAAATGGGTTTATAAACTCCACCACTGCATTTTTTATCCCTTTTATTAGGGTCTATGGAGGCAGACTTTTTCACTTTAGCCAATTTGTTTCTGTCATTTCCAACTCAAAGGGTACACACCAATAAAATAATTTGCACTTGCATATTGCTTTACAGATTTAAAGTACTGTTTTACTCTTACAATAAACAATGTAAGGTAGGCGCTTTGGTAGTACCCTTCATAAGGAAGAAATGAAAACGCAGAGAAATTTTAGCTGTACCAGACAGCTAAAATCTGAGCCAGTGTTCCTGTCTCAGAATCTGTGCTCTTTCTACTCAAACTCCCTTCATCTGCGCACGAAATTTTAAGTGATGTTTTTTTTTTTTTTTTTTGAGTGGGTGTGGTTCACCTTGCCTGTACATGACCAATTGAAGTTAGTGCAGTTAGGAGTTATCAACAATCATTAATATATTCAGTCTGATTTCTTTAGGTCCTTTTACTTTCATTCAAACTCTGGAATGAGGTCTGAACTAAACAGTCATTTTGTGAGACCCCAGACTTCCTTTTATGCAAGTAGTCAAGCCTCAAGGCAATTGTTAATTTCTTAGCACAGCACATCCTTCCTTCTTCCTCTCCCACCTAGAGAAATGAGCTGTGGTTTTTTTTTTTTTTTTTTCATCTATTATCTCTGTAGCTAAGTGAGGGGACGGTGCCAGGTGCCAGGAAAACAAAATGAAGTGCCTGCAGGTCTGACTGATGGAGCTGCTAAATTTCCTTTGTCAGGTCCTTGAAAAAGATGCTTAGAAAGATAACCCCCAGACTGACCCCACTGCTTGTTGTTAGTTGTATAATGCTATTTTTCACTATTTTAAGCTCCTGAGGTCAGAGTGTTTTCAGTCTGCACACTAGAATTGTGATTTATACCAATTCAGATTAACTTGGCAAGTCCATCTTCATGAGCTGTGGCATTACCACCCTCTCCAAACCCAAAAGTAGATTCTGTGTAGGCGTAGTCTCTACTTTGATAAATAACAGAGCTGTGCACTCATTTCAGCTGAGGATGGAAGGCAGCAAACTGGTTTTCAAAGAAAATTTATTCATCATAAAAAAAAGGACCTGCAACAAGTTCTCAGATCAAGTTGGATTAAGGTACGAGAAACCAACTATTGCACCATCACAAAAATGTGACCTGGCTCTGTTACCCTGAGTGAGTGTCTCACCAGTTAACTTCAGCAATGTCTTCTTGTGTCACAAATGATAATTAAGGCAAAACCCCAGTAAGAACTGAACATCACATGCCCTTCTACTTTCACCACTGTGTAAAGCATGTAGGGCTTAAGGTATGATTTTGAAAGTGTCTGTCTTCCGAGGAGTGACCACGAAGAAGCATTTTCTCCATCTATTCTTCATGTGCTTAGTTTAAATACAGAGTCAGACCTTGAAGGACAAGGAAATTGGAGTAGACCTACTAAGAGAAAGAACCAAGGGATCTAAAATCCCAAACAGGCCTGGTATTTCAAGGGTGAAAAGTAACTCCTTTCAGTTTATGTTGGGACACTCACCCTAAGGAGGGACCTAATCAGGAAAATGGACAGTGGCGAGGAACCAGGGCTGGTCCTGCAGAGTGGACAAAACTGGCTTGCCTGCTCTGCTAGCCCTGGCATGGGTGGGTTGGGGAAAGATCTGGTCTTGGGGCACTTGAATCCACAGGGTTCTAAACCAGTTTTCAAGGGCTCTAGGGCCAGTTTGTGTTTTATTACAAGCTAGGGTTACTATTTGGTCTGTTTGATAAAAACAACTGCCATTAGCCCATACTGGATTCCCACATCCCAAGGTTTTCATCCCTGTTAATGGCTTTGGCCAGTTCCTGTGAAATAGCCAGAAATGGAAGATGTGAAATGCAAGTTACCTTTACCATTCGGTGATAGTAACTCCAGGAAGAGATTCAACAATAAACATTTATTAGACATATACTACGTGGCAGCCGTTGAGCCACTTTACAATTCTTCTGTTACCTTCCCAGTTCCTGCTGGGGATAGATGTTCATACCTTTTGGCTTCCAGTGAGGGAAGGGAGGCCTCACAAGGTGTCCAGGTCATAGTGTCGGCATGGATTCATTCAATGGGATGTGACATAGAAAAGGAAGATACCACTGTGCTTTTTCAGGAAAGCCTGAAACCTTCTTACAGGCTGTCCACAGCCAAGAAAACACGACCACCCTTGACTAGTTTTCTGGTTGAAAATTTTGATGAGTACAAATTGTTTCCAGACCTGGCTAATCAGAAATAACTGTGGAGCCCTGGCTGGTGTATTTCAGTGGATCGAGTGCGGGCCTTTGAACTAAAGGATCACAGTTTGATTCCCAGTGAGGGCACATGCATAGCTTGCAGGCTGGTTCCTAGTAGGGGACGCATGAGAGGCAACCATACATTGATATTTCTCTCCCTCTCTCCTTCCCTTCTCCTCTCAAGATAAAGAAATAAAATTAAAAAACAAAATAAAACTGTGGAGCTTGAAAAAAACACAGAGATAGTGCCCCTCCACAGGATATATTTCAGTCCTGTGAGCTAGTGCCTCGAAGTCTGCACTTTACCACCCCACCCATTCGGTTTTGATAAGCAGACAGCTGAGAACTCGAGGCTGGAGAAGGGCTGTGGCTGGGAGTGAGGGTACACTGGCCCAGCTCTGCATCAGCGGGCAGTGTGGCGTGAACACTTTACCTTTTCTGCACCTTTGTTTCTGTGTCTGTACAAAAGGAACAGAACTCACTGGTAAGTTCTCAGAGATGCTGAAAATGCTTTGTCAGTGCACACTAGCAATGTGTAAGTCTACCTTTTACCTTCTACCTTCACTTCTACCTTCTTCAAACTTGGAACCAAACACTTTTGAATTGTTGCAATGATATGTGTAAAATGTTAAGATTACTGTTGCTTTTACTGCAGTTTAGGCTATTTCTTCTCATAGTCATAGACTCTAGAGAGGAATACAGTGGAACAATGAGCTGCTGATTAACAAAATGTGATTTCAGAATATTTACATTCTCATGTGTATTCCTGAGTAACTGGCTCAGCTGGAGGACACTGTGGTCACTTTCTGGAGTGCTTGCTAGACAGAAACCCTTCTGTGGGAGCCATTCCTACCCTCTACAGCAAATCACCACTAGAGGGGGCCTCTGTGACCATATATGCTTCTCTTCACCAATCAGATTAGGGGTGGACACCTACCTGAAATAGGCTGCAACCAGATTCTACTGGTAAATCCAGAATAGGAATCCAGAATTTGAATCAGCCAGCTGTGGGAAGCTGAGCTGAAAAGTGATACAAAATTGATGCCAGAGCTGGCTCTGTGTCAAGGCAAAGCAAAGTGCATGCTGAATTCATGGGGGGAACATGAAGCTGCGAAGCCAGGGAAGCCAACCTGCAGAGGACAGTGCCAAACAGGTGCAGGGAGGCAGGCCAACGACAAAGACCAGGGGGCCTCTGAGAGAGGCAGGGAAGAAGGGCCAGTCCCTGAGAAGGCAGTCTTCCTGCCTTTGAGCCAACTCAAGTGAATTTCTGCTTCTTACAAGTGAGAACCTTGAGCAGGACGGACCTGAGCAATGAATGGGTGACAAGTATTTCTTGAGTGATGCGAAAATGTGTAGAAGCAGGTGGGCCTGCAGCAGTGCAGGTGATATCATGAAGTCACATTGTGAATGGTCTTTTTCCAGAAAACGTGCATGTGCGTGCACGTCTAGTGCCTGCCATCCTGTTCACAGCGGGGTGTAGGTAGATGTGTGCAACTCAGCATGCACTGTAATTGGGCCTGTTCCATGTATACAAGTTCTGAGTGAGAATAATGAAGCAACTCCTTTCCAGTCCTGGGATGGGCAAGACTGGAAGTCAAGACTGGCCAGGCCTATGGTTTAGAATTACAGAATCTTAAAACCAGAAGGACATTAAAGATCATCTTCACCAACCTCTCAGTAAGCACCCTTTTCTGATGACCAGTTCCTCTTCAGCCACTGTCCTTAAACCACAACCAGGTTCTCCACCCCAGATTACTGGTGATCGCAACGGATTAAAAAGTCTGGCAAAAATAAGTATTAGAGATAGTGGGGAATGTGAAACTGCAGTTCTACCTTCCTGGCTTCTTCACTTGTTCTTCTCTGGCACATGTGATGCTCTAGTCTTGATTGACAAACTTCCTTCTGTGTGTGTGTGATAAAATCAACCAATTAGGCCCAAGTGAAAAGTGTTTTAAAAAATGTTACTTAAAATAACTTCTCTTTCCTGACTACCTGGCATCCATTTGCAACTGCATGCTACTTGAAACATCCATATGTAGTGTTTTCATTTCAATGTATTAAAGTTTGCAGACTAAGGTTTGTGGACTTTCAGATGAGTATTTGTGTAGGTGGTTAATTAACAAAATATCATTTCAGAGCTCTTTGACATTATTAAGGTTTCACTTGCCAATGCTGTTGGAAGGTGATTAAAAGTTTCACTTTTCTTTTTTAGTTTTTAAAAGATTTTATGTATTTATTTTCAGTGAAAAGGGATAGGAGAAAGAAAGGGAGAGAAACATCAGTTGGTTGCCTCTCGCATGCTCCCAACAGGGAACCTGGCCCACAGTTCAGGTATGTGCCCTGACTGGGAATCGAACTGATGGCCTTTCCATTCACAGGCTGGTGCTCAAACAACTGAACCATACTAGCCAGGCAAGAGTTTCATTTTCTAAGAGGATATAAAGTATGGTGAGTAGTAAGGACTCGGTACCTCCAGAAGCTACAGCTGAACACGTTCATTTACTGTTTACTGCAAGGCTGGCCCACTTGCTCTCCTCTCAGATTCTGGGCTCCATGTAGAGAGAGATAGGGCTCCTCACCAAAAAGCAGGAGACCTGAGGCAGTGACTGTTGTTGGGCTAGACACACTAGCAAAACCTTCAGCTCAAGCTGACTTTAGTTCTAACTTTAGCTTTTCCACAGTTCCACTGTGACAGGGTCAAGAACTTACCTTGGTTTTCTCTGCTTCAAAAACAGTAGAGAAAAAACAGCAGATCTCTTACCTTCTACCTACCTACTACAGTAGGAAATAATTACTCAAAATTGCTTTCTCAAACATTTAGCAAATCAAAGAAGTGATACTCACTTCCCAAATTTGTTGTGGGATATGACTCACTCCACAGCTGGCTTTGTGGCCTCTCTCCTCGTGGATGTAACTCAAGGTCTCCAACTCTGTATAAACCAGGCACTTTCTTCCCTTTTGGAGATGGAATTTACCTGTTAATCCTAGAATTTTTCAAGGCAACAGAGCAGGCCTTTCACACTGTAAACAGGCTCTGATGGGCTTCTCACCTCATTCCCTCACAGGAGCAATCTGCAGGCTCCCCAGAAGTGCAGTGCAGGATGAGGACTGAGTCTAACTTGGCATCCTCGGGTGGCACGCAGGATGCAGCAAGGTGAAATTCAATAAATGTCTGATGAAGTGCAGTCTATCCTCTAAGCCTACATTTTCTCTAGGGAACAGATCTTCCCTGATGGCAGGACTTAATGTATTTCCTAACCTTTACACTGAATGGCACAGAAATGGAGCATTCTATATCATTGGAAGTGAAAAAGTATGTTGCAAATGAGGGGAATAACTGAATTGTTTCCATCATTTTTAACTTGTGTGTACAATTGAAGGAAGTTAGGCCTGCCTAGCTCCTCATCCATTTCATCTGGGCCCATGGTAAAATTACCTGACCTCCAAATTCTTTCATCAGACTGAGATTGTCCAGCCACATCTAAGGTGTGTATAACTCTCACCCCAACCATCAAGTGAAGTAAGGCTGCTCCCTAATGCCCTTGCACTTCTGTATTTCCTGCCTTGACTCTCCAGACCCCTTCAAAACCCACTTTAGATACTCCTCTAAAGAGGTTTTCCTGATTCCCAAAAGATGTAATTAATCATTTCATTCTGTGTTAGCTCCCTATTTTATGTCTTTTGTATATGTTAAAGCTAATACCAATAAAGTATTTTTTATGTATCACAGAGTGTTCTAAATGCTTTATATATGTTCACTTATTTGATTTTCACCATAATTCTATGAGACAGATACTCTTAATATTTCTATTTTATAGATGAGGAAACGAAGACACAGATGGTAAACATCTTGTTCTAAGTCACAGGCTTTGAATCCAGGTAGCTCATAAAACATGCTGCCATGTATTTCTATTGCTACACTTAATACATTATGCTGCTACCTATTTATTTCACAGTCCTTTGTCCTCTTCAATATTGTAAGTTTCTAAAAGCAAAGACTGTTTTATCTGTTCAGTTCTTATTCCCATACTTGGCAGTCTCAAGCTAATAGACATCCTATATTCTCACTTAGCCATGGCACAGACCTTCCCCTGTGATCAGCCAAATCAACAACTCTCTCATGAGTGTGGAACTCACTTTCACAAGGTGGTTTAGGATCTAAGTAAATCAAGTATATTGACCATCTGCAATCATTTCTGGGAAACAGCTCATCTGAATCTAAAGCAGGAAAAAAAAAAAAAGGAGTATCATACCACAAGTAAGAGACTCTAGAACCTGAACAAGAGCTGGAAACCAAATCTCTGAAGTCAAAACAACTCAGGGAGAATTCAGAACCCACTCTTCTTTTTTTTATATCACTTTATTTTTATTTTTTTAATTTATTTTTTTATTGATTATGCCATTACAGTTGTTCTATTCCCCCCTTCATTCCCCTCCACCCTACCCCCCCGTCCCCATCATTACCCCCCCTTTAGTTTATGACCATGTGTCTCAAGTTCGTTAGATTCTGTATTTCCCATACTATTCTTGCCCCCCCATCTATTTTCAATCTACTGTCTATGCTACTTATTTTCTGTACCTTCTCCCCCCTTCTCCTCCCACTCCCCTGTTGCTAACCCTCCATGAGACCTTCATTTCTGTTTCTACTCCTGATCTAGCTGTCCTTTTAGTTTGCTTTTGTTTTAGGTGTGGTTGTTAATAACTGTGAGTTTGCTGTCCTTTCACTGTTCATGTTTTTTTAACTTCTTTTTCTTAGATATGTCCCTTTAACATTTCATATAATAAGGGCTTGGTGATGATGAACTCCTTCAACTTGACCTTATCTGAGAAGCACTTTATCTGTCCTTCCATTCTAAATGAAAGTTTTGCTGGATAGAGCAATCTTCGTTGTAGGTCTTGGGATTTCATGACTTGGAATACCTCTTCCCAGCCCCTTCTTGCCTGTAAGGTCTCTTTTGAGAAATCCGCTGACATTCTGATGGGAACTCCTTTGTAGGTGACTGTCCCCTTAGCTCTTGCTGCTTGTAGGATTCTCTCCTTCATTTTAATCTCGGCTAATGTAACAATGATGTGCCTTGGTGTGTTTCTTCTTGGGTCCAACTTCTTTGGGACTCTCTGAGCTTCCTGGATTTCCTGGAAGTCTATTTCCTTTGCCAGATTGGGGAAATTCTCCTTTATTATTTGTTCAAATAAGTTTTCCACTGGTGGCTGTTTCTTTCCCCCTTCTGGTACCCCTATAATTCAGATGTTGGAGCGTTTAAAGATGTCCTGGAGGTTCCTAAGACTCTCCTCATTTCTTTGAATTCTTGCTTCTTGACTCTTTTCTGTTTGGCCATTATTTGCTTTCTTCTGGTCCACTCCATTGATTTGAGTCCTAGTTTCCTTTTCATCGCTATTGGTTTCCTGTGCAATTCCATTAATTTCAATTAGTTTCACCTTTATATGTTTCTCTAATTTGTGGCTATAATCAACCAGTTCTGTGAGGATCCTGATCACCAGCGTTTTAAACTGTGCATCTGAGAGTACTCCGGCTCTCCACTACTACACGCCCTTGCTATTTCTTCATTGCTTAGATTTATAGGCTCTGGGGCTTTGAGATCTTCTTGAGCCATTTTTGGTCTGTTCGCGCCTGTTAAGTATGAGGAGGAGCCTTGGATTCCCAGGTCGCTGGGTTATGACACTGTATGTGGAGGTGGGGTCAGAGCGGGGAAATGGCAGCCCCCTCCACTGCTGCTCACCGCTTGGGCCTGCTGGGTCCCGTCCAATTGCCCACTCCCTCGCTTGTCTATCTGCGCACGAATGCACGACCACAGTCAACCCGCAGCCCTGTTCCCTCGCTGTTTTCCCGCGGTTGCTCGCTGGGTCGCTCACTAGGTCCAACCCTGTGCCTGGATTTCGCACGCCTGAGTCCGTCTGACCGAGTTTTCCTGTGCAACCCCGCTCTGCCAGCTGCTGGTTTCGCCCCTCTTACCGGTCAGGCTGAAGAATTTGTTGTTATCAGACTTCCGAAAAGTTCAATTTTCCGTGTTCTGGCTGTGTTTTCTGTTGCTAATATTTAGTTGTCTCTAAACTTGGTTGTGTGAGAAAGCACGGTGTTTCCACCTATGCCTCCATCTTGGCGGAATGATCTCTCTCTTTTTTTTTTTTTTCGATTCAGGAATGGTAACTCTTGAGATTCTGTTACCCATTAGTGAGAAGTCAAATGTGAGAGAGATATGTAAATTATATCTTAATAATTATTAAAACAAAACCCAAAGATGAAAGACTCTGGGCAAATAAATTATAGCTGTGGGCAATCAGCAAGTAGCACCCATGATTCATATATACATAAGGGTGACTAAGAGCCTGCACTCCAGAGTGATGTTCTAGGCTCTGAATCAGCTCTGACCCTGACTATTGTATGACTATGATTCTTTAAACTCTTAGCACCCGAACATCTATAAAACAAGGGTAAAAAGAGAACCTATGCCGTAATGGTGCTGTGAGGATTAAACGAGTCACAAGTCCAATGCTTAGCACAGTGTCTGCACATAATAAAGGTCTAATAAACAAAACCTATTATTCTTCTTGCTTACCGTAGTCAAGTAGGAAAAGAACTGGTAGCATATAAGGCACATTACCACAAATACCCATCACCTTTACCCCTGTTGCCTGGCATACAGTGGGCATTTGCATGGATTTTTCACTGAATGAATGAATGGCCAAAGTGGTTCACAGGCTTTTGTTCAAGGAGAGAAACTAGAGTGGCAATCAGAATTAAGGCTTAAATGTCAAGAGGACTAGCCCAGTAAAGTCTTTAATTCAGTTTTCTATTGATATATTATAGACATCCATTTTATGTATTCATAATCATGATTCTTAGGCATTGTGTAAGTCCTTTTGTGTCTTATAAATTATCAATAGTTAAATTATACTCAAGGATGTTTTAAAATTAAGTATATATTACTGCATTCAAATACTTTAAAACTGGAAATCCACGTAGAGTCTAAATGGCAATGATGAATTAAATGGAATATTTTGATTGATTGTAACACTTAGTTCACACTTCAGGACTCACACGGCATTGTTACCTTTCTACACTCTGTACTTCCCACTAGACTATTATGCATTCATATCCCATAGGGCTTGGAATATACCCACGGTCAATAAATACTTGCCAAATAAATAGCCATTGTGTTCCATGAACATACCAGATTAAAAATTTTAATCCAGGAACATGCTCTTTTGGTGTACTTACGTTTCCACAAAATAATAAAAAACAAAACAAAACTATCTTAAGACCTTACAAATACAAATTTCAACATTTAAAAATATGGTACACTTTAAGAAAATAATTCTTTAAAAACCTAAAATTTAAGTTTAAATTACTTCTAAGAATCTATTTTAAACTGTAAACTAGAGCATCTAAAAAGTCCTTAATTTAGATGATTTCTAACAAAATCAGATAAAAACTGTTAATTTTCGCCCTGGCTGGTGTAGCTCAGTGGACTGAATGCGACCTGTGAACCAAAGGGTTGCTGGTTTGATTCCCAGTCAGGGCACATGCCTGGGTTGCAGGCCAGGTCCCCAGTAGGGGGCACATGAGAGGCAACCACACAGTGGTGTTTCTCTCCCTCTCTTTGTACTTCCCTTCCCCTCTGTCTAAAAATAAGTAAATAGAATCTTTTAAAAAACCTGTTAATTTTCTTAAATAATTAAAGGCTCACAGTGTTCATCTGTCAGAAGTTACATTATATAATTGTATTATGGATGGTGGTACTTGTCCAAAGTAGGAAGAAGAAAGAATGAGTATGTGAAAAGTCAGGTTCAAAAGTGATCTCTGATATTTCCTCTTACACATTATGCAAATTAAACTATACTCAGGAACCTGCTCTGTATATACATCAGAAAGAAAACTCAATCAAAAAGAGAAGCAGCTTATCATCTGGACTCTTATAAAAATGATAGGGAAGATGGCCAATGTATTGATATGAAAGGGGTGTCTGCAGCACGAGAAGTCTTAATCCAAGGCAGCTCCCCTTCAGCTCAGTGCCCCACCTTCTGTCATATTCCACTGGGCTCCTTAACTCTGTTGGAGGTCTAAAAGAGTCCACTCTAAAGTCATACATCACACACCCTACCCAGGTACTTGAAGTGTAACAGAAATTTAAATTTAGTACAAAGATCTTCTTTTTACTAAAGGGGGGAGGTGGGGATGGGTGTTTAGATGTCTGAATTCAAGTGCGGATGCCAGAGATAAACTCCCCTCCTCACAACTCTGTCTGCAATCTGCACCTTCTTCCTGGTCTGGAGGTAAGACTGGGGGTGCAGGGGGAGGGCAAGTTCTGGGAAAGTAAGTCCACTCTTTTGTTCACTTTGCTCTAAGGGTAGCATTCCTCCAAAGAGGGAGCAGTACTCATGAGGGTATGTATGGTGGGCAGGAAATGGTTCCATAAAATTGACACTATCTCTCAGCACTATTTCTGAGGATTTGATGAGATATTTTAGAGCATTTAACACATTGTCAGGCATGTAAGGACCTGAAAAGTGTTCACTCTTATTTCACTGGTATATACCAACATTGATCAAAATATGCTTCAAAGAAGATTTGTTCATAGACCCTTAAGAACTGCAACACTGCTGAAACGCATAAGAGCTACTTATAATACAACAGAGCAAATTCTGTTTTCTTTTTTAAGATGTATCACTTTAGAAGTTACTGTGGCAACACCTAATTTAAATCTTTCCAATGTCCAGAAACCATAATCTTATTACATTTTGAAAGTTAAAACATACCCTAAATTTGTGTACTGGCTGAGTTTTAACAATCTCATCTATTATATAGATGACATTGTTAATCTCAATCTCACAATGGTTTCCTCTCAATCTCACAATGGTTTAGGGTTTAGGATTTTTACTTCCTCATTTCTGGCAGTCAAAAGCATGTTATCAGAGTAAGCGAGTCCTGAAATAAAATAATATG
The DNA here is from genome assembly GCF_021234435.1 of Artibeus jamaicensis. Lineage (NCBI taxonomy): Eukaryota > Metazoa > Chordata > Mammalia > Chiroptera > Phyllostomidae > Artibeus > Artibeus jamaicensis. The sequence continues at coordinate 2,446,182 of NW_026521822.1, forward strand.
GAAACTCAGCCCTGGCTGGTGTGATTCAGTAGATTGAGTCCCAGCCTGTGAACCACAAAGATACTGGTTTGATTCCCAGACAGGGCACATGCCTGTGCTGCAGGCCAGGTCCCCAGTAGAAGATGCACAAGAGGTGACCAATTAATGTATCTCTTGCATATCGATGGTTCTCTCCCTTTCTCCCTCCCTTCCCCCTTTCTAAAAATAAAAATAAAAAATCTTTATGACAAGAAAGAATATGGAAACATAGGTAAAAGGGAGTCTCTTCCATGGCCAATATTTTAGTAATGATTAAGAAAGCAACTCCAAAAAAATTAATCATGAATGACACCAGTCTACCACACAGATTAGCTATCCTATTGAAAGGTAACAAGTGTTTAAGAGGCTCAAACTAAATGTTTAAAAGACTGAAGCAGATACTGTCAGGTATGATGAGCTAAAGGTAACTAAAATAAGCTGAAGAAAACAGGTCTGCAGAAATATCAACGCATGACTTCAAATGACACAGAGCTGTGGTCCGGAAATGCTATTAGCAGCCACCAAGTTCCACCTGGCAGGCACTGTCACCACAAATACAAAAGGCAGGGGTAGAAGACACAGGTTGTGTTTCAGGGCAGTTTCAAACATAAAAAGACAAAGTTCTGAAAAAGTTATATGCTACAAACAAACCAAGCACAGGACAGGCATCAAGAATTCTCAGTCCTATACAGATTTATCACACCATTATCCACCTGCTTCCTGACACCAAGTCTCAAATAGTTAAGAATTGGAAGGCAGTGGGGAAAGGGTTTGCTTCCCATACCAGAACAAAGCAGGATAAGACAACTGGAGGCAGGGCAGGAAAACAAGACCACCTTCCTTAATCAGGATTTATTTTACAGTGAGAATGCAAGGATAAAAATTTTCTTAGTATAGTGGCACTCAACCTCAGCATTCTGGTGTTCTGCTGTTAAAATCAAATAATACAGAAAAATATTTATCTCAGTGGATAGTTATTTCCTTGATTTGCTTTAATTACATAATGTCTTATCCCCATCATGAATAATCTGACTTAATACAAGTCTATAAGTAAATTTGTTATTTCTCTTAAAAAAAAAACAAGTAACTTTTCAAGAATCATTGTTTAGAAAATTTACCCAGGGAAATTATAGTATCAGTCATTTTACGCCTGTAACAGATGGTGCTCAAGTGCTCAAGTATCAAAGCAGTATGCTTAACACATCACCCTTGAGTTCTGTTAGCATGCTGGCTTAGAATCTTCTTAATCATTCTTTTCTTCTCCTTGATAGTGTCTGTATTCTGGTTTCAGCTCCCATGTGTTTTTGTGGATCCCTTTTACATTTTGAATACCAATTTCTTTTAAGATTTCCTTCAGGTAGCCCTATAAAAACAACCCAAAACAAACAAACAAACAAACAAACAAACAAACCCAAAGAGATGAGATTCTGAAGGCAGGAAACAAAATTTAACATAAAATGATATACCAAACCACATTCTATAAATAATAAAAATTATGATGCTGTTCGCGCAACAATGTTTCTCTATAAAGAGGTTCAATAAACTGCCTTTCAATTTTACCTATGCAATATAAGATAACTGCATTCAATATATGATCATCTACAGTAAAGAGGTTGGAAGTCCTGAATGACAATGACCTGAGAGATTAAAAAAGCCTAGAAAATTACTGGTGCCCAATGCTTACTAAGATAACACTGTATACCAAGTGTAACCTGCCCCTGAGTTCAGTGGCCTAAGTTCACAGAGATAGTGATTCTTAAACTAGTCATTTCAGAAGCAGGAGCACATAAAACATGACAAATATTTTTGGAACAATAATATTCTATGAGGCAAGCACATGACTGGCACCCAGAATTCTCAGTTCTGAGTTTTCAAATTTGCTCTCAGATCACTTATTTTTCCTGTGTAACAAGGAAAGTCATTTTTGTCTTTACTATTGCTATCTTGGCCAAGCTTGTCAAGACTGATTGAAGATAAGAAGTGGTAGCTAGCCATACTAAAACCCTGGGGGCTGCAGCTTTGTTGTGCGTGGCTCCTCCTAAGGAAGGAATGAGGCAAGCAGATAGCTATTGTAGGGCAGAACTCTGCATTGTAATATTTCAGGTCCCTGAAAATTCAACAGATATTAATACCAAATGATTACTATATGTTTATGAAAATGATGACTATGATAAATATAATACTAAATCCAAATCCTACTTACCAATGTCCAAGGCCAAAAGCATCCACTATAAACTAACCAGTTATAAATTATAGTGCTTTACCTCCTTCTTGGAGCAGACAGAAAAGTTAATCATTTAAAAGTGACTGTTTTTTCCTGCTACAGAACAAACCAATCCAAAAATAATGTTTGTGTGTATGCTTCGAAGAACCAGTTACAGTATTATAGTGATATCTCTTTGATGAAAGGTGTAATACTGTATTTATTGAAATGAGGCACTGATTACAAAAATGACTTATAAGTTCTTACCTAGATAGTGTTTAAGGCAGTGCCCTTCTTGAGTGTGGTGCTAGACTACCTGCACCAGAACCTCATGGGACACTTGTTAAATAAGCACCATTTTACGCCTAGTGAATCAAACTCTCTAGGGCCAGGCCTGGGTATCTGCATTTCCAAAAGCCCCCAAGAGACTCTGGTTTAATTAAAATTCCACAGCATCTGCTTTAGGGATTCTCCCAGCTCTAATATTCTAGGATTTTTGAGTCTCTGAAGTGTTCTCTGAGCCTCATCATTGGTGGACAGTATGCATCAACCAACGTAACCTAACCCCACCTTACATTGGTATAATACTCTACAGTTTATAAAGTCCTCTTATTTAAGGATAGGTTGTCACCTAGAAACGACAGCTGATTAGCACTGGAACTATGTGCACACAAGTTCCTCCTATGGCCCTTCTTGGGCTCAGTTCTACCATGTCAGCAGCTTTCCCATTTCAGTGGCCGCTCCCAGCAGGTGGCAGCAATGAATCAAATGAGGCCTGGGTTTCCCCAGGAGGTGGCTTGCTGGCCTCCCAGACCTGGAGCTGGCTTTACTGAAGGACCCTTGCACATGAGTAAGTAAAAAGGCTTGAGACATCCAGGTCATGTGCATGTGTGCCATCTGTCACTTCAAATTACATTTAGAATATAGGACAGCTTGTAACTACTTCCTAATTAAAAGGGATTCATAAATGGAAAATGATGGGTTGGCCACAAATGATCTTCAGTTTAGATGCCAAGAATGACATCTTTGTAAAATTCCAAAGAATGATTTATTGTGAGACTGACTAAGACCCTGTGCACAAACAATCATGCAACTGTGAATGCTTTGCAATGGGTCAAAAATGAAAACAGCAATCACCATGAGTATTGTGGTTGCCTGATAGAAGCTCTCTTGATTTCAAGTCTAGTGTGCTCATTTATAATCTAAATATAGAACATGAAAAACCTAAAAAGGGTTAAACACAAAATATTAAGAAAGTCTTAAGGCGTAAAAATTCAGTTGCTTTCATGTGTAGTCCACCTTTATTTTGCTTAAGTAGTTATCAGAAGGTTACAGAACATTTATTTTTAAACCAAAACATCACTTTTTTCCTTTTTGCAGTAAGAATGGAATGACATATTCACAGACTATCAATTATTACATTAGGTAATAAGATGGGATTAGAGTCACATTATCTAGCTATGGTAGATTTTTTTCTTGGCAGGGGGCTGGGGTGAGGAAGGCAACTCTACATTTCCAAATGTAGTTTTTATATACAGTTTTATAACATTCCCAACTGCAACCTAAGACCATTTTACTCTAACCAAATAAGTTAACTTGGCACCAAGCATTAGCAGAGACAGCAGTAGTAATGATAGGGAAAAACAAGGTCAGAAAATCTCTGAAGGAAAGACACAAGTAGGTAACAGTGAGATCACATCATTCCTCCATTTAAAATTTTTCAGTGACCTTAGCCCTTAGGCCTAAGGTTAAATTCCAAACTCTGCAGGAATCCATTCAGGTCTGCTTTTTAAAACCTCTGGCTTCATCTTCTAATACTTCCCTTTATATACACTTGCCATTTCTGTGTCTGTAGACTTCTAGTTTTTTCCATATGCTGTTCCCTTTTCTTGTAATGCTCACCCCCTTCTCTCATATCTAAACCCCTCATTCTTTAAGATTTGGTACGAATGTCACTTTCTCAAGGAAACTTTCCCTAACAGTCCCAGCTCTCAATAATAAAGTCTTCATGATATATTATAACCCTTTATTTACAAGTCTCTCTCTCCCAACAAACCATGTTCCTATTATAGTGCCTGCCTGCACATTAGAGGGCTTAGCTTACTTATGCTGAAGGGATAAACTAAGGTAATTCTAGTTCTTTTCTTTCTTTTTAAAAAGGATTTTATTTACTCATTTTTTTTTGTAGAGAGGGGAGAAGGGAGGGAAGAATCCACATGAGAGAAACACTGACTGGTTACCTCTTGCATACGCCCTGACAAGGGACTGAACTTGCAAGCCAGGCATGTGCTCTGACCGGGAATTGAACTAGCGACCTTCTACCACACTGGTCAGGGCTCTAGTTCTTTTCATGTTTAGAATTCAGGCTCTAATTAACTTATAGGGCAATGACCCAGTTGGAGAAATAAAAGTTGATTCATTAAATTGTTTACCTGAATTTGAATAACATGTATTACTAAAATCTGTATTATACTGCTAAAATATTGTTGGAGACAAAGCCAACTAACTGAGTGGGAAATTTTTAAGGTTCTAATAGGATTAAAGAGTAACTTTCCTTTTTAAAAACTCATATATTCACACCAATATTTATTTCAGCACCTACTATGTACCAGGTAGAGTGGTACAAATCAGTTTTTATCCTCACAGAGTTCATGGCTTAAGATAAGGATTTGTGGGGCAGAAGACTTAAGACATACAACAGGCAATCATGAAATAATACAGAAGCAGAGCAGTAAGAACATATACACAGCATATTATGGGAGTGTACTGAGAAGGGGAACCTAACCCAGCCTGAGTCAAGGTGTTAGGTTGTTTAAAGGCATAGATTTGATCACTTTAATTGAATGCTAATTCCGCGCAGGTATCAAGAAAAACTAGTTTTCCTCCTCTTATTCTAAACATTGACTTTTTAAAAAAAATATTTATTTATTTATTTATCTTTAGAGGGGAAGGAGAGAGGGAGAGAAACATCAATGTATGGTTGCCTCTAGTGCATCCCCTGCTGGGAACTGGCCTGCAGGGAACTCGCCTGCAACCCAGGCATGTGCCCTGACTGGGAATTGAACCGTGATCCTCTGGTTCGCAGGCCTGCACTCAATCCACTGAGCTACACCAGCCAGGGCTAAACATTGACTTTTTAATGTGACCTTTTGCCTACTTGTATTTTAAACAAAGTAGTATAGAACTGAGTAGATCACCTTTATGTCACATAAAATTCGAAAGATTTCTAATTGTTGACTCTGTGCAGTGCTGCAGAACAAGATCTGAATAAGCTGGCTGAGGTCCAGCAGTTCTTCATATAAAAAGGATGTGTAGGAGAGTATTTACAGTAAGTCTTCATGAGGAGAAAAAAGGGGTAGAATATTACAGCTTCCTTGGAAGGAAAAGGCAAATCATATACTGAACCAAAGAAGTAAAGTGATAGCATATGGTTTGCATTTGTGAGTAAAGACACAACTGTGGCAGCTAAAATGCCAGAAATCCACAGATGAAATTCCTAACCCTTCTCCAACATCGAGATAAACCTATTTAGAGTCATAAGGCACTGTAGCCCACTATTTTAGTGTCTTTTTCTCCCTCCCTGTCCTCCCTCTAACCCCGGCCATTTCTACTTTCTGCTAACCAAATGGAGGATTTACCTGCATTTCATCAGAAATTTCAGTCTTAAGCATTATGAAAGTAATTCCAAGAAGTCGGTCAAAAAGATTTATCTTTGATAGAAAGCTGATCATCAAGTAATACTGCTTACAACTCTACTAGACTTCTAGTGACATAATGTTCCCAAGAAGACTAGAATGAATATGCAATATGCGAATCTACACCAAAGACTACAGCACTGGTTAATGTAGTCACCAAAGGGAAATCACTCTACATGTATGCTTCTTATAAAGTGATCCAAGGGCAAGAAGGGCATTATCAGTTCTGTAATAATGTCAAAGTATCACTTCATGTTTATGCAATTTTTGTGTGTCTGTGACTCCTTTAAGCAAGGTCAACAGAGAACTTACTGATGAAGATGTTAGTGGCTCCAAGGCACAAATTTCTTTCATTAAAAAAATAAACAAACTACAGCCCTGGCTGGCACAGCTCAGTGGATTGAGCATGGGCCTTCAAATCAGAAGGTCGCTGATTCGATGGGCCCAGTCTAGGGCACATGCCTAAGTTGCAGGCCAGGTCCCTAGTGGGGGGGCACATAAGAGGCAACCACACATTGATGTTTCTATCCCTCACTTTCTCCTTCCCTTCCCTCTAAAAATAAATAAAATCTTTAAAAAAAACCCCTCAACTTAAAAAAAAATAAAAATAAATAGATAAACTACACATTAGACATAAATTGTGAAGCAAGATGACTGCTTTATATACAGAAAACTGTGACGAGGAGAGGGAAGGTGATGCTGGGGACATTTATGGAACATGGGCCACCTCAGCATTTTTCTTTTGGTTTCACCTCTGCTTTTCTACTAGATCCTGGCCCTGTCTTCCACTCAGGGTCCCACTGGCTGTATTCCTTCATTGTAAAACTCTTAAGAAGCAGAGAGATGATGGGTAATGAAATGGTCAAAGCACAAACCCCACCCCTCAACCCCTGATCTACCTTATGGCTTAATCCAAGATCTGAGAAAACAATTCATTACCGCACTAATATTTGTGTGCTGGTAAATCATTTTCATCTAACTGGATTTGGCAAAAGATTGACATGTTTGCATATTTCAATTAAAGTTTCCTTCCTTTGGGACAAAACTTTTAACTTGAACCTCTTGCTTAATGATACTTTCTAAACTATATTATTTATATGCTGAATGTAATATAACCTTAGAATATGGCTAGTTATTCCAAGGCTGGGATGTGACGGCTTTGAACTAGGAAAAAAGTGTTGGTGTGACTATATATATATATATATATATATATATATATATATATATATATATATTTAATGTTGAAAATGTTAATAAGGAAAATACAATCAGAGCTATCCAAAACTTAATAAAGATGAAAAAAATAAAATTCCATTTGGAATTTAAATATGATTTCTTGCATCTAGAATGATGGCAACGATATTACTGCATTTGGTGTGAGGTATAATTTGAAATGTACAAAATATAAGAAGATAGCAATTTTCATAGTTATTATTTATTTACTTAAAAATGTTGCTAGAAACTAAATGGCATACAAAAAGACTCTCTAAGTATATATTTTACCAAGAGAGAATTTTCAGTAACGTACCTAGCATTCCCAATAATGAAACATTATTTACCTTATGATACCTGGAACAGAGTGTAAAAGTTTTTGCTGGCTAAGGATTAAAGAAGGATTGATGACAATCTGGCAGTTCCTCAGGTTAAAAAGTTACCAAAATAATCCAGCAATTTTACTCCCAAGAGAAATAAAACTATATCTTTACACATAAACCTGTACATGAATGGTCATAGCAGCTTTATTTATAACAGTCAGAAAGTGAAAACAGGTCAAGTGCCCATCCATGAATGAATGGATAAACAAAATGTTCTATAACTTATTTGAATATAATATAATGGTTTACTATTTGGCAATAAAAAAGAACAAAATGCTGATACATGCCACAAAATGGATTAAAACATGAAAATATTATGCCTAAGTGAAAGAAGCCAGTCATAAGAGATAACATACTATATGATTCCATTTATATGAAATGTTCAGGATAAGCAAATCTATAGAGACAGAAAGCAGATCAGAGGTTGCCCAGGTTCCAATGTAAGGGGAAGATTATTATTATTATTATTATTTTTTCTAGTATAGAAGTCTTTTACTTTTTTCACACTGATTTATCATGCCAAGAATTCATAGGGAATGGGTTCCAACAGCTCAGGCTCCTTTCCATTAGTTCTCACAAAGTACACTTCTCTGGGTGGAGCAGGCTGATGCTTCAGTTGACCTCAAGTACCTTTCTCTCCGGCTTCCTTCTTTTTCTAATCATATTCCTTCACATGTTTCAGGAAGCTATCTCGACTCTTTGAGTGCTTAATATACTCAATTCATACATCAATTCTCTTGGCAAGAATCTTGCCCTTATTTGTTTACAACAATGCCTATCGCATGCTGGGTGACATTGTAGACTCTTCCAGTTTTGCCATGGTAACATTTGTGTGGCATTCCTTTCTGAACAGTGCCCATTCCCTTGATAGCTACAATATCACCTTTCTTGTAGATTCACATGTATGTAGCCAAAGGAACAACTCCGTGTTTTCTAAAAGGCCTAGAGGGTACCTCTCCTCTTTCCCTTTGTGTTAGTTACTGGAAGACGGTGGTTCTGCAGGAAAGATTATTAATCACGGAGTTGCCCTCTGGAGTGAAGAAAGTGTTCTAAAATTGACCATGGTCAATAGAATGCAACTTTGTGAGTAATACTAAAATCCACTCAACCATAACTAAAAAAAAACCAGTGTAACTTATACTTGAAAATAAAGGTTTTCAATTGGGGGGGGCAGGAAGGAGACCTCTCGAGGTCTAACAACAAATTAAGAAAACACCATCTTTTTAATTATTAAATTATAGTGAGTAAAGTAATATGTTCAACAGTGGCTAGTTCTGTGTATATCAGCTCATATACACAGGAATGGAAAAATAATGGAATTAAGAGTATCTGTCGTAGGACATTCTAAAAGAAAAGAATGGCTTATAAAGCTGCAATAGAGAACTGAAGAAAGCCAGCCTAAGGCTTATCTTCTGGTATCTCAGTTCCTCTTCCCAGGCAGAGAAACTGGAAGACTTCAAACACTTATCTAAATCCATAATGTTTCCTCTAATGCAGAGACCAATGGGAAGAAAATGATTTCTGGGCCCTGGCTAGTATAGCTCAGTGGATTGAGCACCGGCCTGTGAACCAAAAGGCTGTGATTCGATTCCCCATCAGGGCATATGCCTGGGTTGCAGGTCAGTTCCCAGCAGGGGCCAGTTCCCAGCAGGGGATGCACCAGAGGCAACCATACATTGATATTTCTCTCCTTCTCTCCTTCCCTTCCCTTCTAAAGATAAATTTCAAAAAAAGAAAATGATTTCTTTCCTGAGACAGCTTCCACAAGAATGGTAAACTTAAAAACCATTCCTAGCTTGTTCAGGGAGCACATATAGAATTCAGGAGAAAGCAACTAACAAGCTTAAAAACTTACTTTACCTCCCTTTAAATTAAATGGGACTGGAAAGGTAGAGATTTTATGGGTAATGGCAATTTTCAGATTAAATATAAATATTAATGCCTACTGCTTAAATGAAAATTCTATGTAGCTTATATATATAAATAAATGCCGATTTTTATTTTACTGGGTGCCTATGTTAGATATTGTTTTTATTAACATACCTCAAGCAAAATCTGGACTCAATTGGTTATGTTGGTAAACTTACCCCAACTTTTAACTCATCCAGAAATATGGTAAAAAAAAACCCTGGCTGGTATGGCTCAGGGGACTGAGTGCTGGCCTGTGAATCAAGGGGTCACTAGTTCAGTTCCCAATCAGGGCACATGCCTGAGTTGCAGGCCAGGTACCGAGAAGGGGACATGCAAGAAGCAACCACACATTGGTATTTCTCTCCCTTTCTCCTTCCCTTACCCTCTCTCTAAAAATAATTAAAATCTTTTTAAAAAGAAATATAATAAAAAGGTTTAAAAGAGGATGAAACAAACCATATATTAAAAGACAAGATGGCCCTGGCTGGTGTGGCTCAGTGGATCGGGTACTAGCCTGCAAACCAAAGGGTCATCAGTTCAATTCCCAATCAGGGCACATGCCTGGGTTGTGGGTCAGGTATGCAGTTGGTGGGGGGGGGGGGGCGGGCACACAAGAGGCAATCACACAGTGAAGATTTTCTCTCCTTTCTCCCTTCCCCTCTCAAATAAATAAATAAGTAAGTAAGTAAGTAAGTAAATAAATAAAATGTTTTAAAAAATAAATGAGAGAAAATGTTACTACCCCATTATAAACTTGGTAGTAGATCTACTGAATGTTTCCTATGAACATTCTATTCACAGGAAAAATTTACAAGTCATAAATATTTAAATTTCATCCATTTATATTCAAACTATTATTAATTTATTTTAGCACGACAATTCATATTCTAAAACTTTTAAATGAAGCTCCACATTTCATAAGTTGGCAAATAATTATTTTAAGAAAATAGAAGTCTTGGACTTTTAGTCAAGATGGTGGCATAGGCAAACATGGCTCACCTCTTTGCACAACCACATCAAAATTACAACTAACATGTAGAACAACCATTACTCAGGAATGCCAGAAATTGAGCTGAATGAAAGCCTGGTAACTATGAAACTGAGGTGATTGGAAGTCTGACAACTACAGAATTAAAGAAACCACATCCACCCAGACTGGTAGGAGGGGTGCAGCCATGGAACAGGCTGGTCCCTCACCTACGTGGATAAAAGTTTGGGAATGAGAACTTGGGAGTGAGGAGTCCCATACCAGGCCCCTCAGCCTAGGATTCCAGTGTCAGGAAGATAAATCCACAACTTCTGGCTGTAAAAACCAGAGAGGATTGAGTCACTGAAAGAAAATCCTGGAGCCTTAAGCAGTTCCTCTTAAGGAACCTACATGGACTTACTCAGACTCGCTCTCTCTGAGCTCTGGAACCAGGTAGCAGCATAAAAAGCTCCAAGAGTGTATAGGGAGAAACTGAAGTGTTGGCATCAAGGTGAGCAGAGGCCGTTGTCTCTTTGCTAAACTCTCCCCCAGCAGAGCTGGTAATCTCATGCCATATCAGAGACACCATCGACCTGGCTAATACTCTGTGAGACACACCTTAGAGATCGCCAGAGGCTCTGACCTTCCCGATTTACAAGCCCACTCAAGCTGCTTTTTCATAAGAATAGTTGGTCTTAGTGCCTAAAACCTATCAAACAAGAAACAGATGGCTTCAGTGCTCCCTAGAGGCAGTCAGATTAGATTTACAGCTTGGCTTTGCCAATCCCCAAACCCAGGACGAATAGCAGCCATCTCAGATTGCTTACTGCTCAGATAGGGTGGCCCTGGGCAAAAAGGTGCGGGCTGACATTGGTCTGCAACTGGGAAATCCCAGGGCCAGCACACCCAGTGGACAGCTACAGACCATGTCTGAGCACCACCACCCTGCCCCTGCACAGCTGATCCTCTACAGAGAGTGGAGGTTGGTCATCAGTGGTCACAGCCTGACCCCATAGCTGACTGGTCTGGGTAAATCGCTCCCACTGACCTGCCAACAGCACAAAAAGGGCACATCTCAAGTACCCAGCTTGGGTGATAGGGGAGGCTGTGCCACTGGACCCTACAAGATACCTGCTACAGTAGGCCACTGTACCAAGACATGGAGTCATAGCAGCTCTACCTAATACATAGAAACAAACAGTGGGAGGCTGCCAAAATGAGCAAAGAAACATGGCCCAAATTAAAAGAATATATCAAAACTCCAGAAAAAGAACTAAACAAAAGGGAGATAAGCAATCTATCAGTTGCAGAGTTCAAATCATTGGTATAAGAAGGCTTATGGAACTCTGTGAAGTCATCAACAGCATAAAAAAGATCCAGTCAGAAATGAAGGACACAGTATAAAATAAAGAACAATTTATAGAAAAACAACAGTAGAGTGGATGAAGCTGAGAATCAAATCAATTATATGGAACACAATAAGGAAGCAAAAACTACCAATCAGAACAACACAAAGAGAAAAGAATCCAAGGAAACCCTGTGGATAATGTGAGCAGCCTCTGGGACAACTTTAAGAGGTCCAACACTCACCTTATAGGGGTAGAAGAAAGAGAAGAGAAAGAGCAGGAAATTGGAAATCTATATGAAAAACAGAGAATTTCCCTAATCTGGTGAAGGAAATAGACATGCAAGCCCAGGAAGCACAGAGTCCCAAATAAGATGGATGCAAAAAGGCCCATGCCAAGGCGCATCACAATTAAAATGCTAAAGGTCAAAGATAGAGGGTCTTGTCGACTGTCAGCCAAGATGGTTGCTTTGTCTTCCTGCACAACATAAGAAGGATAACAAATAACCTAAAGACAAAAAACAACCAAAACTGCCAGAAAATTGAACTGTATGGAAGTCTGACAACCAAGGATTTAAAGAAGCAACATTCATCCAGACAGGTAGGAAGGACAGAGAGTATGCAGTATGGCACAGCAAGGTGCTGGCAGCAGTCAGGGCACCTGCAGCAGTGGCCCACAAAATGGGCAGTCCTACACTAATGTATGGCTGATAAAAACTGGGAGTAACAACTGCAGAGTGAGCGATCCCAGCCCCAAGCCAGACCCACAGCCCACTGTTCCAGAGAGGAAAATAAAGCCCCTACTACCTGTAAACCAGTAAGGGTTAGCGTGGTAGCAGAAACCTTTGGTTTCTCAGAAGAATTTGTGTAAAGGGCTCACAGGGCCCTAGAACATTTGCAAACTCACCCGCTCTGGGAATCAGTATGAGGGCAGCATCTAGAAGGTCACCAGATGCTATGGGAAGTGGAGGAAGTGACTGGAAACAGGGTGAGAGCCAAGCAAGAGGCACTGTGCCCTCTCTGACCTCTCTCCCACCACAGTGATAAAGTGGGCTGCTGTGTCCTGGCGAGTATCTAAGGCTTTACCCCTTACAACATAACAAGTGCTTGGGAATCAAAGCAGCTTTAACTAATACACAGAAACTCAGGGAGCCTGTCAAAATGAAGAAAGAGGTAGATAAAACCCAAATGAAGGAATGCATTAAAATTGCAGAAAGAGAACTAAGTAACACAGAGATAGCCAATCTATCGGATGCAGAGTTTAAGGCACTGGTGATCAGGATGCTCAAAGAAATGTTGAGTATGGTAGGAAAATAAAGAAAGAAGTAAAGGCTATGCAAAGTGAAATAAAGAAAAACATACAGGGAACCAATGGTGAAGGGAAGGAAGCTGGGATTCAAATCAGTGATACAAAACAAAAGGAAGAAATAAACAGTCAACCAGAACAGAAAGAAGATATGAGAATTCAAAAAAACAAGGAGAGGCTTAAGAAACCTCTGGGACAACTTTAAGCATACAAACATATGAATCAGGGGTGCCAAAAGGAGAAGACAACAACTAAGAATGGAAAACTTATTTGAAATAATGAGCTAAAACTTCCCCAATTTGGTGAAGGAAATAGACATGTAAGTCCAGGAAGCTCAGAGTCCCATACAAGTTGGACACAAAGATGGCCCCCTAAGACATGTCATAATTAAAGTGCCAAAGGTAAAAGATAAAGAGAAAATCTAAAAGCAGCAAGACAAAAAAAGAGAGCTACCTACAAAGGAGTTCCCCAAAAACTATAAGCTGATTCTCAAAAGAAACCTTGCAAGCAAGAAGAGACTGACCAGAAGTATTCAAAGAGATGAAAAGCAAGGACCTACATCCAAGATTACTCCAACCAGCAAAGCTATCATTTAGAATGGAAGGGCAGAAAAAGTACTTCCCACATAAGGTCAAGTTAAAGGAGTTCATCATCACCAAGCCCTTATTATATCGAATGTTGAAGGAACTTATCTAAGAAAAAAATCAAAACTATGAACAGTCAAGACAACAAACTCACAATTATCAACAACAGAATCTAAAAACAAAACGAAACACTGGGACTTTCACCAAGATGGAGGCGTAGGTGGAAACACTGTGCCTCCTCGCACAACCAAGTTTAAAGTCAACAAAGTTTTAGTAACAAAACCACAGCCAAAACACAGAAAATTGAACCACACGGAAGTCTAACAACAACGAACCATTCAGGGAGACCGGTAAGAGGGGCGGAGCCAGCAGCAGAGCAGAGTCTGGCAGGAGAGATCCCCTGAACCAACCCAGGCCCAGGCAGCTGTGGGCGGATCCCAGGTTTGGGGTAGCAACGGGTGGGCCCACTGAAGGGATAAGGCGGAAGGCTGACCATAGTATCACATTCACACACAGATAAACCAGTGAAAGAGTGAGCAGTGAGACAGACTACACAGGCCCAAACGGCTTTCAGGAAGCACCAGAGGGGACCACCATTGCCCCTCTTTGATCCCACCCCCACATACAGTGTCACAAACCAGCAACTCAGTTGGCCCGCCCTGGCAAACACCTAGGGCTCAGCTCCTCAAATGTAACAGGCACAAACAGACCAAAACATGGCTAAAGAAGAACTCAAAGCCCTATAGCCAAGAACTCTATGCAACCAAGAAATAGCCAACCTATCAGATGCACAGTTCAAAACACTGGTGATCAGGATGCTCACAGAACTGGCTGATTTTAGTCACAAATTAGAGGAACAAATGAAGACCAAACTAATTGAATTGAAGGGAAATGCACAGAAAACCAATATTAATGGAAAGGAAACTGGGACTCAAATCAATGGAGTGGACCAGAAGGAAGAAAACAATGACCAAACAGAAAACAATGAAGAAACAAGAACAAGAATTCAAAAAAATGAGGAGAGGCTTAGGAACCTCCAGGACATCTTTAAACGTTCCAACATCCGAATTATAGGGGTACCAGAGGGGAAGAGGAACAGTCACAAGTGGAAAAGTTATTTGAACAAATAATAAAGGAGAATTTCCCCAATCTGGCAAAGGAAATAGAATTCCAGGAAATCCAGGAAGCTCAGAGAGTCCCAAAGAAGTTGGACCCAAGAAGGAACACACCAAGGCACATCATCATTACATTAGCCAAGATTAAAATGAAGGAGAGAATCCTAGAAGCAGCAAGAGCTAAGGGGACAGTCACCTACAAAGGAGTTCCCATCAGACTGTCAGCAAATTTCTCACAAGAGACCTTACAGGCAAGAAGGGTCTGGAAAGAAGTATTCCAAGCCATGAAATCCAAAGACCTACAACCAAGATTGCTCTATCCAGCAAAGCTTTCATTTAGAATAAATAAAGTGCTTCTCAGATAAGATCAAATTCAAGGAGTTCATCATCACCAAGCCCTTATTATATAAGAAATGTTAAAGGGACATATCTAAGAAAAAGAAGTTAAAAAAAGATGAACAGTGAAAGGACAGCAAACTCACAGTTGTTATCAACCACACATAAAACAAAAGCAAACTAAGAGGACAGCTAGATCAGGAGCAGAACCATAGAAATGAAGATCACATGGAGGGTTAGCAACAGGGGAGTGGGAGAAGGAGAAGGGGGGAGAAGGTACAGACAATAAGTAGCATAGATGGTAGGTAGAAAATAGATAGGGGGTAGGGCAAGAATAGTATGGGAAATGTAGAATCTAAAGAACTTGAGACACGTGGTCATAAACTAAAAGGGGGGGATGGTGGGGGAGGGGGTGTGCAGGGTGGAGGGGAATGAAGGGGGAAATAGAACAACTGTAATGGCATAATCAATAAAATATATTTAAAAAATTAAAAATATATATCTATCAACAACTGAAAACAAACTAAGCAAACAAGAACAGGGACAGAATTATGGATATGGAGAGTGTTTTGATGGTTGATGGATGGAAGAGGTTGTGGGGCAATGGGTGAAGAGGTGAGGGGATTAAGAAGTACATATAGGTAGTCACAGAATGGCCATGCGGATGTAAAGTACAGTATAGGAAGTGAAGTAGTCAAAGAACTTACAAGCATGACCCATGGACATGAACAATGGTGTGTGGACTGCCTGAGATAGTGGGGAATGTTGGGTAGAGGGGGAAAAAGAGAAATATTAGGACAACTATAATAGCATAATAAATACACAATAATTTAAAAAAAATTCCAGCCCAGACTGGTGTGGCTCAGTGGGTTGGGCATTATACCGCAGACCAAAATGTTGTTGGTTCAATTCCTGGTCAGGGCACATGCCCAGGTTGTGGCCCATGCCCAGTTGGAGGCCTGAGAGAAGCAACTGACTGATGTTTCTCTCCCACTCTTCTAAAATTAAACAAAATCTTAAAAAAAAAGAAAAACAAAAACTTTCAGTTATAGGGAAAACGAAGAGAGAACTGACACAAGATATCTGAAAAGAAAGCAAATGATAAAAATTTAGGGGAAAAAAGAGAAAACAGCATTTATTAAGTACTAAATTTGGAATGAGTTTCTAACACTTAAAAATATCTATTTTTACTGTGGATTAGGAGCTAAATGAACTAAAATAAAGCTTAAATTCCATTCTCTATGTACCTGGTTTAGATTAATGATGATGATTCTTAATAACAGAGAAATTAGAAAGCAAGCTGCCTGAGAGATTAGCTTTTTAAAATTTTTATTAAAAAGAGATTCCCAGTGTTAGAAAAATATTTTCCTTGCTTGTCACACACAGTTATTTATCTGAATGTAGAAGAGGCAACATGGTAAGAGATATTCCTAGACTGAAGTCAGGACAACTGCGTTCAAACTACTACGCAACTCTTATTTGCTAGCTATTTAAATTAGAAAGGTTACCACTGCCTTCAAGATCCCAAGTCAAGCCCTGGCTGGGGTGGCTCAGTGGACTAAACACTGGCCTGCAGACCAAAAATTTCCTGGTTTGATTCCCCATCAGGGCACATGCCTGGGTTGCAGGCCAGGTCCTCTGCTGGGGGCATGCAAGAGGCTACTGATTGATGTTTCTCCCCTCCCTCCTTTCCCCCTCTCTAAAAAATAAAAATAAATAAAATCTTAAAAAAAAAATCCTGAGACATGTGTGTGCGTTTATCTATGTATGTATATATAAATGTGTGAGGATACAGGAAGATGGGGCACCTGGTCTGAGCAACTGTGGAACGATGGTGTCACTTTAAATGGAGAAATCCGGGGTAAGCTTTGGAGGGGTGCAGAAATCAAGAGTTGTGTTTTGAACACACTAAACTGGAAATTACAATAAAATTATTAACATTGATTAGGTACCAGGCAGTGGGCCCTGGCTGGCAGAGTATTCCTGTGCCATCCTCTTGTTTTAGGAATGAACATAACACCCCTACCACATCAGTAAGATCTTCACTGGGGTTTTTATTGGAATAATCGGGGCAGATAGTTTCTTTTTGCTTAGAGGCTGCTAGCTATGAGGTGCTTTAGGGGATCATTTTGGCTACCACATGGGAAGATCCTGTCTTTGAGAATAAAAACAATGCACAAGAAACACAGAATGATGAAGAGAGATGTGGAGAGATGGGAAGAGACAGTTCTATCTAAATAATATTAGTATCTGGATCTAGTCATGTTTAAAGCTAGATGCATTCCCAAACTTCTTAGCTAATGAAGCCAATAAATTCTACTTTTGGTTAAACTAGTTCAAGCTGAGTTTCTATTTCTTGCAACTAAGAGTCCTAACGAATTCACAAATCAAGAATAGCATATACTTACAAATAAAAGTTTATTTTTTTCACAGGAGAAATTCTTAATATTCAAATATTCTAGTCATTTTATCCTAAAAAAATCCCCCATCTTCCTGATTTGTTTAAATTACTTCTACTTAAGCCCTGGCTGGTGTAGCTCAGTGGATTGAGTATGGATCTGCAAACCAAGGGTTGCCGGTTTGATTCCCAGTCCAGGGTATATAAGGCCAGGTCCTCAGTAGGGGACATGTGAGAGGCAGCCGCACATTGATGTTTCTCTCCCTCTCTTTTTCCCGCCCTTCCTTGCTATCCAAAAATAAACAAATAGAATCTAAAAAAAATCTAATAAAAAAATTAAATTACTTGTACTTAAGCCTTTACTCTGGCCTTTCTGAAGACAAACTATGAGGATTACTTAATGTTACATTACTGATGCACTACTTTATTAAAAGCCTACTTTGTGTAAATAAGCAACAGCCTGCTGAGTTGGGGAATTTGACATATGGGAATCAAGCTGCCTCAAAATCAAAGCCATAGAAATCTTTGCCTAGTTTTTCCTGTTGATTTGAACTTACTTTAATAAGAGCATGCAAACTGTTCAGTTAACATTCTGAATTTGAAAAAGAGATCTACTCAATTGACATGACTAGGGACTGTTGATTTAAAGGACATTATCAATAATTAAAGATAAGTTTGTTTAAATCTTGACCTGAAATTCAATGCATGTAGCACAAGGAAATTAACTGGTTCAGTTATTATCAGGGATGATTTTGGATGACATTTTTAATAGAAACACTAGTAAATGGGTTCTGTGCTAGAAAAGAGTATGTTAGTACTCAAAGGGTCTTGACAGTTTAATGTTTCAAAGAGAACAATTAGATAAAGTTTCTATTGGTTTGTATTTTGAAGGAAATGCTATATATGCTTCTATTTTAAAGATATAATAAAATATAAAGAAAGATTAGACATAACACATTAAGAGCGACAGACAAACACTGTCAGGGGACAAAAATAATAAAATCCTTCTGATACTTCACTCTCAAAGAGGGGAGGAGAGACTCAAAATTTAAACTGTAAATGTTTACTGACAATGTTTCTGGCTTTACATCAGTTACCAGAGCTTGACCTTTATTTATCTATTAAATTTTATTTATCTATTTTTAGAGGGAGGGAAAGGGAAAGGAAAAGTGAGGAAGAGAAGTATCGATGTGTAGTTGATGAGCCCCTCACGGTCAAAACTCAGGCATGTGCCCTGACTGGGAATGAAAAGCCTTTTGAGGGTCTTAGGCCCTCAATGAGAATCTGAAATAAATATGAATCTGCTCCCCAGAAAAATCCATACATTTGTGAACATATTAATAAACAGATTATTAGTCCATTAATTAAAGAAAGTTTTATTATAAGAAATTCACTGAGTAACACCACATAAAAATTATAAAAACCAAAATTGAGAAGATTATTAGTTATCCCTTTTCTTTGATGCAAGATGAATAAAACTTTTAAAACGTGTCATTCCATGTTAAGGCAAAAAAACTCTTTTCCTTCTGAATGTTTCTCTTTAAATGTCTATTTCACACACATATTTGTGTGTTATTCTATGAGAATATATCATTTGCATTCAGAGTTTTTGGATTGATCTTTTCATATTTAGATAAAACACACAGATAAACTCCATTAAAACCATAAGAAACACAGCTTAGCTAATAAATTATTCTATTTCAATTTTTTTTTGCTAGCTTGGAATGCCATTTCTAAGGCTTTGATGCCAAAGGGAGTGAAGTCACTAAGATGAGTTGATAATACTGCAGTATAAGCATTTTCCTGTTGTCTTTTAAAAAAACTACATTTTTTTAATTTAAATTAATTTCTTAATGAAAAAGTAGAAGGCTGAAGTACAACAGTAGAGAAATCTCTGCAGAAGTGAGAAACTGAAGTTTCATGAATCATTTTCTATAGCTTTGAATAAATCTGAAAAAAGCACCAAACCCTTTAATAAGTTAGTAATTTGGTTATGTTCAAGTTTTTAAAAACTAGTTATCTTGTTATATATTCTAAAGCAAATAAATAGGACAGTTAGAATAATATATTCCTTGAGTACATTGGCAAAGTAGACAAATTATAAAAGGACAGTAAATATAAGGTTTTCCTAAAAAACTTGTAAGTAAATACTGTTATAATTCAATTTGATACTTGGCTTGGATAACAGTGTAAGAAAGATAAACAGAAGGAAATGTCAAAGGCTAGAGAAAGGATTTGGATTCCTTACCAGTTACCAGTGTTTTAAATGGATTAGAAATACAAATTATTAGCAAGTAGACACAAAAGTCTGGAGAAGTAATAAAAATGATTATTTATATAAAAAACAAGATTTTTAAAACACCCATTTTTAAAATTGTTCCTTAAAAAAACAGAGACCAGGCCAACCTAACGACAATCTCAACAAGCATCATGAGGCAATACTGCTAGTTTAAAAGGATCTAATGTTAGTGCTAGTAGATATGATTTTTAAAAATTCTTTAGAGCCCTGGTTGGTGTGGCTTAGTGGACAGAGTGCTGACCTGGGGAGTGAAAGGTTGCCATTTTGATTTCCAGTCAGAGCATATGCCTGTGTTGCAGGCCAGGTCCCCAGTAGGAGGCTCATGAGAAGCAACCACACACTGATGTTTCTCTCCCTCTCTACCTAAAAATAAATAAATAAATGAAGTCTTTAAAAAAAAAGGAATAAAAATTCTTTAGAGAACAGTCCACAAAAGTAAGCTCTCTCTCACTGTGACAGACCAATATGACTCTTGTTTAAATATGATTCTTCTAAGACACATTTTCCAATTAACAAGAGGAGTTGAGCTTTTTTTGGAGGAAGCTAGGAGAACAAAAGAAATACCAGAAATGATATAAAAAAAGATTTTAGGCTTAATGTTAAGGATTAGTAAAAAAAAAAAAAGGATAAATTCACCTTCATATGGAGTGATTAATATTAAATACACTTGAAAATTCAAAATAATGATGCTGATGTTTAGAAAAAACTGCATTAAGACATCTTTACTGAGTGTTGAAATAGAACCTGACATTAGCACAGGTGCATGTGGACTTATTTACATATGACATACTTCTCTTCAGTAATGCACTATTAATGTAGAAGGACACAGTTAAAGGGTCAACATGAGCATTTACATACCACAGGCTGTTTTGTGATGTCCACCAAGTCCTTAAGGTTATAATACTGATGTTTCTCAAAAGCCGAAAATAGCATGTCTAAAACATACTGCTTATCAGCTCGAGCTCGCTTTCCATCTTCTTTCTTTTTCCTTTCATACTCAATCTATGTGCAAAAGCAGAAGAAATAACAGCATCAATTCAACATAAACTGAAATACGTTCGTTTTTTTTTCAGCCATCCAAATAACTACTAGATTTTAAGCTGCAAGATAGCAAATGCCTGGGGTCCTGATTGCTCCCACAGCTCATCAGATCTTTGAGCCTTTAAGAAGTATTAGATTTGTATTAGTGCCAATCTATAAACCATTTTCATTATTTCCTAAATTTAGCTTTATGTAATGTATTCACTTCTCCTCCCAAAAGGCCTTCTTTGCCAAAATTCTATCAATTCAGTGTGGCTATTGGTTAACTCATACTGATCAGAAAGTCTAACTTTCTTTTGTTTTTGATTACCCCAAATACAGTAATTTCTCTAACAAATACAGTTCCATAGATGATGTTTTTCAAAATTCAGGATTTTAGGCACAGGCAGAGGGTAAAGAGGCTGGCAGATCATAGAACAGGATCTCTAGGAAGTGACAAGTTTGGGAAGCATTGGTAAAAGACTAAGAACATGGGCAGTTACAGGAGGCTGTTTCTCATTCCAAGTCCGTGACTTCCCTGAACTTGTTTCTTCTATTTGAAATGAAGTAAGCAATGGTACTAAGGGAATATATAAACTTACTTCTAGTGTTACCATCCAGAGACTTGTTCATTTGTAAAAAATTATCTTTTTTATTGAAAACATGCAAACTTTCAGTTGATTAAACTTTTAATTTTCTTAGAAACATTTGATTTTGATATGGCATCAGGAACTTGTTAGAAGAAATATATATTGTGATAGCATGGACGGAAGTGGAGAGCATTATGCTAAGTGAAATAAGCCAGGCAGTGAAAGACAAATACCATATGATCTCATCTTTAAGTGGAACCTAATGAACAAAACAAACAAATGGGCAAAACAGAACCAAAGGCATGGAAGCAAGGAACAAACTAATAGGGACCAGGGGGGAGGGGTGGGGAATAAGGGAGGAAAGAAGGAGAAGGGCCTAGTTCAAAAACTAGTTAGTATAAATGACCCATGGACATAGACGACAGGGTGGGGAGTGACTGTGGGAGTGGGGCAAGGCAGGGGAGAGCAACAGGGTAAAACTGGAACAACTGTAATAGAACAACAATAAAAAATAAAAATTGCAAAATGTTAAAAAAAAAACCCCAAAAACTGCATCGGCCCACCCGGGAAAATAAAGCATCAGCAGATGACAGCTGCCAGGGAACAATCTCCTCTGCATCGACTGGAATAACTATAATCTAGGGGCTACCTTCAAAAGTAATGAAATGCATTTCAAAATTTACAATAAATTACTGCATAAATTCCAGCCTCATATAGTTAAAAACTCACTCTTTATAACAATTATTATAAAAAATAAAACTTTCTACTGGCGCTAATATTAAAATTTTATTTTTAAAAAATTTTTATTAACTTTTTTCACCTGAGAATATGTTTTCTGATTTTTTGTTGTGTATTTCTTTTTTTTTAAATATATTTTATTGATTATGCCATTACAGTTGTCCCACTTCCCCCTTCATTTCCCTCCACCCAGCACCTTATCCCTCCCCCACATATCCACCCCTTTAGTTTATGTCCATGTGTCTCAAGTTCTTTAGATGCTGTATTTCCCCTACTATTCTTGTCGCCCCCCCCGTCTATTTTCTACCTACCATCTATGCTACTTATTCTCTGTACCTTCTCCCCCCTTCTCCTCCTCCTCCCACTCTCCTGTTGCTAACCCTCCATGTGATCTCCATTTCTATGGTTCTGCTTCTGATTTAGCTGTCCTCTTAGTTTGCTTTTGTTTTATGTATGGCTGTTAATAACTGTGTGTTTGCTGTCCTTTTACTGTTCATGTTTTTTTAACTTCTTTTTCTTAGATAAGTCCCTTTAACATTTCATATAATAAGGGCTTGGTGATGATGAATTCCTTGAATTTGATCTTATCTGAGAAGCACTTTATCTGCCCTTCCATTCTAAATGAAAGTTTTGCTGGATAGAGCAATCTTGGTTGTAGGTCATTAGATTTCATGACTTGGAATACTTCTTTCCAGACCCTTCTTGCCTGTAAGGTCTCTTTTGAGAAATCAGCTGACAATCGCGTGAAAATAAACTTCCACTCCATACACCCGAAAGCAGCTGAGTTGTTTTCTGTAACAATTGTACTTATAACTTTGTACAACAAGTGAAATTAATTCCATACATAAACTGTAAGTGATATGAACTAGTCTATTTAGAAGGCTACAGTGTTGAGATAATTTAATTTCTTCTCTTTTTAGTTCTTTTCCCTTTGGGCATGTTGTTTCGCACTGGTGCACTGGCATACTAGTATTGTAAGAAAACGATATGCAGCTCTGCCTGGTGTGGCTCAGTGGATAGAGCACTGGCCTGCAGAGCTAAAGGTCGCCAGTTTGATTCCTGTCAGGGCACATGCCTGGGTGGCAGGCCAGGTCCTCAGTTGGGGGAGTGTGAGAGGCAGCAGACCAATATATTTCTCATGCATTGGTGCTTCTCTCCCTATTTCTCCTTCCCCCTCTCTAAAAATAAATAAAACATTAAAAAAAAAAAAAAAGAAAACGATACTCAAAGCCAGATATTTAACTTGTTAGTGGCCACCACAAGATATTAATTAGTATGATAGTTACTGGACTAGAAAAGCTTTTATATTATGTGAATTTTCATTACTGAACTTATATGTATCCTCAATGATCTAGCTGTACAGTAATGTCAACTCAGAAATTTAAATGTAGTCTCCAGTTACAAATTTTTACAATCCAAAATATCCATCATATGCAATTTTATTTTAACAATAGAAGATAAATTATTCAAGACTGAAATACAACCAAATAATTAAAATCCATTGTAGATGTGATATAGAGATGTTCAAGTGTCATTATTGAAACTTTAATTATTAAAATTATAAGTCACTCACTGCCAATTAAAATATTATAACACAGATGTCTGTAAATTCTAGATCGTTCTTTGCAGAAATACTTTGATTGCTCTGTCAAGGCCGTCTTTGTGGAGGCTTTTAACTTTTGAAGCAAGCAGGATAACCTTGATTATCATGATTTGCATTTTAAATCTTTATGAAAGATCCCTGCCCCCAATGCTTCTATTTCTACTTAGTGTGTCAAAATTAATTCTTTAGAGTCAGTGACACTCCTTGGTGTGCAAATTCAAATGGATGTAGCATGTAGTATGTTGATACAAAAGCACGTAGTATGTTGATACTACAATAGGCAAATATTGCTGAAAAGCCTCTATGATACAGTCCTGCAGACATCTATTTTAATCAGTAAAATTCTAAATTTATATATATAATTAAAAAACAGTAATAGCCCTCCCACTACCCCTTTCCCCCTCAATAACTTTAGTTCTGAAGACTAACACAATTGGTTATCACATTAAAGGAACTAGAGTATAAATATAAAACAAATTTTCTCTCGAGTTCTCTACTACTTTCTGACCAAGAGCTCTTGTGGGAGGAATGGAGGGTGGGGCAGAGAGAAAGGAGAGAAGACTATAAAAAGTTCCTGTGTCTTTGGATCATTGGCTGCATGCTAGAATTATCCAGGGGACTTGAAAATTTCAAGACAGCTGGCTTCCACATCATATCAATTGAATCAATCTCTAGAGGTATTTTTCTTTTTTAAAAAGCTTCTTAGGTGATTCTAGCTGGGGTACAGCCAGTACTAAGTACCTCTACCTAGACAACAGAGGACATGATTCCTCATGAGAAAAAGTCTTTAACACAGTGGACTATTTATAAGAATGCTGTGAAATTTACACAAGCTAGATGATAATGTCCACAAAGTTAACCAAAACACACATACTAAAGCACCCTTACTTGTGTTAGGCCCGGAATTAGATAAAAGTAGTCAAGAGGAACAAGGAACCCGAGGCAGGCTCCAGACTCAGCAAGGAAGATAGAAAATACAAAAAGTACAAAGAGTGCTGAACAAGATACCCGCCTGTGCATGACCTTGTCTTTGCAGAAAAGTATCCATTGTTGCAAGCAGAGAACATAGCCATATGTGTCCTCTCGAGATAGCCAATTGCTAACAGCTACGTCTGCTTCTGTATTTGCTTGCTTGCTCACCCCAATAAAAACCCTAGGCTGTAAGTATCAGGCGCGACTGTCATTTGCAGCCCTTTCTGGGCACCGCGTCTCCGGACACCTCGAGAGTTCACCCCTGTGCAGGTAAAGCTTTGGCCAATAAAGTTCCATCTTAAACTCCTGAAAGTTTCTGATCATTTGTTGCTCACGTTGGTGGATGCCACACTTGCAATCAGAGATGGAGGAAGTTGGAAGGAATATTTCACATTAGCTAACTCCATATTTTGATTATGTACGTCAGCTAAAAATTTAAAGCATAAACTGTATGTATGTATATCTATTTGTAAATTGTAAAAATACACTGTTAATATGCATACATATTATAAAGTATACACAAACAAAAAAGTATAAAGAGATAAAATAAGAAGAAAACAACATTTTAAATTTTAATTTGTCAAAATTACAAAACACTTTTGTTTGCTCTCAAGTATAGTGATCTGTCGTGTTTTGGGTGCTTAGTTTTTAAATGAGTTGCAAACTCCTAGCTTCGCACCAGTAACACCTAATCTAATTAAGGTACAACACACACACACCCTCCCAACCCCCCCACCAACACACACACACACACCAAGGGTTCGCTATGGTTACTTTCAGCAAGCAGGCAATACTTAAAACAGTGCTGTGCCAGCTGGTTGCCAGCTGGGGTTCTGCCGCTGGGAGAAGAAAAGCCAAAAGCCGGAGGAAGGAACATTTTTTTCTTTATCTGTATTTAGGGAGCACCTCCAAAAGCAACAACTTCCTAACCTCTGGTAACCTAA
Source organism: Artibeus jamaicensis (assembly GCF_021234435.1). Classification (NCBI taxonomy): domain Eukaryota; kingdom Metazoa; phylum Chordata; class Mammalia; order Chiroptera; family Phyllostomidae; genus Artibeus; species Artibeus jamaicensis. The sequence goes on from NW_026521822.1 coordinate 2,471,821, forward strand.
CACTTTTTCAACTACAGCCTTCCATTTTGTATTCCAATACCATTGATAACCAACTCCCTATATTAAATCCCTTTCTGCTTGAAATATCTAGTTGTTTTTGTTTCTATGATAGATATTAACTGAATCATCACTGAAGAAAGGACAAGCCTTATTTATAAAAATATTTTATTTATTTATTTTTAGGGAGGGGTAGGGAGGGAGAAAGAGAGGGAGAGAAACATCCATGTGTGGTTGCCTCTCATGCATCCCTTACTAAGGACCTGGTCCACAACCCAGGCATGTGCCTCAGTTGGGAACTGAACTGGTGACCCTTCTGTTCACAGGCCAGCACTCAATTCACTGAGCCACACCGGCCAGGGTACAACAAGCCATATTTAAAATGACATCAATAACCTCCTTTTTGGAAGGGCCAAGTTCTTGTCAGATTGGATTTCATCATCTTTTCTATACCATAAAGTGACTCATAAACAGCTCATTTTAGAAGTAAAAGAAATGTCAATTTTTCTACTTTCTTGTTCACATACATGTGCTTTATTAGTATTACCTTTAATCTACAGTTTCTTTGCAGGTATCCTTTAAAGCCATCTGCCCATTTTTTCAGATTGAGTTTAATTAATAAAAGATACTATAAATCTGTAAATTCCTGAATTTAGCAGCAAGCCTAAAAAGCTGAAAGTGCCATTGTCAACCCCTCTGTGTTGTACATTTTCTACCCTTCTGCTGAAAAATGACTGACTAATGAAATTTTGACTAGCACAGGACTGCACAAGGGTGCCAGGATCAATTCACATAGTAAATATTTCTAAAGCTCAACCTCTTTCCTTTATTAGGTAAAAAACAAGATAAATACAAGTTTGAATATTTCCCACCCCTTCACTCAATAGGTCCTCTTATAAATCCTACTTAGAAAACAGATTATTTCTCAGTTTATTTTCCCTACTTCATAGAACAGGGGAAGGGGAATTTAACATTACAATATTTGCAAAGCGTAGGACTGAACAATTTCCTAAAGGTTCCCAATATTAATATATTAAATGCAGTGTCAATTTTTAAAAGGGAGGGATATAATCAGAATCTATAAATTCCTTTAACTCAGAATCCTTTATACAACAACTTTTTTTTCAAAGAGTTTCACAAAATTAGTGTTTAAAAAAACTTTGGAAAATATTGACCTACATGAAGTGGTTCAAAGCTGACACACTTAATAAAGATTTAAGGAAGAGGAAAGGCAGCTAAAAGAGAAACCTGACAGTTTATATCTTAGTAAGAGGAGAGTTTTCAGGGTCAACCATTCAAGGAAGAAATAAGAAGAGATTAGGCTAGGACCTGCTGGGGTAGCTCAGCTGATTGGAGCACTGTCCCAATATACTGAAGTTGCAGATTCAATCCCAGGTCAGAGCACATACAAGAAAGAACCAACCAATAAATGCATATATGGAACAACAAATTGATGTTTCTCTACCCAACCCCTTCTCTCTCTAAAATCAATTTAAAAAAAGAGGTAAGGCAAACTGTATAACTCTTTTTGACCCAATAAATATTTTCTGAATGGCAAATATGTAGGTACTATGTCCTAGATAGTTTGTGAACTAAAGAGATAAATTTAAATGTAATTTTTAGAATAGCACCAGGCATAAAGCAGGAATTCAAATATCTGGAGATGATTTTACACACACACACACACACACACACACACACACACACACACACACTTTTTCTATGCGGGTGAAAAGTTTCTGGAGGTAAATGCAAGGTGGTTTCTTTCTGATAAAATGGAGAGATACAGTTTTACAAGTACATAATATTTCCCACCTCCTCTTTTATTTTTTGCACTCATTTCTCCCTTATTTGATCCTGAAAATGTATTTTAAAAACTGCAACTGTTAGAAAAAAATACTGGGCTTCATGTTTATACAGTTATGCCTGGCAAAACTTTGAAAACATTTCAACATTATATTGCATTAAAAAATTTTTAAATCTAATTATCTTGATTACACAACATCTAAGTCATTCTTGTTGAATTATGTTGATATTTCACAATCTTTTAAAAATTAATGTTCTTGATGATTCAGGGTGGCAGAAGAATAGGTGGAAGCTACATTAACTCCTCCCAGGACCAAAATGGATTACAACTAAATCATAGAAAAATCATCCTGAATAACCAATTGAAGACCACCTGGAGAGAACCCTTATAACCAAGGACTTACAGAAGAAACTACGTTGCTAAATAGAGACTGGTAGGCAGTGCAGAAGTGTGAGAGGGCTGGCTGGGCTCCCATGGGCAGCAGATGAAGTTCTGGAAGGATATTTGAGTGGCTAGCGGGTATTACCTCTGAGGACTGTAGGGTCTAAACAGCAAGCTGGGCTCTCCAGCCTAGGGAGCCAGAACAAGAAAAGGTGCCTACATAACATCCAGATGTGAAAAGCATGAAGGAATCTGTCTACCAGAGAGAGACAGCTAGAGACATAGCCATCCTCTTTAAGGGCCAATACGCAAAATTACATTTGCAGCCGCTTACTCCAGACTCTGGTGGAGGGAGGGCAGAGTGGTCTAGAGCCAGGAGAGGAGAGTTGGGTTGGTGCCTCTGAGGACAGAGCTGAAGGGTCAGCCAGCATGATCCCCGTGCTCAGTAAATACCCATACAGCAGAAACCATCTTTCTCAGGTACAGCATTCCTCTCCATGCAGAATTAGCCTAGCGGGGAAGCAAATGCCCAACCTGCAGAAATCTTACTTGCCCTTCCCTGTGGAGTTTAAGCCCTGCGAAGAAGTATGCCAGAAGCTCTTTCAATGACTAAAGTTAACAGGCAGCCTGCAGGAAGAGGAATATATCTGGGTGATTTTAGATTTGTCTCGACCCTTCCCCAGGCCCAGTGCTGGTAAAACCCAGCCTGGGAACAGAGCAGGTACCAAGGCCCAGCAGAGAAAGACACAAGTTGTGGACTGCTGATAGTGCCAAACAGGTTGCCCAGGGCCAGTCACAGGCAGCATGTGACACAGTCATTGCAGATCTACGTAACACATAGAAGCAGCCAAAAGGAAAAGACAAAAAAAGAACCAGAATGAAAGAACAGGAGAATTCTCTAGAGGAGAGCTAAATAGAATAGGGGCAAGCAATTTATCAGATACAAGGTTCCTATAATAATTATAAGAATGCTCAACAGCATGAAAAATGCAAAGAATCCAGAAAAAAGGACCAGTGAGATATAAAGAATGAAGTATCTGAAATAAATAAAACACTGAAGGAATAAATAGTAGGGTAGATGAAGCAGAGGCTCAGATCAGCAATTTGGAAGATAAGGCAGAAAAAGAACAATCAGAGAAGTAAAAAGAAAAAAGAATAAAAAAATGAGGATAGTTAAAGTGACTTCTGGGACAACATGAAGTGTAACAACATCCACATCATGGAGATACCAGAAGGAAAAGACTGAGCAAGGCATTAAGAACCTCTTTGAAGAGGGACTTCTGCCAAGATGGAGGCATAGGTGGAAACACTGTGCCTCCTTGGACGACCAAGTTTTTTTTTAAAAATATTTTCTTTATTTATTTTTAGAGAGAGGGGAAGGGAAGGAGAAAGAGTGGGAGAGAAACATCAATGTGTGGTTGCCTCTCATGTGTCCCCTGCCGGGAACTGGCCTGCAACCCAGGCATGTGCCCTGACTGGGAATCGAACCGTGATACTCTGGTTCGCAGGCCCCCGCTCAATCCACTGAGCTACGCCAGCCAGGGTGACGACCAAGTTTAAAAACAACAAAGTTTTAGCAACAAATATGCAGCCAAACCACAGAAAACTGAATTATATAAAAGTCTGGCAACAACCAACCCTTCAGCCACACCTGTAAGAGGGGCAGAACCAGCAGCAGAGCAGGGACGGGCAGGAAAGATCCACTGAACCAACCCAGGTGCACAACCCAGGTGCACAGGCATCCGTGGGGAGATCCCAGGTGTGGAGTAGCAGTGGGTGGACCCACTGAGGGTGCAAGGCGGCGGAACCACTGAGGACTGACCACAGTCACACATTCGTGTGGAGATAAACTGGTGAAGGAGTGAGCAGTGAGATGGACCTCGCAGGCCCCAGTGGCGGGAAGCAACAGAAAGGACGGCCACTGTCCCTCTCTGACCCTGCCCCCACATACAGCGTCACAAACCAGCAATCTGGGTGGCCCCTCTCTCACCCCGCCCCCACATACAGCATCATAAACCAGCGACCTGGGTGGCCCTGCCCTGGTGAACACCTAAGGCTCCGCTCCTCATATGTAACAGATGCAAACAGAGCAAAACATTATGGCTCAAGAAGAACTCAAAGCCCAGAGTCCATAACTCTAAGTGAACAAGAAATTGCCAACCTATCAGAGGCACAGTTCAAAACACTGGTGATCAGGATGCTCACAGAACTGATTGATTTTAGTCACAAATTAGAGGAACACATGAAGGCTAAACTAATTGGAATGAAGGGAAATGCACAGAAAACCAATAGTAATGGAAAGGAAACTGGGACTCAAATCAATGGAGTGGACCAGAAGAAAGCAAATAATGGCCAAACAGAAAAGAGTCAAGAAGCAAGAATTCAAAAAAATGAGGAGAGTCTTAGGAACCTTCAGGACATCTTTAAATGTTCCAACATCCGAATTATAGGGGTACCAGAAGGGGGAAAGGAACAGCCACCAGTGGAAAAGTTATTTGAACAAATAATAAAGGAGAATTTCCCCAATCTGGCAAAGGAAATAGAATTCCAGGAAATCCAGGAAGCTCAGAGAGTCCCAAAGAAGTTGGACTCAAGAAGAAACACACCAAGGCACATCATAATTACATTAGCCAAGATTAAAATGAAGGAGAGAGTCCTAGAAGCAGCAATAGATAAGGGGACAGTCACCTACAAAGGAGTTCCCATCAGAATGTCAGCTGATTTCTCAAAAGAGACCTTGAAGGCAAGAAGGGGCTGGAAAGAAGTATTCCAAGTCATGAAATCCAAAGACCTACATCCAAGATTGCTCTATCCAGCAAAGCTTTCATTTAGAATGGAAGGGCAGATAGAGTGCTTCCCAGATAAGATCAAATTCAAGGAGTGTATCACCACTAAGCCCTTATTATATGAAATGTTAAAGGGACTTATTTAAGAAAAAGAAGATAAAAAAGATGAACAGTGAAAGGACAGCAAACTCACAGTTATTAAGAACCACACGTAAAACAAAAGCAAACTAAGAGGACAGCTAGATCAGGAGCAGAACCATAGAAAAGAAGATCACATGGAGGATTAGCAACAGGGGAATGGGAGAAGGAGAAGGGGGGAGAAGGTACAGAAAATAAGTAGCATAGAAGGTAGGTAGAAAATAGATGGGGGAGGGCAAGAATAGTATGGGAAATGTAGAATCTAAAGAACTGAGACATGTGGTCATAAACTAAAGAGGGGGAGTGGAGTGGGAGGGGTGCAGGGTGGAGGGGAATGAGGGGGAAAATAGAACAACTGTAATGGCATAATCAATTAAATATTTTTTTTTAAAAAAGAACCTCTTTGAATAAATAATGACAGAAAGCTTCCCTAACCTGGTTAAGGAAAAAGACACACAAGTCCAGGAAGTTCAGAGAGTCCCAAAACAAGATGAACCCAAAAATCCCACACCAAAATTCATCATAATTAAAACAACAAAGCTTAAAGACAAAGAATCTTAAAAGCTGCAAGAGAAAGGCCATTAGGTACCTATAAGGGAGCTCCCATAAGACTGGCAACAGTTTTCTCCACAGAAACATTTCCAGCCAGAAGGGATTGGGCATGAAATCTTCAAGGTGATGAAAAGTAAGGACACACAACTAAAGCTATTTACCCAGCAAGGCTATGATTTAAAACTGAAGGAGAAATAAAGACCTTCCCAGACAAGAAAAAGTAGAGGAGTTTGTTAGCAACAAAATAGCACTGCAACAAATATTAAAGGGTGTACGTTAAGAAGAAGATGAGCCCTGATAATGTGGCTCAATGGACTGTTCACAGGCCTGTGAACCAAAAGTTCATAGGTTCAGTTCCTAGTCAGGGCACATGCCTGGATTGTGGGCCAGGTTCCCCAGTTGGGGGCGTGCTGGAGGCATGTGAGAGGCAACCAATCTATGTATCTCTCATACATTCCTCACTTTGACACATCTCTCACTTTCTCCCTCCCTTCCCTTCTCTCTCAGAAGTAAATAAATAAAAAAGAAGAAAAAAAGATAGAAACCCAGAAAGGTAGTTAAAAAAAATAAAATGGCAATAACTATTTTATCTATCAATGATCACTTTAAATGTAAACACCTTAAATGTTCCAATCAAAAGATGTAGGGTTGCTGACTGGATAAGAAAACAAGATCCATATATATGCAGTCTTCCAGAGACCCATATCAGAATGAGAGATATATGTAGACTAAAATAAAGATAAGAAAAATCTGACAAAATAGACCCTAAAACCAAGGCTATAGTAAGATACAAAGAATACTACATAATGATAAAGGGAACAATCCAACAAGAGAATAGGACTCTAACAAACATTTATGCACCCAAAATAGGAGCATCTAAATATGTAAAGTAAATCGTAATGGACATAAAGGAAGAGGCTGACAGAAACACAGTCATAGTAGAGGATTTTAACACACCACTGACTTCAACTGACAGATCTTCCAGAGAGAAGATCAACAAGGAGATGGTAGCCTTAAATGACTCACTAGATCAAATGGATTAACTGGTATCTTCACAGTATTTCACCCCAAAGCAGCAGAATTCTTTTCAAGTGCACATAGAATGTTTCCTAGTATAGGCTACTAATTAGGATGTGAAACAAGTCTCAATAAATTTAAGAAGATGGAAATCTCTTCAAGTATCTTCTCTGACCATAATGCTATGAAACTAGAAATTGATCACAATAAGAAAACTGAAAAACACACAAAAACACTGAAGCTAAATAACACATTACTAAACAATGAATGGTTCAACAATGAAATCGAGGAATAAATCAAAAGAATTCTGGAAAAAAATGAAAATGAGAATACAACTCAAAACCTGTCGAACACAGGGAAAACAGGCCTCAGAGGGAAATTCATAGCATTACAGAAGTATCTCAAGACACAAGGAAAAGATCAAATAATCTAACTTCATAATTAGAAGACTAGAGTCTAAAAAAAAAGGTACAAAAGATCAATGAATCCACCAGCTGGTTCTTTGAAAACATAAACTGATTTTGACTGACAAATCTTTAACTAAATCATCAAGAAAAAAAGAGGACACAAATAAATAAAATCAGAAGTGAAAGAGGAGAAGTAACAACTGACACCAAAGAAATACTAAGGATTGTAAGAAAATATTACAAACAATTATATGCCAACAAATTGGACAATCTGGATGGAATGGATAAATTCCTAGAAACACACAATCTTCCAAAACTAAATGAGGAAGAATCAGAAAATGTGAATAGATTATACCTAGTGAAATTGAAGCAGTAATCAAAAACTTCAAAAGAACAAAATTCCTGGACTGGATGGCTTCCAAGATGAATTTTACTCAAAAAAAAAGCTAACACCTTTCCTTCTTCTCAAACTATTCCAAAAATGTTTAAGAGGAGGGATGCCAAGCTTATTTTATGAGACCACCATTATCCTAATTCCAAAAGTATATAAAGACATTCCAAAGAAAGAAACTTATAGGCCAATATCCCTGTGAACATAGATGCTAAAATCCTCAACAAAATATTGAGCCATATATCAAAAAGATGATACACCATGATTAACTGGGATTTATTCTGTGGATGCAAGGTTGGTACAATACCTGTAAATCAATAAACATGATACAATACATAAACAAAATGATGGATGAAAACCACACTATCATATCAACAGATGCAGAAAAGCATTTCATAAAATCAAGCACTGATTAATGATAAAAATGCTCAGCAAAATGAGAATACAGAGAACATGTCTCAAAGTAATAAAGGCCATATATGACAGACCCACAGCCAACATTATATTCAATGGGCAAAAACTACAAGCAGTTGCTTAAAATCAGGAATAAGACAGGGATATTTGCTTTTACCACTCTTATTCAACAGCAATCAGAAAAGAAGGAGAAATAAAAGGCATCCAAATTGGAAAAGAAGAAGTAAACTGTCTTTGTTTGCAGATGACATGATACTGTACACAGAGAACCCTAAAGATTCCACCAAGAAACTACTAGGAATAATCAATGAATCCAGCAAAGTAACAGGATACAAAATTAATACCCAGAAATCAGTTGTATTTTTATATGCCAATGATGAACTAACAGAGAAATTAAGAAAACAATTCCATTCACAACTGCTTCGAAAAGAATTTTACAAATCTTGGAATAAACCTAACCAAAGATATAAAAGATCTGTACAAAGAAAATTTTAAGACAGTAAAGAAAAAAAATGAAGATGACACAAATAAGTGGAAGCATATACCATGTTCTTGGATAAGAAGAAGTAACATCATTAAAATGTTCATACTACCCAAAGCAATCTATAGATTCAATGCCATTCTTATCAGGATACCAATGACATACTTCACAGAACTATAAAAAATATTTCAAAAATACATATGGAACTACAAAGATCCCAAATAGCAACAGTGATCTTGAGAAAGGAGACCAAATTTGGAGAAATCATGCTAACCAAATATCAACCTATATTATAAAGCACTGGTAATCAAAACAGCATGGTACTCGCATAAAAAGATACACACTGCTCAACTGAACAGAACAAAGAGCCTATAAATAAACCCATGATGACATTATAGACAATTAATATTGTTTGTTTTCTTTTAAAGATTTTATTTATTTATCTTTAGAGGGGAAGGGAGGGAGAGAGGGAGAGAAATATCAATGTATGGTTGCCTCATGTACGTCCCGTGTTGGGAACTGGCCGGCAACCCAGGCATGTGCCCTGACTGGGAATCAAACCATGACTGTTTGGTTTGCAGGCCTGTGCTCAATTCACTGAGCTACACCAGCGAGGATTATGGTCAATTAATATTGGACAGAGGAGGTAAAAGTGAGCCGAAGATAGTTTATTTAATAAATGGTATTGAGAAAATTAAAAAGATACCTGCAATAAAATGAAATGAGACCACCTTCTCATACCACACACAAGAATAAATTCAAAATGGATTAAAGACTTAAATGATAAAACTGAAACCATAAAAATTCCTGGAAGAAAACACAGGCAGTAAAATCTTGGACATATCTCCTAGCAATATTTTTTTCTGATACATCTTCTAAGGCAATAGAAACAAACAAACAAACAAAACTGAAGAAGACTATAAAACACAGGGAATTTTACACAGCAAAAGAAACCAACAAAAACATGAAAAGACAAGCCAATGGATGGAAGAACATATTCGCTGCTACGTCTGATACGAGGTTAACATCTACAATTTATATAAAAAATTTATAAACTCGAAGGGACTTCCGCCAAGATGGACACAGGTGGAGACGCCGTGCCTTCTCACACAACCGAGTTTAGAGACAACTAAATATTAGCAACAGAAAACACAACCAGAACACAGAAAATTGAACTTTTCATAAGTCTGATAACAACAAATTCTTCAGCCTGACCAGTAAGAGGGGCGAAACCAGCAGCTGGTGGAGCAGGGTAGCACAGGAAAACTCGGTCTGGCGTGGAATCCAGGCACAGGGTTGGACCTAGTGAGAGACCCAGCGAGCGACCTTGGGGAAACAGCGAGGGAGCAGGGCTGTGGGTTGACTGTGGTCACACATCTGTGCGTGGATAGACAAGTGAGGGAGTGGGCGATTGGACCGGGACCCAGCGGGTCCAGGCGGCTAGCGGCAGCGGAGGGCGCAGCCATTCCCCCGCTCTGACCCCACCTCCACATACAGTGTCATAACCCAGCGACTCTGAGTGGCCCGGCCCCAGTGAACCACGTAAGGCTCTGCTCCTCACCCAGCGACACAAAACAGCAGAGGGGGCCGCCATTTCCCCGCTCTGACCACACCCCCACATACAGCATCACAAACCAGCAACCTGGGAGTCCAAGGCGCCGCTTCTCACACTTAAAGGGCGCAAACAGACCAAAAATGGCTCAAGATCTCAGAGCCTATAAATCTAAGCAATGAAGAAATAGCAAAACTCTCAGACACACAGTTTAAAACACTGGTGATCAGGATCCTCACAGAACTGGTTGATTATAGCCACAAATTAGACAAACATATGAAGGCGAAACTAATTGAAATGAATGGAATTGCACAGGAAACCAATAGCGATGAAAAGGAAACTGGGTCTCAAATCAATGGAGTGGACCAGAAGAAAGCAAATAATGGCCAAACAGAAAAGAGTCAAGAAGCAAGAATTCAAAAAAATGAGGAGAGTCTTAGGAACCTCCAGGACATCTTTAAACGCTCCAACATCCGAATTATAGGGGTACCAGAAGGGGGAAAGGAACAGCCACCAGTGGAAAACTTATTTAAACAAATAATAAAGGAGAATTTCCCCAATCTGGCAAAGGAAATAGACTTCCAGGAAATCCAGGAAGCTCAGAGAGTCCCAAAGAAGTTGGACCCAAGAAGAAACACACCAAGGCACATCATCATTACATTAGCCAAAATTAAAATGAAGGAGAGAGTCCTAGAAGCAGCAAGAGATAAGGGGACTGTCACCTACAAAGGAGTTCCCATCAGACTGTCAGTGGATTTCTCAAAAGAGACCTTACAGGCAAGAAGGGGCTGGAAAGAAGTATTCCAAGTCATGAAACCCAAAGACCTAAAGCCAACATTGCTCTATCCAGCAAAACTTTCATTTAGAATGGAAGGACAGATAAAGTGCTTCTCAGATAAGATCAAATTCAAGGAGCTCATCATCACCAAGCCCTTATTATATGAAATGTTAAAGGGACTTATCGAAGAAAAAGAAGTTAAAGAAACATGAACAGTGAAAGGACAACAAACTCACAGTTATTGACAACCACACCTAAAACAAAAGCAAACTAAAAGGATAGCTAGATCAGGAGTGAAAACATAGAAATGAAGATCTCAAGGAGGGTTAGCAACAGGGGAGTGGGAGGAGGAGAAGCGGGGAGAAGGTACAGAAAGTAGCACAGACAGTAGATAGAAAATAGATGGGGGGGGCAAGAATAGCATGGGAAATAGAGAATCTAAAGGACTTGAGACACATGGTCATAAACTAAAGGGGGGGTAATGGTGGGGATGGGGGTAGGGTGGAGGGGAATGAAGGGGGAATAGAACAACTGTAACAGCATAATCAATAAAAAAATTAAAAAAAAAAGATCAAATTCAAGGAATTCATCATCACCAAGTTCTTATTATATGAAATGTTAAAGGGACTTACCTAAGAAACAGAAGTTAAAAAAACATGAACAGTGAAAGGACAGCAAACTCACAGTTATTAACAACCATACCTAAAACAAAAGCAAACTAAAAGGACAGCTAGATCAGGAGTGGAAACATAGAAATGAAGATCTCAAGGAGGGTTAGCAACAGGGGAGTGGGAGGAGGAGAAGGGGAGAGAAGGTAGAGAAAATAAGTAGCATAGACAGTAGACAGAAAATAGATGGGGGGGCAAGAATAGTATGGGAAATATAGAATCTAAAGAACTTGAGACACATGGTCATAAACTAAAGGTGGGGTACTGGGGACGGGGAGGTAGGGTGGAGGGGAATGAAGGGGGGAAACAGAACAACTGTAATGGCATAATGAATAAAAAATAATAAAAAAAATTAAAAGTTCAAAAAAAAATTTATAAACTCAACACCAAAAAACCCAAACAATCCAATTAAAAAATGGGCAAAGGACCAGAACAGACAGTTCTCCAAAGAGGACCAGGTTGAACATCACTAACTATCAGAGAAACACAAATTAAAACCACAGTGAGATATCACCTCACACCTGTCAGAATGTCTATCATCAATAAATCAACAAACAGACTTCTGGCCAAGATGGAGGCATAGGTGGAAACACTGTACCTACTCACACAACCAAGTTTATGAACAACAAAGATTTAGAAACCAGAAAGCAACCAAAACAGAGAAAATTTAACTGTACTGAAGTCTGACAACAACGAACCATTCATTCACCCAGACCAGTAAGAGGGGTGGAGTCAGCAGCTGGAGGAGAGGGGTTGTGGTAGGGAAAAGCATCCAAACTGACCTATGCACAGGTGGTGGTTGGCAGATCTCAGGCATGGAGTGATCAGACTCAGTGAGGGCGCAAGGAAGCTGGCTGACCGCGGTCACACATTCATGTGCAGATAAACCAGGTGGAAAAAAGGACAGTAAGACAGATCACGCAAACCAGGGCTCCAGTGCCTGGAAATAAAGCCTAAAACCACCAATTGGAAAAACTTTCGGGAGTCGAGGTGCCAGGAGAAGCTCCCAGGCTCACAGAGAGTTCACTGGAGAGACCCACAGGTTCCTGGAGGGTGCACAAGCCCACACATCCAGAAACCAGCACCAGAAGGGCCCAATTTGCTTGAGGGAAGTGGCAGAGAGGACCAAAGTCTGAGAGAGAGCAGAAAAAACACATTGCCCCTCTCTGACCCCACCCCCACATATAGTGCCACAACCCAGCAACTTGGGTTGCCCTGCCCTGGTGTACACCTAAGGCTCTGCACCTCATATGTAACAGGCACGAAAAGACCAAAACATTATGGCTCAAGAAGAAGAACAGCTCAAAGCCCCAGAGCCAATACTTCTAAGTGACAAAGAGCCAACCTATTGGATGCACAGTTTAAAACACTGGTGATCAGGATGCTCACAGAACTGGTTGATTTTAGCCACAAATTAGATGAAAAAAATGAGGCTACACTAAATAAAATAAAGCAAAATGCACAGGGAACCAATAGTGATGGGAAGAAAACGGACTAAAATCAATTGAGTGGAACAGAAGAAAGAAAAAAATGACCAAACAGAAAAGAATGAAGAAACAAGAACAAGAATTCAAAAAAATGAGGAGAGGCTTAGGAACCTCCAGGACATCTTTAAACATTCCAACATCTGAATTATAGGGGTACCAGAAGGGGAAGAGGAACAGCCACAAGTGGAAAACTTATTTGAACAAATAATAAAGGAGAACTTCCCCCAATCTGGCAAAGGAAATAGACTTCCAGGAAGTCCAGGAAGCTCAGAGTCCTAAAGAAGTTGGACCCAAGAAGGAACACACCAAGGCACATAATTACATTAGCCAAGATTAAAATGAAGGAGAGAATCCTAGAAGCAGCAAGAGCTAAGGGGACAGTCACCTACAAAGGACTCCCCATCAGACTATCAACAGGGGGTTAGCAACAGGGGAGTGGGAGGAGGAGAAGGGGGAGAAGGTACAGAAAATAAGTAGCATGGGTGGTAGGTAGAAAATAGACAGGGGGAGGGCAGGAATAATATGGGAAATGTAGAAACTAAAGAAATTGTGACACAGGGACATGAACTAAAGGGGGGAGTTTGGGGGGAGGGGGTGTGCAGGGTGGAAGGGAATGAAGGGGTGAAATGGGACAATTGTCACGGCATAATCAATAAAACATAAAAAAAGAAATAAGAACAACAAAAAATCAACAAACAACAAGTGCTAGTGAGGATTTGGAAAACCCTTCTTTAATGCTGATGGGTATGCTGGCTGGTGCAGCCACTGTGGAGAGCAGTACAGAGTTACCTCAAAAAGTTAAAAATGAAATAAAAAAAAAATAGAACTGTTGTATGACCCAGTGATTCTATTTATGGGATTTATCAGAGTAAACCCGAAACACTAATTTGAAAGAAATTTTGCACCCCCTTGGTCACTGCAGCATTATTTTCAATCATCAGGAAGCAGCTCAAGTGGCCACCAGTAGATGAATGGATAAAACAGCTATGGTACATTTACACAATGGATACTACTCAGTGTAAAAGAAAATTTTACCCTTTGCAATAGGGTGGATGGATCTGGAGAACATTATGCTAAGTGAAATAAGCCAGTCAGAAAAGGACAAATACTATATGATTTCATGAATATGTGGAATCTAATGAACAGACTAAACTAACAAGCAAAACAGAAAGAGACCCTGTTATAGATAGAAAGCAGGCTGACAGCTCTGGGCAGGGCACTTGGAGGGTGTAGAGGGATTGAGCAAAAAAATAAAAAGTACTCATGAACATGGACAACAGCATGGTAATTGTGGGGGTAAGAGGGTGGTAGAGGTGGAAGAGGATATGGGAAGATAAATGGTAAAGGAAAAAATACAATAAAAATGAACTATAAAAATTAAAACATGAAAAAAATTACTGTTCCTTTTGGTTAATAGTAACAAAAGTTTTATAATCTTCCTACAGGTGGTATTATACTATAATACTGAGTATGCTTTTAAAAGTTATGCGTATATCTCCACCCACTCTCACATACTCTGATGGAAAAAATTACTAAACATTCAAATAATGCATTATAGCCGTTTACAGTCAGTGTTTGTTTTTGTATAAACAAAATTTGAATAAAAATTACTGTAAGACTCATTACTATAATTACATTAACATAATGACTGCTTCACACTATGACAAGCTTAACAGTGAACAGAAAGGTCACTTAATGTTAAAGAGTCTTTAAACTGGATGTCAGCTTTATATACTAACAAGGGGTTCCGAACACAACATATTGATATTTTATTAGTTAAAAAAACAATGTGAAAACATCCTAAAATATGACATTTGGACCCTATCTTCTATATTGCCAGGTAAATGTACAGTGCCAATGTCACTAAAAAATAAACTAGAGAAAGGTCAGAGATTTGATACTAGCAAAGTGCCAACTTTGACTGACCTAAGAGAGAGACAGGCTTGATTTCTTTTGCCTCAGAAATTATGGTCTGTAGCAGTATAACAGGAGTGACTCTTTTAGTGGAATTAAGGAAAAATGATTATAGTATAGAAACGTGGACTTACTACTTCAAAGAAATTAAGAGATCATACCCTGCTGGGGTCTGAAAAAGCACAACCAAAGAATGAAAAGTAGTAATAGCATCTTGAAGACAGGAATTCATCTATTTGGTTCACTGGGAGTAGGTACCCTCAGGCATGAGGAAGCGTTTAAAAAACATCTGCTGTTAAGAGAAGACAAATCTTAGATAATTGTGACAGAATACTGTCATAGCTGGTACTAACATTTCCAAAGTTTTCTGCTTTTTCCAACGCAAGAGAAAAGTGTTACTGTCCACTGGAATAATTCAAACAATATACTGTTATAATTCAAAACACTTTTATAAAGAAGAAAATTAGACTAGAAACACTTTACTCCTATTAACCAAAAATAGTGACTCTTAAAGTATTTAACTAATCTTCATTTCTGAACATTTGTTTCCAACCTTGCCCTATTTTAAAAAATTAAGAGAAACATTGCTGCATATATATCTTTGGGCAAACTTTCTTCCAGAAAGGTTAACTCTTTATAGCTTGTGGAAAGTGAGGTCTTTCTTGTCCTCACTGTGATAAAAACCTATTCAGGAGTGGAAACTGTATATAGAAGCCGGGCCCACAAGTGGGGGAAAAAGTGGAAATTGTCAGGAGCTACAGGAGAAGTACACTAATGAACAAAAACAATTAAAACCTATAGTATTTCCAACACCATTTGTTGAAGAGGCTATTTTTACTCCATTTTATGTTACTGCCCCCTTTGTCGAATATTAATTGACTGTAGAGATTTGGGTTTATTCCTGGGCTCTCTGTTCTGTTCCATTGGTCTATGTGCCTGTTTTTATGCCAGTACCAGGCTGTTTTGATTACAGTGGCCTTTTAATACAGTTTGGTATCAGGTATTGTGATCCCTCCTACTTTGTTCTTCTTTCTCAAAATTGCAGCTGCTGTTTGGGGTTGTTTATGGTTCCCTATAAATTTTTGAAGTGTCTGTTCTATGTCTGTGAAGTATGTCATTGGTACTTTTAATAGGTATTGCATTGAATCTGTAAATTGCTTTGGGTAGTATGGACATTTTGATGATGTTAATCTACATGCAAAAAAATGAAACTCAAGCACCAACTTACACCATTGACCAAAATTAATTCAAGGTGGATAAAAGACTTAAATATAAACCATGACACCATTAAGGTCCTAGAGTAGAACACTGGCAAGAAAATCTCAGATATTTCACACAGCAACTTTTTTACTGATATGTCCCCTAGAGCAAGAGACATAAAGGAAAGAATAAACAAATGGGATCTCATCAAAATTAAAAGCTTTTGCATGGCTAAAGAAAACAGTATTAAAATAAAAAGAGAACCAATTGTATGGAAAAACATACTTGCCAATGATACCTCAGACAAGGGTTTAATCTCCAAAATATACAAAGAACTTACACGACTCCACTCTAAGAAGACAAGCAGCCCAATTAAAAAGTGGGCAAAGGACTTAAACAGGCATTTCTCCAAGGAAGACATACAGAAGACCCAGAGACACATGAAAAGATGCTCAATTATCACTAGCTATCAGAGATATGCAAATTAAAACCACAATGAGATACCACTTTACATTGGTCAGAATGGCCATCATAAACAAAGCAACAAACAACAAATGTTGGAGAGGTTGTGGAGAAAATGGGACCGTAATCCATTGTTGGTGGGATTGTAGACTGGTACAACCACTGTGGAAAATAGTATGGAATTTTTCTCAGAAAACTAAAAATGGACCTGCCTTTTGACCCAGCAATTTCACTGCTGGGATTATACCCTAAGAACCCTAAAACACCAATCCAAAAGAACCTATGCACCCCAATGTTCATAGAAGCACAATTTATAATAGTCAAGAGCTGGAAGCAACCTAAGTGCCGTCAGTAAATGAATGGATCAAATAATTATGGTACATATACACAATGGAATTCTATGCAGCAGAAAGAAAGAAGGAGCTCCTACCCTTTGGAACAGCATGGATGGAAATGGAAAACATTATGCTGAGTGAAATAAGTCAGGTGTTAAAAGACAAATACCATATGATCTCACCTTTAACAGGAAGCTAAAATAAACAAGCAAGCAAAATATAACCAAAGACACTAAAATAGAGAACAGGTGGACAGTGACCAGAGGGGAGAGGGGAGGGAATTTCAGGGGGAATAGGGGAAGGATTTATAGGAACTAGTATAAAAGACACATGGTCAACTAAGGAGGGTGGAAATGGGAGGGAGGTGGGCAGCACTGGGGGTGTGGGCTGGGATGGGAGTAAAAGGCAGAAAACTGTACTTGAGTAATAATTAAATTTTAAAAAACCCTACAGTACTTCACTTCTGCATTTCCACTTCGCTTCAGAAAACTGTATGTATCCCCATATGAGTAGCAAAGATAAGAATAAAAGAGGACAAGAAAAGTAAACTTTTATCTATTTGTCTCAATCAACAGATAACAGAAAAATACATTTCTTGGAGAATCTGACAATTACATCTCCACTTATCTGGTCTGTTCTCTTCTTTAGTTTACATTTCTCCTAAAGTATAACTAAAGGTTGTAAAATTAAAGCCTGACTGGATGCAACTTAACTTTGACTTGCTTCACTTAATCTACATAGTGTAGCAAGTTTTAAAATTTGAATGTCTTTAGAAGGGGCAGGTGCACTTTAGTTCATCACAGTCCCGATGATTTTACCTTCTTAAATGACAGCATTATGCTCACTGAGGATGCCTGTGTGGCCCTGCAGGCATCCGCCCCATCTCATACAAAATAACTATGAAATTCAAATATCACAAAGTAGTGGTTCAAAAAAACCCCCCAAACAATAGAAAAATGGTGGTTCAAGCCAGTCTTAAAGAGCTTATTTCTTCCTAAAGAAAGAATAAGGGTACTTAAGATCTTCAGTATCAAGAGGATCTTAAGTAATAAAGCAGAACACCAGATATCAGCTGTTAATTAGCTGCTACTTAACTTAGGCTTCCTTTTATTTTCCGAGAATCATCACATTTCTCCTTACATTACAGGTACTTTAAGACCCAAAACCCTTTGCCCTGTTATCATTGCTAATCACCTACAGCAGCATAGCATGCTGGTTAATTAAGATTTAGACTCCTACATCAGGCTGCCTGGGTTCAAAACCTGGACCAATAATTATTAGCTGTGTGACCTCAAGTAAGCTAACCTCTGTGTCTTAGTTACTTCATCTTTAAAATGACAATAATAACAATAAAACACTTCATAGGGTAGGTATGAAGATGACATGTCACTATTTATGAGACACTCAGAACAATGTCTGGCACAAAGTATACATAATATGTATGCAATTATGTGTGTATTGTATATTATAGAATATAACATATATAGTATATATGATATGCTTCAATAAAAAAGGTTTAAAAAACACAGGGAAGTATTCACTTTGCATGGTAGTGTGAAACAATAAAAATACCTGTGAAAGCTGAAATTATGCGAAGCTGTCTTAATAATCAATGGGAAAAATTGCTATTGTTTCACAATCTTTGTATATTTTCTCAAAACATAAAAATCTGTTATAAAGGTACAGAAAAAAATTTAAAGTAAAACTATTATTTATTAAGAACACCATAATTTAAAACATTAGAAACATTGAAAAATGAAGTGTTTTATTTCTTTGAAAAACATCAAGAGTAGTTTGAATAGTGTAACTTAGGATATATGTCACACTCATTTTCACCAGGTGCCATATTAGCCCTGAGGGTACCTTCAAAGGGCCAAATGTAATTTTAGGACTGTATAAATGTAACTACTCCTTAACAGTTATGTGAGAGCTCAGTGCTGCCACTGGGCAGAAACAAGGTGCCTGGCCAGATTCGGCCTCAAGGCCTTGTGTGTTGCCACCTTTGATATAGAGTGAATATCTACTCTATGTTTGGCAAATTGTCATATTTCTTATTAAGTTTGGATAACTCAAGCCTCTGAAAGATAGGTCTATCATGCAGAAAAGAAGAAAGATATAATGAAGAAAGACAGACTTACATTATATTGATGATTGGCAACAGGTCTATAATTGGTTGTCACAAGTTTGTCCAGTTGTTGTGACAGCCTTACAGGTTTAGAAGATTCTTCTATTTGCAATCTGAAAAACAGAAGACATTATTAACAAATTCACTTGTTTAAAAGACTGAAACCTTAAGAGTTGTTCCTATAATTCTTCTCATTTAAGAATTAGTACTTTATAAAAAGTAACCTCAGAAGATATACCAACCTTAATATAACACTTCGAGAACACCCTGAATATAGAAATCAGACTATAAGCTAAACATACATTCTCATTATAATTCTATAACTTACTTTTTTAAATTTTTATTTTTAAAAATACTTTAAAATTTTATTGTGCAAGTATAGTTTCCTGCCTTCTCCCCTCACCCCTCCCCACCACCCCAGGCATTCCCACCTCCCTCCCCACTTTCAGCCCTGTTTTTGTCTGTATGTCCTTTATACCTGTTCCTGTGAATCCTTCGCCCTTTCCCCCCTGCCTACTATCCCCTCCCCTCTGGTTACTGTCAGTTTGTTCTTAACTTCAATGTACTTCTAACCCTATACTGTATAGTCAAAGAAGCTAATCATCTTTAAATTTTTGAAAAAAATCTGCATGTAAAAATGAATTATCTTAAATCACATGGCTTAGAACTAACCAAGTTATTAATTCAAAATTTCTATTCACTTGGTAAGAGATAAGGGTAAGTTAAAAAATAATCTATTTCCGCTCAGGGTCTAGTGGTGGCTTTATTAGACAATGCAGATATATATAACATTTCTGCCACCAAAGTAACTTCTATTGGACAGCACTGGTCTATTACAGGACTTCATCTGTATTAAAATATAATTCAAATATCATTTTTTAAAATCCTCACCCAAGAACATTTTTCATGCTTTTAGAGAGGGAGAGAGACACTGATATGAGGACAGAAACATTGTGGTTGCCTCCTATATAAGCCTAGATTGGGGATTGTACATGCCTCAACTGGTGATTGAACCTACAACCTCTCATCTAACGGACAGTGCTCCAACTAACTGAGCCACAGCAGCCAGGCCCAAAATTTCACTTAAAAAAAAAAAGGCAAAAATAAACACAAGATGCTGTGTATAACGTATTACAAAATATAGCACTTTACCATAGGTATATATTTAAGTAGCAATTTTAGGTAATTTTGCTTTGGATTAAATGTTACCATATTAATGACTCACACTTTACCATTTACTTTTTTTTTTTAGTTTTTGTGTTTTATTAAATTTTTTAAATTTATTTTTTATTGATTATGCCATTACAGTTGTTCTATTACCCCCCTTCATTCCCCTCCACCCTATCCCCCCGTTCCCACCATTACCCCCCTTTAGTTTATGACCATGTGTCTCAAGTTCTTTAGATTCTATATTTCCCATACTATTCTTGCCCCCCCATCTATTTTCTATCTACTGTCTATGCTACTTATTTTCTCTACCTTCTCCCCCCTTCTCCTCCTCCCACTCCCCTGTTGCTAACCCTCCTTGAGATCTTCATTTCTATGTTTCTGCTCCTGATCTAGCTGTCCTTTCAGTTTGCTTTTGTTTTACGGGTGGTTGTTAATAACTGTGAGTTTGCTGTCCTTTCACTGTTCATGTTTCTTTAACTTCTTTTTCTTAGATAAGTCCCTTTAACATTTCATATAATAAGGGCTTGGTGATGATGAACTCCTTGAATTTGATCTTATCTGAGAAGCACTTTATCTGTCCTTCCATTCTAAATGAAAGTTTTGCTGGATAGAGCAATCTTCGTTGTAGGTCTTTGGATTTCATGACTTGGAGTACCTCTTTCCAGCCCCTTCTTGCCTGTAAGGTCTCTTTTGAGAAATCAGCTGAGTCTGATGGGAACTCCTTTGTAGGTGACTGTCCCCTTAGCTCTTGCTGCTTCTAGGATTCTCTCCTTCATTTTAATCTTGGCTAATGTAATTATGATGTGCCTTGGTGTGTTCCTTCTTGGGTCCAACTTTGGGACTCTCTGAGCTTCCTGGATTTCCTGGAAGTCTATTTCCTTTGCCAGGTTGCAGAAATTCTCCTTTATTATTTGTTTAAATAAGTTTTCCACTGGTGGCTGTGCCTTTCCCCCCTTCTGGTACCCCTATAATTCGGATGTTGGAGCGTTTAAAGATGTCCTGGAGGTTCCTAAGACTCTCCTCATTTTTTTGAATTCTTGCTTCTTGACTCTTTTCTGTTTGGCCATTATTTGCTTTCTTCTGGTCCACTCCATTGATTTGAGTCCCAGTTTCCTTTTCATCACTATTGGATTCCTGTGCAATTCCATTCATTTCAATTAGTTTCGCCTTCATATGTTTGTCTAATTTGTGGCTATAATCAACCAGTTCTGTGAGGATCCTGATGACCAGTGTTTTAAACTTTGTGTCTGAGAGTTTTGCTATTTCTTCAGTGCTTAGATCTATGGGCTCTGGGTCTTTGAGATCTTCTTGCGACATTTTTGGTCTGTTTGCGCCCTTTAAGTGTGAGATGCGGCGCCTTGGACTCCCAGGTTGCTGGTTTGTGATGCTGTATGTGGGGGTGTGGTCAGAGCGGGGAAATGGCGGCCCCCTCTGCTGTTTTGTGTTTCTGGGTGAGAAGCAGAGCCTTACGTGGTTCACTGAGGCCGGGCCACTCAGAGTCGCTGGGTTATGACACTGTATGTGGAGGTGGGGTCAGAGCGGGGGAATGGCTGCGCCCTCCGCTGCCGCTAGCCGCGGGGACCCGCTGGGTCCCGGTCCAATCGCCCACTCCCTCACTTGTCTATCCACGCACAGATGTGTGACCACAGTCAACCCACAGCCCTGCTCCCTCGCTGTTTCCCCGAGGTTGCTCGCTGGGTCTCTCACTAAGTCCAACCCTGTGCCTGGATTCCGCGCCAGACCGAGTTTTCCTGTGCTACCCTGCTCCACCAGCTGCTGGTTTCGCCCCTCTTACTGGTCAGGCTGAAGAATTTGTTGTTAACAGACTTCCAAAAAGTTCAATTTTCCGTGTTCTGGCTGTGTTTTCTGTTGCTAATATTTAGTTGTCTCTAAACTTGGTTGTGTGAGAAAGCACAGTTTCTCCACCTATGCCTCCATCTTGGCAGAAGTCCACCATTTACTTCTTATTTTAAAAATTAGAGCCCTGGGTGGTGTAGCTCAGTGGATTGAGCCCGCGCCTCCGAACCAGACAATCGCGGTTCGATTCCCAGTCAGGGCACATACTGGGGTTGCAGGCCAGTTCCCTGCAGGCCAGTTCCCAGCAGGGGATGCATGAAAGGCAACCATACATTGATGTTTCTCTCTCTCTCTCTCTTTCCCTTCCCCTCTAAAGATAAATAAATAAATAAATAAATAAATAAATCTTTTTAAAAAATTAGAGTAATTCATTTGGTATATCAGCATAGTAAATCTAAGAAACATTTTAAGGGTAAAAAAAGTTTTTCAAGGTGACTTAAAAAAAAACAAAATATATCATTGCACCTCTAGAGTTCTCATCAGCAAGATATCAGAATACAAGAATATAGTTAAAGCACTATAAGAAAAAATATTACCAACCATATCTAGCTAGACTATAACTGATGAATAAGAGTGAAATAAAAGTATTTTTCGACAAAAAAGCAGTTTATCATTGATAGATCCTTAATGAGAGAACTACTCAAGAATTTGTTCAGAAGTAAAATGAAAGCCCTGGCTGCATAGTCGAGTTGGTAAGAGCATTGTCCTGATATGCCAAGGTTACAGGTTCAAGCTCCACGTGAGGACACACACAAGAAGCAACAAATGAATGCATAAATAAGTGGAATAACAAATCGAAGTCTGTCTCTCTCTCCCTATTCCTTCCTCTCTTTAAAAATCAACTTAAAAAAAAGAAAGAAAAATGGGGCTCTGGCTGTTATAGCTCAGTAGATTGAGCACAGGCCTGTGAACCAGACAATCGCAGGTCGATTCCCAGTCAGGGTACATGCCTGGGTAGCAGGCCGGTTCCCTGCAGGCCAGTTCCCGGCAGAGGATGCACGAAAGGCAACTATACATTGATGTTTCTCTCCCTCTCTCCTTCCCTTCCCCTCTAAAGATAAATAAATAAAATCTTAAAAAAAAGAAAAATGAACCCAAAAGGAACTAGTGGGATGCAATGGTCACAGCAAAGAAACTGAGAACCATGTTAGAGAATTGCCTACTCAATAAATACCAAAAAAGGTTTTTTGCCTTTTTTTTAAAAAGAGTGGAACATAAAAGGTGTGAAGGAAGAAATTGGAATTGATACACTTTAATATTTCTGTATGTTTTCTAAATTTCATGCAATAAGCATTCATTTTATTTATAATCCAAAGAGGGAGTATACTTTCTTTTTTTTTCTTAAGATTTTATTTATTTTTCTTTTAAAAAAATTTTTTTTATTGATTATGCTGTTACAGTTGTTCTATTCCCCCTTTCATTCCCCTCCACCCTACCCTCCCATCCCCACCATTACCCCCCCTTTAGTGTATGACCATGTGTCTCAAGTTCTTTAGATTCTATATTTCCCATACTATTCTTGCCCCCCTTCTATTTTCTATCTACTGTCTATGCTACTTATTTTCTGTACCTTCTCCCCCCTTCTCCTCCTCCCACTCCCCTGTTGCTAACCCTCCTTGAGATCTTCATTTCTATGTTTCCACTCCTGATCTAGCTGTCCTTTTAGTTTGCTTTCGTTTTAGGTGTGGTTGTTAATAACTGTGAGTTTGTTGTCCTTTCACTGTTCATGTTTCTTTAACTTCTTTTTTCTTAGACAAGTCCCTTTAACATTTCATATAATAAGGGCTTGGTGATGATGAACTCCTTGAATTTGATCTTATCTGAGAAGCACTTTATCTGTCCTTCCATTCTAAATGAAAGTTTTGCTGGATAGAGCAATCTTCGTTGTAGGTCTTTGGATTTCATGACTTGGAGTACCTCTTTCCAGCCCCTTCTTGCCTGTAAGGTCTCTTTTGAGAAATCAGCTGAGTCTGATGGGAACTCCTTTGTAGGTGACTGACCCCTTAGCTCTTGCTGCTTCTAGGATTCTCTCCTTCATTCTAATCTTGGCTAATGTAATTATGATGTGCCTTGGTGTGTTCCTTCTTGGGTCCAACTTTGGGACTCTCTGAGCTTCCTGGATTTCCTGGAAGTCTATTTCCTTTGCCAGGTTGCAGAAATTCTCCTTTATTATTTGTTTAAATAAGTTTTCCACTGGTGGCTGTGCCTTTCCCCCTTCTGGTACCCCTATAATTCGGATGTTGGAGCGTTTAAAGATGTCCTGGAGGTTCCTAAGACTCTCCTCATTTTTTTGAATTCTTGCTTCTTGACTCTTTTCTGTTTGGCCATTATTTGCTTTCTTCTGGTCCACTCCATTGATTTGAGTCCCAGTTTCCTTTTCATCACTATTGGATTCCTGTGCAATTCCATTCATTTCAATTAGTTTCGCCTTCATATGTTTGTCTAATTTGTGGCTATAACCAACCAGTTCTGTGAGGATCCTGATTACCAGTGTTTTAAACTTTGTGTCTGAGAGTTTTGCTATTTCTTCAGTGCTTAGATCTATGGGCTCTGGGTCTTTGAGATCTTCTTGCGACATTTTTGGTCTCTTTGCGCCCTTTAAGTGTGAGATGCGGCGCCTTGGACTCCCAGGTTGCTGGTTTGTGATGCTGTATGTGGGGGTGTGGTCAGAGCGGGGAAATGGCGGCCCCCTCTGCTGTTTTGTGTTGCTGGGTGAGAAGCAGAGCCTTATGTGGTTCACTGGGGCCGGGCCACTCAGAGTCGCTGGGTTATGACACTGTATGTGGAGGTGGGGTCAGAGCGGGGGAATGGCTGTGCCCTCCGCTGCGGCTAGCTGCGGGGACCTGCCCGGCCCTGGTCCAACCGCCCACTCCCTCGCCTGTCCACCCGAGCACAAATGCGCGACCACAGTCAACATGCAGCACCGCTCCCCCACTGTCTCCCCCGCGGTCGCTCGTCTGGTTGCTCTCTTGGTCGCTCACTAGGTCCATCCCTGCAACTGGATTCTGCGTGCGCCTGAGTCCGTCTGACCGAGTCCTCCTGTGCAACTCCACTTCACCAGCCGCTGGTTTCACCCCTTACCAGTCAGGCTGAAGAACTTGTTGTTAACGGACTTTCCGAAAAGTTCAATTTTCCGTGTTCTGGCTGTGTTTTCTGTTGCTAATATCTAGTTGTCTCTAAACTTGGTTGTGTGAGAAGGCACGGCACATCCACCTATGCCTCCATCTTGGCGGAAGTCCCCTATTTATTTTTCTTTAGAAGGGAAGGAAAGGAGAGAGGGAGAGAAATATCAATGTATGGTTGCCTCTTGTGCATCCCCTGCTGGGAACTGGCCTGCAACCCAGGCATGTGCCCTGGCTGGGAACTGAACCACGATCCTTTGGTTCGCAGGCCTGTGCTCAATCCACTGAGCTACAGCAGCCAGGGTGAAGTAGATTTTCTTAAAGAAAAGTTTCTTAGGTTCATCTGAAAGCATAAACATGTTTGCTATTTAAAAGCAATGCATGTTCATTAGCTTCCAGTCAAGATGGAAGCTTAGGCAGATAGCCTATTCATCCAGACAGGTAGGAGGGGCAGAGACAGAGAGTAAGGCAGAGAAGACTCAGTGTGGAGCTAGGGTGGAGGAGTGGAGAGGCACCAGCTTACTTTCACGTGTGGTGGATAAAAAATAGGGACACACCTTGTGAGTGAGTGAGCCCATCCCTAGGCCAGAGTGCACAGCCTCGGAAAAAGGACTTCAGTGCTGGGAAAAAGAAAGCCTCATAATTTCTGGTGGTAAACCCAGTAGAGGTTGGGGTGGCAGAAGAAACTGTCGGTGCATATGCAAACCCACCTATTCTGGGAACCACAACCAGGACAGCAGCTGGAGGGGTGCCAGTTGTATGTACAAAGTGAGTGAAGTGACAGGAAATGAGGTGAGGGCCAGGCAAGCACCCAGAAGTCAGCCAGCAACAGCATTATCCCTTTGACCCTACCCTCACTCCTAGAGCCACAGTTGCCCTACCCTGGTAAATGCTCAAGGCTCCACCTGATCTGACTTAACAGGTGCTCTAAAATGGAATCAAAGCACCTCTACCTAGTACACAGACACAGGAAGGCTGCCAAAATCAGGAGACAGAAATATGGCCCAAATGAAGGAACAGAACAAAATTCCAGAAAAAGGATTTTGTAATGTGACACAGATACAGAGTTGTGTCTGACCAACCCATCAGACACAGAGTTAAAAATGCTGGTGGTCATTATGCTCAAAGATCTCATTGATAAATACAGCAAGAGAATAAGGGAAGAAATGAAGGCTCTACTAACAGAAATAAAGAAAAATCCACAGGAAACCAACAGTGAAGGGAAGGAAGGTGCGATTAAAATCAACGATTTGGAACATAAAGAATTAAATATTCAACCAGAACAAAATGAAGAAACAAGAATTCTAGAAACAACACTGGTTCAATTCCCAGGCAGGGCACATGCCTGGGTTGTGGACCAAGTCCCCCAGTGGGGGCCACATGACAGGCAATCACACACTGATGTTTCTCTCCTTTTCTCCCTCCCTTTCTCTCTCTCTCTAAAAATAAATAAATAAAATAAAATAAAAAGAATTCTAGAAACAAGGAGAGTTTAAGAAGACTCTGGGACATCTCCAAAAGTGCCAACATCCAAATCATAGAGATGCCAGAAGGGGAAAAGGAAGACCAAGAAATTGAAAACTTATTTAAAAAAATAATGAAAGAAAACTTCCTTAATTTGGCAAAGAAAATAGACATACAAGTCCAGGAAGCAAAAAGAGTCCCAAAGAAGTGCGACCCAAAGAGGTCCATATCAAGACACATCATAATTAAAATGTCAAGGATAAAGATAAACAGAGAACCTTAAAAGCGGTAAGAGAAAGGCAGAGTTAACTACAAAGGAGTTCCCATAAGACTGTCAGCTGATTTCTCAAAAGAAACTTTGCAGGCAAGAAGGAAGTAGCAAGAAATATTCAAAATGATGAAAAGCAAGGGCCTACAACCAAGATTACTCTACCCAGTAAAGCTATCACTCAGAACTGAAGGACAGATAAAGAGCTTACCAGAGAAGGTAAAGCTAAAGGAGTTCACCATCCCCAAGCCCTTATATGAATGTTAAAGGGACTTATTTAAGAAGAAGAAGATCAAAACTACAAACATTAAAATGACAGCAAACTCACAACTATCAACAACTGAACCTGAAAAACAAAAACAAACTAAGCCAATGACTAGGACAGGAATAGAATCATAGATATGGAGATCATCTGGAGGATTGTCAGCTGGGAGGGGGAAGGGGGAAATAGGGGTAAAGGTACAGGGATTTAGAAGCATAACTGGGTAGGCACTGAGAAGGCAGGAGAATGTTAATAACAGTATAGGCAATGGAGAAGCCAAAGAACTTACGGGCAAAACCCATGGACAAAAAACTAAGGGTTGCAAGGACTGTAGGAGGGAAGAGGGTAACTGGGCATAGGGGGGCAAAAGGGGAAAACCTGGGACAACTGTAATAGCATATCAATAAAATACACTTCAAAAAAAAAGCAGTGCATGTTCAAGGATCCAAGATAAAGGTGGAGGAGGGGCAATTTGGGCACTGATCTGTACAGAGGGAAGAGATTTGGGAAGACAGAAGATGACTATCCACAAGCCAGGGAGGGAGGCCTAGAAGAGGTCCTTTCCTTACAGCCCCCAAAGGAACCAATCCTGTAGGCACCTTAATCTTGGACTTTAAGTCTCCAGAACTGTGAGAAAACAAATTTCTGCTGCCTAAGCCAAAATAAATAAAAATAGGAACTAAAAATAATTTTCTTTAAAATTCCTTCAAAAGCAAAACTTTAAGTTTTAATAACATCCTTAGTATTATATTTCTTGGATGAAGTTTATTAGCTACTTGCTTCTACCTATGTTTAGGTATATTAAATGACTCAGAAGATATTAGACATCTCTTAAATGCTTTTTAAATTGAAAGCTACAAATATTGTAGGTTTTGTTTTTCCTACAAACCCAAATTCAGTATACTCATTTGTCTACTGAAATATAAATATTTAATTCTTCCAATTATTTATAAAGTATAATAAAGTACTCTAGAAATGGCTATAGAAACTTACTATATGTATAACCATAATTCAAATGTTTGCTTTTCATATGACAAATACACTTTCTATGAACCATGAAAAAAGCACTATCTAGAGGTCTAGAAGAGAGATGTCTACCCAAAGATGGGCTTGGACCTACAATCCTTCAATGGCCTCTTAACTGTTCTTAGATGAAACAACCTTCTTCACATGATTTCATGTACCTCTAGGATCTAGTCCCGGCTTATCTCCCACATCTGCATCAGGCCGCAACAGTGCCCTGACCAGATTTCAGAAGGAGCTGCCTGCTGGCTTCTCCCAACAAGTGTTTATTGGGTGCCTATCTATCTCTGCCAGGTCATAGGTTAGAGGTTGGGAATGACCCAGTAAATAAAAAGACTTGTGCCCTGGCTAGTGTGGCTAAGTTAGTTGGAATGTCGTACAGTAAACCAAAAGGTCATGGGTTTGGTTCCTGGTTGGGGCTCACTCCTGGGTTGTGGGCTTGGTCCCGTCAGGGCATGAACTAGAGGCAACTGATCTATTTTTTCTTCTCACATCCATATTTCTCTCCCTCCCTTCCCTTCTCTCTAAAAATCAATCAACATGTCCTCAGGTGAGGATAAGAAAAAGAAAGACTAGACTTTCTCTAGTGGAAGACCAACACTGAACAAATGCTTATCTATAACTAGTAATTGCAGTACTGAAAAGAGACAGGGGAGTGGTTATTATGGCAATGGACTGCATGCTGCTGTGATGTGAATATTAACTCCAAGGTGTGAGAAGAAGAAGGGTAAGCTGGAACAGAACTGCTCATGCTTGTGAGAGGTTGGGCAAGAAGACTGGGTAAAAATGACTCTTCCAAGTTGATAAGATATCTCCAAGAGATTAAGAGATAACCATTTAGAGGGAATAAAGTGAAGACATACAGGAATGTTTACAAAGTATTAGAATTAATCATGTGTAACTTCTTACAAAAAACACTTCTAAAATAATATAACTACGTCGCAGCCTTTTCCTGAACACTTCCGTGTTCTAACTTTAGCCCTATCCCCTAGTGTGACCAATTCTCAGAGGTTTGGCCTCTCTAAATGGTAATCTATCTGTTATGCTGCCACTGAATCACTGTCCATGTCTCGATCACCTCACTCCATAATTTAATCTTAATGAGATATTCAAAGAGAAAAGCATATGCCAGGTCCTTTCATCTGCATTAAATGATTGTTCCCATTACTTTGCAATCTGAAAATTCCTCAGGGTTTCAGTTTGTTTAGGTGAATGTGCCTTTTTATAAACAGTAGCTAATTCCTGTCATACTCTCACACTTATATTTCTCTGAAGAATTTATTTCTAGCCACTGGATCATGACAGCAGGTTCATGTGGCATTCTTTCAATTTCAACACAACAGTTGTACAAGCAAATGGCATCATCCAGG
Organism: Artibeus jamaicensis; assembly: GCF_021234435.1. Lineage (NCBI taxonomy): Eukaryota > Metazoa > Chordata > Mammalia > Chiroptera > Phyllostomidae > Artibeus > Artibeus jamaicensis. Next base: position 2,501,249 of record NW_026521822.1, read on the forward strand.
TGTCATACCATTTTCATACTCAAAGAATTTATTAACCTTTTAAGTATATAAAGAAATACACTGAATTAACATTTTAAAAATAAAAAGCTCACATAAAAATTTAACCTTTTAACTATATATTTAAATTTTGTTTTAATTAAAAGAGGATTATCTTATGATTCAAAATTAAAAAGGTTAATCTATGGACTGAATATATAACATATTCTTAAAGAACTAAACCTTCAGATACTTTAATTAACCTTGAATAGTTAAATATAATTTAGCAGCATTCTTTGCTTAATAAATAATTCATTTAACATTATTTTATGAAGTATCAGAAAAACCTGAAACTCCACTTCACCACTGAACAATACACTAAATTAAACATCACTGACCTCAACATGCCTTCAAAGTGAAAATAAAATTTATCTGGGTTTGTACCAAATAATATGATTTGGAAACATTTGGTTGAACAGCAAACTGTACACTGGACTGTATGGCTATAGGTTGTACAGACCATGCTGGGAGTAAGCCAAAAGTTTTACTATCCTGACCTATGAAAAAAGTGGTTCTTAAGTTTTTCAGAAAAACTTAAAATGTAGTGTTACTTTCAAGAAAGACTAATAGGAAAATAATATCTGTAATATTTAGATGCCATCAGGCTGGTTTTACCTTTGTCTTATAAACCATCAAAAAAAAAAAAAAAAACCACCCAAAACCTTGTGCTGATTACCACCACCACTCCAGGACAATTTATAATATACTTCCACACTCTCAGAGGGCTAGGACTCACTGAATTACTAGTATTTTGAGAATTATTATTTAAGAATCAGCTGTTTTTTTAAATTTCATTTATTACTTTTTTGAGAGAGGGGAGGGCAAGAGGGAAAGAGACATCAATGTGCGGTTGCCTCTCATGCCCCCAACTGGGGACCTGGCCTGCAACCCAGGCATGTGCCCTGACTGAGAATCAAACCTGAGACCCTTTGGTTCACAGGCTGGAACTCAATCCACTAAGCCACACCAGCCAGGGTTCACAATCATATTTATCAAAAAAAAATTTTACTTGAAATTCTTCATTATACTTTAAAATTTATTTACATACTCAACCACATCAAAATTACAACTAATTACTCAGAACTATCAGAAATTGAGTTGAATGGAAGTTTCCGACAACTATGAAATTAAAGAAACCATGTCCATTCTAGACTGCTAGGAAAAGCACAGACATGGAACGGGCTGGTGCCTCACACAGGTGAGGTGGATAAAAACTGGGGAGGAATATCTCAGGAGTAAGGAGTCCCAGTCCCACACCAGCCCCCTGCCTACTGTTCCAATGGCAGGAAGATAAGTCTCACAACTTCTGGCTGAAAAAAAAACTGGCAATGACTGAGTTGTGTAAAAAACTGCTGGAACCCCAAGCAGTTCCTCTGAAAGAACCCCCACAAAGACTTACTCCCTCTGACCTCCAGCACCAGGGTAGCAGCTTGGAAGGCACCAGTGGTATACAGGGAGAAACTAAAGTGTCTGCCATCAAGGTGAGCAGAGGCCATTGTCCCTTTTCTAAACCCTCCCCTGCAGAGTCAGCAAGCAGGTGCCATATCTGAGACTATCAATCTGGCTAAAATACTGTTTGACCAGCCTTGGAGATCCCCAGAGACTCTACCCCATGAAACCCACGGTGCTTTTCCATATGAATGGCTGGTCTAGACTCATCCTGCACGACTTCCTAAATCCTCTCAAACAAGCAACAACTGGTCTCAGTGAGCCCTAGGCCCCACACTATCTGCAACCAGCCTAGATTCATAGCTTGGCTTCACCTGGGAATCTCCAAGCTGAGCACAATTAGCAGCCATCACAGACTGATTTACAGCTCAGTCAGGGTAGCCCCAGACACAACAAAGGTGAGGGCTGACCATGGCCTGCACCACTTGGGAAACCCCAGGGCTACCTCACAGTGGACAGCTATACACCACTCTGGAGCACTGCCACCCAACCCTGAATAGCTGAAAATCCATAGGGGGAAGAGGTTGGTGGTAAGTGCTCAAAGCCAGTCCTTGAAGCTAACTGGCCTGGGTAAATCCCTCCCATTGATCTTCCAAAAGCAACCAAGCTCAAATACAAGAGAAGGGTGCACTGAGCCCACATGAAGGGTACACCTCAAGTACCCTACTTGGATGACAGAGAAGGCTGTGCCACTGGACTCTACAGGACACGTACTATACTAAACCACACTACCAAGACAGAAAGTCACAGCAGCTCTACCTAATACAAAGGGAAAAAAACCCACAGAAAGGCTGTCTGTCAAAACAAGGGGACAAACACAGTGCAAATGAAAAAAGAGATCAAAATTCCAAAAAAGGAGCTAACTGAAATGGACTTAAGCAACATATCAGACACAGAGCCAAAATATTGGTTATAAGGATGTTCAAGGAACTTAGTGAGGACTTCGGCAGCATAAAAAAGAGGCAGTCAGAAAAAGAGGATACAGTAATTGAAATAAACAATTTACAGAGAAACAACAGTTCAGTGTATAAAGCTGAAAATCAAATCAATGATTTGCAACACCAGGAAGCAAAAAACAACCGATTAGGACAAGAAGAAAAAAGCATTAAAAAATGAGAACAGTATAAGCAAGCTCTAAGACAACATCAAGTGTTCCAACATCCACATCATAGGGGTGCAAAAAAAAGTGCCAGAAGGAAAGAGATAAGAAAATGGAAAACTATTTGAAAAAAGTAATGAAAGAACACTTGCCTAAATTAGTGAAGGAAATAGACATGCAAGTCCTAGAAGCAGAGAGAGTCCCAAAGAAGACTGATGCAAAGAGGCCCACAACAAGACACATCATAATTAAAGTGCTGAGGGTTAAAGATAGAGAACTTTAAAAAAAAGCATGAAAAAGCAGTTAGTAAACTACTTGCAAGTTCCCATAAGTCTGTCAGCTAATTTCTCAAAGGAAACATTGTAGGCTAGAAGAGATTGGCAAGAAATGTTCAAAGTCATGAAAGGCAGGGACCTACAGCGAATGTATCATTTAGAATCAAAGGGCAGATAGCAAGCTTCCCAGACAAGAAAAAACTAAAGAAGTGCATAATCATCAAACCATTATTAAATGAAATGTTAAAGGGACTTACTTAAGAAAAAGACCAAAAACAGACAACAATAAAATGGCAAAAAACACAAATATATCAACAATTGAACCTAAAAAGCAATGGAAATAAGAACAGAGAAAGAATCATGGATACAGAGGTGTTTTTTATTTTATTTTATTTACTTATTTTTCAAGTACAGTTTTCTATTTCTCCCATCCCAGCCCCCCTGCCCTGTGCTCCCCACCTCCCTCCCATTTCCACCCCCCCTTAGTTCTTGTCCTTGTGTCCTTCATATTTGTTCCTCCAAATCCCTCCCCCTTTTTTCCCCTTTAAATTCCCTCCCCTCTCCCCTCTGGTCACTGTCCCCCTATTCTCCATTTCAGTGTCTTGTTTTTATTCTGCTTGCTTGTTTGTTTTGTTGTTTAGCTTCCTGTTAAAGGTGAGATCATATGGTATTTGTCTTTTAACACCTGGCCTATTTCACTCAGCACAATGCTTTGCAGTTCCATCCATGTTGTTGCAAAGGGTAGTAGCTCCTTCTTTCTTTCTGCTGCATAGAATTCCACTGTGTTATATGTACCACAATTTTTTGATCCATTCATTTACTGACGGGCACCTAGGTTGCTTCCAACTCTTGGCTATTGTAAATTGTGCTGCTATGAACATTGTGGTGCATAGGTTCTTTGAAATCGATGTTTTAGGATTCTTAGGATATAATACTAGCAGGGAATTGCTGGGTCAAAAGGCAGGTCGATTTTTATTTTTCTGAGAAAATTCCATACTGTTTTCCATAATGGTTGCACCAGCCTGCAATCCCACCAACAGTGAACTAGGGTCCCCTTTTCCCCACGATCTCTCCAACATTTGTTGTTTGTTGCTTTGTTTATGATAGCCATCCTGACCAGTGTGAAGTGGTATCTCATAGTGGTTTTAATTTGCATCTCTCTGATGGCTAGCGATATTGAGCATCTCTTCATGTGTCTCTGGATATTCTGTATGTCCTCCTTGGAGAAGTGTCTGTTCAAGTCCTTTGCCCATTTTTTAATTGGGTTCGATGTCTTCTTAGAGTGGAGTTGTGTAAGTTCTTTGTATATTTTGAAGATTAAACCTTTGTCTGTAGTATCGTTGGCAAATATATTTTCCCATACAGTTGGTTGTCTTGCTAATTTAATACTATTTTCTTTAGCCAAGCAGAAGCTTTTAATTTTGATGAGATCCCATTTGTTTATTCTTTCCTTTATATTCCTTGCTCTAGGGGACATATCAGTAAATATGCTGCTGTGTGAAATATCTGAGATTTTCCTGCCTATGTTCTCCTCTAGGACTTTAATGGTTTCACAGCTTATATTTAAGTCTTTTATCCACCATGAATTTATTTTGGTGTATGGTGTAAGTGTACGCTCACGTTTCATTTTTTTGTACGTAGCTGTCCAGTTCTCCCAACACCATTTGTTAAAGAGGCTATTTTTACTCCATTTTATGTTACTTCCCCCTTTGTCAAATATTAATTGACTGTAGAAGGTTGGGTTGACTTCTGGGCTCTCTGTTTTGTTCCATTGGTCTATGTGCCTGTTTTTATGCCAGTATCAGGCTGTTTTGATTACAGTGACCTTGTAATACAGTTTGATATCAGGTATTGTGATCCCTCCTACTTTGTTCTTCTTTCTCAAGAGTGCAGCTGCTATTCAGGGTCGTTTATGGTTCCATATAAATTTTTGAAGTGTTTGTTCTATGTCTGTGAAATATGCCATTGGTACTTTAATAGGTATTGCATTGAATCTGTGAATTGCTTTGGACATTTTGATGATGTTAATTCTTCCAATCCATGAACATGGTATATGTTTCCATTTGTTTGTGTCTTCCTTGATTTCTTTCTTTTTTTTTAATTTATTTTTTTATTGATTATGCCGACTTCTTTCTTCAGTGTTGTGTAGTTTTCTGCATACAGGTCTTTTATCTCCTTGGTTAGGTTTATTCCAAGATATTTTATTTTTGGTTTTGCTATATCGAATGGGATTTTATCCTTGATTTCTGCTTCTGCTGTTTCATTGTTGGTATACACAAATGCCTTTGATTTCTGGATATTGACTTTGTAACCAGCTGTTTTGCCAAATTCATTAATTAGTTTGAGCAGTTTTGGGGTAGAGTCTATAGGGTTTTCCATGTACACTATCATGTCATCTGCAAACAGTGACAGTTTTGTTTCCTCCTTTCCTATTTGGATGCCTTTTATTTCCTTTTCTTGCCTGATCACTGTGGCTAAAACTTCCAATACTATATTGAATAGAAGTGGTAAGAGTGGACATCCTTGTCTTGTTCCTGATCTTAGTGGAAAAGCTTTTAGTTTTTTCCCATTGAGTATGATGTTGGCTGTAGGTCCCTTGCATGTGGCCTTTATTATATTGAGGAATGCTCCCTCTATTCCCACTTTGCTGAGTGTTTTTATCATAAATGGGTGTTGTATCTTATCAAAAGCTTTTTCCGTGTCTATTGATATGATCATGTGGTTTTTGTCTTTGCTTTTGTTTATGTGATGAATTACATTTACTGTTTTGCGAATGTTGAACCATCCCTGCATCCCTGGGATGAATCTCACTTGGTCATGGTGTATGATATTATTGATATATTGTTGGATGTGATTTGCCAATATTTTGTTGAGGATTTTAGTGTCTATGTTCATCAGCGATATTGGCCTGAAGTTTTCTTTGTTGTGTCTCTATCTGGTTTTGGAATTAGGATGCTGCTGGCTTCATAAAAAGAGTTTGGGAGTTTTCCATCCTTTTGGATTTTTTGGAATAGTCGATACAGAGGTGTTTTGATGATTTCCAGACAGGAGGGCAATGTGGGAGAATAGTGAAGAGGTGGGATATTAAGAAGTACAAATAACTTACAGCCAAGATGGAGGCACAGGTAGAAACACTTTGCTTCCTTGTACAACAAAAAGAAAGACAACAAAAAATAACCAGAACTGCCAGAAAATTAGACTGTATGGAAGTCTAAAAACCAAGGAGTTAAAGAACAAACTTTCATTCCGACCTGTAGGAGGGGTGGAGATGGGCAGTAAGGGTGAAGAGAACTTGCAAGGTGGCAGCTGGTAGACTAGGAAAGGCAGTAGCTGGTGAAGCAGGTGGTCCCACATTTTCTCATGAATAAACTGGGAGGAACAACTGGGGAGTGAACCAGACCATGCGACCCAGGGTTCCAGTATAAGGAAAGAGGCTGAAAAACTTTGACTGAAAAAATCTGTGAGGGTTCAGGGGGCTGGAGGAACTCCCAACCTTACAAGAGAGTTCACTGGAGAGACTCACAGGGCCCTAGAAGGTACACAAAACTACCCACCCAGGAATTAGCACCAGAAGTTCCCAATTTGCTTGTGAGTAAGGAGAGAAGTGATTAAAAGCCAGCCAAGAGCCAAAGAAGAAAGAATAGATCAGAATTCAAAAACAGAACTAAGTGATAAAGAATAGACAATGTACCAGATGCAGAGTTCAAAACACAGGTGATCAGGTTCCTCACAGAAATGGTTGAATACAGTCACAAAATAGAGGAAAAAGTGTAGCCTCTGAAAAGTGAAATATGGTCACCAACACAGAAGGGAAGGAATCTGGGACTAAAATCAATGTTTGGAGCAGAAAGAAGAAACATTCAACCAGACAGAATGAAAAAACAAGAATTCAAAAAAATGAGGAGAGGCATAGGAACCTCCAGGATAACTTTAAATGCTCCAATATTCAAGTCATAGGGATGCCGGAAGTAGAAGAGGAAAAGAAATGAAAAACTTATTTGAAAACATAATGAAGGAGAACTTCCCTAACCTGGCAGAGGTAATATACATCCAGGAAGTCCAGGAAGCTCACAGAGTCCCAAAGAAGTTAGACCCAAGAAAGCACACACCAAAGCAGATCATAATTACATTACCCAAAATTAAAGATAAGGAGAGAATCTTAAAAGCAGCCAGAGGAAAGGAGACAGTTACCTACAAAAGAGTGCCCGTAAGACTACAAGCTGATTTCTCAAAAGAAACCTTGTAGGCAAGAAGAGGCTGGAAAGAAGTATTCCAAGTCATGAGAGGCAAGAACCTACATCCAAGATTACTCTATCCAGCAAAGCTATCATTTAGAATGGAAGGGCAGATAAAGTGCTTCCCAGATAAGGTCAAGTTAAAAGAGTCCATTATCACCAAGCCCTTATTATATAAATGTTTAAGAGAGTTATCTAAGAAATAGATGATCAAAACTATAAACAGTAAAAGGACAACAAACTGATAACTATCAACAACTGAACCTAAAAAACAAAAACTAAGCAAACAACTAGAAAAGGAAAAGATTCATAGAAATAAAGATGTTGGCCCTGGCTAGTGTGACTCAATAAATTGAGCACCAGCCTGAAAATCAAAGGGTTGGTGGTTTGATTACCAGCAGGGCACATGCCTTGGCTTCGAGCCAGGTTCCCAGTAGGGGGCACACCAGAGACAACCGCACATTGATGTTTCTCTCTCTCTTTTCCTCCCACCCTTCCCTTCTGTCTAGAAATAAATAAATAAAATCCTAAAAAAACACAGAGATCACATGGAAGGTTATCAGCAGCAGGGGTGGGGTGAGTGAAAGAAGAATGGGAGAAAAGGTACAGGAAATAAGAAGCATAAGTGGTATGAACAAAATAGACAGTAGGAGGTTATAGTATGGGACATGGAGAAGCCAAAGAACTTGTGTGTATAACCCATGGACATGAACTAAGGTGGGGGGAATAATGGTGGTGGATGGGATACAGGGCAGAGGGGAATAAAGGGGAGGAAAAAAATGAAAAAATGGTAATAGCATAATCAATAAAATATATTAAAAAAAGAAAAAGAAGTACAAATAGGTAATTACAGAATAGTTATGGGGATATAAAGTACTGGAATAGCCAAACAACCTACACACATGACCCATGGATATGAACAATGATGGGGAGGCTGCCTGGAGTACGGGACAGTGCTTCGTGGAGGGGGGCAAAGGAAGGAAAATCAGCACAACTATAATAGCATAATCAATAACATAATTTTAAAAGATTTATATACTCTATAAATGAGTATATAGACCTTATATACTCTAAGATCTAACAAAATGACAAAAAAGAAAACCAAACTGTACTGCTCTAAGCTGTTGACAGATTGGGGAAAAAAAATTATTAGCAAACGAGTCTTTTTTTATCTCCTTAGTACATACAGTACTTCTCATGTCAAAGTAATTCAATAAATATTTGTTAAGGAAATGAACAAATGACACCTTTATTGGACAATCAGATTACAAAGGAAAAGACCAAATGCTATATTAACAAATACCACAATAATGCCTGATTTTATACACGTAGACTATTTTCATGTCTAAGCAGAAAATCTTAAGTAATACTGCTTTGCTAATCTATCAACTACAGAATTAAACAACTACAAAAACACTCAACAGTAAATGTTTCCATGAGCAACAGCCAATGTAGGAGTTATTTTGTAAGGTACATAACCTTATTTTATTATTTATCTATCCTCTGTGCTATAGCTGCACTTGATTACAATTTCAGCTATTCCATTTTTATTTTATTTATATTTTTAAATGTTTTATTGATTATATTATAGTTGTCCCATTTTCCCCCTTTACTCATCTCCGCCCTGCACACCCCTCCTACCCACATTTCCCCCTTTAGTTCATGTCCATGGGCTATACATATAAGTTCTCTGGCTTCTACATTTCCTATACTATTGTTAACCTCCCCCTGACTACTTATTCTCTGTACCATTCCCCATCCCACTACCCTGCTGCTAACCCTCCATGTGATCTCCATTTTTGTGATTCTGTTCCTGTTCTAGTTTGCTTAGTTTTTGTTTTAGATATGGTTGTCAGTAACTGAGTTTGCTGTCATTTTACTGTTTTACATATTTTTTATCTTCTTAGATAAATCCCTTTAATAATAAGGGTCTGGTGATAATGAACTCCTTTAACTTGACCTTATCTGGGAAGCACTTTATTTGCCCTTCCATTCTAAATGAAAGCTTTGCTGGATAGAGTAACCTTGAATGTAGGTCCCTGACTTTCATGACTTGGAATACTTCTTTCCAGCCCCTACTTGCCTGTATGGTTTCTTTTGAGAAATCAGCTGACATTCTTACGGGCACTCCTTTGTAGGTAACTCTCTCCCTTTGCTGCTTTTAGGATTCTCTCCTTATCTTTAATTGTAGGTAGCTTAATTATGATCTGCCTTGGTGTGTTCCTCCTTGGGTCCAAGTTCTTTGGGACTCTCTGAGCTTCCTGGACTTCCTGGAAGTCTATATCCTTTGCCAGATTGGGGAAGTTCTCCTTTATTATTTGTTCAAATAACTTTCCCACATGTTGCTCTTCCCTCTTCTCCTTCTAGTACCCCTATGATTTGGATGTTGGAACATTTAAAGATGTCCTAGAGGTTTCTAAGCCTCTCCTCAGTTTTTTTTTTTTTTTAATTCTTGTTTCTTCATTCAGTCTGGCTGAATGTTTCTTTCTTCCTTCTGGTCCACATCGTTGATTTGAGTCACAGTTTCCTTGTCGTCACTGTTCGTTCCCTGTGCATTTTCCTTTATTTCACTTAGTATAGCCTTTGTTTTTCATCTAATTTGAGACCATATTCAACCAATTCTATGAGCATCCAGATTACCAGTGTTTTGAACTGTGCATCTGATAGATTGGCTATCTCTTTGTCACTCAGTTGTATTTTTTCTGGAGCTCTGATCTGTTCTTTCATTTGGGTCATTTTTTGTTTTTGTCTCAGTGTGCCTGTTATGTGGTAAGGGTAGGAGCATTAGGTGTTCAGCAGGGTGGGGCAACCCACATCGATGCATTGTGACACTGTGTGTGGGGGAGGGGTTTGAGAGAAAACAATGGCGCTTGCTTGGCACTCTGACGGTTTTCAGTCACTTCCTCCACTACCTACAAGCAAAGTGGGCCCTTCTAGTGCTCTTTCCCAGATGGGTGGGCTTGTGTATATTCTAGGACCCTGTAGGTATCTCCAGCAAACTCTCCTGTGAGGCTGGCAGTTTCTCCAGCTGTTGCCTCAACCCCCACCAGTGTTTTCAATCCGAGGTTTGAGGCTTTACTTCCCTGAGCTGGAGCCCTAGGTTGTGCAGTCTGTCTAGCTACCCAGTTGTTCCTCCTAGTATATCTGCAGGTGAATGTGGGACCGCCTGTTCCACAATTTGCTGCCTTGCTGGGTCCCCCAGCCACTGCCTTACTGTGAGTCCTCTCTGCCCAGCTGCCCGTCTCCGCCCCTCCTACCAGTCTGGGTGAATGTTTCTGCTTTAACTCTGTGGTTATTGGACTTCCATACAGTTCGATTTTGTCAATTCTGGTTGTTTGTGTTTTAAAATTATTGTTGTCCTCCTTTTGGTTATGGGAGAAGGCACAGTGTGTCTACCTATGCCTCCATCTTGGCAGGAAGTAATTTAACCTATTCTTAAAGTGATGTTTCACGAAAGAATGTGTATTAAGAGTTTGATTTCATTTTTGAAAAGGAGAGAGTAAAGCAGTTAAGGAGGTAAACAATGCCTCCCAAGGGGGAAAAGGATCTGATATTTGGAGAAGGCAAGTAAGAGAAAAGTTTCATGGCAAAGAGAAGCAGGAAGAGCAGAAAGCACTGGCGCTGCCTGTGAGAAAGTGCAAATACACTGGCCCAAAGTCACATAACAAACAAGGCAACTTCAGGCTCTGGCCAGTGTGACTCATTTGGTTGGGTATTATCGCACAAACTGAAAGGTCATAGGTTAGATTCCAGGTTGGAGTACATGCCTGCTTGCTGAAGGCAGCTAACTGATGTTTTCCTTTCACACTGACATTTCTCACCCTCTCTTTCTCCTGCCTTTCCCCTCTCTCTGTGATTTTTAAAAATTTTTTATAGAACTAGCAATTTCATATGATTCCCCCTGATAGCAACTCTTGAATGAAAGACTTAACAATGAATTGAATTCTTCCGTATGAGAATAATATAATTCAAATCATTAATTAAGTTCCATTGTAATGGTGACTTGTTCATGACCATACAGTTCAAAAATTCATGATTCCTTGTCCAGTGCTCTTCACCAATAAAGTCTACTCGGTAAGTATCCAAAATGCAATATGAAAAACAGAGACATTTATTAAAGAAGATACAAGATACAAGAAAGATATATACAGGACAATGATGCCTCATTCTCCTCCAAAGTAGGCATCTTGGGACCTCACATAGTTCTCCCAGTTGCCATCAGCTGCCCCACTGTATTTTCTGAATCTTGATGATCTGAAATCTTTTCCCTTTCAAAGCTGAATTCAGTTTTGGGAAAAGGTATGTTTCAGGGTACCAAATCTGGGCTATATAGGGAGTGAGTAACCAGAGTGATCTGATGTTTCACCAAAAAACTATGCATGAGACAGATGTGATATATGATACATCACTGTCATGATGAAGCTACCAATCACTAGTTGACCATAGCTGCAGCTTTCTGAATCATCAAAATAGTTTTCAGGGAGTCATGTTTAAGCTTAATGCAAAATTTGATGCAGATTTGCTGCTCTACTCACTCAGTCGTTTTGTATGTGACAGCCACATAGTATACATGGTCACTCAACAGCATCTACTGCCCCCACTGACTAGTATGGGGAAGTCATTGTTCACACAAGCACATTCCAGTCCTCTCCTTTGCTGACATATTACATCAATATTCTGCAAACCACTGTCATTATATTAACAGTGGCTGGACTTTTTTTGGACACACTGGAAGCATTTTTTATCTGAAATAATTAGATTGGCTACTTTCTCTAAAGAGATTTAAAATCTATATAGTGCAATTACGTAGAAGACTGCTACAATAAGAGTTCCTTTTTAGTACCACTTTTCTATTTCTCTAATTTTTAGCTTTGTAATTTTTATAAGCAGTAAAATAAGTATTATAGCAAAGGCATGAAACAGATATAGAAATTAAAGTATATGAACATAATTACTTTAATAAAATTCCCATTGAATTTATTAGGTTCACTAGCATTTGAAACCACTAATAACACATTAGAAATAAAAATAAAGATAAGTAATCCTTTTTTCCCTTCTAAATTTGTCCAAAGAATGAAATAAAATAACTCTAGTTAGGCCTTTCACTATGCCAAAATGATGAACTCTAATGTATGAGTTGTAATATAAACAATGCAAAAGCCATTTCTTTTTATTAGGGATTGAAACACATCCATACTGATAAATGAATTTAAGATTGCAACTTGGTTTTAAGAGTTTAAAGTCTCATGCAGATTTTACATTTATAAATAATATTTCATATTATTAAAAAAAAAGAAATCTCTAGCCCTGGGTGGTGTGGCTCAGTGGATTGAGCACCAGCCTGCGAAACAAAAGGTGGCTGGTTGAATTCCAAGTCAGGGCACATGCCTGGGTTGCAGACCAGGTCCTCAGATGGGGGTGCATGAAAGGCAACCACACATTGATATTTCTCTCCCTCTCTTCCTCCTTTCCCCTCTCTCTAAAAATGAATAAGTAAAATCTTTAGAAAATATCTTTATAAATTACCATTAATAAAATTAACTCAGTTTTGTAACAGAAATACATATCATATCAGTATGATATGTTTATCATACTGATAAAGTGCTGAGAATAATTATTACACTAAAATCTTTACGATTTTGTCAGCTCATGTTGCCAGCCCTCTCCGCAGACATTCAGCTGTAACTACTTTTTTATAAGCTTCTCAAACTGCTTATCCACTGACTTGCTGATAAGCAGCCTTCTGTTTTAATGTGGATTATTATGTAATATTTACATGAAGCTACCTGGCCAGCATGCAAATTTTCTCTTACACAGAGCCTCTGGACAGATTTATGAAAAATTGAATATATAATTTTATGAATTCAGTAATATAATTTTCTAGCTATTAGTAGAGGGAAAAAAGCACCATAGAAGTGTTTCAGTTTTATTTTTCTAGAGTGCATAAAATATTACCTGGTTCAATTCAAACTTAGGTTTTTAACACTGATTTTAGTACAAAAACAATGAACTAAGCAAATAGAAGAGTTTCTAAACAAGATTTTGGTAAAAATAGTTCTGAGGTTACCAGAAGATAGTCTGCCCAGAGCACCAGGGAGTCTCCCCCATTGGCCAAGATGGTGGCAGGGGCTGGTTCTTAGAGGAAGAAACCAGGAAGATAATTGGATAGCAAAAAAGAGCCACACCTCCTTATTTCAGTGCCAGATTGTGGGTGAGACCAGAAGGTAGGCACAGGTACCACAGAGGTCAAATGGCATAGGGAGAGGTGCTGGACCAAAGTGGCCTGTCAATCTAGCCTGGGGAAAGAAGGGATTGGTTGGCAGACCCACGTGAGGTGTGTAAAGTTTGGGAAGTTGATTGATTGGTTGTTTTGAGAAATCACCTAGCCTTCACCACACCCCAGCTAATTCAATCACAGGAGGAACAAAGAGGCTTCTGCTTGCTTATGACCTGGACTTGCAAGGTGCACTATCCTGGCCTCTAAGGGGTAGTCTGTCTCTTTCCCCAGCCTGGTAATGCACTAGACCTTGAATTCATGTGCTGTCTCACCTGGGAGCATGGGACCATGGTCCATGACTTGGTAGGTTCCATACACAGGTTCCAGGAGACATCCTGAAATGGACAGCAGCCAAAAAGAAGCTAAGCTACGTGGATGGGGACTATGACACTTTAGCAGCCACCTGCAAGCTCCAGAGGACTATACTTTCAATTGGAGCAGGATCTCTTGACACTGGCTTTTGTCTTGATTTGCTGAGAACATGGGCTTTGAGACAGAAGTCTGTCATTCTTCCAGGTTAACACCTCTTTCCTTATGCACCAGCATCTGTCTCACAAGTTTAGCTTTTGCGGCAGCAGGCAGCTGAATCTCCACTTTGTTTTCGTTTGGTTGCACTAATGCTTTATAGATTTAGACGCTGTGTTATTTCATTTGCATTGTTAGCTCTACTTAAAAGCAGCTTCACCTTTTATTCACTTAATGAATAGCCTGTAAATCCTACAAAATGTTACAGATATCTGGCTATTCTTCATGTACCTCTGGTTAGCCATAGAATACATACTATTATGGGCCCAAAAGAAATGTATAAAAATGTATTCTGCATCATCAACATGCATGAATGGTACAAAGTGTTATATAAGCTACTTATAGCCATGATATATATTCTAGAAATGATGGACAAAATCTATTTCATTTTGCCAACCTGTTGATATGATTTGGAGCTGGGTCATTTATCTTTGTAAATGTTGCTGTTGTAGACATCTTTGACAAGGATGAATATCAACAGGAAGATGATGAGACATAAGAAAGCATAAACTCCTATATTATTTTTTCCAGTTGTGGTAATGGTTTTATACCAAGCTCCTCCCCTCAGTTCCCACTAGTGTTGTTGTTAGCTGAGTCTGTGTCCATGGAACAGTACAAAGTAACATCCCAAATGGTAACTGACCCTACAACCTTTCCTCTAGCACAATCCATTTAACAACTGAGTTAAGCAGGAACAAATGAGAAATTATGTATGATGTATATGTACATGTAAACACTTGAATAAACACAAACTATCTAAAATATGCCCATGGTCAATATTGAGAGCCAAGAAAAAAATATGGGTTTGAACTTGTATTTTCATGCAGATCAAAATGAAAATATGAATAAAGGAAAGTGAGTTTTAGGTTTAATTCACAGGAAGGGGTTAAAGTATGGGGCATATTTGATAAAAGCAATTTAGGTGTGAAACAGACTTGTAGTCTAAAGAGGGCCTTTACATGTTTATAACAGCTGGTACAGAAATAAACTTTTTAAACAAAATTTTTATTTATTTATTTTTGGAGGGGGGAAGGAAGGGAAAACAAGAGAGAGAAAAAAACACTATTGTGTGAAAGAAACATCAACTGGTTACTACTTGTATGCGCCTAGTTGGGGGACTGAACCTGCCACCCAGGCATGTGCCCTGACCAGGAATCAAATGAGTGACCTTTTGCTTCGTGGTTCAACGTGCAATCAACTGAGCCACACCCATCACGGCCAGAAATAATCAACATTTAAGACTAGATCAGCCCTGGCCATGTAGTTCAGTTGGTTATCCCATTGTTGGATATGCCAAGGCTGCATGCAGGTTTGATCACCAGTCAGAGCACATACAATAATCAGCCAATGAATACATAAGTGAGTAGAACAACAAATCAATGTTTCTTTCTCTCTCTAAAAATTAGTTTAAAAATTAAAAAGACTAGATCAGATTCTTGAAACTGAATTCTATCACCATGAAAAGGCTATCTTCTCCAAATAATGTATGTTAGAGAATGTGTACTTTCTGTGAGTTTTCCTATGTGAAATATCAAGAAAAAAAAAGATTCATGTGACTATCAGTTTAAGTAATGACTACAGAATTTTTTTTGGCCTAACCCAAGGAATATTTTCCCATTACTTTTAGAGAGAGCAGAAGGGAGAGAGAGAAAATCATCAATGCAAGAAAGAAGCAATGATTGGTTACTTCCCCTATAGGTCCAGACTGGGGATCACACCTGTCCAGACAGCGGCGTTGCCTGCATTCACACCACACTAGGAACAAACCTGCAACCTGAGTATATGCACTGATCAGGACTCAAACTTTCAACCTTTTGGTAACAGTTGATGCTCCAGCCAACTAAGCCACATGACTAAAGGAATTTAAAGTGAGTGTGTAGGAGGGGAAATGAATGTGATAATATAGGTCAAGGAGGCTGAACTAACAGAAATTACACAATACAAGACTAGAAAAATTACTCTGATGAGAAGCACTTTTGCAATTTTCCTATTTATTATTAAGTCAAAGGTTTATAATCAGAATTATTTAAAACAGTTTAAAGCTAAGCACCTAAGATTATTAAGCATCCCGAACTGCTAACTTCCTCATCACAATTTCTCTAACTCCTACATATATTTAGGTAAGAGATTAAATAAATTTATGGCGACAGAAACAATGTTTCCCTAGCCAGCCACTGTGATTTATACCGCAAATATAAATAATTTTTCCAAACTAAAATTTCTATGATCCTATGACTACCTGGAGGGTGCCAATAGAATACAACAGGGGGATTAAACAACTTCAATTCAACAAATTCAAAAATACCATTCTGCAAATTTCAATTACCTCTGAGTAGAAATCAGAATTATTAGCTGCATATCAATATCAAACCATAGGAAACAACTTAGGTGTACATTAAGACACTGTTGCTATGGTGACTAAGCAAATACAGCAAATGGCTACTTCATTAGTGACTCCATAAAACTGTTTAAGTGCCGAATAAATGGGAATAATCTGGCAGTATGTGGCCACCAATGTGCACTGAAATTTAGAAAGAATTTCTGAAAAGATAAGGGTAAATTTTAAGAAGTTGTTTCAGCAACTTTAAAAATTAAAGAGATTCTCGTGCTGACTAGAATTAAATCAAACCAAGGGGAAAACTCAGAGGAAAGTGGTTAGGTTCAAAGGAAAAGTGCTCTGTTTAGGACCAGCTGCTATGATACTGATATTGATATTAATGAATGAAAGTCATTTAGACTGCCATTTAGAATAGCAAAAAGAGAAAAAAGGACTACCTACTGATTCAGTCCTTCAGATTTTTCACTGGGAATGGGCTTTTGGGCCATATGGTCTTAATTTCCTTCCATCAGGAGGATGAAGAGAGGGATGAGAAAGATTTTTGCATATTTTGAATTGGCAGAATTTAAACTTTATATTCAGAAATGAAAATAAAAGTTGGATATAAACATCTCTGATACAGTGACAAAAAATTAATGCTAGAATTAGAGGAAAAAGGAGGAGAAAGAGAAGAAAGGAGAGAGGGAGGAAGGCAGGAGAGAGGGAGGGCAGGTGAAGAGTAAGTGGTAAAAAGACTGTTAATTCAGGCTATAAAAGCTCATGTATGCCAAACTAAAGTATTAGAAATCAGTTGTTAAAACAGGGAAACTACAGGAAAGAGTTCACTTTAAAATAAAGATTAATTCAGCAGCAATACGGAGAATGAACCAGGGCAGGGAACAGACTAGTGTCAGGGAGAGCAATAAAATAGGAGATGATAAGAAGCTACATATTACCAGCTGGAAGGCAGAATGGTGAGTACTGTACTGTACATATGACAATGAACTCAAAAGGGTTCTGGAGACCTACTATAAGTCAGACCTAGTGTCAGGAACTATGAGAAAAAAACAAAATGAAAAAGCAACAAGCTGGTGACATGGGCAAGAAATACAAAGAGCTGGAACTTCTGAGGATTCCTCACCATTCCTGGAACTTGTCAACTTCTTTTCTAACCCTCACTCCTCCTTTTGCAAGGCACACTCCTCCCTGGGCTATCACCTCCCCAGCAAAGCCATTTCTTACTCCCTCTGTGGTTGCTCCATTTCCATCTCTCCTGCATCTCTCACTAGAGGACTAGAGTATTCCAACAACCACCTAAAGTCACATGTTAAAGAAAAAAAAATGATCCAATATGTTACTCAATTACATTCCATTTAATACATTCAGAGTGTCTACTGTCAGGTACTGTGTTAATAACTGATTTATATTCATTTGA
Organism: Artibeus jamaicensis; assembly: GCF_021234435.1. Lineage (NCBI taxonomy): Eukaryota > Metazoa > Chordata > Mammalia > Chiroptera > Phyllostomidae > Artibeus > Artibeus jamaicensis. The sequence continues at coordinate 2,518,897 of NW_026521822.1, forward strand.
GATGAGTATTATACTTATTTGATTTATACTCATTAAGAATGACTGGGTAACATATGAGCCCCATAAACACAGAAACCCTGTCTTTCTTATTCATTGCTACACAATGCCAGACAAAGAAGGTATTCAGTAATATATGTTGAAGATTTAATGAAATGTACACTGGGCTTGACTGCAGAATATCTTGTCAACACTCAACTGATTTTGAAACTGCATGCTTCATCCATGACAGAAATCTGAATAAAGAGTAGAGAAACAAGCTTTGGCAATCAATAGCTTAATACAGTTTATTTAGTTGTATGACTCAGTTTGACAGCAAATCACTTGGAAAGATGTCAGAGAAGTTAATGAGCAATTTAACTATTATTATATATCTAAGTTTCAGATAGATGATACAAATGTGTCGTTAACAAGAACTGAGTGACCCAAAGGAAAGGTTCCAAAATGAGATATTCTATATATTTTCTATTTTGTGATACACTGATAGCTGCTCTAACCAGAACCAAGAAATCGGCACAAAAAAGCATTTCAGCCACCAAAATGTAAGTCACAAGGCCAAGCATGACAGTGCTGGGCACTTGACTCATAGGCGAGCCCACAGGACCTTCACTCAGTCTATTCAGTCTTCTTTCACACATTCTAATAGAATTTTAAAAATTATTTCCTAGTTCACAAGAAATTAAAAACACTAAATCAGAACAAAGAGAGAGCCAAAATAGACAGTAACATAATCAACATGACAAAAAGATGGCCGCTAAGAGGAGAGTAGGAACTAAATAAAACAATGAAAAGAACACACGCAGGGTAATAGTCTGCTGCCATTTTGTGAAAGGGTAAGCAGCTCTATTCTTCTTGATAGCATCTGAAGGCCTCTACCACATAATTTTCAAATAGGTGTTCACAAAAAAACTAAGTTAAAGAGAAGGCTAAAATCACATTCCCAATAAATTTTTATACCTGAGGTATGTATATATAGGCACAATATGTAATATACTTCAGAAAGATTTTCATTCATTAACGCTAATTACAATTTTTTCCATTGTCCATTTGTAGGAGGATACAGCCAGGCCCCTCCCCCAAAAGGATTTGTAATGGGGTCCAGAACTCAGGGTGTCCAGGAAATATTAAAAATATGGGATGTCCTCACCCCCACAAGTCTGAGCTGGGGGGATGGGATACATGGAGGAGGGCCATTGAGTTGTTTTGCATAGCAACAGTTTCCCGAATAACCTCTAGAATGGTCATTTAACGTATCTATAACCTTTAACTGGCTGCATAGATATGTTAAATAGCTTCAGCCATGCTCTGAGCCAGGGAGAAGGGAGTGACTTCCACCCAAGATGTAACTGGGAGGCAATTCCCCAGCCCCTGTTATAGGACCTGTCATGAGAGCTTAGAGATGACTGGCTCCACACCATGGGGCCACGCCTGCCCAGACTCACTATGGCAGCCCAGTAAAGCTGGAAGGATACGGGAATGCTGGCAGGTGTAGCCAATTGTGGGAGGAGTCAGAAATGGGACAGCAGAGGAAGACTTGCATGGGATTTAAACACAGACTCGGCAGCCATTGAAAAGAGAACCACGTGCTTTTGGCCAGAATGGGGACTCCCACAGCCATGTGAGAGAGAATCACCGTGCAGCTTTAGCAAAGAGAACCACGTGGCTTTGGCCACAGTGGGGATCCCTCCTCCCCTCCACTGCCCCACAGCTTTGGCAGAGAACCACCACACAGCTTTCTATTTCTTTTCCTGAGATACGGTACCTTGGACTGGGCAAAGGAGGAAAGGACTGTGTTTGTGGGTGTTTTAAGGGACTTTGGGATTTTGATGAAGACATTAAGTCATTACTCTTAAATCTGTATAACTTTTGAGTAGATAATTCCTTTCCTTTTCACCAATCTCTGACATGGAGAGCTATAATTTCCTGGCAGCGGGCAAGGTGAACCTAGTTCAGGGGCACCCCAGGAGAAGGGGGAGTCAACTAGGTAACATTCTGGCACCCCCTTCCCTGGCAACCAATCTGGGAAAACCATAGGAGACCACATGTGCAGTAGCTTTACAACTACTTGTCACGGTAAAAGCCTGCCAAAACTAGCCAGGAAGGATCTGCCCTGTAAGAAAAGAATCGCTCCAGTCTATGAGGTCATTCTCTGCTTGGAGCTGGCCTGCTCCCATGTTCTCTGCTATAAACTCTGGGTGTTTGGTTCAAATCTTTGTCCCAGTCACCAAGAACCTGGTTACCTGTGCCCACCTGTGATACATTTGTTAATTGGACTGTTTGCCTTCAAGGTGTGGAGCTGTGTGAGTTCTTTATATATTTTGGAGATCAAACCCTTGTCTGAGGTATCACTGGCAAATATTTACCCCTACAGTTAGTTCCCTTTTTACTCTGCTGATGTTTTCTACAGATGTGAAGAAGCTTTTTAATTTGATGTAGTCGCATTCATTGATTTACTTTTATATCCATTGCCCTAGGAGATATATCACTGAACATACTGCTGCATGGGGTGTCTGACATTTTACTGCTTATATTTTCCTCTAGGCAGTTGAAATTATGGTGTCATGGGTTATGTTTAAGTTTCAGTATTTTAAAGTTACAAACTTTAAAAGAGAATTTAATAGCAGCTCTTTGGAAAACTACCAGAAATGACTCATCCCTCTAGAGTTCCAGGAATGAAAAAGAGACTAATGTACTAAACCAGTAGAGGTAATTTTAAAAACAAAATGTCCTTAAAAAATTAATTTGTTATTTTTCTGTTGACATGGTTGGCAATGGTTATTCTTATTTTTTATGTTTGAAGGACTATATAGCATATAGATTATCACTTAGTCACCATTTAGAATGCACATGGGGATTATTTCTGGACAAGTCAGGGTGCTATATTACATGAATTATTTTCATCTTGGAGGATAATATTTTTCATGAAAAAGGGACATCTAAAGTTTATGTAGTAGAAAATAGTGCTGCTGAAATGCACTGCACTAAAAATAACAAAAACATAAGTATAAACTCCCAGTAATGTCATGACCTACAATAAGACATCATATGGCATTCAATGTAATTATGTAGTAAGTACTGAAATTTCTGTGAACAATAGCATTTGGCTATTACCACCCCCCCCCCAAATTGGTGTGTGTACCAGACATTACTGGTAAACAACAAATTTGTAAATTAATTTTAAATATTTCACATTCATGTCAGTGCATCATTTTGGACTATGTGGTGAAGACTTAAAAGCTGGAAGATCAAGCATAGTGAAGCAGATTCAGTATTTTTCTTCTAGAAACTCCACAATGCTGCATATCAAAGAACAAATCATCAATAGTAACTCACAGGCGGGGAAAACTTCAACTTTTTGTTTCTGAGTGTCTGGTACATAATCAGTGTTCAATGTTTACTGAATGAATGGGTTTACATAAATATGTGAGGCTTGGGCTATGAAAGCTTTGGTATTATGATGTAAAATATTGACTGTGAGGGGGAAACTCTGCTGACCCTATAGCATTAACTTCAGTTTCAACAGGTAATAAATAGCATCTTTAATTCCTTGTCTGAGCTGTAATACATGTAATATGTGTTAACCCAAAGACATGCCATTTTGAAGAGAAATTATTTCTTTGAGATTTTAAACCTAATTTTGGAATGTTTTAAAATTAAATATAAGCTAATTTTATGAAAATTCGACAAATAAAAATTATTATGGTTCACAGGCTGGCACTTAATCCACTGAGCCACACCAACCAGAGCAAATAAAAATTATGATGAAAAACATTCACTCATGCAACATATATTCATTGAGTATTCTCATATAGCAGGCACTATGCTAGGTAAGAGAAATGCAGTAGGTCATAATTATTAATTAATTAATAAATCTAGTGCCGCACAGTAATAAGCATTAAGAATACAATAAAACTATGTAATAACTTAGCAAGTAACTAGGTGGTGGTGCTGGTGGTGGTAGTGGTGAGAAGGCTACACTATTTCACCTAGGAGTGATCAGAAAAGGTCTGCCTGAGGAGGTAACATATGACCTGAGATTACATGATGGAAGGACAAATCTTTTAGATCTTGTGCTAAGATTAAAGGAAGAGCCCTGAGATAGAACTGTTCTTGTTCTATCTATTGGGCAAAAGCAGCCATTTTAGTTGCTGCCCATGATGGAGGGAGGAGTATGTGAAAGGAGAGGAAGAAGCTTCAGTATCAAATCTCATAAAGTTTGGAAGGCCAGACCATGAAGTATCTTTAAATTCTAACCAGGGAGTAGTATGACCTGATCTACACTAATGACTCTGACTATTATAGAAAAAGTGGTCTATGGAGGAAGCAGGAAGCAATTGGTTAGGAGGCTCCTGGAGCAGTAGAGGGAGGACCAGCTTCACCGGCAGATGCCCTGTGCAGTCACACTGAGCCTGCATTTATGAGGGCCTTGCACTTGATTTAATGCAATGGTGCCACCACTTTGAAATTCTTAAATGAAGGTCTCTATATTTTCATTCTGCCAACAGGTACTGCAAATTATGTAGTCAATCCTAAATATAGGTGAGTGAAGAAGGCAGCTTAGACTACTACTGTAGCAGAGAGCGGTCATAAGAAGCAGGTTAGACTGTATAGTGCACAGGTGGCAAACACATGGCCTGTAGGCGGAATCTGGTTCTCCACATTGTTTTATCCAGCTGAGCACCTTGTTTCTACCCAGTGGCAGTGTCGAGCTCCTTGCCCCAAGTTCAGAAGTAGTTACATTTATATAGTCCTAAAATTACATTTGGCCCTTTGAAGGCAAACATGAGGCTGATGTGGCTCTTGGTGAAAATGAGTTTGACACGCCTGGTATAGTGGTAAAACTGACAGAACTCAAAAATGGATTGGATGTGTCTTGTCAAGAAAACAGTGATTGATGACGGTTCCAGCCAAGATGGATGTGTATGTAGAAACGCTTTGCTTCCTCACAACTAAAAGAAGGATTAACAACCAATTTAAAAATAATAAACAATCAGAGCTGCCAGAATATCCATCTGCATGGAACTCCAACAAACAAGGAATCAGAGAAACATTCATCCACGCTGGTAGTAAGTGCAGAGACAGGTAGACAAGAAGCCAAGCAGAGGAGGGGGCCTGCAGCAAGGTGGAGGACCATGCAGGTGAGGAAGAGCTGGCTAACTTAAAAACTAAAGATTCAAAACCCTTAGCTGTAAATACTGTGGGGGTTGAGAAGGTGGGAGAAACTCCCAGTCTCACAGAGGAGTTCATTGGAAACTGGGGCTAAAGCAGAGCAGACGACTGGCAGTGTTCCCTCTCTGACCCCTCCCCTACAGACAGTGCCACAAGGCAGCAAAGATGGTTGCCTCACCCCTTAACAACTTAATAGGTGCACTGTGACAAAGACATATGGCCCAAATGAAAGAACAGATCAAAACTCCAGAAAAAGAGCTAAGTGACGAGGAGACAGACAACCTATCTGACGCAGACTGGTAATCAGGATGCTCACAGAACCGACTGAGCTCAGTCACAAAATGAAGGAAGGAATGAGGGCTATAAAAGTGAAATAAAGTAAAATATAGGGAACTAACAGTGAAGCAAAGGGAAGGAAACCAGGACTCAAATCAATTATTTGGAACAGGAGGAAGAAATAAACATCCAACCACAACAGAATGATGAAACAAGAATTCAAAATAATATGGACAGGCTGAGGAACAAACCTCTGGGACAACTTTAAGCTCTCTAACATCAGAATCATAGGGGTGCCAGACAGAGAAGAACAGCAGCAAGAAATTGAAAACTTATTTGGAAAAATAATGAAGGAAAACTTCCCCAATCTGGCAAAGGAAATAGAATTCCAGAAGTCCAGGAAGCCCAGAGAGTCCCCAAAAAATTGAACCCAAAGAGGAACACACCAAGGCACATTATTACTAAGTTACCCAAGATTAAAGATATGGAGAGAATCTTAAAAGTAGCAAGAGGAAAGGAGAGAGTTGCCTACAAAGGAGTTCCCATAAGACTATCAGCTCATTTCTCAAAAGAAACCATACAGGCAAGAAGGGGCTGGAAAGAAGTATTCCGAATCATGAAAGGCAAGGACCTACACCTGAGATTACTCCACCCAGCAAAGCTATCATTTAGATTGGAAGGGCTGATAAAGTGCTTCCCAGATAGGTCAAGTTAAAGGATTTCATCATCACCAAGTCCTTACTATATGAAATATTAAAGGGTCTTATCTAAGAAATAGAAGATAAAAAACTATAAACAATAAAATGACAACAAACTCAGAACTATCAACAACTGAACCTACAAAACAAAAACTAAGCAAACAACTAGAACAGGAAGAGATTCAGATAAATGGAGATCACATGAAGGGTTATCAATGAGGAAGGGAAGGAGGACAATAGGGAGGGAAAGGCACAGGGAATAAGAAGCATAATTCATAGGCATAAAATAGACAGAGGGAGGTTAAGAATGGTATGGGAAATAGAGAAGCCAAAGAGCTTACATGTACAACCCTTGGACATGAACTAAGGAAGAGGAAGGCTGAAGGATGGGAGGTGCAGGGCAAAGGGGGATTAATGGGAGAAAAAAACTGAGACAATTGTAATAGCATAATCAATAAAACATACTCAAAATAACAAAACACATACATACATACATACATACATACATACATACAGGAATTATGGATAATTCCAAGGTTTTGACCTGAGTGTTAATAAAAGAAACTAGGGGATAGAGGGTGGGTAACAACGAAGAATTCAATTTCAGACATTTGAGGTTTCAGGCATTGGGTAGAAAGCTGTGAGACATCCCAGTGTAGCTATCAGGGGGAATGTTTGTGTGTTTATATTAAGAGTATGAAGGTCAGGAGAGGCGTCTGAGCTGGAAAAACAAATTCTAGGGTTACTATGTTTTATATATACATATAAAATTTAAATCGAATGGAATCACTTAGCAAGACGATGCAGGGAGAAAGAGTTCAAGAGATAAGCAGGAGCTACAAAGGCAAGAGGAAAATGAAACAGGGTCATAATAATCAACAAAGGAGAACAGAACCCTGAAGGAGGTCTAGGAACTTCCCTCAGAGTGAAATGAGCACTCAACCAGTAACTTCTTGGATCATCCATCTGTCTGCTTGGTATAACACTTAAATATCTGCAATTAGTCTTTTGTTTACTCCACCTACCAGGTTGATTTACTACATTTCCTACAACACTCCTAGTGATTTATCTCAGATTACTCTGTGCCATTCCTCCGAGAATTCCTTCCTTCCCCTTTATCTATTGAAAGTCTATGACTCTTTTCTCTAAATTTACCAAATCAGCTTTTCTGAAACCAGGTATTTATTGCTTGTGCCAACCTCTGATATTATATGTAACAATATAATATCCTAGATTATCATTTAATATCCATGTATGATCATTTCTCAAAACAGATAAGCTCTAGTTACTTTTTAATGTTACACTGCTTAGAATACATTAGATGCTGAAAAAAATATCTGTTCAACAAATGAGTAATAAATGACACTTTGAAGCTATGAAATATGGGGAAGCAACAGAAGTAGATAAATCAGCTTGGCAAGCAACAGCTTAGAAAAAAAATTACTCATTGTGATCGAAGTCCTGAGCAGCCTGTAAAACAAAAGGCGTAAAACCTAAGTCTCATACACTTCATGCCTTCCTTTCTTCATTGAACGAATATTTATTATGCACTTTTTAGGTGTCAGGCCCTCTTCCAGTCATTAGGGAAACACTAGTGAATAAAGTAGACAAGAAGTCTTGCATTCAGGGTGATGCCATTGGGAATACCATTCATTGGCATACTTTGTATTGTATAAATTCATCAAGCCCACACCTTTCTCCCGTTTTCCCCACACGTCTATTATTTTTTAGTTTGTAAAGTTTCTGTTTTAACATTATTATTATTATTATTACTACTACTACTACTACTAATTCCATCTTTTCAGTTTTCCTCAAATACATAACACATTACAAGAAGAGGGTTTTAGGCATTCTGAGGTCTTCGAAGTCACACAAGAAAAAAACCAGTATAGTAAATGATAACTGTAATATACTAAGGGTACATTAAAGAGAAGTAGATCTTCAAAATGGCACAAGTACTACTAGTTCATCAAAACTACCCAAAGCATTACAGACTTCACATAAACAGAAAAATAAAACAATAAACTTGATAGGCATGTTAAGTCAAATATTATACCTCTCTCCTGCAGATATATATGGAACCCTGACATTAAGTTACTATATCAAAGTTCACTTTTAAGTTGTAGCATCTGAAATTTGATACAAAATTCTACACTGAAGCAATGAAGCTGTTATATATCTTATATAAATCCTGTGTTATCCTGTTTATCATGTAACAGAATCATGATTTTATTAGGTAATATTAGTTTTAGTTGTGGGGTATTAGGGCAAGGATTATCCAATACAAGACAGGAAAGAGAACAAGTTCCCTTCCCTTTTCCTACTGATAAACCAGGCAACCCTTGAAACTCTAAGGTCTAAAGAAGCAGCCTGTCCATCTACCACATTGGAATCAATCAGGACTAGGTTAAAATTCTAGCTTTGCCATTTACAAACTGTGAGCGTGGGCAAATCACTTTAACTTCTTTATGACTCAAATTTCTCATTTGTGGAAAGAGAAGTAAGACTGTTAAAACAGAAACTAAAATGAAAATCTAATTAATATAATATGAAGCCATTTAGAGTGTGTGGCCCATCCTGCACACTGACCTGTCCCTACCTGAAAATCAGCTCCCCCCCACACACAAAAAAATCGGTTCCCCTAAGCAGTCTTAAAATTTTCACAAACTAAAGGAATCTCTTTCATAGTTCAGGTTTTCTTTATAATACAACCCACGGCAACTGCATTAGTCTCAAACAAGAGGGGTAGTATGTAAGACGTGTGAGTCAGGTCTTCTTGTACTTCTTGTACTCAGACAAAATTGGTTCCTTCTCGTAGTAAGTTAGAGATCTGATTACCATCATTCCTACTGATTCAATATACTAAATGGGACCCTCGTTCCCCAATAAAGGAACATGTGGTATCCTTTAGTTTTCTTTAGTTTTCAAGTGCTTTAGGGAATCACAAACCAAGGGATGAAAATTTCAGTGCCTGCAAGGACCAGGCAAGCTACTTCAATTTTAAGTTACTCAGTAAGAAAATAGGACATTGTAGGCCGGCAGCAAACTGGATAGTGCAGCAATCTCCCAAATTTGCCCATCTTGCAGTGCACAATGGTGCCACATTGAAGGGGCATATTCATATCAGAGACAACAGAGATTTGTATAATTATTGTGACAATTGTCTGGAAGATAGTAGTAATGTTTTCTTTAACAAAATCTGTAAATTACCATGATTTTCTGATAGATAAAAATAAAAACCCTTCAGGAAGGATAATTTTTAAAAAAATGTGTAACAGAGCACCAGATGGGCTAGTATTGATGGTCCCGATTCTGCCTGAGAGAATCTGGCCACTTCTGTGGGTCACATTCAGTAGCAATCCTCCCAACAGATCTCCAACAAATACGGCTACCCACTTGGCCCAGGAAGCAGAGATAGTTGTCCTGGTGACAAATCCTCCCACAAACTAAAAGGACTACTCAATTTTGTGTTTAGGGCCAATCTACAAATTGCATAATTTCAATGACTTCTCCCCCCACCAAAAAAAATGTGCCTACCCAAATACCTTGAACAGATAATCTAATGACTATTATTTCACATTTAGTAATAAAAGGCTTAAAATCAAATGCCCAATTTGACTTACGTGTATTCATTCTTCAAATGTATTCAGAAGTGATAGAATAAAAAGGATTTAAAAAAGGATAAAAAGTAGATGCATACAGACAGACATTACTAAGGGAAAGAGTGAAAACAGGAGATGTCTGGATAATAAAGGAAAATGTCCCATACTTTACAGTTTTGCCTAATGTTAGCTTTGTTGATTTTCAACTGTGAGTGAACCAAGTGAAATTGTGTACTGAAATATTATTACTCTGTGGAGCTGTAAGACTTTATAGAAATACCACCCATATGTCAATATTGCTTCTCAGGACTTCTAATTTGAATCTTAAGCACAACTAAATGTATTTTAAACAAAGATTAATTCAGAAAATCATTCATAGAAGTATAACTGTAAAATGTGAACTTTAAAATGCTGACTTTTGGCCAGCATTTTAAGGATTTATTGCACATAGAGCTGTCAGAAGAAAGATAAATGAAATCTAATTCGATAGACAAAAACAAAATGAGAGTTAAATAAAGAACAAAATGTAATTCATTATAGACTAATAGAAAAAGGACAGTAAGACCTTCGTGTACATGATGCATCCTGTGTGGAGAAAAATGGCTGGGGAGATTCCACATATGAGGTGAATCTGACAGGATGAACTAGGGTTTCGCAGGCAGAAAAGCATAAAAAGAACAATGCAGACAGTGAGACATGACAGTATGTGATGCATGTGGGGAGGGGTGAACCTGCCTGGTGTCAAAGTGGGATTGGCAGCAGAATAAGAAGGAGCCAGAATCCTGAGAAACACCACAAGAGTGGCCAGAAGAGATAAGGAATTCCAAAGATGAGACGCTTAGGGACAACCAGATATCAAAAAAATTCCTTTCCTCCTCCTACCTTAAAGTGAATCTATGAAAGGACTTAAAGAAAGCAATTACTTAAAACCTTTGCTGTTTAATTATGCCAATGTTTTAGTTCTTTATATACAAGCTAAATAACCTCTTACGATCATTTGGAATTCCATTTTTCATCAGATTAGTAAATCTTCGGGACCAGTCAATCTTCAGGGCTCAAGGGCTGTGGGGGCAGCTACTATGGTCTTTTAGAGGAAAGAGGGCAATCTTTACTAGGCAATCTCCCTACAAAGTCTTCCTGCATTCCCTATGGGGACCTGCTTGTCTTTTACAAAACATTGAGTAAAACACCTTCTCCTGCTTTTTATGGCAGTTTTATCTCACTGGTATTCTTGCACTGTTACTACAGCTATCTATTTATAATACTATATTGTATTTTAATGAAGACAACCAGCTTGTTTCACATACATAATCCTTCATATAAAAAGTCACAGTTCAAAGGAAGAGGATATGAAAACAAGGACACACTTATGGCAGAGAAGGCTTGCTTCCTTCTTGGGTTAGCTGTTCAGAATGACCCAAGCCTTAATAAAATCTTTAATTAAAAAACACACTTCCCCTGGCTGGTATGGCTCAGTGGATTGCATGCTGGCCTGTGAACCAAAAAACACACTTCGCATAACATAATATTCTATTTTAAAATATATTTTATTGATTATGCTATTACAGTTGTTCCATTCCCCCCCCTTCATTCCCCTCCACCCTGCACACCCTCTCCCACCCACATTCCCCCCCTTTAGTTTACATGCATATGTCTTAAGGTCTTTAGCTTCTACATTTCCCATGCTATTGTAGCCCTCCCCCTGTCTATTTTCTACCTACCATCCATGCTACTTACTCTCTGTAACTTTCCCCCCTCTCTCCCCATCCCACTCCCCTGTTGCTAACTCTCCATGTGGTCTCCATTTCTGTGGTTCTGTTCCTGCTCTAGTTGTTTCCTTAGTTTGCTTTTTTGTTTTAGGTGTGGTTGTTAATAATTGTAAGTTTGCTGTCATTTTACTGTACATGTTTTTCATATTCTTTTTCTTAGATAAGTCCCTTTAACATTTCATATAATAAGGGCTTAGGGATGATCTGCCCTTCCATTCTAAATGAAAGCTTTGCTGGATAGAGCAAGCTTGGATGCAGGTCCTTGACTTTCATCACTTGGAATACTTCTTTCCAGCCACTTCTTGCCTGTAAGGTCTCTTCTGAGAAATCAACTGACAGTCTGATGGGAACTCCTTTGTAGGTGACTGTCCCCTTATCTCTTTGCTGCTTCTAGGATTCTCTCCTTCATTTTAATCTTGGCTAGTGTAATGATGATGTGCCTTGGTGTGTTCTTCCTTGGGCCCAACTTCTTTGGGACTCTCTGAGTTTCCTGGACTTCCTGGAAGTCTATTTCCTTTGCCAGATTGGGGAAGCTCTCCTTTATTATTTGTTCAAATAAGTTTTCCACTTGTTGCTCTTCCTCTTCTGGTACCCCCATAATTTGGATGTTGGAACGTTTAAAGTTGTCCTGGAGGTTCCTAAACCTCCAGAACAAGAATTCATTTTATTGAATTCAATAAAATGAATTCTTGTTTCTTCGTTCTTTTCTGTTTGGTTGTTTCTTTCTTCCTTCTGGTCCACTCCACTGATTTGAGTCTCAGTTTTCTTCCCATCACTGTTGGTTCCCTGTGCATTTTTCTTCATTTCACTTAGCATAGCCTTCATTTTTCCATCTAATTTGGGACCAAATTCAACCAGTTCTGTGAGCATCCCAATCACCAGTGCTTTGAACTGTGCATCTGATAGGCTGGCTATGTCTTTGTCTCTTAGTTGTATTTGCTGTGGAGACTTGATCTGTTCTTCGCTTTGGGCCACGTTTTTTGTCTTGTTGCACCTGTTATGTATGAGGGGTAGAGCCTTAGGTATCCACCAGGGCGGTGCAACCCATTTGCTGGGTTGTGACACTGTATGTGGGGGCAGGGGTGGAGTCCGAGAGGAAACAATGGCACCTACCCTGCTCTCTGTAGGACTGAAGTCCCTTCATCCCCCTCCCCGCCCCGCAAGCAAACTGAGCCTTTCTGGTGCAGATTCCCGTGTGTGTGGGCTTGTATACGTTTTAGGACCCTGTGGCTGTCTACAGTGAACTCTCCTGTGAGGCTGGGAGTCTCTCCCTGTGTCACAACCCCCACTCATGTTTTGAGGCTTTATTTCCCAGCGCTGGGACCCTGGGTTGGGTGGTCTTTCTTGCTTTTGCTCCCCAGTTTTGCCTGGTTTATCTGTGCACAAATGTGGGACCACTGGGTCAGCCAGCTGCCTTGCGAGTAGTGCCTGGCTTGACAATCACCGCCTTGCTGGGTTTTTCCTTTGCCACCCCGCGCCCATTGTCTGCTAGCCACTGCCTGCATATCCAGGGTCCACCTGCTGCTGTCTTGAGCACCTGGGGTGCCTTGTGCGCCCAGTGTCACTGCTTTTTATGCTGTGACCCCTCTCTGCTTGGCCCTCTCTTTCCCGATTCCCTGACTCTGCCCCTCCTACCAGTCTGGATGAATGTGTTAAACTCCTTGGTTGTCTGACTTCCATACAGTTCAATTTTCTGTCAGTTCTGGTTGTTATTTGTTTCTAAATTGTTGTTGTCCTTATTTTGGTTGTGGGAGGAGGCACAGTGTGTCTACATACACCTCCATCTTGGCCAGAAGTCCATAACATGATACTCTAAAGATCCATCCATGTTGTCGTAAATGACAGCATTTCATCTTTTATAGCTGAATCATATTCCACTGTATATATGTACTACATCTTATATAATTTTATTAACTACTGTCATCCCAATAAATTTAAATTAAAAAAAGATGTATAGCCCCACAATTTAAAGATCATACATCTGAGTACCTCAGTAGAGTCATCAAAGTTTCACTGCAGGAGAGGATGATAAGACCGTTTACAAGGATAACTTTGGAAAATTTCAGGGTTAATACCCTTTACACTTTCCAGGAAGATTATGAACATTCAGACTATTTATAAACTAAAAACCCGTTATTTAAAATATATATATATGCAATTGATGGCAACCACATCATGGACTACTTGAGGACACCAAACAGAGTACATGGAAAGGCTATAAAGAAAGGATTCACTGAGTTTCCCAGGTCTGAATTTGGATAATATCTATGTGGTCTAATCTACCACTTTAGGATTTCTGTTTTGAAGACAGGATTATTATCGTGGATTCTATAACAAAATCTTCTGATTCTTTCTCTTCAATCTATTTACCTTTCTGTTCTAGTTCTAATGTAAACTTTATTAAATTAGGTTATCTACCTCAGGGCAGGGATTCAGAAAGAATCCTTGTAAATGTCTCTTCTGTCATGAGAACAGGATGGAGTGGGGAATATCTCCAGGAGAGTTTTAGGACAGGACATCTTAGTTAATCATCATAAATATACTTAGTATTTATTTATTATCTACTCTGTGTCAGGTAGCTCATGTATTATTATATTTTATTTAATATTTATAACACTGAGATAAATGAAGTACAGAGAATCATACTTTGCCTAAGATCACATAACTGGTAAAAAAGGGAAGCCAGTCTTTGAACCCAGGCAGTTTGACTCCAGAGGCCAACCTCTTAACTTCCTCAATCTATTACCAAGGCATCTTTGTAGATCCAGAACTGCTTTCTAATAAAAGTCTTGACCTTCTTTACAGGAAAGCGATCACGGATGTGAATGTCTCTGATGAGTTTTCCTATTCCTAAGTGCTTTCTGGTAAGAAAGTTTTGCCAAAGGTCTTATGATTGCCTCCCTAATGTCCACTCTGCCCCTTCCCTACTGAGGAGCAGTCACATGCTTTGGATGGGATTGACCCTACCTCCTATACATTTCTACAGCTGGGCCATAACCAGTCCATGCATCCCACTTCCAATGACACATTCACTGGTTAAGAGATAGACTCAAAATCCATGTCAGCCCACTGAAAAAAGTGAAGGGTTTTGTTTAGAGGCAATTTAGTTACTTAACTCATCATTTAACTCCTGCTGCCTCATATGAATAAAGAAGTTAATAATCCTGAGAGGTGCATGTAGCCATCTCGCTACCAGGAGATAAGCCAGACTGAATATTGTCAAGCTGGAGAATGACAAACCCAAAAAATTAGAAACAGAACTATAGCACTTATTATATTGAGAAGTTCTAGTTAGAAACCTGGCTGAAGCCTATCAACACCAATGGATCTGATTCTTGTGAGTCAATGAATTCCTTTTATCTTTAAGCCATGTGCTTTGGGTTTTCCGATACCTGCAAATGAAAGCATCCTCAAAAAAAGATACTGACCATTAACTTCGATGTTCTCCCAAAATTCTGTTCAATAAAAGCTATTTAAAATATGATCACTAGAAAGACAAAATGTATACTGTATTTCACTAGTCATAAAATGATAAAACTCCAAATTACTATAACCTCAACCCTTACTGAGGATTAATAGAAAAATGTTTTTCTATAAAACTATTTCTCATTTATTATTCATTTTGCAAAGATAATATAAAAATTGACATAAAAAATTACATTAAGAGTTCTGGCCAAGGTGGAAACATACAACTAAAAGAAGAAAACAGCCAATTTAAAAACAAAAAACAACCAGAAATGCCATAAAATCAAACTGTATGGAAGTCCAACAACCTAGAAGTTAAAGATGAAACATTCATCCACACCACTGTGCTGAGACAAAGAAATATGGCCAAATGAAAGAACAGATCAAAACTCCAGAAAAAAAGCTAAGTAACAAGGAGATAGTCAACCTATTAGATGCAGAGTTAAAAATGCTGGTAATCAGGGTCTTCACAGAAATGAGTAAGTATGGCCACAAAATGAAGGAAGAAGTTAAGGCTATACAAAGTGAAATAAAGTAAAGTATACAGGAAATCAATAGTAATGGGAAGGAAACCAGGACTCAAATCAATGATTTCGAACAGGAGGAAGAAATAAATAACCAAGCAAAACAGAATGAAGAAACGGGAATTAAAAAAAAAAAAATGAGGAGAGAATCAGGAACCGCTGGAATAACTTTAAACATTCCAAAATCTGAATCATAGGGGTGCCCAAAGGAGAAGAGGAAAACCAAGAAATTCAAAACTTCTTTGAAAAAATAATGAAAGAAAACTTCCCCAATCTGGTGAAGGAAATAAACTCGTAAGCCCAGGAAGCTCAGAGGGTCCCAAACGAGTTGGAGCCAACGAGAAGCACACCAAGACACATCATATTTAAATTACCCAAGATTAAAGATAAGGAGAGAATCTTAAAAGCAGCAAGAGGAGAGAGTTTCTTACAAAGGAGTGCCCATAAGGCTATTAGCTGATTTCTCAAAAGAAACCTTGCATGCAAGAAGGGGCTGGAAAAAAGTATTCCAAGTCATGAAAGGCAAGGACCTACATACAAGATTGCTCTATCCAGCAAAGCTTTCATTTAGAATGAAAGGGCAGATACAGTGCCTCCAAGACGAGGGTACCAGGGAAAGAAGGAAAAGGGACTTCCAAGGGTACCAGGGAGAAGGAGACAAATGGGAGAAAAAGAATTGGACAACTGTAATAACATAATCAATAAAATATACTTAAAAATTTACATGAAAATGTTAATACAGTACCATCATATTTCCAATTTTGTGACTACTGGGAAACACACAACAATTTATATTTAGTGATAGCAGTTGGTTCCAGTCTAGAATTTCTAATAAACATTTCCTGCTAGCACTTCTAATATATGTCCCTTACTTTTAGTTGTTGTTTTAAAAGGTTAGCATTTTACTGTATCCAAGCTGTCCATAATAAGTGTGACCTTAATCCTACTTTATCTGGAACTACTTAAATTGTTGTCTTAATATGGTACGCTCTCTGACTAGTGCTCATCTTCATTCTCAAAGTCCAATTTTAACAATAAATTATAAAATGATATTTATAATTCATCTTATGTTTTTTAAATATATATTTTATTGATTATGCTATTACAATTGTCCCAATTTTCCCCCTTGGTCCCCCTCTACCCACCACCTGCATTCCTCCAGCAATACACCCCCAGTTAATGTCTGTGGGTTATGCACGTAAGTTTTTTGGCTACTCCGTTTCCTATACTGTTCTTAACATCCTCCTGTCTATTCTGAACCTATAAATTTGTACTTCTTAATCATTACACCCTTTCCCTCATTCTCCCCCTTCCCCCTCCCAATAACCCTCCAAATGATTTCCAAATCCATAATTCTGTTTCTGTTCTTCTTGTTTACTGTGTTTGTTTTTTAGATTCAATTGTTGATAGTTTTGAATTTATTGCCATTTTATTGTTCATGGTTTTTATCTTCTTTTTCTTATGTAAGTCCCTTTAACATTTCATATAATAATAGTTTTGTGATGATGAACTCCTTTAGCTTTACCTAGTCTGGAAAGGACTTTGTTTGCCCCTTAATTATAAATGATACCTTCAGAAGATAGAGAAATCTGAAGTGTAGATCCTAGCTTTTCATCACTTTGAATACTTCTTGCCAGTGCCTTCTAGCCTGCAAAGTTTCTTCTTTTTAAATTTTTTTAAATATATTTTATTAATTATGCCATTATAGTTGTTCTATTTCCCCCCTTCATTCCCCTCCACCCTGCACACCCCCTCCACCACCATTCCCCCCTTTAGTTTATGACCACATGTCTTAAGTTCTTTAGATTCTATATTTCCCATACTATTCTTGCCCTACTCCCACCTATTTTCTACCTACCATCTATGCTATTTATTTTTTGTACCTTCTCCCCCTACTCCTTCTCCCACTCCCCTGTTGCTAACCCTCCACATGATCTTCATTTCTATGGTTCTGCTCCTGATCTAGCTGTCCTCTTAGTTTGCTTTTGTTTTAGGTGTGGTTGTTAATAACTGTGAGTTTGCTGTTCTTTCACTGTTCCTATTTTTCATCTTCTTTTTCTTAGATAAATCCCTCTAACATTTCATGTAATAAGGGCTTGGTGATGAACTCCTTGAATTTGATCTTATCTGAGAAGCACTTTATCTGTCCTTCCATTCTAAATGAAAACTTTGCTGGATAGAGCAATCTTGGATGTAGGTCTTTGGTTTTCATGACTTGGAATACTTTTTTCCAGCCCCTTTTTGCCTGTAAGGTCTCTTTTGAGAAATCCACTGACAGTCTGATGGGAACTCCTTTGTAGGTGACTGTCCCCTTAGCTCTTGCTGCTTTTAGGATTCTCTCTTTCATTTTAATCTTGGCTAATATAATTATGATGTGCCTTGGTGTGTTCCTTCTTGGATCCAACTTCTTTGGGACTCTCTGAGTTTCCTGGATTTCCTGGAAGGCTATTTCCTTTGCCAGATTGGGGAAGTTCTCTTTTATTATTTGCTCAAATAAGATTTCCACTCGTAGCTGTTCCTCTTCCCCTTCTGGTCCTCCTATAATTCGGGTGTTGGAACATTTAAAGATGTCCTGGAGATTCCTAAGCCTCTTGACATTTTTCTGAATTCTTGTTTCCTCATCCTTTTCTGTCTGGTCATTTTTTTTCCCTCCTTCTGGTCCACTCCTTTGATTTGAGTCCCAGTTTCCTTTCCATTAATATTGGTTTCCTGTGCATTTCCCTTTATTTCAATTAGTTTAGCCTTCATTTGTTCCTCTAATTTATAAAATCAACCAGTTCTGTGAGCATTCTGATCACCAGTGTTTTGAACTGTGCATCTGAAAGTCTGGCTATTTCTTCCTCACTTAGATTTATCGGCTCTGGGGCTCCGAGTTGTTCTTGAGCCATGTTTTGATCTGTTTGTGCCTGTTAGGTATGAGGAGCAGAGCCTTAGGTGTTCACCAGGGCGGGGCCACCCAGGTCGCTGTTTTGTGACGCTACATATGGGGGCGGGGTTAGAGAGGGACAATGGCAGTCCCTTCTGCTGCTTCCTGCCACTGGGGCCTGCTTGGTCCGTCTCACTGCTCACTCCTTCATTGGTTTATCTGCGCATGAATGTGTGACCACGGTCAGCCCTCAGTGGGTCCACCACCTTGTGCCCTCAGAGGGTCTGCCCGCTTCTCCACACCTGGGATCCACCCACGGCTGCTGGTGCACCTGGGTTGCGTGCTCAGGTAAGTCCAGTGGATCTTTCCTGCCCGACCCTGCTCTGCTGCTTGCTCTGCCCCTCTTACTGGTTTGGCTGAAGGGTTCGTTGTCGTCAGATTTCTGTGTAGTTCAATTTTCTGCAGTTTAGATGTGTTTTTGTTGCTAAAACTTTGTTATTTTTAAACTTAGTTGTACCAGAAGGTGCAGTGCTTCCACCTACGCCTCCATCTTGGCAGAAGTCCCCTACTAAGTTTCTTTTGAGAAATCAACTGATGGTCTTATGGGAACTCCTTTTTATGTAACTATCTGCTTATCTCTTGATGCTTTTAAGATTCTCTTGTTATCTTTAACCTTTGGCGTTTTAATTATGCTGTGTCTTGGGGCTGTCCTCTTTGAGCCTATCTTGGTTGGTACTCTCTCCACTTCCTGGACTTGTATATCTATTTCCTTCACCAGATTAGGGAAGGTTTCTTTCATTATTTTCTCAAATAATTTTCAATTTTTTCTCTTTCTCTTCTATTCCAGCACCCCTATGATTCAAATTTTGGTATGTTTGAAGTTGTCCCATAGGCTTTTTGCCTGTTCTCATTATTTTGAAATTTATTTCCTTCTTGCTGTCCTGGTTGAATCTTTTCTTTTTCTTTCTTAATTTCCAAATCATTGATTTGATTCTTGGCTTCATCCACTCCACTGTTGTTTCCATGTAAATTTTTCTTCATTTCACTTAGTGTGACATTTATTTATACCTGGGTCATTTTTTATGTTGTTGAAGTACTCAATGAGTTCCTTGGGCATCCTTATAACCTACGTTTTCATTATCTCCACTTTATTTAGTTCTTTTTTCTGGAGTTTTGTTCTGTTCTTTCATTTGGACCATATTTCCTTATCTCCTTGTTTTGACAGCCTCTCTTTGTTTGTTTCTACGTGTCAAGTAGAGCTGCTTTGAAACCTTGTCTTAGTAGTGTGACCTATTGTTGAAAAGCACACCCATAAGTTGGATGGGGTAGAGTCTTAGGTTATCACCAGGGCAAGGCAGCCTATGTGAACTAGGTTGATGTAGTCTCAGATATGGTATCTTTGTTTTGTGGCTCCATGTTGGGGAAGGTCAGAAAAGGGACTATGGCGGTTGCCTGGTGTCTGGGGTTTTATTCAGGAGGAAGCTATCTCCTAGCACTCATCCTAATGCCAGACACTTCAGTTTCTCCCTGTATAGCACTGGTGCCCCTCAAGCTCTTGCCCTCGTGCTGGAGCCTAGCAGGAGTGAGTCTGCTTAAGTCCTAAGTTTGTTTTGGGCCCTATAAGAGGAGATGCTGCAGCATCCCACAGTTTCTTCCTTTACCCAATTACCACTGGTTTTCATGGCCAGAGGATTTATGTTCCTGACAATAGAACCCTGAGGTGAGTGGTCTGGTATGGGGCTGATATCCCTTGCTCCAGGGGCATGCTTCCCAATTTTTATCCACCACACGTACATGTGGGACTGCCTACCGCACGTCTCTCCCCTCCCACCTGACTGGATGAATGTGATTTCTTTAATAACTTCATTGTCAGACTTCCATAAAGCTGTATTTTCTGGTAATTCTGGGTGATAGTTGCTTGGTATTTTAGTTGTAATTTTTGCCGTGGATGTGTGAGGAGCAAGCTGTATTTACCTATGTCACAATCTTGATTGGAAGTCCTCATTTTGTATCTTCTTAACAAAAAGGATATAACTAGAACATACTAATAGATTAAAAAATCACTTATAAAAATTATTCATGAAATTTATATATGAAGAGTCAAAATGATGGTACTAAATATATTCAAATAGTTTAAATGTGGCAAGAAAAAATGCTTTAGTGTTTCTATTGCATTACACAAAATTTTATTTGCAGGAACTTCTTTGGACATAAATCTAGTTCACTTACTTGAAGGGCAACACCCCAAAATTAAGTAAAAACTTACTGAAGAAGGGGGTCTTCTGCACTTCTCTTACAGTAAGACATTCTAAGACATCTTTTAGTATAATATGGGACATTAGGAATCTAGGCAGGTACAGCACAATAACCTCCCCTCAGTAAAGAATGTGTATCACAACCTATTTTCCACTATATGATGTCTCAGCATAGAGAAGAACCTTATTTTTTTTTTCCTCCCCTCCACAGCCAATGTCCCATTCCCAAAGAGAAAGGCCTGTCTTAGGATTTTAAAGAAAACCCACAAATCACTGAAAGAATAATAAACTTTTGAATATAGGAGCTGGTTCTTTGAAAAGACAAACAAAATCAACAAGACTTTAAGCAGACTCATCAAGAAAAAAAGAGGACCCAAATAAACACAATCAGAAATGAAAGAGGAGAGTTTACAACTGACACCACAGAAATTTAGAGGATTGTAAGAACTTACTACGAAGAACTATATGCCAAGAAATCTAAAAACCTAAGCGAAATGGGCAAATTTCTAGAAAAATATAATCTTCCAAAACTCAATGAAGAAGCAGCAGAAGCCTGAACACACCACTAACACCTGATAAAATTGAAACAGTAATCAAAAAGCTTCTGACACACAAAATCCCTGGACCAGATAGTTTCACAGGAGAATTTTAAAAAACATTTAAGAGCTAACTCCCATCATCCACAGACTTTTCCAAAAAAAATCAATGAAGAGGGAAGACTCTCAAATTCTTTTTATGAAGCCAACATCATCCTAATCCCCAAACCATATAAAGATACAACAAAGAAAGAAAACTACAGACCAATATTACTGATGAACATAGACGCTAAAATCCTCCATAAAATATTGGCTAGCCACATCCAGCAATGCATTAGAAAGATCATAAACCATGATCAAGTGGGATTCATCCCAGCGACGCAAGGATGGTACAATATCTGCAAATCAATAAATGTAATATGCCAAATATACAAAATGAAAGACAAAAAACCACAAAATTATATCAATAGATGCGGAAAAAGCATTTGGTAATGTACAGTACCCATTTATGATAAGAACACTCAGCAAAGTGGGAACAGAGGGACCATTCCCCAACATAATAAAGGCCAATACAAGAGATCAACAGCCAACATCATACCCAATGGGCAAAAAGTAAAAGCTTTTCCACTAAGATGAGGAACAAGACAAGGATACCTGCCTTCACCACTCCTATTAAACACAGTACTGCAAGTCCTAGCCACAGAAATCAGACAAGAAAAATAAATAAAAGGCATCCAAATTGGAAAGGAGGAAGTAAAACAGTCATTGTTTACAGATTATATGATAGTATACATGGAAAATCCTATAGACTCCACCAAAAAACTACTCGACCTGATAAATGAATTTGGTAAAACAGTTGGATACAAAGTGAATATTCAGAAATCAAAGGCATTTTTGTATACCAGCAATGAAACATCAGAAAGAGAAATCAGGGGAAAAAAATCCCACTTGATACGGCAACAAGAAAAATAAAATACCTAGGAATAAACCTAACCAAGGAGGTAAAAGACCTATACTCAGAAAACTATACAACACTGAAGAAAGAAATCAAGGAAGACACAACCAAATGGAAACATGTACCTTGTTCATGGATTGGAAGAATTAACATCATCAAAATGGCCATACTTCCCAAAGTGATTTATGGATTCAATGCAATCCCTATTAAAGTAGCTATGACATATTTCACAGATACAGAACAAACACTTCAAAAATTTATATGGAACCATAAACAACTCTGAATAGCTGCAGCAATTTTGAGAAAGAAGAACAAAGCAGGAGGGATCACAATACCTGATACCAAACTGTATTACAAGGACACTGTAATCAAAACAGAATGGTACTGTCAATAAAAACAGGCACATAGACCAATGGAACAGAAGAGAGAGCCCAGAAAAAAACCCAAGTCTCTATAGTCAATTAATATTTGACAAAAGGGAAAGAAGCATAAAATGGAGTAAAAATAGCCTCTTCAACAAATGGTGTTGGGAGATATGGACAGCTATATGCAAAAAATGAAACTCAATCACCAACTTACACCATACATAAAAATAAATTCAAGGTAGATAAAACATTCAAATATAAGTTATGACACCATAAAAGTACTAGAGGAAAACATTAGCAGGGGAATCTCAGACATTCTACGCAGCAACATTTTCATGAATATGTCCCCTAATGCAAGGGACATAAAGGAAAAAATTAACAAATGGGACCTCACCAAATTAAAAAGCTTCTGTATGGCCAAAGAAAACAGCATTAAAATGAAAAGAGAACCAACTACATGGAAAAACATAGTTGCCAATGATACCTCGGACAAGGGTTTGATCTCCAAAATATATAAAGGACTGACACATCTCCACTCCAGGAAAACAGAAAACCCAATTAAAAAATGGGCAAAAGACTTGAACAAACACATCTCCACGGAGGAAAGACAGAGGGCCCAGAGACACATGAAAAGATGCTCAGTATCATTAGCCATCAGAGAGATGCAAATTAAAACCACAATGAGATACCACTTCACACCAGTCAGAATGGCCATCATAAACAAATCAACAAACAAGTTTTGTGGAGGATGCGAAGAAAAGGGAACCCTAGTGCACTGTTGGTGGGAATGCAGACCGGTGTAGCCACTGTGGAAAACTGTGGAATTTCCTCAGAGAACTCAAAATGGAATTGCCTTTTGACCCAGCAATTCCACTGCTGGGATTATACCCTCAGAGCCTTGAAACACTAATCCAAAAGAATCTATGCACCCCAATGTTCATAGCAGCACAATTTACAATAGCCAAGTGCTGGAAGCAACCTAAGTGCCTTGCCCATCAGGAAATGAGTGGATCAAAAATCTATGGTACATTTATGCAATGGAATTCTATGCAGCAGAAGAAGGAGCTCCTACCCTTTGCAACAGCATGGATGGAACTAGAGAGCATTATGCTGAGTGAAATAAGCCAGGTGGGGAAAGAGAAATACCATATGATCTCACCTTTAAGTGGAATATAATCAACAAAAGAAAAAAAGCAAACAAAGTATAACCAGAGATACTGAAATTAAGAACAATCTAGCAACAGCCACAGGGGAGGGGGGAGGGAAGAGCGGGGAGAAGGGTTTTCAGAAACACTGTAAAGGACACATGGACAAAACCAAGGGGGATGGGCAGAAGCAAGGGAGGGATGTGGGCTTGGGGGGGGATTGGGGAGGGTGGGGAGAAAATGTAGACACCTATAATTGAAAAACAATAAAGTAATTAAATAAATAAATAAAAGTGGAAAAAACCCTTATCTATCAACAACTGAATCAAATAAACTAAGCAAACAAGAAGAACAGAGAAAGAATCATGGGAATCTTCACAGGGACTTAGGCCAAGATGGAGGCATAGGTGGAAACACTATGCCTTCTCGAATGAACAAGTTTAAAAACAACAATGTTTTAGCAACAAAAATGCAGCCAAGCCACAGAAAATTGAATTATACTGAAGTCCGACAAAAACGAACCGTTTAGCTAGAACAGTAAGAGGGGCAGAGCCAGAAGCAAGGCAGGGTCGGGCAGGAAAGATCCACCAGACCGACCCAGGCGCTCAGGCAGCCGTGGGGAGATCCCAGGTGTGGAGTAGCAACAGGTGGACCCCATAAGGGCCCAAGGTGGAAGGCTGACCACGGTCACACATTCGTGCAGAGATAAACCAGGCGAAGGAGCGAGCAGTGAGACAGACCTCGCAGGCCCCAGCAACAGGAAGCAGCAGAAGGGACCGCCATTGTCCCTCTCTGACCCTGCCCCCACAATAAGCATCAAAACCCAGCAACCAGGGTGGCCCTGCCCTGGTGAACACCTATGGCTCCTCTCCTTATATGTAACAGGCACGAACAGATCAAAACATGGCTCCAGAACAACTCAAAGCCCCAGAGCCAATAAATCTAAGTGAACAAGAAATTGCCAATCTATCAGATGCACAGCTCAAAACACTGGTGATCAGGGTCCTCACAGACCTGGTTGGTTTTAGGCACAAATTAGAGGAACATATGAAGGCTAAACTAATTGAAATGAAGGGAAATGCACAGGAAACCAATAGTGATGGAAAGGAAACTGGGATTCAAGTCAAGGGAGTGGAACAGAAGGAAGAAAAAAATGACCGAACAGAAAAAATATGAAGACACAAGAATTCAAAAAAATGAGGAGAGGCTTAGGAACCTCCAGGACATCTTTAAACGCTCCAACATTCAAATTATAGGGGTACCAGAAGGGGAAGAGGAACAGCCACAAGTGGAAAAGTTATTTGAACAAATAATAAAAGAGAACTTCCCCAATCTGGCAAAGGAAATAGACTTCCAGGAAATCCAGGAAGCTCAGAGTCCCAAAGAAGTTGGACCCAAGAAGAAACACATAAAGGCACATCATAATTACATTAGCCAAGATTAACATGAAGGAGAGAATCCTAGAAGCAGCAAGAGATAAGGGGACAGTCACCTACAAAGGAGTTCCCATCAGACTGTCAGCTTTATCAAAAAAAGACCTTACAGGCAAGAAGGGGCTGGAAAGAAGTATTCCAGGTCATGAAATCCAAAAACCTACATCCAAGATTGCTCTATCCAGCAAAGCTTTCATTTAGAATGGAAGGACAGATAAAGTGCTTCTCAGATAAGATCAAATTCAAGGAGTTCATCATCACCAAGCCCTTATTAAATGAAATGTTAAAGGGACTTATCTAAGAAAAAGAAGATAAAAAATAGGAACAGTGAAAGGACAGTAAACTCACAGTTATTAAGAACCACACGTAAAACAAAAGCAAACTAAGAGGACAGCTAGATCAGGAGTGAACCATAGAAATGAAGATCACATGGAGGGGTAGCAATAGGGGAGTGGAAGGAGGAGAAAGAGGGAGAAGGTTCAGAAAATAAGTAGCATAGATGGTAGGTAGAAAATAGATAGGGGGAGGGCAAAAATAGTATGGGAAATATAGAATCTAAAGAACTTGAGACACATGGTCATAAACTAAAGTGGGGGGAATGGTGGGGGAGGGGGTTTGCAGGGTGGAGGGGAATGAAGGGGGGAATAGAACAAGTGTAATGGCATAATCAATAAAATATATATTTAAAGAAAGAGACAGAATCATGGATATGAAGAGGGTTTTCATGGTTGCCAGATGATAGGTGTTGGGGAATGGATGAAGAGGTAAGAGAATTAAGTACAAATAGGTAGTTACAGAACAGTCATGAAGATATACAGGAAATGGAATAGCCAAAGAATTTATATGTATGACCCACAGTCATGAATAATGGTGTGAGGATGGCCTAAGCGGGACTAGGGGGTTGTTTGGTGGAGGGTGTATGAGGGAAAAATAGGGACAACTATGCTGTTGTAATTATGGATTATGCTGTAATAACATAATCAATAAAATATAATTAAACAATAAAGTCCTGTTATAGTAATAGTACTCATTTTTAAAGAGCATTATTTATAAACATAAAATATACTGTGCAATATACTTGTTTATGTTACTAAGCATATAATTCAGGTACTATTTGCTAAAATATAATACAGTCAAAACTCACTGAGTCACAAAACAATTTCCAACTTAAGTAAAGAAAGGTCTTCTTTGGAAGGCTCTTCAATATATTTCAACCCAACAAATAATTCTGGATATTTTATATTTGTAATACACTTTGTAATTGTAGAGAATATGAAAAGAGGGAGGGAGAGTGCAAAGAAAAATAAAACTCATAGTCCTTACTTTTTGTTAAGTTCATAATCATGCAGAAAATGCAACTATGTGCACCTATATGGTAGAAAACATAGACTTTTATAGAAATCATTAAACAAGAATATATAAGTATGTGAAACATAGAAAAGGAGTGTGGCAGATCCCAACTAGAATGGGGAGTGGAAACTACACGAAGGTCTCCCTGAGTTGAGTAAGTAAAAACTGGATTGGTTTTAAAGGTTCAAAAGAACCTTGGCAGAAGGGAGATAAGGCATTGTAGGTAGAGCATGGAGCATGTTAATAAAGGCATAAAAGTGCTTGGCACATCTAGAATAACAGCTTCTAGTGTGATACAGCTATTTGGTGTCTATGTAAAGGGGAATACGTAAAATGAAGCCAGAAAGTGAAACAATTCTGTTCTCAAACAATTATATTTGATGTCACGTACACCTGGAAATCTGCCACCATGTTCATTCATTAGTATCTTCCTTCCTTCCTTCAGATTTTATTTATTTATTTTTAGAGAGAGGGAATGGGAGGGAGAAAGAAAAACATCAGTAAAAGAGAGAGACATCAATCAGTTGCTTTTCATACGCTCCCTGACTGGGGAACAAAACCTGCAACCTAAGCATGTGCCCTGACCAGGAATCCAACCAGTGACCTTCTGCTATGCAACTAGCTGAGTTACATCAGTCAGAGCATGCTATGTTTCTATCCCTTCTTGCCCCCCTCACTACACTGTCAGTAAATATATTTTTTTAGATAATCCTGTGTGTGTGTGTGTGTGTGTGTGTGTGTATTCAGGTTCAAAGACTCAATTAACTATCTGGAGGAAGAATTTGCCCACTGGTACTGTACTTGCAATTTAAGTCATTTGATTTTGGATTTTCTTTAAAGGAAAGATCAATTATTTTCTTATAATTTTAAAAAATATTTTATTTATTTATTTTTAGTGAGAGGAGAAGGAGGGAGAAATAGAAGAGAGTGAAATATCAGTGTGTGGTTTACTCTCGCATGCCCCGCACTGAGGACCTGGTCTGTATCCCAGGCACATGCCCTGACTGGAAATCAAACCAACAGCATTTTGGTTCTCAGGCCAGCACTCAATTCACTGAGCCACACCAGCCAAGACTCTATAAAATTTTTATGTGAACTGTCAACCAGGATTTAAATTAAAATAGAAAGGGGAATTAAAAGAACTTCCTTATCCCTGTCCCTTCCTCAGTGTAAATGGTCCTGTGCAATGCTCAGAATGGTATGGAACCAATCTGGGTATTCACAGCAGGAAGTACACCCAGGCTATAAAACAAGAGCCACCATCATCAGTGTGACCACAGAAGGTCTTTTGTCCCACAACCACTGAAGTTTGAGATGACTTCATCAAGTCCCATAACTCTTATCTCCAAATATCCTTAAAACCTTGTGTCTCATGTTCCTTCTAATGAGAACCAGCTTGTTGGATCATTCAGACATTTTGTACCTGGATTATTCTTAGCTTGTGTGTGTAAGAGTGAACAAAACAGACACACACACACACACACACACACACACACACACACACACACACACACAGACAAAACAAAAAACCCCATGAGAACTTGAACTCCACTAGAGCAAATATGGCAATAAATATAAGTTATATAGTACATTAAGTGTTATATGCTAAAAAGAAAATACAAGTATGAAAGGAAGTAAGATGGTCAGGGTAGGCCTTATTAAAGTATAAACTGAGAGATACTTGACAGAGGCAAGGAGGTAAGCCATGCAGTTATCTGAAAAAGCATGTTGCAGGCAGAAAAGCACACCCAGTACAAAGGACCTAAATACAGAAGTGTGCCAAAATGCTCATGGACTATTAGGAAATCAATGTGGTTAGAGCAGGGTAAAAGAAGGGGAGGGAGAGAGATGAAGATGGGGGAACGGGGGAGGAAATGGTAGGATGATTATGTAGGACCCTGCAGACAACTGTAAGGACCTGAATTTTATTCTGAGTATTATAGCAAGCATTTCAGTGACATGTGAGCAGAGAAATGGCATGATTTGACAGATTTTTTTAAAAAACTGCTCTGGCTACTGCACTCACAACAGACTACATACAGCACAGCAAGGTGGAAGCAGGAGCTCTACTATTAGGAGGCTACTGCGGTGATCCAGGTGAGAAATAATGACATCATGTGGGTGATGAGACATGGTAAGACTGTAGATGTATGATATTTTAAAGGTACAGTTAATCAGATTTTTCTGATACATAGGATATGGGATGTGAGAAGAGAATAAAAAGTGTATTTAAGGCTTGGACTGACAAAATGGGAGAACAGATATGGCATTAACTCAATGAGAAACTGATGGAGCAGGTTTTGGGGGAAGGACTAGGAGTCCAGTTTTTGACATAACTGAAATGAACCAAGCTTTTGGATATTTAAGTTTGCAGTTCAAAGAAAAGATATGAGCTGGAGTTTCTGTTCTACCTCAAATAAATACTGCATTCCAGGCTTGCAGAACCCTATACAAGTTTCTAATGTGTTCACCAAGTAGTCTTTGTGCCTGCATATTTCTTTGTTTAACTAGAGTGTTCTTACTCCTTTCTTTCACTTGGTCAAAAACTCTCAGTCTTCAAGACTTATGTTAGTGATCATCTGTTTCATGAAACTTGTATGGTTATCATCTATTTTATGAAACTCAGATAATTATTATCTTCTGAATCACCCTGTTTCTATAAGTCACTTGAGTAACTTAAATATATAATGGCTGGTCTTTTAGGATACTCCAAAATCTAAACAATTTTAATTTCTTTTTTGTTAAGAAAAAAGGCAGCCATTTCATAAACATGGGTGACCTGCTGGCTCATCATCAGAAATCTTTAGAAACCTTTAAAGAAAATTAAGATCAGAGGAAAAAAACCTTGGCAAGCAGTGCAGTAACCAGATTTTGCATTTTCCAATTTCAGTAGTTATTTGAAGACAAATTTTCAAAAACACTTGTATTGCATAATAGACCCCACAGGATAAACACAAAGAGAGAAAATCTGTCTAAGTCCCAAAGTTATTTTCTATTATAATTTTTTTCATTTTAATTATCATACTTTTACTTGCCCTGGGAAGGTATTTAAATGAGAGGAATTATTGGACAAGAAAATCAGTCTCTTTGTTTCATTCCCAAGAGACAAACTCTAATCTAGTTGAGAAAAGGAGAAAAATTAAAAAGATGATGTGCAATTTAAAGAAGATCCAGCTCAACCAGCCTCTTTTACAATTGAGCACACTGGAACCCAGAGAGGCTGCCACAACTGTTGGAACAGGTGCACTCAACTACCAGTTCTGTGTAGCTACAATCTGCTCAAATGTAAGCTCCAGGAGGCCAGATATATTTGTTTCTTTCGTTTCACCTAGTAAGTGCTGAGACAAACAAATTTATAATTCTGATCTACATGGGACTGAAATATAGTCAAATATAAATCATAATACATTTATTTAGGGTTTAAAAATTGCTGACTCTTTGAAAGTCATAAAATTTAGCGTATCAAGAATTTGCAATCATCACCTTTTTTTAAAAGATTTTTGTTTATTTATTTTTAGAGAGAGGGGAAAGCAGGAGAAAGAGAGGGACAGAAACATCGATGTGTGAGACGTACATTAATTGGTTGCCCCCACTGAGGACCTAGCCTGCAATTCCCACTGGGAATTGAACTAGCAACCTTTCAGCTCACAGGCTGGCACCCACTGAACCACACCAGCCAAGACTGCAATCATCATTGTTAAATATTAATTACAAAACATTTGCCCTGTTCGAAAGTGGGAAGGGTGGGCCGTGAAGCAAAATCTTAAAGTATTATGTTTATAAAAAAATTTTCTGCAAATTCTGATTTCTGAATCAAAATTCTCTTGATTCTGCAAATCAAGAGGAAAAGATATTCTAGTAATATATTTGCTTTACATAATATAGTATTTTAGATATTCATTATGGGAAAATTATAACCTTTGAAAATAAAATAATACAAAATTATTATTATTATATATCTTTAAAGAATCAAGATTTATAAGGATGCCTGGCCAGGTGGCTCAGTTGGTTAGAGCATCATCCTATACACCATGGTTTCCATCCCTGGTCAGGCTAGAGTACAGGAAGCAACTGGTTGATGTTTTCCTTTTTCTCTGTAAAATCAATAAACATATCCTTGGGTGAGAACTAAAAAAAAAAAAAAAATCAAAGATTTACTAGGACAATTATAAAAAAGTTTAAAATGTTTGATTCCAGGTTATATTAAGACAGTAGCCTAAAAAAAACCAAATAAACAGTCCAGGTTCTTAAAAGGTCCTTTGCCAAAAAAACCCTCTTACTTGGGCTTTTTAAAAATTGAAGTATAATTAACATGTAATGCTATATTTTTAGATATACAACATGATTTAGTTGATAATCATATATACTGCAAAATGTTCACCACAGTAAGTGTAATTAAATTAGTCACCATACATAGTTACAAACAATTTTCTTAAGAGAATTTCTAAGCTCAACTCTCTCAACAACTTTCAAGTATATAATAAAGTATTAATATAACTGTAGTCAACCTGCTATACACTACATCTCTATGACTTATTTAAATGTTTTATAATTGGAAGTTCATTTTTAATTGGTTTTAAGACCCACAGCCTTTGAAGCAAACACTTTCAACAATAACCACAGTTGCAGTCAACAGGCAGTCAAACATATATATGTCAATCCCCAAAAGGAAACATCAGGTATTATTTTAAAGTTAAAAATCACTGACCTTTTTAACCTCATGTAGTTTTCACTTGCAGCTGGTCGGCATTCTGCTCTTTGTACCACTATTCCTTCCAATGAAAGCTTATCTTAAATGGAAAGAAAAAAATTTCACAAATGTATTCAGAATTAACATTTATCATTTTCAAGATTCTATGCTAACACATTAACCACACTAATAATGATCACAATAAAATTTAACAATAAAAACCAAGTGAAAAAAAAATATATATATAGTATTTTTCTCAATTATAGTTTACATTCAATATTATTCTGTATTAGTTTCAGATGTACAGAACAGTGGTTAGACAATCACATATTTTATAGATTGGTCCCCTTGATAGTTCAAATAGCCAACTGGCCCCATACATATGTTACTATGATATTACTGACTATACTCCCTATGCTGTAATTTATATCTCTGTGACTACGACCAACTTATATTTCTTAATCCCTTCACATTTTTTACCCAATGCCCTGATCCCCTTTCCTTCTGTCAGTCTGTTCTCTGTATATATGAGTGTTTCTATGTTATTTTATTTTTTTCAAAAGAAACATTTCTAAGTTTAGAGTAGAATCACTGGTCAGAGTAGAGGAAAACCTTATTCTTGGCTAGCAAAAAAACTGGGCTCCTGTCCGGTTTGTTTACTGGGCTGCTGCAGCCCCTTGCCAATAAGTTTTCATACACTTAGCTCTTTCTAAAGAGGTTGGCTTAAAATAGCACAAAGTCAAATGGAAAAATATTGAATATATACATGCATGAGTATACATACATGTATCTATAAATAAAATTCTAGAATACACTGTGAACAGAACAGCCAGCCCAGAAAATATTGTGAAACTGGGCAGGACCACTGTCTAGGTTACTCTGTGACCAGTTCTGCTTGCCACCTGCTCTGCCTTCTCCTTTCAGCAGAATTATTAATTTGGCTATGTCCAAGCTACAGCTTTAACTGCTATGAATAATTGTCCAAAAAGAAGAACAATTTCCTCTACCATTAGAAATAATTTTCAGAGTTCCAGCCTAGATAGAGGCATATGTAGATATGCCTCACCTCCTTGCACAACCAAAAGAAGGGAACAACCAAGTTAAAAAACAATAAACCACCAGAACTGCCAGAAAATCTAGCTGTATGGCAGTCTGACAACCAAGGAGTTAGAGAAGAACCATACATCCAGATTGGTGCACCGAGAGAAAGAAATATGGCCCAAGTGAAAGAACACAACAAAACTCCAGAAAAACAACTAGTGTTAAGGAGATAGCTAACCTATCAGATGCAGAGTTGAAAACACTGGTAATCAGGATGCTCACAGAAATGCTGAGTATGGCTGCAAAATAAAAGAAGTGCTAAGTGAAGTAACACAAATATGCAGGGAAACAACAGTGAGGGAAGAAAATGGGGACACGAATCAACAATATGGAACAAAAGGAAGAAATAAACATTCAATTGGAACACAATGAAGAAACAAGAATTTAAAGAATGAGGAGAGGCTCAAGAACCTCTGAAACAGCTTTAAACATGCCAATGTCCAAATCATAGGGGTGCCAAAAGGAAAAGAGGGAAGACCAAGAAATTAAAAACTTATTTGAAAAAATAGTGAAAGACAATTTCCCCAATCTGGTGAAAGAATAGACAAGTCCTGGAAGCCTTATTACAGTCTGGAAATGGATGACTACAGTTAGGATAGCTATGGATCTATCATATTTCTGTAAGAATTCACTCAGGTTTTGAGAAGAGAGTCAGGAAATGCTTTGGCTAATCAGCAATGCACTTATGTTTCATCTCTCTAGGGCGAATGACTTCATGCATTCTCCCAACATTAACTAAATGCCTACTATATGAAGGGCACCATCTAGGCATTATGGAATCAAAGACGATTAAAATATAGTTCTGTATTTCAAGAAGCATTGCAGTTCACTAGAGGAAAGAGATAAACTGACTGAACTGTAGAGAGCACATAGAACAACACCTTCATGATTTATACTAAAAAATCTTTCATAGGGTGAGCTTTCTTAATTTTGTCTTCACAATCTAGGGACTCACTATTGTAGCCTCTAACTAGTAAATATGAACACACCATGGAATTCAATGGTTCAAGGACCTGTTAGGGCAACATAAGCAACAACTCTTAAGAACTGTCAGATGATATCAGGACTAATAAGGAGAAGGATGCCTACCTTATACCAAAATATGCCAGGCAGAAAACAATAAGCCCCTAATTATTTTATATTAAATTTAAACATCTAAAAATAATATCTTAATGAATTGAATGTGATTTAAATTAAAATCTGACTTTTCTTAGAACAAAAACAAATCTTTTTTTGGAAGTGTTCAAATTAAAACTTTTTTTCTTTTTTTAATTTATTTTTCAATTACAGTTTATACTCAATATTATGTTTTTTCAGTTTCAGTTGTACAGCACAGTGATCAGACAATAACATACTTTAAAAAGTGATCCCCTGGATATTTGAAATATGTACCTGGCAACAAAGTTATTTCAATATTATCGACTGTATTTTCTATGCTGTACTTTACATTCCCATGACTATTTTCTAACTACCAGTTCGTATTTCTTTTCTTTTAATTTTTAAAATTATTTTATTTTATTGATTATGCCATTACAGCTGTTCTATTCCCCCCTTCATTCCCCTCCACCCTGCACCCCCCTTCCCCACCATTCCCCCCTTTAGTTTAAGACCACGTGTCTCAAGTTCTTTTTTAAATTTTAGGTTTTTTTCAACACTTTCCCCCCACCCCCCCGCCCCCCCCCCCCCCCCCCCCTTATTTTTCAAACCTCCCCCCAATTTCCTCCCCCCCGGCGATATGTCAGGTTTATTAAAGAGAACTCCCGGGCTAGATTCTATATTTCCCATAGTATTCTTGCCCTACCCCCTATCTTCTACCTACCATCTATACTACTTATTTTCTGTACCTTCTCCCTCTTTCTCCTCCTCACACTCCCCTGTTGTTAACCCTCCATGTGATTGTCATTTCTATGGTTCTGCTCCTGATCTAGCTGTCTTCTTAGTTTATTTTTGTTTCAGGTATGGTTGTTAATAACTGTGAGTTTGCTGTCCTTTCACTGTTCCTATTTTTTATCTTCATTTTCTTAGATAAGTCCCTTTAACATTTCATATAATAAAGGCTTGGTGATGATGAACTCCTTGAATTTGATCTTATCTGAGAAGCACTTTATCTGTCCTTCCATTCTAAATGAAAGCTTTGCTGGATAGAGTAATCTTGGATGTAGGTCCTTGCCTTTCATGACTTGGAATACTTCTTTCCAGCCCCTTCTTGCCTGTAAGGTCCCTTTTGAGAAATCTGCTGACAGTCTGATGAGAAATCCTTTGTAAGTGACTGTCCCCTTATCTCTTGCTGCTTCTAGGATTCTCTCCTTCATGTTAATCTTGGCTAATATAATTACGATGTGCCTTGGTGTGTTCCTCCTTGGGTCCAACTTCTTTGGGACTCTCTGAGCTTCCTGGACTTCCTGGAAGTCTATTTCCTTTGCCAGATTGGGGAAGTTCTCTTTTATTATTTGTTCAAGTAAGTTTTTTACTTGCTCTTTCTCTTTCCCTTCTGATACCCCTATAATTCAGATGTGGAGCGTTTAAAGATGTCCTGAAGGTTCCTAAGCCTCTCCTCATTTTTTTGAATTCTTGTTTCTCCATCCTTTTCTGTTTAGTGGTTTCTTTCTTCCTTCTGTTCCACTCCCTTGATTTGAGTCCCAGTTTCCTTCCCATTACTATTGGTTTCCTGTGCATTTCCCTTCATTTCAATTAGTTTAGCCTTCATATGTTCCTCTAACTTGTGACTAAAATCACCCATTTCTGTGAGCATCCTGATCACCAGTGTTTTGAACTGTGCATCTGAAAGTTTGGCTATTTCTTGGACACTTAGAGTTATTGGCTCTGGGGCTTTGCGTTCTCCTTGAGCTATGTTTTGGTTTGCTGGCACCTGTTATATATGAGGAGCGGAGCCTTAGGTGTTCACTAGGGCGGGGCCACCCAGGTTGCTGGGTTGTGATGCTGTATGTGGGGGCAGGGTCAAAGAGGGACAATGGCAGTCCCCTCTGCTGCTTCCCGCTGCTGGAGCCTGAGAGGTCTGTCTCACTGCTCGCTCTTTCACTGGTTTATCTGCATGCAAATGTGTGATTGCGGTCAGCCTGCCACCTTGCGGCCTCAGTGGGTCTGCCCGTTGCTACTCACACCTGGGATCCGCCCACGGCTGCCTGCGCACCTGGGTCTGGGGATCTTTCCTGCCTGACCCTGCTTCGCCAGTCGCTGGCTCCGCCCCTCTTACCGGTCCGGCTGAAGGGGTCATTGTTATCGGACTTCTGTATAGTTCAATTTTCTGTGTTTTGGCTGTGTTTTTTTGTTACTAAAACTTTGTTGTTTTAGTCTTTAAACTTGGTTGTTTGAGAAGGCATAATTTCCACCTATGCCTCCATCTTGGCAGAAGTCACAAAAACAAATCTTCAAGTTTGCTTCTCACTGAAGCTCAAAGTTCTATTAAGAAAACTGTCTCACTAGCAAGATTTGGAGAAATTTCAATGTACTCTGTAAAGTATCGTTAATCCATGAGAAAAATTCATTATTAAAATATATATATTAATCTTTTTTTAAAAAGCAAAATACCAGTAGAATACTGTCCCTGAAAAAATTTAACTTATACAATAGATCCATGTGTTTATTAATGTTGAATAGTAAAAGACGTACCTTTTAATAGCACCTGTGAGTATTCCTCGCTTATCTAGTAGTATCTACTCCATGTGAACAGGCTAATTTAACTTTCAGTTAAAGGTTTCTGCTGTCAACATTCTCCATATAACACCTGAATGCATGAGTCCAAAGCCTGTGGCCCATTTCAACATGGCCACCACTCTCATCATTATTCTTCAATCATGGTCACTCACAAAAAGTAATAAAATTCACTTTTCAGATGATAGTTTTCTGACCACCATATCCTAGTTTCAAACCTAAAAATAGCTTTTTAAAATCTAAAATATCTGTTAAGTGCTTCTCAAGTGAAAGGAAAAGTCCACCAACTGACTGCTTTTAATGTCACATCTCTGTTCACTTGTCCTTCTCCCTTCTCCTCTTAAATTTTAAAAAGCCAATTTATTTATGATACAGTTCACCAAGCAAAATTTAAAGTCTTCACACACCTTTTAAAGCTTCACAGGAACATGTTTTCATATTCTTTCCATTGAACCATGCCTTTTTTCTTCCTCAAGACACTGTTTAAGATTTCAGGGGAAAGGTACTAAATACTAAATCTTATTATTTTAAAACATTTGTATACCACTACTGTTAATTATAGGTTATATTTATAGGTTATATTCATTAATACAAGAACCCTTACTTGACATTACTTTGTTGGCACATTTTGAGAGACCATAAATACTTGAAATAATCTTTTTTTTTTTTTTGCTTATAGACATATCAGATATTTACTGAGTGACTTTTATGCAGAAGATAATGCAAAAACACATCAGAAATAAGAAAGATAAATGGAATGTGGCTGCTGCCCTCAAGAAGCCAGAATACAGTACATCCAATTACTAACAGGTACATATTCTTAAAAGGTATCGAGGGCTACCAAAGAACTTTCATTAATGTGGGTTTTCTCTATCAATATTTACTATATTAGACACTAAAACTGAGAAACATTTAGAAAATCAGAATGAAAAAGGCAAAAAGGCTTGGTATTATCATGAAAATAGTTCTGATTTTACAGATCCCCTGAAAAAGTTTCAGAGTCTTCTGTGCCCAGCAGTTTTCAGATCAACACATTGAAATCTGCTGGTCTGGCAGAGTGATTGATCAGACAGGCATACAAACCATTCTGATACACCAAGAGCACTTCTGCTAGACCTCCACTTAACATTCCTCCAGATTACCAAGACCCTCAACTCCCCCTTTTAAAAGATAATAACAGGTGCCCACAGCTTACTAAACACTAGTGGGTAGTAGGTTAAAATCTCCAGTACTCACACACAAGATTCTGCTCCAACTACGCTAGAACCTTGTTTATGCTAGGTTTACTCTGATAGTAATTATACAATTTGATTATAGACTACATAATCCTATTACTTATGAGTATCAGGGAGAGAAATGCTTCTATGAAAGCTAGATTTAATGTTTTGGTAAGTTGTTAATAAACTATTGTCAAATTATCCAGAGACAACCAAAGACCAGCAGAGAAACATCAAAGAAGGATTCTGAATTCATATTGTTTCAGAGTGCCAAAGTTCTTGCTCCATTTTAAAGAAACCAAAATTGAAAATCTAACTAAATTGTGCATTTAATCTTCACAAGACAGAGAAAGCAGATGCTTAATCAGCCTCATATATTGAAAGCAATGACCTACAAGAATACTAGTAACTAAATGTACATTTACAGCATTTGTAAGTTTTAAGATATAGTGTTTAAGGCAGCAGAAATGCATACTAATATCATTTAATGATAGCCTACCTTTGAATTTAACTGACCTAGTACTGGTCATTTTATATGGGTTGTGGGATTCTACTGTACAAAGTAGAATTTGTTGAGGAAGACGGAGGCGTGAAGGGATAGAGCAAAAAAGGAAAAAAAAAAGAAAGAACCTATGGACAAGGACAACAGCGTGGTGATTGCTGAGGGGCATGGAAGAGGGTGTGGGGGGTGTTAAACAGTGATGGAAGGAGACTTGACTTGGGGTGGTGTACACAATACAGGGTACAGATGACATGCTGTGGAATTGTGTGTTTGGAAACTTGTATTAATTTTTGTTAACCAGTGTCACCCCAATAAATTTTTAAAAAGGAAACAATAAAATTTGTTAAGGGTTATAAGAGCTTTAAGACAGAGACATACACAATTAACACACACATGCAGATTATGTCCAGCTGGGGGTCAAGAAGAGCTGTGACAGAGAAAGCAATGTTTGTACTGGACCTTGAAAAATGGGTTGGATTTAGACTGAGAAGTCAGAAGGGCAGTGACGGTGGTGCAAACAGTGTGTACAATGGCTTTCATCTCTTTCTCTCTCACTTGGAATTTTAAACTAAGGGACCCACACCAGAAACTGCTGAAAGGACATGGTCATGACAGCACTCTAAAGAGATGCCACATTAGTTCATTCTACTAAGTCCTTGAAATGCCTCAGTTCCTACCTTTTCCTAGACTTGACCATCTGTTCTCATCTTCCTTAGATTCTGGGATATATTCCAAATCCTTTCTAAATTCTCTCCCAATACCCTCCCACCTTGCCACCTCCCACTTATTTATTTATTTATTTATTTATTGCTACGCTGGTTAATAACTGGTTTCTGCTAATTGTACCCAAAAGAATTGTAATGAGTATGAACACATGCTTTTAGTGATGGTTATTTAATTTATCTATAAAAATCTGAAGAGAATGAAAAGTTAAGTATACAGAGCACATCCTGTAAAAAGTACTGAAGGCTTCCATGCCTCAGATGGTGTGGCTCAGTTAAATGAGTGACACTGTACAAACCAAAAGGTTGTTGATTGGATTCCCAGCCTAGGGCACATGCCTGAGTTGCGGGCCAGATCCCCAGTTGGGGGATTGCAAGAAGCAACCACATATTGATGTTTCTCTCCCTCTCTTGCTTTCTCCCTTCCCCTCCCTCTAACAATAAATAAATAAAATCTTTTTAAAAAATTTAAAAAAAAGAACTGAAGGCTTCTAGTTCTGATGCTGTTATAAATAGTGTTATTTTGGAGATGTTACATTCCATCTCTGGGCCTTGGCAATGAAGTTCCTGGCATCTCCAAGATCACTTAAAAAAAAAGTAAGAAGGACTTCGGGTAACATGGAGGCATAAGTGGAAATACTGTGCCTCCTTGCACAACCAATTTTAAGAACAACAAAGATTTAGAAACAAAACCACAACCGGAACGGACAGAAAATTGAACTGTACCTAAGTCCTACGACAATGAACCATTTATCCAGATCAGTAAGAGGGGCGCAGTAGGCAGCCGGCAAAGAGGGGTCACAGCAGAAAAAAGTGGCAATTGGCAGACCCCGGACTCAGGGAGGCAACAAGCAGACCCAGTGAGGCATGCAAGGCAGTTGGCTGACCACAGACACACATGGCGTGCAGATAAACCACGCAAAAAACAGGCAGTGAGACAGACTCCTCAACCCAGGGCCCCAGCACCAGGGAAATAAAGCCTAAAGACACCAATTGAAAACACCTGCCGGGCTTGAGGTGCTGGGAGAGACTCCCAGCCTCACAGGAGAGTTCATGGGGTGACTCACAGGATCCTAGAATGTACACAAGCCCACCCACCTGGGAACCAGCACCCGAAGGGGCCAATTTGCTTGTGGGAAGAGGCAGAAGAGACTGAAATCTGAGAGAGCGGAGCAAGCACCATTATTCCCTCTCTGACCCTGCCCCCACATACAGCGTCACAGCCCAGCAACTGGGTTGCCCCACCCTGGTGCACATCTAAGGCTCCACCCCTCATACATAACAGGTGCAACCTGACCAAAAAACATGGCTCAAACAGAAGAACAAATCAAACCCCCACACCCAATACTTTTAAGTGGCCAAGAGATAGCCAACCTATCAGATGCACGGTTCAAAACACTGGTGATCAGGAAGCCCACAGAACTGGTTGATTTTGGTCACAAATTAGATGAAAAAATGAAGGCTACACTAAGTGAAATGAAGAAAAATGCACAGGGAACCAACAGTGATGGAAAGAAAACTGGGACTCAAATCAATGGAGTGGACCAGAAGGAAGAATGAAACCACCAAACAGAAAAGAATGAAGAAAGAAAAATTTTTAAAAAATGAGGAGTGGCTTAGGAACCTCCAGGACATCTTTAAATGTTCCAACATCCGAATTATAAGGGTACCAGAAGGGGAAGAGGAATGGCCACGAGTGGAAAAGTTATTTGAACAAATAATAAAGGAGAACTTCCCCAATCTGGCAAAGGGAATAGGGAAATCCAGGAAGCTCAGAGAGTCCCAAAGAAGTTGGACCCAAGGAGGAACACACCAAGGCACATCATCATTACATTAGCCAAGATTAAAATGGAGAGAATCCCAGAAGCAGCAAGAGATAAGGGGACAGTCACCTACAAAGGAGTTCTCATCAGACTGTCAGTGGATTTCTCAAAAGAGACCTTACAGGCAAGAAGGGGCTGGAAAGAAGTATTCCAAGTCATGAAATCTAAAGACCTACAACCAAGATTGCTCTATCCAGCAAAGCTTTCATTTAGAATGGAAGGACAGATAAAGTGCTTCCCAGATAAGGTCAAGTTCAAGGAGTTCATCATCACCAGGCCCTTTTTATATGAAATGTTAAAGGGACTTATCTAAGAAAAAGAAGATAAAGAAAGATGAACAGTGAAAGGACAGCAAACTCACAGTTATTAACAACCACACCTAAAACAAAAGCAAACCAAGGAAACAACTACAACAGAAACAGAACCTCAGAAACGGAGATCACATGGAGGGTTAGCAACAGGGGACTGGGAGGAGGAGAGTGGGGGAGAAGGTACAGAGAATAAGTAGCATAGACAGTGGGGAGAAAATAGATAGTGGGAGGGCAAAAGTAGTGTGGGAAATGTAGAAGCTAAAGAACTTATGACACATGGACATGAACTAAGGGGGGGTGATGTGGGTGGGAGAGGGTGTGCAGGGTGGAGGGGAATGGGACAACTGTAATGGCATAATCAATAAAATATATTTAAAAAGAAAGAACCCCCCCCACACACAAACTGGCCTTCCTCTCTAATTGGGGAAGCTTTATTATTTAATTAGTGTTTGCTTTGTCTGCTCTAATACTTTCTAAAAGACCGAGATATACTTAAATTCTCTTTGAGTAGAAATTAGAAACTGTTTCTTAGAATGATAAAATGTAGAGAAGCCTCCAACACCTGATAACACAAACTTTTGCTCTAAGAGAAGCTTCCTATTGTACATCTCAATTTGAGATATACTCTATATTGAAGGACTCAAGAGAAGTAGTGACAAAGTTTTTACAAGTTAAGGGCCTTCCTAGTTTGAACAAGTTAAAATGATAAGCAAGCAGGAAGGGTGCTTAATAGCACTGGCATGTAAGCAATTCGAGCCGGTATGTTAGGAAGACAGTAGGCATCAGGAAGTACACAGGCATTCATTTCCACAGGACCAGATGAATGTGGAGGGCTTTAAGAGCACTTGCAACTCACACTGAAACACAGAAGAGTGGGCTAGAACCAAGGTTTTGGACTGATCCTCAAGACTTTTGAAGCTACTTTCCTGATTCACATTACATCACACCTGTCTACCTTGTCTGGCAAAGTAGTGAAGATACAGAACTTTCACAGAGCAGGCGCATTTAAAAGGTAAATCATTGTCAATATGCTTACTAGTCTCCATTACCTCATTTAAAATCTTTTCCTAGCAGATTTTGCCTGTGGTTCACTGGGTATGGCCTATTAACATAAGCTACTTGGCATCTTGACAAACCAGTTAGACAAACTTGCAATCCTTCTATTTTAAGAATGCAATCTTTATTCAAATTTGTAAACTGATGGTCTGATCTCTATTTAATCTTCAGGAATTTTAGGAATAAATGATTATGCTCAGATTTCAGTAAACCTACAGAGTTAGCATTTGACCAGCTGCCTCACAAGTAACAAATGGGCAGTCATATAAATATTCCCAAAAGTTATGTTAATGTAATATATTTTCTTACAATAATATTCAAATTACAACTATGCCTAATGCCCTGGGAATTCCCAATTTTAAACAGAATATTGAAAGCGCAATTTGAGAACTAGATTTAAGATTCAGAAAACATTTCATCTTCCTCACTCACAGTACTGCTCTTCAATTTTTCCCCTACAGACGGGAGAAAAGGATATATATTCCTACACAAGGAATGTTGTAATGCTGATCAAAGGGTACCTATGAATTACAGTGGTCAGCTAAGATACAAAATCAAAGAAGGAGGCCATAAATACATGAGTTTGTTCTATGAGTCTACGGAAACCATAATGTAATTTTGATCAAAGAAATAACTTAGTGACTGGGCATTTCAAAAACAACATTTATATGTTTTAATACTTTTTGCTTGTTACACGACATGTATACTTAATGAATATAAAAACCTCTTAATTACAGATGTGGACATGATGTTCTGATGTTATAAAGAGACAATCTCTAATCTCAAAGTTGCTCTAAAGAATAAGATGCTGAATAAAACCCAGAAATAAAATATAGCTTTATTTTAAAAAATGAATGCTTATGCTGAGTGAAATAAGCCAGGCGGTGAAAGACAAATACCGTATGATCTCACCTTTAACAGGAAGCTAAACAACAAAATAAGCAAGCAAAATAAAAACAACAACACTGAAATCGAGAACAGGGGGACAGGAACCGGAGGGGAGAGGGGAGGCAATTTCAGGGGAAAAGGGGGATTTACAGGAACTAATATAAAGGACACATGGACAACAACTAAGGGGGGTGGAAATGGGAGGGAGGTGAGGGGGTACGGGGGGTGGGCTGGGAAGGGAGTAAAAGAAAGAATACTGTACTTGAAAAATAATTTAAAAAATAAATTAATTAATTTAAATTAAAAAATAAAAAGAATGCTGCCCCTGGCAGCCTTGAGGAAGGGAGGCTGCAATGGCACATGACCACCAAATCTTCAGGAAGATCATTTGCAAGGAAATCCCAGCCAAGATCATTTTTGAGAATGACCAGTGTCTTGCTTTTCATGACAGTTCCCCTCAAGCACTAACACATTTTCTGGTAATACCCGAGAAGCAAGTGTCCCAGATTTCTGTAGCAGAGGATGATGATGATGAACGTCTTCTTGGACATTTAATGATTGTTGGCAAGAAATGTGCTGTTGATCTGGGCCTGAAGAAGGGTTATCAAATGGCAGTGAATGAAAGCTCAGATGGGAGACAGTCTGTTTATCATGTTCACCTTCATGTTCCTGGAGGTCGGCTGGTGAATTGGCCTCCTGGTTAAGCATGTTTTAGGGATAATTTTCCCTACTCTAGGCAATGATCAGTTTTGCAAGTTGAACAATACACTTTGTTTTTGCCTGTATATGGAGAGATTGAGGAAATAATTTCTAAAACATGTTCCATGTTTTGGGAAAAAATGAATGCTGTAATGTAATAATAAATGCAAAAGGGTGGGGAAATCATAGTACTGTAATAGTTTTAGTTATACCTTTATCAAAGGGTGTTATACCTTGACTGCTTCATTCGCAATTAGAAATAATTTTAAAAAACAACAGCAAAAGTGATTAAACAGAAAGAAAAACAAATCCCTGTAGGAAAGATTAAGTCTCCTGAAGAAAAGACTCTCACTATAGTGCTACATTTTAGTTAAACAGTGCCAGACACCGTGCCAGGTGTGGTGAGGGGAACAAAGGAAGAAAAAGACGGACACCTGTGCTTAGGGAAGATTACAATATAGTCGAGGGACACAATGTTATTAATGAAATACATACAAAGATCCATTACATATTTTTTATTTTATTTTTATTATTTAAAAAATTATTGTTCAAGTATAGTTTTCTGTCTTTTATTCCCATCCCAGTAATGGCATATTTTTAAATCAACTGAATATGATCCAAGTTTTATTAATTTCATCCTATTCTCTTCACCATGTGTAATTAGTGATAGCAATGATACCACATACTACTTTAGTTCTTTATAATTTTCAAGATACTTTCATAGTAAGTGATCCTCATAACTACAAGGGAGAAATTATGTCCCCATCATTAAGAACTCCTTTCAGGTAAGTTCCCTTTCCTTAGCTCATCAATGTCTTTAATAAAGTAGTTCTTCAACTCTGACCATTAGGATCACCTGCGGAAGTTTTTAAAAAAATACTGGTCTTA
This sequence comes from Artibeus jamaicensis, assembly GCF_021234435.1. Classification (NCBI taxonomy): domain Eukaryota; kingdom Metazoa; phylum Chordata; class Mammalia; order Chiroptera; family Phyllostomidae; genus Artibeus; species Artibeus jamaicensis. The sequence goes on from NW_026521822.1 coordinate 2,562,871, forward strand.
CTCTCAGAGATTATACTTGGGTCTCCTTGTGAGGGCAAGAGGTAGTGGTACTTTTATAGCCTCCCTAGATCATTCTAATATGCAGCAGTCAGGGCTAAGGACTGCTGCCTTAATCTTTCTCTTACCCCTTCTCACTTTTCCTCACCCTTTTAGTTTTATTTTCTGGGGTAAGCTCACAGAACAGCTCAAATATTTAATCAAATTTAAGATACTATCAACTGTAATAGTCACTATTACTTTATGTGTCACTAAGAAAGACAAAATACTGCCATGAAACTTTTACAAGCCAATAATTTTAACACATATCCTGAATGTCTTAACATTTCAGAAATGTTAAATGTCAAAAAAAATGTGCAATATAACAGAGTTTTCCATTACTAATTTATAATCATTCTACTCTGCATGAGTAAGAAACTCATTTGCTCCTATGAACCATCATATCCTGTTCTGCTATTCAGGCACCCTTCTCACCCCCACGCCATCTCACCACTAAAAACACAACAGGAGCTAAGATAAGAGGATAATCGAAGGAACAATGGTAGGGGACAATTTGGGAGCTGAGACCCTTTTGGTGAGTGATTTCCAAGTAATATTACCTTCATAAGTTTAAGTCACATCCTTCACTTTGAGAATGGTTATTAATTTGTAACACCTCCTTCTCAAAGAGAAGGTAAATGCTATTTTGCCAAACAGCACTATAAAAATGAGTTCAATACAATAATTTCAATCTTCATTTGATGGTTTATAGAAGTGCTTTCCTCATTTGGTTACAATAAAATATTCCAGTGAATTGTATAGGCTACATTTCAAAACAGAGAAATCATTTAAAAAAAAACTTAAATGACTCTTGCTTACAGAATTATAAAACAGGTTTCCTTGAAATATTCATCTTCCAATGTACATTTAAAATATTGATTAATTAATGATATGTAGATTGTTTTCAAGATTATCTCTGTAATGAGAAGCAAAAAAATACAGATGGAATTTTGCTTGAACTTCTCATTTAGTCTGTCCTTTTTATTTGTGCTCCTTTCGATACATAGTGCTTTTATTCTTCTCTATACTTCTCAAATGAGGCTAAAAATTTGCTGATGTAGCAAAGTTTCCTGGACTTTTTGAAGACCCAGTCCAACACTATGAAACTTTTTAAAAATAATTTTATTTTTTTAAACATTTTACTTATTTATCTTAAGAGGGGAAGAGGAGGAGAGAGGGAGAGAAATATCAATGTATGGTTGCCTCTCCTGGGTCCCCTGCTGGGAACTGGCCTGCAACCCAGGCATGTGCCCTGACTGGGAATAGAACCACGAACCCTTGGTTCACAGGCCTGCGCTCAATCCACTGAGCTACGCCAGCCAGGGACACTATAAAACTTTTAAAACTCTACTCATCTGACTGGAATTACCCATCCACATCACCTTCCTGCCAATGGCTACATCTGGTGAGTCCTAGGAGCATACAAGCACTCTGCATAGTCGGGTAGACACTGTGGTCAATCAGCAATGTAAGGCAGGTAAGGTATTATAGTATGCACTTTTGTTAGTACGACCTCAATACCAGACAACATCTAATGTAGACAAACTTTATTATTTCCAAACAAAGCAAAATTTGAATATTCAAATAGATTCAGATGAAAATGGATAAATTTTTTTAATTGGGACAACTGTAATAACATAAACAATAATATAATTTAAATTAAAAAAACAAGAATGGATAAATTCTTGATTCTTAAAATGTTAATACACTGCACTGTTCAATTTATTTTTTAACATACAGAATGGCACTAAAGTAAAACAGTCATAGCTGAATGTCAAAATAAATGTTTCTCATGCTCAATCATAATGATGTCAATGACATCATTTCCCATCAGCTGAGAGATAAAAGGAGAATGCCTCCCAATGGCCTGGAATCAGGTCTGTCAAATGCAGGCAGTAGAAGGGCTTTTTGGTATGCATTACTACATACCAAAAAGTTTACCTAGAATTTGGTTAGGAATTGGGCCTAACTAATGAATATACTCATACCAAGAACCTGACAATGGCATTGTTTAAATCTTCAAAGTTGGCTAAAGGGCTGATTTATGCATAGTATACAAATGTCTAAGATAGAGGTGATCTAACTCTAATAAAGGGTTTTGGTACTCAGTATAAAACAGGGTCCTTGCCTTTTTTTAAAAAAAAAATCCTTCTACCTGCAAAGCAGATGAAATTCTTAAGTCTAGTGGATCTAAGTGAACTGATCATTGATGTGAGGATTAAGTCTTCCTGCTGAAACTACTGAACCAATTAATTCCAGTTTGTATCTAGCATAAGGCAGAGAAATGTAGTCATATAAACCAGGCTTTGGTACTGAAGCACCATTTTAATAGTTAGGGCTATGTGGACAGGATTAACACTACCTAGGATAAACTTTCCCTACCCCATGACCCCCCAAGCAGGTAAATATAAATTTATAATCAACTGACAAAAGGACAAGCTGGCTTTCTCCTAAGGGGCATGCAGACCACCATAGTCAGCAACAATAAACAACCCCCTGCAATTTCTGTAAACTGCAATCGCTTTATTTTAATGGGGGCAATAGGGAGTGATGAGGGTAAGAGGCAGGTCCTATTGGGTGCCATTTTTTACAAGTTTGAGGCAATAGGACACAAAAGAAAAGTTCTCTGGTTTGATATGAGATTCTAGTCACACACCCAGACTAGGCTTCCATTAACACTACTGTGGCTAGCCACAGATGGCAAACAAATCACACATGTCAGGTTTGCAGAAGCCAAAAACAGCAGAGTGAAGTGTAGAGTGAGAAACAGTGATCACGGGTTAGAGGCATATGATGTGGTAGTTTAGTCTGTCAAAGCAAGCAAAAGAAACAAAGAACAAGCATCAGTAGTTAAAAAAAAAAGGCAGCAGAAACCACAAGTAAGTGAGTTAGCAAATATAAGACAGCCTTTGGGTGAGTGATGGATGAAGAGGTCAGCAGTCCAACTTCTGCAGCCTCTTCTCCCCATCCCATGGAAGCCCATCCTGTAGCAGCACTAGCTTCACTTCTCTGGGGAGGGCAGCTACAAGTAGGCAAACAAGCTGTAAGGAAGCAGACCTGGTATCACATACTATTCAGCTATGTCACCTTAAACATACAAAGAAAATGCTAGCACAGTTTCTACCACTATACCAGTTACGTTCTATTGATTCTGATGTCCTGTCAACTTCATTAAAAGAGGACTCTACCTATAAATAAAATTGTTATGCTTTTGTTATTATATGGTACTATTCATGTGCAGTGATTAACATATGAAGTCCATGAATACATTTCCAAAATTGTACCAAAACCACCCCCAATCTATTCACTACTTAAAAAGTCATATGCATAGGAAAGTCAACAAATACATGAAATTGTTAGATTTTAACAGCAAACTCTTAAATGCTACAGGACTGAGAAGAAGCTCTAGTTCAAGTGATAGGTATTAACAAGCTTTAAAGTTCTAGATAGAACACTAAAAATTCTCTGAATTTTCATTTTATTTTCAGTATAGTAAAGAGGATGAATTTCATGGCCTTTAAACAAAAACTTAGCTCTAAAACACGTTATGCCTTAGATTTGCAGTTTATTTCAATGAACTTCTGATCATCTCAATAACACATAGATGTTAAATTCAAAATCTGTTATAATTAAGAATACAATTTTTTATCTGAAAAAATCTAACCTTGTTTAGAGAAAATGTAAGCTAAGCATTTTTAGAGGAATCTGCTCCAATATTTCTATCACCATAGAGCTGAAGAATTTAAAAACATCTTTAATATAAAAGAAATATAAATCAATTTAATATAAAATCTAGTCTAATTCTGAAAACAATGTAGTTCTCCAGAATAATTTAGCAGTCGGACCAATCAAATAATGGTGTATTGGGGACAGTGTCCACATTTTTTACCATGGGCCTTTAAATTCTAAAACTGAAAGCTCAGACCACTAAAATGCTTTGGAAGGTAAGCATGTTATAAGGGAAGAAGAGAAAAAAATGTGGGGAGGGGGACACTACACTCACATGTCATTCCAGCTGCCAAGTTTTTTTTTCTAAGCTTAGGTTTTGGTTCTTTCAATCCTTTGTGAACACTGAAAACAACCACCACGACCAACTAACTTTCCCATGACACTATTTTAGTGCAGGTATTTTGAACCTGTCTTTTATCTTCCCAAACACATGCATGCATGCATGCACACACACACACACAGAGTTATATTTTCTACATCAGTCCAAGTCTTTTAGTACTGACGCAGGTTTAGGGTGATGCAAGATTTACATTTTCTATAGGAAATCTTAACCGAAAAAAATGTAAATGATTACTGCAAAGGCTGTACTTAGGGTAAAAAAAAACAAGCAGAACCTTTTATTAAAGGATATTAAGAAAATTTCTTCTCACTTGCTAAAGGACCCAAAATCAGAATCATACAAACATCCAATTCAAGTACAATGTCAAAAATGACAGGTTTAAATATTCTCATTTGGGTTTCTAAAATGACTACACCACTCTGCAATGTGTGACATTTAATAGGAGAAAAAATCCTATACACCTAATTCCTTTCTCTTTAAGTTTCCTTTTTATAATTTACTTTTAAAAAGGATACTAATTCAATATACAGCACTCTCCAAAAGATGACAGTATTATTCAATATTATGCCTACCTAATTAAGCAATACCTTAGTATATGTTTAGAAATGGATGAAAACTCACACTTAGCTGGAGAATTATACAGTTGTAATCGCTTAACTGCCAGAGGAAATTCAACTTATTCTGAATAACTTTTATTATTTCAAAAAAATATACATGAAAATCTTTGTGCAACAAATTCCTTCCCTGACACAGTTAAATGCAAATTATCTTTTTTCCCCTTGTCTTACTCCAGAGAGCCCCTGCATATACAGCTGATACGCCACCTACTGCAAAATCAAGCTGACAGAGCAAGCAATACTGCCAGCATTTCCATTCTATCACCAGGCTGGAGCTGAATAAAGGCGTGTTTGTGTGGCAGTTTCTTTTGTAAAAATCTCGAAGCCAAGAAAGAACAAGCTAAAATAGCATTTTCAAAAATGGAGTGTAAACTAAACAGAAGAGAAAAAGAAAAGGAATACCAAGAGAAAGACAACAACCTGGACGATGCTGACCAAGGAAAGAACTGCAAATCTTCACTGATGACACTCAACGTTGGTGGATATTTATATATTACTCAAAAACAAACACTGACCAAGTACCCAGACACTTTCCTTGAAGGTATAGTAAATGGAAAAATCCTCTGCCCGTTTGATGCTGATGGTCATTATTTCATAGACAGGGATGGGCTCCTCTTCAGGCACGTACTAAACTTCTTACGAAATGGAGAACTACTACTGCCCGAAGGGTTTCGAGAGTATCAACTTCTCGCACAAGAAGCAGAATTCTTTCAGCTCAAGGGACTGGCGGAGGAAGTGAAATCCAGGTGGGAGAAAGAACAGCTAACACCCAGAGAGACTACTTTCTTGGAGATAACAGATAACCACGATCGCTCACAAGGACTGAGAATCTTCTGTAATGCTCCTGATTTCATATCAAAGATAAAATCTCGTATTGTTCTGGTGTCCAAAAGCAGGCTGGATGGATTTCCAGAGGAATTTTCAGTATCGTCAAATATCATTCAATTTAAATACTTCATAAAGTCTGAAAATGGCACTCGACTTGTACTGAAAGAAGATAACACCTTTGTCTGTACGCTGGAGACTCTTAAGTTTGAGGCTATAATGATGGCTTTAAAGTGTGGCTTTAGACTGCTGACCAGCCTGGACTGTTCCAAAGGGTCGATTGTTCACAGCGATGCACTTCATTTTATCAAGTAATTACCTGTGTCACAAACAAAGGCAACAAGCATGCAGCCAGCAAGCTTCGGAAAAGCACAGCATCAAAGGCATTCCAAATAATGTGCCCAGCCAGCTCTGTAATCAATTACTCAGAGCCCTGCTGCTAATCAATTACTGTGAGCTAACGGTATGTAAATTATATTGCTAAAAATGTCCTTCTTTAGGGTTTCCTGCAGTCTCTTACACTTAAAATGAAAACAGTGATCTTCTATACATTGTAAATAAAGACTGAATGTTTTTGTTCTTTGTTTATTTTTCCTTAGGCTGTCTTTCAATCAGAATGTCACAGATACTTTCATAATAAACAAGCATGTACATTATTGTTTATCTAAATAAATGGTAATAAAATATTTGAAGGGGCTACAAGATTTAAAATCCTCTTTACTTATGGCAAAAATCTACAAAGAAATTGAACTGGTAAAATTAACCATTGAGAGCAAAATAGATATGCAAATCTACTAAAACAGACCATAGTGAAACCAAATAGAGTGTAAGAAGGTATTAAAGCTATTGATATAATTTTTAATGGTAGGAGCCAAAAGCTTATTTATAGTTCCTGTATTGCATACTAGAATTATAACTGAATTGATGATATATTGCTGAAAATTCCTAGAAAACTGCTTGATAAAAATAAAAGCACTACTAGCTTCTTTGCTTATATTAATAATTTTAATAAAAAGTTACACACATCACTTTTAAAACAAATATTACCACTTGATGATTTCACACAGTATTATTTATTGATGTAGTCAACTGGCAGGCTGCAGTTACCCTGGCTGGTCTTGGAAGTGACAAAAATCAGCAGATTCATTTCTTTGCAGGCTGAGCTCCAACACAGCGTGGATAACTTAGTCTCAACACAGTATAGTAATACAATAATATGGGAGTTCATTTTTCAGTATCACCCTAAATATCTATTCATTTTCCAAGCTGAAAAATAGTAAAGAGCATCACTAAACATTATTCTTTTTAACTGAGTTGTGTTTAATTTCTTCATGCTAAACAGATGTTACTTTTTATAATTAAGTTTTATATATGGCTGTCTCAATAAAATAATCTAGAAACTTAGCTCTAAATGTGAGTGCATTTTCTCCTCCCAAATAACAGCTAATCATTTCTATACCACTTATTTTGGATTCTAAGAACAAATTACATCTTAAATTTGCTCCTTTAAAATTTAACCATTAAAAAAAATTAACCATTAAAACTTGTAACTAAATCTTAACTTGAATAAACTTCAACAAGAGATTTTTGAAAATCTTTACTGAGGTTACATAAATTAGCAAATATGCCAAAAGCTGGCTTATGCATATAAATTTAATTAAATTAGCAAAGCTAATATTCTCCGATCTATAACTTACTTCCAGTTACAACATCTAAAGTAACAAAAGAGCTGGCTGTTCATACTAAAAGAAATATTTTAAAATTATACAAAGAAGTCCTTTAAAAATTCACATTAAAAAAATAAAACCACATCAACCACAATATTTTCTTTCAATACAAGAAAAAAATGCTGCTACTAAAATCTAAAATTTTCTTACATACTTAAAAAGGTCTTAATTGAAAACAGAAAAAATAGTGAAATCTATTTCAGCAGTTTAGTAATTGAACTGTTGTTTATATACCTACCCTGCATATGAGCTGACTTTTCCTTGGCATTTGGACTTTCGTAATAAAAAACACTGTGGCAATTTTAGTGTTAAAGCAAGACTTGCTCTAATAGGATTTCATTATGGATAATAAAAACAGCTCTGACATCTTTTTGCTCAAGATATTTGAACAGATCTCCTTAGAAGTATTATAAATAAGGTTTTATATCAACTCACACAAAAGAGAATTTAACTGTTATAACAAATTATTATTGATGGAAACCACTAAATAAATTTGTCATTCATTTTTGTATCTGCCTCTAAAAATTTTATCTGGATGCATTTAAGTCCTCCTCAAACTTTTGATAAAGCATGATATGCTAAAACAATTAAATAATCTAGAAGTAAATTTGACTGGACTGATTACTCTTGTGTAACTTCTCATAAATGTGTATTTAAAACTCAAAATTACTTGCACTTGGATTTACATAATCATATTGTGTTTTAAGTATATAGAAAGTATCTATTTTTAAATTTTGCTGTTTTCTAAAAATATCTGGAAATATTTTCCATTAAAAAAATCAAGAAATCATACAAAATGCTGATTGTAAGTCAGAGTGAGTCTGCCATATTTTTGTTTTCAGTCACTGAAGAATTTTTCTCCAATCTTTCCTCCAAAGAATAAATCACAAAGTAACTCTTTATCTTCCTTTTCAGAAGGTAATAAAAAGTAGGTTACTATACCTGCCATGAGCCAAACATATACACCCTTGTAATAGAAAATATCCCACAGTGACTGCAGCACTGCCCTTAAAATATGAAAAATAACACACAGCTATGGTGTACTATATTTCTAAAATGTATATGGCAGCATGCAGAATAAAATACTTAAGATGCTTTTCAAATAATGTAAGAAACTATTACCCTGGGCTGAAGATGATGATACTGATTAAGCCTATTCAGTTAATTTTTTAAAAGAAAATTACTTACACTTTTAATGCTATCTTTAAGATGATACTAAGAGGTAACATTGTTTTATCACATGCCAAATGATATGCTATGAACATATATTATTTCATTAACCCTCAACTGACCCTAAGAAAGTATTATTATTCTTTCCTTCTTATAGATGATGCAGGGATTCAGAGAGCTAAGAATCCTGCTGAGGTCATACAGTCATTAAGATGTAAAGATGGAACAAAGATTTGAAACCAAGGTACTCTAGTTCCAGAGCCAGCAGGAACCATGTCTGCTTTTGCAGGCCACTTTCATCTCTAACACCTAGAAACTGGCTTAAAACAGGCATTCATGAGTATGAGCTGAACATAGAATAACAAAACACAGGTATGCCTCACTTGTTAAAAATCTTATAATGTAGGTACTCCTGAAATTTGAGAGAAAACAATTTTGGAAAAGCAAATAATATTCTTATTTATTTTTTTAAAAAGATTTTGTTCTTTTATTTTTAGACAGAGGGGAAGAGAGGGAGAAAAAGAGTGAGACACTGATGTGAGAGAGAAACATCCATTGGATGTCTCTCAAAGTTGTCCTGTTCAGGGACTGAGCCTGCAACTCAGGCATATGCCCAGACCAGGAATCGATGTACTGACCTCTTTCCTGGTTTACGGGACAATGCCCACCTCACTGAGCCACATCAGTCAGGGCACAAATAATATTTTTAATATTATGTCATTTAAAGAACATGACATGAATCATCTCACAAGAGTAAAGAATATCCTAAATCAGTCTATTGGTTAACCTACATTTTCACATATCAGGTTAAATGAAAAGGAGGTTAACTTTTTATGACTTGTACAGTCCACAGAACTCATGTGTTATGAAGAAAAAAAGTCACAATGAAACACACATGGGCTCTGGAATCAGACTTCAGTTCGGACACAATTGACTCCCACTAACTTGTTTACACAACTGTAATCAAGATTCTTAACTTCTTTGAACTTCAACATCCTCATAGTGAAATGGAGATAATAATGATTAGTTGCTAGAGTTTTTATAAGGCTTAAATAAAATTCTAAATTATATGTAAAGTGCATCACCCATCATAGACCTTCAATAAGCACTGGTTATTATCCTGTGTAAAGGTATCTCCATGACATAACCATGAATAATAGGAACAAATATGCACATTTACATTAATTAGACTTTCCACTTAGACATGAACAGAATGGAGAACTTTAACAAATACAAACTTAATACTGTGATACATACGGCAAGACACAAAATACACCTTAAATTGCTCCAGGCAAATACAGTTTTCATTTATATTAGTTTAAAATTATATAGGAAGTTTTTTGGGACTTTGACCTAGCTTCTTGTACAAAATAAGCAGTGTTTGCTGCCGTCATGGCTACCGCCTCTAGAGCTCGTGGAGCTCCAGCCAAAGGAGAGGAAGGGTAAATAAAAAGGTCTCTGTACCACAGCTCCTACAAAGCAGACTGCCTGCAAAGTGACTGGTGGCAAAACGCCAAGGAAGCAACTGGGTACCAAAGCTGCTCGCAAGAAAGCACCCTCTACTGGATGGTTATCAAGAAACTTTGTTGTTACAGGCCTGGTAACATGGCACTTGGTGAAATTAGATGTTATGAGAGGTGCACTGAAATTCTGATTCACAAACTTCCCTACCAGCATCTGGTGTGAGAAATAGATCAGGACTTCATATCTGTGCTGAGAACAGCTATTGGTGCTTTACAGGAGGCAAGAGAGGACTGTCAGGTTGACATTTTTGAGGACACCAACCTGTGTCATGTTTGTCATGTCTTTCCATGACAAAAATGTAAAATTATGCCAAAAGACATCCAGCTACTACACTGCATACATGGAGAATGAGCTTAAGAATCCACTATGATGGGGAAACATTTCATTCTTTTTTTAAAAAATTTTATTTATTTACCTTTAGAGGGAAAAAGAAGGAGAAAGGGAGAGAAATATCAATGTATGGTTGCCTCTTGTGGGTACCCCGCTAGGAACTGGCCTGCAACCCAGGCACGTGCCCTGGCTGAAAACAGAACCGCAAGCCCTTGGCTCGCAGGCCTGCGCTCAACCCACTGAACTACACCAGCCAGGGCTGGAACATTTAATTTTTTTTTAAATTCCTCTTCTTCCTGTTCTGAACATAACATATCTTTTCTCCATGGGGTCAAAGGGAACTTAAGTATGATTGCAAGTGGAAAACAAGAGAGCAGAAAAATGGTATTGGCAGTTTTTCCATTTTAATTTGTATATGAATTTTTAAAACATAAATGTAGGGACATAAAACTTTAATGTACAACAAAAGGTTTCAGTGAACTAGTTTCAACAGTTGAACTTTATAACAATTTAAATAAACCTGTTAAATTTTCTGGACCATTCCAGCATTTAGATTTTTTTAAACAAATACGTAAATTTCTACCTTCCGGCCAAAATGGAGGCATAGGTGGACACACTGTGCCTCCTTGTACAACAAAAATTAAGGACAACAAAAATTTAGAAATAAAAAAACAACCAACACACAGAGACTGTACGGAAGTCGGGCAACCATTCATCCATACCAGTAAGAAGGGCAGAGTCGGCAGCCGGCAAAGAGGGGTCACAGCAGAAAAAAGTGGCAATTGGCAGACCCCGGACTCGGGGAGGCAACAAGCAGACCCAGTGAGGCATGCAAGGCAGTTGGCTGACCGCAGACACACATCGCATGCAGATAAACCACGCAAAAAACAGGCAGTGAGACAGACTCCTCAACCCAGGGCCCCAGCACCAGGGAAATAAAGCCTAAAGACACCAATTGAAAACACTTGCCGGGCTTGAGGTGGTGGGAGAGACTCCCAGCCTCACAGGAGAGTTCGTGGAGTGACTCACAGGATCCTAGAATGTACACAAGCCCACCCACCTGGGAACCAGCACCCGAAGGGGCCAATTTGCTTGTGGGAAGAGGCAGAAGAGACTGAAATCTGAGAGAGCGGAGCAAGCACCATTATTCCCTCTCTGACCCTGCCCCCACATACAGCGTCACAGCCCAGCAACTGGGTTGCCCTGCCCTGGTGCACATCTAAGGCTCCACCCCTCATACATAACAGGTGCAACCTGACCAAAAAACATGGCTCAAACAGAAGAACAAATCAAACCCCCACACCCAATACTTTTAAGTGGCCAAGAGATAGCCAACCTATCAGATGCACGGTTCAAAACACTGGTGATCAGGAAGCCCACAGAACTGGTTGATTTTGGTCACAAATTAGATGAAAAAATGAAGGCTACACTAAGTGAAATGAAGAAAAATGCACAGGGAACCAACAGTGATGGAAAGAAAACTGGGACTCAAATCAATGGAGTGGACCAGAAGGAAGAATGAAACCACCAAACAGAAAAGAATGAAGAAAGAAAAATTTTTAAAAAATGAGGAGTGGCTTAGGAACCTCCAGGACATCTTTAAATGTTCCAACATCCGAATTATAGGGGTACCAGAAGGGGAAGAGGAATGGCCACGAGTAGAAAAGTTATTTGAACAAATAATAAAGGAGAATTTCCCCAATCTGGCAAAGGAAATAGACTTCCAGGATCCAGGAAGCTCAGAGAGTCCCAAAGAAGTTGGACCCAAGAAGGAACACACCAAGGCACATCATCATTACACTAGCCAAGATGAAAATGAAGGAGAGAATCCTAGAAGCAGCAAGAGATAAGGGGACTGTCACCTACAAAGGAGTTCCCATTAGACTGTCAGCTGATTTCTCAAAAGAGACCTTACAGGCAACAAGGGGCTGAAAAGAGGTATTCCAAGTCATGAAAACCAAAGACCTACAACCAAGATTGCTCTATCCAGCAAAGCTTTCATTTAGAATGGAAGGGCAAATTAAAGTGCTTCTCAGGTAAGACCAAATTCAAGGAGTTCATCATCACCAAGCCCTTATTATATGAAATGTTAAAGGGACTTATCTAAGAAAAAGAAGATAAAAAAGATGAACAGTGAAAGGACAGCAAACTCACAGTTATCAACAACCACACCTAAAACAAAAGCAAATTAAGAGGACAGCTAGATCAGGAGTGAACCATAGAAATGAAGATCACATGGAGAGTTAGCAACAGGGGATTGGGAGGAGAAGGGGGGAGAAGGTACAGAAAATAAGTAGCATAGACAGTAGATAGAAAATAGATAGGGGGGAGGGTAAGAATAGTAGGGGAAATACAGAATCTAAAGAACGTGAGACACTTGTTCGTGAACTAAAGGGGGGGAATGGTGGGGGAGGGGTGTGCAGGATGGAGGGGAATGTAGGGGGGAATAGAACAAATGTAATGGCATAATCAATAAAAAAACTTAAAAAAAAGAAGAGACTATGGTTATTTCTCTGAGATACATAGTCATGTAAACTTATTACGGAGGCTCCAATTAACTTTTCTCCCCCCACTTATTTACTTCTAATATTTTTTTCTGACAAAAACGTGTAAAGGCATTTGTGCAAAGTGAATGTCAGTTGAATCAGTGATGCAGTTAATTTACATGAATTACTTTTCATGAATTTTATAATCTTGAGATGAAACTGTTTCCCAAAAATGATAGTTTTTCCAGCTAATGTGATACTGCACACAGAATATTTTCCCTTGCAAGTGTTCTCCTGAGTAAATTATATCCAAATGGCTTTTATGTAGTTATTTCAATAAAACTGGAGAATATAGAGAATCTGCATATATTAAAAACTAGGGCCCCGAAGTCAGAAATAGGGATCAGAAGTGGCATATGAGAAAACCTTCCGAGATCATAACATTGTTATGAACAATGACTGTTCATAACAGATTTGAAGTCAAAAATAAAGAAAAGGGTAGAGATGATTACCCAGTGGGGCGAAGGGGAGATTGTAATGAAACCCAATGATGACATTAGCAGTCTGGTCAGCATACAGGGTGGGAGCAGAGATAGCTGAGGGAAATGATGGTGATCAGTGGGAATGGTAAAAAGCAGCTGACTAAGATAGCAGCAAAAATAGGCAGCAATTAGTGGAGTGAAAGCAATATTTGCAGTGACACAGCCATTAAAAAATGATGTGCCCTAAAATATTTTAGCTTCCTATTTAAAATCTATCTGAACCTCAGCCTTAGGACATTTGGGTCTATTAACATATGCTTTACATGCAGTATCCCTAGGTCTTAAGGGTTTACAATCATTTGGATGCAGACATTCAGAAAAAGAAGGCTGAGGATCAAAGAACATGTCAGTGCTCTCAAAAAAGACAGAAACTGACTAGGGACAAGGTTTTAAAGTTCAGGTAGTTTATTTGCAAGGTGATCCCAGAACACTGAAAGAGAACTGAGGAAAGAGATGGAAGAGGAAAGAAGTCCATCTCAATAAAGGCATAAATTTAGAACACTGTTACCACCTGTGTACCACTGTGGAAAAGTATTGCCTAATCCTGCTGCAGAATTCTGAAGACAGGTAAAGACATGTGCCTGGAGTTATCCCACCTGAAGTCTGTTAAGAGAGCCGGGTATGCACATACCAACTCCTGTCAGCTTGGGGTGAGAGAGGCTCCCAAACAGAGTGAACACCCTCCAGGTGAGCACAGTACCTGCCAGCAGAGAAAGCTCTCCAGACAAGATCGGACACTGAGATTTAACAGCTGGCTAGTGTGCACAGAAATGAAAGGGGCTGAGGGACTATAGGCAAGCACTGAGAGCATCTAAGGCATTTATACCACAGTCCCTAATCCATGGGAGTCTGTCCCTAACTTTGGAATGTAAGAAATATCACCCTTTACATATAAGCTGCAAAAAAATAAATAAATAAAAAGACTAAAAACTGCTCTAAATCCTCATTTTTCTTTGCTAAATAGTATACGTGTTACCCACAAGAAACGGCTTAACTGTGGTTCCGGCCAAGATGGAAGCATAGGCAGAAATGTTTTGCTTCCTCTCACAACCAAAAGGAGGAAAATAACCAACTTAAAAACAATAAACAACCAGAAGTGCCAGAATCAAACTGCATCGAACTCTGACCACCAAGGAGATAAAGAAACATTCAACCAGACTGGTAGAAGTGGCAGAGATGGGAGACAGTCCAGCAGAGAGGACATGAGGCAAGGCAGCAAACCACGTGGGTGAGGTGGGGCTGGCTGAACAAAAAACTAAAGACTCAAAGCTAGCTGTAAAATACAGCAGGGGTTGCAATGGCAGGAGAAATTCCAAGTCTCATGGGAGAGGGGCATTGGAAAGTGGGGCTAGAGTAGAACCCCATTGGAGCAAGTGACATTGTTCCCTCTTTGACTCTTCCCCCATGGACAGCACCACAATGTAGCAAAAAGGGTTGCCTTGCTCTAGTGAATACCTAAGGCTCCGCCCTCCTACAACATAACAGGTGTGCCAAGACAAAGAAATATGGCTCAAATTAAAGAACAGATCAAAACTCCAGAATAAGAGCTAAGTGACAAGGAGACAGACAACCTACCTGATGCAAAGTTCAAAACCCTGGTAATCAGGATGCTCACAGAATTTATTGAGCTCGGTCACAAAATGAAGGCTATACAAAGTGAAATAAAGGGAAATATATAGGGAACCAACAGTGAAGGGAAGGAAACTGGGACTCAAATCAATGATCTGGAACAAAAATAAATAAATAAACATCCAACCAGAACAAAATGAAGAGACAAGAATTCAAAAAAATGAAGAGGCTGAGGAACCTCTGGGACAACTTTAAGCACTCTAACATTCAAATCATAGTGCTGCCAGAAGGAGAAAAACAAGAGCAAGAAATTGAAAACTTAATTGAAAAAAATAATGGAGAACTTCCCCAATCTGGCAAAGGAAATAGATTTCCAGGAAGTCTAGGAAGCTCAGAGAGTCCCAAAGAAATTGGACCCAAGGAGGAACACACCAAGGCACATAACCATTAGGTTGCCCAAGATTAAAGATAAAGAGAGAATTTTAAAAGCAGCAAGAGGAAAGGAGAGAGTTCCCTACAAAGGAATTCCCCTAAGACTATCAGCTGATTTCTCAAAAGAAACCTTACAGGCACGAAGGGACTGGAAAGAACTATTCGAAGTCATGAAAGGCAAGGTCCTACATTCAAGATACTCTATCCAGCAAAACTATCATTTAGAATGGAAGGGCAGATAAAGTGCTTCCTAGATAAGGTAAAGTTAAAGGAGTTCATCATCACCAAGCCCTTATTATATGAAATGTTAAAGGGACTTATCTAAGAAATAGAAAAAGATCAAAACTATAAACAGTAAAATGACAACAAACTCGTAACTATCAACAAATGAACCTAAAAATAATTAAAAATTTTAAAGAACTAAGCAAACTAGAACAGGAACAGAACCAGAGAGATGAAGATCACATGTAGGGTTTTCAGAGGGAAGGGAAAGAATGGGGGAATGGGAATGTACATAATCGGAAGGACTAAAATAGATGGGGAGAGGTTAAGAATATAGGAAACAGAGAAGCCAAAGAACTTGTATGTACCTCCCATGGGCATGAACTTAGGGGGCAGGAATGCTGGAGGGTTGGGGGGGATGAAAAAAATCTATAGGGTAGATGGGGGTAAGGGGGAGAAAAAAATTGAGAAAACTGTAATAGCATAATCAATAAAACATACTTAAAAAAGGAGAAACTGCTTAACTATGACACAAGTTAGTAAGAAAAAACATCTGACAAATCCTTATAGTCACTGACTTTGGCATAGTTATATAAGAAGAAACTGATGATGTAAACAGTCCTGGGTGGTATGTTTTTTCCTTTGAGCAGAAAAGGCTAGAAAAGAAAGCTACAACTTTCAACTATAAAATAATTTTCAAGAAAGGCTCTTTTAGATGGAAACCAAATATATATCTATATAAAAACACTATGTGTTTATTGAGGATTTATCCCCTTCTTTTGGAAGAGCTAATGATACAGTATAAACAAGAAACTGTGGACTAACGCATAAGCAGAGAATTCTTAAAAAAATAATTCACTGGAAATTTTTGCAAACACAGTGGCTTTTCACAGCATACTGGCTCTCTCAGTGCTTCACCTCTGCATAGGCTACAGCCACTTACTTGTTCTGTTTTGTTCTCACATTATTTATTTAGTGCCTATTTACTTAAAAAAAGAATAAATGCCACCCTGGCTGGTGTAGCTCAATGGATTGAGTGTGTGGGCCTGTGAACCACACAAGCGCGGTTCAACTCCCAGTCAGGGCACATGCCTGGGTTATGGGCCAGTTCCCAGCGGGGGACTCACGAGAGGCAACCATACATTGATGTTTCTCTCCTTCCCTTCCTCTCTAAAGATAAATAAATAAAATCTAAAAAAAAATAAATTAAATTAAAAAATAAAATAAAAAAGAATAAATGCCTATTTATTTATTTATTAAAGAGAAAGGGAAGGGAAGGAAAAAGAAGAAAAGAGAAGCATCAATCAGTTGCCTTTCTCACTCGCCCCACTGGGGGCTTGGCTAGCAATACAGGCCTGTGTCCTGACCAGAAATCAAATGGGGGATGTTCAAGGTCAACCCCCAACTCACTGTGCCACACCAGTCCGGGGTAAATAACACTTTTAATTCCCTTCATCATATAAATTCTTATATTACGTACTTCTATTTTATTGTTAACTTTTATTTTAAAAGTCCTCTATTTCTCAGGTTTGACAAGATGTTCTTCTTTCTAAAGGTATCTGTTTATTAAGTTTCTGAAATCTGAAAACAATGTGTGACATTCAGTAAACACAGCTTAAGTACCCTCCCCCCACCTACCCCAACACTGTCACAAATTTGACATCAGTGCTTTGGTACAGATCTAGAATGATCTTCTATTCTGTCACTTTATCAGCCAACTTCCTCAAACAGTTTTATAAAAAGACTGCTGCTTCATGAAGGATGAAGGCAAATACAAATGATTTGATGAAGTATATTTTCTCCAGTGGTACCTTTACAAGTAGATATTGTAAGCTGCATAATTGCAAATACTGTGACTTCAGATAGAGCTGGATTTATGAATTAGAAAACAGACCAAATTGAAGGGGGGAGTGGTCAAGAACTCCTGGAATTTGAGCATTCAATTGTTTCCACTGACTAAACGACATTTTGGAATTATTGTTCATTTTTTAGGTATCATAACAGTAGAGTGGTCATATATATCTTTAAAAAGGAATCCTGATAGAGACATATACAGAAGAATTTAAGGATGGAATGATGTATTGTGTGAGATTTTCTTTAAAATAATCCTGTGAGGCTGCTGTCTGAGGAGTAGCCACTCTGAGTCTCACTGCTTCACTAATATACTCTTTCACTTTAAACTCTAAAAATAATAATAATAGCATGGCTGGAGTATAGCTAAAACAAGAATGACCATATGTTGATAATTTGAAGTTGGATGATAGGTATATGCAAGTCCACTATACTATTTCTCTACTTTTATATATACTTAAAAACTTTCCACAATGAAAAGTTAAAAATAAAGGGGGAGGGGGTGACATGGTAAAGAAAAGAAAGTTTATTTTTCTGTCCTGGTAAGCTGCTTAATTTATCATGAAAAGCCCCATAAAAAGTTCCTGTCTAATAATCTATAGGGAAGAAATTGGCCAAAGTTCAATTTTTACATTGCCTTTTCCCCCTTTATTACATATTAATATTAAGCTTAAAATTAAAGAATTATATCAAGCTTGAATTAAAGTGGGTGAGACAGAAGCAGAACTTGTAGAGTATGAAAAAATATGCTTTAATGATCGTGGTAAACACTCAAAATTGTTTTAAAGGAGAAATCTGACAAACAATGGCTAATGAAAAAATTGAGTACTTAAGAGTAGATATTTAAAAAGAAAAACTGTATAAAACGAAACCACAAGAACAGTCTCCTGTAAGTTCATACATTTCTACTTACATAACAAAAGAGAGGGAAAAAGGAAGAAGGAAAAAGGGGAGAAACAGAAGAATAGGAGAACAACAAAAAATGACTACTGGGAAGGCAAATAGGTTCTGGTCACTCCTGTTGGCTCCTTCAAAAAGAACATTTACAGTAGACCCCCCTTTACCTGCAGTTTTGCTTTCTGTGGCTTCACTCTCACAGTCAACTATGGCCCAATAATATTAAATTAAAAAGTCCAGAAATGCACAATTCATAAATTTTAAATTGCATGTCTGAATAGCATGATGAAACCTTGAGCCATCCTGCACCTGGCCAGGTAACATCATACCTTCATCCAATGCATCCACATTATATTCAATCCCCACCCATTAGTCATTTAGTAGTCATCTAGGTTATCTGAATGACTGTTGCAGCATCACAACACTCTTGTTCATGCAACTCTTATTTTACTTAAAAAATGACCCCAAAGCCATTCACATAACTTGTGTTACAGTATATTGCTATAACTGTTCTATTTTTTATTATTAATTTCTTATTGTCTAATCTATAAATTAAATTTTATCATAGCTATGAATGTATTGGGAAAACACAGTATATATAGGGTGCTTACTACCCACGGTTCCAACCACCCCCTGGGATTCTTGGAATGTTAACCTCTATGAATGGGGGTGAGGGAGTACTGTATTTTATAACTTTAATATCATCAGTAGTTACACCAAACTGACTGTCAACTACAAATAATATAGTTTACCTTATATTACACCAGAATTTTTCACCCTTGGCACTACTGACATTTTGGGCTCAATAATACTTTGTTGTCAGAAATGTCCTGATATAGTAGGATATGCTGATCACTAGATGCCAGTAACACACTCTAAGTTGTGACAATCAAAAATATCTCTAGATGTTTTTGATTATCTCTCCCCGCCAAAGTTACTCTTGGATAAGAGCCACTACACTAGATAACATACGAGTATATGAGTATATATCTAAAAATGTATCAGGACTTCCGCCAAGATGGAGGCGTAGGTGGAAACACTTTGCCTTCTTGCACAACCAAATCTAAAAACAATAAAGTTTTAGCAACAAACATGCAGCCAAGTCACAGAAAATCGAACAATACAGAGTCCGACAACAACAAACTGCTGAGCTAAACCAGTGAGCGGGGCAGAGCCAGCAGCGCAGTGGGTCGGGCAGAAAAGATCCCTCGACCCAGATGCACAGGCAGCCAAGGGGTCGGATCCCAGGTGTGGGGTAACGAGGGGCGGACCCAGTGAAGGCTCAGGGCGGCTGGCTGACCACGGTCGCGCATTTGCGTGCAGATAAACCAGCGAAGAAGTGAGCATTGAGACAGACCTCGCAGGCTGGGCAGGAGGGAGCAGAGAGGACTACCACTGCTCCCTCTCTGACCCCACCCCCACATACAGCATCACAAACCAGCGACCTAGGTGGCCCCGACCTGGTGAACACCTAAGGCTCCTCTCCTCAAACGTACCAGGCGCGAACAGATCAAGACATGGCTCAAGAACAACTCAGAGCCCCAGAGCCCATAAATCTAAGCAATGAAAAACTTGCCAACCTATCAGAGGCACAGTTCAAAACACTGGTGATCAGGATCTTCACAGAACTGGTTGATTTTAGTCACAAATTAGAGGAACATATGAAGGCTAAACTAATTGAAATCAAGGGAAAAGCACAGGAAAGCAATAGTGATAGGAAACTGGTAATCAAATCAAGGGAGTAGACCAGAAGGAAGGAAAAAAATGACCAAACAGAAAAATATGAAGAAACAAGAATTCAAAAAAATGAGGAGAGGCTAAGGAACCTCTAGGACATCTTTAAATGCTCCAACATCTGAATTATAGGGGTACCAGAAGGGGAAGAAGAACAGCCACATGTGGAAAACTTATTTGAACAAATAATAAAGGAGAACTTCCCCATTTTGGCAAAGGAAATAGACTTCCAGGAAATCCAGGAAGCTCAGAGAGTCCCAAAGAAGTTGGACCCAAGAAGGAACACACCAAGGCACATCATCATTACATTAGCCAAGATTAACATGAAGGAGAGAATCCTAGAAGCAGCAAGAGATAAGGGGACAGTCACCTACAAAGGAGTGCCCATCAGACTGTCAGCAGATTTCTCAAAAGAGACTTTACAGGCAAGAAGGGGCTGGAAAGAAGTATTCCAAGACATGAAATCCAAAGACTTACATCCAAGATTGCTCTATCCAGCAAAGCTTTCATTTAGAATGGAAGGGCAGTTAAAGTGCTTCCCAGATAAGATCAAATTCAAGGAGTTCATCATCACTACGCCCTTATTATATGAAATGTTAAAGGGACTTATCTAAGAAAAAGAAGATAAAAAATAGGAACAGTGAAAGGACAGCAAACTCACAGTTATCAACAACCACACCTAAAACAAAAGCAAACTACAAGGACAGCTAGATCAGGAGCAGAACCATAGAAATGAAGATCACATGAAGGGTTAGCAACAGGGGAGTGGGAGAAGTGGGGAGAAGGTATAGAAAATAAGTAGCATAAACAGTAGATAGAAAATAGGAGGAGGGCAAGAATAGTTTGGGAAATATAGAATCTAAAGAACTTGAGACACGTGGTCATGAACTAAAGGGGGGAATGGTGGGGGAGGGGTGTACAGGGTGAAGGGGGTAAGCAGAACTGTAATGGCATAATCAATAAAATTTTAAAAATAAAAATGTATTCTTGAGAGAGAAGATGGCGGCAATGAGATAGGTGGGAGTGGAGTCTACTTCATCCTGCACATGGGTGAAAAACCTAGCCAATCTACTGAGGAACAGAGCGAACAGCAAATAGTATCCCAGCATATATGAAGATTGGAGACCAAAAATTGTAGAGGACATTGAAAAATCGCTGCGAACCAGGCAATCGCGGTTTGATTCCCAGTCAGGGCACATGCCTGGGTTGCAGGCCGGTTCCCTGCAGGCCAGTTCCCAGCAGGGGATGTGCAAAGGGCAACCATACATTGATGTTTCTCTCCCTCTCTCCTTCCCTTCCCCTCTAAAGGTAAATAAATAAAATTTAAAAAAAAAAAAAGAAAAATCAGATGAGTAGGTAGAAACTGTGAACACCAGGATACCTGCTGAAAGAGGAAGCCCAATAACAAAGGAACCACCAACAGATAACAACGGAAGAAGGTGAAGGAGGGAGTGAAAGCCACAGTAACTCAACCCAGGACCTATCTGGAAATACAACTAAATACTGGAGAAATTACTCAGAAAAAACAACTGAACAAGAGCAAGACAGAATCCTCAAAACCTTGTACGCACAGAAGAACCAACTTCAACACAACCTATCCATACCTACAGAATAGAATACAAAACGTGGTAGACAGAGGAACTTTCAGTTAACCAGCTGTTGGGAAGGGCACACAAAACAAAGACTCTACAACAATCAAAACCCAAAAACAAACACAGAGCCAACATAAATGACAGTCCAAGACCAGTGGGCTCGGGAGATCAAGGAGACTGCACCACTAAATCTCATAGGCATTCTACTATAGAAGCTCACACTATAAACCCAGGGAGTCAGAACAGATAAATTTAAGAAGGAGAGGCTACCAGAGTCTCACAAACAATGGGAAGACAAAAAAACAAACAAACCACAAATGAAAGGAAAGGAGTAAGCCTCAGAAAGAATGCTAAAACAAATAGAGGCAAGTAAACTATCAGATCAGAGGGGAATAAATGACTAGAGACTAAAAAAAAAAAAAATCAAAGGATCAATATATCCAGGGGCTGATTCTTTGAAAAGATAAACAAAATTGACAAAGCTTTAACCAGACTCATCAAGAAACAGAGAGAGGGAGGACACAAATTAATAAAGTCAGGGAAGCTTCTAGTCAGATGGTGACACAGGCAGATATGGTTCACTTCCTTACACGATCACCTCAAAATTGCAACTAAAATATAGAACTATCACTCGGCAATGCCAGAAATTGGGTTGAATGGAAGTGTGACAACCATGGAACTGAAGAAACCACATCCACTCCTAGACTGGTAGGAGGGGCGCAGACATGTAACACACTGGACTCACACCCACATGGAAAAAAATTCAGGAGTGGTATCTTGGGAGTGAGGAGTCCCAGACTAGAATCAGTGCCCCCAGAGCAGGATTCCAATGCTATGAAGTTAAGTCCCCACAACTTCTGGCTGTGAAAACCAGCAGGGATTGGGTTGGTGGAGGAGGCTGCTGGAGCCCTAAGCAGTTCTTCTTGGGAAACCCACACAGGGACTCACCTACTCAGACTTGCTCCCTCTGAGCTCCAGGACCGGGGTGGCAGCTTGAAGGGCACCAGTGGTATACAGGGAGAGACTGAAGTGTTTGGCATTTGGGCGAGCAGAGACCATCGTCCCTTTGCTGAGCCCTTCCCTCTACAGAGCAGGAAGGCTGGTGCCATATCTGAGACTCCATCAACCTGGCTAATATTGTGTGACCCACCTAGGGAATCCACAGAAGCTCTACCCCACCAAACTCACGGGCCCACCCAAGCTAGTTTTCCATAAGAATGGCTGGACTTGGCTCCTAAATGCTATCAAACAAGCAACACCAGGCTTTAAGAGCCCTAGCAGCAGCCATATTAGAGTCACAGTTTGGCTTCACCTAGGAATCTCAAATCCTAGCACAAGTAGCAGCCATCTCAGATTGCTTTACAGCTCAGGCAGAGTATACGGGGGAAAAGACAGGTGGGAATTGAACTTGGTCTGCAGTCCAATTGAACTTGGTCTACTGGATGACCTTGGTCTTGGTCATCCAGTAAACCCCAGGGCAGGGGTGTCAAACTCATTTTTGCTGGGGGCTACATCAGCCTCACAGTTGTCTTCAAAAGGCCAAATGTAATTTTAGAACTGTATAAATGTAATCACTCCTTCACTAGGGGCAAGAAGATCGGTGCTGCCGCTGGTAGAAACAAGGTACCAGGCCAGATAAAACAAGGAG
The DNA here is from genome assembly GCF_021234435.1 of Artibeus jamaicensis. Classification (NCBI taxonomy): domain Eukaryota; kingdom Metazoa; phylum Chordata; class Mammalia; order Chiroptera; family Phyllostomidae; genus Artibeus; species Artibeus jamaicensis. The sequence goes on from NW_026521822.1 coordinate 2,586,142, forward strand.
GGCCAGATTCAGCCCATGAGCCGTGTGCTTGACACCTGTGCCTAGAAGCCAATCCACCCAATGGACAACTACAGACCACACAGGAGCACCATCATCTGACCCCTGCATAGCTGATCTTCCATAGAGGGAAGACGGTGGTGGTCAGTGGTCACAGACAATTCTTGCAACTGACTGGCCTGGGTAAATCCCTCCCAATGATCTGCAAATAGCAACCAAGGCTCAACTACAAGATGAAGGTGTGTGTGCTCAGACCAACCAAAGGGTGCACCTACAGTACCCAACTTGGGTAATAGTGGAGGCTATGCTACTGGACCTTACAGGATACCCACTACATTAGGCCACTCTACCAAGGCCGCTCAAAGCAGTTCTACCTAATACATAGAAACAAGGAGGCTGCCAAAATAGAGAGACAGAGAAACATGGCCCAAGTGAAAGAACAGATCAAAACTCTAGAAAAAGAGCTAAATAAAATGGAGATAAGAAATCTATCAGATGCAGAGCTCAAAACATTCTGGATGCTTTGGAACTTAGTAAGGACCTTAGCAACATAGCAAGACCAAGTCAGAAACAAAAAATACACTAATGGAAATAAAGAACAATTTACAAACAGCAGTAGAGTGAATGAAGTCAAGAATCAAATCAGTGATTTGGAATATAAGGAAGCAAAAACCAACCATGTATAACAAAAAGAAAAAAGAATCCAGAAAAATGAGGATAGTATAAACAGCTTCTGGGACAACTTCAAGAAGTCCAACAGTCTCCTCATAGGAGTGCCAGAAGGAGGGAAAAAAAAGAGCAAAAAATTGGAAATCTATCTGAAAAACTAGTGAAAGAAAACTTCCCTAATTTGGCGAAGGAAACAAACACAGAAGTCCACAAAGCACAGAGTCCCAATTATGATGAATACACAGTTACACTCCAAGACACATCATTATTAAAAGGCCAAAGGTTAAAGATAAAGAAAGACTCTTAAAAGAGAAAAGTAGTTAGTTACTGGAAGGCTGCCAGATGAGTTGGGGGAAGGGGACAATGGGTGAAGAGGTGAGGGGATTAAAAAAAGTACAAATAAGCCCTGGCTGGTGTAGCTCAGTGGATTGAGTGTGGGCCTGCCAACCAGAGGATTGTGGTTTGATTCCCAGTCAGGGCACATGCATGGGTTGCAGGCCAGTTCCCAGCAGGGAACACATGAGAGGCAACCATACATTGATATTTCTCTCCCTCTCTCCTTCCCTTCCCCTCTAAAGATAAATAAATAAAATCTTAATAAAAAAAAGTACAAATAGGTAGTTACATAATAGCCTTGGGATGTAATAGGACATGGAGTAGCCCAAGAACATATACGCATTACCCATGCACATGAACAATGCAGGGGGGAATGCCTGAGGGAGTATGGGGTGCTGGATAGAAGAGGCTGGCAAAGGAAAAATGAGGACAACTATAATATCAATAAAATGTTATTTTCAAAAAGATAACAGTGGTGAGCTAGACGCCTGCAGTTCTCCTCCTTGAGGGTGGAGAAGGAGAGGCCCTAGGTGGAGAGGGGGAAAGAACAGGACAACCGTAATAGCACAATCAATAAAATATAATTTAAAAAACAATAAAATCAGGAATGAAAGAAGAGAAGAAACTGATACCACAGCAAGACAAAGACTGTAAGAAAATGCTAAAAACAACTAAATACCAAGAAATTGGAGAACCTGGGCAAAATAGATAAATTTCTAGAAACACACAATCTTCCAAAAACAATCAGGAAGAAGCAGAAAACCTGAATAGACTTATAACAACTAATGAAACTGAAACAGTAATAAAAAATAATTCCCAGCAAACAAAAAGTCCTAGACCAGATGGTTTCAAAAGTGAATTTTACCAATCAAAGAACTAACACCTATCCTTTTCAAACTATTCCAAAAAAAAAATTCCAGAACAGGGAAGACTTCCAAGCTCTTTTACAAGGCTAGTATTCCTAATTCCAAAAGCAGGTAAAGATACAACAAATAGAGAAAACTGTAGGCCAATATCCTTGATAAGCACAGGTGCTAAAATTCTCAACAAAATACCAGCAAATGATATCTAGCAATACTTTAAAAAGATCATTCACCATGATCAAGTGGGATTTATCCCAGGGGTAAAAGATTGGTATAATATTTGCAAATCAATAAATGATACATAACATAAAAAACGAAAGGTAAAAATCACATGATCAGAGCCATAGACGCAGAAAAAGCATTTGATAAAATTCAGCAGCCACTTATGATAAAAACTCTTATGAGTAAAACGGGAATATATGGGTCATATATAAATAATAAAGGCCTACAGGGAACTGGTCCGCACAGCAGTGGCGAATGCAGCTCAGCCCTGGTTTAGAAAACCAACAGGCGCAAGGTGGCACATAGGAGCCAGGCCCACAGATGGGCTTTCCCATGGGGAACCAGGCCTGCATTGTACCTAGGCTGCTTTGATGCTTGCTTTTGCTAAAACTCCCCAACCGTGAAATGTTTAATGTGTATCTTTGAAGTGACTTCCTAAAGTCTGTGCTAAACCTCCCAAGGAGGGAGTATAACCAGTTCAACCACTTTTTCTCTTGCATTTGCAACATCCTTTTCTTTGTTATCCATAAGAAACACTCAGCAACATCCTTTTCTTTGTTATCTGTAAAAGTAATCACCTAAAGCAATAATGAATCTGAGCATAATGAATGAGAACCTTCTTTGATACAATGCTCCCAGAAAGCAATAAAAGCCTGTCCAGGCAAGGGTCAGGGCACCCTCTCACTCAGAGTGGCCATGCCATCCCTTTTTCTCCACAGGACTTCTGAAGTCCATGTGAATTTGTTCTTCGCATCCACAACACCATGGACCCCACTGGTCAGGGTCTGCATCAAAGGCCGTATACAAAAAATCTATAGCCAACTTCATACTCAATGGGCAAAAACTAAAAGCTTCTCCCTTAAGATCAGGAACAAGACAAGGATGTCCATTTTCAACACTCTTATTCAACATAGTACTGGAAAGCCTCACCACAGTGATCAAAGAAGAAGAAACAAAAGGCAGCCAAAGCGGGAAAGAAGAAGTAAAACTGTCATTCACAGACAACAGGATAGTGTACACAAAAAACCCTACAGGCTCCACCAAAGAACTACTAGATGTAATAAATGAATTAGGCAAAGTAGCAGGACACAAAATCAATACTCAGAAATCACTGGCCTTTTTATATACCAATATTGAACAATCAGAAAGAGAAACTAAGAAAACCACCTCTTTTACTATTGCAAAAGAAAAAAAACTAGGTAGTTAGGAATAAATTTAACCAAGGAGATAAAGAGCTATCTTTAGAAAACTATAGGATACTGAAGAAAGAAACAAAGAAAGGTACAAATAAGTGAAAGCCCATATTGTGTTCATGGACTGGAAGAATTAACATCAGTAAAATGTCCATACTACCTAAAGTAATCAATAGATTCAAAGAAATTCCTATTAAAATACCAGTGAAACCTGGTTGGTGTGGCTCAGGGGACTGAATGCCAGCCTGGGAACCAAAGAGATGCTGGTTCGATTCCCAGTCAAGGCACATGGCTGGGTTGTGGGCCAGGTTCCCAGTAGGGAGAGCATGAAAGGCAACCACACACTGATGTTTCTCTCCCTTTCTTTCTCCTTCCTTCCCCCTCTCTCTAAAAGTAAATAAAATCTTTTTTAAAAATTAAAAAAAATACCAATGGCATATTTCACAGACCTGGGACAAATATTCCAAAAATTTATGGAACTAAGACAGACCCCAAATAGCCTGAGAAATCCTGAGAAAGAAGAACAAAGTTGGATGGATCACAACACCTGATACCAAACTATAAGGCCATTTTAATCAAAACAGTACTAGCAAAAGAACAGACACATAGATCAATGGAACAAAATAGCTCAGAAATAAAACTCACACCTTTATGGTCAATTAATATGTGACAAAGGAGGCGAGAGAATAAAATAGAGAATGGTGCTGGGAGAAGTGGACTAGTACTTACAAAAAAAAAAGAAACTAAACCACCAACTTACGCCATATACCAGAATAACCCCCAAATGGGTAACATACTTAAATATAATTTGTGATACTTTAAAAATTATAGAGGAAAAAATAGGCAGTAAGTTTCAGATATCTTGAGGAGTAATATCTTTGTTGATATATCTCCTGGGGAAAGAGAAACGAAAAATAAACAAGTGGACTAGAGCAAATTAAAAAGCTTCTGCACAGCTAAAGAAAGCATCATCAAAATGAAAAGGGAATCCACTGTATGGGAGAACACAATGTCTGAAAGATACAAAGAAGTCACATAACTCAACACCAGGAAGACAAATACAATTAAAAAGGGGGCAAAGGACCTGAACAGACACTTCTCCAGGGAGGCCATACAGAGGGCCTATATACATATAAAAAAAATGCTCATCACTAGTCATCAGAGAGATGCAAATTAATCACAATGAGGTATCACCTCACACCTGTCAGAATGACTATAATTAATAAATCAACAAACAGTAAGTGCTGGCAAGGATGTGGAGAAAATGAAACCCTAGCACACTGTTGGTGGGAATGTAGACTAGTGCAGCCACTGTGGAAAACAGTATGGAGTTTCCTTAAAAATGAAACTGCCTTATAATCCAGCAATTCCACTTCAGAGAATATATGCTAAGAAGTGCAAAACAGCAATTCAAAAGAATATATGCACCCCTACGTTCATAGAAGAGTTATTTACAATAGCCGAGATCTGAAAGCAAGCCCAAATGCCCATCAATAAATGAGTGCGTAAAAAAGCAATGGTATGGTTAACAATGGAGCACTACACAACAGTAAAAAAGAAGGAATTCTTACCTTTTGGAAAAACCTGGTTGGAAGTGGAATCTATTTCACTAAGTGAAATAAGCCAGTCAATGAAACACAAATACCATATGATCTCACTTATAAGTGGAATCTAATGAACAAAATAAACTAGGAACCAAAACAGAGTCAGAGGCACAGAAACATGGGAACTGAGAGCTGTAAGTGGAGAGGTGGGGAGGTGGGGACTATTTGAAAGATGGTGAAGGGAGTAAAAGAACATATATGCATGAACCAAGGACACAGACATGGTAAAGGGACTGACTGTGGGAATGGGAAGCAGGGTGGGTGGAAGGGGTCAACGAGGAAAAAACTGGGAAAACTGTAATAACACAAACATCAAAATATTTTTAAAAGATTAAATGGGTTGAAAATGGACCATGCTTCACTAATTCTGCATGATGTTGCAGAAGTGAAGGGAACCAGGTTTGCTTAAGTAATTCTGGTGATAGAAATGTACTGGCCTCAGAAGCTACTGAGGTGGTCCATTCTATCCTAGGACAGTGTGAAAAAAAAAAAGAAAGAAAAGAAAATGGGCCATGCAAAAATGTAACAAAAGAATAAAGTTATTAAGAATAAACTCAAATAGGTTTTACTTTTTCTTAGAAAATTCCCTGTTCTATAGACCTGTTGCACTATTAGAAAGAAATGAAGAGCCTAGAAGTAATTTTTTAAGCCCTGGCCCGATGGTCAGCTGACTGAAGCATCCTCCTGTTCACCAAAAAGTGTGTTTGATCCCCAGTCAGGGCACATGCCTAGGTTGCAAGTTTGGTCGCCAGGTTGCTGGTAGGGGCACATACAGGAGACAACAAATTGGTGTTTCTCACAATGTGTGTCTCTCTCCCCCTCCCTCCATCTCTCTCTCTTTAAAATCAATAAACATATTCTCTAATGAGGATCTTTTAAAAAGTAACTTTTTAAGTATATTTTTATTGGTTATGGTATCATAGTTGCCCCATTTTTTCTCCCCTTCATCCCCCTTTACCTCATACCCCCAATCCCTACAGCTTCTCCCCCTTTTAGATCATGTCCATGGGTCTTATATGTAAGTTCTTTGGCTTCCATTTCCTATACTATTCTTAACCTTCCCCTGTTTGTATCTACCCACCATGTTTCTTATTACCTGTAACTTTTCTCCCATTCTCCCTTCTCCACCTCCCAATTGATAACCCTCCATGTGATCTCCATTTCTCGGATTCTGTTCCTGTTCTAGTTGTTTGGTTACTTCGCTTTCGGTTTTTTAGGTTTGGTTGTTTACAGTTCTGAGTTCATTGTCACTATATTGTTCACAGTTTTGATCTTCTTTTCCTTAGATAAGTCTCTAACATTTCATACAACAATGGCTAGGTGATGACGAACTCCTCTAGCTTTACATTGTTCTGCAAGTACTTTATCTGTCCTACCTCTCTAAATAATAGCTTTGCTAAATAGAGTAATCTTGGATGCAGGTCCTTGCCTTTCATGACTTGAAATACTTCTTTCCAGCTCCTTCTTGCCTATAAGGTTTCTTTTGAGAAATCAGCTGATAGTCTTATGCAAACTCCTCTGTAGGTAACTGTCTCCTTTTCTTTTGCTGCTTTTAAGAGTCTCTCTTTATCTTTAATTTTTGGTAATGTAATTGTGATGTGTGCTGGTGTGCTCCTGTTTGGGACTCTGAGATTATTCGACTTCTATGCCTATTTCCTTCACCAGACTGGAGAAGTTTTCCTTCATCATTTTTTCAAGTAAGATTTCAATTTCTTGCTCTTCCTCTTCTTCTTTTGGCATCCTTATGATTCAGATGGTGGAATGTTAAAAAAGTTGTCTCAGAGGTTCCCAAGATTTACTCTCCTCATTTTTTGTGAATTCTTGTTTCTTCATTCCGTTCTGGTTGAATGTTTCTTTCTTTCTTTTGTTCCAAACTGTTGAGTCCTGGTTTCCTTCCGTTGACTATTGGTTCCATGTATATTTTGCTCCAGAAAACATTGCACAACCTTCTCTTCTTTATTTTGCAACCATACTCAATCATTTCTGTGAGCATCCCAATTACCAGTGTTTTGAACTCTGCATCTGATAGGTTGGCTATCCATTGCTTAGTTGTATTTTTTCTGGAGCTTTAATCTGTTTTTTCATTTGGGCCATATTTCTTTGTCTTAGTGAAACAGTCTGGGTGAATATTTCTTCTTTAACTCCTTGGTTGTCAGATGTCCATACACTTTGATTTTTCTGCCAGTTCTGGTTGTGTCTTGTTTTTAAGTTGGGTGTTATCCTTCTTTTGGTTGTGCAAGGAAGTGAAGCATATCAACCTGTCTCCACTTGGCCAGAACAAAAAAACTAATTTTTTAACACGCAGGTATTGTTGTATGCTTGTGGAAAACCATAAAAATATTCAATATAATGCTTGCCTTGTGTATATTTCAATGTAAAAATTAAAAAAAAAAACTTAGTGTAAAATGGTTTAGTTACTTATACTTTTGGTAACTCATGACCAACCAAGGTAAGACAACAGTGGTGACTCTGAAGCTTTTTTGTATCACAGACTCCTCTGAGAGTCTAATGAGAGCTATGATTTGTTCTACAGTAAAACATGCAAACATACATACATACCTAGCATTTTAAAAGCATCATGGCAGTCAGAGCAATGTAACCCAACTATAGAACTGATGCCTTCACAAGCATAAGGACATAAGGTCAAATAAAGGTCATAAGACTCCTCAGAAAACAAACTGTTAATAACTCTACAGCTTTTTCTTGGTCATCCAGTCAAAAAACACTAAACATAAACATCTCTGAGTTTTATCAAGTGATATACACATAGAGCAAAAATGCATGCACATGCCCTGGCCAGTGTGGGTCAGTTTGTTGGGCATGGTCTGCAAAGCAAAAGGTCACAGGTTTCATTCCTGGTCAGGGCACTGCCTGAATTGCGTGTTCGGTCCCTGGTCAGGGTACGTATGAGAGGCAATGGCTTGACGTTTTTCTCCCTCTCTTTCTCCCTCCCTTCCTCTTTCTCTAAAGACAAACAATTAATGAATAAAACATGAAACAATAAAAATAAATAAGTTATTTAAAAATAAATTCATGTCTTAAACTTTAAACCTAAAGTGTTTAAAAATAAATCTAATGTTAATATTAGTAATAAGAGCTGAGCATTTATTATATACTATATTGTTCTATGTATTTTAAATATATTTATACATAAATGTATATAATTGCTATCCCCATTTCACTAATAAGAAAATTATAGCACAGAAAAATAGAGTCAAAGAACAACTACCCAAAACATAAATGATTAATGAGATTAAGATGCAAAAATATTTTTTATACTGTATACCATCTAACAGCAACTTAGACCTGTATAAGTTCTACAAAGCAGGACATTTTGTCCAAACTCCAGAAGGATGACAATCTTGATCCTTTTCCATATTCACACCAAGGTAATTGTTATAATATACTCACTTTGGAGTACACTGTAACCAGAAATGTGAACCAAAATGTTGAAAAAGAATACGACACTGAGGACTTCTGCCAAGATGGAGACATAGGTGGAAGCACTGTACCTTCTCGCACAACCAAGTTTAAAAACCACAAAGTTTTAGCAACAAAAACGCAGCCAAACCACAGAAAATTGAACTATACAGAAGTCTGACAACAACCACCCCTTCAGCCAAACCAGTAAGAGGGGCAGAGCCAGCAGCAGAGCAGGGTTGGGCAGGAAAGATCCATCGGACCCACCCGGGCACTTGACCCAGGTGCACCAGCAGCCATGGGCGGATCCCAGGTGTGGAGTAGTGGGCGGACCCACTGAGGGCTGACCTTGGTCACATGCTTGCACGCAGATAAACCGGTGAAGGAGTGAGCAGTGAGACAGAGCAGCAGGAAGCGGCAGAGGGGACCGCTATTGTCCCTCTCTGACCCCACCCCCACGTATAGCATCACAAAACAGCGACCTGGGTGGCCCCGCCCTGGTGAACACCTAAGGCTCTGCTCCTCATACCTAACAGACACAAACAGATAAAAACATGGCTCAAGAACAACTCAGAGCCCCAGAGCCAATAAATCTAAGTGATGAAGAAATAGCCAAACTTTCAGATGCACAGTTCAAAACACTGGTGATCAGGATGCTCACAGAACTGGTTGATTTTAGTCACAAATTAGAGTAACATATGAAGGCTAAACTAATTGAAATAAAGGGAAAGGCACAGGAAACCAATAGTAATGGAAAGGAGACTGGGACTAAAATCAAGGGAGTGGACCAGAAGGAAGGAAAAAATGACGAAACAGAAAAGGATGAAGAAACAAGAATTCAAAAAAAATGAGGAGAGGCTTAGGAACCTTCAGGACATCTTTAAACATTCCAACATCCGAATTATAGGGGTACCAGAAGGGGAAGAGGAACAGCCACAAGTGGAAATCTTATTTGAACAAATAATAAAGGAGAACTTCCCCAATCTGGCAAAGGAAATAGCCTTCCAGGAAATCCAGGAAGCTCAGAGAGTCCCAAAGAAGTTGGACCCAAGAAGGAACACACCAAGGCACATCATAATTACATTAACCAAGATTAACATGAAGGAGAGAATCCTAGAGGCAGCAAGAGATAAGGGGACAGTCACCTACAAAGGAGTTCCCATCAGACTGTCAGCAGATTTCTCAAAAGAGACCTTATAGACAAGAAGAAGCTGGAAAGAAGTATTTCAAGTCCTAAAAGGCAAGGACCTACATCCAAGATTGCTCTATCCAGCAAAGCTTTCATTTAGAATGGAAGGGCAGATAAAGTGCTTCTTAGATAAGGTCAAATTCAAGGAGTTCATCATCACCAAGCCCTTATTATATGAAATGTTAAAGGGACTTATCTAAGAAAAAGAAGATAAAAAATAGGAACAGTGAAAGGACAGCAAACTCACAGTTATTAACAACCACACCTAAAACACAAGCAAATTAAGAGGACAGCTAGATCAGGAGCAGAACCATAGAAATGAAGATCACATGGAGGATTAGCAACAAGGGAGTGGGAGGAGGAGAAGAAGGGGGGAGATGGTACAGAAAATAAGTAGCATAGATGGTAGGTAGAAAATAGATGGGGGGAGGGCAAGAATAGTATGGGAAATGTAGAATCTAAAGAACTTGAGACACGTGGTCATAAACTAAAGTGGGAGGAATGGTGGGGGAGGGGGTTTGCAGGGTTGAGGGGAATGAAGGGAGGAAATAGAACTGTAATGGCATAATCAATAAAATATATTTAAAGGAGAATACAACACTAACTAAAAGATTTACAAGATTTAAATGGAAGATTATTTGGCGGACAAAAATATTTCAGTTTTGCCCTGGCTGGTGTAGCTCAGTGGATTGAGCACGGGCCTGTGAACCAGACAATCGCAGTTTGATTCCCAGTCAGGGCACATACTGGGGTTGCAGGCAGGTTCCCTGCAGGCCAGTTCCCAGCAGGGGACGCATGAAAGGCAACCATACATTGATGTTTCTCTCCCTCTCTCCTTCCCTTCCCTTCTAAAAAAAGATAAATAAATAAAATCTTAAAAAAAAAATATTTCAGTTTTTTTAAATTACTGTCTTTTGTATAAGTAGTAGGAATAAATCATGTTTTGGAAAAACTAGCAATGCAAGATATAAACATTTGTGAAATAAGATACCTTTTTCTACAGAAAAAGTTCAAGCTCCCCTACCTAAAATTTTCTAAAGGGTTTGCCTCCTTATTACCATCTTGGTTCCATGCCTCCTCCATTCCAGGATAATCACAAAAGTACAGAAAACCTCACAGGTTCAATAGGTCTTACTAAATCCCATCAATAGCAAGACAAATTTCAAATTCCCTGGATGTGCCTATGCTATGCCTGGCCCAATGATGCACAAAATAAACGTGTTGAATGGCTGCAACTTCTCCAGAAGAAAAATGTATGTGTTTAACATTTCCTACTTCCCATAATACGAATATGACACTACAAATTATTACAGCACCAGAATAATGCAATAACACAATTCTTTTACATTAAATCACATGCCTAAAAAGTTCACATTTACCATTTTTTAGATTGTAGATGGGGGGGAGACTGATTTTTAAAATTCAATGTATGCAGTTACTAGCAATTAAGATACCACAAAAAATTTACCTGAGCATATTCCTTTTTTTAAACAATGACACTTTTAAAAGAAGATTTTATTTATTTATTTATTTTTATAGAGCGGTGTAAGGGAGGGAGAAAGGAAGAGAAGCATCAATGTAAGAAACATCTACTGTTTGCCTCTCGTACACACCCCAACCGGAAACTATATCCACAACTCAGGTATGTGCCATAACTGGGAAACAAACCTGCAACCTTTTAATTTGTGAGATGATGCCCAACCAACTGAGTGACACTGGTCAGGGCGACAATGATGTTCTTAATGTACTAGAATTGTTATAGCTTTTTTCCTAATGCTTAGTGAAAATACAATAAAATCATGGATCTTTTCATTTATACCATCAGAAACTTTTTTGAATTGTATATGAGAAATTAGCTCCACTAAAATAAGTGGCCTGTTTTTTTAATAGCAATGTTCTAAATTCAGTGAAGGTTAAAAACCAAGAAACATGAAAATAAACATATTCATATACGTATGATGCAAAAACGTTCCCTCTGTATTTAATTCACAAACTGAAACACTTGCTCCTGATTTATGGTTAAAATATCTATATCAGACTTACGGCCAAGATGGAGGCATAGGTGGAAATACTGTGCCTCCTCACACAACCGATATTAAGGACAACAAAGATTTAGAAACAAAAACACAACCAGAACAGACAGAAAATTGAACTGTATGGAAGTCCAATAACCATTTAACCAGAATGGTAAGAGGGGCAAAGCTGGCGGCCAGTGGAGAAGAAAAGGTGGTCGCAGCCAGACCCAGAAGTGCAGGCGATGCAGGGCTGACCACAGTCACACATTCATGTGCAGAAAAAACAGGCAAAAAACGGGCAGCAAGACAGACCATGCAACCCAGGGCCCCAGTGATGGTAAATAAAGCCTAAAAGCACTGATTGAAAAGGTGCTGGCTTGTGGGAAGTGGCAGAGGGGACTGAAATCGGAGAGAGCTCGAACAAGCACCACTGATCCCTCTCTGACCCCACCCCCACCTATAGCATCACAACCCAGCAATATGAATTGCCTCTCCCTGGTGAACACCTAAGGCTCCACCACTCATACATAACAGGCACAACAAAGACAAAAAAATGGCTCAATCAGAAGAACAAATCAAAGCCCCAGAGCCAATACTTTTAAGCAACAAAGAGATAACCAACCTATCAGATACACAGTTCAAAACACTGATGATTAGGGTGCTCACAGACCTGGTTGATTTTGGTCACAAATTAGATGAAAAAATGAAGGCTACACTAACTGAAATGAAGGAAAATGCACAGGGAACCAATAGTGATGGGAAGGAAACTGGGACTCAAATCAAGGGAGTGGACCAGAAGGAAGAAAGAAACATTCAACCAGACCAGAATGAAGAAACAAGAATTCAAAAAAATTAGGAGAGACTTAGGAACCTCCAGGACATCTTTAAACGTTCCAACATTCGAATCATACTGGTAACAGAAAGAGAAAAGGAAGAGCAAGAAATTGAAAACTTATTTGAAAAAAGTAATGAAGGAGAACTTCCCCAATCAGGCAAAGGAAATAGACGTCCAGGAAGCCCAGGAAGCCCAGGAAGCTCGGAGAGTCCCAAAGAAGTTGGACCCAAGGAGGAACACACCAAGGCACATCATCATTACATTAGCCAAGATTAAAATGAAGGAGAGAATTTTAGAAGCAAGAGATAAGGTGACAGTCACCTACAAAGGAGTTCCCATCAGACTGCCAGCTGATTTCTCAAAAGAGACCTTACAGGCAACAAGGGGCTGGAAAGAAGTATTCCAAGTCATGAAAGCAAACCAGCAAACCAAGCAAACAACTAGAACAGGAGCGGAGCCACAGAAATGGAGATCCCATGGAGGGTTAGCAACAGGGGAGTGGGAGGAAGAGCAAAGGGAGAAGGTACAAAGAATAAGTAGCATAGATGGTGGGGAGAAAATAGGGGGAGGGCAAGAGTAGTGTGGGAAATGTGAAGCTAAAGAACTTATGACACATGGACATGAACTAAAGGGGGGAAGATGGGTAGGAGGGGGTGTACCGGGTAGAGGGGAATGAAGGGGGGAATGGGACAACTGTAATGGCATAATCAATAAAATATATTTAAAAATATGTATATCAAACACACAAAATTGAACTATATTTTACATTATTTCCTGGAAGTCTATACTAATTGAAAAAAGTTCATCTTTGCATTACCATCTTAGCATCACCCTCTTAGCATCAACAGCACATGAGAGTAAAAACTCAGACTAAAACATTCCCTAATATTAAGTAGCATTTTTTAAAAACAACTTATAGTTGCTGCAAGATCAATTTACCAAAACAGGCAAAACTCAATACAATTTCTTCATCATCTTAGAAGACAGCTTGATGCACCACACTTTTTGATCTGCTTTATTCTATTTCCATTTCTTAATGCCCCAAATAGAAATTAAACACTTTTAGTAACAGCCAAAATTTCATCAATCACAGTAAAAAGAAGCAGTATGATATGAGTAACAGAGGTATTCCACAATAGGTGAACAGCCTTGGTAATGACCTTAGAGTATATGCTGATACAGAAAATCTATTCAACGTGTACAGGAATCACATTAAATAATTCTATTCTCACTTACCTGATGAACTCTCAGTAAATACTGTTAATGTTTGTCCTCCAACACTTTGCAAGACAAAAGGATGTTCTCTAGGGGCACTGACTGAAGCTGGTTTTCCGCCGATATCATGAATATTTGCAAGATCCTCATTTAAAGTAAACGACACCTAATAGACACATTAGGCAGAGCTTATTACAATAGACTTTTACATTCAAAAGTACAAAAATTCTGATTATAAATCAAGTAACTTTTTAAAAAATGTGAATCTCTTCTAGTCATTTAAGCATTTTTTAAACTTTAGCCAAAAATCTTTAATACTTAGTCATGAAAAGAGACTGTATTCCCATTTTCAGAATAATGGGGCTAATCTACCATTACAAATACACATAGCCTTAAAATATTTTTTCTGGTTTGTGGCTGAACAAATTCTATTTTCCAAATAGGGATATAATTTTTCTCCCCATGGTCTTCAAGGTCAAGAGTCCATGTCTTAAAAAAATAAATATAGCCCTGGCTAGTGTAGCTCAGTGGATTGAGCGCAGGCTGTGAATCAAAGGGTCACCAGCTCAATTCCCAGTCAGGGTACAAGCGTAGGTTGCAGGCCAGGTCCCCAGTGAGGGTCACGTGAGACACAACCACACATTGATGTTTCTCTCCCTCTCTATCTCCCTCCCTTCTCCTCTCTCTAAAAATAAAATTTAAAAATACATAAATAGAAATAGATGTGTGTGTGTGTGTGTGTGTGTGTGTGTGTGTGTGTATGGGCTGGCCAAAAAGTTTGTTTTTTCCCCCATAAGATGGCTCTAGTAGCACTTAGCTGTCTTTAACTTAATTCGAAACAATTTTGTTAAGACTGTACTATGACAGCTGTCATATCAGCATGAATTTGAAAAACACTTACCAAAATTGGTGAATTTTTGTGTAGCCATTTTAATACTGAAGATGGAAAACAATATGCAACATTTTTGGCATATTATGCTTTATTATTTCAAGAAAACTAAAAACACAAATGGGGACCTAGCTGGTGTAGCTCAGTGGATTGAGCGCAGGCCTGCAAATCAAAGGATCTCGGTTCAATTCCCAGTCAGGGCACATTCCTGGGTTGCAGGCCAGTTCCCAGCAGGGGACACTTGAGAGGCAACCATACATTGATGTTTCTCTCCCTCTCTCTTTCCCTTCCCCTCTAAAGATAAATAAATAAAATCTCTTTAAAAAAAAACACAAATGGAAACCCCCAAAAAAGATTTGTGCCTTGTATAGAGAAGGTGTTGTGACTGATCAAATGTGTCAAAAGTGGTTTGTAAAGTTTCATGCTGGAGATTTCTCACTGGACAACAAATACTCTACAGTCCAGTAGACTGGCTGAAGTTGATAGCAATCAAACTGAGACATTAATTGAAAATGATCAATGTTATACTACATGGAAGACAGACGACATACTCAAAATATCCAAATCAATAAAGTTATTGGTGAAAATGAAAAATGTGTCTTTTATTTTATTGAAAGAACTCAACTTTATTGAAAAACTCAATCTCTATAAATACACAGATTTTTCAGCCAATCCTATATATTTATCTATCTCCTAGAAAGTGCCTGGCACGTAGAAGGTAAACAGTATTTGCTGAATGAATAAATACTTTACGGTATTAAAAAAGCAATTATACTGGAAGGGAGAAAAGTGAGCTACTTATATAGCGTAAACATTCCCATAAGCAGAAGTTACATTTCTTTCCTAGGTCTCAATGACTACTGTATGAGTACATGGTGCTCTTTTATTTTTGAATATTTTAATAAATACAACTAAATATTTATAAATATACTCAATATTGGGATTTAGAATAAAAAGACATAGTAGGCATTCTTTCAAAATGATTTTTACTATACAATAGATCTCCCCAAAAGAATATAAAATTTTACATCGAAGAGATTTATAAACATAAACTTCTGATCTCCTAACCACAAAGGAAGATTAGGAAATATTTATTAAATATCTCTCTACTGTACGTTAGGTACTTCAAATTATGTGCTGGACTTAACAGGTCTAATCTAAAGCCCTCGAAAATCTAAATTAAATGCCTCTGCCACACTGAAACAATGTTAAAATATCACTGAGGTAATACCAAGTTTCATAAGTATTGAGAGAGGGAATATTTTAGGTCAAAGCAGAATGCTAAAAATGAAAAACTAGAAAGGAATCCATTCATCCGCACAAGAGCAGCATTTATACTAATGTGTTCCTAACCATTAGCTACTAGTTGGACGTGAAGTTTTCCAGAATATAAACAGCACCCTCTCCTCACCATTACTAACACACAGTAAAATAATCTCATGTTTTAAATAAAATCTAAATAGAAATAATCTTACCTCAGTCCTTCCTTGATTCCTTAAAAGGAGAAAAGAATGAAATTTTAATTATTTAGATTTCATTTTTTCTTAAAATTTATGCTATTAAAAGAAATAACACTATGCATTTTTTATATAAAGTATTAAATTTACAGAGCTTAATATTTATCTTTGGCTCTCCTCAACTATCCTATTTCTAATCCTATAGGAGAAACAAAAATCACATTAATACTACATGAGTATTTTAAGTTTGTGTCACTTAATACTATTACAAACTGTCCTAATATTATTTTATCCAAATAATGATTTTATTACAATTGTTATCTTTATTTCTGAGCAGTTTTAGCATTCAGCAGCATGTGAATGCGTATTTAATACAGATATACAGTATTTCAGCAAATTTTACTACTTGTCTAACTGAAGATGTTTCACTTACCTAATAAAATCTTAAAGACCAAAATTAGATTTAGCAATATTTTTAAATTATAAACAATTTGTCTACACTCTAAAAACAATATATGTCTACACATAAACACACAAACCAAAATAAGTTTTAAAATAGCTATAATTCCACTGTTAACAACTTGGTATAGTAAATATCCTTCCAGGCTATTTCTATATATTTGAATTACATGTTTTTAAATGTTTTTTAAATAAATATGGAATCATCGCACACCTTATATAACAGCCTGATTTTTATTTTTTAACTTTTAAGTCTATTTTATTGATTATGCTATTACAGTTGTACCATTTTTCCTCTCCCTTTACCCCTCTGCCTGCACCACCTCCTCCCTCCAGCACTGGGGGGAAGTACATGTCCTTAGATCACATCCATGGGTTGTACATATTAAGTTCTTTGGCTTCTCCATTTCCTATACTATTCTTAACCCCCCCCCGTGTATTTTGTATCTAATTTTTTTTAATGTATTAAATACTTACTATATGTAAAGTAGTAAGTGTAAGGTCCCTGTCCCCAGCCAGCAGAACATAAAAGTTATATCCGTGATTATAAAATGAGATTAAATTTTAATAAAGATATGAAAGGTTTTGCAACGATGCATCCCAATTCAGAATGACAACGCTCCACACAGGCATGCACTGAACTCACTGTAGTCCCTTCTGCATCACTCCTAAACTTGGCTTCTGGAGGCATTTAATTTAGCTGCCTTTAAGACAGAGGAACTGTAGGCAAAGGCAAAGACACAGAAAGTACTTGCAGAATGTTTACTGAACTGAATTGAGGCGAATACAAAAGCCCACATAAAAACTAAGGAAAGCTTAAACCAGGTAATGGTAGAATGCAAGAAGGAATATATGGCAGGGTGTTTAAACTGTTAAACTGTCAGAACTGACAAAAGAGAAAGTGACTGGAAGTGGGCAGCGAGAGAAAGGGATGGATTAAAGATCATGCTGACATTTCTAGTCGGAGTCACCAGAAAATCACCCAGATGCAATCAGGAAACACCTGATGGGAGGACTTCATTTCCATGCATAAAAATAAAATTATAATGATATCTTAGCTAAAATAAGGGACTGATGAACTCTAGATGAGTTAATTTTCTAGAATAAAAATTAATCCTTGAAAACTTTAAACTTATTTTAAAAGGATTACATATTCTTTTGTCTTGGTGTGTGAAAATATGAAGCACATATGACCTTCTACACTGCAACTAAAATACACCCTTTACATGATGACCTGTGGTTAAAATGATAAACATCAACTACTTAATAGGAATTTAAAACAAAACCAAACCTCCCTGTCAGGCAGTTAAAGACTTGGTATTTGAAAGGATGGGCCTGATGACCACCCTTTCACTGACCACCCCATAATACTGTGCAGTTTCTCCTTCATCACTGAGTCCATCTCTCAATACCCCACAGCTAGTTCTTTAGACTCCAGTCTTGTTCCTCTTGCCTTTTTATCTTTCCTTTTTCTTACGCTTTTTAAATACTTCTTAGATTTGACACCAGTGGAGCCAGACTTTCCACTAAGCACCTTCTTTTCCAGATTAAGAAAATCAAGCAAATAATACCAAATCTTTAACTGCATGACAGGGAGGTTTGGTTTTGTTTTAAATTCCTATTAACACATCCTCTTCTTGGACAATTCATCTGAAAAACCATTACGTGAGGCCATGCAAGGTATGTATTTCCAGAGTGGGTTGAGCAGGGTAGTCACAACCCACGTAGGGTGGAAAGGAAGTGCCTTGGGTGGAGGGGAAAGCCTGGAGCAAGGAGTCAGAGCTTAGTAGGATGAGGAGGGCATCCACGTAAAATCAGAACAGCTCAACAAGAAGTGTGTCAGAAGCTAGCAAGGTGAGTGCATCCACATGGGAGGATAACCAGAAGTGGGCTGTTAAGAGCCCTAGAGAGGTTAAAAGGCAGAGGGAATGTCTATGAGGAGAGTGCAAACTCAGAACAGTGGGTAGAAGACTGACCGCACTGACAGTATCCCTGCGGAGGACAGCAAAAGCAGCAACCTAATGAGGAGTGCAATATAGCCCAAGCAGGTGAGGAGAGCCTTCACACGCTGGTAGTGGAAGAGAGGTTTGAACAAACAAGAACACAGACCTAAACAAATAAGTGAACATATTAAAGATAACAGGAATCAGGTTTCTCACTTTCAGAAAAGATACAAATATGAAAAGGGAGAAAAGTAAATATACCCAGTAGTGCTGGACTGGCATATTGATTTAACTTCATGATTTTCAATATATGTAGATAAAGAAATAAATAGAAATGTAAAGCTGTGTGTGTAAAAACACTCCCCAGCCCTGCCCACTGAGAGGACCTGAGTGTATCTGCAGTTATACTCAGAATGAGAACTTGTGGTATCCAGATGTTAGTTTCTACAAGGAACCAGAGCTCCTTGCAAAACTGAATGACACCAGGGCTCAGAAATATACAGATGAATCTAAAACATCTTTCTATGACAAAAGGTGCTCAAAGAATAGTGAGAACATGTCAAACAGCCACAGGACTTAACACTACTCAACTATTTACTTTAAAATGGGCCCCGGCAGGGTGGTTCAGTTGGTTGGAGCATCGTCTCATACACTGAAAAGTTACAGGTTCAATTCCCAGTCAGAGTACATACCTACGTGGTGGGTTCGATCCCCAGGTGGGGTGCGTACAAGAGGCAACCAATCATGTTTCTCTCTGAAATCGATGTCTGTCTGTCTGTCTGTCTGACTCTCTCTTACTCCCTCCTTCTCTCTCTAAAAATCAATAAATATCCCAATATCCTTGGGTAAGGACTAAAAAAATGGTTAAGATGCTAAATATTTTATATATATATTTATAATTTTTTCTACCACAAATAAAAAGGGAAAAAGCATAGAAACCAGCTAGAAGAAGTTTCCATGGACTAAATTTTGGACAATTTAACCAATGATGATGGTAACAAATGATGACCATTAAATAAAACTAGAATCCATGAGTTCATACTAACATCAATAAATGAAGTAAAAAATCTGATGGTGAATAAAATATTTACATAGTCTCAAAGTACCACCCCACAGAACACTGAATATTTACAAAGGAGAAAAAAGAACATTTATAGTGAAAAAGCTTACAGGATACACCTTATCAAGTGACCAAAGTTACGACTACCAATAATGGGACAAAATGTAAACATGAAAACTCTGCTAGAAAAACTAAAAACTTGGGACTTCCAGCCAAGACAGAGGTGGAGGTAGACACGCTGTGCCTCCTCGCACAATAAAAGAAGGACAACAACAATTTAAAAACAAAAACAACAAGAAATGATAGAAAATCAAACTGTAAGGAAGTCCAACAACCAAGGAGTTAAAGAAGACACACTCATCCAGACCAGTAGGAGGGGTGAAGACAGACCCCGGGGCAGAGAGGACTTGCAGCAAGGTGGCGCCTGAAGGACCAGGGTGGGCAAGGCAATGGCTAGTGGACCCAGCCAGACAGCAGATTGTGGAGTGGGGTGTGCAAGGCTGCAGCTGACCAGCAAGGTGGCAGCTGGCGGACCCAGCAAGGCAGTGGCTAGTGGACCGGGTGGTCCCACGTTCATGTGCAGATATACCAGGAGGAACAACTGGGTAGCAAGACATACTGCGCAACCCAGGGCCCCAGCATAGAGAAATAAAGCCTTAAACCACTGATAAAAAACACCTGTGGGGGTTAAGGAGGCCCACAGGTGTTCACTGGAGAGACCCACAGGCTCCTAAATGTACACAAACCCACCCACACAAGAATGAGAACCAGAAGGGCCCAATCTGCTAGTGGGAAACCAGGGAAGTGACTGAAATCCAGCAGAGTGGAAAAATCTCCACTGTTCCCTCTGGGACCCCTCCCCCACATACGGGGTCACAGCACAGGGACCTGGGTTACGCACCCAGGTGAATACCTAAGGCTCCGCCCCTTAGTATGTAACAGGCACTTCAAGACCAAAAAAAAAAAAAAGGCCCAAACAAAAGAACAGATCAGAGCTCCAGAAAAAATACAACTAAGTGAAACAGAGGGCCAACCTATCAGATGCACAGTTCAAAATACTGGTAATCAGGATGCTCACAGAATTGGTTGAATAAAGTCATAAATTAGAAGAAAAAATGAAGGTTACACTAAGTGAAATAAAGGAAAATGTACAAAGAACCAACAATGATGGGAAGGAAACTTGGACTCAAATCAATAGTGTGGACCAGAAGAAGAAACATTCAACCAGAACAGAATGAAGAAACAAGAATTCAAAAAAATGAGGAGAGGCTTAGGAACCTCCAGGACATCTTTAAACGTTCCAACATCCGAATTATAGGGGTACCAGAAGGGGAAGAGGAACAGCCACAAGTGGAAAACTTATTTGAACAAATAACAAAGGAGAACTTCCCCAATCTGGCAAAGGAAATAGCCTTCCAGGAAAACCAGGAAGCTCAGAGAGTCCCAAAGAAGTTAGACTCAAAGAGGAACACACCAAGGCACATCATCATTACATTAGCCAAGATTAACATGAAGGAGAGAATCCTAGAAGCAGCAAGAGATAAGGGGACTGTCACCTACAAAGGAGTGCCCATCAGACTGTCAGCAGATTTCTCAAAAGAGACCTTACAGGCAACAAGGGGCTGGAAAGAGGTATTCCAAGTCATGAAATCCAAAGACCTACATCCAAGATTGCTCTATCCAGCAAAGTTTTCATTTAGAATGGAAGGGCAGATAAAGTGCTTCTCAGATAAGACCAAATTCAAGGAGTTCATCATTACCAAGCCCTTATTATAGGAAATGTTAAAGGGACTTATATAAGAAAAAGAAGATAAAAAATAGAAACAGTAAAATGACAACAAACTCAGTTATTAACAAGCACACCTAAAACAAAAACAAACTAAGCAAACAACTAGAACAGGAACAGAACCACAGAAATGGAGATCACATGAAGGGTTATCAACAGGGGAGTGGGAGGGGGAGAGAGGGGGAAAAGGTACAGAGAATAAGTAGCATAAATGGTAGGTAGAAGATAGATAGGGGGAGGTTAAGAATAGTGTAGGAAATGCAGAAGCCAAAGAACTTATATATATGACCCACAGACATGAACTAATAGGGGGGAATGCAGATGGGGGCGTGCACAGGGCACAGGGGAATATAGGGGGAGAAATGGGACAACTGTAGTAGCATAGTCAATAAAATATATTTAAAAATTTTTAAAAGAAAAGAAAAACTAAGAACCCAGCTTCATCTTTCTGATATTCTTGCCAAAGATGAATAACCCAAACCTAATCAGGAAAAAACATCAGACAAACCCAAGAGTACTGACATTAATACAGTATATAAAAATAAAAGAGACCTGACGACAGAACACAACACGAGCTTGTGGACTAGATCCTCTTCCTATTACACATTATGGAGACAAATGACAAATCTTGAATAAAGTCTAGGATTAAGTACTAATACAATTTGACGTTAATCTACTGATCTGGAGGGGTGTACTGTGATTATGTTGGAGAATGTCCTTGATGCGGTAAAGAAGTTCTTTATATTATTTCTCCAACTTTTCTGCAACTTGGGATTGTTTTAAAAGTATTAAATAATTGTAAAATATGCCCAGCTTACTTAGTCCCTTAGTAAGGAATTTGAGAATGTTACTAATATTTCTCTATAACAATGTTGAAATGAATATCCTTATATACCAACCTTTCAACCTGTGCCATCACTAACCTGTAACTTCTACAAGATGAGTTCCTAGAAACTGCTGGGTCAAAAGCATGATATTTTATCATTAGTATTTCTAGCCTTTTCATTATCTCAATCCTACGCTGCTGTATCGGTTTGTCTTTCTATAAGGGCAGTATCAAGAACTGAACATAATGCTTGTACTGTCAGCTAACTGGCAGAGAAAACAGTGGAATTCTTATTCTACTTTGCTCTGAGCAGGAATATGTATATCTGAATATATGTATATATGTATATGTATATATATACATATATGGTACCTGACTGCCCTTCAAAGTTTGTACCTACCTAAAATAGTATAACATTGTTCTAAACTTAGTCATTTTTTAACAGAAAAATTATATCTCACTTTTTGTTTGCATATTTTTTATTATTAGTGAGCCCACACATGACATTGAATGTTAAATTGTTTAGAAACAGAGCTAATAGTTAAGTTTGGGATAAGCCATATTAGTACAGACTGCATGATTATCATTAAAATAAACCACCCCAAAATTTAAAAACGGGAACTTTTCTGAAGCAGGATGTTGATGTAGAAAGATTAGTTTCATTTTATAATGACACCCCTCCAAAACAAGTATAAACATTGCAGAGACAGTGGATATTTTACAGAAAAAGAGTTCTAAGTTCTATACATTGGGAGAAGGAGGAAAAATTTATGCTTTAAAAATATTCAAATTCTAATTTTCTAATTATCTCACTTTTGGAACTAAATAACATAGCTATTATAAATTTATCATAGCAGTTTTCATTTATGGATTCAACAATCATTATTAAGTGTCTACTATGCTAGGCACTGTTCTAGACTCTGGAGATACAGCAGTCAGTAAGACCGAAATCCTGACCTTGTGGAGTTTCTACTCTAATCAGACAAATAAACAACATACAAAAAAAATATAGTATTGCCGCGGTCCAGCCGCAGCAGGGTCCAGGGGTTAATGAAAGATGAATAAGGCATTGGCGATGGGTAACAGACGACAACACGCCTCAAAGGACAGTGAAGTTCTGTTCCATTTATTGCAAGTACAAGCAGGTTTTTATATTTTCATTTTGGTAGTGATTAACATTTGCACATGCATAGCATGATCAGTTAAGCAGAAAAAATCAATATGAAGGTAACCAGGAAAAGCACACAAGTTCCCATACATTCAGTTACATTAAACAAAGACTGTTTTGACTAAGAGAGCCATAAATCAGACAATTAGGAGTACCTGTATGCACAGAATTTGAATGTCTTTTTTTCCCCTAAGGATTTAATTTTTAATTTTTTATTATTTATTTATTTTATTGATTATGCCATTACATTTGTTCTATATCCCCCCTCCGGTTCCCTCCACCCTGCACACCCCTCCCCCACCATCCCCTTTAGTTCATGAACACGTGTCTCAAGTTCTTTAGATTCTGTATTTCCCCTACTATTCTTACCCTCCCACCCATCTATTTTCTATCTACTGTCTATGCTACTTATTTTCTGCACCTTCTCCCCCCTTCTCCTCCTCCCACTCTCCTGTTGCTAACTCTCCATGTGATCTTCATTTCTATGGTTCACTCCTGATCTAGCTGTCCTCTTAGTTTGCTTTTGTTTTAGGTGTGGTTGTTAATAACTGTGAGTTTCCTGTCCTTTCACTGTTCATCTTTTTTATCTTCTTTTTCTTAGATAAGTCCCTTTAACATTTCATATAATAAGGACTTGGTGATGATGAACTCCTTGAATTTGGTCTTATCTGAGAAGCACTTTATCTGCCCTTCCATTCTAAATAAAAACTTTGCTGGATAGAGCAATCTTGGATGTAGGTCTTTAGTTTTCATGACTTGGAATACCTCTTTCCAGCCCCTTGTTGCCTGTAAGGTCTCTTTTGAGAAATCTGCTGACAGTCTGATGGGCACTCCTTTGTAGGTGACTGTCCCCTTATCTCTTGCTGCTTCTAGGATTCTCTCCTTCATGTTAATCTTGGCTAATGTAATGATGATGTGCCTTGGTGTATTCCTTCTTGGGTCCAACTTCTTTGGGACTCACTGAGCTTCCTGGATTTCCTGGAAGTCTATTTCCTTTGCCATAACCGGGAAGTTCTCTTTTATTATTTGTTCAAATAAGGTTTCCACTCGTGACTGTTCCTCTTCCCCTTCTGGTACCCCTATAATTCGGATGTTGGAACGTTTAAAGATGTCCTGGAGGTTCCTAAGCCTCTCCTCATTTTTTTGAATTCTTGTTTCTTCATTCTTTTCTGTTTGGTCATTTTTCTCCTTCCTTCTGGTCTACTCCCTTGATTTTATTACCAGTTTCCTTTCCATTACTATTGGTTTCCTGTGCCTTCCCTTCATTTCAATTAGTTTAGCCTTCATATGTTCCTCTAATTTGTGACTAAAATCAACCAGTTCTGTGAGCATCCTGATCACCAGTGTTTCGAACTGTGCATCTGAAAGTTTGGCTATTTCTTCATCACTTAGATTTATTGGCTCTGGGGCTCTGAGTTGTTCTTGAGCCATGTTTTTATCTGTTTGTGCCTGTTAGGTATGAGGAGCGGAGCCTTGGTTGTTTACCAGGGCAGGGCCACCCAGGTCACTGGTTTGTGATGCTGTATGTGGGGGCAGGGTCAGAGAGGAGCAATGGCGGTCCTCTCTGCTAGCCCAGTCTATCCCACCGCTCGCCCCTGCCTGTTTACCTGAGCGGAAATGTGCGAGCCCACCGCCCTGCACCAGGGCCTGTGTGGTCTGTCTCAATGCTCACCTCTTCACTGGTTTATCTGCACGCAAATGCTCAACCGACCGCAGCCAGCCAGCAGCGCCTCTTCCCTGTGTCCGCCCGTAGCTAGCCCACACCTGGGATTCATGCCTTCGGCTGCTTGCGTACCACCCCAGTCGGGGATCTTTTTGGCCAACCCGCTCTGCTTCTGGCTTCACCCCTCTTATTTTTGGACTCTGTATTGTCGATTTTCTGTGTGGTTTGGTTGTGCTTATTATTGTTAAAACTTTGTTGTTTTTAGATTTCATTGTGCGTGGACGCAAGGTGTTTTCACCTACACCTCCATCTTGGCGGAAGTGAGACTTTGAATGTCTTAATGTTTATTAAAGTTTCTCAGAATTTGCCATGGGGCAAAAGGATACGCTAGATTGGGTAGAGGTAATAGGAAATTTATTATAAGGCCTTTGTGATGTCTAACTTAACTATCTATCCTTTTCTGTCTAAAATGTTTCTCTGTGTACTATAAACTCTGACTTCCTAGTTAACTGTTTCTACAAGTGTAATAGCTAACCAGCTTCTCTTATTTCTTTGGCGGTCTAATTGATATATATTCCTATTCAAGGTAAAGGAGGGGCTGTTACTTCAACAACTTTTAGACATACAGAGACTTTGTTCTCTAGTCAAGGAATTATTTTGCACAACTCCATTGGAATTATGCTAATCACTGAACCTGAAATACAGGTGTCTAACAATCCCACCACCTTTTGATCACCCAAACAAACATGTAAGGAGAGATAGACAGGAAATCCAGCCACAGTTGCCTCTGCCTTGCAGATGCATCTCAACCATCCCGACCGTATCCCTGGGCTGTGGGTAGGGGTCTATATAGTTTTTACTTATTTTCTTGGAAGACCCTTTGTAGCTGTGGGTAAGGAACAGGTGTGGGAAAGTCTTTCTAATCTGTTCTTTCCTCAACTGTTGGCAGCACAACCTGTGCTTCCTGGTTCTTTATTACCTGCCCTTAACTGTTGATTTAAGAGATCTAACTTGTTTTTCTTATTTCTGGTACACCATGGCAGTCCTGATCGCTTTAAGTTGCTCAAACCAGGGTAATTTATACAACTTGACATGTTTTCCCTTATGGTTAACAATTATATTATCCTGGCTGTCGTACACCCCTGTATAAGGGAGAAGGGAATCTGTAGGGATTTTTCCATCCTTTCAGGCAGTTCCGTGGGGAATACTAATGTTTTCCCCTGAACTGTCCCTTCCTCTTGGGTGATTTTCACAGGAATAAGTAAGTACAGTACAATGCCTATATTCAGTAGCAAGAGTAAAATAATTAAAATAAAAGAGCCAATTGTTAACCCATTTTGATGCCATGTTCTCCTCTGGGGAGATGAATTCCTTGAACTTGAGTCCTCCATGCCCAGACCTTGTCAGACAACATGGTTGAAGAGGGCGTGGCATAGTATGTCAGATGGACATTGAAGCTAAATGAAAGAATGGTGGTGGTAATTTCTACAGAGGGAAAGAAGAGAATAAGGAGAATAGAGTACTAGGTGCTATTTTACATAGGATAATTAGGAAAGGCCTGGCTGAGCTAATATTATCCATAGGGACATCTAAAGGAAGAGTGTTCCAAAAAAAAGAGAGAAAAGGTGATTACTAAGTTTGAAATGCTCCAAAACATCCAAGGGGAAATATCATAGAGGTTGCCAGATATATGAGTCTTGGAGATTAGGACAGAAGCCATACTTGAAATGTAGCTTTAAACACACCTGATATGACCTGAGACCAAATAAGACCACCTAAATAACCAGTCAAATAGAGAAAAGAACTAAAAACTGAACCCTAGGGTTACATAATCCTAAGTAGAGAGAAGAAAAAAACTAAAAACTGAACCCTAAGTGAGAAGATGAGAAGGAGCCAGCAATAGAGACTGAGAAAGAATAGCCAGTGATCAAGAGAATAATTTCCTGGAAGTGAAGTGGAAAAAAGTGTTTGAGGATAAGAAGTGATCAGTATGTTAAATTCTATTGAAGTGGATCAAGAGGGCTGCTAGCTGTCAGATTTAGGAACATGGATGTGGCAGACTGCAAAAATGGACCACAAATTACTTGCTGTGACTCCCGCCCAGAGGTGGAGTCTACTGCTCCACCCCTGAAGTTAGGCTTGGCTATGGAAGTTGCATTGGTCAATAAAACTTTGGCAAACCAGATCCAAGAACAGCCTTGTAAAGTGCTTGTGCATTGGGATTTCTCTTTTGTTACTCGGAATTCTTTCACCATCATGTGAATAAGCATGCAGGAAATGAAATACACATGACTACTACCCCAGTTGATAGCAAGCCAACCACTAGACACATGAGTAAGGCCATTCTAGCTAGAAAGACCAGCCTGGTCCGCCCCAACCAGAACTGCCCCACAGAATTACAAGCAAATAAAATGGCTTTTGTTCTAAGCCACTGAATTTTGTGGTGGTTTGTTTTAAAGCAAAAGCTTGGCAAAGGAGAGGATAATGGTGGCAGGTAAGAGCTATTTAATGAAGTGGCAGGCATAGAAATTGTGTTAAGAGCTGGATTAGGAAAGAATGGACAAAGCCTTTCTGCTCTAGGCCCGAGTGGTCACTGTGGAAATGGACAAGTTTATGAAACCCTGGAAGGTGGTACTGGTCCTGGCTGGATGCTACTCTGGACACGAAGCGGTCATCATGAAGAACACTGATGATGGCACCTCAGACTATGCTTTTAGCCATGCTGGTATGTCTGGAATTGACCACTATCCCCACAAAGAGATAGCTGCCATGGGTAAGAAGAAATTGTCAAGAGGTCAAAGATCAAGTCTTTTATGAAAGTTTATAACTACAATCACCTCATATCCACAAGGTACTATGTGCGTATCCCCTTGGACAAAACTGTTATCCCTGCTCTGAGACAGCAAGGCCTGAGGGGAGGCCAAAGTCAAGTTCAGAGAGAGGTACAAGACTGGCAAGAACCAATAATTTTTCTAGTAGACATAATTTTAGATCTTTTTTGTTTCAGTCATTAGAAATAAAATTAAAAAAAAACTGAATGGATAGAGAGAGTGAAACACGAGCCCTCTGGCTGACACAGGCTTAACTTTAGAGGATTCCCTTTGTAAGAAGGCCATTTCCTCCACCAGGAAACTACATTGTTACACTGTTTACCAGGTTTTCCCTACCCACTTCCAACAGTAGCACAAGGGCAAAATCCTTCTACTGAAGCATCCAGTTATGATAACACCAGTATATCTCCTCACAAGATGTGGAGAGGACGGAGGAAAGCGGGAACTACATATTCTGCTTTACTGCCAATAAGTTTTACCAATAAATTTGATTTCATATTTACACCTGTCAGAAGGGGGGCAGTGCCAGTGTGAGAATGTTTATCTGTGCACACACATGCGCACAGACGACTCCCTACAAAGCATCTAACCATCTCTTGACAAGGTCTGACATGCTCATTACCTCGAATTTTCCAGTTGAATTGAAAAAGACTGTAATTCCATGTAAAAAACACTTAAAATTTTTATACAAACAGCATTTCAAAAAGTCAAAAACATACAAATAACTTACTTTGCAATCCGCAGTTTCCCAACTTCACCTCTTCCGGGGGCTTTAGCCCATTGCTGTGACAAATATTTAGGAACCTAACACAAAGTAAAAAATTAATAAGACTGACTATGTTTTCGATACTAATAAATCTTTTTAAACATAAAATGATATACTGTTTCCATTTTACTTTCTGCTTGTAATAAATAATCATTAATATCAAACTCAATATATGTTTTGCACTATAATAAGATAGGTAAGAAATGCCTTTTGCTTTCAAAGAGCTTGGAGCCAATCAAGTTTGTGACACAAAAATAACATGGGTAAAATAAAGAGAAACAAGTATTAACTTATGTTCCCAAGTAAGTCCAATAAAAGTTCAAAGATAAGAAAAGTAACGGAGAGGACTTCCACCAAGATGGAGGCGTAGGTGGAAACACTCTGCCTTCTCGCACAACCAAGTTTAAAAACCACAAAGTTTTAGCAACAAAAACACAGCCAAACCACAGAAAATTGAACTATACAGAAGTCTGACAACAACCAACCCTTCAGCCAAACCAGTAAGAGGGGCAAAGCCAGCAGCAGAGCGAGGTGGGGCAGGAAAGATCCACCGGACAACCCAGGCGCATGACCCAAACGTGCTGGCAGCTGTGGGCAGATTCCAGGTGTGGAGTAGCAGGCGGACCCACTGAGGGCGAAAGGTGGTGGACCCACTGAGGGCTGACCACAGTCACACATTCGCGTGCAGATAAACCGGTGAAGGAGCGAGCGGTGAGACGGACCAAGCAGGCCCCAGCAGCAAGAAGCGGCAGAGGGGACCACTATTGTCCCTCTCTGACCCTGCCTCCACATATAGCATCACAAAACAGCAACCTGGGTGGCCCTGCCCTGGTGAACATCTAAGGCTCTGCTCCTCATACCTAACAGGCACAAACAGATAAAAACATGGCTCAAGAACAACTCAGAGCCCCAGAGCTCATGAATCTAAGTGACAAAGAAATAGCCAAACTTTCAGATGCACAGTTCGAAACACTGGTGATCAGGATGCTCACAGAACTGGTTGATTTTAGTCACAAATTAGAGTAACATATGAAGGCTAAAACTAATTGAAATAAAGGGAAAGGCACAGGAAACCAATAGTAATGGAAAGGAAACTGGGACTCAAATCAAAGGAGTGGACCAGAAGGAGGAAAAAAATGACCAAACAGAAAATATGAAGAAACAAGAATTCAAAAAAATGAGGAGAGGCTTAGGAACCTTCAGGACATCTTTAAACGTTCCAACATCCGAATTATAGGGGTACCAGAAGGGGAAGAGGAACAGCTACAAGTGGAAAACTTATTTGAACAAATAATAAAAGAGAACTTCTCCAATCTCACAAAGGAAATAGCCTTCCAGGAAATCCAGGAAGCTCAGAGAGTTCCAAAGAAGTTCGACCCACCAAGAAGGAACACACCAAGGCACATCATCATTACATTAGCCAAGATTAACATGAAGGAGAGAATCCTAGAAGCAGCAAGAGATAAGGGGACAGTCACCTACAAAGGAGTCCCCATCAGACTGTCAGCAGATTTCTCAAAAGAGACCTTACAGGCAACAAGGGGCTGGAAAGAAGTATTCCAAGTCATGAAATCCAAAGACCTACATCTAAGATGGCTCTATCCAGCAAAGCTTTCATTTAGAATGGAAGGGCAGTTAAAATGCTTCTCAGATAAGATCAAATTCAAGGAGTTCATCATCACCAAGCCCTTATTATATGAAATGTTAAAGGGACTTATCTAAGAAAAAGAAGATAAAAAAAATGAACAGTGAAAGGACAGCAAACTCACAGTTATTAACAACCACACCTAAAACAAAAGCAAACTAAGAAGACAGCTAGATCAGCAGCGGAACCAGAGAAATGAAGATCACATGGAGAGTTAGCAACAGGGGAGTGGGAGGAGGAGAAGGGGGGAGAAGGTACAGAAAATAAGTAGCATAGACAGTAGGTAGAAAACAGATGGGGGGAGGGCAAGAATAGTAGTGGAAATATAGAATCTAAAGAACTTGAAACACGTGGTCATAAGCTAAAGGGGGGAATGGTGGGAGAGGAGGTGTGCAGGATGGAGGGAAATGAAGGGGAAAAATAGAACTGTAACGGCATAATCAATAAAATATATTTAAAAATAAAATTCAAAAAAAAAAGAGAAAGGTATCAGTAAAGACTTCTCAGAGGAGCATAACACTCTGACATATTATTTAGGACACCAGTGACTTTAAGATGATTTCAAAAGTTATGTTTTATTATGTATAATAATAAACTTTGACCAATATGAAAGATCTAATGAAATGAAAATATTATTAAACATAATAGCTAACATTTATATAACGCTAGTTTCCTAACACTGTTACAGGCACTTTCCACACACTTATGCATTTAACCCTCACATCTCTACAAGGTATGTACTGCTGATTACCCCCATATGACAGATGATGGATCTGAGGCATCTGGGATTACCCAATTTAGTCTAGGTTATATAATCAGCAATGATGGAGCCAGGATTCAAATCCAGGCCCTCTGGTTCCCACATCTATGTAACCAATACACTACATTGTGTTCATAACTAGATACCTGCAATTAGAAGGGTTATAATTCTCAAAATGGTTAAGAAAATACACGTTGGATCCCTACTGTGTACTTAACTCATTTCTTCTAGGAAGTAGTGTGAACTCTAAATCATCATACACCTTTACAGTTTTTCAATCTTGAGTCAGATACAAAGAATGAGTACATGTTCCCAACCTTTTTTTACACAGACCCTCTGCTCCAGGCATAATAATCTCTTTATTTTCCAGGAGACATCATGTTAATATGCATTGCAGTCTTGCATTTCTGTTCCATAGCATACTATGCTATGCTTCTGTCCACCCATCCAAATCCTATTAAGGTAAACATCGACTGAGCATTTACTGTGCTCCAATCATAAATGCATCATCTCAAATTCCACCATTTTTTCAAGTTCTTTCTTTAAGTCTATAAGGGATATCTCCTTAATGTTTCTCCTCCATTTAGCATGGAAAGAGAAATGCTCACTTACTCTTTAATTCATACTGACATAGCTGTGATAAGTCAAATGAGTGCCAGAGACTAAGGCTAGAGCTGAGTAAGAAATCATTCATTCATCACCTATCTTGAGCAATTACCATGTGCCAAACACAATTCTGGGTGTGACAGGCAAGGGTACTATGCTCATGTAATGCGACTGTGTGTGTGCATGTATATGTGCAGGCGCTAGGGAAAGGGAGGTAACCAACACTGAACACACGAACATAGAATCACTTCAGACTGTGGAAGGGTTTTGAAGAATAGCACAACACAGGTTCTACATGCTAGGGAAGGATGATAAGGAAATTATTTTAGAAAGGTGAACTAGAAGGACCTCTCAGATTTACTTGATAATGCAGCCATGTGATAAAAAGTTTTTTTTAAGTTTAACAAACCATTTTGCTTGAGGTTCAAAGACACATAATCACATTTTGAACATACATATGTATCTTATGAAACTCTCATAAACACCTATATGAAAAAGTAAAGTACAAATACTGCGCTCATTAATGTCTAATTGCTGTATTTACAAAAAAACCTTTTTTTGACTATGTTTCAGGAGACCCTGTCATGCTCTAAAAGAACACTCCAATCCAATGGCCTCTTATTCCGTGAACTCAGAGCTTTCTAAGGTGGTTAAGGGCCACCAACCCAAGAGTGCATTTAAGGGTATGCAGAGATCAGTTCTACTTTCTGGTCGAGAAAAATGTACAGGAAGCAGACACTCAACTTCCTTTACAGGCTCATGACTTAAATCAGTTTCGCCAAGAAAAAATACAGAAATTCTTCAATCTAGGTTAAAATGCACCGCTCGAATCGGGGCCATGAAAGGGCCCCGGAAAAATAAAGTCGTTCAGAATGGAAATCTCTTCCAGGCAGGTTGGGACTCTGGCTGAAAGATATTGCTGTTCCCTAAGCTAGTTTCCTCGCTTGCAAAAGTGCATAACAATGAGTCATAAAACTCAAGATACGTGAAGATGACTATGAGGAACTTTAAAAGGTGCACGAAATGGGGCGGTCTCAAGAAACTTAAACTTATAGTAGGAGGCCCGCAAGCGACAGTCGTACCAACATTACCTTGACCAGCCACACTCCGGTGTTCTGTTTGGCGCCGGTCAGGTCAAGTTCCCCACGCTCGGCCATCGGTCTGTTGCCGGTGGAGGCGTGCGACCCACAGCAGCGGGTCCAGGAGCAGGGAGACTGCGAGGCAAGCGGCCGAAGCAAAATACAACTTCCCGTAAGAGCAAGAAACCGAAGCGCGCGTCCACCTACCAAGAAGCCGGAGAAAGAAACAGGCCTCTGCAAGCCAGGATGTGCGCTTGCGCACTACTACCGTCAGTACGGCTCACTGTTGCAGACAAACCTCCTGGATCCGCAACTTTTTGCGTGGGCGTGGCCACCGGTGATGCTTGTGTTAGAGTGTTTATTTAAGACCTAGGGTGGGATGGACCAGAACAGCAGCAAAACACTTAAAGACTAGGTCGACAGAACTTAAAAAAGAAAGTGTCAAAATAGAGAAGTGTGGTTGAGAGACAAAGTTTATATCCAACCGTGACCAAGGAGAGACATCGTTTAGAGAATAGTGTTGCAGTAATAAACAATAAATAAATTAGAACAGGTGGGCACTGGGATCAGATTGAGTAACCCTGGGTATACTGAAAACATGCTATTTCTAGACCTGGGGGCGGGGGTGGGAGGTGGTGGAAAGCAGTGTCTCACCTGAGAGTCTATCCTGAGCACCTCTAATTAAGCAAGGAGAACACACCCCTTTTCAGACTTTAAAACCTGGAGTCTGGGTACTTAGGTTAGTAAAAATAGAAGTGTAACAGAAAATCCTGATTTTTAAACTCCTTAAACAGTTTCCTCTCTCTCTACTTGTCTATAGAATTCAACCCTCTGTACACACACCTTCTCAATTTGATCCCTGCCATTCAATCCAACACACATCCAACCACCCTGAAGCCATCAGACATCCCCAAACATGTCAGTGTCGTCCTCAGTATTTTC
Organism: Artibeus jamaicensis; assembly: GCF_021234435.1. NCBI lineage: Eukaryota > Metazoa > Chordata > Mammalia > Chiroptera > Phyllostomidae > Artibeus > Artibeus jamaicensis. The sequence continues at coordinate 2,619,580 of NW_026521822.1, forward strand.
AAAGCCTCTGCACGCTTGATACTTTTTACTCAGATGCTCTATTCTGCCCTTACTGGAACTCGTCCCGTCCTCTGATTGGCAAACTCCTACTTAGGTTTCAAGACTAATATAAATATCACTTCTCCCTGGCTGGTGTGGCTCAGTGGATTAAACTCTGGCCTCCAAACCAGCAGCTCCATTCAGTCAGGGTACATGCCTTGGTTGTGAGCAGGTACCGGTCTGGGGGACTGCAATGAATCTGTCCCACATCGATGTTTCTCACACTTTCTCCCTCCCTTTTCTCTCTAAAAATAAATAAATAAAATCTTTTTTTTATGTGTCACTTCATATGAGACTTTTTACCAGTTCACCCAAGGGAAGTTCATTTTGCTTCACATCACATTGCAATATACGTGTTTACATGCTACCTTTGCTTTCCACACTATGAGCTCCTCCTAGGCTGAAGTAAGTGCATTATTCATTTTATATCCACAACGTCCATCACAGTGGTATTGTTAAATTTCAATAGGCTTTGTTGGAGCGAACATTTACCGAAGAAAAACAAACAGTAAGGTGTTGTAAGAATGGTAAGTAATGTGTTTAATCACACAACCAATACATGTATATACTTGAAGAAATTCCATGTCTGTGAGTATAGGGCCAGGAAAAGTCCTTAAGTCTCTAGGATCATCTGGGAAAACTAATGTATTGAAAAGAAACGTCGCATTTTCATGTCACAGCTTGGGAAAGGGCCTTAAAACATATAAGGACAAGTAAGTGAAGAGAGCTGCTATAAGCTTCGATGAAATACAAAGAATAAATTTAAAAATGAGGCCATGAAAGAAAGAAATTAAACTAGCTTGGAGCACCTTGGTAATGGACTGTAGAGTAAATGATTAGGACATTGGTCTTGACCTATAGGTCATGGGGTGTGTGTGTTTACTGGAATTGGGGGATTATGAATAGCTAAAGAAGAAGAAATGGCTGGACACAAAAAGAAAAGGTAAATATTGAAATATGATTATAAAAAAGGAAAAAATCCAACAATTTATTGTACTTCATCCTCACCCTTTGTTGAGTAAAGAACAAATTTCCCCTAACTATACTTTTCAAACCCCCTTGCTCTTTAAGGAGGGATACTTATAAGCTGTGAGAGACAAGGAAGGATATGAACAATGAGAGAAAATGAGAGGTTGGGCTCCTTGAACCAGATTCACAGATTTACTCTGGAGACTGACAGTGTAACAGATGTTGCAGCCAAAGCCTTCCCTTTTCAAGGGCCTGTAATATGCCAGACATCGATAAATTTGGCCTGATTCAACTTTATGTTCCTGGCACCATGATCTCGCACCTTTAATATCCATTCTTACACACATTGCCTGGATTTCTGTTCATATAAATTATAAAACTTAAGTAGTGCTTTGGGACTATAGCACACCTCCTCATAGATTGTACTGAGATTTCTACCTCACCCATATGGGCCTGCTGGAATTTGAGTCTACTTGTAAGTCTAAAAGCAAAGAGAGTGGTGAGTGGTGGGTCCTGAAGATAATTAGCATTGTCATGGGAGGCAATAGTCTTAGGGGAAAGCCATTACTTTCCTCAGACAAGTAGGGTTAATTTCCTCTTACTCTGGTAGGAGGTGGAAAGATTGTTACCACTGGAGGTGGGGAGGCTGGTTCTACTGGAACAGGCCAGTTCCACTGCCAAAGAAGATAATCAGAATCTAGGAGCTCAGCTTGCCCAGCTTTTCCAGGGTCTTCCTTATTCCAACTTATGGGATTCCATTCTTTCTTAATGTTCTCACTGTAACAGAAAATACAGCCTCTGTGAGGCTGGGTATTCAACTTGTGTTGTAATTCAGCCAGTTACAGGATCAGATTTTACATTTGATTTTTAGCAATCTCAGCACCCAGGCTACAGGAGACAAGGGTTTCCTTCAGGGCACACATTGGTCATTTATGTGGTGCTTGAGCTGAGAATTCAAATCCCTGAGCTCATTCTTTTTGTTCATAACTTTGTCCAGCAACTTTAGAAGCAACCAGCAATCTCATTATATTAGTTAGTTTTTCAAAAATGTTCAACAATATCCAATACACAGTCATTCAGATCCTTGCTTTTTATAAGTGTGTTCAATAATTAGGTGTATCCAATGCAGATATTTTATAAATTTCTATTGACTATTCACAGAATGGAATTTCAGTGCTCTTTTTACTACTGGAAATAGAGTCACTAGCATCTTTAATCAGATTAGAGAGTAATTACAGAATCCCAGGAACAATTTAGAAAATTCATCCTTAACATTCTATTCTTCTAGAACCACACTCAGGACCAAAATCTGTATTGGGGTTCTCCAAAGAAATAGAGAATGAGAGAGAGAGAGAAATTATAAGAAATTGGCTTACACAACTATGGAGGCTGAGAAGTTTGCACACCTGCAGTTGGCAAGCTGGAGACCTGGGTCAGTTTAGAATTTATGGTTTACTTCCAGTCTGAGTCTAAAGGCCTGAGAAGCAGGAGAATGGAAGATGTAAAATTCAGTTCACATGCTAGTCCAGAGATAGAAGATCAATGTCCCAGCTTGAAGGCAGTTAAGAGAGTGAATTCTCCCTTACTGAATCTTTGTCTATTTTGAGCTTCAAGGAATTGGATGAGGCCCACCCACATCAAGGAAGGCAATCTGCTTTACACAGCCTATTGATTCAAATGTTAATCCCTCCAGAAATCCTCTCACAAACACTCTAAGAATAATGGTAAACTCAAGAATAATGGTGGGCAACCTGAGGCCCAGTCAATTTGACACAAAATATTAATCATCATAGATGAAAAGGTCAGTCTCCAAAGAGGTAACTCCAAAATTATTTATTCTTCCAGATAATTGACTAGTCAGTTTCTTCTTCAGTCTTTTAAGGCATAATTTCAAGTCAAATGGGGATGGCTCAAGTACTCCCTGCTGACTGAAATTTTTCCAAGAAGTCTACTTAGTGCGTAGACCAGTGATTTTCAACCAGTGTCCCCCAAGAATTTTTAAAACATGCAATACCTGACTCTTTAGTCAGGGGCATTGACCTCTTTTTTCTTAGATTGTCAAAGAATAATGATGATAATAATAATAATAATAATAACACAATAGTCAACACAATAGCCCTCTGGTGTGAATGCCCTGTCTTGAACCATAAATAGAGCTGTCTCATAATAAAGTTGTGTCTGATTGGTTAATTCTTTCTTTGAAGATTTTATTTATTTACTTCTAGAAAGAGGAGAAAGGAAGCAGAAAGAGAGGGAGAGAACTATTGATCAATTGCTTCTTACATGCCCCCAACCAGGACCTGGCTTGCAACCCAGGCGCATGTCCTGACCAGGAATCACACCTGAGACCTTTTGGTTGGCTTGGTGAAACCCAACCCACTGAGTCACACCAGTCAGGGCTGATTCTTGGTACCAGAAATTCTTATATATAAATATAAGCACCTGATTTTTAAAAAGTCATTTTGGAACAAGGAAGGAAGGTAATTGCTATGATTTTTTTTTGTAAATCAAAGTTATATCAATTTTTTGTCAGATAAGCAAAAAATAGCAAGGTATTTCCAGAAAGTATCCAACCATGTAATGTGAAAAATAGAGACATTTATTGAAGAAGATACAAAATATAAGAAACATTGTACATACAATAATGATGTCTCAGTCCACTGCAAAGTTATGACTTTCTTGAGGAAGTCTGGTTGATTGGAAGTTGTTTTAATCAAGTCATTCACAACCACAACCCCAAATTCTTTCTGCTCTGGTAGCAGAAGCCACAGGACTAATTTTCCCACATTTCATGCTAAGACCCTGTGTCAAAATCTTGGATACAGTACTTTTTGAAATTCTTAAATCAGCTTCTAGTTCTCACACTGTCAGTTGCCAATCTTTGTCGATTGCAGCCCATACTTATTCAATGTTCTTAGGTGTTTTGCTTGTTGCAGGCCTTCCAGAACATGGATCACTTTAAACAGATTCTTGACCATCTTTGAAGTATTTGTGCCACAAGTTTATTTGCACTGCACTCATTACATCATCCCCAAAGTCTTCTGAGTCCTCCGAATAGTTTCCGTGGAAGAATGTTCAAGATTAGCACAAAATTTGATGCAGATTTTTGTTCTACTCTCTCAGCCATTTTGAATGCAACAGCCACACAGCACACATGCTCACTCAATGGCATCTACTGCTCCCACTGACCTGTACAGTGAAGTCATCATTGTTCACATATGCACATTCCAGTCCACTTTCCTTGCCTGCCATGTTACATGGATGTTGTGAAAACCATTCTTGTTATATTAACAATGGCTGGAATTTTTCTGGACAGACCACATTTATTTTTTGGTGCAGAATTTTAGTTATTAGTTTATGTGTGCCATGAGATGAAAAAGGTTGAAAATTGCTGGCTTAGGCCAACCTATGACTCTACCATTACCTAGGGCTTAGAGTCTGGTTTGGACCTCAAGGCAGCCGTACTTGCTAAATAGGCAGAACTCCATTCTCTTTGTGTGTCTTGAGCAGAAACAAATCCCCAAACCACCCCAAACACCACCAAATGCTTCATTCAAGATGAATGTTCTCAGTGTCTGGTACCTGGAGAAGATTATTAGAATCCTCTGAGAGATGTGCTAAAAATTTAGACACCTGAACCCAATCCACATGAACAAAATCAAAATTTCTGGAAGTGGGTCAGGAAACTGACATTTTAGCAAGCTCCCTGGTATTTCTTAGGCGCACCAAAATCTGAGAATCATTGTTCTAATGTCCGATTGATAGTTTATTAAAGCCAGGCCATACTCCAAGCCCTGAGGCATGAGAGAAATTTTACTAGAAATTTTTCTCTTTGTCTTTTATGTTATGGCTAGAATTCCCCAAATTATCCATCAGAGTTACAAGCAGCAAAGCTATTAGAGGAGATATTACAAATGAGTTGAAAAAATTAGAATGATATTAACAAGTAGCTGAGTCCTTTCTCAAATGCTGTACTTGGCCATCACACATGGACCCAGTGCCTCTCCAGGCCATTGTCTTTGTTCAAATTCACTCAGAAACTTTCCAGCAAGTGGAACTTACCTTCAAGAGAATTCACATAGCAGGCAAAAAAAAAACAAAAAACACCACTACGAAGCCCTTCTTAGTAATCCAGACTTACTAATCTTGGTTACTAATATAAAGATTTTCATTCACAAATTACAAGTGAACATAGCAATGTGGTAATTAATTAGATTTCACTTACATTGATGCTATTATAGATAATTTTGCTTTTACATCACACCAGGATTATAATTCCCTATCTCAATTCTCCCTTTCTTTTCTTTCATCTAAACAGTTATTTCATAGAATACCTGACTTCACTGGGAGTTATCCTGTTTCCCCAACCATACACAAACAGAAAGAAATTTTCCCCAAAACTGTTTCTATACTGTTTAATATAGAAAGCATTAGCTTTGGAGAGCAACAGATTTCTAAGTCCTAGCTATGCTGCATACTGGCCTAATTATTTTAACATCTCTGTACCTATTTCCTTGCTTATAAAATGGGGTTATACTAATCTGATGGAGTTCTTACAAGAAAAATGAGAAATCAAATCAAGAGGATTTAACACTAGTTATATATTTAAATATTTGGTGACTGCATTAACTATATTGAGTCAAATAATAAAAAGGAAGCACAAAAGATTCACTACAGTCAGTGAATTGCTGGTAAATATTTAACAACTGGCTTTCCTACCACTGAACCTCTCTCACCAAAAGAGCTCTGTTTTATAGTGCTTTCAATTTATGTGGTGTATGTACTTCTACCATAGCCCATTTCTAGCTACCGACATGACATTACAAAACTCAGAGTTGAAAGAGAGGCATAAGTAGCCATTGTATACTTCACAATGTCAGTATATGAGATGCAAATAACTTCTAGAGCATACATAATAGTAAAACACAATAAAATAATTAGGAAGGGATGAGTTTTTAGTTCTTACTAATAATGTATTCTGGAAAAGGGGAGTAACCATTTTTGGTCAAGATGGTGGCATAGGTAAACAAGGCTTGCCTCCTCACACAACCAGATCAAAATTACCACTAAACTATAGAACAACTACCACTCAGACCTGTCAGAAACCAATTTGAATAGAAGTCTGACAATTATGAAATTAAAGAAACCACATCGCCTAGACTGGTAGCAGAGATCTAGATGTAGAACATCTGGTGGCACATACCTGGATAAAAATTCAGAAGGGATATCTTGGGAGCAAGTGGTCCCAGACCCACACCAGGCTCCTGGCCCAGGGTTCTAGTGCCAGGAAGATAAGTCCCCATAACTTCTGCCTGCAAGAACCAGTGAAGATTGAGTCAACTGAAGAAAATTCTGGAGTCCCACGCAGTTCCCCATAAAGAAACCATACTTGGACTTACTCAGACTTACTCTCTCTGAGCTCCAGCACAGGGTGTAGCTGCTTGAAAGGTGCCAGAGAAATACAGGGAGTTATTGAAGTATCTAGCATAAAGGTAAGAGCTGGGGAACAGCTTTCTCTCAGACAGAAAGATTGGGAGAGGCCATTGCTTCTTTTCTGAATGATCCACCCCACAGAGCTGGCAGGCCGGTGCCATATCTGAGATTCTACCAACCTGGCTAACACTGTTTGCCCTGCCCTGGAGATCCTCTGGACTCCAACCCTGATCAACTTATGGGCCCACCCAAGATGTGAATGCCTGGTCTTGCTTCATAACTTCCTAAATCTATCAAATAGCAACACCCAGCCTCAGTAAGCCCCAGTACCTCTTGCTATGTCACTCCAGGCCCAGCACTAGCAGCAGGCAGCCCAGATTCCCAGCTTGTCTTTGCCTTGGAATCTCCAAGGCCAGCGTAAGTAGCAGTCATCTCAGATTGCTTATAGCACATGCAGGGGGGCCCTGGGAAGAACACAGGTTGAGGCTGACCATGGACTGCACCATTTGGGAAACCTCAGAGCCTATACACCCAGTGGACAGCTACAGCCACATTAAAGTACCTCTACCCTGCCCCTATACAGCTGATCCTCCATGGAGGGCTGAGGTATGTGGTCAGTGGTCAGTCAGTCCTTGCAGATGACTGGCCTGGGTAAATCCCTTCCAAAGACCTGCCAACAACAATCAAGGCTCAACCACAAAAGGAGGGTGTACTCAGCACACATGAAGGGCACACCTTGGAGACCCAGCTTGAGTAATAAGGGAGGCTATGCCACTGGACTTTACAGGACATCTACTGCATTAGGCCACACTACCAAGACAGGGAGTCATAACAGCTGTACCTAATACATAGAAATTAACACAGGAGGATGCCAAAATGAGGAGACAAAGAAACATGGCCCAAATGAAAGAATAGATCAAAACTCCAGAAAAAGTACTAAACAAAAGGGATATAAGCAATCTATCAGATGCAGAGTTCAAAATGCTGGTTTTAACAATGCTCAAGAACTTAGTGAGGACCTCAATAGCATAAAAAAGATTCAGTCAGACATGAAGAATGCACTAATTTAAATGAAGAACAATTTATAAGGAAACAACTGTAGATGGATGAAGCCAATAATCATATCAGTGGTTTTGAACATAAGGGAGCAAAAAACAACCACATAGAACAAGAAGAAGAAAAAAGAATCCAAAAATCCAAGAAAAAGAAAAAAGACAAGGATAGTATAAGCAGCCTCTGGAACAACTTCATGCATTCCAACATTTACATCACAGGGGTGTCAGAAGAAGAAAAGAAAGTACGAGAAATTGGAAATTTATTCGAGAAGATAATGAAAAAAAAAACTTCCCTAATTTGGTGAAGGAAATAGACATGCAAGTCCAGAAAGCACAGAAAGTCCCAAACAAGATGGATGCAAACAGGCCCACTCTAAGACACATTGTAATTAAAATGCCAAAGATTTAAGATAAAGAGAGAATCTTAAAAGCAACAAGAGAAAAGAAGTTAGTTACCTACAGGGGAGTTCCCATAAGACTGTCAGCTGATTTCTCTAAAGAAATTTTTCAGGCTAGAAGGGACTGGCAAGAAATATTCAGAGTCATGAAAAGCAGGCACCTACAGTCAAGTTGCCTCTCCCAGCAAAGATAACATTTAGAATTGAAGGGCAGATAAAGAGCTTCCTAGATAACTTAAAAACTAAAGGAGTGTATAATCACCAAACCATTTTTATATGAAATGTTAAAGGGACTAATTTTAAAAAAAGATCAAAGCTATGAACAATAAAATGGCAATAAATACATATCTATCAACAATTGAATCTTAAAAACAAACTAAGCAAGCAAGAACAACAGAATCATGGATATGGGGAGTGTTTTGATGGTTTCCAGAGGGGAGTGTGGGGGAGTGAGTGAAGAGGTGAGGAGATTAATGAGTATTTATAGGTAGATACAGAATAGCCATGGGGATGTAAAGTACAGTATAGGAAACTGAGAAGCCAGAGAACTTACAGGCATGACCTATGGACCTGAACAATGGTGTGGTGATTGCCTGAAGGAGTAGGGGTGCTGGGTGGAGAGGAGCACAGGGGGAAAATTGGGACAACTGTAATAGTATAATCAATAAAACATATACCTTAAAAAAAAAAGGAGTAGCATCTACAAACCCAAAGAAAGAAGAAACTTGTGTGTTTGTGTCTGTAGAACAGAGAGGAGGATGTGGTGGGCAGGGCACAGTGAGTAAGTGGGGAAGTACTGACAGTGCCACCAGCTGGAGAAGGAATGGGAGGCCAGACCATGAGGGACTTTGGAAGCTTCGTTCAGAGCAAATGTAAACTTGAAGAGTTTTAAGCTTGAGCATGAAATAATTAGATTTACCTTTTTGAAAAGATCCTTGTAGCTGTTGTAGGAAAAAAATAGATTGGAAGAGGCCAGAATGGATATCAAGAAACTAGTTTAGACATTATTGCATTAATTCAAGTGGGAGAAGACAGCAGTTTGCATTAGGAAGGAGGCAGTGCAGAGAAAAGAAGTGGATAAATTGGAAACATAGATTTAGGAGTAGAATTAATGAGGTTTTGTGATTTCTTGCTGTGTAGCAAAGTACTATCTACCAAGTAACAGTTTAGTACAAGAAAATAAAGCCCTGGCTGGTATAGCTCAGTGGATTGAGCACGGGCCTGAGAATTGCACGATCACGGTTTAATTCTTAGGGCACATGCTTGGGTTGCAGGCCAGTTCCCAGCAGGGGACTCACGAGAGGCAACCATACATTGATATTTCTCTTCTCTCTTTACCTTTCCCTCTAAAGATAAATAAAATCTTTTTAAAAAACCACAAGATGAAAAAATAAAAAAAGGAAGTAAGAAAATAAAACAGGAACAAAACAGGGGCATTTGAGATCTCTTTTCCTGGAATATGTCCTCAGTTTTACATCAGATAAGTTCATAACAATATAAAAAATAAAATAAAACAAAGTGTGCACACACAGCATGGCTCCTTCTGGGAGATCAGATAAGACTCTTCATATGCTTTGCTTGATGGATGATATAACTCAGTTGACTTGCTTTTGGTTATAAGTGCCTTATGTCTGATGTAACATATGGCTGCTGTGGCCTGCAAGGAGCCTTCATTCTCAGTAACTTAGTTTAATTGCTCATTAGGGATTACTCTGGGAATAAATTGTTAAATATAGCATAAGAAAATTTAATTTGACACTGCTGTAATAAAATCCAATTTATTTTTGTATATAATTTACCAAAATATTTGTATCATGCTTAATATAATAAATAAAATCATAGCTAGGAACAGCACTGAAATACTTGGTCTAAGTGCCCAGATAAAAATTACAAATAACAGTAAGTCCTAACAACCATATTAAACAGATTGTTCCTCACTGGCATTCAGATTACAAAACCAGAGAATCGTATGTGCTGAATATCAATAAGGAATCATGTCCACATTACTGCTAAGAGCAAGATATAGGGACTTTCATATTGATGGATCAGACTTCCTACCCAAATACACAAACATTAGGGGCAGGATAGTTTTCACATGTAGGGTTAGGTGAAAATATTAGCTAAAGCAAGGACATGCTTCCTCCTTGGAAGCATGGGAAGAATTGAGAAAAGATGAGTTAGACTCTATCCTATAAGTTAAGCTCTTGCCAAAGCTTTATAAATGCAATTTTTACTTCTCTCTCATAAGCCGATGATGACTCTGTTCCAAGAAATTGTTGGGGGCCCAGGGGCCTTCCATCTTATTATTTCACCATCTCTGGGGTGTTGTTCTTGTCTGCATTGAAGACCACAATGTCTCCATTTTCCAACCAGCAGGAACAGAGAAAGAGGAAGGATTACCTACCAATATGGCCAGAGCTTGAAAATATTTTTTTTCTTAACAGCATTATTCATGATGGCCAAAAGATAGAAGTACTAAAGTGTCCATTGATGAGGATGAACAAAATGTGAGATATATATATATATACATTTGTTATATATATCTACTATTCAGCCTTAAAAAAGGAATGAAATTCTGACACATGCTAAAATATGGATAAACTTTTAGGACATTATGCAAAGTGATATAAGCCAGTAACAAAACCAGAAATTGTGTAATCCTGTTTATATGTGTTTTTTAGAATAGTCAAATTCATAAAAACATGGTAGAAAAAAGACAATGGTGGTTGCCAGGGGTCGGGGTTGGGAAATGAGGAGTTGTTTAATGAGTACAGAGTTTCAATTTTACAAGATGAAAGCGTCTAGAGAAACGCCTGATGGTGATGGTTGCACGCAATGTGGATGTACTTGATGCTCCTGAACTGTAGGGTTAAAAGTAGGTAAGATGGTAAATTTTATGTCATTATGTGCATTACCACAATTTTAAAAAACATCTAAATTAAGAAAAAGAAACTTTTGTAGTCTGGATTGGGATAGAAATACAGTTCATACATTGTGATTGTTTGAGACAGCTGTTTTCTCTCCCTCTCTCTTGTTTTAAAAACTAGATTGTTGTCTTGTATACTTTTACATACTCTGTATTTTGCTAATTGCATCCCCAGGGGCTCATTTATGATGTTTCTCCCTCCCCTTTATTTTCTACAAATAGGTAATTAGATCTCAAGGCATAATCAGACTCAGGTCTGATTTTGGTACAGGTAAAGACTATTTCCTACATATGTGTTCTCGAGCACTTCCAGCATGAGATACATCATGTCTGGTTTTCTTTCTTTTTGTGATTTTGTCATTAATAGATAATTATTGCATAGACTCAGTAATTCATCAGGAATTACAAAAACATTATATTCAAGTTCTGTCATTCCTTCTTTGGAATGACTTTCCCAACATTATTCCCATGAGCTAGAAGATAAAGACAATCTGGAGTGGAAGTAATTGTAAGGTTTGTATCATGTAAATGCTGGATAGATGGCCAATGAGTATTTGAATTCAAAACTACATTTTGAACACAAAAAGAGTATCCTGGGAAGATCAGCTCTCAATCCACCTCCAATATTGTGATTCCTAGGCTCACATCTTCTTTATACCTCATCCCCAAAGCCCTAGTCTTTTTTGCTTTATTTTCCCCACCACATTCTTTGATCACCCATCAAGAAGAGCTTCTACAGGCCATTAAAATTAGAGCCCCCCGAATTTCAATTCGCTGATGGCCTAATTTGTTTTTATTCCTTGGTATAATAGATTTCTACAGCATTTACCTTTCAGAGGTCCAGAAAGAAATGTACTGTCTTTCTACCATGATTGCTAAACTAAGAATCAAGTGCCCAGTAACCCCACTCAATCTGCACACACGTTCTGCTCCTGAACATCAACACCTCACTGGGTGGCCACCAAGTGGGGATAAACTGAACTGGGTCATGAGTCTTTGACCTATAACTAGCTGCCCCATGTGGACACATCTCTGTAATGCTTCAAAACCAATAAACTCAAATTATACTTGGAGAACAGAACTGATGAAGATGGAATAACTCCTGAGAGAAGACAGTAGTAGTCAGTGATATTTGTGCTCCATTGCAACTTATTTCTCTGGCTTCAAGACTCAGATTCAACTATGGAAGAAGAGAAAGTCAATAGTGGTTACTTATATTATATTTTTCGGTTCCTAGGTACCCCTTATTAATTAGAATCAGAATTTGCCTATTTCCTGAATCCAAAAAGCATTATGTAAATAATGTTTTGAAATTGATTTCATTCTATTGACTCTTGCAATTCCTTTTAGCTTTCAGAGAACTTGAGCATTGAATCTTTTGTTGTGAAAGGGTAGTTAATTACTTTTCTTAGGTCAAACATTCTCTTTGTAAAGCATGAATCCAATAGCCACTAATAGACTAGATGAAAAATTGACCATTTAGACCTACAACAGTTATAATTAAGCATTTTTATTTAACTTGAATGCAAATTTGTTTTCAGTAGATTTCCCCCTCTTTTCCTAACATCTTCTAAATAAAATAATTATTGTGAATCTCTACACTCAACTTATTCATTATCTTGCTTAACTATGTAAGGCTTTGTTCCCAGAATCTCTTCTGTCAATGACTAAAGAGTCTCTCTCTTTGTTCAGCATGAACCGTGGGTCATTAATGTTTTATAAAGTGCACCTTAGGGTCCTGATTTTCCATATTGGTTGTGGGGGTGGTGGGATTGATAGCTTGTAGACTCTACAATGTAGAGAGACAAATGCTTGGATAAAAAGTCCTCTCTATGTGAAGATTGATTTAACCAATATCCTATTGTGGGAAGAGGCAGATTAAATATGTTGTACCTGCCATAGTACTATTTGAACTGAGGTAACTTTCTATGTATTATTTAAATTCCATCAGGCAAGAATAATAAAAATTATAATACTTATGTTGAGAGAATGCTAGAACAAACTATTATTGTTACTGCCTCTCTTCTTGGGCAATTCCAGCTCCTGCCATTGACTATGACTCTAGGTGGTTTTAAAATATATCCTAATTCTTTGATACTCCTTTCTTCAAAATGTGGTGAAAGTGAAGTTATGTGATTTCTAGGGTTAGATGGTAACAAGGATAGCCTTCCATCTGTTCTCATTCTCCCTCACCCTCTCATTTTATTAAGACTATTATAACAGAGGGAACACCCAAATCTGAAGATCAGAGTGTCTCAGCAGGATGGTTTTTGTCTTAGACTTTTGTAGGGAGAAGATAAGTTACAGATGGGGTGATTTATAGCTTGTGTTCTTTTGCAAACAGAAGTCTTAACAGTGATCTGAAGAGAAAAGTTTTTCTCTGTGGTGAGTTGGTTTCAGGAAGACAAAGAGTCAAATCAATCATGAGACAAAGAACAGGAAGTTGAAGAATCATGTTGGAAGGTCTGCCATGCCGGCAGTTTCAGGAAAAAAGGAAAAGGTCTGTGTTTGTCTTTGTCAGCTCACTCATTCCGAGGGAAGCCAGCTACCATGCTGACAATCCAGGAGCCCTGTGGTAATGTCCCTGTGTAGAGATATTCATCTATAAAGAGAGCTCTGTGGAAAAGAACCAACTTGTCAGCACCAAGTAGAGAGCTATATGAATCCCTTGGAGCATCTCCTCCTGCCTCAGTCTAGTCTTCAGATGGTTTCAGCTGTCTGGTCTCTGAATCATCCAGCTGAAGCCCCAGCCATTGCAGAGCAGAGATAAGCAGCAATACACAACTAATACAGGCTCCTCCTCTCAGCATATAGATTTATTCAGGTTGGTAGAACCCCAGCACCACCATGCTCCTTCAAAATTTCCTCTTCAAATTCAAAAGGCAAATAGGATATCATCTAGGAAAATAAGTGTGCTTCCTCTAGGGATGTCCACCTAGAGAGATCTGAATCGGCTAAAGTTTTGTTGTATATGAAAGATATGACAATTTCATAAATGAACACAGATTTAAAACTAGAGATGACTGACAGACATGAAAAGGTACTCAACATCAGTAATTATCAGGAAAATGAAAATTAAAACCACAATATGATATCACCTTACAGCTATCAGAATGGCTATCAACAACAAATTAACAAACAACAAGTGTTCGCAAGGATTCTGAGAAGAGGAAACCTCTGTGCACTGTTGTTGGGGATACAGATTAGTGAAACCACTATGGAAAACAGTATAAGTGTTCCTCAAAAAACTAAAAATAGAACTATCATATGACCTGGCAGTTCCATATTGGGTATTTATCTTGAGAAATTAAAACACTAATGTGAAAGATATATACACCCCTATGCTCATTGCAGCATTATTTACAATAACAAAGATAAAGAAACAGCCTAAGTGTTCATCGATGTATAGAGAAGGTGTGGTACACATACACAATGGCATGTTTACTCAGCCATAAAAAAATGAAATCTTGCTATTGTGACAACATGGATAGACCTAGAGGATATTATACTAAGTGAAGTAAGTCAGACAAAGACAAATACCATATGATTGTACTTATACGTGGAATCACCCCCCAAAATATACAAGATAAATGGATAAGCAAAAGAGAAACAAACTCAAAGATATGAGACCCAATCAATGGTGAACAGATTGTACGAAGTTTAGGAGATGGGTGAAAAATGTGAAAGGGATTAAGTAACACAAATTGTCAGTTATAAAAGTAGTCACAGAATGTAAAGTACAGCACAGGGAATATAGTCAGTAATATTATAATAACTATGTATGGTGTCAGATGGGTACTAGAATTATCGGGTGATTATTTTGTAATTTATATAAATGTCTAATCACTATGTTGTATGCCTGAAACTAATATATTTGTCAACTGTAATTAAAAATAAATTTAAAATACTAAGAAAAAAACCTCTTAACTATGCCTCTTTGCAACTAGATAAATTAGTTTATTTAGTGTACAGTCCCCAAATACTCATTTGTAATGCAACAGGGCCAATTATAGCGCAGTCTAATTTTAAAATTGCTAGTCTAATGAATAAAACAAAATAGCCGCTACCATAGGGAAATTCTGTTGTGTATTAAGGTTGAAATAATAAGGATTTTGAAATTTGTGATTTAGAACCTTGCTATTCAAAGTGCAGTCTCCTGACTAACAATATCTGATCACTTCAGAGCTTTGTTAGAAATGCAGAATTAGAGCCATTCCCTAGACTTACTGAGAATCTGCATTTAAAAAAATGTTATTTTTTTTATCCTTACTCAAGGACTTGTTCACTGATTTTTAGAGAGAGATAGACAGACCGAGAGAGAGAGAGACATCAATGGTCTGCCTCCCATATATGCCCCAACAGGGAATCAAACCCACAACCAACTGAGCCCCTCTGGCAGGGCCAGAATCTTCATTTTAAGAACTTCCCCATGTGATTCATATACACAGAAAACACTGAAAATGGAGGCGGAGGTGGGGAGGTTAACTAATATATTCATTTATTCAATAGAAATTTCTCAAACATTCATCACAATGAATAAGACAAATCAGAAATGCTTGATTTCCTCCCAGTTGAAAAGTTATATATTTCTTAAATCAAATTCCTTGACAGGTAGAATTATTTTTCTCTGGCTTTTCTCCTACCATCATGCTAAGATAGTACTTACAATATCGTGCAAGTGGATATAGGAAGACAGTGCCAGAGAAAGTGGAGGGGAAACGCCCTCAAGATTAGAACTCTAGTTACCTAAACTCGGAATAGAAGTGAGTGCATATACATTGAAACACCCACTGCTGCCACTGACAGCTTGCTGCAATTGCTTCTGTACGGATTCCAACATTCTGTAACTTGACTTTCAAAATTGCTCCACAAATCACTGTGAAATTTCACAGTATTTTGGAAACAGTGATATTCTGACAGCATGCCAAGCACCCACTGTTCTGTCTTCTGAAGTTGGATCCCTAACGATGACCTATGGGGTGTGCCAAAAGAGTGGCCAAATTTCATTCACAATGAGAAAGCCAAAACTTGCTTATATTTGCCACCAGTCATGGACTATCGACCTTTTCATCTTTTAGATTCCATTAATAGGCCCTTAGGCAGGAAAAATGAAAATGGGGAGCAGAATAAAAGGTCAGAAAAAAGGAAAGTAAAATGAAAGTGGAGAGTACAATACCATCAAAACTAACCCCCATTCCTATTCAGTTCCTAGGTACTAGGCTCCTTGCCTTTGGTCTGTCTCCTTCATTTAGCAGCCAGTAAAGAAAAACCTGAAGCTATTATTTAAAAATGTCATTTATTTTCCCTTAGAGGTCAGGTTTCCAAAGCTATTATTATTTTTTATTTTTTGGTTTTTAATCCTCACCCGAGGATATGTTTATTGGTTGTAGAAAGAGGAAAGAGGGGGGTGGGGAAAGAGAAACATCGATATGAGAAACATGGATCGGTTGCCTCCTATATGTGACCTAACCAGGGATCGAACCTGAAACCTAGGTATGTGCTTTGATTGGGAATGGAACCAGCAATTTTGTGGTGCACCAGATTATGCTCCAACCAACTGAGCCACCCAGCTAAAGAAATTCTTTTTAAAGATTGAAAATTTATTTGTGACATAAGACAACTTTGTCGGTTTTGTAAAGTTGTTCCTTTTTTAACGTTTGTAAATAGTATTACTCTTCTTATGCATATGAGAAACAAGGTACTATTCTGCTTTAAAATCTCTAGTCCTGTAAATTACAAGTTACATAAATATGACTAAACAATTATAGTTCAGATTATTGGAGTAATTTTGTTGAACTAATTATGCCACTGTACACTGGTACTTTTAAATCATAATGTGCACCTGACCCATATCCATATCAAGAACACATCAACACATGTTTTTTATTTATTTTTTTAAATTAAAATTTTTTATTTTATTTTATTTTATTTATTTTTTAAATTTTAACTTTTTTATTGATTATGCCACTACATTTGTTCTATTCCCCCTCCACCCTGCATGCCCCTCCCCCACCATTTCCCCCTTTAGTTCATGAACACGTGTCTCAAATTCTTTAGATTCTGTATTTCCCCTACTATTCTTACCCTCCCCCTATCTATTTTCTATCTACTGTCTATGCTACTTATTTTCTGTACCTTCTCCCCCCTTCTCCTACGCCCCTGTTGCTAATCCTCCATGTGATCTTCATTTCTATGATTCACTCCTGATCCAGCTGTCCTCTTAATTTGCTTTTGTTTTAGGTGTGGTTGTTGAAAACTGAGTTTGCTGTCCTTTCACTGTTCAACTTTTTTATCTTCTTTTTCTTAGGTAAATCCCTTTAACGTTTTATATAATAAGGGCTTGGTGATGATGAACTCCTTGAATTTGATCTTATCTGAGAAGCACTTTATCTGTCCTTCCATTCTAAATGAAAACTTTGCTGGATACAGCAATCTTGGATGTAGGTCTTTGGTTTTCATGACTTGGAATACTTCTTTCCAGCCCCTTCTTGCCTGTAAGGTCTCTTTTGAGAAATCAGCTGACAGTCTGATGGGAACTCCTTTGTAGGTGACTATCCCCTTAGCTCTTGCTGATTCTAGGATTCTCTCCTTCATTTTAATCTTGGCTAATGTAATGATGATGTGTCTTGGTGAGTTCCTTCTTGGGTCCAACTTCTTTGGGACTCTCTGAGCTTCCTGGATTTCCTGGAAGTCTATGTCCTCTGCCAGAATGAGGAAGTTCTCCTTCATTATTTGTTCAAATAAGGTTTCCACTTGTGACTCTTCCCCTTCTGGTACCCCTATAATTCAGATGTTGGAACGTTTAAAGATGTCCTGGAGATTCCTAAGCCTCTCCTCATTTTTTTGAATTCTTGTTTCTTCATTCTTTTCTGTTTGGCCAATATTTGCTTTCTTCTGGTCCACTCCATTGATTTGAGTCCCAGAGTCCTTTCCATTACTATTGGTATCCTTTGCATTACCATTCATTTCAATTAGTTTAGCTTTCATATGTTTCTCTAATTTGTGACTAAAATCAACCAGTTCTGTGAGGATCCTGATAACCAGTGTTTTGAACTGTGCATCTGAAAGTTTGGCTATTTCCTCATCGCTTAGAATTATCGGATCTGGGGCTCTGAGTTGTTCTTGAGCCATTTTTGGTCTGTTTGCGCCAGTAAGTAAGTAAGAGGGGCAAAGCCTTAGTTGTTTACCAGGGCGGGGCCACCCAGGTCGCTGGTTTGTGATGCTGTGTGTGGGAGCGGGGTCAGAGAGGGAGCAATGGCGGTCTTCTCCACTAACCCAGTTTGTCCCCTCCCACCACTCGCCCCAGCCTGTTTATCCAAGCAGAATTGTGGGAGCCTGCTGCCCCGCGCCTCATGGTCTCAATGCTCGCCTCTTCACTGGTTTATCTGCACGCAAATGCGCGACCTACCGCAGACAGCCAGCCACGCCTCTTCCCTGTGTGCGCCCGTAGCTAGCCCGTGATCGTTCCGCTCCTTTGGCTGCTTGCGCGCCACCAGGTCAGGGATCTTTTCGGTCAACTGGCTTTGCTGCTGGCTTACCTGTTTAGCTGAGCATTTCGTTGTCTTTGGACTCCGTATTGTCGATTTTCTGTGTGGTCTGGTTGTGTTAATCGTTGTTAAAAATAGTTGTTCTTAGATTTGGTCGTGCAGGGAAGCAAGGTGGGTCCACCTACACCTCCATCTTGGTGGAAGTCAATACATGTTTTTTAAATAAACTAATGAAATAGAGTTTAGAAAAGCAACAGAAATTGTAAAGCCCCATCTGTCAAGGACTCAGCAATTGGTTATATGACCAACCAGTCACCACCTGCTACCCCAGCAAGGCTATTTTCATGGAAAGGAATAACATTGATTTATAGTCTTCAGTTGAAGTTTGACTCCAAAATTGCTCAATATTATGGTCTTTTGAGAGGCAAGATTGTTCAAAGTAATGCTGGATGAGGCAAACATATAACAGTCACTTACCTGTGTAACTGAAAAGTCCTACCAAACTGAACATTCACATAATGAGGTCGGTTTGTGAGTTTAGAATTACAGTGAAGAGAAGGCAGTGTTAGAAGTCCTAAAGACTGTGTGTGTGTAAGTTTGGATTCTGGAGCACATTTTATAAAAAGTACATGCTTGAAAGAAGCTAGCTGAATGTTTTATGTTCACTACATGTTCATTAGTAACTGCTCTCATTTCTTCTGCTTCCTTCTTTTCTTATTGATCTTAAGGATGCAATTAAAATTCCAGAGATATATGATTTCTGCTGGAGGAATCAACAGTTCCTCACCCCATGTGATATGCTGCATGAATAGAGACCAGGATTTCACCTTCTAGCATTTTGGTGGTTGCTAAGGAGACTATTTCTATCTCTGTGTCTCAGGCGCCATATTGCTTGGAAAGAATTACAGCACTTCGCCTGTTTACTTTCCCAGAGAGAACACATGAAAACTCATTAGGACAGCTAACATTTTAACTTTTGCTGGTCTCTGTAATGTTTTGAGTACCTCTGGCTTTTGACTGTAACATGTACATGTTGACATCTAAATAAGTACATTCTCAGAAATGGCAGTGCAGTTTTGTTAGAAAATAGAGGCCTGAGTGTTCAGACTCTGGGCATCACATTCTCTGAGTAGGTCTATGGCACAAGCCTACTTTCTCGTTCCTTTTCTTTCTTTGTTTTTCTTTTCTTTTTCTTTTTTCCTAGACCTAGTCATCCTACGAAAGAATAAAGTCTGGAAACCATGACTAAATTTCAGCCTTGTTCATTCCCCTGGTCAAGTACTCTCTCTAACCCTCAGTTTTCTTATTCTTTTTTTTAAATTTTTTTATTTTTAAATATATTTTATTGATTATGCCATTACAGTTGTTCTATTGCCCCCTCCATTCTCCTCCACCCTGCACACCCCTCCCCCAACATCCCCCCCTTTAGTTTATGACCACATGTCTCAAGTTCTTTAGATTCTATATTTCCACTACTATTCTTGCCCTCCCCCTATCTATTTTCTACCTACCATCTATGCTACTTATTTTCTGTGCCTTCTCCCCCCTTCTCCTTCTCCCACTCCCCTGTTGCTAACCCTCCATGTGATCTTCATTTCTATGGTTCTGCTCCTGATCTAGCTGTCCTCTTAGTTTGCTTTTGTTTCAGGTGTGGTTGATAATAACTGAGTTTGCTGTCCTTTCACTGTTCATAGTTTTAATTTTCTTTTTCTTAGATAAGTTCCTCTAACATTTCATTTAATAAAGACTTGGTGATGATGAACTCCTTGAATTTGATCTTATCTGAGAAGCACTTTATCTGCCCTTAAGCTTTGCCGGATAGAGCAATCTTGGATGTAGGTCTTTGGATTTCATGACTTGAAATACCTCTTTCCAGCCCCTTCTTGCCTGTAAGGTCTCTTTTGAGAAATCAGCTGACAGTCTGATGGGAACTCCTTTGTAGGTGACTGTCCCCTTATCTCTTGCTGCTTCTAGAATTCTCTCCTTGATGTTAATCTTGGCTAATATAATGATGATGTGCCTTGGTGTGTTCCTTCTTGGGTCCAACTTCTTTGGGACTCTGTGAGCTTCCTGGATTTCCTGAAAGTCTATTTCCCTTGCCAGATTGGGGAAATTCTCCTTTATTATTTGTTCGAATAACTTTTCCACTTGTGGCCATTCCTCTTCCCCTTCTGGTACCCCTATAATTCGGATGTTGAAATGTTTAAAGATGTCCTGAAGGTTCCTAAGCCTCTCCTCCTTTTTTTGAATTCTTGTTTCTTCATCCTTTTCTGTTTGGTCATTCTTTCCTACTTCTGGTCCACTCCTCTGATTTGAGTACCAGTTTCCTTTCCATTACTATTGGTTTCCTGTGTATTTCCCTTCATTCCAATTAGTTTTAGCCTTCATATGTTCCTCTAATTTGTGACTAAAATCAACCAGTTCTGTGAGGATCCTGATCACGAGTGTTTTGAACTGTGCATCTGATAGGTTGGCTATCTCTTTGTCACTTAGAAGTATTGGCTCTGGGTCTTTGAGCTGTTTTTCTGCTTGAGCCATAATGTTTTGGTCTGTTTGCACCTCTTATGTATGAAGGGTGGAGCCTTAGGTGTTCACCAGGGTAGGGCAAACCAGGTCGCTAGCTTGTGACACTGTATGTGGGGGCAAGGTCTGAGAGAGAAAAAAATGGTGCTTTGCTCTGCTCTCTGTTGCACCTCAGTCACTTCTGCTGCTTCCCTCAAGCAAACTGGGCCTTTCTGGTGCTGATTTCTGTGTGGGTGGGCTTGTATGCATTCTAGGACCCTGTGGGTCTCTCCAATGAACGTTTCCTGTGAGGGTGGGGGTCTCTCCCTGCGCCTCAATCCCCACAAGTACTTTCAATCAGTGTTTTGAGGCTTTATTTCCCAGCACTAGGACCCTGGTTTGTGCTATCTGTCTCACTCCCCAGTTATCTGTGTGAAAATGTGGGAACGCTGCCTGGTCAGCTAGCCACCTTGTGCACGGTGCCCCGTTTCTCAATCACTGCCTTTCTGGGTCTGCCCATTGTCACCCCACACCTGGGGTCTGTCAGCTGCTGCCTGGGTCTGCCCAGTGCCGACTTGTGTGCCTGGGGTGCCTTGTACACCCAGTGTCGCCGCTTCCTGTGCAGCTGCACCCCTCTCTGCTCAGCTGCCCGACTCCACTCCACCTACCAGTCTGGATGAATGTGTCTATTTTAACTCCTTGGTTGTCAAACTTCCATACAGTTCAATTTTCTTTCAGTTTTGGTTGTTACTTTGTTTCTGAATTGTTGTTGTCCTTATTTTGGTTGTTGGAGGAGGCACAGTGTTTCTACCTATGCCTCCATCTTGGCTGGAAGTCCTCTCTAGTCACTGTTTTTCTATTGTGACTGGGAGCAGAGGAAGCCAATCAGATTTTTAGTGCCTTGCTTTTTAATATGATTGGACAGCTTAGGATCACTAAATATCTGATTAATGCCTCCAACAAAAAAGACACAGACCTAAACAAATATTTACAAAAAAATAAGAATTCAAGGAAAACTTTAAATATTTTAATTAATATTCTCAGGTTACCCAGCAAAATAAATATAAAAAGGTACAGACCAAGAGTAAATGCTAAGAAATTCTGGGGCAGGGCAGAGGAATGGGAAATATGCCTTAGATAAAACATGAGAAATAAAAATGTTTTCTTACTCTCCAACGACCACATTGGAAACTGAAAACAATGAAGCGTTGTCTTCAACAATTTTTAAGGACAAAATTTTTCACCCAGAGTTCTATTTCTAGCTGAATTATCAATAAGATTTTATAATAAAATAAAATTTTTTTTGCCATGTAAAATCTCAGAAAGTAACCTCCCATGTACTTTTTCTCAGGAAGCTACTGGAGAATATTCTCCCCAGTTGTCTAGTAGTATACCAATAAGAGGAAACACATAAGATCAGGTAAGAGGGGACTTCCGTCAAGATGGAGGCATACGTGCATGTGCCCTGCCTTCTCACACAACCAAGTTTAGAGACAACTAAATATTAGCAACAGAAAACACAGCCAGAACATGGAAAATTGAACTTTTCGGAAGTCTGTTAACAACAAATTCTTCAGCCTGACCGGTAAGGGGTGAAACCAGTGGCTTATGAAGCAAGGTTGCACAGGAGGACTCGGTCAGACAGACTCAGGCGCGTGGAATCCAGACGCGCGGAATCCAGGCGCAGGGGTGGACCTAGTGAGTGACCGAGAGAGCAACCAGGCGAGCGACCTCGGGGGAGACAGTGGGGGAATGGTGCTGCGTGTTGACTGTGGTCGCGCATTTGTGCGCGGGCGGACAGGCAAGGGAGTGGGCGGTTGGACCGGGGCCTGGCGGGTCCCCGCAGCAAGCGGCAGTGGAGGGCACCGCCATTTCCCTGCTCTGACCCCACCTCCACATACAGTGTCATAACCCAGCAACTCTGAGTGGCCCGGCCCTGGTGAACCACCTAAGGCGCTGATCCTCACCCAGCTGTGAGAAACAGCAGAGGGGGTCACCATTTCCCTGCTCTGACCATGCCCCCACATACAGCCTCACAACCCAGCAACCTGGGAGTCCAAGGTGCCGCTTCTCACACTTAAAGGGCCAGAACAGACCAAAAATGTCGCAAGAAGATCTCAAAGCCCCAGAGCCCATAGATCTAAGCAATGAAGAAATAGCAAAACTCTCAGACACACAGTTTAAAACACTGGTCATCAGGATCCTCACAGAACTGGTTGATTATAGCCACAAATTAGACAAATATATGAAGGCGAAACTAATTGAAATGAATGGAATTGCACAGGACACCAATAGCAATGAAAAGGAAACTGGGACTCAAATCAATGGAGTGGACCAGAAGAAAGCAAATAATGGCCAAACAGAAAAGAGTCAAGAAGCAAGAATTCAAAGAAATGAGGAGAGTCTTAGGAACCTCCAGGACATCTTTAAATGCTCCAACATCCGAATTACAGGGGTACCAGAAGGGGGAAAGGCACAGCCACCAGTGGAAAACTTATTTGAACAAATAATAAAGGAGAATTTCCCCAATCTGGCAAAGGAAATAGACTTCCAGGAAATCCAGGAAGCTCAGAGAGTCCCAAAGAAGTTGGACCCAAGAAGGAACACACCAAGGCACATCATCATTACATTAGCCAAAATTAAAATGAAGGAGAGAATCCTAGAGGCAGCAAGAGCTAAGGGGACAGTCACCTACAAAGGAGTCCCCATCAGACTGTCAGCTGATTTCTCAAAAGAGACCTTACAGGCAACAAGGGGCTGGAAAGAGGTATTCCAAGTCATGAAATCCAAAGACCTACAACCAAGATTGCTGTATCCAGCAAAGTTTTCATTTAGAATGGAAGGGCAGTTAAAGTGCTTCTCAGATAAGATCAAATTCAAGGAGTTCATCATCACCAAGCCCTTATTATATGAAATGTTAAAGGGACTTATCTAAGAAAAAGAAGTTAAAGAAACATGAACAGTGAGAGGACAACAAACTCACAGTTATTATCAACCACACCTAAAATGAAAGCAAACTAAAAGGACAGCTAGATCAGGAGTGGAAACATAGAAATGAAGATCTCAAGGAGGGTTAGCAACAGGGGAGTGGGAGGAGGAGAAGGGGGAGAAGGTACAGAAAATAAGTAGCATAGACAGTAGATAGAAAATAGATAGGGGGGAGGGTAAGAATAGTAGGGGAAATATAGAATCTAAAGAACTGGAGACATGTGTTCATGAACTAAAAGGGGGGAATGGTGGGGGAGGGGGGGGCAGGGTGGAGGGGAACGGGAGGGGGAATAGAACAAATGTAATGGCATACTCAATAAAAAAAATTCTCTTGCCAAAAAAAAGATATAAGCAGCTCTGACTAGGGTGGGTTAGTGGGTTGGGCATGGTCTCGAAAACTGAAAGTTCACAGGTTCAGTTCCTGGTCAGGGCACGTGCCTGGGTTGTGGGCCAGGTCTCCAGCTAGGGGAGTGGTAGAGGCAACCGATTGATGTTTCTCTTGCACTTCATTATTTCTCTCCTTCTCTTTATCCTTCCTTTCTCCTCTTTCTAAAAATAAATAAATAAAACCTAAAAAAACCATAAAGCACCAATCTTTAACATTAACCTTGGGAGTCTATTAATCCAGTCAGATCGCTGTAGACAAGTTCTAACCAAGGAGAATGTCTAACAACACGTCTGGATGCTTTTTCTCATTTGCAATGCAAATAAGAAAGTACCTGGCCTCCAGTTTGTAAGAAAAAGATCATTGGTCAAATATGAGGTATTAAATACAAATATACTTGCCATAAAAATTACATATAAAGCAAACAAGGGGAAAACATCAAAGCACAATTAAATAATGAATACTTAACTCACACAAAGGAACAAAAGTCTATATTCCAGAGATGTTTCATCTTTTGATTTATTTTTCAATGTTCCTTTCAATCTTTTCTTTTTATATCACAATCTCAGTAGGTGGAGAGTTCCTTGACCATATATGTTAATAGGACACAATGGAATAACATTTATGGATCTGAGTATAGTGGAAGTGAATTTACAGCTGTGACACAGGAGAACAAATACTAAACATTTTGTAGAGATTCTTTCATATCAGCAAAATGCTATGGCTATTACTTGAAAGGAGAGTGCAATTTCTTTTGGGGTTTATTCCCAGACTTTATTATCTCCTATCATCTCACAGATTCTGGATCTAGAGAAAGGAATCCTTTGTTTGTAAGCATGTTAATAAGCCTATAGAGTCATATTTAATGATATTTAGACACAAACATACTGGGATAATGCCATGTGGTGATGAAGTAAAGATTGGAGTAATTCATCTTCAAGCCAGAGAACACCAAGTGTTGCTGGCAACTGCCAAGAGTTCAGAAGAGGCAAGAAAAATCCTTCCTTAGAGCCTTCAGAGAGATCATGTCCTTGCTGACACCTTGATTTTAGAGTCCTAAGCTACAGAATTGTGAGAATAAATGTTCTTTTTTAAATTTATTTTTTTTATTGCCCTGGCTGGTGTGGCTCAGTGGGATGAGCAGTGGTCTGCAAACCTAAAGGTCACCAGTTTGATTCTCAGTTAGAGCACATGCCTTGGTTGTGGGCCAGTTCCCCAGTTGGGGGGCATGCAAGAGGCAACTGATTGATGTTTCTCTCACATATCAGCATTTCTCTCCCTCTCTTTCTCCCTCCCTTCCCCTCTGTCTAAAAAATAAATACAATCTTAAAAATTATTTTTCACTGATTGATTTTGAGAGAGAGATTCGTTTCTTCACTTATCCATGTACTCATTAGTTGTTTCTTATATGTGCTCTCACTGGGGATTGAACCCCAACTTTGATGTATGAGGACAATACTCCAGCCAGCTGACCTACCTGGCCAGAGAGAAAAATAAATGTTCTAGGCCATCCAAGTTTGTGGTAATTTGTTATAACGGCCCCAGGAAATTAATTCAACAATGCAGTGTACTGTGGCTTTGGGAAGCTAACTCATTCTAATCAAAATTCACCAACTCCTTTACAGACTCAAATTTTAACCTATTAATCTACATTGGGAAATAGCTGGCAGGATAATAGGCATTTCTGAGGGCACACAACCTGGCACATAGGCCTAAATTGTAAATCAGGCAGGAGAAGGGGAAACTGATATACATCAAGCATATGATATGTTCCAGGTACTATATGTGTCGCAAATAAATATATATTTAGAACTGTGATAAGAGCTTTGAAGAGGGATATACTATAGCATGTAATTGGGAGATGTGGGAACACAAGTGAGATTAAGGAAGGTAAACCTGATGAAAGCATCTGGAGGAACAACTGAAGTTAATGAGGGAAAGTACATGCAGGGGTGGCAGGTACAAAAGTTTGCATAGTCAAGGAATTGAAAGAAGGGCCCATGTGCACTGGTGTGGGGGTGGAGTTCTACAGGATGAGGCAGGACAAAAAGTGAGGGGTGACACATGCTAGGGTTCCTAGATGAAGTTCAGGTTTGTGTCTTTTTCCTAAGGTCAGTGAGGGGTGTTAAGGTTTGTTTTACAAAGGAGAGACATGATTGGATCACAGTTTTGTAAAAACCACTCTGGCTGCAATGAGGCTACAGATTAGAAGAAAAGGGAGCATGTGATGCCAGCAGAGGGCCAGGGATCAGGACTGCACACACCACGCCACAGTACATACTCTGTGAAATCCCACTAGAAGTGATACAGGGTGCAGCCAAGGGAGGGGGGCCAAAAAAGATTTGAAATGGTGTCCAGAATTCAAAGTATATAGGAATATTGGAGAGACATGTAAGATGTCCTCACAACCCCCCTTCCCCCCACAAGGGCGAAGTGACGAAATGGAGCAGGGCCATTGAGAGCTGTTTTGCATAGCAATAGTTTTGTAGCTAACCTCTGGAATGATTATTTAACATATCTATAACCCTTAACTGGTTTCATAGATATGTTAAATTGCTGTGGCCAGGTTTTGAGCCAGGGAGAAGGTAATGGCTGGGACTCAGGATGGAACTAGGGGCTGCGCTCCTGAGTGAGGGCCTGTGTGAGAGCTTGGAAAAGACTGGCTCCGAGACATGAAGGGTCCCCGCTTGGCCAGATGGGGAGAGAGCCACGCGGTTTCAGCAGAGTGAGGACCCCCTCTTGGTGAGGTGAAAGAGGGAGCCACGTGGTTTTGGCAGGGTGTGGATCCCCTCTTTCCCAGGTGAAAGGGAAAAACCACGCAGCTTTGCCAGAATGGAGATCCCTGCAGCCAGGTGAAGAAGAAAGCCACATGCTTCTGGTGGAGTGGGGACTCCTGCAGCTTTGGTAGAAAAGGCCCACGCGGCTTTGGGGTGTCCCCTTTGGCCGTGGGGCCTAAAAAAGCAAGAGAGACTTTGACTGGAACTGGGTACAAAGGACTCTTGCCAGTGGACCATGAGAGGGTACCAGAGTATTTTGGATTAACTCGAGATCCTGCACAGTGACACAGCTGACGGTGCCAGTGGCCTGAAACACAGACCTGTGCTCTTTTCCTGATTTACGGTACCCAGAGTTGGGACAGTGGGAGAAGGGAGCGCTGTGTGGGTGTAGGTGTACAACCTAAAAGACTTTGATATTTTAGTGGAGGCATTAGGCCTGAATAGCATTAAATAAACATTTTGTTTCCTTTTCACAAATCTCTGGCATTGAGAGATGTCTTTCCAATTGGCGGCGGACAGAAGAGCCCAGTAGATTTTAGTATTCTGTCCTTGGGAGGGGCCCCTGTCGTATAGCAGTTTTGGGCATCCCTAGGTGGGCCAAATATTGTATTGCCCCTCCCTCGGACCTCTTGTTCAGTAACAGAAGTAGCAGGAGGCCCAGCCCTTTTCCTACAGTGCTAGGAGGTCCTCCAAACCACATCTCCCTCCCACCCCCCAACCCATAGACCCAGACCTCCTCTTGGAGAAAACTAGGTTGAAGCATTTGTCTCAGTTATTGAAGCTCAAGAAGAGAAATTTAAATGATGATTGTGATCCTTGGACTAGGTTAACATTGTGGTTTTGGATTAAATTTTTACCCCAAATGATAATTCATAAGGTCAGATCTGCATGGGACATGATAGCATAATGTACTATTTATACACCTCAGGGAAATGTGAGTATATTCACAATCCTGACCCAGGTGAAAAATAAACACTCAATAGTATACCATAAACATCCTTTTGGTCAGAATACATATATCTCAGGCATTCTTTGGAATGGCGATGGCACTGCTCATGTGAATGTACTGTTATTTATTTAACTATTTTCATAAGTATTGGTAAATAATTATCTCTCTGGTATTTTGCTATAACACTAGTATCTTATAAGTATATCCAAGTATGCTTCTGAGAGATATTTTCCATGGCATAGAGTCTTAGGAAGAGGATTTCCAGGTCTAAGAAAGAGCATATTCAAACACTGATAGATCTTGGCATACTTCTTTTTTTAGAAAAATATATTTTATTGATTGTGGTATTACAGTTGTCCCATTTTTTTTCTCCCCTTTATTCTCTTCCACCCTGTATCATCCCTCCCACCATCATTCCCCTACATTAGTTCTTGTCCATGGGTTGTACATATAAGTTCTTTGGTTTCTCTATTTCCCACACTATTCTTAACCTTCCCCTGTCTATTTTGTACCTATCATTTGTGCTTCTTATTCCCTGTACCTTTTCCTGAATTCTCCCCCCTTACCCTCTCACTGATTACCCTCCATGTGATCTCTATTTCTGTGAATCTGTTCTTGTTCTAGTTGTTTCCTTAGTTTTTGTGTTTTTCTTTTTTTAGGTTCAACTGTTGATAGTTGTGAGTTTGTTGTTATTTTACTATTCATAATTTTGATCTTCTTTTTCTTAGATAAGTCCCTTTAACATTTCATATAAGGGCTTAGTGATAATGAACTCCTTTAACTTGACCTTATCTGGAAAGGGCAGATAAAAATGCCCCTCCATTCTAAATGATAGCTTTGCTGGATAGAGTAATCTTGGTTGTAGGTCCTTGCCTTTCATGACTTTAAATACTTCTTTCCAGCTCCTTCTTGCCTGCCTGTAAAGTTTCTTTTGAGAAATCAGCTGACAGTCTTATGGGAACTCCTTTTTAGATAATTGTCTCCTTTTCTCTTGCTGCTTTCAAGTTCTCTCCTTATCTTTAATCATGAGTAACTTAATTATGATGTGCATTGGTGTTTAAGGGGTGGAGCCTTAGGTATTTGCCAGGACAAAGCTACCACTTTGCTGCATTGTGGCGTTGTATATGGGAGAAGAGTCTGAGAGGAAACAGTGCCACTTGCTCAGCTCTCGGCCAACTTTCGATCACTTCCCCTGCTTCCCACAAGCAAATTGGGCCCTTCTAGTGCTGATTCCCAGGTGGGTGGGTTTCCGTACGCTCTAGGACCCAGTGTGTCTCTTTTGAACTCTCCCATGAGGCTGGGAGTTTCTCCTGCTGCCTCAACCCCACAGGTTTTTTCAGTCAGAGGTTTTCATGCTTTATTTCCCCCACACAAGAACCCTGGATTGCATGGTCTGTCTTGCTCCCCAGTTGTTCCTCCCGGTTTATCCATACACAAATGTGGGACAGTCCTGCTCTGCCAGCCACTGCCTTGCTGGGAGTCCTCTCTATCCCAGCTTTCTGTCTCCACCCCTCCTACCAGTCTGGATGAATGTTTCTTTAACTCCTTGGTTGTCAGAATTCCATACAATTCTGTTTTCTGGTAGTTCTGCTTATTTTTTTGTTTTTAAATGTGTTGTTGTCCTTCTTTTGGTTTTGCAAGGAGGCAAAGTGTATCTACTTACTTCTTCATCTTGGCCCGAAGTCTTAGCAAACTTCTTAAAAGATTGTTCTGATACCATCATTTTATCAATAGTCAGGCTGTGTCTTAACAACACATTTCTTCCTGGGTGTGACTTTCACATACATTGTCTAATTTTTTGAAAAGGTTTTTTCCCCCTAATTATAAAAGTTATATAAGTTCCTGGAGATGGAGAAAATTTTTTTCATTTGGCCTATCAAGAAAAGCACTTGGACATGTTTGAATGAAATAGGTGAACGAGCTGCTTGGGGTGTGGAGCAGTTCTTGCCTGAGTAATTCCCTAGGGAGGGTGGGTTTTGCTGAACTTGCATCTCACAATAAGACCTGAGATAGAACTGAACCTTGTTCATCACAGAGGGGAGAGTTTGAAATTGGCATGCAGGATGGGGACTCTGAGAAGAAGGCCTCAGAAGCCAATGACAATGATCCTAAGATGGGGAAAGAGAGGAAGGTAAACCCAGATGCAATGAAAGTAGAAAGGGATTTTGGAAGCAAATGGACCATTTCCTAGAGTTCATGAAATTTGCTTCTGTTTGTGTTAGTTGTGCCTCAAATTACACACTTAACCTCTGATTAGAGATTTTGTGAGTTGATTAGTCCTGGCCTTTCTCCCAGGAAGGCAGCTGTACAGATTTCATGAGTTGTTTCAACACAAAGAAGAGAAGCTAGGACAGCCAGTTTCTGATGGCAAGAGCAGAATAAGGTACAGTGAGGTGACCATGATGGATAAGAAGGTGTATCAGAAGGCTTGCTCTAGGTGCTGTTTTAGGTAACAAATCTAAATCTGTTTTTAGTCTCACTTCAAAATCCACGGAATCAGGTAAAGGGGAGTAAGGGGATCACTTAAACCTGAGGCCAAGTCTCAAGGTTTCTGTTGCATCTTTGAAAGGGTGTCTGGGAACCCTCTCAGACAGTCCCTGAAGGGTTGAGGCATTGTGGAACTGTGCTGAAGAGAAGACCAAGGACAACCAGAGAATGAAACCAGAGCAATAGGAGAAACAACATGGGAAGTGTGAGAGCCACTGTGAAAGCTTTGGCAAGCTGAGAGTAGGAAGGGCCTGGCTCTCTCTGGGCTGGTCAGGGAAGTTCGAAAGGTGAATAGTAAATCACCATGAAGCCCAGACTGTGGACAGGCATTTCTGTTTCCTACTGCTGCAGTAACAAATGATATAAACCAGGAGGCCTATAACAGCAGAAATTTATTCTTTTACAGTCTGGAGACCAAGAGACTGAAATCAAGGCATTGGCAGGGCCACACTTTCTCTGGAGATTCTGGGGGAAGGGTCCAGTTCTTGCATCTCCTACCTTTTGGTGGTTGCCAGATTTTTTTGGCTTGTGGCCATATCACTTCAAATCTGCTTCCCTATTCACATGGCTTTCTGTTCCTTTGTCACTTATAAGGACACTGGTCGTTAGATTTATAGCCCACCTGGATAATCCAGCATGATTTCACCTCGAGATCCTTGAATCTGTTAGATCAGCAAAGACCTTCTTTTCAAATAAGGTAACATTCACAGATTTCAGGTTGTAGTAATTAGACATATTTGGGGAGGGCCACCACCATTCAACTCATAGCAGAGGGCACTCCATTTAGAGGAACCTGGGAGAGAACACAAACCACGATGATCATGCCTCCCCTATCTCTCAATTCCCATAACTCCATTATTTATATGACCTCAAGCTGCACTGAATTGCCTTCATTTCCACAAATGAAAAGTTTTTACATGCCTCCATGCTTTGAATATGTGGTGCTCCCTTTTGGTTTTAATTAACTGAGTTGGTTGTTGGGCTGAATATTGATAGCATGAGTGGTTGTGGGAACAAGTTTAGGGGATCAGACAAATAGGCTCTCTTGTTCCAAATGTTCACATTTCATCAATAAAAGTTGTTTTGGACAAACTGGCTATGTCCTGGAGGTCTCTTTACCATTTTGTTTGGCTTTATGTAAGTAGCAGTTAGGAGGTTTCTTTGTATGAAATGTAAAAAGGTCCTCTCTGAAATTTTATTTCATGTTTACTCATGGATATCAGCTGCTTGCAAAAGTCTTTTCTTTTGGATAAATTATAAGTTTGCCTCTGAGCACATAAATATCTTAGAGGTTTGTTTTGTTTTGTGTCCTGGGAGAAGTGGAACAGAATGAGTTAGATATTCATAAGTCTGCAGATAACTTGCTTTGGATGCACTCAGTAGACTGAGAAACAACAGCTGAGAAGGAGAAAGGCTTGAATTCAATGGGAATAGTCAACAGTCAACATGCAGTAAATGACAAAGATGACAGCCACAAGATCAATGCATTCATATCCTTCTTTTATTGACTCATTGTAATTAAAGCCTAAAGTGGGTTATGAAAATATATAAACATCAAACATCTTGCACCTTGGATTTATGCCCGGCATGCTGTAAAATTGTAGTAGGTTATGATCGCTTATACATTATGCATATTATAGTATAACAGAGGTACTTTTATATATAATATAGAGTTCCTATGTGATAAAAATGTAAGTCTATCAAGACAAAAGCAGCTGAAAAGGGTATTGCTTACTAAAGATCATGGGTAAACTGACATGGACCCCGGTTTGTGGGGTCTGCCACATTGTGGATGGGAGAGAGACAGTCACACAGACTACCGAGTCCTGTAGAGGAAAATGGTAGTCACGGCTTTTCTCTCAAGGGGAGCAAAAGCCACGGCCCTTGCCGCAACCAGCCTTTATTGAGTTTCTCAGCACATTACATTATGGTCTTCATTTACTGCACAGGTTGCTTTAGGTGGTTACCTTTTACAGAAAGCAAAGGAGCCAATGTCCTTAATCACATCACAGAAGAGGGATGTTTGCAAATGAAAAGGCAAAAGTGCTTGAACTGGTTACACTTGTCCTTGGAAGGTTTAGCATGGATTTTAGGAAGTTACTTTGCAATAAATGTTTGCTTCAAATCAGGGTGAGGGAGTTTTCAGCAAAAAGCAAGACTCAAAGTGGCCTAGGCACATTGCAGGCCTGATTCCCCATGGGAGAACCTATCCGTGGGTATGTGTCCTGTGCATCTCCGAGTGGGATCTGGGCCCATGCCATGCAGAACCATCTCCTACAGTAAACTAAGAGAAATTAAGGGGCAAGGAGAAAAAAGAGGCAACTGTGGCCAGACACAGAGAAGGTGTAGACTACCTAGTACATAGTGAAGAAGTGATTTGTAAGCAGATCACAGGAGAAGACTAGCCTATTGCTAGTCACCCACAAATTATTTTTTACCTAAATAAAACATGATCACTATCTACACTCTTTTATAGAGATTCCCAGGACCCTTGCCTTTCTGTAGTCTGGACACCACTGTTCACTGCTGATTCCCACCAGAAGAAGAGGCACAGTTTACTAAGCCTCTAAAAGGGTGGAAGGAGTGGGAAAAAATGGCTCACCCACTTTCCCATCTCCACACTGGGAGATTGTTGGAGCAGAAGGAACCTACTGGTGCCAAGTGTAGACATGGACTTACAGGCAAAACCTACAGGTAGGAGCAAGCTGATCCTGTCTCACCCAGTGTTCATAAGCCCTAGATTAGCTGGAATGGACCTCTGAAGCCTGTTGGGTGGCCCAAGCCTGGAGATTCCTTCTGTGGTGGGGGGGAGAGATGAAAGTAACCTGGTCTTGTGGGTTTCTACCCCCATCTCATATCCTGTTCCATCTGTAGCAGAGAGGCCAGACCTACTTGTGCCAATGCTCTCTCTTGTAAGAAACATGATGGCAGGACTGAGGTTTAAAAGAGAGACAGACAGCCCTGGCTGGTGGATTGAGCGTGGGCCTTCGAACCACATGATCGCGGTTCGATTTCTAGTCAGGCTACATGCCTGGATTGCAGGCCAGTTCCCAGCAGGGGAGTAGGGGACTCATGAGAGGCAATCATACATTGATGTTTCTCTCCTTCTCTCTTTCCCTTCCCCTCTAAAGATAAATAAATAAAATCTTTTAAAAAATTAAAATAAAATAAAAGAGAGACAGTCTTCAGTCATTTGCTCTCTCTTAGGTTGAATGTTTTTCTATGCAAGTTAAAGAGATACTACCAATAGCCCAGTGTTGTTGTGAAGACAAATGAATGCATTTCTTTATTCCTCCTTTTATGCAGTCACTCAACCAATATTTTTGGGTGCTTGGCAGACAAAATTCTAAGATGACTCCCCAACAAACCATGCCCTTGTATAAATGCCTCCCTTTGAATGTGGGCAGGATCTGTGAAAGTGATGGGTTTCACTCCTGTAATAAAGTTGTATATTATGGCAAAAGTTAAGGAGTTTTACTCATCAGTTGATTTTGAGTTAATCACGAGTAAAATTATTCTGGGTGGGTCTGAATCAGATGAAATCCTTGCAAGTATCAGGAAGATTCTCTTGCTGGCCTTGAAGCAAGCCACCTGGAGTTCTGTAACTACAGGAAAACAAATTCTGCCAAGAACTATGGCAGTTGAGAAGAGAACCTGGCACCATTCGTGGTGATGACACCTTGATTGTAGCTTTTTGAGACCCTAAACGATGCCAGGCCAGGACTCCTGATATATGGAAATCAGGAGATAATAAAATGTGCGTTATTTTCAGGCACTGCATTTTGGGGGACTTTTTATGCAGCATCATGCTAAATGCTGGGGATCCAGTGGTCCACAGTGCAAACACAAACCTGCTGGCAAGGAACACAAGCAAGGAAGTGGATAACTAACTATTCCCTGATGAATGAGTAAAGGAGTGGTACTTGTGAATTAACTCCTCTTATTGCTCCTTCAGCAGTGAGTGTGATTCTTCCACTGTAGCCCCTATTGCCCTTATGGGAAGGGGGTAATTGCCCTTATGAGGGAATCCTTTCCAGGCCAGCAGAGAGAAAACACAAATCTCACTTGGTTCTGAAAGAACAGGCAGAGGGGGCTTGTCTTCCTCCCCAAAGTTGGGGGAGGGCTGTAGGTTTTAAATAACTAGAAAGATTTTTTATGAGATTTCAGATCAGGAGATATTGTTCCTCTCTGGGTAAAATACTAGGCGATTTTCAAGTGCCCTTAGAAAAGTGCTGAATTTAATTAAATCCTGCTCAGGCAGTAAGCTGTACAAGGATACAGGCAGAGGGAGGCCTGAAATAGGGTTTCTTCCCTACTCTCTCCATACTGTCCAGCCCTCCTACTTGTAAGCTTATCAACACTCCGCTCATTCAGTCCCATTTACTTCTCCAGAGACACAAAACAAAATAAAGCTTTAAAATATTTATGTACTCAGAGGCAAACTTATAATTTACTCCAAAGTGAACAACTTTTGCAAGCAGTTGCTATTCATGAGTAAACCTGAAATCAACTTTCACAGAAGACATTTTGACATTTCACACAATGAATGAGATGGTTTTCAAACAGAAGAGAATAGTGTCCCTTTAATTAGCAAGATCAAGGGTTTTCTTTCTCTACTGTGATAGTGACTTTAATACAAGGTCAGACCACTATTTGCAAGTAAAGAAAGCATCTTCTTATTCTTCCCCTTCTCCTCTTCCTCCTTATTCTTCCTCCTCTCATCTCGCCTCCTTTTCTTCTCTTTCTTCTTCAGCATCTGAATGTATCTGAGTATAATTAGTCCAATATGAGCAGTGCCTTGGAGTGGTGGTTTTCAACTGGTGCAGATTTGCTTGCTGCCAGATGTTTGGCAGTATCAAGAGACATTTTTGGTTGTCAGAACCAGAGGCAGGTACTAATGAAATCTAGTTGGTAGAGGCCATTGATGCTGCTACACATCCTGCAATACACAGGACAGTCTTTCAGAGTGAAACCACCAAATGTCAGTGGTGCTGTTGAGAAATGCTATCTTGGGAAAGCACAAGTTGCTAAGGGAGGGGGCACTTAGGAGAGGCACATACCCCATATAATGGTGAAAGAAGGAGGAGCAAAGGAGGGTGCAGATAAGGTCTGACTGGCCTCAACAAAGACACATTGGGTACCAGGCCTGTGAGGGACCTAAATGGGTGGAGGCTAGAGTGAGATGTGGCTGAGAAACAGGGTACCTCTGCATAGGTGAGCCTTGTCTGGAAGAACCTTTAAGCAATGCCAGATTCTAGACTTCTGATCCTGAGAGAGACATTGGAAGGTTTTAGGCAAGCCTGTGAAAGGTGCCGGTTTGCCTTTCCAGCTTACAAAGGAATGTCAAGAATTTCAACTACTCTCACAAGATCTTTGCAATAACTCTGTGAGGAAGGAAGGGCATCTGTTTTTATTTCTATTTTAAAACCCATTTGTTTTTCATGACTTTCCTCACTATGTAAGGAGACATAAGCTGCCCTCCTGTCTATAATAGGAGGAAATGCCAGGGGAAAGAGAGAGGGAGAAATGCTCTCCAAACTTCTACTTGCAGAAATGGAAAAGCTATGCATAAAGGGGTCTTCATTGCTTTATTTGTCCACCAGCCAGCAATGTATTGTTTTTGCTTCTTTTGTTTTCGCTTTGTCAACCATGACCATGCATCAGATACTTAGAACCATACAATTCAATCAAGTTTTGCTCCAGTAATTGTCACACATGAATTGTTATGGTATTAGTTGAAATAAAACTGGACTATTAGGAGAGACCATATATGCATAAGTAGTATTGTCACTACAGGAATGAGATAAACTAATCAAAGTCAATGGGAAAATGTGAAAACTTGTTGAAATCAGGTATTGGCTCAAAAATAAGCAGCATAGAGAGGACAGGTTACCTTGATCAGTAGGCTAGGCTGAAATACTGGTGTTCATATAGCAGTGCAGCATACTTAGACAACTCACTTAGAGTCTGGCTTATTCATATCATTCTCTTTCAGAGCACTTCCTACTCATTGCCCATAAGCAGGCTGCCTTGAATTCACAGTGTGCTGACTTTTCCTGGGAAGCTCAATGAACCTTTTCCATGGGCTTATTTTATAATGTCCTCTAACCATTGGAAAATGGAGTTGCAGTGTTCTGACTTCTGTTCTGCAGGTGGTGAGGAGAAGGATTCTGCAAATAAACTACACTATTTGCTGCTCCGGGGGAATGAGTGCTTAACACCTTCTCTGATTTATGTGGGACCTATTTGCCAATAAATACAAATTAAGTGAAAACTAGGATAGATTCGAGAATAATTTCCATCAGTAACCATCTTTGTTTTTAATGGTTTAACATTAGTGACTATGCAAATGTTTCTACCTTGGCATTTCTTTTTTTTTAATGTAGATGACACATGGCAATACTGTGTTCTAGAACCTTCTGTGGCTCCCTCTATTTTCAAAATTATGTTCAGATGTCTGGCATCCAAAATCTTTCACAGTCTGATCCCACCTACACTCTGCCTGCTTTTCTCCCCACATTTGGGATCTTGATATGGAATTGGTGCAGTAATCAACCAGGGGCCCTGCCACTCCTCACCTAGGAGACCCATTTGATGTCTCCTTGTTTCTAATAACGTTGTTTCTTCTGCCTAGACTACCCTACCACTCTACCTGAGTCTTTTAAGACTCATTTCAAATGATACATTGCTTGTTTGGGGGTGTAGACATGTCGGCTGTTTTTAGAAACACAGATTTTGGGGAGTTGGAGCCAATCTCCTTGTCCTTTAACATGTACCTGAATGTCAGTTTGATTCTTGCATTGGTCATTTACAAGTACATACCTACCCTGCTCACAAGGATTCCTTGCTTTTGGAAATTGCCAACCTGATCTGCAGGTCTCAGGAATGCACCACTGGCAACTGTATTTGTATCATAGAACCCACAGGTCTTAGGGCTAATGCTTGACAACCTGTACGATTCTCTTTTCTGGAAATTTTTAGTTGGGATGCAAGAATAATTAGGTCATATTCATTATATGGCTGGAACTGCAACTTATGAGACAACTGTGAAACAACTGTCTTTACTGTGAACCTACAGAGGTTGTAGAAGAAACAGGTCCATGGAGAGAGAAGAGTAAAACAAATCTATATAGAGGAATAGAGATGAGAAGCAGAGGTTGACTTGGAAGCTTCAAAGGCCTTAATTTCAGTTCCTTTCTGAAACATATTTTAGCCACATTACTGTTCGTTTAGTCCATGAAATAACACCATATCCTTATAATAAATCTTTGCCTTTTAATTTTTTCTACTCAGTTGCAGACCACAGCACTCTAGGCTCATTCGATGGTACAAATGTCCTCTCCTGGTTTTAATTACTTTTTCTCTTTTTTTTTTTAAAGATTTTATTTATTTATCTTTAGAGGGGAAGGGAAGGAGAGAAGGAGAGAAATATCAGTGTATGGTTGCCTCTCATGGGTCCCCCACTGAGAACTGGCCTGCAACCCAGGCATGTGCCCTGACTGGGAATCAAACCACAAACATGTGTGTTGCAGGCCTGCGCTCAATCTACTGAGCCACACTAGCCAGGGCTAATTACTTTTCCTCTTATATTTTCAATCCTTCAACTCCCACTTTCTTACTTACAATTCTACTGCTGAAGAGTAGTCCACTGTGATCCTAACACAAGTCATTTATCCACTTTCCTACAGATGGACTCCTTTTTTTAATTTCCATTTTTACTATTTCAAAGAAAGCTACTAAGAATATTTTTTGTATATGTCTGCAATTGCACATAAGTAAGAACCTATAGGAGTAGAACTGCTGAGTTGGAGTTTATACACATGTTTACCTTTACAAGAGGATGTCAAATTGTTTTCTTTCTTTTTTAAAAAAGGATTTTATTCATTTAATTTTAGAGATAGGGAAAAGGAAGGAGAAAGAGAGTGAGAGAAACACTGATGTGAGAAACATTAATTAGTTGCCTCTCGTCTGTACCCCCCAACCCCCATCTGGACCGTAATCCAGGAATGTGTTCTGACTGTGACCCTTCCCTTTTGTCAGAAGGCACCCAAAACTGAACCACACAGGTCAGGGCTGTTTTCTAAAGTCAATGAACTAGTTTATACTCCCACCATCTTTAATAGCCAATAAGTAACTAAAACTGAGTACCTAGCATATATCAGGAACCCACTAATAAAGGCTTAGTATTGTCCTGTTCATGTGTTTTTAGGATAAATATTACTTGGGCATGATGTATCTTATTTGTAATAAAGTGTTGGGTTCAGATGGTTAATATTTTACATAGACCTTTGCATCCTTGCTTAGAAGAGCAAAAGGCCCATAATTTCCTTTTTTGTCCTGACACTGGATTTGAAGTCAAAGTTATACCAGCCTCAAGAAAAGAAGTCATGCTTCTTTCTTTATTTTCTGGAATGATTTGTATAAATAGTTATTTTCTCTTCCTCGAAAATTGTCAAAACTCAACAGTAAAATGATTTGGAGTAGGGCCCTTTTGTTAATAAGGTTTGGAATGTCCTTGCTAATCATGTCAATTTCTTTTAGTATAGGAAATGGAGAAGCCAAAGAACTTATATGTACAACTCACGGACATGAACTAAGGTGGGGGAGAATGCTGGAGGGAGGGGAGGTACAGGGCTGAAGGGGAATAAAGGGGAGGAAAAACTGGGACAACTGTAACAGCATAATGAATAAAATATACTTAAAAATTAAAAAAACATTTTATGGAACATGTAAAATATCACAATGATGATGATGCAATCATCAAAATCCGTAATTTGGGAAAATCTTTGAACAAATAATCCAGTTAAAAAAAATAAATTGCATGGAGAAATAATGCATGGAAGAGAGAACCTACAGAGTTAAAAAAAAATCTTCTGGCCAAGATGGAGGTATAGGTAGATACACTGTGCCTCCTCCCACAAACAAAATAAGGACAACAACAATTTAGAAACAAAATAACAACCAGAACTGACAGAAAATTGAACTGTATGGAAGTTGGACAACCAAGGAGTTAAAATAGACACATTCATCCAGACCGTTACGTGGGGCGGAGTTGGGCAGATGAGCAGAGAGGGGTCGCTTCTGGAAGCATGTATGAAGCAGCCCTATCACCTGAACCTGATGGAGCTCTTCCTGCAGAGTTCCTATCAGACTGAGATTGGACAGACCCTGGACCTCATCACAGCCCCACAAGGCAGCATGGGTCTTGGCGGATAAACTGAAAGTAGGTACAAATCTACGGTCAAGTATAAGACAGCTTTCTACTCCTTCTACCTTCCTGTAGCTCTGCCACGTATATGGCGGGCATTGATGAGGAGAAGGAACATGCCAGTGCCAAGAAGATCCTGCTGAAGATGGGGGAGCTCTTTCAGATTCAGGATGATTACCTTGACAACTTTGGGGACTCCAGTGTGACAGGATTGGCGCTGACATCCAGGATGGTAAATGCAGCTGGAGGGTGGTTCAGTGTCTGCAACAGGCCTCTCTGGAACAGCACCAGATCTTGCAGGAGAATTATGGACAGAAAGAGGCTGATAAGGTGGCCTGCGTGAAGGCGCTGTATGAGGAGCTGAATCTGCAGGCTGTGTTCATGCACTATAAATAAAACAGTTACGACCACCTTATGGGTCTCATTGAGCAGCGCTTACCGCCCCTGCCCCCAGCCATCTTCCTGAGGCTGGTGCACAAGATCTACAAGAGAAAAAAAATGACCTAGAGACTACCAGGGCAGGGAGGGGAAGTTCCCAATAAATTACAGTAAGTCCTCAAAATAAATAAATAAATAAAATATTTTTAAAAACTCTTAAAAGCTATATCAACAAATTGTAATATTTTTTAAAAAATATAAAAAAATTATGGGTAAATGGAGGAAATTTGAACATTGACTTCATATACGATGATGTTATGAATTTGTTATTGTGATGTCTCTGATGTTTCCACAGAATCAGGTTAGGGAAGTGAGCGGGAGCATAAATGATGAAAGAGTGGACATAAATGAATAACTGTAAAATCTGGGCACTGAGGGAAGTCAGTATACTGTTCCATATCCTTTTGTGTATGCTTAAATTTTCCACAATAAAAGTTTTTAAGTTTGTCCTTACAGTTACTAACTTTGGGGATCTAAAAAATAAATGAGAAAAGAAAACTGCAAAAACTATTATGGAAAGATGGTGCTAATTACTGTCACAATCTAGTGAGTGACATAGGCAAGTAAACTGCAATCATACAACACAATTGACTTCTACAACAGAAGAATCACAGAGTAGTATGTGTGTAGGTGAGGGTTGTTCAACCCTGTCTGGTGTACCAGGGAAGAACATCTTTGGGGCACAGTGCTCTGCCCATGGTTGAAATGTGATACAGTTCTGTTTGGCTTCCATGGTGATACCAAGTGAACCTCCTCCTGCTACTACTGCCAGCCTCTGTTTTAATCTTCTGTTTAAGTCCATGAAGCCACCTGTTCACTTGAAAACACAATATTGGTCTGTACCCTCTGTATTTTCTTGCCTTAATGGAAGCCTGACTCTCCCTGGAGATACTGCCTTTCTTGTCCCCCCACCCCATGCCTTTTGCCCCAAGTAGTGGCTGTTTGTCTTCCCACACTGTTCCTTGTGGCTGAGGGCAGGGAGGGCATTGACTTTCTCCTTCTTCTGGATACCACTGTACCTCCTGCCTCCTCAGACACCCTGTTCCTTTCTTCTCTTTCATCCTCAACCTCTCATCTCCAAACTGTATGCAAGTTTCTGCCTCCTAAAAACAGAAAGAGAGAGAGAGAGAGCAAGCCCTGACTTTGTTAAAGTACGATCCTGCTCCAGTAAACCACATCTCTCTTTTCCTTCACAGCCAATAGTCTTCAAAGAATAGTCTATGCATATTTGTCTTCTTACCTCCCAGGCACCCACCAGGCTTTTAGCCTCACTTCTAGTTCATCTTGAGTCAGTTTTGGTAGTTTCTGTATTACTTAGGATTTGTTCATCTTATCTAAGTTATCTAATTTGTTGACATACAGTAGTTCATAGGATTTCCTTATATTGCTTTCATTTCTGGAAGGTCAGTAGCAATGTTTCTTCTTTCATTTCTGATTCTAGTAATTTGAATCTCTCTCTCTCTCTCTCTCTGGTCAGTCTAGTCAATTCCATCAATATTTTCAAAAAACCAACTTTGAATTCATTGACTTTCTCTATTATTTTTCTGTTCTCAATTTCATTATTTTTGTTCCAATTCTTATTTTCTTTCTCTTAGTCAGAATTGAAAACTATCTTCATTGTGGCTTCATGCCTCCATTTCCTCACTAAATATTTGTAAGAAAGAGTAAAACATGAGTGGGCATGGCCTACAGCCACAAGTTACAAGTATAAAAACTTGACAGCCTACATTTTTAAAAATTAATATCAGATTGTCTCTGGTTTCACTGTTCCCAAACTAAGGTTGAGAGTCCCTTTCAGGTACTGATGATCCAATATGTGCCAAATAGGAGTGCTATTAGTGACACAGTCTCTTTTCATGAAAAGTATTCTAAGAGAAGTTTCAGGGATATGAACCACCTTGGCCACAAAAGAACAACATCTATCAATTTGCATATTGTAGTGTTCAGCTCTATGCACCAGATTTCATTGACAGAAAGAAGTCATCATGGAAGTAACATAGTGTGTTTTTCTTTCTACTTAACTTGTATTTGTAAACTTGAGAAATTCGTAATGAATGCACCCTTGGTTACTATAACACTTTTAAAAAAATCTTCATCTGAGGATAAATTTATTCATTTTACAGAGAGAGGAAGGGAAAGAGAGAGAAACATCAATGTGACAGCAAAACACTGATGGATTGCTTCCAATACATGCCTCAACCAGGGAATGAACCTGCAACCTAGGTATGTGCCCTTACCAGGGATTGAACCTGAAAACTTTCAGTGCATGGAATGATGATCCAACCAACTCAGCCACCT
This sequence comes from Artibeus jamaicensis, assembly GCF_021234435.1. NCBI lineage: Eukaryota > Metazoa > Chordata > Mammalia > Chiroptera > Phyllostomidae > Artibeus > Artibeus jamaicensis. The sequence goes on from NW_026521822.1 coordinate 2,661,919, forward strand.
GGCAAGGGTATTAGTATACTGTATTTTGCTGTGTGAAATGCACTCCCATGTAAATGTGCACCATGTTTTGGGCCCAAACTTTCAGGAAAAAAAATCTTTTAATTTTTAATTCAATTTTTTACTTATTTCTATTTAGATACAAAACTGATTATTGTATTGCAGGGTATTATTCTGCATATGGATATCATTATTGTGATCTAGAGTTACACTTTGAACACATAAGTAAAAGAATTAAAAACATTTGTATAGGGAGTAGGAGGGGAAATGGAGACAACTGTACCAGAAAAATAATAAAAAACTACTTAAAAAGATAAGAAACAAAATAAATAGAAACATTTGTATAAATATAGAATCAGCACTACCTGTGTATAATTTGCATCCTTATATTTCCCTCAAGTATTTGAGGGGGAAAAAAGTGTGCATTATACATGGCAAAATATGGTACTTCTTTTCTGACATTTTTACTCTGAAATAGCCAAGGGGAGAAATTATGGAATTTTCTAGTTCTTGGTCCACAGTTCCATTCTGTAAAATCTATCAAATTTTGAAACTTTCCTCTTCATTTCTTAGAGCATTGACTCCGATCTTTGCAGAAATTACTGAAAAAAGTTGAATCCAGTTCTTAGAACTCAACTTTTTTAGTCATTATTTTGAAAAGTATGACTATAGCAAAATAAAGTAATGAAAGCTAGGGGAAAAAATATTTCAATGAGGATCCTATCCATAGTGGGCATAATGGTGACAGGGTGATGATAACTAACCATCAAGAAATGTTAAGTGAGTGCCATCTCTATGTTAAATACTGATATAAAAGATACAAAGAGAACAAAAAGATGGTCCCTGCCTTTGGATGGCTTATAATCTAGTGAAGAAAATGTATACATGCATGTGGTAGGCATAAATCTAAGATGGCTCCCAAGACACCAGTCTCTGGTGTACACACACCTTCTCCCAATTAGTAAATTAGATAATACTCTAGGTACTGCTGTAAAGAGATTTTGAAGATCTAATTAAGATCCCAAATCAGCTGACCTTAAGATACAGAAATTTTAGCCAGACAGGCCTGACCTTATCATACAAGCCCTTGTAGAAGTCAGAAAGAGGGAAAATCAGAGACTTAAAGTGCAAGTGGAATTTAACATGAAAAAGATTCTTCATCAGAGATGGAGGGGGCCATGTAGCAAGGAATGTGAGCAGCTTATAGAAGATGAGAGCAATTCCTGGCTTGCAATGGGGGAAAAGGGACCTGAGTTCCACTACCACAAAAAAACTCAATTTGGCCAACAATTTGAATGAGCTTGGCAGTGAGTTTTTCCCTAGAGCATCCAGTAAAGCATGCAGGTAGGCCAGCACATTGGTATAAGCCATATAAAACCCTTAGCAGAGAACCCAATGAAGCCTGCTGGACATCAGACTTATAGAACTGTAAGAGGGTTGTTTTAAGAAGATAAGTTTGTGATAATTATTACAGAATAAGAGAGTACCACTAATGGCATGATAAGAAAATAATAGTAGTAATATAAGAAAGTTATCACATCAGACACACTACTGTATTACGTGTAGAACTGCCTCTGTCTCTGTGACAGGAGATTATATGTGTGCAGATAATGTAGAAGATTCTGGAGGATACATCTGAGAGCCTATGTTGCTTCACAGTTAAGACTGAAGGATTTGCAATTTAAGTGACCAGAATTAAATCCTGCCTCTTAGAAGACATTGAATATTCCATAAATTACATAATATCTAGGGATATTCTAGAAAATAAATGAAATATTACATGCTTATTAGAATGGCCAAAATCCTAAAGAGCAACAACATGAAATACTGGTGAGGATATGGAGCAATAGAAATAAGAGTTTCTTCTGAGAGTTCACTGCTGATGGAAATGCAAATGTGGCACAAACCACTTTGGAAAACAGTTTGGCAGTTTCTACTAAACTAAACATATATTTACCTTACAATCTGACAGTTGCTTTCCTTGGTATCTACCCAAAGGAGCTGAAAACTTATGTCCCCATAAAAACCTGCACATGGATGTTTATAGCAACTTTGTTTATAATTGTCAAAACTTGGAAGCAATGAAAATGTTCTTCACTAGGTGAATGGATAAATAAACTGTGGTACATCCAAATAATGGAATATTATTTTAGCACTAAAAAGAAATGAGCTATCAATTCATGCAAAGACACAGAGGAGCCTTAATTGCATATATGTTATTATACAGTTGTCCAAATCCATAGAATGTATAAACAAGAGGAAAACTTAAGGTAAACTAAGGACTTTGGGTGATTATATATGTCAGTCAATGTAGGTTCATCAGTTGTAACACATGTACTCTTTGGGAGGGATGTTGATAATGGAGGAGGCTATGCATTTGTGGGGGCAGGAGGTATATGGGAAAACTCTGTAGCTAACTCTCAATTTTGTTGTAAACCTAAAACTGCTCTAAATAGTAGTCTCAAAAATGTAAATAAAATAATACTTACAGAAGACTTAGATAGTGATCACAAAATTAATATATACATTGGGACAAAGGTAGATTTACAGTTGCTCATGTGGTAAACAATACAATAATCGTGCCCTGGCCTGGTAGCTCAGTTGGTAAAGTGTTGTCCTGATAAGCCAATGTTGCAGATTCAATCCCTAGTCAGGGCACATACAAGAATCAACCAATGAATGCATAAATAAGTAGAACAACAAATCAGTGTTTCTCTCTCTCCCTCTCTTCTGCTCTCTCTAAAATCAATATATACAAATGTAAAAAGAAAATAATTCAATAATTAATAAGTAATAGTACAAGAATAATCTCCATGTTTTATGTACTCACACTGTAAACCTACTTTTGCCCCACCCTGTAATGTGGAACACTACTAAGTTAAATGCTAAATAATTACTGTTTATTATAATTCCCCCTACTGTGGTTCTCAGAACACTCATCTTGAAAGGTACTCTTTCATGTAACCTCCCATTCATTTCCCCTCTTGAGTACTGTATTCTCGTTGTTTCTTAGCAAATTGTAGGCTGAGATATCCTGCAGTACAGATACCTGTTTAACTTTGTTTAATTTAGTTATTTATTACATTTATTTGACTGCAAGCCCTTCTGTCAGGAAACATCTTATCATCCAGGAGAACTATTTCTGAGAGTTTAAGAAACACAGATATAGAAAATTCACTCATTCATTCAACAAATATGAGCAGTCACTATACGAGGTCTGTACATAAAAAGTCCAGACATCATTAGTATGATGAGAACAGTTTGTGCAACATCAGTGTAACCTGGCAGCCAAGGACAGTGGACTAAAATGCACATGTGTAAACAATGACGACTTCACTGTACTAGTCAGTGAGGGTGGTAGACACCATTGAATGAGCATGTATATGTGTGGCCCTCACATTCAAATGACTGAGCAAGTAGAAAACAAATCTGCGGGACTTCCGCCAAGATGGAGGCATAGGTGGATGTGCCGTGCCTTCTCACACAACCAAGTTTAGAGATAACTAAATATTAGCAATAGAAAACACAGCCAGAACATGGAAAATTGAACTTTTTGGAAGTCCGTTAACAACAAATTCTTCAGCCTGACCGGTAAGGGGCGAAACCAGTGGCTGGTGAAGCGAGGTTGTACAGGAGGACTCGGTCAGACAGACTCAGGTGCATGGAATTCAGTCGCACGGAATCCAGACGCACGGAATCCAGGCGCAGGGTTGGACCTAGTGAGCGACCGAGAGAGCAACCAGGCGAGCGACCGCGGGGGAGACAGTGGGGGAATGGTGCTGCGTGTTGACTGTGGTCGCGCATTTGTGCGCGGGCGGACAGGCAAGGGAGTGGGCCGTTGGACCGGGGCCTGGCGGATCCCCGCAGCAAGCGGCAGTGGAGGGCGCCGCCATTTCCCCGCTCTGACCCCACCTCCACATACAGTGTCATAACCCAGCAACTCTGAGTGGCCCGGCCCAGGTGAACCACCTAAGGCGCTGATCCTCACCCAGCTGTGAGAAACAGCAGAGGGGGTTGCCATTTCCCAGCTCTGACCATGCCCCCACATACAGCCTCACAACCCAGCGACCTGGGAGTCCAAGGCGCCGCTTCTCACACTTAAAGGGCGCGAACAGACCAAAAATGGCGCAAGAAGATCTCAAAGCCCCAGAGCCCATAGATCTAAGCAATGAAGAAATAGCAAAACTCTCAGACGCACAATTTAAAACACTGGTCATCAGGATCCTCACAGAACTGGTTGGTTATAGCCACAAATTAGACAAATATATGAAGGCGAAACTAATTGAAATGAATGGAATTGCACAGGACACCAATAGCAATGAAAAGGAAACTGGGACTCAAATCAATGGAGTGGACCAGAAGAAAGCAAATAATGGCCAAACAGAAAAGAGTCAAGAAGCAAGAATTCAAAGAAATGAGGAGAGTCTTAGGAACCTCCAGGACATCTTTAAACGCTCCAACATCTGAATTATAGGGGTACCAGAAGGGGGAAAGGCACAGCCACCAGTGGAAAACTTATTTAAACAAATAATAAAGGAGAATTTCCCCAATCTGGCAAAGGAAATAGACTTCCAGGAAATCCAGGAAGCTCAGAGAGTCCCAAAGAAGTTGGACCCAAGAAGGAACACACCAAGGCACATCATCATTACATTAGCCAAGATTAAAATGAAGGAGAGAATCCTAGAGGCAGCAAGAGCTAAGGGGACAGTCACCTACAAAGGAGTCCCCATCAGACTGTCAGCGGATTTCTCAAAAGAGACCTTACAGGCAACAAGGGGCTGGAAAGAGGTATTCCAAGTCATGAAATCCAAAGACCTGCAACCAAGATTGCTCAATCCAGCAAAACTTTCATTTAGAATGGAAGGACAGATAAAGTGCTTCTCAGATAAGATCAAATTCAAGGAGTTCATCATCACCAAGCCCTTATTATATGAAATGTTAAAGGGACTTATCTAAGAAAAAGAAGTTAAAGAAACATGAACAGTGAGAGGACAACAAACTCACAGTTATTAACAACCACACCTAAAACGAAAGCAAACTAAAAGGACAGCTAGATCAGGAGTGGAAACATAGAAATGAAGATCTCAAGGAGGGTTAGCAACAGGGGAGTGGGAGGAGGAGAAGGGGGGAGAAGGTACAGAAAATAAGTAGCATAGACAGTAGATAGAAAATAGAAGGGGGGGGCAAGAATAGCATGGGAAATATAGAATCTAAAGGAATTGAGACACATGGTCATAAACTAAAGGGGGGGTAATGGTGGGGATGGGGGGTAGGGTGGAGGGGAATGAAGGGGGGAATAGAACAACTGTAACAGCATAATCAATAAAAAAAATTAAAAAGAAAAAAAAACAAATCTGTATCAGATATTGCATTAAGCTTGAACATTTCAGAAAATATTCGGATGATTCAGAAGGCTGCAGCTATGGGCAAGTGGTGATTGGCAGCTTCATCGCAACAGCATGTCTGCTCATGTATTACATCTTGTGCACAGTTTTTTGGCAAAACATCAAATTGCCCGGGTGACACAACTCCCCTACAACCCAAATTTGGTGCCCTGTGATTTCTGGCTTTTCCCAAAACTAAAATCACCTTTGAAAGGGAAGAGATTTCAGATTATTAATGAGATTCAGGAAAATATGGTGGGGCGACTGATGGCAATTGGGAGAACTGTGTGAGGTTGCAAGGCACCCACTTTGAAGGGGACTGAGGCATCATTGTCTTATCTACAATGTTTCTTGTATTTGGTATCTTCTACATGGATGGACACCTTCCAGATAGACCTCATATATGGCAGGCAATCTGCTGGGTGCTCATAGGAAGAGGCAGCAATCCAGTCTCTTCACCCACACAAGTTGGGGAGCCAGGCAACATACAAATAATCATCAAACACATTGTTAGAAACTGTGATGTGCTATAAAGGAGAATTGTAGGGAATATGAGAGAAAATCATTTAGACTGGAAGAAGGTCAGGGAAGGCCTCTTTGACAAAGTGACATTTGAATTCAAGTCTGAAAGGTAAGTAGAAGACTCTCAGGTAAGAAGTGGAGAGAAGCATTCCAGGCAGGAGGGACAGCATGTGCAAGTGCCTTCCAGAGTACGGAAACAGCAAATGGGGGATACTGACAATATTGATTGTATTTTGCAGTGTATAATGTATACTCTTTTTGTCCAAATTTTGGGGGGAAGAATAAGGATGTATATTATACATGGATAGTGCTAATGCCATATCTATATAAAAGTTTTTAATTCTTTTATTTATGCTTATGTGTTAAAAGTGGAACTCTAAAAAGCAATAATGATATTCATATGCAAAATAATACCCTGAAATATGATAATCTGTTTTATTTCTAAATATAAATAAATAAAAATTGAATTAAAAAGTTAAAATGAAATTTTTTCCCTAAAAGTTTGGGCCAAAAACATGGGTATGCATTATACACAGCAATATATGGTATTATTTTGGGGAGGAAGACAAACATTTCAATTTTGGCCCTGAGCATTGTGGCTCAGTTAGTTTGGCATAGTCCTGCAGGCCAAAGGGTTGTGCATTCAGTTCCTGGTCAGGGCACATGCCCAGGTTACAGTTTCAGTACACATTTAGGGCATGTGGCAGGGGTCGCTGGTCAATGAGTTTCACCTCAATGTTTCTCTCCCACTCCTTCTCCCTCTCTTCCCCTCTCTCTAAAATCGGTGAGTGAGGATTTCTGATCAAAATAGAAGCATAGGTAAACATATCTTGCCTCTTTGCACAACCAGATAAAAGCTACAACTAAATTATAGAACAACCATCACTCAAAACTGTCAGAAATTCAGTTGAATGGGAGTCTGACAACTATGAAACTAAATCACATCCACCTAGATTGGTAGAACAGGCAGAGACATGGAATGGCCTGGTCCCACATACGTATGTGGTGGGTAAAAACTTGGGATGGATATGTCAGGAGTGAGGAGTCTCAGCTCCATATCAGGACCTCAGCTCAGGGTTCCAGTGCCAGGAAGTTCCCATAACTTCTGGCTGAAAAAAAACAGCAGGGATTGAGTGCCTGGAAGAAACTTCTGGAGTCCCAAGCAGATCCTCTTCAAGAACCTACACACAGACTTATTCAGATTTACTCCCTCTGAGCTCCAGCACTGAGTAGCAGCTTGAAAGGCGCCAGTGGCATACAGGGAGAATCCGTAGTGTCTGGCATCAGGGTGAGAGCTGGGGGACAGCTTTCTCCCAGACAGAAAGGCGGGCAGAGCCACATACATGGCAGGCAGCAGGCACATGCCATATCTGAGACTCCATCAACTTGGCTAACACTGTTTTGCCTGCTCTGGAGATCCCCTGAGGCTTCACCCCACCCAACTTATAGCTGCTAAGAGTGGCTTACACATATAAATGGCTGATCTTGGCTCATGCGTCACAACTTTCTAAATCCTTTCAAACAAACTACAGCTGGCCTCAGTGAGTCCCCAGCCCTTGAACTTCTTGCTAAGTGGCCTCAGATCTCCCACTAGCAGCATCTAGCCTAGACTCACAGCTTGGCTTTGGCTGGGAATTTGCAAGCTCAGCACAAGTACCAGCCATTTAAGATTGCTCTATAGCTCAGGCATCAGCTCCATAGCTGACCTCAGGCAGAACACAGGTGAGGGCTTACCTTGGTTTGTACCACTCAGGAAACCCCAGGGCCTGTGCACCCAGTGAACAGCTACAGACCATGTTGGAGTACCACTGCCCTGCCCCTGTACAGCTGATCCTCCACAGAGGGCTGAAGTATGTGGTCAGTGGTCAAAGCCTGTCCTTGCAGATGACCAGCCTGGGTAAATCCCTCCCAAAGACCTGCTAACAGCAATCAAGGCTCAACTACAAGAGGAGGGTGTACTCAGCACACATGAAGGGCACACCTTGAGGACCCAGCTTAGGTGATAGGGGAGGCTGTGCCACTGGACTCTACAGGACACCTACTATATTAGGCCACACTACCAAGACAGGGACTGATAGCAGCTCTACCTAATATACAGAAACAAACACAGAAGGATGCCAAAATGAGGAGATAAAGAAACATAGCGCAAATGAAAGAACAGATCAAGACTTTAAAAAACTAAACAAAAGGGATATAAGCAATCTATCAGATGCAGAGTTCAAAACACTATTCCTAAGGATCCTCAAGGAACTTAGTGAGAACTTCTACAGCATAAAAAAGATCTAGTCAGAAACAAAGGATACACTAACTGAAATAAAGAATACAGGGAAACAACAGTAGGGTGAATGAAGCCGAGAATCAAATCAATGATTTGGACCATAAGAAAACAAACAAACACCCCCCCCCACACACACACACAAACAATGAATCATAGCAACAAGAAGAAAAAAGAATCCAGCCTGGCTGGTGTAACTCAGTGGATTGAGCATGGGCCTGAGACCCAGAGGATCACATGCCTGGGTTGCAGGCCAGTTCCCAGCAGGGGACACACTAGAGGCAACCATACATTGATATTTTTTCCCTCTCTCCTTCCCTTTCCCTCTAAAGATAAATTTTAAAAGAATCCAAAAAATATGAGGACAGTATAAGCAGACTCTGGGACAAGTTTAAGCATTCCAATATTCACATCATAGAGATGCTACAAGGAGAAGAGAAAGAACAAGAAATTGGAAATCTGTTTGAGAAAATAATGAAAGAAAACTTCCCTAATTTGGTGAAGGAAATAGACATGAACATCCAGGAAGCACAGAGTCACAAACAAGATTGATGCAGAGAGGCACCCTCTAAGACACATAATTAAAATGCAAAATATTGAAGATAAAGAGGGAATCTTCAAAGCAGCAGGAGAAGAGAAGTTAGATACCTACAGGGGAGTTCCCATAAGACTGCCAGCTGATTTCTCTAAAGAAGCTGTGCAGGCTAGGAGGGACTGGCAAGAAACATTCAAAGTCATGAAAAACAAGGACCTATAACCAAGACTGCTCTACCCAGCAAAGATACCATGTACAATACAAGGGCAGATAAAGAGCTTCCCAGAAAAGAGAAAAAGTAAAAGAGTTTATCGTCACCAAACCATTATTATGTGAAATGTTAAAGGGACTTATTTAAGAAAAAGAAGATAATCAAAACTATGAACAATAAAATAGCAATAAATACATATCTACGAACCACTGAATCTAAAAAACAAACTAAGCAAACAAGAATATAGAGACAGAATCATGGTTACAGAGAATGTTGTGATGGATTCCAGATGATGGTGGGGTGAAGGGGAATGGGTGAAGAGGTGAGAGGATTTGAAGTACAAATAGGTAGTTATGGAATAGCCATGGGGATGTGAAGTACAGTACAGAAAATGGAGTAGCCAAAGAATTTGTATTCATGACCCATGTACATGTACAAAGGTGTGGGGATTGTGTGAAGCAGTTGGGTTGCTGGGTAGAGGGGTGCAAAGGGGGAAAATTGGGACAACTTTAATAGTATATCAATAAAACATAATTTTTTATAAAACTAATAAAATAAAATAAAATAAAATAAAATCAGTGAGCATGTCCTTGGGTTAGGATAAAATAAATAAATTTTTAAAGAAAGATTTCATTTTGGGGCATGATTACCTTGAGATGCTGTGACATAATTAGAAATATACATTTGGGATCTGCTTCCAGTTCCTGGTATAGAGCTACCAAAACCCTTGCAACTTTCTGAGTGACAGGAGTGAATGGAGCGTCTTTTGTTATTCATAATAAGCCCTTTCCAACCATATCTTAGTTTATTACAGTGAGGTGGCTGCTGTAGGATGGGGCTGGTCACCAGAGAAGGTGACCATGTGACTGGAGGGTGTAACTTTTATCCCCCCCCCCATGCCCGCTTCACCCCTATACACACACTGTGGCCTCCAAGGAGAAAAGAGGAGCTGAAATTGACTTAATCATCAATGTCCAATGAGTCAATTGATCACGGCTATGTAATAAAGCCTCCCAAAACCATAACAACAGGGTTTGCAGAGCTTGTAAAATGGGAGAAAAAAATGGCCGTGTTGGGAAGTGGCACGCACACGCAGAGAGGGCATGGAAGCTCTGCACACATACATCCCTCCTCCCATACCTTGCCCTACTGATCTCCTCTATTTAGCTGTACCTGAGTTGTATCCTTTATAATAAACTGGTAATGGTAAGTAAAATGTTTCCCTGAGTTTTGTCAGCCATTCTAGCAAATTATCAAACCTGAGAAGGGCACCATGAGAACCTTGATTGGTAGCCAGTTGGCAACCTGGGACCAATGATTTGTGTCTGAAGTGGGGGTGATCTTCTGGGTCTGAGCCCCTAATTTGTGGCATCTCAGGCTGTATCCAGGTACACAGTGCCAGAATTAAAATAAATTGCGGAACACCTATGTGGTGTCCACAGAGAATTAGAAATTTCTTGGTGTGGGAAAAAAAACCTACGCATTTGGGATCAGAGGCATTGTGAGTCTAAAAAACATCTTTTTCCTTTTTAGATCCCCATGAGATATTTAAAACAAATATAGTAAGTAGTCGAATATGAGTCTGGAGCTCAGAAAATAGATTTAGGTTAAATAGTTAAATTATAATTTGCTTATATTTCAGTAAAATTTTACTAAAATTACAGTAAAACCAATGGTGGGTGCATGAAAAATAAGTCACCAAATTTTGTGTCTATTCTAACCAGGGAGAAATATCTGAGTATGCCTTTAATTTAGTTTGATTTTCCTTAAAAAGAACAAAGTTCATTCTGGTGATTAAGGCTCTTAAAGCTTCCAGGAGTCTACTAGCTGTTCCAAAGCCAAAGAGAAAAAGTGTTTGTGTCTGCTTAAAAATGCAGTAATTAATGATGTAGAAAAGCTATTTTTTCTTTATTTGCTTCTCAGCATAGTGGTTCTCTATGATGAAGGATGAATGCTGGGATTGAATATGGATACTACAAAAGAAAAATATATGAATAGATATGTCTCTGCTATAGGAAGAATGTTCAGATGTTTAGCAGGTATATTGCAAAGAACAAAATGGCTTCTTGAAACATCTAGAGAAACATGTCAATGTAAAACTCCTTGAAAATGATGTCATCCACATGGAGCTTTGGGTATCTCAAGAATACTAATTAGAATTGAGAAGCTAAAGTTTTTGCAAGGGCATGTTCTGGACAAGTTTTCCTAGTTACTAGGCAAGGGTAGGGATATTTTTTTTCAGGGGGAGGACATAGGAATGTTGGGGACCAACAGCACTGGAGGTAAGACATGACTGCTTGGCTCACATCTTTTGTCAAGATGCTTCATATTCATCCTTGATATCTCAGCTCAAATTCAAGGAACCCTTACCCGACTACCTGTCACCCCTTTCCCCCAACTGGGTCAGGTCTCTGTCATAGGCTCTCATAGAAACCAGTCCCCCATCACAGTATGTAATACACTGTAATTAAAACATTCATAGTGTATAGGAGTAGATCCCACCTACAGCTCAGGTGAACTAGAAATATAACTTAATTTATACTTCAAGATCTCATTTAACCATGGTGGTAAAAATATAATTTCAGTCACTTTGGGGTCCCAAGTGTTCTACAGTTCTATAGCACTAAAGCTATATAGTTCAAGAGGTAGAGGAGGAGAAGAAGGCGTTGGGAGTGACCCTTTGTCTTTAGTGGTTATCTGTCCATGAAGCTGTCTGTTAAGATAACTAGAGTCCTATCTAGTTCTATTTCCTTAAGCATGGTCATTGGACAATAGCAACCAGAGAAACCTTCAGAAAAGTTTTTTTCCCTGCTATAATTCCTCTGGGGCAATGGACACAGCTTCACTATCTCGACAGGGATAAAGTAAGAAGAGGAAAGGAAATAGCTAGAAAGAGAAAACTCTGGTAAACATTTTTTTTAAAGTGTAATTAAAACATACATCTACTCTACTTGGGAATATGTAAGTATTCACAAGTTGTGTGGGAGAAATAATTTGCCAGCCTTTATCAGCTCTCCTATTCTACTGTGGAGGCTTAAACCTCTTTTCAAAAAAATAATGAAAAACATTTTGAGATATTATCCAAAAAGTGAAAGCAACCCAAGTATCCACCGATAAATAGATAAATAAAATATGGTCTATATACATACAATGTCTTGACATTGTTCATTCCTAAAAAGGAAAGAAATACTGTTACATACTACAACATGGATGAATCTGTAGGACATTATGATAAGTGAAGTAAGTCAGTCACAAGACATATGTGGACTAAAATCCTTAGAGATAGAGAGCAAAAGAATATTTACCAGGAGCTGGGTGGAAGGAAATTGGAAGCTGTTTTAATAGGTAGAATTTCAGTTTTGCAAGGTGAAAAGAACTGTGGAGACGGATGGGATCCATGGTTATACAACAATGTGAATACACTTAATGCCACTGAACTGTACACTCAAACATATTTAAACCTGCATTCACTGGATATAGGCTGCCTTAATAAGAGATACAGTACAGTAGCTTAAGCAAGTTTTATGTTATATGTACATGATCACAATAGAAATATATTTAAATACATGTGTAATTAGTTGTTTAATATTTTTCCCTTTAGCCAGAAGATAAGCTTTGCGAGAGTGGGACCTTGTTCATCTTATTTACCGCTGTATGCACACCACCATCTAGTAGAGTGCCTACCGCATACCAGTAATTCCATTCATATTTCTCAAGTGAATAAATAATCTTACAAGTGATATTTGAAAGGAGAGTATGCTCAGGAAATCAGTGTCCCACATAGTGAATTACTTAGGAAACATTGGCAAGGGATTGCATAATATGCTGCTGTTGATATTCAGTTGTCATAGTACTCGGGTGTTTGTGAATGCATATCTTTGTTTTTAATCCTCACATGAGGATATGTTTATTGATTTTAGAGAGTGAGAGGAAAGGTGGGGGAGAGAGAGAAAGACAGAGAAACATTAATGTGAGAGAGAAGCATTGATTGGTTGCCTCCTGTACATGCCCCAAATGGAACTAAAACCACAACCTATGTATGTGCCCTAACCAGGAACAAAATCCACAACCTTTTGGTTCATGACAATGCTTTGGCATTTTCACATGCCAACTGAGCCACCTGGCCAGGGCATGTGAACACATATCTGAATTAAATATAGAAAGAGAAAAAAATTCATTTCATGTTACATACCTTTAGCCATATTCTTAATCACCTGGTCCCCTTGTCCCCAGCAGAAGAGGGTTCTTTCTGTTTGGTCTTTTAAAATGATGATCTTTTATATTTTAAAATATTGTATTTTCATAGATTAGCACAAACAACTTGCATTTTAGTCTATAAAATTAGACCCAAGGAGAGTTTCTGCCAAGATGGAGGTGTAGATAGAGATCCTTCGCTTTCTTGCACAACCAAAAGGAGGATAACAATTAATCTGAAATAGATAAACAACCAAAAGTGCCAGAAAATCAAACTGCATGGAACTCCAAAAACAAAGGAATTAAAGAAAAATCAACCAGAACAACCAGACCAGTAAGGCAGCACAGGCTGACTTCACTGCAGTGCTTTGGACCTTGGGGGCAGGGCTGGCTGCAGAGCTCCAACCATGTGTGGTAGGGGCTGACTTAAGGGGACTCAAGGGGGACTATGGGCTACAGTGGTTTCTGCAGTAGGAGAAGCTCCCAGTCTCACATGAGCCCATTGAAAAGGGCGCTAGAGAAGAGCAGGCGAGCCACACTGTTCCCTCACTGGGCCCCTCCCTCACAGGCAGTGTTTCAGTGTAGCAAGGAGGGCTGTCCTGATTAGGTGAATCCTAAAGCCCTGCCCCCTTATAACCTATCAGCTGCACCAAGACAAAGAAATATGGCCCAAATGAAAGAACAGAGTAAAGCCTCAGAAAGACAGCTAAGCTAGGAGGAGATCGACAACCTATCTGATGGAGAATTTAAAGCCCTCGTAATCAAAATGCTCACAGATCTGACTGAGTTTGGTTGAAAAGTGAAAAAACAAATGAAGGTTACCCAGAGTGAAATAAAGCAGAATGTTCAGAGAACCAACAGTGACAAGAAGAAAACCAGGACTCAAAGCAATGATTTGAAACAAAAGGGAAAAATAAACATCCATCCAGAACAAAATGAAGAAACAAGAATTCAAAAAAGTGAAAAGACTCTCACAAACATCTGAGACAACTTTCCAATATCCGAATTACAGAAGGAGAAGAAAAACAGCAAGAAATTGAAAACTTATTTGAACAAATAATGAAGGAAAACTTCCCCAATCTGGCAAAGTAAATAGACTTCCAGGAAGTCCAGGAAGCTCAGAGAGTCCCAAAGAAGTTAGATTCAAGGAGGAACACACCAAAGTGTATCAAAATTGCATTAGCCAAGATTAAAGATAAGGAGAGAATCCTAAAAGAAGAAAGAGGAATGGAGAGAGTTACCTACATAGGAGTTCCCATAAGGCTGTCAGCTGACTTCTCAAAACAAACCTTGCAGACAAGAAGGGACTGGAAAGAAGCATTTGAAGTCATAAAAGACAAGAACCTACATCCAATATTACTCTATCCAGCACAGTCATCATTTAGAATGGAAAGGCAGATAAAGTGCTTCCCAGATGAGGTCAAGTTGAAGTAATTCATCATCACCAAGGCCTTCTTATATGAAATGTTAGAGGGACATATCTAAGAAAAAGAAGATAAAAAAATATGAACAGTAAAACTGTTGTGGAGACTGGCCCGCAGTGTCCAAATCATCATGGATAAAATGAGACATTCACACAGACTACGAAGTCTTGTGGAGGAAAGGGGACAGCATAGCTTTTCTCTCAAGGGGAGCAAAAGCCTTGGCCCTTGCTGCAGTGGGCCTTTATTGGTTCCTCCGCACATTACATTATGGTCCTCATTTACTGCACAGGTTGCTTTAGATGGTTACCTTTTACAGAAAATAAATGAGCCAATGCCACTAATCACATCACAAAAGAGGGATATTTGCAAATGAAAAGGCAAAGGTGGTTGAACTGGTTACACTTGTCCTTGGAAGGTTTAGCATGGATTTTAGGAAGTTATTTTGCAGTAAATGTTTGCCACAAATCAGGGTGAGGGAGTTTTCAGCAAAAAGCAAGACTCAAAGTGGCCTAGGCACATTGCAGGCCTGATTCCCCATGGGAGAACCTATCCGTGGGCATGGGTTCTGTGCATCTCCAAGTGGGAGCTGGGCCCACGCCATGCAGAACAATCTCCTATATAAAATGAAAACAAACTCACAACTATCAACGAATGAACCTAAAAGAAAATGAAAACAAAAACTAAGCAAACAACTTGAACAGGAACAGAATCAGAGAAATGGACATCACATGGAGGGATTTCAGTGGGGAAGGGGGAGGGAGGAATAGAGGAAAAAGGTACAGGGAAGAAGCATGGTTGGTAGGCATGAGGTAGACGGGGAAAGATAAAAAATGGCATGAGAAACAGAGGACTCAAAGAACTTATATGTGCAACGCATGGACATGAACTAAGCTGGGGAATGCTAGAAGGTTGTGGGGGGCAAAGCAGAGGAGGGATAGAGGAGAAACATTGGGAAAACTGTAATAGCATAATCAATAAAAAATATTCTTAAAAAATTAGACCTAAGATGAACATGTCAAGAGTTTAATTATAAAAAATAAAAGAAAGAAAGGATGTAGCAGGGAAATGGGGAAGAGAATTATAGGGAGCAAAGGGGGAAAAGGGATGTCTCTAGGGAAGTAAGTCATTTCAGTTGAGGATAATATTTATTAAGATCGAATGTTACTGTGCCTTTGATCCAGCAAGCTCACACCTGGGAATCTATGCCATGGATATAAAACCACTATTCATAAAAACACATGTACATGGATGCTATTGCAGCATTATTTATTGTGACAAAAAGCTGGAAAGAAAGCCCATGGCTGAATAATTTATGGCAAACCAGTACCATGAATTATTATTCAGCCATTAAAAAGACTGAATCAAATATAAACCGATTGACTTGGAGAGATTTTCATGAGGTATTATTGAATGAGAAGAGAAAGATTCAGAAAAATGTATACAATGTGATCTCACTTTTGTAATGCAAAAAACCCCAGAAAACCTTCTATATGTGATTTTTTGAGCATGGATTAAAATATGGCAGGATGCACACTTGGTTGGTGATCTGGCTTGTGTGTATGGGAATGTCTGGTGTTGGATGGGGAGAAAAAAGAAAAAAAAAGGGAGGGAGAAATTGAGTAAAAAAGAAAAAAGCAAAAACACGAGGGAAAATAATAAAAGTACTTATAATATGCACTTATGTAAAATTATATATGGTATGGAAAAGTTGTTTAAAAATTATACAGAAAAAGTTAATTACATCTTTCCCCAAGTCAGGGGGCTGCTCTTTAATTGTGATTCCATCATCTCCGAAACATTCTTTTTAATGGAGAGGGATGAGACAGCCCTAAGCAACATTGACCTCTAAGATTAAAACTCTTGATCATGGTGGGCTTTCCTGCTGCCTGGAATGTGGAAAGCCAAATTACTAATTTTTAATAATAGAAGAGGACCTTACAAGAGGATCCCAGGAGTAAAATCATATATGAAAATCGAATGAGAAGGAAGAAATATGGAAAAAACTTTTGGAGGGTAGCATTTTTATTCACTCTGAAATTTAACTATATTTTTATAAGCTGCAATAAAACTTACAGAGTGAGCATGAAAAGGAGACCTGATCTGGTCTCAGGAGTCAGGGAACTGACTTTTTCCTGAGGAAATGATTTTGAGCTGAGATCTAAAGGACTTAACTAAATGAAGCAAATTGGATTCCAGGAGGAGGAAACAGCAAACACAAAGGCCCGAAAATGGGAGAAACAAGGCATGTTTGAGGAATTTAAAAAGTTTAATTTAATCAAATACATAAATTAGTTCTCTTCCAAGGACCTGATCCTTATGGCTAGTGAAATATATTCTAATGTTTGCACCAGCTCTGAAAGACACCACTTATTTTCTGTCCTTGGAAATATCCATTGTAGTTTGTCTGGCAGCCCAGAAAGAGCTGACTGTGGTTGGGAAGGAATAGTTTGATGATTTTTGTCTACAATATATTGAAATGCAATGGCTTTGAAAATCATTTGCCTTTTTACATTAAAGAAACAAATTGGCAGTTGGGTAATGGATCTACTCTGCCATATGTGAGGTGAGAGCAACAGTAATTATTGACACACAAAACCATTTTCATATATCGCACATGAAAATCAGTTTTGTTCCTCTACAGTTTCACCTCCTATTAAAGCCCTGTTATGTGCGAGTCATAGAAAATTGAGGTCCTAGAATTTGAGAGAGCATAGTATAAAAATTTATGAAATATTTTTATACTGCTTCTTTTTTCTTTTTTCAACTGGGTGATTGATTTTTTTTGTAAATGTTTTTTTATAATAAATTTTATTTAGTTATGATTTTTTAAATTTTAATGTGCTTTTCTCTTTTGCTTTCCCAAAAAATGTAGCCTTCACCTCAGTTTGCTCTAGGCATATATATGCACATATATGGGATGTGGAAGAGATGAAAATCTGTTATGGAAGAAAGCAGAGGGAAAGAGTGGATAATTTCCAATTATTGGCATTCAAAACTAGGATTAGGCAGCTACGCTATGGCCTTGAACATAAATTTTGCACAGTAGGACTTTTAGCATTCAGAAAGCAAGCCCTGAAGGACTTCCGCCAAGATGGAGGTATAGGTGGATGTGCCGTGCCTTCTCACACAACCAAGTTTGGGGACAACTAAATATTAGCACCAGAAAACACAACCAGAACACGGAAAATTGAACTTTTCGGAAGTCCATTAACAACAAATTCTTCAGCCCGACCGGTAAGGGGTGAAACCGGTGTCTCATGAGGGGTTGCACAGGAGGACTGAGTCGGACCCGGGCACGGAATCCAGATGCGCGAATCCAGACGCAGGGGTTCCAAACGCAGGACTGGACCTAGTGAGCGACCGAGCAACCCACCGGGTGAGCGACTGCAGAGGAGACAGTGGCGAGGCGGTGCTGCGTGTTGACTGTGGTTGCCTGTTTGCGGGCGAGCGGACAGGCGAGGGAGTGGGCGGTTGGACTGGGGCCCAGCGTCCCTGCGGCAAGCGGCGGTAGAGGGCGCCGCCATTTCCCGCTCTGACCACGCCCCCACATACAGCGTCACAACCCAACGACCTGGGAGTCCAAGGCGCCACTTCTCACACTTAAAGGGCCAGAACAGACCAAAAATGTTGCAGGAAGACCTCAAAGCCCCAGAGATAAATCTAAGCGACGAAGAAATAGCAAAACTCTCAGACGCACAGTTTAAAACACTGGTCATCAGGATCCTCACAGATCTGGTTGATTATACCGACAAATTAGACAAATATATGAAGGCTAAACTAATGGAAATGAATGGAATTCCACAGGAAACCCATAGCGTTGAAAAGGGAAACTGGGACTCAAATCAATGGAGTGGACCAGAAGAAAGCAAATAATGGCAGAAACAGAAAAGAGTCAAGGAGCAAGAATTCAAAGAAATGAGGAGAGACTTAGGAACCTCCAGGACATCTTTAAACGCTCCAATATCCGAATTATAGGGGTACCAGAAGGGGGAAAGACACAACCACCAGTGGAAAACTTATTTGAACAAATAATAAAAGAAAATTTCCCCAATCTGGCAAAGGAAATAGACTTCCAAGAAATCCAGGAAGCTCAGAGAGTACCAAAAAAGTTGGACTCAAGAAGAAACACACCAAGGCATATCATAATTACATTAGCCAAAATTAAAATGAAGGAGAGAATCCTAGAAGCAGCAAGAGCTAAGGGGACTGTCACCTACAAAGGAGTCCCCATCAGGCTGTCAGCAGATTTCTCAAAAGAGACCTTACAGGCAAGAAGGGGCTGGAAAGAAATATTCCAAGTCATGAAATCTAAAGACCTACAACCAAGATTGCTCTACCCAGCAAAACTTTCATTTAGAACGGAAGGACAGATAAGGTGCTTCTCAGATAAGACCAAATTCAAGGAGTTCATCATCACCAAGCCCTTATTATATGAAATGTTAAAGGGACTGATCTAAGAAAAAGAAGTTAAAGAAACATGAACAGTGAAAGAACAACAAACTCACAGTTATTAACAACCACACCTAAAACGAAAGCAAACTAAAAGAACAGCTAGATCAGGAGTGGAAACATAGAAATGAAGATCTCAAGGAGGGTTAGCAACAGGGAGAGGGGAGGAGGAGATGGGGGGAGAAGGTACAGAAAATAAGTAGCACAGACAGTAGATAGAAAATAGATGGGGGGGGCAAGAATAGCATGGGAAATATAGAACCTAAAGGATTTGAGACACATGGACATAAACTAAAGGGGGGTAATGGTGGGGATGGGGGGGCAGGGTGGAGGGGAATGAAGGGGGGAATAGAACAACTGTAACAGCATAATCAATTTAAAAAATAAATAAAAATTAAAAAAAGAGAAAAAAAAAGAAAAAAAAAGAAAGAAAGCCCTGGTATAATGTGGAAAAGTGTAGTGTAATATAAAAAGATACTTCTAAGGAAGCTTAGAATTGAAATATCTGTGTCAGATAACACAGAATGCCCAGTTAAATTTTATTTTCATATAAACACTTTTAGTATATGTTCAAATTATTGTATTAGACATACTTATACTACAAAATTATTCGCTGTTTATCTGAAATTTCAATTTAACTGGACAGGTTGTATTTTTATTTGCTAAACCTGGCAACCCTTCCCTAAGGTATGCATGAGGGGAATATAGAGCATGCTAGTTACCCAAATGCTGAAGCCATAGTCACTATAGAATCAGAAATACCAGACACTTGTTTTCCCAGCCTTCCTTGAATATAAATGAGTGTACGAGCCAGTCAGATACACTTACTTTGACTTTGACTTTGACTAGAAAGCTGGTATTTGGAAGGACAGATGAAGGGCAGAACCCATTTTGGTGATAGGTTACCCTGGTAGCATCCAGTATTTTCAGTGGAGGAAGCTGTGGTGTCCAGTGCCCATAGCAACACCAGTGTTTCTAAGACCTTACTATGGGCATTGTTCCTGGATGCCTACAGTGGGGGCTTGGTTTGTTCGGGCCCTCTCGGGGCCCCTGCAATCTAGCTCATGCCCTCCTTATGAGTTCCTTTGCTTCTTAAATTCATCACAGTCGGTTCTGTTTCTTACACCTAAAAACTATGAATGATTAATGAAATAAAGCCTCTTCAAGCTCAAGAAACTGTGGGGAGAAGAACAAGAAAAATTAAAGATAGGACAATGTGTGCAGGAATGTGCCTGAAAGGAGACGGGAGATAGATGAGATCGGGAGGATGGAGAACTGCTTAGAGGCTGTTCCAGTGCTAGTGTGCATTTGTGACCCTGCTGTATTTCCCCACTTCCCAACCAACATCATGTGCTCCAGCCACACAGGATTGCTCATTACTCCCCCAAACCATGCACACTCAGATTCTTGAGTACCCTCTAGAGTTTGAGCACATGGCTCAGTTGTTCCCATTATGTGTCCTGCAGAAAATCAATGGTTTGCAAGATTCCTTAGCATTGAAGCCTGTGTGCTTCTGTTAGTTCTGTTCCCTCGGTGTGGAATTCTCCTTTCTCCACTTGAAAAAAACTTACTAGTCCCTCAAGAGCCATACCAAATACCATAACTGGAACATTTATAGAGACCTGTGCTTCCCTCTTTAGGTAGAATCAGTCTTAGCACTTTCCCCCTGCCTTTGGGTTTGATGGTTGCATTATTGTCTGTCTGCCTTGCTGGACCATGAGCATACCAAGGGCAGAGAGCACATGGTGTCAATTGTTACATACCAGCTGCTGACACAGTGCATGGCAAAAGTCTGGGCCCTAACACAGGTTAGCTGAACAAACTGAATGAGTATAATTCTTTGTCTCCCCCCATTTAACTACCCCAATCTCGTGTCTAAATGGCCTTTAATTATATTCATTTTTGATCTAAATACTGGTAAGTGTGTATTCCTATTGATTCATTACAGCATTTACTGAAATAACTTGAACATAATAAGCACTCACATTGATACAGGATACAGCCAAGGCCCCCCCCCCCAAAAAAAAAGGATTTGGAATGGTGTCCAGAACTCAAAGCATATAGGAATATTGGAAAGACATATAAGATGTCCTCACTCCTTCCCCCCACAGGTGTGAGTTGGGGGAAGGGACACATGGAGCAGGAACTGCAGGGCTGTTTTGTACAGCCACAGCCTTGCAGCTAATCCATGGCATGGTCATTTAACATATCTATAGCCATTGGTGGGTCACTTGGATATGTTAAATGGCTGTGGCCAGGCTTGGAGCTAAGGGGATGAAGTCACTTCCCCCAAGATGTAACTGGGGGAAGGTCTCCCAAGTTACAGTGCCTGCATGGGAGCTTGGAGAAGATTGGCTCCAGGACATGGGGCCATACCTGCCCAGACTAACGATGGCAGCCTAGTAAACTTGTAATAATACAGAAATACTGGCAGGTGTAACTGATTGTGGGAAGAGTCGGAAATAGGGGTACAGAGGAAGATTGGTGCAGGGATTTAAACCCAGACAGGGCAGCCATTGAGAGAGAGCCACACAGTTTCAGCAAAGTTAAGACCCCCTTTTGACAAGGTGAAGGGGAGAGCCATGCAGTTTTGGGTAGAGTGAGGACCCCCTCTTGGCAAGGTGAAAGAGGGAGCCACGTGGTTTTGGAAGAGTGCAGACCCCTCTTTCCCAGGTGAAAGGGAAAACCACGTAGCTTTGCCAGAATGGAGATCCCTGCAGCCTGGTGAAGAAGAAAGGCATGTGCTTTTGGTGGAGTGTGGATCCCTGCAGCTTTGGTAGAAGAGGCCCACATGGCCTTGGGGTGCTCCTTTTGGCTGCGTGGCCTGGAAAGTAGGAGAGACTTTGCCTGGAACTTGGTACAAAGAACTCTTGCCAGTGGACCGTGAGAGGGTGCCACATGACTTTGAATTAACTGGAGATCCTGCCCGGATAGTCAACACAGCTGACGATACAAGTGGCCTGGAAAAACTGATGTGTGCTCTTTCCCCAATTTATGGTACCTGGAGTTGGGACAGTGGGAGAAGGGAGTGCTGAGTGTCTGCAGGTGTATACCCTAAAGGACTTTGATATTTTAATGGAGGCGTTAGGCCTGAATAGCATTAAATAAACATTTTGTTTCCTTTTCACAAATCTCTGGCATTGAGAGATGTCTTTCCAATTGGCAGTGGACAGATGAGCCCAGTAGGTATTAGTATACTGTCCTTGGGAGGGGCCCCTGTTGTTCTGTAGCAGTTTTTTTGGCACCCGTAGGTGGGCCAAATATTGCCCCGCCCCCAGACCTCTGTTGGGTAACAACATGGTGGTTGATTTGACTGGATGTCTTGGTTTAATGCCTTCATTCACTGAATATCAGAGTTTGAAGAGATCTGCAATGCCTCACCTGGTGTAATGTCTGTATGCTGAGGGGTTTATGCCATACCTGTTGGTGCCATTGGACAGGGGCTCGACCGAGTCTGCCCCCAGCCAGGTTGTTGGGGAACCGCTCTGCCTGGTTTCAGGAGTTGTAACTTCCCCCAAGGCTACGACTGAGTGAGCAACCTCCGGAATGTGAACCACTAAGGAAGCAAAGCTTGTCTCTCTCAGCAAGTGCTGCTTTTGCTTTCTCCCCAGTCCCCAATGCATGGTCAGTTAGTCGATGATGGGTAAGTCCCCTCAGAGGAGGGGCAATCTAAGCCAGACTTGATCACTTCGGAGGCCATCATGGAAGGACTCGGGAGGCTGCAACAAAGAGGGAGTGAGGGACCCTCACCCCCTGGCTATTTTGACATAGCCCGAGTCCCCATGTCTTCTGGAAAAAGCACTTCCTGGCTTTAATCCACTTAAGCCTGAAAACCTGTGATGGGAGAGGCGGTGCAGCCCCTTGCCCAGCTAGAGTGGGATCTGGGGTGATTAGGCATAAGAAAAAATTCCTAAAAGTCCTGTGAAGTCTGCTTTACTAAGAGTGCTTTCATTCATATGATACAGGTCCGAGCAGGAAATGAGTATGTCTCCCAAAGTTTCTGCAACCCCCTTTCCTGACAGACACTAGATGTATCTCCAGGCAGGAAAAGGGGGTGGGGTGGAATCTAAACCGCATGACCAATGATATGAAAGGTCACCCTGGGGGTGAAGTCTAGCACTAGTTTTGCCCCTTGCTAGGAACCTGGGGCTTTCTACCATGGTGACCTTCTGTATCTGGCTGTAAATTTCTCAGCCAGTTTGTTCAGCTATCTGTCTCAATTTCTCCATTCCCCTATCAAGAAATTTTCCTAGCTTCTTACTACCATACCTCATAGGTATCTATACTAACACAACCCTCTAGCTCTTTGCTACTACAAGGTCAACTCTCTTTGTTCAGTTATCAACAGCATTTAATGTGTCCTTTCTTTTTTTCTGTTTTTATTAAATTTATTGAGGTAGCATTGGTCAATAACATTATGTAGATTTCAGATGTACAACTTCATAATATGAGATCTGTATATTCCATTGTATGTTCACCACGCAAAGTCTAGCCGCCTTCTGTTACCGTATATGTATGCTTTCTGATGTTGAGAGTGATGATGATGGAACATGTTAACTGCTAAGGGAATTGCTCTGCCTCCTCTTTGATAATAATATTAGTATCTAATATTTAATAAATGTCTTCTATTGTGAAGATATTTTGCTGGATCCCAGCAGGACAAAAATACTAGGCAAAAATAGATAGTACTTGCATTTAAGGGCTAGTAAGTCTGGGAAAAAAGATGGACCACACAATTCTAAAACAATAAGATAACTGTTGAAAGGGAGTATGCAGAAAGCGCAAGGGAGGCTGAGCTGTGAGAGGATGGGTGGTGGCAAAGAGGAAGTAGAGAATACTGATGGGGAGTTTGCTTGATGGACAAGCTGGGGAAGCAGTCTCAGAAAGAAGGGATGGAATGTGCCAAGTGAGGCAATGTGAGCACAATGCTTGGAACCATTACATCCAGGCCAGTACTGTAGCCACAGAGCTGGAAAGGTAGTGGCTGGGGAAGTGGAGAGGAAACCACTGAGACTGTAGAGTTGGGCAGCAGTCAGGACAGGAAGGGTTTGATTGTTATGCAAAGAAATTAGTTTTAATTATGTTGGCATTGAGGATCTTCAGGGAACTGTGAGCAATGGATTGATGTGTATATTAGAAAGACCTTGCTAGTATCATTATGGTTGACAGAGGTTGAGGCTTAGGGTAGAGGTCAGCAGGTGATTTTAATATTTTTAGGAGAGAAAGAATGAGTGCTTAGACTAAGGCAGTGGTGGAAGGGATGGGTTGAGGAACAGAGAGGAGGTATTTAAGATGTACACATGGCATGGGGGAGCAGGAAGGACTGGTGGATGACTTCTGGTTTGGTGACCTGGGCTCCTGGGTGGATGGTGGTGACAAGTTGAGGATTAAAAGCTCATGGACCATCCAGGTCAAGAAGGTTAATAGTCATTTAAAATTTTTTTCAATTACAGTTTATATTTAATATTATTTTGTATTAGTTACAAGTGTACAACATAGTGGTTAGATAATAATGTACTTTACAAAGTGGTACCCCCAATATTTCCAGTACCCACCTGGCACCATATATAGTTATTATAGTATTATTGACTATATTCACTATCTGTAGTTTATATCCCCATGACTATACTGACTATATTCACTATCTGTAGTTTACATCCCCATGACCAATTCGTACGTCTTAATCCCTTCACCTTTTTCATCCAGTCTCCCAACACTCCTCCCTCCCCCTGCCTCTGACAGTTATCAGTGTGTTCTCTGTATCTATGAGTCTGTTTCTGTTTTGTTTGTTCATTTGTTCTTTAGATTCCACATATAAGAGAAATCCTATGGTATTCGTTTTTCTGTGATTGCAGTTAATAGTCACATTTATCTAATGCTTTGAAGCTCAGAAGAAGTTTCTGGCTAAAGATATAGACATGGCACTGACAGTCCCCAGAGAGGAGACACAGGTTAAGGATGTCCAAGGACACTCGAATGCAAGGAATAGGCAACAGAGGAGGAATCAGTAAAGGAGGTGGAGGAGGAAAAACCAGAGTGGAAGAACAGAAGGTCATGGCAAGGTGAAAGCTTTAAAGGGGAGAGAGTGATCAATTGCATTAAATGCTGCAGAGGAGTGGGATCATGAGCATTTACTTTAATAGCCCTGAGGGCCCCCTAGGAGAGCAATTGCAGTAGGGTGGTATGTCAAGACAGAGATAGAGAACTTTTTAGGGACTTGGCTATGAAAGGAGAGAAGATGACAAAGTCACATTAAAAAAAAAGAGAAAGAAAAGAAAAGAAAAAAGATATGCCCTGCCTGGTGTAGCTCAGTGGATTGAACTCCAGCCTGTGAACCAAAGAGTCGCTGGTCTAGTTCCCAGTCAGGGCACATGCCTCAGGTGGACCTAGTGGACCAGGTCCTCACTAGGGATGTTCAAGAGGCAACCACAAATTGATGTTTCTCTCCCCCACGGCCCCTCTCTCTCTAAAAGTAAATAAATAAAATCTTTTTAAAAAACAGGGCAAACTTGAATCTACTTACATAGAGACAGGAAGCTACCAAATAAGAGAAAAGATTGAGGATTAGGAAAAGGGGGATAATTAAAGAAACAAAGAACCTGAAGTGGGGTGGTTTGCAGAGTTGGGGGATTGGAGGAAAGGCTGGTCCTTCCCTCTGAAATATGGAAGAGGGCCAATGGAAGATGTAGTGAGCAGTAGTGAGGGAAGGCATTACTCAGCAGACATATGAGAGCATCTGTGCCTATGGACTATACATTTACAGTGAGCTAGAAAACATTTATTGGATGTTGATTCAGTGGTGGAGGGGACAGCTTCCAGAGGCACTCCTTAGGTTCTCACCCTCTTTCTACCATTCACTAGCTTATGACCTTGGGAAATTTATCTAAACATCATGTGCTTCAGTTTCCTTATTTGTATAAAGGATTCAAGAGTAACCCTGGATTGGGTTATAACAAATGGATTGTTGTTAAGAATTAAACAAGTTAAAATATGTGAAGAGTAGACTTCCAGTCAAGATGGAGGTGGAGGTAGTGCTTTTTGGTTGTGCTTTGCTTCCTTGCACAACCAAAAGAAGGAAACAACCAACATAAAAACAAAAAACAAGATCTTCCAGAAAACTGAACTGTATGGAAGTCTGACAACCAAAGAGTTAAAGAAGAAACATTCATCCAGACTGGTAGGAGGGGTGGAGACAGGAAGCTGGGGCAGGGAGGTCTTGTGGCAAGGAGGCAGCTGGTTGATTGGGTGGTCCCACATTTACTTGTGGATAAACTGGCAGGAACAACTGGGGATCGAGACACACCATGCAGCACAGGATTCCAGTGCAGAGAAATAAAGCCTCAGAAGCTCTGGGTGTAAAAATCTGTGGGAGTTGTTGGGGTGGGAGAAACTCCCAGCCTCATGGGAGAGTCCACTGGAGGAGCCCACAGTGTCCTAGTATGTACACAAACTTAACCACCTGTGACTCAGCATCAGAAGGGCCCATTCACTTGTGGGTAGTGGAGGAAGTGATTGAAAGTGGAGCAAGAGCTCAGCAAGCAGCAATGTTCCCTCTCTGACCCCTCTCCTATAGATAGTGCTACAACACACAGACACGGAATGCCCCGCCCTAGTGAATATGTAAGGCTCTGCCTCTTACAATGTAACAGGAGCACCAAGACAAAGAAATATGGCCCAAATGAAAGAATTGATCAAAATTCCAGAAAAAGAACGAACTATGAGGTTATAGTTAACCAGATACAGAGTTCAAAACACTGGTAATCAGGATGCTCACAGAGCCGACTGAGTACAGATGTAAAATGAAGGAAGAAATGAAGGCTATATGAAGTGAAATAAAGCAAAATGTACAGGGAATCAACAGTAAAGGGAAGGAAACCAGGACTCAACTCAACAATTTGGAATAAAAGGAATAAATAAACAACCAACTGGAACAAAATAAAGAAACAAGAATAAAAACAAACCAGAAAACAAAGAGAGGCTTAGGAGCCTCTGCAACAACTTTAAGCATTCTAATAGCCTAAGCATTGGGCTACCAGAAGAAGAGGAACAGCAAGAAATTGAAAACTTATTTGAAAAAATAATGAAGGAGAAATTCCCCAGTCTGGCAAAGGAAATAGACTTCCAGGACATCCAGGAAGCTCAGAGAGTCCCAAAGAAGTTGGACCCAAAGAGGAACACACCAAGGCACATCATAATTAAGCTATCACGATTAAATATAAGGAGAGAATCCTAAAAGCAGCAAGAGGAAAGGAGACAGTTACCTACAAGGGAGTGCCCATAAAACCATCAGCTGATTTCTCAAAAGAGACTGTATGGGTGAGAAGGGGCTGGAAAGAAGTATTCCAAGTCATGAAAGGGAAGGACTTACATTCAAGATTTCTCTACCCAGCAAAGCTTTCATTTAGAATGGAAGGGCAGAGAAAGTGCTTCCCAGATAAGGTCAAGTTAAAGGAGTTCATCATCACCAAGCCCTTATATGAAATGTTAAAGGGACTTATGTAAGAAACAGAAGATCAAAACTATGAACAGTAATATGACAACAAACTCACAACTACCAACAACTGAACCTAAAAAACAAAAACAAACACAAACTAAGCAAACAACTAGAACAGGAACAGAATCACAGAAATAGAGATCACATGGAGGGTCATCAGTGGGGAGTGGTAGGGGGAGAACAGGGGAAAAGGTACAGGCAATAAGAAGCATAATCTTGTAAGTACAAAATAGAACGGGGAAGTGAAGAATAGTATAGGAAATGGAGAAGCCAAAGAACTTATATGTATAACCCATTGACATGAATTAAGGTGGTAGAGGGGGAAATGCTAGTGGGAGGGGTGGTGCAGGGCAAAGGGGGAGAAAGGCAATAAAAAAAATGGGACAGCTGTAATTGAATAATCAATGAAATATACTTAAAAATATGTGAAGGGCTTGGAATGGAACCTAGTGCATAATAAGTACCATGTAACAACTGTTATTATCATCATATCCAGTGTTATTACCTGTTGAGCCAGAAGGCATCAGGTGCATGGTTGAAGTTTGTAAACATGTGAAGCAGCTGTTGAGTAAAAGAGGAGAAGGTACTAAGAACATGAAAGATTGCTGAGTAATACAGGTGATCAAAGGATAAAATTTTGCAGCACTGCAAACCTTCAGAGACATGAGACATTATCACTCAATAAGCTACATTTGATTTCCTTTTTCTTGATGAGGAAGTTGAATTTAGACAGGTCCCATCATTTGCCTGGGCTCACTCATGGGCAAGTGTCAGACAGAGTGACTTGACTCCAGCACTGCAGCTTTTAACCCCACTAGTATATGAAACACAACACAAGGCAACTCACGAACCAAACCATCAACAGGCTTTTTGTTGCAGAGCTACTGATCGGGTTGTAGCATGCCCAGGAAAACACCAAAGAAATGGGATAAGCAGAACAATCTCTCTTTGGGAGACACTTCTATGACATTAGCTAGTGAAAATTTCCTTCCAAATGAAAAAAAAAAAAGGCTAGTTCACAACTGGAAGCACAAGGCCAAATTCTGATGGATTCTGGCAAAGTGTCCTTTTGATAGATGAACACTTTATTCAGGGACAGGACTCAGCATTAAAACTGATGAGACAAATAATGTATATTATTTGAAAAATATCTACTGGGATCCAGCCAAGCACCTGGCACACAATGAGTGTTTGCCACATGACCAAGTGACAGCTCTGGAGATGTGGTAACACAGTGAGGAAGAAAGATTTGAGGGATTATTAAGAAATAAGTTTAAAAGGGAAAGTCCTATCAAAAGGTTTTTACTCTAACATTTTAAAGTATAGGCAATACCCAGAAAGTACCTAAATGTCTGTAAGACACTCACCTAAACAACTGAAATCACTTAGTCAAATTACCTGTTCTTCTGACAGCCATAGCCCTGCCAGCTTCTAGATGGAAATGGCATAGCTGGATTAAATGGGTCTCCATGGTTACAGGCATGCTCTGGTCTCCATGGTTACATCTCCCAGTCCCTCACAGGAATTAGATACAAATATATATTTAAAATTTTGAAGAATTGTTTTTCTCCCCAGCCTACACAGATATCTGTGAAGGCCTGGGATGAAAGTTTCAGTGGTGTCTTGGGAAGAAAAGGGGAAATAGTAATAATATTTCTATATAATATTTCTAATGGCAGTTCTATTGGTTATCGAATGAGAAAGAGAAATTTGATGAGGAAATATTGTGACAGTGGAATGAAATTCCTATATTGTGAGTCTGAATATTTTGCTTAATTAGTGTGGAAGAAAAAATGGGGTGAGGAAACAATATGTTATTGTTTGGATATGGCTCCCAGGGGCAGGAGTGGGATGTTGTTCAGATGTGGTAGGGGGATTCTTCTGCATTAGAATCCATCTGAAGTGGTTATACATCTCTACCATAGCAACACTGTAGACTTTTTGCATTAATTCCCTCTGTAGTCTATTACAAATCATCTCTTTGGCCTCTTTTCCCTCAACCAGGCATCTGTTCTGAAGCATCAGCCTGGGTAAATATACTTTGAGGGAACTGGCTTTTCTTGGTTGAGGGAACCCATGTGGAATTCTAGTGCCTCCTTGTGGTGTCTCTAACACTTCCAGCTTTACCTTACTCTCTAAAGACCAAACAAACAAAAAAGTTTCTACTAGTATTTAGGAAGCAAAAGTATTCTTTCTCTCTGTATTACTGTATTCATACATCCATCTTTCTCTCCCTTCCCTCTGAGTATTATATTTCATCTAGGCCCTAGAAATAACATTAATAAAAAAGGTAAGCTGCTACCTTCACAGAGCTCACAGTCTGGGTATGGGGAGAGGACAAAACAAGTGAAGAGTTCCTTACAGTACAAACAGTTAACAGGTAGAGCCCTGGCTGGCATGGCTCTGTGGACTGAGTGCTGCCTATGAAGCAAAGGGTCACTGGATCGATTCCTAGTCATGGCACATGCTTGGGCTGCAGGCCAATCCCCAGTAGGGGGCACGCAAGAGGAAACCACATACTGATGTTTCTCTCCCTTTAAAAGGAAAAAAAAAAAGAGTTAACAGGTAGGCAGAGGGAGGGACTTATTGGCTGGAGAAGTTGTGTAAGCCACTCCAAGGATTAATTTTTTAGGAGATAAAACATTTTAAAATTTCAACACACAGCTGTAGCATTTATATACTCTGCTCTGGGGACAGAGAGGAATGTACTTAATACGTCCTGCACTCAGAGATGAGGTAAATAGCTGAGTTAACCTTTTACTCCCAGCATAGACCCTTAGAAGGCCCAGATGCTGAGCTCCAAATGTCAGTGTCCAGCTATCAAGACTCACTCTGCTCAAAAGACACTCAAACAACCTGCTCCCAGGAGGGCAGTCTTCTGCTCCTTTCTCTCCTTCCCACCCTTTAACACAGAAAGCCCTCTATCTCACAAGATAGGCATGTGTCATGGTGAACCCCAGGAGAGTGCATCCATCTCTCCATATGTGGCAGCTATACAAGGCCTTTGACACTTCATTTTGGAGCACCCATGAGGTCAGTTTCTGAAGTGTCCCTGATGCACAGGGAGTCACTGAGGTTATAACCCAAAGCCCTCTAGGAGGGTAGAATTGGGAAGCTTGTAATAGAAGAGGGGCTGCAAGAGATCCTACTTTGCCAGCTACCAAGTTTTCTGCAGCATGCTCCCACAGGCAACCTCTACTTCATCTGAGGGCTTTGGGTCATGAGCCACAGCCACAGCATAGAGTACGGAGCACTAGTATGGACAAAGGCACCAGTGATCAAGGCCCAAAGGTTGAGCCGAAGGAGGGCCATATTGTCCTCCCTGGGGATTTTCATGCTGAAATGTGAAAAAGAAGTGTTTTCTTGGTGTGCTTGAAGTTGTAAGAAGTCAAGTTTAAAGTTATTAATGGCCATGTTCTCTATCACGTGGAGAAGATCAATCTGCAGGGGATGAGTCTGATGACATACAAACTTGGAGGGGAGCAGATTTAGAGCAGAAAAAGTCCTGACGGCTTCAAACACTGATTCCAGTGGTTCCTGGAGCTCAGAGGCACCCTGGCTCATCCTGAGCCCTGTGTTAACTTCTTCCTTCCACCCTCTGAAATGACCAGGGGTTTCTCCAACAAGTCCCCTAGCTTGAATTGGGTTTCTGCCCCTTGCTAACAAGAGTAGTAATTAATATTATAAAGGGACTTAGACCAAGCATTATCAGTGGGGGACAAAGGTGGAGAATAGTGTCATAGGAGTGAAAGAGTTTCAAGAAGGGAGAAATCTTGCCAAAAACATTTTGGAAAAGGTGAAAAAGGCTATTTAGCTTTAAGAGGTCACTGAAAACTTCAATGACAATACTTTTAATGGACTGATTAAGAATGACAAATTGAAGCAACTGTTTTTTTTTAACATTATGAAAGGTTTATGAGAGTACAGGGCTCATCCACTAAAGAGAGAAGAATTTTTAAAATTCTATTTTAAAAATCATGAAATTTAAAAGGAACCAACAAGTTTTTCTGTCTCATTTTATTACCGCAGTTATTCGGTTTTACTCCCCAGAGGCCAGAAGCAATTCGTTTCTTTGTTATGCTTACAGAGATAATCTAAGAAACTCACACACACATTACACATTCTCAGTTTCCATTTCTCCTACCTCCTTCCCTTCCTTCCTTATTATTATTATTATTATTATTATTATTATGTATTTTTTGGTAACACACCATTCTGCACTTCAGTATTTTAATTTACTATATTTTGGAAATATATATTTCACATATATATTCATACCAGGATATGTAGAACTGAATAATTTTTTTTGGACAGTAGTGTTACATTCCATAGAATGTAGGCAACAATGAACTTAACCAGTCCCTCACTTTTTAAAAAAACATTTTATTTATTTATTTTTGTTTTTAAGTATATTTTATTGATTATGCTATTACAGTTGTTCCATTTTTTTCTCCTTTATAACCCCTCAGCTCTGCACCCCCCCAGCCTCCAACACCCCCCTGAAACCTTAGTTCATGTCCAAGGGATGTACATATAAGTTCTTTGGCTTCTCCATTTCCTATACTATTCTTAACCTCCTTCTGTCTATTTTATGCCTACAAATTATGCTTATTGCCTGTACCTTTTCCCCTGTTCTCCCCCTACCACTCCCCACTGATGACCCTCCATGTGATCTCTATTTCTGTGATTCTGTTCCTGTTCTAGTTGTTTGCTTAGTTTGTGTTTGTTTTTGTTTTTTAGGTTCAGTTGTTGATAGTTGTGAGTTTGTTGTCATGTTACTGTTCATAGTTTTGATCTTCTGTTTCTTACATAAGTCCCTTTAACATTTCATATAAGGGCTTGGTGATGATGAACTCCTTTAACTTGACCTTATCTGGGAAGCACTTTCTCTGCCCTTCCATTCTAAATGAAAGCTTTGCTGGGTAGAGAAATCTTGAATGTAAGTCCTTCCCTTTCATGACTTGGAATACTTCTTTCCAGCCCCTTCTCACCCGTACAGTCTCTTTTGAGAAATCAGCTGATGGTTTTATGGGCACTCCCTTGTAGGTAACTGTCTCCTTTCCTCTTGCTGCTTTTAGGATTCTCTCCTTATATTTAATCGTGATAGCTTAATTATGATGTGCCTTGGTGTGTTCCTCTTTGGGTCCAACTTCTTTGGGACTCTCTGAGCTTCCTGGATGTCCTGGAAGTCTATTTCCTTTGCCAGATTGGGGAAGTTCTCCTTTACTATTTGTTCAAATAACTTTTCCACTTGTTGCTCTTCTTCTTCCCCTTCTGGTATCCCTATAATTCAGATGTTGGAACATTTAAAGATGTTCTGGAGGCTCCTAAGTCTCTCCTCATTTCTTTTTGCATTCTTGTTTCTTCATTGTTTTCTGTTTGGTTGTTTCTTTCTTCCTTCTGCTCCACACCATTGATTTGAGTCCCAGTTTCCTTCCCCTCACTATTGGTTCTCTGTGCATTTTCCTTTATTTCACTTAGTGTAGCTTTCATTTTTTCATCTAATTTGCAAACAAATTCAACCAATTCTGTGAGCATCCTGATCACCAGTGCTTTGAACTGTTCATCTGACAGGTTGGCTATTCCTTCCTCCCTTAGTTGTATTTGCTGTGGAACCTTGATTTGTTTTGTTTGGGCCTTTTTTTTTTTGTCTTGACATGCCTGTTATGTCATGAGGGGTGGAGTCTTAGGTGTTTACCAGGGCAGGTCAACCCAGTCACTGGGTTGTGACACTGTATGTGGGGTAGGGGTCAGAGAGGGAACAATGGCACTTGCTCTGCTCTTTGCCATATTTTAGTCACTTTCCCTGCTTCCCACAAGCAAATTGGGCCTTTGTAGTATGTCCTACCTTGTTTCCCATTAAAGCAATTTTACTTTCACTTTCTTTCAGGGAACTACCCTTCAAAATTCTTAATCTCTGTGGTCTAGATAAGGTTTAACCCACCCTGAACTCCATTAATGGAGATGACAGCCAGCCTGGGCTATTGAATGTTATGTCTTTTAACTATAGGACTGATTCAGGGGTGAACAAGTGGGCAGCTCTATTTTTATTGGGTTGCTAAGCTGGTAAGATGTCACTTTGGAGGTGCTGTTATCCCCATTTGTCATTATTTGGAAAGCCCACCTAATGGTTAGGTCCAAAGAAAGAAAAGCAGACGGAGGGACAGAGACAGAACGCTAATGACATATGTTGGGCATCCAGAGCCAGTTGTACCTAAAGCCTGGGCTACCTTGTAGACCTTTCACTACATGAGTGAATAAATTATTAGTTTTTTTTGCTTATATATGTTTGAGTTAGGTTTCTATCATTTGCCTCCAAGGGTCCTGATAAGTATAGGAATTTTTTAACTTAAACATTTATTTTTCAATTACATTCCATATTACTTTATATCAGTTTCAGGTATACAGCATAGTGGTTAGACAATTATATAATTTGTAAAGTGATCCTCTCAATAATTCAAGTACCCATCTAGCACCATACATAGTTATAATATTATCAACTATGTCATCTATACTGTACTTTACATCCCCATGACAATTTTGTGACTACCAATTTGTACTCCTTAAACCCTTCACCTTTTTTTACTCAACTCCTCAACTCCTTTCCACCTGGCAATCATCTGTTTATTTTCTGCATCTGTGAGCCTGTTTCTGTTTTGTTTAATTGCTTTGTTCTTTAGATTCAATATATAAGTGAGATCATATGGTATCTGTGTTTTTCTGTCTGATGTATTTCACTTAGTATAATACCCTCTAGGTCTACCCATGCTGTTACAAATGGTAAGATTTCACTTTGTTTTATGGCCAAGTAATATTCCATTGAATACATGTACCACAGCTTCTCTATCCACTTATCTATTAATCAACACTTGATAATAACACTGCAGTGAATGTAAGGGTGCATATATCTTTTCAAATTAGTGTTTTGGGTTTCTTCAGATATATACCCAGAAGTGGAATTTCTGGGTCAGGAATTTTCTGAGGTGATAAGAAATGAATGTGTCTGTCTACAGAGATTTTCTGAGTGGTGCTATTATCCAGGGTTCCACAATAATGACAACAATCATTTATTGCTAGATTTTGTGCTAATTGTGTAAATGTGTCATCTCATGTAAACTTCATAACACTCTGTCAGGATTATCGTCCCCTTTTTAAGACAGATTATGGCTGAGATAGGTTAAGAAACTTTCTCAAGTTGCTACAGCCAGTAGCAGGGCCAAGATTTGATTTCAGGCTGCCGTCTTCAAAGTTTATACTCTTAATTAGTATAGTGTAATTCCCTTACGCTAGTCAGGGCTCTTAGTTGCAAACAAAACAATCTATCTGGCTAGTTTAAGCAGACCCAGAAGCTGTATAATCAGGGATCTGTCCCCCTACACTATGACGCTCCTCTGGTGAAGCACCAGTGTCACCATCACTCACTCCATGCCCCATCAGGGGTCTCTAATGTAGTGTTCACACTAGTGGTATTTGGGACTGGGTACCAAAAGTGCTACCTCTGCTGCTGTTGAAGGTCTGATCACCTCCACTACTGCACCCACTAGATGATTCTCAGAATGTCTGTTTCTTCACTTTTTTCCCTTTGGAGTTCCAATCCTGTGTGGGTGCATCTGACTGGCAGAGTCCAGGGCACGTACTTGTGTTCTAGTAGCAAAGGGAAGCTGAGAAATGACTGCCATCTGTCTTTAAATCAAGAGGTTAGTGGCCACAGACTGACATGACAATAATCTGACTTTCTTTTTCATTCTAGAAATATTAATGTGCCACGTTTAAACCAAACCAAGTTTGAATCTCAAACTTTGGAGTGCATTGGAATTACCTGGGGAATTTGACAAGAATAGATAGATGTCCGGGTCCAACTTACACCTAAGATAAAATCAAAATCTCTGATAATAAGGCTAGGACTTCCGTATATTTAATAAGCTCATAGGGGGTTCTGGTGAACACCAAAGTTTGAAAAACAATGACTTAGAGGTTTTTGTTGACTAAATTGGTCCATCTATTGTGCCTTATTCCTCAAAACTTAGGTGTTACTCAGGTCCAGTAAATGCTAAACTAAAGATGCAGTCCTTCTGGGTTTTGATATGCACTCATTGTAAGAAATATATAATTTTTTAAAAAGCTCTTTATAATTAGTTGGTAAAAAGAAATCTCTGAATCCACATTTTCATTTGTTTTTATAATTCCTTTTTTTAAAATCCTCACCCAAGGATATGTTTATTGATTCTAGAAAGAGAGGAAGGGAGAGAGAGAGAAAGAGCAAGAGAGAGGGAGAGAAGCTTCAATCAGAGAGAAACATTGATCAGCTGCCTTGCTCATGTGCCTGAACCAGGAACCAAACCCACAACCCAGGAATGTGCTCTGCCCAGGGATCAAACTCTCTGGTGCATGGGGTGTTGTTCCAACCAACTAAGCCACCTGGCCAGGGATCACATTATTTTCTTAGAAGCATCACAGTATAATGAGTCAGGTAACATTTTATAAATTAATGGGTGAGTTCTAATCTTGTCTTTACTGATAAACTGGTTTGACTGGTATACATTTTTAAATCTAAAAATCTTGGTTTTCAAATATGACCATTTTATTAGCCAATATAAAAGGCCATTTGAAAAAAAGACCAGTTTAAAAAAAACCATACAATATATAGTTAAAATGAAGACTGAAGAATGGTCACAATTTTTAGATTTATTTTCTGGCCAGTATCAAATTAATTATGCCTGGTTCCGCCAAGATGGAGGCATAGGTGGATGTGCCGTGCCTTCTCACACAACCAAGTTTAGAGACAACTAAATATTAGCAGCAGAAAACACAGCCAGAACACGGAAAATTGAACTTTTTGGAAGTCCGTTAACAACAAATTCTTCAGCCTGACCGGTAAGGGGTGAAACCAGTGGCTGGTGAAGCAAGGTTGCACAGGAGGACTTGGTCAGACAGACTCAGGTGCATGGAATTCAGACGCACGGAATCCAGACGCACAAAATCCAGGCGCACGGAATCCAGGCGCAGGGTTGGACCTAGTGAGTGACCGAGAGAGCAACCAGGCGAGCGACCTCGGGGGAGACAGTGGGGGAATGGTGCTGCGTGTTGACTGTGGTCGCGCATTTGTGCGCGGGCGGAGAGGCAAGGGAGTGGGCGGTTGGACCGGGGCCTGGCGGGTCCCCGCAGCAAGCGGCAGTGGAGGGCGCCGCCATTTCCCCGCTCTGACCCCACCTCCACATACAGTGTCATAACCCAGCAACTCTGAGTGGCCCAGCCTTGGTGAACCACCTAAGGCGCTGATCCTCACCCAGCTGTGAGAAACAGCAGAGGGGGTCGCCATTTCCCTGCTCTGACCATGCCCCCACATACAGCCTCACAACCCAGCGACCTGGGAGTCCAAGGCGCCGCTTCTCACACTTAAAGGCGCCGAACAGACCAAAAATGGCGCAAGAAGATCTCAAAGCCCCAGAGCCCATAGATCTAAGCAATGAAGAAATAGCAAAACTCTCAGACGCACAATTTAAAACACTGGTCATCAGGATCCTCACAGAACTGGTTGGTTATAGCCACAAATTAGACAAATATATGAAGGCGAAACTAATTGAAATGAATGGAATTGCACAGGACACCAATAGCAATGAAAAGGAAACTGGGACTCAAATCAATGGAGTGGACCAGAAGAAAGCAAATAATGGCCAAACAGAAAAGAGTCAAGAAGCAAGAATTCAAAGAAATGAGGAGAGTCTTAGGAACCTCCAGGACATCTTTAAGTGCTCCAACATCTGAATTATAGGGGTACCAGAAGGGGGAAAGGCACAGCCACCAGTGGAAAACTTAGTTGAACAAATAATAAAGGAGAATTTCCCCAATCTGGCAAAGGAAATAGACTTCCAGGAAATCCAGGAAGCTCAGAGAGTCCCAAAGAAGTTGGACCCAAGAAGGAACACACCAAGGCACATCATCATTACATTAGCCAAAATTAAAATGAAGGAGAGAATCCTAGAAGCAGCAAGAGCTAAGGGGACAGTCACCTACAAAGGAGTCCCCATCAGACTGTCAGCGGATTTCTCAAAAGAGACCTTACAGGCAAGAAGGGGCTGGAAAGAGGTATTCCAAGTCATGAAATCCAAAGACCTACAACCAAGATTGCTCTATCCAGCAAAACTTTCATTTAGAATGGAAGGACAGATAAAGTGCTTCTCAGATAAGATCAAATTCAAGGAGTTCATCATCGCCAAGCCCTTATTATATGAAATGTTAAAGGGACTTATCTAAGAAAAAGAAGTTAAAGAAACATGAACAGTGAAAGGACAACAAACTCACAGTTATTAACAACCACACCTAAAACGAAAGCAAACTAAAAGGACAGCTAGATCAGGAGTGGAAACATAGAAATGAAGATCTCAAGGAGGGTTAGCAATAGGGGAGTGGGAGGAGTAGAAGGGGGGAGAAGGTACAGAAAATAAGTAGCATAGACAGTAGATAGAAAATAGAAGGGGGGGGCAAGAATAGCATGGGAAATATAGAATCTAAAGGAATTGAGACACATGGTCATAAACTAAAGGGAGGGTAATGGTAGGGATGGGGGGTAGGGTGGAGGGGAATGAAGGGGGAATAGAACAACTGTAACAGCATAATCAATAAAAAAATTAAAAAAAATTAATTATGCCTGTACCTGTTGTTAAAAAGTAGCAACCTTAGGTTAATAAATTGCTTTCTTTAAGAGTATAGTATTATGCATTCTTAGTTGAGCTGGGCAAATTTGTTGCTTTCAGCCATTACCTCAAAAGATAAAAAACATCAGAAGTTATATACATAGGCAACTCCATTTCTTCTTTTGTGTTTATTGACAAAAGCAGCAAGTTCGTTTGTATCTCAGAGTACTGATTGTACAAAAAGAAACTTTTAGGACTAAATACCTTATCAAATGGCCTGTCTGGCAATGACCTCATCCTAAAGAAATGAAATGGAAGTTCTATAAAGGCCTGGACAGTGGCAAGGTGATTTAAAATATTCACTATTCTGGCATAGGTCCTTGAAAATTTTCAGGCTTAAAACGGTCATGTACCTTTGCTTTTTGACATTTTAAATCTACTATTACCTTCATTAGTAAATACAGAAACTGAGATCTAAAAGTCAATTCACTAGTTTTTGAAGTAATACCTTAGCTGCAAAGCACAGGTATCTTAGACCTCAAAGTACTTCAGTAATATTAACTGATTAACTCCTCCAGGGAAAATAGTCATGAGGCAGAAACCGCTCTTGGACTTCATCATTAGCATCTCATTGTATGCCTCACCCTTTCAATGCTCTGCACTTTCAGGGTGTATGAGTACATTGATCTCCTGGGGCCCCAGTCAGCCAAGGACAAAGATCCTGTAAACTAACTAATCCTCCTAGGGACTTTTCTGTTTTAAAAGGTGCCTTAGAAAAAGCAAAGTATAATGAAACTGAATTACCTTTGACAGTAGAATCTTGAGCCCTGTAGTAGCTGCCTGGCAAAAGTGTTTAAAGAATGAAAAATTTCAGGCATCAACTTACTCAATAGAAATAATAATTCATGCTTCACAATCCAAAAATTTTTGCTGGTCACTGTAGCTATGCAACAGAAAATTATTGCACATCAAGAATATTTGACACAGGAAAAAGGAATATTTAATGAATGGAAGTAGAACATATATGTAACAAGGGAGAGGGAACTGTTTATAA
This sequence comes from Artibeus jamaicensis, assembly GCF_021234435.1. Lineage (NCBI taxonomy): Eukaryota > Metazoa > Chordata > Mammalia > Chiroptera > Phyllostomidae > Artibeus > Artibeus jamaicensis. Next base: position 2,701,092 of record NW_026521822.1, read on the forward strand.
AAACATATATAGTAAGCCCTAGCTGGTGTGGCTTAGTAGGTTGGAGTGCCGTTCAGTAACCAAAGCATTGTGGATTCGATTTCCAGTCAGGGTCTACACCTAGGTTGCAGTATTGATCCCTGGTCCAGATGTTTCTCTCTCTCCTTTTCTTCCTCTCTAAAAGTAATAAAGAAATGTTCTTGAGTGATGATTTTAAAAAACCCACATATATATGGTATTTGTATTTCACTGCCTGGCTTATTTCACTTAGCATAATGCTTTCCAGTTCCATCCATGCTGTCACAAAGGGTAGTAGCTCTTTCTTTCTTTCTGCTGCATAGAATTCCATTGTGTAAATGTATCACAGTTTTTTGATCCATTCATAATAGGAACATAATCAACAAAACAAACAAACAAGCAAAATATAACCAAAGACACTGAAATAGAAAATAGGCTGACAGTGTCCAGAGGGGGAAGGGGATGGAATTTCAGGGGAAAAAGGGAAGGGTTTGCAGGAACAAGTATAAAGGACACATGGACAAAAACAAGTGGTGGGGGTGGAAATGGGAGGAAGGTGAAGAGGGCTGGGGTGGGGGTGAGCTGGGATGGAAGTAAAAGGCAGAAAACTGTACTTGAACAACAATTAAAATATAATAAATAAAATAAAAATAAAAATAAACATATATAGTAAATACAATGATTCTCAAACTTGAGTTGACAAAGACTAGGGAAAATAATTAAAAATGGAGATTTCCTGACTCTAACCACATAGATTCCCATTCAATAGAGGTGGATTTGGGAATCCGCATTTAAACATGCTCCCTAGGTGATTCTGATTAAGGTGATTCAAGGTAAGAAACATATCTACTGTATTCTTCAGCCTGTAAATAAAAAGGGTTGCCATGTCCTGTAGGAGACAATTCTGCGTGGCGTGGGCCCAGCTCCCACTGGGAGATGCACAGGACCCATGACCACAGATAGGTTCTCCCATGAGAGATCAGGCCTGCTATGTACCCAGGCCGCTTTGAGTCCTGCTTTTTGCTAAAAACTCCCTCACCCAAATTTGTGGCAAACATTTACTGCAAAGTAACTTCCTAAAATCCATACTAAGCCTTCCTAGTGAAGCAGGAGACAGCATAGGAAGAACTCTGGGACTGCAATACTATTACTGGCCAGCATTTAGCCAGGAAATGCCTTTTACCAATTAGGTAGAATAAATAGTAAACCGAGGAAGGGAGGAGAAAGGAGATAACTCTCACACACTAACTCAGTAGTCCTGAGCCTCGTCTGGTAATATTGCCAAGTGTTCCAACATCACAAGAAACACTGTCTTAGCAAGAAAGAAGGAAAGTCCTTGGAATTCTAACATTTCCACTATCTGGGAAAGAAAGCCTTGAAACTGTGCTTTCATCCCCAGGCCTGAATGTGGAAGAAGGTCCCCAGTGCCCAAAGAAAGAGCCCATAAAACAGCTTTGGTTAATTGCCTACCTCTGGTCACTATCTGTTTTATGAGGGAGTCCCTGATGCTTACAGAAAGAGCCCATAAATAACTTTGGAAAGTGCCCCAATTTTAATTAACTGCCTCCCGTCACATATTTATTTTACAACAAGATGAACAAATGGGGTCTGGAGCAAGATAAGGATTTGGGCTAACAGACCCCCACACATACCTAAGTTTGGGTCGTCACATTCCCCCAGGAAAGCTGGCACCACATTTACCCATTAATCAATATGTAACTTTTTTTCCCTCCTATCCCACCAACTATGTAAGTCCTGAGAACAAAGGACTCTCTTTCTCTGTCTGTCTTTCTGTCTCTCTCTGCCTCTCTCTCGGGGGCTCAGGGTGCTCTTGGCTCTCAGGCAACGAGGGCCTCTGGCCACCTGGTCTCAGGCTGCCCAGTGGCTTGCCACTCTGGTCTTCAGCCGCTCTTGCTTTTGTCTCCTTGCTTTGCCCTGAAACTTTGCCTTTCACCCCCTACTTTACCCAGTTCTGTTCTCTTCCATGGGAATGGGCCACTAATAAACTACATACTACTAGATTTGCTGATATGTAATTCTTTACATGGGTCAGCAAGAAGAACCAGGTCTTTCCCATTAACACTAGGACTAGTGTAACTGGTCCAACCACTTTTGCCCTTTTCATTTGCAAATATCCCTCTTCTGTGAGTGCTGTGATTACCAGTATCCTCTCCTTTGTTTTCTGTAAAAGGTAACCATCTAAAGAGAACCTGTGCATAGTAAATGAGGGCCATCATGTATTGTGTGGAGAAACCCAATAAAGGCTGGTCTCAGCAAGGGCTGCGGCTTTTGCTCCCCTTGAGAGAAAAGCCATGCTGTCCCTTTTCCTCCACTGGACTCGGTAGTTTGTGTGTCTCTTTTCATCCATAATGACGTGGACACTGTTGGCCAGTGTTTGCATCAATGTCCTGGAATACTAAAGATTAATTGATATCAATTGAATTCATCTGGTGCTATTTAGCTCTTAAAAAGAATGTATGTAATCCTCAATAATTAGGCCCGAGAGGAGAAACTGAACCAAAATTTACAATAAATTCTGAAGAAACAAAACTAAACACTCTACCTAAATAAATTACAACTTGTTGATGAAGTATAGACAGAAGTTCAATGTGTTAATATGCTGGTAACTGATGACTGTTGTAAGTGGGGTTACATACAGGTTTTCAGAGCAAGGTCCCAGGGCATGAACTGAGACATGTTTGGGGAAATCAGGAAGGTCAGTAGGGTGGACCTTTGGTAGTATAACTAATATGATCAACCCTTAAGTGATATTTATGACTTGGCTGAGAAGTACTCTCCTCTGGAAGTCTTTCACCTTATTGTACTGCATCAAATGCCTTCATATGATAGGGCCTTCCTAGTATTTGCAGTAAGGACCAACACTGAGCACATTTCTCACTATATACAACCCCGATGGATGTGGTTCTTCAAATACCACAGAACTAATGCTTCAGGGCCTTTACCTAAGTGGTAAGTAATTTTTCACATGGCTAGCAAGCTCCTTTTTCATTTAGGTTTTAGTTTAAAGATGTCTCTTCAGAGAGACATTCCTTATCAACTTACTTTAATAGGATTCCCTTCCTTCCTCAATACCTGTTAGACTCTTTTCTCTTTATACTCATTTTTCTTTATAACATTTACAACAATTTGCAATTACTTGTTTTTTCCAGTTTAATTATGAAATAATTGATATACACCACTGTATAAGCTTAAGTCATAGGACATGATAATTCATTTACATAAGTTGTGAAATGTTTGCCCTGATAGGTTCAGCTAACAGCTATCTTCTTGTTACCAAACAAAAAAAGGGAGTTTGTCTGCCCGACACCACAAAAGCCAAACACAAGAGGCAGAGGCTGGTGACAAAGGAAGGTTTTATCCAGATGCTGCCCGATCTGGGAGAATGACAGACCCCATCTTAAAGCTCTCTTCTCTGCAGAACCCAGACAAAGTTCAAACGTCCTTAGCAAGACCAAAACAAAAGCCAGTGCCCAGAGTTCCTGCTTCACTTTAAACTACTGTCCATTGGAGCCTGCAGGCAGCTGCTAAATAATCGTTGAGGTAGCTTAGCTAGTTCCCAGCTGCTGTCAATTTCAGTCCCCTCCTGAAGGCCACAGGCCATGCAGCTGCTAAGTCTGCAAGCTCATGTGCTCCCGGAAGAGTGTGTGAACACACCAGTGAATTCTTCACTAGATCAACAACAGAGAGAGAAAAAGAGAGAGAGAGAAAGAGAGAGAAAGAGACAGAGATAGACTCCCACCTGGAGGCCGTGGGCTACTGGCTGCTAAGGCTATGTGGCCCATGGAAAAGACAGGCAAGTGCACTGTGCAAGTGCAGGTCCCGAGCAGCAAGCCAAGAGCAAGAGAGCTTTTCTTTGTTCCCTTGGTACTATTAGTTTTGCAGCCAGCAGTTGTGGGGCACTAACTAGGTGCTTTCCCAAAATGACCAATCAACTTCCTGAATTTTCATGTGCTTTTTGGGTGGGTCCACCTTCCATCCAACCCCTTCTTTCTCCAGGCTAGACTGGTAGACAAGCTGCTTTGGTCTACCACCTCTGCCTAACACCATTTTGACTTCCATGAGGCATGTACCTGCCTTCCCACAGTCCCACCCCCAATCTGGTACAAGAAAGGGGTAGCAGGGCCTTTTTCCTCCATCCCATTATCTTGCTAGACTTTCATGTGCTCAGTGTAAGAACCTCCCCCAGCTGCCATTTAGGTGGGGGGTGGGGAAGGACTCCCCTGGTGCAATGTCAAATACACACAGGGTGAAATGTTGGCAAGACCTCTGCTTGGTTATCCAGGCAACAAGTAATATGGCCTCATGCCACGTGGAGCTGTGTTGCAAAACTCAATGTCCTCGCCATGATTCCAGGCAGTTTACAGCAAAGGCATTCTTTGACCAGCTGCATGCCACACCCTCGGTACTTGAACCTCTGACCTCCATCTATCACTAACATCTCATATAGGCACAACAAAGAGAAAAAGGAAAAAAAAATTTTCTTAGGATTTACTCTCTTAATAACTTTCCTGTATACCATACAGCAGTATTAGCTATTGTCATTATGTTGTACACTTACTTCATTGCTTTTACTGGGATCCTCTTCTGCTCTTTCTTTAGAATACATACAAAATCATGAGGCAGGGAATGTGCATTACTTACCTGTGCATACCCTGTAGTGACCTGGCACAGAATCTCCCTCAAAGAGGAGAGCTACAAATGTCTGGCTCACCACTTTTTTAAAAAATTATATTTTATTGTTATTACACTTGTCATCATTTTTCCTTTGTCCCCCTCCACCCAGTGCTCCCTACTCCCTCAGGAAACCCCCCACCATTGTTCATGTCCATGGGTCATGTGTATAAGTTCTTTGGCTACTCCATTTCCTATACTGTACTTTACATCCTTATGACTATTCTGTAACTCCTATGTGTACTGCTTAATCTCCTCACCTCTTCACCTATTCTCCACTTCCCCCTTCCCATCTAGCAACCATCTGGTAACTTGTTCTCTCTTGCTGCTTTTAAGTGTCTTTCTTTATCTTTAACCTTTGGCATTTTAGTTACAATGTGTCTTAGAGTGGGCCTCTTTGCAACCATCTTGTTTGGGACTCTGTGCTTCCTTGATTTGCATGTCTATTTCCTTCACCGAATTAGGGAAGTTTTCTTTCACTAGTTTTTCAGACAGATTTCCAATTTCTTGTTCTTTCTCTTCTCCTTCTGGCACACCTGTGAGGCAAATATTGGATCTTTTAAGGTTGTTTCAGAGTCTGCTTACACTACCCTTTAAAAAAATTTTTTTTCCTTCTTGTTGTTCTGCATGGTTGTTTTTTGCTTTATGCTCCAAATCATTGATTTCATTCTCAGATTTATCCACTGTACTGTTGTTTTCCTGTGAATTGTTCTTTATTTCAGTTAGTGTATCCTTTGTTTCTGACTGGATCTTCTTTATGCTGCTGAAGTCCTCACTAAGTTCCTTGAGCATCTTTATAGTGTTTTGAACTCTACCTCTATTTTGCTTATCTCCATTTTGATTAGTTCTTTTTCTGGAATTTTGATCTGTTCTATCATTTGGGCCATGTTTCTTTGTTTCCTTGCTTTGGCAGCCACCCCAAGTTTGTTTCTGTGTATTAGGTAGAGCTGCTATGACTCTGTGTCTTGGTAGTGTAGCCTATGTAGTGTCCTGTAGGGTCCAGTGGCACAGCCTCCCCTATTGCCCAAGCTGGGTACTCAAGGTATGCCTTTCATGTGGGCTGAGTACACATCCTTGTTATGAGACTTGGTTGCTGTTGGCAGATCAATGGGAGGAATTTACCCAGGTTGGTCAGCTGCAAGCACTGGCTGTGATGATTGACTACATACCTCCGCCCTCTGTGGAGGATCAGCTTTCAGGGGCAGGTGCTCTGACGTGGTCTGTAGCTGTCCAGTAGGTGTGCTGGCACTGGGGTTTCCCAGGTGGTGTAGGGCAGACCAAGGTCAGCCCTCACCAGTCTTTTGCCCAAGGCACCCTCCCTGAGCTGTAAAACAATCTGAGATAGCTGCTACTTCTGCTGGGCTTGGAGATTCCCAGGTGATGCTTAGTGAATCTAATCTGGTGGCTGCTAGGTATCACTGAAGCCAGCTGTTGTATTAATAGGATTTAAGAGTCAAGACCAGCCATTCTTAGGGAAAAGTAATTTAGGTGGGCCCATAAGTTGTGTGGGGCACAGCTTCTGGGGATCTCCAAGGCAGGTCAGAGTTAGCCAGGTTGATGGAGTCTCAGATATGGCACCAACTTACTGGCTCCATGGGGGGAGAGTTTAGCAAAGGGCAATGGACTCTACTCATATTGATTCCAGAGACTTCAGTTTCTCCCTGTATACCACTGGTTCCTTTCAAGTTGCTACCCTGGTGCTGGAACTCAGAGGGAGTATCCGAGTAGGTGAGTCTGTGTGTGGGCTCTTTAATAACTGATTGGGGCTCCAGCAGTTTCTTCAACAAACTCAATCCCCTTTGGTTTTTGGAGTCAGCAGTTGTGGGGATTTATCACCTGGTACTAGAATCTTGGGTTGGGCTGGAGGTTCGGTTGTGGGTCTGGGACTCCTCACTCCCAAGATATCACTCCTGAAGTTTTATCCACATGGGTGTCAGACCAGTCTGCTCTGCATCTGTCCCTCTCCTACCATTCTGGATGGATGTGGTTTTGTTACAGAACAGACCCAGGGGTGGTGGTGAACAATATACTATTACTGAAGGAACCCCCTTTTTCTCCAGGGTACCCCCACCCCAAACTACCAGGTTCATCTTGTCCACTGCCAGGGAGAGATGTCTCTCAATGCCAGAGATTGGTGAAAAGGAATTTTTTAAAAAGATTTTGTTTATCTTTAGAGAGGAAGGGAAGGAGAGGAGAGAAATATCAATGTGTGGTTGCATCTCGTGAGTCCCCTGTTGGGAACTGGCCTGCAACCCAGGCATGTGCCCTAACTGGGAATCAAACCTTGATCGTGGGGTTCGCACGCCCACGCTCAATCCACTGAGCTATGCCAGCCAGGGCACGGTGAAAAGGAATTTTTTTAAAAAGTTATACAGACTTAACAGTAATGACTTAATGTCTTCATTTAAATACTAAAGTCCTTTAGAATACCCACATATGCAAACAGTCCTTTCTTCTCCCTCTGTCCAGTCTGGGATACTGTATCTCAGAAAAAGAAGTCCATGATTCAGGTTTCCGGCACCATCGGCTGTGTTGCTGCTACAATCTCCGGTTAGTCCAAAACTATGTGGTACCTTCTCTTAGCCCACCAGCAAGTCTTTTCACCCCTTTTCTTCCAGGCAAAGTCTCTCCTGCTTCCTAAGCCACATGGCAAAAGGGAGCAACCCAAAGCTGCATGGTCCCCCCAGGCATGGCTGCCGTGCCTGGATTTAAATCTCAGCACCAATCTTCTGCAGCCCCATTTCCAACCCCTCCCACAATCAGTTACATGTGGCAGCATTCCTGTATTCTTCCAGCTTTACTGGGCTGCCATTGTAAGTCCAGGCAGGCATGGCCCCATGGTGTGGAGAAAATCATCTCCAAGATCTCACAAGTACTGTAACCAAGGGGTTGCCTCCCAGTTACATCTTGGGTGGAAGTCACTTCCATCCCCCTGGCTCAAAGCATGGCCACAGCTATTTAACATATCTGTGAAACCAGTTAAAAGTTATAGATATGTTAAATGAGCATGCCAGTGATTAGCTGCAAAGCTGTTGCTATTAAAAACTGCTCTCAATAGCCCTGCTTCATGTATCCCATCCCTGAGCTCAGACTTGTGGGGGTGAGGACACCCTATATATGTATTTTTCTAACATTTCCTGGACACCCTGAGTTCTGGACCCCACTACAAATCCTTATTCAGGACCCCTCTCTTGGCTTGACCCTGTCGCAGTTTCCTCAATTCTGTAATTGTCAGACTTCCATTCAATTGGATTTCATAGTTGTCAGACATCCATTCACCTCGATGTTCCTCGGTGTTGGTTGTTCTATATTTCAGTTGTAATTTTGATGTGGTTGTGTGAGGAGGCAAGCTATGTCTGCCTACACTGCTATCTTGACCAGAAGTTTACCACCACTGTGTTCTTAGCAACTAGCACACACCTGACCAGTTACTAAATGTGTGCTGAATGAACCACCACATTAATTCCTCAAGAAATACTCATTATAGGGAAATGATCTAAACATTCAAGGATCCTTTTTCCTTGACCCAAAAGTTCAGATTCCTGTCATTTAATTCATAGCTTTTGTATTGCAAAATATCTTTTTGTCACTTCCTCAGTAGTCTCCCTAGTTCAGTTTCTAGCTCTGACCCTGTGTAATAAAAAATTAGGACTTAAAAGAAGGGTTAACTCCCACCCCCAAATTACGCAAAAATACATGCTTTCTGAAGGAATTTGGGAAGTAGAGAGCGCATAACCAATTGAGTAAAATCCTACCAACTGTTGCATAACATGCAGAACCATGGAAAGTTTTTTTGAAGTATATTTGATTGATTATGCTATTATAGTTTTCCCAATTTTCCCCCCTTTATCCCCCCTCTGCTCTACACCTCCCAATTCTCCACCATCCCCTGGTTAGTTCGTGTCCATTGGTCGTACTTATAAGTTCTTTGGATTGTTTCCTATACCATTTTTGATCTTTCCCCACCTATTTTATGCCTACCAGTTTTGCTTCTTATTCCCTGTACCTTCCCCCCATTCCTCCTCTCCCCCTCCCCACTGAATACCCTTCATATGATCTCCATTTCTGTGATTCTGTTTCTGTTCTAGTTGTTTGCTTAGTTTGTTTTTTTAGGCTCAGTTGTTGATAGTTGTTTGTTGTCATGTTACTGTTCATGTTTTTATCTTCTTTTTCTTAGATATTTAAGTCTTTTTGACATTTCATACAATAAGGGCTTGGTGATAATGAACTCCTTAAACTTGACCTTATCTGGCAAGCATTTTTTCTGCCCTTCCATTCTAAATGAAAGCTTTGGTGGATAGAGTAATCTTGGATGTAGGTCCTTGCCTTTCATGATTTGGAGTACTTCTTTCCAGCCCCTTCTTGCCTGTACACTTTCTTTTGAGTAGGTAACCGTCTCCTTTCCTCTTGCTGCTTTTCAGATTCTCATCTTTAATCATGGGTAATGTAATTATGATGAGCCTTGGTGTGTTCCTCCTTGGGTCCAACTTCTTTGTGACTGGGCTTTCTGGACTTCCTGGAAGCCTATTTCCTTTGCCAGATTGGGGAAGTTCTCCTTCATTATTTGTTCAAATAAGTTTTCAGTTTCTTGCTCTTGTTCTCCACCTGGCACCCATATAATTTGCACATTGGAACGTTTCAAGTTGTCCCAGAGGTTCCTAAGCTTCTCTAAGCTGTGACCAGCATGGAGAGGTCCCTGAGGTGTGTGTGGGGGGGTGACAGGAGATTAAGACACAGACACAGTTTAAGAAAAAGCAGGGGCCAGCTGGGGCACTGTCCTCTGAGGAGGGACAATGACTCTGAACATGATCTCCACATTTATTTTGTAAGGGTTAAATAAAGCTCAAGGATGTTTTGCAGACTCAGAAAAAAAAACTGCAGATATAATTGCTCCATTCCCAGGCTATCTAAACAATAAACATTTCTTCTGCAAAAGTTACACTCACATTCAGCTGAAGCTTGTGGTTAACCATCTCCCTCCTAACCCCGGTGGGTCTCAGCTGTCATTGTTGCTGGCTTAATCAGCCTTGTAGATGCATCAAGTGTGGCTTTGTCAAGCAGTCAACCTTAGCTCTGATGCCAGCCTCCATCCTCCTCTGCATCTCTTTATCTTTTTCAATTGTTTCTTCATTCTGTTCCAGTTGGATGATTATTTCCTTCTTTTGTTCCAAATCATTGATTTCCTTCCTGTCACTGTTGGTTCCCTGAATATTTTGATTTCACTTTGGGTATCTTTTATTTGGCGACCAAGCTCAATCAATTCTGTGAGCATTTTGATTACCAGATCTTCAAATTCTCCATCAGATAGGTTGGTTATCTCCTCATTGCTTAGCTCTCTTTCTGGATTTTTGCTGTTCTTTCATTTGGGCCATATTTCTTTGTCTCGGCGAACCTGTTAAGTTGTAAGGAGGTGGGGCAGGGGCCAGAGAAGGAACAACGCAGCTCACCTGCTCGGCTCTAGTCCACTTTCCAACAAACCCTTGTGTGAGATGGGAGTTCTCCTACTGTGGCAGGCCCCGCTGTAGTCCACAGTCAGCTTTGAGCCTCTGTTTCCTGTCCAGCTAGCCCCATCCACGTGATCCACTGCTGAGCCACAGTTCTCTTCGTCCGCCCACCTTACTCGTCTGGTTGACCGTTTCTTTAATTCCTTGGTTGTTGGAGTTCTATGCAGTTTGATCTTCTGGCACTTCTGGTTGTTTATTGATTTTAGATGGGTTGTTATCCTCCTTTTGGTTGTGGGAGAAAGCGAAGGGTCTCTACCTACGCCTCCATCTTGGCTGGAACCAGAACCATGGAAATCTTACTAAGAACCCAGAACAGGCCCTTTTGTGCCTTGGTGTTCTTAATAGCATTTGTCTGTCTTCCATTTTGAAATAAAGTTACACAGTTATATTGGGATAATGAAAACCTGACAAGTTGAGGTGAAAGATTTCACAATAGCCTGCAGTGATCTGGTTGGATAGAAGACTCTTTACAGGATATTCTCTTCACCAATATTGCCTGTCTCAAATGAGCTAATAATATTAAGACAAATGAAACAAAAATAAAGGACTACAACTTACAGATGAAATTTATTTATACATGAAAAATCTGTACCTCAGAAATACTTCTTTTCTGAAATCTTTTAATTTTAAAATTCAAAATGAAAAGACTGAAAAGGGCAGTGTACAGCTGTTTAGTTTTTTTACATACTACAGTCACAGTTAATTTTTTTCAGCTGCAAAATACCATACCTCTCCTATAACAGGAAATGCATGACCTTTTGTAACTGCAGACTTCAATGATATGATGGCATCATAAATCAAACGAAGTAAGTTAATATTCTGAAACAGAAGACTTGGCTTTGATGTTACATAGGCACAATCTCTAAACACTTTCCTCCATGTTAATTCTTCCTCTTAGGCGTTTAACTCAATAGAGAATCTTCCCCCCTAACACTATCATGAAAAAACTGAAAAGAGAAGTGATAAGGGCTACCGTAAATAGTCTTCAAAACTATCTCCTATGACTCTAAATATCTGAGTAATAATATGTTATCCACTCTGTATAAGAAACAAAAGTGCCATGTTTTTGGATTAATAACTTATATAATAACCACTTATCTGAAGCACAGTACCATGTATATCTCAACCTCAGTTACAAAACAAACTATTAATTCAAAGAACCATGAAATGTTCAAGTGATTAAATGTCAAGTGGTTCCTATGTCCAAACAAGATTAAGTTGGTTCTCCTTCCCTGCTTGAGCATGCAAAGACCATCCCCAAAGATACACACTGTCCTTCCAGAGTGGTAAGCTAATCAGTTCCTAGGTCCCTGTCCCACAAAAACTGTGAAATGACAGCCGTTTGTTGCTTTGAGTTCCTAAGATTTGTAGTAACTTGTTACATTGCAGGATATCATTAATATAAAAAGTGTGCACCATTTTATATTTTCACTGAGATGAAAAATTTACTAAGATATGCTTTTTAATTTTTTGAGTAGGGCTTAATTTACAACATTTTGCCCAATATAAAAAGGATTTGATTTATCCAATAAACCATTCTAAAGCCCTCCCATTTATTTACCAGTAATATAGTTACTGTTTGAAGCCTATACATTTATTTCAGATGACAGACAACAAAGTATATAACAGAGGGCACAATAAACTTAAATGTCTGTTATCTTTAACAGTAAAGAATATAAAGTAGCTGCTTTACTTTTTAAACTTAGCGTTGCTCTGTCTTCTTCATTTTTTTCCCTTAAATTCTTGCCCAAGGATGTGTTTATTGATTTTAGAGAGAGGAGGGGGGTGTGGAGCAGGGGGAAGAAAGAGAGATTGAGAGAGAGAATGCACATCCAGCAGTTGGTTGCCTCCTGTGTGCGCCTGCTGGGGGATCAAACCTGCAACCTTTTTCTGTGGGATAACGCTCCAATTAACCAAGACACCTGGCCAGGTCTTATTTTTCGTTTTTAAATTGCAAAAGTTAAATGAAGTATATTAAAAAGTTCTTATTAGAAAATGTCAACAATCTCAATTGTGTCTTTTCTACCTGATTGATAGGAGACTTGATTTATTGAGGGCTTTTGCAGCCTGGAAGAGAGGAGATGAAATTAATACCTTTCCATTCTGTGCAACAGTTACTCTGCTCTTTTATTGCCATTGTTGTCATACTGGGTTTAGACTCTCCATGGGGCACAGGCACTCTGGTCTGTTCTTACATTTTATTAAAACTATACTCAGGGTGGCACAAAAAAACATTAGATCCAAGGTGGCAATAAGATCTTATGTAGCTCATGAAAAGAAGAGGCTTCTTCCCCTTTTGCAAAGGTCATCGACCCTTCATGTATGAGGGAAGAAATAGTTAAGTACATAATATAGAAATATCCCTATCCCTTTAGAATAAAAACAGCAAAAATAAGTATCCAAAGATGATATTTTTTTTCTTTTTTTTTAAGATTTTATTTATTTATCTTTAGAGGGGAAAGGAAGGAGAGAGGGAGAGAACTGGCCTGCAACCCAGGCATGTGCCCTGACTGGGAATCGAACCGTGGTTGCTTGGTTCCCAGGCCCGCGCTCAATCCACTGAGCTACACCAGCCAGGCCAAAGATGATATTTTTACTTTAAAAATACCAAACTTCCCAAAAATATGTTAGGAATCTATAGAGGGATGAGGAAAATAGAAAACATTTCTTTTTATTGAGGAAAAAATTATAACAAAATTAAATGAAAGCAACGGATGCTTTTGCAACAAAGTTTTGTGTTTATACAATACCACCCATTAAAAATGACACCTTTAGTCAAAAGTTAGCTCTGTTCAACTCTAATAAGAAGTCTTTACATGAATTTGCTTAGGAGAATAATTCATCTCTTTAATAACAACACTCCTTGAATAGGCTACCGTTTACACAGATGTTATGGAAAATATCACTATACTGCTATGATTATAAGAAGAATAATTTTTACTGTTCTCTGAACAGTTTACTCAATTTTTCATAAAGCCTAATGAACTGGGAATCAGAATCTTTTCCCATTAAAACCTTGTGCTTTATCAAAACTAGAACACAGAACTAGCAGAAGAGCTAAGATTAATCTGTATGTAAGAAAATATAACTTTACAGAATTTGAATTTAGGCTTTAACCATTTAGAATTTTCTATTTAACATCTAAAGAAGCAGTACTTATAGCATTACAAACTTATAATGCTCCATTAGAGTGGTTATGATTACAGAGTTTCATTTTTTTCAAAAAAGGTTACTCATAACTGACATAAAAGTTTGTCCCCAATAAATTAGCTAAAAATCTGTTAAATATATATGGGTAAAGTAAGATCATCTCAAAGCAGAGTTTAAAGACTTAGAAAGCTTTGGCTGAGGTCACAGGGCTGTGTCTTAGACTCCACACTGCTCGTGGGCACTGGTGTATCTAGTTCCTCAGATTGCCTCCCCTCTAAACACTTATTAAAGTTGAAAAAAACAAATACTTTTTCCTTAGAACATGAGATAATGGAGATTCCTTTCTGACTTAAACACACCAGAAAACACAAACCACAAATAAAAAACCGAGTGCCCAAATAAGCAAACTGTTGATGAAACAGTCAAAACCTCCATATATACTTTTTTCATGTAAATATGTATTCACTCCTTGCAGTTGAAAGGGAATATCCAAACAATGTCAAATTCTTGGATTTACTCTAAGTACCCGGACACACCTGCTCTAGGGTAGGTTAATAATATCCAATGAGGAGGTCCAGGTTTCAGATAGTCCTGACCAGATCTGAGAGGATGCTTGGGACACAGCACAGAAATTAGGGCATGGTGGGGGAAATCCTCAGAATAATTATTTGAAAAAAAGCCCATACTTTCTCAGAAGCCAAACATATAAAATTCTGTTCTACATAAGAAACACTGATATTTTGTTATGCTTCCACATGATTGTAAGGATGCAGAGAACAAGATGAGTTTGTATGGTTTTTATGCTGAAAGTAATCTCTAATAGTAAGAACTCAAAACAAAGTAATAACTGTGGACCAACAGGTAAAAGAGTGTTCAACTTTTCTTCATTGCACAAGGAAATCCCCCTGAAGAATAAGAAAATTTAGTAAGTTGGAAAATATTTCTAATTTTAACTGTGTTTTCCCTTAAAGCCATGTTTTAATATTGATACAGGTTTCATACAATTGAAAAAAATCTTAAGAAGGAGCATTACTTTTTATGTAATTCCTTCATCACTATTATGAACCCTTGTCAGTTCTGGCTATAAATGAATGATGTAATGGTTTTCAACCATACCTTATTGAGAACCTTTAAAGCAATGAACATTTTCTAATTGTGATCCTATTCAACATAAAAAGACTCCTAGCAAATCTTTCTTCATCCTTTAATAAACCATGCATATTTACCCAATCTTTAAACTACACTTTCCATTTCTCATAAACTAAACTTTTATTTTAGCATTTTTAATAGCAATGTTCTATTAGGTTATTATTAGAACAAGACTACTTTTCTATATACCATATTTTCAAGTTCATGAAAGCTGAGTTTTCAAAAATCAGTTTTCTTATAAAAAAGATTTATAGGTTTATAATCTACTTTATTAGAAAAGAAATATGTTTTGCACTTAACTATTTATAGACAAAATTTATTTTTAGAGAAGCTCAAATTTATTAGTATAAAAATATACCTCAGTGAAATATACTTACTTATAAAAACATGCTGCCTTTGCCATGTGAAAATTTGGTATTCAGTTCTCTGGATTTTTTAATTAGGGCTTTTTTCTGAGCTTCATCAAACCGATTAACCTTAAGATCTTTGTCACGGTCAAATGGTATTCTTTCTTGGGGCTTAGTTTTATCTTCAGCATATTTATTCTTTATTTTTTTTTGATGAATGTCCATAAGAGATTCTGATCTTTTTGATTCCTGGGGAAAGCAAGAGAAAAAAAAATCTTAGTTTGTGTGGATTATTCACAGAATAGAATAGTGAAATTAAACAGTTAAGTAGTAATGGTGAACATTAAGGAAGGCTATTTATAAACTCCAATAGGTTTTTCAAATTCCAAGACAGCACCTATGAAGAAAATACGTAACAGAGGCTAATTCAGTTTAAATAAGGCATCAAGTAATTGCATGCCACACACAGAAAAAAAGCAAGACAGAGAGGAGACAAATGTTTAAATAATCATAATGAAAAGCACTGTATGATGTATCAAAATTAGAGTCCAAACCAAGAACCTGAGGGAGAGAGAAAGAACATTTTCACTTGGCAGCCTGGTTAAAGCTTTATGGACGCTGCGGTCTGTGAAGCTTACACAAGTGACCAGGAAGGGAAAGGCACTGCCAGGCTGAAGTAAAAACAAGGGGAAACCAGAAAAATAACAGCATTGAGGTGTTACAGTTCAAGGCCTCTGCAGGACATGCTGGCATGTTCCCTACACAAGAGAACTTTTGTTCTGTTCAGTTTTGTGTTCTTTTTCTTACCTCCCTCATTTTCTTCCTTTTTTAGTTGGAGCAAGTGTTTACCTTTTAACATCTATATAGTGAGATAGGTCTGAGCAAAGGCAATTGGTTTCATAAATTGAGAGATTCACTATGAACCTTTGAGTATTGCAGTAAAAGACAGAATGTCCCTGGATGAAAGCAGCAGGGAGTGGGATGCAGGACAAGATATAGGTGGTACTGAATAGCAGCCTTCAAGCTGGGGTATGTGTATCCTTGGGTTACACAGACTGGATTCCATAGGGTATGAAAGCATGGATAATTTTAAGGTTATCCACCCTTGATTCTCAACTTCTTCAGGTAGTCTTACTTAAAATAGACTTGCCAATAATACATCTTATGAGAATGATTCCTGTTTTGTTACAGCCTCTTCCCATTTAACAAAGGTGAGGTCTTTCAGTGTCTTCTTACAGAACACCACCTGGGAGACCAAGTCTCCAGGGCATCAGACAAAAAACCCTGAAATACTAGTGTAAGTGAAACATCCTCTCATCAAGGAAGGGCTTAGTGTCCTTTCCGTTTAAAACATATTTCTCTTAAAAGTGTAATAATGTATTTTTGAAATGGGTGTTTTTGGCTGTTGTTGGAATGTTCTGAGTTCAGGTATACTGAAACATGGGGCAATGGAAGAAAGGGTGATTTTTGCTTAATATAACCTCTCTTCCAGGCTCTGCCCTGTTAAAGAATATATTTGACAGCAAAGATTCATGTGAAGACAGCCCAGTAAAAGCAAAGTAACAAGGCATTTGTAAGAAATGTTGAAGGTGGCAGCACCCTATTTCATGTAGAAGACAAATAAATTCATGGTTTACCTACTTTAGAATTCAGAATGGTTACAGGAACAATGATTAACACATCTATTTGAATGGAAAATGGAGTCAGGTTTTCTGACAGAAAGTTAAATCTGCCTCGGCTGATTTGACAACCAGAAACGACTTTTGTCAGGTTATGTGGTAGTCATTCCCTATAAATGAATGAGCACAATCTGGAGCTATAAGGTTTTAGTAGAAAGTACAAATGATGTTGTAAAAGTAAATATTTAAGTTAGCATTGTTTCCATTTTTCCAATCCTCCATAAGTCATTTCATAAGTAAATCCTGGTAAAGTTTTTAGAAAAAAAAACTGATTTGCAACTCATGTATTTTCTAGTTATTTTTAATACAATACTAGGTAAAAATTCAAATCATGCTAAGAAAAAATAGGTTATCAATATGTATAACATGGAGAAGTAGCTAATAACTTAAGTTCTAAAGTCAGGAAAATTGGGGTTGCAATGATGGTCCTGCTGCTTTCAACTCTGGTGACTTAGACAAGTAATTTAAGCCCTCAATTTCTCACATATAAAATGATAATAATAATTTTTAAATATCTGAGTGAGGGAGGAGCTAAATGATTTAATGAATACAAAGGATTTAATAGTGTTGGGCACATAAGAATCTCCTAATAAATGTTAGCAAGATTCACGTAGAATCTGCACCATATCTCTGTAAATTAAGTGCTATTATTCCCATTACCCAGATTTGGAAAGACAGAAAGAGAAAATAAACCAATGGGATCAAACTGAAAAAGACTGAAGTGGATAGCTGACAATCAAGAGAGAGATCATTAATGTTTAACAAGTTGCTGTGAGGTTTAAGTAAATAAATCAGAAATTGTTAGAATGATGTTGTAGTTAACTGTTTTCCATCTCATCCACTTCATTTCTACAAGGATTTTATTTATGTATTTATTTTCAGAGAGGGGGAAAACAGAGAGAAAGGGAGGGGACAGAAATTTCAATACGCAAGAGAAACACTGATTAGTCACCTCTTGCACGCCGGCAACCCAGGCATATGCCCTGACCAGGAATTGAACCTGTGACTTTTTAGTTCACAGGCCAGTGCTCAATCCACAAACACACCAGCCAGGGTGCCCTACATCTTCATGTAAAAATTGTATCTTAGCTCTTACGTATAAAACTCACTTACTCACAAAAAACAAACAATAGAACACATTTGATACTGAAACCTGTCTTATTCCAGCATTAAATAACATTCATCCAAAGATCAGAAACTAACTAGAAAAAAAGTCTTTCATTAAGAGATTAAATGAGGACTTCTACCAAGATGGAGGCATAGGTAGATAAACTTTGTCTCCTTGCACAATCAAAAGAAAGACAACAAAAAATTTAAAAACAAACAACCAAGGAGGTAAAGAACATTCATTCTGACTGGTAGGAACAGTGGAGACGGGCAGTTGGGGCAGAGAGGACACACAGCAAGCCTGTGGCTAGAGGACCAGGAGGGCAAGACAGCGGCTGGAGGTACCACACTTGTGTGCGGATAAACTGGGAGGAACAACTGGGGAGCGAGACAGACCATGCAATCCAGGGTTCCTGTGTGGGAGAAATAAAGCATGAAAACCTCTGACTGAAAAAAACCTGTGGGGTTGAGGCAGCAGGAGAAACTCCCAGTCTCACAGGAGAGTTCATTGGAGAGACCCACAGGGTCCTAGAACAGACACAAAACCATCTACCTGAAATCAGCACCAATTTGCTTGTGGGTAGTGGAGGAAGTGACTGAAAGCCAGCCAAGAGACAAGCAAGTGGCATTGTTCCCTCTCTGAACTCCTCCTACAAATGGTACCACAACCCAGCAAAGTGGGTTGTCCCACCTAGGTGAATACCCAAGGCTCCATCTCTTACCATGTATCAGATACACTGATACAAAGAAATATGGCCCAAATGAAAGAACAGATGAAAACTCCAAAAATAGAACTAAGTGATGGAGAGATAGCCAAACTATGAGATGCAGAGTTGAAAACACTGGTAACCAGAATGCTCACAGAAATAGTTGAGTATGGCTGCAAAATAGAGAAAAAAATGAAGACTATGCAAAGTGAAATAAAGAATAATATACAGGGAAACAAATATACAAAGAATTGGTACATGGGAAGGGAAGGGAAGGAAACTGGGACTCAAATCAATGATTTGGAGCAGAAGGAAGAAACAAACATTTAACCAGAACAAAGTGAAGAAACAAGAATTCAAAAAAATGAGGAGAAGCTTAGGAACCTCCAGGACATCTTTAAAAGTTCCAACATCAGAATCATAGGGGTGCCAGAAGGAGAAGAGGAAGAGCAAGAAACTGAAAACTTAATTGAAAAAAAACAGTGAAAGAGAAATTCCCCAATGTGGCAAAGGAATACACTTTCAGGAAGTCCAGGAAGCCCAGAGAGTCCCAAAGAATTTGGACTCAAGGAAGTATACACTAAGCACTTCATAATCACATTCCCATGATTCAACATAAGGAGAGAATCTTAAAAGCAGCAAGAAGAAAGGGAGACAGTTACCACAAAGGAGTGTCCATAAAACCATCAGCTGATTTCTCAAAAGAAACTGTATAGGCAACAAGGGGCTGGAAAGAAGTATTCCAAGTCATGAAATCCAACGACCTACATCCACAATTATTTATCTAGCAAAGCTATCATTTAGAATGGAAGGGCAGAGAAAGTCCTTGCCAGATAAGGTCAAGTTCAAGGAGTTCAACATCACAAAGCTCTTATTATATGAAATGGTAAAGGGACTTATGTAAGAAAAAGAAGAAGATCAAAACGATGAAGAGTAAAATGATAACAAACTCACAGTATCAACAACTAAACCTAAAAGAACCAAAAATAAAAACAAACTAAGCAAACAGCTAGAACAGGAACAGAATCACAGAAATAGAGATCACATGGAAGGTTATCAGTGCGGAGGGCAAGAGAGGACAATGAGGCAAAAGTACAGGGAATAAGAAGCATAAATGGTAGGTACAGAATAGACAGGGGCAGGTTAAGAATAGTATGGGATATGGAGAAGACAACGAAAGTATATGTATGACCCGTGGGGGGTTGCCGTTGGGCGGGGTGCAAGATGAAAGAGAACAAAGAGGAGAAAGAAATGGGACAACTGTAATAACATAATCAATAAAATATACTAAAAAAGGAGATTAAATGAAACGTACATTTTACTTCTTTACAATTAATAATTATTTACCAAAATTTGCCATGTTTACATTGGTTTTTTTAATTTTTAAATTTTATTTATTGATTTTAGAGAGAGAGGGTGGAAGACAGAGAGAAAGGAAAACATCAATTTGTTGTTCCACCTATTTATGCATTACTTGGTTGATTCTTATATGTGCCCTGACCAGGGCTCAAACCCACAACCCTGGCATATCAGGATGATGCTATAACCAACCTAGCTATCACGGTTCGTTTGCAGTTTTGATCAACTGAAATTATAACTTAATCTAGAAATTTTTTGAAAGTATAAACATTTTAAGGCACAGAAAAAAAAATTTTAAACTTTCAATTTCAATTTATGTACATTTTTTCTTGTAGTAAAATGCAACTTATCAAATATAATGATGAAAGACTTTCAAGTATAATATTAAATTCTGTTAGAATAGAATTACGTGGCAGGAGAGAAATAAAATTATGAACTCAAAGAGAAAAAAGGATGAAATAAAATTTCCAACCATTAAGGAAGTACTTGTTTATTTTTATATATTTTATAACATATATTTTCCACAAATATTGATATATCCTGAATTGTGTTGGTATTTAGATTCCATCTAAAACATTTAATAGAGTCATATAAATGCTATACATTATATATTTGGTAACTATTGAAACTTACAATATAAAATTTAAGATGTCAAGTAAAAGGTTTCTTTTAGGGGATACCAAAGCAGAAACACTTGAAGGCCACTGGTCTCCACTGCTGACTGGTTGAAGAGAAGATTCCTGAGCCCCACCATATATTTAGTGAATGATAATCATCAACTGTGGGTCTCAGCAACCGTGCTTTTAAAAATCAGCCAGGTTCTTATACAGAGTACCCATCAGTTGTGAAACTCCCTGTGTAGATCACTCTATTTGGTAGTTTGGTGTTGGGAACCGCCCTGCCTAGTTTTAGGAGCTGTAAACCCCCCATGGTAAGGCTGAGTGAGCGACCTTCAGACCATAAGCCACTAAGGAGACAAAGCTTATCTCCCTGGCAGGAGTGCTGCTTCTGCTCCTTTTTTCATAACTGGACCCCAATGCTTGATCAGTTAGCCAATGACAGGTAAGATTCCCCAAGGGGGGAATGATCTAGGACAGGCAAGATCACATGGAGGCCCCAGGGAAGGACTTGGGGGGCTATGCAGAAAGGACCCTTGCCCCTTGGCTTTGATAAAGCCTGACTCCCCTGAGTTGGCAAGAAGTCTCTGAAAATTCCTTGGCTATCTGCCTCTTCTACCTGACTTAAGCCTGAAACAATGACAGAGGGTAGTGCAGCCCTGTGCTGGAAAGGGTGGGCTCCCCAGGTGATCAGACCTGAGAGAGGAGATGTAAAATCCTGTGAAGTCTGCTTCTCTAAGAATGCTCTTAGTTAAATGACAAAGGCCTGAGTAGGAAATGAGTTTGTTGCCCAGTTTTGTAGCCTTTTAGCTGATAGACCCTGATTCAGAAGAAGCCCTCATAGTTCTTTGTATGCTATCTACTGTTTGATCCTTACTGCCTGACAATGATTAATGAGCTGTACCTATATTCCTGCTCAAATTAAACCCAATAAAACCCTGTCACGGCAAGGGTCAGGGCACTCTCCCCTTGAGAGAGTGGCCAGGCCACTCTGAGGAGCTCCCCCCTTGAGGGAGTAGCCGGGCTGTCCCTTTTCCTCCACAGGACTCAGTATTCTGTGTGAATTTGTCTCATGTCTCATCCATGGTGCCGTGGGCACTGTGGGCCGGTGCACACATCAGTTTGGTATTAATAGAAAGAAGTGGAATGACATCACAAAAGAGCAGTGGAATAGGGTTAATTTTAGGATGGGGAATTATAATGTAATTATATATGAATATATAAGTGCAAAAAACTGTACTATAAAAACTTGATCTTTTCATATAATTTCTCCATATTTTCCTCTTTTCCCATTAATTAGAAAATAATTCATTAATGCAACTACAGTGATGAAGGTGTTTAGAGAGTCTATCAAGAGTTGGAAGGGGAAGGCCTGAAGATATCAAAAAGCTGAAGACAACAGAGAACAAAGTTTGGAGGAAATGTGAAAAAAAAAAAAAATGAAGTTGTAGAAGCCCTACTTCATCTAGAGCCCCTACTAAGAAAAAGGATGAGCAAAACTGTAGGAAAGGTAAGAAAAAGCAAACAAAAATGGAGAAATAAAGATGGCAGGTTTCAATTTACTGATCCCTATACAGACAGGTCCTAACATAAAATGTTTCAATTTATGATTTTTCGACTTTACAATAGTGCAAAAGTGATATGCATAATTATGTGATAGTCAATACTATATTATAAAACAGGCTTCATGTTAGACGATATTGCCCAACTGTAAGCACATGTTAAGTGTTCTGAACACACTTAAGTTAGGCTAGACTAAGCTGTGATGTTTGGTATGTTAGGTGTATGAAATACATTTTTGGCTTAATGGTATTTTCAACTTATGATGGGTTCATTGGGATGTAACCCCATTATTAAGCCAAGGAGCATCTGTTATTAGTAAATTTAATAAATTAAACATGAATAAAGACAGGAAAAGCCCAGGCCAGTGTGGCTCAGTTGGTCGGTGCATCATCCCAAAACCAAAAGGTTAGGGATTTGGTCTCTTGTCAGAGTGTGTATGAGACGCAACCAATCGGTATGTTTCTCTCTCACATCAATGTTTCTCCACCTGTCTCTCTAAAATCAGTAAGTATGTCCTTGGGTGAGGAGAAAAAAAGAAGGGATATACATGAAATTACTGGAGTATTATAATCCATTTAAACAATTCAAGGTCTCGAATTTGTTGCATTAGTTGTTTCAGATGCACTCTCTGGTTTAGCATACTTTGCATTCTGTGACACACATGACCACACTAATGCCAGAACTATAACAAAAACAATACAAACATATAGAAGTAGTCAATTCACTAAAAAATCTAGAAGTAGTCCATTTCACTGACATTGAAAGCCAATTCATGTAGAGATCAATTTGCAAAATGCCAATTTGATTATTTACCCAATTTAATCTAAAAAAAAACTCATACTGAAATTTATTTTATAAGAAATCATAAATCAGAGTAGTTTATGTAAATGGGATAGTTTCATAGTAACTTTTGAAAGTTCAAGCTAAGATTCTAGTTTGGTTCTTATTTTGTCTTCATGGTAATATTTTATTTACTTTTAAAGATTTTATTTATTTGATTTTAAAGAGAGGAAGAGATGGAAAAAGTGAGTGAGAGAAAGATTGTTGTGTGAGAAATATCAATCAATTGCCTCTTGTAGTGGGCCACAACCCAGGCCTGTGCCAACTTGGAACCCAACGAGAGACCTTTTGGTTTGCAGAATGATGCTTAACTCACTGGGTCACACTGGTCAGGGCTTCATGGTAATATTTTAAATAGTGCTTGGCTCTGACTGGTGTGGCTCAGCTGGTTAAGCAACATCCAGCAAAGCAAAAAGTCACTGGTTAGATTCCTGGCCAGGGATGATGTCTTGGTTGTGGGTCCAGCCCAGGTTAGGGCATATACAAGAGGCAACTTACCAATGTTTCTTACAAATCAATGTTTCTCTCCCTCTCTCTCTACCTTCTTCTCTCTAAATAAATGAAATCTTTAAAGAGAATAAAGAATGCTCAACTTATCAAAACTAAGAATTATAGGATGATTTAGTCTTTTTAAAAATGTTTTATTGACTATGTCATTACAGTTGTCCCATTTCCTCCCCTCATTCCCTTCCACCCTGCACACCCACTCCCCCATTCCCCCCTTTAGTTCATGTCCATGTGTCACGAGTTCTTTAGATTCTATATTTCCCATACTATTCTTGTCCTCCCCCCTATTTTCTATCTACCAACTATTCTACTTATTCTCTGTACCTTCTACTTCCCTTCTCCTCCCACTCGCCTATTGCTAACCCTCCATGTGATCTCCATTTCTGTGGTTCTGCTCCTGGTCTAGCTGTCCTGGTAGTTTGCTTTTATTTTAGGTGTGGTTAATAATTGTGAGTTTGCTGTCCCATCACTGTTCATATTTTTAATCTTTTTCTTAGATAAGTCCTTTTAACATTTCATAAAATAAGGGCTTGGTGATGATGAAGTCCTTGAACTTGACCTTATCTGAGAAGCACTTTATCTGCCCTTCCATTCTAAATGAAAGCTTTGCTGGATAGATCAATCTTGGATGTAGGTCTTTGGATTTCATGACTTGGAATACTTCTTTCCAGCTCCTTCTTGCCTGTAAAGTCTCTATTGAGAAATCCGCTGACAGTCTGATGGGGACTCCTTTGTAGGTGACTGTCCCCTTAGCTCTTGCTGCTTCTAGGATTCTCTCCATTTTAATCTTGGCTAATGTAATTATGATGTGCCTTGGTATGTTTCTTCTTAGGTCCAACTTCTTTGGGACTCTCTGAGCTCCCTGGACTTCCTGGAAGTCTATTTCCTTTGCCAGATTGGGGAAATTCTCCTTTATTATTTGTTCAAATAAGTTTTCCACTTGTTGCTGTTCCTCTTTTCTGGTACCCCTATAATTCAGATGTTGGAAGATGTCCTAGAGGTTCCTAAGCCTCTCCTCATTATTGTTGAATTCTTGTTTCTTCATTGTTTTCTGTTTGGTTTTTTCTTCCTTCTGGTCCACTTGATTGATTTTAGTCCCAGTTTCCTTTCCATCACTATTGTTTCCCTGTGCATTTTGCTTCATTTCACTTAGTGAAGCCTTCATTTGTTCATCTAATTTGTGACTAAAAAATCAAGTAGTTCTGTGAGCATCCTGATCACCCATGTTTTGAACTGTGCGTGTGATAGGTTGGCTCTTTGTCACTTACACTGGCTCTGGGGCTTTTAGCTGTTTTTCTGCTTGAGCCATAATGTTTTGTTCTGTTTGCACCTGTTATGTATGAGGGGCGGAGTCTTAGTTGTTCACCAGGGTGGGGCAACCCAGGTTGCTGGGTTGTGATGCTGTATGTGGGGGTAGGGTTAGAGAGGAGCAATGGTGCCTGTCCCATGCTCTCTCTCAGATTTCAGTCCCCTCCACTGCTTTTCACAAGCAAATTGGGACCTTCTGGTGCTGGTTCCCGGGTGAGTGGGCTTGTGCACCCTCCAGGACCCTGTGGGTCTCTCCAACGAACTCTCTGTGAGTCTGGGAGCCTCTTTGGACACCTCGACCCCCGAAAGTTTTTCCAATTGGTGCTTTTAAGCTTTATTTCCCTGCACTTGGGCCCTGGTTTGTGCGGTCTGTTTCACTGCTTGCTCCTTTGCTAGGTTTATCTGCATGCGAATGTGTGACCATGGTCAGCCAGCTGCCTTGGGCCCTCACTGTTGCCACCCCACGCCTGGGATCTGCCAGGCGCCGCCTGCGCACCTGGGTTGGTCCGGCTGCTTTTTCCTGTACAACCCTGCTCTGCCAGCCGCTAACTCTGCCCCTCTTACGGGTCTGAATGAATGGTCTGTTGTTGTCTGTTGGACTTCGGTACAGTTTAATTTTCTCTGTTTTGGTTGCATTCTGGTTTTTAAATATTTGTTGTTCATATACTTGGTTGTGTGAGGAGGTACAGTGTTTCCACCTATGCCTCCATCTTAGCCAGAAGTTGATTTAGTCTTAGGACTATATTAATATGTTGAAAAGTGTATCTTACAAGTAACTAAAATTTCAGTATGAGATTAAAATCCTCATTTTTAAAATGCATTTTAAAGTCAATTGCATACGTCATACATGTTCCCCTGAGTACTTCATCACTCATTTCATTAGCTAGAGTTCAGTATTTGTTTAAAAGTTTTTCTTTTAGGTAAATTTATATACAATAAAATGCACAAATCTTAATATTACATTTACTAAGTTTTATAATTCAAATTACTATAAAAACTTGGAAAATTCTATCACCCTAGAAAGCTCTGCATGCCCCTTTCTGCTCAATTCCTATATTCCCACTCCAACAACCACTACTCTGATGTTGTTTTTTACCACAGATTCATTCTGCTTATTGTAGAGCTTCCTACAAGTGTAATCACAGAATATGGACTTGTATAGGAAATTTTTTATAAGACCTTTTCCACTTGAGCATAATGACTTCAAGATTTATTCACGTTATCACATTTATTTGTAATCTGTTCCTTTTATTGCCTAGTAGTATTTCATTGCTTAGTTCGGTCTTTTTTTCTCTTTGCTGGGCACCTGAGCTGTTCACAAATTTAGGTATTATAAATAAAGCATCTATAAATATTCTTATATAAGTCTTTTCTTTAGGCTATTATGAATAAAGCATGTTCAAGTCTTCCTGTGGACATACTTTCATTTCATCTTTTATATAAATGCCCAGGGAGGGAGTTGCACAGTCACAGGGTGAGTATATATTTAGTTGTATAAAAATGCTCTTTTGGAAAAAGCACAGCTTGTAAATTTTCAGCTATTCTTCTTTTCTAACATAACTCATTATGACTATAAACTTTGCATCTAAGTACTACTTATATTGCATCTCACACATCTTAATATATTATATTTTTGTATCACTTTGGTTTAGGTATTTTCTAACATCCATTATCATGTCTTCTTTGATACAAAGTTTAAATTTTTCTAGCTTCTTGTACAGACTTTTAAATTATCTGAATTTTAACTTAAATTCCTTGTAGTCAGAGAAAATGGCTTAAGTGATAGCGACACTTTTAATTTTGTTGAGATGTGACTTTTGAGCTTGTCAGTTTTCAACTTCACTGATTGTGATATTGGTCTGCGTGTCCAATAAATCATTTTCATTTTATTTTTCACATTTATGGAACTTTTTATTAATAACTATCTTGGGAACAGAAGGTAATTTTCCTGAATACAACATCTTTCAGGGGCCAATGAGCTTAGTGATTCACATTTATTCTTTGAACTGAAACACCAGTTTTTTAAAAAATGAAAACAAAAATTAAAAAAAAAAAAAAAGGATTTTAGAAACACAGAGGAAAGGAGAGCAAGAAACATCAATTTGTTCCATTTATTGCTTGATTCTTGTACGTGTCATGACCAAGGATCAAACCCTCAACCCTGACATATGCAGATGCTCTAGCCAACTGAGATAGCCTGCCAGGACAGTTTTTTATTCTTTTTTTTTCTTCAACTAAGAGAATGTAACAAAATAATGATATGCCAAATGTATACTGACTGCTCAGTTTATAAATTTAGATTGAACCATATTAAAACATTAAAAATATTTTAAAAACATTTTTCTCCCATATTTAAATCTTTACATCAAATATTCAAAATCTGCTTATAATTAAAAAATGTATATACTTAGGTTCTCTATGAGTTAGTAGGGTTCTCAGCTTCTGATCACATGCTATTGCTCTCTAAAAATTAAATTTTTTGATATGTGACTTACGTGAAAAAATGAACTAAGACTATTACATGAGATGAGTTAAAAATGCTACACATATGGATTTTATATAAATACATACACAACAGTTCAATGTTTTTTGGAACAGATGTATAGAAAAAGATAAAGAGAAGACATATAAAAGAGAAGCAAGAAAAGGAAAAAATGAGCATTAAAAGATAGAAAAACATAAAAGGTTATATATTTTATTCTGTGACTTACATTGTATGAGGATGTCTGTTCAGCCAATCTCTTTTCCCTTCCTGACAATACATGTTCTTCATCCTTCTTACTAAGTGACTTCCTTGCTTCTTTTGTCTCCTAAGGAACAAGCCCAGATAACACATTACTGAACCATTTAATTAAGGGACAATAGAAAGGAAAACTATAATTTTTACTCAGATTGAGTAATTAGAGACTAAAGTAATAAGTCAGGCTTGTTGAACCTCTTCCCACCACAAATGTTAATATACCTGATTAGAGGTCTGTTGGTAATCTAAGATTTTCCTGGAAACAAGAAAAAATAACCTACACAACTCTAGCCAATGAAATGGAAGAATCACCAATTTTTTTTTATCTCAGACATCTGTTTGACAAACTATGATAAAATGTTAAAGGTAAAATAAGGCCTAAAAAGATATCTTGCATTTATGTTCTCAAAACTGGGTCACTTTTTGAGGAAACAAATTAAGAAAAAGA
The DNA here is from genome assembly GCF_021234435.1 of Artibeus jamaicensis. Lineage (NCBI taxonomy): Eukaryota > Metazoa > Chordata > Mammalia > Chiroptera > Phyllostomidae > Artibeus > Artibeus jamaicensis. The sequence continues at coordinate 2,728,806 of NW_026521822.1, forward strand.
AATAAAATGTGTACAGAAAGAAAAAGAAAAATAAAAGTATATGCACAGATGATAAACCCCATCGATGTAGAAAACCCCAACGAATCAACAAAAACACTCCTGGAATAGTAAGCAGGTACAACAAAGCTGTAGGACACAAGGCCAATATACAAAATATACCAGCAATGAACAAGGGATTTAAAGTTAAGATAAAAAACAACATGTGCCATAGCACACACACACAAATTTACCTGAAGTACATACTTAGGTAAATTTCCAACAAATTCTAGTTAGAAAAAAAATTCTGGAGAATACAGTCTGAACCAGAAATGAAGAAAATAAACATAAAAAACAACTGAAAACCATTGTTCTCAAAATATATTTTTATACTGCTGCTATTTGCTTAAGAAAACCAATGAGGCTCTTATATAATTATCTTTATAATGTACTAAAATGACATTGCATTTAATAAACTACATTAAAAACACAGGAATAACTCAATTCTTATTTTTCATAAAACACTTCCCAGAAAACAGATGCTTCTAATTGTAGAGAAAAATGATGTTATAGTAGATGGAGATAAAAACCTGACTATTAAAGAGTTAACTGATCCAGTCAAGATTGGGAGGTGAGAACATAACCAATTCAATTATTTTATACATCACACTGCTATTTCTTTCTAAAGAACAACTTTACTTCTTTTAGGTAATGTTGCCTAAGTGAATGTGAGAATATGAGTGATATGGGAGATGTATGCTGCGCAATCAAATATAAAAAAGTTAGATGAAGAGAACCTATTAAAATTTTTTTTAAATAAAGGAAACAAGTATGATCTGTTACAAAAATAAAAAATTAGTCATGAACTTTTACACAGGATCAAAAAATACCAGAAAATGAACAGCTCTGTGATAATACATGTTATTTGGTACCACAAATACATATAAATATGTATTATCTGATGTAATACTGTACCACATAAAATTTAAGGGATAGCAAGCAATTTCCTTCAAGAGTCCTTTGTAAACACTGAATATTACATTACGCCCTGAAAAGAATGACCAGACCTAAAGAATTCAGTCATAGGGCCTAAAATCACTTAGTTCAAATTGTACTGCCTAGTTTCTATTTGTTCCATTTTCCTGTGATATCTTTTTCTGAAGATGACTCCCTGTATACAAAAGGACAGAAAAATGCATAATAAATGTAGGCACAAATAAAAAGTCCATGTGAGCAAGGGGATTTATTGTATTTTTGGAGATAATCTTAAAGGCTAAAATACAAAAACGCCAATAGTATATTATTTGTATAAGAGACCAGTTAAGGAGGATTAGACAGGCCTTCCAACACTCATCATTCGAAGGTGTGGCTCATGTTTACACCACATCTTTTGTTGTGTCTTCTGCCCCCATGTGTTGGTTCACCTCACCTTTCTATAACAACTCCAGATTCCATTAATCTTCAGGGCAATAGAGAACTTACGACACTGCCACATATGCAGGTTAGGGTGCTAAAATGAGGAGACTTCAACATACTATCCTCATTTTAACAGTAACACTATTTCACAAGCAATTCTCCACTAAAATAAATGCTCCTTAAGGAGCTCTTTCATCTTTCTATACCGGCAATTAATAGAAAGCCTGTAACACCATTTATAGTTATAGAATGAAAATAGAAATCCACAGAATTCTAGGTACTAATGAACGAGATAAACCAAGTGAGATAAGGCATTGTGCAACTGTTTAAGTCAGAACTGATAAAGCTATAAATCTTAAGGTTCCAATTAGCAGAGTGTTTAAAATCTCAATGGGATACCCTAAGGGAATTAAAATCTTTGGATGGAGTAAATTTAAGGAGTAGTTCTGGGGACAGTGGTTCAACTGCTAACACACTTACAAAGGAATGTTTTGAAATAAACAATAACAATTCAAGAAAAGAAAATTTAAAAATAATGTATTTTATGCATACTTTTGGGGGTATATATCTTGTAAAATATTTACTGCATTAATGAAAGTGTTTATTTTATTATTGAGGTATAAGTAACATATTAGTTTCAGGTGTATGATGTAATGATTTGACATTTGTATATTTTGCAAAATGACTGCCACAATAAATCTAGTTAATATCCATTGTTACATAGTTACAAAAATTTTTTCCTTGTAATGAGAACTTTGAAGACCCAGTCTCCTAGCTACTTTAAAAAAATGCAGTACTGTATTATTAACTATAGCCGCCATACTGTAAATTATATCCCCAGAACTGACTCATTTTATAACTGGAAATTGGCACCTTCTGACCCCCTTCACCTATTTGTCCACCCCCTACCTCAGGCTCAGTTTAAAAAAAAAATATTTTGTCTTTTTTTAGGTTCCACATGTAAGTGAGATCATACTGTATTTAGTACTATTAGTGAAAGTGCTCTTGCCTATCTTGATAGTAGCATGAGTCATTATGCATCACTTAAGAATCTAGGTTAATCTGTGGCTTTGTTTTCTTTCAAGATATTTTAAAACATACTTTGTCATGCAGATAGTAAGATGTTGAATAAGGACCAGTTTTAAAATTCCTAACTCTAAGAGCTTAGAGTTAGAAAGATGTAAAACAGAATTATTATTCATTACCTACCAGCATTGTAATACCAGAAAAATTGACTTCACAGAAGTTAGTTTCTCCTATAACATGAGGTCAGTAAACCCATGCCTCAGGGTTTTCTAGAGATTTAAATGATCTAGTTTTATTGGGAAATAGTAAGCAAATAGTGTCACTTTCCTTCATGGGGAAATCTGTATTTCTCCTTTTGGAATCATTTAAAAAATAGTACCCTTAAATATTTTGCCTTGTATCTTTTCCAAATAGAGACAGCATGGACAGAAATACATGAACAAATACTTTCACCTTAGCCTTCCTTTCCCTGTCAGCTGGAGTATCTGTCCAGACTGATCGATCTCCAGATTTGTCATTGGTTCTTCTCTTAAAAGTTCTGGGCCCAAGACCAAAGTCTTTAAATTCCGGAGGAAGCTCAGTCATCCACAATTCCCTTGTAACTGGTTTAGCTGAAACCTTTAAGAGAAACAAAAAGTTAAAAACAACAACAAATCAAACCCCAGTAGCCTGGAAAGAGTATATGTGTGTGCATGTAAAATGTTGTAGAAGTGACTATGTTTTTCAATTGAGGCTTTAAAGTTAAATAGTAGACTTTAAGACAAAGGATTTAATAGAAAGAATTAATGTTTTCATCACATACATTACAAATATTTTCATCTAATTTATTGTTCTTTTAACTTCATTATAGTTGCCATATAAAAATGTTTAAATAGACAAATTTGCCAGTCTTTTCCTTTTATAGCTTCTGGGTTACCTAGCCACTACATTTTCTTCCATATATACATACATAAATACATACCCAGGGTGAGGCAAAAGCATGTTTATAGTTGTTTGTATGGGAAAAGAAATACAATAATTAATAAATAATGATATAAGAATAAACCACGTTTCACACTGCTCCACCCCGTGTATGTATTATTTAATGTATATTTTTAAAATTTAAAAATTTAATTTAGTTAATTTCTCAGAGTAGCATATGTTAAAAACTTACATCATCTCCTTTGGTCAGTTTTTCTTTCATTCTCTGGGCCCTTTTTTCAAACTCTGTTGTTACACTATAGTTAACTGGCCCCTTTGCAGGCATTGGTCCAACAATATCTTCATCTTCACTGCTGTCTATTTCCTTTTAAAATAAGATATTACCTTTTAACCAAGAGCAGAGCTACAGATTATAGAAAATGACTAAATTATTTAAAGTTTAGTCACTGAATCTGATTACCAAGAGAAAATATAACAAAAATCAATTTGTTGCTGGCTAAGCACTGAGCAACGAGGGCACTTTCTGTGCCTTCCTGAAGTGTACAGTACAGGGAAGACAAATCCACAGTATATGTATTGTCCCAACTCTCCTCCCACGGAGGTCCACAGCAGACCTCATTAAATTAAATTATTTCAGCTTTTTTCCTGATGGACAACAATATGGTCTCATAATTCTTCTCAAAATGATATTCTAGGTAACTATTATTGACAGGTTGGAGATGAAACCATTTGCATTCCTGGTACAGAAAAAGCTCTTTGGGATAAAAGGCACACAACTGAGACACTACTGGAAGCTGTATCAGCCTTCATAATGCAGTACCCCCAACAGAAATACAGATGCTGTGTATTTCACAAATGTTAACCTGAATGAGTTAATTTGGTTCCCAAAGTATACTACTTACCCCAATACTGTATCATAGCTACAGTATTGTAGTTACTTATTTTCTTAATTTTTAGCACATCATTTTAATAAAGGGTTTTCATGTAAGACTCTGGGTTAGATGCTATATACAGTAGGGTTTCAAGCAGTCCTTTTCCTAACACATACATTGTATTCAGATGAATAAAATATGTTTGTCCTCCAGCTTTGAAAGGCAGCGGCTTCTTATTTTTTTTCAAACTACCATGATTAGGAGTTCGTTTGTACTGTTTATATTTTCCTACTAATCACTTGAAGGTAACTTTCTAGTTGTAGTTTCTTCTGTGAACAATTATAGCGATTGCCACATGTAGAAGTGACTAGATAATTACATACTGTCCAGAGCCTTACTCTAAATCACATGCTGTTAACTTCCAGCCAGGATGAAGGCATACATAGATACTCTGCCTCCTCACACAACCAAAAAAAGGACAACAAATTTAAAAACAAAAATAACCAGAACTGCCAGAAGAGAGAACTGTATGGAAGTCTGACAACCAAGGAGTTAAAAAAGAAACATTCCTCTAGGCTGCTAGAAAGGGTAGAGACAGGTAGCTAGGGTGAAGACTTGCAGCAAGGTGGCAGCTGGTGGACCCGCAGATAAACTTGGGAGGAATAACTGGGGATCCAGACAGACCACACAAACCAGGGTTCCAGTGCTGGCAAATAAAGCCTCAAAACCTCTGACTAAAAAAACCTGTGGGGGTTGAGACTGCAGAAACTCCCAGCCTCACAGGAGAGTTGTTGGAGAGACCGAAAGGGTCCTAAAAAGGTATAAAAAAACCACCCACGTGGGAATCAGAACCAGAAGGACCCAATTTGCCTGTGGGTAGTGGAGGAAGTGACTGAAAGCTTCAGAGAACTGAGCAGGTGGCATTGTTCCCTTTCAGACCCCTCCCCCACCTACAGCATCACAACACATGATGTGAATTGCCTCGCCCTGTCAAATATGTAAGGCTCTGTCCCTTACTACCGAGCAGGCAAACTGAGAGCATGCTGCCCAAGGCCAGATGGGGTCAGCATCTGACATCACCAGAGGCAGATCCAGAAAGAAAAAAAACAGTGGTAAATACTAAAGGCTATCAAGACGAAATCCACTGTGATCTTTTCCATTATTACTGATGTTTTCTTTCCTGCATAGCTTTTTAACATTCATTTCTTGTAGAGCAAGTCTGTGCATATTAAGTCACTATGATTTATACTATAGTCTTTCTCCATGGTAGTAATAATCTTAATCTCCTTATACCCTCATTAATACTGGTTCATTTGCTTTTGAAAATGAGATTGCCAGGACAAGATGTTTTTGAATATTTGGGTTTGTTACCTGGGCTCTGTGGTATTCTTCTGGCAGCACCTGCACGACAGCATACAAGATACAGTGGGTGGAGTGACCCTCAGTCAAGCAGCTGGAGGGAACGGCCCACCAAAGAAAGACCCAATGACAAATCAAAACACAAATACATCCAGAGAGCCAAGATAAATGGCATCCCTAGAGCTTCAAATTCAGGAGATTAAGGAGACTGCACTGCTGAATCTCACAGGTCTCCTACCATAGAAGTTCACACCACAAACTCAGGGAGCCAGAACAGATCAATTTAAGAAGCAGAGGCAAACAAGAAGAGTCTCACAAACAATGGGAAGACAAAGAAACCCCAAACAAAAGGAAAGGAGGAAGCACTCTTTCTGAGTGCTAAATGAAATACAGGCAAGTCAGCTATCAGATAGAGTTCAAAGTAATGGTTATAATGAACTCACTGAGCTCACTGAGAATTACCAAAAACTATAGGGAAACTATGATGAACTTACTAAAAACTATATTAGCATGAAAAAGGAAATAGAAACTATTAACAAGAACCAAGAGGAAATTAAGAATACAATTTCTGAAGTGAAGAACACAGTAGAAGGAATCAAAGCAAGCTAGATGAAGCAGAAGATTGAATCAGCAAGCTGGAGGACAAGATAGAAAAAAACACAGAGAAAGAGCAAGAAAAGAAAAAGTGGCTCAGAAAAAATGAAGAGGGGTTAAGGGAACTGTATGACAACATGAAATGTATAATAACATCCATATAATAGGGATACCAGAAGAAGACAAAGACTAGCAAGGGACAGAAAAACTGTTTGAAAAGTCATGATAGAAAACTTCCCTAAATTTAATGAGAGGAAAAGTCACACAAATTCAGGAAGCACAGAAGGTCCCAATGAAGAGGAACCCAGAGGCCCTCTCCAAGACACATCATCATTAAAGTGGGAAAATTCCAAGACAAAGAATCTTAAAGGCAGCAAGAGAGAAACATGTAGTAACATACAAAGGAGTCCCCATAAGGTTAGCAGCTGACTTCTCAATGGAAACGTTATGGGCCAGAAGGGAATGGCAAGAAATATTCCAAGTAATGAAAATCAAAGGCCTGCAACCAAGACTAGTCTATCCAGCTAGGCTCCCAATTAAAATGGAAGGTGAAATAAGGAATTTCCTGGACAAAAGAAGTCTCAAAGAATATACCTCCCCCAAACCAGCTCTACAAGAGATGCTGAAGGGACTGCTTTAAGAAAAGGAAGAGAAGGAGTGAGAGAGGAACACCAGTACAAAGGAAGTAAAATGGCAATTAATAAGTATCTACCAATAATAACCTTAAATGTAAATAGATTAAATGCTCCAATCAAAAGACATAGAACAGCTGAACAGTTAAGAAATCATGACCCATACATATGCTGCCTACAAGACACCTACCTTAGAACAAAAAGCTTACACAATTGAAAGTGAAGAGCTGGAAAAAATATTCTAAGCAAATGGACAGGAAAAAAAAAAAAGCCAAGGTAGCAATATTGATATCAGAAAAAAGACTTCTAAACAAAGGCCATGAAAAGAGATCCAGAAGGACAATTCATAATACTCAAGGGAAGAATCCATCCAGAAGAAATAAACATGTTAAACACATATGTACCCAACACTGCAGCACCGAAGTATGTAAAGAAAATCTTGGAGGACTTCAAGAAAGACATTGACAGCAACACAATTATAGTAGGGGATTTTAACACCCCACTGTCAAAAATGGATACATCTGCCATGGCTGGTGTGGCTCAGTAATTGAGTGATGGCCTGTGAAACAAGGGGTTGCTGCTTTGATTCCTAGTCAGAGCACATGCCTGGTTTGTGGGTCAGGTACCCGGAGGGGGTTGTGTGAGTAGCAACCACACAGTGACATTTCTCTCCCTTCTTCTTAAAATAAATAAATAAATAAAATCCTTAAAAAATGGATAGATTTTCCAAACAAAATATCAACAAAGATAATGTGGCACTGAAAAATGTCCTAGATCAAAGGGACTTAAATGGTATATATAGAACCTTTCATCACAAAGAAGCAAAAATACACATTCTTTTTAGATGTACATGGAACATTTTCAAAGATAGACCACATGATAAGAAACAAAACAAGTCTCAACAAATTCAGTAAAACTGAAATCATATCAAGCATCTTCTCTGACCACAAGGGCCTGAAACTAGAAACCAACCTCAAGGAAAAAGCTCAAAAACACTCAAATTCATGGACATCAAATAGCATGTTATTAAACAATGAATGGGTTAAAAATGAGATCAAGGAATAAACCAAAAACTTTTTGGAAATAAGTGAAAATGAACTCACAACGATCCAAAACTTATGGGACATAGTGAAGGAAGTCTGAGAGGGAAGTTCATAGCTATACAGGCCTACATAAAAAAGATAGAAACATTTCAAATAAACAACCTAACCCTATGCCTACAAGAACTGGAGGAACAACAAAGACAGCCCAGAGCAACTAGAAGGTAGGAAATAACCAAGATCAGAGCAGAATTACATGACACAGAGACTAAAACAAAAATCCAAAGGATCAGAAAATCCTTTGGATTTTCTTTGAACCAGTACTGGTTCTTTGAAAAGATAATCAACGAGCCTTTAAGTAGACTCATCAAGAAAAAAAAGAGAGAGGACCCAGATAAACACAATCAGAAATGAAAATGGAGAGATTACAACTGATACTACAGAACTAAAAAGACTTGTAAGAAATTACTATAAAGAGCTATGTGGCAAGAAATTTGAAAACCTAGGTGAAATCCAAAACTGAATGAAGAAGCAGCAGAATGCCTGAAAAGACCAATAATAGCTGATGAAATTGAAGCAGTTAATCAAAAAACTCCCATCACAAAAAAGCCCCGTAGAGGATGGTTTCAGAGGAGAATTTTACAAAACATTTAAGGAACAGCTACCCCCTATCTTTAACAGACTATTCCAAAAAATCCAAGAAGAGGAAATGACTCCCAAACACTTTACATGAAGACACCACCATCCTAATCCCAGAACCAGATAAAGACACAACAAAGGAAGAAAACAACAGGCCAGTATTGATAATGAACAGATGCTAAAATCTTCAACAATATTGGCAAATCGCATCCAGCAATACATTAAAAAGATTATACACCATGATGAAGTGGAGTTCATTCCAGGGATACAAGGATGGTACAAATTCGCAAATCAATAAACATAATACATCACATAAATAAAGGCAAAGAAAAAATCATATGGTCATATCAATAGATATGGAAAAAGCATTTGATAAGGTACAGCCAACATTTATGATAAAAACACTCAGCAAAGTGGGAATAGAGGGAGCATTGCTCAACACAATAAAGGCCATTTATGAGAGACCTACAGCCAATATCATACTCAATGGGCACAAACTAAAAACTAAGATCAGAAACAAGACAAGGTTGTCCACTTTCACTACTTCTATTCAACATAGTATTCAAAGTCCTAGCCACAGCACTGACAAGAAATAAAAGATACCCAAATTGGAAAGGAGGAAACAAAATTGTCATTGTGTGCAGATGACATGATAGTGTACACAGAAAATCCTATAGACTCCACCAAAGAACTTCTCGACCTAATAAGTGAATTTGGCAAAACAGGGGTATACAAAGTCAATATCCAGAGATCAAAGGCATTTTTGTACACCAACAATGAAATATCAGAAACAGAAATCAGGGGAAAAATCCCATTTGATTTAGCAACAAGAAGAATAAAATACTAGGAATAAACCTAACCAAGGAAGTAAAAGACCTGTACTCAGAAAACGCCTCAACACTGAAGAAAGAAATTAAGGAAGGCACAAAGAAATGCAAACATGTACTATGTTCATGGTTTGGAAGAATTAACATCATAAAAATGTCCATACTACCCAAAGCAACTGATAGATTCAAGCAATACCTATTAAAGTACCAATGGCATATTTCACAGATACAGAACAAACATTTCAAAAATTTATATGGAGCCATAAATGACCCTGAATAGCCATAGCAATTTTGAGAAAGAAGAGCAATACCTGATATCGAACTACATTACAAGGCCACTATAATCAAAAGAGACTGGAACTGGCATACGAATGGACACACAGACCAATGGAACAGAACAGAGAGCCTAGAAATAAACGCAAGTCTCTATGGTCAACTAATATCTGACAAAGGGGGAAGAAGAATAAAATGGAATAAAAATAGGCTCTTCAACAAATGGTGTTGAGAGATCTAGAGAACTATATGCAAAAAAATGAAACTTGATCACCAATTTACATCATACACAAAAATAAACTGAAGGTAGATAAAACAAATATAAGTCATGACACCATAAAAGTTCTAGAGGAAAACATCGTCAGGAAAATCTCAGACATTCCTCACAGTGACATTTTCACCGATATGTCACCTAGAGCAAGGGACATAAAGGAAAGAATAAACATATGGGACTTCATCAAATTAAAAAGCTTCTGCATGGCTAAAGAAAACAGCAATAAAATGAAAAGAGAACCAATTATATGGGAAAACATAGTTGCCAATGATACCTCGGACAAGGGTTTGATCTCCAAAATATATAAAGAACTGACATGACTCCACTCCAGGAAGACAAAAAACCCAATTAGCAAATGGGCAAAAGACTTGAACTGACACTTCTGAGGAGGACATACAGAGGGCCCAGAGACATATGAAAAGATGCCCAGCATCACTAGCCATCAGAGAGATGCCAATTAAAACCACTATGAGATAGCACATCACACTGGTGAGAATGACCATCATAAACAAATCAAGAAACAACAAATGTTGGAGAGGTTGTGGAGAAAAGGGGACCCTAGTGCACTGTTGGTGGCATTGCAGACTGGTGCAGCCACTATAAAAAACAGTATGGAATTTCCTTAGAAAACTAAAACTGGAACTGCCTTTTGACCTGGCTATTCCACTGCTGGGATTACACCCTAAGTACCCTGAGACCCCAATCCAAAAGAACCTATGCACCTCATTGTTCATAGCAGCACAATTTACAATAGCCAAGTGCTAGAAGCAACCTAAGTGCCCACCAGTAAATGAATGGATCAAGAAACTATGGTGTATTTACATAATGGAATACTATGCAGCAGAAAGAAAGGAGCTCCTATACTTTGCAACATCATGGTTGGAACTGGATAGCATTATGATAAGTGAAATAAGCCAGGCAGTGAAAGACAAATATCATATCATCTCACCTCTAAGTGGACCTAATCAACAAAGCAAGCAAGCAAACAAAATATAACCAAAGACATTGAAATTAAGAACAAACTGAAAGTAACCAGAGGGGAGATCAGAGGGGACAGTGGGGACAAAAGAAAGGGTTTTCAGGAACATCTATAAAGGACACATGGAGAAAACCAAAGGGGGGTAGGATCTTGGGTGAGAAGTGAGGATGGCTGAGGTGAGGGGGAGTGGTGAGGGAAAAATGGAGAGAACTGTACTTGAACTACAATAAAAAAAGTAGAAGGTAAATGTTAAAAAAATACAACTAAGCAATGAGGAAATACAACTATCAGATGCAGAGTTCAAAACACTGGTAATCAGGATGCTTACAGAAATGCTTGAGTATGGTCACAAAATAGAGGAAAAAGTAAAGTCTCTGAAAAGGAAAATACAAAGGGAACCAACAATGAAGGGAAGTAAACCAGGACTAAAAGCAATGATTTGGAACAGAAGTAAGAAATAAGCATTCAATCAGAACAGAATGAAGAAACAAGAATTCAAAACAATAAGGAGAGGCTCAGGAACCTCTGGGACAACTTTAAGTATTCCAAGATCGAAATCATAAGTGTACAAGAAGAAGAAAGGAGCAAGAAATTGAACATTTTTTTGAAAACATAAGTAGAACTCCCCAAGTCTGGCAAAGGAAATATACTTACAAGAAGTTCAGGAAGCTCACAGAGTCCCAAACAGTTGGATCCAAGGAAGAACACACTAAGGAGCATCATACCTACATTAGCCAAGATTAAATATAACAGAATCTTAAAAGCAGCAAGAGAAAAGGAGACAGTTTTCTACAAAGGAGTTCCTATAAGACTATCAGCTGATTTCCCTAAAGAAACCTTATAGGCAAGAAGGGGCTGGAAAGAAGTATTCAAGTCATGAAAGGCAAGGACCTACATTTAAGATTACTCTGCCCAGCAAAGCTTTAATTTAGAATGGAAAGGCAGAAAAAGTGCTTCCCAGATAAGGTCAAGTTCAAGGAGTTCGTCATCACCAAGCCCTTATTACATGAAATGTTAAAGGGACTTTTGTAAGAAAAAGAAGATGAAAACTATGAAGAGTAAAATAACCACAAACTCACAAGTATCAACAGCCAAACCTAATAAAACAGAAACAAAAACAAACTAAGCAAACAACTAGAACAGAAACACATTCGGAGAAATAGAGATCACATGGAGGGTTATCAGCAGTGAGTGGAAGTAGAATGGGGAAAAGGTACAGGCAATAAGAAACATAAATTGTAGGTACAAAATAGAGGGAGAGGTTAAGAATAGTATGGGAAATGGAGATGCCAAAGAACTTATATGTATGACCCATATACATGAGCTAAGGTGGGGGAATGATGGTGGGAAGGTGAATACAGGGCAGAGGGGAATAAAGGGTAGAAGAAAATAGGACAGCTGTGATAGCATAATCAATAAAACACATTAAAAAATTAATCATACACTGTCTCTTAGTAACTATAGACTGTGTATACCACTCCTGATTTGATCCTCATAAGATAACTATAAAATGGCATTATTATTTATTTTCTTTTTGAGGAAACCTAGGCTAACATTTCAAAAAGTCTTTCCAATGTTATAAAACTAGTATCTTGACTCAAATATTCTAAGATCAAGGCCAGTTTTTTATATATAGCAACCTCTTCATTATTTTATTTATTTCAACTGATGATGATTTAACTTGTCTATAGATAAGTGTCTATAGCTTATCTCTGTAATGGTAAGCTCTGTGATGCTGATGGCATTTATCTTAAACAGATTACAACCACCCTACAAATATAATACTGGTGACACAAATGAGCAGATATAAAAAGATATAACGAACTTTTAAAAGTAGAAGACATTGTACAGCAAAGGAAATCATCAACAAAATAAAAAGAGAACTCACAGAAAAGGAAAACATAATTACTGATACATCTGATAAGGGGTTAATATCCAAAATTTATAAAGTACTTATAAAACTCAACACCAAAAAAACCTAGCCAATTAAAAAATGGGCAAAGGACCTCAACAGACACTTCTCCAGAGAGGACATATGAAAAGGTGCTCAGTGTCACTGATCATCAGAGAAATGACAATAAAAACCACAATGGTATACCATCTCACACCTCTTATAATGGCTATCATCAATAAATCAACAACAAAGTGCTGGTGAGGATGTGGGAAAAGAGGAATGCAGATTGGTGCAGCCACTGTGAAAAGCAGTATGGAGATACCTCAAAAAGTTAAAAATGGATCTATCCTTTAATCCAGCAATCCCAATTCTGGGAATATAACTGAAAGAACAAAAACACTAATTTGAAAGAACATAAGCACCCCTATGTTCACTGCAATGTTATTTACCATCACCAAGATACGGAAGCAGTCCAAGAGTCCATCAGTAGATGGGTGGGTAAAACAACTATGGGACATTTATGCAATGTAATTTTAGTCAGCCATAAAAAAGAAGAAATTTTTACCCTTTGTGACAGTATGGATGGACCTGGAGAACATTATGCTAAATAAGTCAATCAGAGAAAAACAAATAACCATATAATTTACTCATATGTGGAATTTAAGGAACAAACTGAACTAACAAGCAAAACAGACAAGACTCATAGATGGAGAACAGATGACAGCTAGTTGGGGGAGGCCGGGGGAGGTTAGGGGGTGGAAGGATTGAGCAAAAAGAACGACTCATGGAAGTAGACAAGTGGGGTGATTGTTGTGGGGAAAGGGTATAAGGAGACTAAATGGTAATAGAAAAAATATATAATAAAGATTATATACTTAAAAAAAGTAAAACTATTAAAATATGACATTAATAGTATTGAAGTTAAAGATGATGGGACAAGCTAATGGTATTTTTTTTTTTTGCTAATGGTATTTTTTTAAATTATATTTTATTTATTTATCTTTAGAGGGGAAGGGAAGGAGAGAGGGAGAGAAACATCAATGTATGGTTGCCTTTCGTGTGTCCCCTGCTGGGAACTGGCCTGCAGGGAACTGGTCTGCAACCCAGGCATGTGCCCTGACTGGGAATCGAACCAAGATTATCTGGTTCGCAGGCCCGCGCTCAATCCACTGAGCTACACCAGCCAGGGCCGCTAATGGTATTTTTTAATTCCACCTAACAAAATGTGGTTTTATAAAGGTAAATTTCAGCATGTCTTGGTAGGATAATGCCTGAAATTTTTAGAAATAAACATCACTTAGGATGTTGGAAGACATAAACTAAATGGATGGAAGAGCAAACAAAAAATCAGGTTTAACATACTAAATTGAAAATGGGAAGCCAGATTCATAAACCCAAATCCAATCCAGGTATTAAATCATTTTGGTGTCCTGGATGAGTTAATTTCTAAAAAAAACAAAAAATGTAACTTATTTTACTTAGAAATAAAATAGAATTCTGTACACTAATAGTGTATAGTTTGGGCTGCAGAGTTTGAGTTCATGGCCTCAATTTACCACTCTATTAGTCCTGTGACCTCAGGCTTGTCATTTAACCTTTCTGGGCCTCGTTTTCCGGGGCTTTTTTGTCTTTCGGATGGGGATTATAATAGCTGCAACCAATAACTACTCTGTTGCTAAGAGAATATTAAGTTTGTTCATCCTGTTTGGAGCCAGGCTCTTCTCAGTATCCCAGTACCTTCTCTAACTCCTAAGGAAAAATGTTAATAATTCTAAACCAAACACTTTGGTCTCATTTTTCCTGATCATTTGGCCAAAGAAACATGAGGTCAGATCTACAGGAAACCTTGGAAGGGACCATCCCTGTTTCATGTCTGAACATTACCATCTGCATATGAGTCTTGGAACTTGACCTAGTTGGCAGGCTAGTTGATACAATGAAGGAGTCGGTCAGCCTAAGAGGAAATAACATACTGTGGATGACAGAGAAGATAGAAAGAAGTAGTGATCTCATTAAGCCATTGAATTAACAAACCCTGAAATGACCCTTACCCCTAGATCTCGTATAATGTATGAAACACATTTACCTTATAGATTACATACCAACCAGGAAATTATATAAACAACCCATTTGCTAATTCTGTAGGTTAAGATAAAATTCTATTTTGGGTTAGATTTTCTGTTATTTGCAGCTAAAAGTATTCTAGTTGACACACTATTCCCCCAAGACTATTGTTTGGATTAAGTTTACGCAGTCATGCAAATATAATTAAGTCATGCAAATATGAGTTTATATTGTGCTTTGCAGTGTCTGGTTTGTGGCAAGCACTCAACAAATATTAACCATTAGTGTTATTATGTATGTCTTAATTTGGGGGTATACGTTGTGAATAAGAGACTAAGAGAAGCCTCTCTGAAAAAAAATAACAGAAAAAGAAGTGTCTTTTGAAAAAGGTTGAAAGAAAAATTACAAAGCAAAGAATTCAGAACCAAGAGTCCCTTAAACAGGTAGGCTACAGCGTAACCTCTATATTACCTTCATCCCTCCCCTTTTGCTAAGAAAAGCTAGATAATGTGTAATAGATACCACCTAGGGAATTATATAAACTACCCATTTGCTGCTGTTAGGTGAGTTAGGACAAAGTTCTAGATGTAAATAAAGTTGAATTATGCTATATCTTTTAAAGCTTTTATTTTGAAAGAATGCAGTGCTAAGACAAGTACAACACCCATGTATCCTCACCCCAATTTCACCAGTTGCTAACATTTTATCACATGTATCTTTCTTTCCCCACCCTTTGCCCCTCTTTCTCCGAGGCAGAGAGAGTTGGATAGACACCCCCCACTTGTGTGTGTGTGTGTGTGTGTGTGTGCGCGTGCGTGTGAATCATTTGAAAGTAGGACAGCCTGAAAAGGCCCTAGATTGAAGCAAACTTTCCTAAAGATAGTGGGTTATATTTCTCTAGTACCCTTGTTGCAGACAGAGCAGTGCTTTGAGGCTGTAGAGGCTTTATTCAGCAGGCTCAATTCTCCTCTGCCTGAGTGAGCCTGAACCTGCAGCTCCTGTTTCCATGCCTAATACTCCAGGGCTTATGGCTGGTACCTCTGAAACCACTGTGGCCCTCTGCTGTGTAACCTGTGTTTACTGCTCTGACTTTGAATTCTCTCAATGTTACTAACACCCATGGATTTCCCTTTCTTTCTTTTAGGCTTAGCTGTGTATTAACTTTGTGGCTATCTTATATGGCTGGAAGTCCTACCTCTGGTCATTTATTCCTGTACTGAACAAACTTGTTAGAAAGGATTCCTTATACTCAGCATCAATTCTTCAAAGTTACTCTTATGACCTCAATAGTGGAGGCGGTAATCCTAACACTAATCATAATATTAACAATTAGAGCCATTATAAATTGAATACCTACTGTTCTAAATTACCCTTAAAACAACTTTGTAAAAATAACAACCTGCATGCTACTAGTAATAAAACTAAGCTCCACCAGGATTCAAAGCTTGCATGGCTCTTGCCTATGTCTCTCCCTTTCTCTCTTACCCCTTTTTTAATTCTCTCCACTCTAACCATCCTAGATTTTTTAAACCCTAACTTTCTCCCTCTCCACACTTTTTTGCCTTTAAAGAAGCTATCTGGAACAATCTTTCCTGACCTTTTTGCTGAGCTAGCTCCAACTCATTAATATTCACTTTAGACATTTTCTCAGAGAAAAAAGACTTTTTCTCATTTCTACATATTAGATTTCCCTGTCATGGTTCCACTATATTTTGTCTCATCTTTTAAATCATTCATATCAGACAGTATTTGTTTACTGTATGTATTGTTCACTACACTGTAAGTGCAATGAGGGCAGGGACTGGGCCTCACTTATTCAGCAAATACTTTGAATGGCTACTGCAGATAAGACAAAAACTTCTGTCCTCCATGGACTCACATTCTCGTAGGGAGAGGTCAATAAATGGTAACTTATATAGTGACAAGTGCTACAGAGAAAATTAAAAGAGTGAAGGGGACAGAAGTAAAGGGAAGACAAGTCAGCAATTTTAAATTACTTGGCCAGAAATGACCTCTTTGAGGACTTCCAGCCAAGACAGAGGGGTAGGTAGATATGCTTTCCTTCCTTGCACAACCAAAAGGACAACAAATTTAAAAACAAAAGTAACCAGAACTGCCAGAAAATTGAACTGTATGGAAGTCTGACAACCAAGGAGTTAAAGAAGAAACATTCATCGAGACTGGTGGGAAGGGTGGAGTTGGAGAGCCAGGGGGAGAGGATGTGCAGCAAGGCAGCTTACCAGGCAGGGCCAGGAGGTGACTATCGGACTGGGTGGTTCCACATTTGCATGTGGAGAAGATGGGAGGAACAACTGGGGAACAAGACAGACTGCACAACCTAGGGTTCCAGCAAGGAAACTACAGCCTCAAAACCTCTGGCTGTAAGGACCTGGGTGGGGTTGGAGAAACTCCCAGTCTCACAGGAGAGTTTGTAAGAGAAACCCATGGGACCCTAGAACATACACAAACCCACCCACCCCAGAACCAGCACCAGAAAGGGCTCAATATGCTTATGGGTAATCAGGGAAGTAGCTAAAAGCAGGGCAAATGCCAGGCAAGTGGCATTGTTCTCTTTCTGACCCTTCCCCCACATACAGTGCTACAAACCCCTCCCCTATATACAGTATCACAACGCAGTAAGTGGGTTTCCCCATCCTGGCAAATACCTAAGACTCTAACCCTTACAATGTAACAGGTGGGCTGAGACCAAGAAACATGGCTTAAATGAAAAACAAAAACAAAAACAACAGACCAAAACTTCAGAAAAAATAACTAAGTGATGACGAGATAGCAACCTATCAACTGCAGAATTCAAAACACTGGTAATCGGGATGCTCACAGAAATGTTTGAGTAGATGCAAAATAGAGAAAATATGAAGGCTATGCTAAGTGAAATAAAGAAAAACATACAGGGATATAGGGAACTGATCTGTCTGGCAATGGTAATAGTAGCTCAGCCCTACTGAAAAACCCAAAAGGCATGTTGTGGCACACAGGAGCCAAACCCACAGATCGGTTCTCCCATGGAAAATCAGGCCTGCATTATAACTAGGCTGCCTTGTGACTTGCTCTTGCTAAAATGCCCTCGCCCAGAGTTGAGGCACAAATGCTTACTGCATATCTTTAAAGTAACTCCCTGAAGTCTGTGTTAATTCTCCCAAGGACTGCAGTGTACCAGATCTATTACTCTTATTGTTCCCTTGCATTTGCAACATTTTTTCCTTATCAATCTGTAAGAAGTAACCAGTAACATTCCTTCCATTGCTATCTGTAAAATGTAATTACCTAAAGCAAAGTATAATGAATGAAGGCATTCTTTGACGTATGCTATCAGAAAGCCAATACAAGCCTGTCAAGGCAAGGGTTGGTGTGCTCTCCTCTTGAGAGAGTGGCTGTGCCGTCCCTTTTCCTCCACAGGACTCAGTGGGCTGTGTGAATTTGTCTCATATCTCATCCATAACGCCATGGACACTGCAGACTGGTGTCTACACCACAGGAAATCAACAGTGATGGGAAAGAAACTAGAACTGAAACCAAAAATTTGTAGCAGAAGGAAGAAATAAACATTTGACCAAAACAGAATGAAAAAACAAGAATTCAAAACAATGAGGAGAGGCTTAGGAATCTCTGGGACAACTTTAAACATTCTGACATCTGAATCAGAGGATTGCCAGAAGGAGTAGAGGAAGAGCAAGAAATTGAAAACTTACTTGAAAAAATAATAAAGGAGAACTTCCCCAATCTGACAAAGAAAATATACTTCCAGGAAGTCCAGGAAGCTCAGAGTCCCAAAGAAGTTGGATGCAAGGAGGAACACACCAAGACACATCATAATGAAATCACCCAAGATTAAAGAGTCTTTTTGTTTGTTTGTATGTGAAAAGCTCCTTTAATTTTATTAACTAATTCTAAGGATTTTCAGAATGATCATGGTGAATATAGAAGGTCATTTAACTAAAGTGGTAACTGGGGCATCCACTGGCTTAACTGAAGAGAAGAAAATGGTAAAGAGAGAATCTTAAAAACAGCAAGAGAAAAGGAGACAGTTATCTACAAAGGAGTTCCCATAAGACTGTCTGATTTCTTACAAGAAACCTTACAGGCAAGAAGGGGCTGGAAAGGAAGTATTTAAAGTCATGAAAGTCAAGGACCTATATCCAAGATTACTCTATCCGGCAAAGCCTTCATTTAGAATGGAAGGGCAGAGAAAGTGCTTCCCAGATAAGGTCAAGTTCAAGGAGTTCATTATCACCAAGCCCTTATTACATGAAATATTAAAAGAACTTATCTAAGAAACGATGAACTATGACAAGTAAAATGACAACAACCTTACAATTATCAAAAACTGAACCTCAAAAGCAAACACAAACTAAGCAAACAACTGGAATAGGAACAAAATCACAGAAATGGAGATCACATGGAGGGTTATCAATAGGGCGGGGGAAGGGGCAGAATGGGGGAAAAGGTACAGGGAATAAGGAGCATAATTGGTAGGTACAAAATAGACAGGGGGAGGTTAAGAATAGTATGGGAAATGGAGAAGCCAAAAGAACTTATATATACAACCCATGGACATCAAGTAAATGGGGGAGAATGCTGGATGGAGGGGTATACAGGGAGGAGGGGAATAAAGGAGAGAAGAAAAAATGGCACAACTGTAACAGCATAATCAAGAAAATAGATTTAAAATAAAATTGGTATATTTTTTAAAAAGGGACCTCTTTGAGGTGACATTTCAGCAAAAAATGGAAGGTCTTGGAGGCAAGACACAGATAGGTCTAGGGAAGACCATTTTGGAGAGACTCAGCGGGTATAAAGGCTCTGGTGTAGAAGCCTGCCTATTCTATTTGTGGAGGCCAGATCATAGAGGGCCCTGTAAGGACTTTGGCTTTACGCAGGTAGGAGGAGCAATTTATCTGTGACATGATCTGACTTTGTTCCACCCAGGCCAGTCTAGCTGCTGCACTGAGAAGAGGAACAAGTGCTAAAACATGAAAGCCAATAAAACAGGTGAAATGTGATGTTGACTTGGACCAGGGTGGTAATAGAAGCGGCTGGATTCTGGATATTTTTTGAAGGTAGGAACAAAAGAATTTGTTGACAGATTCATTCTGTGACTATGTGCCTGACACACTATAGGAGCTCTATAATATTGCTGAAAGAATGAATTAATGAAATTTCTGATCTTAACCATTGCATATTTCCTTTAATAACAACCTCAGTGTAACTGTTGAATTCCATGCAGAACAACAAAGTAAACAGGTGATTTAAAGGCCTCAGAGCTGGGGCTTCATAAATATAAACTCTGCAATATTGAGTATGTTATCCAACTTTTCTGCTTTTTAGCATCTGTAAAATGTAGTATCTATTTCATAAGGCAATGGAGAAAATAAAAATATCTGTTTGAGTAAAACACATTATAAATTATAAAGTACTGTACAAATCTCAGCTATTGTTGAAGACTTGGCTTCTAACAAGAAAACAATCTTCACACTTGACTCTAAAATCATTTGATCTATCTTTTCATAAAATTATTTATCCACCAGTGCCTTTGTTATATATATGTACCAGAGCTAGGTAAGAGAGAGTTAAATTCAAGATAAAGATCATTCATTTAAAATTCCTCAGCTTTCATCCTCTGCCAAGATGGAGGTGTAGGTGGAACCACCTTGCCTCTGTGCACAACCAAATCTAAGAACAACTATTTTTAACAACAATAAACACAACCAAGCCACACAGAAAATCGACAATACGGAGTCCGAAGACAACAAAATGCTCAGCTAAACCGGTAAGAGGAGTGAAGCCAGCAGTGGAGCAGGTTGGCAAGAAAAAATCCCCGAACGGGTGCTGCGCGGTGCGCAAGCAGCCAAAAGCGCAGATCGCAGGCTAGCTACAGGAGCACACAAGGAAGAGGCGCGGCGGGCTGTCTGCGGTCGGTTGCGCATCTGCGTGCAGATAAACCAGTGAGGAGGGGAGCCTGCGCGGGGCAGCAGGCTCGCACAATTCCGATCGGATAAACAGGCCAGGGGCGAGTGGTGTGACTGGACGGACTGGGCTAGCGGAGAGGACTGCCATTGCTCCCTCTCTGACCACGCCCCCACACGCAGCGTCACAAACCAGCGACCTGGGTGGCCCCATCCTGGTAAACAACTAAGGCTTCGCTCTGCTTACTTAATGACCCGAATAGACCAAAAATGGCTCTAGCACAACTCAGAGCCCCAGAACCGATCGATCTAAGCAATGAAGAAATAGCCAGTCTTTCAGATGCACAGTTCAAAACACTGGTTATCAGGATCCTTACGGAACTGGTTGATTTTAGTCACAAATTAGAGAAACATATGGAAGCTAAACTAATTGAAATGAATGGTAATACAAAGGAAACCAATAGTAATGGAAAGGAGATTGGGACTCAAATCAAGGGAGTGGACCAGAAGGAAGAAAAAAAGATCAAACAGAAAAGAATGAAGAAATAAGAATTCAGAAAAATGAGGAGAAGCTTAGGAACCTCCAGGACATCTTTAAACGTTCCAACATCCGAATTATAGGGGTACCAGAAGGGGAAGAGTCACGAGTGGAAACCTTATTTGAACAAATAATGAAGGAGAACTTCCCCATTCTGGCAAAGGAAATAGACTTCCAGGAAATCCAGGAACCTCAGAGAGTCCCAAAGAAGTTGGACCCAAGGAGGAACACACCAAGGCACATCATCATTACATTAGCCAAGATTAAAATGAAGGAGAGAATCCTAGAGGCAGCAAGAGCTAAGGGGACAGTCACCTACAAAGGAGTCCCCATCAGACTGTCAGCTGATTTCTCAAAAGAGACCTTACAGGCAAGAAGGGGCTGGAAAGAGGTATTCCAAGTCATGAAATCCAAAGACCTACAACCAAGATTGCTCTACCCAGCAACGTTTTCATTTAGAATGGAAGGACAGATAAAGTGCTTCTCAGATAAGATCAAATTCAAAGAGTTCATCATCACCAAGCCCTTATTATATGAAATGTTAAAGGGACTTACCTAAGAAAAAGAAGTTAAAGAAACATGAACAGTGAAAGGACAGCAAACTCACAGTTATTAACAACCACACCTAAAGCAAAAGCAAACTAAGAGGACAGCTAGATCAGGAGCGGAACCATAGAAATGAAGATCACATGGAGGGTTGGAACAGGGGAGTGGGAGGAGGAGAAGGGGGAGAAGGTACAGAAAATAAGTAGCATAGACAGTAGATAGAAGGGGTATGCAGGGTGGAGGGGAATGGAGGGGGGGGAATAGAACAAATGTAATGGCATAATCAATAAAAAAGTTAAAAAAAAATTCCGCAGCTTTCTCTATTCTGGGTCAAATCATATTGATTCTTTAAACTTTTCAACATGTTCTACTGTCTAGAACTTTGAAGCCTCCTTTCGAAGATGAGAAGCATCAATAGATAATACACTTCCAACATTTCATGTTATTTTTCTAATAGACTCTCAAGTCTATAACATAAGCCTTTGATTACATCTACCTATGTTATGATACTAAGTTAATCTGAACACGACTGTCTTACATTACATGAGTCAAATGACTATAGTCATTATTATGTAAAGTCTTGAGTTTGTTACATTTTATCCTTTAATCAAAAAATTTTCATTCCGCCAAGATGGACGCATAGGTGGATGTGCCGTGCCTTCTCACACAACCAAGTTTAGAGACAACTAAATATTAGCAACAGAAAACACAGCCAGAACATGGAAAATTGAACTTTTCGGAAGTCTGTTAACAAAAAATTCTTCAGCCTGACCGGTAAGGGGCGAAACCAGCGGCTGGTGAAGCGGGATTGCACAGGAGGACTCAGTCAGACGGACTCAGGCACGCGGAATCCAGGCACAGGGAACCCAGGTGCAGGGTTAGACCTAGTGAGCGACCGAGAGAGGACCGTGGAGGAGACAGCGGGGGAGCGGGGCTGCGTGTTGACTGTGGTCGCGCATTTGTGCGAGGGTGGACAGGCGACGGAGTGGGCGGTTGGACCGGACCAAAGCCCGGTGGATCCCTGTGGCAAGCGGCTGGGAGAGTGACGCCATTTCCCTGCTCTGACCCCACCTCCACATACAGCGTCATAACCCAGCAACTCTGAGTGGCCCGGCCCTGGTGAACCACCTAAGGCGCTGATCCTCACCCAGCTGTGAGAAACAGCAGAGGGGGTCGCCATTTCCCCGCTCTGACCACGCCCCCACATACAGCGTCACAACTCAGCGACCTGGGAGTCCAAGGCGCTGCTTCTCACACTTAAAGGGCCAGAACAGACCAAAAATGTCGCAAGAAGATCTCAAAGCCCCAGAGCCCATAGATCTAAGCAATGAAGAAATAGCAAAACTCTCAGACGCAGTTTAAAACACTGGTCATCAGGATCCTCACAGAACTGGTTGATTATAGCCACAAATTAGACAAATATATGAAGGCAAAACTAATTGAAATGAATGGAATTGCACAGGACACCAATAGCAATGAAAAGGAAACTGGGACTCAAATCAATGGAGTGGACCAGAAGAAAGCAAATAATGGCCAAACAGAAAAGAGTCAAGAAGCAAGAATTTAAAGAAATGAGGAGAGTCTTAGGAACCTCCAGGACATCTTTAAACGCTCCAACATCTGAATTATAGGGGTACCAGAAGGGGGAAAGGCACAGCCACCAGTGGAAAACTTATTTGAACAAATAATAAAGGAGAATTTCCCCAATCTGGCAAAGGAAACAGACTTCCAGGAAATGCAGGAAGCTCAGAGAGTCCCAAAGAAGTTGGACCCAAGAAGGAACACACCAAGGCACATCATAATTACACTAGCCAAAATTAAAATGAAGGAGAGAATCCTAGAGGCAGCAAGAGCTAAGGGGACAGTCACCTACAAAGGAGTCCCCATCAGACTGTCAGCGGATTTCTCAAAAGAGACCTTACAGGCAAGAAGGGGCTGGAAAGAGGTATTCCAAGTCATGAAATCCAAAGACCTACAACCAAGATTGCTCTATCCAGCAAAACTTTCATTTAGAATGGAAGGACAGATAAGGTGCTTCTCAGATAAGATCAAATTCAAGGAGTTCATCATCGCCAAGCCCTTATTATATGAAATGTTAAAGGGACTTATCTAAGAAAAAGAAGTTAAAGAAACATGAACAGTGAAAGGACAACAAACTCACAGTTATTAACAACCACACCTAAAATGAAAGCAAACTAAAAGGACAGCTAGATCAGGAGTGGAAACATAGAAATGAAGATCTCAAGGAGGGTTAGCAACAGGGGAGTGGGAGGAGTAGAAAGGGGGAGAAGGTACAGAAAATAAGTAGCATAGACAATAGATAGAAAATAGATGGGGGGGGCAAGAATAGAATATAGAATGGAAAAATATAGAATCTAAAGGACTTGAGACACATGGTCATAAATTAAAGGGGGGGTAATGGTGGTGATGGGGGGGTAGGGTGGAGGGGAATGAAAGGGGGAATAGAACAACTGTAACAGCATAATCAACAAAAAAATTTAAAAAAAAAATTTCCAAACCTCAGAGTTGAAATTGGTTGATACTTGTTGTCTTGGATCATCTCTGCCTTTGCCACTTTTCTGTGTAGATTTAATAAAACCAGGTGGTAATGCAGGACCTATTATAGGCCTAAAAAATAAAATGTACTTTATTATTTCCTCTGATTTTAAAAAGCAGTTTTCAGAATAAAATTCACAATAATAATACAAAGCCAGATAATAAAAAATGTTGGAGATAAGAATTTTATTTAACATATTATTTTTATTCTATAACCTAGTATTTTCCCACTTAATATAAAAAATCTAATTTTTGGATTTTTACTTTCTATTTGTTAGTTAATGATTACATACTAATCCAGTAATTCTCAACCTTTATGTCAGTGGTGCACATCTACTTCCTAAAAGAACTATGTTAAGGAAAAAATGGTAATTAAAAACTAAATCGTTATTATGGACTAAAGCCTATAAAGATGTTTTTCTATTTTGTGCCTTAGTTTTCAGTTTTGATATTCATTGTCCATTGCTACCTTAGGGGCATTATAATTATAGTCAGAACTACTTAAGTATAAATTGAATTTGAAGGACACCTACAGCACATGCATATAACAGATGTCAGCAATGTATGTTTACGTGTGCTAATAAGGTATGAAAATCTAAGCTTTATCCTCAATAACAATCCAAAAATGATGTGGAGGTGTACAAGAATAAAAACAGTTAACATGAGAAAAAGGAAAAGGTGCTGTGCACTTCAACTACTCCATCTTTCTGTTTCCATAAAATAACCCTACCCAGTATAAGTCACTCAATTTTCTAGGTAAGCAAAATCATACTCAAGGATAACACAAACTAGTAAGTGGCAGAGCTGGAGTATGAACCCTAGTCTACTTGATGAAAAGTTCATTTTCTTTTAAGCTTCCCTATTCACATTCTGAGGGAACTGTCATCAATCCAGAAAAAAGAGTGCCTAAATTCTGGATCTTAAAAAAAGAAAACTTCCGGGCTAGTGTAGCTCAGAGGATTGAGCGTGGGCCTGCGAACCACACGATTGCAGTTTGATTCCCAGTCAGGGTACATGTCTGGGTTGCAGGCCAGTTCCCAGCAGGGGACTCACGAGAGGCAACCATACAATGATATTTCTCTCCTCTCCTTCCCTTCCCCTCTAAAGATAAATAAATAAAATCTTTTTAAAAAAGCTAAAAAGAGTATAAATAATTTTTAAAAAAGAAAGCCTTATTTTGTATAGAGAAAAAATAAGCAAAAAGGTATTTTCTACACTTTCATACTTTTAAGTTCCTTTATTCTTTCTTTCATACCAGTGTTCTTCCCAGAGATGTCACTGTGCCAGTATTACCAACCAAGATGGTATTGAAGTCCTGAGCTCAATTTCCCAGATTGCATTCTATTCATTAAAACCTTACAGACAGGCTTCCTGGCAGAGGAAAAACAGTTGTTAAAGTCAAGTCTGAGTTCTGATGCTAGCCATTTCATAACCTGCTGTCTTGATTCATAAAACTTGTTTGAACAAAAACAATTTTGTAAATAAAAAGGAAGTTTGGCACTGTCAGAAAGATCAAATTAACTGTCATTAGATAGAAGAAAGTACTACATGGGTTTTTTTTCTGAGTACAGTTTTCTTTAGCAGATCTACAAATAAAAATTGCAGTTCAAGCCCTGGCTGGTGTAGCTCAGTGGATTGAGTGCGGGCCTGTGAACCAAAGGGTCACTGGTTCAATTCCCAGTCAGGGTATATGTCTGGGATGCAGGCTACGTTCCCAGTAGGGGGCATGCTAGAGGCAACCACACATTGATATTTCTCTCCCTCTCTTTGTCCCTCCTTCCCCTCTCTCTGGAAGTAAATGAATAAAATCTTAAAAAAAAAAAAAAAGAAGAAATTACAGTTCAATTCTCTGGCCTCAGGGTATTAGTAAAGATAAAAGTAGTGGTACATGACATTTTAAAATATAGTAAGGGAATATAATCATGACATTTTATGGCTGTATATGAAGTTTCTGCCTACATTATATGCTACCACCTATTTGTTTCACATATATTTTATTATTGCAATATATAATTCTAAAGAAGAAACTGTTATACATCTAATAATTTATTTTCTTGAAAGGAATATTATATCCTAAGCAAATTTTCTACAAAGAGCCAGGTGGGAAAATTTAGGCTTTGAGGGCTATGTTTGGGTCTTGTTGCATATGTATTTTTGATTTTCTAATGACTCTTTAAATATCATCCTTAGCTTAGGGGCCATACAAAAACAGACAGTAGATTGTCGATCCTTGTTACTTCCATAAGTTGGGAGTTGACAAATATGGTGATAAACTGAATATAAAATGTATAACAGTCTTTTTTTTTTTTTACTTTTTCTTACATATTGGATATATGCTATGAATTATAAACAATTTGATGTGCAATTTCATATTCATCATTTAAAAATTTTATAAGTCCAAGAAGATAGGAATCAGTATTTACTATGTGCTTACTCTGTGCCAGGCACCACACATACTGTGTGTGTATAAATATGAAATTAAAAAGTCTGAATTAAAAGTCAAATATCAGGATTCAAGGTCTTAGGTCTACCACTTACTGTGTGTGCAACCTTATCTGTTTACAAAAGGGGGAAAGGATAATGTTCCACTCAGCCTACCACAGAACACTTGTGAGTGTCAAACAGAAGATGTGGAAGTTTTATAAACTATGAAAATGTCATTAACATGTATATAGTTATTTTTATTATAATTATTTTTCTTTTTTTTGCCCTGGCTGATGTATATCAGTGGATTGAGCACAGGCCCGCGAACCAAAGGATCGTGGTTTGATTCCCAGTCAGATCACATGCCTGGTTTGGAGGCCAGTTCCCAGCAGGGGACGCACGAGAGGCAACCACACATTGATATTTCTCCCCCTCTCTCCTTCCCTTCCCCTCTAAAAGATAAATAAATAAATCTTTTTTTTAAAGCTTTTAAAAATAATTATTTTCCTTTTTAAAAATTAATTAATTTTTTAAAGATTTTTATTTACTTTTAGAGAAAGAAGAAGGGAAGGAGAAAAAGAGGTAGAGAAACATCAATGTGATTGCCTCCCTCGTGCCCCCTACTGGGGACTAGGCCAGCAACCCAGGCCTGTGCCATGACTGGTAATTGAACCTGCCACCCTTTGGTTGCAGGCCCACACTCAATCCACTGAGCTACATCACCCAGGGCTATAATCATTTTTCTTAAAATGAAGTGATTATTTAGACATTTATTTAAATAATTATTTTTATTATACGAATTCCAAATGTCATATAAACATATAAGTGAAAAAAAAAATTTCAGACAACTCTTGGATGAATTAGTAGACCCAAGTTGAAATACTTAGAAAAGACTGGCCTGAAATATTATATATTATACCTCAGAGGAGAATCATCCTGCTTTTTAAATCCAGGAGGAAGGGCTGGTCCAAAAAATCCTTCATCATCATCATCATCTTCACCTTGATTTCTCTTCTGTTTTCTGGAAACACAGTAGTGTAATTTTATGCATATATGTCAACATGTTTTCCATAGAAATTTCAATTAAAAAAAATTTTTTTTCAATTACGTTTAGAGAGAAGGGAAGGGAAGGAGAAAGAGAGGAAGAGAAACATCAATGTGTGGTTGTCTCTCACATGCCCCCTACTGGGGATCTGGCCTGCAACCCAGGAATGTGCCCTGACTGGGAATTGAACTGGTGACCCTTTGGTTCCCAGCCCACGCTCAATCCACTGAGCTACACCAGCCAGGGCAGAAGTTTCAATTTTTAACTTCAACTAATTGTATAGACACTGAAGCAATAAATTAACCTTACTGAATAAGAAAAAACAAACACCACAATAAGTCTTTTACTAATATTCTCCTGGAATTTATTTTTCACCTAAAATAGAGATTAGTTACTTTTTTTAGAGCAGTAATGTATCAATTTTCTACATTTTTTGTGATAGTAAAGATTCCACTCAATGAAGTTTCAAATAGTAAACTGCTTGCTAGATGTTTTTTGAGCCAAAAAGTTTACGACTTTGGCTTTTAATCTCATTTAAGGAAGGATTTTTATGTTGCTATTTCTATTTCAATCTTTAAAATGCATCAAAAAATCCTTCCTACTCAATAGTAAACAAAAATTCGACATCTTACTAACATGGGCTTGTAGTAAGGCTACGTTAGAAGGAAATCGTTTAACTTAAAAACAAACAGTGCATATGTAATTTAAAAAAATATATGCTATGGTTTATTTAGAACAGTCACTTTAATAAAACCTTAAGGAAAAAATTTATAAGAATTTATCAAAACACTAGATATTTCCACATCTATGTTCTACTAGAATAAATTTCTTTGTAATAAGTATAGTGTATAAAGAAATGTCGCACGAAAAGATTTCTTCCTGTGCTGCATAAATGCAGATGTGATATCCCTGTTCTAGAGATCTGTTCTAGCCCATGAATACTAGAGGTTTGAAGCCTGGATTAAGAAAGTGACTGACCTTGCAGGTGGTCCGCTGTCGTCTTCTTCGGATTCTTGATTTCCTCCTTCATACAAAGAACTACTGTCCTCATCACTGTCTGATGATTCTGAACTACTGCTTTTATAATTAGGAGGTAGAGCTGGTCCTGCAACTAAAGATTTCTCGTGTATGTCATTACTAGCCACAACTACTACAACAACCCCCTAGTTGACATTTTATACTTTCCTTTTTGAACTCACAGTACTGGCTGGATATCATTTATTATGGAGTTTAATCTCATTTACTCCTATTTTGTGTATGGTGGTTCAGTCTTTCCAACGCTAGGAAGGCAGAAATCATGTCTTACACAGTATAACTGTGAGAATCACAAAAAAATTAATACCCAAACTCATTCAACCATGATAGAATGGAACTTTCCTTGCTAAAATAACTTTCCTTGTTCTATTCCCCCCCTTCATTCCCTTCCACCTGGCACACTCCCTCCCCCACCATTCCCCCCCCTTTAGTTTATGACCACGTCTCAAATTCTTTAGATTCTAGATTTCCCATACTATTCTTGCCCTCCCCCCTATTTTCTACCTACCATCTATGCTTATTTTCTGTACCTTCTCCCCCCTTCTCCTCCTCCCACTCCCCTGTTACTAACCCTCCATGTGATCCTCATTTCTGTGGTTCTGCTCCTGATCTAGCTGTCCTTTTAGTTTGCTTTTGTTTTAGGTGTGGCTGTTAACTGAGTTTGCTGTCCTTTCACTGTTCATATTTTTTATCTTCTTTTTCTTTGATAAGTCCCTTTAACATTTCATATAATAAGGGCTTGGTGATGATGAACTCCTTGAATTTGATCTTATCTGAGAAGCACTTTATCTGTCCTTCCATTCTAAATGAAAGCTTTGCTGGATAGAAGAATCTTGGATGTGGGTCCTTGCCTTTCATGACTTGGAATACTTCTTTCCAGCCCCTTCTTGCCTATAAGAAATCAGCTGACAGTCTGATGGGGACTCCTTTGTAGGTGACTGTCCCCTTATCTCTTGCTGCTTCTAGGATTCTCTCCTTGATTTTAATCTTAGCTAATGTAATTATGATGTGTCTTGATGTGCTCCTTCTTGGGTCCAACTTCTTTGGGACTCTCTGAGCTTCCTGGATTTCCTGGAAGTCTATTTCCTTTGCCAGATTGGGGAAGTTCTCTTTTATTATTTGTTCAAATAAGTTTTCCACTTGCTCTTTCTCTTTCCCTTCTGGTACCCCTATAATTCCGATGTTGGAGCGTTTAAAGATGTCCTAGAGGTTCCTAAGCCTCTCCTCATTTTTTTGAATTCTTGTTTCTTCATATTTTTCTGTTTGGTCATTTTTTTGCTTCCTTCTGGTCCACTCCCTTGATATGCAATTCCTGACTAGTTAGGGGCACTGACCTCTTTTCCCTTAGACTGTCATATTTTTTAAAGAATGACAACAGCCAACACAATAATAGCCATCCAATGTGAATGAATCAAAATTATACTTTTTGTTAGATGAGCAAAAAATATATTTTTTGGTGTGGAGAATTTTAGTAATTAGTTTATATGTGCCATGAGATGAACAAGGTTGAAAATTGCTGCTCTAGGTGGAAACGTGGCCTCTGGGTAATCAAAGAACCAATGTCAGACTAAGCAATGGGAGAGTTACTCTTTTAGCTATATTCTTTTCCAACTCTGGTGTCAGTCCTAGCCTACAAATCAGAACAAATATGAAAGGAGATAGATAATGCACAGAGGTGATAGGAACCGCCCTGCCTGGTTTCAGAAGTTATAAACCCCTCATGGCTAAGGCTGAGTGAGCGACCTTCAGACTATAAACCACTAAGGAGACAAAGCTTATCTCCCTGGCAGGAGTGCTGCTTCTGCTCCTTTTTTCATAACTGGCCCCCAATGCTTGATCAATTAGCCAATGACGGGTAAGATTCCCCAAGGGGGAAATGACCTAAGACAGTCATGATCAAGTGGAGGCCTCAGGGATGGACTTGGGGGGGTTACAGAGAAAGGGGGTGATGGACCCTTGCTTCTCCGCTTTGATGAAGCCTGACTCCCCTGAATCTGTAAGAAGTCTCTGAAAATTCCTTGGCTATCTACCTCCTGTGCCTGACTTAACCCTGAAACAATGACAGAGGGCAGTGCAGCCCTGTGCTGGAAAGGTCGGGCTCCCCGGATGATCAGACCTGAGAGAGGAGATGTAAAATCCTGTGAAGTCTGCTTCGCTAAGAATGCTCTTAGTTAAATGACAAAGGCCTGAGCAGGAAATGAGTTTGTTGCCCAGTTTTGTAGCCTTTTAGCTGATAGACCCTGACTCAGAAGAAGCCCTCATAGTTCTTTGTATGCTGTCTACTATTTGATCCTTACTGCCTGACAATGATCAATGAGCTGTACCTGTATTCCTGCTCAAATTAAACCCAAGGAAAGCCTGTCTAGGCAAGGGTCAGACACTCTCTCCTTGAGAGGGTGGTCAAGCTTCTCTGCCCCCTTGAGGGAGTAGCCGGGCCGTCCCTTTTCCTCCACAGGAATCGGTAGTCCGTGTGAATTTGTCTCATATCTCATCTGTGACACCAAGGGCACCTCAAGCTTGCATTCCGCGTCATAGAGGAGTCTGAGAAGAATTTATGAATTGCCTACTATGTGTTAAGGCCAGAAGACCACAGTGCAATGGTGGAGACAAGCCAACAAACTATTAAAAAATACTGTATTAAATACATGACGTATTTAAGTAGGAATAAAACCCCATGGGTAAAGAAGAAGGTATGACAATGTTTGAGAGAGTTTGGGAAAGGCTTCACTGAGGTGACATTTAAATTGGGCCCTTAGGGATGTAGCAGTCTGTCAGGTGTGTCAGGAAGTAGTGAAGCCAGAAGAAGCTTTTCTAAGGAACTGTCAGAAATTCTAATTGGTTTGAGCTCTGAGCTGTTGTGTCAGATGCAATGACATAACTAAAAGCTAGGAAGGCAGGTCAGGGTACAGAGCAAAGCATCTTCTCCAAGAGCCAGGCATTGTATATCAAAAGGCAATCAGACACAGAGCACCGGATTCATTCTACATAGGGCTCTCCCACTTAACTAGCTGTGTGATCTGGGCAACAGCCTGAGCCTCCACGTCCCCAGTTATAACAAGGAAATATGAACAAAAAAAGGGGCTACACACTAACAGTGACACACTCAGTGACCAAAAGTAACCACACAGGTCTGATCACAATTTCCCAATGGTGAGTTGTTACACCTCAGGCCTAGCAAAGGTCAATGCTTACCTTAAGTGAGCCATGCCCATCGTTCTTAGGCATCTAGAATACCATAACTTTAAAATGTTAGAGTAACTTTCTAGATCTCTCAAAGGCACAACTGCAGGCACCAGAGCACAGGACCACCAGAAAGTACAGAACCCCTCACTGTTATTGGCTCCTCCAATACTATGGTTTTTTTTTTTTTTTACTGTAAATGTTAATTAACAATACTGTTAACAACTCAGCGATATAAAATAAGTATGTGTTTCTTCACTTTGCTTTTTATTCACTCCTAGAGATTTCCCCACTTTGCTCCCCATATCTCACCCTTAATCTACCACCACCCGATTTCAGGTAGCTTCCTTACATTTTCACCTTTGATTATAAATACATAAAAGGAACTGAAAACCTGCCATTCTTCGTTCTCAATCAGTTGAGATCTTGCTTCAGGACATGTTCAGAAATATTTGGCTCAAATAAACGCTCCTAAAACTTGTCTATAGGTTTGGACGTTCTTTCCTCGACAGCAAGAATTATCTCTACCTTACACAGTTGCTAGAAAAATTAAACGACTGAGCGTGTATGGACAGTTTCGCACAGCGTTTAGCCCATTTAATGCTAAATGGGAACACATCATCATTGTAATAATTAACAAGCCAAAAGTTGTTTCGGAGGTCTCCATGGCCTCCTCCCCCACTGCTAAGGCCTGGGAAAGGAAAGTTAGGTTGGGTTGCCCGCGGCCACACCCCACTTCCCAGTCATCCAGGCCTTAAAGTTCTACTCAGAGAGCAAGGCCGGCCCAGAGAAGGGGCAGGAAGGCCTGGCAGGCAGGGCAGGCACCGCGGCTTACCCGGGCTAGGGTCCCGCTCCTTGTCCTCTGCCGTCCCAAAGTCCTTGAAGCCGGGCGGCAGCGCCGGCCCGATCAGATCCCTCGCCATGCGCAGCGGCGGATATTGATAACGCCTGCAAATACATCCACACAAATGTAACCCCAAAGCAGCCCGCGACCCGTCGCAAACGCAGGAAGTTATTCCGGCGCTGACCAATGACACTTCAGCCTGTGGTTGGCTGATCCCTGGGAATTTGTGGTAACGGAAGTGACGCATTAGGCAGGTTCCACATTTGCTTCCTCGCTTCCGTACTTGGCAGGCGGCATGGCAGAGTCGGCGGGTGGCTTTGTGGCTGCCTCGGGGTGGCTTTCAGCTCCGGAGCTGATTCCTACGTTGGGGCGTCTGAGCGACACAGCCCCGCTGCCGCCCAATTGGATGCTCTGGGCCATGTTGCCACCGCCTCCACCCCCTTCGTCGCCTCCCGCAGGAGGGTCGCAACCTTGCTCGGAGCAGCCCCCGGCGGTCACCGGGGCACTACCCGTCTTCGACAGCCAGATTCTTCCGGGGGCTCAGTCCCCCTTCGACACCCAGTCCCGCCTCGATTCGCAGCCTCAGGTCAACGGCCAGCCTTCCTGGGGTTCCCAGGCTTCGACATCATGGCCCTGGAGACAGTCTCCTGGTAGTTTCCTTTGGCATCAGAAAGCCCACGACACTCCGGGTAGGCTGTTACTCCTCTCCGTACCACGCCCCCATTTACTTTTCTTTTCCTTTTCCCGCTCCAGTTTTTCTTTCCCTCTCCACTGAGGATTTTGCGCTGCACTCTTGGAGTCTGTTCATTAATGTCTCACAATTTGAGAAGAATGTTTTTCGCCCTTTCCTCCGATTTAGCGGTTATTTATTGAATTCAACTATGTGTTAGGAGTGGGAATATCGTATGAACAAAACATACGAAGATTTTTACCTTTATGAAGCTAAACATCTGATGTAAGAAGACTGAAACTGTGAGTGGTGTGGACAGAATGAAGATAATGAGTGGTATGGAGGGAGATAAAGCACAGCAGAGTGATATGTAGTACACTTTTAAATGTTAGTGTGAGTTATAAGATAGGTGACATTTAGGCCAAGACTTCAGGGAGGTGAGGAATCAGGTCTGTGGATTCAATGTAGGGGAATAAAGATAAGGCAGAAGAAATGGCAACCGCGAAAGCTTTGAGGCAGGAGCTATAGATCAGAATGGAAGCCAGCATGGCTAAAGAGGACTGGGCCACGAGTAGTGTTGTAGAAAATTGGGGAAGAGGGCAGACCGTTGAGGGCCTTGTAGTTTGATGGGACTTTGGTTTTGATACTGCAGGGGAGAGACATGATTTGATACATGTTTTTAAAGGATTAATGTGGCTACCAGTGGGAAGTGAATGGAAGGGAGGCCAGTTACGAAGTTACTGCAGTTTTCTAGGTGAGATAGAGTGGGGAGTTGGACCAGAGATGAGAAATAGTTGGATTCTACATATATTTTGAAAGTAGGGCAGGGCCAAAATGATTTACTGAAGGATCAGATATGGGGTGTGAGGTAAAGAGGAGAGAAGATTAGTTTAAATGTTTTGCCAAACAAATGGAAGGATGCAGATAAAGCAGATTTGAAAAGAAGACCAGGAGTTGAGTTTGATATATGTGTGTCAAATATCAATAGAAATGTTAAATGGGCTGTTAGCTATGTTGTACTTCAGGTGAGATTTGTGGCTGGGTGTTATCAGCATATAGATCATACTTAAAATCTTGAGATTGTTCACCATTCTCTTGCATAAGATTCAGTTTAGATGAAATTGAATATAAGTCAGTGTTTACCAATTAAGCCAATTAAGTCAATTAAGCCAAATGCTGAGGGTATGAATGTTCCTGAGGCAGTACTAAGTTAGTTGAGATGGGTTCATAAATGTAAATAACAATACAGTGAGAGTGGTAATGGAGATATGTAAAAAGTGCCTTCATAGTTTTGAGGAGTTGGGAACAGCTTTTGGACTAGTGTCTTGGAAATTGTTTAAAAAGAGATAACTTTTTAGGCACAGGCAAAGAGGTGTCACTATAAGATGAGTTCTGAAGATTGCCGTATTCTACTGTGACTGAAGCAGAGTATGTGGAAGGTACGGGGAAAGAGTAAGAAAATAAGCTGGGATCTCAATGAGGCACTCTAGGAAGCCATCTGCAGATTTTGAGCAGGGCTGTGACAATTGGAGGATTGTTCTTGTGATGTCAGGGCACAGGGTCTGTTGGAAGAGAGGACTTTAGAAACTGGAAAACAGTTGGGAGGCCATCACAGTAGATCAGGGTTTCAGATTTGGATCATGGCAATAAGAAAGGAAAAGGATTTGAGAGAAAAATGTGTTTCACAGGGTTGTTTTCCTGGTTGTTTTCAACATAATAAAATTGATGTTGAAAGAGCTGTATTAGGGGTTTTACTGTTTATTGATAAATTTCTACTGTTTGAAACAACTACAGGAAATTTTATCAGATTAGCTTGTTCATGGACACTTAATCTCACCACTATGTATTAATTTGAAAAATGCTTTCTTGGTAGACTACTCTTAATCTTTTATAATTGTTCAAGCAGTTTTTACTCAAGTATTTGTGACATGCTATAGCAAATAAAAATTTAAATAATTGTTTAGTTGTAAACATTTATGGATCTCTTTTTGTTTTTCAGTTAAACATTCTTATTTTCCACAAAAATATGATGCAAAGCTTACTGACTTCAGCTTCCCTCCCAGTAGAAAACATAAAAAAAAGGTATTTTCGAAGATGTTCTTGAATGTAGCACTTTGGTCCCAATGTTACTCTTCCTTATCTTATGCTTCTATAATAACTCTCAGTGTTTTGCATCCATTATTGACACAGTGGAGCCTTGCTATAATAGGATCTTTAGGAAATCTTAGCTGTAAGTGAAAATTTCAAGGGAAATCTTTTTGAGAAATAAATGGAGAAATCATAGAAAAAAGAAACATTGAATTAATTTCAATATAGTATCAGGAGTAAGTATTATTGAAAATTATAATTACAGATAAAGATGTTTTTAAACCTCAGTGGAGTGAAAAATAACACATAAATTATATATGTATATATTACTAGAAGATTGGGAGAAGGGATAAAGGTCTTTTCTATATTTTTAAAGGAGGAACAACTCTGGGTTATATTGAGAAGTGAAATTTAAAATGAGGTTATTTTATCTGATGTAGTTCATAATCTGGTCTTTCACCTTTTAAAATATGTAAATAATGTCATTAATTTAGAATGAGTTGAGTGAGATTATTTTGGCGTCAAAATATTTTGTTAATACCTAATATTAACAAAATACTGTGAAATCGTACTATATTTATTAATATCTCTCAACATTAAATATTTCCTATGGAGTTTATCAATGTCTAAGCATAATATAACATTGGGAATAAAAAAATAATTGATCCTTACCTAAATACTTCTTTATCTCCTTCTGTAGTTTTTTATATACTTATATTTACATATATATACACATAGGTTTTTTTGAAAGATGAAATGCTGTTTTTACACCAAATGTTTATTTTTAGATGGTCTTGATACATGTTCTTTAATTAGATCACCACTTTCCAAGCTATTCACTGTTTATGTTAGCTCTACTCAGATTTAAAAATTTTTGTTGTGCCTAGCTTTTTCTAATATAGTTGCTTAAAATAAAAGAAAAAAGAAGAGACAGAATTATCTCTTCATTAGTAATGTCTTCAGGAGTTTCCCCTACATATAAGGGTCATGTGAAAAATCAAAGTATGTATTGCTAGAAGGATACTTATGTTTTTATTATTGATTAAAGATTTTCCACCAAAAGCCTAACACGTCTTTATTCTTATTTGCAGAAAAGAAAAGAACCCGTTTTTCACTGTTTTTGTGATACCTGTGATCGTGGTTTTAAGAATCAAGAAAAGTATGATAAACATATGTCCGAACATACAAAAGTAGGTTTTCTTGCTTATCCTGTGATTTATATAGGAAAATGGATATATTTGGTAGAAATTCTGAGCCTCTTCTCCTTAAAAGTTTATAGTCCATAAAAATGTTTGATGACCTGATAAATTGGGACCCTGGAATTTTCAGTTTGAGGGTGGGGAGCCCACTGCTTCAGGAAGAGGTAAGATGGCAGCAAAGAAGGATAGTCTCACAGCTGTTAGTGTATGTGGGCCTCCTCTGCTTCATAACAGGGCTGGTTACCCCTCTAGTTGCTCTGTGCACCTTTGTAAGCTCTTTTCCCTGTAAGGCTCCTCTTGACTATATAACCACATCATGTAATTTGCCATGGCCCATTACTTTCTAAGGGTGGTCTGGACCTTATTAAGTACTTAAAATTTTTTTAACCAGCCCTGGCTCGCTGGCTCGGTTGGTTGGAGCATCATTCTGTTATACGAAAGTTGCAGGTTTAATCCCCATTGAGGGCACCTGCAGGAATCAACCAATGAAAGCATGAGAAAGTGGAACAGTGAATTAGTATTTCCATCTCTCTACCTTCCTCTCTCTCTAAAATCAGTTTAAAATATTTTTTAATCAGAATATTGGAGAAATAAAGTTATAAAAGAAAGTTCTTAGTTTGAAAAAGGTTTTCTTTAAGGTTATATTGATAGAAATGTCCCTCACTTTTAGAAATAAAGAACATTTTACAACATCTAAAGTTAATATGTATTACTATACTATATATTTTGAAAATGCCATTTCCTTTTAAATTCAACTCTGGAGTGACTTTTGTTTTACTATTGACATAACTATGCAGTGATAACACCACATAGATGGGGTAACTATGTAATATGACCACAGTATGTCTGTATATGTAGTTAATAGGGTATACTTAATATGGAAAAACATTGAATAGTCTTTTTTTGTTAACTCTTACAGTGTCCTGAAATTGATTGCTCTTTTAGTGCACATGAGAAGATTGTCCAGTTCCATTGGAGAAATGTAAGTTCCTGTGGGGTTTTTTCCATACATGTTCTTTTTCTTTCATTGATCTGTTATCTTCAACAGCTCTTCACTCACGTAGTCTAACAATAAGTAACATTCATCAGCGCTTTGTACTTTGAATGGCGTTTTTACATCTATTATTCAATTTTATCCTCACAAACCACTGTGTAAAGTAGATAGATATTGACCTCATTTAACTGATAAAATAGTGATTTGCCCAGGGTCTCTGAACTGATTCTTGCATTTGAAATTTCTTTTATTCAAAATTCTGTGGTTGTTCTTCAATACCATGCTGTTTCAAACTGATTTGTGTATTCATTATTTCTTTTGCTACCTCCCTCAATTTTGGTTGTTAGGCCATCAATTTGAATATTTAATGTCAATTGAAAAGTGGGTGATATATTTACTTTGTAACCAAAATTATATTACTCTTTTTTCCTTATCAATATTACTAATTTGAATATATGGGAAATTATTATTCTTTAAAGGAAAAATCATAGGATGGGTAAAACCTGTTTACTCATTTTAAACTTTTGGGTATAGCGTCTCCATTATCCCCCATAATGCTTGAGATTTAGTCTAAAGCATAAATATGCTTCCTGAAGCAGGCTTTTTTCCCTTAGATGCATGCTCCAGGTATGAAGAAGATCAAGTTAGACACTCCAGAGGAGATTTCGAGATGGAGAGAAGAAAGGAGAAAGTGAGTAAAGGGTCTAGAACCAGTGAAGTAACTATCTTTTACTGTGGCAAGGCTGAGTACATCCAAATAATGACTTTACTCAAGCTGCTACCTCTAGAAAATCATACGTTCTCTGTCTTCGAAGTTCTGCTCACAGCTTTAGCCCAGCTGAAATCCTGCCACCCTGAGAATAGTTTCATCTGCCTTCAGGACTATCTTGCCCTTCTTTGAATACAGTATCTGGTATCTTCTCTGCCTCTTTAACCCTTATTATAATCCTATTGATGAATTTTGTATATCTAACTTTTGAAAAAATTACATTATTATTATTCAATTACAGTTGTCTGCATTCCCACCACTACTTCCCTCCACCCCAGCCAATCCCACCTCCCTCCCTTGCATATGTAACTTTTTAAAAAAACTATTTATAGGTTCGACAAATGTAAGAACATCTTTTATATGGCTCTTTATATTCCATGGAGCCATAGACGTAAGGGATCTTATAAATGTTGATATATATAAATAGACCTTGGAAATATTTTTATTATGTGTGTAACTCTGTTTTAGTACATACAAGTAAGTGGTTGGAGAAATTCTTCTGAGACTCAATTTTTAATTCATGTTTTAAACTAAACCTTTTTTTTAAAGAAATGGGGCAGAAATGTGTTTTTCTGATTAATCATTATGGTTGTAGATTAGTAATATAACTAATACTGATTAAACTGCTGTGGTTTTAACATTAAATTCTGATTGCATTGAACAATCACCAAGACCAACCACATAGATTGTATTTGAATGCAACACTTTCTAAAGTAGCTTTCCCCATAGGAATGTGAACTATGCCCCCTTGTGGTGGTGTGCAACTAGTTAGTGCTTTAATGGAAAAAAATCGACTGGCTAGAGAAACTTAAGGAATTTATAGATGCAAGCTAACTTAGGTAGCATGTGTTTATATAAAGTCCCTGGCAGAAGACTGGTTTGATTTTCTAATGTTAGTGAGAAACCTCAGCAACCTTCATATTTATTTTAATGTACATTATGATATCTTTGAATAACTTGTCAGTAGTTTAGCTTGAATTAGAGGTAAACATTCAGTATTTGAAAAGGAAAAGATTTTACTATATATGGCCTAGATCACCAAAAGCAGATAGGAATAGACTCTTGCTTTTAATACTCTTTCTGTGAGTAGGATAAATATATGTAATGTGGCCATGAGACCATAAAAACCTGAAGCATTACCTTTAATCATGTAAGGATAATAATGTCTAGTCAAGGGGTACTTGTAGTCTTTGGAAGGCAGGCCATCAGTTTGTTTTGAAAGGCTTCTTATAAGAGGTGTAGTGCCTGCCCCATCCTCTCCACTTATTTTAAGACACACATATAGTGAAGTTCATCCCTTTTAATGCATAGTTGTGATAAATGTATATAGTTGTGTAATCACCGCATTGAAGATATAGAATAGTATTGTATCATGCCCCCA
The DNA here is from genome assembly GCF_021234435.1 of Artibeus jamaicensis. NCBI lineage: Eukaryota > Metazoa > Chordata > Mammalia > Chiroptera > Phyllostomidae > Artibeus > Artibeus jamaicensis. The sequence continues at coordinate 2,768,785 of NW_026521822.1, forward strand.
AATCCCCTCATGCCCTCTGTGGTCAGCTTCTCCCCCAACCTTGAGTCCCTGACTACCACTGATCTGTTTTCTGTTGTTATATTTGTACTTTTGCAGAATATCATATGAACGGAATCATATAGTCTATAGCTTTTGAGTCTGACTTTTTCACTTAGCACAGTGGATTTGAGATTCATGTCTGTTGTTCCATGCAGCAGTAGTTCATTCCTTTCTATTGCTTTTTTTCTGTCCTACATGGATGTCTCGTATATGACTGTACCATTTCCCAGTTTAGGGACATTTCGGATGTTTCCAGTATTAGATGATTACAGATAAAGCTGTCATAAATATCAGTGTACAGGTTTTTGTTCAGAGTACAGCATGGGTTTTTATTTGACTTGGGTAAATATCTAGGAGTGGTATTGGTTGGTCAATGATAAGCATATGTTTAACTTTAATAAACTGCCACAGCTTTAGGAGACGAGTTTTGAAATCAAGACATGCCTAGTTGGACATGGGAAACATTCTGTGACTAGGATGAAGTGATCCTTGCATCCATTAAGATTGTGCTCCAGTAAATGGAATAGCAACCTTACTATACTGTGGCTTATCATAAAGAGTGTTATTTTTCCAAAGTAGAAAAAGTTCAGAGCTACTGTTCCTGCTCAACATCACCATTAGGCACAGGTGCTCATGCTCCCTTGCTCTCTCTCGCTCTCCCGCGCTCTCTCTCTCTCTCTCTCTCGCTCTCGCTCTCTCGCTCACTTTCTCTTTTGTTGCTCCTTGGTCTGTGGTTTCATTTTCGTGTCCAGCAGAAGATTACTGCATATCCAAAAATTAAGCCTACAGTCTAGGCAGGAGGAAGAGAAAAAGGCGAAAGGCACACATAGCCAAAATTGCCCCTTTTTGTTGGGAAAATAGTAGCTTTGTATTCCAGGAGACTTCCATGTAGCTCTAATTGCAGTCAGTTGCTGGGCCACCTTTAGTGACAGCAGAGTTTATGGAATATCCCCAAACAAAATTGTTAAGGAAAGGCTACTCTGAGGTAGTAGCATTTACCTCAGAGCTTGGTGGGAAAGTTTAAAACTCCAAGTGGTATTTGGAAGCAGCACTATCCTGAATGAAGGATAGGCAAGCAAGTGTTTAGTATGTTTACTGGTTATTCTTTTTGTGTGCGATAGGTGGGAGCAAAGGGGAAAGAGAGTCTTGTTGTCGTTTCTAGAATGTAGGCTAAAGGTATGTCTATGACAGTGGGTTGAATAACTTGGAGGAAGACTGGGCAAATTCTGTGGATGGAATAAATGAGATTACAGGTTTGTGAAATTATGAAATGCTTAAAGAAAGTGAGGAAATTGGGTAAGGTTGACAATTTTGAATGAAGTGTATTTGTACCTAAAATACTGCTTTGTTAACACAGTGTTCTGGAATTATCTTCTGGTGCTTGCTGACTTCATCTGAAGTTCTTCTATGTCTTGTTTTTCCAGTTCTTGCTCTAACATATTTGTATATTATTTCTATAAGTATACTTTATTAATAAAAAGCATGAGGAACATTTCTTTTGGCACATTTGATAGCTACCTCAAAAATACACTAACGTTCTCTCCATTAACAGTGTTTTTAAAAACCTATCGTGAAAATACATTTACTTTTTAAATTTCTGTTGCCCTTAATTTTTAAAAAAAAATCCTTACCATGAGGACATGCTCACTGATTTTAGAGAGAGAGGGAGAGAAACATCTATCATTTGCCTCTCATACATGTCCCTACTGGAGATCAAACCAGTAACCAAGAAATGTGCCCTGACCAGGAATTGAACCTGTGACCTTTTGGTTTATGGGACGATGCTCCGGCCAACTGATCTGCCTGGCCAGGGCTGTTATCCTCAATTTTTAAAAAAAGTATATTATTTTAGTCCTGGCTGCTATGGCTCAGTGGATTGAGAACTGGCCTGCAAACTGAAAGGTCACCGGTTCCATTCCCAGCTAGGGTACATGCCTGGGTTGCAGGCCAGATCCCCAGTTGGAAGTGTGCATGAGGCAACTGCACATTGCTGTTTCTCTCACTTTCTCCCTCTCATACCCTCTCTCTAAAATAAAATCTTCAAAACAGTATTATTTGAACTCCTAAAAAAGTAAACTTCACATCAGTATGGCAGAATAATCCTTATGTCTTGAATTTTATCCTTCTTGTGAGAACTATGTTCTTTCTGAGGAAACCATGGTAGTTTTTGACAGGCAGGAAAGATAAAGACTTTTCAATTGCTCTGTTAGAAAATCTTGCAAAAGATTTTTCAAGGAGTAAGAATTTTAGAGTTGAAAGAAAATGCTAAGAATTTGCTTGGTGTATTGCTCCTTTAAAGAAAGTATATCTTTGCCTTTATTCCTTCATCTTTTATTTTTTTTCAGATTAGCCAAACTCAGAGGTGCCCATTGTATTTAATTTAAAACTTTAAGGCTTTCCACTAATATTATGGGGGAAAAAAATCCACCCCTCAAAAAAAGCAGTTCTTAATTCTTGATCTATGAGGTAGAAATACTGTATGATTTGGCATTGGGGAAAATGAGTAATGAGAGGTTTGTTTCCAAAATCTTGTTTTTAGGAGTATAGGGACATGTTTCACAGCAGATGGGAGTCCACTAGGTGGAGTAGTTTTGTGATATTTATTTCAGTAGTTGCTGTGGCTCTGAGGAAATCCTTTGAAATTGTGTTCCCAGTTCTTTCAGAATTGCAACAAAGGGGTCTGCTCCTAAAGAATGCTACATCTTTTTGAAGTTCAGAAACACTTTGAAATAAAATACAGTAGTAGGGCTTGTGTTGAAGTAGTTGTGGTCCAGTGAGAGTGAAGAGGGATTGTTTCTATAGAGAACTTGGTTAGGAGAGAAGTCACTAAGTGCGTGGTGATTTGGGGATAAGGAAAGAGAGTATAATGTATCCAAAAGAATATGTGGTATGATCACAGATGGCAGAGTTTTGCTTATTTATTTACTCTAGTGCTTAAGCAAGGGGAAGATGAGGTGAGATGAAACAGGAGGAAGAGAAAGAAAAAGGGCTTATAGTTTCAGGGTCAGTTCTTCTTGGGGTATTGGGGAAAGATGGAAATACAGGAAGCAAAGTGATTTTAGAAGATAAAAATAAAGAAACCAACTGTGAAAATATCACTTATCCTAGTCTTTATAACTTCATAATATCCATTCTCTAACGGGAGATACTGGGCTAAGTTATCTGTACGAAATTGTGCAATGTAAGACACTTTGTGATTTTTTTCAGTAGTCTTTGAATTGGTTATGTTAATTGTACTTTAGGAACCTGACCTCTGACCTTTATCAAAGCTCCAGGGTTTTCTTTGTGCTGGTGTCAGTAATGTGCTGCTAGGGAGAGGCTTTCCGATGGTTGTGTGTGTGTGTGACTGTGTCTTGTATCTGGTATCCCTGTTTTGGGATCATTCGCCTTCTGATACCCTTGTTTTCCTTAGTTTTTAGTCTCTAGGTTCTGTGTTAATAAGTATGGTATAAATTTTGGGCCAAGATTTTATTAATTTGAGCATTGAAAAATAGAATTTTGTGGCTTTTTAGGGGATATTGAAAGATCCTTTACCTGTAGGAAAGGGAAGAGCTGATACTTAAATCTTCCAGGAAGAGAAAGCTGTTTTAAAAGGCTTCCACCAAAGGAAAGTTTCCACAGTGTTCTTGATGTCTTACATAAGGAATACATTTTATTTATTTTATTTTTTATGTATTTATTTTTTTTAACTGCAAGTTTTTTTTTAAAGATTTTATTTATTTATCTTTAGAGGGTAAGGGAAGCAGAGAGAGAGAGAAATATCAATGCATGGTTGCCTCTCATGTGTCCTCTGCTGGGAACTGGCCTGCAACCCAGGCATGTGCCCTGACTGGGAATCGAACCGTGATCCTTTGTTTCACAGGCCCGCGCTCAATCCACTGAGCTACACCAGCCAGGGCGGAATACTTTTTATATTTAACCTACAATCCAGCTGCTATAACAGATACTTATGTTCTTTGTTATTGAGGAGCACTTAAGTAGCATCTATTTGTGTGTACAGGGTACACTAGAGTACCAAATGTTATTGTTTAGAACGTGGCCTAACATGTTAAGGGGCTGGAGTACTCAGGAGAAAAATGTTGAGGAAATCTAAATATATGAATAAGTGAATTTCAGAGATGTGAAGGTTGTTGAGTAGCTGTGAGTTAGTTACGTGCCTAGACACTGGGGCCTGGGAACATCATCACCTTTTTCCTCATCATTTCTGCTTTTGAAATCATTTCAGCCTGTCTTCTGATTGAGAACAGCTGGCTGCCATCTTCTCTGTGAGGTCATTTATTGTCACATCTTTTCCACTTTTGAAGGCTGTGATAGTTCCAGTTCTTTTCATCTTTCTTCAGGGGTTTTGTTTTCATCCTCTAATCATCTTTGAGTCTTTTCTGAATCCCTTCCAAGTTTTTTTTTTCTCAACCCTTCATTTTAGTTTAGAAATGTGAAACTGGACACAGTGCCCTGAGAATTTTTGAGCACTTTTGAGTATCGTGAGAGGAGACTTCACACTTGAACATGTGCCCGAATCCATTTCACATAACCTTAGACTATGTTTGCTTTCCGAAAGTATAGTCTTACAGTACTGACTGTCAGGTTATTGAAAAATATTTTTTCAAAGAGAGAGGAAGGAGGAAGAATGAGAGAAAGAAACATTGATGTGAGAGGGAAACATTGATTGGTTGCCTCTTATATGCTCCCCAACGAGGGACTGAACCCACAACCTAGGCATGTGCCCTGACCAGGAATTGACCTCGTGACCTTTTCTTTGTTGGACAACACCCAACCTAGCCATGCTGGCCAGGGCTGGCTGTCAACTTTTTATCCCCTATGACCTTGATCTTTTCCTCTTATGTTTATTTATAGCTTGTGTATTCATCATGGACTTTATTTTTCTTGGCTGAAGAGATTGTTTTGCACTGTCCTTATTGAAATTTATTGCCTTTTTTCTGATTACTTCACAACTTAATGTCATTTCAATTCTTACTTCCAGTGTGACCAACCAGTAGGCTTCACATTGTCTGTACTGTTCAAGTCAGTGATGCAGGTGTTAAAAAAAAAAAGACAGAGGTAGAAACAATGCCCTAGAAACAGTGGCAGAACAAGATTTGTTGGTGTTTCTTTTTTTTTTTTTTTTTTTAAATTAAATTTATTTATTTTTTGAATTGATTATGCTGTTACAGTTGTTCTATTCCCCCCTCCATTCCCCTCCACCCTGCCCCCCCAACCCCACCATTACCCCCCTTTAGTTTATGTCCATGTGTCTCAAGTCCTTTAGGTTCTAAATTTCCCAAACTATTCTCGCCCCCCATCTATTTTCTATCTACTGTCTATGCTACCTGTTTTCTGTACCTTCTCCCCCCATCTCCTCCTCCCATTCCCCTGTTGCTAACCCTCCTTGAGATCTTCATTTCTATGTTTCCACTCCTGCTCTAGCTGTCCTTTGGTTTGCTTTCGTTTTAGGTGTGGTTGTTAATAACTGTGGATTTGTTGTCCTTTCACTGTTCATGTTTCTTTATCTTCTTTTTCTTAGATAAGTCCCTTTAACATTTCATATAATAAGGGCTTGGTGATGATGAACTCCTTGAGTTTGGTCTTATCTGAGAAGCACCTTATCTGTCCTTCCATTCTAAATGAAAGTTTTGCTGGGTAGAGCAATCTTGGTTGTAGGTCCTTAGAATTCATGACTTGGAATATTTCTTTCCAGCCCCTTCTTGCCTGTAAGGTCTCTTTTGAGAAATCTGCTGACAGCCTGATGGGGACTCCTTTGTAGGTGATTGTCCCCTTAGCTCTTGCTGCTTCCAGGATTCTCTCCTTCGTTTTAATTTTGGCTAATGTAATTATGATATGCCTTGGTGTGTTCCTTCTTGAGTCCAACTTTTTTGGTACTCTCTGGGCTTCTTGGATTTCTTGGAAGTCTGTTTCCTTTGCCAGATTGGGGAAATTTTCTTTTATTATTTGTTCAAATAGTTTTTCCACTGGTGGTTGTGTCTTTCCCCCCTCTGGTACCCCTATAATTCGGATATTGGAGCGTTTATAGATGTCCTGGAAGTTCCTAAGCTTCTCCTCATTTTTCTGAATTCTTATTTCTTCATTCCTTTCTGATTGATCATTTTTTTCTTCCTTCTGGTTTACTCCATTGAGTTGAGTCCCAGTTTTTTTTTCATCTCTATGGGTTTCCTGTGGAATTCCATTCATTTCCCTTAATTTAGCCTTCATATGTTTCTCTAATTTATGGCTATAGTCCACCAGATCTGTGAGGAAGCTGACGACAAGTGTCTTAAACTGTGCGTCTGAGAGATTTGCTATTTCTTCGTCACTTAGATTTATCTCCGGGACTTTGAGGTCCCCCTGCGACATTTTTGGTCTGTTCTGGCCCTTTAAGTGAGAGAAGCGGCGCCTTGGAGTCCCAGGTCGCTGGGTTGTGACGCTGTATGTGGGGGCGTGGTCAGAGCGGGGAAAATGGCGCCGCCGCCGGTCCCCGCTCACTCCCTCACCCGCGCGTAACCGGGCACCCACAGTCAACTCGCTGCCACCGCCTCCCCACTGACTCCTCCGTAGTCACTCACCCGGTGGGCTGCTCACTAGGTCCAATCCTGGGTTTGGAACCCGTGCGACTGGATTCCGCGCCCGCGCCCGGGTCGTTCAAGTTCTCCTTTGTAACTCCTCAACCCGCCGCCGCCGGTTTTGCCTCTTACCGGCCGGGCCGGAGAATTCGCTGTTTGCGGACTTCCGAAAAGTCGCGCGTCTGGGTTCCGCGCCCGCGCCCGGGTCGAACGAGTTCTCCTTTGTAACTCCTCAACCCGCCGCCGCCGGTTTTGCCTCTTACCGGCCGGGCCGGAGAATTTGTTGTTAGCGGACTTCCGAAAAGTTCAGTTTTCCGTGTTCTGGTTGTGTTTTCTGATGCTAATATTTAGTTGTCCTTAAACTTGGTTGTGAGAGGAGGCAGGCACATCCACCTTAATCCTCCATCTTGGCGGAAGTCCCTGTTGGTGTTTCTTAAAATTTACTCTGATGAGCATCCCAGCTGATTGGTACATATCTGTCTGTGTTGCCCTCCTTCTGTGCTGTTCATACTTCTCAGATCTCTTCTCTTCACCACCAGAGTTTGGTTTCTGCATCTCTACCCAACTCCAAAGAAAGCTCTATCAGAGCATTTTATCTTGCATACTGCTATTGGATTTAATCTTAATCACTGCCTTGTATTATGTCTCCTTGTTCATAACTTGTAGTGGCTTCCCATTTCCATTGAATTAGATGTAAACTTTCTAGCCTTCCGCCCAAGGCACATTTTGGTTTTAGCCTACCTTTGTAGTCTGATTGCCTGTAACTATGTGTCATACAAAATGAACTACTTGTCTGTTCCTTGGATCTGTCGCACTTTCTGAGGCCTTGGTTTATCTGCACTGTTTGTGCTACTTAGAACACTCGAAAGCTTTTGTTTCTGATTTATGTCTATTAACACCAAGTAAGACCAATTTTTTACATGTTCCTTTTTTTCTGTATTTCTCCAGCTTGATAGGATCTTTTCTCCCACCCTCCAGTCTTAATATTCTTTGGGGTAATTGACTATATTTTCCCCTTCATTCCAGCTGTTTGTGTACTTTTCTTATCCTTTCTGGTAGACTATCTTTTGAAAACAGTCTGTTCCTCATCTTGATAACTTTGGATGTACCACTATGTATTTGCATAACTAATTGCATAGATTTACATTTTTCTTACAGTATTTATGGGTATGTACACACCAAATAGATGAATTAGATCAGTTTAAGCACATCGTATGATATATTCTATTAAATTCTACTGTACAACCATTATGGAAAACAGTATGGAATTTTCTCAGAAAAATAAAAATTGACCTGCCTTTTGACCCAGCAATTCCACTGCTGGGATTATACCCCAAGAATCCTAAAACATCAATTTCAAAGAACCTATGCACCACAATGTTCATAGCAGCACAATTTACAATAGCCAAGAGTTGGAAGCAACCTAGGTGCCCATCAGTAAATGAATGGATACAAAAATTGTGGTACATATACACCATGGAATTTTATGCAGCAGAGAGAAAGAAGGAGCTACTACCTTTTGCAACAACATGGATGGAACTGGAAAGCATTATGCTGAGTGAAATAGGCCAGGCATTGAAGGACAAATACCATATGATCTCACCTTTGACAGGAAGCTAAAGAATAAAACAAACAAGCAAACAGAATAAAAACAAAGACGCTGAAATAGAGAACAAGTGGGCAGCGACCAGAGGGGAGAGGGAAGGGAACTTAAGGGGGAAAAAGGGGGGAGGGATTTTGAGGAACAAGTATGAATGACACAGTGATGAGGACTGGGGGGGGGGAACGGGAGGGAGGGGGGAGACCGGGCGGGGGGGGGGGAAGAGGGAAAAAAAAAAATGTACTTGAAAAGTAACTAAATAAAAAAATAAAATAAAATAAAAAAAAATAAATTCTACTGTAAAGCTCCTTACCTACTCACATGTTCATAGCAAAGTTTGTGGACTAGCAGCTGGTCTATACTTTGAGTAGCATTGTTCTGGTTTACTTTTTTCCCCTTAAAAAGATTCTAGAGGCGATTTAAGATTCATATAAATTTTATATGAAGGTTTATGTAAATTATGATTTATAGTATTAGTCATTAAACAGAAGCTGCTAAATGCAGCAGTTTCTTGATTGTGTAATTAAAGTTGTATTCTAAAGCCCTTTTATAATTTTTTTGACTTTGTTTTGTAGAAACTACCCAACGCTGGCCAATATTGAAAGGAAGAAAAAGTTAAAACTTGAAAAGGAACAGAGAGGTGCAGTATTAACAACAACACAGTATGGGTAAGTTCTTTAAAATTCTTACATTCTCAATACATATTTTAAACAACTATACTTACAAATAATAGAGCATACATCAAAATTCTAAAGTCTGTGTACTTCCAATCCTAAAATCTTTGCTTTTGTAACTCTTTTACTTAAATGTTTTAAAATAATTAATGACCTGTATTTGTATTGTTTTCAAAAAGATTTATAGTTAGTCTTTTCTGTCTTTGTTTCCCAGCTGAACTGTTCTTCTTCCCAAAGACAACCATTTTCATCCTTCCAGAGAGATTCTACATGTATGCAGCATGTAGATAGTAATCTTTTTTTTCTATCTTTTTGATACTATTCTACACCTTGCTTTTTAGGCACATAACATACTTGGATATTGTTTTTTATTAATACATAACAGGTCTCCTCATTCTCTGAGGGTGTGTTGGAAGTTTAAAGATATCCCATGGGGTCCTTTTTTTTTTTTTTGGTAACTTTTGACAGACATTTAAATTCTTACCAAACTTTTACTAATAAAAAGTTGCCAGTATTGCCCTAAACATACATTTTACACATGTGCAGGTATTTCTGAGGATGGATTCCTAAAAGTAGATTTGCCGAGTCAAAAGATAATACGCATGTGTATTTGTCATACTAGCTGCCAAATATCTATCATAGAAGCAATTCTAGTTTACTCTTCCAGTAGCAATATATGAGATACCATGTTTTCACTGTCACTCAGCTCCATAGAGTTTTTTTTAGTTTATATTTTTCTTGAAATACATTTTTAATCTAAGTAAAATATACAAAGCTTAAATGTACTTGATGCATTTGTGCACATACATACACCTACACACCCATGCAAACTCCACACAGATTATTTATATAGTCATGTACTATCTAACTTTGAGTTATGCTCTGAGAAATGTTGTAGGCAATTTTATCATCGTGCAAACATTATAGAGTATACTTTTGCGAAGTAGGATGATACAGCCTGCTACACACCTAAACTGTATGGTACAGCTTATTGCTCCTAGGCTACAAACCTGTACAGCATGACACTGTACTGAAAACTGTACGCAGGTGTTAACACAATGATAAGTATTTTACCTGTAAACATAAGAAAGGTACAGTAACAAAGATTTAAAAAACACCCCTATATAGGGTACTTACTGTGAATGGACCTTGCTAGACTGGAAGTTGCTCAGTGAAAGTCCATGAGTGAGTGATGAGGGACTGAGAGCCTAGGACATTACTGTATACCACTGTATACTTTATAAATTTATAAAACAACATGAGATTAAATCAAGCACATGAGAAAATGGTACCATTGAGATGCAGTAAACATGATGTATGAGATTGACTACTAGTGTAACACAGCATACTGTTTTACAGCAAACTTTTTTTTGTAAGTAGAATGTTCTAAAAATAATAAGTATAGTATAGTGAATACATAAACCAGTATCATTGTTTTTTACCATTATCAAGAATTATGTACTATATATAACTAAATGTGTATATAATTTCATGTGATTGGCAGCATAGTAGGTTTGTTTACACCAACATCACCACAAACATGTGAGTAATGAATTGTGCTATGATATTAGACAGCTCCGATGATCCATTATAATCTCATGGGACTCTTGTCATAGATGCAGTCCATCATCAACTAAAATAGCATTATGCAGTGCATGACTGTACAGAAAGTCTTCACCTCACAAAGTTCTCTTATACCATCCCTAGTTCAGTGCCTTCCCACAAAGGTAATCTCACATCTGATTTCTGTCATCATAGCTTTGTTTTACCTGTTCTTGGAATGTTATCTAAGTGGAATCATACATTATGTATTCTTTGGTTTGTGATTTCAGTAGTGCAAAACTATTTTGTGAGATTCATTTATATTGCATGTAGCTATAAGTTCATTCTTATAGTTGTATAAAACTCAATTGTGAGAATATATGTCTTCCTACTGTTGGACATTTGGGCTGTTTCCAGTTTGGGCTGTTATGAATAAAGCTGTCATGAAATTCTAGTACATGTTTTTTTATAGACATAAGTACTCATTTTCATTACATACACATGCATATACATATATAGGATATCCATGTGTTTAGCTTTAATAATTAAGGCAGAATAATTTTCCAAAGTGGTTGTATCCATTTATTTACTTTTTGAATTATTATTGTTCAGTGGTTGTATCAATTTATGCATCTCCTGACTCTGTATCTAATTGTTTTATGTCCAGGTCAGTGCTTGGTATTATTATACCTTTTCCTTCTGTATTACCATTTCCTCATAACTGATGATGTCAGACACCTTCTTATATGCTTGCTTATTGGCCATTTTGATATTCTTTTATGATACACTAGTTAAAGTCTTTGGCCAGTTTTTTAAAACTATATTTTATCAATTATGCTATTACAGTTGCCCCAATTGTTACCCTTTGTACTGCTCCACCCTGCATCCTCCATTCCCTGAGTAATTCCTACTCCATTGTTTAGGTCCATGAGTCACGTGTGTAAGTTCTTTGGCTACTCCATTTCCCTTGTACTTTACTCATGTGTTGTACTTTACTAGGGATGGTGTAAGAGAACTTTGACTGTTCTGTAAGTAACTATTTGTACTTTTTTTAATAAAGATTTTATTTCTTTATCTTTAGAGGGGAAGGGAAGGAGAGAGAGAGAGAGAGAGAAATACCAATATCAGTGTATGGTTGCCTTTCGTGCATCCCCTGCTGGGAACTGCCCTGTAACTCAGGCATGTGCCCTGACTGGGAATCAAACCATGGTTCTTTGGTTCCCAGGCCCTTGCTCAGTCCACTGAGCTACACCAGCCAGGACTATTTGTACTTCTTAATGCCCTCACCTCTTTACCCATTTTCCCACAACCACCTCACATCTGGCAACCATCAACACCCTTTCTGTATCCATGATTCTGTCTCTGTTCTCATTTGCTTAGTTTTTTTTTATTCGATTATTGATAGATACGTATTTATTCCCATTTTATTATTTATAGTTTTTATCTTTTTCTTTTTCTTTTTTTTCATCTTTTTCTTAAATAAGTCCCATTAACATTTCATATAATAATGGTTTGGTGATGGTGAACTCCTTTAGTTTTTTTCTTATCTGGGAAGCCCTTTATCTGCCTTTTGATTCTAAATTACAGTTTTGCTGGGTAGAGCAATCTTGGCTGCAGGTCCCTACTTTCCATGACTTTGAGTATTTCTTGCTAATCTCTTCTAGACTACAAAGTTTCTTTTGAGAAATCAGCTGACAGTCTTATTGGAACTCCCCTGTAGATAACAAACTACTATACTCTTGCTGCGCTCTTTATATTTAATCTTTGGCATTTTAATTGTGATATGCCTTGGTGTGGGCTTCTTTGCACCTATTTTGTTTGGGATTCCCTGTGCTTCCTGGACTTGAATATCTACTTCCTTCACTAAATTAGGGAAGTTTTGTCTTATTACTTTTTCAAATAGATTTCCAATTTCTTGCTCTCTTTTCCTCTGGCGCCCCTATGAGATGAATGTTGAAATGCTTGAAGTTATTTCAGAGGCTGCTTACCCTATCCTTGTTTTTTTGTATTCTTTTTTGTTGTTGTTCTGATTGGGTGTTTTTTTCTTTCTTATGTTCCAAATCATTGATTTGATTCTTGGCTTCATCCACTCTACTGTTGATTCCCTGTAAATTGTTCGCTCTTTCCATTAGTGTATCCTTCTTTTCTGACTGGATCTTTTTATACTCTTGAGGTCCTCACTAAGTTCCTTGAGCATTCTTATAGTTTTGAACTCTGCATCTGATAGATTGTGTATCTCTATTTTGTTTAGTTTTTTCCTGGAGTTTTGATGTGTTCTGTTATTTGGGCCATGTTTCCTTGTTGCCTCATTTTGACAGTTTCTATGTATTGGGTAGAAGTGCTTTGACTCTGTGTCTTGGTAGTGTGGCCTAATGTAGTAGGTGTCCTGTAGGTTCCAGTGGCGTAGCCTCCTCTATCACCCAAGCTGAGTTCTTGAGGTGTGTCCTTCATGTGTGCTGAGTACACTCTCCTCTTATAGTTGAGCCTTGATTGCTGTTGGCAGGTCTTTGGGGTGGATTTACCCAGGCCAGTCATCTGCAAGGACTGTTTGTGGCCACTGACCACATACCTCAGCCCTCTGTGGATGATCAGCTGTGCAGGGCCAGGGTGGCTGTGCTCTGATGTGGTCTATAGCTGTCCACTGAGTGCACAGGCTCTGCAGTTTCCTGGGTGGTGCAGGCCAAGGTCAGCCCCCACCAGTGTGTTTCCCAGGGCCACCCTGCCTGGGCTATAAAGCAATCTGAGACGGCCGCTGCCGCTCATGCTGGGCTTAGAGGTTCCCACATGAAGCCAAGGTGTGAATCTATGCTGGCTGCTATTAGTGCTAGACTGGGACCACTTAGCAAGAGGTGCAGGGGCTGGGGGCTCACTGAGCCTGGCTGTTGCTTGTTTGAGAGGATTTAGGGAATTGTGAAGCATGAGCCAAGATCAGCCATTCACATGGGAAAGTTTCTGTTAACAGCTTGGGTGGACCTATAAGTTGGGTGGGATTGAGTCTCAGGGAAGCTCCAGGGTGCAATGAATAGTGTTAGGTTGATGGAGTCTCAGATGTGGCACTCACCTGCTGGCTCTGTGAGGGGAGGGTTCAGAAAAAGGACAGTGGTCGCTGTCCACCTTTCTGTGTGGGAGAAAGTTGCCCCCAGCTTTTGCCTTGATGCCAGACACTTCAGTTCTTCCCTGTGTGCCACCAGTGCTGGAGCTCAGAGGGAGTGAGTCTGAATAAGTTCTTGTGTGGGTTCTTAAAGAGGAACTGCTTGGGACTCCCAGTAGTTTTCTTCCACTGACTCAGTCCTCACTGGATTTTGCAGGCAGAAGTTATGGGGACTTACCTTCCTGGCACTGAATCCCATACTGGTGGGTCTGGTGTGCGGTTGGGACTCCTCACTCCTGAGATATCCCTTCTGAATTTTTATCTACCACGTGTGGAAATGGTACCAGCCTGATCCATGTCTCCACCCCTTCTACAAATTAGGGTGGATGTGGTTTTGTTACTAAACAGCAATTGGGATCCTTATGCCCACATCCACCCTCCACGGCAGGGGTGTCAAACTTATTTTCACCAGGGGCCACATCAGCCTCGAGGTTGCCTTCAAAGGGCTGAATGTACTTTTAGGACTGTATAAATGTAACTACTCCTTAACAGTTAAGCCAGAGCTCAGTGCTGCCACTGGTAGAAACAAGAGGCCTGACTGGATTAGGTGCTCGGGCCTTGTGTTTGCCTCCTGTGGTCTTAGGCAAAATTTTGGAGACAAAGGTTTGGTGATAAAGGAAAGGAGTCTTTATTCAAAAGTAGTCACTTAAGCCTATCAAGTCACAGCTTTAATCTGTTAAACTTGTCAATTAAAACTAAACTCTTAACACCTGGGTTCCCTGTCATTCTCCCTGTTATCTTATTTCTGTAGAGTTAGTTTACAGACTAAAACAACGTAATACACCAAAGGTGCACAATTTTAGAAGAATGGCAGGCTTCTGCCTCAGAGCCTGTTTCTTCTAGAACACCCAAAGAATAAACCTGCCACCCTCTGCCCGGCCCACCTGATTCCAAGGCTGTTCCCGGAGTCCCTTCCCATCCAAAACACCGTCTGTTGGGAAGTGCAGGCAACTGCAGCACGATCATCCAGGCAGCCTCAAGGAAGAAGAGAGGCCAAGAACCAAAGAGAGCCTGTGCCAGCTGGAGAGCCCCGAGCCAGAGAGCTAGTCCTCTTTTATTTCACATCTTCTAGCCCATAATTCCATGGGCTAGAGGCATGGAGGCATCAGCTTCTCAGCCAATCTCTCCTAGACTGTTTTCCATTGCCTCCTCCTTCAGGCCCTCCCTGCTTCTCAGTGATCTGATTAGATCTTTCTATTGGTTCCTTTAATCCCGTAGTTGTCAGACTTCCATTCAACTCATTTGTGAGGGTGCTCAGTGATGGTTGTTCTGTATTGTAGTTGTAATTTTGATGTGTTCGTGTGAGGAGGTGAACAGTGTTTATTTTTACCTTTGTTGACATCTTGATCATAAGTCCTAGAATGTATTTTGATTCTCAGTTGGATTGCTTTTCTTGATTTGTAAGAGTTATTTACTTAGATATACTCCATTTTTGAGTAGAGTATGTGTATTGCAGGTATAGTTTCATAATTTGTGACTTGCTATTTTATTCTCTTAATGGGTGTCCTTTTTAAAAAGATAATATAGTAGTCAGTTGCTCAGACTCTAGGGATAGCTGGGGTACTTGACAAAGCTCAGTCATAGCCGGTGGTTGGTTAGCTGATAGCTATTCCAGCATGGCTGATGGCTGGGGTGCCTGTGTAGTTACCATTAGCTTTACTGTTTAATTCTTTAAAACATTTATAGAATAAATACTAATCTTACAAAACTCTCCCAGCAAATAGAAAATGAGGGAATACTTTGCAGCTTGTTTTAACATGTTGAAACCAGAAAATCCAGTGTTCATGCTGCCTGTCACCTACCAGACCCAATAAGCAGAGACCGGGATTGAATCTTTTTTAGCACTTTATTTAGACTGCTAGGGATCTGAGAAGACGGTGAGTATGTGTCCTAACAGACCATCTTACGTTTCCTTTCAAGCCAGCCTTTTTATAAGGGAGCAAAGGTATAGGTAAGGGATCTGGAATTCAAGGGCAAAAAGTGTAGGTAAAGGATTTATAATTCAGGAAAAAGGTTAATCAGATAAAAGCTGCAGTCAGGCAAATTCCCTAACATCCTTTCATCAGCTGACCGGTCGTTTTCTTTATCTGTGTCCTGTGCTCTGGGCGATGGACTGTCTCTCTCTGAACACAGTGGCTTGGATACCACCTTGATTGTTTATGGTCTTTTTTGGAGCACAAAGGCCAATCACTTGTGGGCCCTTGGAGTCAGGGTGGGCCATACCTGCAGTTCCTAAAACAAAAGCTTTTTACAGGCATTAACTACTAGGCTTATTAACTATTACCTTAAACTAAAAATTTCCAACTCTTGAGTGCCCCATCAAGGCCAGTATAACCTCGTACCAGAACCTGACATTATGATAAGGGAAAATCACAAGTAAATGTCTCTCAACCAGGGGCACAAAATTCCTAAGCAAAATGTTAGCAAATCAATCTGGCATGAAAAAAAGGATCTGTATTATTGCTAAATGGGATATTTCAGGATTAAGGCTAAGTTTGGTATTTGAAAATCAAATGTTATTTACCACATTAACAGATTGAGGGAGTAAAATAATACTATTAACTTAATAAATAAAATTTTTTTGATATAATTCAATATCCATTCATAAAAAAGAAACTCTCAATAAACTAGGGGAAAAAAGATAATTTCCTTAGTCTAATAAAGGAGGTCTAAAAACAACCTACAGCCAGATTATACTTCATAGTGAAATACTGATCATTTCTCCCAGGAGTTTGGAAACAAGACAAGGCTATCCACTATTACCACTTATACGCAACATTATATTATAGGTTCTAGGCAATGTAATAAAGTAAAAAAAAAAAAAGAAAAAGAATGTACAAAGTTTGCAAAGGAAGTAAAACTGTCAGTTTTTAGAGTCGCCATGATTTTATGTGTAAAAATCCAAACAAATCTCCCATTAGAGTTAGTAAGTGACTTTAGCAAGAGTTCCAAAATACATATAACATCAATATTTTAAACATCAGTTGCATTTCTGTGTATTAGCAACATAAATTAGAAAATTAAATTTTAAAAGATACTATACAGTAGCATCAAAATATATACTGAGGATACATCTAACAAAAGATTTGCAAGACCTCTGTATTCAACACTATAAAACATTGCTCAGACAAATGAAAGGCCTAAATAAATGGAGGGATATGTAATATTCATGAACTAGAAGACTCAGTATGATTATATCAATTCTCAAACTGCTCTTAATCAAAATCTCAGCAAGTTGGATTGGGGCTGGGGTAGGGGGGATGTTGGAGGAGGGCAGTACTGATAGACTTTAAAGTTTATCGGAAAATGCAGAGGTTCTAGAGTAGCTAAGGAAATTAGAGTGAAGAAGATATTGTAGTATTGGCTAATGTGACGATTCCAGATCTACCGATGAACAGTCACCTGACTGTGGCAAAGGTGCAGTACTGTACAGTGGGGAAAGGACAGTGTGTTTTAACCTTTTCCTTTTAACTTTTGAAGTACTATTTCTTTATAGAGAATATATAATTTGGTCTTATTTTTTTATACTGGTAATCCAGACAGAAAAGTCTTTGTCTTTTAACTAGGGTTTAGTTTACTTATATTTAATGTAATTACTAATATAGTCGGGTTCTGGTCTACCATTGTCCTGTTTGTGTTTTAAATTTTTCCTATTCTTTGTTTCCTTTCTTGCCTTCTTTTGGATTAAATGAATAATTTTTAATATATTTTTCTCTGTACTAGCTTTTTAGATATAATTATTTTTAATCTCTCCACTTCAAGTGCATCTACATTTTTATTTACATTATACTGTGATAGCTATTTAAAAATGTTGATTAAATAAATTTTCATTTCAGCCCTGGCTGGTGTGGCTCAATGGATTGAGCGCCAACCTGTGAACCAGAAGGTCACCAGTTTGATTCCCAGTCAGGCTACATGCCTGGGTTGCAGGCCAGGTCCCCAGTTAGGAGTGTGTGACAGGCAATTGATGGATGCATTTCTCACACATTGATGTTTCTCTCCTTCTTTCTCCCTTCCTTCCCTCTCTCTAAAAGTAAATAAAATCTTAAAAAAATAAATTTCCCTTTTAAATAATTGTAAATCAGTGGTGTAAGAGAAATATTCCCTCTAAGGTGTAGTGGTATACAGATAATAAATATACTAATTCAATAAGACTAATCAGGTCTTAATTAATCTCATCAATTAAGGAATCCTAACTCATTACTTATTAGTGATTACCTCAAGAATGATCTTTCAAAAGCCAGCTATGGTCAGGTGCAAGCAGCTTCTCTGGATACAGGGAAAGCATCTGTGAGTGGAAGCCTGAGGAAAGTGGCATCTATCTCTTCATTATCCTTTTGGTGATGATGGGCCAGAGGCAGCAATTGTATTTGTTTTCACTTTGATAACTTGGTTGAGGTATTTCCCCAACATTTCTGGGTGGAAAATGGTAATTGGTCCATGGTTTCTTGCAAAATTTGGAGTATATGTATGATTTTTTTTGGAATGTGATTCCGTGAAGATTATGGTGAATCTAAAAGGATTAAGAACCTCTATACTGTAGAGATATTAAATTAATATGTCAGTTTAGCAAATTATTTAGAAAATGTTATGATAATAACTACCATTTATTAAGGGCCCAGTGTGTTACCTTGTTCTAGATGCAAAGCACTTTATAATAATTCTTTCTATGTCTCTCTGGTTTCCATTCTGCAGATGAGTAAGTAAACTGAGTCAGGGGTGTTAATATTGTCCTAGAGACAAATTAGTAAGTGACAAAATTAGGATTTGAACACAGATTTCTAAATTCTATACTCCTAACTGTAGCCTTCATTATTAATAGAAAAAAAGAATTTTGTCTGATAAATGATAAATTAGAATAAACATACAAGGACTGTCCAGAAGACATTCAGCCATATAATATGAAAAATAGATACATTTATTGAAGAAGATACAAGAAACATACACAGACACGGACAACTCTGTCCCCTTCAAAGTAGGTACCTTGGAATCTCACACAGTTCTTCCAATTGCCATCAGCTGCCTCGTTACTAATCTCTCCCCTTTCAAAGGTGATTTTAGTTTGGAGAAAAGCCATAGGTCTCAGGGTGCCAAATATGTGCTGTAGAAGGGCTGCATTACCTGGGTAATTTGATGTTTTGCCAAAAACTTCTGTGTGAGACGTGATGCATGATGAGTGGGTACGTTACTGTGATGAAGCTGCAAATCACTAGCTGCCCATAGATGGGGCCTTCTGAAGCACCCACCTAGTTTTCATGGAGGAATGTTCAAGCTTAACGCAAATTGTTTTTAAGATCTTATTTATTTCTAGAGAGAGGGGAAGGGAAGAAGAGAGGGAAAGAAACATAATGTGTGGTTGCCTCTTGCAAGCCTCACCCCCCACTGAAGACTGAGCCGGAAACACAGTCATGTGCCCTGACTGGAAATCAAACCATTGACCCTCTGGCTCCCAGGCTTGGATTCAGTCCACTGAGCTCCACTGGCCAGGGCTTAATGCAAAATTTGATGCAGATTAGTTGCGTTACTTGCTCAGTTATTTTGAATGTGACAGCTACACAGTACACATTTTCAGTGGTGTCTGCTGCCCCCACTGACTAGTACACCAAAGTTGTCATTGTTCACATATTTGCATTCCAGTCTACTCTCCTCTGTCAGGTTACATTTATATATTAAAAATGGCTGGACTTAAGCCCTGGCTGGTGTAGCTCAGTGAATTGAGTGCGGGCCTGCGAACCAGACAATCACGGTTCGATTCCCAGTGAGGGCACATACCGGGGTTGCAGGCCAGTTCCCGGCAGGCCAGTTCCCAGCAGGGGGCGCATGAAAGGCAACCATACATTGATGTTTCTCTTCCTCTCTCCTTCCCTTCCCCTCTAAAGATAAATAAATAAAATGTTTTTTAAAAAATGACTGGACTTTATTCAGACAGATCTCGTATGTATCTTTGTGAAAGCTCAACCCCACCAAAGGATATCTTGTATTGTAGTCTACTGAAAATGAAGGTAATAAACCCTTTTTTAAATATATTTTATTGATTATGCTATTACAGTTGTCCCATTTCTTTTTCCCATTTATTTCCTTCCAGCTTGTATACCCTCTCCCACCAGCATTCCCCCACCTTAGTTCATGTCCATGGGTCATACATATAAGTTCTTTGGCTTCTCCATTTCCCATACTATTCTTAACCTCTTCCTGTCTATTTTGTACCTACCATTTATGCTTCTTATTCTCTGTACCTTTTCCCCCATTTTCTCCCCTCGCCCACAGATAACTCTCCAAGTGATCTTTATTTCTGTGAATCTGTTCATGTTCTAGTTGTTTGCTTAGGCCATTTTTGTTTGGGGGCTTTTTTTTGGTTGTTGATAGGTGTGAATTTGTTGTCAATTTACCGTTAGTATTTTTGATCTTCTTTTTCTTAGATAAGTTTCTTAAACATTTCATGTAATAAGGGCTTGGTGGTGCTGAACTCCCTTAACTTGACTTTATCTGGGAAGCAGTTTACCTGCCCTTGCATTCTAAATGATAGCTTTGCTGGATGGAGCAATCTTGGTTGTAGGTATTTGGATTTCATGACTTGGAATACTTCTTTCTAGCCCCTTCTTGGTTGTAAGATTTCTTTTGAGAAATCAGCTGACAGTTTGATGGGAACTCCTTTGTAAGTAACTGTCTCCTTTTCTCTTGTTGCTTTTAAGATTCTCCCCTTATCTTTAATCTTGGCTAATGTAATTATGATGTGCCTTGGTGTCCAATTTCTTTGGGACTCACTGAGCTTCCTGGATTTCCTAGAAGTCTATTTCCTTTGCCTTTGTTATATTTCCAACTAAGTTTTCAGTTTCTTGCTCTTCCTCTTCTGCTTCTAACACCCCTGTGATTCTGATGTTGGAATGTTTAAAGTTGTCCTGGAGGTTCCTAAGCATCTCCTCATTGTTTTGAATTCTTGTTTCTTCATTCTGTTCTGGTTGAATGTTGATTTCTTCCCTTTGCTCCAAAGCATTGATCTGAATCCGAGTTTCCTTTTTGTCACTGTTGGTTCCCTGAATATTTTCTTTTATTTCACTTTTCATATCCTTCACTTTTTCCTCTATTTTGTGACCATACTCACCATTTCTGTGAACATCCTGACTACCAGTGTTTTAAACTCTGCATCTAATAGGTTGGGTATCTCTTCATTGCTTAGTTTTATTTTTTCTGGTACTCTGAGCTGTTCTGTCTGTAGGGTCATATTTTTTGTCTTGGCATGCTTGTTACATAGTTAAGGGATGGAGCCTTACGTATTTGCCAGGGCAGGGCTACCCACATTGCTGTGTTGTGATGCTGTAAGTGGGGGAGGGATCTGGAAGGGAGCATTGCAGCTTGCTTATCTCTCTGCTAGCATTCAGTCACTTTCTCCCCTACCCACAAGCAAATTGGGCCCTTCTGCTGCTGATTCCCGGTGGGTGGTTTTGTGTATCTTCTAGGACTTTGTGGATCTCTCCAGTGAACTCTTCTTTAAGGCTGGGAGTTTTTTCTGCTGCCTCAACCCCCATAGGTTTTTACAGTTAGAGGTTTTGAGGCGTTATTTCCCTGAACTGGAACCCTGGGTTGTGCAGACTCTATCCCTTCTCACTTGTTCCTCCTGGTTTATCTGCACACAAATATGGGACTGCCCACTCTGCCAGCCGCCACCTTGTCCAATCTGCCAGCCTTCACTTTGCCACAAGTCCTGTCTACCTTGGCTGCGTGTCTCCACCTCTCCTACCAGTCTGGATGAATGTTTCTTCTTTAACTCTTTGGTTGTCAGACTTCCATAAAGTTGGGTTTTCTGTCAGTTCTGGTTATTTTTTGTTTTTAAATTTGTTGTTCTCCTACTTTTGGTTGTGTGAGGAGGCAAAGTATATCTACCTATGCCTCCATCTTGGCCAGAAATCCTTTTTTTCTTTGTTTTTGTTTTAATCCTCACCCCAAGACATGCTTATTGATTTTAGAGTGAGGGGAAGGGAGGGCAAAAGAGAGGGAGAGAAATACTGATGTGAGAGAGAAACATCAGTCAGTTGCCTTTTGCACACATCCTGACTGGTACTGAACCTGCAACCCAGGCGTGTGCCCTGACCAGGAATCAAACCCATAACCTTTCAGTTTGCAGGATGACTCCCAGCCAACTGAATCACACTGTCCAGGGCTAAAACTTTTTTTTAATGGCTTTTTTTTCTACACAGAGTTTACATTATAATATGTTCACATAAGTATTTGTTTTCCTTCTAAGGGGTGTAATTGTAGTGTGGTTAAGAGGGCATTTGATTTGAGGTAGCTGTGAAATTCTGCTCAGGCTGTAAGTTCATCCTCTTGTAAACCTATCTTATCAATTTCAGTGAATAGTACCTATCTTATCAATTTCAAAGAGCTGTCATGAAGTTCAAACAAGGCAGCATATTTGAAAATGCTTCAGAAACTTTAAGGCTCCTTAATGTGAATAGACAAAAGTTAATATACTTTATAAAGCCTAAGAAACCCTTTTATGTCATGTACAACGAGAATGAAAGTAAGTGGCCGGTTAAATTCACCTGCTGTTGATTGTACAACATAGCCCAATTTGAGAAGTGTCAAAATATGGGAGGAAGTGGTCTTCTTGAAATTGATAAAATAAGCCATTGTGATGTGTTATTCTTATAAAGTTATTCCATAGAGTTCTCTATCTTTGGAAACCACTGAATTTATTTTATTCTGGTATTTTTTAATGAACTGGCTACAAGTGATTGATTGACAGCTATATTTCTTTAGATTCAATAGACTTTTTCAGTATTTTTAGAAATGTCACTTCCAGCCAAGATAGAGGCATAAATAGACACACCGTGCCTCCCTGCACAACCAAAAGAAGGACAACAACAAATTTAAAAACAAAAAACAATTGATAGAAAATCTAACTGTATGGAAGTCTGACAACTAAGGAGATAAAGAAGAAAATTCATCCAGACCTGTAGGAGGGGCAGAGATGTGCAGCCAGGTGGAGAGGACTTGAGGCAAGGTGGCGGCTGGTGGACCCAGCAATGCAGTGGCTTGCGGACTGGGCGGACCCACATTCATTCCCATGCAGATAAACCAGGAGGAACAACTGGGGAGTGAGACAAAATATGCAACCCAGGGTTCCAGCATGGAGAAATACAGCCTCAAACCTCCGATTGAAAACACTGGTCAGGGGTGAGGAGGCAGCAGGAGAAACTATAGCCTCACAGGAGAGTTTGTTGGAGATACCCACAGGGTCCTAGCATGCACACAAACCCACCCACCTGGAATCAGCAGCAGAAAGGTCCAATTTGCTTGTAGGAAGTGGGAGAAGTGACTGAAAACTGGCAGAGAGCCGAGCACATAGCATCACAGCCCAGCCACGTGGGCTGCCCTGCCCTGGTGAACACCTAAGGCTCTGCCCCTCACTACATAACAGGCACATCAAGAAAAAAAAAAAAAAAAAAGCCCAAACAAAAGAACAGATCAAAGCTTCAGAAAAAATACAATTAAGTGATGAAGAGATAGGCAACCTATCATATGCACAGTTCAAAACATTGGTCATCAGGATGCTCACAGAATTATTTGAATTTGATCGCAAATTAGATGAGAAAATGAAGGCTATGCTCAGTGAAATGAAGGAAAATGTACAGGGAACCATCAATGACAGGAAGGAAACCAGGACTCAAATCAGTGTTGTGGACCAGAAGGAAGAAAGAAACATTGAACCAGAACAGAATGAAGAAAGAAGAATTCGAACAAAGGAGAGGCTTAGGAACTTCTAGGACATCTTTAAACATTCCAACATCAGAATCATAGTGGTACCAGATGGAGAAGAGGAAGAGCAACAAATCGAAAGCTTATTTGAAAAAAGAATGAAGGAGAACTTCCCCAACCTGGCAAAGTGGCAGACTTCCAAGAAGTCCAGGAAGCCCAGAGAGTCCCAAAGAAGTTGGACCCAAGGAGGAACACACCAGGGCACATCATCATTACATTACCAAAGATTAAAAATAAGGAGAGAATCTTAAAGCAGCAAGAGAAAAGGAGACAGGTACCTACAAAGGAGTTCTCATAAGACTGTCAGCTGATTTTTCAAAAGAAACCTTGCAGGCAAGAAAGGGCTGGAAAGAAGTATTATAAGTCATGAAAGGCAAGGACCTACATCCAAGGTTACTCTATCCAGCAAAGCTTTCATTCAGAATGGAAGGGCAGATAAAGTGCTTCCCAGATAAGGTCAAATTAAAGGAGTTCATCATCACCAAGCCCTTATTATATGAAATGTTTAAGGGACTTATCTAAGAAAAACAACATAAAAAGTATGAACGGTAAAATGACATGACAGCAAACTCACAGTTATTAACAACCGAACCTAAAACAAGCACAAACTAAGCAAACAACTGGAACAGGAACAGAATCACAGAAATAGAAATCATACGGAGGGTTATCAGTGGGGGAGTAAAAAGGGGAGAGAAGAAGAAAAGGTACAGAGAATGAGTAGCATAAATGGTAGGTAGAAAATAGACAGGGGGAGGTTAAGAATAGTAAAGGAAATGTAGAAGCCAAAGTACTTACATGTATGACCCATGGACATGAACTAAAGAGGGAATGTTGGTGGGAGAGTGTACGTAGGGTGCAGAGGGAAAGGGGGGGGAATGGGACAATTGTAATAGCAGTTGATTAAGTAAAATAGCAATATATTTTATTTAACCAATAAAGTATGTTGAAAAAAAGAGTAGGGGGAATAAATATAACTCACATCTGTGGGACATCTGTTTCTCTGTAGGCCCTGAATTAAAAAGAGAGAGAAAGAAAAGAAAAAGAAAGAAAGAAATGTCATTGTTTTTTATATTGAGTTGCTTTGTTTTCTCCAGTAAGATGAAGGGAATGTCCAGACATTCACAGATGGCAAAAATCAGAAGTCCTGGCAGATATCACAAATGGAAAAATGATCGACTTGGACAGAGAGCAGCCATTGGATCAGGCCACTGCTTGTGTGACTCGAAGTCTGAAGGTCCTTCTGATTTAAATGCAGACCCTCTGAGTGTTTTGGTAAATACTGATTCTGGTAAGTTAAGCAGGAAAACTGTTTATAAGTATAGACAGTGATATCGTTTTGTGGAGAGTTTAATGGCAAATATGTAAAAATGTAGAATGTTGCTTTAGTTGTTTTTTTTATAGGAACCCCTTGTGAAAAACTTCATTTCAGGACATCTTTTCTGAACCTTGTGGGTGGGTGTATGAGGTAGGCAGAATGTGGAAGAAAGATAATATATGTTGGATAATTTCCACAGAATGATGTAATCTTGGGACTTAAAGTGTATTGATGCTATAGATTCAGATTTGCCCAATTATGTGAATTTTGTCTTGCCTATAAATTAGTAATCCCAATGGAAGCTAGTATTATTTATGCTACTGAGCATGAACACAGTTTCTTTGGGTAAATAGTATTAATTCATTGTAGTTGAGTAATGTTCTTCCTTAGGGCATAGAATATATTTATTCATTGAATTTTCTTTAGAACCTATGGGGCAAGTTTACTCTTGCTTATAAGTTAAAAAATTGGGAGGACCAAAATGCTACTATCTTGATGATGTTTAGCTTCTGAGGCCCAATTTCCTCTTCTGAAAAATGAAAATGTATATGTAAATATTTCCAGCACCTTTTCTTCCAGTAGCACTGAGACACTTCATCTAAATTGCATGTGTGTTCTATTTTGCAAAGGAGTAGTATTAGTGAGTGGACTGAGCTTATATTGGGTTTCTCTTAGCTGCTTCTGTTCAGCCTGGAAGATAGTGGCTTCACATGAAAAATTATTGAACTTATAGCTGGCAAAAAACAGGAAGATACTAATGCACTGACTGACCTTGGTTGGGAAACAATCTTGGTATAAGAGAATGTTTGGCCAAACATAAGATTGCATTTAACACCAACTACCTCTTATTAAGTAAGGTGTTTACTCTGCTCTTAAAGCTTTATGTATATGTTAACTTGTTTCCTCATAACAAACCTTTTACATATGAACTGCTGCTACTTCCATTTTGGAATTGAAGAACACAGGGTATGTGATTTACCTTAGTATGCTGCTAGTTAGTGGCAGAGCTGGAGTTTGAACTTAGGAGCCTGACTGCACTAGTACACCACCATACCTCTTCTAAATGTGAAGTCTGAATTTATCTGAAAAATAAATTGCATGAGCCTGGGATAGTTGAGGTGTGGAAGAGGATTTAGAAAAAGCATCTTCTTACCCTTGCTGATAGCAAGGGAAAGGGCTGATGACATTTTGGGCATTGCTGAGTTTACTTATTGGGCACTTTTTTTTTCCTTCAAAAAATGTTACAGCCTAAACTTCTTCACATTTATAATGTGCAACCTTGCTGATAAAACACCATCTGTACCTAAAAATAAACTTTCATGTCATTAAAATACTTGAAACACAAATATGAAGACTACCATTATAGTTAGTAAATTACTAATTTGAAAATTATGTAATTCATAATTACATAAATGAACATTTGAAGAACTCTAACATTTAGTATTCTGTTTTGTTTTGTTTTGTTAGCTTTACTAGGTGGGTAATTCTGTGTTCTCATTTTTAAAGAACTATTTCAGTATGTGTTAATATGGTGAAATACCAATGAAAAGATTATTATATATCTTGCTTTTATTTAAGTCTGTAGGTAGGTCTTTAAGAGACACTTTAGTTATGAACAACAGTAGTAAATACCTTTTATTCTCACTTTGTGGAAAAGAGTCTATTTAAATTCTTGTTCTCTTTACCTCAAATTTCTTCTGGATTTTTACGTTTTCCAAATCAATATTTAGACTGTTGGTTTCCTCAACTTTTCATTTCAGGTAGAGCTACAGAAAACCACCTGTACCATTTTTTTTTCACATGCCCTAAATACTTAGTATCCTTAGCCTCTCCACTCTCCAACATATCAGCCTTATACTTGTTTGGAGGCAGCGTCATTCACCTTGGGCCAGAGCCAGTCAGATCTAGGGGTGTGCTTGTTATTCAGGTTGCAGTTTTCAGGGCAGCATGGTGATACAGTCCTGTTCCTGCTCTCACATGGCAGTTAACACTCTTTAGCACTAAGCTTACTTTCAACCTGGAGATCTCCTAATTTCTTACATTTTTTTGCCTTTTTTTGGCTCAGAATCTTAATCCAGACTTCATCATTCACATTTTCAATAAGACAGTGGTTCTGAATCTTTATAAACCTCATATCGTGCTTAGAAAAATCTTTACCTGAGCCCTCCTTTTTGTGACACTTGGTAGTATGTCAACTTTCACTAATTGTGGAGGTACGTTTAAACATGGGGTTGACATTGTTTCAAAAGGAGAGCATGTCATTTGGAGTCTACCAGCTGATCAGTTTTGAGTGTGGCCTATTTGCACTAGATTTTCTTTTAATCTTTTTGGTATTTCATTTGTTAGAGCTACATTTATTTTGTTGCTGTTCTTTAAATATGATCTGTGTTTAATGGCTTTCTTGGCCTGTGGTTTTAATAAGTTTTAACTGAGCTAGAAAGAAAGGAGCTGGTCAGTAATGTGTTCTTGAGCATGACAGACTAAAGTACCTCATCATCAACAAAATGAAAAGGATCCAGTTTGTTAGTCATTTGTTATAATACAGATATTATAGAACACTAGGACAGACATCAGTCTGCATACTGACACATAGGCTAAATGGGCTTCTGTTGTTTAAAAGGTAGATGTTAAAGTAAGAAAAGAAGCTAACCTAGTATATCAGCTGTCATGAATGCCCACTGTTTTTGAGAGTTGGAAACCCTCAAAATATCTGTTTTTGAGAGTTGGAAAGCATAAAGTAAATCTACCATTTTTTAAGAGTGAGTTTTTTCAATAGATAGCATTTTCTTAGGAGACTTAATCTGTAAATGTTCTTGAGGCTAGAGCATGTAACTGTGCTTGTTCCTGAAGGGCAATAGGAAGTAGTAGGAGCGGGAAGAGGAGAGACAAGTTAAGAAATAAGTTATAGAAAGATGCCAGAGGTGAAGCTTTTACGTAAATCAGTGTTTAGAGTTGGGTAAACCATTGGAGAAGCACTTTTTTCCCTAATTTTATTTCGTTAGGGATTTACCGAGGTCCTATATTTTGCTTACCCAGCACTGTAATTCAGAAAAGTCTCTTGCTTCCTTCAGGAAACTCAGAGTCTAATGCAGGCATGTCAAACTCATTTTCACCAGGGGCCACATCAGCCTCATGGTTGCCTTCAAAGGACTGAATGTAATTTTAAGACTATAAATGTAACTACTCCTTAATAGTTAAGTGAGAGCTCGGAGCTGCCACCTGGTAGAAACAAGGTGCTGGGTGGGATAGAACAAGGTGGAGGGCCAGATTCGGCCCTCAGGCCTTATGTTTACCACCTGTGGTCTAGTGATAAGTTTTAGATTATTGTATTATTTTTTTGATTAGTGGGAACATGATATGTATGAGAGAGGTGAGATTTACCATAGGAGGTGTCACTGGTGTTTTAACAGTAAGAGAAATTATTTGAGCTGCTGTTTTATAATGATTGTAGAGTTTGATTTTATCATTTTCATTGCTTCTGTTTTTGTACTGATATTTCTAGTTTAGACAAATGTTTCGGCTATTTTTATTAAAAAGCGAGTGAAGTGTGTTGAGTATGATTCAGTCAGCCAGCACAGTGCCTTCAGCAGTCTTTCCAGGGCAGCTGCTAAAAATCCCTGTGTTAGAACTGTGAGGTAGATCTGGGGAGCTTTGCAAAGGCATTTTCTTTTGAGATGAAAAGTCACTGTGGAGAACATTTTGATCAAGTCAAAAGGGCAGCACTTTTCAAAGTGCTGTTACGTGTGGTGGTTCATTTGTGTGAACTCCTAACTCTTACCCTTGGGGAAGCAGTCAAGTATAGTGAACTTTGGGACACTTCTAATAATGACTGCACCATGCACCCAGATTGTGGTTTTACCATTCTTTGATTAAAGAGACTGGAGCCTTTTGGAGAAATGACTGGTTTGGGACAGGGAGAATACAAAATGAGCCTAAAAGATCTAATGTAGTGCCAGAAAGTAAGAAAGTGCTCAAAATCAGCAGGAGTTGGGCATGTCAGAAGGATATAAGGACCAACTGGACTAGGCTTCCAATGGCTAAAGTTGGGGCAATTTGAGCCACAAAATAAATAATCATAGATTATAACCCAAAGAATAAAATAAGTATCCCTGAATCCGCAATGATATAAATAAATATGGGGGAAGAGGGACAAATCTTTTTATAGAAGAATTTCAGTTAATAATTCTAAGAGGTTAGGGAGAAACAGGCAGTCACCATCAGAACACCACAGTAATAATTGTTTCAGGCAAAAACTATTGATAAACAGTAAAATTGGAGGCAACACTTTTAGGTAAAATAGGGTATACTGTGGTTTTAGCATATCTTCAAAATTTGTTAATATTCCTTACTCTAGGAGGTAGACTTATTTCCCATCCCTTTGAATGTTGGCTGGTCTTAGTGACTCATTTCAAGAAGTAGAATAACAAAGAGAAAAAGAATAACTTTACAGTAGAGAAACCAGGCAGACCACCAAGTAGTCAAGGTTAACATCACCAGTAATGTCATGTTGGTATCACGGACCCTGATATGACATGATGTAAGGGCACTACCTAAAATCTATAGTCTTAGCATTATCATCAGAAAACACCCGACAGACCCACACTGAGGGGTATTCTACAATAACTTCTCAGTAGTCTTTAAACTGTCAAGTCCATGAAAGCAAGGAAATACTGAGAAATTGTCATAAATTGGTGAGACACAGATGAGGAGTTGTGAGGACAGAATACAGTGTCATATAGAGGATTGGATTCTAGAATAAAAAAAGGACATTAATGGAAAAACTAGTGAAATTACAGTACAGTTGGTAATTTGGGTAATAGTATTATATCAGTGTAATTTGTTAGCTATGGTAAATGTACTGTGGTTGTATAAGATATTAACATTAGGGGAAAGTAGGTGAAGGGTCTGTGAAAACTATCTTTGTAACACGTGTAAATTTAATATTGTTTCAAAATATCAAAAAAGAGGGAAGGGGAGGAGTTATGTAGGGCAATTAAAGCCTTGTCCACCACTTTTTGAATTGAATTGTGAGGTAACATGTTCCTCCAGGGTTTATTTCTTTATTTTTTTCTATTATTTCCTGATTGCAATGCAGAAAATGAGGAAAGACAAAAAAGCACAAAATAAAAAACAACTTTCTTAACTTACAGAAATAGCCACTGCTCACATTTTGTTGTATATCCTTCCAGAAATATTTTCTTATTAACATGTATTTTATTTTGTTAAATAAAAATGGAATCATGTTCATAAAACAAAAAGAGAAAAAAAATGAGCTTTGAATCCAGACAGAACTAGGCTTCCACTGTAGCCCTACCTTTTCCCAGCTCTGTCATCTGTACAAGTTACTCTTTTTGAACTTGACTTTATTCATGCAACGGTTTGTTCTTCAGGTATTTGTTGAGCATTTTTCTGGGCTCTAAGGATATAATACTGAACAAAGCCAAACTCCTCCTCTCCTGTAGCTTATGGTCTTGCCTGGGGGTGGATGTAGTAAATTTATGGGTTGATATAAATGATGGGAAGATGTGTAAAGCTAAGGGAAAGGATAGAGAATGATGGTTAAAGAACGGAGTGTGCTATTTTATAAAGTCAATGAAGGCACTTCTGATAAGGTGACACTAAGAAATCTGAATAAAGTTAGGAGCTCATACCTGTGGGGATAGCTTTCAAGCATAGAAAGGAACAAGTGCAAATGCCCTGTGGTGAGAGCATGCTTCATGCGCTCAGGGAACAGTCAGATTGGAGTGGAGTGAGCAGGAAAGAAAGTGGTAGTATTTCAGTGGAGATAGTGAAGGACCAGATCAAGTAGGGTGTTGTAGGCCAGGAAATGACTTGAGACTTTACTCTGAGGTTGAGCAGAAAGGTGATGTGATCTTGTTTGTGTGTTATGTAGAGAATAGCTTGTAGGGAGCAGTGGGCAGGGTCATGAGAGGGATACCTTTTAGGAGGCCGTTACAGTTGTCCAGGAAGAAATGTTGACTTGGACTGGGGTTGTAATAGTGGAAGTAATAAGAAGGGTGTGATTCTGGAGGTATTTTCAAAATAGAGCTGACATCATTTGTTGATACTTTGGATGTAGTGTGTAAGAGAAAGAGTTAAGGATGATTGCTAGATTTTGACACATTGAGGAGTAAGATTTGTTATTTATTGAGGTGGATACTTCTGGAAGTCATGTTTGGAGTAAAAGTCAAATGCTTGTTTTTGGACCTGTTAACCTTTGAGACCTTTGTGACCTCTAGGTAGTGGTATGGAACAGGCACTTATATTATTCTGGAATTTAGGGGGAAACATAAGACTGGAGTTATAAATTTATGGTTCACCAGCATGTAGATAGTATTTAAGATTTTAGATAAAATGAAATCATAAGAGGGGAGGCATAAAGAGGAAGATTCACTGAAGATTGAAACCAGGGACACTTGAAAAAATTGGAAGTTGGTCAATGAAGAGAATTCAGTAGGGAGTTTGGGAAAGGAAAGCCAAGTGATGGGGGTCTGGAAGCCACATGAAGAATGTGTTTTTAAAAGTAACACATGGTTACTGTCAAATGTTGTCTTTAATGAAATAAGATGAGAGCCAAGAAATGACCTCTAGGCTTGGCAACACAGAGGAAGCAGGTGAACTTGTTAGGAAAAGCTTCACTGGCATGGCAGGCCTGAAAGACACATTGGAGTAGACGCTTAAGTGGGTCAGACAGCTGAGGACAAATTTCAGGCCCAGATGATTTCCTGGTGATTATATCAAATAGTTGTTTGGAATTGTTCTGTAAAAGGGAACAGAGAAATGGAACTATAGCTGGAAGAAGACATTTAATAGGATTATTATTGACCAAAGAGACATTTTGATAGCAGGGCTTCATTTTAAGAAGAGAATAAATGTAGGAGATCTAGCTCACTAGTTAAGAATTGGGATTTGCGGTTAGATAGCTAGGACTTAAATTTGACCCAACTGCTGTATCGTTTTGTAACCTGAAGGGAAGTTACTCAGATTCTCTGAATTTGGTTTCATCACCTATAATTAATACTGAAATTGATATCTCATAAGGATGAAATGTGCTCATGCTTGTAAAGAACACCTTATACTTTTTGGTATCTCTCTTTGGGTCTTAGAGAGAATAATATGGTTTGGCCTATTGTCGTTCAAACAGTGGGATGAAGAGTCTCCATACTAATATCAAGGAAGATTTCTGTTTAATCCACTGATATGTATCTATACTAATTATCTGTCTGTCTAAGCTACATATTTTGCTTTCCCTTTATTAACCCAGGAGAATAGGGGATATGTTAGCTTAAAATTGACAAGGAGCAGTTTTTGGATGGTTTGCTGGCAGTGTGGATGGGTGGAGGAAGGAGGATTTAACTTCAACCACCAGAAGGTGGTAGTTATTCACAGAAAAGTGCACTCTCATTTCATACTGGCATGTTTAGGTTCCACCTAGATTGAACTGGCAAACATTAAATACTGACTTGAAACATTTCATATTGGTTGCGGGTTGAGTTAGTTCATTACATAAACAGGTTACTGTTGTCTTCATTTCTTCCATAGTGCTTTATTTTTATTGGTTGTTTGAATAGAATTAATACACTTTTAGAGCTGCCAAAAACAAATGCTTGTTGGGCTATGATCAGACACTTTATCTTTGGCAGGCTCTTGAAGACTTGCTCGATTCTCATGCTTGTCTTGTTTACTTAAGTTCTTAGAAGTTTCAAATAATAAAAACTTTCAGCTGATTAATTTCAGCAAAACTGTGATTAAGTCTTTATCTATAGAATGGCATAAACATTATTTCTGTCCTTAAAACCAGTCTTAAAAACAACAAAGGTGAGTATTTTTATATTTTATTCTTAAATCTAATTTTTAGACTTAATTATCCTAACCTAGTGAGGTTAAATAAATTCTGGCCTTTCTAGTACCTTAATAAAACTAATTAATAGCATAAATAAAATAAACAAATAGTAAAGATTGTATAATTAAGATAGTTTAAAGAAGGCCTAGGTTTCATACCCTGTGAAGTATGGTGAGTAACAGAGCTGTGTATAGCTTCCATTTCCCCTGTGTCTTCTCTTTGGGGCAGATGGCTTCTCTGACCATGAAGATTTCAACCAAAAGGAAAATTTTTGTATGTGTTTGGTTTTGTTCTTTGAGAAGATTTGGGATATGATCAGAAATTACTTTCTACTAACACATGAGGGAGTGAGGGGATTTCAACTTTCTTTTTATGGTGGTAGATGTTTTTGGTGTACTGTTTTACTCTTATTTTCCTTTCTATTTCAGAGTCTGATAAAGAAGAGAAACCACAAAGTACTGTCATACCCAAGGAAGTGACACCAGCCCTGTGCTCACTAATGAGCAGCTATGGCAGTCTCTCAGGGTCAGAGAGTGAGCCAGAAGGTAAGTCATGGCATCAATTGTTGCATGTGGGTTTGTATTGTTTTGTTGCTTTTACCTGTGATACATGCTGTGCATCAGTAGCATTCATTCATGTCTATGTATTTGAGGAAAGATCTGTCATGCACATTCTTTATTTGATATTGAAATTCCTATTTCATTTGATTCAGAAGTAGAGTTAACATGGGATAAAAGAAAGAAATGGGGAAATACATTGCTATTCTGGGAGAAAAGGGCAAACATAATATAGTGAAAGACTGGGAAGAGAGACTATTGACTAATGTAATTGAAGAAAATTCTAAAAGATATAGCAGAGAAAGGTAATTTCTTCTCCATACTCTCCAAGTTTAGCAGCTTTGGTAGGTGAAAAGAGATCCTTTATGAAAGAGAGAATGATGGACTTTCTTCAATATATATGTAGGACATTGCTCTTCATAGAGCAGATTTACATAAATTATCTCTTTGGGGAACATAGCAACCCTATACTTGGCAGTTGCAACCTTCTTTAAAGGTTGAAAGAAATGGCATACTTTCAGGAGTCTTTCTGAGACATCAGCAATATTCAGGAGACATGTCTTACCCTTAAAGATGATGGTGAGCCAGTTTAATCACTATAGCATCACTCGTAGGGCCACTTCAGAAGAGCTGTGAGTAGGCTGTTGTTCTGTTGCAGTGTTGTAATTCTTAACCCAATGTTCATATCAATAATCCAGCATGCGCTTAGTGAATAAGCCCGTGTCCTGCTGTTCTGGAAACTGGACTCTGCATGGTAATTTTATTTAGGGTTTACCAACCATGAGAGAATGCATGCATGTGTATCTCAGGACAAGATAAATAATTACAATAGGAGCTCTACTGAAGATAAGAATATAGGGTCTAACAGTGAATAGAACGAAAGGAAGATTTTAATGTGATTGGATGAAGATGGCAGCATTTTTAATGTTGGCTAGGCTAGAGATAATGTTTGTGTAGTCGGAAGATGGTAACAGGATTTTTCTATTTCTTTTTAAAATGGGCTCTGGCTTACTATGGTAACTGGTTAAAAACTACTTGGATTTTGAAATATAAACTACTTTGGCTTTATCAGATGGTTGCCTCTTCTTGTTTTTTTTTTTTTTTAAGAAAAACAGTATTTATTTCTTTACTCTTATTTCCAGTACACTGATATGAAGATGGAGTTATTCTTTAAACACATATTATATTTCATGCTTATCAGTTGTATTTATGACAGGTGATAGCAAAGAAGGCTGTTACCAAATTACTGAATCCAGTAAAAACAAGCTGTGTGAATGCTTTCTTCTCTTTCTTCTAAGATAAACATTTAATACTTTTATACTCATGTCTTCATATTAGGCTGCCACCATTTTTTAATTAGAAGGAAGAAAAGAAACTGCAAGAGATCTTTGAGGTTCCACCCCTTCATTTCATAGAACCTTAAGCTTAGAGAGAGAATAAGTGTGTGCCCTGGCTGGTGTGGCTCAGTGGGTTGAGCATGGGCCTGAGAACCAAAGGGTCGCAGGTTCGATGCCCAGGTTAGGGCACATACCTGGGTTACAGGCCAGGTCCCCCGTAGGGGGCATGCAAGAGGCAACCACACATTGATGTTTCCCTCTCTCTCTCTCCCTCCCTTCCCCTCTGTCTAAAAAGAAATAAAATCTTTAAAATAAGTAAATTTTTTAAAAAAGAATAAGTGTGCAAAGCAAGTATGTGGCTGAGCTGAGCAGGTATAAAACTTAGTTTGACTTAAAAGTGTGAAGAAGTCAGCTATAATATGTTGCCTTTCATTAATAGCCTTTATCTGTGTGGCATTTGATGTCTTCCTGCATAGGAATGCATAGCTTTTTCTTTCCAAAATTAAATTTATTGGCATGACATTGGTGAATAATATATAGATTTCAAGTGTACATTTCTATGATACATGATCTGCATATTGCATTGGGTGTCCACCACCCAAAGTCAAATCATCTTCCATTATTATATATTTGACCCCCTTTGTCACCACCCCACCCTCTTCCCTCTGGTAATGACCATACTGTGGTTTGTCTTTGAGTTTTAGTTTTATATCCCACATCAGTGAAATCAGATGGTTCTTAGTTTTGTCTGACTAACTTATTTTGTTTAGCATAATATTCTCAAGGTCCATTCATGTTGTCACAAATGGCAGTATTTCATCTTTTCTTATGGCTACGTGGTATTCCACTGTATATATGAACCACATATTCTTTATCCAAACCTCTATCGAAGGACAGTGGTTGTCTCCATTTCTTTTTTTTTTTAAAGATTTTATTTTTTATCTTTAGAGGGGAAGGGAGGGAGAGAGGGAGAGAAACATCAATGTATGGTTGCCTTTCATGTGTCCCCTGCTGGGACCTGGCCTGCAGGGAACCTGCCTGCGACCCCAGTATGTGCCCTGACTGGGAATTGAACCACGATTGTCTGGTTTGCAGGCCCGCACTCAATCCACTGAGCTACACCAGCCAGGGCTTGTCTCCATTTCTATTGATAATAGTTATACTAACAGTTGTGAGGTGGTATCTCATTGTAGTTTTAATCTGCATTTCCCTAATAGCTAGTGAAATTGAGCATCTTTTCATGGATATGTGGGCTGTTCATATGTCTTCTTAGAAGTGTCTGTTCAGGTCCTTTGCTCATTTTTTTAATTGGATTGTTTGCTTGGTGTTGAGTTGTATAAATTCTCTATATATTTTGGTTATTAATCCCTTGTTGGAGTTTTTGTTTGCAGGTATCATCTCCCATTAAATTGGTTGCTTTTGTGTTTTGTTGTCGGTTTCTTTGCTGTGCGGAAGCTTTTTATTTTGGTGTAGTCCCATTCATTCATTTTTGCCTTTACTTCCTTTGCCTTTGGAGTCAAACCTGTAAAATTTTCTCTGCTACCCAAGTCCATAAGTTTAGTACCTATGTTTCCTATGTAATTTATTGCTTTAGATCTTATATTTAGGTGTTTGATCCATTTTGAATTAATTTTTGTACATGAGGACAAACTGTAATCTAGTCATTATTTTGCATGTGGCTTTTCAATTTTCCCAGCACTGTCTATTATAAAGGCTTTCTTTTTCCATCGTGTGCTTTTGGCTCCTTTGTCAAAAATTATTTGCCCGTGTATATGTGGTTTATTTCTGGGCTCAATTCTGCTCCATTGGTCTGTGTGTCTCTCTGTCTCTTCCCCCACCATACCATGCTGTTTTGATTATTGTAGCTCTGTAGTATAACTTGAAATCAGGCAGTGAATTCAAATTATACTGGCTTTATTTCTTTTTAATCTGGATTGCTTTGGCTATTTGGGGTTGTTTGTGGTTCCATACAAATCTGATTTTTTGTTCTTATTTATTTAAAAAATGACATTGGTGATTTGGAGGAGATTGCATTAAGTTTGTATATTGTTTCAGGTAATATGGCCATTTTAACTGTGTTGATTCTTCCAATTCATGAACACAGAATACATTTCCTTTTCATTGTGTCTTTTTCCATCTCTTTTAATAATGCTTTGAAGTTTTCAGTATCTTAAGTTTATTCCTAGGTGTTTTATTCTTTTGGTTGCAATTGAAATTTTTTTTTTTAGTTTTTTTTCTGAAACTTTATTGTTAGTAAACAGAAAAGCAGTGGGTTTTGTACATTGGTTTTGTACACTTATTTACTGTATTGTTTCTAATACAGTTTTTTTGTGGAGTCTAGGGTTTTCTGTATACAAAATCATGTCATCTGCAAAAGTGATATTTTTATTTCTTCACTCCCAATTTGGATGCCTTTTATATCTTTCTCTTGCCTTATTGCTCTGGCTAATACGTGCAGTACTATGTTGAATAAGAGAGGTAAGAGTGAGTATGCTTGTCTTTTTCCTGGTTTTAGAGGAAAAGCTTTCAGTTTTCCACCATTGAGTATGATGTTGGCTGAGGGTTTTTCATATATATGGCCTTTATTATATTGAAGTACATTCCTTCTATACCCATTTCATTGAGTGTTTTAATCATCAGTGGATGTTGTATCTTATCAACTGCTTTTTCTGCATCTATTGATAAGATATGATTTTTATCTTTTGTTTTTCCTTTTTTGATTATATTTTATTGATTATAATATTAAAATTGTACCAATTTTCCCCCTTTTGTTACCTTCCATTAAGCACCCCACAGTCCCTCAGGCAATCCACACACCATTGTTCATGTCCATGGGTCATGACTTTGTAAGTCCTTTGGCTACTCCATTTCCTATACTGTACTTTATTTTACATCCCCATGGCTATTAGGTAACTACCTATTTGTTCTTAATCCCCTCACCTCTTCATCCATTCTTCCCAACCACCTTCCATGTGGTCACCTTCCATATGGTCACCAATCCATAATTCTGTCTCTGTTCTTGTTTGCTTAGTTTATTTTTAGATTCAATTGTTGATAGGTATATGTTTGTTGCCATTTTATTGTTCATAGTTTTGATCTTCTTTTTCTTAAATAGGTCCCTTTAACATTTTGTACAATAATGGTTCGGTGATGCTGAACTCCTTTAGTATTTTCTTGTCTGGGAAGGTCTCTAACTGCCCTTTGATTCTAAATGACAACTTTGCTGGATAGAGTCATCTTGGCTGTAGGTACCTGCTTATCATGATTTTGAGTGTGTCGTGCCAATCCCTTCTAGCCTGCAAAATTTCTTTTTGAGAAATCAGATGCCGGTCTTAGAAAAACTCACCTGTAGGTAATTAACTACTTTCCTCTTGCTGCCTTTAAAGTTCTCTCTTATTTTAACCTTTGGCATTTTAATTATGTTGTATCTTGGAGTGGGCTTCTTTGCATCCATCTTGTTTGGGACTCTCTGTGCCTCCTGGACTTGCATGTATATTTCCTTCATCAAATTAAGGAAGTTTTCTTTCATTATTTTTTCAAATAGATTTTCAATTTCTTGTTCTTTCTGTTCTTCTTTGGCACCCCTATGATGCAAATGTTGGAATGCTTAAAGTTGTCCCAGAGGCTCCTTACACTATCCTCATGATTTTGGGTTCATTTTTCTTGTTTTTTCTGTTGGTTGTTTTTTGTTTCTTTATGTTCCATATCATTGCTTTTATTCTTAGCATTATCCATTCTACTGTTGATTTCCTGTAGATTGTTCTTTATTTCCATTAGCATATCCTTTATTTCTGCCTGAGTCTTTTTTATGTTGTTGAGGTCCTCACTAAGTTCCTTGAGCATTCTTACAACCAGTGTTTTGAATTCTTCATCTGATGGATTGCTCTTCTCCATTTTGTTTAGTTCTTTTTCCAAAGTTTTGATCTGTTCTTTCATCTGGGTCATGTTTGTCGTCTTATTTTAGAAGCCTCCTTGTGTTTGTTTCTATGTATTAGGTAAAACTGCTTTGACTCTGTGTCTTGGTAGTGTGGCCTAATGTAGTAGGTGTCCTGTAGGGTTCAGTGAAACAGCCTCCCCTATCACCTAAGCTGGGAACTTAAGTTGTGCCCTCTGTGTGGGCTGAGTACACCCTTTTCTTGTAGGTGAACCTTGATTGCTGTTGGCAAATCAGTGGGAAGGATTTACCCAGGCCAGTGAGCTTCGAGGACTGGCTATGACTACTGATCATCCACCTCCACCCTCTGTGCAGGATCAGCTCTGCAGGGGCAGGGTGTAGGGTGGTCATGTTCCATTGTGGTCTGTACCTGTCCACTGGGTGCACAGGCTCTGGGGTTGCCCAGGTGGTGCAGGCCAGGGTCAGCCACCACTTGTATTCTGCCCAGGGCCACCCAGCATGAGCTACAAAGTAGTCTGTAGATGGCTGCTACTTGTGCTGGGCTCGGAGGTTCCCAGGTGAAGCCAAACTGGTCCAAAGCTGGCTGCTGCTAGTGCCGGTCTTGGGGTTGCTTAGCCAAAAAGTACATGGGGCTGGGAAGTCACTGAGGCTGGCTGTTGCTTGTTTGAGAAAATTTAGGAAGGTGTGAAGCCTGAGCTGAAACTACCCATTCATATGAAAAGGCCCCTTTTAACAGCTTGGGTGGGCTGTAAGTTGGGTGGTGCAGAACCTTAGGGATTTACCAGGATAGAGCAAACTGTGTGAGCCAGATTGATGGAGTCTCAGATATGGCCCCTTCTTTCAGTTCTGTGGCTCTGCCTGCCTTTCTGTCTGGGGGAAGGCTGTCCCCCAGCTCTTGCCCTGACGCCAAACACTTCAGTTCCTCCTTTTATGCCACTGGTACCTTTCAAACTGCTACCCCAGTGCTGGATCTCAGCACTGGGAGTGAATGTAAGTCAAGGTGCAGAGTCTTTATGAGGAACCAATTGGTAATCCAGTGGTTCCTTCACCAACTAAAACCCTGCTGGTTTTTATAGCCAGAAGTTATGGGGGTTTATCTTCTTGATACTGGAGCCCTGAGCTGAGGGGCCTGGTGTTGGGTTGGGATCCCTCACTCCTAAGATTCCCTACCAAGTTTTTATCTACCACATGTGGCTGTGAGACCAACCGGTTCTAGGTCTCCACATCTCTGCATCTCCTACCATTGTGGATGGATGTGGTTTCTTTAGTTGTATAGTTGTTGGTCTTCCATTCAACTCAATTTCTGACAGCTCTGAGTGATGATTTTTCTGTAGTTTAGTTGCAGTTTTGATGTGGTTGTGTGAGAAGGCAAACTGTGTTTACCTCTGCTGCCATCTATCAGTCTGTAGAGGGTTTTGTGTGTGTGTGTGTGTGTGTGTGTGTGTGTATGTGTGTATGTGTGTGTGTTATCCTTGCCAGATTTTGATATCTTGCAGGTTCAGTCTCCAGTCGGGGTGTGTGCATGGACCAGTCAGTGTTTCTCTTTCACATTGATGTTTCTCCCTTCCCTCTCTCTAAAAAATAAATAAAATCTTTTAAAAAAATGTAATGTCAGGTTATTTATCTGGGATTTCTATTGCTTCTTGAGATAGGTCTATAATGATGAAAAACCTCCCTCTTATTACTGCTTTTGCTGCATCCCAGAGGTTTTGATACATTGTATTGTCATTCTCATTCATCTCTGTAGATCTTTTGACATCACCTTTTTTTTCTTTGATCCAGTAATTTATATTAGTATATTGTCCCACCTTCACATATTTGTAGACTTCTTTACTTCCTTTTTGGAGTTGATTTCTAATTTCAAAGCACTGTGGTCAGAGAATATGCTTGAATTTGTTGAGCCTTTTTCTGTGACCCAGCATATATGGTCTAGTCTTGAGAATGTTTCGTATACCCTGGAAAGAACATATAAGCTGATGATCAGGGACGAAAGGCTCCTAAATGTCAATTAGGTCCATGTGGTCTACTGATTCATTTAAGGCTGATTTTTTTTAAAGGTTTTATTTATTTATTTATAGAGAAAGGAGAAGAGAGGGAGAAAAACATTGACTAGCCATCTCTCACACATACCCTACTGGTGACCAAATCTACAACCTAGGCATGTGCCCTGACCGAGAATCGAACTGGTGATCTTTTTTGCCTTGCAGGATGATGCCCAATCAAGTGAGACACAGTGGTCAGGGTTTGAGGCTGATATTCATTGATTTTCTGTTTTGATGATCTGCCTACAGCTGTCAATGGACTATTTAGGTCTCCAACTTTTCTCCCTTTGGCTTTCTGATTATGAGCATATTTATTGAAAAGTACTATGTCTTCTTGATGTAGCGTCTCTTTATCATTACAAAATGTCATTCTTTGTCTATTGTTATCTTTGTTGTCTTGAAATCTACTTTGTAAGATATAAGTATGGCTACAGGTCACTAGAAAATTTGTAGCTTTCAATATTCTGGGCTATGGAAAGGGTATTGACACAGAGGGACTTTGGAATAAATAAATGAGGGAAATAAAGTGGGCCTTCTCTGAATCATTAACAGCATTTAGAAGGCTGGTTATTTAGGTGTATTCTAAATGGAGAGGAGCAGTCTAAATCTCACAGATGTTAACAATTATATCTTTACAGTTAAGATCTATCTCAATTTAGGGATTAAAACAAAAGTGTATAGTGGATCTTAAACATGAGTAGTGATTTTCTGGTATTAAACAAGGAAAGGGTGCCTCAAGAAAGAAGTAAAAGAAGAGACTATGCCTGGTTCTGGGGCTGTCAGAATCATTAAGATATATAGGGGTGGGCAAAAGTAAGTTTACAGTGGTGAGTGTGCAAACAGAGTTTGTTCTGGTATTATTACTTATTATTTATTGTATTATTTTCCATACAACTGTAAACCTCCCTTGGCCCCACCCTGCACAAAGCAAAGCAAATATCAATGAGTAGCATTTTCTTTTTTTAAATGTATTTTATTGCTTATGCCATTCTAGTTGTCCCATTTGTTCTCCCTCTTATTCCCCTCTTCCCTGCACCCTGCCTTTCACCATCATTTCCCCTCCCACTTAGTTCATGTCTGTGGGTCGTGCATACAAATTCTGTGGCTCCTCCATTTCCCATACTATTCCTAACCTCCCCCTGTCTATTTTATAGCTACATTTGTGCTTCTTATTCCATGTACATTTTCCCCCATTATCCCTCTCCCGCTCCCCACTGATGACCCTCCATGTGATCTCCATTTCTGTGATGCTATGTCCTGGTTGTTTGCATAGTTTGTTTTTATTTTTCTTCTTTAGGTTCAGTGGTTGATAGTTGTGAGTTTGTTGTCATTTTACTGTTCATATTTTTCTTCCTCTTCTTTTTCTTAGATAAGTCCCTTTAACATTTCATATAGTAAGGCCTTGGTGATGATGAACTCTTTGAACTTGACCTTATCTGGGAAGCACTTTTCTGCCCTTCCATTCTAAATGATAGTTTTGCTGGATGGAGCATCTTGGATGTAGGTCCTTGCCTTTCATGACTTACAATACTTCTTTCCAGCCCCTTGTCTGCAAGGTGTCTTTTGAGAAATCAGCTGACAGTCTTAGGGGAACTCCTTTGTAGGTAACTGTCTCCTTTTCTCTTGTTGCTTTTAAGATTCTCTCCTTATTTTTAATCTTGGCTAATGTAATTACGGTGTTCCTTGGTGTGTTCCTCCTTGGGTCCAACTTTGGGACTCTCTGAGCTTTCTGGACTCCCTGAAAGTCTATTTCCTTTGCTAGATTGGGGAAATTTTCCTTCATTGTTTTTTCAAATAAGTGTTCAGTTTCTTGCTCTTCTCCTTCTGGCACCCCTATGAATCAGATGTTGGAAGGTTTGAAGTTGTCCCACAGGTTCCTAAGCCTTTCCTCATATTTTTGATTTCTTGTTTTTTCATTGTGTTCTGGTTGAATGTTTATTTCTTCCTTCTGGTCCAAACTGTTGATTTGAGTCCTGGTTTCCTTCTCTTCAGTGTTGCTTCCCTGTGTGTTTTCCTTTACTTCACCTTGTATAGCTTTCACTTTTTCCTCTATTTTGCAACTGAATGCAACCATTTCTGTGAGCATCCTGATTATCAGTGTTTTATATTCTGCATCTGATAGATTGTCTGTCTCCTCATCGCTTAGTTTTTTTTCTGGAGTTTTGACATGTTCTTTCATTTGGGCCATATTTCTTTGTCTCAGCACACCTGTTATGTTGTAAGGGGTGGAAGCTTGGGTATTCACCATGGCAGGGCAGCCCTCTTTGCTCCATTGTGGTGCTATATGTGGGGGAGGTGTGAGAGAGGGAACAGTGCCACTTGTTTGGCTCTCGCCCCACTTTCCGTTACTTCCCTCACTTCCCACAGGTGAATTGTGCCCTTTCAGTTGCTGGTTCCCAGGTGGGTGGGTTTATGTACTTTCTAGGATCTCGTGGGCCTTTCCAATAGACTCTTGTGAGGCTGGGAGTATCTTCCACCTTAAAAACCCAAGGAACTGTCACAGCATTTTACAGCCAGGTGTTTTCAGTCTTTATTTTCCTGTGCTGAAACCCAGGGTTTCATGGTCTGTCTCGGTGCCTAGTTGTTCCTCGCAGTTTATCCACATGAGAATGTGGGACCATGTGGTCCACTGGCCTCCACCTCTTATCACCCGGTCCATCACCTTGCTATGCATCCTCTCTGCTTTGCTCCACCCCTCCCACTGGTCTGGATGAATGTTTCTTGACCTCTTTTTTGTCAGACTTCCATACAGTTTGATTTTCTGGCAGTTTTAGTTGTTTTCTGCTTTTAGATTGGTTGTTATCCTTCTTCTGGTTGTTAGAGGAAATTAAGCATTTCTACGTAAGCCTCCATCTTGGCCAGAACTCTCTTCAGATTTTCTATTTTTTCTTGAGTCATTATTTTTAAAGATTTTATCTATTTATTTTGCAGAGAGGAAGGGAGGGAGAAATAGGGAGGGAAACATCAACATGTGGTTGCCTCTCACATGCCCCCTGCTGGGGACCTGGCCCACAGCCTAGTCAGGTGCCCTATATTGGGAATCAGATCAGCAGCCTTTTGGTTCACAGGCTGGCACTCAATCCACTGAGCCACACCATCCAGGCTTTGAGTAATTTTTTGTGAATGGTGTCTTTCAAAAGAAATTTTTTTGTTTTATCTAAGTTGTCTATTTTATTGGTATAAAGTTGTTTATAATATTTTCTTATAGCATCTGTAGGATAAGTAGTGATGTTCCTTCTTTGATTCATCATTATTAATTGGTATTTTTTAAATCTTGATCAGTCTTGCTAAGTATTTATTAATTTCAGTAATCTTGCTAAGGAAATAACTTCTGGGTTTGTTGATTTTTCTCTATTGTGTATTTCTAATCCATTGATTTTCAGTCTTGTTATTTCTTACCTTCTCACTGTCTACCTCATTATACTGGAAGCTTATATCATTAAGTTTGGATTTTTCTTTATTTCTAATATGAATACTCAAAGCTGTAAATTTGCTTTCATGCATTGCTTTAGTTGTATTGCGTAAATTTGACATATTATGGTTTTATCATTATTTCAAAATATTTTTCTGATTTCGCTTGTGATTTGTTCTTTAACTTGTGAGCTATTTAGAAGTATGCTGTTTAACTCTATTATGTTCAGAGAATATCTTCTACATGCTTTCAGTTTTTTCTGTTTAATTGAGACTTGTTTTATAGCCCAATACAGGGTGAATGTTTTCATGAATTTGATGACTCAAACATCCTTTGTCAGTCTGAGTTGATTGTTAGTGATACTCACTCAGGTCTTCTATATTCCTGTTCATTTTCTAATTGTTCTTCAATCATTGAGAATACAGTGTTCAAGTCTCCAACCTTAATAATAGACTTCTCCTTCAGTTTTGTGAGATTTTGTTGAATATGTATATATTTTTTTAATCCTCACTCGAGGATATATCCACTGATTCCAGCAAGGGAGG
Source organism: Artibeus jamaicensis (assembly GCF_021234435.1). Lineage (NCBI taxonomy): Eukaryota > Metazoa > Chordata > Mammalia > Chiroptera > Phyllostomidae > Artibeus > Artibeus jamaicensis. Next base: position 2,813,047 of record NW_026521822.1, read on the forward strand.
TGGGGAAGAGAGAGGGAGAGATAAGTGAGAGGAATAGCCATCCGTTCCCTCCCCAAAGTGCCCTGAGTGGGGACTTATCCAGCATGTGCCCTGACTAGGAATTGAGCTGCATGACCATTCTGTTTCTGGAAAGGTGCTCCAACCAACTGAGCCACACAAGCCAAGGCGCTGCGTGTATATTGACACTCTGTTAATAGCTGTTACTGTTCTGTATTCTTGACAAATTGATTTCTGTATCATTATGAACTGTCTCTCTTTGTCCCTGGTGATAGTCCCTGTTCTGAACTCTTCTTTGTTATAGCCATTGGTATTGATATAGCCATCCAGTTTTTTAATGATTGGTGTATGCTTGATGTCTTCTTCCATCCTTTACTTTTAACCTGTGACTTGATATGGGCAGTCTTTGCTTTGCACTGTTCCTTGGTTTAAGATTTGCACTCTTCCTTGGTTTGCACTGTTCCTAAGATTTAATCTCAGTTCAAATTGTGTAAAGCAAGGACTACCTATCATTTGAAGGTTGGTGTTCTTTTCTCTTTTTTTGTAGACATCATGTACTTGTTACTCTTTTACCCCAAATCTGATCTCAACTAGGGTGTTTAAACTGTTTATATATAATTATTGATAATGGTTTGTTTCTTTTTGTCTCATTTGTTTTTGTTCTATTTTTTTCTTACTGCCTTTGGATTAATTCTGTTTTTTTAGGGCAGTGCAAATACCAATTTATGAGTTATACCTATTTAAAAAACTTATAAACAAGAAAAAAATGTCTTTTGTGTATCCACAAATGACTGTTTCTGACACTCTTCATTCTTCATTTGTGTAGATCCAAGTTTCCCTCTGGTATCCTTCATAGGGATCACTTCACAGGGATCATTCACTTTCTGTAGCTCTTCGAGGTAATCTCCTCAAGTCTTGGCAATAATAACTCACAGTTTTAAAAAATACTGTAATACATTGTAAATGCCTAGATTTTATTAATAAGAAGCCAGTATTATGGCTGGGGGAAATTATTATGGGTTTGTTGTTATTATTTTTTAGAAGGGTAACCTGGTTTTTTGTTTTCAATTTTTGAATTTGTTTCTTACACATATTTAGAAGCTCCCATTAAAACTGAAGCAGATGTTCTGGCGGAAGACCAGATTCCTCATGGCGATACTCCTAAAAGATCAAGTCAAGATGTTAAAGCAACTGTTGGAACTTTCTCAGAAGCCAAATTTAAGAGTCAAAAGAAAAGTTTCAAAAAGACAAATCCTAACAGGAAAAAAGATTATCACAACTGTCATCCATTATTTGAACCAAGAACACATCATCCATATCTCCTGGAAATGGTAAATGATTTTTTTCTTCACATTCTAATATTTGTGTTCTTTTCACATCGTGGAGATAGAGCCACTGAGTTTGTGCGTGTGTATTTTAAGGTAACCACAAGACAAAAAGGTCTTTGAAAAGTCATCTGTGTATCTTAATTCTGAGGCTGCATTTGGCCTCTAGCTTATGTTCAGTAAATACAGAACTATAATTTTCAAAACCACTTAGAATAAAAGAATCTTGGTTTAACAGATTGGTTACAAAGTATGTATTTAGGTATAACGACCTAAAAGTATGTATTTAGGTATAAAGTAAATTGCATTAAAAAAATATTTACCTTATATAAGGGCAAATCATCTTTCCACTGAACGTTTTTATATGATGTTTCCAAACTACATTGATAACATCAGAATATAAATTGAGGTCACTTTATATTTTTGACAAATGGCACCCTGACTGGTACGGCTCAGTTGGGCATCATCTGACAAACCAAAAGGTCTCCATTGAAAGCACAGTAAAATTTTCATCGAAAAGTTTACTAAAGTTTTCATCGAAAGCACAGTAAAATACAATTGGCAGGCTCAAAGGAGAAAAGGGTTTTTATATATTTATTTTGTGCATTATCGGCTTTATTCTCAGTGTGGTATGCTAAAAAATTTGTTATCTTTAAATTATAAAGAGGAACCAATGCATCTGTTGATTCTAAGTAATGGACATGAAGCTATTAAAAAAAAAAATCCAAGGCTTTCATGTCTAAGAGTGATAGAAATAAAAACATTCCAGATTTTTTAGTGGAGTTGTAAAACTACTGATGTTCTATGAAAAGTCTGGTTTTGCCTTGTCAGATAAGTGCTTGTGCTGTAGCTAAAGTGTTCTGTGGCTACCCTCTGTGAGGGTTATATGTAGACACAGTTGTTTGTGATTAAAATTGATCTGAAATGTGCTTTTCTGCTTTGTAAATTTCAATGCTTTATAAAGTAAATTGCATTAAAAAATATTTACCTTATATAAGGGCAAATCATCTTTCCACTGAACGTTTTTATATGATGTTTCCAAACTACATTGATAACATCAGCATATAAATTGAGGTCACTTTATATTTTTGACAAATGGCACCCTGACTGGTACGGCTCAGTTGGGCATCATCTGACAAACCAAAAGGTCTCCAGTTCGACTCAGTCAGGGCACTTGCCTGGGCTGTGGGCCAGGTCCCTGGTTGCAGGATGTGTGAGAGGCAACCAGTGGATGTTTCCCTTTCTCCCTCCCTCCCCCCTCTCTAAAAATAAATAAATAAGATCTTTAAAAAAAAAAGTATTGCACATGTGACTCCTTGGTTATGTACTTATTCTAAGTACTAGGGTTTTTAGCTTTCTTTTTATTACAATAAGCACAATGATAGGAAGTTATAAAAGTCCAGGAATATTGAGATTTTTAACTGCTAGTTTCATTACTATCATTACTGTATCTACTTATCAATTTCTATACTATTTATAGATTTGGTTTTGGTAGGGTCCTCTTTGACATGGTTTTTAGATTAAAGAACAGCAGACTTTTAATCCTATTTTTCTTGTCCCTTGTTAGGTATTCCTAGAGAGGGCTCCAAGTTTTAAATTAAAAGGAAATATTCTTGCATATTTTTTAGCAAAATAATTAGTAAATATAATATATATCTTTATTGATCTGTGTTTTCATTTGAGGAAGGGACACATAATATTTTAGATTGTATTTGTCGGATATATTTTATTTACTACCTAATCTTTGTATTTATTGTTTTTTAGCTTTTAGCTCCAGACATTCGACATGAAAGAAATGTGATTTTGCAGTGTGTTCAGTACATCATCAAAAAAGACTTTTTTGGACTTAATGATAATTCTACAAAAACTGAAGTTGTGTAGGTGTGTAATGTTTTACTCATAACTGAAGCATGTAAAATAATGCCATCCTCGCATTAGTGGAGGAAAACTTATTTTTAAACTGGATTAGTAATTAAATTGTAAGCTTCATATGATATTATGTTAGATTTTTCAAGTCTTTCTTTTGAATTTATGCAAATAAATACATAACTGATTTTTTAGACTATATCTGTTATTATTGGGATCGAGCATAATATTTACTGGCAGAATTCTTCTTTTTGTTTGTATATGTTTGTGTGTATTGCTGTCATGTAAGGAAATGGGCTCTTGAACCAGTTAAGAATTGAAGATACTTGTTTAGTAGTGATGAAAAAAGCTTTAAAAATGTTTCATTCAGCTGAGCAATGCTATAGATTAGAGAGACATACAGTTACTTTATTTTTAATGCAGGAAAGGAAGAATCGTTGTTCAGGAAATATTTTAAAAGTAAACCAGTTTAAATGAATATAATTAGAAGGTCTTGAAATTTAAACTTTCTTTGTTTATTTCAAAGAACATTTTGAAATTCACCTATTGCTTCAGTAGCTCAAATATTGAACATTGGAAATATTAATAGTGATACAGCCTCTGTGTGTGCTTAGATTCAATTAAAGTGCTTGTTTTTGGTATGATTCAGAATTGGACCTTTTTTATTTCCTTGTGAGAAAGTATATAAAGTATAGTACTTGATGAGGTTCAACTGATTTCTTATAGCAGAAAGTTTGTGAAATAGTTACCTTAGTTTTAGGCTTAGTTAAAGTTCATCCTATGAAGATAATTGAATCCTTTTTAAATGTTTTAAATAAAAGCTACTGAGCTTTTTTTTTGTCTTTTATAATACAGAGGCTTTAATTTTATGTTCTAGTCACTTGTGCTTGCTAGAGCTGGAGTCCCACTCTCTTGACATACAGCTAAAAGGGGCTAGGTTTTTAAAAATTAGTCTGTGTTTATAGTTGAAAAATGAATTTTATCTGACATTGTGGTTATCAAAGTCCATGGATATCTTGCCTGCAAGAAGGGAGACAAGAAAGCTGATCATAGCTCTCAGCCCTCTTGTTGCTTTTCTATGTCTGTAAGATCCTACCTGTTCCTAACCCTGGACACCTGTTGTGCAGCACTGCATTATAGACCTGAGGTGAAAATTCATGTTTAGGTCAGTGTTTCCCAACCTTTTAACCACATAAGACCTTTTTATTATGTTTCACTCTGTTTCTTCAGTGAGACTCATATTTTGGAAACTAATCTGTTTGGTGTATTAATTCAGTTCGTGTAATACTGTTGAGTGCTTACTCATGTGCCACCATTGTGCATAGATTATAAAGATATAAAAATGAAGCCCTGGCTGGTGTAGCTCAGTGGATTGAGTGCAGGCCTCTGAATCAGAGAATCACGGTTCAATTCCCAGTCAGGGCACATGCCTGGGTTGCAAGCCAATTCCCTGCAGGCCAGTTCCCAGCAGGGGACGCACGAGAAGCAACCATACATTGATGTTTCTCTCCCTCTCTCCTTCCCCTCTAAAGATAAATTAAAAAAAAAAAGATATAAAAATGAATAAGGCCTTGCCTGACCTCAGAAATTCAGTTTAACTTTTGTATTATTCAAAGATGTGATTCCTAACTCAATTCATGTCATCAGGATGAAGTAACCAGTATTATAAATTGATACTCTAAAATATGACTTACCAGTAGTAGTCTGCAGTTTATCACTGGCTAGCATGCAAATTGCAGAGGCCTCATCTTCATAAATGAGTGCAGACTCCTAGGCCACTTTAACAGACCACCGTATCACCAGAGATACTGACAGTCATCACTGTAAGATGCATTGTGCAAAGTTCTATTTTCAGCATTTTTGTCTTCTAATAAATGAAGGACTGCTTTGGCTGTGTCCGACAGTCTTTAGCTGGGGGTAACAGTTGTTATTTGTTTCTAATAGATAATTTCAGATTCAGTTGCCTTTATATTTAACTCAAGATTTACTTAAATATGTTTAAAATTTTCAACCAGATAGAATATAACTTGTGTGGTATCTAGTGTATGGAATATATACTCAGTATTTGTAAATATTCTATGAGTTTTTTGTAGTTTTGTATTTTTGACTACAAAGTTTTTTGGATTTAGCTTAATTGTTCAAACCTTCTATATTCTTACCTAAGTGTCCACTTAAGTTGATTTCTGAGATTTGAAAGCATGTGAAACTGTTGGTGACTTGTGCGTTTTATAACTGAAATGTTCTTTTTTTGTCCTCAATATACTCTGCATTGACATTTTTTTCTATTAATGTAGTCAAAACAGCTTCTGGGAGTTCAGGTTTAGAGTCTGTGTAATTTAACCCCTTGATATTCATTGAAATTATTGAATTGTTTGGACTATTTCTGCAATCTTGTTTTGTATTTTTCTCCATATTGTGCTTGTTTTTAGCTAGCTTTTAATTGGTATGAGTGGTGTTTTTATTTCTTCTTGTTTTTCCTTGGTGCTTTGGAACTGGTTAAACTGCTATTCTTTTAGTGGTCATCCTTTTTCTCTGTTTAGTCTCCCAGTTAAGTCATCAGCCTTAACATCATTTCACTTTCCCACCTGGGCCTCTTCTTCTGCTCAGGTAATCTTGTGAAATTTGTTTCAGATTATTTGCTGTGATCTTGATTTGTGTGTTTTAACATTATGCGTATGGTTACCTTTCTTTCTCACCTCTTTTTCTCTTATCCCACAGTTACTTTTTTGGTTTACTGCAACATATCTTCAAGTAAGTAAATGTTTACACCTTAAAAAAACTGGGGGGGGGGTTTAGGGTCTTAGGTTCAAAATAATTTCCCCTCAGATTTTAAATTGTAACATGATTGTTTGCTAGCATCCAATATTGCTGATTAAAAGTCAGACACTAATATGACTCTCTCTGTTTATTGGTAAAAAACTTTCTTTTTTCCTTATGAAAAATTTTTAGGACTTTTGTGCTTGGAGTTCTAAAATTTCAGGGTGCCTAGGTGTATGGGTATGTGGGACATTTGTCATTTATTCTACTGACCCCATTGTTTTTTACCTTGAAGAATTCTACCATTCTTGGATTAAGGGCAGTTTTTAAATGATTAAAATTTTTTTTTAACCATTTTATATGCTTCGTTTTTCTGGCACTTTTATCAAGTGAATATGGGACCTCCTGACTTGATCCTCTGTCAGTTAACTTTTATTTTGTCTTGATCTTTTTTCTTTGTTCTGAAAGATTTCTTTGTCTTCCAGATCATTAGTCCTTGTCAGGTGTGTCTATTATGTTATTATTTAGCTTTTAAGTTTAGTAATTTGCTTTTAAATAGTCAAGATAGCTGCCTTGTTCTAAGTTTTTAAAATAAACGTAGTACCCTTACATTGCTGAGGATACTGATTAGATTTTTCAGATTTTTTTTCCTAGTCCTTGAATTACTTGTTTTTTTCCCCCATTGATTGTGAGTCTTCTGTTTGTTCAATTTACTAATTACCTGTATTGCTATTTGTTGTTCTTAAAAGATCATTCTTACATGTGAAAGAGATTCACTTGATGAATGTATTGGTAGTTGGTGTATATTTTTCCCACATTTGTATGAGCCTTTCTTTCTTCAAAAGACATTTACTTTGAGAAAAGGCAGCTTGTTCACACAAACCTTTTGTAATAATACCCACATGGGTAGTGGGCAGAAGAGCTAGGTTCTTGTCCTATCCTCCAATCTCTTTGCCAAAGTGCTGTATTCTGATGGTGGAGCTCTTCTTCCCTGGGCAGAACTAGCTCCCACTCCCACCAACCACATGGTTTAGGAAGTGAGCAAGGTTAGGACCAACTGTCACGACTGGAGGCCTCCAACTTTTCATGGCTGCTGACTCTGAGCTTGGAGTATCCCTGCAATTGGTTTTACCTCTCTGCGATTGTTGTCCCTGGGCCTGGTTTGAGCTAAGGGTTTCCTCTTTTGTTTCTTGTAAGATTGCACAACCCTACCTCCAAAGGAGGTTGGGATGTGGCCTAAGAATTTGCCTTTCTAATGAGTTTCCAAGTAATTTTCATGAAGTTTGTCTGAGGGACCACATTTTGAGAACCACTCTAAGGAACTTAAGAGGAGTTTGTCAAAACCACTGATATCCTAATATCACCCTTAATCTTATATTCCTTCACTGTTGTAACTCTTCAGTTCTTTAAAGTATATCATTTCAAGGAATTTGAAGCAGAGGTCAGAAGTAGTCTGGACTCATAACTGAATATCTTCATTCATTTTATTCCTCAGTTTTTAAAGTAAGCTTCTTTGTTTAATTTTTTTCTGACTTTTTAAAAAGCATTTTATTTTGGAAATTTTCAAACATATGCAAAAGTTTAGAGAGTAATGAAGTAACATTCCCTAGTGTAATGTAATAACTGAGCATCATACAGCTTCAATAATTTATTGATCTGTGGCCAGTCTTGTTTTCATATATTACTTACCCATTCCTCTTCACCCTCCCCACCCACCTGAGGTTATTTTGAAGCAAATACCCAGTCATCATTTTATTCCTATATATTCCAGTATCTATCTCAAGAAGGTAAGGACTTCAACTATCTAATAAGACAGTTTCTATAACTTTTTAAGATAACATAATAATAAGATCATTCTGTGTATTCCACCTGTGCCTTGTTTTGTGTATCAAAATTACCATATTGGAAAATTATATTTTGGACATCTTTTTTTATTGTATTTACTATAGTTATTAATTTTTCTCATTAAAAATAAACATTTAAGCCCTGAGTGGTGTGGCGCAATTGGCTGCATGTCACTCCTCAAACTGAAATGTCCCTGGTTCAATTCCTGCTCAGGGTACATGCCTGGGTTGCGGGCCAGGTCCCCAGGGTTGGGGGTCTGGGAGAGGCAGCCAATTGGTATTTCTCTCACATATCCATGTGTCTTTCTTTCTCTCTTTCTCCTGTCTTTCTAAAAATAAATATATAAATACAATCTTTTTTTTTTTTAATTAATTAAATTTATTTATTTTTTTGAATTGATTATGCTGTTACAGTTGTTCTATTCCCCCCTCCATTTCCCTCCACCCTGCCCCCCCAACCCCACCATTACCCCCCTTTAGTTTATGTCCATGTGTCTCAAGTCCTTTAGGTTCTATATTTCCCAAACTATTCTCGCCCCCCCATCTATTTTCTATCTACTGTCTATGCTACCTGTTTTCTGTACCTTCTCCCCCATCTCCTCCTCCCATTCCCCTGTTGCTAACCCTCCTTGAGATCTTCATTTCTATGTTTCCACTCCTGCTCTAGCTGTCCTTTTAGTTTGCTTTCGTTTTAGGTGTGGTTGTTAATAACTGTGGGTTTGTTGTCCTTTCACTGTTCATGTTTCTTTATCTTCTTTTTCTTAGATAAGTCCCTTTAACATTTCATATAATAAGGGCTTGGTGATGATGAACTCCTTGAATTTGGTCTTATCTGAGAAGCACCTTATCTGTCCTTCCGTTCTAAATGAAAGTTTTGCTGGGTAGAGCAATCTTGGTTGTAGGTTTTTAGATTTCATGACTTGGAATATTTCTTTCCAGCCCCTTCTTGCCTGTAAGGTCTCTTTTGAGAAATCTGCTGACAGCCTGATGGGGACTCCTTTGTAGGTGATTGTCCCCTTAGCTCTTGCTGCTTCCAGGATTCTTTCCTTCATTTTAATTTTGGCTAATGTAATTATAATATGCCTTGGTGTGTTTCTTCTTGAGTCCAACTTTTTTGGTACTCTCTGGGCTTCTTGGATTTCTTGGAAGTGTATTTCCTTTGCCAGATTGGGGAAATTTTCTTTTATTATTTGTTCAAATAGTTTTTCCACTGGTGGTTGTGTCTTTCCCCCTTCTGGTACCCCTATAATTCGGATATTGGAGCGTTTAAAGATGTCCTGGAGGTTCCTAAGACTCTCCTCATTTCTTTGAATTCTTGCTCCTTGACTCTTTTCTGCTTGTCCATTATTTGCTTTCTTCTGGACCATTGCATTGATTTGAGTCCCAGTTTCCTTTTCATCTCTATGGGATTCCTGTGGAATTCCATTCATTTCCCTTAATTTAGCCTCCATATGTTTCTCTAATTTGTGGCTGTAATCCACCAAATCTGTGAGGAAGGTGATGACCAGTGTTTTAAACTGTGCGTCTGAGAGTTTTGCTATTTCTTCGTCATTTAGATTTATCTCTGGGGCTTTGAGTTCTGCCTGCGACATTTTTGGTCTGTTCTGGCCCTTTAAGTGGGACAAGCGGCGCCTTGGAGTCCCAGGTCGCTGGGTTGTGACGCTGTATGTGGGGGCGTGGTCAGAGCGGGAAATGGCGCCCCGCTGCCGCCACCGCCGCCGCAGCTGCCGCCGCCGGGCTGGTCCAACCGCTCACTCCCTCACTCGCGCGCAACCAGGCAACCACAGTCAACTCGTTGCCACCGCCTCCCCACTGTGTCGCTCCCCCGGTGGGCTGCTCGGCGGCTCACCAGGTCCAATCCTGGGTTTGGAACCCGGGTGACTGGATTCGTGCGCCGGATTCCGCACCGGTCCGACCGAGCCCTCCTTTGTAAGTCCTCACCGGACACTGGTTTCGCCCCTTACCGGTCAGGCTGAAGAATTTGTTGTTAGCAGACTTCCGAAAAGTTCAGTTTTCCGTGTTCTGGTTGTGTTTTGTGATGCTAATATTTAGTTGTCCCTAAACTTGGTTGTGTGAGGAGGCAGGCACATCCAGCTAAACCTCCATCTTGGCGGAAGTCCTCTAAATACAATCTTTTTAAAATAGACATTGGAATTATGAAATGGACAATGTATTTTAATTAAATGTGAAGATGCTGCTGATAAGTATTGTGGAGCTCGCTGCTGCTGCTGCTAGGTGTTCAGAACATTCTCAGGTGAGGGGAGAGAGCCCTGTTGATGGAGCAGGGCCTGGCAGTTTCTCTAGTGATGGTTTTTAACCTCCACAGCCCACACTCTGAGTTAGTATTTGAAAGTTGCTTTGTTCATGTCCTTTGTCCAGTAACTATTTGTCCAGGCTAAAACTGATTGAATGATTGCTTGGAGGGGTTGAGCCATTTCAACTGTGGTGGAAGCAGGAGCTTCAGAGGGCAGACTTGCTCCAAGACAGTCTCCTGTTGGCATGGCCAACTGGGAGGCTTCTTAGGAGTGGCATTGGGAACAAATGATTATTTCTCCCTCAAAACTGGGAGAAAGCAAATTGAATGCATGGAGTAATAAAGAAGACATATTCAGGATGTACTCAGAAGACCCCAAATTGAAATTCTGTTCATTGTAGTTGTTGCCACAGTTTGTGCCCTGCAGCGCAGCACATGCTCTGACACACTGGTTGTGGCTGTTTGGAACACCTTCTGGGTCTTCTCATGAGAACAACAGAGGTCTTCTATTGATCTTCGGGACCCAGGAGGCTTCAAGAAGTCTACACACCCAGTAAAATCTGCGTCATCACTTCAGGACCTTTGTAAGGTTCCGTGAAGTTTGCCACATTCCAGTTCCTGGAAGTCTTCATTTCTGGTTACTGGCAAGTGTGTCATCATTTCCAGGGCCAAGTGGTTGCAGTTTAGTGTATATATGTTTTTCGGATTATTTGTATGTTTTTATTTAATTTTATTTAATTTGTAAATCTAAACTGTAGGCTTTATTTGGATTTCACCTTTTTTTTTTTTTATGAATGTCCTTTTTGATGATTCATGAAATCCAGGATACCACATTACATTCAGTCACTGTGTCTCTTAATTACCTTATTTTTATTTATTTATTTAAGATTTTATTTATTTATATTTAGAGGGGAAGGAGAGAGGGAGAGAAACATCAATGTATGGTTGCCTCTAGTGCATCCCCTGCAGGGAACTGACCTGCAGGGAACCTGCCTGCAACCCAGGCATGTGCCCTGACTGGGAATGGAACCGCGATCCTCTGGTTCACAGGCCCGTGTTAGTTTTTTATTTTTAGTGACAAAAGTAATGTATGCTTATTGTAAAAATTTCAAAAAATCCAGTAGTATGTAAAATAAAAACATGAAGTTTGTTTTGTTCTCTTCCTTTCTCATCATATTCTCCAAAGACAACACTGTTAAAACAGTTTGGCATGTATTTCTGGATTGAAAAAAAAATATATTTTATTGATTATTCTATTACAGTTTCCCCCTTTTCCCCCTTTCCCCCCCCTTTCACCCTGTACACCCCCTCCCACCCACATTCCCTTCTTTAGTTCATGTCCATGTGTCATACAAGTTTTTTAGCGTCTACATTTTCCATACTATTCTTACCCTCCCCCTGTCTATTTTCTACCTACCATCTATGCTACTTATTCACTGTACCTTTTCCCCCTCTCTGCTCCTCCCACTCCCCTGTTACTAACCTTCCATGTGATCTCCATTTCTGTGGTTCTGTTCCTGTTCTAGTTGTTTGCTTAGTTTTTGTTTTTGTTTTAGGTGTGGTTGTTAATCATTGTGAGTTTGCTGTCATTTTACTGTACATGTTTTTCGTCTTTTTCTTAGATAAGTTCCTTTAACATTTCATATAATAGGGGCTTGGTGACGATGAACTCCTTGAACTTGACCTTATCAGAGAAGCACTTTATCTGCCCTTCCATTCTAAATGAAAGCTTTGCTGGATAGAGCAATCTTGGATGTAGGTCTTTGGATTTCATGACTTGGAATACTTCTTTCCAGCCACTTCTTGCTTGTAAAGTCTCTTTTGAGAAATCAGCCGACAGTCTGATGGGTACTGACAGTCTTATGAGTACCCATAAGATTGTCAGCTGATTTCTCTAAAGAGATCTTACAGGCAAGAAGTTACCTTTGTAGGTAACTGCCTCCTTTTGTCTTGCTGCTTTTAAGATTCTCTTCTTATTTTTAATCTTGGGTAATATAATTATGATGTGCCTTGGTGCGTTCCTCCTCAGGTTCACCTTCTTTGTCACTCTCTGAGCTTCCTAGACTTCCTGGAAGTCTATTTTCTTTGCCAGATTGGGGAAGTTCTCCTTTATTTTTTGTTCAAATAAGTTTTCCAGTTGTTGCTCTTCCTTTTTTCCCTTCTGGTACCCCTATAATTCGGATGTTGGAGCGTTTAAAGATATCCTGGAGGTTCCTAAGCCTCTCCTCATTTTTTTTGAATTCTTGTTTCTGAATTCTTTTCTGGTTGAGTGCTTCTTTATTCCTTCTGGTCCACTCCTTTGATTTGAGTCCCAATTTCCTTCCCATCACTATCGGGTCCCTGTACATTTTCCTCTTTTTCACTTAGCCTAGGCTTCATTTTTTCATCTAATTGCGACCAAATTCAACCAATTCTGTGAGCATTCTGATTACCAGTGTTTTGAACTGTGCATCTGATAGGTTGGCTATCTCTTCCTTGTTTAGTTGTATTTTTTCTGGAGCTTGGATTTGTTCTTTTGTTGGAGCCATTTTTTTTGTCTTGACACACCTGTTACATAGTGAGGGGCAGAGCCTTAGGTGTTCACCAGGGAGGGGCAACCCAGTCACTGGGTTGTGATGCTATATGTGGGGGGGGGTCAGAGAGGGAACAATGGTGCTTGCTCTGCTTTCTGCTGGATTTCAGTCACTTCCCCTGCTTTCCTCAAGCAAACTTGGCCCTTCTGGTGCTGATTCCTGTGTGGGTGTTTGTTTACATTCTAGGACCCTATGAGTGTCTTCAACGAACTCTCCTGTGAGTCTGGGAATTTCTCCCGGCACCTCAACCCCCACAAGTATTTTCAGTTGGTGTTTTGAGGCTTTATTTCCTGGCGCTGGGACCCTGGGTTGCGTGGTCTGTCTTGTACACCAGTTTTGCCTGGTGTATCTGTGCTCAAACGTGGGATTGCCTTGTCTGGCAGCCACCTTCTGTGGTGCACTCCTCTGCAATCTGCTATCTCCATGCCCAGAGTCCGCCAGCCACTGCTTTGCCATTACCCTCCTACCGGTCTGGATGAATGTGTCTACTTTAACTCCTTGGACGTCAGACTTCCAGACAGTTCAATTTTCTGTCAGTTCTAGTTGTTTTTAAATTGTCCTTCTTTTGGTTGTGAGAGGAGGCACAGTGTGTCTACCTATGCCTCCATCTTAACCAGAAGTTGGTATTTCCAGATTTTTTAGGTGCATACATTTACAAGTATGTAAACATGTTCATAAGAATTTTGTTTGTAAATAGAAAAATCAGATATTCCTTTGTATATTTTTCACTTGACAATATATCATGAATATATGTGCATATATATGTATACATGCATGTACATTTATGCATGCTTTCACTTTTTAAATGATTTCCCTATGGGGAAATTTGTTTCCAACTTTTCTCTGTAATGTTCATGATGCTACAGTGAACACTACTAAGTTTACAGTGATATACACACACTGTGTGTGTTCTGTGTATGTGTGCACCTGTGAGTATTTCTGTAGGGAAGAGGTTCAAAAGTCAAATGGCCTTTAAAAGGCTATATCAAATTACATTCTTATTAAACATTTTTTTAAATGTATTGAGACTTGAAATAAGGAAGGTGGATTATCGCTTGCCATTTTGAGGGCAGTGGTTCTCAAAATGTTGTCCAGGGATCTCTGCAGTAATAGGCTCTTTCATAGGATCAGTGAAATTAAAACTATTTCTGTAATTCCAAGACATTATTTGCTTTTTTCACTTTTCTTTCTTTTATGAATGTATGGTGGTGTTTTTCAGAGGCTACATGATGTGTGATGCTGTCATTACTATGACAGCTGTGGGATGTGTGCTTAGTTGTGTTTTCTGGAATTTTCCAAGGTAGTAGGTTATGTATATCATCATGATATACATAATGAGTTTTTAGAGATGAACTCAGATTTTCTTAGTACTTTGGCTGTGCCCTAATGAGCTATCTTTGGTTATCCCTGCTGTAGACTGTGTAACCTCTCTAATTGTCATCAGTAAATTATTTTGAAATCCCAATGATTTACAAAACTTTAAGATGATGCCAATGAGCTCACTCCTTTTTTTGTATTAGAAAATAAAAGTTTAAAAAGTCTTATTTACATTGCTATGTAAATGGGTTTATTATTACAGTGGACCAGTAAATATTTGCAGATGGGCCGCCTAAATCCCAGGATATGGAAAAAGATGGAAAATTTTTTGAAAATGCTGTTGTTTGAAGATGAACTTAGGATGATAATCTATTCTTTCAGCCCGGAAAGTATTTCCTGTTTTTTGTTTTAAACATAATATTGTCTTAATTCCTCTGATATTTATGTGTATATCTATTTAAAACAATGCTGAATCACTATGCTAGGAAATTTATTTCCTTGCAAAAGCAGTAAAAAATTCTGAATTAGATGCATATTTGTATGATAAGACTGGGTACTTTCTGAGATTTTGAAACAGGGATGTTTTCAAGAGCAGGTATTTAACATGCAACTAAAATAACAAAGTTTGAATTTGATAAGCACTTACTAGATCTCACCGTTTATTGGTGGATGTGATGATCTGAGACTGTGAGACAAGGAGACGTCTACAAAAAAATCAGTGGAAGAAAATGTTTTATATTGAAGACCCGAGAAGACAGAAGATGTTAATCACATTATGTACTGATTCTGGCTTGTAGAGCCTTACTTAATCTTGAATACCTGGTAAGAGAAAAATAGCATTTGATAATTAGTTGCTCACTGCATCAGACACTGTAGACACTATCACTTTGATGTATACCAGTGCCTCCCAAACCAGGCTGATCATCTGAATGGTGGTTTCTACCCTGAGATTCTGATTTTTGTAGAAACAGTGGGGTGGCACAGGAATATTTTTAACAAGTTCCACCAGTGGTTAGGGTTGCCAAATGGTTTGGGAACCACTGATGTTGGCCATTGTGCGTGCAAGTGCTTGTTAAAACATGGACTAACAGGCTGCACCTCCCAGGTTTCTCACTTATAGGTCTTGGGTGGGGCCTGAGAATTTACTTACAGTTCATTTCCAGGAGATGCTGCTGCTGGTCCAGGGACCACACTGGGTACTGCTAACATAGACCATCCCCAAGACTCCACAGACCCAGACTGGCACACTTAACAAAGAAACAACAAACTGAATTCCTTGACGAGGTCTTCAGTTTCTGTGGCTCAAGCCTTTGTACTTTTTCATGCTCTAGCCATGAAGCTCCAGCCATGGGTCCTTGCCATGCTTCCTGCCAAGAGGCCTTGCTGTTCTCTTTGTCTGGAAAACTCTTGCCTTTCCCTAATGTCTAGTTATTGCTTGCTTAAACTTGGATCTCTGTTCAATCATCACTTCCCTGGAAAGCCTTTTCTGACCTCCCTAACTAGGTTAGGTCCTTTTTTTGCACACTCATTACCATGTGCCTACATTCTCAATCAACATTGTCACAGTTTTGTGTTTACTTGTGTGATAATTTAATTTGTCCCTCTCCCCTAGACTATAAACTCTGGGATTTGCAGTGTGAAAAAACTAAGCATTTTTTGTTTTCTAGCATGTTCAGCTATAAGCACTGTGCCTGACACATAGTTGAATGAATGGCAGTGGATGGAATCACATTATACACACAGGGTGGGAAGGGCAGGATAGACATTCCCAAATTGAACTTATATATCAGTCAAGAATCCAGTATGAAGAGGGAAACCACACGTGTATTTTAACACGGAACTTAATATAAAGGGTTGTTTGCCAAGAATTAGGAAAGAGAAAAGGCAGAGGATACTAAAGTGTCATAGGAATTTGAATTATTGGGAATAGTAATCACCCCTAAATGTGGGGGAACAAAGGTAAGAAGCTGGGATTTTTTGAAATTTAGGAGCTGCAGAGCTGGCACTCTAACCTCAGGGCCAAAAGAGATCCTGCCCAGCTGGTCCTGGTTACTCAGGCACTGAATGGGGAGATTGGAACTGGCATTCAGATTTCTGATGGGGAGATGCTGGCCAGTTAGCACTCGTGTCTCTGAAGAGGGAAGGGAGGTGGTGATCAGTCTGTTTCTGGAAGTGGTAGAAACAGTTGTTGCTGCTGTGATGAATGTGTGGTCATAACGACACTTGGGAACAGAAAGCAAACAGCCTTCCAATTTCCTTCTAGTGCCCTCTATTGGAAGAGCCAAACAGGGAGCCAGCTGGTGAAAGGAACATGCTGAGAATAAAAATAACGAGCTTGGGATTTTTAGAATCTGACTAGAGGTTAGAAAGTGGGAAGAGGGAAAATTCGATACCTGGGGGCAGCTGGGCAGTTGCCTGAGGCGTCTCCAACATTAACTGGAATTTAGTATCTTTCTTTAGGCCAGGGAAAGGCCATGGCAGCTTGGAAATCATGTACACTGGGCTTAGGCAGGAAAAGACAGTTTATATGATCCAGGGAGATAGACTGACCCATTGACAACATTATTAGATTGCACACAATTAATGGGCTTCTTATAGAGCTTGTGAAAATTTTTATGTCTGTCGTGCACCCTGATAATGACTGATATCTTTTAAGAGAACACCACAGATTATACCTCACCCACCATTTTTGGCTCACGTGACTTTACTGTATATGAGCTGATTAGTAAACTGTAAAGCATGATGCAAATGAGAAGTAGTATTTATTACTTGTATCCTTTCTGGTCCTTAGCTGAGTTCCAGGGAGGATGGAACTCAGCTAAGTTCTGTACCCAAGGGAGGGAGAGAAAGATAACAGAGCGAGAGGTCAGAACTTACAAAATTAACAGGGAAGTTTTAAACTTTTAAGGTGTTTACAGATAATGGCCCTCCTGACCGTTCCTTTTGAAGCCAGAGTTTGCACCCAGATGAATTGGATAAATACCTCAATAGAGAACACCAGTCCACATATTGTTGCTGTTTTAAAATAGCGGTGACTGACTTTGACCATATAAGTATTTGAAAGTTTTACAGTGGACTTTTTTTTTTCTTCCGAAATGAAATTGGGGAAAAGCGCCTGCCACATCAGACTTTCACAGTAGATAATGAGGTCTGAGGTGTTCCAGGCATCAGTCAGAATCTAGGTGAGGGCCATTGTCATATGGGACTCTGTTATATCATCCTTTATTATACTTTCATGGTTTATTTTGTATTTCTGATTGTGAGGGTATAAGGCCTGTTTCATTTACTTTTTGCCATGTGGCTTTTAGTTTAATGGTTACAAGTGAATGTTTAAATCAGTATATGTATAAGATATGTATATGTAATAATTTTACTACTGCTCAAACAAAATTGGGAAACTTTTCTTGGTACAGTGGGTATATCCACTTTCAAAAAGTTTTTACTGTGTTTCTAAATTTAAAAAGAAAGGGCCTGAGGAGAGAAAGACACCACCTGAGGTTAAACGGGTTAGCTGAAACCTTTCAGACTACTTGACTAGAATTACACTCTACTTTCCTAAGGTGTAGCTGGAGTCATTGGTCATCAGAAACATTTGCTGAACACTTCACTGTGTGTGGCACTGGTGCAGCCCTGGACAGTCTTGAAAGGGACACAGTCACTGCACTTTATGTTAATGATATGTACGTGTGCCTGTAAATAAAAACCTGCAGAAAGAGCCCTTGCTGGTGTGGCTTAGTTGGTTGGGGGTCATTTCCATAAAGCTAAAGGTTGCTGGTTCCATTCCTGGTCAGGGCACCTGCCTGGGTTGTGGGTTCAGTCCCTTGTTGGGTTTATGTTTAAGAGACAACCAATTGTGTTTCTCTTCTCTTTCTCTCTCCTTTCCCCTCTCTCTAAAAATAAATAAATAAATAAGATCTTTAAAAATACTGCAGAAAGAGAAAGGGAACAGGAGGAGGTGTGTCAACGGAGACACAGAGGTGATTCCAAAGTGATTTTGAATGCAAAGGAGAGCTCTTGTTCAAGATAAGGGAGGAGGAAGAACAATGGGAAGAGTTGTGAGGGGCCAGTCTGGCAAGCAGAAAGTAGGAGAAAGGAGAAGCTGGACTGGATGCATTGGCCTGAAGATGGGAGACTGTCTTGGGAATGAGAGACTGAATATACTAAGGCAATGGCAATGGCCAGACTGTACATAAACACTGAACTCACAACTCGTAGCAACCTGCCCAGGAAACCCAACCATGATCTACGATAAACTACCCAGGAAGCTTATAGGAAGTCAGCTATCTCTAGTGACAATCCAGGAAGCTAAACAATACCTTTGGTAACAATCAGCCTTAAATGGCCAGGACTTGATTAAGAACTGACAACTTCCCTATTCTGTCCCAATTTCCAATTTAGGACCAACCACACAAAGACAAATATGCATCCTTAACTAACCACATAGGATGCCCTGCTTCTAATTAGCCCACCTACAGCCTCCCTGTGCCAACAGACTCCAGTCAGGGCACACCTGAAGATTTCCCCTTTTCCACCAGAAAGCATTCTCACTCCTCTGCCTGCATTCGAGTCTCTGCCAAAACACAAGATATGGTGGTTGACTAGCTTGCGCTAGCATGTTCTGAACGAATAACTTTTGCTTTTCTTCTTTGGTTGGTCTTCATTTATTTCCACAGGGATACTGCTGCTGCCAGTTCTGATTCCTCTGCTGCATAGCCGCCTCCTTGCATTTCCGTTTCTACTTTAACAAGCATTGTTTGTTCTTTGCTCAGCACTTTGCCCAGAGACATATCAGAGAAAAAAGATTAATAGCAATGCTGATGGGTGTCCGTTTTTGAGGGTCGCTAGGAAATGCTGTTGAGTGTTTCCTTTTAGGTAGAGTGGAAAGAACATAGGCTTCAGTGGACCAGGCAGTGAGAGAGAGTGCTGTTTTGATGTGACGTCTGAATAGCTTTTTAGTAAGGGGTTACTGTTAAGAGTATATTCAGCTCCTCTTGGATCAGTGATCAGTGGTTGACCTACCTCGTATTCAGTATTATATCTTAGTCTTCCTTATAAAATTTTTCTTATCCTGAGACTGACTCCAGAGAAAGATATTATTGTTTGAGAGTGTCTAATGGTTCGGGATAATTAATTAGAGGGAGCAGTTCTCATGTAGAGCCTTTATTTTGAGTAAGTGGAAGCCAATGGAGGTTTTTTTTTCCTTTTTTTAATTGATTATGCCATTACATTTGTTCTATTTCCCCCCCTCCGTTCCCCTCAACCCCGCATACCCCTCCCCCACCATTCTCCCCCCTTTAGTTCATGAACACGTGTCTCAAGTTCTTTAGATTCTGTATTTCCCCTACTATTCTTGCCCTCTCCCTATCTATTTTCTACCTACTGTCTATGCTACTTATTTTCAGCTGCTGCTCACCTCAGGGGAACAGCTTGGTGTTTGAGTTCATTGGAGTTAACTGTCTGCAAAAAAAAAAAAAAAGTTGATGCTTTCTGGAAAAAATATAACAAAGCCCTGAGTGTCTTCAATGTATCATTCACAGTGACCAGTATATAGTTCCAAATTTTTATACATATGATGAAACCAGAAAATGATTTGTGTTCAAGAGAAAAGCACTCAATAAGGCCACCCCAAGAGAACTCAAATGTTGGAATTAATGGGTAAGGGTTATGAAAGAGTTATAATTATGTTCAAATATGGAAAGTAAAAATGCTCATAATGAATTAATAAATAGAAAATCTTAACCAGTGGAGGGTTTTGATGAGAGGAGTGACAGTATCTGAAATTCCTCCAGCTGCAGCGCTGGGGATCGGCTGTGGGAATGGAGACTTTTAGGCAATAGCAGACGTGGGATGATTTCAGTAGTACAGGTAAGAGGTGATGGTGACTTGGACAAGAGGAATAGGGAGAAGTGATCATGTTCTGGATATGTGTTCATAATAGCATCAATAGGATTTCCTGAGTTATTGGATTAGAATGAGAGAGAATGAACTCACAGTTGATTCCAGAATTTGTGGCTAAAGCAACCAGGAGAATAGAATTGCCATTAAGGGAAATCGGAAAGACTCCAGAAGGATCTGGTTTGGGGGGTTGAGGGTGGTGGACTCTCAAAAGCTTAGTTTTAAACATGTTAAGTTTGAGATGCTCATTAGTCATCCACATGCATATGGCAAGTAGGTCGTAGCTTCAGAAGGGCAGAATGTTTTATGCCTTATGAATCTTTGTGCCTGGTTTGTTGATCTCATCAGTCAATCAAGCAAGCAGTAAACAACAATAAAGACCTTTCTGAGTAGAGGTTTGGGTGGGGGAAGTTAGGAAATTTCTAACCCTAGACTGGGTTGAGAGAGGAAAAACATTTATGAAATTTTGGACAATCATGAAGAAGGTAGTATTTTTCAAAATTCATCGGTGATGAAGATAGAGGGACCAGAGGTGTCTTCTCTTTGCCAGTGTCAGTATCTATGAAGTCTTAGGTCATAAAATGTTTATTTTCATTGGTTTAAGAAGAATCTGTAACATCTTCACTCTTCCCTGAGAATGCCATTGGACCTTAGAATATATGTTATCATTGTTACTAAAGGCATTATTATTTTTGTCAAAACAGTTCCCTATTTTATGCAATATGTGTAGCAGTAAAGCTAGTTTGATAATGAGTTCCAGACAGACAAAATGCCTGGGTTTAAACGCTTCTTTTATTATCAATAAATTGTAAGACTTTAGCAAATTACTTAACCTTCCTGTGTTTCAGTTTTCTGATCTGTAAAATAGGAATAATATTAGTACCTATCTCATTAGGTCACTGTGAGAATTAAATTGTTAATATGTTGAAGTGTTTAGAATTGTTGGGCACACAATTCATCTTTTATGTGATAGATATTACTTTCATATCGAGCACTATCAAATATATACTGGATGCCATGATCAACAATATATTTGACATAATACCAGAAACACTATGAATCTATCGATGGCTGTGGATCTATTGGTGAAACTGAGACAGATAACCTCACAGGAAAAGAAATTGAATGAGTTTACAAAGCTCACCAAACTCAGAACTGCTGGTGGGAAGTCTAAAAATGAGTCAAAAAAAGTTTTAACATCCTTTGTAGGTCCAGCCTGATTTCCACCTAGCACTTCAGTGGCAAAACGAGCTAATTGAGGGTCCTAGGGGGCCATAATTTCTTTTTTATTTTTCATTGCTTTTTGAGAAGAGGGGGGAGAGAGAAACATCAATGTAAGAGAGAAACATTGATTGGTTGCCTCCTGTACTCCCCAGACCAGGGATTGAACCCTCAATCTAAGTATGTGCCCTGACCGGGAATCAAACCAGGCAAATTTTCCGTTATGGGACAGTGCTTCGACCAACTGAGTCACAGCAACTAGGGCATCAAAAGGCTATAATTTCAATATTTCAGTTAATGCCATGTAAAACAGGAAACTACAATGGTGGGCATGTTGTCTAGATGCCAGACCTTGGAGTATCTGGACTCACACAACTCTCAGAGTGTGCTCCAGAAGAAATGAGAAAAGCTTGTCTCTGCTCCAGGGCTGAGCCCTGGTAGGAACAAACAGATGGGGATGAATATGAGAATCGTCTGCCAATCTCTTCCTGTCTTGAGCTATCAGAGCAGATGAAGGGAAGGTATGGAGGGAAAAAAGAGTGTGAGGTGGGGCAGAGTATTAGGAGACAATGTATTTTCTTGTATATTACACTTGCTCAAATAAAATTACAACCCAGTGAGATTCTCAGTTGCTTTGCCATTGAGGTGTCAAGTGGTAACAAACTTTATTCCTCTGGGATTGACTGATTGATTACTGAATGCATGAGTCAAGTAAGAAACTACTCAAACATTTACTGAGTTCTGCTGATGTGTCAGGAAAGATAACATGATCTGGAGATATTTTTACCTGGCTGAGGAATATTTTCTTCTCATTATTTGTTGATTTAAGGGAAAAAGTAACTTTTACAAGAGGGCCCCCCCAAAACAAAGATATTTTAGGAGGTTGATTCATACAGTAAGTGATTATGTGTGCCGAGCCCTGTGCTAGAACAGTAAGTTGGGATGCAACAAAATAAGATCCAGACTCTGCCATCAGGAGTTTATAGGAGAGGAAAGCTGAGAAATTCGTCTAGCCCAGTGATGGGTGGGCTGGCCCACAGAACCTAACCCAGTTTTGGGAGTTTGAGGGCATTTTCACCGAGTTATAGGAGTTGCTAGATTTGGGGAAGAAGTGAAGGGAAGAATTATATAATCTAAACAAGCCCTGAGGCAGCTCTGTCATCCCAGTGGCTTCCTGAGCTCAGCTCCAGTATTAGAAATTGAATCTGAAGAACTCACCCCAACTGGGCAGGTGCTGTTACCCAAAAGAGCTTTGAGGTTAACTTTGTGACATGGGCTGGGTCTGTGCTGACCAGAGCTCTTCTTGGGAGAGTGGAATTTAATTGGTGCTTATTTTTGATGCCCTTACGAAGGTGATTCCTGAGCCCCCTGAAATGGAAACCATCTAACTCCTAAATGAGTGGCAGGCAAGGACCTGAATCACACCTACCACTTCGGCTAATGTAGATGCCAGGCCAGTACAATATGTTTGGGGCTTTTCTCCAGTGTCAAAAGCTGAATGAAATGGGAGAGCTACCTGGTAAGAGTCAGCTTTAGACTCATGGGAAAGGAAGAGCTATTCCTTGTGTCAACAAGGAGGCTTCCTTTGTGTGTGCAGAACTAAAGAAATGCAGCTCACTGGTCTGGCTAAACTTCAAAAATTTGTTGTTTGGGTTTTTTTCCTACCTCCTAGGAACATTTTGGTCATGCTGGTGGTTAAAAGGGGTCAGCTTTCACATAGAAGTACAGCAGGAAGTATTTATGTTACACAAAAGGAAGGACTACTTGGCAGAATGATTTTGAGTGCAGAACTGGGTTTCCAGGGGGATTATGAAATTAACTTTTATTCATGGACTTTCTTATTAAATAAGTTATAAGGATGGCAAGGCATAAGCCTCCATCACATTTTTAAAAGGCTTATGCTTTGGGATTGAGAGGAAATGGGAGTGACCTGTGACCAGGAGGAACCATAGGTGGCTTCGTGGGGCTGAGCTGGCTGGCCTTGGCATTGGGATCAGATGTGGAAAGAAGGGTGGGGTGGGCAGTACAGAAAGAGGTAGAATAAAGGAATCAAAGCAGGAAAGCACGAGGGACAAGTGGGACAAAGCAAGTGGGATGACCTGGAATATGGTTTCTGAAAGGGGGGGGTAATATTAGGTTATGTGAGGGCGGGATTATAGAAAGCTTAGAAATCTTGGCCAAGGAGTTTAGATTTCACTCAACAGGCAATCAGAAGACTTTTTTTTTTCTTCAGGTTTTTCAGCAGGAAAGAGAAATGATAGAAATGGTGTTTCAGGGATCTGATCTTTTAGAGATTGAAGGGAACTTACTGCCACGTATGTAGTTCATTGTTTCTCAAACTCTAGTGGCGTCAGAAAAATTTGGGAGCTGGGGAAGAAAATGCTTGTTAAAATTCAGACTCTCAGGCCTTGCTCCCACAGGTTCTCATTTGCAGAATCTGAGAATAAACTAAGAGAATCTGCAGTTAAACAGTCATTGTTGATTCTGGTACTACTGGCCTGACACCCACCCACACAGGGAGAACACTGCTAGCTCCTTGGGAGGCACTGTCAGGCCCAAGCAGGGAAGCTTCTGATGAACTTACAGGGAAAAAGAGTCAACCCTAAAATACATTCAGGCCCAGAAAGCAGGAAACTGACTTTCGATAGTACCACTGGGAACTTTTCCCCTTTTTTGCACTCCAATCTTGGAGGGCCTTGGAGCCTCAAAGGAAGAAAATGAGAAGAAAAGAAATAAGAAGTAGATCACCCCCTCTTTCCTGGACAGCACACCTGACTGTGTCATGCTGGTAAATATTTAACCAGCACATTACTATTTTTAAACAGCACACTAACTCTCCAACATAAAAAGCCCTATCTTGTAGCATTTGTGTATTACTGTGGTGCAAATACTGCCAGCGTGGCAGCCTCAGGCTACCAATGTGATGTGATCTGAACACAGAATTGGGAAGAGAAGGCCACAATTGTGAGGCATTGGGAACCCCATTCTCCTCACCATTGCCGTAGCCTGAAATCATGACCAAGCTGGGGTGGTGGAGAATAGAATAAAGATTGAACTGTTGAAGAGTATATTGTCCTTGACTGTGCTTTATTATTTAAAGTGACCATAGGGCTTTCTGTCATTGTTTTCATTAAGTGGCAAGGGAAAAAGTGAACAAATTTCAGTTTGGTGATAATAAGACAAAAGAAAAGTTTCATTTTGGCAATATCTTAAGGATGGTGCCTGTCTAATGTATGGGTTACATTGGTAACTTTTATTTTTAAAACTGTTAAGATACTTTAAAAAAAAGAATTACTGCCCTGGCTGGTGTGGCTCAGTGGGTTGGGTGCTGGTCTGCAAACTAAAAAGTTGTGATTTTGATTCCAAGCCAGAGCACATTCCTGGGTTGTAGGCCAGGTCCCCACTTGGTGATTGACATGTTTCTTGCAAATCCAGGTTTATTTCCTCCTTGCTCTCTGGTCCCCTCTCTCTAAAAATAAATAAATACAATCTTTAAAAAAAAAAAAGAATTATCATCAAATAGAAATACAAAACTGAAAGGCCACCTGAATTTCAGCTCCCAGTGAAGGGTATTCTGTAGGTGCTGAGATTTGTTTTGGAGAGTTTTCTTTAGAGTTCCAAAATAGATGTCCCACAGCTGTCTCAGTGATTACAAAATGAGCAAATGATACTGTTCAAAGATGCTAAGATAGCAGAGGGAGAACCACCAAAAGTGTGGATAAGACTGGTATACTGGCATATTTCACAGGTATACTGTGAGGATTAAATGAGCAAACATATTTGAACGCATCTAATACACACAGTAGGTTTATAATCAGTAGAATCTAGTTTTTCTTCAGAGCTTCATTGTTTCAATGATGTGGATCATGTTCACTCCCAGTTGGGGAGTTTCCCCCCATAAATAAGTACAATAGAGTGAATGGATGAGTTTCTCTTTCGAATCTCTTCTCCCTTCTCAGGCTGTTACTTGTCACAATTGAAGCCTTAGGGAGCCTCAGTGAGGGAGAAAGCGTGGAGTCAGAAACAGAATCAGATTTTAAATGGCTCCAAAATGCCTGCCGCTACTAAAAATGATTTCTGTGTAGTTTAAGCCACAACGAGGACACCAGAACCACAGCTCTCCCACGCTGACTGTCCTGAATAATGGACTCTTTGTATGCACTTTCCTAAGCCGAACACCAGATTGCTAGTCCATAAACTTCTCCCAAAGTAGAAATCAGAAGGACTTCTCATCAATCATGACTGCTCGCAGTGAGGGACTTCATTGCCTATTTTCAGCGACAAAAATCCTGCCTCCTGCCTTTGAGTCAACAGAACCTGGAATGCTCCTGGCTTCCGGGTAACCCTCGTCCCTGGTTTTGAAAAGATAAACTTTAAGAAGATGGAATGGAGCCTGTGTCCAGTCCCGAGCTTTTTAGCTACGGTGAAAGTCTGTGGCACAAATGGTCTAGGGGGCCCCAGCCCGTGTGTCTCGGGAGGTGCGGGCACACCAGGGGTTTGCTCGGCCTGGGGCGGGATACGGGTCCGGGAAGTGGTGTGCTCGGGGCTGCTGCCGCTGCCGCTGCCGGGTGAGCGGGTTTGGCCGGTGGTTGGGGGTCAGAGCACCAGCTCCATTTCGGTCTAGTGGTGGCAGTTTGAGGACTTCACACAGCTCTCATTTTATTCGTGAGTCTAAAACACCAGTCGTTTTGTACTCTGAAGGATTTCTTGTGAGGAATTCTGAATAATGACTCATCCAAGTTAGAGTCGACGTTGGTGTATATTTGGAGTCTAGGAGACTGGACACGATTACAACAGACACGATTGTACACAGACATTCAAGCATCCTCTGCGAAGAGCGAAAGGATATAAGAAAGGATATAACGTGGGCCCGAAAAGGTTAAGCTGGCTGGGTTTCCCGCAGGCGCAGAAGCAAGTCTGAGGACAACGACGATTAGGTAAAGCAGGCGGAAGCAGTTAGCAGAAACTCAATTTACCTAAGCTTGCACCAGATTCTGTTGCGTCCCACATGGTCTAGCGGTTAGGATTCCTGGTTTTCACCCAGGCGGCCCGGGTTCGACTCCCGGTGTGGGAACACCAATAACTTTTTTCCCCCCTCATTTCCCACCTCGTGCTCTTTCCTGAAATGAAAGCAACAATTTAGAGTCTCTTAACAAGGAAATGAATGACTGGTCCTTCTAGAAAGCACTCCAACCCCATTTCAGAGCAGCCGGGGGAGGGGGAGGGGTGGAGGCTGAAGGGAGCTGAGGGGAATCAGGGTGTACCTCTGGAGCAGGCCTGAAGGTAAGCACATGGAAAGGTTATAATAACTCTAAACAGTGTGAACATAATTTTTGAAATAAGGAATTAAATCAGGTGAAAAAAGTGGGGAGACAACCAAGCTGTTGTTAAAATTTATGTTCCAGTGGTTTTTCTGGCATATTTTTTCCTTTTACTGTGGATATGGAACAAATGATCCAAAATACTCATCTTTGAAAGAAAAAGATGCATTTTGGGCTATTTTAGAGCTTTTCAAGGGGCCCAAAGCCATTCCTTTGAAAAGAAGAGCAATATTTACAGGAAAAAAAAAAAAAACCCTGAAAAACAAAAAGCACATAGTTTAGGGAAGAGTAGTTGATTGTACAATCCATGTGTTTGTGATTCAAAGAACTGACTAAACCAGTTATTGGGGTAGGGAGAGAAAATTACATTATTATAAGTATTGAAGAATGGCAAAAGTAAACCTTTCTTCTCACACCCTAATGTATTTATTTGATACATTCTGTTTAACATACTTCAGGAATTCGTGATATACTCAACTAGAATTAGAAATCTTGGTATCGATGTGACAAGTCAAACTATTACCCAAGTAAATGTAGCCTCTGCTGTAATTTTTAATGTCACATACCTCTCCAAACAGTTGCTATTAGGGAAAACCCCAAGATGTTTGGAAGCTACATCTCTTTCCTACTGGTGGTGAACTCTCTGAAGGCTCACCAGTTTATTCCTACACTGCCATTAACACCAAGAGAAGACTGTGAAAAAGACTGAGTGTCATATAATTTTGAAATTTTCTCTATTTTTAAGTCCTTTGGGGTTTTAAGGGACACAAAAACAAATGTCATCCTTCATGAAACAAATATTAGGCTAAATATATGCTCACTCAAAATTCCTAATAAAGAGCTTGGAGAAATTGATCTTCAGCCGGCAAATGTATTTACCCAATCAAGTAGGACAGAATAGATAGGAAAATAAAAAGCCCGATAATAATAGGTAATATTGATTGAGCATGTACAATAAACCAGGCTAAAAGCTTTACACACCTTTTTTCAATTTCATCTTTATTTCATTATTGAATTGTATTATTATGCCTTTATTAACCTGGGCCTAATAGGAAACTGTTGACACACTCTTTTGTTTCTTTTTTTAAATTATATTTTACTGATTATGCTATCACAGTTGTCCCAGTTGTTACCCTTTGCCCTTCTCTACCCTGCACCCTCTACTCCCTCAGGAATTCCCCACACCTTTGTTCATGTCCATGGGTTAGGCATAGGTTTCTTTGACTACTCCATTTCCTATACTGTACTTTGCATCCCCATGGCTATTCTGTGAATACCTATTAGTACTTCTTAATCTCGTTACCTCTTCACCATACCCCCATACCTCCATACCCGCTTCCCATCAGGCAACCAACCATCAAAACACTCTCTGTATCCATGATTCTGATTCTATTCTTTTGCGTAATTTGTTTTTAAGATTCAGTTGTTGATAGATATGTATTTATTGCCATTTTATTGTTCATAGTTTTGATCTTTTTCTTAAATAAGTTCCTTTAACATTTCATATAATAATGGTTTGGTGATGATAAACTCCTTTAGTTTTTCCCTTTTCTGGGAAGCTATTTATCTGCCCTTTGGATATCTTTGCTGGGTAGAGCAATCTTGGCTGTAGGTCCTTGCTTTTCATGGCTTTAAATATTTCTTGCCATTCTCTTCTAGCCTGCAGAGTTTCTCTTAACAAATTATGAATGTCGTCTGGGAACTCCCCTGTAGGTATCTAACTTATTTTCTCTTGCTGCTTTCAAGATTCCCTCTTTATCTTGAACCTTTGACATTTTAATTATAATGTGTCTTAGAGTGGGCCTCTTTGTATCCATCTTATTTGGGTGTCTCTGTGCTTCCTGGACTTGCATGTCTATTTCCTTCACCAAATTAGGGGAGTTTTCTCTCATCACTTTTTCAAATAGATTTCCAATTTCTTGCTCCCTCTCTTCTTCTTGTGGCATCCCTATGATGTAACTGTTGGACCACTTGAAGTTGCCACAGATGCCGCTTCCACTATCCTCATTTTTTGGATTCTTTTTTTTTTCTTGTTGTTCTGATTGGTTGTTTTTGCTTCCTTATGTTCAAATCATTGATTTGATTTTTTGGCTTCATCCACTCTACTGTTATTTCCCTGTAAATTGTTCTTTATTTCCATTAGTATATCCTTCATTTCTGACTGGATCTTTTTTATACTCTTGAGGTCCTCACTAAGTTTCTTGAGCATCCTCATAGTTTTGAACTCTGCATCTGATAGATTGCTCATCTCCGTTTTGTTTAGTTCTTTTTCTGGAGTTTTGATGTGTTCTTTTATTTGGGCCATGTTTCTGTGTTCTTTCATTTGGCAGCCTCCTTGTGTTTGTTTCTATGGATTAGCTACTATGACTCCCTGTCTTGGTAGTGTGGCCTAATGTAGTAGGTATCTTGTAGTGCCCAGTGGAACAGCCTCCCCTATCAACCAAGCTGGGTACTAGAGGTGTGCCCTTTCTGTGGGCTGAGTATACCCTCCTTTTGTTGTTGAGATGTGATTGCTGTTGGCAGGTCAATGGGAGGGATTTATTCCAACCAGTCAGCTGCAAGGACTGGCTATGATCACTAACTGCCAACCTCCACCCTCTGTGGAGGATCAGCTGTGCAGGAGTAGGGTGATGGTACTCTGATGTGATCTGTAGCTGTCCACTAGGTATACAGGCTCTGAGGTTTCCTAGGTGGTGCAGGCTATTGTCAGCCCCCACCTGTGTTTTTCCCAGGGCCACCCTGCCTGAGCTGTAAGGCAATCTGAGATGGCTCTTACTTATGCTGGACTTGGAGATTCCCAGAAGAAGCCAAGCTGTGAATCTAAGATGGTTGCGGCTAGTACCAGGCCTGTGGCCACTTAGCAAGAGGTGTAGGGGCTGAGGGCTCAATGAAGCTGGCTGTTACTCATTTGAGAGGATTTAAGAAGTTGTGAAGCATGAGCCAAGACCAGCCATTGGGTAGGCCAGTAAGTTGTGTGGGCAGAGTCTCAAGGGATCTCCAAGGAAGGGTAAACAGTGTTAGCCAGGTTGATGGGGTCTCAGATATGGCACTAGCCTGGTGGCTCTGTGGCTCTGTGGTGGGAGGGTTCATAAAAGGGACAATGGCTTCTGCCTGCCCGTCTGTCCCCCAGCCCTCCCCTTTATACCAGAGACTTCGATTTCTCCCTGTGTGGCAGTGGTGCCTTTTAAGTTGATACCCCAGTTCTAGAGCTCAGAGAGAATGAGTTTGAGCAAGTCTATGTGTGGGTTCTTTAAGAGGAACTGCTCGGGACTCCAGAAGTTACTTCTACAGACTCAATCCATGCTTGTTTTTGCAGCCAAAGTTATGAGGACTTATCTTCCTGGCACTGGAACCCTAGATTGAGGGGCCTGGTGTGGGACAGAAACTCCTCACTCCAGAGATGTCTCCTCTGAATTTTTATCCACCACTCGTGGATGTGGGATCAGACCATTCTGCATTTCCGTCCCCTGCATCAGTTTGGACACACGTGGTTTCTTTAATTTTGTAATTGTCAGACTTCTATTCACCTCAATTTCTGACAGTTCTGGATGATAGTTATTCTATATTTTAGTTGTAATTTTGATGTGGTTGGGCGAAGAGGTGAGCCTTGTTTATCTATGCTGCCATCTTGACTAGGAAGTTCTCCTGTTTTAAAAAAAATTTGTTTATTTTTACAGGGAGAGGAAGGGAGGGAGAAAGAAAGGGAGAGAAATATCAGTGTGTGGTTGCCTGTCATGTGCCCCCTACCAGAGACCTGGCCTGCAACCCAGGTATGTGCACTGACTGGGAATTGAACCAGTAACCCTTTAATTCACAGGCCAATACTCAATCCACTGAGTCACACCATCCAGGGCAGATGTCACATTCTTAGCAGAGAGTTTAACAAAGGGATTTTAGGATTTGTTTAGTGTTTAGGAAAGCAGCAATAACGCAGTCCTCAGGGCTCCTGGGCATAAACAGGAAGCAAGGGTAGCTAATGGAAAGAGCTACTACTGAGGAACTGTGTTGTTTTTTTTCTTTAAATATATTTTATTGATTATGCCATTACAGTTGTCCCATTTCTCCTCCTTCATTCCCCTCCACCCTGCACACTGCCTCCCACCCATTCCCACCCTTTCAATTCATGTCCATGTGTCACAAGTTCTTTAGCTTCTACAGTTCCCATATTATCCTTGCCCTCCCCCTGTCTATTTTCTACCTACCATCTATGCTACTTATTCTCTGTCCCTTCTCCCCTCTTCTCCTCCTCCCACTCCCCTGTTGCTAACCCTCCATGTGTTCTCTATTTCTATGGTTCCACTCCTGATCTAGCTGTCCTCTTAGTTTGCTTTTGTTTTAAGGTGTGGTTGTCAAAACTGTGAGTTTGTTGTCCTTTCACTGTTCCTATTTTTTATCTTCTTTTTCTTAGATAAGTTCCTTTAACATTTCATATAATAAGGGCTTGGTGATGATGAACTCCTTGACCATGACTTTACCTGAGAAGCGCTTTATCTGCCCTTCAATTCTAAATGAAAGCTTTGTTGGATAGAGCAATCTTGGATGTAGGTCCTTGCCTTTCAGGACTTGGAATACTTCTTTCCAGCCACTTCTTGCCTGTAAGGTCTCTTTTGAGAAATCAACTGACAGTCTAATGAGTACTCCTTTGTAGGCGACTTTTCCTTTATCTCTTGCTGCTTTTAGAATTCTCTCTTTCATTTTAATCTTGGGTAATGTAATTATGATGTGCCTTGGTGTGTTCCTCCTTGGGTCTACCTACTTTGGGACTCTCTGAGCTCCCTGGACTTCCTGGAAGTCTATTTCCTTTGCCAGATTGGGGAAGTTCTCCTTTATTATTTGTTCAAATAAATTTTCCATTTGTTGCTGTTTCTCTTTCCCTTCTGGTACCCCTATAATTTAGATGTTGGAATGTTTAAAGATGTCCTGGAGGTTCCTAAGCCTCTCATCATTTTTTTTTTTGAATTCTTGTTTCTTCCTTCTTTTCTGCTTGGATGTTTCTTTTTTCCTTCTGGCCCACTCCATTGATTTTAGTCCCAGATTTGTTTTCATCACTATAGGTTCCCTGTGCATTTTGCTTCATTTCACTTAGTGTAGCCTTCATTTTTTCATCTAATTTGCGACTAAAGTCAACCAGTTCTGTGAGCATCTTGATCACCAGTGTTTTGAACTGTGCATCTGATAGGTTGACTATCTCTTGGTTGCTTAGAAGTATTGGCTCTGGGGCTTTGAGCTGTTCTTCTGCTTGAGCCATAGTGTTTTGGTCTGTTCATGCCTGTTACGTATGAGGGTGAAAGCTTAGGTGTTTACTGGGGCAGGTCAGCCGAGTGGCTAGGTTGTGACTGGGGGCGGGGTCAGAGAGGGACCATTGGCATTTGTTCTGCTCTCTCTCAGATTTCAATCCCTGCTGTTGCTTCCCACAAGCAATTTGGGCCCTTCTGGTGCTGGTTCCTGGGTGCATGGGCTTGTGTTCATTCTAGGACCCTGTGGGTCTCCCCAACGAACTCTCCTGTGAGGCTGGAAGCCTCCCTCGGCACCTCAACCTCCGAAAGTTTTCCCAATTGGTGCTTTTAGGCTTTATTTCCCATTGCTGGGGCCCTGGGTTGTGCAGTCTGTCTCACTGACTGTTTTTAAACCTGCCTGGTTTATCAGTGCACAAATGTGTGTCTGCGGTCAGCCAGCTGCCTTGCGAGCCTTACTGGGTTTTCATCCCATGCCTGCCCGGGTCACCAATCACCACCTCCTCCTGCCATGACGCCTCTCTGCCAGCCACCGACTCTGCCCCTCTTACTGCTCTGGATGAATGGTTTGTTGTTGTTAGACTTCAGTACAGTTTAATTTTCTGTCTGTTTTGGTTGTGTTTTTGTTTCTAAATCTTTGTTGTCCTAAATTTGGTTGTGCGAGGTTGTCCACCTACTCTTCCATCTTGGCCGGAAGTTGGAACTGTGGTTTTTATTGTTGTTTGTTTTAAAACTTGCTTTTGCTTTCTTATCGCAGGTGAGTTTCATTCACATGAAGGCTATCAAATCTTTTTTTAAAAAAATATTTTATTGATTATGCTATTACAGTTGTCCCCTTCCCCACCTTCATTCTCCTCCACCCTGGACACACCCTCCCACCCACATTCTCCTCCTTTAGTTCATGTCCATGTGTCTTAAGTTCTTTAGCTTCTACATTTCCCATATTATCCTTGCTCTCCCCCTGTGTATTTTCTACCTACCATCTATGCTACTTATTCTCTGTACCTTTTTCCCCTCTCTCCTCCTCTCATTCCCCTGTTGAAAACCCTCCATGTGATCTCCATTTCTGTGATTCTGTTCCTGTTCTATTCATTTGCTTAGTTTGCTTAGGTTTGGTTGTTAATGATTGTGAGTTTGCTGTCATTGTACTGTACATGCTTTTTATGTTCTTTTTCTTCGGTAAGTCCCTTTAACATTTCATATAATAAGGGCTTGGTGATGATAAACTCCTTGAACTTGATCTTATCTGAGAAGCACTTTATCTGCCCTTCCATTCTAAATGACAGCTTTGCTGGGTAGATCAATCTTGGATGTAGGTCTTTGGATTTTATGACTTGGAATACTTCTTTCCAGCCCCTTCTTGCCTGTAAGGTCTCTTTTGAGAAATCAGCTGACAGTCTTATGGATACTGCTTTGTAGGTAACTGCCTCCTTTTGTCTTGCTTCTTTTAAGATTCTCTCCTTATTTTTAATCTTGGGTAATGTAATTATGCTGTGCCTTGGTGTGTTCCTCCTTGGGTCCACCTTCTTTGGCACTCTCTGAGCTTCCTGGACTTCCTGGAAGTCTATTTTCTTTGCCAGATTGGGGAAGTTCTCCTTTATTATTTGTGCAAATAAGTTTTCCACTTGTTGCTGTTTCTCTTTCCCATCTGGTACCCCTATAATTCGGATGTTGGAATGTTTAAAGATGTCCTGGAGGTTCCTAAGCCTCTCATCATTTTTTTTTGAATTCTTGTTTCTGAATTCTTTTCTGGTTGAATGTTTCTTTATTCCTTCTGGTCCACTCCTTTGATTTGAGTCCCAATTTTCTTCCCATCACTATCAGTTCCCTGTACATTTTCCTTTTTTTCACTTAGCCTAGCCTTCATTTTTTCATCTAATTTGCAACCAAATTCAACCAATTCTGTGAGCATTCTGATTACCAGTGTTTTGAACTGTGCATCTGATAGGTTGGCTATCTCTTCATTGCTTAGCTGTATTTTTTCTGGAGCTTGGATTTGTTCTTTTGATGGAGCCATTTTTTTTTGTCTTGACACACCTGTTACATAGTGAGGGGCAGAGCCTTAGGTGTTCACCAGGGCAGGGCAACCCAGTCACTGGGTTGTGATGCTATATGTGGGGGGGGGGGTCAGAGAGGGAACAATGGTGCTTGCTCTGCTTTCTGCTGGATTTCAGTCACTTCCCCTGCTTTCCTCAAGCAAACTTGGCCCTTCTGGTGCTGATTCCTGTGTGGATGGTTTTTTTTTATGTTCTAGGACCCTATGAGTGTCTTCAACGAACTCTCCTGTGAGTCTGGGAATTTCTCCCGGCACCTCAACCCCCACAAGTATTTTCAGTTGGTGTTTTGAGGCTTTATTTCCTGGCTCTGGGACCTAGGGTTGCGTGGTCTGTCTTATACCCCAGTTTTGCCTGATTTATCTGTGCTCAAATATGGGACCTCCCAGTCTGCCAGCCTCCTTGTGCACTGGGCCCTTCCACAATCCTCCTCCTCGCTGGGTCTTCCCGCTGCTGCTGTGCATGCCCAGCAATTCCCCTCCCCCTGGCTGCCCAACTCTGCCCCTCCTACTGGTCTGGATGAATATGTCTTCTTTAACTCCATGGTTGTCAGACTTTTTCATACAGTTCAGTTTTCTGTCAGTTCTGCTTGTTTACCTATTCCTCCATCTTGGCCGGAATTCTGCTATCGAAACTATCAATCCTATTAATCATTCATTTTCATAAAATAGATTTTTTGGATTCATAGATTTGACAAAAAAACTTTCTTTGGGCACCTGTGACACTTAAGATACTGAGAGCATAGTAGATATTTACGTACTTACTAAAATAAGATAATACGTACTTAATAAAAAGTTTAACTTTGTACAGAGATAGTTACTTGAGTTATATTTGGTATTTTTATAGTCTTGCATTTTTGCAAAACATTTGCCATAATTTTTGTTAATCGTCCTCTTAAGAGGTCTTTAGATCTATGGACTATTTGAGCTTCAAAGACGCTTAACAGTTATTTAATGAGCCCCTCATGAAGCATCGGATTTTAGATTTGATTCCTTTGATTCCCTAGCACTAGACTTTAGATTATATCCACCAAAAAAAAAAAAAGAAATCGCTGCATGGTGTCCTGGCCAGATACCACTCCCTCCAAAGGGAGGGAGGGAGGGATTGGGTAATTCAATTTTATCTTGCTTTTGGTTATTGTTCACAGGATAGCTACATAAAGACAGAGTAATTCTTTTAAGGTTTTGAGTTTTTTATTTCACCATATAAACATTTCTAGAAAGTGATAATCTTAATTTATTTGGAATATTTGAAATAGCCATATGTTCTGTTTCCATTTCTGTATGTGGCCATAAACTCTGAGGGAGTCTGTATGAAGATCACCTTATGCCCATCCACATATGTACTTACAATTATATATATTTGTATGTATGTTTCCTCAGATACATACTTCATGCAAAAATATTCCAAATAATTGCAACCTTAAAACTTCATATTAATACAGGAAAAGGAAGGCACATATGAATTTTAACTCACTCATATTATAAAGCTGAAGAACTTGGAAAAACACCGAATACTTGGAAAACCACTGGAACAAATAATTTTAAAAAATCAATTTTCAAACACCTAGAAGACCACAGGGTACTGGGTAATCATCCCACATAACTTTGTGGAAAACAAAGCTTATCAGATGAATCTAATTTCCTTTTATCCCAGAGTGACAGGCATGGTGGTGGGAGCAGTCAAGATAATCTATCCTGATTTATTTTAAGAAACCTTCGGGTTTTCTACTTTGTTTTGTACTCATGAAGAAAACATAGGTAAGGCTATTGCCCTCTGGCAGCAACACATTTAAACCAAAGTTCAGGGTTCAACTTCATCCAGATAGGCAACTTACACCCTATCTATGCAAAAATGACTTCATCCTCCTTTCCAAGTCTCTTTTGCCTGGACTTCTTATTTTTAAAAAATTATTACCAGGTTTTTTTTTACAAATTACTTCATCTCTTTGTTTTTCAGTTTCCTTAACTCTAGAGTGGGAGTAGAATGTACCTCATAAGGTGGTGAAGATTACAGGAGATAATGCCCATAAAATGTCTGACCCAGTTTGGGGCCAATGGACACTGGTTGTCATCACCACCATCATCATCATTATTATGTTTAGTTCCTCTTTTTCCTCTACTCCTAATGACAGTGTTAAATCTAATTATTTCTACCTCTTCTACATCACCCACATATGTTTTTATCTATTTCCCCTGCCACTGTGCTGGGTTAGATTGTTTTGTGCCATGGACTATTGCAATAGGCAGCAAACTGGTTTCTCTGTCCCCCACCTCAACCATCTTTTCCATGTCACATTCTGCTCCTTCTCAGAGCTTGGAGCAGAGCATGCTGTCCCCCTGCACCTAAACCTTCAGGACTTTGGCCTGACATACACTTCAAATCTATCTTTGCAGCCATATCCCCTACCTCTTTCCTCTGTGAACCCCGAGTCCAGTTAATTTCTCACTGTGTCCTGTGTCTGGTCTTTTCTCAGTTTTTTCCTTCTGCACTGAAATGTTCCTCTTATGCCCTTACTCTAAGTATCTGCATCTTAGTTCCATGCTTAAAGCTTAATTCAGTTGGTTAGAGCATTGTCCAGATACACCATGATTGCAGTTTGATCCCTGGTCAGGGGACATAGAGGAACAAACCAATGAATGTATAAATAAGTGGAACAATAAAGTAATGTCTCTCTCTCTCTCCACCCTCCACCCCCCCTCCTTCTCTTGCTGTCTGTCAACTCAATCAATACAAAAATTAAAGCTTAATTCAAATGTCACATCGTTCATGTAGCAAGTAGGAAGGAACTCCCCTGCCAATGGGAACCTCTTCTGATTCTCCTTAGCATCCTATGAACTTTTCTGATACAAACTCCTCTCTAACTTCTTAATAGGGGAGTTAGCTTAGATTTTATTTCCTTGGAAAGTCTCTTCTGCCTCACTAACAGTGGGTGAGATGCTTTGCCCTAACATTTTCCTCTCATCGAATATAGCCATGACCCCACTAGATTGTACACTCTAGGGCCAGTGCCCTGCACACAGTAAATACTTAAAAAAAACATGTGTTGAGGAAATGTATGAGCCAGACAAGGACTGTAGTGTCCCAAGAAACACCTTAGTTCTAAGTTATAGAAAACCACTGGAACTAGTTCAGGCCCAAGAGAGAATCATTGGCTTATGTAACCATACTGTGGGAAGTGGAGTGGCTGGCCTCAGGGACAGCCAGAACCAGCGTTCCCTCTCTCTGTGTGCCAGATTTATTCTCACCTATTATGGACCAGCTGCTTCCACATGGCAGGGAATCTGGACCCTGCCAGCTCCAGGCTCATTCCTCACAGCTTCCCCAACTGAAAGGGAAGGCTTTCTTTTCTTAGTTTCTGTTGGAAAGTGCTGGGGAGGAATGCTGCCTCACCTGGGTCCTGTGCTCTCTTATGATTGATTGAAGCATGTAGGGTGTTGTGACTGGCAGTCCTTGTTAGAATCACATAATGGAGAAGAAGGAGGAATAAGGTTTAAAACTGAGCCAGAGAAATTAAACAGTGGTGATGTTTGTACAACTTTGTGAATATACTAAAACCCCCTGAATTGTAAAAGGTCAAATTTTATATGTGAATTATATTTCAATTTTTTTCATCAAAGAAAAGATGAAAAATTAAGCCAGAGATAAATACTTTATCTCTGGCAAAATAAGCAACTTTATATTCCTTTTATTTGAGCTATTCATTTATTCAACAAACATTTATAGTGTGCCTCTTATGTGCCAGCACTAATCTAGATTTACATTTTAGTTGGGGAATCACATACACAGAGAAACACATAAACAAGGTAAGAAGTTTTAATTTCATTCTGAATGTGATGAAAAACCTCTGGAGATTTAAGCAAGGAGAATTCCACCCCCAGGAGGAGACTTTTGTGGATAGGAGGGGCTTTGAGAGTCTGGTTTGGTCTTCAGCTTGTCAGCACCAACCACACTTTTGTAGGAAGATGAGACTATTTAAACAGATCTCTTTTTTTTTTAATTTTTTAATTTTTATTTTCCATTACAGTTGACATGCAATATTATTTTATATTAGTTTCAGGTATACAGCATAGTGGTCAGACAATTATGTAACTTACAAAGTGATTTCCTAATAATTCTAATACTCTCCTGGCACCATACATATTTATCACAATATTATTGACTCTATTCTGTAGTCATATATTGTGACATATATTCTTTTTATTTTATTTTATTTAGTTATTTTTCAAGTACAGTTCTTTGTCTATTTCGCCCATCCCAGCCTCCCCTGCCCCGTGCTCCCCAACTCCCTCCCATTTCCTCCCCCGTTAGTTCTCGTCCCTGTGCCCTTCCCATTTGTTCCTCCAAATCCCTCCCCCTTTTTCCCCTTAAATTCCCTCCCCTCTCCCCTCTGGTCGCTGTCCCCATTTTCTCTATTTCAGTGTCTTTGTTTTTATTCTGCTTGCTTGTTTGTTCTGTTGTTTTGCTTCCTGTTAAAGGTGAGATCATATGGTATTTGTCTTTCAACACCTGGCCTATTTCACTCAGC
Organism: Artibeus jamaicensis; assembly: GCF_021234435.1. NCBI lineage: Eukaryota > Metazoa > Chordata > Mammalia > Chiroptera > Phyllostomidae > Artibeus > Artibeus jamaicensis. Next base: position 2,851,233 of record NW_026521822.1, read on the forward strand.
ATAATGCTTTCCAGTTCCATCCATGTTGTTGCAAAGGGTAGTAGCTCCTTCTTTCTCTCTGCTGCATAGAATTCCATTGTGTATATGTACCATAATTTGTTGATCCATTCATTTACTGCTGGGCACCTAGGTTGCTTCCAGCTCTTGGCTATTGTAAATTGTGCTGCTATGAACATTGTGGTGCATAGGTTCTTTGAAATTGATGTTTTAGGATTCTTAGGATATAATCCTAGCAGTGGAATTGTTGGGTCCAAAGGCAGGTCCATTTTTATTTTTCTGAGAAAATTTCATACTGTTTTCCATAATGGTTGTGCCAGTCTGCAATCCCACCAACAGTGAACTAAGGACCCCTTCTCCCCACAACCTCTCCAACATTTGTTGTTTGTTGCTTTGTTTATGATAGCCATCCTGACTGGTGTAAAGTGGTATCTCATTGTGGTTTTAATTTGCATCTCTCTGATAGCTAACGATATTGAGCATCTCTTCATGTGTCTCTGGATGTTCTGTATGTCCTCCTTGGAGAAGTGTCTGTCCAGTCCTTTTCCCATTTTTTAATTGGGTTGGTTGTCTTCTTAGAGTGGAGTCGTGTAAGTTCTTTATATTTTGGAGATTAAACCTTTGTCTGAGGTATCATTGGCAAATATGTTTTCCCATACAGTTGGTTGTCTTTTTAATTTAATACTGTTTTCTTTAGCCATGCAGAAGCTTTTTATTTTGATGAGATCCCATTTGTTTATTCTTTCCTTTATATTCCTTGCTCTAGGGAACATATCAGTAAAAATGTTGCTGTGTGAAATATCTGAGATTTTCTTGCCAATGTTCTCCTCTAGGACTTTAATGGTGTCACGGCTTATATTTAAGTCTTTTATCCATCTTGAATTTGTTTTGGTATATGGTGTAAATTGGTGCTCAAGTTTCATTTTTTTGCACATAGCTGTCCAGTTCTCCCAGCACCATTTGTTGAAGAGGCTATCTTTACTCCATTTTATGTTACTGCCCCCTTTGTCAAATATTAATTGACTTTAGAGAGTTGGGTTTATTTCTGGGCTCTCTGTTCTGTTCCATGGGTCTATGTGCCTGTTTTTTATGCCAGTACCATGCATGCTGTTTTGATTACAGTGGCCTTGTAATATACAGTTTGATATCAGGTATTGTGATCCCTCCTACTTTGTTCTTCTTTCTCAAAAGAGCAGCTGCTATTTGGGGTTGTTTATGGTTCCATATAAATTTTTGAAGTGTTTGTTCTATGTCTGTGAAATACACCATTGGTACTTTAATAGGTATTGCATTGAATCTGTATATTGCTTTGGGTAGTATGGACATTTTGATGATGTTAATTCTTCCAATTCACGAACAAGGTATATGTTTCCATTTGTTTGTGTCTTCCTTGATTTCTTTCTTCAGGGTTGTGTAGTTTTCTGCATACAGGTTTTTTACCTCCTTAGGTTTATTCCCAGATATTTTATTTTTCTTTTTGCTATATCGAATGGGATTTTTTCCTTGATTTCTGCTTCTGCTGATTAATTGTTTGTATACAAAAATGCCTTTGATTTCTGGATATTGACTTTGTAACCAGCTGTTTTGCCAAATTCATTAATTAGTTCGAGCAGTTTTTGGGTAGAGTCTATAGGACTTTCCATGTACGCTATCATGTCTTCTGCAAACAGTGCCAGTTTTGCTTCCTCCTTTCCTATTTGGATGCCTTTTATTTCCTTTTCTTGCCTGATTGCTGTGGCTAAAACTTCCAATACTATATTGAATAGAAGTGGTGAAAGTGGACATCCTTGTCTTGTTCCTGATCTTAGTGGAAAAGCTTTTAGTTTTTTCCCATTGAGTATGATGTTGGCTGTAGGTCTCTCATATATGGCCTTTATTATATTGAGGAATGCTCCATCTATTCCCACTTTGCTGAGTGTTTTTATCATAAATGGGTGCTGTACCTTATCGAAAGCTTTTTCCGCATCTATTGATATGATCATGTGATTTTTGTCTTTGCTTTTGTTTATGCGATGTATTACATTTACTGATTTGTGAATATTGAACCATCCTCGCATCCCTGGGATGAATCCCACTTGGTCATGGTGTATGATCTTTTTGATATATTGTTGGATGCAATTTGCCAATATTTTGTTGAGGATTTTAGTGTCTATGTTCATTAGCAATATTGGCCTGAAGTTTTCTTTCTTTGTTGTGTCTCTATGTGGTTTTGGAATTAAGATGATGCTGGCTTCATAAAAAGAATTTGGGAGTTTTCCATCCTTCTGGATTTTTTGGAATAGTCTGTGGAGAATAGGAGTTAGCTCTTCCTTAAATGCTTTGTAAAATTCTCCTGTGAAACCATCTGGTTCAGGGCTTTTGTGTGATGGGAGTTTTTTGATTACTGCTTCAATTTCTTTTGCTGTTATTGGTGTATTGAGATATTCTGCTTCTTTTTCATTGAGTTTTGGAAGATTATATCTTTCTAGAAATGTGTCCATTTCACCTAGGTTTTCAAATTTCTTGGCATACAGTTCTTCATAGTAACTTTTTACAATCCCTTCTATTTTTGTGGTATCAGTTGGAATCTCTCCTCTTTCATTTCTGATTGTGTTTATTTGTGTCCTCTCTCTTCTTTTCTTGATGAGCCTACTTAAAGGCTTGTCTATTTTGTTTGTCTTCTCAAAGAACCAACTCCTGGATTCATTGATTCTTAGAATTGTGCTTTTAGTCTCTATGTCATTTAATTCTGCTCTGATCTTGGTTATTTTTTTCCTTCTATTTGCTCTGGGCTGTCTTTGTTGTTGTTCCTCGAGTTCTTGCAGGTGTAGGGTTAGTTTGTTTGTTTGAAATGTTTCTGTCTTCTTTAGGTAGGCCTGTATTGCTATAAACTTCCCTCTCAGGACTGCCTTCGCTGTGTTCCATAAGTTTTGGGTTGTTGTGAGATCATTTTCATTTGTTTCCAGAAACATTTTGATTTCTTCCCTAATTTCATTCTTGACCCATTCATTGTTTAATAGCATACCATTCAGTCTCCATGATTTTCGGTGCTTTGGGTTTTTTTCTTTGGGGTAGGTTTTCAATTTCAATCCCTTGTGGTCAGAGAAGATGCTTGGTATGATTTCAACTTTCTTGAATTTGTTGAGGCTCGTTTTGTGTCCTATCATGTGGTCTATCTTTGAAAATGTTCCATGTGCGTTTGAAAAGAATGTGTATTTAGCTTCTTTGGGATGAAGGGCTCTATATATATCAGTTAAGTCCATTTCATCTAGGGTGTTGTTTAATGTCACAATGTCTTTGTTGATATTTTGTTTGGAAGATCTGTCCATTTTTGATAGTGGGGTGTTAAAATCCCCTGCTATAATTGTGTTGCTGTCAATATCTTTCTTGAAGTCCTCTAAGATTTTCTTTGTATATTTGGGTGCCCCTATATTTGGTGCATATATGTTTACGATTTTAATGTCTTCTTTGTGGATTCTTCCCTTGAGTATAATGAAGTTACCTTCTGGGTTTCTCTTTATGGCCCTTTTTTTGAAGTCTATTTTGTCCGATATGAGAATTGCTACCCCAGCTTTTTTTTTCTTGTCCGTTTGCTTGGAAAACTTGTTTCCAGCCTTTCACTTTTAGTCTGTGATGGTCTTTTGTCCTGAGGTGGGTCTCTTGTAGGCAGCCTAGGTGTGGGTCGTGCTTTCTTATCCATTGAGCTATTCTGTGTCTTTTGATTGGAGCATTTAATCCATTTATGTTTAAGGTTATTATTGATAGGTACTTATTCATTGCCATTTTTGTACCTGTGTTCCTCTCTGTCTCCCTCTTGTCCTTCCTTCCCTTAAAGCAGTCCTTTTAGTATTTCTTATAGAGCTGGTTTGGTGGAGGCGTATTCTTTTAGGCTTCTTTTGTCTTGGAAGCTCTTTATTTGGCCTTCTATCTTGATTGAGAGCCTTGCTGGGTAAAGTAGCCTTGGGTGTAGGCCTCTGGTTCTCATTACTTGCAATGTTTCTTGCCATTCTCTTCTTGCTTGGAGTGTTTCCATTGAGAAGTCAGTAGCTAACCTTATTGGGGCTCCCTTGTATGTTACTTCTTTTTTCTCCCTTGCTGCCTTTAAGATTCTCTCTTTGTCTTGGAATTTTGCCATTTTGATGATGATGTGTCTTGAAGTAGGCCTCCTTGGGCTCCTCTTGATTGGGACTCTCTGTGATTCCTGGATTTGTGTGACTTTTTCTCTCATCAAATTAGGGAAATTTTCTCTCATGACTCTTTCAAGTAGGTTTTCTATCCCTTGTTCTTCTTCTTCTTCTTCTGGTATTCCTATTATTCGGATATTATTACGTTTCATATTATCTTTCATTTCTCTTAATCCCTCTTCATTCTTTCTGAGCTTCTTTTCATTTTCTTGCTCTTTCTGTGAGATGCTTTCTACCTTGTCTTCCAACTCACTGGTCCTATCCACCGCCTCATCTATCCTACTTTTGACACTTTCTACTGTGTTCTTCAATTCGGAAATTGTATTCTTCATTTCCTCTTGTCCCTTGCTGATAGTTTCTATTTCCTTTTTCATGTTGATGTAGTTTGCAGAGAGATCATTGTAGTTCCCCTGTAGTTTCTGATAGCTCATTGTGAGCTCTTTGAACTTCGTAATAACCAGTGCTTTGAAATCACTATTTCATAGTTTATTAGCCTCTATTTCATCTAACATTCTTTCTGAAGTTTCTGTTTTTTCTTTCATTTGGGGATTGTTTCTTTATCTTCCCATTGTTTGAGACTCTTTTTGGTTGTCTCAGCTTCTAGAATTGATCTGTTCTGACACCCTGGGTTTATGGTGTGAACTTCTGTGGTATGATACCCGTGAAGTTCAGTGGTGCAGACTCCTTCAAGTATCTTGATGTTCTCAGTCTCCACCTACTCTCATGCTGGTCCTCGCACTGGTCCCCGCGCTGGTTGCCTACCACTGCTGAGTGTCCCGGCTCCAGTAGCTGACTCCTCCAGTGCCCAGGCCCGTTACTATGGCAGCGGCACAGGGTCTGAGAACTGCCTGGCTCCCGTAGCTGGCTCCTCAGGGCCCAGGCCTGTCTCTATGGCGGCGGCACAGGGGCCTCCAGTGTCCCAGCTCCTGTAACTGACTCTTCTGTTGCCCAGGCCTGTAGCTAGGGCAGTGGCACAGGGGCTGAGAATGTCCCGGCTCTGGTACCTGACTCCTCTGGCGCCCAGGACCATCACAGGGGCTTGGAGTGTCCGGCTCCCATACCTGACTCCCCGGCGCCCAGGCCTGTTGCTATGGGGGTGGCACAGGGGCCGAGTGTGTCCCAGCTCCTGTAGCTGACTCTGCCACTGGTGTTTCAGCGTTGGTCACAATCTCTGGTCTTTTAATTTCATAAATGCTGGGTAACCAATGGTTTATTGTGCTGTTTCTCTATAGATCTGCCAGTATTTTCACCCATGAGTACAGGAGCTAGAATCTGCTCCATCCTACTTCATCGCCATCTTCCCAGCATCCCCTAACAGATCTCTTGAGATGGATTCCAAAACTGCATTTTCAGAATTTGGAAATCTAGGTTAGTCCACATTATGCTTTACTTTCAGCCCATTTGCCCAGTTAGCCAAATTTCAAAGTTTGAAAGCACAGTCCCAAAGAATTGCCCTTTCTTCTGACACCAACTGCAAGTTTGAGGGGTGGAGGGAATGTGTGTTCCCCAAACCACCCTCAGGTTGGATGATGTGTTAAGAGGACCCACAGAACTCACTGACCAAATACAGATTAAAATCAGCCCGTGGAAGAGATGAAGAAGAGTCTGGGAGGGTTCCCATGACCAAACTTCTATTGTGCTTTCTCCCTGTGGAGTCAGATTATGTTACCCTCCCAGTAGTTATATGTGACAATATGCATGGAATATTGCCAACCAGAGAAGCTCATCTAAATTTCATTAGGGCTTCATTATGTAGGCATGATTCAATGATTGATTGATTGCCCATGTGGGTGAACTCAGTTTCTAGGGTGACTAACAACAAGTGATTCAGACACCCCATCCTAAGTTACATGGTTGGTCTTTCTGTCTAGGCCAGCTCTCACCCTAAAAGTATCAGGTGTGGCCAGACTCTGCCCTAAACAAAATATGTCAGATATGACATACGTTACTTCCCAGAAGCCAAGGGGAAAACCAGATCTCTCTTTGGGAAGGTCATACTCTTGACTATAGGCCATTTTTTCCCCTAGTTTTCTTCTCAGTGGAGATGGAGGAGACAGGATTGGTTATTGCCACAAGCTGTTTGCCAAAACATAGGGAAGTGTTTAGGGCCGTGGTTCATGCTGGCTCTGGCCTCTGTGCCACTTTTTTCTCCAGACTTTCTAAGAGGAAGTTCCAAAAAGGGGTGAGGAGGGGCTGTGAGGGAACAGCAGATTCTCTGTCAAGCCCACACTCTTTGTTTGGCTGGCTACCTCACATCACCACCCTCTAGTCTTAAACCCAAAACAGTGAGCCCTTGAGGGTATGTCTAATGCTGGGGATTTCTGCCTTCTCACTACAGCAGATTAGTTTGAGGGATCTCACTTGCATTAGCTGTTTCCACTGGAAGCTCAAAAGCAACGTTATGGAATGGCAGAAACATGCCTGTTTCTGGACTAAATGCCTGTCAGTATTTAGTCCAGATCTTGCAGCATTTGACAGTGGATCTGGGGAGTTTGCCTTATTATCAGAGACCTCCACCCCAACCCACTGGGTTTTAGTTCCATTGGCCTAACACCTGCAGCAGTCTGGCTGTATCACCTTTTACCTTGACTCTGTCACTGTGTATACACTTAGGAAGTCCCTTTGTCAAAAGCAATGACTCCCACCATTTATTTCCTGCCCCTATGTATCTCTCAGTCTGGTGCTGTTTTCTATTCTAAGCTCTAATACAGAAATTGGTGGTGGTGGTGGAGTCATGTAGAGGAAGGCAGGAGATTTTATAAGCATCAAATGTGTTCACTGAGTTAAGGTGGGAACAGTGAAGCTGACAGTTATCAGTAGCTGGAGTAATTTTCCATAATCTGTGCTCATTAATGTCTTGATTCAAAGGAGGCAGAGAGAGTGATGCACTATGGGAAGTAAAGGAAGAATAATCAGAATTTGGTAATAGCTCAGTGATGGGGTGTTAAGGGGAGGGATGACTTGTTGACAACCCCAAGGTGATAAGCATCTGCAGAGAAACAGATAAATGGGGCAGAGAGAATGAGATTAGTCTCCACTGACAAGTTTGAGGCACTGTGAGGACATCTAAATGTAGCAACCTAAGAGCTCAGGAAATCCAGGCTGGAACACCTGTGAAAGAAAACACCTATGAGGGCAATTGTCATTTTCAAACAGGCTTAGGGGTTTTCTACTGAATAGTGCCTGGCCGTTTCAAGCAGTGAGTGAGGGGAAAAAAAAGGAGAGCAACAAGTGTGTGATGGGAAGGTAAGAGAAGTTCTGTCCTGTACGTGGCCTGTGGTGACAGAAGCAAACTTTTGTATGTAAAGCTCTAGGCCTGAGTGAAGACATCTCAAGAACACCAACTGTGCACCGACAGTTGCAAGGGCTCCAGTCTCGTCACAGTTATCATAGATTTGATATTTATTATAATTTTCCGACAGATGGCAGCAAAGTGTCTTGAGGAAGGTGTGACTTTTTCTAACTTGTGCAAAGGTACTATATGCAAGTATATAAGTTACCAGAGGTTCTGGGGTACTTATTAGACTATTTTTAAAATAAGTCTTGGTTAATAAAGTCTGCAAATTTTCCAGTCCCTTGTGATCTTGCTACATGATGTGAAGAATCAGTCAAAGACCCTGAGTTACTAATTATTTTGTAAATTGGGCATTCTAATGTTGGAACCTAGTTTCTTGCATATGCTTTGTGTGTGATTGTGAGACACGCTGGAAAGAAGAGTTGGTACAAATTTCAGGAAACACAATTTAGTATACATTATATATCAAAGTTATACATGTGTTTCTTCCTTTCATATGGTAATTTTACTTTTAGAAATCTACATCAAGGATAGAGTCAGAGAAGGGCCAGGATAGAGATTTATGGACAAGGGTGTTTTTCTTTACAGCATCATCTATCATTAAAAATATTTGAAATGGGCCCTGGCTGGTAGCTCAGTAGATTGAGCATGGGCTGTGAACTAAAGGGTTACTGGTTTGATTCTCAGTCAGGGCACATGCCTGGGTTGCAGGCCAGGTCCCCAGTGAGGGACGCATGAGACACAACCACATATTGATAACTCTCTCTCTTTTTCCCTTCCCTTCTCTCTAAAATAAATGAATAAAATCTTTTTTAAAATCCTTGTGTAATATGTGGACTTACTTAAAAAAATATTTGAAGTGGAAAGAAGATCCTGCAATGATAGTATGAATAAACTAATGGTATATCCATATGTTGGAATACTATATAGCAATATTATATATAAGCAAGGTTGTGTAATAACACAGAAAAAAGCAGTATCCCACACTCAATAGTTTGTGTCCAACTTTGTATTACATATTAATTTGTTTATAAGAAGAAACATATGCATAAAAATAGGAAGGAAATATATCAGGAAGTTAGCAGTGGTTTTATCTGAATGGTAGAATTACAAGTGATTTTTTTTCCTTATACTTATTTCAATTTTCTAAATGTTTAAAAAATGAGTGTGTAATTGATTTCTTAGTTAGCAACTTATTTCCTTGAAATAAATTCATGTAACTTGGGAGTGAAATAAATTCACATAACTTGGGAGTACCTGAAAGGTAAGCTCTCACCTACCTGCCCCCACCCCGCCAGCACAAGGATATTTCAGAACCATCCAGCCTTCTGTGGGCCTTTCTTTGCTGCTGTCACCTTTTAGACTAGGGTTTCTGCAGTGGACAGGAGGGAGCTTCAGGTACACTGTATCAGCCCTCGTGCTCTCACTCAGGATAGTATGGGTAGTTTATCTTCTCCTCCAAAAACAAAATGTAAATACCTTGGGCCTTGCACAGGAAATGCCATTTTAGCTACATGTGGGGAACAAAACAAAAACTAAGAGCTTTTTGGGAGGACTTCCGCCAAGATGGAGGCATAGGTGGAAGCACTGCACCTTCTCAACCAAGTTTAAAAAACAACAAAGTTTTAGCAACAAAAATGCAGCCAAACCACAGAAAATTGAACTACACAGAATTCTGACAACAACAAACCCTTCAGCCAGACCGGTAAGAGCCAGCAGCAGAGCAGGGTCGGGCAGGAAAGATCCACTGGACCAACCCGGGCGCACAACCCAGGTGCTCCTGCAGCTGTAGGCGGATCCCAGGTGTGGAGTAGCGGGTGGACCCACTGAGGATGAAAGGCGGTGGACCCACTGAGGGCTGACTACAGTCACACATTGGAGCGCAGATGAACCAGTGAAGGAGCGAAGCAGTGAGGCAGACTGTGCAAGCCCCAGTGGCGGAAAGTGGCAGAGGGGACCACCATGTCCCTCTCTGACCCTGCCCCCACATACAGCATCACAAACCAGCTACCTGGGTGGCCTCTCTCTTATCCATCCCTATATACAGTGTCACAAACCAGTGACCTGGGTGGCCTCTCTCTGACCCGCCCCCACATATAGCATTACAAACCAGAGACCTGGGTGGCCCCACCCTGGTGAACACCTCCTCGTACGTAACAGGCACGAACAGATCAAAACATGGCTCAAGAACAACTCAGAGCCCCTGAGCCAATAAATCTAAGCGATGAAGAAATAGCTAAACTTTCAGATGCACAGTTCAAAACACTGGTGATCAGGAAGCTCACACAACTGGTTGGTTTTAGTCACAAATTAGAGGAACATATGAAGGCGAAACTAATTGAAATGAATGGAAATGCACAGGAAACCAATATTAATGGAAAGGAAACTGGGACTCAAATCAAAGGAGTGAACCAGAAAGAGGAAAAACATGACCAAACAGAAAAGGATGAAGAAACAAGAATTCAAAAAAACGAGGAGAGGCTTAGGAACCTCCAGGACATCTTTAAACATTCCAACATCTGAATTACAGGGGTACCAGAAGGGGAAGAGGAACAGCCACCAGTGGAAAACTTATTTGAATAAATAATAAAGGAGAATTTCCCCAATCTGGCAAAGGAAATAGACTTCCAGGAAATCCAGGAAGCTCAGAGAGTCCCAAAGAAGTTGGACCCAAGAAGGAACACACCAAGGTACATCATAATTATATTAGCCAAGATTAAAATAAAGGAGAGAATCCTAGAGGCAGCAAGAGCTAAGGGGACAGTCACCTACAAAGGAGTTCCCATCAGACTGTCAGCGGATTTCTCAAAAGAGACCTTACAGGCAAGAAGGGGCTGGAAAGAAGTATTCCAAGTCATGAAATCCAAAGACCTACATCCAAGATTGCTGTATCCAGCAAAGTTTTCATTTAGAATGGAAGGACAGATAAAGTGCTTCTCAGATAAGATCAAATTCAAGGAGTTCATCATCACCAAGCCCTTATTATATGAAATGTTAAAGGGACTTGCCTAAGCAAAAGAAGATAAAAAGTATGAACAGTGAAAGGACAGCAAACTCACAGTTACTAAGAACCACACCTAAAACAAAAGCAAATTAAGAGGACAGCTAGATCAGGAGCAGAACCGTAGAAGGTACAGAAAATAAATAGCATAGATGGTAGGTAGAAAATAGATAGGGGGAGGGCAAGAATAGTATGGGAAATATAGAATCTAAAGAACTTGAGACACGTGGTCATAAACTAAAGGGGGGATGGTGGGGGAGGGGTGTGCAGGGTGGAGGGGAATGAAGGCGGGAAATAGAACTGTAATAGCATAATCAATAAAATATATTAAAAAAAGAAAAAAAACTAAGAGCTTTTTTCTAGTGTTTAAAGACTTTTTAAGTTCACAGCCTAGCTCCTATTCGGCTTTACCCATCTGGTAACTTTTCTCAGAGAGCTGCCTGGTCCTATTGCTCCTTTGCCAATGAAAATCAGTGCTTTTGCTTTTTAAAAAAAATATTTTCAGGTGGAGTTTTGATTCACTCTTCTTTAGCTGGGTGTAAAAGGCCTTGGAAAGATTTGTTAAAATGAATTTTTATATCAAGAATCACAATAATTTGAGTTTTATTTGAGGGTTAGCAGAAACAACTAGTATTTTCACAAGCTGGAAAGAGGCCAAAGATATGACAAATAAAATAATAAAAATAGAAAATAAACTTTATTTCATGTTAGGCTCAGTAATAACAAAAACAGAATAAAAACCATTAATATTTAGAGTAATGCTTAACCTTTTGAACATGATCTTCTAAGAACATGATATAAATGTATCTATATACATACACATATATCATAGAAAATCATTCCACTGCAAAGAAAGGTAGAGCCCCCAAGAGTTCATAAATTTCCAGTTTACTATTCAACTACTCTTCTCAGATTGTGTCCCCCAAAGAGATCTCAGGGAAGGGGGTGATATAGCAAGTAAGACTATAGCTCTTCTTTCAGTGAATGAAAAAAATTTAAATATTTTACAACTTTTGGTGAGCCTATAATTGTTTCAAAATACAAAAGTTAAAAGCAGTTAAGTAAGAATGAAAAACATAAGGAACATAAGGACTGTGTAGATTGAATGTACTGACTACAATAGTTTGTTACCATCGTGGGATAAAGGTAAAGTTGGATGCTGGCCAATGGAGGGTAATTGGCTGGGGCCGGGGAGTAGAAAGGGTGAGAAAGATGGGGTTCTGCTGTTCCGCCTCCAGACAGAAGAAGCAACTGTTGTATTTCCTTGAATATTTTTAGGGAGGTGGAGTAGGGTGAAAGGGCAGTACTACTTTGTTGTGGTTTTTTTGTTGTTATTTAGTTTTAAATGACTAGGTGTAAATGTGTGTACCTGGTGTTGCAGTTGAATTCCACTGCAGACACCCAAAAACTCCTCTGTCTTTTCCTCGCCACTGACTTCTTGCTTGTTCCACCCAGTGTTGAATTGGGTCAAACAAGTTCAACAATTCGTGGGATATTCTTTTTATTTTTATTTTATTTTTTAATTGAATTTATTTGGGTTAAATTGGTTAATAAAATTATGTATATGTCAGGTGTACAATTCAATAATATATCATCTGTATATTATATTGTGTGTTCACCACCCCAAGTCATGTCTCTTTTCCATCACCATTTATCACCCCTTCACCCTCTTCTACCTCCCCCTACCCCCTTTCCAAACAGTAATGACCATATCGTTGTCTGTCTGTGAGGGTTTTTTTGCTTAACCCTTCCTTTTACATTTTCACCCAGTCCCCTGATGCTTCCCCTCCGTCAACTATGAGACTCTTTCTATTTTGTCTGTTAGTTTATGTTGTTCATTAGATTCCACATATAGGTGAAATTATATGGTATTTTTCTTTCTCTAACTGGCTTATTTCACTTAGCAACATGCTCTCCAGGTCCATCCATGCTGTGGCAAATGTAAGATTTTCTTTTCTTTTATGGCTGAGTAGTATTCCATTGTGAAAATGTACAACCGCTTTTTTTATCCAGTCATCTACTGATGGGCAGGCACCTGGGCTGCTTCTAAATTGTGGCTATTGTAAACAATGCTGCAGTGAACATAGGGGTGCATAAGGGGGACTCCAAAATAGGAATTTATTTATAAAAAATTGTGTATTCTTACATGTTTAAACTTTAGTCTCCTTTAAAGTAGTCTCCATTTGATGGACTACACGCACCAAGATGTTTTTTTCTGCTGCTTCAAACAGTTTTTTAATTCATTAATTTTGATGCTTTTTTTTGTTTCACCTCTTCCACATCAGTAAAATGTTTCCATTTGAGGACTTTTTTCATCTGGGGAAACAACAAAAAGTTGCTTGGGGCAAGAATGGGTACATGGGGAGTGTGGGGCACAGGAGCCATGCCATTTTAGGTAAAAAACTGATGAACACCCAGTGCAGTGTGGGCCGGTGTACTTGTAAAGAACCCATCAGGAAATGGGCAAATAGTTGAAAGTCTTTAAAAAAATTCACTTAAGATGAATCAGTATACCAACACCAGCTGGTGTACTGATAACATTGGTTTCCTAGAACACTGACCTAGTGGGGGAAGCCTGTACTACAAGGGACCCATTCTCTAGAAGATGATTCCAGTTTTCTTTTGAATTAGTGATTTGGCTTTCTTCTGATACATTCCTAGAAGTGGAATTGCTGGATCATAATGCAATTCTATTAAAAAATTTTATGTCACTACACACTGCTTTTCACAGGGGCTGCACCAGTTTGCATTTCTACTAACAGTGCATGAGGGTTCCCTTTCACTACATCTTCACCAACACTTGTTGCTTGTTGATTTACTAATGATAGCCATTCTGACAGGTGTGAGGTAATGCATTTCTCTGATGATTAGTGATGTTGAGCCTCTTTTCATATGTCTATTGGCCATCTGTATGTACTCTTTGGAGAAGTGTCTATTTGGGTCCTTTGCCCATTTTTAAATTGGATTGTTTGTTTGTTTGGTGTTGTGTAAGTTCTTTATAAATTTTGGATATAACTTCCTATTAAATGTATCAGAGAATATATTCTCCCATTCAGTGGATTGTCTTTTCATTTTGTTGATAGTTTCCTTTGCTGTGCAAAAACTATTAGTTTGACGTGGTCCCAATTTTTAAATTTTTTTCTTTTGTTTCCCTTGCTTGAGGAGATACATCAGAAAAATATTGCTATGCGAAATGTCCAAAATTTTACTGCCTATCTTTTCTTCTAGGATTTTTATGGTTTCAAGTCTAACATTTAAGTCTTTAATCCATTTTGAGTTTATTCTTGTGTGTGGTATGAGAAGGTTGTCTAGTTTCATTTTTTTTTGCATGTAACTGTAGTTTTCCCACACAATTTACTGAGGAGACTACCTCTACCCCATTGTAGCTTCTTGTTTTCTTTGTCAGGTATTACTTGACCATAGAGACACGGGTCTGTTTCTGGGCTTTCTATCCTGTTTCATTAATCTATGTGTTTGTTTTTATGTCAGTGCCATGCTGTTTTGACTGTTATGGCCTTGTAATATAGTTTGATATCCAGTAGTGTGATTTCTCCAATTTTTTTCTTCTTATTCAAAATTGCTTTGGTTCCATATAAGTTTTGGGGCTATTTGTTCTAGTTCTATGAAAAATGCCATTGGTATCTTGATAGGAATTCCATTGAATCTGTAGATTGTTTTGGGTGGTATGGATATTTTAAATGATGTTAATTCTTCCTATCCATGAACAGAGTATATGCTTTCACTTATTTGTATCTTCTTCAGCTTCTTTCTTCAGTGTCTTATAATTTTATGAATACAGGCCTTTTTATCCTTGGTTAAGTTTATTCCTAGGTATTTTATTTTATTTTTTGATGCAGCTGTAAGCGGGGTTGTTTCTTAATTTCATTAATAAATCAACAAACAACAAGTGTTGGTGAGGATGTAGAGAAAGGGGGACCCTTTTGCACTGTTGGTGGGAATGCAGATTGGTACAGCCCCTGTGAAAAACAGTGGGAAATTACTTCAAAAAATTAAAAATGGAACTGCCTCCTGACTCAACAATTCTATTTCTGGGAATTTATCTGAAGAAATTCAAAACACTAATGCAAAAGAATACTAACATATGCACACCTATGTTCACTGCAGCATTATTTATAATACTTAAGATTTGGAAGCAGCCCAAGTGTTCATTAATGGATGAGTGGATAAAACAGCAAAGCTGTTTTACATTTACACAATGGAATACTACTTGGCCGTAAAAAATGAGAAAATTTACCCTTTGCAACAGCATGGATGGAACTAGAGAACATTATACTAAGTGAAAAAAGCCAGTCAAAGAAAGGCAGATACAGTATGATTTCACTTATATGTGGAATCTAATGAACAAACTGAACTAACAAGCAAAATAGAGACAGGCTCATAGGTAGAAAGCAGGATGACAGCTAAAGGAGGGGAGGTAAGGGAGCGGAGGGATTGAGCAGACAGGAAAAAGGACTCATGGACATTGACAACAGTGTGGTGATTGTAGGGGTGAGGGCAGTATAGGGGGACTAAATGGTAATGGAAAAATACAATAAAATATTTTTAAAAAGAAATTAAAGACGAATGGAACACATCTCATGTTCATTGGTTGGAATACTAAATATTAACTTGTTAATATTACTCAAAGTGATTCTACAAAGTCAGTGCAATTCCAATGACAATTTTTACAGAAATAGGAAAACCCATCCTAAAATTCATATGGCATTTCAAGGGACCCTGAATAGCCAAAACAATCTTGAAAAAGAAGTACAAAGCTAAAGAACTCACACTTGTGATTTCAAATCTTACTATAAAGCTACAGTAATTAAAACAGTGTTACTAGAGTAAAGAGTGATATATAAGCAAATGGAAGAGAATAGAGAGCTCAGAAAAAGCCCTCGCATATAAGACTAAATGATTTCTGACAAGGGTGCTAAGACTATTCAATAGGGAAAGGACTGTCTTCAACAAATGTGCTGGGGAAAGAATGAAGTTGGACTTTTACCTAACATCATATGCAAAATTAAAGTCAAAATAAATCAAAGATCTAAATATAAGGACTAAAATTGTAAAACTCTTAGATGCAAACATGGGGCAAAAGCTTCTCTTGACATTGGATTTGGCAGTGATTTCTTGGGTATGACACCAAGGGAACAGGCAAGAAAAGTAAAAATAGGCAAATTGAACTTAATGAAAATTAAAAAATTTTGTGCATCAAAAGACATTATCGATAGAGTAAAAAGGCAATCCACAGAGTGGGAGAAAATATTTGAAAATCATATATCTGATAAGGGATTAATATTCAGAATATATAGAGAGCTCCTAAAACATAACAATAAAATACCAAACAACCAGATTCAAAAATGGGCAAAAGACTTGGATAGACATTTCTCAAAAAAAATACATACAAATGGCAAATAAATACATGAAAAGATGAGCAACATTATTGATAATTAGGGAAATGCAAATTAAAACCACAATGAGATACCACACCATACCCATTAGTATGGCTACTATAAAAAAAAGAATAACAAGTGTGGCTAGGGTGCAGAGATATTGGAACCCTTGTGCACCATTGGTGAGCATGTAAAGTGCTACAGCCACTGCAGATAACAGAATGACAGTTCCTGGAAAAAGTAAAAATAGAATGACCTTAAAAAAAAAGATGCAATTGTAAATGGGATTGTTTATTAGCTTCCCTTTCTGACAGCTCATCATTGGTGTATAGAAATGCAACTGATTTCTGGATATTTATTTTGTATTCTGCTACTTTACTAAATTCACTTATCATTTCTAGGAGTTTTTTGGTGGAATCTTTAGGGCTTTCTACATATAGTATCATGTCATTTGCAAATAATGACAGTTTTACTTCTTCCTTTCCAATTTGGATGCCTTTTATTTCTCTTGTCTGATTGCTGGGGTTAAAACTTGCAGTACTAAGTTGAATAAGAGTGGTAAAAGTAGATAACCCTGTCTTGTTTCCAATCTTAAGGGAAACACTTTTTTTAAAATCCTCATCCAAGGATATATTTATTGATTTGAGATATATAGGGAGGGAGACACAGAGAGAGAGAGAGAAACATTGATGTGAGATAGAAACAGTGATAGGTTGCCTCCTGTATACATCCCTGCCTGGGATCAAACTCGCAACCTAGGTATGTCCTTTAACCTGGGGTAGAACCAGCAGCACTTGGGTATACAAGATGGGGCTCTAACTAAACAAGCCCACCCAGCCAGGATGTGAGGGAAATAATTTTCTTTTTTGCCCATTGAGTATGATGTTGGCTGTAGGTTTGTCATATATGTCCTTTATTATGTTGAGGTATGTTCCCTCTACTCCTACTTTGTTTACCAACAAATGGCGAGCAATAAATGGGTGCTGGATTTTGTCATATGTTTTTTCTATATCTATTGGTATATCATTTGATTTGGTATTTCATTTTGTTTATGTGGTGTTTCATGTTTATTGATTTGCAGGGACTTTACCAACCTTGCATCTCCAGAATAAATTCCACTTGATCATGGAGTATGATCTTTCTGATGCTTTGCAAATTCCATTTGCTAATATTTTGTTGGGGGTTTTAGCATCTGTGTTCATCAGAATATTCTTGGGAATATTCTGAGGAACCAAGTCCATGTAAGATTTTTTTTTAAGTTTGTGTCACAAGTTCATTCTCCAATTTTTGTTTGGGCCACAAGCCACTCACTGGCCAGTAAAATGATCTCAATAACCAGATACTGAGCAGAAGGCATTGCACGTGGGACAATGTTACTTTACTGGTCAGTTTCTTGGATGTTGAAGCTTGGTGCAACCCTCTCTGGCTAGATTTCCAAACAGCAGAAATTTTTAAACAACCAGCAGGTTTGGTCAGAGAACCTTGGCTACTTTTGTTACTGGAAAAAACTCCCAGAAACTTGGTTTTTATTACTGAACTAGTAAAGAATTACAGATCAGAAAGTCTACTAGCATGTAATCAAAGTTTATTAGTACTAAATTGTAATGGGAGAGCAAAAGTAAGGGTGGCAAGAACAAGGATAGCAAGAGCAGGATGGCCAGAACCCGGGTGACCAGAGGCCTCCTAGCCAGAGGCCAGTGGGCCAGCAGCCCTTCGTGTGGCAAAAAAGGGCCAGGAGAGCCAAGAGGGCAAGTCCTTTGTTCTGAGGATGAGGGTGAAGAAACTACATATTGATTGAGGGGTGAAGGTGGTACCAGCTTCCCCTGGGGAGACATGACTACTAAATGTAGATATGTGTGGGTGTCTGTTAGCCTGAATCCTTATCTTTCTCCAGACACTATTTGTTCATTTTGCATATGTGCTGGGAGGCAGGCAATCAAACAAGGTTGTTTTATGGGCTTCAGTGTGGACCTTCTCTCTTTCCCCTTCCAGGCCTTGGGATGAATACAGTCTCAATGTTTTCTTTTTCCTGTTACTGGAGATGATACATGGAGAATTTCAAAGGCTTCTCCCTCCTGCACTATCATAATTTTTCTTGTTGTCCAGAATGCCTGGCAGTTTTTTTGAGCCAGGCTCAGGGCTACTGGGTCAATGAGCGAGACATCTCTTCCTTTGCTCTTAGCCTCCTGTATTAAATTCTTTAGTAGATTGCAGTGGTGAGGGCCCTGCTTTTATTTCCCCTCTGGCCATTCATTCCTAGCTGCTACATGACATTTCTCCTTCAAATAATAGGAACCCAAATCTTTGGGGATTTGGGGCTCAGCTCTGCTGGGCCAATGGGTGAGACATGTCTCCCTCTTCTTCCATGCCTTGGTTTGTTGGTCTAACCTGCCTAACACTTTTACAGGTCTCTTTTGAGCATAAAGCTGTTCCACGCAGTGAGTGGTTGCCCAGCACACAGCTCTGAATGGACTCTTTTGCAAATTCTTTTCACTTTGCCTCATAAGCTGAGCTCATTCTCCTTTTCTGGCAAGGACACTGTGAAGAATTCCCTGCACATAGAGAGCTGGCCCCATTTCCTAGCAATTCTACGAAGTTCTCTCTGTGATGGTAAAATTGGGGCAGTCTAAACATCTCTAAGCACTGGCATCTAAAACAAAGAGCACTCTGGGCACTGATGACAAGAAATAGAGTCCCACTTTTCAGCATGGAGCTTTTAAAATTTAGAATTAATCTGATATTAAAAGTTTGGTCACAGTGACTGCTTCAACTTGGGGTCTGCTGGGACATTAGTGGGTCCCTGAATATTTCTAATCTCTTGGCAGAGCTATTCCAGACAGTGTAATCTTTGTTTCTTCTGTCATCTGTAATAATATGTAAGTATATACTGATTTTATAGAGACATAAAACTGAGGGAGAATCAAATAGCCCTGGGGTGTGGCTTCAACTTGGACACACAGCTTGGGATTGATTATGCCCATGTGTAGCATTGGGGAGGAATTCTGTATTTTCTTCAAATCCCAGTTCTTCATCTAAAAAAAAAAAAAAAGGAAAATGCAATGCCTTCATGTTAAGGTCAGTGTGAGAGTGACTGAATGAACTAACATGCAAGATGCCCAATAGGCACTTCAAGATTCTTACCTTTCCCTCTTTCTCCTTCTCTTGCTCCTTACCCTTTTCTCCTGTCTCTAGAGCTGTAATTTTCTAACTAGTTTAACCACTGAAATGTAAAATTTTAAATAAATGTGTATGTAGAAGCCAGACATAGAAAACAGATAAAAAACCTAATCTGCTAGAGAGGAAGTACCTGGTTTGTTGCTTCATTTGCTCTTTGGTAGATGGAAGCTTCCAGCAACTTAAGTGTAGTGGATGGCCTCACTCATTTGCTGGAGACCCTGGGGAATATGGCACACCCACACATTGATTGAATTGCTGGCCCCTGTGTTGCTCCCCACCTTCTACTGCTTCCCTGTCCCCTCCCAGATCCAGGCAACTAAAATCTTCCCATGCCTCGAGGACTCTGGTGGGCTCAGGGTTTCAATGAAAGCACTTTTGGCCAGAGCTCTTTCCATTCCGGTGTTTCCTCTGATGAACTCAGTTCCTGGGGGGATGGCAGGATGAGCTAGCTGCTTGTGAGCTCTTGATTGTTCTTGTTCAGGAGTTGGATGAGAACTCTGTGAGTTCTTGTTTGGTACCCATAGGTCAGAAATTGGGGAAGAGCTTGGTGTGTGCAAAACTTTACTCAGGTTTGTGTGCTTACTAGATTTTAATTAGCACATGAGAAAGACTGATGGAATAAAGCATCCTGGTGTAAGCGGGGGTCAAAGTGCAAATCACAAAACTGGGTTCTGCGAGGGCCTGCTCTTGCTGTGTGTGCCTTTCCCTCTCGAGGCAGCTTCAGCCTGAGGCTGTTCCTGTGGGATGGCCTCAGATGGTGTGCAGCTAGATGGGGAGACTCCCCATGGCCACAAGGTGCACCCCACCCTGCCTCACCCCACATGACTTGCCCTATCCTTTTGCTTGGGGACTGGCCCAAAGTGCTTTTATTTATTTAAGGCCTACCAGAGCCCTTTCCTTGCCTCCTTCTCATGTTGTCCCATGATATCCTTTCCTGAAGGATCTTCCAAAGCCTTGGAAGAAGTAATACCTCCCTCCCTCCTGGGGAAGAGGAATACCCAGTCTGGGAAGAGGGCTTCTCTCCATTTGTCCATTTCTGTGATTATAGATTGCTGGGTCTGGAGGATGAGGACAGCCTGGACTCCTCCCTTGAGCTGGGAGTTGGAATGTACAGTAGTGCTTTCAAGATCTGAGTCATCAGTAAACAGAGCTATTATGCTCTGTGTCTGATGTGTTCTCTCTTCTGCTGGGTGGCCTGTGGTTACCATGGATATGGCTTTGTCTTTGGAGGCCTATAACCAAGGAGGATTTAAGTAAATCCTCATGAGTCAATATTTCCATAAAACAAAACAGAGAGAGAGAGAGAGAGAGAGAGAGAGAGAGAGAGAGAGTGTGTGTGAGTGAGTTGGGGAGAATAGGGCACATTTTCTTAAACTATTTCACTCCAAACTCTTAATCAGGTCTGAAATCATCAGCAAAACAACAAAAACCTCAGGCTTTAATTGCTAGAAACTAAAGGGCACAGGTTTTTTTAAAGTACTCAGAAAGATGAGGTCTAATAATGGCTCTGATTGCAGAGGGGGAAGTTATGGTATTTCTTGGTTATATTATGGACAATATAATATAAAGTTACTTTTTTTGCCAGTCCTTATTTTTCTAAATGTGTCATATTCCAGCATATAGGTGAACCCATGTTTTAAGCAAACAGTAGTTGTTTCTACCTGACATGGGGGATTCAGTGACATTTGGTAATGACTATGGAAGATGGATAGATTGATTTAAGCAGGCTAAAAAAAGAAAGAAGAAAGACTTGCATAGTAACCATAGGGCTCTGGTGTCTTTGTTTGAAAATACATGCACATACATCCTCCTGGGATTCCTCACACGTTACTCAGGAGAAAGGTACAGTTGCCTGGTGAAATAGAGGTCAGAGAGTGAGGGCTGGGATGCAGTCACAGCCACTCCCTGCTATGGTTCTTTGATTAAGGGCTGCATCCTTTTTAATGAGATACCTTTGTGTATGTTTCTTTGCGTGTTTCCAGGAATCACACTGCTTCTGCCAGGGAAGCAAGATGAGGACCCTGGCCGAGTTGCCCACAGTGTGGAAGGGGCTGCTTCCATTTCATTGTGCATGCTGGCATCACCAGGCTGCTCCTGCTTTTCATGGCAACAACTCAGGGTTTTGTCCTCCACCCCATTTGCTTCCCTGTTCCTTGTCCTTGGCAGCAAGACACTTTCAATAAAGTAGTGTCTGTGCTGCGATTACCCAGTGACCTCTTTCACTGAAGTGGGAAAAAGGGATATAAATTTCCTTTCTATGTGCTCATTTTCACTTATTTGTACTTACTCTCTGGATTAATCTACAGCCTCTCCTTGCTCACCTTTCTCAGGAGCTCTCCCCAGTCCCAGCCTATGATGTCACCTGGCAACTTCGGGAACTTCCTGAGAGGAGGCTTGTAACACTTTTACAAAGCCCTCTGCAATTGTTAGGAATAGACAGGGCAATAGTGCTGCTGGTCTGTTGCCGTGGGGGTCAGTGGAGGCCTGTCTGGATGAAGAAGAGAAACTCGTGCCTCATTTGCCCCTGGAGGTTGCTGGGAGAAATGCTCTGCCCCATTGACCAGATGTGAGTTTCTTTCCAGCTTCCCCCCATCCTGCTGTGAACTGCCTGGGAGGCTGAGGTGGTACTCGGTGTTAGCACACCAGTGAACAGAGACCCAGATTCTTGGTTTGATGAGGTGGGTGGAAAGAGTCTGGGAGGCCTCAGAAAGCTCTGGGGTATGAGGAGGAGGCCCCAGATAAATAGCCACTAGGTTCTTTGACCCTCACAGCTTCCATAGTACTCCAGGGCCACTACCAAATAGGACAGATTTTATGGAAAAGCTAAGGGTTATACTAGTCCTTACTGGACATTAAGCCGAGATCCATAATTTGGATCTGGATTAAAAATAGTTTTCTGATTTTCCAAGTAAGTAAATGGAATAGGTTGCTGTCTGGGGTTTGGATTTGAGGATGACTCTGAAAGGACCTCAGAAGATTTCAAAGCTTTAAATGCCATCCTATTTGTACCAAGTTTCAAGGAAAAGGGAGAGAGAGGCAGTTAAAGAAACTTACATGATTCTAAGGGAAAGCTGTTATAACTCTGATTTTTAATGAACAAAACAAAAGATGGAAGGAGGGGCACTAATGAAGGGGTATCACAAAAGAATAGCAGGAATATGTATTTAGCGTCAGGAAAAACTGAAGTCCAGAATATGCAAAGACTTGTGAAGTAGCAGCTGACAGAAAATAATGCTCCATAGTTTACAGAGCATTTTTATGTAAATGATCATATGAATCCTCACAGTGATGCTGGAGGAGAGGGGAGGAGTTATTATCCCCAGATTGTGTGGGGACTTCTCAGAGGCAAAGCTGGGATTTGAGCCCAGATCATTTCAGGCCCAATGCTGGCTTTTTCTGTTACATTCCTCAGAAGTACATTTAAAGAAAGATGGGGCAAGACCATGCTTAGGGAGACAGTGTACTGCAGGCAGGTTAGAGAAAGAAAAACTAGTTGCTGCTATATTTTCTTCAATAAATCATGAAACAAAGCAATCTTCAGATTTCTCAGGATGAATGAGTCCTTCAAGACAAGTCGAGTTCTTCCAGATCAGGCCTGGACATCGAAATGTCTGTTTTCCAAAGGAACCCAATTTCTCCTGCATGACACTCCAGAAATTACTTGTTCATTATATGTATTCCCCACTATACTTAGCTTTTCCCCCCCTTTATCCTCCCCTATTTTCATTGCTTTTAGGGAAAGAAGAAGGGAGAGAAACGTCGATAAAAGAGAGAAGCTTGGGTTGGTTGTCTCCCCTATGTGCCTGGACTTGAGGGGGGGGTGGTCACATGCATCAGTGCCTGGACTAGGGATCGAACTCACAACCTACGAATGTGTTCTGACTGGGAATCGAGCTCACAGCCTTTAGGTTATGGGAAGACATTCCAACCAACCAACTGAGCCACACTGGCCAGGACTAGACTTAGCTTCTTGAAGGCAGGGAACATGGCCATCCTGTCCATCATGATATCCCCACTCACTGTGCAGACAATGAATAAATAACTGAACATAGACCATTTTATCTGTCAGTGGTAATTTCTGTGAAATTATGGAGAATGGGAGGTATGCCACAGAGGCAGAAGTTATGATGACTTACAAAAAAAGAGGAAAGGTAGATTCTAAAATCTATTTACTAGTTAGCTGACATGAATCTTTAAGGTATTTACATTCATTTTGAAGATAAAACTGAGGCCTCAATCATACAAAGTAAATCTTATGAGCTTATCTCAGTCACTGCAGATACTTGATCAGAACTTTTGTCTTGGGTTACTCAAGGTGGAGATGGGGCCATTTGGGCTGCAATGTCATAAATGCAGTAAAAAGGGGTTTAAAAGCAAGAATCTTCTTTTTTAGACTCTAGTCCCTGCTTTTAGGATGCATTGTTTCATTAACTATTCAGATTTAGTATTGTTAGGTAGGATAGGTAGTAAACTAAGGTAGGACGGAGGAGGGAGACCTGTCTCACCTGTTGTCTCGACAGTCTTGAGCCTGGTCCAATAAGATTGCAGGGTGTTCCGAACATTACAAGCAAGGATAGACTAGGAGGAGGAGAGTCCTTGAGACTCTGTCCTGGGGAAGGGAGCTTCTGTACCAATTTCACGAAGACAAAAAACCTTTACTAGGTGAGAAAGAAAGCCTTTGTAGCTGTACATTATTCCCATGGTTTAGAAGGGGAGGGAGGGGGAACCTAAAAGCCTACTAAGGTATATAGCTCCTGAACCCCAGTAGTCAGCACAGATTAGCTGAGTGCCCACTTGTAGCGTTGGCTGAAATGTATAGAATAAATTTATTAACAAAGTTACTAAGAGCTTTTTTTCCTCTATATGTGGGTTATTCAGAGTAGGCGTATACCTGCTTGCAGCTTTGTGTTCGTATGTGTTTCATAAATAAACTTGGTATGTCATTTTCACTATATGCATTATTTCTTGCTTGAATTCATCTCTTGCAAGTGAGGCAAGAACTGAGGAAAAGCTTCAGGTGGATGCTGGCTCAGGTCTCCCTGGTAACAGTACACAAAGTTTTACTTTCTGCCTATACTAGAAGGTAACATATTTTAGAGAAGCTTGAAGAGTATATACTTAACACCAAAATTTAGCCATGCTGTTAATTGTCAATGCTTATTATCATCATTAGCACAATTACCACACATACAAGTGTAAGCACTGACAGAATACTCTCCAAAGGACATTGAGAGAACGAGAAACTGGGCATGACTAAATTTCAGATTCAGATTTCCAGAGTTTTCTTAAGCTCCCCTCTTCTTGGGAAGGACAACACTAAAAGGTGGAATTTTCCTTTCCTCTTTTCCTGACCTTCAGGAACACCTCTGCAACTCCATGTGTGAACTTTCAAGGGGCTGGAAGGAGCTTGAGCTGACACCATCTCATGTCCTTCTCATTCAGTTCACTGCAGACACATGGGTCTTCCCTTTGCCCCTCAGCGCACACAGGTGTTCCCACCCCAGGCATTGGCACCTGCTCTTCCCTCTTCTGGGACTCTTCCCCAGATCATTACCCCCATGACTGGGGTGGCATCAGTGAACCCTCAGCTCAGTCAGAATCTCCTGGGATAGGCCTGCCTGATCCATTCCCTGCTGTATTCTCTCCATATTACTTTCATCACGATATGAAACTATTTAATTTCTCTTCTCCCTGTTCTTCCTCTCCTCTTTTTTTCTCCATTTCTTTTTCCATGTCTATGCCCCCCTAGGAAGCTCCATGAGGCAGGCACCTTATCTGTCTTGCTCACTTATATATCCTCAGTGCCTAGGGTGGTACCTGAGGAAGTGCTCCATATCTACCTGTTATAAATTGACTTGCTCCACCTTTCTTGGCTGTGTCTATTTAGAACTTTTAGGGACACTATGTCTAAGGGATATTTGATAATCTAAAAAACCCACAGTGACAGGCTCAGATTACAAGTTCTAGAGGCATCTCCAAAGCTAAAGGAACTGTGCTTTTATCTTGGTGGAGTAAATGAAACCTCAGGGAAAGGTGAGAAAAAAGAATGGGGCAAGTTCCATCTGGAAATGTAAAAAGACTTGCTGGCAAGAGATAAACTAACTCAGGATCTCTCAAAATATCCTTTATTCAGATCATGTTGTGCCACCTGATCAGTACCCATGGGCAAGATCAAAGTTAAGGAGCTAAGAGAAGTCCTAGGATAGACAGTAACAGAGAAGCTGTGATGGCAGAGAAGGCCAAGGAAAACATGTCCCATGGGTACTGGCTCAATTCTAGCATTTCTGTCAATTTTATTGAGCAGAGTGGACACCTCAGTTTGGCAAAATGGTGATGGTACTGCTGAGTTTCTTGTGGGGAAGGCAGAAAAGGGTGAGGCTATCAGGTTATTTTTTGTAACAAGACCCCAAATAACAGTTAGTTAAGTAAAATAGAAAGTTTTCTTTCTTACGGAAATTTCTGAACTGAAGCAATTCAGGGCTACACAGCAGCTACGGTGTCAGTGACCCAGTTGTGTTTTCCTTGTTGTTCCACCATCTCTGGACATGGCCCTCATCTGCATGGTGGGCACTACCATATTCATATTTAAGCCAGAAGAGGAAACGAAGGGGACGGCATTCAGCTTTCAAGCTTACTTTCAGGAAGCTGCACACACAACTTCCATTCACATCCCATTGGCCAGAACTTAGTCCTATGGCCATACCTCAGTGCAAAGAAGTCTGGAAAATGTGGTCTTGAACTGGGTAGTCATGTCCCAACCTAAAATTCTACAACCATGAAAGGAGAGGAAAGGAAGTATAAGGAGATAGTTAGCATCTCTGCCACAGGTGACTGGAGAAATTTATGTCAAAACACTTTTTAAATATAGTGGGGGTTGTTCTTTGTAACTGCCTCAGGAGGAAAACTGAGCAAGAATTGAGAGGCTCTCTGTCAGGTCTTTGCACAGACTTTGTAAACATACCAATGAATATTTATCCCTATAAAGAGTATAAAGCCCAGTGATAATAAACACACAATTGTGTGGTAAAATACAAGTGTAGCAGTTTTGAAATATACATCAGAATGTAGTACCTACCAGGTAATTTACCTAATTAGTGAGATTACTGCTTCCTGCTTTCATCATCAACTATATAGAATTACCTATAAATCAGGTTTGCTGTGAAGATTAAATCTAGAAATATTAGAATGTAAACTCTGTAGATATTAAATCTGTGGCAGGTACTTATTCATCCAATGCATATTAGGGGGGACCTAAAATCCCAGAATTTATTTATAAAAAATAGTGTATTTATTTTCACATACTTAAACTTCAGTCGTCTTCAATGTATTCTCCCTTTGATGCAATACACCTATCGAGATGTTTTTTCCACTGCTCAAAACAGTTTTTGAGCTCATTGATTTTGATGACTTTTAGTGCTTCTGCCATTTTTTGTTTCGCCTCTTCCACATCGGCAAAATATTTCCCTTTGAGGGATTTTTTCATCCAGGGAAACAAAAAAATGCAAATACACAGTTTTTAAAATAAATAAAATAAAATAAAATAAAATAAAATAATCTTTACATTAACTAAAAAGATCTTTAAATTAACTAAAGTGGGTAGAAATTTCTTTTTTTTAAAGCTGGGTCCTATGTTTATTTTTCTGCTCTCAGAAGTGCTAGCTATTTGCCTGGCTTGATCTTCAGCAGAAGCAAATGAGTTGCATACATGTTTTTGGAGGATAAAGAAGTGAATGTCTTTCTTGTCCAAAGATAAAGTCAAAAAGTCACCTCAATTTTATGTGGAGGAGAGGGGATGGGACAGGGGTGTTGGGTGAGAGCAAATGATTCCCATATCAGCCAGAGAACTAACATTGTCTGCTGTTGGTTTCTGAAACTTCCCCCTCATTCAAAAACATTTATTGAGCACCTACTGTGTGCCAGTCACTGGTATAGGAGCTTTAAAGACTTTATCTATCTATCTATCTATCTATCTATCTATCTATCTATCTATCTATCTATCTATCATCTATCTATCTATCTATCATCTATCGGAAGAGGGGAAGGGAGGGAGAAAGAGAGGGGGAGAAATGTCAGTGTGTGGTTGCTTTTCACATGCCCCCTACTGCGGACCTGGCCTGCAACACAGGCGTGTGCCCTGAGTGGAATTCAAATTGGTGACCCTTTGGTTCACAGGCCAGCACTCAGTCCACTGAGCCACACCAGCCAGGGCTACAGAGGCTTTAAATATAGAAATTTTAAAAAGGAATTCACTGTTTAGTAGACAGATCTATGGTTAAATTATCATTCATTCATTCACTCTCCAGATAGTTACACTGAGTCTCTTCCATGTGCCAGAGAGTGTTCTAGCACTTAGGGTACAAGGGTAAGCTGAACACAGAAGGTCCTTCTATCTCTGGGTGAAAGAGTGGATGCAGGTCAATGGAGGAGGTATTTTTTTGGCCTGGATGAATCAGGGAAGCTTTTCAGCACATCTCACTGTAAAAGTTCAGAAAATGATGGGCTACTGCTGACTGGTCTTTTAACCATGACTTTAAAGTTTTTGCAATGTTTATATGTGAAAATCATCACCATTGCACTTCCCAGTAACCCAAAAGTGACCTGGCAGAGGAAACACAGCATCCCAACAAAGTACATTTTAAGAAGATGTTTTTTACTATTCATCTTCTTATCATTATTTTCTGCTATGCAAACTCATCTACCCTCCAGTGTCAACTGTCCCCTGCTAACTGATGACCCCAAATGCATGACCCCTGATCTGCAAGCCCTCTATCTACATTTTGGGTTGATATTTCTTGCCTCCCACCTTGGTGCTGGTGCCTCGAAGACAGCTTGCCCAGTCTGGAGCCATCGGATATTCCTCTCCTTCCTCCCTCCAAGCTAAATCATTCTCTGAACTGTCTGTCTCCTTCCTCTCCACTGCTTGGGACTGATTTTCCCTGTTTCTAGGGCCAGTGCAGAAGCCTGTCCTTTCCTACTCAGGTATTTTTTTTTTTTTACCATTTTTTTATTGTTGTTCAAGTACAATTGTCTTCATTTTCTCCCTACCACTCCCCCAAACCCCAGTCATCACCACCTCCCACCCCTGATCCTGTGCCCCCTTGGTTTTGTCCATGTGTCTTTTATACTTTTTCCTGAAAACCCTCCCTGCTTCTTTCCCCATTATCCCCTCCCACTGCCCCTGTGGTTCCTGTCAGTTCATTCTTTTTTGTTTGTTTGGTTTTTAAATATATTTTATTAATTATGCCATTGTAGTTGTTCTATTTCCCCCCTTCATTCCCCTTCACCCTGCACATCAGGTTTTGTCTTTTCCCAGGACTTGGGCTAGGTGAGGACCTGGGTGATTTCCCAGCATCCTCTGGGCCTTCCCTTCACCAACATGGCACTTGGCACCCAGCTCCTAGCATGTGGTGTAGGCAGAGAGAGAAAGAGTCTCCTTTTCCCTGTCCACTCTCCAGGGGGTTTTCTTTTCCAGCTCTCTGACCACATTTACCATGAAACTCAGGTAGGTTCCCAGTGGGTTTCCAATTCTTAGGTTGTGAAGATCCTTAGAGATCCCCATCTGAGGACTCAATGGAAAAAAGCAGTTGTACAGCAGCTGACAGGATAAGAGAGGAAAAAAGAGGAGGGAGTGTTCATTACAGACCCCTACCCCTCCTCCTTCAGAGGTCACTGGCTTTTGACAGAGGGGTCAGACCACTCTGTCAACCTCTGCAGGGTCGCCCTCTTGCTGCTGGGCTCTGCTGTTTTCTGTGGAGACAGAAGCCAGAGGATTTGCTGTTGTGAGCCCTGGTGGTGTGAGCAGAACAGTGCTTGTCTCACTTCTGCTAAATAAACCCTGTTAACCTAATACTTGAAGGCAGGCTTCTTCTGTGCCAGGGCTGCACCCAGACCCAGCGAGGATGGACCTGTGAACTGGGCTTTCTGTTTATACTGTTACTCGACCAGCCTGGCCTCTCTCTGGGCTTGCCTCCTGCCTCCCAGCCACCACTGCAATGTAGACAGCTGAGGGCCATAACTAATTCACTAGGTGTCCTTCTTCAGCCTGGGCATATGGTTTGGGGTTTTTTTTGTATCTAAATTTTTTTATTTAATTATTTTTTAAGTACAGTTTTCTGCCTTTGGGCATGTGTTTTTAATTCGCTTTTCTATGTCACTCTTCTCAGGTGACAGCCCTCCCTCTTCTCTGTCCTCATGGAGCACAGCTGAAGTCAACTTTGAGCCTTCACTCCACATGGAGGCACACTCTCCAGCCACCTCCCTGCCGAGCAGCGCTTGCTTGTTTGAACCTATTTGAAATATTTCAGACTTTTAAAATGGTCATAGAATAACTTTTAACTTTGGTGCTGTCATCAAATTTCCAGAATAGTTCTTACAATTAAGTAAGTCCAGCCATCCCCCCAGTCTTCTGGTTGACAAAGCAAAGACTGAGAGATATTAAATTGCACAGCAATTTAAATTTAAATTAAAACCCACGCCTTCTAAATCCTAACCTTATGCCCCTTCATAATACAATACTATGAGGTCTGTCTAAAATGATCAATTTAAATCTACACAGAGTGGTCTGACCCACCATCTCCCAATTCTAAATAAATGCATTGAAACAAATCTCTAAAATGACCAAATCTCCAAGAGAAATGGTGAAGTGTGGTTATTCATCTGATGGTGAGCAATAATTATTATTTGCTTCTTTTGTTATTTTAGACCTGTAGAGATAAAGAGATTAAACTTCCAAAGCAAAAACAAAAGTACAGTGAGAACAAGAGAAAAGAAGATCTCTAAGAAAAGAGAAACTGGGATAGAAACAAGTCATAGGAGCTTGAATGCAGAGAGCTGTCAGAAGTGGAAATTCGGGAAGGCTTTACATTAGGAAAGGTGAGGACTCTGGAGTCTGATAGACATGATTTTGGATCTCAGTTGTAGCATTTACTAAATGTGATTTGGGGGCAACTAAGTTCTCAGAGCTTCAGTTTTCTCCTTTGTAAAATGAAGCTAACATCTTTATTGAAGTGTTGATGTGATTAATGTTTAAGTGAGAAAATGCATTAAGCAGTAAGTAATAATACTTGTGTTTACATTAAGCTTGAATTAGAGGGAATACCCTGGCACCTCTGAGGCCAGCCCCCAGAATTTTGGAGCAGAACTGGACAGTCCCTGGCTCTGGCACCTAATGTTCACAACTCAGTCTTGTGACCAGGATTCCCACCCAGCTGGATACCCCAGCTGGTCCCAGACTGCAGGGGTATCCAGCCAGACCAGGTGACTTGGGTTTATCTTTGCTGGTTAGTATTTAGAACTCTTCTTTTCTTTTTCTTATGCATTCTTTCATGGAGTTTTTTAATTGGGGGATGGGACATTGGCAAAGTCTGGAGATGTTTTGGTTTCAAAACTGGGGGTGAGTGTGGGGGTGGTATTAGCATCTAGTGGGTAGAGACCAAGGATGCTGCTAAACATCCTACCATGCCCAAGGCAGACCCCCGCCCCTCCCGTGGCAAGGAATTACCCAGACCTAAATATTTGTTAATAGAGCTGAGGTTGAGAAATCCTGTCCCACTACATCAAACTGTCTTTATCCTTTTAGACGAATGTTCAGGTTTATTATCCAGGTAAGGCTTCACTGAACATGAAAGAAAGAGGTCTGATTTGGGGGGACTTCTTAGTTTCTTAGTGACCTTTAAAAAGGTCGGGGACTGATGCTATCATGGCTATTTCTTGTTTCCTTTCCTCATCTCTTTGATGGTAGAATCCTGATTTTCCTTGAGAAACTCGCTGTTCTGTACTCACTGTCCTTGTGGGTTGGGTAGACCTGACTCCCTGTGTGGGGATGTGACCACTGGACTACCTGTCCACAGTGGCTGGTTCAGAAATGGACACGGTCCAATTAGAGCTGGGTGAGATGCTCTTCCAGAACTTCTGTGAACTGTGGGAAGAGAAACACTCTTTCTTCAGGTGCACTGAGAGGAGACAATATCTTCAAGATGCAGAAAATGTATCTTGTCACCATGACAAGGTGAACCATAGTGGTGATGGAGCAGTTCAGGGAACACGGAGCAGAGAAATGGAGAATGAGCCCCAATGATATCATTCAGTCTTTGAACTCATACACATCTGTATTTGTTCTTTATTTGCACCAGTAACTCCCTTACTTAAAAAAAGCATCAAATCGTTTTTACTAAGTTTCTGTTATTTGTAACAGAGTCCTGATTAAGACAAACCAGGAGGTTGAACACAACAAGGTTGGAGAAAGCAATAGTTCTCCCAGAGCACTTTTCAAACCTAAGACTTTTCCTAAACTGTATTGACCTAGAAGCATTTTTTTCTTCTGGCAGGACAATTTGAAGCTTTTATTTATTTATTTTGGCTTGACTAACATGGGAGGCTCTTTTCTGTAGGAGTTGTAATGGAAAAGCTGGATAGGCAAAGCTTGTGTACTTAACTCAGACATGGCCAGATTCTCTGGCCTGGGCTTAGAATTCAGAGCAGGAGGGGCAACAATGGTGGGGAATTAGTTGGGCAGCAGCAACAGCAGATTCCAGGGCAGTAGTGGCCATGGTGACATCGTGGTGTCCAGTTCCCAGTGGTGTCCAGTGTCCAGCAGTGGCCACAGGAGCGATCTCTTCAAGTGGTTCCTGGGACATAATTTTGGGTCAGGCCTGCAGCTGCCTAGCTTTCCATCTTCCTGACTTTTTTCCTGAAGCTGCCTCTACAGTCTTCTCTTTATTTTATCAGCTACTCAATATCCTCAATAAATTATTTCCTGCTTAAGCTAGCCCGTCACTTCCTGCTGCTAGAACCATGAAAGGGCCGGATGAGAGATGATCTGCAGCTATTGCTGAGTAGTGATATAACTCAGTGACTTAAAACAATAGACATTTATGATTACTTAATAATTTGGTGGTTTGAGGAGGACAGAATTTTATTTATCAGATAATAGTATGAGGCAAATGTGCCCAGTTGGCAGGTGGGTTTACATTTCTTCCATCTCTGGGAGAAATGAATTAGAGGGGACACCCTGGCACCTCTGAGTGGCTTCCATCAACTGCCTCCATATTCACATCCAGCCCAAGGAAGAGTTCCAAGTGGACACACCCACAGACTTGAGCTCAGGCCAGAAGCAGCACATGTCACTCCCCATATTCCACTGCCACCTGCAAAGGGAGGGTGTAGGTACTGTAGTGGGAGGAGAGGATATTGGCGAACAATTAATATTTCCTTCCATAATAGCATAATTTTAAAGTTATGAATGAAATGGTAGAAATTTGTGACACCGTGGTAGTTAGGTAGAAAACGTATTTTTTGGATGATGCAGGTAATTTGTAGTCTTTCAATTTTTTGAATTGATATAAAATATCATGCATACATGCTTGATATATTTATAATATAGTTCATACTATGACATAGTGCATAATATGATATAATGATAGGGAACAAAACAGCAGTAGGGAGGCCTGCATTTACATTTACACTCTGATGTATTCTAGCTTTCCATTTCTCTGGGCCTCAGTTCCTTATTTGTAAGATGGGGATTCTACTAACTGCCTGAGCAAATTGTTGCAAGGATTCAGTGAGAATCCTTGGCAGCCTAGGGCTGCCATTCAGTAAGTTACATGCCCAGAACAGTCGCTGGTGCATAGTTAGATGCTCAGTTATGGTCCAGTTTCCTTTAGAGGATAGTGTACAGGAATATGAACAGGCAATGAGTTTATCCTTCTGCTACTTACTAACTCTGAATATTTGGGAAATTTCAAGTTTGGAAGCTTTGTCTGTAAAAGGGCTGATAACTTTTAATCTGTCCTTTGTGGTTTCTTTAATCACCTATATGTCTATAGAATTTGTGTGTCTCATTTCATATTTTGGATATCTCGTTTAACCCCATAGCTCTCTTGTAAGAAATTTCGATTCTTCCATTTGCTATCTGTAACAATGCTGGCAATTTTATTTTAAAAATTTGCTTCTATGTTTTGGTGAATTGTGAATTTTTTCTTGTTTGAAGGATTGTTACAAATATTAACTGGGATCACATATGTGAAAAAGTACTCAGTGAAGTAATCCCCAAGGGACTAAAGACAGTAGGCATTACTGTCATTCTTAAATGTGAGGAAAAAGTGAATTTTCTATTTTGTGTTTTCTTTAAAAATAAATTTGCCAGAAACACTGACATGAAAACAGGATTTCTCCTTTCCTTCCACTGCTTATTTCTCAACTAGAGATGAGAAATAATCCTTTGTTTGTGACACCACAATTAGTTGCCACTGGAGAGGATTCTAATGTTGAAAAAAGATCAGGTGAGATGTAAATGGAAGTGAACCACCATTCTAAAGTTTTGGAGGTATTTTTGCACCTATTAATGACATTTTCCTTTGTTCTCTATTGTATAGTGACAGCCTGTTAATAAAAGGTGGTGTGTATGAGATTTTTCAGAAAGAGTATAATTTGAGTCTGGAAAAATGTGCAGTCTCAGGTCTTCAAAAACATTAAGCCACAGTGAATGTTGAGGAGAAGAAATATTAGTATGTAATATGTCATGGAAATAAAAGATGGAATACCATGAGGTGCTAGGATGAGCTTTCATTTATCATTTCTTTTTTTTTATTGATTATGCCATTACATTTGCTCTATTCCCCCCCCTCCATTCCCCTCCACCCTGCATACCCCTCCCCCACCATTTCCCCCTTTAGTTCATGAACACGTGTCTCAAATTCTTTAGATTCTGTATTTCCCCTACTATTCTTACCCTCCCATCTATTTTCTATCTACTGTCTATGCTACTTATTTTCTGTACCTTCTCCCCCCTTCTCCTCCTCCCACTCCCCTGTTGCTAACCCTCCATGAGATCTTCATTTCTATGGTTCTGCTCCTGATCTAGCTGTCCTCTTAATTTGCTTGTGTTTTAGGTGTGGTTGTTACTAACTGTGAGTTTGCTGTCCTTTCACTGTTCATCTTTTTTATCTTCTTTTTCTTAGGTAAGTCCCTTTAGCATTTCATATAATAAGGGCTTGGTGATGATGAACTCCTTGAATTTGGTCTTATCTGAGAAGCACTTTATCTGTCTTTCCATTCTAAATGAAAACTTTGCTGGGTAGAGCAATCTTGGTTGTAGGTCTTTGGTTTTTGTGACTTGGAATACCTCTTTCCAGCCCCTTCTTGCCTGTAAGGTCTCTTTTGAGAAATCAGCTGACAGTCTGATGGGAACTCCTTTGTAGGTGACTGTCCCCTTATCTCTTGCTGCTTCTAGGATTCTCTCCTTCATTGTAATCTTGGCTAATGTAATGATGATGTGCCTTGGTGTGTTCCTTCTTGGGTCCAACTTCTTTGGGACTCTCTGAGCTTCCTGGATTTCCTGGAAGTCTATTGTCTTTGCCAGATTGGGGAAATTTTCCTTTATTATTTGTGCAAATAAGTTTTCCACTGGTGGCTGTGCCTTTCCCCCTTCTGGCACCCCTATAATTCAGATGTTGGAACGTTTAAAGATGTCCTGGAGGTTCCTAAGCTTCTCCTCATTTTTCTGAATTCTTATTTCTTCATTCTTTTCTGTTTGATCATTTTTTTCTTCCTTGTGGTCCACTCCCTTGATTTGAGTCCCAATTTTCTTTCCATTACTATTGGTTTCCTTTGTATTACCATTCATTTCAATTAGTTTAGCTTCCATATGTTTCTCTAATTTGTGACTAAAATCAACCAGTTCTGTAAGGATCCTGATAACCAGTGTTTTGAACTGTGCATCTGAAAGACTGGCTATTTCTTCATCGCTTAGATCTATGGGTTCTGGGGCTCTGAGTTGTCCTAGAGCCATTTTTGGTCTATTCGTGCCATTAAGTAAGCAGAGCGAAGCCTTAGTTGTTTACCAGGACGGGGCGACCCAGGTCGCTGGTTTGTGACACTGTGTGTGGGGGCGTGGTCAGAGAGGGAGCAATGGCAGTCCTCTCCACTAGCCCAGCCCGTCCAGTCACACCACTGGCCCCGGCTGGTTTATCCAATCGGAATTGTGCGAGCCTGCTGCCCCGCACAGGCTTCCCTTCTCACTGGTTTCTCGCAGGCAGATGCGCGACCTACCGACCTACCGACATAGCCCGCAGCACCTCTTCCCTGTGCGCTCCCGTAGCTAGCTCTTGATCAGCGCCTTCGGCTGCTTGCGCACCGTGCACCACCCGGGAATTTTTTCTTGTTAACCTGCTCTGCTGCTGGTTTCGCTTCTCTTACCGGTTTAGCTGAGCATTTAGTTGTCTTTGGACTCCGTATTGTCGATTTTCCGTGTGGCTTGGTTGTGATTGTTGTTAAAAATAGTTGTTCCTAGATTTGGTTGTGCACAGAGGCAAGGTGGTTCCTCCTCCTACGTCTCCATCT
The DNA here is from genome assembly GCF_021234435.1 of Artibeus jamaicensis. NCBI lineage: Eukaryota > Metazoa > Chordata > Mammalia > Chiroptera > Phyllostomidae > Artibeus > Artibeus jamaicensis. The sequence goes on from NW_026521822.1 coordinate 2,886,603, forward strand.
TGGCGGAAGTCATCATTTATCCTTTCGTTGTGCCCAACCAAAGAGTCCGGCTGTTAGCCATCTCTCTGCAGCATTATTTAAATCCTATGTGATATGCAGAACAGCTTTGGGCAAAGTACTCTAGACTTATGGATAGAAGTCAGTTTAAGATGAAATTTTGAGTGTAGTGCTAGGATCAAAGGTCTGGGAGTCTGGGAATTTGGTTCTTATCCCAGCCCTGAAAACCTAGCTGTGTCCTTGGATAATTTTTGGAAATTTTCTCTATATGTGTTCCCTTTTTTATTAGTGAGAACTGAAGCAGACTCATGCCATCACCAGATGAGATCTCAGGTCCGTTTTGTTCTGAGTTCTGTGCTGCTAGGGCTGCCATTTCAGATTTCTGCATATCTGGTTTGTTTTGGCCTTGGTTGGGTTAAGTGCCCTGCTTATTAACCTTGGAAACCTTGACTCCACATTGGAATAAAAACAGTTCTGTGAGAACACATTGTACAAAGGAACAACAGAGAAAAGAAAACAAATTTTTTCTCTTACAGGCAGTGCATTCAGGCTCAGAGATCATAATGTGAATGCTTAGTCACTAGAACAGGGGAGGAAATTCAGTTCAACACACACTGATTGAGTGACTTAATATGGTAGAGAGTGAATGAGGCTCTGAAGGACAAAGAAACCAAGCCTTGGTCCAGCTCCTGTCCTCAGACAGCTAGATCCAGTTAGGGAGATCATATTCCCTCTCTCCCCCTCTTTCTCTCGCACACACACATTAATTGACATGATAGGTCCACAAACACTGATTGAGTGTGGTGTAAGACACTAGCAAGACCATCCAGAGGTATAAAGGTGAAAAATGTCCTTACCCTTGAGAAACTTAGGTAAGGCAAGTACTGAAAAAAATGATATTACCAGAGGCAGGGAGAGATGAGAACCAAAAATTATAATAATAAAACATTTACATAGTATTTTACTAAGTACTTTTGTCTATAGTTCTTACCTACTCTCTTATTCTCTCCCAGGTGGCTTTCAGAACATCCTTTCTGATATTTCTGCCACCTCTTTGACCATCCTTCTCAGTCTTCTTTCAGAATTCTTTCCTTAGCTTTCCTAACACAATGTTCCTGGGTGGCATCTTGCACGTCCAAGGCCTCAGTGTCAGTTACCTGCTGATGAGTCTTGCTGGAATGTTATCTCCATGAGGACAGAAATCTTGCCTGTTGTGCTTGTCCATTTATACTCAGTAATTATCATAGTACAGTGCCTTGCCCATATTAGAATCTTAAAATATATGTATAGCTAACTGAATTTGGATCTTTAATTCAGAGTTACTCGTCATGTACTCTTAGAAAACCAACTGTCAATTTGCTTCTCTGTGTGTATGTTTATGGTACCTCATATTTGAAATGTCCAGAAAGAAGTACTGACTTGCAAGTAATCTGTGCAAATTTGTTATTCATTGAGATATTTTTTCTTTTTAATATATTTTATTGATTATGCCATTACAGTTGCCCATTTCCCCCCTTCATTCCCCTCTACCCTACACACCCCCTCCCCCACCATTCCCCCCCTTTACTTTATGTCCATGTGTCACAAGTTCTTTAGATTCTATATTTCACCTACTATTCTTGCCCCCCATCTATTTTCTACCTACTGTCTATGCTACTTATTCTCTGTACCTTCTCCCCTCTTCTCATCCTCCCACTCCCCTGTTGCTATCCGTCCTTGTGATCTCCATTTCTATGGTTCCGCTCCTGATCTAGCTGTCCTCTTAGTTTGCTTTTGTTTTAAGGTGTGGTTCTTAATAACTGTGAGTTTGCTGTCCTTTCACTGTTCATACTTTTTATCTTCTTTTTCTTAGATAAGTCCCTTTAACGTTTCATATAATAAGGGCTTGGTGATGATGAACTCCTTGAATTTGATCTTATCTGAGAAGCACTTTATCTGTCCTTCCATTCTAAATGAAAGCTTTGCTGGATAGAGCAATCTTGGATGTAGGTCTTTGGATTTCATGACTTGGAATACTTTTTTCCAGCCCCTTCTTGCCTGTAAGGTCTGAGAAATCCGCTGACAGTCTGATGGGAACTCCTTTGTAGGTGACTGTCCCCTTATCTCTTGCTGCTTACAGGATTCTCCCCTTCATTTTAATTTTGGCTAATGTAATGATGATGTGCCTTGGTGTGTTCCTCCTTGGGTCCAACTTCTTTGGGACTGTCTGAGCTTCCGGGAAGTCTTTTTCCTTTGCAGATTGGGGAAGTTCTCCTTCATGATTTGTTCAAATAAGATTTCCACTGGTGGCTGATTCTTTCCCCCTTCTGGTACCCCTGTAATTCAGATGTTGGAATGTTTAAAGGTGTCCCAAGCCTTTCCTCATTTTTTTGAATTCTTGTTTCTTCGTTCTTTTCTGTTTGGTCATTTTTTTCCTCCTTCTGGTCCACTCCTTTGATTTGAGTCCCAGTTTCTTTTCCATTACTAATGGTTTCCTGTGCATTGCCCTTCATTTCAATTAGTTTCACCTTCATTTGTTCCTCTAATTTGTGACTAAAATCAACCAGTTCTGTGAGCATCCTGATCACCAGTGTTTTGAACTGTGCATCTATAAGTTTGGCTGTTTCTTCACTGCTTAGATTTATTGGCTCTGGGGCTCTGAGTTGTTCTTGAGCCATATTTTGATCTGTTCGTGCCTGTTAAATATGAGGAGGGGAGCCTTAGATGTTCACCAGGGCGGGGTGACCCAGGTTGCTGGTTTGTGATGCTGTATGTGAGGGCAGGGTCAGAGAGGGACAATAGCAGTTCCCTCTGCTGCTTCCTGCTGCTGGGGCCTGCGAGGTCTGTCTCATTGCTTGCTCCTTCACCGGTTTATCTGTGTGAGAATGTGTGACCTCGGTCAGCCCTCAGTGGGTCCACCCATGGCTGCTGGTGCACCTGGGTCGAGCATCCGGGTGGGTACGCTGGATTTTTCCTGCCCCACCCTGCTCTGCTGCTGGCTCTGCCCCTCTTACCAGTTTGGCTGAAGGGCTCGTTGTTGTCAGACTTCTGTATAGTTCAATTTTCTGTAATTTGGCTGCATTTTTGTTGCTAAAACTTTGTTGTTTTTAAACTTGGTTGTGCGAGAAGGCACAATGCTTCCACCTATGCCTCCATCTTGGTGGAATTTTTCTTGCTGTTTTAAAGATTCTCTCCTTTCCTTCACTGCTGGTTCCCTGTATATTTTTCTTTATTTTTAAAAAGATTTTATTTATTTTTAGACAGAAGGGAAGGGTAGGAGAAGAGAGGAAGAGAAATTTCAATGTATGGTTGTCTCTTTTGTGCCCCCTACTGGGGAACTGGCCCTCAACCCAGGCATGTGCCCTGACTGGGAATTAAACCAATGACCCTTTGATTTGTAGGCCAGCATTCAATCCACTGAGCCACACCAGCCAGGGTACTGTATATTTTTCTTTATTTCACTTTGCGTAGCCTTCACTTTTTTCTCTACTTTATGACCATACTCAGACATTTCTGTGAGCATCCTGATTACCAGTGTTTTGAACTCTGTATCTGATAGGCTGGCTGTCTCTTTGTAGATTAGTTATTTTTCTGGAGTGTTGATTTGTTCTTTCATTTGGACCATATTTCTTTGTCTTAGCACACCTGTTATGTTGTAAGGGGCAGAGCTTTGTGTATTCACCAGGTGGGGCTACCCATGTTGCTGTGTTGTGGTGCTATATGTGGGGGAGGGTTCAGAGAGGGAACAATGCTGTTTGCTCTGCTCTTGGCTGGCTTTCAGTCACTTCTGCTCCTACAAGCAAATTGGGCCTTTCTGTTGCTGATTTCCGGGTGAGTGGTTTTATGTACATTTTAGGACATGTTAGGTCTCTCCAACAAACTCTGCTGTGAGGCTGGGAGTTTCTCCTGCTGCTGCAACTGCCACAGATTTTTACAGTCAGAGGTTTTGAGGCTTTTTTCTCCTGTGCTGGAACCCTGGGTTATATGGTCTGTGTTGCTCCCCATTTGTTCTTCCCAGTTTATCTGTTCACAAATGTGGGATCGTCAGCCTTTTGCCTTTCCTGTCCAGTCCTCCAGTGGCCACCTTGCTGTGGGTCCCCTCTGCCCTGGCTTCCCATGTCCACCCCTCCTGCCAGTCTGGATGAATGCTTCTCCTTTAACTCCTTGGTTGTCAGACTTTCATGTAGTTTGATTTTCTGGCAGTTCTGGTTATTTTTTGTTTTTAAATTTGTTGTTGTCATTCTTTTTGTTGTGTGAGGAGGCAAAGTGTGTCAACCTATGCCTCCATCTTAGCCAGAAATCTCTCATTCAGATAATATTTTTATGATTTGTGTAATTTCTTATATGCATGTTATATATTAATTAGAATTTATAAAATTATAAGCCCTGGCTGGTGTAGCTCAGTGGATTGAGCTCAGGCCTACGAAGCACACATTCATGGTTCAATTCCCAGTCAGAGCAGATGCCTGGGTTGCAGGCCAGTTCCCAGCAGGGGACTCACGAGAGGCAACCATACATTGATATTTTTCTCCTTCTCTCCTTCCCTTCCTCTCTAAAGATAAGTAAACAAAATATTTTTAAAAAATCTTCTTTAAAATATTATAAAAGACATATTGATACTTTTGATAGTATTCAGTCATTTTGGGATCTAGAGATACACCCTTCATCTGAAGAACTGCATGAGTCTTATTTGGACTGATAAAGCCTTGGCATGGAGGAGGATCTCCACAGAAGAGAGTGGGCTTTCCTACTGTCATTACCTGTGGAGAGGCAGTTTGGGGGCTGCAATTGTGCTAGTCAGGCCTTTTATGGGGTGAGATATACTTACCCCTTTCTCTGAACCTATGACCCTGGACTGTGAAACATTTTGGTCATCCAAGTTAGTGGCTTTTAGCTAGTTTGAAAGGTATCTTAGAGAGGAATGCTTTTCAACCCTAATAAACAAAACAAAACAAAACAACCCCCCACCCAAACAAACTATGCCCTTTTGATAAACATAAAAATCTCATGGAAGTGATAGGAACGGTCTGAACCAATACCCAGAAACTGGAAGATTGAGGTGTGTGGTGGGTAATTAAATGTTGAGTGGCTTCAACTGTGGTGCAGCTTCATGTGGATTCCTGAAACAGATACACAGAAAGGGCATATTGGTGTGTTCTTCTATCCACATTGCCAGTCTCCTTGTGTTATAATCATCTGTTTATTTGTCAGGCTTTCCCTCCAGATCTTAGTCTCACTGGGGGAAGGCACCAAGTCTGTAGCTTTTAGCAGGCACTTGGACTTGGTAAGTGGTGTCCATTGAACAAATGCCTGAACCTCAGTGCTCACTTATCCTGTGGTGTATGTCCTTGTATATGAAGTGTTCCATAGAGACTCACCTTCCCAAGATTGGTGCAGGGTTTGGCACAAATTCAAGATTCTGTAAACATTTGGGAGTTAATGATGTGATGAATTTGTCAATGATAATTGATAGAGATCACTGGTAGCAAGAGAAAGCTATAACAAGTCTAAACCATCAGAAAGCAAAGCAGAGTGGGAACAGAGTCAATTGCTTATGAAAACTTAAGACATGGGACCATTTTTATAAAGCTTATGTAGTCATTTACAAGCATCCTCCTCAAGGTGAAACACCGAGTCTGAAAAGAAAGGATTAATGGGGAAAGTGTCCCGGATTGTCTTTTAAGTTGGGTTTCTTTCTCCCTTGCCAGAACTGACACACTCTTGGGGGATCTGAGGAGCACTTGTGCCCTGGAGTAAAGACAAAAAAAATGTAATGCTAATTTAACTCCTTGATGTTATTTCTGTTTCCAGCTATTTTGCTGATAAAATAGAACCATCTAATGATATATTTTGGGCTTTAGAACCCTCTCAGAGTGTCATACTGATCTGACTGTCCCCAGACAAACATGACACTGTTGGGAGCATACAGAATTTGGTGGCATAATCACCACAGAAATGTCTATTTATAGAGAATTTATTATGTGCCAGATGATGGACTAAACATTACATTCAATTTTTTAATTGATATCATAATTTCCCCTTTTACATATCAGGAAACTGAGGCTGTTTAGGAATCTTGCAGAAGGTCACAAGGCCAGTAGTTGGCAGACCTGGGACTTGAGCTTGGGCTGCCAATTTTTAAGGATTCACGGTTGACTGCCTCCCAGGGAGGAGATGGGGTTGTGATTTTGCTGGGTCCCAAAATAGTGGAGGACATGGATTATGAATCAGATCATAGGTCATTTTTAGAAGACCCTGGAGGCCGTTAAATCTCTTCCACTTCCCAGAACTGGTATGTGCATGCTGTTACTTCCGTGTCTTGAGGAAAGTCTAGCTCTTTTACATTATGTTGGCTGCCACAAAGGCACATGGATCTCAGTGTTCCAATGTGGAGTTGCAGACAGCTGCCACTGTCCTGTCCTTCTAACTCTTCCCATCGCTGGTGTTTCAGATCCTCTTGGTCTTATCTATCTCTTATCCCAGTGCCATATCACATGGGCTCCAGTTGACTACACAGGTCCAACAGTGCTTTGTCTATGTGCATAAGGGTCACCTACACCTCTACCTCCAATCAGGATACCCCTTTTTATGCCTCCATGAGACCTGCCTGGTGCCACATGTACAAGCTGGAAGTATGGGGGAGTCAGTGCCTTGTGGGGCAAACTTTCAATCAATGGGAGGCAAGAGCTGATGGGTTAATTTTCCTTCTCTTAACACAGACAAAATTTAGATACTGTTTACATGATATCTCTGGGAGAACAGGAACTGACTCTGTAGTTTTCTGTACAGTACTTGGGGTTTAATGAATGTTAAAGAAATATATTTTGCCCCTGGCTGGTATAGCTCAGTGGATTGAGTGCAGGCCTGTGAACCAAAGATTGTGGTTTGGTTCCCAGTCAGGGCACATGCCTGGGTTGCAGGCCAGTTCCCAGCAGGGGACCCACGAGAGGCAACCATACATTGATATTTCTCTCCCTCACTCCTTCCGTTCTCTAAAGATAAATAAATAAATTAATTAATTAAAATCTTAAAAAAATATATATTTTGAATGAATGCCATTATTTGCAGTTAGTAGAGGTCAGCAGCTCATTGACTGCCATCCTTCCTTCTCTGGTTGTCTTTTTTCTCTGCCTCCATCCCCTTCTCCCAGACTCTTGCTCCCTGTAATCCTTAGGGGATTATATTCCCTAACGATGTTTGAAGCATACGAGCCCTCTGCCTCAAATTCATCTTTTTAGGGAATCCAGGCTAAGACAGGTGGCAAGGCCTGAATAATTTTATATTCATTCATGGTCTTCCAGGACAGCCAATATTTCTGGTGTGCACAGGTGCTTTGCATATTTGAGTTAGGGGCAATACACATGGAGATGAACAGAGTGGAAAGTTGTGGGTCTGTGACTGGAGGCTGGGAGGCAAATGGCAGAGTGTTACCTATATCTTCCTTCAAATAACTTTCCATTTAATTTGCATGGTAAGTTCACTTCCTTCTCCTCATGTAAACCTCATCTTTAAGTTGTGGCTGCCCTGTGTGACTAAGAAGTATAAAAATACCAAAGGTTAGCCCAGCTTACTTGATCTCTTGTTAGGTCACTTTCTGTCACTTTAGGGAAGAAAGGTATGTGACATTTATCTTCATGCTTGCCTTATTGAAACCTGATTCCCTAGACCCCAGGTGAACCAGGAGCTGCTAGCTTCTCTCTCTTTGCTTAGGGAGTGCAGACTCACTGCATACAAGTAAGACAAGTGGCAATGGCATCTGCAGTCCTCCTGAGACCCCTTGGAATTAAAGACAAGACCTCTAGCCAAAGGGCAGACTTAGAGATCTTGGTTTCTTAGCACCTCGGGCCATGTGGGTGGTCACTGACAGAAGAGACGAGGTCTCATATGATTCTTGCAGCCGGTGGGATCCAGTGGACATTGGGCCTTTTGCCACCAATCAGGTATTTTTCCAGTGGTGCATATCCTGTTGCTGGTGGCTGTACCAGAGAGACTGCCATGAGACCTTCTCTAATAATGGTGCCATTTCAGAGTAGCCCTGACTTACTGAGAGGCCAGAAATTCAGTATAAATAACCCATAAATCAATACAGCTAAAAGCCATTCACATGTTTACACACATAACAATCATGAGAATGGGGCACAGGGTAAATGATCCCAGGCCTTATTTTAAAAGGGGAAGGCAGGCTGAGGACGACAAAAGCCTGATCGATTACTCCAGCAGTTGCGCATTGCTGCCACATGGTGTCGCTGTTGAAGACGAATTTAGTATGGTTTGATCCACCCCTTGTGGTTTCCCTGGCTGGTCTGGTTCCTGCGCAGGTTTCAGTGGATCCTCATTCATTGCCGCACTCAGCCAAGGTGCTTCAGTGCAGACGTCTGTGTTCACCCGTGGTTCCCGACTATGGCGGCTATGCCGGTGGCGGGGTTTAGGGAAGTCAGCTCCAGATGCTATGCCTGTATCAGCCTGACTTTACACCTTTCCTGGCTTGAGTTTGAATCTTCTCCCAGCCTTCCCTGGCTTTCCTTCTGAGGGCCATTCTGAAGCATGCGTCATGCTTGCCATTTTGCATGTTGTTTTGACACATGAAAGTGAGCCCACTGTGTCCCCAGAGAACTGCTGACCTGCTCATTGGTATTTGTTGTTCGGATCCCTGTGTATGACTGGCTACAGGTGTTTTTACTGTCTTCTTCCCTTTGGGCAGCAGATGCTTTCTTGCTCTGTATAACTTTCTGGTATATATGATTTACCTATATATGATTCTTAGTTATATAAGAAGAGACCCTAGGTATGATTTTCAGGGTTATGCTGATTCCTCGTATGTGACCTCGGGCTCTCCCCAGCCATGGGATGGCTGCCATAATTTATGACTATCCATCTCAGGAGATGCTTATTTAATCTCTGCCTCAAAAAGTATCATGTTGCATAAGAAGAACTACATTCCACAGACAAGTAGACATAAAAATCCTACTGAAATTATACCAAGATGGAAAACAAAGCCCCTGTTTCTTATTGTTTGTATCAGCATTTAAAACCGTTTTGACCAGATAGTTCGGAGCTCAGTGTCAAGTTTCACAGATGCTACCCAGAGGAACAAGTGGGCCTGGAACCGGGGGGGGGGTGTGTGTGGGGGGGAGTAGCATCTGTCAGTGACAGTTTTCTAAAAAAGAATTTCTTTTCTTTTATTGATTCTAGAGAGAGGGTAAGGGAGGGAGAAAGTAAGGGAGAGAAACATCAATCAGTTGCCCCTTGCATGTGCCCCAACTGGCGACTGAACCCAGACCAGTGACCAAACCCACAACACAGGTATGTGCCCTGACCGGGAATTGAACCCGAGACCTTTCAGTTTGCAGGGTGATGACCAACCCACTGAGCCACACTGGCCAGGATGGGGAGTGAAAGTTCTGACAAGAAGTCTCAGGGTCCCAAAGGTGGTGGCAATGCAGTAAAGGTCAGACACATTCCATGTGAAAAACATGGAAAAATCATGGGAGCCTTGGAAAAGTTAAAGTCTGGAATGAGATTCAATGAAGTGGCCACACAATACAGTGATGGTGAAGCCAGGCAAGGGGATGACGTGGGTTGGATGACCAGAGGGTCCATGGTGGGACCATTTCAAGAGGCAGCATTTGCTTTGTTTATAAGTGTGCTGGACAAGCCCGTGTTGCAGACTGTCCAGTTAAAATGAAATTTGGATATCATATTATTATGGTGGACGGGAGAAAATAAAATTGTGTGGAACACTGAAAAAAAAAACATTTTGACCAAAGTCAGCAAAGTGCTTGTTTATAATAATAACAATATTTCTCTGTTGTTTGTGTTTGCAAAGAATCTCTTGCTAGGCTAGTTAAAAGAATGAAGGTCACTATCCTGAAATTCTTGAAAAGGCTAATAAGAGAAGAAATGGTTCCCAAGCCGCAGTAGGGACAGTCTGAGGTCTCCTTTTTTCCTCTCTAGTTTGTCTGATGGGCTTCTCTACCTTGAGGCATGTTTTCCTTAACAACAGCAATGTCCCAAGGGCAAGTTCAGTTTGAAGTTGGTAACTTTTGTGAATTGAGGCCTTTTAGCATTTATCTTCAAGGCTGTGTGAGGACCCATAAAACTAAAGATATCTGAGTTTTGGTCCTCATAAGAGATTTCTGGTGAATAAACATTTATTCTTGAGGCCACAACTGTCCAGCTGTAAATAAAAAGAATCCCGCTTCTTGGCCTTATATTCAAGGCTGGCCATGATAAGACTTTGAACTGACCTCCTAGTGGGAAGGGCATCAATTTCTCTCAATTCTGCTTCTGCTTCACAGGGTCTGAGAAATCCCCCTAAGGAAGGGGGAGAAACACAAGGACTGGTCTTGGATTGATTATGTGTTATATGGATATTTCAAGGCTGCCTTCCTTGGCAAAATACCTTCACCCAGCTGGCGTCCACATGTAGAAAAGAAGGACTATTTTGTAAAATACCCAATGCAAGATGTTAACCTTTTGAAATCCCTTGGGTAGACCTTTTCAAAGAGTGAGTATTGTCAAAGGCCACCTAAAAGTAGAAAATGGTAAATCAAAGTTAATCAAAAAGGGCTGAAAGGACAACCTGTAGCCAAGTAGAGGTGATAGACAAAGCTAGGATTGTGGGAGGTAAAATCACTTCCCCCTCTGTCTGACTCATACCACCATGAGGGGCAACTGTTCATTTGAACCTTAGGTCTGGAGACCAGGTTCCACTTACCCATTCAGTCCAAGCTCTGACATTTTCAGCACTAGTCGAGCCTCTTGTCAGCTGCCCCACCCTAACGATGGACTACACACCAGTTCGGGGGTTTATAGAGAGGTCAAGTTGCCAAAGGCTGCCGCATCAATGCTTCTATCTGTGGCTATGTGGCCAGCCCCTCTGCCAGTGCCATTCTCCCTCAGAGACAGGCAGTGGGCTATGATTTACAGTGTGTTTTCCAATTAACTTAAAGTTTAACTCAGTAAATCACTCATTCACCAACACCTACTATGTGTCAGGCAGTAGGTTCTAAATATAGATATTCCCTAGACTGGGAAGTCAAAATGCAGTTCAGCCTCAGAGCAGTGTTGGAAACAAATAATATGAAATAAACCACCAGCACAACAAAACCACAGTCTAGCCACCAAAAATATAATTTCAAGCAAATATGTACATGTGATTCTTGAACAGCCCTAAGTGGAATTCTGGCACTTATCTTAGAGCCCTTTTTGCCCTCTTTCTTCACTTCACAACGCATAATTGTCCCATGCCCCTTCCAATCTCCTGAAAACCTTTCTCAGGGATTAGCCCTCAGGCTACTTCTGCTCCAACCTGTCCCTGCTCTCAACTCTCTGTCATAAAACCTCGTAGAGCCATCTGGGCCCAGGTGAAGCATGAACATGTAGAGGCCAAGCTCTCTTCAGTGGATGTGAGGGACAGGTATGAGCTGAAACAGGATGTTTTGAGTTTTTTTACTGCCTCATAAAAAAATGAGAGATGTAGCTCTTGTCCCAATGAAGATCACCATAACTGAGGACGTCAACACTGAAACAATAGCAGTTCATTGTGAGAAGTGATTTGCTATGGGAATCCTGAAGAGATCCTTGGCCCAGGGGGAAGAGCTGCAGCCAAGGCTTGAGGGATGAATCTGGGTTTAAACCCAGCCTCTATGAATTTTGGACAAGTTACTTAACTTCTCTGTGCCTTGGTTTCCTCATCAGTGACATGGACATAGTACATTATATGGTTGTTGTAAGACTTAAATGATTTAATAAAAGTAAAGTTCTTGGACTAGGGTTTGCTACAATGCTCAGCAGTGCTCAGCAAACATGTGGTTAGTGCACTAAAATATTGAATAAGCAAATTCCTGGGGCTGTAATCCCAAAGCAACTTTGTTTTTTTCCTCCCACTGCCCCGTGCATCTGAATGAAAAGTCTTAAGACTTTCCTGACCACTCCGAGCCAGTGCAAAGTTGTGGAGTCATTTTCATGTTCAGAAATCAGAATGTGGACTCTCATACATTGATCAGCACTTTAATCTTCCATCTCTGTTCAGGGACACTGGCTGCAGTCACTGTCAGCATGTGTGGGACAGGAATGAGGCCAGCTTTCTTTCTTGTTCACCCCCTCTTACACTCACCAGTGGTTGCTCCTGACTTCACTGGCCGGGGGACATGCAGGGAGCAGGACCATTCTCATGCTTGGGCACCCACTCTCATTAACTGACTGAGTTCTCTGGCCTTAGAGATGCTAACTTGTTCTTCCCAGTGTACTTTTATGGGTTTTTTAGAAATCCCTCTTCCACCCTGTTCATTCATCACTAGAGAGGTTTGCCTACAGCTGCCTGGATTTAGGCAGAGGCAGCTGTAGTTTGTGCTCCCTAGACCCTAGGATCCTAGCATGTTGGGAACTGCCCTGCCCAGTTTCTGGAGCTGTAATCCTCCCATGGCTAAGGCTGAGTGAGTGACCTTTGGACCATAAGCCACTAAGGAGACAAAGCTTATCTCCCTGGCAGTAGCACTGCTTTGATCCTTTTTTTTTTTTCATATTTGGGCCCCTGCTCGATCAGTTAGCCAATGACAGGTAAGATTCCCCAAGGGGGGAATGACCTAAGACAGGCATGATCATGTGGAGGCCCCAGGAAAGGACTTGGGAGGCTACAGAGAAAGGGGGTGATGGACCCTTTCCTTTCAGCTTTGATGAAGCCTGACTCCCCTGAGTTGGCAAGAAGTCTCTGAAAATTCCTTGGCTATCTGCCTCCTCTGCCTGACTGAAGCCTGAAACAATAACAGAGGGCAGTGCAGCCCTGTGCTGGAAAGGTCGGGCTCCCTGGGTGATCAGGCCTGAGAAAAGAATATGTAAAATCCTATGAAGCCTGGTTTGCTAAGAATACTCTTAGTTAAATGATAAAGGTCCGAGAAGGAGATGAATTTGTTGCCCAGTTTTGTAGCCCTTTAGCTGACAGACCCTGACTCAGAATAGGCCCTCAGAGTTCTTTGTATGCTATCTACCGTTGATCCTTACTGCCTGACAGTGATTAATGAACTTTACCTGTATTCCTGTTCATACTGAAACCCAATAAAACCCTGTCAGGGAAAGTGTCAGGGCACTCTCCCCTTGAGAGGGTGGCCAGGCTGTTCTGAGGCTCACCCTCCTTGAAGAAGTAGCTGGGCTGTCCCTTTTCCTCCACAGAACTTGGCAGTCCATGTGAATTTGTCTCATATCTCATCCATAATGCCACAGGCACTGTGGGCTGGTGCACATGTCACTAGCAGTCCACCTCTGGCTCTCAGGTGGACAGCAGCTCAAAACCCCACTCAGCCCCCACTTGGCCAGCTCAGAGCAGGTCCTGGGAAACTCCTGTTTACATCTGTTACACAGACTCTGGGAAGGCAGTCCTTTGCAGTGCAAGCATGTCAGCATTCTGCAGGCTTTTCTTCACCATTTAGATTTCTCATCTGAAGTCTGACAGCAACCCAATCTGCTCCTGTCCTCAGGCTATAAGGGATTCACATTTGTACCTGAGTGTTCTTAAAGCTCTGCTCTCTTAAACTGAGCTGAAGGTGGACCTGATCTCTATTATGCCTCTTTAGGGAAGGTCAGAGTCCCAAACAAGCAGATTCTTCAAGAATCGTCTTTCTGACCCCCTCATTTCACAGCCCTCTCAATGCCTTCCTCATGTAGGTGGCAAGTTCTCAGCCACTTGCCCTCTGCCAGGGATCCAGGATGGTTGTCTCACAACTCAATTTGGTGTCTTTTGTCCATTTCAACTTCCTCCACAACTGTTAGAGACCATCTTTATCATGGGGAGGGGGGTGTACATGTCGGTAGTTTGCTAAAAGGTAGCACATATGGGGGAAGGTGGCAGATGACATGGCAAAGCTGGGCAGGGACTTCTTTGTCTAGGTAGCTAAAGACTGTGGCTCTTGTTTCTCAGGTCCTGCCATGATGGGAAAAAGGGTGTGGAAGGCTGGATCCCGTCTCCTCATGACAAACCTGTTATACAGTGAAGATTGTTTTTAATATGTGTGTTCTCATTTAATACTCACAAGTCAATCAGATCCTTGTTACATTCCTTCCAATTTTACAGATAAAAACACAGGTTCAAAAAGCTAAGTGACTGTCCAATGTTGTACAGCTAGGTGGTAACAGATCCAAACTTAGTAATTTAATTTCTGTTGTGCTCTTTTCATTACACCACAGTACCTGGAGCTGGATTGGGGGTGGGGCACCATTCTGAAAGCTTGGCATTGGGCAGGATGTTCTCCTACCAGAGGCGGCAGCTATTTGAGCCACCTGTGCCTGACCTGGCTGTCTGTGCTCACAGCTGCAGTAGATGTTCTGTCCTCCACACCCACCTGCCAAGCAGAACTGGCTGAGCTGGGAAAATACAAGCTGTGCCTTCACTCTCTCCCCTTCACAACTGACACCTTAAATACCCAACTAGTCCAGCCCAGGGTCTTGACCCCTTCATCCTGTGGTCAAATCTTCTGGTCACCTAGACCAGCAAAGGGTTCTGGGTAAGCGTGCTCTATCTCCCAAAGAGAGAAGAGCAAGTTCTCACTGAAATGGTGACCCATTCCATTTAAGACTTTCAAGATCTGCCAAGCTCTGTAGCTGCACTAAGCCTTTTGTTACGAGTCCCTAGGAGTTCATACAAGAATTCTTGTGCCCCTGTATTCTATATAGTTTGGTTGTAATTCATTGGAATGTAGGATCATATGCTAAAGGAATAGGAGATAGAATTTAAATTTTGTTCTCTCTAGCTAGAGGCTTGCATAACACTTTGTCTTTTTAAAAAATATATATATTTTATTGATTATGCCATTACATTTGTTCTATTTCCCCCCTTCATTCCCCTCCACCCTGCACACCCCGCCCCCACCATTCCCCCTTTGGTTTATAACCATTGTCTCAAGTTCTTTAGATTCTATATTTCCCATACTATTCTTGCCTTCCCCCTATCTATTTCCTACCTACCGTCTATGCCACTTATTTTCTGTACCTTCTCCCCCCTTCTCCTTCTCCCACTCCCCTGTTGCTAACCCTCCATGTGATCTTCATTTCTATGTTTCCACTCCTGACCTAGCTGTCCTCTTAGTTTGCTTTCATTTTAGGTGTGGTTGTTAATAACTGTGAGTTTGTTGTCCTTTCACTGTTCATGTTTCTTTAACTTCTTTTTCTTAGATAAGTCCCTTTAACATTTCATATAATAAGGGCTTGGTGATGATGAACTCCTTGAATTTGATCTTATCTGAGAAGCACCTTATCTGTCCTTCCATTCTAAATGAAAGTTTTGCTGGATAGAGCAATCTTGGTTGTAGGTCTTTGGATTTCATGACTTGGAATACCTTTTTCCAGCCCCTTCTTGCCTGTGAGGTCTCTTTTGAGAAATCTGCTGACAGTCTGATGGGAACTCCTTTGTAGGTGACTGTCCCCTTATCTCTTGCTGCTTCTAGGATTCTCTCCTTCATTTTAATTTTGGCTAATGTAATGATGATGTGCCTTGGTGTGTTCCTTCTTGGGTCCAACTTCTTTGGGACTCTCTGAGCTTCCTGGATTTCCTGGAAGTCTATTTCCTTTGCCAGATTGGGGAAATTCTCCTTTATTATTTGTTCAAATACGTTTTCCACTGGTGGCTGTGCCTTTCCCCCTTCTGGTACCCCTATAATTCGGATATTGGAGCGTTTAAAGATGTCCTGGAGGTTCCTAAGGCTCTCCTCATTTCTTTGAATTCTTGCTTCTTGACTCTTTTCTGTTTGGCCATTATTTGCTTTCTTCTGGTCCACTCCATTGATTTGAGTCCCAGTTTCCTTTTCATTGCTATTGGTGTCCTGTGCAATTCCACTCAGTTCAATTAGTTTTGCCTTCATATATTTGTCTAATTTGTGGCTATAACCAACCAGTTCTGTGAGGATCCTGATGACCAGTGTTTTAAATTGTGCGTCTGAGAGTTTTGCTATTTCTTCATTGCTTAGATCTATGGGCTCTGGGACTTTGAGATCTTCTTGCGACATTTTTGGTCTGTTCTGGCCCTTTAAGTGTGAGAAGTGGCACCTTGGACTCCCAGGTCGCTGGGTTGTGACGCTGTATGTGGGGGCATGGTCAGAGCGGGGAAATGGCGACCCCCTCTGCTGTTTCTCACAGCTGGGTGAGGATCAGCGCCTTAGGTGGTTCACCTGGGCCGGGCCACTCAGAGTCGCTGGGTTATGACGCTGTACGTGGAGGTGGGTTCAGACCAGAGAAATGGCGGTGCCCTCCACTGCCGCTTGCCGCGGGGACCCGCCAGGCCCCGGTCCAACTGCCCACTCCCTCACCTGTCCGCCCACGCACAAATGCAAGACCACAGTCAACACGCAGCACCGCTCCCCCGCTGTCTCCCCCGCGGCCGCTCACCTGGTCGCTCGCCTGGTCGCTCGCTCAGTTGCTCACTAGGTCCAACCTTGCACCTGGATTCGCGCGTCAGGATTCGGCGCCTGAGTCCGTCTGACCGAGTTTTCCTGTGCAACCCCGCTTCACCAGCCGCTGGTTTCGCCCCTTACTGGTCAGGCTAAAGAATTTGTTGTTAACGGACTTCCGAAAAGTTCAATTTTCCGTGTTCTGGCTATGTTTTCTGTTGCTAATATTTAGTTGTCTCTAAACTTGGTTGTGTGAGAAGGCACGGCACATCCACCTATACCTACATCTTGGCAGAAGTCCTCATTTTTTTGAATTCTTGTTTCTTCGTTCTTTTCTGTTTGGTCATTTTTTTCTTCCTTCTGGTACACTCCCTTGATTTGAGTCCCAGTTTCCTTTCCATCACTATTGGTTTCCTGTGCATTTTCCTTCACTTCAATTAGTTTAGCCTTCATATGTTCCTCTAATTTATGACTAAAATCAACCAGTTCTGTGAGCATTCTGATCACCAGTGTTTTGAACTGTGCATCTGATAGGTTGGCAATTTCTTGGTCACTTAGAGTTATCGGCTCCAGGGGTTTAAGTTCTTCTTGAGCCATGTTTTGTTCTGTTCAAGCCTGTTACATATGAGGAGGGGAGCCTTAGATGTTCACCAGGGTGGGGTCACCCAGGTCGCTGGTTTGTGACACTGTATGTGGGGGCGGGGTCAGAGAGGGAGCAATAGTGGTCCCCTCTGCTGCTGCCCGCTGCTGGGGCCTGCAAGGTCTGTCTCACTGCTTGGTCCTTCATTGGTTTATCTGCGTGCAAATGTGCGACGGTTGTCAGCCTGCCGCCTTGCACCTTCACTGGGTCAGCCTGTTGCTACCGCGCACCTAGGATCTGCCTTCAGCTGCCAGTGAGCCTGGGTTGGGGGATCTTTCTTGCTTGACCTGCTCTGCTGCTGGCTCTGCCCCTCATACTGATCTGGCTGAATGGTTCATTGTTGTTGGACTTCTGTATAGTTCAATTTTTCTGTGGTTTGGCTGTGTTTTCTGTTGCTAAAACTTTATTGTTTTTAAACTTGGTTGTGTGAGAAGGCACAATGTTTTCACCTACGCCTCCATCTTGGTGGAAGTCCCAGTCTTAATTAATCTTAATTTTTAGAATAATAAGAGCAATATATGTTGATCGTGAAAAAAAATCAGAAAGTACAAAAAAAAGATGAAAACAAGTTAAAAGATTACTCCTGGGCTTTATGTTTTAAGATTTTTGTGTCTTTCTTCCTAACATCATATTCACATATATAAAGCATATCTACAGACATGCTTGTAACAAGATTAGAATTTTATGGTAGGCATTGTTTTGTAATGAGGTATTTCTTACTTACCTGTATATCCTGGGCATATCCTCCCAGCATTAAACTCAGTGAACTTTTAAACAGTCCTGTGTGACAGATTCCACTTTGTACTAGAAAGACAACAGATGGAACAAAATAGTGAAGTCATAAATTGTGACCACCCCCTGGGTATCTTCCCTTGGCAAGATACCAGTCACATCTTAGCAACCCAGACTGAAGAAGCTGACCGTGCTATGCTGTTATGGCTCAGACATTTTTCTTTTCTACTTTGAAAACAAAATTGAGTTGAGTGTCCCCAACTTCTCCCACATCCTATAGCTTGGGGTGTGACCCACCATACAGGGTTCCTGCAAAGGAAGCCTGTATATATGTCCTTATGTTCTTTCCCTTTTGTCTTCTAGTTCTGGCCCTTAGCACTCTGCATTTTCTCCTGTATTTTATCTTTTAAGTACAGGCCATTGTACCAGATCCTCCCAGTTATCCTGTAATTAAAATGTGCACAACTCCGTTGAAAGCCCTTTACACAAGAAGGTCATTTGGCCCAGTGAATGATGGGACTCTAAATTGGATTTTTAATAATGGACCAAACCCTGTTATCTCACTATGTCTCAAAGGAAAGCTCCTTTGCTATTAAAGTCAAGTACACAGTGTAGTCAGCCAAATGAATTTAAAAACTTAATGGTTTAGTAACAGGTCATGTTAGGGGATTTTAGAAATTTATAAGTGGCAACAAGAGACCTAATAGTTTCTAACATTCTCCCCTGAACTGTTCTCACAGTCTGTAACTAAAAGTGCCCCCTCTCCACCCACTGCATGTCTGTGGTCTATTGTGAGAACCATGAGAACCATTTCCTACTATTTGCAGGAAATTTCTCTTTTCAGTTCAGGATTTTGCTAGAAACTTCTTCAACCACTTTTCTTCTGGGACTCTAGTTTAATCCTTCCTTTGCTACCTCTTCAGTTCATACATATCTCTACATGAGAAAAATTTGGATACTCTTTAGAAATATTTTCAGATGTGTTTCCACATCTGTAAATGTTATTCTCCTGGGTGCTTGGCACCCAGTGAAGGAAGCAGTAGGTGAGGGCACTTCAGATGGAGGGCATATAGCCATCACAGGAACAATATAATTGATTGGTTTTAATAGTTAAAATACAGTTTTGGTTTAGTTCCCAGCCAGGCTATAGGCTTGGTGGTGGTCAGGGGAGTATGAGGAAGGGAGGGTGTTTGAAAGGAAGAATCTCTGTTAATTTGATATAGCAGCAGTAGGAAACAGCTGCAGAGGTGGGCCGATGGGCCTCTAGTCAGGCACAGAGGCCTTTGAGAGCTGGGGTTGTGGGCACTGACCAGAGGCCTGGCAGGAGCAGCTGTGGCTCCACCATTCCCTCCCAGAGAGCAGGCCAGCCCAACCACTCCACACCAATGAGGAAGCAAAATTTATGGCTCCACCACTTCCATGAGGTCATGGTCTTGACCTCAGTTCTTTAGTCATGGCCTTGGTGAGGAGCTAGGGGTAGTGGTTCAAAGAAAAAAAGCTGAGAAGTTAAGCATTTTGCTTTAATAGACTGAGCATTTAACTAGAGGGATTGTTTCACTTATCACATTGGAATAAGTTTCTGGATTCAACCAATCTGTGAGGGCCAGCTGATGATTTATAAAGAAATAGAGGAACTGTATTCCCTTTGCACATTTGAGTGTGGTGTGAGTAAGTGATGAGATGCCATGATGGCTCTAACTGAAGGCAGCACTATAGGTGTGCTTCCTGAGTGTGGAGGCTCGTTTTGTCTAGAGCAGTCAGCAGAGGAAAGAATTCCAGATTTTTTCCGTGTGTGTGTTTGTGTGTGTGTGTGTGTGTGTGTGTGTGTGTTGACTGATTAGGATACAGAGTTATATGAGAAGAACATTCAGGGTATTATTTTTATTTTTTGCTAACCAATGGTATTGGGTAAGTCCTTCAAGTAAATAGAAGATGGTACTATTGAAATTGGATACCTAATAGTATCATCTGATAAAATAAAAGTTCTTCATCAAAATATTAATGGTTAAAAAGGGAGGAGATAATCTATAGTATTGAGAAGGATCAGGAGTTGGTTATTAAGTAATTTAAAAATTAGTTGATGCACCAAGCTACTTTTGTTACTTTGCCTCCACTTCCTCTAAATTTTAACTTAGAACTAAGGTTAGAATTAAGGTTCTTAATCAGCTAACTTTAAAATAGACAGATTTCCCTGGATTATCTGGCTAGCCCCAATGTACACAAAGGTCCTTGAAAGTAGACCCAAGAGAGAACTGGGAGGTGTTTGCCTTTACATTGTTTCAAAATATCCTGAAGTTTAAGGTGTTTTGTGATACTTTCAATTTATAGTGGGTGAAATTTTATTTCCCTCCTTACCATATATCATTTGTACTCCCTTGTCTTTTTCCTTTGGGATGGAGTTGATGGTTAGCAGAGCAAAGGAACAGTGACTGTTACTATAATATACCTCAGTTATGTCTCAAAAAGCTATCAAGAGACTATTTTTCTTGTAGATGCTGTGTTTTCTATTTGAAGAATCTGAAATATATTCATGTCTCCTTATCTTAAACTCAGTAAAGATGCAGGGCAGACTTCTGTACTTCTTACTGTACTTCTGGATTTCACAGTGATCCTGGTCTTGGGGAAAGAGGAGCCAGAAAAGATAGATGATATGGGCAGTGGAGGCAGCGGGGGTGGGGAGGCAGGGAGGAAGGGAAGAAGGGAGGAAGGGAGTGAAGGAACCCAACATTTCCATTCATGGCATGACTAGAGGCAGGGAAAATAATGGTTTTGTACCACTTTCTGGATTCCTTGTTTGTCCAGAATCAGCTCTTTGAGGGATTTTTCTGGTGATAAAGTGCACCCATATGCACTTCCAGAAGTTATCAGGATAACTAAAAACTTACACTTTCATTCCTAAAGATTAAAGGGGAGTCATTGTTATTTTTACCATGATTATACAAAAGAAAAAAATGTTGAAGTTCAGGGAGTTGTGATTTGTACAAATTCATGTCTGAGCAAGGGGATGGCTAGGATTATATCTCTGATCTATCTGATAAAGCAAATACTCCCAAATTCAGATCAGAGGAACTTCACCAGAGACTGCTAACCCCACACTTCTTCCAGGCCCTGTTTTGGGTTCTATGAGAATGGGTTTCACTCTTGTTTCCAGCCTGATTTCTCCAGAGTCTCAGATTTAATCTTGGGACACTTTGTTTTGGGGAGGTGAGAAGCAACTAGAACTGTCTCAGGGCAAGAGTGCTGGAGGTGAGGGAGATTGAAATGGCTTGGGAGATAGTATTTAGATCTTAGTGAATAATTTTTGTTTTCCATTTAGTTAGGTTTCACCCTGGGCAAAAATGAGCAGAGCTCCTGAAGTCCACACCTTGAAAAAGAGGATAGTGCATGTATCTGAGTCAGGTAATCAAGACTGCTAATTGTTGCCCTGAGTACCTTTACCTACTATGGCTTCTGTTACCAAAAGCCCATGTTGCTACTAATTATCCACGGTCCTCATCATTCAACAAATATTTATTAAAGCTTGGGAAACACATAACATTCTATCAGATTTCAAGATACTACTCAGGTGTTTTTTAAATAGCATTCCTCCTTTTCTAGTATTTGATGAACACATATTGATGGCCAGCATGTACTCATTTTTAGTTAGTGCATCAGAAAAGTTTTTCCTGCATTCCCATTTGCTATTCTTTTTGTCAGTCTCTTTCTCACACCTTTTCCCTGCTACAGCCACTGTATCATGTAAGAATTGTTTGGCCGACAAATTGTGTTTGGTAACAAAGACTTTACTCCAGTGGCTTAAACATACAAAGTGGTATTCTCTTGTAAAAATGATATCAAGAAGTGGGCTATCCAGTGGAATTGCAGTTATCAGGCATCCTTTTATTTTTTGTGTCTCACCATATTAGTATGTCTTCTATTCTCAACATAACTATATGGGCCAATATAGCTGCCAGGGTGTTGACTATCACATGCACATTACAGAACTGAGAAGGAAGAAGGTGGGGGATGGCAAAAAGCATACCTCTAAGTGAGGTCCCTTTAATGAGGTTTTCTCAGAAGCCCTACATTTTACTTTTGCATACGTCTACATCTTATTGGCCAGATTTTTTTTTGATGGCTATACAGACTGGGACATGTAATCTTTAGTTGGGTACTGCTGTCTTCAAAATTGCAGAGGTTCTGTTAGTGAGGAAAGAAAGGAGGAATGATGTGGAGAAGAATATGATCTCTACCACAGCACGTTAATATGTATATATTTAAAATATGCTTCCTATATTTATAATAGAGAAATATTTTTGGTTGTGAAAAAATTTAAATATACATGAGATTAAGGACAATACTACACTGAGTTGCTATGTTCCCATCTCCATAGTTAATAATTTCCAACCTTCTGCCACTCTTAGTTCATCAATCTCCATCCCCACCTTTTATTTTAAAATATTTTAAAGCAAAGGGCACTATCATTTCCCTTGTCATAGTTCAGTATACTTCTATAAGAAATAAGGACTTGAAAAATAATGAAAACATTAACAAAAATGTCTTCACATTATAGTAAGCAGTTTATGTCCACTTTCCCTGATTGTCTCAAACTGTCTTTTTACAATTGGTTTGTTTAAAACAGGATACAAACAAGGTCCACATAGCCTTGGGTGATATGTCTCCTTAAGTCTCTTTTCATCTAAAATACATTTTCCTCCTATTTTTTTAATGACATTTGTTGATGAAAGTGAGTCATTTGTCCTATAGAATTTCCTATGTGCTGAATTTGATTGATTGCCTCCTTGAGATTTTAACAAGTTTCTGTATCTTCTGTATTTCTTGTAACCTAGTCGGTAGATCTAGAAGCTTGATCAGATTCAAACGATTTTTTGGGGCCAAAATTCTTTATAGGTGGTGATGTGTGCTTCCTATTGTGCCACTCCACAGCAGGAATTTTGCCCCTTCTTGTGACAATAAGATTGATCTTATGGTTCAAGTGCTGTTTACCTGACCATTTATCCCATCCTTGCTGAATCTCCCAGTCAACCTGTTACCTACTGTTTTGGCAGTCACTGATATTTGTTGCCTAGATACAGGATATCTTTAGGTGTTGCAAAAGGCAACTGGTGGTTATGTTTACTTGCAGTCTAGTGGGAGAGGACCCCACTAGACTGTTAGGGCCAGTCTAGCAGTGATTATGTCTGCCTAGTCTACCATTAAACATTGGAGACCTGGCATATACTAGATTTCAATACAATTAATGACTGATAAATGAATAAGTAATGCAATCCCTTTTAATGGACTGAAACATTATAGATTATGTAAAATTATTCTCTTTTGGGGACTTCCTGCCAAGATGGAGGCATAGGTAGACACACTGTGCCTCCTCACACAATCAAAAGGAGGACAACAAATTTAAAAACAAAAAAACAATCAGAACTGACAGAAAATCAAACTGTATAGAAATCTGACAACCAAGGAGTTAAAGAAGAAACATTCATCCAGACAAGTAGGAGGGGCACAGACCAGAAGCCAGGTGGAGAGGACTTGTGGAAAGCTGGAGGACCTGGGGCAGGCAAGATGGTTGCTGGTGGAACTGGTGAGGCAATGGATTGTGGATTAGGTGGTCCCACATATGTGTGTAGATACACCAGGAGGAACAAATAGGGAGTGAGACAGATGTCACAAGCGAGAGTCCTAGTGTGGGGAAATAAAGCCTCAAACCTCTGATTGGAAACACCTGTGGGGGGTGAGGCAGCAGGAGAAACTCCCAGCCTCACAAGAGAGTTTGTTACAGAGACTCACAGGGTCCTAGAACATATGCAAACCCACTCACCTGGGAATAAGTACCAGAAAGGCCCTCTTTGCTTGTGGGTAGTGGGGGAAGTGACTGACAACTGGAAGAGAGTGAAGCAAGTGGCACTGTTCCCTTGCAACCCCTTCCCCACATACAGCATCACAACCCAGCCACGTGGGTTGCCCCACCCTGCTGAACACCTAAGGCTCTTCCTGTCATATGCAACAGGCACCACAAGACAAAAAAATGGCTCAAGCAGTAGAACAGGTCAAAGCTCCAGAAAAAATACAACTAAGCGATGAAGACATAACCAACCTATCAGATGCACAATTCAAAACACTGGTGAGCAGGATGCTGACAGAATTGGTTGAATTTGGTCACAAATTAGATGAAAAAATGAAGGCTATGCTCGGTGAAATGAAGGAAAATGTACAGGGAACCAACAATGACAGGAAAGAAACCAGGACTCAAATCAATGGTGTGGACCAGAAGGGAGAAAGAAACATTCAACCAGAACAGAATGAAGAAACAAGAATTCATAAAAATGAGGAGAGGCTTAGGAACCTCCAGGACATCTTTCAACATTCCAACATTCGAATCATAGTAGTACCAGAAAGACAAGAGGAAGAGCAAGAAATTGAAAACTTATTTGAACAAATAATGAAGGAGAACTTCCCCAATCTGGCAAAGGCAATAGACTTCCAGGAAATCCAGGAAGCTCAGAGAGTCCCAAAGAAGTTGGACCCAAGAAGAAACACACCAAGGCACATCATAATTACATTAGCCAAAATTAAAGATGAGGAGAGAATCTTAAAAGCAGCAAGAGAAAAGGAGACAGTTACCTACAAAGGAGTTCCCATAGGACTGTCAGCTGATTTCTCAAAATTAACCTTGCAGGCAAGAAGGGACTGGAAAGAAGCATTCAAAGTCATGAAAGGCAAGGACCTACATCCAAGATTACTCCATCCAGCAAAGCTTTCATTTAGAATGGAAGGGCAGATAAAGTGCCTCCCAGATAAGGTCAAATTCAAGGAGTTTATCATCACCAAGCCCTTATTATATGAAATGTTAAAGGGACTATTGAAGAAAAGGAAGATCAAAAATATGAACAGTAAAATGAGAACAAATTCACAACTACCAACAACTGAACCTAGAAAACAAAAACAAGCACAAACACAAAGTAAGCACACAACTAGAACAGGAACAGAACCATGGGAATGGGGATCACATGGAGGGTTATCATTGGGGAGGGGATGGGGGAGAATGAGGGAAAAGGTATAGGGAACAAGAAGCATAAATTGTAGGTACAAGTAGACAGGGGTAGGTTAAGAATAGAATAGGGAATGAAGAAGCCAAAGAACTTATATGCATGACCCATGGACATGAATTAAGGGTGGGGAGAATGTGAGTGGGAGAGGGCATGCAGGGTGGAGAAGAGTAAAGGAGAGATAAAAAGTGGGACAGCTGTAACAGCATAATCAATAAAATATATTTAAATAAATAAAAATGAAAAATATTTACTAAGTGTATACTTTTTGCTATGTAGTGAACAAATATTAAAATACCTACTTTAATGCAGTTTGTATTCTATTATAATAATCTTTATCAACATTAACAAGGCATAGAACTAAATGCAAAGTGACTTATCCTGAGATCCTGGATTTTAAAAAAACGATAAAAGACATTTTAAAGATAGTTGAGGAAATTTGTTTTTTAAAGTATAAGACCTCTCTGCCAAGACCAGGAGACATAGCAGATCTACCTAATACCTAGAATCACTCTAAGGCAGTCAGTCAAAATGAGGAGACATAGAAACATGTCCCGAATAAAGAACAAACTCCACAAAAAGAGCTAAACAAAGTGAAGATAAGCAATCTACTAGATGCAGAGATCAAAACACTGATTATAAGGATACTCAGTGAACTATGGGGAAGGATAGCTGAACCTAGCAAGAACTTCAACAAAGAGATAGGAAACATAAATATGGAGATAGAAAACATTAAAAAACCTTCAAAAAAGAAAAACACAGTTACTGAAATGAAGAGCACATTAGAGAGAATCAAGAGTAGATTGGATGAAGCAGAGGATCAAATCAGCAATTTGGAAGACAATGTAGCATAAAACACCCAATCAGAACAGCAAAAAGAAAAAACAAAATTTAAAAAATGAGAATAGTTTAAGGGACTTCTGGGACAACATCAAGCATACCAGCATTATCATCATAGAGGTACCAAAATAAGAAGAGAAAAAGCAAGGGATTAAAAAACCTGTTTGAAACCTATTCCTTACTCCCCCCCCCCAAAAAAAAACATACAAGTCCAGGAAGTAAAGAGAGTCCCAGACAAGATAAACCCAAAGAGGCCCACACCAAGATATGACATAAGTAAAATTTGAAAGTCTAAACAAAAATAGAGAATCTTAAAAGTAACAAGAGATATGAAGTTAGTTACCTGCAGGGGAGCTCTCATAGGACTGTGAGCTGATTTCGCAGCAGTAACTTTGCAAGCCATAAGGGACTGGCACACATGTTAAGAGTGATAAAAAACAAGAACCTACAATCCAAATTACTTTCCTGAGCAAGGATATTATTTAGAATTGAGGGGCGGATAAAAACCTTCCCAGGAAAGAATAAGCAAAAGGGATTCATCACCACCAAACCAGTATTACAAGAAATGTAAAGAAGTAAAAAAGATGAAAAATATGAATAGTAAATGGCAATAACTACATACCTATTAGTTTACATGTAAAAGGAATAAGTGCTCTAATCCAAAGACATGAGGTGTCTGAATGAATGAAAAAACAAGAACTATGCATATGCTGATGAAAAGAGACCAACTTCATATGAAAAAACTCACACAGACTGAAAGTAGAGGGATGGAAAAAGATAATTCATGCAAATGTAAACAAAAGCTGGAGTGAAAAGACATATAAGACAAAATAGACTTTAAAACAGAAACTATAACAAGAGACAACATAGGACTGGAATTCTTACCCATAGCAGTCAGACAAGAAAAAGAAATAAAGGGCTTCCATACTGGAAAGAAAGAAGTAATCATTATTTGCAGATTACATGGTACTATATGTAGAAAACCCTAAAGACTCCACCCAAAAACTCCTAGAAATGATAAGTGAATTCAGTAAAGTAGCAGGATACAAAATTAATATTCAGAAATTGGTTATACTTTTATACACCGATAATGAACTATCCAAAAGAGAATATAAAAAACAATCTCTTTTACAGTTGCTTCAAAAATACCTAGGAATAAAATACCTGTACTCAAAAGACTATAAAACATTGAAGAAAAAAATTGAAAAATATACAAATAAAAGAAAGGGTATATCATGTTCATGAATAGGAAAAATTAACATCATTAAAATATCCTTACTAACCAAAGGAATCTATAGCTTTGATGCAATTCTTATCAAGATATCAATGGCATTCTTCACATAACTTGAATAAATCTAAAAATATATATGGAACCATAGATATTTATGGTTCCAAATACATATGGAACCATCACAAAAGATCATGAATAGTCACAGCAATCTTGAGGAAGAAGAACAAAGTTGGAGAAATCATGCTACCTGATACCAACTATACTACAAGACCATTGTAATCAAAACAGTATGGTACTGTTATAAAAACTGACATATAGATCAATGGAATAGAATAGAGAGTCCAGAAATAAACCCACACCTTTATGGTCAATTAATATCAATATTTGACAAAGAGGAAAGATCATATAATTGGGTAAATGTAGTCTATTCAATAAATGGTGCTAGGAAAATTGGACAGACATATGCAAAAGAATGAAACTGCATAACTTTATTACATCCTACAGAATAAGCTCCAAATGTATTAAACACTTAAATGTTAGATTTGAAACCCTAAAAATTCTAGAAGAAAATATAGGTGTGAAAAGACATATAAGACAAAATAGACTTTAGGTGCAAATACAAGGGAATGATAACTCTTTGACACTGTTCTTAGTAATATTTTTTGAATGTGTCTCCTCAGACATATCATTAAAGGATTAATGTCCACAATATATAAAGAACTCATGTAACTTAAGACTAAAACACAATCTGATTTAAAAATGGGCAAAGGACCTGAATAGACACTTCTCCAAAGAGGAAATATAGATGGCCGAAAGACATATAGAAAGATGCTCAACATCACTAATCAAGAGAGAAATGCACATTAAAACCACAATGAGCTATCACCTAGCACTTGTCAAAGTGACTATTATCAATAAATCAACAAACAAGTGCTGGGAAGGATGTGGTGAAAAGGGAACCCTCATGCGCCATTGGTGGGAATGCAGACTGACACAGCCCCTGTGGAAAGCAGTATGGTGCTACCTCAAAAGATTAAAAATGGAACTGCCTTATGACTCAGTGATTCCATTTCTGAGACTATATCTGGAGAAACTCAAAACACTAATTCAGAAGAATATGTGAGCCCCTGTGCTCATTGCAGCATCATTTACAATAGCCAAGACTTGGAAGCAGCCCAAATGTCCATCAGTAAATGAGTGGATTAAAAAGCTGTGGTACATTTACACAATGGAATACTACTCTGATGCAGACTTTAGCCTTCTGGAGTCTGTGTGTTGTGGATGCAGTATACAAATTTCTTGGCAGACTACTGAGTCCTGTCAAGAAAAAGGGATGGCACAGGCACTCTCTCAAGGGGAAAGTGCCCCAATGCTTGCCTGGACAGGCTTTTATTGCTTTCCAGTCACATTACATCAAAGAAGGTTCTCATTATTTCTAGATTTAGTTAAGTGATTACTTCTTACAGATAACAAAAAAAGAAAAAAGGTGCAAATACAAGGGAATGATAAAATGATTGATTTGGCTACAGTTATCCTTTGGACATCTTAGCACAGACTTTAGGGACTTGCTTCAGAGATATACATTAAAACATCTGCAGTCTTAACTCAGGATAAGGGAGTTTTAGCAAAAGCAAGTCTCATAGCAGCCTAGGTACAATGTAGGCCTGATTCCCCGTGGGAAAGTCGATCTGCACACCTGGCTCCTGTGTGCCACTCACAGTGATTGGTTTTCCAGATCAATACTGTGCTACATTTGCCACTACCATGCTGATTGGTTCCCTATACTACTCAAACATAATAAAAAAAGAAAAAAGAAAAGGAAATCTTACCCTTTGGGACAGCATGGATGAAACTGGAGAATATTATGCTAAGTGAAATAAGTCAGTTAGAGAAAGAAAAATACCATATGATTTCACTTATGTGTGAAATCTTATAAACAAAATAAACTAATGAATAAAATAGAAACAGACTCATAGATAGAAAGAATAGACTGACGACTGTCAGAGAGGGGTAGGGAGGCTGGGTGAAAAAGGTGAAAGGATTATGGAAAAAAAAAAACCCTAAACACTCATATACAGACAACAGTGTGTTGATTACAAGAAAGTGAGATAGAAGGAGGTAAGAGGGACTAAAAGGCAGATAAATGATGAGGGAAAGAAACTTGACTTAGGATAGTGAACATACAAAACATTAAACACAGAATTGTAACTCTGACACCTGTATTTAGTTTTTAAATATATTTTATTGATTATGCTACTACAGTTGTCCTATTTATTTTATCCTCTTTATCACCTCTACCTTGTACCTACCTCTCCCACCAGCCTTCCCCCACCTTAGTTCATGTTCATGAGTTGTATATATAAGTTCTTTGGATTCTCCATTTCTCATACTATTCTTAACATCCCCCTGTCTATTTGTACCTACAATTTATGCTTCTTATTCCCTGTACCCTTTCCTCCATGCTCAGCCCTCCCCACTCCCCACTGATAACCCTTCCTGTGATCTTCATTTTTGTGATTGTGTTTCTTTTCTAGTTGTTTGATTAGTTTGTGTTTGTGCTTGTTTTTTTAGGTTCAGTTGTTGATAGTTGTGAATTTGTTGTCATCTTAATGTTCATATTTTTTATCTTCTTTTTCTTTGATAAGTCCCTTTAACATTTCATATAATAAGGGCTTGGTGATAATGAACTCCTTGAACTTGACCTTATCTGAGAAACACTTTATCTGCTCTTCCATTCTAAATGAAAACTTTGCTGGATAGAGAAATCTTGGATGTGCGTCTTTGCCCTTCTTGACTGAATACTTCTTTCCAGCAGAGTTTCTTTTGAGAAATCAGCTGACAGTCTTATGGGCACTCCTTTGTAGGTAACTGTCTCCTTTTCTCTTGCTGCTTTTAAGATTCTCTCCCAGTCTTTAATCTTGGCTAATGTAATTATGATGTGCCTTGGTGTGTTCCTCCTTGGGTCCAACTTCTTTGGGACTCTCTGAGCTTCCTGGATCTGTTTCCTTTGCCAGATTGGGGAAGTTCTCCTTCATTATTTTTTCAAATAAGTTTTCAGTTTCTTGCTCTTTCTTTTTTTCTTCTGGCACACCTATGATTCAGGTGTTGGAACATTTAATGTTGTCCCAGAGGTTCCTAAGCCTCTCCTCCTTTTTTGGAATTCTTATTTCTTCATTCTGTACTGGTCAGATGTTTATTCCTTCCTTCTGCTCCAAATTATTGATTTCAGTCCTAGTTTCATTTTCTTCACTGTTGGCTCCCTGTATATTTTCCTTTTTTTACACTTTGCATAGCCTTTACTTTTTCCTCTATTTTGGGATCATACTCAGCCTTTTCTGTAAGCATCCTGATTAGCAGTGATTTGAACTCTGCATCTCATAGGTTGACTATCTCTTCATCACTTAGTTCTTATTTGGGAGTTTGATCTGTTCTTTCATTCAGGTCACATTTTTTATGTCTTGGTACACTTGTTACATAGTAAGGAACAGAGCCTTAGATATTCACCAGGGTGGGATAATCCACAATGCTGTGTTGTGACACTGTATGTGTGGAAGGAGTCAGAGAGGGAACAATGCTGCTTGCAAAGCTCTCAGCCAGCTTTCAGTCACTTCTTCCATTACCTATCAGCATATTGGACCCTCTGGTGTTAATTCCCAGGTGGGTGGGTTTGTGTACATACTAGGACTCTATGGATCTCTCTAACAAAGTCTCCTGTGAGGCTGGGAGTTTCTCCCACTGCCTCACCGCTCATAGGTTTTTCCAGCCAGAGGTTTTGAGGCTTTATTTCCCCATGCTGGAACCCTGAGTTGTACAGTCTGTCTTACTCCCCAGTTGTCCTTCCAGTTTATCTGCACACAAATGTGAGACAACCATCCACCAGCCAAGGCCTCACTCTGCCCTGGTTCTCCAGCTGCTGCCTTGCCAAAAGTCCTCTTCTCCTCAGCTGCTGGTCTCTGGCCCTTCTACCAGTCTAGATGAATGTTTCTTCTTTAACTCCTTGGTTATCAGACTTCTATACAGTGTGATTTCCTGACAGTTCTGTTTTTTTTTTTTAATTTTTTGTTGTCCTTCTTTTAGTTGTGGGAGGAGTCAAAGTGTATATACCTACACCTCCATTTTTGCCAGAAGTCTCAAAACCTGTATAATTTTATTAACCAATGACACCCCAGTAAATTTAATTAAAAGTAAAGTTGACATAGAAAAAATATGTTGTAAATATATACAATGAAATATCATGCAGCAATTAAAAAAGAATGAAATCTTGACATTTTTGACAACATAGGTAAACTAGAAGGTATTATGCTAAGTGCAATAAATCAGATAAAGACAAATGCCATGTGGTTTCATTTATATGTGGAATCTAAAAAACCAAATAAATGCCCTTGCTGAGTGCTCAGTGGTTAGAGCATCATCCCAATACACCAAGATTGTGGGTTCGTATCATGGTCAGGGTACATAGAAGAATCAACCAATTATGAAAAATTGTCTTCCAGCCAAGATGGAGGCATAGGTAGATATGCTTCACTTCCTTGCACATCCAAAAGAATGATAACAAC
Organism: Artibeus jamaicensis; assembly: GCF_021234435.1. Classification (NCBI taxonomy): domain Eukaryota; kingdom Metazoa; phylum Chordata; class Mammalia; order Chiroptera; family Phyllostomidae; genus Artibeus; species Artibeus jamaicensis. The sequence goes on from NW_026521822.1 coordinate 2,917,997, forward strand.
CAGAACTGCCAGAAAATTGAACTGTGTGGACGTCCAATGACCAAGGAGTTAAAGGAGAAACCATCATCCAGACTGGTAGGAGGGGTGGAGATGGGTGGTCAAGGCAGAGTGGACAAGCAGGAAGGTGGGGGCAAGCAGACCAGGTGGCCCCACATTATAATTGGGATAAACCAGGAGGTAAAACTGGGGAGCAAGCCGGACTGTACAATTCAGGGTTCCAGCATGAGGAAATAAAGCCTCAAAACCTCTGGCTGGAATAACCTGTGGGGGCTGAGGCAGTGGGAGAAACTCCCAGCCTCACAGGAAACTTAGTTAGAGAGACCCACAGGATCCTAGTATGTACACGAACACACCCACCTGGGAATCAGCACCAGAGGGAGCAATTTGCTTGTGGATAGTGGGGGAAGTGACTGAAATCCAGCCAAGCATGGAACAAACAGCATTGTTCCTTCTCTCACCTCTCCCTGACGTCCAGTGTCACAATACAGTGAGGTGGGTTGCCCTGCCCTGGCAAATACATAAGGCTCCTTCCCTTAAAACATAACAGGTGTGCCCAGACAAAGAAATATGGCCCAAATGAAAGGATAGATCAAAACTCCAGAAAAGAACTAAGCAATGAGGAAACAGCCAACCTATCAGATGCAGAGTTCAAAACTGTAAATTAAGATGTTCACAAGAAGTGGCTGAATATGGTTGCAAATAAAGGAAGAAGTTAAAGCTATACAAAGTGAAATAAAGATAAATATACAGGGAACCAACAGTGAAGAGAATAAAACCAGGACCAAAATCAACAATTTGGAGCAGAAGGAAGGAATAAACATTCAACCAGTACAGAATGAAGAATAAAAATTTAAAAAAAAACAAAACAAAACAAAAAAAAAAACGAGGAGAGGTTTAGGAACCTCTGGGACAACACTAAATGTTCCAACATCCGAATCATAGGTGTGCCAGAAGAAAAAAAGAAAGAGCAAGAAACTGAAAACTTATTTGAAAAAATAATGAAGGAGAACTTCCCCAATCTGGCAAAGGAAACAGATCCAGGAAGCTCAGAGAGTCCCAAAGAAGTTGGACCCAAGGAGGAACACACCAAGGCACATCATAATTACATTAGCCAAGATTAAAGACTGGGAGAGAATCTTAAAAGCAGCAAGAGAAAAGGAGACAGTTACCTACAAAGGAGTTCCCATAAGACTGTCAGCTGATTTCTCAAAAGAAACTCTGCTGGAAAGAAGTATTCAGTCAAGAAGGGCAAAGACGCACATCCAAGATTTCTCTATCCAGCAAAGTTTTCATTTAGAATGGAAGAGCAGATAAAGTGTTTCTCAGATAAGGTCAAGTTCAAGGAGTTCATTATCACCAAGCCCTTATTATATGAAATGTTAAAGGGACTTATCAAAGAAAAAGAAGATAAAAAATATGAACATTAAGATGACAACAAATTCACAACTATCAACAACTGAACCTAAAAAAACAAGCATAAACACAAACTAATCAAACAAATAGAAGAGAAACACAATCACAGAAATGAAGATCACATGGAGGGTTATCATTGTGGAGGGGGTGGCAGTAGAATGAGGGAAAAATTTCAGGGATTAAGAAGCATAAATTGTAGGTACAAACAGACAGGGAGAGGTTAAGAATAGTATAGGAAATGGAGAAGCGAAAGAACTTATATGTGAGACCCATGGCCATGAACTAAGGGGACAAATGCTGGTGGGATGGGGGTGCAGAGCAGAGGGGGATAAAGGGGAAAAATAAAACAACTGTAATAGCCTAATCAATAAAATATACTTAAAAGAAGAATCACCAGTGAATGCATAAATAAGTGGAACAACAAATCAATCTCTCTCCTCCCTTTCCTCTCTCTCTCTAAAGTAAAATCAATTAAAAAATTGAAAATCAAAATATACAGAACAGAAACAAACTCATAGATACAGGGAACGTGTTGATGGTTGCCACATGGAAGGTAGGTTGGGGAATGCATGAAAAGGGGGGAGAGATTAAGATGTTAAATTGCTAGTTATAAAATAATCACAGGAGCCCTGGCTGGTGTAGCTCAGTGGATTGTATGCAGGCCTGTGAACCAGACAACCATGGTTTGATTCCCAGTCAGGGCACATCCTGGGTTGCGGCCAGTACCCAGCAGGGGATGCACATGAGGCAACCATACATTGATATTTCTCTCCCTGTTTCCTTCCCTTCCCCTCTAAAGATAAATAAATAGAATCTTTAAAAATTAAAAAAAAAGTTACAGGAATGTCAAATCCAGCATAGGGAATATAGTCAATAATATTGTAAGAACTATGTATGGTGTCAGATGGGTACTAGACTTATTGGAGTGACCACTTTGTAAGTTATATAAATATCTAATCACTATGTTGTACACTGAAACGAAAATAATATTGTATACCAACTATAATTAAAAAGTGAAAAAACATTTTTAAAAGATAGCTCCTTCCTAGACTCCATCCAGGATAGTGCCCAAGTTACACTGTTTACAATTTATGGGGGCAGGGGGGAGAAATTAACTCATAAAATGGTAATTTGTAGAAAATGTGGTGTTAAAAAAGAAAACATTTACTTACATAAAAACCGTGTGACATTATTATAATTTATTTGATTCTTTCTGAGGTGATTTTTAGATTTTTGGCTAAATGGAAGCACTCCTACTCCACAGAACTTCCTGAATTACTGCTAGAATCTTAAAAAATGTGTCTCTTTGTTGCCAGTTCTCCCCACATCATCCAGATTACACACTGCCACCACGCAAATATCAGTAAAGACATTTTACTACTCTACCACTGCTCAAAAGCATCCCGGCTCCGTCTTGGGCAAGCACAGCCCACTTGGCCTGGTTGGTCAGAGCTACTTGTCTCATGGCATCCATCGTTCTGACCATCCTTTCCCACCACTGCTCCCTAAACACAGCCCCCAGGGCTCTCCCACACACTTAGCATCCCTTGCATACTAAAGATCTCACATTGTGTCACTGCTCAGTTCTGTAAAATTAATTTCAAAATGACCTCTTTCTCTTTTTAATTATTTTTCAATTACAGTTGGTATACAATATTATATTAGGTTCTGGTGTACAACTTCTTAGTGATTAGATATTTACATATCTCACAAACTGATCACCCCAATAAGTCTGTATCCATTTGATACCATATATAGTTATTACAGTATTATGACTATATTCTCTATGCTGTAGTTTACAACTCCATAACTATTTATATGGCTGGCAGTTTGTACTTCTTTATTGCTTCACCTTATTCACCCATCATCCCCAACAACTCTTCTGGTGACTATCCATTTGCTCTTTGTATCTATTAGTTTGTTTCTGTTTTATCTTTTCTTTTTTAAACTTTTTTTATTGATTATGCCATTACATTTGTTCTATTCCCCCCCTACATTCCCTTCCACCCTGCATACCCCTCCCCCACCATTTCCCCCTTTAGTTTATGAACACGTGTCTCAAATTCTTTAGATTCTGTATTTCCCCTACTATTCTTACCCTCCCCCCATCTATTTTCTATCTACTGTCTATGCTACTTATTTTCTGTACCTTCTCCCCCCTTCTCCTCCTCCCACTCCCCTGTTGCTAATCCTCCATGTGATCTTCATTTCTATGGTTCTGCTCCTGATCTAGCTGTCCTCTTAGTTTGCTTTCGTTTTAGGTGTGGTTGTTAATAACTGTGAGTTTGCTGTCCTTTCACTGTTCATACTTTTTATCTTCTTTTTCTTAGGTAAGTCCCTTTTACATTTCATATAATAAGGGCTTGGTGATGATGAACTCCTTGAATTTGTTCTTATCTGAGAAGCACTTTATCTGTCCTTCCATTCTAAATGAAAGCTTTGTTGGATAGAGCAATCTTGGTTGTAGGTCTTTGGATTTCATGACTTGGAATACTTTTTTCCAGCCCCTTCTTGCCTGTAAGGTATCTTTTGAGAAATCAGCTGACAGTCTGATGGGAATTCCTTTGTAGGTGACTGTCCCCTTATCTCTTGCTGCTTCTAGGATTCTCTCCTTTATTTTAATCTTGGCTTGCAATGATGATGTGCCTTGGTGTGTTTCTTCTTGGGTCCAACTTCTTTGGGACTCTGAGCTTCCTGGATTTCCTGGAAGTCTATTGTCTTTGCCAGAATGGGGAAGTTCTCTTTTATTATTTGTTCAAATAAGGTTTCCACTCGTGACTGTTCCTCTTCCCCTTCTGGTACTCCTATAATTTGAATGTTGGAGCGTTTAAAGATGTCTTGGAGGTTCCTAAGCCTCTCCTCATTTTTGTTTAAATTCTTGTTTCTTCATATTTTTCTGTTTGTTCATTTTTTTCTTCCTTGTGGTCTGCTCCCTTGATTTGAGTCCCAGTTTCCTTTCCATTACTATTGGTTTCTTGTGCTATTTCTTCGTTGCTTAGATTTATCAGCTCTGGGGCTCTGAGTTGTTCTTGAGCCATGTTTTGATCTGTTCATGTCTGTTATGTATGAGGAGTGGAGCCTTAGTTGTTCACCAGGTTGGGGCCACCCAGGTTGCTATTTTGTGACATTGTATGTGGGGGTGGAGTCAGAGAGGGAGCAATGGTGGTCCTCTCTGCTTGCCTGGTCCGCCTCGCCGCTTGCCCCTGCCTGTTTATCTGAGCGCAAATGTGGGAGCGCACTGCCCTGCGCTGGGGGCCACGCCATCTGTCTCAGTGCTTGACTCTTCACTGGTTTATCTGCACACAAATGCGTGACCTCAGACAGCCAGCCTTGTCCGCCTGTAGCTACCGCGTACCTGGGATTCAAGCCCTCAGCTGCCTGCACATCGCCTGGGTCTCGGTCGGGGGATCTTTTTTGCCCAACCTGCTCCGCTGCTGGCTTCGCCCCTCTCACCAGTTTAGCTGAGTGGTTCATTATTTTTGGACTCTGTATTATTTGATTTTCTGTGGTTTGATTGCGTTTATTGTTGTTAAAACTTTGTTATTTTTAGATTTGGTTGTGCGAGGAAGCAAAGTGTTTCCACCTACACCTCCATCTTGGTGGAAGTCAGGTTCTTAAATTTTCATAGGAAACACTTGATCTGAATTTAGGTCTCATAAAGTTTAAAATTGGAAAATTAGATTTACATGCCCAAGTTGTTCTAACATACTAAAAAGTCTGCCAGTAACTGAAACCAGTATTGGTTTTTAAATTTAAACTTAAATTATTAAAAATAAAATAACCTTAAAATTTTTGCTCCCTCAGTCTCACTAGCTGCATTTGCCGTGTTCAGTAGCACCATGTGACTAGTGCAGCTGTGTAGTACTGGGCAGCCATCGAAAGTGGGCTTGCCTACAGGCATCCATCCCACTGGCTTTGTTTGGGAAGGTTTTCTCTGTGTGTAACCTTAGCTAGATGACAAAACCCATGAGGGCAGAACTGAATCTCTCTCACTGCTCCTTTCCCATTGCCTACATGGAGACAGACATATACTAGGCTCTCAATAAGTACTTTATGGATAAATGGAAGAAAGAGTAAATGAATAAATAATCTTATTCTTCCTATTAGGTTATTAACTATTACAGCATATGTTTTATTCTTCTTAGTATTTTCTTATTGTGCTAATATAAGGCCTTTCCCACAAGAAATAGCCCACAAGCATTCTTCCTCATTTAGATGTATTCAGGATGCTATGGTCACATAATTTTCATTTCATATTACTTTACACTCACACATACCAGGAGTATAGTATATCATACATAAAATTAGCTTTTTCGGTTTAACTCTTTAAAATTCCTTTTAGAGTTAAAACCAACTAATTCAACCATGAGATGTTTTAGGACCACACTACAAAGTGAACACAAAAATATTCTTCCTTCTTACGCAGTGCTCTCAGCATGGCGGAGTCACTCTGTTCTCCCTCTGGCCACGATACAACAAGGTGAGGTCAATGAAGCTGAGACTGGGGCAGATACAGAGTCCCTGACCTTTATCATGGAACGTGAGCACTGAGGCTCATGTCTACATCTAAGAATGTTGTTCTGAAGATGCCTGAGGAGTTCTGGGGTTATAGATCTAAGAGTTTATAATCCCTCCCAAAAGCTTTCACTTTCTCATTGCATACCCCAAGAAAACGAGTTCAGCTTATTCTCTCACTCTCTCTCACCATTACTGTGGAATTAATGTGATTTTTTTGGCTCACTTCCCATTTGCCTCACCCTGAAAGTCCTCCATATGCCACTGGCTACTGGGTAAGCCTTGTACTCAGTGTATTTCCTGCCACTTACCCTAATTAAGTCCTTGTGGTAGATGTCAAGATGTCAGTTGAAATCCTCCTATGAGACATTTCATTTGTCGCTGCTCTAGTGCAGTGGCTTCTCTCTACAGTTCCGTTTATCCAGCAGTTCCTGACACTAGAATAGGAGAGAGAAGGAAGATCTGCTCAGAGGAAACAGCACAGTACAGGAACACTTGACCTGGATTTGTTATGCTTCCAGGTCAATATCTTTGGGGGCAGCAGTTTGCTCACTTTTCTTCTTTGTTTCTTGACTTTTTGTTATTTCTAAAATGTATTGAGAGCTATTAAAATTTTATGTTGAAAAAATTAAAATTACAATATATCCAAGGTAGCAATCATAAATGAAACCTCACTTTAAGCCCAAAATGTTGCATCTGGATTGGAATTTCTTGTCCCATTTCCTCCCTTGAATGTTTTTTCTTGTTACATGATTTTCGATTGATGTACTTTTTAGTGGTTCCTAGAATTCCTAAGACAATAAACATTTTACCAAAACCAGTTACATAACTAAATGAATACTTACATTAAGGGAATTATGGTAGTGGAATGGATGTGGATTCAGAAGTAAATTTTATCATTAGATGAAGGATAGTGTTAATATTAGATGGACTTTCTGTATGGCAAGGTTAAGTAACCTAATTAGTCAGGACTCTAGGGTAGAAATAACAGAAACCCAACTCAAACTACTTAAGCAAAATGGCTATGTATTGCCTTATGTAACTGTGATATTTATGAATATGTAACTGCATATATTTATGATATTCAGGCAGGCCAGGCAGGCCAAGTACTGAAACAAGGTTGTTGGAACTCTTATGTTCATGATCTTCATTTCTTAGGTTGGCTTTTCTTTGAATTAAAAATTTTTTTTACTCTCTCATGTTGCAGCTGACTCCCTTTAACAGCTGGGGAGAAGTGGTTATTGGCTGTTCTAAATCATATGCTCATGGCTTAGAAATCCTAATGGGAAGAGAATATATTTTTCTAGTATGAAAATAAATTGGTCTCTCAGGAAAATTCTCATTGGTCCTGATTTTGCCATACGCCCTCCTCTGCAATAATATTTTCTCATGAGAGCAGTGTACAACAATTAGCTGGAGTGGATCCCATATGCTAATCTGTGGTGGCAGGTGGGAGGTGGAGTGGAGAGGTGCTTACTTACTAGAAACAAAGTGTGCGGGGGCGGAATATACCCCAATGGCTGCACTGACGGATGGCTTGGAAGAATATTTCACCAAATTTTCTTTTTAAATGTTATTTACTACACTTCTGGCCAAGATGGAGGTATAGGTAGACACACTGTGCCTCCTCACACAACCAAAAGGAGGACAACAACAACTGAAAAACAAAAAACAACCAGAACTGTATAGAAGTCCAACAACCAAGGAGTTAAAGAAGACACATCCATCCAGATGGGTAGGAGGAACAGAACAGGCAGCCCATGGAGAGGAAGCATGGCAAAGTGGTGGTGGAGGACTGCAGTGAGCAAGGCAGTGGCTGGAGGACCCAGCAAAGTGGTGGATTGTATGCAGTGGGGCAGGCAAGGCTGCAGCTGCCAGACCGGCTAGGCAGCAGCTGGTGAAGCACGTGGTCGCATATTCACGTGTGGATAAACCTGGAGGAACACTTGGGGAGTGAGACGGACCTCACAACCAGGCTCTTCCTGTCATATGCAACAGGCACCACAAGACAAAAAAAATGGCTCAAGCAGTAGAACAGGTCAAGCTCCAGAAAAAATGCAACTAAGCGATGAAGATATAGCCAACCTATCAGATGCACAATTCAAAACACTGGTGAGCAGGATGCTCACAGAATTGGTTGAATTTGGTCACAAATTAGATGAAAAAATGAAGGCTATGCTCGGTGAAATGAAGGAAAATGTACAGGCAACCAACAATGACAGGAAAGAAACCAGGACTCAAATCAATGGTGTGGACCAGAAGGGAGAAAGAAACATTCAACCAGAACAGAATGAAGAAACAAGAATTCATAAAAATGAGGAGAGGCTTAGGAACCTCCAGGACATCTTTCAACATTCCAACATTCGAATCATAGTAGTACCAGAAAGACAAGAGGAAGAGCAAGAAATTGAAAACTTATTTGAACAAATAATGAAGGAGAACTTCCCCAATCTGGCAAAGGCAATAGACTTCCAGGAAATCCAGGAAGCTCAGAGAGTCCCAAAGAAGTTGGACCCAAGCAGGAACACACCAAGGCACATCATAATTACATTAGCCAAGATTAAAGATGAGGAGAGAATCTTAAAAGCAGCAAGAGAAAAGGAGACAGTTACCTACAAAGGAGTTCCCATAGGACTGTCAGCTGATTTCTCAAAATTAACCTTGCAGGCAAGAAGGGACTGGAAAGAAGCATTCAAAGTCATGAAAGGCAAGGACCTACATCCAAGATTACTCCATCCAGCAAAGCTTTCATTTAGAATGGAAGGGCAGATAAAGTGCCTCCCAGATAAGGTCAAATTCAAGGAGTTTATCATCACTAAGCCCTTATTATATGAAATGTTAAAGGGACTATTGAAGAAAAGGAAGATCAAAAATATGAACAGTAAAATGAGAACAAATTCACAACTACCAACAACTGAACCTAGAAAACAAAAACAAGCACAAACACAAAGTAAGCACACAACTAGAACAGGAACAGAACCACGGGAATGGGGATCACATGGAGGGTTATCATTGGGGAGGGGATGGGGGGAGAATGAGGGAAAAGGTATAGGGAATAAGAAGCATAAATTGTAGGTACAAATAGACAGGGGTAGGTTAAGAATAGAATAGGGAATGAAGAAGCCAAAGAACTTATATGCATGACCCATGGACATGAATTAAGGGTGGGGAGAATGTGAGTGGGAGAGGGCATGCAGGGTGGAGAGGAATAAAGGAGAGATAAAAAGTGGGACAACTGTAATAGCATAATCAATAAAATATACTTTAAAAAACAAATTTCCTCAACTATCTTTAAAATGTCTTTTATCGTTTTTTTAAAATCCAGGATCTCAGGATAAGTCACTTTGCATTTAGTTCTATGCCTTGTTAATGTTGATAAAGATTATTATAATAGAATACAAACTGCATTAAAGTAGGTATTTTAATATTTGTTCACTACATAGCAAAAAGTATACACTTAGTAAATATTTTTACATTTTTATTTATTTAAATATATTTTATTGATTATGCTGTTACAGTTGTCCCACTTTTTATCTCTCCTTTACTCTTCTCCACCCTGCATGCCCTCTCCCACTCACATTCTCCCCACCCTTAATTCATGTCCATGGGTCATGCATATAAGTTCTTTGGCTTCTTCATTCCCTATTCTATTCTTAACCTACCCCTGTCTATTTGTACCTACAATTTATGCTTCTTATTCCCTATACCTTTTCCCTCATTCTCCCCCCATCCCCTCCCCAATGATAACCCTCCATGTGATCCCCATTCCCGTGGTTCTGTTCCTGTTCTAGTTGTGTGCTTACTTTGTGTTTGTGCTTGTTTTTGTTTTCTAGGTTCAGTTGTTGGTAGTTGTGAATTTATTGTCATTTTACTGTTCATATTTTTGATCTTCCTTTTCTTCAATAGTCCCTTTAACATTTCATATAATAAGGGCTTAGTGATGATAAACTCCTTGAATTTGACCTTATCTGGGAGGCACTTTATCTGCCCTTCCATTCTAAATGAAAGCTTTGCTGGATGGAGTAATCTTGGATGTAGGTCCTTGCCTTTCATGACTTTGAATGCTTCTTTCCAGTCCCTTCTTGCCTGCAAGGTTAATTTTGAGAAATCAGCTGACAGTCCTATGGGAACTCCTTTGTAGGTAACTGTCTCCTTTTCTCTTGCTGCTTTTAAGATTCTCTCCTCATCTTTAATCTTGGCTAATGTAATTATGATGTGCCTTGGTGTGTTCCTGCTTGGGTCCAACTTCTTTGGGACTCTCTGAGCTTCCTGGATTTCCTGGAAGTCTATTGCCTTTGCCAGATTGGGGAAGTTCTCCTTCATTATTTGTTCAAATAAGTTTTCAATTTCTTGCTCTTCCTCTTGTCTTTCTGGTACTACTATGATTCGAATGTTGGAATGTTGAAAGATGTCCTGGAGGTTCCTAAGCCTCTCCTCATTTTTATGAATTCTTGTTTCTTCATTCTGTTCTGGTTGAATGTTTCTTTCTCCCTTCTGGTCCACACCATTGATTTGAGTCCTGGTTTCTTTCCTGTCATTGTTGGTTGCCTGTACATTTTCCTTCATTTCACCGAGCATAGCCTTCATTTTTTCATCTAATTTGTGACCAAATTCAACCAATTCTGTGAGCATCCTGCTCACCAGTGTTTTGAATTGTGCATCTGATAGGTTGGCTATATCTTCATCGCTTAGTTGCATTTTTTCTGGAGCTTGACCTGTTCTACTGCTTGAGCCATTTTTTTTTGTCTTGTGGTGCCTGTTGCATATGACAGGAAGAGCCTGGTTGTGAGGTCCGTCTCACTCCCCAAGTGTTCCTCCAGGTTTATCCACACGTGAATATGCGACCACGTGCTTCACCAGCTGCTGCCTAGCCGGTCTGGCAGCTGCAGCCTTGCCTGCCCCACTGCATACAATCCACCACTTTGCTGGGTCCTCCAGCCACTGCCTTGCTCACTGCAGTCCTCCACCACCACTTTGCCATGCTTCCTCTCCATGGGCTGCCTGTTCTGTTCCTCCTACCCATCTGGATGGATGTGTCTTCTTTAACTCCTTGGTTGTTGGACTTCTATACAGTTCTGGTTGTTTTTTGTTTTTCAGTTGTTGTTGTCCTCCTTTTGGTTGTGTGAGGAGGCACAGTGTGTCTACCTACGCCTCCATCTTCGCAGGAAGTCCCCAAAAGAGAATAATTTTACATAATCTGTAGTGTTTTCATTCATTAAAAGAGATTTCATTACTTATTCATTTATCAATCATTAATTGTATTGAAATCTAGTATATGCCAAGTCTCCAATGTTTAATGGTAGACTAGGCAGACATAATCACTGCTAGACTGGCCCTAACAGTCTAGTGGGGTCCTCTCCCACTAGACTGCAAGTAAACATAACCACCAGTTGCCTTTTGCAACACCTAAAGATATCCTGTATCTAGGCAACAAATATCAGTGACTGCCAAAACAGTAGGTAACAGGTTGACTGGGAGATTCAGCAAGGATGGGATAAATGGTCAGGTAAACAGCACTTGAACCATAAGATCAATCTTATTGTCACAAGAAGGGGCAAAATTCCTGCTGTGGAGTGGCACAATAGGAAGCACACATCACCACCTATAAAGAATTTTGGCCCCAAAAAATCGTTTGAATCTGATCAAGCTTCTAGATCTACCGACTAGGTTACAAGAAATACAGAAGATACAGAAACTTGTTAAAATCTCAAGGAGGCAATCAATCAAATTCAGCACATAGGAAATTCTATAGGACAAATGACTCACTTTCATCAACAAATGTCATTAAAAAAATAGGAGGAAAATGTATTTTAGATGAAAAGAGACTTAAGGAGACATATCACCCAAGGCTATGTGGACCTTGTTTGTATCCTGTTTTAAACAAACCAATTGTAAAAAGACAGTTTGAGACAATCAGGGAAAGTGGACATAAACTGCTTAGTATAATGTGAAGACATTTTTTGGAACTATATAGAGAATTTGATTTTTCTCTTAGAGTCATCAGCTAGGGAGACTTTCCCTTCTGAAAGAAGGCAGGTTTACCCAAAAGATAAATTCACTTTAAAATCTTTATACTAAAACTTGTCTGAATTGTAAAATAAATCAGTTGAAAGTTTCGGTGAATTCTTTGGCTCTGAGAGCTTCTATCTATGACTCCTGGAACACTGTGTTCTCTGACTGTTAAGCCATGTCCATTTGTTTCTGGTCCAGCCTTTCAGAAGACTTTGTAGCTCTGTTTTCCACAACTGAGTTTAATTGGAGGGTTAGTTATCTAAGTAAGAAAAACATGTAAGCTAAGCTGAGTTTGGGATTGATGCCTGCAATCCTTGTTCCACCTAAATAGACAAGAAAGTCTTTGAGTCTTTGTTCATTATATTTTTACATAAGCAGATGTTGCATATAGCAGGGAGAAGAAACCAGGGAGAGGAGCCTGTAACTAGGTCGTGTTTAACTAGGATGAGGACAAAGCTCCTTTATCTTTTTGCAATAACTTAGCCTAGGAAGACCCGAGGCCTGAGCTGTGAGGTCCTCCTTTCAGTTCCAAGCAGACATTTGAGCTAAACAGGAAGGAATGAGGGTTCATTTGCTTGGCCTCAGCCTTCAGTCCTGATTTCTGATTAACATGTGCTTCTCAGATGGAATTCATAAGCACCCTGAATAGTTTATCATTCTTCTCATTCCATAAATTCTTTAGTTAGGTATTTTCAAAAGTTTCTTTATTTTAAATTCACTTAATCCAGGCTACTAGACAGCTTTCATTGGTTTATGGTTTCTATGGCAACCAACAGAGGGATCTATTCAAGCTCATCAACAAAAAAACATTAATGAAAGTGATGTAGCATCACTCAGAATAGCCGTTCCTTTTCTATAGCAGATTTAGATTCCCATGCCTCTGAAGTCTCTGAAAGAGTCCTTTCCTGTACATCAAAAGTGCTGCATATTTCATTTTCCCCATACTCCTGTGTCTCAGTAAATCATCATTTTACTACAGGGTACTGTAGGTACTGACTTGGACTCCTCATCAAGAAAATGAGAATATATTGAAAGTCCTATTTATTTCATATGATTGGTTCAAGGATAAGATGGTGGTGTGGCCCTGACTGGTGTGGCTCGGTGGGTTGGGTGTTGTCCCAGAAAGTGAAAGGTCCCCAGTATGAGTCCAGGTCAGGCTACATGACTGGGTTTTGGGCATGCTCCTTGGATGTGTGTGAGAGGCAACCAATCAATGTTTCTCTCACACACTGATGTTTTTCTGCCTCTCTTTCCCCTCCCTTCCTCTCTCTCTAACAATAAATAACAAAACAGACAAAATCTTAAAAAAAAAACAGAGGGTGGTGGAAGATACTTGGAATGCTGTAAAGTAGCACATGGCATGGGGGTACACAAATGCCTGGTGAGACCAGGCAGGTAGTGTGAATGAGACTAGGAGATCAGATGTAAGAAAAGTATCAGTAGCATCACAATGGACATGGGAACTGATGGTATGAGACATTATCCAGCTTGTGGACTATGGAAATGGGGGGCCTAGGCCAACATGAAGGCAGAGATTGCCACTTAATTTTAGCCAATTGTTGCTTTTGGGGAATATGAAGCCTGAGTTATCAATTCTGATTTCATCATTTTTAAAGAAGAACCAGAAATCCAGATCTTTAAAAAATTTATGTTTCAATTTTGGCAATGAATTTATATTAAACATACACATGCATAGGTGTATACACACTGAGTGGGGTAAACACGTGCCTGTTGTCTAGATGAAACCTGAGGCCACTGGCTTGACTTCTTGCTACAGGACATTCATAGAGTCATATGTAAGTCTGCGGGGGACCAGATACTGACCTCTATTTTTTAAAAATCTTGTCGCAGAAAGCAGATTACACTTGGATTTGTACGTAAGTTGTTAAATATTTATTGAGAACCACTGCAGAATGCCAAGAGGTGAAATGTACAAGAAGGAGATGTTGCTTTAATGTTGAGAGTAATTTACTGAGAGTCAGATGTGCTGAGTCAGACATACCAACAATGCAATACATGAACCTTGGTAAGATTCCAGACTGGCAGGGAGAAACCAGAAAAATTATTTTCAGGTCAACTGAAGAATTTTAAGTAGAGGCTTTTAGATAATACTATCAATCAAAGTTAATTTCTTAGATGTGTGTGATAATAAATATTGCTGGGTTATATAGAACATTTTTATTTTTAGGAGATGCTGAAGTATTTGGATGAAGTGTCAGGATCTGTACAACTTTGTTACGGTGATTTAGCCAAAAAAGAGAGTGTGTGTATATATGTTAGGAAAGAGAGAAAAGCCAAATTTAGCAGCACAAGTGGCTATTCTAGGTGAAGAGTATTCATTATACTTTATTTTCAACTTTTTTGTAGTTCTGATTTTTTTAAAGTAAAAAATATGAGGTAAGTTGTAAGCTTCCTGCCAGGGGAATCATTGAAGTTGTTTCATTCAAATGGCTTTGGTGTGGAGTGTTGATGCAATGGCTGGCAACTGGGTCTTGATAGATTATGGTACTTTCAAATGCAAGGATCTGCTTTGCACAGGACCAAAAAATACAAATCTAGGATACTTTTGATTGCTCAATTCCTCAAGCCATCTATTTTTGTCTTTACTTAAATGGGATCGTTTATATAAGCCAACTATCAGAGTTCTGGACACATGACAAGCATACATCAAATGTTATTTTCCTTTTCATTTTGTTTTTACCTTATGGTCATTCTTTGGAAAAGTATTGCATATCAAGGTATGAACACCTCGTAAACAACAACAACAACAATGACAACACAACAACATTACTAGGAGCTCACTGCTTTCATCCCTGCACTGTACCATCAGCTGCGAGGCTGGGGAGCCAGGGCTGCAAACAACAGGCCAGGGGGCTGGCCAGAGCAGAGGGGTGACCTCAACAGGACAGAGTCTCAGGCAGCTCTGTGCTTCCCAGCTGCAGTAAACACAGGAACGATGATTGGAGCGAAATGGGTGCCTCCTGTTTTTGCTTCCAGCTCCTCCACCTACCAATTCCCCACCTGCAGAAGGGGTGCTTGGCTTGATCCTCTGGGATCCTTGCCCAACCACCAGGCCTTCTACTGGGCTTGACTCTGCCTGGCAGGGCCTCATAGAACTCAGGGCAGAATTTCCAAGCACGAGCCTGGTGGGGTGGGGTGGGGGTGGAAGCAGTTTCCAGCTTTTGCAGGATGACCCTGGACTCCACATGGGGCCTTTTAGGGACCCATATGGAGGTGCCCCTTGGCAGCCAGTCTCCTCTGCTTCTTGTGATCTCTGGCTCTTGTAGGGGGCTGGCGTATGGGCTGTGCATGCACTACCTGCCTGCCCTGGGGTCTTTCTGTGCACTGCGGGCCTTCTCAGAGTCTGGGCCCTGGGACTGCAGGCCACCCCAATCAGGCTTTCACTGAAGAGGGACCCAAAGCTGGAGTGGAGAAAATTGGAAAGCAGCTGTGTTCTCCCTGAAGTCTTTCCCTGGGTCTTTCTTGCAAGGGAGAGGGCAGTTTAGTGCTCCAGGCCCACCTAGAAATTTCCCAGCATTGGCAATAATGTGAACACCTGGATCAAACCTTACCTGAACCTGCAATGTAAGTCCATATTTATTATGACAATGCAGATAATGATACATGACATTATGTAGCCCTTGCCACTGGCCAGACCATGTGACATATATTAACCTATTTAAGTCTTCCCACAACTGTCTGATAGTTACTATCATTATCCTTATTCCACAGATATGGAATTTGTGTCACAGAAATGTAAAGCAATCTACCTCAGGCCACACAGTTGGGGTGGGGAGAGCCTGTATAAGATTCTACCTCATCCTGTGTGAGATTCTACCTCCTGCTTCTGTCATTCACACCCAAAGAAGCTCTGACTGATTCCAGAGCTTGCACAACAGGAGAGAGGAAGTTAGAGTCATTGCTACCTTGCCTAGAACCTTTAGTGGCTCCCCAAGGCCCTGCATGGTGCAGCCCTGCTGTCATCTCCCACCTCATATCCCACTGCTACCCCACATCACTTGCTCCAACCCTATGGGGCTCCTCTCTATTTCTCCAACTCATCAAACTTATTCCTGCCTCAGGGGCTTTGCTTCTTCTCTTCCCTCTTTAAAAATCCCCTTCCTCAACCTCTCATGGTTAACCTCACCAATGTGCTCAGTGGAGTGGTCCTTGGCCACCTTCCTCCCAATTCCAGTCCAAGCCAGTAGAGCCCAGATGTTAAGAATGTATGCCCAGGAGGCAGTTAGCCTGGGTTCAAATCCAGTTCCATCTCACTCTTTTTGTATGATCTTGGGCCATTACTTTGGTTCCTTTGCAACTCAGTTTCCTCATCTGTAAAATGGAATAATAGTGGTATCTGCCTCATAGGTTTGGGTGAGTAATAAAGGAAGAGGTGAGTGTAGGGGGAGGCTCTCCCCGAGCACACCCTCCTGAAGATGCACCTCACTGCCAGTGTGCAGACCTCTAGAGCCAAGTGGTGGTCATGAGTCAGCTTGGAAATGTGGGATGGGATGTGCACACTACTGAATGGCAGGCCTTTCAGGCATGAGACAGATCCAGGGGAAGGAAGGAGCCAGTAGTGGAAGGGGAGTAGAGATGACTCTAGCCTCTCACCTCTGGTACAAAACACTGAGGATTCCAAGACTTTCAGGGTTAAACCTGGCCCTCCTTGTCATTATCAACCAAGCTTGGTGTCAGAAGAAACTTGCTGGGCACTCCATGGTGGGCCATGGTATTCTCCAATTGAGCATAAACAATCTCACAAAACACCAGCATCAGATAAGGCCAGTGTGACTATGACGGAGCAAGAGAAAAACAAGACCTCTCCATACTCATATCTTAGCACAGACCAAAACAAGAATGTTACCAAACCACAATGACCAGTGTCCTATCCTGGCTAATGCAAATGATTACTACTTTTTTTTTCATCCCTGCCTGAGGATACATTTATTGATTTGAGAGAAAGAAGAAGGGAGAGAGAGAAACATCGATGTGAGAGAAAAACATCAGTGTGAGAGAGAAACATCCACACAGCAATCAGTTGCCTCCTGAATGTGCCCTGACCAAGAACCAAACCTGCAACCTGGGTAGTCCTGACCTGGACTCGGACCCCTGACATTTTAGCACATGGGACAATGCTTCAAATAACCAAATCACACTGATCAGGGCATGACTACTACTTCTTTACCGATCACAGAGTTGGTCCTACTTTAAGGGAGGACTACCCCACTTCCTGACAGCATCCACTTAATCCTAAGCAAAATCATGCCTTCTTGAACCTCCCCCAAAATCACCTATCATAAGCCCAATCTTCCAATACCTGTCCTTTTAACACCTTCTAATTGAGATGTCCCTCAGTTCTGCATGAGGTATGGCCTCTCCCTCAGGGCAATGAGTTACTCCACCCAACTCACTGGGACTGGTTACAATGAATCTTTTCCTCCCAAATTCTTCTTTCTTGGCTATGTGCTTAGCAGAAGCAGAGTGACCAATGGGAAAAGTATTGCAGCAAACTGGGATAAAGATATTAATGGCTCAGAATAGGATGGAGCAGTGGGGGTGCTTGGGAGAGATCGAATTTGGAGATTATATATATATATATATATATATATAATTTTAAAGATTTTATTTGTTTTTAGAGAGAAGGGAAGGGAGGGAGAAAGAGAGGGAAACATCACTGTGTGGTTGTCTCTTGTACACTCCCTCCTGGGGACCTGACCTGCAACCCAAATGTGTACCATGTCTGGGAATTGAATTGGTGACCCTTTGGTTTGCAAGCTGGCATTCAATCCACTGAGCAACACCAGCCAGGGCTGGATATATTTTAAGGAAAAAAAGAAAGAATTTGTTGATGGATTAGATGTGGGATTTGAGAAAAAATATGAGATTAGTGTGACAGTGAGATGTAGTGCTGAACAACTGGACCAGGAAGAGCCAGTAACAGAGATAGAGAAGACAGTGCAGCAGGTTTGACAGGGAGGTGGGGACTAATTCCACTTTGGACATGCAACCTTTGAGATGTCTTTTAGACATGTACATGAAGACATCAAGCCAGCAGATAAATCTGATTCTGGGGTTAAGGGGAGAAATATATGGGCTGGAGATGTAAATTTTGGAGTCTGCAGCATTTATATGAGGTCTGTCCAGAAGATATCCAGCCATGTAATATAAAAAATAGAGATGTTTATCGAAGAAGATACAAGATACAAGAAATATTGTACATAGGACAATGGCTCCTCAGTCCTCTTCAAATAGGCACCTTGGGACTCATACACTTCTCCCAGTTGCTATCAGCCCCTTCATATTATTTTGAATACCATTGATGGTCTGAAATCTCTTCCCTTTCAAATGTGATTTTAGTTTTGAGAAAAGGCAGAAGTTGCAGGGCACCAAATCTGGGCTGTAGGGTACCTGAGTCACCTGGGTGATTTGATGTTTCACTAAAAATCTTTGCATGAGATGTGATGCATGAGTGAGCATGTTATTGTAATGAAGCTGCCAATCACCAGTTGTCCATAGCTGTGGTCTTCTGAATCATCTGAACAGTTTCTGTGGTGAAATATTCAAACTTAACACAAAATTTGATGCAGATTTGTTGTTCTACTCAATCAGTCATTTTCAATGAGACAGCCATATAGTACACATGCTCACTCAATGGCATCTACTGACTAGTACAGTGAAATCATCATTGTTCACATATGTGCATTCCAGTCCACTTTCCTTGGCTGCCAAGTTACATTGATGTCACGCAAACTGTTCTCATTATATTAACAATGGCTGGACTTTTCCCAGACACACCTCATATATATTTAAAGCTACTAGACTGATTGAGCTCACCAAGGGAATGAAAGCTTGTTGAGAAGAGAAGACAAAGCATATCTCTGGGGTACTCCAACATTAGAAGGTTGGGGAGAGATGGAAGAACCAGAAGAGGAGACTGAGATAGAGCAGCCAATGAGCTCCAGGAAAAGCTGCAGAGCATGAAGTTCCAGAAGCCAAGAGAAAAGGTTTTTCTAAGTGGAGGGAAGGATCAGCTGTGTCAAATGCACAGAGAAGAGCAGGACTGAGTGCCAACCACTGGATTTGCAATGTGAGGTCACTGGTAACATGATTTATTTTAGTAAAAGATAGGGGCAAAGGTCTTATTATAATGGGTCTATGAGGGTGTGAGAGGAACAGAATTAGGGGTGGAGAACATAGACAACTCTACTGAGAAGTTTAATAACATAAGGAATAAAACGAGGTGATAGCTATATAGGAACTGGAGATCAAAGGGTTTTTTAAGAGGGAGGAGGTGATTGCTGATGGGATTGATTCAGTAGGAGAAACTGACAATGCAAAAGAGGGGAGGATGGCTGGAACCAGGTATGTGAGTGGAGAAGGACATTGGTATGGTCTGAATATGCACCCCTCCCCCACTCATATGTTGGAATGTGATGGTAGTAGGAAGTGGGGCTTTGGGGTGGTGCTTAGGCCATTAGGGTGGAGCCCTCATGAATGGGATTAGTTCTCTTTTAAAAGAGACTCCACAGAGCTTTCTGGCCCTTTCCACTATATCAGGATACAATAAGAAGCTGGCAACTCTGAAGAGAGCTCTCAGCAGAATCCAACTATGCTGGTACTCTGATCTCAGACTTCCAGCCTCTAGAACTGTGAGAAAATTAATTGCTGTTATTTATAAGCCACCCAGTCTGTGGTATTTTGTTTTAGCAGCCTACATGGATGAAGGCAGGCATAGAATACAATCATTAGATAGGAGTAGGATAGTTCTTTTGTAGTAGCAGAAGGAGAAATAGATGTGGAGGGGAGATCAGGGAGTACTCTTTGGAAGGCTTTTGTTTTTTTAGTGAAACAGGAAGGGTATGGTGTGGGAAGGGAGGGCCAAGGGAATGTGGTAGGGTGACTGAGACATGTTGGGGACCCACTGGAGCACTGGGGTCATCCCAATGGGTGCTTTTCACTAGCCATGGTCAGTTGCCTGATTGCAGTTTTCAGGTAGGTGGAGAGGTGGGTTTTACAATCTCCAAATGTCTTGGAGATTTGCCAAGAGATTGACTAAGTAAGAGAGAAGAAAGATATTTTGCAGGGTATGTGAAGGAGTGGTCTTGAATGACCATAGATTTTAATAACTGGCCATGTGATTGAATAAAGTTAAAAAAAAAGAATAAGAGGACATGAGGGACAATGAAAAGGTGGTAAGATCAGTGGATTTTAAACTGAAATGTAGATGCTAAAATACAGTAGCATTCTTCTATTTGTTTTGGGCAGTCAAGGCAAGCAGCATAGTTGAAAGAGCATGGACTTTGGAGCCACAAAGATATGAGTTCAGTTTTCTAGCTCAATAACTAAGAAACTTTTAACCAAGTCTCATTTTTTCATCTGTAAAACAAGGCCCTCTTTCCTCACTTGTAGGATTTTGTAAGATGTCATTCAGCAGACACACAGGAAGGGCTGCAGTGGGTGAAGGAAAGGATAAAAGAAAAAGTATAAAAATAGATAAAAGGGGATGAAAGTTAATGAAAAGGAGAAGGGGAGAGGTTTTGAGAAATCAGATGTAACTTTGCACAAGGAAGCACCCTTGTAGAGTCCTGTCATTAATTTCCATGACACAAGTTGCCCTCCTTCCTTTTACCTTTAGGGCCTCCCTCCATTTACTTTGAATGAATAAGAGGCAAAAATTAGGCAACAGAGCTGTTCATCAGGTGTTGGATTTCATTCCAATGCACAGGGTAATGGATTTAACCTCAAGATAAAGTTTTTCTTAAATCAAAAGGGAAGAAACATAAGCAGGGGAGGGAGTTGTTTGCTCTGGAGGCATTTGTGGTTTGAATATTATTGATAGGCAAGTGTGGATTAGAGTTTAACCTGGGAGCTTCCAGTCCATAGTGGAGAGGTATTGATGGCCTGGTTAGGGGCTGCAGAGGGCTGGGCTGGGGAACAGTTATGGGGCACGAATTGTTTGCCATCTGCTATATTTGGGGGTGTTAGTTTGGTTCTGCCATTCTGCTCCTTCTTATCTCTTATGCCTTTATAGTCCTTGAGACCTGGGCAGAGTGTCCTTCTGGAAACATGGCCTTCTTAGGAAGTGCCGGAGAGTAAATCTTCATACAAGATTAAGCCTATGATGGCATATGGGAGGAATGTTGGGGATCCTACAGGGGAGGAGAGGTGGCAGTGTTATGAACACCAGGAAGGTTTGCACATGTCTCCCTCTCCACAACCTACTTCTTAAGTTTTCCACTTCACCTCCCCCTGTAACCATGGGGTCTGGCCACTTGTTAACATGTAGATGTATAACACAAAGATTTGTGGGAAAGGAAATAGGTTTTTAATAAGAGAGTTCCCATTTTGAGGGGGCTGGGAGTATTCTTGCTCTGAGCTGACTGAACCAACCTCTCCTGCAAAGCGAAAAAAATAAGCCACCTGCAGGAAGATTAAAGTCCAAATCCATGTCCAGACGTTCCCCATTATTGCTTATCTGTAGCCCAAGGTTGTTACTTGAGCAAGTCTCGGTCTATCCAGCTCCAGGGTCTCTTTTTCTCTGGTGCCAGAGTTGATGTCTCAAAGCAGCTAGCTGGCTCTCTCTCTCTCTCTCTCTCTCTCTCTCTCTCTGTCTTTCTCCCTGCAAGACCCATGTGCCATACTGCAATGGGTTGTAGTGTCACAAGGGCTGGCACCCAGCAGGGATACATCCTAGCATGAGACCTTGCCTCGGGGAACTGGCTTTCAAGTGTGAGGGGCCTTAGCCCTGAGCAGTCCTGGAATCTGCCACTTCTGCCCCGAGGAAAAAACAAGAGAGTGCCCAAGAAGCTAAAAGGCCAAGGGGCCAAGGGGCCAAGGGGCCAAGAGGCCAAGGAGCCAAGAGAGTGAGCTTCTGCCACCTTTTGTTTAAAAGTCCTCTCCCAGAACACCATGTGCTCTAGAAGCCAGTGTCCAGCTCTCCAACCAGTGAGGGCCAGTGTAGGACATGTTTGCCTTTACCCCTCTTTCTGCTGCCATGTTTAGCAAGGCAGCAAAATCTTGAACCACACATGCTCTGTACAAGCTCCCTTTTGCTGAGTCCCTTTTGCTGAGTCACAATCAATAAACTATCTCAGTGTTGTTATACACAGTAACTTCCAGTGATTTTAGCAACAACCTGCCCCCACCAGGACATGTTGCAATGTCTGGAGACATTATTGATGGTCACAACTTGAAGGGAGGCATGTAATGGGCAGAGGCCAAGGATGCTGCTAAGCATCCTACAATATACCAGATAGCCCTGCAGCAAAGAATTATCCAGCCCCAAATATCAATCGTGCTGAGGCTGAGTAACCCTGAAAACTACAGCAATCTTTTTAAAAGCTAGAGGGTATCTGTTTATACAAATGAAGTAAATTTAGAAGTTAAAAAGCAAAGTGTTTTTAAAAAGGAAGAAGCTAGGAAGCAGCCATCATGTAGGGAGGCAGTGAAGTACAGTGGTTAATGGCATGGTTATAAAGTCAAATGAGTGTGAGCTGGACTCCAGGGTTTGGCATTCCTTGCTCTGTGACCTTGAGCAAATGACTAGACCTTTCTTTATAAGTACAGATTTCTCATTTGTTAAATAGGTATAATAAAGGTGCCTGCCTCCTGGAATTGTGATGGTAAGTGAGGAGAGCATGTCAAGAATTTGGTACAAGGAGCACTTCCGCCAAGATGGAGGCGTAGGTGGAAACACCTTGTGTCCATGCACAACTGAATCTAAAAACAATAAAGTTTTAACAATAATAAACGCAACCAAACCACACAGAAAATCAACAATACGGAGTCTGAAAACAACAAAATGCTCAGCTAAACAGGTAAGAGGGGTGAAGCCAGCAGCGGAGCTGGTTGGCCAAAAAGACCAGGGTGGTGCGCAAGCAGCCGAAGGCATGAATCCCAGGTGTGGGCTAGCTACGGGCAGACACAGGAAAGAGGCGCTGCTGGCTGTCTGCAGTCGATAGAGCATTTGCATGCAGATAAACCAGTGAAGAGGCGAGCATTGAGACCCCGTGGCGCAGGGCGGCGGGCTCACACATTTCTGTTCAGATAAACAGGCCGGGGCGAGTGGTGGGACAGACTGGGTGAGTGGAGAGGACCGCCTTTGCTCCCTCTCTGACCCCGCCCCCACATACAGCATCACAAACCAGTGACCTGGGTGGCCCCGCCCTGGTAAACAACTAAGGCTCTACTCCTCATACTTAACAGGCGAGAACAGACCAAAAATGGCTCAAGGACAAGTCAAAGCAGATAAATCTAAGTGATGAAGAAATAGCCAAACTTTCGGATGCACAGTTCAAAACACTGGTGATCAGGATCCTCACAGAACTGGTTGATTTTAGTCACAAATTAGAGAAACATATGAAAGCTAAACTTATTGAAATGAATGGTAATGCACAGGAAACCAATAGTAATGGAAAGAAGACTGGGACTCACATCAAGGGAGTAGACCATAAGGAAGAAAAAAAATGACTAAACAGAAAGGAATGAAGAAACAAGAATTCGAAAAAATGAGGAGAGGCTTAGGAACCTCCAGGACATCTTTAAACGTTCCAACATTCGAATTATAGGAGTACCAGAAGGGGAAGAGGAACAGTCACGAGTGAAAACCTTATTTGAACAAATAATAAAAGAGAACTTCCCCGTTCTGGCAAAGGAAATAGACTTCCAGGAAATCCAGGAAGCTCAGAGTCCCAAAGAAGTTGGACCCAAGGAAGAACACACCAAGGCACATCATAATTATATTAGCCAAGATTAAAATAAAGGAGAGAATCCTAGAAGCAGCAAGAGATAAGGGGACTGTCACCTACAAAGGAGTTCCCATCAGACTGTCAGCTGATTTCTCAAAAGAGACCTTACAGGCAAGAAGGGGCTGGAAAGAAGTATTCCAAGTCATGAAATCCAAAGACCTACATCCAAGATTGCTCTATCCAGCAAAGCTTTCATTTAGAATGGAAGGACAGATAAAGTGCTTCTCAGATAAGAACAAATTCAAGGAGTTCATCATCACCAAGCCCTTATTATATGAAATGTTAAAGGGACTTACCTAAGAAAAAGAAGATAAAAAAGATGAACAGTGAAAGGACAGCAAACTCATAGTTATTAACAACCACACCTAAAATAAAAGCAAATTAAGAGGACAGCTAGATCAGGAGTAAACCATAGAAATGAAGATCACATGGAGGGTTAGCAACAGGGGAGTGGGAGGAGGAGAAGGGGGGAGAAGGTACTGAAAATAAGTAGCATAGACGGTAGATAGAAAATAGATAGGGGGAGGGTAAGAATAGTAGGGGAAATACAGAATCTAAAGAACTTGAGACATGTGTTCATGAACTAAAGGGGGGGAATGGTGGGGGAGGGGTGTGCAGGGTGGAGGGGAATGGAGGGGGGAATAGAACAAATGTAATGGCATAACCAATAAAAAAATGTTTAAAAAATTTGGTACAAGGCATAGCATTTAGAAAGCACCCAGTAATGGGGGGGGGGCGGAGCAGTAGCAGGAAGGAACAGGGGCCCATGATCCAGTGTGGAGAGGAACACCATAGGAGCAAGGGAGTGTTTCATCCTCAAAATACTTAGCATTAGGATGGAATCCTCTCTGAAATCCTACTTGGGAAATCATCACAGAATCTTCCCTACCACACAGGATTTTGCTGTCTAAATTCCTGCTGGTTTTGGTTTTCATTTTTCAGTATTTGTTTCTTGAATGTAAATAAATCCCTGGCTGGGCCCGTGGAGGCCTTCACACAAATGAAAGCATTCCCACAGAGCCAGAACCCGGACAAGGGGCACATAGAGCCTGCCTCCACACCACCTTCCCCACTGTGCTCCTGAAGAGACACTGGGTTCCCTCAGGAAACAGCTGGCACAAATAAAGTGGCCCAAGACAAATAAGCACTGACTCTTCTTGGCCTAATATTCAAAGCATGTGGTCTCATGAGAAGAATGAGTCCTCACAGGCAGGGAGGCCTCTTGGATGCATCTGGTAGCTGGCTCCTGAGACAGGTGGGGAAAGGAAGGAGGGAAAGGGAGAGGGAGGGAGAATGTGTAAGCAAGAGGGAAGTTATAGTCTTTTACCACCTAATCTCAGAAGGGCCATTCTATCACTTTGCCGTATTCTATTAGAAGGGAGTTGCTAGGTCCAGCTGACACTTCAGGGGAGGGAATTGCATGGGGGCATGACTGCCAGGAGCCATTCTAAGAGCATCTTACTACAAGTGCTACATGTGTGGCACACACATTGCAGACCCTGCAATCAGGTTCCAGTAAAACAGACTCTCTTGTTGCCTGCAGGGACTTGCATCACTGGGTACCTGGGAGCTGGTGGGGTAACCATTTTAGGAGAATTTACATAGGGTTGAAAGAGTTTTTCTGGTCTGTGGGGCCTGTAAACTATATCTGGGAATATGGAGTCTCTATAATCTATTCACTTGGCCTATTTTATCTCAAAGGTGCTGTATTAATTTCCTATAGTGGCTGTGATAAATTACCACAAACTTAGTGCCTTGAGGCCAAAAGCCTCAGTCAGTTCTAATGTGCTAAAGTCAAGTTATCGGCAAGGCCGGTGCCTTCTGGAAGCTCTACATAAGAATCTGTTTCCTTGCCTTTTCCAGCTTCTAGAGGCTGTCTATATACCTCGGTTTGTGGCCTGCTCCTTTATCCTCAAAATGCATCACTCTAACCTCTGTGTTATCACATTGCCTTCATTCTGGCCCTTTGTCCTTCTTGTCAGGATCCTGTGATTATATTGGGTGCATGTGAATATGTTCTGCACCTCAAGATCATTAATGTTATCATATCTGCAAACTCCTTTGGCCACTTAAGGTAACATTCTCAGGTTCTGAGGATCAGGGCTTATATATGTTTCAAAGATCATTCTTCAGTCTGCCATACTTGATATGACTGAAATAGCCAATTAAGAGGTCTTACTGTCATCCTCCAATACTACAATTAATACATTTCCCTTTAAAAACACCAGCAATGGCCCTTCATTGTTCATTGATTATAGCCCAATCCAATAGCCTAGCTGTGTCATTACTGGCTTGATGGATAGCTTCCTGAACTGTTCCTGCCCTTCCCCTGCAAATTGTGTTTCCAAGACTTCTCTCCTTTGTCAGCTGGCTTCTGGCTGAGTTTGGCAAGTGCACTGATGAGGGACTGGAGAGTAGGAGGAAGTGGGCATGATACATCCTCTACCCCAATTCTACAGGACCACAGGGAGAGAAAGTGATTGTGCTCTCCCTGTAGTTCTGGCTCCCACCAGACATACCCACTCTCCATGCACCCAGCTCTTAACTGCACAGTCTCCACTAGGGATCAAGCACCCTTGAAGGCAGGCCCATTGGTGCATTTAGCATCAGGCAGGCCAGGATCTTAGGCTCCAGGCCCATCGGTGGTAGCAGCTTCCTGCTTGTTCTGATTCCAAGATGGCTTCACCATTCTCTAGTTACCTTTATAACTAGTTACTGTCTCCCCACACCTTTGTAAGTAATTCCTTTTATTAAATTCTTTCTATTGGTCTACCAGTATAGTGAATCAGGTTCTGGTTGAACCATGACTGATATGCTGGTTTTCAGAGGTTTTCACATAGTCCCAAACCATTTGTTTAACTTAAACTCTCAGATGGCTTTACTAAAACCAAACCATATGTTTTTCTTCAAATATGCTTTTCTGCTTCAGGAAGTATATATTGAAGCCATTCTTTCCGTATGGAATACCCCTTTCCCATTCTTGACTTTTCTCATTAAAATATTTTGGGTGCTTTGAGGATCATTTCAAAATCTCCCTCTTTCCACTTACCCTCCATTGTCACACCTGAATTCATTCCCTTTTCCTGCTGTAGCAATGAACTGTTACAATGCAATTCTTGCTCACACAACTGCCTCACATTGAAGATATCTGTTAGGTCACAAGCCTCTACAATTTTAGAGTGTACAGTGTACTCTATAGGTACCATCAAATGTACTATTTAATCGAATGATGTCGGAATTCTAACCATGGCATGACTCTTATTCCTATTCTCTGTTAGATAAGAGGTGATCAATTTTCATTTTACTCTTACTAGCTATTTTTACTCAAGGCTAGAAAAATAAATTTTATGTTTTAAAATTATAAAACTTTTCTCCATTCCCTCACTCTAGTTATTATAAATGATCTGAATCTCAATTTCCCAATCAAAAAATTAATATCTTTATCTCAGGAGCAAACAGGTAAAAAAGCACAATGAAATTTAAGCTATTTGTGTCATCATCACAGTGGGCACATAGGTTGTCATATACAATTTTTCCTTGTCCATTAGCAGTTAATCCAATCAATTTGCAGCCCACCAGTCATGTGCCCATTGCCTTGTGCAATGAGCTCAGAGGTGACCACACAGGCAGATGTCTGATCAATTTTTTTCCATTTCTGTGAGTGGGGTAAATGACTCTTTGGGCAAAGAAATCTGAGCCTGTTACAGACGTAAGACAGTCTGGATTGACCAGGCTACCTAAGCTACAGCACGACAGTGTCAACAGGAACATAATGACTCAGGTGGGTATTCTTACCTATGAGCAGGTCCATGAGCAGATCAACTACCTTGACAAGCTTGGGGTCCATTCCTCTTTTCTCTTGATTGCTTGGGCACAATCCCAGGTACCCTCAGTGATGACTTACTACGTTCATTAAAAAGTAGACTCAGGTTTACCCCCTGTCTCCCTTACTAGCACCATTGGCAAATGTCCTTCAAAATTCCTGAAGGTATAGTCAGCACTGTTCTCAGGGTTACCAGATGTAAGGGGCTTCATGAAGATATTTGGAAATCTGTGGTTTTGTTATAAGCAGTCCTATGCAAACAAAAGGCAGAATCTCCATCCTGGAAAAAAAGGCCATGCAACCTTCTTCAAGACCAGAGCTTTCTGAAAGGATGACTGGTGTGTAGCTCACCAAAAACTTATCCTCCTGAGAAACATCACACCCCAAGACACAGAGACTTTGAATTTCTAGATAGGTCTTTCTCCTAATACTTTTGTTTGCACATGCTTTTGAGGAGCAAATTTTCTTTTTTTTTAATTTTTATTTTATTGATTATGCCATTACAGTTGTTCTATTCCCCCCCTTCATTCCCCTCCACGCTGCACCCCCCACCCCTACTATTCCCCCCCTTTAGTTTATGACCATGTGTCTCAAGTTCTTTGGATTCTATATTTCCCATACTATTCTTGCCCTCCCCCTATCTATTTTCTACCTACCGTCTATGCTACTTATTTTAATTTTCTAAGCCAGAAATTCATCTTTATAGTTGAAAACAATAATTTAGGGGTGGGATGTGGTATGGGAAGGGGGGTGGTGAGTGATTGCAAACATGCCTGACTTTCCCCTTTCAAGGGTGGCAGTGTGGCCATTCCCTGTTATATCTTCCTGTGGCCACAAGATGGCAATGTTTAGGAATGTTACAAACCTCCAGGTGGCTGTTTAGATCCCAATTGGAATCCCAGTGAGGCACACAACTGATAGGCGGTACGTGTAGAACCAAGAGCTTCTAGACCAGAAACAGGAGGAAGAAAGGAAGGGTCATTTATTACAATACTTAAAAATATACAAATAAAAATTTTGTGAATTGTATGCTGAAATGTACTTATGTAAGAATGGAACATGGCTGAATCCACTATGAAGTTATATGCCCTGGGAACCCATTTCACCTGTGATGATATATTTCATTCTGAATTCGGACCATCTCCCACCACTGGGAAGCATTTCCACAACTTTGTTCACACAACAAGTTTAGGCACTTTGTGTGTAATATGGTCAGGTCTGAATCTGTAGGTTTCCCATGAGATTGGAAACCCCATGAGGGATGGAGCCATGTTTTCTTTACCTGTTTCCTCAGCCCCGAGAATGAAGTGTAAACAACAGCCTAGGCTCATTGCACATCAAATAAATGACTCATTGACTCAAATATCAGTTTTAGGAATAAAAATTCCTATAGGCCAACTTGTCATAGAATGAGTACTAAAGGTGAGATTTGTCCTGAGTTTTGAAGAAAAATCAAAGGAGGGGGCGTTTAGGGAGGAATGGTTCATACAGCCCCCTCCCCACTTACCCCACCCAACCCTGAACATGGAGAAGAGGACATTTTGGGTCTGAAGAGAAGCAGAAACAAAGGTGCATTATGGAAATGTAAAAGGTATATGTATGTATTCAGGGCTGGTGCAATGTGGAAGGAAAAACAAGGGATGATGGTAAATACAACTGGAAAAGTACCAGAAGCTTGAACTTGGGGATTTTAAAAATTATGCTAAGGGATGTTTTAACTTGAGTATTTGCATTTCCACTTCAGTGATTGCTCAAATTTGGGGATTAGAAGAGTGAAGTCGTTGTCTGCTTGAATAACTCAGGAGATGAAGGAGGAATGGGAAATGATGATCAGCAGACACCAACCTCTGGAGGCAGGAACACGTCTACGACCTGCTCTGGTTGCAGGAAGGCCCCCAGGGGTGGCCCTAGCTAATGGCCCCAAGTGATGGCTCTAGGTAGTGGCCCCAGGTGGTAGATCTCACAGGGTGACCTCAGGTGGCTGTCCCTACTTCTCTGTCCCTGTGGCTCAAACAGAAGCCACTTTCAGCTCTACCACACTCTCCCTTCTATCATGACCTCTGGGGCCCAAAGGAGATTGCATAGTTTTGTGACTTCAGAAGTACAAGGCAGAGGAATGGCAACTATCCTGCCCATGAATCTGACTAGGTCAATACAAGGTCCCTGATGAGTTTGCTGCTGAGTATGGATGAACCCAGAAGCCATCAGTCCTGTTCGAAAAGGTGCTGGGCATGGATCAGACTTTCAAACACAAATTCAAAAAATGCTTTCACTTTGGTTTTCAGCATAGACATCCCTTGGTGTAGTGCAAATTCAGCAAATTACTGGGGATCTAGATGGCTCTTTTATTCTAGTTAATCAGATTATATTGACTAATTAAATAGAATTTGTTAGTAACATTTACTTATGAACAGTACAGAACTTTATTAATAATCCATTATGTTGGAGACTTTAAATACCTGGCACTCAAAGCAATTTCAAATGCTTTTGTATTGCAAAGTGGTGTGTTGCATTCCTGCAGTCCTCAAAGTCATCATTGGAAAACTAGGAACATTTGCCAGTCTCTACAAAGTAAGCGTTTGCTTTGCTCTGAAAGGTATGTTTTTCAATTTTGCTTAGTGTTTTTTTCTAATTTGTCTTTTTTCAAAAACAATTTCATTTATTACCTTTAGAGGGGAAGGGAAGGAGAGAGGGAGAAAAATATCAATGTATGGTTGCCCCTCATGTGTCCCCTGTTGGGAACTGGCCTGCAACCCAGGCATGTGCCCTGACTGGGAATCGAACCATGGTTGTTTGGTTCATAGGCCCGTGCTCAATCCACTGAGCTACACCAGCCAGGGCCGTAACTTGCCTTTAGAAGAGTTGTAACCTGACTGGTTCTTGGGGAAGAGATGCATAATAAACAAGAGGCTTCTCTGGTGACAGATGGATACAGTGGCCTCTTCCCCGTATTTTAGAGACAGAGCATTTTAGGGACTTCATAAATATTTTGTTTGCCCCCTCATACAGAGAAGAAATAAGTTTTGTAACTGAGTGAGTAGATACTGGAATTCAGAGGCCACAACTCTCAGTCATTTCATGACTCTTCCAATTTAATTAATTCTGCAGATGTCCACGGCCCAGGGCAGTGACTGACTTTGGGTGTGATGATTGGATACATTCTGAAGTCAGAAGGTGGTGGAGTCCTAGGTTTTTCAGATGATGAATTTGGCCATGCTGACTACTCTGTGCCTCAGTTTCCTCATCTATCCCTACCTCACTGTTTTAGGATTAAATAAGTTATCATATGTTGAATGTTTAGGATAGGCCTGGCATATAATAGCAATGCAGTGAAGGGCAGCTAATATAACCCATGTGGTTTCTGGTACAGCTGTGGTGAAGCAGAGCTGCAGGGATCATGTTTACTGAGAGCTTCTGCCTTCAACAACTTCACTCTGTGGTGGTGGAGGAAGAACATGGACCCATATAACAACACTTAGGAGGACACATAAAGATTAGGCAGTACTGGGTATAATCCAGGTCTTACGTACTCAAATATATTCAAAAGCCAAGTAAGTGACTTAAGCAAGAGAAATGGAGAATGATGGCAGAGCCTGAGTCACTGAGTAGTGAGGTCTGTCTAAAGGAACTTAAATTCAGTTTTAAAAACATTCTGTGGACTGTACCAATCACATTTAAGGGCTCTATTACACTCCCAAACTTGGTATAATTACTTAGCTATGAAGTAAAAAGGCAAATAAGATGTATTAAAATCAACGAGAAAAGAACTTAGGAAATTATATTATGGACAAAATGAAAGTTGAAGACCTCTGGTGGTCTTCCCAGTGTCCAGTGGGAAACAAAAATGTGGAGCCAGAGATGGCATTGGGAGCCTCTCCCCATCACCAGATTAGCCACTCTTACCCAAGGGTACAATAGGGTGGGTAATGTGATCATAAATTCCTAACTGGGCATGTTATTGTGAATTGTCACACCTCAGGCCCACATCTTCCCTAGTAAAAGCTTATCTGCCTTAAGCAAGCCCTCACCATTGTTTGGGGGTATTTAAGTTAACATACCTTTTAAATATCTCATTTTCAGGCCCGTGGGAACAACCCTCAGGAGAGAATATAATCTTGTTAACTAACCTATAATTCAATTACTGTCTCGTTTTCTTCCACCTTCATGTAATCTACATTCCCTCCTTAATTTCAAATGCACAAAACCCCCTGCAAACCGTCATTCTTGGACCAGTTCTCTCAGTGTGTTGAGATCCTCCTTTCAAGCATATCCTGAAAGGACAAATCTGGCACCATTTGCTATTGTGGCATCATTTTGCTGTGCAGGCCTATGACCTTGTTAAATACAACTGCCATTTTACTCTTTTGAGTTTATGTCCCCAGGGCTGAAAAATTACTGGAAAAACAAGAACAGAACATGACTAACAGTTCCACACAGCCACAGGCAAAAGATAGCATTGGAGAAAACTGCAGCTTATGCAAAACCAATGAATCCCCTGTGTTGCAACATCCCTAAGAGCCCAGTGGCCACATAAGAGCAACCTTCACCCTTTATAATCTGATAAAAGCTCACAGTCCTAATCTTTTGAGTGCTGGTGCATTTCTCTGTGCCTAGCCCCTTCCCTCCCTTGGAAAGTGAATAAAACTTTGCTCTTTGCATTTTCTTCTCTTTGTGAATTCTTTCACATCAATGGCCACCCTAATATATTGGTGATTCATACAGGGCATTCTCTATTTCTTCCTCTCCTCTGCCTCCTGAGACTTGCAACTAGGGTAGCAGTAGGCAGCAGAAGCTGCCCTGACCCTATCTCTGTGAGGTTTGTAGAGAGAATTCTAATCCTTTTTCCATCTCTCTGGATTCTTCAGAGAGCCTCCTCCTCATCTCCTACACAGACAGTGATTGGTAGTGTCTCTGAATCTCATGATGAAAGCATTCACTTTGTTAAAAGTGATAGTTTAGTGGCCTGTCTCACTGTCGTAAATCCCAGTGTTGGCTCTCTCACTTCCCCAGAATTTTGGCTGTGAGGGATGCTTCCCCACTGTTTCCCTGCTCTGTTTGGTCTGCACTCTGACTCTGATGCCTGACTGTGGGACAGATCTTTGTGGTCTTGGTCTGCCCTTGGACTCTGAGTGTCCTGACTCCAGTGGCAGATCTCTAGTTTGTTTGTGTTAGGAAGGAATGCCCTTCTCAAACATTCCCCTCCATTGGCATGTTCTTGTCCCTGAGATATCCTTTCCTTTTAATCTGAAGGCTTTGGGACTTACTGACCTCAAGCCCAAGTGCTTGGTTTACTATTGCAATACAGGCTGGCCCTAATACAAGCTAGGTGATCAGGAGGTCTGGCCCATGAACAGGTCTCTTAATTATAATACTATCCTCTATGTTGACCTGTACTGTTGCCATCTTGAGAAATGGTCTGGGGTTCCTTATGTTTAGGCCTTTTTTGAACTCTCATCATCCTGATCTCTGCACCTCCTGTCACATTTACTTACACCTACTTCCCTTCCTCCTCCTTCTTTCCAAGATTTGGAAGATATCCTTCTTTCTGCATCTCGTCCTCCTTTGTATCCCCCTTCTGTTCCTTCACCTGGCTCTTTAACACTCCCTCCAGCCCTTCTCCCTACTTCTCCTCAGACCTCTCCCCCTATCCACTTCAGATTGGGTTTCTCCCAGCTATTACAGCCATCCTTTTCAGGAACCCCCTAAGCCTGAGGCCCAGCTCCGTCTCCATGAGATTGCTGGATTGGGTTCCAGCATTATATGGGTTCAGGCTCCAGCATTATATGGGTTCAGGCTCCCTTTTCAATGTCAGACCTCTCCCAAGTTGAGGTCAGACTTGGCAGTTTATGGCCAATCTGGCCAAATTTACAAAGGAGTTTGAATATCTCACCTTCTCATATGACTCTCCTGGAGAGATATTCACATTATCTTTTCTACATGAACCACTTAAGGGGACAGAAGCCATATTTGGGCAAGGTATAGGAGTATGGGGATGATATATGTTGGAGGCAGCCTAATACTTAGGCCTCTGGAGCCACAGTTTTCCCTAACCAAGGCACCAGTTGGGACTACCAAGCTAACTCCCCTGACTTCTGTAAATGGAATCACATGCTCTCCTGCCTTATAGAGGGAATGAAGTGGGCCACTACTAAGCTTGTTAACTATGACAAGGTTAAGAAAATTACTCAAGGGCCAGATGAGAATCCTGCTCTTTTCCTCTCTAGGCTCTAGGAAGATTTTTTCCTCTACACTAACCTAGACCCTGATTCTAGGGAGGGTCAGTCTATCCTAGTGATGCACTTCATCTTCCAGTCAGTCCCTGACATTCCGTGCAAACTCCAAAAGCTAGCAAAGGGACCCTAGAATCAGAGTTAGTCAATCTGGCTTCCAAAGTCTTTAACAATCATGATGAGATAGATGACAGGAGGAAAGGGAACAGGACCAACAATATTCTTGGGAGCAAAAAGACATTTCCCAAATGGTAGCCTCAGCAATTTGAGGGGGTTCTTCAGGGAGGGACTTACCCAAGGCCCTGAACACAGCAGTAAGGACAGCCACCAGTGGCACTGGGGCCCCAACCTGCTTTAACTGAAAACAAGAGGGTTACTGAAGCAAAAAATGCCTGAAGAAAAAGCAGCAGATGCCAGGACCATAACCATTTTGAAAAAGAGGGAGAACTGGAAGTGGGAGTGTCCTCTCCTCAGGGGAGGAGATCAAACTCTCCTTCCTGAATCAACAGGCACTCCTATAAGGGCTTCCTCAATATCCACAGACCTCCTTGGCCGCCTCTAGACATTGGACTGATGGGCCCCTGGCATTGGATGAGGCTCTACTTTGTGCCATTGAATTGGCCCAGCCTTAGGTAACTCTCTCCATTGCAGGTATGCTAATCAATTTCTTAATCAATACCAGAGCCACTTACTCTGCTCTTCCCAGGTTTTGGGGCCCTCTGCCTCCCTCTTCTATCTCTATCATAGGGGTGGAGGGAAGGCCTCAGACCAGTCTACATTCCCCCAGCCTCTTCTGTGCTCTGTGAGATCAGGTCTTTGCTCACTCATTCTTGGTAATTCCTAATTGCCCCATCCCTCTCTTTGGAAGAGATTTAATGGCTAAGGTAGGCTTGCTGTTTTTTAACTAATCAATCTGGAAAAAAAAATTTAAATATCATTGACAAAGCCAGCAAGTTCTATAAAGAGGGGCCCTTGGGAGGATTTGAATGGTGGGATTTTAAGACCAATATCTGGTCCTGGTTTTCCTGGCTAACACCCTTCCTGGTACCTGTAACAGTATTTTTTTTATTCTTGCTTTTGGGCCATGCCTCCTCAAATATCTCATATCCTTCACTCAGCGGACTATCCAGGCTCTGGGACATTCCCTCCACAAATGACCTCTGGCCACAGCTGTTGCTTTTCAGGCTGTCCAATTCCACCCTCTTCCCCCTGATGATCTACTTTCCTAACCATCAGGAAGTAACCATAAGAAGGCGAGATCTTCACCTATATTCCCCAGAACTGGGTCTGACCATTAAAGAATAAAATACTTTTAAAACCAGAGAGGGGAATGAAAGAACAAAGCCACTGGCATTTGCTCTTGTGGAGCCATTTGTCAAGCAGGTCTATGATCTTGTTAAATATGATTGCCATTTTACTCTTCTGAATTTATGTACCTAAGACTGAAAAATTACTAAAAAAGCAAGTACAGAAAAATTACTGGAAAAGCAAGTGGCTAACTGCTCTCTATAGCCACAGGCAAAAGATAGCATTGGAGACAAATTGTAGCTTATGCAAAGCCAACCGAAACCTCCTGTGTTCCAATAGCTCTAACAGTCCAGTGTCCACACAACAGCAACTCCCCTACCCTTTATGATTCAATAAAAACTCACAATCCCAACCTTCTGGTGCTGGTGAATTTCTTTGCACCTAGCACCTTTCCTCCCTTGAAAAGTGAATAAAACTGCATTTTCCTCTCTTTGTGAATTCTTTCCTAGCCTGTATCAACAGCCACCCTAACATATCCTTTGGCTCAGATAAACTCTAAAATAAACTGACAAAATTTTTCTACAACTTGGACCTTCTTCTGTTGACAGCTTATTTTCCTTTCCCCATTTCTTCTTACTTTTCTTTTTTTATCTCTCTTTATCTTTTCTTCCCCACATTTGTCTTCTCCCTTCTCCCTGCTCTAGACCTTGCACGGTGCCCAATGATACCTAAAGACATTGTGAAGGTAAAGTGATGCCATTCTGAATTGGAGGATGAGGGCAGCATGGGTTCATTTATTGTAGACTAGACAATACTCACTGCATATTTTAAAGTGTTAATTCTAGAGGCCAAGATGGAGGCATAGGTGGAAACACTTTGCTTCCTTGCACAACCAAATCTAAAAACAATAAAGTTTTAACAACAATAAAAGCAATCAAACCACAGAAAACCAAACAATATGGAGTCCGAAAATAACGAACCACTCAGCTAAACCAGTGAGGGGGCGAAGTCAGCAGTGGAGCAGGTCGGGCAAAAATGATCCCCCCCCAGGTGGAGTGCAAGCAGCCAATGTCACGGATCCCAGGTGTGGGGTAGCTACAGGCAGACCCAGGGAAGCGTGGTGCAGCTGTCTGTCTGAGGTCGTGCATTTGTGTGCAGATAAACCAGTGAAGAATCAAGCATTGAGACAGATGGTGCAGGCCCCAGTGCAGGGCAGTGGGCTCCCACATTTGCACTCAGATAAACAGGCGGGGGCAAGCGGTGAGGCGGACCAGGCAGGCGGAGAGGACCACCATTGCTCCCTCTCTGACCCTGCCCCCACATACAGTGTCACAAAACAGCGACCTGGGTGGCCCCGTCCTGGTGAACAACTAAGGCTCCACTCCTCATACATAACAGACACGAACAGATCAAAACATGGCTCAAGAACAACTCAGAGCCGCAGAGCTGATAAATCTAAGCAATGAAGAAATAGCCAAACTTTCAGATGCACAGTTCAAAACACTGGTGATCAGGATCCTCACAGAACTGGTTGATTTTAGTCACAAATTAGAGGAACATATGGAAGCTAAACTAATTGAAATTAAGGGAAATACACAGGAAACCAATAGTAATGGAAAGGAAACTGGGACTCAAATCAATGGAGTGGATCAGAAGGAGGAAAAAAACGACCAAACAGAAAAGGATGAAGAAACAAGAATTCAAAAAAATGAGGAGAGGCTTAGGAACCTTCAGGACATCTTTAAATGTTCCAACATCCAAATTATAGGGGTACCAGAAGGGAAAGAGAAACAGCCACGAGTGAAAAAGTTATTTGAACAAATAATAAAGGAGAATTTTTCCAATATGGCAAAGGCAATAGACTTCCAGGAAATCCAGGAAGCTCAGAGAGTCCCAAAGAAGTTGGACCCAAGAAGGAACACACCAAGGCACATCATCATTACCAAGATTAAAATGAAGGAGAGAATCCTAGAAGCAGCAAGAGATAAGGGGACAGTCACCTACAAAGGAGTTTCTATCAGACTGTCAGCGGATTTCTCAAAAGAGACCTTATAGGCAAGAAGGGGCTGGAAAGAAGTATTCCAAGTCATGAAAACCAAAGACCTACATCCAAGATTGCTCTATCCAGCAAAGCTTTCATTTAGAATGGAAGGACAGATAAAGTGCTTCAGATAAGATCAAATTCAAGGAGTTCATCATCACCAAGCCCTTATTATATGAAATGTTAAAGGGACTTACCTAAGAAAAAGAAGATAAAAAGTATGAACAGTGAAAGGACAGCAAACTCACAGTTATCAACCACACCTAAAACAAAAGCAAATTAAGAGGACAGCTAGATCAGGAGTGAACCATAGAAATGAAGATCACATGGAGGGTTAGCAATAGGGGAGTGGGAGGAGGAGAAGGGGGGGAGAAGGTACAGAAAATAAGTAGCATAGACAGTAGATAGAAAATAGATGGGGGGAGGGTAAGAATAGTATGGGAAATATAGAATCTAAAGAACTTGAGACACGTGTTCATGAACTAAACGGGGGAATGGTGGGGGAGGGGTGTGCAGGGTGGAGGGGAATGGAGGGGGGGAATAGAACGAATGTAATGGCATAATCAATAAAATAAAAAATATATTTAAAAAATAAATAAAGTGTCAGTTCTAGAAAAAGTATTGTTATAACAAGAAGACCTGAGTAGCAAAATGGAAAAGTAAGGAAGAATTGAAGAAAAAGTATAAAACCAGAGTGTTAAGGAACTTAATTTTTGTTTAATTTCAGCATGAATCAGAAACTCAGAGGCAAAAACTCATTTTCGATGTTAAAAATAAGGTACAACAGAAATTGTTTCTTGTCCTTAGTTATTAATTTATGATATTTTGTAAAGGTAAAGTTAGAATTCTTTCCTTTTAATCTGCTAAATTTTTAGAGTAAACCATAAAATTATTACTCAGATAGATTTGTTACATTAGTCACAGGTATCAGTAAGAACCACACCCTGTCAATGATATGGATCTTGACTAATTGGAGAACAAGAAGTTAGAGGAAACAAGCCAGCACCAACAAAGAAAAAACTCAAGTAGCCCTACAAGGAAAATAAGAAATACAAAAGACATGACTGTAAGTGTTAGTTGGATGAGGTGGGCTGTGGTAGGGTTGGGGGCTACTGTGGGGAAAATACAGATAGCTAATCGATTTTAAGTATAATATTAAAAATATAGCCTATGAATATCACATTATGAATATGGCCCAAGGACATAGCTACAGTTTCAGAAGGACTGGATCTCAAATCTTGACTCTATCACTTATTTATCGCTGTAATCCTAAATATGTTAATTTGCCTTCTTAGTTTCCTCTTTTGAAAAATGAGGATGATGATATCAAATGAGTTAATATAGGTGAATTATCTATACTGATACTTACTTAAACTGAAGCAATCTGAAATTCTTGTCTGTTTTCTTTGGTTGAGGCAGATGAAAATCACCCAACAGCATAAAGTTTGCTCCAAATCTATTTTTCTATTGTGAGGAATTTCCTCTTCCTGTACAATTCTGTTGCATTCTACTTCATTTTTTAGGAGAAGGAACTAAGCTTGGGGCATCATCTTCCCTTTACCCTTATCTTTTCTTTAGTGTATTGTCCTTTGAATTTTTGTGGTGGTATTTTTCTCTATTGTGATTTATCCTCCTTAAAGGTATTCCCTACTTATAGCAGTACATGCACCCATTTTCTCCCTTTGAAACCCCAGTGAAAGGACAGTATTTTTTTATATTAGATAACCCAAACAGGACTGAAAATGTAACAGCAACAAATTTTGGAAGCTGGTAAGTAGATGGATAAATGTTGAACAAATTGGCTTACCCAAGGGGGCAAAATCCCAGGCTAGTAGTGGAGAAAGCAAAAAAGCAGCTTTCTTTTTCTTAAAATTATACAGAGGACACTCAAAGGTTCAGGAATCCATGAGCCTTTGTAGATACAGTTATCTATAAAACTGG
This sequence comes from Artibeus jamaicensis, assembly GCF_021234435.1. Lineage (NCBI taxonomy): Eukaryota > Metazoa > Chordata > Mammalia > Chiroptera > Phyllostomidae > Artibeus > Artibeus jamaicensis. The sequence continues at coordinate 2,956,970 of NW_026521822.1, forward strand.
GTTTGAAAGTGAGGCTAGAAACATCAATATTGATTAAAATTCTATTTGGTAGGTAATTCAATTGCTATAATAGACACCTCCATCCCTATGTGGCCTAGAAACTGATCCTCACCTGTTCCATCAGGAGATGAATACTATTTCCTAGAGAGACTAAAAGGAGGCATCTCTGGCCTAGGGAATACCAGGCACAGCTGGCAATGGGGATGTTAAAGAAAAAAGGGGACTAAACTTCTGAAATATGGACAGTCAGAGTTATAATTTCCCAGCAGGAGATCAGATGATCCTTCTTGGGGGAATTTGACCAGCTCAAGAGGAAAGATCTAAAGATACTAAAATTAGGGTTTTCCTAATGAAATGGTCCATCCTTACACTGAAGCCCACATCCAGTAAGCCCCATCTATGTGCTCAGAGCCTGCAAGTGAAGCTTTAATGTTTTGCTCTTGAATATGAGCAGACAACAAAAGATCACTGGACAATTAATGTATGTACACCTTTAAAAATAGATGGAAACCAAAACAAACAGTAAACAACAACAAAAAAACCCCAAAATGACTCAGAGAAAGAGACCATATGGAAAACAGTTAATTAATATTGTCAGAGAAAGCATCCATGAAGCAATAAATGTGATAAAATAATCAAAGAAATAAAAGAGAGCTTTTGGAAATTAAAAACACTACAGCTGAAATGGAAAACTCCTTTTAGAAGTTGAAAGATAAAGTTATGGAAATATCTCAGAAAGTAGAAGAAAAAGGCAGAAGTGAGAGAAAACTATTGTAGAAAAATAGAGGGGATAAAATCACCACTACTTCAAGAAAATTTCACAGAATGAAGTGCTCGGCAAAATGAGTGAAAATAATTCCACATTCTATTTCATCATCATGAGCTTTCAGACCACTTAACACTTAGGGAAGATCCTAAGAGGCTTCCACAGAGGAAAACCAAACAACATGCAAAGGGCTGAAAAATCTGAATGGCTTTACTATTCTCAACAATTCTGATATCTAGACAGTAATGGATTGATCAATGGCATCAAATTTGAGGAAAAGTTATTTCTGGATGAGAACTTCCTTTAGTCAAATATCAATCAAATGAGAGGATAGCATAAAAAACATTTTCTTGCTCAAAAAAAATTTAATCCCTTAGCAGTCAAATCTCTTGGGAGAATTAATTAAGAAAAAAGAAGACATGAATTTTAGGGAATAGGAGATCTAACATGAGGGGCTCCAGTGTGAAGCATAAGGAAAGCAGAATCAGACAGGCAGTTGGGATTTCCTGGAGAGATAACTTCAATACATGACAGATTAGTTGATACATATAAATGTCTCGATTCAGATAATGAAATGTCTTTAGACAATTCTCAACTACATTGGTGGAGAGGTTGAGGTTGCCTCACTAGTAAGTACACATAAAGTGAGCAAACAAAGAAAATAATGATTAACTCCAGGAAAAACAAAATTGTGCAGGAAAGTAATGTAATTATTGAACTAACCAAAATCACACACAGAGATAGATTGGTAGATAATATAATATTGACAAGTGGCATGAGTATTCTGATGGTAGTGAAAGAGCTCAGTTCTCACCTTCCATAGTAGAAAGTCAAAGTATAATATTTTATTTAGAAAATAAGGATCTTAATAATCTGATTTAATGATAAGCCAGAAAAATATTAGGTATAGAAGTATATAAATAAGCTATAAGAAATAAGGAGGTAAACAGTAAGAGAATCTGCTGAAGAGACGAGAAAGTAATTGCCTATTGCAAGAAGAAAATAAGAGAGGATGGGTGCAACTACTGCTGTTTTTCATAATAAACCTTTCAAAATGATTTCACTCTTCAAATGTAGCTACACATAACGGATAGAAACAAACAAACAAGCAAACAAACAAACAAACATAAGCAGATGTAACTCTCATGTCACCAATGATTTTATCTTTAACAATTTAATCCTGATGTATTGCAATTTTATATATTACTTCCTGTAAACAATGCATTGTTTTTGCACAGGTTATCAGTGTCTTTTCTAACTGCATTGCCTTCCTCAATGGCATTTGCTTTTGGATATATTAGAAACTTAGTTTTATTAACTTCTCTTGAATCTTTCCATTAACATCAGCAGATTGCTCATTCTCTCCATTTGGCTTTTCAGGAAATAGCTTATCTCTGGTTTGGCTGTGCAGTCTTTCTTAATGAACAACTTCAATTTTTGATATATTTCTCCATTTACAGGGGGCATAGTCATTATTTGTGTTTTGCATCTATACTTGTGTTATTGTCTGGTAGAAATTACTCCTAAATAAATAGAATCAACGGAAGAACTTGAAGACTGCCTAAGATTAAAAGTATGTGAATATGTTAATGACAGAGTAAGCTTTCACAAAGTTGTCCTCAGAACAATCAAAGATAAAATTAAAGATTTCCATATAGAGATGTTCATAGAAGCCTCATTATCGTGGAAAACACTGTAATACTCTTAATGTCTAAATAGAGGGGATTATAGTACATTCATATGATGGAACTGTGTGTACTATTAGGCAGCATATTAAGAAGAATCCTTTTGGTATGGAAATATATTTCTAGTATGTGGCTAAGTGAAATAAGTAGATCAGTACACCAAAAGACCTATGTATTTAGCATGTAATCTTTACAAAAAAGTTATCTATCTATGTAAATATCAAAGAAAGACATATTAAAATTCTTGAAGTGGTCATTGCTGGTAAATGAGATCCTAAGTAAGCTTTACTTTATTGTGCTGTTTTCCAAGCTTTCTGCATAAAGTATGAATACATTTTGTAAATAGGCGAGAGTAATGTTTTAAAAAATAAAAATCAAACAAAACATATGGCCTGACTTATTTTTCTTACCAGTGAGAAGAATTAGCTTTGCTGAAATTGAGAGTATTGTAGGGAAGAGAGTAGAAATCATTTTGATAGATGCTATCTTTTCCATGGTTCTGGGTTTGGAAAGCTTAACATGTTATTTGTTCTGGCTGTGAGACTAGACTTGTTTCTTATCTTACCCTGGATTCTTCAAATTACTGCCATTTTAAATAAGTTTGTAACAGCATGGACACTCAGACCATTCTAAGGTATCAGATTTAATAGATTTGCTATTTGACCTAAATCAAAGGCTTTCTAATTGGACAGGTAGGTAACCTGCCAGTTCGTAGGCAATTAGAAGATTAGACTCCCTATATGTTTTTCCCTACCTGCTTAGACAAGAGGCTTTTTGTTAGCATGCAAATCTTTAATGCCACACTTGAAACAGCAATTACAAGGATACTAAAATTTAGTAAAATGCTCACACCAGCCCACAGAGGGGAGGGTACAGAAATGGCATCTGTAATAGCAGTAGAAACGGTGCCAGTGCAAGTGAACTTGAAATGACAGCTCACTAATGGCTTACAAGATGCCCATGAGCTGGATTTGTTGGAGAATGGTCCAGGGTAGCAGGCAGGGGACTGGGATGGTTGCTTGCATTGTTTCCCCTGGTCTTCAATTTTAAACAATAGCTCTATGAGGGAGAGGATGGTAGCTGGATTTTAGAACTAAGCTATCTGAGCTCTTGGAAAAAAATTTCTTTGAAACACAAAGTAATGTTTGTCCATGCCATGACAAGCATTGATAGAGACTCATGTGGAGTGACTTAAAACTCGTTGAGAACTGACTCCATCTTATGGGACAGTGGTTATAGCTGAAAGTTTAAAACACTTGTCACAATGATTTTTCACTTAAAATCTAATTGAAAAGAGTTGTGTCTGTGGGTTCCTGAGAGAGGCACTCAGCAACTAACAGGCTGTCCAGAGCATACATTAGGAAGAATGTGTAAAGGTTGTTCCAGCAAATGAATCAATCAACCAAGCCACCAGACAAACACCAGTAAGTATTTACATTGTATAGCTACCAAGAGGATAAGTGCTTTCAAAGGGTGGTGAATGAAAGAGAAATCTTAGTACTGGTGAACCACTCAAAGTACATTGAAAGTAAATGCTGAGTTCCTGGGAAATTTGTAGATATTCATGAAGGATTAGATTTACCTGACTCTTCTAATACTCAATTACAACCTCTTTAGCATTATACAGGATTCTTCTCCTTCTTTATTCACATGAAAAACATGATCTACTGTTTTATATGAATGTTTTCTGCTATCCAGATTCTGGATCCCTGATCTTGTGCCTGAAGTCTTTGAATGGACATCACAAGATTCAAGAATTCTCTGGAAATTCAATGTCAAACTGTGTATATAATCCTCAAAGAGGCACTTAACTAAAAAAAAAAAAGAAACAAAAACACAACAAAAAACAGTTGAAGAGCCATTGGTCTATCTGGGTGCTACATTTGGTGAGGGGAAGAATCTCATCTTTAATTTGCTTTGTATTATTAAGAAAACATCCATTTGTTGAAAACTTACCCAGTACCATAGTTAATGCTTCAATATATATTCTCTCATTTAATCCCTACTCAGTCTAGGGAGAGTTTATAATATCATCTGCATTTTGTCTTGGAGGTACCATATTCACAGTGGTGAAACAATTCACCCAGGATCTTATCACTAATAAATGCAAAAGTTGTGTTGTGGTTGGGACTCCTTCTCCCCTGGAATTTAAAGCCTGGTCTTCCCCAGAATGTAATTCAGAGGGCCAGGAATGACACAAAGGTCTCTATATCATCAGTGATCAAAATTCATTGATTGCATGATTGGCAGTACATGACAGTGGGTATAGAATGTGGGTGATGAAAATATTCCCATAAAAAGATTCAATCTCTGTAGGCTTAATGAAAACTTCAAATCCTAAAGAGTCTCCACCACCCAACTCTGCTCTTTCTCATATTCAAAGGATCTTTAAAAGAAGTGTAATTTTAAAACGCAACTTGACATATCATTTAGCCATAAAAAAGAAAAGAAATTCTGATACATGCTACAATCTGGATGAACCTTGAGGACATTAATTAAACAAAGTGGAATAAGCCAGGCACAGAAAGACAAATATTTTATGATTCCACTTATCTGAGGTAATTAGAGCAATGAAATTCATAGACAGAAAGTAGAATGGTGGTTGTCAGGGGCTGGAGGACAGAGGAGAATGGGGAACTACTGTTTAATGGGTATAGAATTTTAGTTGAGCAAGATGAAAAGAGTTCTGAGGATTGGTTGCACAGCAATGGAAAATATTAATGAACTATACACTTAAAATGGTTAAGATGGTAAATTATATATCTATTTTACCACAATTAAAAATAAAAATAGAAAATTAAAATACATAAAGAGAGTTCACTTGCAGTAAAGTTCTGTAGACTCATGGCACTGTTTCTGTCCATCCACAACTCTCAGAAACTGCCTGAGAAGACTGGGATTGATTTTCAGGGCCTCCATGAAGGAGTCCAGGTATAAGCTGTCAGGTTGACACTCTGCCCCACAAGTCAGCTTCCGCTTGTTTTTGTCTTCAAGTTTGCAATTCACTTGAGCAGAATAAAAAACTATTGATAATGAATTCCTCTATCACATTCTATTAACCACCCCACCTTTTTCTCTCACACTTACAAAGCAAAACACTTACAAAATAAAAGCAGTGACTTTTGCAGCCATGTGTACAATGCCCAGGCTCCAAGAACAGCCACCAAGAAGGAATCCTGCCAGGTCCCTTCACTTCCAACACCAATAGTGGTTGCTCCTGGAACCCAGGAAGTCTCTCCAGAAGTCATCCAACCTACTGGCAAACCAAGGCCCTTGGGAACCCTCAACTCAGAGTAGAGCAGAGTCATCAAAATTAATTGCTGATTCTCAGAATTTAAAGCCCAAGGTTACAAGGGCCCAGGTGCAGATCCACCGTGAGTGAATTCACAGTGGCTCTTGGGCAGCCTGGGAGCTTGGACACATCACAGCGGTGAGCTGGTGGTACTCCAACACAAACAGATTTGTAGCAGTGGCACTGGCATCCAGGACTGCCAGAGCAGCATTTGTGTCTGACAAATGAGGCCTCTGTCAGGACAAAGGGGGCTCTTAGGACTCATTCTACTTTGGCTGCTTTACACCCAGTAAGAGCCAGGGGACTTCTGTCAGAATAGGGAAAACAAAAGTGATTCATTTCATCATGTACCCTCCCCAAAGTCTTTGTGGTCAGCCAATGCAGGCAGGCTTTGTGGCAAGCAATCCTCACAGACACTACTTACTGAGTGCCTACTATGAAGCTAGAATACCCAGAGGCTATTCTAGATACTGGGCACATGTTGTCTAATTTAATCCTTGCAACAGTGCTGTGATGTAGGGATCATTCCCACTGTAGTAATGTGGAAACCAAGACAGGAGACGTGAAGGTCGCACAGCTAGGGAATGGTGGCAGAACCAGAATTCATATTGAGGCTTGGCTCAGTCCCAGCTGACTGCTGTTGCCCACACATACTTGCTACAAAAGCCTGACCAGCCAAAGGTAGTTCTGTCCTCTGACTTACCATCTCTAGGGGTGTTGATCTGGAAGGCCTAGAATATTCCTAATGTCCAATGAATACTTATGTCAAATGAAACAAAAACAAAAAAATAAGAGGGGATTGAAATTTAACAGATTTTTCTTCTAAAAGCCACAGAAAATGTCTCTACTTTAATGTAAATATGTTTCTATAGGTTATAAAAAAACTTAGGACAAAAAGAAATATAGGTCAAAGTTTCTATCAGTAATTGAGACATAAGCTTTGTTTTTCACATATTGATTCCATAAGGGTCAGAAGCTCCAGTTGAAATATATTCCTCCTAGTTTTCACTGCTGATTAGTTCCAGTACCTGATAACAAACTTCAGATGTACTAATGTTCAGTCACCTTTCTATTCCAGTTACACTAATTCAGCATTTGTGGCCCTGCCTAAAAAAAGGCCCAGGGCAGCTGACCTCTCTCTCCTTTATCATTTCACTATGGGCCTGGAAAACCAGACGGCCATTCAGCACAGCTTGTCAGCATATTATAATGCCCAATGAGAAACTCTGGTACAATGTGTATGAATCCAGAATTCCCCTCCATGAGCCAGGTTTAATTCTCTGTTGTGGCCCATTCATGCCAGATGGGATGCACTGCTAATTTATCAGTTTGTTGACTTCTATACACAGACGTTTCCCATTTACCAACCACTTGTCTTGCGTTTTCAGCAGAATCCAAGCACTGGCTCAAGGTATTTGGATGTCTCAAGTTGAAATTCTAGTTCTTTATAGGATGGTGATAGGTAATTATGGCTCAGTTCTCAGTTCCTGGGTATAACTGGGGAGCAATATCATAAACCAGAGGCTGAAGAATAAAAAATTTTAAAAAGGAATGGAAGGAAAGGAGAGCTGGGAAGAGAATGGACAGTGGAATTACCTTAAAGCTGAAGCAAAGTCTGCTCCCTAACCTTCATTCCATTTGTTTTCCAGTAAATTTTTAGTGAGTCACTACTATTTGCCAAGGTGTTAGATACTGGACATACAGTAGCATTTCTGTCAGGGTCCTAGCATAAAAGCAAAGGTATACTTCAGAGTTAATGAAGAAACTATATGCAAAGGTATAGGCAGAGCTAAAGGTTCTAGTAGAAGATAAAGGGTGATCCCAGGAGAGCAACACCAAAAAGCTACTACCACTGCTAGGCCCAGAGAAGCAAGGGAAAGCAACTAAAGGAAGCAGGCCAAGAATGCAGCTGTGGGAGTGGGGCTTCCAGATAGCAATTCTGCCTTTGATAGAGGAATGCAGTTACTGCCATATGTTGAGCCAGTGTTAAGGAATCTGCGGCAATAAATATCTCAAATGTTACAAACCCAAATGGAAGCCAGAAGGCAAGAGTCAAAGAAGGAGCTCTTAGAGTTCTAAGAACTGGGGTGTAAAACAGGCAGAGAAAGGTGGAGAATGGATCTGGTTGGGGTGGGGGTGGGGAGCAAGCAGAGAATATCCAGCATTACGTATGAAAGAGATCAAGATGTTCAGGATCAAGAGCTACCTATAGGAACCTGGGTCCAAGCCTATCAATACATCAAGTCAAGGGCACCTTGGTTTGAACAACAAAATTTCTATAGCTCAAGAGCTCTTCTCTGAAGTCCTTATTACAGTATACCCCACCCACAACTGAGCCTCTATGTCCTTCATCTGACCCTCCCTGAGTCTGAGGGAATCTGCCTCTGCCCTTTGGCCTTGGCTGTAACTGACGAGTTCTGCATCAGTTAGAACGCAGGCCGATGTCACATTCCCTGAAGTTCTCTATAATCACCGTATCCTAGACAGGGTAAGCAAGACAATAGAGGGAAATTCTTTTCACAAATAAAATAGCAACTATTTTCAAGCCAGCATGGGGATTTACTATAGACAATGAAAAACTACCTTCAAAATATGTTCCTTTATTCATTACTGCAGATCTCCAAAAGATTCTCTCCCAAGCAGTGCTTTGTTGGCATACTTTCTATGTTATGTATACTTTCAAGTCATAAAATTGCAACTTTGAAGATTTCATGTAAATCCTAGGAATTTTTTTTTCAGTTTCTTTCTGACATTGTCTATAATTTGTCTAGTTAGTATAGGTCACCTTGACTCTATAAGATGGGGAAGTGTAAGGAGACTAGTGTAAGGAGGTTGAACCTTATAAAGTGAATACCCTGCCTCTCACTTTTTTGAAACTATGAGGGTCTCCTTTGGGAAATGTAGATGTGAGGAAAGTCAGAAGACAGGAGGGTTTGGAATGTTGAGTTATGTGCTATTTAATGAAATGGAGGCAGAATGAAACACTGGAAAGAGCACTGGCTTTGGTGTTGGACATGGGCTTGAATCTCACCTCCATCATTTACCTTGGGCAAGTATTGAACAGAGCTTTAGCTTCATTTTCTCATTTCTAAAATGGGGATAGTATTAGTTACCTCCTAGGGCTGTGTGAGGATTAAATGGGATGAGGAATGTAAAGCATCTAATACACAGTCTGGTGCCCTCAACACCTGTCACTTTTTCTTTTCCCAAAGTCTGGGAATAGGGTCCTGGGAGAGTGTTAGTAATATGTAGGGGCCCCCAGTTGGGAAATATGACTAGGGGGTTATATTAGTTTCCTGGGCTTCTGTAATGAAGTACCACAGATTAGGCAGCTTAAGCATGGTTTTGGAAGCTGGAAGTCCAAACTCAAGAAGTCTGCAGTATTCACTTTATAAGGTTCAACCTCCTTACACTAGTATACATGGTTCCTTCTGATAGCCATGAGGGAGAATCTGTTCCTTGCCTCTCTTCTAGTTTCTGGTGGCCTCAGGGCACTATGGGAACTGGTGGAGAGATCTATGCAAGGCTGTTGCCTGTTATGATGTTGGGCCTGAAACCTCCACAGGGTGGAGGCTGACAGTCAAGAAGCAAAGCTCTATAGAAAACAGGAAAGGGCAAGAGCAAATGGGAACCCAGGAGGAAAAACTGAAACCCTCAAGAACAAACTAGACCCCCATCTGTCTTTCACCACTTCCAGTCTCAACATAGGTGGCCTATGGGAGAGTTGATGCCCTTGCTCCAGAGCTGCACATACACCTGGTTCTGTACTCAGAGAAGCTGAAAGGTGATGATCTGTCAGGAGCTGGAGAAACTGCAAGCCAGTAGTCAGAAGATCCCCAGAGACATGTGTGAGCTGACTCAATTGTGCCTCTTCCAACCTTCAGAGAATAAATAATGACTGCTTCTCTACTCCTGCCTTCCAACTATCTAAGTGAACTTCTCTCGTGAGCAACCCTAACCTGAAATCCTTCAGGAAAGGACCTTGGGGAAATGTTGGTCTAGGTTAACTATAACAAACCCATCACAGGCTTCAACTATAGAGTTATAACTGTTCTGTAGGTAGTGGAAACACAGAAGGTTTTGATAGAGGCATCTATTTGATACAATTGATATTTTGAGGAAAATTAATCTTATATTGTATATTATGGGTTGGAGGAAGATAACAATGGGAACAGTATAGTTTATGGTTTATCGTAGTGGTCTGAGTAAAGATTATAGAGGCCTAAATCAGAGCTGCAGAAGGAAAATGGAAATTAAGTTGTAGGCCCTAGAAACATTATGACGGAAGAATTGATGGACTTTGCTGAGAAGCTGTGTTAAGGGTTGAGAGCATGAAGACAGAATCCAGAATGCTTCCGAGGTATTGAGCCTGAGGAGAATGGTGGTCCTTGAAAGGAAATTATTTGTTCAAAAGCTATTCTACTCTAATAGACTAGCCATTTTACTCTATTGAAATGCATAACAATATTCCAAGAATTATAAGAGTTTGGAATACTTAAACAGTTTAAAATTGCAGGACAGCAAAGAGGTAAATGATCATCTTAGAGTATTGAAAAAAGGGAAGGAGAAAATTCCACTGAGTTGTTAGTGAACTTGGTTGCCAAGGACTTTTGTCTGGTAAAAGGTGTTTAAGTCCAGAGGTTTCCTGCAGAAAGCTGGCCTTTTCTGCCTGTTTTATGATGGACTTTAAAGGTAAAGGGATAAAGAAATAGTCATGGAATGTTTATTTCTTAACCTTAGAATATAAATTCTTAATCTGAGCTTCTTAAACTCCTTTGAGTTTCAGGGAACTTGCCAAGTTTCTAAAGTTTTTAATAAAATTTTTGGTGTTTTGTGAAGATGTTAATTTTTCTGGTGGAGAGACTACAGTTTGCTCAGATTTTCAAAGGGATCTGATTCCTAAAGAGGTGAAGAATTTCTCCCATGGAGAGAGATCACTGAGCGTAGTTACTGGCCCCAGCCACACTCAGCTTATTCATGTCCAAGTGCTGATACAAGACCTGAGACAAGAGGTGATGGGAAACAGTCTTCAGATAGAGCAAGGAGTCAGCTTCTGACAGTTTCTTCTTTTTCTTTACTGCTAAGTGAAAGTAGTATGCAAGGAGTTTCTCTACTTGAAGGGACAGAGATTGAGGCCTATTTATTTTTTAAGGGTTGTTGTTTTGTACACACCACATCAGGAGCATAACCAATGTGCCATAAGGAGGCGAATTGATTAAAGAGCTATTTCCAATTTCTGCTTGGGACTCAAACACTAAGGCCATCCACAAGCTAGCAAACTGCCCTTTCTCAGATGTTGCTTCCTGCTTCCAGTGATAATTGCCCATGCCAAGTTGACTATTAGCTTGTCTTGAATTCACTGCATACTAAGTGCTGACCAATCACTTGCATAGAAAATTTGCTCAAACAGGACTGGAGTGTACAATTGCTCCTTTTTGGCTTTCCAATGCCTGGATCCATGTTCTACTTGTAGAGAATTCCCTGTTGTGGTAATATAGATAGAAGGCAGTTCCCCCTTCTAAAAACCAGAATGCAAAGATGACATTTCCTCTCCAACCCCCCTAGCATCAGGATGAAGGCATATGACCTGCTTGGGCCAATCCAACACCCCCACCAGGACTGTGACCTTGAACAGATGACAAAGAGACAGATAAATGGTGAAATTTGATTCCCACTGATGGCAATGGTGGTTTAGCAGTGGCAACTGTGTAAGTTTGGTGTCCAGTGGTGGGGAACATGGATAATTTGGTGATGGGAGAGCCCTGGCAAGCTGGTTTCCTCTGCCTGACTCCCCAGTGCCTGCTATTGTTCAGTCATATTTATTCATGTGGGCAGGGACCTGATATCTTTGCAACAAATACAGTTTTTGTGTAAGTTAACCATATTTGATTTCTGTTGCATGCATTTAGGAAACTAAAACAATATATGGAAAGAAAAAAGTCTCTTACGCCCTTTAAATCAACTTTACCATTTAGCATGGGTCAAAATGGAGGCCCCAACTTTATATGAGCCTTGTGATGGTTAATTTTATGTGTTGATTGGATCATGGGGTGCTAGGATATTTGATTAAACATTATTCTGGATGTCTGTGAAGGTGTTTTTGTATGAGGTTAACTTTTAAATTGGTAGAGGGAGTGAAGCAAATTGCTTTTCATAGTGTAAGTGGGCCTTATCCAATCAGTTGAAGTCCTGAATTGAACAAAAATGTTGACAATCCTATAAGTAAAAGGAAATACTTCCTGCCTGACAGCTTTCAGACTGGGACATTGGCTTTTTCCCTGCCTTTGGACTTGAACCACACCATCAGCTTTCCTGGTTCTTAGGTCGTTAGACTCAGACTGAAGGCTTTACTGAAGGCTGTACTATTGGCTTTCCTGTATCTCCAACCTGCCACCCCACCCTGCAAATCTTGGGACTTGCCAGTCTCAATAATCACAAAAGCCAATTCCTTGTAAAAAATCTCTTTCTCTCTATGTGTACATTGTATTGATTCAATTTCTCTAAAGAACACTGACTAATGCAACTCACATTGGGCTAGCATGAGGAACTAACAGTTCAACCTAGTGAGACCTTCTGGTGGATAGGATATAAAATTTCAGATTGCAGTGTTCCTTCCAATAAGAAATGGGCTACTTGAAATAAAGGTAGGGTTTCTATCCTGACTTCTAGACAAGTGGTCTGTCCCCACCCCCTCTCTTTTTCAGAGACGATATGTGGTAGAACATCTGTGTACAGATGACCTCCTGAGAATTTGGTCTATTTGACAAGAAGTATTTTTTCCTTTGGGCCTCAAGTACATGTATACTTCTATTTCTTTTTTTTGAAATGAGTATTTTAATGCTTTGAAAAGTGAGAAATATTGATACTATTGTAAAAAGAAAAATTTAAAGACTAACACAAAAAATAAAAATTACCTGAATATTTTCATTATGTACATATTAATTAATTAATTAATTATTAATTAGACAAAGGAGGTTTACTGTGAATTGGGGGTCTGATAAACAACAACATATAGGTCTCCTGCTTCAAGGAGTTTATAATTTTATTTAAAAAGCATTTTATTTATTTATTTTTAGAGAGGTGAAGGGAATGAGAAAGAGAAGGAGAGAAACACCAATGTATGGTTTCCTCTCATGCAGCCCCTACTGGGGGCCTGGCCTGCAACTCAGGCAAGTGCCCTGACTGGGGATCAAACCAGCAGCCCTTTGGTTCACTGGCTGGTGCTCATTCAACTGAACCACACCAGCCAGGGCTCCAAGGAGCTTATAATTTATTGGAGAAGACTGACATTGATCAAAATGTGGCATGTGCTATGTCTCCCACATATTTGGACACATACACAGGGCTAATTTCTTATCATCTTCCAAAATGTATTTCTTCTTTCTAAGACTGCAAAATTTTTCTTCTCAAATATTTATTGGATTTATCATCTCACAACACTGGGCAGCAGACCAAGATTAGTATTTTTTCTTATCTTCTCCTAGACTTTAAAAAAAATTCTGTATCTGTGCAAGATGATGAGAAAAAGAGTAAAAACTCCAAACCATTTTTGTTACTTTCATGAATGGAATTATCAGACTCTCAGTAGTGTGATCCCCATACCTATATTCTGATCCACACCATTCCCTCTGTAGATTTTAGGCTTGTCTTCAATATTATAATATTTTCCCTTGTTTGTTTCTTTATTAAGGTGGTGCAATCTAGACATTTCAATGTAGAGTAATGTGATCTGGGGCTCTGGGGCACTGTTCCCAGTCTCAGCTCTGAGAAGGCGAGCTATCTATGAAGCTGCTCTGGGCATGTCCTGAACTTCCTCACTCTTAGCTAGTGCTTCCCAACCACTGTTCTGTGTGTTATACAGGTTTCCATCTCCAGCCCAAAGCCCTAGACCCAGAAGTCTCTGTTGGAAACAATTATATAAAGTAAATAAGGACATAAACATTAGAAGGGAATCCTGTGGAGCAAATAAAAACACATTTAAATAAATAGGACAATGGAGTCCCAATGTAGACATAATCCCAAACCTGAAAAATTTACATATTAGCAATGACATTCTAGGGAACATAGTAAATAAAGATGAAATCTATGGCAAGTTACATTCTTAAAACAAAAGTCCTTCTGTTACAATTTTGTGCTCATAAAATGATCTAGAAAGAGACCATACTGTCAAAACGAAAGTGTAAGGGACAAGGAATAGGGAGATTTAAATTCCAGTACCAGCCTACTTTTCAATAACTTATTTTGTGCCTGTAGCAAGCTCACATTTTTGGTGACTTATTTTTTTGCCCCAGTTCCAGAATGAGAGTGCCCATTCTAGATACCACATTGTAACTTTTATCAGAGATGATGATAATATATAGACATTTGGAAATGATATCACTTATGATAGTGCCTGAGAAATAAAAATTCTTAAACCAAACTATCATTGCCACAAGATTTCTAGACAGTTATGAAAACCTAGCTCTTCTTTGGCGTGTGACAGAAAACTCAAAATCGTTTTTTGCAAAGGTTCCAGTCTGTTTTGGAATCCTCCAGGAAAAAGAGCTAGTTCCACAGAGAGGCCATATATTGTTTTGATCTTTAGACATAAGAGATTTTTTTGTGTACTTGTTTCTTTCTTTGAGAGAATATGAAAGTTAGAAATTTGGCCTACTACATAAATTTCTTTTTAAAATCTGCATGGACTTTGAAGTAAGAGAATTCTGGGGTCAAAATCCAATTCCCATGACTTTATTGGTTGTATTATTTTGGGCAAATTATTACTAATTTCTCTCTGTCCCAATCTCTTCATATATAATAGAAATAAAAAATATCTTCCTGTAAATGGTAGGAAGGATTTGCTGAAGTCATGTTTCTCAATGTCTGGTGAACTACCTGGCATATACTGGTGTACAATGCCCATTGGTCCCCTTTTCCTTTTCTGTTTGAAGAGTTTTAAAACAACACTAAGACTTCAGCAAGGATAATAAAGCTATTTGTCTAAGATAGAATTAGATGCTATGTCTGAACCTGTACCTTGAAAAAAATGTGATCTCAGGTAAAGGTCTAATCATAATATCATTAGCTAATATTAACTGAGAAAGAATAAAATTTGAATCACAGTTCATATCTCCAGAAATTTCAGAAGTTTATAAAAATGAGGAGAAGAAAATGAACTTTTCATTACTGAGGACTCAAAGTTGGGAGCTACATATTGTTTCAGTTTCCTCACTCTGGGTCTCACTGAATTGACTGAGTAACCAGACAAATTTCTGGACTTTTCTTAACCTGGCTTCCAAATGAGGGAGTGAGGGATTTCTTTTCTTTTTTTTTTCTTCTTTTTTAAAAAATTTATTTATTTTTTATTGATTATGCCATTACAGTTGTTCTATTCCCCCCTTTATTCCCCTCCACCCTACCTCCCCGTCCCCATTACCCTCCTTTAGTTTATGACCATGTGTCTCAAGTTCTTTAGATTCTGTATTTCCCATACTATTCTTGCCCCCCCCATCTATTTTCTATCTAATGTCTATGCTACTTATTTTCTGTACCTTCTCCCCCTTCTCCTCCTCCCACTCCCCTGTTGCTAACCCTCCTTGAGATCTTCATTTCTATGTTTCCACTCCTGATCTAGCTGTCCTTTTATTTTGCTTTCGTTTTAGGTGTGGTTGTTAATAACTGTGAGTTTGCTGTCCTTTCACTGTTCATGTTTCTTTAACTTCTTTTTCTTAGACAAGTCCCTTTAACATTTCATATAATAAGGGCTTGGTGATGATGAATTCCTTGAATTTGATCTTATCTGAGAAGCACTTTATCTGTCCTTCTATTCTAAATGAAAGCTTTTCTGGATAGAGCAATCTTGGTTGTAGGTCTTTGGATTTCATGACTTGGAATACTTCTTTCCAGCCCCTTCTTGCCTGTAAGGTCTCTTTTGAGAAATCCGCTGACAGTCTGATGGGAACTCCTTTGTAGGTGACTGTCCCCTTAGCTCTTGCTGCTTCTAGGATTCTCTCCTTCATTTTAATCTTGGCTAATATAATTTATTTTCTTTTGTTGGGCAGTCAACGTCATATGCTTGGGGAGTCTTAGATTACTGAAATGTTGAGTACATCTGAAACGTTGTTACTGACAGAAGAAAATCAAGCATCAAAACCTCCAGTGCTGTGGTCATCACCTTCCCCGCAAAAAAGCTGTTTAGGGCATTCCTGGTGAAATATAACATGTAACCTAATGCAAATTTCTTTCAAATTATTTTCATAGGATAAAATATTATATAACTGACACAATATTTTATAATTATAAAGTGTTATAATTATAACTGTCACTTTTATTTTAACATTTTACTTACAAGACAGTCCTCCAACCTACCAAGCGAAAAATAAATCATTCACTTTCTTTGGGTCATTAAAAAATAGAAGAAACAGAAATTAAGGCAAAAAATGACCCAGGAAAAAACCCCCACCAACTTCCTTCCCAAATCTTTCCTGAAGTCCCCAAGCTATGAATAGCAAAGATTACCAGAAATCTTGGGTTTTCATGGCATTTGTGGGATATCAGATGAACCAACATGGTTCTCTTTTCTGGAGTTGGGTAGTTCAAATATATATCCTCAGGTGATTCTCACCAAAAGGCAGAGAAAGTGGAAAAGAAAGCTGTAGCTTCTCTCTCTGAACTGGCCTTTACTTATCACCCCAACCCAGCAAAGTGAAGCCCTTGAAAGTCAGGGCAGTCATACTGATAGTGTCCATGTCCACAGGAACATAATCTGGAGGCTGTCCCTTAGCCCAATTCCCCAGGCATTTTGGGGCTGAGACACTCGGCAGGGCATCCCTTAGAGTAGCATATTGTATCACCAGATAAGCATCATGCTTCCCTAACCATGGAGTCCACCACAAAGAAGATGGAAGACAAAACCATCTGACATTGATCAAAGATGACCAGGCCAACAAGCAGGAGAGCAGCAGCAGGATATGAAGAAGTTGATGCTTTGGGCAATGCAGAGAAGATGCTAGAAAAATCCCAACTATATCACACTGGGTATCATCAACAAAGATAATGACACAGCTTGCTTGTCCTAAACATAGTGCACTTTTCTTACAGAGGGAGTGGGGGAGATAACACCAACATAGAATGACATAGAAAGATAATGCTTAACATGCTTAACAAACCTGAAATTTCCCATTGCTGGCCAATGCTAGTGACCAAACATTTCAGAAGGAAACTGGTTCTTGGCTCTTTTTGTGGATTCACTGATAATATTCAAAGTAATATTCACTGTAATTTTCAAAGTTAATACCATTTGTTGACTGTGTGATAAATTAGCTAAAAACTCACTGGAAAAAAATCAGTAAATATGATCTGGAAGCCAGTGTGGGGAAGACAAGAGTGCCTGAAGCTTTCTGATCAAGCATGGCTAGTGACAAAGTCACCAGAGTCATCTGACCTTCTTTTCCGTGGTGGAGTTCACACTGTGCTCAGGGAATACTGTGGAGTACTGATACGCATCACATCTCTCTCCCATTTTTTTTTTCTCTCAGGGCTAATATTTCAAAGTTATCTTATTAACTTCCAGGTCCTGTGAGGTATGCTTTATATGTATTCTCATTTAACAGTCATAGCCACCCTGTCATATACATATTATATTAATTTCATTTAAAAAAAAGAAAACTTAGAGGAAAGAGGAAAAACTTGTGAGGCTTAAAGGAAAGAAAACTCTCACCTAAAGTCATACAGGTAAAGGGACTCCTACCCATATCAGTTTTATTCCAAAGCCTATACTTTTAACCCAAATGTTACATCGCCTCCCACTCACTGCTTCTTATTTCTAAATGGAAAGAGAAATTTGATCCAAAATAAATGAAAATAGAACAAAACAGCTATGAATGTGAAAGTAAAATGTAGATTTGTTATTATAATTGGAAGGGAGCGAGGGAAAAGGCAGGAGGTCTGTGATTTTCTACGATGATCCAAGAGGAATCACCTTATGGTCACAGTGGTGGTCATCACCAGAGAGCTGTGAGCACCTTCAGAGTGAACTGTGAAAATCAGTATCGGCACCTCACATGCACGGAACTCCAGAGAAGTGGTCCCCTGTTTATCACTGGGAAAATGCTCCTTTTTCTGCTTTCTTCTCCACTTGGGACTTGGCAATTTTGCCTGGCACCCAGCTGTGATGTGTGTCATCCAAACTGTCCATGATGGCATGTATGGTAGATAAGTGGCATAGGACTTGCTGACAGAGTTAGGCAGCCTGCTGCTTTTGAGTCTCAGCTCCGCCTCTTAACAAGTGGTTTCTCCTGGGGTTGGTATTGGGATCTCTCTGAATTAGTCTTATTACCTAGAAATGGTATCAATAATATCTATCTTGCTGGTTGTTATAATGACCGTAAAGTGTTTAGCACACTGCCTGGCAGGCATATAATGTGTTCTGAAATAGTAGCCATTTTACTATATAGATTTTTAAAATTAGTTTATAATATGTTTCTTTTTCTCCCCACTATAGAATTCCTTACTCAAGAATGGATTATGTGCCTTCAGATGAGTTTGTCTTATCTATGTGTTAGTTTCCTGAGACTGCCATAAAAATACATAGACATTTATTTTCTCATGTTCTCGAAGGTTAGAAGTCCAACATCCAGGTGTCAGCAGAGTTGGTTTCTTCTGAGGTCTCTTTTCTTGGCTTGCAAATGGCCCTCTTTCCTTTGTGTCCTCTTATGGTTTTCCTTCTGTATTGAGTCTGAGTACAAATTTCCTTACCTGTTGAAGACATTGGTCTTATGAGATTAGGGCCCACCCAAAAGACCTCTTTTAACTTATTTACTTCATTGAGGTACTGGGGATCCGGACTAAAATGAGTTTATATCAGTTTATAACATTTCAGTTAATTTGGGGAGATGTGGGGGCGACCAATTTTGTGAGGTCCCCCGGTGCCACGGACACGCGTGAGTGAATAAATATGGCCGAGAAGCGGTGAGATCTGTTTATGGATGGAGGCGTGGGCTGTGGCCAGTTTCTCTGAGGAGAAAAAGGCCCCGAGCTCCCTCTTCCATAGCCTTTTACTGGGTTGTAATACACAGGAATACAGGGTGGCAAGGATCAAACAGTAGATAACATTACAAAGAGATCTGAGTCAGTGTCTGTCAGGAAGAGAGTTCCAGAAACTTTGGGAGACATACTCATTTCCTCTCCGACCCTTATCATATGAATGAAAGCACTTTTAGCAGATTTCACAGGTTAATCAGCAAGTCTTTGTGATGCTAGATTTTTCCCCAGGGCACACTCTGGCCAGGCAAGGAGCTGCACCTCTCCCCCCATCAGGTATTCAGGCTTAAGGACATTAGAGCCAGGAAGTGCTTCTCCCAGAGAACATGATGACTCGGGCTTTGACAAAGCTGGGGGGTGAGAGTCCATTGCTCTCTGTTGTAGCCCCCTGAGTCCTTCCATGAAGGCCTCCCAGGTGATTGAGTCTGGCTTAGGTTGCCCCCTACTGCGAGGGGTCTTACCCATCATTGACTTCTGACCAAGCTCTGGGGGCAGGGAGAGGAACTGAGGCAGCATTTGCTACCAGAGACAGGTTTTGTCTCCTGTGGCTGGCATTCCAAATGTCATATCTCGCCCTTAGCCACAAGGGGTAGAGATACAATTCCTAAAATCAGGCAGAGCGGTCTACTACAGGGAGACAATTTGGAAGGACTCAATTTAGCCCATAGTAGTGAATAAAGTATTTTTGCCAAAAAACAAACATCAAGTCAAGGAAATACAGGACACAGAGAAACATGTTTAAACTATCACAGGGAAGTTATTAGTAACATCTAAGAAATGAGAATCTCTACAGGACAAAAAAACTTGTTTTCTTCAACAAACAGTTGCAATAGCAAGTGGAAAGAAAGCCCTCTAGGTTCCACCAAGAAAGACTTAGACAACTTATGAACTGTGTTTGGATTGTAAATGGAAAAAAACCAACTTTTAAAATGTCTTAAAACATTATGAGACAATCACAGAAACTTAAACACAACCTAGATAATTAATGATATTAAGGCGTTATTGACAATTTTTAGGTGTGTTAATACTGAATTTTGAAAGATCCTTATTTTTAGAGTTGGTGAAATATTTACGGGTGCAGCGAAAATAGCTCTGGGCCTTGCTTCAGTGTGGTGGGAGAAAGGAGATAGGAGTAGAAAAATAATGTGATTCTAAAAAAATGTGATTGGAGTTAAAATAAGATTAAAAATGAGTAGATAATTGTTGAAGCTGGATGATGGGTTTGATGTAATAGTCTTACTACTTTGTATATGCTTGAAACATTGTATTATAAAAAGATTGAAATATATGGAAAATATTTTTCCATGTCATTAAATATTTTTCTACAGCATGAAGTTTTTGATGTAGCATTCATTGTCTGGATGAATCATAATTTATTGAATCAGTTTTCCTTTATCAAATTGTAAGGTGGTCTCCCCCCGCCCCTTGGGTTTTTTTTTTTTTTTTGCTATTTAAGATATGTAAATCACTATACACATCTCTGTTTCTTTATAATAGATTCCTAGAAATGAAACTGCCTGGCCCAAAGGTAGGTTCATATTTAAGACATGGGTTCCATATTACCAAAATATCCTCCATCAGTAACAACACATTTTCTCTCTCCTTGAGTAACACAGTCCTGGCGCCCAGCCGCTTCCCTTGTGTTTCCCCAGTTAGATATGGAAAACATACGTGCTGGGCTCTAGAACTGAACCTGCTGAAGGGCAGTCCCAAAGCACCTCCTGAGAGAGTCCGCTGAAAATGTCCCACATTTGCTTGTTTTTTTTTTCTTCTCTAAAATATGTTGTAAATGTTATTGATCATACTTTGGCTTTGATCTAGAACCTTCATCATGATAATGTCAAATCAGACAACCAACTTACTGACCAGACTCTTTTTTTCAATTTATTTATTTTTATTAAAGTATAACTGGCATACAATGTTATATACAGGGTATAAAACATAGTGACTCAACATTTGCATATCATATGATGTAATCATCACACTAGTAACCATCAGTCAAGACTCTTGTGTTCGATGTGACAGAGGATAGGGAAAAACATAGAAACTAAAAGGACCATATTTAACATTAAATATGAAGAGGTGAAGGTGACAAGACAAGAAACCATTAAACAAGATCAGCACCCAGCCCTGGCTGGTATAGCTCAGTGGATTGAGTGCGGGCCTGCGAACCAGACAATTGCGGTTCGATTCCCAGTCAGGGCACATACCGGGGTTGCAGGCTGGTTCCCTGCAGGCCAGTTCCCAGCAGGGGACGCATGAAAGGCAACCATACATTGATGTTTCTCTCCCTCTCTCCTTCCCTTCCCCTCTAAAGATAAAGAAATAAAATCTTAAAAATATTTATTAAAAAAAAAAAAAAAAAAAAGATCAGCACCCATAAAAACTGGTGTCAGTCTAAAGAACCATAGGGCCTACAGGGCCCAGCTGAGGAAAAAAAAGGTAAGAAGCAAAAATCAAAATAATCTATTCCCCAACTCAGACAATAACTCGGACACACGACCCTGCTGATTTACTCAGCTGTCAGGAGGCATCTTAAAGAGACAGATCTGAAGCCTCATTTACACAGTTTTCCTTAGTGTTTCCTGATTCTGCAAAGGAGCAGAAAAAACAGTTCATAACAGCATGGTAAACTGGACTAACCATGGACTTAAGGCTGAATCCCTTCTTCACCACTGATTAGTGTGTCTCCTTGACGAAGCCACTTGCCAACTTTAGGCCTCATTTACTTATTTGTAAAATGGATAATGAAACCTATTTCATGGGGTAGTTATAAAAGTTGAACAAATAAATATTTGTAAATTGCTTAGCACAGTGCTGGCACATGGAAAGAATTCTAGTTCACTTAATATGGTGAACTATTTTAAAACAAGTTAGTCTTCTTCTATGTCCCCATTTTTTCAAATGGCCATTAAAGCCCTATTACACTGTTTCATAAATGTTTGTTTCTGTGGTGTTATCTGACTCATCTAACCTTGGGGCACATGCCTAAGAAAACATTCTGTTGATTGACTAAAATTCAAATTCCAACATCTACAACAGTAAATATCTAGTAATTTCCAAGTGACCTAGATATTGTATTATGAGCTTAGAAAGTTTATTCATGTCCCTCTGTTCAGCATCTAATTAATCAAGACATGTTTGTTGGTTTATTTATTTGGGAGACAATATCCCAAAGTGATGAAAAGCCTGGTCTTTGGGACCAGACAGACTTGGGTTTCACTTCAGTCTTGGCTTTGCCTATTATCAGCTGTGTGGTTTGGGGCCAAGTTCCATGACCTTTGTGAGTTTCAGTTTCCTCATCTAATAAATAGTTCTAATCATAGTGCCTGCCTCATTTGTTTATTGTAAAAATTAAATAGAATAAGTACAGCAAATTGTTTAGTATATAGTGTACTGGCAACTTAGTGTTATTTTGACATTGTATTTACTGAAGTATTACTATGGGGAAGAACTGAACTAGGTGTTCTGAGAAATCTTTAAAAATGTGTGTAACATGACTTTTGTCCTTAAGAAGATTGTAAGTTTCTTTGGAAGATGAAACTAATGTTAATAAATAGATAATGATACAAGTTAGTCTATGGTTAAGTGCTTAATGAAAAATAGAATAAACAGAATTTCTCAAGTCCTGGGGCTTTAGTCAGAGAAGCAAATTTTTACCGCCTCCTGACCACTCTCTCCCTCACTCCCTTTTCTTATGACAGCCTAGGCTAATCTTTCTTCCTCTTCCTTTGAACTTTTGGGATACAAAATCAAAAGTTTAGATGAGTAGTCACAACCTCCAATGGCTTCACGGATCAGGGAGGTGACGCAAAATTGTGAAGCAACGAGAGGTTTTAAAAGGGAGTACTACTAAATAAAGAAGTGCCAGACCTAAATGTATGACTCACATTCAGACATTTAATGACACTATGTTTGGCCCTGGCTGGTGTGGCTCAGTGGATTGAGTGCCAGACTGCGAACCAAAGGGTCTCCAGTTTGATTCCCAGTCAGGGCACATGACTGGGCAGCCGGCCGAGAGGTAACCTATTGATGTGTCTCTCACACATCGATGTTTCTCTCGCTTTCTTTCTTCCTCCCACTCTCTCTAAAAATAAATAAATAAAATCTTAGAAAAAATAACACTATGTTTGGATAAACACAATTTGACCTATGGGTCACTGTTTGCAATCCTGATATAGAGAACTTTTAGTTTATAATAAATAGCTGCATGAAATACTACTAATAATAAATGGTTGACATGTATTGAATTGGTAGTATATGTCAGATTTTACTTTACTTTTAACTTTCAAAGTAAGCAAGAAACTCTATAAATTATTATTGATAAGGAAACTGAAGTTCAGAGGTCCCATAACTTGTTCAAGGTAGTAAAACTAAGTGGTAGAGGTCGGACTTGACTCAGACAGTCATTTTTTGATGGCAAATTCCACATTTTACAAAGAGTTGGATTTTGGTAACAGAAGCTTTCAAGAGGGTAGTAGGATTTGAGCTCCATGTTAAAGGAAAAATAGGATTGATAAGGAAAGACTTCAATTTTCTATGCCACATTATTCTTCTCTATTTACAGAGCTTTTCTTGGTAAGAAGTAATCATTCCAATGTCCTTTAAAATTACAATTGATAGAATATCTGATATTCTGGTTTTGTTTTGTTTTTTTGACTGACTTCACCTGAGCAAAATTAATATATGTAATACAATAATAATGTCCTGAAAAAGAATAAAAGTAAAACAAATGTGACATTGGTTGTACCTTGCTCTCTGCATCCCAAGATAACTAACAAGCAGCCGATATCTTCTGATCCTGTGTTTCATTAATATGCATGACACATTTGCCGAAGTCATGAAGGAAATTGCTACTGTCTCGATGGAGTTAGAACTAAGAGTACAAATATCTAGCTACCTGTCCTCCTGGCATTTTCTGTAAAATTTACTACTGCAGTATCTTGGTACTTTGATAATGTTTCAGTGTTTCAAAGAAAGTTTTGCTAAGCTTTATTACACTGAGAGTGTTATAAGCACATTTTTGTTTGTTTTCAGTTTTCCAGGAGCAGACTTCTGCATGGAGAAATATAACTTGGCTCATTCAGCTGGCACTACTGCTCTCCTGGCAATATCATCACTCAGAGGCACCTCTGGTAGGGTGGAATAGCTCTGGCACCAATCAATCAACAAGTCTAAACAACCAGCAGACATTTACTGGGCACACACTAAGCATGCATTAGATATACATAGACATGGTAAGTTTTACAAAGACCTCTGAAACTATGGTTCTTGCTCCCAAGGGGCTTTAGGCTTTCTAACCATGCAAACATCCACCTCTCTGTGTATGCATCTATAGACATATGATGAACAGTAGAAGAACAAGACAGTATTTGAAAAGGGCAATATGTGATTTAGAGTCTAAATCTTGAATCTTGATAATCACTAAAACCAATACTTTTTGATAATATACATTTCTAAGACCATTAAAAAACTTTGAAAATACTTTCTTCAGGAATTTGTATAAAAGATATATTGCCAGGAATATATTTAAGAAAGAATACAAGTCTGAAAAGTGAAGTCACCTGACTTTATCACTATCCATAAACATACCCAGATGAGCAGATGTAAACTGGTGAAATGTGAATAGGCACAGTGAATTGTATCAATGTCAGTTTCCTGGTTTTGATATTGTACTTTCACTGTGTAAGGCATGACTTGACCTGCAGGGGAGGCTGGGTGCCAGGTGCACAGGACCTTCCTAAACATATTTTTGTTGTGATTTCTTGTGAATCTGCAGTTCTTCAAAGGAGTTTGAAAATATACACAAAAGAAAAAAATGAAGTTAATTTCTCTACACTGGTAAGGAAAAATTTCTAAGACATTTGAAAAAGAAATAATCAAATTATAAATATATACAGTAACATTTATGTAAAAATATATAAAGTGATATATTCATATATGTGCAAACATGTGTTTTACAATAGAAAAAGATCTTTAATGAAAGACTGGTAATAATGAAAGGGGCCTAGGGTGGAGGGTAGGAGTTAGTTAAATCAGATAACTTCTGATTTATCTAATTATTGGGATTTATATAAAAAAAGAATGTATTACTTGTATAACTAACAATTAAAAAAAGACTCCAAAACCCTTGATAATGTGAGATTGCAAAAGAAGCAAACACATTGGTTAAGGAGGAACTTTAATGATGGATTTCTCATGTTTATGAATACATAAAACATCACTTTTCATTCATTGAAAGGCAAGCTCAAATTATGTAATTCAAGCAAAAAATCCCAAATATCTAGTTGATATTTGTGGTCAGTTTATGAGTTTCAGTTTAAAAAAGAATCCTCCAGATGTTATTTACTTCCCAAAACTCTGCCTGCAATTAAGAGAGCTGCTACCATTAATTTACTAATTGCTAAAGTTGCACAAAAGAAAGAAACTTAAATCAAGAAGTAAAAAAAACCAAACACCTAAAATGCAACATGCAACCTTCAGCATTTAACATTAATAGTTAATTGCCATTGCTTAATCTAACTTTGGCTTTCTGAGACCTGGCTGGGTAGCTTACCTAAATCTTGTATTTGAGTCAAAAAATCTTTGAACATAAACATTTATCTTTGTTTCTAGCACTTTAGAATTCTAGAGAAATTAAAGATTTTAATTCCTCTATACCATGTTAAAAACTCAAATTTGTAACTGTTTGGAGAAAATAAATTTATTGATCCTCTGAATGTTTCTAATTATATTTGGGGTATTGATATTTACTTCACCTTTAACTTGTCGGAAAATCCTGTTTACTGCTCCAACCCACTTGGCTTAAAGGAGACCATCTGGTCATCTGTTTCTCTGTGCCAATTTTCCTGACAGTGGTTGCTTTTAAATGGGTGTCTCTGATGACAGCTCTTACCAATTTTGTTTTTAGCTTTCTTCTTCAATGTATATTTGTTTGGTTAGGACTCCTAATTTAGGATTATTAATAAGCCATACAAGCCTCCTGATATTTTAGGAGAGATCTCAAATGGGATAGGACCTTTTAGCATCTGAAAGTTTTAAAGCATGTTTAATTGAACAGTTTCCAAACAGAACTCTACAAGTGGTTTTCATGTTACCTTTCAAACATGTACGATGTGTATATGTACTTGCGTGTAAAACTAACCATACATATATGTATTAGGTATGTCACAGTCTAATGTAGTCAGGCAGAAAATAAATAAAATGAGAAGCCTGGAGAAACTTCCTTGATTTGAAAAATCTTGGCCTTTTCAGACTCATTTCTCATGTTTTTTCCACTGGCAGTGGTTAGAAGTAAGGTGGCATTAGTAGTAGCCTGCACTGAATTTCTTCTTTTCTTTTCTTTCTTCTTCATTCAAAACATTTATCAAAACACAGTTTGCTTCACATTGGGGAGAAATTTCAGTTTTTATACTCCATGACAAAATCACTTCAACCAGCTTTCTTGAGACCACTTACATAGGATGTGAACATCATCTCATTATATTAGAATCTCTTTTTAAATGTATATGAATGAAGCACAAAACCCAAAAGTAAAATAAGAGTTTCTTAAATCTTTGTACAAGTTCCCTGAATCAAGATGGAGTAATAGTTACTTCTGTAATTTCTGTGCTATTAATCCACCCCCACACTGTAAACCAAAGTTTCCAAATAAGTTCAAGAGCAGCATTAGTGACTCAGACAGCATGACTTCACCCATGTGGCCCCACTGCAGTGGTTTGTCAGTTACTGCCAGTATTTCCCTTTGTACTAACAGTGACATTTACCTGGGGAGATTGATGGGGAATAAAACATTACTTTCCCAAAGTCCCTGCAGTCAGAGTCCTTGGCCTTAGAAGTGAAGGAAGCAATCATGCCTCAGGGGATTGGAGCCCATGACCTCATGCTTTCCCTGTCATAGCCTTTCACTGGCTCCCCACACCTACAGACTAGATCCCATGACAAAGTATGACATTCAGGCTTTCCCAGTTACTTGCCCCATCTGCCTTTCTAGCCTTCCTTATCACTATTCTTTTTTTTTTTTTTAAGATTTTACTTACTTATTTTTAGAGATAAGGGAGGGAGGGAGAAAGAGAGGGAAACACTGATGTGAGAGAAAGATTAAATAGTTGCATCTTGCAAACCTGTACCTGGGGACCTGCAACCTAAGTATGCACCCTGACCAGGAATGGAACCAGTTACCTTTCAGGTCTTAGGCCAACACTCAATCAATCCATTGAGCCACACCAGCCAGGGCCCCTATCACTATTCTTACCACAAACTGAATTTGTCTAGTTCTCTACAAATGTTCTTTTTTGTGCTTCTATCTCTGGCTTATATTGTCATCCCTGCTAGGGTTGTCTTTCTCCTTTCACAGCTCCAGAAAATGAAATTATATTTGTCTTTTAAGGTTTATGAACCTTTTTCAGATACCTTCCCTTTTTTTTTTTTTGAAAGGTATGGTATGTACCTCCCTTAAAACATTGTCCTCTCTGCATTGTAATTTGGTTACTTGTTTATATATTGTATAAACTCCTTGACAGAGAGATCTGTTGCTTGTCTTTGTGCACCAGAATCTGTTTAGCATAGCTTCTGCAGGGACTCAGTGACTACTTCTTGATTTGAATCTCAAACTCATCGTGTCTGAGCTCAGTACCTCTTTCCTCGGCACCCACCCCAACCTCCTCCTCCTGATTTCCCACCTTGGTGATGGAAACCCCATCCACTTCAGTGCACATGCCAGAGAATTTTACATCACTCTTCTCTTTTGTGTGTCCATCTTGCAACCTTTATCTAATTGATAACCAAGTCATGTCAACTCTGCCTTCTGAATATCTATTAAATTGACACCCTGCTTTTCCTGCCACAGTGTTATGACTTTGGTTCTGGCCACCATCATCCCTTGCCTGCATTACCACAGCACCTCCTAACTTATTAGTTTATCTCCCTCCCTGTCCTTCCTTTCCCCTCTACCCACATCCATTTTCCACACTGTAGCCAGTGTGATCTCTCTAAAATGCAGACCTGATGATGTCACTCTCTTGCTCATGATTCTCACAATATAGTTCAAACTCTTTAATATCATCTATAACATGTGTTAGAATCTGACCCTTTCTTTCCTTTAGTATCCATACGTCTCTCCTCAGTTTTCCTCAACCAAAATCCAAACTTCACCTACACTGGTTATAGACTTCATTGGAAGGCTCTTTAGAATTCTTGAAATGCTTGATTCAAAGTTTTATTTTAAATATATTAAAAAACCTTAATAATAATAATAATAATAACATTCATTTAAATGTATTGTATATACTTTAGTTCTATGTATTGTGGAACAGCAATGCATTAATTTGGGCTATCAAGTTAATTCTTCAGTATGAAACTTCTACTTCTTTTGTGCATATACCTGAAGTTCTTGTAAATGTGTCATTGATTTGAAAAGTCAATAGTTTTGCATGATTTTTTTTAAACTAGGCCATTGATGATCTGCTCAAGTAAATATTGTGTGTTATTACCCTAGAGCTCAGTTAAATATGAAGTAAAGCTAAGACCCATAGTTTTGGCACATGTATCACTACATGTAAAAACATCATATTTTTCTAGAGATATTTCAGCACTTACTTAAGGTGGGAGTGTTTGTTGCTAACTTTTATATAACGAGGAGGAATGCAAGCTGTTATTAAATATTGTTGTGATTAAATTTTGAAATTAACATCTCTTCAACTTCTTGCTCAAGTTTTTGGATTAGTTCATTTGAAAGGTATATTCCTTCAATAGATGCAGAAAAAGCTTTCGATAAGGTACAACACCCATTTATGATAAAAACACTCAGCAAAGTGGGAATACAAGGAGCATTTCTCAAAATAATAAAGGCCATATATGAGAGACCTACAGCCAATATCATACTCAACGGGAAAAAACTAAAAGCTTTTCCACTAAGATCAGGAACAAGACAAGGGTGTCCACTTTCACCACTTCTATTCAATATAGTATTGGAAGTTTTAGCCACAGCGATCAGGCAAGAAAAGGAAATAAAAGGCATCCAAATAGGAAAGGAGGAAACAAAACTGTCACTGTTTGCAGATGACATGATAGTGTACATGGAAAATCCTATAGACTCTACCCAGAAACTCCTCAAACTAATTGATGAGTTTGGCAAAACAGCTGGTTATAAAGTCAATATCCAGAAATCAAAGGCATTTTTGTATACCAACAGTGAATCAGCAGAAGCAGAAATAAAGAGAAAAATCCCATTTGATATAGCAAAAAGAAAAATAAAATATCTGGGAATAAACCTAACCAAGGAGGTAAAAAACCTGTATGCAGAAAACTACACAGCCCTGAAGAACGAAATCAAGGAAGACACAAACAAATGGAAACATATACCTTGTTCATGGATTGGAAGAATTAACATTATCAAAATGTCCATACTACCCAAAGCAATATACAGATTCAATGCAATACCTATTAAAGTACCAATGGCATATTTCACAGACATAGAACAAACACTTCGAAAATTTATATGGAACCATAAACGAGCTCGAATAGCAGCTGCTCTTTTGAGAAAGAAGAACAAAGTAGGGGGGATCACAATACCTGATATCAAACTGTATTACAAGGCCACTGTAATCAAAACAGCCTGGTACTGGCATAAAAACAGGCACATAGACCAATGGAACAGAACAGAGAGCCCAGAAATCAACCCAACTCTCTACAGTCAATTAATATTTGACAAAGGGGGCAGTAACATAAAATGGAGTAAAGATAGCCTCTTCAACAAATGGTGTTGGGAGAACTGGACAGCTACATGCAAAAAAATGAAACTTGAGCACAGACTTACACCATACACCAAAATAAATTCAAGGTGGATAAAAGACTTAAATGTAAGTCATAACACCATTAAAGTCCTAGAGGAGAACATTGGCAAGAAAATCTCAGATATTTCACGCAGCAACTTCTTTACTGATATGTCCCCTAGAGCAAGGAATGTAAAGGAAAGAATAAACAAATGGGATCTCATCAAAATAAAAAGCTTCTGCATGGCTAAAGAAAACAGTATTAAATTAAAAAGACAACCAACTGTATGGGAAAACATATTTGCCAATGATACCTCAGACAAAGGTTTAATCTCTAAAATATACAAAGAACTTACACGACTCCACTCTAAGAAGACACCCAACCCAATTAGAAAATGGGAAAAGGACTTGAACAAACACTTCTCCAAGGAGGACATACAGAACATTCAGAGACACATGAAGAGATGCTCAATATCATTAGCTATCAGAGAGATGCAAATTAAAACCACAATGAGATACCACTTTACACCAGTCAGGTTGGCTATCATAAACAAAGCAACAAACAACAAATGTTGGAGGGGTTGTGGGGAAACGGGGTCCTTAGTTCACTGTTGGTGGGAGTGCAGACTGGTACAACCATTATGGAAAACAGTATGGATTTTTCTCAGAAAAATAAAAATCGACCTGCCTTTTGACCCAGCAATTCCACTGCTAGGATTATATCCTAAGAATCCTAAAACATCAATATCAAAGAACCTATGCACCACAATGTTCATAGCAGCACAATTTACAATAGCCAAGAGTTGGAAGCAACCTAGGTGCCCATCAGTAAATGAATGGATCCAAAAATTGTGGTACATATACACAATGGAATTCTATGCTGCAGAGAGAAAGAAGGAGCTACTACCCTTTGCAACAACATGGATGGAACTGGAAAGCATTATGCTGAGTGAAATAGGCCAGGTGCTGAAAGACAAATACCATATGATCTCACCTTTAACAGGAAGCTAAACAACAAAACAAACAAGTAAGCAGAAAAAAAAAAAACCCAAAAAACAAAGACACTGAAATAGAGAACAAGGGGATAGTGACCAGAGGGGGAGAAGGAAGGGAAGTTAAGGGGAAAAAGGGGGGAGGGATTTGGAGGAACAAATAGGAAGGACACAGGGACGAGAACTAAGGGGGGAGGAAATGGGAGGGAGGTGGGGAGCAAGGGGCAGGGGAGGCTGGGATGGGAAAAATAGACAAAAAACTGTACTTGAAAAATAACTAAATAAAATTAAAAAAAAAAAGAAAGGTATATTCTTTAGGGAGGGCTGTTAAGAAATAGTTCTTTCCATCTGCATCTACTTCTCTGTGTGAATTAGAATTTTCTAGTTACTTTGAAATATATTTTTAAAATTTTAAAGGCCAAAACATAAAGAAAGGCAATTAAAATAAATAATTTGGGTATAGAGATTGATGTGAAACAAAATGTAATATTTAATTTCAGATATTTGTGTTTATCAAAGTTATCTTGCTGTTCGTATTGAGCAATAAATAAATATTAATATATAAATGTTCAGAATAAATTTACATTAGTAACATGTCATAGTGACCTGTTTTATGTAATTGAGCGCCAGAAAAAAAATTTCATTTAAAAAGACATGTTTCAGTACTTCAAAAAAGAAAAAAGCATGAGAACCATTGAGGTCTTAGAATAGACTCTATCTTCCTCCTGATCCTATTAAAACAGTCACAATATGTTCTTCTAATGCAGAAGAGAAAAGAAATTCCAGGTGCTCACAGCCATGTTTTCCGTTCCAGCCGGGAACAGCTCTGATCCACCTAGAAAACTATCCCTTTCCTGTGGGCATGCATGTTCCCAGGGGAACACACTCAGTTATGGCTGGCTCCCCATCATTCCCTTCCATCCCCCACTGCTTTTTACTGCTTTTGCCTTTGAGAAACCTCTGGGTGTTGACCTCATTGTTCCATACATTCCTTCTCTTTGCTGTGCTTCCTCTGCCCCGCATCTTATACACACACACATTATTGTACTATTTCCAAATACTCTCAACAACAGAACTTGCTCTGCAAAATTACAGCAATATCAGAAGATATCTTGCCTGTGTGCTTTTCCAATAAAGAAGGCAGCATACCACAATATGGGATCATCTAATTTCTAGAATTTTACAGCTTGCCTTTACTCGTAAGAAAATATGTTACTATTTATTTTTGTTGAATCTTGCCTCCTGAGAGAAAGGTAAATTAATGGTATGTTTGGTGCTTGTGATCTGAGAGTTATATGCTAGCTGGAATGCTTATGATCTGATATGGTCTAGGTAAACCCATAAAGACATGGATGATGGTAATGCTAATTCCACTGGGTTAAATTCCAACAAGAAGACATGTGCTTACAGGTGCCCAGAATGGCATTGAGAAATATGACTTTGTCCTTGTCCTTTTGACCACCATACTGGTTGGATTCCTGAGAGCTTTAATTATCACCCTGTGAACAGAGCTGGTTGTTGGCTTGGTGTTTATCAGCTCCAGAGCTGAGAAAATTGGGCTTTATCTCTTTCAGATTAGATCACTACAAGCTTCATTGGGTAAGGTTAGTGGAAGGAGGGGTGGGAAGGGTAAAACCCTTAGTCCCTTTACTCAAAATGTTTTTGCAAAGCCCATTCCCTTTGTAGAATACAAAGCCCTGGGTCACTGCCTCCTCTGGTGCCCACCCCAGCCAGGATAACTAACTAGAGGTTTATTTACTTCTTTCAAGGGCCTATTAATTGGTAAACCTTTTCCCTAACTGAAATGCTGATCCCTTTCAAGATAAAGCTCTTTTGGCCTCATGTTTCTACTCTCTTTTCAATTCTCTTCAGGTTTTATTAACTCTGTAGCCAGCTTGGAGGTGACAGCTGTGGGACCAACATCTGGCCCACTAAAACACTTGGTCCCTTCCCCTGCCTGACAGAGCTTCCACTTCATCTGTTTTTCAAAAAATAAAATAAAATACAATAAAATAAAATAGTAAAAAACCAAAGAAACCACTCCCCCAAAACGAAAGTCTAGTTTTTCTATATGATGATGATTTTAAAGGGAAATCTGTCATATTGCTTGTGTTTTGTCTTAATGTTGACAAGGATCCATCGTTATGGCATGCCTTAGGGTGGAAAGGTGGGAACCCAAGGTGTGTAGGGGGTGGGACCTGCAGCCTACAAAAAAGACAAGACTGTGGCTGCCTGGCCCTCTATTTGGTGTCTCTTTGTGGCTTAGCCCTTTTGAAAGGCTCTGGCTCCCAGTCTCCATTTACTGGCCCTCTTCCCTGCAGCTCTGTGGTCTGACCTCCAGGATCAAACTACTTTCTGGCCAAGACACCAACCAAGAATTTTGTTTTGAGGGGCTTTATTGAAAATCACCAGATTGACTGTGATGTTTTCTCACTGCATGTATTTATCTCGAGGATGAGCTGCTTGCATGGTAAATGGGCTGGTGGTAATTAACTGTTTCTTCTTTTGGCTTTTTTTTTAACCCATGCAAAAGTTGAGAAAGAAAAATTTGATTCTTGCCATTTTTATAGTGGTCAGTCAGTGGTATGGGTGACATGCCTGTCACTGTACCTATAGGAAACATGGGGTCCCCAAAAGAAAGTGGGTAGCTGCCTGACATGGAAGGGAGAAGAAGATCACAGGATGTCTGCAACTCAAGTCAGCTGCATTCATGAGCAAATCAGCTGTCTCCCGGTTCTTGACCTCCTTTGGTCATTGTGAGGGTTGATGAGCTCATGCTTGTAAAGAGTGCAAGTCTTTAATTGACATGTAATTAATAACATCAGATAAATGAATAACAATAATAATGATGATGTAATCTCCTTCATTCAGAGCCCCAGTACTATTTCCTTGGGTAGTAACATTATGAGATGATGTCCCCATGTACTCAATTAGATGAGTGACTGACTGGCTGTAGATGCAGATGGGTCATCACAGCTCTGTGCTCGCTGGCACAGCCCAGGCTTGGCCTGCCACTGGGAAACCTGAAGGCACAGAACAATGCAGCAATGTTCTGTAAGTACAGGGCTGTTCAGGTAATGGGAAAGTTCAAGCTCTTTCATGACTCAGGTACTTGCTTCTTGCCAACCTGGTAGCCTCCCAGGCTGGAGAGCTGAGTCTGGAAGCCTTATGGAAATGGACAGTTACCTGTTTCTCCTGCTCCTCCACATCTCTGTCTTCCCACAGACCCCTCTACCCAGTAAGATGAGTCTCCCAGGTGGGTTGGTATAAATGGATCAAGCTGCTGCTTCTATCCACTATTATCAGAGGGACCAGTAGAATAGTCAACCCAGTTAAGAGTTGTCTTGAGAACTTAATGAGATGAATGTAGAAGCAATCGGTTTTAGGAAAAAGATAAAGCAGGGGAGGGAGTTTTGGATGGCTGGGGTGGTGGGGAGGGGGAGTGGTGAGGGGTAAATGCAGATAATTATAGTTGAACAACAATACAATAACTTTAAAAATAAGAAAATATATTTTAAAAAAGAAAAAGAATCTTTTTAGTTCATAGCCTTTGTATAGTTGAATTTTAAAAACAGAGTCCTCAAAGTAGACACTAAGCTAAAAAGAAGGACTTAGAATGGGAACAGAAAAAAAAAATTGTGAAGGAGGCAGTTCCTCTTCCACTTTTGCCCTAAAGGTGTCTCAGTCCAAAAGGCTGAGATAGGCAGAATGGAATCCCCAGCTAGAAAAGATAATAACACCTTTCATTTGCAAACAATTTATGGTTTACAAAGCACTTTCATATAATATGACCTCATTTGAGCCTTACAATATCTCTGTAGGGTTGGCTGAATTTATTATCCTCATTTATAGATGAAGAAACTAAGGTCCAGAGGTTAAGTGACTCATTTGAAAAGAAAGAAAGCAGCAGAGTCAGAGCCAAATCCATGTTTCTGGTAACACACTAGGACTTGTTCCATGATGGCCAGATTCCACCATCTTCTCTCTACCGGGAAGATTACTGTTCAATTTATTCAACAAATAGACAATGGATGACCACCGTGCATTGGGCACTGTGCCAGGTGTTGGGAGACAGCAGTAAATGTGACATAGGAGGTTTTTTCATAGCATTCTCATTGCTACATTCATTTTGTGCTGCTTGCATCCCTGGGCCGTGGGATCCTTCCCACGTGAGAATGAATGCCTCACATTCTCAGCTATTACCTCCCTAACATCTTTATTTTCTTATTTTTCTCTTTAAATTATCAATACTTTCAATGGAAATGTTTGTAAAATATGCAAATGAAATAATCTTTTATATTAAAAAATATTTATGGGTGAAATGCTAAAATGTCTGGGATTTTTCTTTAAAATACTCCAGGAAAAAGACTGGGAGGACCAGATAAAATAAGAACATATGTAATTATTTGTTGAAATGGAGTGATGGGAATAGGAGTTCATTCTACTATTCTATGTACTTTTTTACATTTATGAAAGACAAAAAAATGAGAAATACAAAGGGACTATTCTGTGTCATTATGCTCCTTCCTCAGAACCTTTGTGTGTTACCTCTATTATTTGATGTTTCCTGAAGGGAAGAGTTATTTAATCAATTTTACAAGTATTTATGGAAGGCTTTCTATGGGTTAGGCCTCATCTCTTGTTTTCAGGTGAACTAATAGCTCTGACAGTTTTGGATATTTTTCTGTGTATTTCCTGTGCCATGAGCCTTTTGCACAGGTTCCACAAAACATTCTGGGGATTTTTGTTTGTTTCTATGGTTGCTCTGCTGACCCTTCTGTGGTTGGAGCGAGAGCTCAGGAAGACTCTGGGGCATTTGTACCAGAAAATGGCATTTCTTCCCTGGCACCTGATGCCCAGCATACCTTCAGATGTTGGTTGATTGCTCTGGAAGTCAGGGTAGGGTCTGAAAACATTTAGAAATAACATTTATTTTAACCCGATGGGAAAGAGGAAAAGAGAGAGGCAGTTAGCTTGGCCCCAGCTCATGTGGGGTGGGCCAGGTCAGGTGGCTTGCAGCAGGTGCCCAGTCTTCTCTATTTCCAGCAGTTCCATTAACACTTGGCAAGTTTCACTCACCTTCAGCAGTTGTAACATGCAATTGTTGACACAACTAGTATTACCTCATGTGTCTGGGCTTTCATGTGTTTCCTTGCCACTGCAGTCAGCACTTGAGATCTGAGTGTTCATTTTCTATATGTGACTGTATATGGTAGAGGGATAGTTTAGACCCCATCTCCAGCCTTCCTATGCAAAATGCAGTGCCCTCATTTTTCTTTCTGGATTGATGTTAGGCACTTAATGTAATTGTCTTGCAGAAAAAAATAGCCAAGGATATACAATCAGTCACACCTCAGCCTCATATTTCAAAACCAAGCAGGCTTCTTTTTAAATACTGCTTTACAGGGTGTGAAACCCATCATGTCCTGGCTAAGGGGAGATATACATCTTGTCTTACTCCAGAAACACAGGCAATGGCTTGGTTTCTTCTCCTTTCCTGGCCCACCCACCAACCCCTATCTCTTCAGCCAGCCCATGAACTCCTAGCTGGTTTCTTTCCAGTGGGCTTCCTTTTTCTATATGGCATTTGCTCCATGATTCTCATTTGCTTTCCATAAAGAAACCATGACCAAACTGCTAAAAGTTCACTCCTCCCTGGTGTCACTGTCCCTTGGCCTTGGCTTCTGCTTCAGACACAGACAGTGATTTTCACTCCAGTTAATTCTTCGGTGTGGTGTGAACCAGTTCCTGAACATTGGCCATTTTTTTTACTTTACTCTTCACCTTTGCACCCTTGAAATGACTTATTTTTCCTTAAGATGTCCAGGCTTAATGCAGACCCATTCTTGTCTTTCCCCAGGCAACACTCTTCTCCTCTAGGGTGGAAGTGGAGAAAATAGAACACTTTTGACAATTCGTACTTGCTAATCTATTGTATTAAAGGGTGGAGCCAGGAGGAAAGCAAAAATAGCTTAGAAAGTGAAATCTATATCTAAACAAATAAATAAACAAACTAACAGCTAAACTAATGACATTCCACTGTTTACTTAGAGTAACACTTGGCAACTAGATATTATAATTCACTTCTAGTTGCTTCTTATCCACCAATGAAGAACAATAGAGGCTGATGTTACAAATATGTAGGCACAAGAATGAAAAAAGCAAAGGGGATTGATAATGTTAAACCAGGCAGATAGCCCTTCTCTGTACTATGTTTCACTCATTTGCTGGCCCTGTTGAATTGTTTTGCTGCCACTCAGGGTGAACCCAAACACATCCTGAAAATAGTTCTCTGCCTCTGTTAGGGAATCCTCTTATCATGATAGGATCCTCTTATCATTTCTATGATGTGTATGTTGTGATACCCTAAAAGGTAGTGATATAGTTAATATTGCTCCCTAGTAACTCTGTTTGGAGAGAAAAATCAAAACACATAGGTTTTGCCCCTCACTCTGACCTATTCACCAACTTTAATTTGTCTTGAGTACCTTCCTACATGTGTCTGTGCACACTCTCATGTGCTGACTTACCATCTCTGAGTATCTTTTGGCTAATAACTTCAAATCTGAACATGAGGGTCTCTTTTTTCCATATGTCATGAGTTAAGAGTTTGTGATGGTTTGTCTCCTCAAGATGCTTATGGCTGGTTCAGAATAATGACTACAAATAAGATTATGCCAAGAAGATAAAAATACCAGGCTACACAAATAAGACTACCATGACCCACAGAGGATTTTTTTATCTTTCCCTTGAGTAGTAAGCTTGGTTCTTTACTCTGGGTAGGTATTGTCTATTTCTTCAAATACTGTTTGTCTTATAGATTAGCTTTGATCTTTGTCTACAATTAAAATGATAAGTTCAAAATATGTTGCATGGAAATGCATGAGGTACAGGATACAGATGCCTAAGGGGCAGCAGGTACTCTGCCAGCTCCATCTAAACACAGGCTCAGATGAGTGGAGAGCTCTAAAGCACATGAATCCATTTCCAAAGCAGACATGGAGGGGGCAGTGTACAAATAAATAAAGCAGATATTGTCTCTACCCTTGTGGACAGTACAATCTAGTGTGGAGACAGACTCCAATAAGAATAAATAATGTCAGATGATACTTACAGGAGAGATAAATGCTAGGAATAAATAACATAAGGTACAGTGCTGGCATTCAGCATTCCTCAAGGTTAAAACATCTGGGAAGATGACATTGTGCATATATGTCAAGGATGTGAGTGGGGATGGCAGGAGTGGAATGGGCAAAGAAGAGGGCACAGCCTAAAGTTGCCAAAGCAAATAATGACAATTGGGGTTGTATTTTATAGTGATTGTAATCTCTCTGGCAGAAATTTAACATTCTTTATTTGCTCTTGGTATTTTGTCATAAGCAAATTTGGTAAGTATGGGTTTAAATAATAATAACAATCCTAACCCTTTTAAATGCTTACTAATATATGTTATTATTTTGAGTGTCAAATGTCACCTCAGTGAGACTGTCTGTGGGCATTCTAAATAGCAGCTTCCCCACTCCTATTTCCTTTACTCAGTATCTCTCTTCTCTATAGTGCTTATCACCATTTTCTGATACTTTATGCCCTTGTTTACCTGTTTATCAGTTGTCTCTCTAGTTGGAATGTGATCTTCATGAGGGCAGGTACTTTGCCTGTTGTGTATACTGCAAATTTGCCTGGAGATTACAAGTCTGCCTGGCACATACTTGGTTCTCAATAAACATATATTTATTAAATGGATGAATGAATATTATTCACTTAATCCTCACAGTATCTCTATAAACCAGGTAGTATTTTTTCTACTTTGCAGATGGGCAACTTAGCACAGAGAACTTAGGTAATTTATATAAGGTCACACAGCCAACAGAGTGGTAGAACCAGGATCCCAGACCCCAGCAGTCTGACTCCAGAACCTTGCACAGCAGGAGTATATGCAAGGTGGAAACTGCTGTGCTCAAATTTGTTATAGCTTTTCTTTGGTTAACTGGTGTTATGTTTAAAGACCTCAAAAAAGTAATCCATTCTGGTATTGCAATTTTAGATACTGTTAATTTTACGAAACAGGGATCACTGAGCGAATAGTATGTAAGGACTTTCTTGGTTATAGGAAGGTTTTGTGCCAACCTAGGGAACTAGCAATCTAGATAAGATAGAAAAGTCCTGAGTCATACAACACTTATATATTCTTTAATATAATCTATAGCCAGTGTTCCTGAAATATTCCTTATAAATGACATCTTGGTAACTCTGTCTGGTTACTAGGGATGTAAAATATGGAAACATGATTTACTCTTTGACTTATTTACTTGAATTAAAAACTTAAGTGTTGTTGTTTCTGTGTTAAAAAAAACTCTGAGCCCAATGGAATAAAGAAAAGAAAAGCCCTCTATGCCATAAGTAGAGGGCCCAATGGAATAAAGAAAAGAAAAACCCTCTACGCCATGCATTAGATGACAAATTCAGTCTAGGTGTTTCATGGTATCTCTTTATCACTTTGAGCAAAAATTAATTTCAGTCATTGGAATATAAGTCACTGGAATATAAGAAGTCACTTGCTTCTGAGACCATTTTGACAGTTCTTTCCTTTTGACTAACATTTTTTTAGAAATGTAGTTGTCAATTGTTTGCTTTTTTCTCAATAAAAATGGATTTGTCTTTGTGTGTGAACAGAGCTGTCAAAGATAAGAACTTGCTTTTGATCTTAGAAACTTCAGCTTTTCCCATTTGTTTATTTTTTCCTTTATGTCCCTTGCTCTAGGGGACATATCAGTAAAGATGTTGCTATGTGAAATATCTGAGGTTTTCCTGCCAATGTTCTCCTCTGGGACTTCAGTGGTATCACGGCTTATATTTAAGTTTTTATCTACCTTGAATTTATTTTGGTGTATGGTGTAAGTTGGTGCTCAAGTTTCATTTTTTTGCATGTAGCTGTCCAGTTCTCCAAACACCATTTGTTGAAGAGGCTATTTTTACTCCATTTTATGTTACTGCCCCCTTT
This sequence comes from Artibeus jamaicensis, assembly GCF_021234435.1. NCBI lineage: Eukaryota > Metazoa > Chordata > Mammalia > Chiroptera > Phyllostomidae > Artibeus > Artibeus jamaicensis. Next base: position 2,996,498 of record NW_026521822.1, read on the forward strand.
GTTGAATATTAATTGCATGTGGAGACTTGGATTTATTTCTGGGCTCTTTGTTCTGTTCCATGGGTCTATGTGCCTGTTTTTATGCCAGTACCAGGCTGTTTTGATTACTGTGGCCTTGTAATACAGTTTGGTATCAGGTATTGTGATCCCTCCTACTTTGTTCTTCTCAAAATTGCAGCTGCTATTCTGGGTTGTTTATGGTTCCATATACATTTCTGAAGTGTTTGTTCTCATCAAAATAAAAAGCTCTGCACAGCTAAAGAAAACATCAGCAAAATGAAAAGGGAACCAACCATATGGGAAAATATATTTGCCAGTGATATCTTGGACAAGGGTTTCATCCCCCACATATATAAAAAACTCACAGGACTCCACTCCAGGAAGACAAACAATTCAGTTAATAAATAGGCAAAGTACCTAAACAGACACTTCTCTAAGTAGGACATAGAGAGGGCCCAGAAACATATGAGAGGATGCTAGCATTACTAGCCATCAGAGAGATTCAAATTAAAACCACAATGAGGTACCACCTCACACTAGTCAGAATGGCCATCATAAACAAATCAACAAACAAGTGTTGGAGAGGTTCTGGAAAAAGGGGAACCCTAGTGCACTGTTGGTGGGATTGCAGACTGGTACAACCACTGTGGAAAACAGTATGGAATTTTCTCAGAAAACTAAAAATGGACTTGCCTTTTGACCCAGCAATTCCACTGCTAGGATTATATCCTAAGAACCCTAAAACACCAGTCCAAAAGAACCTATGCACCCCAATGTTCATAGCAACACAATTTACAATAGCCAAGAGCTAGAAGCAACCTAGGGGCCCATCAGTAAATGAATGGATCAAAAAATTATGGTACATGTACACAAATTATGGTACATATGGAATTCTATGCAGCAGAAAGAAAGAAGGGTCCTACCCTTTGCAAAAGCATGAATGGAACTGGAAAACATTATGCAGAGTGAAATAAGCCAGGCAGTGAAAGACAAATACCATATGATCTCACCTTTCACAGGAAGCTAAACAACAAAACAAACAAGCATGCAAAACATAACCAAAGACACTGAAATAGAGAACAGGGGGACGGTGACCAGAGGGGAGAGGGGAAGGAATTTCAGGGGGAAAGGGGAAGTATTTACAGGAACAAGTATAAAGGACACATGGACCAAAACTAAGGGGGGCTGGAAATGGGAGGGAGGTGGGGAGCACCAGGGTAGGTAGAATAGGATGGGAGTAAAAGATAGAAAAGTGTACTTGAATAACAATAAAAAAAAAAAGAAACTTCTGTGTTTCATTTCTGACCATATGTCCCTGAATTACTCAGTAATCTATAACCTCTTTATTTCTAAAAAAAAAAACAACCCTATTTAGATGGTTTGGCATTTATTTTGTCTTTGACCACTTACATTGTTAAAATTGATGAGCAATTGTGGTCCTTTTCACACATATGTCTTTCTGTTGCCTTTTGAGCTTATTTTTTTGTACAGTCCCTGATCCCTTCTAGCTCAAATGCACTGTAAATTTTTGCACACATACACAAATTTAGATTTATAATAAGTGATATATTTACAAAGAATATGTATGATTGCTGAAACCCATAGAATACTGAAAATATGTATATTTTACTATATGTAAGTTGTACCTCAATACAATGTTTTTATTTACAAATTTTCAGTATAACTGAGAACAGTTCAAGCACTTCTTGAATGGAATTTCATATTCATCATTGCTCCCAACAATATCTTGGTTGGTACCACTATTATGCAATAATAATTCTTATTGCTATGAGAAATGTCATACACAACCATTTTTTCACAGATTGCCAGTGCTCAAGTTGTAACTTGTAATTTCTACATATATAATTAGAGCCAATGAAAGCCCATTACCAACAGGAACTTGAAAACCCCAGAGCAATTTCATTGCAGTGAGGAACCATGAAACAGACTGTGCAGAATTCTAGCAAACACCTTCTGGTGGACACCCATGACAAGTCATTCTCTCATTCTCAGATTGCTTATGCACAAAAGAGGATAACATTTACCCTACTTGCTTCCAAAGGCTGTTATGAGGATAATTAAATTGAAGACAATTAAACAAATATTTAGTGTCCACTAAATCATGTCAAATTCTGTGGGCACAAAAAAAGAAAAGGCATGCTCTGTGCCTTCATGGAACTTAACGGACCAGGATAGGAGGGAAGACCAGTATGCATATATTTGCAATAGCAAGTATCATACAACCTAGGTTATAGGGGTCCAGTGTGACCCAGACACAAGTAAAAGGAGCATTAATTCTGACTAGTGCTTTGAAGAAGACTTCATGGGAGCAGAAGCATTTGAACAAGACCTCGAAGGAGGGTGATTTAGAAGAAAGGCTTACCAAGTAGAAGGGCAATGAGAGTAAAGCACAGAGATAAGGTCACTGATGGAATCAAATGAGTCTGTAAACTGTAAAGCACTATTGAGTTAAAATATTGCTGTTACCTCTGCTGGGGCCACTACTCACCCTTCCTAGGAGCCATGGCCTCTCTAGGTAATAAGATAACACAGTGATTCAGAGAAAAGGCCAGTTTACCAGCTTATAGAATTTTGGGGTTGCCATGATTGACCTTTAAGTATCCCCCAGTCTCAAAGATGATGATACATCTCAAGTCCAGCTCAGAAGAATAAACATCAATGAAAGGTTAACAGTTAAATTTTCTTTCCATCTTTTAGCATCTTTCTTGATTCTCTCTCAGGTTAGCTCTCCCTGCCCACCATCACATCAACCCTCATTTCTTAAGGATCCAAGAAGGCTTTGAATTAGCAAACCCAGGTTCAAATCCTGGCAATACTGATTTCAGTTATATGATAGGAAGCACCTTCCTCTAATCTATATAAGATTTCAATTATATATTTGTAAAGTGGGAAACAAAGGAATAGTACCCACTTCACAGAGTTGCTGGTAAGGCTAAGTAAAATAATGTACCTGGTGTATAACATTCAAAATATTATTCAGAGTAGGGGTTGCCAAACTATGTCTTGTGGGCCAAATCCATCATGTCCATTTGTTTATGTATTGTCTAAGTAGTTTTCTGCTGCAACAGTAGAGTCTAGGAATTGTGACAGAGATTATATTACTGACAAAGCTAAAAAAACAATCTGGCTCTTTACAGAAAGAGTTTGCTGACTTCTAATCTAGAGAGGTTAGGAGAGAAAAACCTGCTTATGTTACATTTACAGCCAGTTAGGGGATTTTGTTCTTGGTAGGCTTGCCAGTGACTTTATCTCCTTATTGTTAGTTCTCAGCCTCTGTTGATACATGGTATGCACCCCTTAGTGGAAATGTCCTCATATGGATCCCCACACTCAGTATCACAGAGATGCCTAGGATCTATTTATATCCTCCCAGAATTGGGTCTTAATAGGTAAGGACCACACAGCAAATGTGGGGAGGTAGGTAACAAATTCCAGCTCTGATTAATCATGCCTTAATCCCAAATGGAAACTGCAGAATACTCTAATATGAAAGGGAATTTCATATGTTCCCAGGTAATAAACAACTAACTATGTCACTGAACAGAGAGAAGCAATAACTTGGGACAAAAGGAAAACTATGGTGGATAGTTTGAAATTCCCACTGACCTTCTACTGTGCCCCTTAAGTTAAACACCCTGCAAAGTCTACACCCATTCTATTTAAATATCACCCTTTTCAAGTATCTCTAACATTATTGCTGTTATGAGCTGTACAGAAATCTAGGTAGATTAGGATTATTTGTCTGAGCAGCATTTCTAGTTTCATTGGTTGCATATTGAGAAGAACCCTGAGCTTGTGTTAAGGAAATATTGCCATGATCTAGATGGAACTGTAGATCTAGCATTTCACCTCACCTCACCTCTCTTGGCCTTGGGTTGCTAGCAGAGATCATCTTTTTGTTAACTGTAAAATGCTATTAAAGGAAAACAACCAAAGACTGGTGTATGCATGTGTATGTCTTTGTGTGGCAGTGTGTTCTGAAAGGGAAGCGATTGTAAGCTTTCTTTTGAATGTTAGATGCCATGAGAAGATATTCTAAGATGAGCTCTAGTTATTACTATTTCACCTACTACCCCTTAGGCCATCTGTATTAGTTCTTCTTGCTCAACCAAGGTAAGGTTGCTTTGGACCCCAGGCTCCCATCAAAGCAGAACATGAAACTAGCATTTAATTGTCTACACTGTTGATTCAAAGGAGTACATTCCTAAGATCATTGGCCAGGGGATTTGTCTCTTGTCAGTGAAAAAAGGCTTTTCATAATTGTACTAAAGACATATTAAACCATTTTAAAATTCACTGAAAACACTAACACTTACTGAGCTGTCACTGTATCTCAAGCACTGTAGTATGTTCTGTGACCAACAAGAATGGACAGTCATCGTCTCTTTAATAATCTCAAATCCAGTCTTAAAACACTCTTTAGCATTTTTATTCTGATAATATGTTTTATTTTGTTACAGCTGGCCACAACTATGAAGACCTCTGATGCCATCCAGTTATATCCCCATCATTCTTTTTTTTGTATTTGTATCTTCTGTTAATTCCCTCTTCTCCCAGTATCTCTCTACTTTTAGAATTTCACCCCCCACTAAGATGCAAATGACTATCAATAGTTCAGAAGATTTTTCTTCTTGGGGTACTGCCTAATGGCAGAGTTCAATTTCCTTCCAACAGCACTTTTACCCTCTAAACCTTCATTTGGTCTTAGAACCCATCTATTGCTACCAAGAAAGGTTAGAGGTTAATGTGAAAACTGTTCATAATGGTTTAAGCCAGGGCTGGAATTTCAGGAATCAGATAACAAACAGTAGGTTTGTTTTTTGGTGGTGAGAGAGAAATGGAGGTTTCAGAGCCTTGAAAATAAGACAATATAGGTAAGGGCCTATCCCTATTATATATGAGATCTCAACTTAGCAAAAACATAGCCCAAGTGTGACAATTATCATGCAGAAAGGTCCTCTACCAACAAAGATATGAGATAATCTTTACTGTGCTAAAAATATTGTTGTTGTAGAAAGTGAGGATTCTGGCATATCTATCACTATAAAGGCACAGCCACTCAAAATACCCATAACATATGCAGAATTCAGAGCAGAAGCATTTTAGGTAGAGAGGGCCCTGGGTTTGGGGCATGCATGTTAAGACGTCTAAATGAACAGTTTGCCTCAAGAAGAACCTTGCCTAAATGTTGTAGAAAACTTTTTGAGGAGCTCTATTCTAGAAAGTTCTAATATGTAAAGTCCCTTGTTTGACAGGGGCTAAAGTCCAAAGAAAAAAATTAACACTCATTAATGAGGATTCAACTTGAAGTTGTATTGTCAAGAAGACTCACCTAGTAATTTAATTAATGTTGTCTAACTTTCACAGTATTTAAATGTGAAAGTATTCATTAAAGTTGTGTACCTGCTATGTTTTATTAGATTATAGAAAAATCAATATAGTTGCAGAATTCCAAATGCAACATGATGCACTCAGACTATAATAAAATCAAAGGAGCTTAAGTAATTGCATTATTAAAATTGACAATAAAAGTATTAACACCCACCTGACTTAGAGGTGTGCTCAATGCCACTTCCTGTGGGGAATAAAGAATGTGTCAGAAGACAGAACCTACCCCTGATACTCTCCCTGTTTTTGGCAGAGATGCTGACTTGGTACAGGTTGGGATATTTCAAGAAATTCTTCTTAATGTATAACTGTGACTCTCTGAAAGTCTTCTCTAGTTGTGAAAAGTATTTGAACTACTTGTCTGGAGGTGTTTCACAGAAACCAGTGTGTTTTTAATATGCAAAGTTATGTTTTTGCCTGTCTACCATTCCTATCTTCTTCTGATCATAATATACTTTTCCATGGAGAACCATTCTTTTCCCTTCTTAATCCATGTGATTGGATAGGGCTTGCTCAGTGTGATGTAAGTGTGGCCATTCAGGGTATTGAAATCCTCCAGACACAGTGGCAGGTTCAGGAGTGATTCTAAGATGAAACCAGGCGAATAAAAACTTGGTTTTGGAATTCACTGGGGAAGGGACTCTTTTTTATTTTTACACTACAAGAGGAAGTAAGGAAGTTAGAAAGTGAGCTTGTAGGTGCTAATGGTTGTTTTATCACCATGTGGACTGAACAATTGAAACTATCTCTAACTATTGAAACACAGAGGAAAGCAAAAAATGCAATACATATCCTGGCTTACATCACCTGAATCCCTGGATCCATCTACTCCTGAATTCCTAATTGTGTGCTTTTTACTTATTTAGCCCATGGGTTTTTTTTTTTTTAAACTTCAGATTTTGGAATTCAGTTTTAGTCACTTGCAATAAAGAAAAGTACTGACTAAAACAGCCTTGTACTTTCTACCATGAAGGAGATACTCTAGAGTCCATGGCCAGCCTATGACTCATGCTTGTATGGATAGACACAGAGTCCTAAACATCAGCGATAGTGTTGTGGGCTGTCCTTCCTTCCACCTTCCTCTTTGTGGTCAGCCTGCCTAACAGCCCTTGAGCCTGGATCTTCAGAGTACAGGTTCTCTGCCAGCACTGCAACCTACCTAAACCCAGCCAATAAATGAATATGCCTTTTTGTCAGGTTGATACCAGCTATTTTTTTTTCTGTGTCTCTAAATAAAAGATCTACATCAAAAGTTATAGATATTAGCTTTTAACCTCAGGGTTAGGATGAGCTTCTAATAAATCCTCATAGAGGATTTTCTGACATCTCAACTTTTTTTTTGATCAATTCAAGATGTCTTACAACCTGCAGAAGCTTAAACATTGCCCAGTCTTGTTTCCTGCCCCTCAGCTCCCATTGGCTCTGTTGGACTTTGGTAACTGCCAGGATTGGATTTGAGCTTGTTCTGAATTACTCCTGAATAACACTTGAATCTGAAGTCTTGACAACTGTCCTTCTCTACCCTGATAAGACCAGCCTTTCTTTCTCACTTTTCTCAGGCTCCTACTTGAGCAACTCTTACTTATCCTTCTACAGTTCTCTGGGAGTAATGAGAGTAATTTTATTTATAGATCTCTACATTTAAATACAAGTATCCTGATTTTTATATCAGGACCTTGAGTGCACTTGTGTAACTGAATGAGCTTTTCAACTCTCTATGTACCTAGTGCATATCCCTCACCTACAACTCTGAAATAAGAACTTACTCTAGTATTCGCCAGCCAAAGTCTACTTTAGAAACCAGCTGAAGGGAATCTCTGCAACAGATTGGCTCAGATCCATTCATAGCAGGGCAGCTGGAGAACATGTGATGCCCACAAGAAATGGCCTGCCCAGAGTCATTCAGCACATCTTCATTCTGGCCCTGTAATAGCAGAAAAAATTGAGACTGTCCACTAAATATAGGAATGACCTGATCTTGTCCTAGAAGCGCCTCTGAATTTGGAAGTGCCTCTGAACTTGTCCTAGAAATAGATGTTGGGTGCTGACCAAGAGGACTTTGATGATTATTGTAAAGCTGGTCATATGGATACTTTGGTTGGAGCACTCCTCTCATTCTCAAGCTGGTTCACAAGCCTCCCTGTCACCTGAAGGGGTGAGTGCTGAGTTCCCTACTTCAATGTGGGAAGCTGAAGACAGAGCTCCCAGACTTAATATGCCTATCTCAAGGAGTCCTGGGAAAACTACTTACTCCAGAACCATGGAACCAGACAAGATTTTCTTCTCTCCTGATGGCCTGGGATCACCTGCTGTCCTGATCATGACCAGCCTGTGGAGTTCTTGCACCTTTAAGGACCAATGGAGAGAACAGGCATCCAAGAGTCCAAATAGGAGTCCAGGATGCCCACAACACATTCTAAATCAGGAGAGATGGATTCCCAAATCAGAAGTCATATGAGGTCTCAAACTCAAAGTGGGAAAAATTACCTTTTTAAGAACAGACCAAGTGCTGCTTTCACCACTGTTATTCAACACAGTACTGGAAGTCCTAGCCACAGCAATCAGACAAGAGAAAGAAAGAAAAGGCATCCAAATTAGAAGGGAAGAAACAAAGCTCTCATTATTTGCAGATGATGTGATACTGTTTATAGAGTGCCCTAAGGATTCCATCAAAAAACTACTAGACCTGATCAATGAATTCAGTAAAGTAGCATAATACAAAATTAATATTAATAATCAGTTGCATATTTATATGCCAATAATAAAATGTCAGAAAGGCAAATTAAGAAAATAGTCCTATGTACAAGTCCACCTGAAACAAAATAAAATACTTAGGAGTAAATTTAACCAACCAGGTAAAAGACCTGTACTTGGAAAACTATAAGGCACTAAGAAAATAAATAAAAAAAGATACGAATACATGGAAGCATATATCATGTTCATATACAGGAAGAATTAACATCATTAAAATGTCCATATTACCCACAGCAATCTATAGATTCAGTGCAATTCCTATCAAAATACCAATGACATATTTTGCATAACTAGAATAAATAATGAAAAAAATTTATGGAACATACCTTAAATAGCCTCAGCAATATTGAAAAAAAAAACTAAGTTGGGAGTATCATGCTACCTGATATCAAACTATCTTACAAGGCCATAGTAATCAAAATGGCAAGGTACTGGCATAAAAACAGACATATAGATTAATGGAACAGAATAGAAAGCCCAAAAAATAAACCCATGTCTATATGGGCAATTAATATTTGACAAAAGAGGTAAGACATACAATGGGATAAAGAAACTCTATTCAATAAATGGTGCTGGGAAAAATTGGACAAATATATGCAAAAAAATAAAACTAGACCACCTTCTTAGAGCCTATACAAGAATAACTTAAAATGGATTAAAGACTTAAATGTAATACTTGAAACCATCAATATCCTAGAGGAGATCAGGCAGAAAAATCTATGACATTTCTCTTAGTAATATTTTGTTCTGATATCTCCTCAAGCAAGGGAAACAGAAGAAAAAAATAAACAAATGGGATTATATCAGATTAAAAATCTTTTTCACAGTGAAGGAAAACATCAAAAAAACAAAGAGATCCAAAGTTGTGGCAGATAAGGTGAAAGTTATACTAATCTCCTCCCAGGACCAAACTGGAATTATGACTAAATTATAGAAAATCAGCCTGAATAACCAATGGAAGACCACCTGGAGAGAAGCCTTATAACCAAGGACTTAAAGAAGAAGCCACATCAGTACTGGTAGGAAGTGTGAAGGCACAAGAGGGCTGGCTGGGCACCTATGGTTGGCAGCTGAATTTCTGGAGGCATATTTCAAGTGTGGGGATGGTGGGTTTCCTCTGAAAAGTGTGGGGTCTAAACCTCAAGCCAGGCTCCCCAGCTAGAGCACCAGAAAATGGAAAGGTGCCCACATAGTACACAGCTGTGATAAGCAGTGGAGTTTCTGTCTACCAGAGATGGTGGAATTGCACCTAGAGATGCAATCACCTTTTTAAAAGGCCAATGCACACAATTTTGTTTGCAGCCACATACAGTGAGCTTTGGTGGAAAGATGGCAGAGTAGACTACTGCTCTCTGAGGAGAGTCTATGGTTTGTAGCTTTGAGAAAAGAGTTGAAGGGTCAGTCACCAGGATCCCTGTGCTCAGCCATCCCTCCACACAGCAGAAGCCATCTTTTTGGAGCAGAGCACTCCCTTCCATGTCAGCAGTTTAGGGGCAAGCAATGACCCCACTCACAGGAATCCCTCTACCCTTGCTCTGCCCTTTGGAGCTTAAGCACTGCTGAGGCATAAAGCTAGAGGCTCTTTCAGTGACAGCTTAACAGGAAGCCTGCAGGTCCTTTGAGACTTTTGCTGACCTGCCCCTGGGATGCATGCTGGTAAAATATGGCCTTGGTGTGCAGTTTGGTTTTTTCCATATGTATCCAGGACCAGCAGAGGGAATCACGAGCTGTGGATCACTGATAGCTCCAAACAGGTTGCCTAGGGCCAGTCACATTCAGTGTCCAACATAGATCTGCACCAGAGTATTTGCAGATCTACCTAATACATAGAAACAGACACAAAGAGACAGCCAAACTAGGAATACAAAGAAACAGGCATGAAATGAAAGAATAAAAAAATTCTCCAGAAAAAGAGCTAAATAAAATAGAGGCAAACAAATGATCAGATATTGAGTTCAAAGTAATGATTATAAGGATGCTTGAACATTATGAAAAGGGACATAGAAGCCATAAAAAAGGATGAGTCAGAAATAAAGAATGCAATATCTAAAATAATAATACACTGGAAGAAATAAACAGTAGTCTAGATGAAGCAAAGGATCAAATCAGCAGTTTGGAAGACAAGGTAGAGAAAAAATACCCAATCAAAACAGCCAAAAGAAAAATAAATGTAAAGGATGGGGATAGTTTAAGGGACATTCAGGACAACATGAAATATAACAACGTCTATATCATAAGGGTACCAAAAAGAGAAAATAAAGAACAAGGTACAAAAAATGATTTGAAGAAATAGTGGCTGAAAACTTCCCTAACCTGGTAAAGGAAAAACAAACAAGTCCAGAAATGCAGAGTCCAAAACAAAATTAATTCAAAGAGGCCCACACCAAAACATATCATAATTTAATGGCAAAGCTTAGAGACAAGGAGAGTATCTTAAAAGCTGCAAGAGAAAGGCAGTTAGTTACCTACAAGAGAACTCTTATAAGAATGTCATCTGATTTCTCAACAGAAGCACTTCAGGCCAGAGAGGATGGCATAAAATATTTGAAGTGATGAAAAGCTAGGACACACAACCAAAGCTACTTTATAAAGCAAGGCTATCACTTAAATTTGAAGGAGAAATAAAAACCTTCCCGGAGAAGAAAAAACTAAAGGAGTTTGTTACCACCAAACAGGTATTATAACAAATGTTAAAATAATAAGCTTGCTTGAAGAAGGAGAAGGAGGAGGAAGAGGAGGAAAAAGAGAAGAAGAGTACAGAAGAACATAGTTTAAAAAATGAAATGATAATAAATATGGATCTATCAATAGTCATTTTAATGTAAATGGCTTAAATGCTCCAATCAAAAGACATAGGGTAGCTGAATAGATAAGAAAGTAAGACTATATATGTATGCTTCTTCAAGAGACCCCCTTCAGAACAATAGATACATGCAGACAAAAGTAAAAGGATAGAAAAAGGTATTTCATGCAAATGGAAAGGTAAAACAGCTTGGGTAGCAATACTTACTCTGACAAAATAAACTTTAAGACTTCTGGTCAAAATAATGGCATAGGCAGAAAAAGGCTTGCCTCTTTGCACAACCACATCAAAATTACAACTAAAATATAGAACAACTATCACTCAAAACCATCAGAAATTGAATTGAATGGAAGTCTGACAACTACAGAATTAAAGAAACCACACCCATTCATATGGTAGGAGGGGCACAGATGTGAAATGGGGTGGTTCTACATCCATATATGGAGGCTAAAAAATCAGGAGGGATAGCTTGGGAGTGAGGAGTCACAGACCTGGGTCCAAGTGCCAGGAAGATAAGTCCTTACAACTGCTGGCTGTGAAAACCAGCAAGATGGAGTCGGAGAAAGAAATGGAGTCCTAAGCAGTTCCTCTTAAAGAACCTACACATGGACTCACCTGCTCAGACTCATTCCTACTGAGCTCCAGTGCTGGGGTAGCAGTTTAGAAGAAAATAGTGGTACGCTGGCTAGTGTGGCTCAGTGGATGAGTCCTGGCCAGCAAGGGAAAGGATAGCTGGTTTGATTCCCAGTCTAGGGTACATGCCTGGGTTTCAGGCCAGACACACACACACACACACACACACACAGACACCAGTGGCATACAGAGAGAAACTAAAGTGTCTGGCATCAAGTCCAGCAGAAGCCATTGTCCTTTACTAAACCCTCCCCCCAGAGAGCCACTGAGCTGGAAAGCTGGTGCCATATCTGAGACTCCATCAACCTGGCTAACACTGTTTGATCCCCCTTGCAAATTCCCAGACTCCACCCCTACCAACTTACAGGCCCACTCAAGCTGCTTTTGAGTATGAATGGCTGATCTTGGCTCCTGCTTCATGACTTCCAAAATCTTCTCAAACAAGCAACAGCTGGTTTCAGTGAGTCCTAGGCCCAGCACTAGCAGCAGCCAGCGTAGATTCACAGCTTGGTTTCACGTGGAAATCTTCAAGCCCAGTACAAGTAGCAGCCTTCTCAGATTGCTTTATACCTCAGAAAGGGTGTCCCCAGGCAAAACACAGGTTGGAGCTGACCTTGGCCTACTCCACTGGGGAAAACCCAGGGCCAGTGCACCTGGTGGACAGCTGCAGACTAGGTCGAACCACCATCACTCTGCCCCTGCACAGTTCTTGCTCATTTTAAGGTTGCAAGGTTGATGCTTGGGATATCAGTTGAATGAATGACCTCATCTGAGCCTCAAAAGTGCCAGGAGGTGTCAGGGCAGATGTGATGATGGAAAAATAAGCCAGTACAAAAGAAATGCAAAATGAATCCACTGGATACCATGATATAGACCAAGCAGAGGTGGGGTTCTGACTGCATCTTGAAGGATAAAGAAAATATTCATGGGTATAACAGTGTGTTCATCAGAGCCAGGAGGATACTGGGTATGGAAAGTCTAGTTCCCAGCAATTATATAAAGGAACTATGGTGTTACTCAAATTCTAGCAGAGAAAGCAGGCAGACCCCAAAATACCTGAATAACGTGATAAGCCCATACCCTTCTCAGGGCCTGCGCCCATGTTGGTCCTTGTGCATCAATGCTCTTTACATCATCAGTCTCCTTTACTTCATTCAGGTTTCAACACTAATGTCACCCCCTTGGAGAGAGTTTCCCTGAACTTGCTATTTAAAGCAGCCCTACCACATCATTACCAAATTGCAGTTCCTTTCTTAGGTAGTCACTATCCGAAATTACCGTGTTTGCTTGTTTAGTTTCTCCCTTTCCATAGGAACATAAGCTCCATTGGAGCAAGGATATTCAGCGTGCTGTTCATTAGTGTTTAAACAAATGAATTAGCAAAAGGAATAATTCTTCTGTCTTGAGGCTAGGTAAACAATATGGTTTAGATATGTGTCAAGCATATTATCTGAGTACATGGCAGATCCTTAATAAAAAGTAGCCCCTATGATGACTATTGTTTATAGATGTCACGAAATACTGAAAGCCCTGACTTCTATGCTTCTGACCCTTCTTAAAGGCAGAGCCCAGAGCCCAGGGCAGTAGAGGCTGAGCAGGGAAGGCTCAGTAGAGGAAAGGAGGGAAAACCTGGGTGGCTGTTGCTACTTGCCTAGGAAAAGAGATGAGTAGAGTGTGGAGCTGGGCCACTCAGGAAAGTACAGAGCAGGGAGATAATCAGGAATGGGGGCTCCTGAAACTTCTACAGGAACCTGGGAGTTAAGTTGTGGAGGCTGAGTTTGGGAAGGAAAAAGTCCTAATCTGAATCTTGTTTTAATAATAAATAGATGATGGCAAGGCCTAGTTCAGCTGAACTTTAAAAGCACCTAATGAGCATCTACTATATTCAAAGCACTTGTTGGCCCAGCACAGATAGAGAGTTGGGCAGATATGGCTCAGCACTCTTAGCAAAGACAAGTTGAAGGGTGGGTCACTGGTAACAGTCATGATAGATAATATGCTGTAATCATGAAACCCAGAGGACGTTGGAGTGATCTTTCAAAGAAGAACTTAGTAAGAGAGTAGGGCTTGCAAAAAAGGATGAAGGGTGATCAAAACCATGTTGGTGATTAAAAACATGAAATTCAAGAAAAATATTTGGACTTACACAACTCCACTCTAATAAGACAAGCAACCCAATTAAAAAGTGGGCAAAGGACTGGAACAGATATTTCTCCAAGGAGGACATACAGAAGATCCAGAGACACATGCAAAGACTCTCAATATCGCTAGCTATCAGAGAAAAGCAAATTAAAACCACAATGAGATACCACTTTACACTGGTCAGAATGGCCATCATAAACAAAGCAACAAACAACAAGTGTTGGAGAGGTTGTGGGGAAAAGGGGACCTTAATCCATTGTTGGTGGGATTGCTGACTGCTACAACCATTATGGAAAACAGTATGGAATTTTCTCAGAAAAATAAAAATCGACCTGCCTTTTGACCCAGCAATTCCACTGCTAGGATTATATCCTAAGAACCCTAAAACACCAATCCAAAAGAACCTATGCACCCCAATGTTCATAGCAGCACAATTTACAATAGCCAAGAGCTGGAAGCAACCTAGGTGCCCATCAGTAAATGAATGGATCAAAAAATTGTGGTACATATATACAATGGAATTCTATGCAGCAGAAGAAAGAAGGAGCTCCTATCTTTTGCAACAGCATGGGTGGAACTGGAAAGCATTATGCAGAGTGAAATAAGCCAGTTGCTGAAAGACAAATACCATATGATCTCACCTTTCACAGGAAGCTAAACAACAAAACAAACAAGCAAGCAAAATAAAAACACATACACTGAAATAGAGAACAGGGGATAGTGACCAGAGGGGAGAGGGGAGGGAATTTAATGGGGAAAAAGGGGAAGGATTTACAGGAACTAGTATAAAGAACACATGGACAACAACTAAGGGGGGTGGAAATGGGAGGGAAGTCAGGAGCACTGGGGGGGGGGTGGGCTGGGGTGGGAGTAAAAGAAAACTGTGCTTGAACAATAATTAAATTAAAAAATTTTTTATTTAGAAAGAAAAACATTTGGGGTGTGTTTTTTTATTTTACTGAATTTATGTCAACGAATTCACCTTTAACTGGCAATAATATGGATGGAAAAGATAATTTCCCTAAGATAGACTGCATATCTGAGGTCAGCATAGCTATCAATAATTTGTTTTTGTTTTTTCAGAAACAAAATATGCTGAAATTCAAGAACTGGGCCTGCATGACTCTCTGTGTGACTTGCCAAAGCTGAGCTACCTCCTCACAGTGAGCCGGGCTGACCATGTCGTGCCCTGCAGCCTTAGGATAGTGTCCTGACCCCTTTCACAGGGAAAAATGCAAGGACTGTTGCCTCTCAGTTCCCCTGACTGCATTCCATTTTTTTCTGACTTTGTAAAAAACAATCAGATAAAAATGCCATCTTCCTAAAGTCAGAAAATGTTCTCCATTTCGACATTTCCTAAGATCTTAAATTTGAGCTGTAGAAATTTTTTATTACATGCCGCCCCTCTCACCAGTCTTTTGAAATGGAGAATTTACCTTTAAGGAGAGTCTGCACTTTATTAGGTGAAGTGTAAAAGTCAAGTCTTTATTTAACTCCCAATAGAAATCAATTTTTGCCTTGTTTTATATATAACACAGACTTTGTATATATACAGCCAATGTATTCAAAGAAAAGAAAGTTGAGATGCATTGACTAAGGATCATGCACCTTTAAAAATGACTCTTGCCTTGACCGGTATGGCATAGTGGGTTGGATGTTGTCCTACAAACCACAGGATTGCCAGTTTGATTCCCAATCAGAGTATATGCCTGGGTTGAAGGCCATGTACCCTGTTGGGAACATGCAAGAGGCAACTGATTGATGTTTCTCTTGCACATCGATGTTTCTCTCCCTTTTACTCCCTCCCATCCCCTCTTTCTAAAAATAAATAAGTAAAATATTTTTTAAGTGTCTGTTTAGTAGGATTCTGTATTGTATAGTGAGGTTAATAGTAACAAAGAAAGAAAACAACATGTGTAAACTTTTATAGAATATCCAATCTCTCAAACATAAAGTGGTCATCCTGCATTTACCATATGTTCAAAACCACTCTGCGTTTACCCAAGAACAGTATATACAGTTCACCTCCAGCTTTACATGGAAGGTGTGCCCAAATTCATCAGAAGCCTTCATTTTTTAAAACTCAGAACAAATTTCTTATAGGCATAAATCCTCATTTCCTATATTGTGTGTTTAATAGACTTTTGTGGGCTAGCCTATGGTGTGGCTAGAGTACTGTTTATATGGGAAGTGTTCCCCACGTTTCAGTTTATTGTTCAGTCATGGGAACTCACCAACCCATCCCTTCCCCCAGACACAGAGAAATAGGACTGCAATGGGAGGAGAGGATCACCACCATGACTTCTGGGCTATCTTTCATTACATCCCAACTTGGGTGCTCAGGTCCTCAGCCATTTGGTCTGTTTTTTATGTATTGGTTTCAGGTGTACAACAGTGGTTAGGCAACCACATACATTGTATTCCCCTCAATATTTCCAGTACCCCAACTGGCACCATACATAGTTATCACAATATAACTGACTACATTTCCTACACTTTTCTTATTTCCCTGTGACTGTTTTGTAGCTATCAGTCTGCTTCTTACTCTCTTCACCTCATTCACCCAGTGCCTCAACTCCTCTCTCACCTAGCAACCACTAGTTCACTTTCTGTATCTATGAGTCTGTTTCAATTTTGTTTATTTATTTTGTTCTTTAGATTCCACATATAAGTTAAATCATATGGTATCTGCCTTTCTCTGACTTAGTTCACTGAGCATAATACCCTCTAATTCCAACCATGCTGTCACAAATAGTAAGATTACATTTTGGGGCCTTTCCATGGGGGTAATATTCCATGGGGGTATATGTGTGACAGCTTTTTTATACACTTGTCTATTGATGGACACTGGGTTGCTTACATAGCTTGGCTATTGTAAATATCACTGCTATGAATATAGGAATGCATATGTTCTTTTGAATTAGCATGTCGGGTTTCTTTAGATAAATCCCCAGAAGTGGAATCATTGTATCACAAAGCAGGTCATTTTTAATATTTTGAGAAATCATGCTGTTTTCCAAAGTGGCTGCACCAGTCTGCATTCCCAACAGTATTCTAGGGCTCCCTTTTCTCCACATCCTCACCAGCACTTGTTGTTTGTTGATTTTACTAATGATTGCCGTTCTGACAAGTTTGAGATGATATCGCATTGTAGTTTTAATTTATATTTCTGTTATCATTAGTGATATTGAGTATCTTTTCATATGTCTATTGGCCTTCTATATGTCCCATTTGGAGAAGAATTTACGCAGATTCTCTGCCTATTTTTTAACTGGGTTGTTTTTTTCTGGTGTATAGTAGTATGAGTTCTTTATAAATTTTGGGTATTAACCCCTTATCAGATGTATCATTTATGACTATGTTCTCCCATTTAGTAGATTGTCTCTTCATATTTTTCTTCTTTTTATATTTTTTAAATTTTTATTGCATTTTTCTCATTACCATTTATATCCTCTATACCCCCTTCCTCTTCTATCCCTTACACCACCTCCACAATCTGTGTCCATGAGTTCTTTCCGTTTTTTTTTTTTTGTTTGTTTTTGCTTGATCTTTCCACTGCCTACAAACCCATCTCCAGAGCTGTCAGCCTGCTTTCTATCTATGAGTCTGTCTCTGCTTATTAGTGCAGTTTGTTCATTAGATTCTACATGTGAATAAAATCATATGGTTAATTGTCTTTCTCTGACTGGCATATTTCAGTTAGCATAATATTTTCCATGTCTATTCATGCTATCACAAAGGGTAAAATTTTCTTCTTTTTATGGCCAAGTAGTATTCTGTTGTGTAAATGTCCCATAGTTGTTTTAACCACTCATCTATTGATGGACACTTGGGCTGCTTCCAAATCTTGGCTGTTGTAAATAACACTGCATTGAACATAGGGATGCATATATTCTTGTACACGAGTGTTTTGGGTTTCTTCAGATACATTTCCAGAAATGGAATGGCTGGATCATAGGTAGGTCCATTTTTAATTTTTTGAGATAATTCTATACTGCTTTTCACAGTAGTTGCACCAATCTGCATTTCCACAAACAGTGCACAAAGGTTCCTCTATTTCCACATCCTCACCAACACTTGTTTGTTGATTTATTTTTATTTATTTAAAAAATTTTTATTTAGTTATTTTTCAAGTACAGTTTTCTGTTTATTTCTCCCATCCCAGCCCACCCCACCTCCCTCCCATTTCCACCCCCCTTAGTTATTTTCCCCGTGTCCTTTATACTTGTTCCTCTAAATCCCTCCCATTTTCCCCCTTAAATTCCCTCCCCTCTCCTCTCTGCTCACTGTCCCCCTGTTCTCTATTTCAGTGTATGTGTTTTTATTTTGGTTGCTTGTCTGTTTTGTTGTTTAGCTTCCTGTTGAAGGTGAGATCATATGGTATTTGTCTTTCAATCTCTGGTTTATTTCACTCAGCATAATGCTTTCCAGTTCCACCCATGCTGTTGCAAAAGATAGGAGCTCCTTCTTTCTTCTGCTGTATAGAATTCCATTGTGTATATGTACCACAATTTTTTGATCCATTCATTTACTGATGGGCACCTAGGTTGCTTCCAGCTCTTGGCTATTGTAAATTGTGCTGCTATGAACATCGTGGTGCATAGGTTCTTTGAAATTGATGTTTTAGGATTCTTAGGATATAATCCTAGCAGTGGAATTGCTGGATCAAAAGACAAGTTGATTTTTATTTTTCTGAGAAAATTCCATACTGTTTTCCATAATGGTTGTACTAGTCTGCAATCCCACCAACAGTGAACTAAGGTCCCCTTTTCCCCACAACCTCTCCAACACTTGTTGTTTGTTGCTTTGTTTATGATAGCCATTCTGACTGGTGTAAAGTGGTATCTCCAACATTTGTTGTTGGTTGCTTTGTTTATGATAGCCATTCTGACTGGTGTAAAGTGGTATCTCATTGTGGTTTTAATTTGTATCTCTCTGATAGCTAGTGATATTGAGCATTTCTTCATGTGTCTCTGGATCTTCTGAATGTCCTCCTTGGGGAAGTGTCTGTTCAAATTCTTTTCCCATTTTTTAATTGGGTTGGTTGTTGATTTATTAATGATAACCATTCTGACAGATGTGAGGGAACATCTTATTGTGGTGCTAATTTGAATTCGCTGATGGTTAGTGATACTGAGCATCTTTTCATATATCTATTGGTCATATGTATGTCTTCTTTGGATAAGTGTGTATTTTTTAAATTGGATCACTTGTTGTTTTTTATGGTAAGATTGAAAAGTTCTTCATAAATTCTCAATACTAATGCCTTATCAGATGTATCAGCAAATATGTTCTTCCATTCAGTGAATTGTCTCTTCATTTTGTTGATGGTTTCTTTTGCTATGCAAAACCTGTTTAATTGATGTAATTCCATTTGTCTATTTTTTTTGTTTGTTTATTTTTCTTGCTTGGGGAGATATATCAGAAAAAAAATGTTGCTGAGAGAAATGTCCTAGACTTTACTGCCTATGTTTTCTTCTAGGATTTTCATGGTTTCAAATCTTACACTTAGGTCTTTAAGTCTTTGAGTTTATTTTCTGTAAGATGTAAGAAAGTGGTCTACTTTCTTTTTTTTGCAAGTATCTGTCCAGTTTTCACAATACCATTATAGAATAAATTATTTTTAGCATATTGTATGTTTTTGTCTCTTTTGTGAAACATTAATTGACCGTAAAGGTGTGGGTTTCTTTCTGGGCTCTCTATTCCGTTCTATTGATTTACATGTCTGTTTTTATTCCAGCACCAGGCTGTTTTGATTACCATGTAGTTTACTATTAGGTAGTATGATTCCTACAAATTTGTTCTTCCTTCACAAAATTGCTATTGCTATTTGAGGCCTTCCGTGGTTCCGTAAATTTTAAAATATTTCTTCTTGTTCTGTAAAATACATCATTAGTATCTTGATAGGAATAGTGTTGAATCCGTAGATTGCTTTGGGTAGTATGAACATTTTAATGATGTTAATTCTTCCAATCCATGAAAAGGGTATATGCTTCCATTTATTTATATCTTCTATGATTTCTTCCTTCCGTTTTATAATTTTCTGAGATTTTTTTTGTGTCATAACATGTAGTTTATTAAGAAATATTCATGTGCACTTGAAAAGATTGTATATTCTGCTGCTTTAAGGTAAAATATTCCAAAGATATCAATTAAATTCATTTGTGTGAATTCATCTAGTGTGTCATATAGTGCGTCATTTAAAGCATCTAGTGTTCTCTCCTTGTTGATTTTCTGTTGGAAGATCTATTTATTGAGGTCAGTGGGGTGTTAAAATCCCCTACTATGACTGCATTTCTTTCAATCTCTCCCTTATGTTCATCCAGATTTGCTTTATATATTTAGGTGCTCCAACAGTGGGCACATAAATGTTTATCGGGGTTATATCCTCCTGTTGGAATGTTCCCTTTTTCATTATGCAGTGTCCTTTGTCTCTTACTATATCCTTGGTTTTACAGTTTATTTTTAAAATTATATTTTATTGATTATGCTATTACAGTTGTCATGACTTTCCCTCCCCCCAGCCCACCCAGCACCACCCAGTGTCTTAGGCAATACTGTCAGCATTGTTCATGTCCATGGTCATACGTATAAGTTCTTTTGCTACTCCATTTCCTACACTGTAGTTTACATTCACATGGCTATGCCGTAACTACATATTTGTTCTTCTTAATCCCCTCACCTCCTCATCCATTCTTCCGCACACTGCTCCCATCTGGCAACCATTAAAATATTCTCTGTATCCATGATTCTGTCTGTTTTTCTTGTTTGCTTAGTTCATTTCTAGATTAAGTTGTTCATAGACATGTATTTATTGCCATTATATTATTCATAGTTTTGATCTTCTTTTTCTTAACTAAGTCCCTTAAATGTTTCATATAATAATGGTTTGGTGATACTGAGCTCCTTTAGTATTTTTCTGTCTGTGAAGCTCTCTCTATCTGCCCTTCAATTCTAACTGATAGCTTTGCTGGGTAGAGCAATGTTGGCTGTAGGTCCCCACTATTTATGATTTTGAATACTTCTTACCAGTCCCTTCCTGCCTGCAAAGTTTCTTTGCAGAAATCAGTTGATAGTCTTATGGGAACTCCCCTGCAGGTAACTCTCTGCTTTTCTCTTGCTGCTTTTAAGATTCTCTATTTTCAACTTTTGGCATTTTAATTATAATGTGTCTTGGAGTGGGCCTCTTTGCAGCCATCTTGCTTGGGACTCTCTGTGTTTCCTGGATTTGCATGTCTCTTTCCTTGACCAAATTAGGGAAGTTTTCTTTCATTATTTTTTTCAAATGGATTTCCAATTTTTGGTTCTTTCTCTTCACCTTCTGGCATTCCAGTGATGTGAAGTTGTCCCAAAGGTTGCTTAAACTATCCTCATGTTTTTGAATTTTTTTCTTCTTGTTGTGATTGGTTGTTTTTTGCTGCCTTATGTCCATGTCATTATTTTGATTCTCAGCTTCATCCACTGTACTGTTGTTCCCCTGTAAATTGTTCTTTATTTCAATTGGTGTATGCTTCGTTTCTGACTGGATCTTTTTTATGCTGCTGTGGTTCTCACTAATTTCCTTGAGAATCCTTATAACCAGTGCTTTGAATTCTGCATCTGATAGATTGCTTATCTCCACTTCGTTTAGCTCTTTTTCTGGAGTTTTGATCTGTTCTTTCACTTGGGTCATATTTCTTTGTCTCCTCATTTTGGCAACCTCCCTCTGTTTGTTTCTATGTATTAGGTAGACTTGCTTTGACTCCATGTTTTGGTAGTGTGGCCTAATGTAGTAGGTGTCCTGTAGGGTCCAGTAGCACAGCCTCTCCTATCATCCAAGCTGGGTCCTTGAGGTGTGCGCCCTTTGTGTGGGCTCAGTGCATTCTCCTCTTGTAGTTGAGCCTTGGTTGTTGGTGGCAGATCAATGGGAGGGATGCACCTAGGCCAGTCAGTTGCAAGGATTGGCTGTGACCACTTACCACCAATCTTGGCCCTGTGCAGGGGCAGAGTGATGGTGGTTCGACCTGGTCTGTAGCTGTCCACCGGGTGCATTGGCCCTGAGTTTTCTCTGGTGGAATAGGCCAAGGTCAGCTCCAACCTGTGTTTTGCCTGGGGACACCCTTTCTGAGGTATAAAGCAATCTGAGAAGGCTGCTACTTGTACTGGGCTTGAAGATTTCCACGTGAAACCAAGCTGTGAATCTACGCTGGCTGCTGCTAGTGCTGGGCCTAGGACTCACTGAAACCAGCTGTTGCTTGTTTGAGAAGATTTTGGAAGTCATGAAGCAGGAGCCAAGATCAGCCATTCATACTCAAAAGCAGCTTGAGTCGGCCTGTAAGTTGGTAGGGGTGGAGTCTGGGAATTTGCAAGGGGGATCAAACAGTGTTAGCCAGGTTGATGGAGTCTCAGATATGGCACCAGCTTTCCAGCTCAGTGGCTCTCTGGGGGGAGGGTTTAGTAAAGGACAATGGCTTCTGCTGGACTTGATGCCAGACACTTTAGTTTCTCTCTATATGCCACTGTGTTCTTTTAAGCTGCTACCCTAGTGATACAGGGTGCAGCTGTGAGGGCCCCCCCCCAAAAAGATCTGGAATGGTGTCCGGAATTCAAAGTGTATAGGAATATTGAAGAGACATATAAGATGTCCTCACACCTCCCCCCAGGGGGAAGAAATGAATGGAGCCAGGCCATTGAGAGCTGTTTTGCATAGCAACAGTTTTGCAGCTAACCTCCATGGAATGATTATTTAACATATCTATAACCTTTAACTGGCTTCATAGATATGTTAAATAGCTGTGGCCAAGTTTGGAGCCAGGGAGAAGGGACTAGCTGGGGACTCAGGATGGACCTAGGGTCTGCACTCTGGAGTGAGAAGGGCCTGCGTGAGAGCTTGGGAAAGATGGGCTCCGGGACATGAGGGGATAGCTGCCCAGGTGAAAGGGAAAATCACGCAGCTTTGCCAGAATGGAGATCCCTGCAGCCAGGTGAAGAAGAAAGCCACATGCTTCTGGTGGAGTGCGGACTCCTGCAGCTCCGGTAGAAGAGGCCCACGCGGCTTTGGGGTGCCCCGTTTGGCCATGGGGCCTGAAAAGCAAGAGAGACTTTGACTGGAACTGGGTACAAAGGACTCTTGCCAGTGGACCATGAGAGGGTACCACAGTACTTTGGATTAACTAGAGAGAGATCCTGCCTGCACAGTGACACAGCTGATGGTGCCAGCAGCCTGAAACACAGACGTGTGCTCTTTTCCTGATTTACAGTACCCGGAGTTGGGACAGTGGGAGAAGGGAGCGGTGTGTGGGTGTATGTGTACAACCTAAAGGACTTTGATATTTTAGTGGAGGCATTAAGCCTGAATAGCATTAAATAAACATTTTGTTTCCTTTTCACAAATCTCTGGCTTTGAGAGATGTCTTTCCCATTGGCGGCAGACAGAAGAGCCCAGTAGATATTAGTATTTTGTTCTTCGGAGGGGCCCCTGTTGTGTAGCAGTTTTGGGCATCCCTAGGTGGGCCAAATATTGTATTGCACCTCCCTTGGACCTTTTGTTCAGTAACAGTCTGACTGGGCAAAGTTGGGAAGGAAAGACTGTATGTGTTTGTGGGTGTTTTAAGGGACTTTAGGATTTTAATGAAGACATTAAGTCATTACTCTTAAGTCTGTATAACTTTTGAATAAATAGTTCCTTTCCTTTTTACCAAACTTGGGCATTGAGGGCCATAATTCCAATTCCCTGGAGAATCCACAGTGACAGAGGGCCCCATAAGCCCCAGGTCCATTCTGTAACAGTGTGAATATTATAGTAGTCCAGGCAAGAGCTATGGTAGCTGCCATTATGGGTGGGAACTTTTGATATGACCATTACTAAAAATGATAATAAAAAACACGTATTTAATCTTGTAGAATTTGCACTGTAAGTGCCTTTACATTCCTGCAATTAATGTTTACAACTCTGGGTAGAATTTCCATTTTGCAAACGAGAAAAACTGGAGTCATAAGAAATTAAGTGAATTGCTTGCTCAAGGCTACAAAATATTTTGATTCCAAATGCAATGTGCTTTCCAGTGACCAACTGCAAGATTAAAGCAGGATATATGTTAACAGTTTGGCCTTTTACCCTTTGGGTTAATGGTTTTCAAAATTATTATATTTATAGGCTTAAAATATACAGATTCCTGGGCTGATCTTCGGATATTCTAACTCAGTAGTTTTGGCTGGAGAGGAGGACTGGAACTGTGTTGCTCCCTTGGCTGTTGAAAGTGAAGGGGCTTGTGGACCACCCCTTAACCACTGACACTGCTATGGGTCTTGGCTTCTCATGCACAGGCAACACTGAATTTGGGCAGCATTAACAAATCTTGCTTCCTAATGGTTTTTGCTGTTTAATAACTGCCTTGTCTCTTTTCTTCTTGTCCTTTCTCAGGTCTCTCCTGTGATCACTGCTTGCTTGTTCTTGGCCCTTCTATTGGTGGCTTCCTGGCAGTGGCCTCTCAGCCACAGGATTGGCAGTGGCCTCCAGGCCTCCCTGGCCTAAGTGCAGCTGACCTGCCACACTCACTTCTGCCACACAGCAGACTCAGTGTGAGTTTTTGTAGCCATAGGGAAAAGGGATTGGGAGAGGCTGGTTTAGGTATTTTCCCATCTTAAAGCACTCCAGACAAAATGCAGGTTATGACCTCAATGTACTCATCATTCTCCCTTTAAGAAAATAACTAAGGTATCCTTAATCACTCTTTGTCTTATTTGACCAGAATAATGAATTTTCTTTCTATTTTGTTTAGCTTTTTGGCACATCTAAAATTAGATGTACTTCTTTATGTAATTGCTTTTTGTTACTACTCTATTTGAAGGTCACTTAAGGCATGTGGCTCACTATTTATGAGTTTTATCTACTTTTCAATGATTACATGAAAATAAATACCCATGCTCTTGCATCTCAAGTTACAAAAGAGAGGCCCCAGCTCATGTGATTTAGG
Source organism: Artibeus jamaicensis (assembly GCF_021234435.1). Classification (NCBI taxonomy): domain Eukaryota; kingdom Metazoa; phylum Chordata; class Mammalia; order Chiroptera; family Phyllostomidae; genus Artibeus; species Artibeus jamaicensis. The sequence goes on from NW_026521822.1 coordinate 3,021,194, forward strand.
TGCTTTGAAGAGCAAAACTGCAGTGACCCATCCATGTTTCCTTCCCCCACACTTTGCCTCCACTAGCCTGCTTTTCCTTTACTGTCCACAGATGTTTTCTTGAAACTCAGAGGGAGAGGGAAGGAACTAGAGAAGACTGTTCTCTCCACATGGTGATGGCTTCTCAGAGTCTCTCCTGGTGGCAGGGCCTCAGCAGGAGGTATGGAGGGGCATGCTTCCACTTCACTCAAAGGAGCCCTTTGCTGCCACATGTTGTTCTGCCTACCCAGGAGGTGTCCCTCTCTCCACCTCCACCACATCTGGTGGGTGCAAGCTGTGAATGTTTATTGAATGCCTGTTATGCACCTGGCAGTGCAGAATTGCTTTGATCAGTTATAAATATCTCTCTAAGCAGATGGGGCTACACGTGCTGATCATCATCTGTAGCTGTCTTGGTAATTGGTACTCTCTGAGACCCCTCAGCCTTACAGAGCACACACCCCACAACTTTGCTTGGCAGGGTTTCCTGATGGGCTTGTGAAGATTACAGTTTTTTCTGACTCTGCCCATTATTGTGCAGGAGGGCACCTGGAAACTCTCCCCCAGCAGGACACAATTGACTGTTATAGCCCCAACAGATTCATTCCCCTGCTCCCAACCTTGATTTATCTAAGAACTGGCTACAAAGAGATGTGAAATGTTTCAGTTCTTTCTCAGACACTTAAAGGGCAGGGCTGGAGGAGACCTTATCCCTGTATTTCCCACCAAAGGGGTGGTCATGGAATATATATTGTCAGTCTCTCTACAGCAGCACGACCAGGTAAAGCCAGCAAATCTTGTTCATACCATTGCAATGAAGCAACTTTGGACCCTTTTGAATCCCTCGATTTTGCTTATGGGGTTGAGGAACAGCCCCCCTCCAGTCACTATCCCATAACCCCCCCGCTGATGTTAGGGGGCCTGGGCACACCATCTACATGGGCTGCTCTCTAGGAAAGATGAGACATCATTCTGCTTTCATAACCTTTCTGTTCAGTGGGTGGGTGGAGAGGGGAGAGTCCAGGATTAGTGTGAGCTGACTTCTAAGGAGTACATCCTGGAATCTACATGATGACTTCGCTGGGGTTTGGTGAACTTGGATCTAACCTTCCAAGATGTTTAATTAGAGAGGTTGAGACAGTGGATTTTTAGGGTTTCTGGGCAGAGGAATATTTACAACAGGCAAGTAGCTTCATGAAGCTGCAGCCTGTCTGGGCCATCAGGGGCAGCAGGACCCCTTGCAAGAAGCCAAGGGAAGGGTATGATGGGAAGTTTCAGCTCCCCAGAGAGTGAAAGAGAGTATTCTGGCAAGGAGCGGGCAGAGTGTCAGGCCTTAAGCCAGGCAGCTGTGGTTTGCGGCAGGGTTCCAGGGCCAGTAGGGAACTGGAGTGCCAAATGGAAGCTGAGCAAGGGCCCAGTCATATGCTAGACTTGGCACACACTCTGAGTTTAGATAGAAATACTCTGGCTGTAGGGCACCTGGGTGCCAAAGAGGTTTCCTGAGGCACCTGAATGCTGGGCTTAGGGTAGCAACACTGACTGATTCCTCCCCTCAGCTAGCTGCTAAGGGTCCCAGATTCTGAATCAATAGGCTTGTGTAGGATCACCTCAGCTCCCTAGCCAAACAGAGTAAATCTACAGATGTCCCAGGGATATGAGATTACCTTTACCCTCACCCTTCCCATCAGATCCTTTTCCAGGTGAGATAGCTCTATTCCTACAAATTGAAACAGATGAGGCCTTGCAATGGTTCCTGATAGATTTTTATTTTTACCTCTGAAATACACAGACACACAAAGGGACTATAGGTAGCAGACAGATATATACATCCATACATATACAGAAATGCACATATACAGATAGTACAGAGTAGATTAATTCCTAAAAATCCCTATTCAAATTAAGTTTGAAAATAATAATCCTACTTGGAAATTCATCAAGACATCTCCTGATGGATTTGTATACTCTCTTTAATTAAATAACAGGACATGTACAGTCAAACTTTTTTAATTTCCTTTTTCTTTTATTACCAGGAAGCTCAGAGCTAAACTTCATACTTAATTTTATTACTTCCTGAATTTAAATCTTCTAATTTAATGGTTTTCTTCTATCAACCAATTTTTATAATTCTGAATAGATGTACTAATTTTATGAATATTTACCAAATGTAATTTTAAGTTATTTTAAAAGTGAATAATGAGTAAGTAATAAATAAATGAGTTGAATTTTCTAGAATCTTAAAACTAGGTACCAGGAAAGTTTATCAACTGATGAATTAAGTTCTGGAAAAGCAGGATTCTATTATAATGAATAATATCCTATTACAGAACCTACCTGGAAGGAATTTTGATTGTAGGACTCACCCTCCAAGGTTGAGTGTGAAAGTGCATGTACTACTATGAAGAATGGATTAATCAGAAGTACCTGTGTCTGGAGGGAATTACTGATCTACAAATATAGGTCTGCTCTGCCAGCATTGCTTACTTCGCCCGTACTGTCTCAGCCACTTTTACAAACACACCTAGGAATGTTGGCCACATCCTCCCTGTGCAATTTGGACAATGCTTTTGTAGTCCTTTATCTGACCCACGAGGTCAACAAGGCGCCTTGACTCAAAGATATCAGGGAAGAGAAAGAAAGGCCTTCAGTGTCACTGAATCCATTCCTCAGGGTGGGGCAGGAGTGAGAAGCAACATGATCTGCCCCTTCTACCTTTGGGGAGAAGCATGTGGTGAAATCTCCTCTTTATACCCAGAGCAAGCCATTGGCACTGGCCATCTTAGGACTACCCAATTTAGTTTCTCATTCTGGCATCTCTCCTTTACTTACCTTCACCATTGCTGCATTTTTGGAGATTATTTGATAAAGGAGGAACGTGTGCTCAGAAAACTTCCACAAACATTTCATGGAGCCAGTAGCTGATGTACTTCAGCTTTACTAACAGATATGAACATTCATGCATATACAGGGACACACACAGACAGATAGGTCTTCTATACAGAGTAGATGAATGAACATGGATCTGAGGATACAAGCTGAAGCTCTGTTCTTCTTCGGAGGGGCTTGCATCTGGAAGGTTCTGTTGAATATAGCAGACAGTACTGCCCCCTGGAGATTGTGAAGATGAGCCATCTTCCTGCCAAGTTCTCCACACAAGGGGCCATTGGTGTGGGTGAAGGGCTTTAAGATCCATGGTCTCTTCAAGGCAGAGAATGGATGAATGGAAGGTGTCTCTCTTCTGAAGCAGTTCCTGAAACAGAATTGGGTTTATAATAAGAAAGGCGGCCAGTGTGGCTCAGTTGTTTGGAACATTGTTCTGTAAATGAAAGGTCGTGGGTTTGATTCCTGGCCAGGGCACGTACCTAACAGATTGATGTTTCTTTTTCCCTTCCTCTCCCTTCCTCTCTAAAATGAATAATAAAAAATATCCTCAGGTGAAAGTTAAAAAAATTAAAAGTAAGAAAGGCTTTTCTATCCCCTAGAATTTCCCAAAGTCTATTGAATCTATCCACAGATGAATGGATAAATAAAATTTGGTCTATACATATAATGGAATATTTTTTAGCCTTAAAAGGAAGGAAACTGACACATGCTGCAATGTGGATAAACCTGGAGGACATTAGGCTGAATGAAATAAGCCAGGCATAGATACTGTATGATTCCACTTATACAAGGCATCTGGAATAATCAAATTAATAAAAACAGAAAGTAAAATGGTGATTGTTAGGGGCTAGAGGGTTTGGAGGGTGGGCAATTACTGTTTAATGAGCACGGAATTCCTCATTGGGATGATGAAGGGATCTGTGGATAAACAGTGGTGATGGATGCACAACAATGTGAAGGTACTTAACGATATAGGACTATGCACTTAGAAATGATTAAAGGAAAAATTTTGTGGTATATATTATTGCAATAAAAAATTTCAATAAACAGCATTGGAGATTAAAGGGCCCTGTGTGTGACAGTGAAAGAAAAGTGGTTATTAGCTTATCACATTAGTGTGAATATGCCTCTTTGGTAGTTGCAGCTGGCTTAATTTTGGTAAAACAGTGCCAGATACCACAATCTTATGTAGAAAGAAAGAGGCTTCTTACTTAGTTTTAAAGACAACTAGAAAATAGAGGCAGAAGGTCCAGTTCCATAGGAAAGGAGTGTCATTTGCCTTCCTCTGGTATGTATGTGTGAGTGTCAGGGTGGGGTACTCATTAACTGCTGGGAGGTTGCATGGTGTAGCGAAGGGCACTGTGGTATTAAAGAAAGATTCTTTCTAGATATTTAAGGTTCTAGTTTTATAGTTATTCAACCTTTTAGAGCTTTACTCTCTGTATCTGTAAAATGGGAATAATATTTTCTTTGTAGAAATAGAGAAGTAGTCTATGTCTATGAAAACACCTAACACCAAGTGATTACCCAGAAAAAATGTTCACTATTATTGGTCTTCCACAATAGTCATCTTTCAGTTTTTTACTCTTAAAACACATCATCATGATTTGTCTGTCAGTGATGTGGTTCCTGCCAAATTTATCTTAGCAACAAAGAAATGAAGTTATTGTGCATTGACATGTCAATATAACCATGAACTATTTTGGACATCCTAGACAGGGTGATTACTTCTTCCTTCTTCTCCTTCTCCTCCTCCTCCTTCTTACTTCTTCTTTTTATTACTTCTTTTGGTTTCATTGAGAATTCTCCCCTCGTGCAAGCCCATCAGTAGCAGAGCTGAAACCTGGCCTCTTTACCCAAGAGACCCTTGGTACCACTTCATGGCTCACTAAAGTTTCTTGTAGCTCTCACACTAATGGCTTTAATCAGAGACTCTTGTGGAAGAAGTTTAAGACATATCTCATTAGCATTCTACACATTTGCCAAAGGACAACTTGGAAATGAAAGCCAAAGCCAACAGCCCTTTGATTCTGTGGGGTACTCTCCTTTTCTGTACATACCTGCTTACAGCTACCCAGGATTTGAACTAATAAATTGGTAGGGCATAGAAATTGCCACAAAATTTTGAGAAACAGAAACACTGAAATGTGAAACCATTGTTCCTCCTTGTCAGCAGATCCCTGGAGCTGTGGAGGTATGTGCCATGATCCCAAAAAGAAGACTTTGGTGTGCATTTGAGCCAGCATGAAGTACCTCTGCCCATTTCCCCACCCCCACTAAGGTACACTGAAAGCGACATGAGCCCATAGGCTAGGGTTGTCCAGCCTTGGCCCACCAGTGTTTCAGGCTTAAATTTTGCCTGCTCCCCATTTTTCTGCTGCCTCTTAGATGAAGATGGCAGGGAGGTTGTGGGGAGAGGAGTGCTACACTCTAAGTAACTAATTGTATTGTCATGTGACATTTTTTTAATATTTCATCCCCAGCTTAATGTTTGATATAGAAGGTTGCTTACACCCACTGGTGACAAGCCCAATTCAGGAAAATTGCCTGATTTAGGCAAACATGGGAAAATAAAGGCTCTTGGGAAATCTAAGGGTAAATCTAGGTAGCTGAACTGAGTTCAGGAGCCCAAATCTTATTGTGATAGTATTATACACTCTCTTTTTCTCTGGATTTCTTGTATTTGCCTTCATTCTCACGCTCCCTACTTTGTAGCAATGAGGCCACCAAGATTTTCAGCTTTGTATTATCTTCACAGTTGGCATAAACACTAAGCAGAGAGGTAGAGTCTCTTTTTAAAATTATTCCATTTTCAGATGATGTTCTACAGGCTGATGAAACACCAAAAATAAGATTTAGTTCTTGCCTTCAAGCTTCTTATAGTGAATGGGTTAATCCTATGAAGTAACTGGAGTTTGACTGGTTTGTTAGAAGAAAGAAAAAATAATTTTGAAATAAGATATGTCTGTATATGAGGCTATAGAAGGGATTTGGAGAGTCAGGGAACTAACTGAATGCCACTGAATGCCTAAAGGCAAGAGTCAGGGGCTCCAGGACATGGGAGGAGAAAAAGGAAAGGAGAGCACTTGAGAATGCTTGCAACTTCGATTAGGGCTCTGAGGGTAACCACCTTTTTAAATATTATTTCTAGCAACTATAGTCAGTACTTGGGCTCCAGGTAACCACACTGCCTAATGATCTAAACATAAAAACTCTGTCACCACATCAAGGGTATGCAAATGAACTGGCAAGACTCAAACCTGAGAAATCAAGGGTTTGACTCTGTCTTCTTTCAGGGATCTGGCAGTTGTCAGGGAAGGGAATAGGAAAAGGAGCCTGCTGATAATATGGCTAAAATGAAGGTTCCAGCATAATTAATTACTATTAAAACACCAAACTTGGTAAGAAACTATACAATCACAAGAGAAAATTGTAGAAAAGGCATTTTTCTAACAACACATAGTAATAGTAAGAGATCAATAGACTTCTGGTCAAGATGAAGTAACAGGAAGTACATTTACCCTTCTACCTTAAATAACTGGAAAAAATATGTGAAACAATAGTTTTCAGATATTTTGACATAGAACTATGACCCTTTCAGGAAGGGAGTAAAAAAAGAGGTGAATCTTACAATTGCTTCAGCTTGCTGACTAGAGACAATTTCCGGAGTGTAGTTCAAGGAGGAGAATGTAGGTCAACAGTTTCATTGCAATGAGTAGGAAATCCAGGTGAAGGAAGGTCAAAGCTACTAGAACTTATTGGGGGGATTTTCAAAAGACAGCAAGTTCCAGAGGTTTGCAGAGGGATCACTTTGAAACTTTGGCTGAGTACTCATCTATGTACATATGAGAGGAATATATCTGAGTATAAGAAATTGCCCCAAAAGTAGCAAGCTAAACATTTCTTAGGGCTCACACAAGTCTGAGAATAGTTTGTGTTCCCACCGCCAGAGTAGAAAGACTACCTAGTAGAATTTTCAGAAGGGGGACTCTTCTTATTTAGTCCCGCCTCAGTAGAGTAACTAAATACATCCTAGGGTAAAGACTGCTCTGGACCCATTATAAAAAGCTTAACATCAGGACTTTGAAGGATTCAATTGATCCCAGGTAACTCAACATAGTGCCATAAGTTCAACATGATTTAAAGGAATACATCAAAATTCAGCAAATGACAACGTAGAATTACAGTGTAAGGCTTCTCATAAATACCAGCGTGCAGGACTTCCAGCCAAGATGGAGGCATACATGGAAATACTGTACCTCCTTGCACAACCAAGTTTATGAACAACAAAGATTTAGAAACCAGAATGCAACCAAAACAGAAAATTGAACTGTACCGAAGTCCGACAACAATGAACCATTTATCCAGACCAGTAAGAGGGGCAGAGTCAGTGGCTGGCAGAGCAGGGTCATGCAGGAAATAGTGGCCAGACTGACACAGGCACACAGGCAGCAGTTGGCAGATCCCAAACATGAGGTGGCAACACACAGACCCAGTGAGGGCGCAAGGCGGCTGGCTGACTGTGGTCACACATTCGTGCGCAGATAAACCAGGCAAAGGAGCGAGCAGTGAGACAAACCACATAAACCAGGGCCCCAGTGGTGGAAAAAAAGCCTAAAATCACTGATTGCAAAAACTTTCAGGGTTGAGGTGCCGGGAGAGGCTCCCAGGCTCACAAAGAGTTCATTGCAGAGACCCACAGGGTACTGGAGGGTGCACAAGCTCACACATCCAGGAACCAGAACCAGAAGGGCCCAATTTGCTTGTGGGAAGTGGCAGAGGGGACCAAAATCGGAGAGTGAGCAGAGCAAGTGCCATTGCCCCTCTCTGACCCCGCCCTCACATATAGTGCCATAACCCAGCAACCTGGGTTGCCCTACCCTGGTGAACACCTAAGGCTCCGTACCTCATATGTAACAGGTGCGAACAGACAAAAACATTATGGCTCAAGAAGAATAGCTCAAATCCCCAGAGAGAATACTTTTAAGTGACCAAGAGATAGCCAACCTATTGGATGCACAGTTCAAAACACTGGTGATCAGGATGCTCACAGAACTGGTTGATTTTAGTCACAAATTAGATGAAAAAAATGAAGGCTGCACTAAATGAAATGAAGCAAAATGCACAGGGAACCAATAGTGATGGGAAGGAAAGTGGGACTAAAATCAATCACGTGGAAAATCAATCAGAAGAAAGAAAAAATAACCAAACAAAAAAGAATAAAGAAACAGGAATTCAAAAAAATGAGGGGGTAGCTTAGGAATCTCCAGGACATCTTTAAATGTTCCAACATCGAATTATAGGGGTACCAGAAGGGGAAGAGAAACAGCTACAAGTGGAAAACTTATTGAACAAATAATAAAGGAGAACTTCCCCAATATGGTAAAGGCAATAGACTTTCAGGAAGTCCAGGGAGTTCAGAGAGTCCCAAAGAAGGTGGACCCAAAGAGGAATACACCAAGGAACATCATAATTATATTAGCCAAGATTAAAATGAAGGAGAGAATTCTAAAAGTAGCAAGAGATAAGGGGACAGTCACCTACAAAGGAGTTCCCATCAGACTGTCAGCTGATTTCTCAAAAGAGTCCTTACAGGCAAGAAAAGGCTGGAAAGTAGTATTCCAAGTCACAAAATCCAAAGACGTACATCCAAGATTGCTCTATCCAGCAAAACTTTCATTTAGAATGGAAGGACAGATAAAGTGCTTCTCAAATAAGGTCAAGTTCAAGGAGTTCATCATCACCAAGCCCTTATTATATGAAATGTAAAGGGACTTATCTAACAAACAGAAGATAAAAAATATGAACAGTGAAAGGACAACAAACTCACAGTTATTAACAACCATACCTAAAACAAAAGCGAAGTAAGTGGACAGGTAGATCAGGAGCAGAACCATAGAAATGGAGATCACATGGAGGGTTAGCAACAGGGGGGTAGGAGGAGGAGAATGGGGGAGAAGGTACAAAGAATAAGTAGCATAGATGGTAGGTAGAAAATAGACGGGGCGGCAAGAGTAGTGTGGGAAATGTAGAAGCTAAAGAACTTGTGACACATGGACATGAACTAAAGGAGAGGAATGTGGGGGAGAGTATGTGCAGAGTGGAGGGGAATGAAGGGGGGAAATGGGAAAATTGTAATGGCATAATCAATAAAACGTAATTAAAAAAATTATTTGACCAAAAAAAAATCCAGCATGCAAATCCAGAAGCAGGAAAAGATTACTTATATCCAGAAGAAAATCTAATCAATAGAAACAGACCCTAAAATTATAGGAATAGCAAATTGGCAAATAAGAACATTAAAACAGATATTTTAAATGTACCAGAAAGTAGAAATAAAGGAAAACATAAACATAATGAGAAGGCAAATTGATAATATAAAAAAGACCTGGATGAGACATACACAGATGAAAAATACATTATCTAAAATAAAAATACTGGATGGGATTAATAGTTAATAAGACACTGAAACAGAAGAGATAAGTGGAGCTGAAGGCAAAGCAATATAAACTACAATGAAGCATAGAGGAAAAAAAAGGTAAGAAATTAATAGAGCATCAGTGACTTGCAGAATACCTGTGTGTTATCCAAGTGGGCTGTATATGCATAATTAAAGTGTTAAGAAAATGGTTTAGGAATGGGGAAGAAAAGTTTTGAAGAGATAAATGAAAATGTTCTACTTTAATGAAAACTATAAACTGAGACATTCAAGGAGCTCAACAAACAACCAGCAGAATTAACATTAAGAAAACCGTGCCATGACACATGATAATCAAATTATTGAAAATGATTGGTAAAAGGTAAATCTTAAAGGCATCTGGATGAAAAGGGACACATTACATACCTGGGAACAACAAATGACAATGACATCAGATTTCTTGTCAGAAACTAGTCCAGAAGGCATTGCAGCAGCATCTTTAAAGTGATTCATAACATGTTGAAGCAAAATGCATCACAATAACACAAAGACAAGAAAAAGGAAATAGAAAAATACTGTTATAAGATTCTTATTCCTAAAGTGGAATATTATTTCAAGTTAGACTGTTAAAAGTTAAAAATATATAATATGTGCCCTATAGGGGACCAAAATTTATGACACAGGTCACATTCTGTCAAAAGCAAACTCCAAAGTGCTAGTTATATGATTTTATCATTCTCAAATTTGTGTCTTTTATTCTGGCTTTATTTAGTTATAATGACATTTATAATTAAAAAATTTAACCTATCTCTATAGTTCAACATCTGCTCCTTTTTTAAATTAAATATTGCAAGTGGCAGCAAAGGAAGTATTTTCAGCATTATGCTGCTCTCACTAAGCTGAATTTGGTACTGTGGAATTTGTTGGTGAGGATAAACTGTGTGGGAATTCCTATGCTTGAAGTAACGCAGGCTTTGGGCCATTTCTATTTAAATAATGGGTTTAGAAAAAATTGTGTTTACAAAAAAATTCTGCTATTTATAAACTGTACTACCTTCTGTTTGGGAAAATAAGTAAGGTCTCTGTGATTTGGAGGTCCCATACCTTGCATATAGCAAAGGAAAGAACATACATTTCCTTATTCATTGTGGAATAAATACAACTTTTGGAAACCACAATGGAAAAGTTGCTTATTTAATAACTAACCATTCTTGTCAGATAAGTAGAAAATAATACTGATCTCATTGATTTTTCCACCAATGTATCTCTCTATTTAAGGCTACAAATGGCTTATATTTGGAACTATGAGCTTTAAACAATATTGGTTACTCAGGGGCTGGATGATTTGATAGTGGTATGACGTGTTAAGTAGTAGTGGGTAGCTTAGAGAGAAAGGTATCTGGTTAGTGAGTACATCTAGCTAGAGAGGGAGGCAGCCTGCTTAGTGATAAAGAACAAGCAAGGAGATCCAAAGAATGTCCTAGTTCTGTCATTGGCTAGACCTCAAGCAAGGCCATGTAACTTCTCTGGACCTTAGTTTCTACTTAAGACTAGAGTAGTAGTATTTCCCTAAGTATAGTGCATACCATGAGTTGTATGCCAGATTTTTTCTTCCTCTTAACATAATGCATTTTAGAAAATATTTAGAACCTCCAAAAGGCTTAGGAATTTGTAGCATCTGTAACCTCTGGAAGCAGAGGTGGGGAGTTAAGGTTAAAAACAAGCCCGTTTTGGCAGGAGAAGGACCCCCGCCCCTTGTGTCCACATAGTCAGAAATCTGCCCTCCTCCTGCAGTGGGTCAGGAGACTCCAGAAGAGAATCCTTCAAGAAGATGAACCTGTTGGGATACCAAGAGCATGAATGCTGAGAGAAGATATATGCAACTAGGGGACAGTTTGGAAATATATTAGTGAAAAGTGTATTTAAAAAAATCTTATCAACCATAGTTCTACTATTAACTCTGCAAAGAGTTTTCCAAAGAAAACAAATAGCTATGCAGAAAAGGAACAGTCATTACTGTTTACCTGCAGCTCAGGTGTCCATCATGGTTTTATCATTACCCAAATGTCTGTATTGGAAGAATGGGAAGGTGGGAAATGGAGTGGGAGTTGAGAAAGGTGTACTGAGATTAAGCAAAATTCAAATAGATAATGCTAAAATAAAAAAAATCAAGTAAAAATATTAGGACCTGTTTTTGAAAATAAAGAATTGGAGGTAAATATAAAAATAATTTAGAAGCACTGAAAGAGGTAACTTCAGGAGTAGAGGACATCTTTATATTTTGTAACAGGAATTGTAGAACTAGTTGACCCTTAACTATGTGCAATATAATTTTGATACACTTTTTAAAATTCATCTTAAAAAGTGATGAAGGTGTTATGCAAATGACAGAACTTTGGCTAACACTAGCCTGGAAAACTTTTAAGTTGTTACTTTTAAGACAGAATGAATAGATCTAAAAAAATGAATTACCATTCTCCATTGACATTTATTCATTGTCATAACATTCAGACAGCTTAAGTCACCTGCATTACTATTTAAATTACAGTGAATTATTTAGAAGATGGTGATCTAGATGATTATAACATACAGACATCTCACAGGTTCATTAACCAGAGCTAGAAGATTTCTGGGACACTTGAAAAACTTTAAGTATCCATTTATGATGTTAAATTTATCAGTCTTTGCCTAGAAAATAATAAAAATTTTACATTTTTAAAATTCATGGTGATTTCTGCAATGGTTGGGATCAGGATGCATATACCACAGTTACAAGGCTTTACCAGTTCCATTGCATGCTATTTGTTAAATTGAGAAGGTAAGAGGAGAGGGTAGACATCTATTGTTAAATGAGATAGAGATGTAAAATAGCAGGTACAAATGAATCTTTGCTACCTTCTCTCTCATATTCCCCCACAGGAAAAGAGATTAAAAGGCAGTCACTCAAATTACAACTAATCATTTAATGGGTTCCTGGAAACTGGGACCAGAATTATGGTTGGGAAGTGAGGAGCTTGTTCTATTAAGCAGAGTCTGATGATTGGAAGAATCTAGAATTATATCAGAATAAAGGAAAAATTAGTGGGAAATGACTTGATTTCAATCCAATGGTTTTGCACATTCCAGAGCCAAGAGAAGTCCTTTATAATAATTAGGGCCAGCTGTGCCTGGGTAATTCAGGTCAAGCCAGATACCAAACCCCAATTCACAGGAAGATCCTCATCATCAAGTTTCCAAACATCCTGTAAAAAAATCAAAAGAAGGTAAATTATGTTATCTCTTCTCAGTCCATCAAATGTTTTTCTCTTGAGTACTGATAACCTCTGTGGTTTTTACTAATGCTTCATATCTGAAGATAATGCTACTGATGCTGTTAAATTGTGCATACATGGAAGAATTCTTTAAAAATTAAAAAAAGCTTCATTAACAACTTTCTATTCTGTTGGAAATTTTCCTTGGATAACTGCCCTTAACCATAAGCCACACCAACTCACCCATAAGTCTCATAGATTTGGTCAATAAAGGTGAACTGTCCTAGCATCTCTCTGAATTGAAGAGGAACTGGGTTACTGTGGTATAGGGGAGAAAAAGGAAGACTTTTACTGTATTCTCTATTGTAACTTTTGAGTTTAAATAAACTGTATGTATTTAATGATGTATGAGAATTTATTATTCCAAAAAGTAAGTATTTTAGGCCAAGATGGAGGCATAGGTGGAGACCCCGGCTTTCTCACACAACCAAGTGTAGAGACAACTAAATATTAGCAACAGAAAACACAGCCAGAACACAGAAAATTGAACTTTTCGGAAGTCTATTAACAACAAATTCTTCAGCCTGACCGGTAAGAGGGGCGAAGCCAGCAGCTGGCGGAGCGAGATTGCACAGGAAAACTTGGTCAGACAAACTCAGACACATGAAATCCAGGCGCAGGGTTGGACCTAGTGAGAGACCCAGCGAGTGACCTGGGGAAACAGTGAGAGAGCAGGGCTGCGGGTTGACTGTGGTCGCACATTTGTGCTCATATAGACAAGCGAGGGAGTGGGCGATTGGACGGGACCCAGTGGGTCCCCACAAAATGACAGCAGAGGGCGCCGCCATTTCCCCTCTCTGATGCTGCCTCCACATACAGCGTCATAACCCAGTGACTCTGAGTGGCCCGGTCCTGGTGAACCACCTAAGGATCTGCTCTTCACCCAGCGGCGCAAAACAGCAGAGGGGGCCGCCATTTCCCCACTCTGACCATGCCCCCACATACAGTGTCACAACCCAGCAACCTGGGAGTCCAAGGCTCTGCTCCTCATACTTAACGGGCGCAAACAGACCGAAAATGGCTCAAGAAGATCTCAAAGCCCCAGAGCCTATAAATCTAAGCGATGAATAAATAGCAAAACTCTCAGACACACAGTTTAAAACACTGGTGATCAAGATCCTCACAGAACTGGTTGATTATAGCCACAAATTAGAGAAACATATGAAGGCAAAACAAATTGAAAAGAATGGAATTGTACAGGAAACCAATAGCGATGAAAAGGAAACTGGGACTCAAATCAATGGAGTGGACCAGAAGAAAGCAAATAATGGCCAAACAGAAAAGAGTGAAGAAGCAGGAATTCAAAAAAATGAGGAGAGTCTTAGGAACCTCCAGGACATCTTTAAACGCTCCAACATCTGAATTATAGGGGTACCAGAAGGGGAAAAGAAACAGCCACCAATGGAAAACTTATTTGAACAAATAACAAAGGAGAATTTCCGCAATCTGGCAAAGGAAATAGACTTCCAGGAAATCCAGGAAGCTCAGAGAGTCCCAAAGAAGTTGGACCCAAGGAGGAACACACCAAGGCCCATCATAATTATGTTAGCCAAGATTAAAATGAAGGAGAGAATCCTAGAAGCAGCAAGAGCTAAGGGGACAGTCACCTACAAAGGAGTTCCTATCAGATTGTCAGCTGATTTCTCAAAAGAGACCTTACAGGCAAGAAAAGGCTGGAAAGTAGTATTCCAAGTCACAAAATCCAAAGACGTACATCCAAGATTGCTCTATCCAGCAAAACTTTCATTTAGAATGGAAGGACAGATAAAGTGCTTCTCAGATAAGATCAAATTCAAGGAGTTCATCATCACCAAGCCCTTATTATATGAAATGTTAAAGGGACTTACCTAAGAAAAAGAAGTTAAAAAAACATGAACAGTGAAAGGACAGCAAACTCACAGTTATCAACAACCACACCTAAAACAAAAGCAAACTAAAAGGACAGCTAGATCAGGAGTGGAAACATAGAAATGGAGATCACGTGGAGGGTTAGCAACGGGGGAGTGGGAGAAGGAGAAGGGAGGAGAAGGTACAGAAAATAAGTAGCATAGACAGTAAATAGAAAATAGATGGGGGGGCAAGAATAGTATGGGAAATATAGAATCTAAAGAACTTGAGACACATGGTCATAAGATAAAGGGGGGGTAATGGTGGGGAAGGGGTGTAGGGTGGAGGGGAATGAAGGGGGGGAATAGAACAACTGTAATGGCATAATCAAGAAAAAAATAAATTAAAAAAATAAAAAAACAAAAAGTAAGTATTTAAATTTTTTTTAGTAGAGGAATGTTTGTTTGCTGACTGACTCACCTTGCTGTAGAAATTCTAGTGGACACAAATTATGCTGTAGAGACTTCTCTTTCCTCCAGGTCATTTATCATATTCTTTCTCTTGAATTCTAAATTTCTTGAACAATATTAAATTGTAGGTCATTTCATATCATGTTTCTTTTAGTTCTACTTTAGAGCTATTTTCTTTTAGGTGACAGCTGAGAGAGAGGAGACACCTAATAAAGCCATACAGCATTTTGCTTCAGTAGTAGAAAGCAGCATGGGGGTTTGCCTCGTTCTGGACTTCCTCACTTAAGACAAGCTGGTCCACTCCTTTTCCAGGCCTGTTTCCACTGGCCATGTCATTGCACCTCAAAAGGAAGTGGAGCAAGACAATGGCTTTACTGCTATTTGCTATGGTGGACTAACTTGGGGCTAAATGTAGAATTCACTGCATTCCTGAAGTTTACTCACTTCCATCTAAAATCTTTGGGTTGGAGTTGGAACTGAGCTCAAATTCCAAGGGGCTACTGCTATCTGGCCCAGCTGTGGGATCTGGCCCAGGATCTGCAACTGACTAGCTCTGGGACTCATGGTTTCAGTTTTCTTACCTGTCGGTGGAAATAAGTGACCTCTCAGAGTTGTGAGGATTGTGTGAATTAATAAACACAAAGTCTCTCACACATAGTAGCCTTCCTTTCTACCCACCATCCCCCATTGTATTATAATTTGTTAAATTTAACTCTAGAGAGTAAGGTTGGTGCAAATACTTCCATAAGTCAGGAATCCTGCAGAAATAAATTATTCCCTGTATCCCAACAAACACACACAGACACCATCTTATTCTACTTGAGACACCGGCACTGAAATTCTCCCAGCACTCAACGCTGAGTTCCTCTAGGATATTCATGCTGCCAAAGAGCATGCCCAACTTCCACAAATCTCTTAGAAATACCAATGGGCCAACCACATCACTGGGAGACTGAATACTGAAACCATGGCCTTTAGGGAGTCATCAGAATCTTAGGGGTGGTGGTTTGACAAAATATATCAACATAAAAATATAAATTGAAATATTTGTAAATAAAAAATCTTATTAATACATACTACAAAAAGTCAAACTCAACAAGTCATCTTGGCTGGAGGGAATACCTACAATAATCTTGGATTATAATGAGGAAGGATTAGAGTGAGGGAAGCCCCTATAACTGGGTATTTCTGAGACAGGAGTGGGTATGAGGATATTATATCCATAAAGGGGGGAAAGTTTTTAAAAATCATGAGTGAAAAGATATGCAAAAGATTTGAATAGCTGTTTCACCAAAGAAGGCATTCAGTTGGCAAATAAGCACATAGAAAGATGCTCCACATTATTAATTATTAGAGACAAATTAAAATCACAATAAGTATAACAACACATTTTTACATTTTTAGAATGAGAAAAGAGAAAAGAAAGAGAAAAAACTAAAAACAACTGCTGATAAGGATAAATTCTGATAGTTTGTTGATATGAATGTCCAACAGTTATGGCTACTTTGGAAAACAGTTTTCCAGTTTTTTATAAAGTTAAATATTTACTTATCATACAACCCAGCAATCCTGCTCCTAGATATATTTACTCAAGTGAAATGAAAACTTATTCTTCCCAACAACCTATACATGGATGTTTGTGGCAGCCAAACTCATAATCACCCTAAACTAGAACCAATTCAGATGTTCTTTAATGGTGAACAAGTAAACTATAATAAATCCATACCATGGAGTAGTATGCAGTAATAAAAAGGAACAAACTAGTGATCTATGCAACAACATGGATGAATCTTAAATACCTTATGCTTAGCCAATTTACAGATTCAATGCAATACCTATTAAAGTACTAATGGCTATTTCACAGACAGAACAAACACTTCAAAAATTTATATGGAACCATAAACGACCCCAAACAGCAGCTGCAATTTTGAGATAGAAGAACAAAGTAGGATAAATCACAATACCTGATATCAAGCTGTATTACAAGGCCACTGTAATCAAAACAGCCTGGTATTGGTATAAAAACAGGCACATAGACCAATGGAACAGAACAGAGAGCCCAGAAATAAACCCAACTCTGTACAGTCAATTAATTTTTGACAAAGGGGGCAGTAACAAAATGGAGTAAAAATAGCCTCAACAAATGGTGTTGGGAGAACTGGACAGCTACGTGCAGAAAAATGAAACTTGAGCACTGACTTACACCATACACCAAAATAAATTCAAGGTGGATAAAGGACTTAAATATAAGCCATGACACCATTAAAGTCCTAGAGGAGAACATTGGCAGGAAAATCTCAGTTATTTCAGGCAGCAACTTTTTTACTGATATGTCCCCTACCTAGAGCAAGGAATATAAAGGAAATAATAAACAAATGGGATCTCATCAAAATAAAAAGCTTCTGCATGGCTAAAGAAAACAGTATTAAAATAAAAAGACAACAACTGTATGGGAAAAGATATTTGCCAATGATACCACAGACAAAGGTTTAATCTCCAAAATATATAAAGAACTGACATGACTTCACTCTAAGAAGACAAGTAACCCAATTAAAAAATGGGAAAAGGACTTGAACGGACACTTCTCGAAGGAGAACATACAGAGGATCCACAGACACATGAAAAGATGCTGAATATTGCTAGCTATCAGAGAGATGCAAATTAAAACCACAATGAGATACCACTTTACACCTGTCAGAATGGTCATCATAAACAAAGCAACAAACAACAAGTGTTGGAGAGGTTGTGGGGAAAGGGGGACCCTAGTTCATTGTTGGTGGGATTGCAGTCTGGTACAACCATTATGGAAAACAGTATGGAATTTCCTCAGAAAACTAAAAATGGATTTGCCTTTTGACCCAGCAACTCCAAGGCTAGGATTATATCTGAAGAACCCTGAAACACCAATCCAAAAGAATCTATGCACCCCAATGTTCATAGCAGCACAATTTACAATAGCCAAGTGCTGGAAGCAACCTAGGTATCTGTCAGTAAATTAATGGATCAAAAAACTATGGTTCATTTACACGATGGAATTCTATGCAGCAGAAAGAAAGAAAGAGCTCCTACCCTTTGCAACAGCATGGATGGAACTGGAAAGCATTATGCTGAGTGAAATAAGCCAAGTGTTGAAAGACAAATACCATATGATCTCACCTTTAACAGAAAGCTAAACAACAAAACAAATAAGCAAGCAAAATAAAAACAAAGACACTGAAATAGAGAACTGGCCGACAGGGACCAGATAGGAAAGGGGAGGGAATTTTGGGGGAAAAAAGGGAGGGATTTACAGGAACTAGTATAAAGGACACATGAACAACAGCTAAGGGGGGTGGAAATGGGAGGGAGGTGGGGAGCATAGAGGAGTGGGCTGGGAAGGGAGTAAAAGGCAGAAAACTGTACTTAAAAATAATTAAGTAAAAAAAGAAGAAAATACCTTATGCTTAGTGAAAGAAGCAAGAACCAAAAGGCTATACAAATTGTATGATTCCATTTACATGACATTCTCAAGAAGGCAAACTGTGAGACAGTTGCTAGGATTTGGGGGCAGGAGAGTGGTTGACAACAAAGAGTCAGTACAAGGAAATTTGGGGGGTGATGGAACTTAGCCTGTATGTTCCTACAGTGGTAGATACATGACTCCATGCACTTGTCAAAATCCATTGAATGGTATAGTCCAAAAGAAGAGTTTTATTGTATGCAATTTTAAAAAATCAACCAGGTTCTCAGAGGCTCAACATGGAATAAAGATTGTGGCAAATAAATCTAACAGTATTACAAATGAATGATATACCCATGCTTTGGGGTGGAGGGAGATAAAATACAAGTTAAGTAACTTTGGAAAATACTTTTTTAAGTGGATACTATAAAGCTAAAGACATAAAAAGAATTGTACACAAACATTATACTATACTTTAGTGAGTAAATTTATTTCTGGTAGGGCGTGGGTCAGCAATTTTGAAACAAGTTTATCTGTATATGAGGGTTGAACAGGTAAGTAAATACAGAGAATGTTTTGATGGTTGCCAGATGGGAGGGAGATTGGCGGGGTGGATGAAAAAGGTAATGGGATTAAGAAGTAAAAATTGGTCATAGGGTTTTAAAGTGCAGCATAGTGAATATAGACAATAATAACCTTATTATGTATGGTATGAGATGGCTGGGAGATCTATCAGGATGATCACTTAGTAAGTTATATAATGTCTAATCACTGGTTTGTACACCTGAAACTAATATAATATTGTATGTCAACAGCATTGTGTCATTGTCAATTTATTAATTTGCTAATTGTATCATGGTTATGTATGTAAGATGTTAACATTAGAGGAAGCTGAGTGAAGACTATATAGGAACTCTCTGGACTGAATAATTTTGCAAGTTTTTTTAAAGTCTAAAATTGTACAAAAATTTAAAAACTTTCTAAAAGATGAGAATCATGGAAGTATTTCTCTGCATGACATCCTCAGTTCAATCATAATGCATAAATTATAATCCAAATGCTAACTACTAACCCAGAAAATGAATAAATGTTCTTGAAATGACTACCAAAGGTAACTGGAAGTAATTAAGAAACTCTGAGAACCTGTCTACCATATGTTCTTTTGTGTCAATTACTCCCAAAGGATAAAATGTTCAATCTGATTTTTTTGCAGACCCATAAGATATTCCATATGTTTTCCTACAAAATGAGAATTTGACATAACCTAAATAAGAGCTTGTGCAAGGAAGGAGGCAATAAGCCATGTAGTCAGGAACACAGAATCAGACTCCCACTGACATGACTTGAGCCCATCCTCCCTGAGACTTCCCTGCTGTGTGACATTGGGCAACTTATTCTATGAGCCTCAGGTTCCCAATCTGTTAAACAGAGGTAAAAATTGGGAACTAGATCTTGTTACTCCTTCACTCAAAACCCTTCAGTGGTGTTTGATTATACCCAGAACAAAATGCCCAAACCTACAAGGGGCCATATGATCTGGCCCCTGGATCCTACCCAACTTCTCATACCTTCTTGCTCATGTTGCTTCATCCATACCGGCCTCCTTGCTTTTCTTCCTATACCTGTTCAGTCTCACCTCAGTAGACAGTTTTTGAAGACTAGTATTCAGATAGTCTTACAATTAGAGGTTGCCACTGCTAGAATGCTCTTTCTCCAGATGTGTGCATGGTTCATTTCTTCATTTATTCAGGCCTCTTTTTAGAGGGTGTCCCTGCCCATTCTGCCTTCTCTCCCATCATTTTTTTCTATCCACTATGTCCCCTTCCTCTGCTTCATTTTTGCACCAAGTCCTCACCACCACCTGACCTTATGCATAGAGCCATGCATTTGTTTCCTATAGTCTTAACATCTCACTTGAAGATCAGCTCAGCTCCATGAAAACAGTGACTTTGTCATTTTTAAAATTATTGTGTTCCCAGTGCCTATCTTATAGTGGGTATTCAAATATTGATGCACGAATGGATGGTGTCTTTCTTGTAACGGTGTTGTGGAGAATAAAATTAAATAATGCATGTAAAATACTTGTTAGCACTCAATATTAAAGGCAAGTGAATAGACTGCAGGTGTAGTTTGATTCTGGCTGATTATGGGGTAAGAGGCCTAGAAATATAGGAAATTTCTTACTTGTAGTGACAACTAAAAACAGGCACCAATTTTAAATTTCATTATTATGAAATTCTAGAAAAGTCATAATGCCACATAAAGAGGAAAGGTGACACTGACTACAAAGGCCAAAGATTTCCCATTTTTTTTAGTGCTGAGAACTTATATAACCACTCTCCAAATTGTGCCACATCTTCATTTGTATTAGTAGCAGCACAAGACATTCTTCATGCATTGGTATATATACCAATCTAATTTCCAAGAACTGGCATTTGAAACACAACTCTGACACAAACAGACAAATCTGCTTCTCAGGGGATCTGAGCTAGCACATCATTTCCCCCCTGGTTATTGCAAAAAATATCTCTCAACTCTTTGCCTTAAGTTTCTTGCTTGTTTTAATAATCTGTCTCAGGCTATCTTCTCAAAGCATGGGATAGAGTACATTCCTATACCTGCCATGCAACACCTTTGCCATCCAAAGTAGCACAGAAACGCCTTGCTTTCTGTTCACAGATTTCAGCAATCTGACTGTAGGTGTCTTTCTAGCCTCATACTAGATCCCTCTATAGCCCCTAGTTTCCAGACATCACTCTTTGTTCACTGCTCCCTACACAATTATTTGCATTGACACCTGTGTCCTGGCTTCTTAAACTGAAACTTCTCCTCTCTACCACTTGTACCACCACCAAAATTCTGCTCAGGACCTGTTCAAACACACATTCTTGTGATTTCCCTTTTGAATGCAAAACTGTCCTGTGAGCTACTCTTGCCTTTTGCTTGTTCTTCAATTGTACACTTAACTCATTGGTAGTGCTTTAGCTGGTGCAGTCGTGTCCATCTCTTCTACTATAGCTGAGGTTCTTGAGGGGAGAGACTGTGTCTTGTTTTCAATTAAACCTTCAGGGTTTTGTATAAAGTGGGAGGAGATTCATGGAGGTCTGATGAACACATGTTCCTCTGCAGCTCCGCTTAGCCTCTGTGGTTGGTTTAATGTTTATGGAGAGTCCACTCTGAGGTAGACACTGGACACAGTTCAGTAGCATCTACCCTGTCACTCACATCTTCAGGAAGATGTGTAACTGAACTAATTACATGGACTTGGTTTTTATTTTTATGTTAATTTTTGATGAAAATATAGGTAAAATATAGCAGCGGTATGGGAAAAGAACAAAAGGTGGTATTAATCCCTTAATAACTTGATTTTATGACATTCTAAAGCTCATATTCATCCCTTAATGTGGTACAGCAGTTACTTAATGAGCACAGACTTGTGTCATTATTTAAAAGTGGGACTAAGATATGGTGGTGCATTCATATAACTGAGCTTAAAGCAAGGGGTGGGAAAAGAATAATGAAGAAAGTTACCTAATGTTAATTGAAGGTTATTTTAAAAAGTAATGAATTGGAAACTACCTAAGTGTTCATGAATTGGGCACTCATTAAATAATTTGGAGTATACCCATATCTTGTAACACATAGCATAATGGGAAAATATGTATAATATTTAGTTTAGTGAAAAGGGCAAGTTGCCAAACAATACATATGGTATGGTATAGTTTATGTTAAAAATTTCCATATAGGTGCACATAAAGGGAAATAAAAACATAAGTTGTCTGTCTTTATGCATATACACATATGTATATATACACACATATACACATATATAATATATTTTTTCCTCTGGAAGAATATGTAGATTAATTGTTAACAGAGGTTACCTCCAAGAAAGGAATTAAAGGAGAAGCACAAAGTGAGGGAAAAGGAGTTCTTATTTTCTGATTTCTATGTTATTTGAATTTGTTATAATAAATGTACATTATGTTTGTGATTTAAAAAACAGTAAATCATTAAAAGAAAAGGCAGTTTTCTGGGCAGAAGTATGTCAAAATTGTAGTAAACACAGAGGGATGCAGGCATCTGGAAAGAAGAATGGTCAGTGGGTGACACAGTGTGCTGAAGCCACTGTCCTCTGTGAGGGTCTGTTTCTGCTGCTGGGGAATGTGAGCTGTCATTACTGATCCCACTGGAACACAACCCATTGAAGGAGCCTGTGCATGCACTGGCCTGATTACCACTGCTCCTGAGTCTGGGACAAAGGGTTTACTCTCCTGAGGAGAGGTCTCAAGGGTCCACCTTGGGAGTGCAGGCTGGAATGCACTCACCATCTTCCCCCATGTCTTCCTACCAGTCAGACTGGTAGTGTTTTGGTGTGTCCAGTTCACATTTGAATTCACATTCCACTCACAATCAGGACCCTTGTTTCTATAAGCATTTATAAAAATTTTTGAAGGATATCCTTAAGTTACTCTTTTGTTCTGTTTTTGTTGTTGTTGTTGTTTTGGTAAGAGGTTTAAATTTATCTTTTCTTCTAATACATATCTATTAACTTTCAAGTAGTTCTTGCTTAAAGCAAGATTTTATTGGTTGTTTTGTGTAAAGTTTATACTGAGGACAGAGCCCTAGAAGCTGGCTTTGCCCAAGACAGTCTGTACGACCTTGAACAGAGCAGCTTTCTTCTCTGTGCTTCAGTGTCCTCATCTGTTAAATGAAATGGTTGTAGTAGATGGTCTCCAGGGGCTTTCTAAGCACTAGCATTTATATTCTAGTCTATGAGCCTTTGGACATATACTATCTTCCCAGAGTTGTGTGGGGTATTGTGAGGTCCACAAACTTACAGTATAAAGGAATTATTTAAAAACTTTTTAAAAAACTTTCTTCCAAAGCAAGAAAACTAACACTTCATGCTGCTATAAACTCCTGTAGAATCTGACAAAATGGCAAATGCAGAAGGCAGCAAAAAGCTATATGAAGACAAATACTCATCCTGCTGTTCAAAGCTTAAGGCCAGCACTACATCTGGTACCAAAAAGTGCAATACGAGTTCTTTGAACAAATGAATTAATGAATAAATTGTGTCACCAGCTGAGAGAAGGGCCAATCTGATTAGAGAAATGACTGCCTGAAATGGACTGTGCAGACCAAGCTTCAAGATTCCTCTGGGGCCCATAGCACTCTGTCAGCCCTGAATTGCCTTCTTGTCCTGAGAAGATCTTCCTGATTGACTAAGAGTTTCCCAAGGTGCAGCAAGTGAGGAAGAGCACACCCTCTGGGCCTGGCTACTCCCATCCAAAAAAGGGCAGTTTAAATTCAGTGCCAAATAGAGCCCTTTGTTTTTTAATTCCAGTTGGGAGGGGAACTAACACTATGAATCAGATACAAACAAAGGATTTTCTGTCTGTTTTAGCAAGTAGATGCTATTCATTTAAAGACAACATAATGCATTTTTTTTAAAAAGCTTGAACAATCTTGGAAAGTTATTTTGTTCTCTAAAGTAGGTTAAACTAATTTGTCTATACTTTTGTTTATTCTTTGGTTGGTTTAATAAGATCTTTTTTAAAAAGATCTTATTAAAATACTTTTTAAAAAGTATTTTAATTTATTTTTAGAGAGAAGGGAAGGGTTGGAGAAAGAAAGGGAGAGAAATATTGATGTGAGAGAGAAACATGAATCAGTTGTCCCCTGACCAGGAATCAAACTGTCGACCTTTCACTTTGTGGGGCAGTGCCAAACCAATTGAGCCACACTGGTCAGGAAAATAAGTTCTTTCTTCAAAGATAACACAAAGATAAACTTTAGCCAACTTTATGTAAAATGCTAAAATTTAGTTCTTCAAATTCATACTTAATGAGAAAATTATTTTTTAACTTTCACATGCTACTCTTCCAGAGGTGTCTACCTACTTTTTCGTGGTATCAGTCTTCCTTGTCAACTCATATTCTACTGTGATCTCTCGGATTTCTCATTCTTTTCTTTTTCTGCTGATCTTTTTCTATTGCTAGATTTTCTGGCTTTAACTCATCATACTATCTCATTGTCAAATGTCACTAAGCTTCAGGGCCTCTGGTATTTGAGTTTTTTTCCCCAAATGGTTGTGCTTCCAGCAAATCAACACATGTGAAGAAGGACCCAAGTGTGGTTTGGTTTCTTTTATAATGCCTCTTTTTTTCCTTTCCAAAGTATTATCAGACTAGCCACTCTTAGTCACAGTCAAAGTGAGAAGCAAGCAAGCAAGCAACTCAATAGTGTGACCTAGGATGAGAAAAAAAAGCTTGACAATGGTCAGTGAACCAGGCCTGTGGTTCAGGGAGCATTGGTTTACCTTTCTGGGCTTCAGTTTCTCATTGGCAAAAAGAGCCTAGCAAAGCAAACTGGCCACGGTGTTTCCAGTTGTGATTTTGTACTGTGTAGTAAGAATCAGCATTTGGGAGTAGATGGCATGATTTATAAGCAGTTATAGGTCAACCAGGAAAGGATAATGTAAATCTTAAGAAACACCACTACCAGGGTGCCCATGAGACTCATGTCATCATCTCTTTTCTTGGAAAGATTAAGAAACTGTGGTTTAAGAACAAAAACCCTAGGTTGTACTTCTGCATTCATTGATTGGGAAAAAAACTGTCAGTATTTTCCCTAAAAAAAAATCTATAAATAGCAAGTTTTGAGGTGAAAGAAAAGTAAACAAGAATGAAAAAATGTTTATTAAAATAAAAAAATTTTCAGTCACATGATTGTTCTGGGACACAAAAGACTTTTCTTCTTTTGTTACTAAGTGGCCTGAGATTTAAAGCTGCTGACAACACCAGCCACTCACAATGATGTGGCCCCTCTTTCTGCCCCAAAGCATCCTGGCAGACACTCATTTGTATGTATAGTTTCAGCCTGTCTGCAGTGTCTGGCCAACAGGACAGATACTAATGGCATATGTTAATTACTATCCAACAAATTCCTTTCATTAGAATGTTTATTAACATTTTCACTTCTGTCCATTTAACCAGCTGGCATGAGAGTGTGCTGGCAGCCCTTGAGTCCATGTGCTGTTTTCACTCTGGCTTCATAAGATAAAATAGATTTTTTTTGGCTAGAAAAATTCTGTTTCCATCTCAGGTGAGAGCTTTCTGAGATGCCCAGAGATGATACCAAAATAGTAATGTGGACAGAAATGTCTTGCTATTGTGGCCAGTCTTTAGAGTTGCTCTGTATATTTTGGTACCATAACATGATTGGTATCCATCCGTTTAGTTATCTCCTATCATTAGTGAGCACCAAATAATCCTTATTCTAATCATATACACCCATTAGCTATGAAATAGTTTGTGTATTAGTGAGAATATAAACCATTTTTGGAGGAATACTAACCTTCTCTAAAGACATGTCTAGACTAGATCTCTCAATAGCACAAGACACAGTTCAATAAAATTTAGGAGGATAGAGACTGGAGAGAAGGGGGACAGTAAGATAGCCAGAGAAAAAGGTCTGAAAAGCTAAAACTTTACACAGCACATCAAACTATGAATTGACATGTTTTCATATTTAACAATAACAACACAATTGACCATAAAGAATTCTTTAGATTTTTCCATTTCCTTGGTTGCACAGGTCTCTTTAAGCTACCCTGAGGAGGGAAATAGATGAGTTACCACCAAAATGAAAAAACAGGAATAACATGGTAAACAAGTGTTTCCCAGCCTACTCACCCAGTGACATCCTCTCCAGCAATCACTCATTGCAGAATATTAAATGCAGGAGAGAGGTAGTGCAGAATGCTAACAAGGCAGTTCTTAGATGGTTGCTTTGTTGGAAAAGCACAGTAGATTACACTTTCAAGTTTTGTTCTCATATGATTAGGTTGCCTGGCCACAAATATTAGAGTAAAGGATTTTTGCTTTCATATTAGAACACAGCCTTTGAATACTACACAAAAAACAGTAATTTTGCCAAGGGAGTTTCATTGTTTTAAAAGATATGAAGGTTTTGTAACATCTTTTAAAATTAAAACTAAACTGTTCCTGGGCTTTGTAGTCTTAATCCTGTGAGAAGGTTACACTCATTTCTTTTCTCATCCCTCATGTCTCAGCCACCAGAGGCAATCAGCTCCCAAGCATTTGTGATTTAAAGCTAAGTCCATGTTTAGTTACACTCTCAATGTGGGTCTGGTGTCAGGGACATCTGCGAGAGAAAGTCTTTGGCAACTGCTGTAGTAGACCAGTAATGGAGTACCACCAGCCATGGGAAGGATGCTTTATGAGTGCTGTTCATTTAATCAACAAATATGTGTTACCTATGAAAAGCCGATGTCCAGCTATTATGCACAAGTAAATTTATTTCAATTAGTTTTTAAGATAGCAGGATACTTCTGTATTGATTGGTAGCATGTCAGTATCTTGACATGTGTTGTTATGAGCACCCCACTCTGCCCTAAAGATATCAATTCCCTCCCCAGCACCTCCTGAATTCTTTAAGGTCAAGTACATACAAGATTTACACCTGGCCCCCAGGGACATCCAGGACTCTGCTCCAGCATCAGGAATGGCACTGTGCAGAAAGGGCAGCACTGCTGACATAGTGTAAATATTTACATAATGACCCTTGAGTATAATGTCCCAGTACTAAGCTGAGTACCAGTGAGAAACAAAAGCACAAAACATTTACTTCTGTCTTCCAGGATTCCTCAACCTGGTAGAGAACTACCATGAAAAGTGCTCTGTGCTAAGCTCCAGGAATTTTGAGATGGTGCTACTTTGGTGAAATTGATTTGCAGACTTGGAAATGATTTTATCATCATGTTAGAGTAGATTGGGTCCTCATAGACAGATTCATATGAGTCAAGCTCTCTAGAGACTACTATATAAAGCCAAATGACAATTTATTAATTTTCAATGATAAATAAGAACTTCTGAGCATAGTGGACATTTGTGTCACCTTGAGTAACACACTGTCTCCCAGTAGGAAAGTAAATAGGAAGACAAATGAGTAGCAGTAGCTTGAGTACACAGCCTTAACTGGATATTAAAGACATGGTTTTGATGTCAAAGGGTGTCAGATTTTCTCATGCTCATACCTTCGCTTCCTTTTTGGAGATGAACCTGCCAAACAGATAGGACTGGATGTTCCTGTGAGGTCCCCCATGCACCCTCCCTTGGCAAATCCTTTCCCTCTGACTTCCACTTTCTCTTTCCATGCAGACGCCACTCTTTGGTTGACACATTCTATCTTTAGACTTGTCAATACTGCCACCTGGGTGGGTTCCAGCCAAACTGCTTGTTTCCTGCTCCTGATTTGGAAGGCCCAACTCAGATCCTGCCGTTTGGATTGGATTGTTATCATTTAACTCACTGGTTCTCAGATTTGGCTAAACTTTGA
Source organism: Artibeus jamaicensis (assembly GCF_021234435.1). Lineage (NCBI taxonomy): Eukaryota > Metazoa > Chordata > Mammalia > Chiroptera > Phyllostomidae > Artibeus > Artibeus jamaicensis. The sequence goes on from NW_026521822.1 coordinate 3,048,926, forward strand.
AAGCATCTGAGATATCTTTAAAAATACTTATGCCTAGTTCCTTCCCTCAGAAATTCTTATTTAATCAATACAAGGTACAGTTTGGGCATTGGACTTTTTAAAGCTCCCCAAAATATGCAACTAGAATCTAGGAGTACTCCTGAAGAGTTGAAATTCAAAGGAAAGAGCTTTGAATTTGAGCAGGATTAGTCATTCAATGATTTAAGTCTGCAGCTTGGAAGATACCTTGATTTGCACCAGATTTTAATATATGCCAGTGCTCTGGTTCTGCTTAAGATGTTGATGTGTTTGGTCTGGGGTGGAAGCCAGCATGGGAGTCTTTACAAATCTCCCCAGATGATTCAGGTGTGCAGCCAGGATTGAGAGTCAATGGTTTAAACATTAATTTTACTGAGTTTTGGTATTAATTCCTCCTTGGGCATGGCATTGCACAGAAGATACACTGAGGGAAAGGTCTGTGGCAGTGAGTTTTTCCAGAGGAACACAGGCATCTGTGAGTATGAGTGAGCCCTGTGGCATTGGCAGGAAGAAGGCATGAACAGGATGTAGTAGTAGCAGGGCTCAAAGCTGGTACCTTTATGTCCATACCAAATTTATGATAGTTCCCTGTCATGGGCATGGATTGGGATACATAGTCTTAGGGCCATTTTCTTTTCTTTGTTTTTTTTAGGGCCATTTTCTATTGTATCATAGAGTTACTTCAATAGAACTCAATGAAATCAATGGGTGTGCCTGAGGAAATTGGCCCGCTGCACACTTTTCTACAGGAATCTGGCTTTTTGTCTTCTTTGAGAACTCTTTTTGTCTGTCCTCTGCACTTGAGTCCTCTGCTTTTGGAAAATTGCCATTTTGAAAGAGGCTGAGAAACATTTTAGTTCATATTCTCTTTAGCATTAGCTGTGTTTAGCGGAGAGGTAAGAAACTTCAGAATTGCAACCTGCCATCTTCCTAAATAAGTTAAGGATTTTCAATTTTCCTCACAACTCCCTAATTTTTCATTGTCATTTCTAATGTTTCCAACTTGCATTAAAAGTCATTTGAGTTTTCCAGGTGTTGGAGCCTTGTTTCATTGCAGGGCATGTGGGAAAGCCATCAGCTCCACTTTGTAAGCAACCTAAAAAAAATGCATTCCTAGGAGAGGAAAAGGCAGTGGGCAGAGCAGTGAGCTACTCCAGTGCCTCCACCCTTCCTTCTTCTATGACCGCCAGTCATTTAGAACTAAATCATTCTGAGCAGGGACAAGATGGGTAGAGCAGGACTACCATGTATGGTTGGGCAGGTGCTGCACAATTCTAGGGTAGTCACTAAAAAAGCATTCTGTGGTCATGGTACCTACAGCCACCTCCCCCACTGCCCTATTCAGCAGTACTCGCAGAAGCACTGTTCTGGAAAGAATTTCAGCTCCTCAGTGGCCTTGGATGTCAGTTGCATTTGTGCCCCTGAGACATGCAGCACCAGAGGAGTAGATTGTTTTCTTTGGGCTTCTTCTTTATTTGGAAATTAATAGGTGTTTTCTAGGTCTCAGCATGATTCCAAAAGTCACTGTCTCTGGGCCTCTGGAACCCCAGCTATTTGCGTGACTAAAACAATTCGTATATTCTCTCTCTGATGGAATAAAGAAAACATTAATTTGAAGATTTCAATAGCCAGAACTGAGATTGAATTCTTCTCCTGGCCTTCTGACTTGCACTTTTCAGATAGGTGATCCCTTGGAACTATTTCCCAGCTTCTTCAGATAAAGATCCAGTGTTTCTCAGAAAACAACTATGGCAGAAACCCCAATTAGAAGGTATATTTCTTTCTCTCTTTTTTTAGAAGTACATTGAATCTTTATTTTTTAATTGTGATTCAAGTACAGTTTTCTGTCTTTTACTCCCATCCCAGCTCACCCACCTAGCCCTACCCCCTCCCTCCCATTTCCACCCCACCTAGTTTTTGTTCATGTGTCTTTTATACTTGTTCCTCTAAACCCTTCCCCTTTTCCCCTGAAATTCCCTCACCTCTCCCCTCTGGTCGCTGTCCCCTTGTTCACTATTTCAGTGTCTTTGGTTATATTTTGCTTGTTTGATCGTTGTTTAGGTTCCTATTAAAGATGAGATTATGTGGTATTTGTCTTTTACCACCTGGCTTATTTCGCTTAGCATAATGCTTTCCAGTTCCATCCATGCTGTTGCAAAGGGTAGGAGCTCCTTCTTTCTTTCTGCTGCATAGAATTCCATTGTGTAAATGAACCATAGTTTTTTGATCCATTAATTTACTGACAGATACCTAGGTTGCTTCCAGCACTTGGCTATTGTAAATTGTGCTGCTATGAACATTGGGGTGCATAGATTCTTTTGGATTGGTGTTTCAGGGTTCTTTGGATACAATCCTAGCCTTGGAATTGCTGGGTCAAAAGGCAAATCCATTTTTAGTTTTCTGAGGAAATTCCATACTGTTTTTCATAGTGATTGTACCAGTCTGCATTCCCACCAACAGTGCACTAAAGTTCCCTTTTCTCCACAACCTCTCCAATGTTTGTTGTTTGTTGATCTGTTTACGATGGCCATTCTGACGGTGTAAAGTGGTATCTCATTGTAGTTTGAATTTTCACCTCTCTGATAGCTAGCAATACTCAGCATCTTTTCATGTGTCTCTGGATCCTCTATGTGTCCTCCTTGGAAAAGTGTCTGTTCAAGTCCTTTTCCCATTTTTTAATTGGGTTAGTTGTCTTCTTAGAGTGAAGTCATGTGAGTTCTTTATATATTTTGGAGATTAATCCCTTGTCTGAGGTATCATTGGCAAATACGTTTTCCCATACAGTTGATTCTTTTTTTATTTTAATACTGTTTTCTTTAGCCCTTCAAAAGCTTTTTATTTTGATGAGATCCTATTTGTTTATTGTTGGGAACTGCCCTGACTGGTTTCAAGAGTTGTAAACCTTCCAAGGCTGATGGAGCAACCATTGGACCATAAGCCACTAACGAGACAAAGCTTATCTCCCTGGCAGGAATGCCACTTCTGCTCCTTTTTCCATAACTGGCCTCCAATGCTTGATCAGTTAGCCAATGACAGGTAAGATTCCCCCAGGGGGGAACTCCCTAAGACAGGCATGATCATGGGAAGGACTTGTGGGGCTATGGAGAAAGGAAGTGATGGACCCTTACCCCTTGGCTTTGATGAAGCCTGAGTCCTCAGTCTGTCTCCCAGAATTCCTTGGCTATCTGCCTCTTCTTCCTGACTTAAGCCTGAAAACAATGACAGAGGGTGTTGCAGCCCTGTGCTGGGAATGGCAGGCTCCCTGGGTGATCAGGCCTGAGAAAGGATATGTAAAATCCTGTGAAGCCTGCTTTGCTAAGAATGCTCTTAATTAAATGATAAAGGCCCGGGCAGAAAATGAGTTTGTTTTCCCAAAGTTTTGTCTATAAGCCTTTTAGCTAATAGACCCTGACTTAGAAGAAGCCCTAATATTTCTTTGTATGCTATCTACTGTTTACTGCCTGACAATGGTTAATAAATTGTACTTGAACTCCTATGCAAAAAAAAACCAATAAAAGCCTGTCTGGGCAAGGGTCAGTGTGCTCTCCCCTTGAGAGAGTCGCCAGGCTATTCTGAGGCACTCCCCTCTTGAGGAAGTAGCTGCACTGTCCCTTTTCCTCCACAGGACTCGGTAGTCCATGTGAATTTGTCTTGATTTTTCATCCATAACACCCCAGGCACTGCAGGCCACTACACATATCAGTTTATGCTTTCTTTTATGTTCCTTGCTCTAGGGGATATATCAGTAAAAATGTTGCTACGTGAAATATCTGAGATTTTCCTGCCAATGTTCTCCTCTAAGACTTTAATGGTGTTATGGCTTATATTTAAGTCTTTTATCCACCTTGAATTTATTTTGGTGTATGGTGTAAGTTGGTGCTCCAGTTTCATTTTTTTTTTTTGCACGTAGCTGTCCAGTTCTTTCAACATCATTGGTTGAAGAGGCTATCTTTACTCCATTTTATAATACTGCCCCCTTTGTTGAATATTGATTGACTGTAGAGAGTTGGGTTTATTTCTGGGGTCCCTGTTCTGTTCCATTGGTGCATGTGTCTGTTTTTATGCCAGTACTAGGATTTTGACTACAGTGGCCTTGTAATACCTTTTGGTATCTGGTATTGTGATCCCTCCTACTTTGCCCTTCTTTCTCAAAATTGCAGCAGCTATTCAGGGTTTTTTATGGTTCCATATAAATTTTTGAAGTGTTTTTTTTATGTGTGTAAAATATGTCATTGGTACTTTAATAGGCATGGCATTGAATCTGTAAATTGCTTTGGGTAGTATGGACATTTTGATAATGTTAATTTTTCCAGTCTATGAACATGATATATGTTTCCATTCGTTTGTGTCTTCCTTGACTTTTTGTAGTTTTCTGCATATAGGTTGTTTACCTCCTTGGTTAGGTTTATTCCCAGATATTTAATTTTTCTTTTTGCTATATTGAGTGGGATATTTTTCTTGATTTCTGCTTCTGCTGTTTCATTGTTGGTATATGAAAATGCCTTTGATTTCTGGATATTGACTTTGTATCCTGCTGTTTTGCCAAATTCATTTATTAGGTCAAGCAGTTTTTTGGTAGAGTCTATAGAATTTTCTATGTACACTATCATGTAATCTGCAAACAGTGACAGTTTTGTTTCCTCCTTTCCTATTTGGATGCCTTTTATTTTTTTTTTCTTGTCTGATTGCTGTAGCTAAGACTTCCAATACTATATTGAACAGAAGTGGTGAAAGTGGAGAACTTTGTCTTGTTCCTGATCTTAGTGGAAAAGCTTTTGGTTTTTGCTCACTGAGTATGATGTTGGCTGTAGGTCTCTCATATATGGCTTGTATTATGTTGAGGAATCTTCCCTCTATTTCCACTTTACTGAGTGTTTTTATCATAAATGGGTGCTGTACCTTATCAAAAGCTTTTTCTACACCTATTGATATGATCATGTGTTTTTTGTGTTTACTTTTGTTTATGTGATGTATTACATTTACTGATTTGCAAATGTCGAACCATCCTTGCATCCCTGGGATGAATCCCACTTGATGATGGTGTATGATTTTTTAATGCATTGTTGGATGCGATTTGCCAATATTTTGTTGAGGATTTTAGCATCTATGTTCATCAGCAATATTGGCCTGAAGTTGTCTTTCTTTGTTGTGTCTTTATCTGGTTTTGGGATTAAGATGATGCTGGCTTCATAAAAAGAGTTTGGGAGTCTTCCATCATTTTGGATTTTTTCGAATAGTGTGTGAGGGACAGGGGTTAGCTCTCCCTTAAATGTTTTGTAAAATTCTCATGTGAACCCATCTGGTTCAGGGCTTTTGTGTTTTGGGAGTTTTTTGATTACTACTTTAATTTTTTTTGCTGTTATTGGTCTGTTCAGGCTTTCTGTTTCTTCTTCATTGAGTTTTGGAAGATTATATTTATCTAGAAATTTGTCCATTTCACCCAGGTTTTCAAATTTCTTGGCATACTGTTATTCATAGTAATTTCTTACAATCCTTTGTATTTCTGTGGTGTCAGTTGTAATCTTTCCTCTTTCATTTCTGATTGTGTTTATTTGGGTCCTCTCCCTTTTTTTCTTGATGAGCCTTCTTAAAGGCTTTTGTTTATCTTTTCAAAGAACCAGCTCCTGGATTCATTGATCCTTAGAATTGTGCTTTTCATCTCTATGTCATTTAGTTCTTCTCTGATCTTGTTTATTTTCTTCCTCATACTAGCTCTGGGCTGTCTTCGTTGTTGTTCCTTGAATTCTTGTAGGCGAAGGGTTAAGTTTGAAATGTTTCTATCTTTTTTTAGATAGGCCTGTATTGCTGTGAACTTCCCTCTGAGGACTGCCTTTGCTATGTCCCATAAGTTTTCAGTTGTTGTGAGTTCCTTTTCACTTTTTTCCGGAAGGTTTTTGATTTCTTCCTTCATCCCGTTCTTGACCCATTCACTGTTTAATAGCATGCTATTCAGTCTCCAGGAGTTCGAGGTTTTTTTTAGCTTTTCCCTTCGGGGTGTTTTCTAGTTTCAATCCCTTGTGGTCAGAGAGAATGCTTGGTATGATTTCAATGTTTTTGAATTTGTTGAGGCTTGTTTTGGGTCCTATCATGTGGTCTATCTTTGAAAATGTTTCATATGCATTTGAAAAGAATGTGTATTTACTTTCTTTGGGAAGAAGGGCTCTATATATATCAGTTAAGTCCATTTCATCTAGGGCTTTGTTAAATGGCACAATATCTTTGTTGACATTTTGTTTGGTAGATCTGTCCATTTTTGACAGTTGGGTGTTAAAATTCCCTACTATAATTGTGTTGCTGTCAATATCTTTCTTGAATTCCTCTAAGATTTTCTTTATGTATTTGGGTGCTCCTATGTTGGGTGCATATATATTTACAATGTTAATGTCTTCTTGATGGATTCTTCCCTTGAGTATTATGAAGTGACTTTCTGGGTCTTTCTTTATGGCCCTTTTCTTGAAGTCTATTTTGTCTGATATGAGTATTGCTACCCCGTTTTTTTTCCTGTCCATTTGCTTGGAAAATTTCTTTCCAGCCTGTTTCTTTCAATCTGTGTAGGTCTTTTGTCCTGAGGTGGGTCTCTTGTAGGCAGCATATGTGTGGGTCATGCTTTCTTATCCACTCAGCTATTCTATGTCTTTTGATTAGAGCATGTAATCCATTTACATTTAAGGTTATTATTGATAGGTACTTATTCATTGTCATTTTTTTCCTACCACTGTTCCTCTCTGTCTCCCTCTTTTCCTTCCTTTCCTAAGAGCAGTCCCTTTAGCATCTCTTGCAGAGCTGCTTTAGTGGAGGTGTATTGCTTTAGACTTATTTTGTCTGGAAAGCTCCTTATTTGGTCTTTCATTTTAATTGAGAGCCTTGCTAGATAAAGTAGCCTTGGTTGCAGCCCTCCAGTGTTCATTACTTGGAATATTTCTTTTCATTCTCTTCTGGCTTGGAGCATTTCTATTGAGAAGTCAGCTGCTAGCCTTATTGGGGCTCCCTTCTATGCTACTTCCTATTTCTCCCTTGCTGCCTTTAAGACTCTCTTTTTGTCTTGGAATTTTGCCATTTTAATGATAATGTGTCTTGAAGTTGGCCTCTTTGGGTCCCTCTTGATTGGGACCCTCTGTGTTTCCTGGATTTGTGTGACTTTTTCTCTCATCATATTAGGGAATTTTTCCATCATTACTTTTTCAAATAGATTTTCTATCCCTCTTTCTTCTTCTCCTTCTGGTATCCCTATTATTTGAATATTATTACATTTCACATTGTCTTGTGTTTCTCTTAATTCCTCTTCATTCTTTCTGAGCCCCTTTTCCTTTTCTTGCTCTTTCTGGGTGGTTTTTTCTTTGTCTTCTGGCTGGCTAATGCAATCTTCTACTTCATCTATTCTGATTTTGATTCCTTGTACTGTGTTCTTCAGTTTAGATATTGTATTCTTCATTTCCTTGTGGCCCTTGCTGATAGTTTCTATTTCCTTTTTCATGTTGGTATAGTTCACAGTTAGTTCATGGTAGTTTCCCTGTAGTTTCTGGTAATTTGCTGCGAGCTTATAAAGCTTCCTGATAACCATTGCTTTGAACTCAATATCTGATAGTTGACTTATCTCTATTTCATCTAGCATTCTTCCTGAGGCTCCCTTTTTTCCTTCCATTGGGGGGTTGTTTCTTTCTCTTCCTATTTTTTGTGCGATTCTTTTTGTTAGCCTCAGCTTCTTAAATTGGTCTGTTCTGACTCCCTGGATTTATGGTGTGAACTTCTGTGACATAATACCTGTGAGATTCAGTGGTGCAATCTCCTTCAGGTATCCTGGTGTTCACTGCTTCCACCTACTCTTTTTGTGATCAGTTGGAGTGGTAAGGCAAAATGATTTAAGATAGCAAGAGAATATTCTATGCTATTTACAGTAATAGCTGGTAAGGAAGAGATAGGAGATCCTTTGGCTATGTATAGTGTGAACCATTATATTCCACCCAACTAGCCACTTTTTAGAAAGAATGAAAAGAAGACTCTTATGAGTCTTATTGGGGAGAGGAGGATTGTGAGTTGGATCTAGAAAGCAGTGAGGTTGCGGGAGGTCAGATTCTGAGGTAAGGTGAGAATTAAGGATAGTAAATCAGTGTAGTGTGTGAGAGAATAGAGTTAACCACTGCAGTAATACAGTTCAGGAAACTGTGAAGTGAGTTGAGATCTAGGAGGGGTGTTGTGTAGTATTTACAATAGTATGGAACAGCTATTATTTACAATATTAGAGCAAAAATCATATGACAATTTATGAGATCTAGATACCAAGAATAGGGAGTATCAGACTTTCAGTAGTGTGCTAATAGAATACAGGTGAAATGAAGACAGTAAATTAGCAATACACTATGAATGAGAGGACAGGGGAAACCTGTCATATGGTACAATATAACCAGCCAAGCAAAGAAGATTAAACAGAAAGAAGAGAAATACAAAAATAGTATTCAAATAAAAGATGTAAGAATAATGAAAAAGTGATAGTACAAATATACAATATCTTGCAGGTTCTCTGTAATAGCAAAGTGAAATTTGTCTCTCTGTCTCAGCTGTTGGGATGCCCCCTCTTTGGGTCCAACTCTGGTCTTTTCACAGTTCTGAGGTTTTTTGGTCTCATTTGTCAGTATTTCAAAGAGAAAAACAGACTAAGGAAGATAGAAGAGATAAAATTGGAAAGAAAGGAAGAAGGAATAAAATAAGAAAGAAGGAAAGAGAAGCAAAAGAAACTGAGATAAAAAATAATAAAAATTACTTAAAAAATCAAACAAACAAAAAACCAAAAAACAAACAAAACAACAACAACAAAAAACCTCTTGCTGGTTTCAAACTAGCCAAACCAGTTTTTCTGTTCTTGCTGGCTGCAGTAGGCTGAGGGGTGAGTTTACAGGTGTGGGCTCTGGGTCTTCTGAGTTGTGCACGCCCATGTGCTCAGTATCACTCTGGGTTTACCAGTGCAGCCTCCAGGTTTCTGGAGACATGCACTCACTCCAAGTGTACTAGTGTGGTCTCCGAGTTTCTGGAGGTGTACAGGCTCTCTCCAGTCCCCCAGTGTGGTCCCTGGGTATTCCACAAAGCTCTCTCTCCCTGGGTCATGGGCATGCATGTCAGGCCAAAATGCCTCCATTCACATGGGCTGGGGCACACACTCTTCCCAGGGCTATGCATTAGTGCTCACAGTCCCTATGTGTTTGCCACTCAGTTCTTACTCCCTGCTTAGTGACTTCAAGCAACCAGGTCTCTCCCAGTGCTGATCAAATCCTGCTTGGCTGGGGAGGAAGCACCAACCCAGCTCTCTCCCAAGAGTCCTGTGGCCAGCCCAGGAGGCCCCAGGCCTGGGGCTGCAGCCTCCCTGGCCCCCACACTGACCCCTGGGCCTTTATTGTCTGAAGCGCTCTCCTTACCATCTGTTTTTTCAATATCCGCTACAATATTTGATCTCCTATTTCCATATATGCCATGGTACCATTGGCTGTCTGCTCTCTTCCTTCATAGATGGGCCAGGTTTCTCTCCTATGTGTAGGGGGAAGTGGAATGTGCTCCCTCTTACCTAGCCACCAGCTTTTCTCCAGTAGAAGGTATATTTCTTGATGTCATGCAAAGAGATATTTATGATCATGTAAATAGCCATTATTCAAAACGGTCATGAACAATCTCTCTCTCTCTCACTATAACTGGTACACTACAAATAAGGATTGTCTTTGTCTCCAGAAGCTATTAGTCTATGTGCACATAGGTTTGTTTTACTACATTGGCAGGGTCATATACGTGTCATTGCCTCATTGATTTCATCTTTAACTGGTCACAGTAAGATGCTTCCTTCAACCAGCTGCTGCACTGAATGGTAATCCCAGATGAAAAAGAATCAGAAAAAACAACAACAAAAAAGAGAATTGGATTTTCATTTTGTTGAAAGGTACCCAGTATAGTGTATATGCATGTGAACCTGTGAGAGATACTTCAGTTCCTTATTTGATGACATTTATTTGCTCTTTATTGAAACTAACAAAATTTTTTAGGAGGCACCTGTGCTAGCACTTTGGGGTTTTTCCCCTTCTTTAACATGTACCTCTACCCACTTGTTTTTAAAGGAATCTCTTGTAATTGCTTGATGTTACTCCAGAAGGTACATAAAGATTTTTGTTTAGAACCGTAGAATTTTAGAGCTAGCAGACACCCTAGAGATCACCCATCTGACACTGGCACTCACTGAGGAAACATGAGGAAGCAAAGGCATAAAGTCACACAGCAAGTTTGTGGTAAGGAACACCCAGGTGCCCTTGACTATGTTACCCCTGAGGACCCCAACTGTCCACACTGTCATTACAAACAACCCTGATTTCCCCATGCCTCACTTCCCTGAAGCTGGACCACATTTTTAGTAATAAACCAAGTTTAACTAATCCATGCCCACACCAGAGAAGCTATGACTTCCTTACTTCTCTGTAATGTTTCCCTAGCTTTTCTGGAAGCCTCCATATCCTCTCGGCCAAATTTCCTCCTGTTGGTGCTGCTCTTTCATGCTACAGTGCTGGAAAGCAATGTAGCTTTCCAGCTGGAAAGCAATTAGCATCCATCTCAGGATGCTAATGTTGCCCTGGCCTTGCCCCTCTCTCAGTGGGGGTCTCACTAACCTCACAGTAGTACAGAAACTCAGGGAAGCTGCTTTCTCAGGGTTCAGATCTCTGTAAAGGCCAGAGAGTGGTTCTTGTGTGAATCTTGTGTGAGCAGTGAGTGGTTAAGTGTGAATGTGTTATTCATAAAACAAAACTGATTGACAAACACTCTGCTACGCTTGGAACTTTAATGACAAGGACTTACGATAGGGTCTAGTTGCTCTTGCAGGACTTCTGCTCCTCTTAGAATGAGTTCTTTCCAAAAGTCTTCACAAGTTCTTCACATGAATAAGTATCTTCTCGGCCCACCCCAGCCATCGACAGTTTATGCCCATAGTTGAACCCCAGCTTAGATGCACGGCTAATCCTTATTATACTAGTAATTTTCTTCCTCTAAGTACCCAAGATTAACATGATTCCATCACATTAATTGAGTGTTAAAGAATCCAGTGGCTTGAGAGGCAGGAGTGTGATCTGACTTTGTTATGAATGTGATCTAAAATAAGACCCTTGCTCTCTGTCCCTCAACTTTTCCATCCCTGGTTGTGTCCCTTCATCTGCTGCACTGACAGACTGGGGTGGATCCAGGTTTGGGGGGACCTGAAGCTTGTATAATTTTTGGCACCATCTTTAATAAAAAGAATACAAATGCCAAATATAAAGTCAGTACAAACATGAATATTGATTTAGAATGACAAGAGAAATCACAACAAATTTTAAAGTTTAAAAATCTGAGCAATAACAAAAGCACTACAAAAATTATAATAGTATTTTTTTACTGTTTAACAGCCTGATGTTCCTCTCCAATGCCTTTTCCACTACATTTTTCTTGGTGGCATACTTTTTTTTTACCCACACCAAAGGACTTTTTTATTATTGCTTTTAGAGAGAGAGAAAGGGAGAGAGGGGGCAACATTGATGTGAAAGAGAAACATCGCTTGGGTGCCTCCCATATGTGCCCACACCAAAGATGGTTACCATTCAGACCTGGGATCAGATCCACAATCTAGTCATGTGCCCTGACTGGGATTTGTACTCGTGACCCTTTGGTTACAGGGTGATGGTCCTACCAACTGAGCCATACCAGCCAGGGCAGCTGCATACTTTTAAATTGCTTCATACAGTACCATGATTTTATAGTGTCATTTTGTTTAGGTTTTTGTTTCATTGTTTTTCATTTATTTTTTCTTCTACTTTGTTATTTATTTATTTATTTATTTATTTATTTATTTATTTATTTATTTTAAGTATATTTTATCAATTATGCTATTACAGTTGTCCCAGTTATTTCATCCTTTTCTCCCTCCACCCAGTTACCCCCATTCCCTCCAGCAGTCCTCTCCCTTAGTTCATGTCCATGGTCATGCATATAAGTTCTTTAGCTACTCCACTTCCTCTACTGTCCTTAATATCCCCCTGTCTGTTCTGTACCTACCAATTTGTTCTTCTGAACCCTTGTACCTTTTTCCCTGTTCTTCCCCTTTTCCCTCCCAGCTGATAACTCTCCAAATGATCTCCATACCTATGATTCTGTTTCTGTTCTGCTAGTTTGCTTAGTTTGTTTTCTAGATTCAGCTGTTGATAGCTGTGAATTTGTTGCCATTTTAATGTTCATAGTTTTGATCTTATTTTTCTTATATAGTTTTCTTTAACATTTTATATAATAATGTCTTGGTGACGATGAACTTCTTTAACTTTACCTTGTCTGGGAAGCACTTTACCTGCCCTTCCATTCTAAATGATAGCTTTGCTGGATAGAGTAATCTAGGTTGTAGGTCCTTGCTTTTCATCACTGTGAATACTTCTTGCCAGTCTTTCTTGCCTGCAAAGTTTCTTTTGAGAAATGAACTGATAATCTTATGGGAATTCCTGTGTAGGTAACTTTTTGCCTTCAAGATTTTCTCTTTATCTTTAACATTTGGCATTTTAACTGTGATGTGTCTTGATGTGGACTTCTTTGGGTCCAACTTGTTTGGGATTTGCTGTTCTTCCTGGACTTTTGTGTCTATTGCCTTCACCAAATTAGAGAAGTTTTCTTTCATTATTTTTTCAATAAGCTTTCGATATCTTGCTCTTCCTCTCTTCCTTCAGGCACCCCTGATTTGGATGTTGGTACACTTGGAAATATCCCAGAGACTCCTTAGCCTATCCTCATTTTTTAAAATTCTTTTTTCTTCTTGCTGATTTGATTGAATGCTTTTTTCTTTGTTATGTTTCAAATCACTGATTTGAATCTTGGCTTCATCCTCTCCATTGTTGATTCCCTCTAGATTTTACTTTATTTCGCTTAATGCAAACTTTATTTATACCTAGGTCATTTTTAGACTGTTGCAAGAGCCAGTGATTTCTTTGAGCATTCTGATAACCACTGTTTTGAAATCTGCATCTGATAGGTTGTTTATCTCTGTTTCATTTATTTCTTTTCCTGAAGTTTTGTTTTGTTCTTTTATTTGGGTCATATTTCTTTGTCTCCTCAATTTGGCAGCCTCCCTGTGTTTGTTTCTGTGTATTAGATAGAGCTGATTTGATTCCAAATCTTAGTATTGTGGGCTATTGTAGAAAAGGAATCTGTAAATTTTGTGGGGTGGAGCTACAGGTATCGCCCAGGTGGGGCAGCCCGTTTCACTGCTCTGTGGCTCTGTGTAGGGGAGGGATCAGAGAGGGGATAATGCCTCTGCCTGGACTCTGGAGATTGCCTGAGAGGAAGCTGTCTCTGACATTATTATATGAAATGTTAAAGGAAACTATATAAGAAAAATAAGATCACAACTATGAACATTAAAATTGCACTTCATTTTCTGCCCCTATGCCACTGGTGCCATTCCAGCTATTGTCCTGGTGCTGAATCCCAGAGAGGGTGAGTCTGCATGAGTCCTAAGTCTGTTGCAGGCCTTTCAAGCAGAGTCTCTTGAGAATCCCATGGTTTCATCAGCTGCTCCAATCTCCACTGGTTTTTACAGCTGGAAGTTATGGATTCTTATCTTCCTGGCATTGGGACCCTGGGCTGGGTGGTCCTGTTACAGAATTGGACCCCTTCAGGGAACCCAGATACTGTTACCAAAACCAGCCCCCCCCCAGGGGTCTAGGTTCATCTTGCCCACTGCCAGGTAGGAAATGTGGCTCTCAATACCAGAGTTTGGTAAAAAGGAAAGGAACTATTTATTCAAAAGTTATACAGGTTTAGAGTAATGGTGGAATGTTGCCAATAAATCTCAAAGTCCCATTTAAAATACCCATAAACACATACAGTCCTGCCTCCCCATGCCACCAAACCAGGCCAGTTAGGGATACTGTATCTCAGGAAAAGAAATAGAAGTCCGAAGCTCCACTGGACTCTCAGTTCCTCCCAGTAATCTAGGCTCAGCTGGGCAGGTCTCCCACAGCTCCCAGCATCATCTGCTGTGTTCCTGTGATCTCCAGTGCTTAATACAAAACCACATGGTACCTTCTCATGGCCCGCTAGAGAGTCTTTTCACCTCTTTTCTTCCTACATGGTCTTGCATTGTCTCCTGTGCCCCCTTGTCTCCATCCCTTGTGGCAGCCTGCCTTTAGTTTAAATCCCAGCCTGGAACCTCCTCTGTAATCCCATTTTCAACTCCTCCCAGAATTAGCTACACCTGCCAGCACTCCCATATTCTCTGCCTTTCTTGGCTGCCATCATTATTCCTGGCAGGTGTGGCCCTGTGGTGTGGAGTGAACCATCTCCAAGCTTTTGTGCATGTGCGGTAACTAGGGGAGCTGCCTCCCAGTTATGTCATGGGTTAAAGTTCATGCATACCTTTCTGGCTCCACTCAGGCTGGAATACTAGTCTATTGTTATTGATATGCAAAGTAACTCTCAAAGGCCCTGCTCCATATCTCCCATCCCCCAGCTAGGCCTATGAGTGATACCTTATATTCTCAGATACCCGAAGTTTTGGGCCTCATTACAAATCCCTCTTTGTGGGGCCCTGGGGCTTCCTGGTTTATACCCTATTACAGTCTGTACTAGGGCTGGGATCCCTTGCTCTTGTGGTATCCCTCCAATTTTTTAACCACTCCATGTGAATGTGGGGCCACCCATTCTTCTGGTTCTCTGTGCCTCCTCACTTCACCCCTCCTACCTATCTGGATGAATGTGGCTTCTTTAAATCCTTCATTGTTAGACTTCCACATAGCTGCATTTTCTGACAAATCTGGGTGATATTTGTTTTGTGGTCTAGTTGTAATATTTTTCTGTAGTTGTGCACAGAGGTGACTGTGTTTACCTATGCCTCCATCTTGGCCAGAAGCCCTCTGTAGTGTCATTTGCTATAGTGATAATAGATAATTCGCGCTTCCCCACAGCATGGGTGATGGAAGTTTGTTCTTTATCACTAATAGAAGAGGTTTTTATGGTCTCACAACATGTCATTGATCATTTTATGTAAACTTTTAAGACTTGGAGAACCTCCATCAAATTTCTTTTATACGTAAGCTCAAAGATTTCAGGACAGTTTAAGTTTGTACAGTAACTAATATTTAACATTCTTGAGATTGACATTAACTGGGATCATGGGAATGTTCCATGCAAGTGAGGAGTCCTGAAGTATAAGCCTTTTTTACCCTTACCCAGGCTTCTCTAGAAAATTAGTAGAAAAATGTCCACCAAATCTTGTTCTCCTCCCTGACCTTTCCCCACCATTGTGCTGGGGTGGGGTGGCAACCATTGCTCAGCTAGAACTAAAACCTAGAATGCATGCATACATGGCAGCTGTGGCAGTGATAAAGAAACTGGAGTTGGGGTCTCAAGCTGACTTTTTAACTGCTGCTTAAGGCACTTCCAGTTAATAAGTGAATACATTTATCATGGATCAAGTCACTAAGAAAATGTTAGGAATGAATTAAAGTTCTCATGGCATCATTCTCATTACATTTTTTTCTTTGTGTATTGGGAAGTTTTCAAACCATGTTACACAGATCTCTGTGTTTACATAGAGAGTCCTTACTGGCCACCTGGAGAAGTGGAGTGAGGCAGTTAGGAAGGTAGAGTCTCCAGGGAGGGTGAGAAGGCTCAGTAAGCAGGTCTCTGGGCTCCCTACCCTCAACCAGATTCAATCATATTTAGCTGCTTTATATATTGAGGCTCTATGAAAGGTTTTCATTAAATAAAAGTGTTTTGCTTAAAAGAAAACGTTGGAAATTTTTTCCAGTTTATTTTTTACCAGGAATAAACATTATGCATCCTAGAATTGTACTCTGCCATTTAAAAATACTATCCATTTATTTTCCAATAATTACTGATTAACACTCCTGCAAAATGCAATTAAATGAATTTTCCTGTTCTGGTTTGATTACTTTAGTTCATATAATATGTATGTCGGTTTGTTTCAGGATTATATTGTTTCTGCTTTACTTTTAATTTTCCTTTCAAAATGCAATTGTCTGAGTAAAAACTGTTTGTTTCAATTACTTAACACAGATATTGTGGGAATGTCAACAATTTCTTGTTATAGCAGGGACACATCCCCTGGGTGGCATATAATAATGTTTTCAACTTTCTTTTTTTGCTCTTAGAGTTATTGCTGTATTCACCTGAGGTTTGCCCTAGTATTTTCTCTGCATTTCTTTATCAAGTGCTACATTTTGCCAACCCCTCCATTTAGGTGTTTGTTTTTGTAAGATAATTTAAAAATGAGAAATGATTAGCATTTTCAGATTTAGTTGGTTACTTTTGCACTATTTATTTTTTCTCCTTTGTAAAAGTTCATAGGGTGTGTATTACCTTTCCCTCTTTCTTTTCCCTTATCTTCAAGAACCAGTCAGGAATTACATACCTTAGGCAATTAGTAAGTCAATTTGTACTTCAACAAGTAGATACTTGCAAAACTTTGTACTTCTAATTCCAAATTTTCTTTTTTGTGTGTGAAAAAGAGAGACATTTATTGAAGAAGGTACAAGACACAAGAAACACAGTACACAGGACAATGATGCCTCAGTCCCCTTCAAAGTAGGCACTTTGGGACCTTACAAAGTTCTTTCGATCGCCATCAGCTGCCCCATCATATTTTCCTGAATCTCATCCACGGTCTGAAATCTCTTCCCTTTCTTTTTTTTTTTAACATTTTTTTATTGATGATGCCATTACATTTGTTCTATTCCCCCCGTTCCCCTTCCCCCTGCACACCCCTCTCCCACCATCCCCCCTTTAGTTCATGAACACGTGTCTCAAATTCTTTAGATTCTGTATTTCCCCTACTATTCTTACCCTCCCCCTATCTATTTTCTATCTACTGTCTATGCTACTTATTTTCTGTACCTTCTTCCCCCTTCTCCTTCTCCCACTCCCCTGTTGCTAATCCTCCATGTGATCTTCATTTCTATGGTTCACTCCTGATCTAGCTGTCCTCTTAATTTGCTTTTGTTTTAGGTGTGGTTGTTGATAACTGTGAGTTTGCTGTCCTTTCACTGTTCATACTTTTTATCTTCTTTTTCTTAGGTAAGTCCCTTTAACATTTCATATAATAAGGGCTTGGTGATGATGAACTCCTTGAACTTGACCTTATCTGAGAAGCACTTTATCTGTCCTTCCATTCTAAATGAAAACTTTGCTGGATACAGCAATCTCAGTTGTAGGTCTTTGGATTTCATGACTTGGAATACCTCTTTCCAGCCCCTTCTTGCCTGTAAGGTTTCTTTTGAGAAATCCGCTGACAGTCTGATGAGAACTCCTTTGTAGGTGACTGTCCCCTTATCTCTTGCTGCTTCTAGGATTCTCTCCTTCATTTTAATCTTGGCTAATATAATTATGATGTGCCTCAGTGTGTTCCTCCTTGGGTCCAACTTCTTTGGGACTCTGAGCTTCCTGGATTTCCTGGAAGTCTATTTCCTTTGCCAGAACAGGGAAGTTCTCTTTTATTATTTGTTCAAATAAGGTTTCCACTTGTGACTGTTCCTCTTCCCCTTCTGGTACCCCTATAATTTGAATGTTGGAACATTTAAAGATGTCCTGGAGGTTCCTAAGCCTCTCCTCATTTTTTTGAATTCTTGTCTCTTCATTCTTTTCTGTTTGGTCATTTTTTTCCTTCCTTCTGGTCTACTCCTTTGATTTGAGTCCCAGTCTCCTTTTCATTACTATTGGTTTCCTGTGCATTACCATTCATTTCAATAAGTTTAGCTTTCATATGTTTCTCTAATTTGTGACTAAAATCAACCAGTTCTGTGAGGATCCTGATCACCAGTGTTTTGAACTGTGCATCTGAAAGTTTAGCTATTTCTTCATTGCTTAGATTTATTGGCTCTGGGGCTCTGAGTTGTTCTTGAGCCATTTTTGGTCTGTTTGCACCCATTAAGTATGAGGAGTAGAGCCTTAGTTGTTTACCAGGGCGGGCCACCCAGGTCACTGGTTTGTGACGCTATATGTTGGGGCAGGGTCAGAGAGGGAGCAATGGTGGTCCTCTCCGCTTGCCCAGTCCGTCCCACTGCTCACCCCTGCCTGTTTATCTGAGTGGAAATGTGCGAGCCCGCTGCTCTGCGCCATGGGGTCTCAATGCTCACATCTTCACTGGTTTATCTGCACACAAATGCTCCACCGACCACAGACAGCCAGCCACGCCTCTTCCCTGTGTCCACCCTTAGCTAGCCCGCACCTGGTATCCGCGCCTTAGGCTGCAAGTGCACCACCCCAGTCGGGGATCTTTTTGGCCAACCCGCTCCACTGCTGGCTTCGCCCCTTTTACCGGTTTAGCTGAGCATTTTGTTGTTTTCGGACTTCGTATTGTCAATTTTCTGTGTGGTTTGATTGCGTTTATTATTGTTAAAACTTTGTTGTTTTTAGATTTGGTTGTGTGCAGATGCAAAGTGTTTCCACCTACGCCTCCATCTTGGCGGAAGTCCCCAAATTTTCTTTCTTGTTGTTTTTTCTCTTTCATGGGCTTCTTAGGAGTTGATTTTGGTTCTTTTTCATATTCTACTTGGAAAATCCCACCCACTACCATAGCTCCAACATCACACATGCAAGAATAATATCTGTTTATCTCTGAAGGTGTGTCTATTTTCCTAAGTCCAAGGCCCATATATTTTTTTAAATGATTTTATTTGCTTATTTTTAGAGAGAGGGGAATGAAGGAGAAAGAGAGGGAGAGAAACATCAATGTGTCATTGCTTTCTGCATTTCCCCAGCATGGACCTAAGCTGCCAGCCTAGCATGTGCCCTGACTGGAAGTTGAATCAGTGACCCTTTGATTCACAGGCTGGCACAAATTCTTCCAAGTCACACCATCTAGGGAAGGCCCATATTTCTAATGGTTAATGAGTGTCACCAACAAGCCCCCAGTGCCCCAATACAACATGTCCATATTAAACTGCTCCTTGCAATAAAGAATAAATTTGCCTCCACATCATATGATAAACCATTGTGTTTGCTCTATAACATTATTTTCTTTTGGGTGAAGTATAATACCAATTCAATGAGATTCCCTTTTTAAGGTCAGACAAATTCATAATAGTAAGAGCAATTTTAAAAGAAAGCAGCTGTTATTAGAAATAGTCTGTTATACTTTAATTGAGGTAGTCAAACCAAATAATTGGTCAATGTGACAAATGTTTGCCAGCCTTCCAGGAGTCTAATAAGTCTGTTAGGAATCCAGGCAGATGCCAAGCTATGTCGTGAGCCATGTTTATAATACTATACAAAACTGGAATGCATTTCCCCTGTTAGAAATCCCAGTTTTGAAAAAAAAATTTAAACCTTTAGAAACATGCCCTTCTTGATTAAAATTTGGAACAAAACATCTCATCCAAAGAGCCATACTTTCATGTATCTAAAAGTCTAGATTGTATTCCACCCTTTACAGATATTCACTCATCTCACAGTTATTTGCTGCATGCTTTCTTGCACCAGGCTCAGTTCTAGATGCTGGGAGTCCTTGGAGAACAAGTCTGACAAGAGAGCTTACCTTCAGGAAGCCAGTAAAGAAGTACATAAACACATAAGCAACATGACTTTAACAAGTAGTCTATAAAGGGGGGAGATGAAGCAGAATAAAGGCAGGAGTGTGGCAGATTGGTGGGGCTGCTGTTCTAGCTAGGGGAGTGAAAAAGCAATCTTTGGACAGAAGCTGGAGTGAGATGACAATGAGCTACATGGAGATCTGGGGGAAGAGCATTCCAAATTATGATAGTTATGAGAGATGTTACTAGATCGTGTTATTTAACATGATGAAGAAGCATGTATATTATTATATCACAAATTTGATTTTAATATTCTAATAATATATTTTAATGTCATCGTATCCTTTGTAATCTTATTTATTCTTTATGCATTTAAAAACTTTGTTGCGAGGAAAATTCCAACTACCTGAGAAAGACATATTGATAAAGATGTCTGTGTGCACTTGATGGTAAGTTAAGAAAAAGTATACAGATGTGTTCTGTATTCTCGAACTAAAAAAAAAGAAAGAAAACTTTCTGAGAGGCAATTCATAGGCTTTATCAGACTTCTGAAGTGATCCATGACACAGAAAAGATTAAGACCACAAGTGTTGGAGGAAAGCAGGAAAGAAAGTATGACTGGAGTGAAGCAGCAATCTACTCATTGAGCTTGGCAGGGTATGTGGGCCCAGGTCATCAGGGCTGCATAGACCATACTTGAGAGATGAGTATTATGTTAAAGGTATTGGGAAATTATTGCTTTCAAATAGGGGGAACTTGATTTGATTTATGTATTAGGACATTCTGGCTACTGTATGGGGAAAATATTGCTAAGTGTAAGACTGGCATCTTGAAAACTATAAAAAGGCCAGCCCAGTTGAAAGATGGTGGTAGAGGCAGAAGTGGTGAAAGAGGTCACAATTATGAGTATATTTTGCAGGTAGAGCTGACACAATTTGATGACAGACTGGGTATGTATATGTGAAGAGAAAGACTTTTAGGTTTATAGTAAGTGGCTGAATAGTGATGCCACTTACTAAGACAGAGAAAACTGGAGGAATCAGTTTGGGAGAGGGAAATAAAGTGCCTATGGAACCAAGAGTTCTTTTTTTGAACATGTAAAATTTGAAACATCTACAAGCCATCCACATGGAGCTAGTGAGTAGAGAACTGGGTCTAAGTACAGAGCTTGGGAAGGGAGTACGGGCTAGAGAACTACATTTTGCAGTCCCAGCTATACAAGACACATATGGAACAGAATGAGAACACTAGGGAGAAAATATATCTAGTGTTCTGGAGGGCAACATTTAGAGGTTTAGATGAGAAGGAAGGAGCCAACAAAGCTGACAGAAAAGTAGCAGCTAGTGAGATGGAAAGATAGCATAGATATTTAAAGAATACTGAGACTGTAAAGAGTTGGGTTTATTTCTTGGGCTCTCTGTTCTGTTCTGTTGGTCTATGTGCCTGTTTTTATACCAGTACCAGGCTGTTTGATTACAGTGGCCTTGTAAGACAGCTTGATATCAGGTATTGTTATCCCTCCTACTTTGTTCTTCTTTCTCAAAATTGGGGCTGCTATTCGGGGTCATTTATAGTTCAACTAACCCAATTAAAAAAATGGGAAAAGGACTTGAACGGAAGTTCAGGACTTGAACTTCTCCAAGGAGGACATACAGAACATCCAGAGACACATGAAAAGATGCTCAATATTGCTAGCTATCAGAGAGATGCAAATTAAAACAAAATGAGATACCACTTTACACCGATCAGAATGGCTATCATAAACAAAGCAACAAACAACAAATGTTGGAGAGGTTGTGGGGAAAAGGGGATTCTAGTTCACTGTTGGTGGGATTGCAGACTGGTACAACCATTATGGAAAACAGTATGGAATCTCTCAGAAAACTAAAAATGGACCTGCCTTTTGACCCAGCAATTCCACTGCTGGGATTATATCCTAAGACCTCTAAAACACCAATCCAAAAGAACATATGCACCCCAATGTTCATAGCAGCACAATTTACAATAGCCAAGAGCTGGAAGCAATCTAGGTGTCCATCAGTAAATGAATGGATCAAAAAATTGTGGTACATATACACAATGGAATTCTATGCAGCAGAGAGAAAGAAGGAGCTACTACCCTTTGCAACAACATGGATGGAACTGGAAAGCATTATGCTGAGTGAAATAGGCCAGGCATTGGAAGACAAATACCATATGATCTCACCTTTAACAGGAACCTAAACAACAAAATAAACAAGCAAGCAAAATAAAAACAAAGACACTGGAATAGAGAACAGGGGGACAATGACCAGAAAGGAAAGGGAAGGGAATTTCAGGGGAAAAGGGGGAGGGATTTACGGGAACTAGTATAAAGGACACATGGACAACAGCTAATGGGGATGGAAATGGGAGGAAGGTGGGGAGCATAGGGGGGTGGGCTGGGATGGGAGTAAAAGACAGAAAACTGTACTTGAAAAATAATTAAATTAAAACAAGAATCAGTGAAATTAATCATTAAAAAAAAGAACACTGGGAAAGAAGTAATTTGAATGATAAAAGATGCCTTAGCACAGGTGTTACAAAATACTTTCAGAACCTAATTTTGTAACATAAACAATAATAGAGGAACAGAGTAGTATGCTATGACTTCTAGAGCTCCACTGGGAGCTATGGCTTAGCCACAAACAGAGTCCTAGATTTAAGAACTTGACATTTGTGATGGGTAGACTGTGGTTCGCCTTTTAGCATTTAATGTTTTTGGGCAAGTTGTTTGGGCACTTTGCTGTTTCTTCTTTTTTACCATCAATAAATTGAGATACATACTGTTGACCTACTTCTCACAAAGATTGTGAAAAATTTCACATATCCATGAGAAAAAAATGGATCAAAAATTGCTTTTCAACATCAAGGTGTTCACCATCGGCATGGGACTGCTCTCAGTTCTGTATTCAGTATGGCTCTTCTTGGGACCTTGAGATCACCAGTGTGAGTCTTTATTATATGACTCTACCAGGTTCTGTTCTAGACAAAAATGTGGGAGATAATTAGTTGTTAGCTGCTCCATGTCTTTTTTAGGCACTTCTAGCTTTACTTTGTTAGGCCTCAAGAGGATCTTCTGAGTTTGACTTCTCCCAGCATCACACATGCTGACCAGCTTTCCCAAAACTCTTCCCCAAATATGTAGTAAAACTTCTATCTCCCATTCCCTGAGGACTCTGCCTTAGAGATACTACCAATTCCTTGTCCCTACATCCTTCACTGATAGGCACAGAGCCTGTAGGAGCTGTGGGAACACTCCAATGTTTAATATGTAAAAATGAGAGCTCTGACTTTGTTTCCCATATTTCCCAGTGTCTGTAAATTAGTATGTCCTTTTGTGTGCCCCCCTCATCCTTGTTGTGTAGCTGGTACCAGATCCTAGTCTCTTCCAGCTGTGCCAAACTTTTCCAAGTCATAAGATACAGCTACAGGAAGATCTTTGCCAGGAGTAAACCACCTGGGTTCTGCCTCTGTGCCACTATAAATTTTGAGCAGGTCACTTTAATTCAGAATCTCACTTTCCACTTTGGAAAAACACATGGTCTAGGTGAGTTCTATAGTCCTTGTCACTCAACAATATCACAATGTAATATGAGGGACAAAACCTTGGTAAAATGTCAATAGATATTGGCATTAATTTTTGTAATTTTCAATGAGCTAATCTGTTTATTTTTCCCAGACTTTGCCCTGAGGAATTTGAACTTTACCCTGAGAAATTTTGTCTTCCTCTATTCCAAAGATCCTAATTCAGTACTGACAGTATATAAATTTGGGGGAGCACATCGCTTCAGGTAGTATATAAATTTGCCCATGGAGTACATTACTTCAGGTAGTTAAGCTCTCTGGTAGCCTCAAACCACCTTCTCTGCTTACATCCATGGGCAATCCTGACCAAGAGGACTGGTTATTTAAAAATGGAAGGAACTTGGGGATTGGTCAGTGAAGAAGAATACAATAAAAAAAGCATTATGTTTCAGACCCATAGAGTACATGTCATCCCAGAGACATCAATTAATGGGAAAAATAAAAGACTGCTCCTGGCTGTCGTAGCTCAGTGGATTGAGTGCAGGTCTGAGAACCAGCGATTTGATCCCCAGTCAGGGTACATGCCTGGGTTGCAGGCCAGTTTCCTGCAGGCCAGTTCCAAGCAGTGGATACACTAGAGGCAACCATACATTGATGTTTCTCTCCCTCTCTCCTTCCCCTCTAAAGATAAATAAAATCTTTAAAAAAAAAAAGACTGTGGCTAACCAATTGTGAACACTTCTTCCCCTCCCCTATTAACCTAGGAATGACCAGACAAGGGTCCTCTGTCACGGCATGTGTGGAGAGTAAAGATAATAGAAAAGTAATCACAAGACATCATGCTCTCAGAGAGCAGAAGGAATCCTCAGTGTGCTAAATCCAGAGGGAAATCTTAGCTTTTCAGAGTTCCTTTTTCAATGTCATGATGATAAAATGGAAACATGTTAGGCCACCATTATCTTTCTTTCTGCATCTCCAAAATCATCCAGGCTCCTGTTGGCACAAATTGACTTGTGACTTTCTTAAGGCTGGATTTTGGTTCCATTTCCGAATACATAAAAGGTTTAGTGAGAAGCCCCATTGAGGAGAATGGGGAGGAAAATACCACCCTGCTCCCACTCCTCAAAGCCTGGAAAAGGAATAGCAAATGGAATTGTAGAACACTGAGTAAGTTCCTTGGGTAGGAAAAAACGTTCACTATCTGCTTGGCTTTGGATTTTGTGGGGACAGTCTAAGATCAGACAAAGGGTGTTTGAGAAATAAGATATATCACTTAAATAATCAGTTCACCAAAATGTCTATAATTTAATTAAATGACAGGGCTGATCTTCTAGCTCTTGAAGAGCTCTTTTTAATTAAACTTTGCATTTCTTCTCTCTGCTCTGTGGGGCATTCCAGAGTAGCATTTGGCTTTGAATGTGCAGTCATTTTGGCCACCCATGATGATTTGGAAAAGCCCCACTGCTGAGTTAACAGAATTTTTAATATGAATATCACTGACTCTTCATTTTTTACTGATATTCAGAAACTTCCATTAGCATTAATGAAACTTTTCTGTTATTTTATTTATTATTTTGTGGGCTGTCTGCAAAATATCTGCCTTTATATAGAACTCAGATGTTGACTGAGTTCCAGATCAAATTTCAGTTCTTCCATTTATAAAATGGTGTCAGAGTTCTTACTCTTAATACAAAACTATTATACACTTTAGGTTAAGATTTTAAAAGCTCATAATAATGTGTGTGGCATTACATCTATAGTATAGTAGCTAGAATTCATGAATAGCCAGGGTAACCAGTTACCCTGCATTAAAGTGTAGGGTAAAGAGGAAGCTGCTGCTGTAGGAAATTGCTTGAGTCTCAAGTATCAGTGTTAATGCTTACAGTGAAGATAATCCATCTAGGGTAAAAAGAACATCAAATTATAATGTAGACATTATTATTACAAACTACCCATGTCTTCCTACTGGAAGAGGGCTTTGTACACATTTAAGAAAACTGACTAACAGGTAAGGGTGAGCAAACTGATGAACAGATAAGAAAGAAAAGAATAAGGAAAACATGAATAAAAATGAGGATGTGGTAACTGACTTACTATAACACTGACTATAATAATTTGAAAATATGTGGCCATTTTCTGCTCTGTAGAAATATACTTCACACACACACACACAAACATGTTTCAGCTGAATTGTTTACACAGATATACATAATCCAAATGCCTCCAACTAAACTCTTGCAAAAAGTGAGTCAGAACATCATAGATTTCAGATTGAAACAAAATATGCCAAAGGAATTTAGATTTTAAAATCCAAGATTAATCTTGGTGGATGGGTATTAAAAATATTACTATAAACTTCCCAACAAATTTTTTTGTAAACTGTTAAATTAGTGTGTCAAACAAACTCCTAAAACTGATCATTGGAATTTTTTAAAAACAATTTGCAATATGAGATGTCTGGAAAAACTCATTTTTGCTCTACTGTAACCATTAATATCTTGTGCTTTGGGAAACAATTTATTTTACAGCAAATGCTAAGTCAGAAGTAATTACATTGTAATGTGAATGTAGGAAATAGGAAATTTTACATTGGAAAGGGTCCAAGAAGTTTTTCAAAGTTTCACTCTCTTCCTTTTTTAAAAAAATTTATTTAGTTATTTTTCAAGTACAGTTTTTTTTGTTTATTTCTCCCATTCCAGCCTCCCCTGCTCCATGCTCCCCACCTCCCTCCATTTCCATCCCCTTTAGTTCTCATCCCTGTGTCCTTCCTATTTGTTGCTCCAAATCCCTCCCTGATTTTCCCCTTAAATTCCCTTCCCTCTCCCCTCTGGTCACTGTCCCCTTGTTCTCTATTTCAGTGTCTTTGTTTTTTATTCTGCTTGCTTGTTTGTTTGTTGTTTAGCTTCCTGTTAAAAGTGAGATCATATGGTATTTGTCTTTCAACTCCTGGCCTATTTCACTCAGCATAATGCTTTCCAGTTCCATCCATGTTGTTGCAAAGGGTAGTAGCTCCTTCTTTCTCTCTGCTGCATAGAATTCCATTGTGTATATGTACCATAATTTTTTGATCCATTCATTTACTGACTAGCACCTAGATTGCTTCCAGCTCTTGGCTATTGTAAATTGTGCTGCTATGAACATTGTGGTGCATAGGTTCTTTGAAATTGATGTTTTAGGATTCTTAGGATATAATCCTAGCAGTGGAATTGCTGGGTCAGAAGGCAGGTCGATTTTTATTTTTCTGAGAAAATTCCATACTGTTTTCCATAATGGTTGTACCAGTCTGCAATCCCACCAACAGTGAACTAAGGACCCCTTTTCACCACAACCTCTCCAACATTTGTTGTTTGTTGCTTCGTTTATGATAGCCATTCTGATCGATGTAAAGTGGTATCTCATTGTGGTTTTAATTTGCATCTCTCTGATAGCTAGTGATATTGAGCATCTCTTCATGTGTCTCTGGATGTTCTGTATGTCCTCCTTGGGGAAGTGTCTGTTCAAGTCCTTTTCCCATTTTTTAATTGGGTTGGTTGTCTTCTTAGAGTGGAGTTGTGTAAGTTCTTTGTATATTTTGGAGATTAAACCTTTGTCTGAGGTATCATTGGCAAATATGTTTTCCCATACAGTTGGTTGTCTTTTTAATTTAATACTCACTGTCTTCCTTTTGAATACAATTACAGAATGCATTTGACTTGTTTCTTCTCCACATGAAAGCAAAGTAATTTTGGTTGCTCTGTTTTGCTGTTTTTGAGGGTTTGATTCTAATAACTAGTTGTAAACAATTTGGGAATTTTTTTTTATTACTATAGGAATGCAATAGTCTCTCTAAAGTATGCTTTGCTTCAAAACTGACTAATGTCAAAATTATCTATATCATTAATGAACAAGAGTGGCTTCAAATACTATATAGGGAAATCTGTTCCTCTTAAGATCAGGATCAGAAACACAGCAACAAAGAGAATAAATCCATTCATAACAACAATTGAACAACCATGGAAGGAAATTGCTGAGATCTTTTTTCTAGCACAAAACAAGGAACTCAACTATTAAAGGAAAATAACCATTATTATTTCTATACTCCAAAATGTAAAGTGGATCCCGAGTCTCTCTTTCACTATAATTCTTCAAGCCTTTGGAAAAATGACTTTCTAAGCTGGGCATGCTGAATGCATAAACACAAAGGACCTTACTAGGCAGATGTAATTGATGCTATGATCACTCATCAACCAATATATTTAGCTAGTGGAGGATTTGGGTAGCATTATTTTATACAAATCAAAGCCCATTAAAAATGAACTTCAAGGGCAAATAAAATACATGTGAAAAAATTTTAGCAGTTTTGAAATGCAATGCCAATCTAAGAAAGTATTTTTTTAATGTCAGATATATATAGAACATATGGCAGAGGTTTGGGACTCATTTTTAGATGGAAATTTCAATGATATTTATTCAAAATGAGTATGAATATATCAATATAAATATATATTTATAAATATATAAAATAAGTGTATATATATATATATATATATATACACACACACACACACACACATGTATTTTAGGGAATTAGCTCATGTGATTATGGATGCTAATAAGTCCAAAGTCTGCAGGGTCAGGCATGCAGTGGGGAGGGAACACACCATGTGCTAGTGCCCCCCACCCATTCCACTACTGCTACCTCTTTCTTCTGCCACTTCTGGTGCTGCTTATGTGCTCATTTGGTTGGGACCTGGTACCTCTTTTGTGAAGTGACAGCTGGAGACTCTAGCACTTGCCATGGCCTATGAAAAGCCCAAGGAAGGAGTCAAAACTGAGAACAAGAATCATATGGCAGGCAGGAGAGTTCTGTGGCGAAGATTAAGAGTGGTGTACACCACGTAGTAAACCAGTGAAAGCCTATTGTGAACAACAAAGTTTGTCAATGAGGTATATCAGATTCGGATTTGACGGGCGTCCAATCAGTGAAACAGATGCACCAGCACAGTTGGAAATGGAGGATGAAGATGCAGTTAATGTGTTCAAGCAGCAAACAGGAGGTGTCTACTACAAGAGGAACTTGTTACTCCAGAACTCGGTTCCTCCAGACCAAATCTCAGTTAGAAAACCACCATTTGATTCCACCACATCCTGACTACTACAGGATAGTTTTCTCTATCCTTTCATTTTTTCCTTTCTGTTTTCTTTATTGTACATTGAGTAATATATGTACACAAGCATTTTTATTTTTTAAAACTAAATGGGCTGTGGTATGTTTTGATGGAAATAGGAAGGCAAAAAAATACTGGTTTTATGAAAATACCTCCCTTCTCTATTAGTGACATGTTCATACAGCTCTTTGTATTTCAGTTATTTTTTCCTCTCATTTTTTAACAAAAAAAAACAATAAAAATTTTTGAAGTTCAATTGAAGAATTTTAATATTTTTTCATTTATTATTGTAAAACCAAGGACAATTTTATAATGTTTTTGCATATAGCTATTACATGTAGGGCGATCTGCTTTTAAGTAGAGATAAATTATTCTAAAAGAAATGAATCAGGTGCCTGGCTTGTCTCATGCTACATGCCTAGCGGCTGCTTGGAACCATGCACCTGAGACCGAGTGGCTGATTTGAGCCTGGAAGCTCATGGAAGACCTGAGCTGGAGGCTGGGAAACTATGAATATTGCAGCCCAGACCACCTAGTTCCCATCCTCTAAAACCCATAGGAAGGAAGAAATACAAAGCCCAGCCCCCCTCCTCCTGTGGAATCTAAGAAGACGAACAGAACTTACTGAACAGGTTTAAAGTGAGCAGCAGGCTTATTATTACTATTTTCTTTTTGGTTCCTCTGCTCTTCTCTCTCTCTTTTTCATTCCTTTTTTTCTTCCCCCAAGTGAGACAATAAGATGTGGTGTTACGAAGGGTCCAGAGACAAACCAAAAGGGGGACACAAGGCTAACCCCCAAAACTGAGAAACTGATACAAATGCCACTTTGCTGTCTCATAGAGCTGGCTTTTTATTGTTAATGTGTATTATTATTTTTCATTATTTTTACCACTTTATTTTTTTAGATTCTTTTCCTTATGTTTAGGTTTCCTCATTTTATTTCTCTGTTTAATTGCATTGTTTGACTGGTTTTCCTTCTCTCTTTCATATTGTATTTTAATTTTCCTTCTTTCACTTCACCCATGTTTCAATAACACAATTCTCGATCGGGTATGTTCTACTCTGGTTGTCCAAATTATATATTTCTTGTCATATTATTGTTGTTCCAATACTATTGTAAATAATTGTTGTTCCATACAATTGTACATACTACACAGCAACCCTCCCTAATCTTAGCCCACTTCACTTTAATCCTGAGCATTATTATTGTTGTGGTTAACTCTATTCTCTCTCACACTATGCCTACTTTCTATCCTTTAATCTCACTATATATCATCATATAACCTTGCACAATTACTGTTTTCTGGATTCAGCTCACAATCATCCTCCCCTCTAACAAGAGTCTTATCTGTCCTTCACCTTTGATAAAGTGGCTAGTTGAGTGAAATATTACAGTTAATACTACACTTATCCAAAGACTCTCCTATCTCTTCTCTACTTGCTGGTACTTAAAATACCATAAAATATGCTCCCGCTGTCTTAATCCTTAAACACTCTGCAAAGTGGGAATAGAGGGAGCATTCCTCAATATAATAAAGGCCATATATGAGAGACCTACAGCCAACATCATACTCAATGGGCAAAAACTAAACGCTTTTCCACTAAGATCAGGAACAAGAGAAGGATGTCCACTTTTACCACTTCTATTCAATATAGTATTGGAAATTTTAGCCACAGTGATCAGACAAGAAAAGGAAATAAAAGGCATCAAAATTGGAAAGGAGGAAACAAAACTGTCACTGTTTGCAGATGACATGATAGTATACTTGGAAAACTCTATAGACTCTACCCAAAAATTGCTTGACCTAATAAATAAATTTGGCAAAAAAGTGGGATACAAAGTCAATATCCAGAAATCAAAGGCATTTTCATATACCAACAATGAAACAGCAGAAGCAGAAATCAAGAAAAATATCCCATTCAATATAGCAAAAAGAAAAATTAAATATCTGGGAATAAACCTAACCAAGGAGGTAACAGACCTATATGCAGAAAACTACACAACACTGAAGAAAGAAATCAAGGAAGACACAAACAAATGGAAACATACCATGTTCATGGATTGGAAGAATTAACATCATCAAAATGTCCATACTACCCAAAGCAATTTACAGATTCAATGCCATACCTATTAAAGTACCAATGGCATATTTCACAGACATAGAACAAACACTTCAAAAATTTATATGGAACCATAAACAACCCTGAATAGCAGCTGCAATTCTGAGAAAGAAGAGCAAAGTAGGAGGGATCACATTACCAGATACCAAACGGTATTACAAGGCCACTGTAGTCAAAATCCTAGTACTGGCATAAAAACAGACACATGCACCAATGGAAAAGAATAGAGAGCCCAGAAATAAACCCAAGTCTCTACAGTCAATCAATATTCAACAAAGGGGGCAGTAACATAAAATGGAGTAAAAATAGCCTCTTTAATAAATGGTGTTGGGAGAAATGGACAGCTATGTGCAAAAAAAAATGAAACTGGAGCACCAACTTACACCATACACCAAAATAAATTCAAGGTGGATAAAAGACTTAAATATAACCCATAACACCATTAAAGTCTTAGAGAAGAACATTGGCAGGAAAATTTCAGTTATTTCAGGCAGCAACTTTTTTACTGATACATCCCCTAGAGCAAGGAATATAAAGGAAAGAATAAACAAATGGGATCTCATCAAAATAAAAAGCTTCTGCATGGCTAAAGAAAAGAGTATTAAAATAAAAAGACAACCAACTGTAGGGAAAACATATTTGCCAATGATACCTCAGACAAGTAATCTCCAAAATGTATAAAGAACTTACAACTCCACTCTAAGAAGACAAGCAACCCAATTAAAACATGGGCAAAGGACTTGAACAGACACTTCTCCAAGGAGGACATACAGAACATCCAGAGGCACATGAAAAAATGCTCAATATCGCTAGCTATCAGAGAGATGCAAATTAAAACCACAATGAGATACCGCTTTACACCAGTCAGAATGGCCATCCTAAACAAAGCAACAAGCAACAAGTGTTGGAGACATTGTGGGGAAAAGGGGACCCTAGTTCACTGCTGGTGGGATTGCAGTGTGGTACAACCACTGTGGATAACAATATGGAATTTTCCAAGAAAACTAAAAATGGATCTGCTTTTTAACTCAGCAATTCTACTGCTTAGGATTATACCCTAAGAACCCTAAAACACCAATCCAAAAGAACCTATGCACCTCAATGTTCATAGCAGCACAATTTACAATAGCCAAGAGCTGGAAGCAACCTAGGTGCCTGTCAGTAAATGAATGGATCAACAAATTATGGTACATGTAGACAATGGAATTCTATGCAGCAAAAAGAAAGAAGGAGCTCCTACCCTTTGCAACAGCATGAATGGAACTGGAAAGCATTATGCAGAGTGAAATAAGCCAGGTGGTCAAAGACAAATACCATGTGATCTCACCTATACCAGGAACCTAACCAATAAAACAAACAAGCAAGCAAACTATATCAAAAGACACTGAAATAGAGAACTGGGTGACAGGGACCAGAGAGGAGAGGGGAGGGAATTTTAGGGGGAAAGGGGAAAGATTTACAGGAACAAGTACAAAGGACACATGGACCAAAACTAAAGGGGTTGGAAATGGGAGGGAGGTGGGAAGCACTGGGGTGGGTGGAATGGGATGGGAGTAAAAGACAGAAAACTGTACTTGAACAGTAATTAAATTAAAAAATTAAGAAAAAAACAATCAAGGAAAATATAACCAAAGACATCAAAATTGAGAACAGGCTGGCAGTGACCAGAGGGGAGAGGATAATTGGAGAAAAGGGTGAAGGGTTTACAGGTACAGTTATAAAGGGCACATGGACAACAATAACAAGGGGGGTGGAGAGAGGGGAAGGAGGTGGGGAAGGCTAGAATGGTGGTGGGGTTGGGGTGGAAAGGAAGAAAACTGTACTTGAACAACAATTTTAAAAAGTTAAAAAATAAAAAAGGAATGAATCTATAGTTTTCCCTTCAGGTCAACCATCTTGTTTAGATAAAACTTTTGTTTAAAATAAGAAAAAAAAACCCATAACCCCAAATCTGCAGGCTCAGTCTTTTTCCATTCAGGCCTTCAATGAACTGGACAAATCCTATTCATATTACAGTGGGCGGGGCAACCCAATTTACTGAAATCTATCTATTAGATGTTAAGATCACCCAAAATGCCCTTACAAAAACTTTTAGAATAATGTTTGACCTTATATCTGGGCACTGTGATCCTGGCAAGTGGCACATAAAATTAACCATTAGAGATGGCTTTCAACAATTCTGAGTCCCAGCATTCCAAATTAGGAAAACACATAAAGAAAACAGGCTTCTTATTCCTAGTAACCATAATCCAATTCTAAGGAAAGACTCTGATCAGGCATGCTTTTATCTAATGACTGTCCCTGAACCCAGAAATGCCCACTACTGTGATCAACAGACTCAGCAGAACCTCATGGAATGGCAAAGGGATATTGCAGGTCCTTTGTAACTGAGCACATGACCATATGGGACATGCTATGCCCTCTCATAGGTGGGTTGTTGCAATGTAAATTCCCATCCTGTGCATAGTCACATTCTGGGTGAAGGCATTTGTGGCTAAAGTCTGTGGGATAAGAGATAGGTGACAGGGTAGGCAGGGAAGTATGAGGGAAGGAAATGTGTCTCATTGATATAATCTATGACTGATTCATTGCTCACCAGCTAAGTTTATCATAGTACAAACACACTTGACAACAATGACTGCTCTGCCCAAATTAGGTAAACTTGTTTAGCATCTTCTTAATGATAGGGCTCCCCAAGTGTCAGTATGGGTATAAAGTTGGGATGTAGTATAACTATTTGTTCTTATTTTATTTCACTAGCTATAAATATTGGTATATTTGGAGAGTCATTTAAATTTAGTTATTGATCTCTGTTTAAAAGTGATATAAATATTGATAGTTTTATTTCTAGTTATTTGCATTTGATCTCTAAAATATATTTATGCCTAAGCCAACTGCCTTCAAAAATATATACCTACAGTCACCCATGGGAAAAAATTTCCCTCTCAATTTCAGATATACATCTGTTGAAGAGCTGATATACTTCTAACTTACTTTGCAATTTATTGTTTCCTCTCTTCCTGTTGTAGCCCACCTTTTTCATTGATTGATTGATTCATTCATTTATTAAATACGTGCAATGTACCAGGCTTTGTTTGGGTACTAGGATGAATAAGACAGGCATGGTTTAGCCCTGGCAAGGCAGGCAGCTCAGTTGGTTGGAGTATCCTCCCATACCCCAAAAGATTACTGGTTTGATTCCCAATCAGGGAACATATCTAGGTTGCAGGTTGGATCCCTGGTCAGGGTGCATGTGAGAGGCAACATATCCATGATTCTCTCTCACACTGATGTTTCTTTCTCTCTCTCTTTCTCAAGTTCAATAAGCATATCATCGGGTGAGGATTAAAAAAAAAAAGAGGAACATGGTTCATATAGATCCTATCAAGAGAGTCACAGTGGAGCAAGCCATTCTGTGTGTGATATTGGGACCTCAAGGTGTGCATTCATGTACAAACTGCACTCAGGCTCCCTCTGACTCTCATACTCTTATTTCCTTTTGCTCTATTTTGCTCATCTATTTTAATTTCCTTTTATCTTGCAATATTTTATTTATATTTGAAAACCACCTGAATTCTTTCTGGAAGAAATCAGAATGTAAATGAACTAACACTTTTTATTTTATAATGTGTGTTCACCTATTTTGTTATTGTAATAAAATGCCCCATTAAAGAACCCTTTCAAGGAATGTTATAAGTAGATAGGTGTGCTAAGTAAAACCTACATGACTCTTTAGGCTAGATTCTTGTTCCCAAAGTGGGCAAAATCAGATAAAGAGCCCTTTTACAGGGATGTTTTTCAAATTTAAATAATGGACACCTCTCTTTATTATCATAAGCTTTTATTATTATAATATTACCTTAACATGTAAGTCATAAAATAAAATATAATCTCCTTATGTAAATAGTTATTACATAAATACAAAGCCAAAATAAAGTTACTAATTAATTAAATGCAATCATGCATCACTTAATGGCACCTATACTCTCAAGAAATGCATTATGCTCTGGATGGTGTGGCTCAGTGGACTGAGCGTCGACCTGCAAACCAAAGAGTCACTGGTTTGATTCCCAGTCACAACACATGACTGAGTTGCAGGCCAAATCCCCAGCTGAGGGCATGTGAGAGGCAACCAATTGATATTTTTCTCACACATCAATTCCCCTCTCTCTGAAAATAAATAAAGAAAATCTTTTAAAAAATTTATCATTAGGTGATTTTGTCATTGTGCAAACATCATAGAGTGCACTTACACAAACCTTGATAGAATAGGCTACTATGTACCTAGGCTATATGGTATTATGCAGCCTCTGCTCTGAGGCTACAAGCCTGTACAGCATGTTACTGTACAAAACAACAAAAAATTAAATCAAGCACAAGACAAAATATGCAATCAAGAGATGTGGTATATGTGAGATGTATGAGGCTGCTGCTAGAGTAACATGGCAAAGTGTTTTATGGCAAACTTTTTTAATAAGCAGAAAGAGTACATTCAAAAATAGCAATAAAAAGCATAGTATGGTAAATATATAAACCAATAACAGTTCTTTATCATCATTATCAAGTTTTATGTAGTATGTGCTGTACTTTTATATAACTGACAGTGCAGGTTTGTTTACACCAGTGTCACCACAAACCAGGAGTAATGCATTGGTGCTATGAGGTTATTATGGCTACGATATCGCTAGGCAAGAGAAATTTTTCCACTTCATTATTTCCACCTTATGGGATCACCATCATATATACAGTGTGTTGTTGACCAAAACATCATTATTTGGAACATGACTATATAAGTAAAGCTATAAAATTAAAATATCAACAATTTTAATGTGATGAAAAATGTTATTTTGCAGAAATTCAATTTCAAGTGCAACTTATGTCTGATTTTATATATCTTTCGGTTTTCTTTCTGTGACTTCTACAGTATAGTTTTGGCTTCAGTAATACTACTACTAATACCTTTCAAGACAGTATTAACATTTTCAAGATGTTTTTAGTTCCATAAAAGCTTATCTCATACATAAGCAAAACTGTTAATGAGAAATTCATAAATGTCAAATTTAAAAGTAGCTCTGTAAAATTGTTTTGTTCTCATGAAGATAAAGTTAATAAGACATCACTGGAATATATGTTGAATGGATGAAATATCCAATTACTGCTTAAACAAGGAACAAGAAAATACTGCATTATATCCTTACTGTTAATTAATTTTTGCAAGTTGGTACATACAATGATGGGATCTGCTTACAAGAGCAACTGTAATGACCAATTACAGTAGAGCAGGGTCTTTTCAGTGTAAAAATTTAACCATGGGATTACCGATTTAATTCAACACTTTCATATTTTTAAATTCCTGTGATTTTTTTTGTCTACGTAGCATCCTCATTGGAAGTACAAGAATCGCATGGATATATTCAGAGTCCCATGTGATTCTGATAATAGTAATTCTTTTTGAAGATTATCATTGAAATTAAAATGTAAAATTTAGCAATAAAAAGAGACCAGACCCCTAAGAAACATGTGCATGCAGGCTACAGCTTGAGAAGTATTGCTTTATAGAATGCTTCTACATCAGGCCAGCTCCTGATATAGAACAGCAGCATTACAGGGTTGGGAGAGAGGCCATCCCTATGTCCCAAGCCCAGGCTTCTTTCTCTTCTGTTCTTCTCATCACTTGTCACCATTTGTCCCCATCTGTGGATGGACCAATCCGTGGCCAATCAGCTCCTGTGGATGGAAAGGGGTCACTCTCTATCTTTACTAGATGGTCTGACAAAAATAAAAATAAGGCTGTGGAACTCCAGAGTGGTGCTTGTCAAATTTTTGCATGGACCCAAATCCCTGTAGCTCTGAACTCACTAATCTTTTTCAAATGTAGCTCTGAACTCACTAATCTTGAGTCATTCCAAAATTGCTTTTCTAACAAGCTTCTAGGATCCTTCCAATGTCCCTGGTAGGTGTCCCCACCCACACTTAGAGAAGCATGAGTGTAAGACCTACTGGTTCTCTTCTAGGATGTATGTTAGAGGAGGCAAATTTTCTACCTTATGCACCAGGTTACTGGAAAATCACCTTAATCCTGTGTTTTGCCTGAGACTAAGGCATTTTGGCTTCCATGAAATATAGTAGAGACTTTTTAAGTAGAATCAACAGGTTATAAAGTTTTATTACAATCTGAGGGAAAGTAAAGTTTCACCAGACCCAAAGTATCTTTATGTTATAGGAATTATAGTCTAGAATAACAGCATCATCTTGTACAGCACTGCCTAAAGTACAAGTAAACTGAGAGATCCATTTCTAGGTTAGCCTAACATCATAACAGCAGCCATCTAACATCTTAGTTCTGCAAAAAGATAAGGAATGTATTATAAGAATTTTTTATACTACTGGTTGGTATAAAATGTCTGTAAGATTCACAGTCAAAGAATTAATATATCAAACTCTAGAAACCCTGAATTACTTATAATTCTATTTGGTGTTGCAATAAAATAAATAATTTAGAAATGAATTGGGTGATTTTATTTTCCTTTTGGGTTGAATCTCACTGACTGCCAGAGAGCTTAATGTGCCATAATACATAAGCCCGTTCCCAGACTGATATTTATTGTTAGGAAATATTTCGATTTTTAATTAAATGCTACTGTTGGAAGAAACTCAGGAAAAAGCTATCTCCCTTCTGTGAAACCTATGAAAGTCATCCCATATCAGCTATAAATGAGGCTGGCTGTGAGTAACAGAGAAGCCAGTTCACTGTGGTTTTAGCAGATGGTGGATTACTCTCTTCACATAGCAAGAAACCCACAGGTAGGTGGCCTAGTACTGGTTCATCAGCTCAGTGAGTATGTTGGTAATTCTCTAGGTCTTTTCCTTATCATGACAAGACAATTGCCTCTTTTTTAGGTACCAAATCTGCATTTAAAGCAGGAAATAGGGAATAAGGGCAGCATCAACCTTATCCATTGATTTAAACAGGATAGCCAAACATTTCCTAGAAGTCCCAACAGACTCCAGCTGACATGTCATTGGCCCAAATTATGTCACACGACCATTCCTTCCCCAACTCCCAGTGATAGAGGCAAGGGAGAAGTTTGGGAATAAATGGTAGATTAGCCATCCAGTTTTATTTTTATCTTAAACTTTTCTTCTGTTTTTTCAAAAAGCAGAATATTGTTTATTTTTTTATGCTACCTCTCTATTGGCGGAAAAGTATGAGAAATACATGAAGTCTCAGAAAAGAACTTCATGGTCCATAGATTTTTGATTAATAGAAAAAAAAGAAACATAAAAGAATTCCATTACTTGAAGTTCCTTTTAAGAACATGTGAAGATGTCCTAAGGTGAAAGTTCATAGGGTCTTCAACATAGTCATCCAGGAATTCTTATGGTTTCATTTCCTAAGACTTCTACCAAGACTATAGAATTTTGCAGAGAACTTTTTCCCTTTTTTAGAGCTGATTTGGAGTTTGTAAAAGGAGATATTCCAGAAATACAGTGCAATGCAGTGGGACAGAGCTCACCTCTCCCAGTTCCTCTGTCTTGCTCTGTAGGCCACTGCTCCCATTGGATCCAACACTGCTGGAGGGATGGGTGCAGCAGCATTCTTCCCTTCTGCACGCCACAGGTGAGTTCATCTCTATGAAACAACTGAGAAAGACTACTGCAAAGATTCCAGCACTTGTTTAGTTTTTGATTCCTTCACCTCTTCTTTATTTTGACACTTTGTTACAATACAATAGCTCTTAGCATTAACCTTTGCATATTTAATATATTTGCCTCGAACTAGTTATGGATTTTTGGCTTTAACTACCCTTAATTTCAAATATCCTCAGTGTTTATAAACACTAAGTGACTATTCCTAAGGACGAATTCCTTGCTCCTATGCATTTGTCTGTGTGGAGGGTCTTCTGTTTTCAAATTTTACTAGGAGTTCTGTATTTCTTATCTTTTTGTTGAACCAAAATGTTGGAGGGCTGCTGTTATGATGTTAGGGTAACCTATAAATGAATCTCTCAGTTTACTTGTATTTTAAACAGTGCTGTACAGGATGCTGGTATTCTAGATTATGATTTCTAGCCTGGTCCTTATCACCTCCGTATGTCCTCCTATATCAGAATAGAAAATATTTAACCATATTTTGAGCCTTCTTCTCATCATATTCAGGACCTATGGTACTAAATAAGTACTGGACTATAATCATACAAAATTATAACTTCAATAGGAGAAAGTTTATTAACATATATTTAAATATATAGTAACATCTCTCTGAGAACTATTTTAATTATTTATATCTCAGAAATTTTCTGTTTTAAAGACATGCAGCAATAGAGAAAAGAGTTCAGAGCTTAAGGCACCTGGATAAAAGAGTTCTAAGGAGGAAGTCTGATCTGGGACCCTTAAATGACACTATGTGGATGAGGCCACCTGCCTACTTTACCAGAAGTCTTCAGAGACTTGGCTTCACCCCCACAATATGATAAAAAAAGATGTTGCCATGAAGAAACCTAGTCCATAATAACTTAAAATACTACAAATGTCTGGGGGAGGGGTGGTGGTTGAATGGAGATGGCTCTGAAAGAAAAGGAGAGAGACCCTGAGGGGAAATGGCATCTTATACTCAGTTTTTCTTGGAAGGAGTCCTGATAGTTTCCTTTACTAAATACTTTCAGAGGGTAAAGACTATAATTTCTGTAAAAAGAAATAAAAATATGAATTAAAGCTCAGATTTCATCTCAACTTGCTCACATATTAATTTTTTTAAAAGAGCAGATTTGGGTGGGGGTGATTCAACCTTTCTGCTATACTTGGGCAATGCAAAATGTGTGCATTTAATAAATACTTATGTGGAGTGTGTCAACTGCCAACAGTAGAATTTGTACCATTGGCTTTCTTTGATGAAATATAAATAAACAAGCAAATAAATAAATGCTTATTATGACGATAGTGGTGAACTTATGCATGTTTCTTTCTAAACAAAAAGCATTCTATTAGCATATCAATTGCTGAGAATATCAACCACATATATAAAGACTGAAAGAACTTAGAAAGGGTAGTGTTAAGATACTTGGAAATACAATTTCTGGCCAAGATGGAGGCATTGGTAGACATACTCTGCCTCCTCACACAACCAAAAGAAGGACAATAACAATTTAAAAACAAAAAACAACCAGAACCAACAGAAAATCAAACTGCATGGAAGTCTGACAACCAAGGAGTTAAAGAAAGCATATTCATTCAGACCAATAGGAGGGGCGGAGATGGGCCACCAAGCAGTGGAGCATGGAGGACTTTTGGCAAGGCAGCAGTGAGCAGACTTGGCAGTCCCAGATTCGCACACAAATAAATAGGGAGAAACAACTGAGGAACAATGGACTGTGCAATCCATGGTCCCAGCTCAGGGAAGTAAATCCTCAAATCACTGACTGAAAACACCTGTGGGGTTGAGGTGCCAGGAGAAACTCCTAGCCTCACAGGAAAGTTTGTTGGAGAGATCCACAGGGTTCTAGAACATGCACAAACCCACCCACATGGAAATCAGCACCAGAAGGGCCCAATTTGCTTGGGGGAAGTGGGGAGAAGTGACTGAAATCAGCAGAGAGCCAAACAAGCACCATTGTTCCCTCTCCGACACATGCTTCACATACAGCTTCACAACCCAGCAACTGGGTTGCCCCACCCTGTGAACACCTAAGGCTCCACCCCTCACTATGTACCAGGTGCGTCAAGACAAAAAAAAAATGGCCCAGATGAAAGAACAGATCAAAGCTCCAGGAAAAATACAACTAAGCAACAAAGAGGTAGCCAACCTATCAGATGCATAGTTCAAAACACTGGTGATCAGGATACTCACAGAACTGGTTGAATTTGGTTGCAAATTAGATGAAAAAATGAAAGCTATGCTAAGTGAAATAAAGGAAAATGTACAAGGAATCAATAGTGATGGGAAGAAAACTGGGACTCAAATCAACCATTTGGAGTAGAAGGAAGAGAGAAATATCTAACTAGAAAAAAAAATAAAGAATCAAGAAGTCGAAACAATGAGGAGAGGCTTAGGAACCTTCAGGACATCTTTAAACGTTCCAACATCTGAATTATAGGGGTACCGGAAGGAGAAGAGGAAGAGCAACAAGTGGAAAACTTATTTGAAGGAATAATAAAGGAGAACTTCCTCAGTCTGGTAAAGGAAATAGACTTCCAGGAAGTCTAGGAAGCTCAGAGAGTCCCAGAGAAGTTGGATCCAAGCAGGAACACACTAAGGCAAATCATAATTATATTAGCCAAGATTAAAATTAACGAGAGAATCCTAGAAGCAACAAGAGATAAAGGGACAGTCACCTACAAAGGAGTTCCCATCAGACTGTCAGCGGATTTCTCAAAAGACACCTTACAGGCAAGAAGGGACTGGAAAGAAGTATTCCAAGTTATAAAAGGCAAGGACCTACATCCAAGGTTGCTCTATCCAGCAAAGCTTTCATTTATAATGAAGGGGCAGATAAAGTACTTCCAAAATAAGGTCAAGTTCAAGAAGTTCATCACCACCAAGCGGGGTATTGGCAAAATACAGGGTGTATTTCCATGGTTTTTGTTTTGTTGGAATATATGGACCACCCCACCCTCACCTTATGATATGAAATGTTAAAGGAATTTATATAAGAAAAGAAGATAAAAAATATGAACAGTAAAATGACAGCAAACTCACAATTATTAATAATCATACCTAAAACAAAACCAAAAACAAACTAAGCAAACCACTAGAACAGGAACAGAACCACAGATATGGAGATCACATGGAGGGTTAGTAACAGGGAGTGGGAGGGGAGAGAGGGAGAAAAGGTACAGGGAATAAGTAGCATAGATGGTGGGAAGAAAATAGGGGGAGGGCAAGAGTAGTGTGGGAAATGTAGAAGCTAAAGAACTTATAACACATGGACATGAACTAAAGGGGGGATGTGGGAGAAGGGGGTGTGCAGGGTGAATGGGAATGAAGAGGGGAAATGGGACAACTGTGATAGCATAATCAATAAAATATATTTAAAAAAGATATTTAGAAATACAAAAATTGGAAGACTGTTTAAATACATACAGTGGCAAAAACATATTCTTGCTCTTTGGAGCAGCAAACAAAGATGTGTCAGTTTATGAAACAAGGAAATGATGGGTCTCTAAATACACTGTTTTGATGAGCACAGCTGGCGACCCTGTTCTGTGTGTGACATTTAAGAGTGTTTTTATGTGTGTGCATGTGTTAAAGTGCCAAAAACTGTATGTAACTGACAATTAGGGCTTGGGTGGCTTTTTTTTTCCTACACTCTAATTGTGGCCCTCAGAACTCCTAGGAGTAATGAAATCATAATCTTTGCCTTGGAAAGGACTTTAAAGATTCTCTACTTAAATAGTTCCTAACCTATTTGAGGCTGAAGGCCCCTTTTAAGCTTAAAAAAGCTTCAAAGACCATGTGATAGTATTTGTACTATTCATATTTATACTTGGAGAAAGGCAAAATAGCAAAAGACTTTTATAAATTCAGTGACATTCATAATTAATTTGTACTTTATTAATCATAATTAGTGTCTACAAAATTTGAAAAGGATATATGCTTGCCACACATATTTTTCATTTCCTCTAAAGTAACAGTTGTGCCTATGAATTCATAGACCTCTGATGATAATCCTACTGCTCACTACACCACCTCTGGAGACCTTTCACTCCCCTTTTATTCAATACAACTTTAATCCCGCAACAGGGTGTATTTCCATGGTTTTTGTTTTGTTGGAATAGACCACCCCACCCTCACCTTGATGAAATAGATGATGTCTTAAACCCTGATTATAGGTTGGGATTTGTTTTCTCACTCCTCTGGAGTTAAACTCCTGTCTCAAAGGTCAGAGTCCACTCTACAAGGAGCTTGGCCTCTTTCTTTTCCTTCCTTCCTTCCTTCCTTCCTTCCTTCCTTCCTTCCTTCCTTCCTTCCTTCCTTCCTTCCTTCCTTCCTTCCTTCCTTCCTTCCATTTTTTTTTTTAGATTTTAAAGGAAAGTGGATTGATTAGTGAAGAAGTGACACAGACAGTGGGCTACTCAGCAGATGAGCAGCCCCAGCCTGTTTCCTATCTCTCTGCAGCACAGCATTCTGCAGACTGGCTCTTGAAATCTTCCCTATTGTGACTGATTTCCCTCACACTCCCTTCTTTCTCTGCCTTTTCTCATGCCCGCTACCCTGATAGCCTGTCTGTCTTGCTATACTACTTTCTGGCCTGTGCAATCTCATGTACACTCAGAGCAGCATTTTCAGTTACCACTGCCCTGGCCTTCACCTGCTGCCTCAGTTCCCATCTCATCCATCTACCTGTTTTATCAATTTTACTTCTTTCTCATCTTTTAACTATACTTTGTTTAAACTCTCACAATGTTTCATCTAATTTCAGTAACCTCCCGACTGGTCTCCCTCCTAGCCACCTTCACTCCCTGGGCTTTATAATATAAAGAATTCACATCACCACCCTGCTTACATGTCTTTCTCAAGTCTCCTTTGCCAAAATCATCAGCAAAGCACTCCATATCCTTCACAGTCAGGCTCCAATTTTTCCCTTACTGCTGTTCTCCTGGACCCTGGCTAAGTAGGATATAGTCTCTGTTCAGTTGGCAGTTTTAGTTCATCAACTAGTCGTTCTCAC
This sequence comes from Artibeus jamaicensis, assembly GCF_021234435.1. Lineage (NCBI taxonomy): Eukaryota > Metazoa > Chordata > Mammalia > Chiroptera > Phyllostomidae > Artibeus > Artibeus jamaicensis. The sequence goes on from NW_026521822.1 coordinate 3,091,955, forward strand.
TAGCAGGACCTCCCAGTTCTGCTTGGATTATTTAGATATGTAGGTGATTCAATCCCAGAAAATTCTTTTGACAGATATTTTTGGCAATAAAATGACATCAATACTCTATACATTAATCATAGAGTTTATAAAATTTCAGAGGAAATCTATAACTACATGATTGTTTCAAACATCAGAAATGTTTGAAAAAGTCATGGCATAATATTAGCAGAGCAATTCTCAAAACCTTTTCTGGTTAACATTGAACTCTTATTTATCCAAAGTAAGGGAGGAAAATAACACCAATAACTCACAGATTAAATATAGAAATAATGTTGTATAACACATTACATGTATTTTCCAACTGCAGAGTAACTTTTCTAAGGAAGCTTTTGTTAGATTGGTAAAAATGAAATTCCTAATCCTAAATATCATACAGCTAATGATAAACTGAAGAGTGACTCAAAAGTTTGGGAATTTCAGGCATCAGGCTGACTGAGAGGCCACATTTGTTACAAATAATGTGATTTTTACAACTCTAATTTGATCTGAGAATGTGTGTTTCTGTCCTCATTTGGCTGTTAATTTTTGTACATTTTATGCAGTCATGGCTAGTTGTCAGCTAAGGATTGTCATTAATGCCACACAAGCTTCCTGATATATATACTCTTTACTGCTAGGCATGTTGAAAGTTGGTGGTTTGAGGTTTGTTTGTCAATATGTGAGGATCAGATACAAAGCACATTCATATACCAGAGTCTACAAAATATAATCCTTGTTGAAATGAGAGGTCATTCCATTTTTGCTCATTTTCACTTTAATTGCAAATTATTAGTGCAGAAATTTCCACAAAAAAGTTATGCAAGCATGCCCAAATTGCTTGAAATATTTTCCACTTCTCTGGCTTCCCATGGGAAAAGCCACTAGTTTGCACTTGTGGCATCTCAGTTGGTTCAAGCATCCTAATTGGGATTGAGAAGCTTTAAACTGTATGGGTTAACAGAGGGACATCCAGGACTGGAACTCCTGGCTCCACTTTCTCCCTGGCATCTGGAAATGCGTAAATTACCCAGGTAAAATATAGCCTGAAGGATGGCAGGTAACACCCAACTTTTGTTTTATTTGTTTGCTGTCCAATTTTTATATTTATTCTTCAAAATGATTTTTAAAGATTGAACAGTTTGTCAGGAATTTCATCAGGCAGCACAGTACACTACTGTGTTCTTTAAAAAGTGGGTTCATATCTCATCTGGGAGAAATATACTCTTGGGCACAGGTAATTTTCCTGCCTCTTGGGCAGAAGCACCTAATCACTCCACCCCATCCGTCAGAGCCACCTAACTGAAAACACAGGCCTTTTCACAATGTAGTGTTTGAAGCAAAACAATTTGTTAAAGCTCAGAGGAAAATAGTTGTTAAAGGTATATACTCTGCTCAAGAAGTAAAACTTTTACTGAGATCTTGTTTTGATTTTCTTTTGTGCTTTATTATGTATCCTTATCAATGCACTCAAGCAAATTTCATTTATCTTAGTTTGTCAATGTAATTTTAACTAGTCAGGGAAAAAAATGAAAGTAAGCAATTTGTTGTTTGCCTCTCAAACGTTAGTGTGCATGTGAATCACTGGGTGATCTTGTTGGAGTGCAGATTTCGGTTCAGTGGGTCTGAAGTAGAACCTGGTATGCTTCCTGTTCAGCAAGTTCTCTCATTTTCTGATGCTGACCCCAGACCACAGTTGGAGTAGGAAGGATTTAGACTCTATGCTCTCCTTGATGTGAATTTTGACTTCATCTTTTCAGGATTCTTACGCAAACTTGTGTCTGTCTTACTTGCTTGATACATAGGCAACCCCAGATTTATCTTGCCTGCTTCATCTCCTCACAAATCTGTTTTTCTCCTCTGCCTTGTCGCTATTTTCTGTGGAATTATTAAGGAAGTACATTGGTGTCTAGGACTCCGATAGATCATGTATGGAATATATTCAAGATGTGGCTCTTCTTGACAGTTTTAGAAACAAAATGACACACATCTTTTCTTTCCACTTATAATTTAACTGCCCTGCAGCAAGTGTATGGGAAAATACACTGGGTAAGTAAGCATATGTCAAAAATTTCCTGTGGGTCTTATGCTCATGAGCCTCAGTTTTCTTCTCAGTAAAAAAATGACAAGACTGAATTTGATGATCTCTAAATCCTTTATTGATTGTGAAAGTTGGTCAATTAATCATCTAGGTGAATTCTTACTGGCTCAAACCAATGGGTGCTCCTTTAGGAAGGCAGTTTTATTTATGCTGAACCCTGTTGAACTCATCAAGTTCAACTCCCACCTCTATGATCCCAAGAGCATATTACTTGACCCCTAAGGACAGCATGATGACATTGCCTCTTCATTAGTTTACATACTCACCTGTCTTTTATGGCTGGACTCTGAGTGTCTGGGTCTGGACTATTTAGGAGAAAGAGGCAACTATGAGGGCTGATCCTAGTTATCAAGACAACAGGGCTTTGACTGACTAAGTAAAAATGTACCCAGAGCTCATGAAATCAGCCTAACCCAAAACAGGAAGTAGGAAGTGTATCTAAGAAATGAAGACAGAAATGAGATCTGGACTACTGCCAAGAATGGAACCAAAATCAAAAAAATAAGATAATCAGAAACTGGGAGGATTATGAACAGTCTAGAAAGCAGAGTTTGAAAGGATGGTGGGTAAATGGCTGTGGATGGAAACTGTGAACACTCGTAAGGGATGGCACTAATTTTTGAGTTGCTACATTAAAGGACCTAGTCAGGGCTGGTCAGAGAGCTTTGTAATGTCAGACACTACTCACTGTTTTCCTCATGTATTTCTAACAAGTGCCTGCCTGATACAAGAAAAGAGATGTGTTAAAGTAAGAGGGAACAAATAAATAAAAAGTGAAACAAATTTGTGTTTAGATGATATAATTTATCCATTCTCTCCATTTGCTTTGCACCATATGAGTTCATATCCTATTTCTCAAACAAGCCAAAAGGACCCCCAATTCTCTAATATTTTCCAATTTTAATTCTTCTTATAGACTGCAGCCAGATTAGTTCTCTTGTTTGTGTCTTATTTTTATATTCTATTCGATCAAAGAAAAAGTCCCTTGTTGTTGGAGATAGAGTTCTACCAAGTTTTATATGTCCAATATAGCTAGCACTAAATAAATATTTGTTGAAGTGAATTATCTATGTTCATATGTTCAGTCATGATAAAAGTTCAATATTCAAAACATTTAAATCAATCTTTCCTTCTATTATTCTTTAATAAGCAGAAGTCTGAGAGTTGTACTTGACTAATTTTTAAAATTATTACTTTAGAGTTATAAGAGTAGGGTTAACTTTGTATTTTTTAAAAGATTTTATTTATTTGTCTTTAGAGGGGAAGGGAAGGAGAGAGGGAGAGAAATATCAATGTATGATTGCCTCTCGTGCATCCCCTGCTGGGAACTGACCTGCAACCCAGGCATGTGCCCTGACTGGAAATTAAACCACGGTTGTTTGGTTCGCAGGCCCATGCTCAATCCACTGAGCTACACCAGCCAGGGCTAACTTTGTATTTTTTAAGTTAAGAAAATCTTTCATGAGCAGTGATTCTTCTTCTTCATTTTTTAAAGTAGCCGACCCTGTGTGGCTATGGAACCTCTTCCCCAAAAGTGTACCTATGCACACACGTGCAATCTTGCATATAATTTTGAGGGATTCAGGAATCCCTTAATATCCTGTGCAGATCACTAAAGTTGATAGAAGTCAAACCTGGAACTTCTGGAGAAGAATAAAGGTTTTCTGCAGCTGAAAGACTCTTCCCTATTTTCTCCCTTACATTCCTGCTCCCCCACAATCTAGCATTTAGGAGTGAAGAGGACCAGTCCAATTAACACTCATTTTGAGACCACAAACAGAAAACATGCAGGAGGCAAGGCACAATATATTTTGTGCTCTTCTAGGAAATGATCTTTATCATGGGGTTATAAAAAACAAGAAAAGATTGGCCAGTGTGATCAGTCTTGAAGCCTGTAAAAAATAGGCAGGTGTTTTTGCAGTGGCTACCTGATGAAAGAGAGCACACAGAATTACTTCTACCCAACCCTGATTGGTCCCTGGGAGGTTCTAGTTCTCCTCAGAGAAGATATTGAGAGTAAGGGCTGATTCTGAGTCTGAGGAGCCCTTTCTTTTTCTGTCTTTGAAGATTCCTTTCCCCATCCTTTTGCTTTCAAAATCATGTGTGGATCTGATATACAGAAACGATTGCTAGGAGAGGGGGGGCGGTTAGGTCCTCAAAAAACAAACAAACAAACAAACAAACAAACAAGAAAAACGAAACTTCCCTGGCCAGTGTGGCTTAGTTGGTTGGAACTGTCTCATAACCCAAGGGGTGTGCGTTTGATTTTCTGTCAGGGCACACACCTAGGTTGTAGGTTTGAACCCTGGTCTGGACACAGGCATGGGCAAACCCCCCAGTGCAGATGCAGACAATCCCTAGCCCAGGTGCCGATCCCCAGTCTGGCACATCCAGGAAGCACCAATTGACACTTGTCTCTCACATGGATGTTTCTCTTTCTGCCATCCTCTCTCCCTTCCTCTCTCTCTAGAGGCAATGAAAAAAAAAGTCCTTTGGTAAGGATAAAAAAGAAGTTATAGACAAACAAACAAACAAACAAACAAATAAACTTGTCGAATGTTGATTCTAGTTTAAATTCCTGACAGATTTATCTCAGAAATAGGGGTTTCCCAGTATCAGCTTCAAGAGAAAATATTTTCTTTTTTTTCCAGTTTGAAATAAAAAATATCTCTGATGCAAGTTGTCATGCCATGTCATGGCATGGCATAAAAAACAATCTGTTGAGGTCACAGAATTTGCTCACCCTTTCACACACTTTTCCCTTTTACTCTTTTCACTGGGTAATCTGCTATTTTTAAAGTGGTAGTTTCACCAGGATTCATCCAGCATTTAAAACAGGATCCTCACCTTTTTTATAAGGTGGGAGTAACTGTTCCTGGCCTCGCCAGTTCAGCTCATGACTGATTTCTCAACATGTTGAGAAAGAGAGTTTGATAAGCAGCATGTTGATATATGAAAAAACAGTCATCAACTATTAATTATATAAGAAAACAGTGGTTTAAAGGACTATATCAATTTTGACTTATATTACCAGAATACTGGTATTATGGAGAATAGTATGTATTTCATCTGATTAACCTGTGGAGAACTGAATTGACGCACAGCAAGATTTACATTCAGTCATTTCAAAATGAGAGGGAAGCAAGTTGCAACCAGAATGACAGGTATTAAGAGATGAACCCAAGGTGAACATGCTACATTTGGGAGGCATATGGATTTAAAATTAATTCAAATATCATCTGATAATAGCATACAAAGAATATCTACACATACAAAGTTGTGGTGTTCTAGTAGCCTATTTCTATCAATTTTGCTCATTAATTAGTGCTATTAGTTTTTTATAATCTCTTACACAAAGAAGTGATATAATCTATAACACTCTTAGGCAAAGAAATTTGATTTTTTACAAAAGAGGAGGGTTGGTTGTTTTAAAATATGAGTTATCTTAGCTACCTGTGGATGGAAAATAATCCCCACAAAGATTCCACACCTCAAATTCAAGATTCCAGCTATAGTATAGTGGTAAGCAAGAATCACACACATGAAATAATAGTACTAGAATTGTTCTCTTCAAGAAATGGAAGGTAAGTTTTGGCATACATAAGAATTGAAACAAATATATCTGGAGTTTTTTGACAAGCTTGTTGCTACTTAACTGTGTGGGTTTAGACAGGTAATTTCATGCCTGGGTCCCAGTTCTACATTGTAAATTAAGATTATCACTGTAAGACCTACCACTTATTGAACACTTTAACTGTGCCAAACACCATGCCTGACATTTTAATGTATTATCTTTAATCCCTTAAGCAACTTTTCAAAGTAGATATTATTATCTCCACATTACAGAGGAGAAAGTTGAAGCTCAGAGAAGTAAATCGACATGCCAGAAGTGACATAAGAAACTAGTGATGGCTCTGCAATGGGAATCTTACTCTACAGGGCTCTGAGATGGCATTCTTGTCCCTAAGGTGCTCATACTAGTTTGCTTAAGGCTGCCATAGCAAAGTGTTACAGACTTAGTTGCTAAAGGAAGAACAATTGATTGTCTTAGAGTATTGCAAGAGAGAAGTCTGAGGTCAAGCAGGGTTGGTTTCTTCTGAAGTTGTGAAGAAAATGGTTTCATGCCTCTCTCCTAGTTTTTGGTGGTTTCTGTCAATCTTTGGTGTTCCTTTCCTTATGACAGGGTAACTCCAGTTTTCACATGGTGTTCTCCCTTGCATGCATATCCGTGTCTAAATTTCCTCCTTTTTATATGGATACTAGTCATATTGAATTAGGGCCTATCCTAACCCAAGAAATTAATGAAAATAGCTATTAATAGAATCAGAGAAAGGTAGAAGTAATGGGGATGGGATCAAGTTTTCTAAAAGTTTTAGATTTTGAACCGAATAAATGTTTTAAATATTCAAAAATAAAACTAAATGTAAAGGAATGAAATAAACCAAACATTTAAATTGAATATAAATATAAACAAATGAATATAACTGTACATGAAATTGATAACCACAGAAAGCAAGGACATAATTGAAATAATTCAGGTGCTTTGGAAGCCAGTACTCTGGCTACATTTTTGGTGAGACATGTTCTAAGGTCAAAAATGGCAAAATAACTTTAATAAGTTTCTGTTGGCAATTATATTGGTGTAATTCTGAAAATATTTTTCTGTGTGTTGTAGAAGAGAACAAATGAGTAATTATACTGGTAGTAGAAACCAGAGAGTTCACACTGTAGAAGAAGTAAGATACAACTATAAAAAGGGGGAAAATTAAGGAAAACCCCACAACACTGGATTTAAGTTAAAAATATCAGTATAAACTTTTTAAAAAAGAGTTTATATATTTATCTTTAGAGGGGAAGAAGAGAGGGAGAGAAACAGCAATGTATGGTTGCCTTGCATGCATCCCCTGCTGGGAACTGACCTGCAGGGAACCAGCCTGCAACGCAGGCACGTTCCCTGACTGGGAATCGAACTGTGATCTTCTGGTTCACAGACCTGTGCTTAATCCACTGAGCTACACCAGCCAGGGCCCTAAACTTTTTTTTAAAGAGAGGTTTCCTAACCTGTCCACCAAGATAGTCTAAAAGCAGTGACATATCTATAGAAATGAGCATACCTAGCACCCAGATTTTGTTTTCTAATTACCATTCCCCACTAAAAGAAATGCTGCTCCTTGAGAAATGGCTTATTTCAGATCCGGTACAATAAAAGTTTAAGGACAATGTGGGATATATTGTTGTTCCAGAAAGTAAAGAAATACTCAAACTCTAAAGAAGGTAATATCAAAATATCACAAGAATTAAATTCAGGGCTTTCTGTTAGTCAAATTTGGAACATTTGAGTACCGAAAAAGAATATGGATTATAGCACATTGAATTTTTTTATTTTTTATTTTTTAAAATATATATATATATTTTTTAACTTTTTTATTGATTATGCCATTACATTTGTTCTATTCCCCCCCTCCATCCTGCATACCTCTCCCCCACCATTTCCCCCTTTAGTTCATGAACACGTCTCAAATTCTCTAGATTCTGTATTTCCCCTACTATTCTTACCCTCCCCCCCTATCTATTTTCTATCTACTGTCTATGCTACTTATTTTCTGTACCTTCTCCCCCCTTCTCCTCCTCCCACTCCCCTGTTGCTAACCCTCCATGTGATCTTCATTTCTATGGTTCTGCTTCTGATCTAGCTGTCCTCTTAGTTTGCTTTTGTTTTAGGTGTGGTTGTTACTAACTGTGAGTTTGCTGTCCTTTCACTGTTCATCTTTTTTATCTTCTTTTTCTTAGGTAAGTCCCTTTAACATTTCATATAATAAGGGCTTGGTGATGATGAACTCCTTGAATTTGGTCTTATCTGAGAAGCACTTTCTCTGTCCTTCCATTCTAAATGAAAACTTTGCTGGGTAGAGCAATCTTGGTTGTAGGTCTTTGGTTTTCATGACTTGGAATACCTCTTTCCAGCCCCTTCTTGCCTGTAAGGTCTCTTTTGAGAAATCAACTGACAGTCTGATGGGAACTCCTTTGTAGGTGACTGTCCCCTTAGCTCTTGCTGCTTCTAGGATTCTCTCCTTCATTTTAATCTTGGCTAATGTAATGATGATGTGTCTTGGTGTGTTCCTTCTTGGGTCCAACTTCTTTGGGACTCTCTGAGCTTCCTGGATTTCCTGGAAGTCTATTTCCTCTGCCAGAATGGGGAAGTTCTCTGTTATTATTTGTTCAAATAAGGTTTCCACTCGTGACTCTTCCCCTTCTGGTACCCCTATAATTCGAATGTTGGAATGTTTAAAGATGTCCTGGAGGTTCCTAAGCTTCGCCTCATTTTTCTGAATTCTTATTTCTTCATTCTTTTCTGTTTGATCATTTTTTTCTTCCTTCTGGGCCGCTCCCTTGATTTGAGTCCCAATCTCCTTTCCATTACTATTGGTTTCCTTTGTATTACCATTCATTTCAATTAGTTTAGCTTCCATATGTTTCTCTAATTTGTGACTAAAATCAACCAGTTCTGTAAGGATCCTGATAACCAGTGTTTTGAACTGTGCATCTGAAAGACTGGCTATTTCTTCATCGCTTAGATTTATCGGTTCTGGGGCTCTGAGTTGTCCTAGAGCCATTTTTGGTCAATTCGTGCCGTTAAGTAAGCGAGCGAAGCCTTAGTTGTTTACCAGGGTAGGGCCACCCAGGTCGCTGGTTTGTGACGCTGTGTGTGGGGGCGGGGTCAGAGAGGGAGCAATGGCGGTCCTCTCTGCTAGCCCAGTCAGTCCAGTCACGCCACTCGCCTTGGGCCTGTTTATCCGATCCTAATTGTGCGAGCCTGCTGCCCTGCGCAGGCTTCTTTCCTCACTGGTTTATCCGCACGCAGATGCGCGACTGACCGCAGACAGCCCGCCACGGCTCTTTCCTGTGTGCTCCTGTAGCTAGCCCGCGATCTGCGCCTTCGGCTGCTCACGCACCACCCGTTCGCGCACCACCCCTTCGGGGATTTTTTTCTTGCCCACCTGCTTCACTGCTGGCTTCGCTCCTCTTACCGGTTTAGCTGAGCATTTAGTTGTCTTTGGACTCCGTATTGTCAATTTTCTGTGTGGCTTGGTTGTGTTTATTGTTGTTAAAAATAATTGTTCTTAGATTTTGTTGTACACAGAGGCAAGGTGGTTCCACCTACGTCTCCATCTTGGCGGAAGTCTAGCACATTGAATTTTTAAAAATCAATGTGTCTATGCAGTCTTAAAAGAGAGATATACAATGAAATACCACTCTGCAATGAAAGAAACCAAACTGTTGAAACATAAAACAAGATGAATCTCAAAATCAAGCAGGGTGAGAAAATCCAGACAAAAAAGAGTACATACCTTAGCATTCCATTTATATAAAATTCTAGAAAATAAAAAACTAATCTGTAGTCACAGAAAGCAGTCAATAATTGCCTGCTGATGAGGTTAGATGAAAGAGGATGAAAAGAAACTTTTGGAGATGTTGGAAATATCTGTAATCTTGATTATGGGGATGGCTTCACCAACATGTCAAAATTCATCAAATTATACATTTTAAACATATGCAGATTATTGTGTATAAATTTTACATCAATAAAGTTAAAGAGAGAGGGAGGGAGAGAGGGTATGTGTAAAAGATGGGACTCTACTTCCAATGCCAGGTAATATATACAGAAGAAATAAAAGAATTATAAAATTATCATTTTGTACTCTCCAATGTAAAATTGATTCAGGCAATTACATTGATAGAGATTGCCAACACTAGGCAAAATGTTTTGGGGTAACAGGACAGTCACATGGTCTCAAAGCATCACCCCACAATTTACTCATCAATGGCAAAAGAAAATGTGCCTATACATTGGAAAGATATGGAGGCAACACTTTCATCAAGTATTCAAATGTAGAATCACTGGTAATAAGACAACTTGACATCGGGTATCTCCTGATATGATGGGGGAAATGTATAATATCACCTAGGAAGTATTTGTGCTAAAAGTGTTTAATGTTAATTTAATCCTGAGTAAATAATCAGACAAATTCAGGATACAGGACACTCTTTAAGGTAACTGGCCTGGATTCTAAAAAATAAAATAAAAGACAAAGTCATCTTTAGAAATCAAAATTGAGGGGACCATTACAAATCAAAAGAGACAAAAAAGAGTTTTAAAAGACATTTGGAGGACAATTAAGAAAAACTGAATATGGGCTGCCCATTAGATATTAATGAATTGAACTTAATTTTCTTAGGTATAACATGGTATGGTTGGAGTTACATAGGAGTATAAACAAAGTGTGTCTAGATAGATAGGTAGATGGATAGATAGATAGATAGATAATAAATAGAAAGAAAACTGATGTGTCAAATTGTTAATAATTGGTAAATTTCGGGGAGATTATAGAGATAGTCACTTAATTTTTTTCTACTTTTCTGTGTTTGAAAATGTTAAAAATAAATAATTGGGGGAAAATTCCAAGAATTGTATGCATTAGTCAGAACACTTTAAATTCCAAGCAGCAGAAACCAAATTCCAATAAGCGTATGCAAAAAGGAGCATTTATGAAGATGCTCAGATGATGTCATGTGTCTCTCTCCATCAGGTGGCTCCGCTTTTTTCTCAGGCTCATCATCTCATGGTGTCAAGATGGCAAGCAGCTCTTGGCTTCCATTCTACCATCTAGATACCCTTGTAGAAAGAGAGGGTCCCAGCAAATGTTCCATGCTGTTCTTTTTCCCAGATTGTTCTTTTTTGACTAGTCTCATGCTTGTCCTTGGACCAATCCTGGGTCAGAGGGATGTTTAGTTCTGATTAGCCAGAATGAGGCATCTCGTTCTGGATATAGTCATCTATCTCCATGTCTATCCTCAAGGTGAGGTGGGGGTGGTTCCCCCAAAGAAAATCCAAATGCTATTCCCAAAAGAAAGACAAATTGAGGGAATGTCAAATGAAAGAAACAGCTCTCCACTATAAAGACATTGAAGAAGTAAACATAAACATTAAGGCAAATCAAGAGCTATAAGCATTCAATTCTATTAATGATAGAGTTATTATCTATTTCAAAAGCCCTGGTCATTTATCTTATGAATTTAGTATAATGGAAGAGAACTATCACTCTTTCATTACTTCCCTTAAAAACTGCAATATGAGGAGCAAACTGACAAGAAAATAACTGGATTGAATTGACCTCAATTCTCTCAAATATTAAGTTGGAGGACCTGTTCACTGCAACTGTATCTAAAACCCAAAAGACAAGTGAAAGGAATGAAATTTCAGTCATATTGTTACTTACATGCTGGGGTCTGTACTGTTGCTAGGGGACTGCTGAGGATAATCTGATTCCAATGCAGAGTACAATTCCATTGGAATATTTTGTTAGTATTTGAACTGCATTGTTCTTTTAAATAGCATATTCTTTTTGTTTTCTTTTTAATGCAGTTCTTATTTTATTTTATTTCTTAATTACAGTTAATATTTAATATTGTTTTATATTAGTTTCAGATATATAGCATAGTGGTTAGGCAATTTATGGTTATATAATTTATAAGTATGTTGTGTTCAAAGAGACACTTCAATTGCTCCATTTTCCCCTTTTAATGTTGAGAAAAAGTACTTTCTATTCTACTCATTTGCAAGTCATTTCTTCCAATTCCAGTGCTTTATCATGTTGAATATTTATTGAGTTCTACTTTAAATCATGAGCTCGTAAACACTGTCACAAGAAAACAAATTAATAGACTATTGTTATCACAAAGATTCTTGGAGTGCTCTGCTATGGGAAGTACCTATCTCATCAGTCACTTAAGGATGTTACAACTTCCGCCAAGATGGAGGCATAGGTGGAGACGCCTTGCTTTCTCCCACAACCAAGTTGAGAGACAACAAAATATTAGCAACAGAAAACATAGCCAGAGCACAGAAAATTGAACTTTTCGGAAGTCTGATAACAACAAATTCTTCAGCCTGACCGGTAAGAGGGGCGAAGCCAGCAGCTGGCGGAGCGGGATTGCACAGGAAAACTCAGTCAGAGGGACTCAAGCGCGCAGATCCCAGGTGTGGGGTTGTAACGGGCAGACCTAGTGAGCGACCCACTGAGCAACCGGCATACCCAGCGAGGGTGCAGGGCAGCGGGTTGACTGTGGTCCTGCATTCGTGTGCAGATAGACCAACGAGAGAGTGGGCGGTGAGACGACGTGACTGAGCAGGCCCCAGCAGTGAGAGGCAGCAGAGGGAGCTGCCATTTCCCTGCTCTGACCCCACCCCCACATACAGCCTCACAACCCAGCGACCTGGGTGGCCCTGCCCTGGTAAACACCTAAGGCTCTGCTCCTCATAATTAACGGGTGCAAACAGACCAAAAAATGGCTCAAGAAGATCTCAAAGCCCCAGAGCCCATAAGTCTAAGCAATGAAGATACAGCAAAACTTTCAGATGCACAGTTCAAAACACTGGTGATCAGGATGCTCACAGAACTGGTTGATTATAGTCACAAATTAGAGGAACATATGAAGGCTAAACTAATTGAAATGAAGGGAATTGCACAGGAAACCAATAGTGATGAAGAGGAAACTGGGACTCAAATCAAGGGAGTGAACCAGAAGGAAGAAAATAATGGCCAAACAGGAAAATATGAAGAAACAAGAATTCAAAGAATGAGAAGAGACTTAGGAACCTTCAGGACATCTTTAAACGCTCCAACATCCAAATTATAGGGGTACCAGAAGGGGGAAAGGAACAGCCACCAGTGGAAAACTTATTTGAACAAATAATAAAGGAGAACTTCCCCAATCTGGCAAAGGAAATAGACTTCCAGGAAATCCAGGAAGCTCAGAGAGTCCCAAAGAAGTTGGACCCAAGAAGAAACGGCGCATCATCATTACATTAGCCAAGATTAAAATGAAGGAGAGAATTCTAGAAGCAGCAAGAGCTAAGGGGACAGTCACCTACAAAGGAGTTCCCATCAGACTGTCAGGTGATTTCTCAAAAAAGACCTTACAGGCAAGAAGGGGCTGGAAAGAAGTATTCCAAGTCATGAAATCCAAAGACGTACATCCAAGATTGCTCTATCCAGCAAAGCTTTCATTTAGAATGGAAGGACAGATAAAGTGCTTCTCAAATAAGATCAAGTTCAAGGAGTTCATTATCACCAAGCCCTTATTATCGAAAATGTTAAAGGGACTTATCTAAGAAAAAGAAGATAAAAAGTATGAACAGTGAAAGGACAGCAAACTCACAGTACATCCAAGATTGCTCTATCCAGCAAAGCTTTCATTTAGAATGGAAGGACAGATAAAGTGCTTCTCAAATAAGATCAAGTTCAAGGAGTTCATTATCACCAAGCCCTTATTATCGAAAATGTTAAAGGGACTTATCTAAGAAAAAGAAGATAAAAAGTATGAACAGTGAAAGGACAGCAAACTCACAGTTATTAACAACCACACCTGAAACGAAAGCAAAGTAAGAGGACAGCTAGATCAGGAGCAGAACCATAGAAATGAAGATCACATGGAGGTTTAGCAAGAGGGAAGTGGGAGGAGGAGAAGGGGTGAGAAAGTACAGCAAATAAGTAGCATAGATGATAGGTAGAAAATAGATAGGAGGAGGGCAAGAATAGTATGGGAAATATAGAATCTAAAGAACTTGAGACACGTGGTCATTATTAACTAAAGGGGGGATGGTGGGGGAGGGGTTGTGCAGGGTGGAGGGGAATGAAGGGGGAGAAATGGGACAACTCTAATGGCATAATCAATAAAATATATTTAAAAGAAAAAAAGGATGTTATATACAAGGTTTATAGCACTTGCAAATAGAGCTTTAGAACTTTTCATATATGATTGAAGTATCCATCCATTATTGTAACCCAGTAAGTGTACAGACAGTACTGAGTAGCAAGGTGGTTGGGGACCCAAAGGCACCCTCCTGGGGCTTACAGAGGCCATCATGTGGGCCTGCAACAGAGAATAGGATGCAGCCAAATTTGAAGTCCTACATCCTCAATTGGCATGGGTCCCTGTTCTAAAGAAAAACTGGGCAATGTGTTGTCTTCAAGGTAGTGTTTTGGCCTGTGTCCCTGGAAAAATGTTAGGTGCACTGTGACCATGACCACTGGAAGTGATTATACCTTTTGGGTGAAATGCTCTAAAATCTGTTGCAGATCAGTGGAGGAGAGTCATCCACCAGAGCCCTTTAGATCTTTCCCACAGGGATTTTCAACTCTGTGCATCTGTTTCCTCCCTGGGAAATATAGGCTTGTGCATCAGGAGAGCGCCTGCAGCCCTACGGAGAAAATCACAGCCTCTGCTTCTGCAGTCATCCTTCATAACACCCTCTATGACAAGGTGTACATTTCTCTTTCTTTCAGAGTGCTAATGAAGTACTGTATGTAAATCTAATCTTTAAAGTTTATCTTTTTTTAAATTCCTGGGGAATGGTTACTATTTAAAGAAAGTAGGTGGTGATCCTGGAAAATGTGAATAATTACTCCATAATTGGTTTAGTTTATAAACTTGCATCTTATTTCACTTACCTTTAATCACTTGGGGCTGGAGCATATTTATTTTTCAAAAGCAAAAGCTAGTTTTTTTTCCAAGGAGGCAATTTGTTGGTCAGGAAATCATAGTCTCCATGTTTTTCTCCTTGCTGCCCTCTCTCACCAGGGTGTCTTCTCTTGCGTCCTTTGGGGGAACCACCCCCAACTCCTGTATCTTTCTTCCCTTACTACATGATACAGTAACCCAGCAACCTCCAAAGGCTAATTCGAGAGGAGATGAGGGAATCACCTTTGTGATTCACCTCCATCAGCCTTACAGAGTAGATGATGAACTGCACTGACTACCATGTCCAATTTTTGAGGCTTGGTATTTGCTAACTACACAGCCCAGCTCTTTTGGCTCTCACTGAAGGGGAAACTAAGCCATTAACTAAGAAAGTGGCTCATTTTGAGTTCAAACAGTAAATAATGAATAGAAGGAGAATTAGAACTACAACCCCAACAAGCTGCAAAAACAAGGACGTGAAGAGGAAAAAAAAATCCCACGGTTTAGGAAGGTTACTCTTACTCTTTCTCCTTTGGCTACAGTGACTGACATCCTTGGCTATGGACTATTCTCAAGATTAATAATTCAATTTGAACATCAGTAATGACTTAGAGTGTTCATGTGCACAGCATCCTTGTGTGAGAGTTCTGTGCTCTGCTGTAGAAGAAAACTGAAGCCAATTTAAATGGTTTGCCAATCTCTGCCCACTCTGCTGCCTGCAGTGTTGATGCAATTCAACTTAATTCAGCAATGTATTTAATGCACACTGTGTGCCAAGCATTGTGTTTAAACAAGACCCAGTTACTGCCCACAGGAAACTGTAGTCCAGTGATGTAGTCATTCATTACCTTAAGTTATTATCTGTACTATTCTTTCTTTGACTAGTATAATTATAAGAATAAGACAAATTAAACTTTGACTTAAAAGATAAAAATGCAGTGTTCTTAAAGACAATTCAGTTATTTTTTATTCAGCCAGAAGAATTGGAAAATGCCAACCTGCACACATTGACATTGGTGCTGCTCTTCAGTTGTAGACTTGGAAAGCGTAATATAATTCTCCAGTAAAATCTTTTGGCAGGCGTTTTCATCTAGATATTATTAACAACAAAACTATAACAATCCAAACATCAATTCTTACTCTCACGGAGGTCCTTGATGGAAATGTCAGCAACTAGAGCTTCAACTGCTTTTGTTCACCCAAATCTCATTGCTCAGTCAGTCATAATCTTTTAAGTAGCTTTTTTGCTTTGGGGTAAATAAAGTAGCATAGGCATTTCCTTGCTAGCTACTTTTTTCATTTTTCATTACTGTGACATTTTTGGAAGTTATGACTGATCCATGATTTAACTACATAAGAATACTGTCAAGCAAAAAGGCTGTTGAAAGAAAATGTTACACGAGAATACAATCCAGTAGAGAGCAGAAAGAACATGGTCTACGCAGTTCATTTATTCAACAGAAAAATTTTAGTGCTTTGTACATCTTAGATAAATGACTCAATCTTTTTGAGCCTCAGAATTCCTTATATGTAAAATGAGAATAATGTTATCTACTACACAGGGTGGTGGTGGAGATTAAGGACAGCAGCTATGTGAAGTTCCTAGCCCATTGCCCACACAGGAGGTACTTGGGAAACCTGGTTTTCCTTCACTGCTAAGGGTGAGGGGACATACATTTCGGTGATATCTATTTTCTCCCACTTTCTTCAAATAGCATTCTCCAACTCTTCCCTTTTCACCTTTAACAGATGCAACCCTGGAGACTTCTTTAGAGAGAAAATGTATCTCTAAATGTTTCTGTCTTCTGATCTCTCAACCCCCTCATTCTTACTATGTGTACTCATAACATAACCGTTCTACCTGTTGACCAGATTAACCCATCCACCTGTGCTCTGGAAACAATTCCTTCCCATTCCTGAGGACCTGAAGTCCAAAACTTGATTCTCTTCCCATCTTTAAGTGCTCCACTTTATGCATAAAGAGAATTTAACTCTCCTCATGGGCTCTGACCATGTCCCCCCTCTCCTTTACTTTAAAGCCAAGCTTCTAGAAGGAATGTAGATTGCTCACTTCTTCCACTTTCTCACCCATCACTCAATCCTCTAGTCACAGTTCCCTGACTTCCATCTTCCTCACACCACTGAATCAGCTCTAGCCAAGGTCTTTGTTCATTTCCAAGTCTAGGGATATTATTTTACCTTATCCTTAATGGCTCTTTATGACTTTTGAAACTTTTTTGTCTTGAAACTACTGCTCCCTTGACATGGTGGTACTCTATTCTGGCCTTCCTCTTCCTTCCCTGGACACTCCTGATTACTCAAAGGGCTCCTTGGTGCATTAAGCCTAATGATAATGACCAATTTTTATGGAGACCTCAGTAAATGCAGGTAGTTTCCTAAGTACTTTACATAAATTACTGCATTTTAATTTTCACAACTTCAGTGAGTAGTATTATTTCCCACCTCTATATACAAGAAAAGTGAGATTTTAAAAGGCTAGGAAAACTGCCAAAAGCAACACACAAATAAGAGGTGGAGCCTGATTCAAACCCAGGCAGCCCAGCTCTAGGAGCTCTTCTTTTTCTAAAATATATTTTACTGATTATACCATTATGGTTGCCCTAATTTTTCCCCTTTGCCACCAGCCACCTGGTACTCTCTATTCCCTTCAGCAATCCCACCCCTTAGTTCATGTCCATGGGTCATGTATATAAGTTCTTTAGCTACTGCATTTCTCATACTGTTCTTAACACGCCCCCGTTTATTCTGTACTTACCAATTTGTACTACTTAATCCCTGCACCTTTCCCCTATTCTTCCCCTTCTCCTTCCCAACTGATAGCACTCCAAATGATGTTCATATCTATGATTCTGTCTCTGTTCTGCTTGCTTGCTTAGTTTGTTTTTTTTAGATTCAATTGTTGATAGTTGTGAATGTATTGCCATTTTAATGTTCATAGTTTTGATCTTATTTTTCTTTTTTTATTGATTATGCTGTTACAGTTGTTCTATTCCCCCTTTATTCCCCTCCACCCTACCCCTCATCCCCACCATTACCCCCCCTTTAGTTTATGACCATGTGTCTCAAGTCCTTTAGATTCTATATTTCCCATGCTATTCTTGCCCCCCCATCTATTTTCTATCTACTGTCTATGCTACTTATTTTCTGTACCTTCTCCCCCCTTCTCCTCCTCCCACTCCCCTGTTGCTAACCCTCCTTGAGATCTTCATTTCTATGTTTCCACTCCTGATCTAGCTGTCCTTTTAGTTTGCTTTCGTTTTAGGTGTGGTTGTTAATAACTGTGAGTTTGTTGTCCTTTCACTGTTCATGTTTCTTTAACTTCTTTTTCTTAGATAAGTCCCTTTAACATTTCATATAATAAGGGCTTGGTGATGATGAACTCCTTGAATTTGATCTTATCTGAGAAGCACTTTATCTGTCCTTCCATTCTAAATGAAAACTTTGCTGGATAGAGCAATCTTGGTTGTAGGTCTTTGGATTTCATGACTTGGAATACCTCTTTCCAGCCCCTTCTTGCCTGTAAGGTCTCTTTGGAGAAATCCGCTGACAGTCTGATGGGAACTCCTTGGTAGGTGACTGTCCCCTTATCTCTTGCTGCTTCTAGGATTCTCTCCTTCATTTGAATCTTGGCTAATATAATGATGATGTGCCTTGGTGTGTTCCTTCTTGGGTCCAACTTCTTTGGAACTCTCTGAGCTTCCTGGATTTCCTGGAAGTCTATTTCCTTTGCCAGATTGGGGAAATTCTCCTTTATTATTTGTTCAAATAAGTTTTCCACTGGTGGCTGTGCCTTTCCCCCTTCTGGTACCCCTATAATTTGGATGTTGGAGCGTTTAAAGATGTCCTGGAGGTTCCTAAGACTCTCCTCATTTCTTTGAATTCTTGCTTCTTGACTCTTTTCTGTTTGGCCATTATTTGCTTTCTTCTGGTCCACTCCATTGATTTGAGTCCCAGCTTCCTTTTCATTGCTCTTGGTGTCCTGTGCAATTCCATTCATTTCAATTAGTTTCGCCTTCATATATTTGTCTAATTTGTTGGTATAATCAACCAGTTCTGTGAGGATCCTGATCACCAATGTTTTAAACTGTGCGTCTGTGAATTTTGCTATTTCTTCATCACTTAGATCTATTGGCTCTGGGGCTCTGAGATCCTCCTGCGCCATTCTTGGTCTGTTCTGGCCCTTTAAGTGTGAGAAGCGGCGCCTTGGATTCCCAGGTCGCTGGGTTGTGATGCTGTATGTGGGGGCATGGCCAGAGTGGGGAAATGGCGACCCCCTCTGCCGCTTCTCACAGCTGGGTGTGGAGGAGCAGTGCCTTAGGTGGTTCACCTGGGCCAGGCCACTCAGAGTCGCTGGGTTATGACGCTGTATGTGGAGGTGGGGTCAGAGCAGGGAAATGGCGGCGCCCTCCACTGCCGCTTGCCGTGGGGACCTGCCGGCCCGGTCCAACCGCCCACTCCCTCGCCTGTCCACCCGTGCACAAATGCGCGACCTCAGTCAACATGCAGCCCCAGGCCCGGCTGTCTCCCCCGCAGTCGCTCACCTGGTCACTCGCTGGGGCGCTCACTAGGTCTGACCCTGCGCCTGGATTCCGCGGGCCTGAGTGTGTCTGGCCGAGTCCTCCTGTGCAACCCTGCTCCGCCAGCCGCTGGTTTCACCCCTTACCGGTCAGGCTGAAGAATTTGTTGTTAACGGACTTCCGAAAAGTTCAATTTTCCGTGTTCTGGCTGTGTTTTCTGTTGCTAATATTTAGTTGTCCCTAAACTTGGTTGTGTGAGAAGGCACGGCACATCCACCTATGCCTCCATCTTGGCGGAAGTTCTCTGATCTTATTTTTCTTAAGTCCCTTTAACATTTCATAAATAATGGCTTGGCGATGATGAACTCCTTTAGCTTTACTTTGGGAAGCACTTTATCTGCCCTTCCATTCTAAATGATAGCTTTGCTAAATAGAGTAATCTAGATTGTAGACCTTTCCTTTTCATCACTTTGAATTCTTCTTGCCAGTCTCTTCTAGCCTGAAAAGTTGCCTTTGAGAAATCAGCTGACAGTCTTATGGGAATTCCTTTGCAGGTAAGTATCTGCTTTTCTTTTGCTGCTTTTAAGAATCTTGCTTTGGGCCCTGGCTGGTGTAGCTCAGTGGATTGAGCGTGGGCCTGAAAACCACATGATTGCAGTTCAATTCCCAGTCAGGGTACATGCCTGGGTTGCGGCGGGCCAGTTCCCAGCGGGGGACTCACAAGAGACAACCATACATTGATATTTCTCTCCTTCTCTCCTTCCCTTCCTCTCTAAAAATAAATAAATAAATAAAATATTTTTAAAAAGACTCTTGCTTTGGCATTTTAATAATGATATGTCTTCATATGGGCATCTTTGTGTCCATCTTGTTTGGGACTCTATGTGCTACTTGGACTTGTATGTCTACTTTTTTCACCAAATTAGAAAAATTTCCTTTCATATTTTTTTCAAACAAGTTTTCAATTTCTTGCTGTTTCTCTTCTTTTGGCATCTCTATGATTTGAATGTTGCTATGTTTGAAGTTGCCTATTCTTGCTTTTCTGGATTCTTTTTTCTTCTTGCTTTTCTGATTGAATGATTTTTTTCCTCCTTATGTTCCAAACCATTGATTTGATTCTTGGCTTCATCCACTCAACTGTTTGTTCCCTCTAAATTTTTTTACTTCACTTTATGTAAACTTCATTTCTGCCTGGGTGTTATTTCTGCCTGAAATACCCAATGAGTTCCTTGAGCATCCTAATAACCAATGTTTTGAACTTTGCATCTGTTAGATTGCTTACCTCCATTTTGTTTAGTTCTTTTTCTGGAGTTTTGTTCTGTTCTTTTATTTGGGCCATGTTTCTTTTTTTATTTCTTTTTTGACAGTTCCTTTTTTATTGTTGTTCAAAACCAGTTGTGTGCATTTTCCACCCAACACTCCCCCTCATCCCACTCATCCCTACCTCCCTGGATCCTATCTCCCTTTGGCTTTGTCCATGTGTTCTTTATACATGTTCCTAATGACCCTTCTCCTTTTTTCACCCATTATGCCCTCCCCACTCTGCCTTGGTTACTGCCAGTTTGTTCTTTATTTTAATGTCTTTGGTTCTGTTTTGCTCACTTGTTGTTTTGTTGATTAGGTTCCACACACAGGTGAGAGCATATGGTATTTTTTTTCACTACCTGGCTTATTTCACTTAGCATAATGCTCTCCAGTTCCATCCATGCTGTTGTGAAGTGTAGGAGCTCCTTCTTTCTTTCTGCTGCATAGTATTCCATTGTGTAAATGTACCATAGTTTTTTGGTCCACTCATTTACTGAGGGACACTTAGGTTGTTTCCAACAGTTGGCTATTATAAAGTGTGCTGTTATCAACATTGGGGTGCATAGATTTTTTTGAATTGTTGTTTCAGGATTCTTAGGGTATAATCCCAGTGTATATCTCTGGACCCTCTGCATGTCCTTTTTGGAGAAGTGTCTGTTCAGGTCCTCTGCTGGGCCATGTTTCTTTGTCTCCTTGTTTTGGTAGCCTCCCTGTGTTTGTTTCTATGTATTAGGTAAAGCTGCTTTGACTCTTTGTCTTAGTAGTGTGACCTTTTGTGGAAAAGTGCACCAGTAAGTTGGATAGAGAAGAACCTTAGTTAATTGCCTGGGAAGGGCAACCCATGTGAACCAGGTTCATGGTGTCTCCGATAAGGTGTCACCACTACCTTAGAAAGGGGACAATGCCACTACCTGGCCTCTGGAATTTTGTCTGGGAGAAGCTGTCCCCTAGTGCTCACCTTGATGCCAGACACTTCAATTTCTCCCCATATGCCACTGGTGCCCTTTCAGCTGCTGGCCCTCTACTAGAGCCCAGAGGAAGTGAATATGCCCAAGTCCTAAGTCTGTTGTGGGCCCTTTAAGATGAGACTCGTGAGAATCCCACAATTTCTTCCAACACCCCAACACCCTCTGCTTTCTACAGCCTAATGTTATGGTGACATATTTTCCCTGCACTGAAACTCTGGGATGGGTGGTCTGGTGTGGTGCTTGGATCTCTTGATCCCAAGAAATCCCTCCAGATTTTTATTTACCATATGTGGATGTGGGACCACCCATTCTATGTCTCTATATGTTTGTGCCTCTCCATGCATCTCCATGTCTCCATCGCTCCTACCCATCTGCATGAATGTGACTTCTTTAATTCCTTGGTTATTGGACTTCCACACATCTGAATTTTCTGATGATTCTGGGTGATAGTTGTTTTATAGTCTAGTTGTAATTTTTGTTGTGGTTTTGCCATGTTTACCTATGCTTCCATCTTGACCAAAAGTTTAGAAATTCTTCTTATCACCACCTAAATGCTAGTCTTATATTCAATCCTTTTGTTAATGTTAATATTTTAATGTCTTTTTTTGCATTCTATATGTTCTCTGAGGTATATCTAATTTATTCCCATTCTTTTAATGATTACCTACCTACATAGGGACAACCACGGTTTCAGTTCAGGTTCTCCAAGAAGCAGACACCAAAATGGAATTAGATGTCCAAGAGATTTACTGGGAGAAATATTTATAAGGGATAAAAGAGAGAGGGATATTCTTCAGACCTTTATGCTAACAGACATCTATGAAAGGGGAGTGGAAAGGAAGGAAATTGTATAGGAAGGGCCTCAGATTGCAGTACAATCCTGAAAGTCCGTGTTAGCGAAATGCTTCAGGGCAAGGCACATGCTCAATCATCAGGTGGGAGCAGCTCAGGGAGAGTGTGCTGGTATGAACAGTGCATTGAAGGTAAAGGAGAAAAGGCTGTCTGCCAGCTACATGCTTTGCAGCAGGTTCTCCTAACAGGAGATCAGAGCAGCATATCTCCACAATCCCCACCAAATTATAATCTACATTTTAAGTTCTAACCTGTCTTTGAACCTAGCCTTTTACCCCAACTGTTTGCTCCACATATCTATCCCATTCCCATGGAGTCTCGAATGCAGTATGTTCAACACTGAACTAATATAAGGGCAGTATTAGTTTGAATAACTTTGAATAACTCAAAGTTCCATATTCTCTATCTTACCTCAGGTTGTGGCACTGTCAACCACTCATCATCTGAGGACATTCTTTTCCTTTTTCTCATGTCTGCACACATAATCAGCAACAACATTCTGTGGATTTTATGTCTTAAATTTCTGTTAAATTAGTTAGTTGCTTCATCTCCATATACACTACTGCTGCCTTTGCTTGGACCCTCAGCACCTCACTGTTGTAAGAGCTTCATCCAGTCTCCCCATCTCTGCTCTTTTGCAAATGCATTGTCAACAGAGTAATCTCTCCAACTCAAAACTGACCTCCTGAACTAATCATCTCAATATAATATAGTGAAGCTCAGAGGTGAGCCCTGAGTGCTGTGAGAGTTCAGATAGGAGGTGTTCAGCCTCTAGTGGAAGTATAGGGAAGGCTTCCAAGAAGACAAAACCTGAAAAAAAAATCACGAAGTAAATGACCAGCCCTGTTTAAATAAATAATTATTCACTCACCCATGATTATTCAAGGCCAAGAAAAGTTACAAGAAAGTTTCATGCCCCTATCAAAATGGTGAATTGCTAATAGCAAATAATGAAGGTGCTTTTTTAAAATATATATTTTATTGATTATGCCATTAGAGTTGTTCTATTCCCCCCCTTTATTCCCCTCCACCCTGCACAACCCCTCCCCCACCATCCCCCCCTTTAGTTTATGACCACATGTCTCAAGTTCTTTAGATTCTATATTTCCCATACTATTCTTGCCCTCCTCCTATCTATTTTCTACCTACCATCTATCCTACTTATTTGCTGTACTTTCTCCCCCCTTCTCCTCCTCCCACTCCCCTGTTGCTAACCCTCCATGAGATCTTCATTTCTATGGTTCTGCTCCTGATCTAGCTGTCCTCTTACTTTGCTTTTGTTTTAGGTGTGGTTGTTAATAACTGTGAGTTTGCTGTCCTTTCACTGTTCATACTTTTTATCTTCTTTTTCTTAGGCAAGTCCCTTTAACATTTCATATAATAAGGGCTTGGTGATGATGAACTCCTTGAACTTGATCTTATCTGAGAAGCACTTTATCTGTCTTTCCATTCTAAATGAAAGCTTTGCTGGATAGAGCAATCTTGGATGTAGATCTTTGGATTTCATGACTTGGAATACTTCTTTCCAGCCCCTTCTTGCCTGTAAGGTCTTTTTTGAGAAATCACCTGACAGTCTGATGGGAACTCCTTTGTAGGTGACTGTCCCCTTATCTCTTGCTGCTTCTAGAATTCTCTCCTTCAATTTAATCTTGGCTAATATAATTATGATGTGCGTTGGTGTGTTCCTTCTTGGGTCCAACTTCTTTGGAACTCTCTGAGCTTCCTGGATTTCCTGGAAGTATATTTCCTTTGCCAGATTGGGGAAGTTCTCCTTTATTATTTGTTCAAATAAGTGTTCCACTTGTTGCTCTTCCTCTTCCCCTTCTGGTACCCCCATAATTCGGATGTTGGAGAGTTTAAAGATGTCCTGGAGTTTCCTAAGCCTCTCCTCATTTTTTTGAATTCTTGTTTCTTCATCCTTTTCTGTTTGGTCATTTTTTTCCTCCTTCTGGTCCACTCCTCTGATTTGAGTCCCAGTTTCCTTTCCATTACTATTGGTTTCCCGTGTATTTCCCTTCATTTCAATTAGTTTAGCTTCCATATGTTCCTCTAATTTGTGACTAAAATCAACCAGTTCTGTGAGCATCCTGATCACCAGTGTTTTTTTTAAATTTTTATTTACTTATTTTTCAAGTACAGTTTTCTGTCTATTTCTCCCATCCCAGCCCACCCCGCCCCGTGCTCCCCACCTCCCTCCCATTTCCACCCCCGTTAGTTCTTGTCCTTGTGTCTTTCATACTTGTTCCTCCAAATCCCACTCCCTTTTCCCCCTTAAATTCCATTCCCTCTCCCCTCTGGTCACTGTCCCCTTGTTCTCTATTTCAGTGTCTTTGTTTTTATGCTGCTTGCTTGTTTGTTTTGTTGTTTAGCTTCCTGTTAAAGGTGAGATCATATGGTATTGTCTTTCAACACCTGGCCTATTTCGCTCAGCATAATGCTTTCCAGTTCCATCCATGTTGCAAACGGTAGTAGCTCCTTCTTTCTCTCTGCTGCATAGAATTCCATTGTGTACATGTACCACAATTTTTTGATCCATTCATTTACTGATGGGCACCTAGGTTGCTTCCAACTCTTGGCTATTGTAAATTGTGCTGCTATGAACATTGTGGTGCATAGGTTCTTTGAAATTGATGTTTTACGATTCTTAGGATATAATCCTAGCAGTGGAATTGCTGGGTCAAAAGGCAGGTCCATTTTTATTTTTCTGAGAAGATTCCATACTGTTTTCCATAATGGTTGTACCAGTCTGCAATCCCACCAACAGTAAACTAGGGTCCCCTTTTCCCCACAACCTCTCCAACACTTGTTGTTTGTTGCTTTGATTATGATAGCCATCCTGACCAGTGTAAAGTGGTATCTCATTGTGGTTTTAATTTGCATCTCTGATGGCTAGCGATATTGAGCATCTTTTCATGTGTCTTTGGATCCTCTGTATGTTCTTCTTGGTGAAGTGTCTGTTCAAGTCCTTTGCCCATTTTTTAATTGTGTTGGTTGTCTTGTTAGAGTGGAGTCATGTAAGTTCTATGTATATTTTGGAGATTAAACCTTTGTCTGTGGTATTGTTAGCAAATATGTTTTCCCATAGAGTTGGTTGTCTTGCTAATTTAATACTCTTTTCTTTAGCCATGCAGAAGCTTTTTATTTAATGAGATCACCAGTGTTTTGAACTTTGCACCTGAATGTCTGGCTATTTCTTTGTTGCTTAGATTTATTGACTCTGGGGCTCTGAGTTGTTCTTGAGCCATGTTTTGATCTGTGTGTGCCTGTTATGTATGAGGAGTGGAGCCTTAGGTGTTCACCAGGGCGGGGCCATCCAGGTCACTGGTTTGTGATGCTGCATGTGGGGGTGGGTCAGAGAGGGACAATGTTGGTCCTTTCTGCCACTTCTTGCTGCTGGGGCCTGCGCGGTCCGTCTCACTGCTCACTCCTTCACCGGTTTATCTGTGTGCGAGTGTGTGACCATGGTCAGCTCTCAGTGGGTTCGCCCGCTACTCCACACCTGGGATATGTCTACAGCTCCCCGTGTGCCTGCGTCACGTGCCTGGATTGGTCTGGTGGATCTTTCCTGCCGGACCCTGCTCTGCTGCTGGCTCTGCCCCTTTTACCAGTTTGGCTGAAGGGTTCATTGTTGTCAGATTTCCATATAGTTCAATTTTCTGTGGTTTGGCTGCATTTTTGTTGCCAAAACTTTGTTGTTTTTAAACTTGGTTGTGTGAGAAGGCACAGTGTGTCCACCTACGCTTCCATCTTGGCGGAAGTCCTCTGAAGGTGCTTTAATTTTCCTGAAACTTGAGTATTTTTACATTTGGGATTTCTGTCTTTTAAGCACAGACAACATTGACATATACCTGTTGGATGGGTTTTAAGTGCAGCCACAGGCTTAGCCTAGTGCTCCCTGACCTCACCTTGTACTTCTTATCTCTTTTTAACTTGAGAGGCAAATTTATTCTCACCTGTCTTCAGAGAGGGATTGTTTATTGTCTCTTCAAAAAGAAACCTGAGAAGGCCAACAGCATGGGCCTCTCCTGCAGGTACAATGAATTCTTGATGTGTCTGAGAAACAAGAGTTTATTTCAGTTTTCAAGGGTGTCAACTTTAGAGAATAATTTAAGTTTTGAGTATTTTGAATTGAATTTTAGAACATGTCAATAGAGATATGACTCTAATATGCTTTAAAAGAGGATACTAGATATTTTGCTCAGTGAACTGACTTGTGAAGTTTAATCAGCTAAATTATTTTTCTTCTCTCTCAACATCCAAGGTACAGAATGAACACTTTCTGTCTTCCAGAAGAAATTTATTTTATATTCTCATGAGACAATACAATAGAAACTACAATAGAGCAGATGAACTCATACATGTGAAGATGTTATCAACTATAAATAATACCAAATATCAGCCTTACAATTTTGATACCTAAACATAATTTTCTTAGAGGATTTCATTTTAATAACAAGTAGTTTATAAACTTGCTTTAGATTAGTATTTATTTCTAAAGGAAGCAATCCCATTATCATCCTTTTGACTGTAAGAGGAGAGAGAGACAGCAGGAGAAGGACAACTGGAGGAAAAGGTCATGGATATAGATAGATTTGATTGTTCAGGCTAATGATGCACTGCCTTTGCAGAGGCATCCCCTAGGGCCCAGAACCTATTCACCAGTATAAGGTTTTTGTAAGTTTTCCTTTTTATTACTAAAATCTGATCTTTGTTTCATAGTCATACATCAGTAGCTTGATAACTTTATTTTGTTAACAATCATTTTTCTCCATATTTAAGATTAGAAAAACAGGTAATAGCTCATTTTTCCATATTCAAGACCATCAAAGCACACAATAGCTCTATGCAAAGTAGGTAATAACTCCATATTGGTGTTTGTCTTTGCATTTAAAGGTACCATGAAAGGAGAGCTAAGAGAAGATGCCTAGAGAGGTCCAATTTGGGAAACAGATAAGAGAGAGGAGATGAAGCATGACTGCCACTCTTTGTGGCCTTTTCTTTTTTGGAGTACTGAGTAAATCTCAGCACAAAGTGGCACTTTTCTGGTAGACCAAACTATTGGTTTTCTATAATCCAGGTAAGCTGAGACATCCTGTGGTGTCAGGATCAGTTGTAAAACATGTGTCGCACATATACATTACTAATAATAAAGTTGTAGTATTTTTATTAGTAGCAATCATTAGTATCATGAAATAAATGTGAGTTGATAAAGGGTTATTTTAAAAAGTCTCTCTCATTCTGGTCTATTCCAGTGAGTTTTCCTACAGGAGAGACTGAGGAGGGACATGGTGACTAAGGGGCCAGTGGAGAATAGGAAGTCATTCAATGGCAACTCCAGTGTTTTGTGCCTGAGAACCTCATCTGTGTTGGTCGTCACAACCAGAATATAATTGAGAACTGCTGTTCTAAGAACAATCTCTCAAGGAGAACTTTGAGCCTCTAAGCTGGTTCATGACCGTGCTTATGTGTGGCAGCTTTCTTCCCCCTTCCTTCTCACCCATCCTCTAATAAAAATATTAACGCAACACAATGTTCAGGGGGTTCTTATACTTCACAGGAGCTCTGAAACCTCACTTCACTGAGCTGTCTTGCAGTGGGCTGCTATATTCAGCTGGTTGCTACAACCCTATCCTCAGGACTCCAAATGCCCAAGGAGAAGCAGGAAATAACCAATCGCCTGGCTGTTGTAGGACATTGGCATTGCATACTTAACACACCAGGAAAATTGGCTGTTTTTCTTTTTTCAAATAATTAATATTCAAACCCCATCTCTGCCATTTAACTACTGTGTGGCCTTAGGAAAGTTTCTTAACCTCTCCAAGGTTCAGTTTTCTCATCTGCAAAATGGAAATACACTAAGGTTGTTGTAAGGATTAGTGAGATAATGTTATTGGGAGGAAAAACTTCCTCTTCCAGTTTGAGTTCAGATTATTGAGTGAAAGGGCAAAGTTGGTGTACATTCACAGGAAACTTCGGAGGAAATGGCTCCCAAGCAGCAAGAAATAGAGATTTATATACCAACTAAACAGGTGAAATGGAGGGAGGACAAAGGGCTTCTATACAAAAACAAATGGAAGGTATGGCAGTTTCAGAAAAAGTTTGTTAAGCAATTACTCATCCTGGTGATAATGGTTAGTCTCCCTTCTAGCTGTACATCTCCTATAAAACGGGTCTATGATAGCTGTATTTGGGAGGAGGTCTGGCTTAAGTCACCCAAATAAATCTAGATAAGGTTTTTTTCTGCAGATGCTGTTTTTTCAGATGTTTTTAGTTAAAAAATAGTCTTTGTGTCCCCAAGGTGCATGTTGGGGTCCTTAACTGTAAAACTCATAGTGCTATCTAGGTGTTAGTGGTGGTGCTGTTTCAAGATAGATAAATCTTTCAGAGTTCAGAGATATTACCCCAAAAAGTGGCACTGTTACTTGTAGGGCCAATGGCTTCTTTCTAAGTACTGAGGAGTAGCATATATCAAAGAGGTTATAGCAATGAAGGAAGCCATGAGTAGAAATGCTTTGTTTGTCTCAAGAGGTGAAAAGCAATTCCCATTCTCTATGCTTCTAACAAAAAACGCAAATGAAATGTTCCTGCCCCTGCCTGGTAATAGCCTTGTCTTTGACCAACAGCACAGAAAAAAATCAAGCTGAATAAACGTTATTTTATTTATGAAGCTTTTATTCCAAGTATCTGTAGCAATGTTCAAAATTAAGTGAGGCACCTGGCAGAGGAATTCTAGAGACAAAGTAAAAATTATAATCACCTAACAAGAACTAGATGAAAATCCACAACTAAGGTATATATATTCTTAATTCCTGGGACACAGAGAGACTCTGTCAAAGTGAATATCTTTATATAAAGGTGTTATTTGTTTTCAAGGTATTTAAAACCCTTATAGGAAAAATCTTTAAAACAAGAGATAAATCTCTACTTTGTTCATTAGAGAAAAGAATGGCCTATAATGCCATTTTTTAATGGTGTATAATGCATAGATATTTAAGTTTTAGTTCTATTTTGTTAGGAAATCCATTTCCCATTTTACTTGTGGTATAGCATGTGTAGATGGGAGTGAAGAAATATTAGAAAAATATGCAATATATAATTACATTGAAGATAGTGATTGTATCAAAACAGATTCTCAATGAGAAATTTGTTTTAATTTTATTATTTATATTATTAAGCATTTATTAACTTACATGCAGTTCAAATGGGCATTGCACCAAATATACAAATGTTATTCTATACTTTTGCAAAGAATTCAAAAGCTGATAAATATGAAATTTTAATTGGGCCTAAGTAGCAAATATTTTTTTTAGTAAAGTATATTCCCACTTTCTCCAGGCTACCTGGTAATAAATAAGAAGGAAAGAAAGTAAGGTATATCAGTGGTTGGAAAATTAGGTTTGTTTGTTTGTTTTAGTATAAATATATTACTCAGCATTCTTTTGGAGTGACTTAGTTACTGATTCCAAAGATTATCAGTCAGACTAATGGTACATGCTAAGAATATGGGATATATATTAATAAATAATCATCCCTGGAATTATTGGAAAGTGGTGATATTTTGTTATTCTAAGAAGTACTCCAAGTTTACCTATTCTTTCTTCCCTGTAGGTGCTTGCTTATGATCAATAAATAATAGAACTCTTTAATTGTTCTATTCACTTAGAAAAATCTTGCTCTTGGGATATTGCCAGCATTTTATCGGCATTTTTATTACTTTTATGTAGTAAATTCTAAAGCAGTAGTTTTAGCCCTGGTGTCATAAGCCATTGGTATGTCATCATCATGTGATGGAAAGAAAAGAATGGCAACTCATGGGATGGGATGTGGGTGGGATTGAGCATAACTCTCAGCTGCCCTGCAGCTGTGCCTAGACCTATAAAACATCTTTGATGTTCCTGGGCATTAAGTGTGTGCCTTCAGAACATACTTGAAGGTTCAGACACCATATGACTTTAGGTCATGTTAACCCAGATGTTCTGTCTGGAACAGTGTTACTACAAGTGGGCATCTTCTAAAGGCCCCTGATGATGACATGACAGTGGTGATGACAATGAAAGTGTTAGTGTTGATGATAATATGCCTTTTTTCTCAAGTAGTTCATGATTTCCTCTACTTCATCTCTTCTTAGCTTAGACCCCTCAAAATTAGAAAGTTGAATAGCTAAAGACTCCTTTGTCCCAGGAAGAACAATGAAAGGTAAGAGGTAAGATGTACCAACTCTTCTCCTCTGCTTGTTATACATGTTGTCCTGGATAAAGGTAAGATCTGATTTCCCATGTCTGCAACCCCACTGGAGCCCCATCAGTATAAGATTTGAGTTACACATGGCCAGAGAAGAATAATGGGCCTTGTTCTTGTGCCAGACACTGTGCATTGCTCACTCAACAGCCAGCCTCACTCCCAATTGCTCTGTATTTACTGTGCATCTGTGTGTTCAGAGACAGTAGTGCCTCCCCAGCACTGGGGGATGGAACATATTGGTAAAGGCAACCATAGTGGTCTACTTCTCTTTGCCAGTCATGAGCTTCAGCATTTGGCACTTTGACCGGTTTTTTACCTGAGGGTAAGTTAGTTGGGGCAAGTCTAGGAAAGCTTTTTTTCGATTGACAATAAAAAGATGCACAGAAGTATGAATTTCTCTTCTTTTTTGGACATCTTCATATTCACAGGTTATACCTGTTACAGAGCTTGCCAAAACTGTAAGCGAGCAGACTGGGGCCCTTTCATATGTCATCTTGGTGTAAGACCCAACAATTAATACTGGAAGGAGCAAGTCTTTATTTACAATGTTCCAACCCTGGGGGAGCCTGGAGCATTCATGCTCTATGCCCCATTTAGAGCAGCTCAGCTCAGAGCCCTCCTTTTCCATGAGACCCAGCACTTTCTATGCTTCCCATCAGGCTGCTATCCAAAAACCTCAAAAGTTTCCTGTGTCCTTATCTTAAGCTGGTTGCACAGACAATTCTCCAGTCTCTGGATCAAAGTCACTATCCTCATGCAGCAGATCTTTCCTTCGGGATCTGGAGTGTGTGTCCACCAGCCTCTATTTAATAGTCCAGAAAAGCATGCACCATGTTTCTCTGGTTTATGGTGAAACTCAGGAAAGGCAGAAGTCTTACTAGTCCAGGTAAAAATCCAGGTGTAGCAGAACAGGATCTTACAAGGAAATCCTTTGCAACTCCCCAGGCTGCATGGCCTCCTTCCTCACTATAAACCATATACTACAGGGCAGAAGCCCTTTTTCTCCTTTCTAAATTGTGTGGCCAAGACCACTCCCAAACCACATGTTCAAGAGCCCCAGCATGGCTGCTGAGCTTGAGTTTAAATCCTTGCCCTGCTCCTCCTCTATAACCCTGTTTTCAACTCCTCCTACAATCAGCCATCTCTGCCAACCCTCACGTATCTTCTGCCTTTCTCAGTTGCCATTGGTAGTATGGGCAGGCATGGTCTCATGACATAGGGAAACAATCTCCTGGCTACATCACAGGTTAGCATGACTATAAAGTTAGCCAACTATTATTGATATGCAAAGTAACTCTCAATTGGAAGACAGTAACTCTGTCTTCCACTTCTCCCAAACCAAGTTAGTGGGGGGCTTCCCGATTTTGGGGACCTCTATATTCCCTGTTACATACCTAGAATTGCTGCAACCACAAGGGCCATGAGAAAAGGGGATGTTGGCAGCACACTGGAGATGTTGAGTTGCTGAACCAGAAAGAAGGAAAGTACATGGGTCCTTGCTGCCATCACGGTGACACTGTATTAAGCAAACTTTAAGCTGTCCTTTCTGTGGAGTTCTAGTTATGTGACATAATAAGCCTGTTATTCCTTAAACCATCTTAAAGAAGGTAGAACTTCTGCTGCTTGTGGTCAAAGACATTTAACAGACACACCCATTAGAGGATAAACCTCTAGTGGTCAGTCAATCAGGGATAGAGGCCTTCTAGTTTATAATGGAACCACCATCACTGGACTATGCATATGTTGTCTTAGCACCTTAGATCAGTTGCTGATTTAAAACATTTTAAAGTATATTTTATTGATTATGCTATTACAGTTTCCCCAAGTTTTCTCCCTTTATCCTTCCTCCTCCGTGCACCCCTCAGCCATCCAGTATTTTCCCCCTTAGTTCATGTCCATGGGTTGTACATATAAGTTCTTTGACTTCTCTGTTTCTTATACCATTCTTAACCTCTCCCCATCTATTTTATACCTATGAATTATGCTTCTTATTCCCCGTACCTTTCCCCCAATAATTCAGCTCCCTATCCCCACTGAAAACTCTACATGTGATGTCCATTTCTCTGATTCTACTCCTGTTCTAGTTGTTTGCTTAGATTTTGTTTTCATTTTCATTTTTATAGGTTCAGTTGTGAGTTTGTTGTCATTTTACTGCTCATAGTTTTTGATCTTCTATTTCTTAGAAAAGTCCCTTTAACATTTCATATAATAAAGGCTTGGTGATGAACTCCTTGGTGAATTTAAGACTACAAGAATGATGTTTTCAGAAATGAAGTTCTCCAAAAATTCACTTCCCATACATTTTTTCTAGGCAAGTAATGGAAGATGTATTCTTAAAAAAGAGAGAGAGAGAGAGAGAGAGAGAGAGAGAGAGAGACTACTTCTGGCCAAGATGAAGACATAGGTAGATATGCTTGGTGATGATGAACTCCTTTAACTTTACCTTATCTGGGAAGCACTTTATATGCCTTTCGATTCTAAATGATAGTTTTGCTGGATAGAGTAATTTCAGATGTAGGTCCTTGCCTTTCATTACTTCAAATACTTCTTTCCAGTCCCTTCTTGCCTATAAGGTTTCTTTTGAGAAATCAGCTGATAGTCTTTTGGAAACTCCTATGTAGGGAACTCTCTCCTTTTCTCTTTTAATATTCTCTCCTTATCTTTCATCTTGGGTAATTTAATGATGTACCTCAGTTTGTGCTTCCTTGGGTCCAGTTTCTTTGGGACTCTCTGGGCTTTCTGGACTTCCTGGAAGTCTATTTTCTTCACCAGGTTGGAGAGTTTTTCTTCATTATTTGTTCAAATAAGTTTTCAATGTAGTGTTCTTACTCTTCTCCTTCTGGCACCCATTTGATTCTGATGTTGGAGTGTCTAAAGTTGTCCCAGAGGTTCCTAAGCCTCTCCTCATTTTTTAAAATTTTTGTTTCTTCATTCTGTTTTGGATGGATGTTTTTTTCTTTTGTTCCAAATCATCAATTTGAGCTCCAGTTCACTTCTCTTCACTGTTGGTTTTCTGTATATTTTGCTTTACTTCACTTTGGGTAGCCTTCACTTCTTCCTTCATTTTGTGACTGAGCTCAAGCAGCTCTGTGAGCATCCTGATTACCAGTGTTTTGAACTCAGCATTAGATAAGGTGTCTATCTCCTCGTCACTTAGCTTTTTTCTGGAGTTT
This sequence comes from Artibeus jamaicensis, assembly GCF_021234435.1. NCBI lineage: Eukaryota > Metazoa > Chordata > Mammalia > Chiroptera > Phyllostomidae > Artibeus > Artibeus jamaicensis. The sequence goes on from NW_026521822.1 coordinate 3,125,673, forward strand.
TGATCTGTTATTTCATTTGGGCCATATTTCTTTGTGTCAGTGCACCTGTTATGTTGTAAGGGGGCAGTGCCTTAGGAATTCACCAGGGCAAGGCAACCCTCTTTGCTGCATTGTGGTGTTGTCCGTGGGGGAGGAGTAAGAGAGAGAACAATGTGGCTTGCTTGCTGTGCTATAGCCCCACTTTCCAACAAACTCTCTCCTATGAGACTGGGAGTATCTCCCACCATGGCAACATCTACAGTAGTTACAGCTAGCTTCGAGTCTTTAGTTTCCTGTTCAGCCAGCCTTGCCTCTCCTGCATGCTTGCCACCTTGACAGCATGTCCTCTCAGTTTGACTGCCTATCTCCCATCTCCTCCCCTCCTACAGGTCTGTGTGAATGTTTCTTTAACTCCTTGGTTGTCAGAATTCCATGCAGTTTGATTTTCTGGCACTTCTGGTTATTTATTGTTTTTAGATTGGTTGTTATTCTTCTTTTGGTTGTGTGAGGAAGCAAAGTTTTTCCACCTATGCCTCCATCTTGAGGCCAATATCAATTAAGAAATTCTTTTATTCTCTCTCTCAACATAAATAGCTTATTTCCCCCAATTATATATACCATTTAAAAATTAAACAATAAATAAAAGTAAAAATAAAGTAAAAAAGTCATCTGACATCCCATTCCTGAGATAACTGTCATTAACATTTTGGTGAGTTTTACATATGTTTGTATATAAATAGGATTTTCTGTATCAGTCTGTCTGATTTCTCCAATCCTTTACCTAGATGATAAATGAATAACTATCTAATTAGAGCCTACTACAGATTTGGTAGTCAGACATAGCTTGATGCTTATGTGGCTTAGCAATATTTAAAGATCTGCCTCATTTTTTTCCTATCACATCTGGTTAGTTGGCATAGTCTCACTTCTTCTCAAGCACTACCCACATTGCGAAAAATAGCGAGTCTCTCCTCAAATCCCCTTTTCCTCAGTGGACTTCTGTTATGGCCCACACATCAAAACAGGATAAGAAGGAGCAAAGAGAAAGGAGGCAAGTCAGAGCTACCTTGGAATGGGCAGCTGGCAAGGTTAGAAGACAGAAGCTGGGAAGGTGAAGCATACCAACCCAAGATGGTATGTTCACTACAGCAAGGCCAAATCTAGATGCAAGAGCTAAAAAGTAAGATTGCAGTAGAAACCAATGCTGTTAGACACTTGAGTATGGCTCCAACAAGGCTTTATTACAACCAACTCTTGATGCTAAACTACTTAAAGGTGTAAATATGACTCCTGACAGGCTGGATGAAGTTCTGGCTCTTGAGAACTGACCCCATGTGGATCTTTGGTCAATTATTCCACTTATTTCTCTTGCCTGACTGTAAGCCTTGAAACCAGCTCTTGCCCTCATGAAGACTGTAACATACCCCAATGCGAGCAAATGTCGGAAGCCTTCAGGAGTTTATGATGGAACTTTATTGGCCAAAGTTTCAAAGTTTTACCTGCGCAGGGGCGAACTCTCGGGGTGCCTCCGGAGACACACGAGTGCCAAAATGGCTGCAAATGAGAGTCACGCCTAACGCTTACAGGCTAGGGTTCTTATAGAAGCGAGCAAGCAAGCAACTTCCAGAAGCAAAATGTGGCAGTTAGCTACTGGCTCAGGGGCTTATGCTAGGGCTCATGATCTTGCTGATGATTGGCTGGCAGGGCTCATGAAGCGCTCGTGCTCAGGTTAGCCATTGGCCTAGGGGCTCATGCTAGGGGTAAAAATCCCTCCCCCCCCCCCCCCCCGCAACGGATGTTCCAAGAAGCTATCTGCTTAACTTCCTGGAACATTTGCCCGGGGGTGGGGGTGCAGTCCCCCCACCCAAGCTTGAGCAAGCAGCTAAGGTTGAACAAACAACTTAGTTTTCTTAAGACTATTTCCCTTAGCCCCTAACAAAGACTAAGCTTGTACCATTCTTTATTCTATAGCTTGTGTATGGAACTTCTCTTCCAGATGTAGTTGCCTAGGCTCAGCTGTGCCCTGGTGAGTGGTTCTCTCAAATCATTCTTCCCAATATTCCTAAAACGCTTGCCAAGCACTGACAAAAGATAATACATTTATTATTGCAAGTCATGTTCTAAGGTACAAGACAACCTATGTTTTGCTGCTGCTGTGTAAGAAGAAAAAAATCACCAAATCCTTTCGGGTCCAAGTAAGACTCGAAAGGCCACTGGGATGATGAAGGGGGCAGTTGTATACCACGGTGGAGGGGATCTGGAGGTCTAGTGGCTTTGTATGCAGATTTTCAAGCAATCTACTTGTTTTTAGCTATGTGTTCATTGTCACATGGGTTCCTGTGATTCCAATTCCTAAGCATTTCAGAGATTTTATGGAATAAATCAGATCACTCCTAGACTTCCCTCACTACTGATTTAGGATTCATTTTTTGCAAGTCCACTAAGTCAGTCATCATTCATCCATAGGCTTTATAGATTTCTAAATGTTTGTCTTTATGGGTATGCTTACTTTTGAAATCTATTTATTCTCAACATTTTACTGTTATTTTCAAGAGGTTTGGGAAAGAAATTGGAGAAAATATATGCCCCATTGTCTTAAACCAGAAGTTAGTTAATAAAAAGAATTTGAAAAGGAGAGCAACATGATGAAAAACTGAGATCATCTATAAAATACAGAATAAATTACAGGGGTAGAAACTTAAGTCATGGAGGTAGGAGAGCACACAAAAACCCAATAGGAGAAAATTAGAGGTCTAAAATATGGTTGTGGGAAGGAGACTTTTTTTTTAAAGCAGGGGTGGGGGGTAAAGGAAGGAATTTGTTGATCAATTGACCAAAGAGAAGAAAGAGGAGTTCATGTGCTATTGAGTTTTGGACAGAGTGACTGAACAAATCCTAAAAATTTACAAAGAATAATGAACAAGGAGGAAGAAGTTTTGAGAAGAGTTGATGGGTTCTGTTTTTATAATGGTGACTGTTGAGAATGAGGGAAACAGTATGGTATTTTTTCAGAGCATGAAAAATATAACAGAAATTCTGCAAACTCTCATAAAACTTTCAAATTAATATACGAGGAAATAATGTTTTAAAGATATTTGGAATACATATCCAAGAACTTCCAAGTGTAACACTGGAAATTAATGGACTCAGGGATTTAGGTAGTAATGTCCTCTCTCTTCCTCTATATAAGGGTCACAGTTTTTGAGGAAAAGAGTTCTTACTCTTTGGAGAGAGTAAATCAGAAAGTTTCTGATTTGGAAGTTATCAAGCACAGTTTAAGTTTGGGGTACTACAATAAAATCAGGTGGTTAAGAAAAATCCTGCAGCTTTTTACCTCACTGGTAGCCAGGCTACCTTTTTACTCAAGATACCATAAGAGCTTTTTAAAGAAATTTGACTAGCGCAAGAGGAAAACCTAAATATACAGGCAACAGAGGCTCCCTGTACTAGTTCCAGATCTCCATAGAAACAGAATCAATAGAATATATGTATATTTATATTAAGAAATTTATTTTAAGGAATTGGCTTATGCAATTGTGGGGGCCAGAAAGCCGAAAATCTGTTGAGCAGACCAGCAGGCTGGAAACTCAGGCAAGTGTTGATGTTGCAGTCTTGACTGAAATCTGTAGGTCAAGAAACTGAGGCAGCATTTCTTTATTATAGTATTTTCTTTGGGAAGCCTGTTTTTGTTCTTAAAGCTTTCAATTGATTGGATGAGGCCCATCCATATTACTGAGGGTAAATTCCTTTAAACTCTATTGATTGTGGATGTTAATCACATGTATAAAATACTTTCATACCAATGTCTAGGGCAATGTTTGACCAGATAACTAGATACCATGGACTAGCCAACTTGGTACATAAAATTTAACATTCACACTCCTTATTGAAACTGCTCAACTAGATCACCCCAATACTAAAGCTTAATATCAACAATGCTCACTCATGGTCAGCTTTTTAAATGCTCAATGCTAAAGAAATAACAGTTAACCAAGAATTAGCAGATATCTCAAGAAAGTCACTTGGAGTAAATGGAAACAATTCAGGGGGAAAAAACAACAAAAAAACTACTATTAATATCCTCAGGAAGATAACAGAAGATAATTCAGTTATGAAACAAAAAGAACTATTGGGGAAATTGGGGAATAAAGGACTTAGAGAACAAAAAGTAGCACTTGCAAATTATAAAAATCATAACAAATAAAAAAGTTGGTAAGAGAGTTATAAGATATAAATTAGAATATCTCCAAGCAAGCAAACAAAACAACAAAAAGATGGAAAACAGACAAAGAAGAGAAAAGAGGTCAGTTTAGGAGGATTGACATCTGAACAAGGTTTCCAGAAAGAACAGAGAAGTCAGACAAGAAAAAACTATCAAAGAAATAATTTTTAAAAAATCCCAAGCATTCAAGTTTCCAGATTGAAAAGGCTTAGCAAGTTCCCAGCCCAGTGGATAAATATATATCCATACAAAGCTAGTTCATCGTGAAATTTAAGAAAACAGATAAGAGACAAAGGCTTTGGGTGAGTGGGAGGGATAGATTACATGCAAATGGTCCAGAATCACACTGACTTTAGGCTTCTCAACAGCATCAGTAGAAGGCAATGGAACAATGTTTCAAAACTTTAAGTAAAAAAAAAAATATAACCAAACCTAGGAAATTTAAGACTACAAGAATGTTTTCAGAAATGAAGTTCTACAAAAATTCACTTCCCATACATTTTTTTCCTAGGCAATTAATGGAAGATGTATTCTTTAAAAAGAGAGAGAGAGAGAGACTTCTGGCCAAGATGGAGACATAGGTAGATATGCTGTGCCTCCTCACACAACCAAAACAAAGGACAACAAAAAAATTAAAAGCAAAAAACAACCAGAACTGCCAGAAAATTGAACTGTATGGAGGTCTGATTACCAAGGAGTTAAAGAAGAAACATTCATTCAGACAGGTAGGAGGGGCAGAGACAGGTAGCCAGGGCAGAGAAAACTCAAGGCAGGATGGCAGCTGGAGGACCTAGGCAGGAGAGGTGGTGCCTGATGGACTGGATTGTCCCACATTTCCGTGCAGACAAAGCAGAAGGAACAACAGGAGCAAGACAGACCATGCAACCCAGGTTTCCAGCACAGGTTAATGAAAGCCTCAAAACCTCTGGATGAAAAAACTTATGGGGTTGTGGCAGCAGGAGAATTTCCCAGCCTCACAAAAGAGTTCATTGGAGAGACCCACAGATTCCCAGGATGTACACAAACCTGCCCATGAGGGAATCAGCACTAGAAGATTGAATTTGCTTGTGGGTAGTGGAGGAAGTGACTGTAAGCCAGCAGAGAGACTAGCAAGTGAAACTGTTCCCTCTCTGACACCTCCTCCATGTACAGCACCACAACACAGCAAAGTGGGTTGTCCTGCCCTGGTGAATACCTAAGGCTCCACCCCTTACTACATACCAGGTGTGCCAAGACAAAGAAATATGGCCCAAATGAAAAAACAGAGCAAAGCTCCAGAAAAACTAGAACTAAGTGATGAAGAGATAGCCAACCTATTACGCAGAGTTCAAAACACTGGTAATCAGGATGCTTACAGAAATGGTTGAGTATGGGCACAAATTAGAGGAAGAAGTAAAGGTTATGGAAAGTGAAATAAAAGAAAATGTACAGGGAAACAACAGTGAAGGGAAGGACACTGGGACTCATTTGAACCACTCAAATCAGTGGTTTGGAGCACAAGGAAGAAAAAAACCACTCAAACAGAACAGAATGAAGAAACAAGGATTCAAAAAAAATGAGGAGTGGCTTAGGAACACTATGGGACAACTTTAAACATTCCAACATCAGAAGTTCCAACAACAAGCCAAAGGAGAAGAGGGAGAGCAAGAAATTGAAAACTTATTAGAAAAAATAATGAAGAAAAACTTCCCCAATCTAGCAAAGAAAATAGACTTCCAGAAAGAACAGGAGCTCAGTGACTCCCAAAGAAGTTGGACCCAAGGAGGAACACACCAAGACACATCACAATTACATTACCTAAGATTAAAGATAAAGAGAGTCCTAAAAGAAGCAAGAGGAAAGGACAGAGTTACCTACAAAAGAGTGCTCATAAGGCTATCAGCTGATTTCTCAAAAGAAACCTTGCAGGCAAGAAGGGTCTGGAAAGAAGTATTTGAAGAAATGAAAGGCAAGGACCTACATCTAAGATTAATCTATCCAGCAAAGCTATCATTTAGAATGGAAGGGCAGATAAAGTGCTTCCCAAATAAGGTCAAATTAAAAGAGTTCATCATCACCAAGCTCTTATTATATGAGATACTTAAGGGACTTATCCAAGAAAAAGAAGATCAAAAGTATGAACAGCAAAATGACAACAAACTCACAACTATCAACAATGAACCTAAAAAACTAAAACTAAAACTAAAACAAACACAAACTAAGCAAACAACTAGAACAGGAACAGAATCAGAGAAATGGACATCACATGGAAGGTTGTCAGTGGGGGGGGAGGAGGGGTAGAATTGGGGAAAGGGTACAAGGAATAAAAAACAAATTGTAGGTACAAAATAGGTTTAGGTTAAGAATAATATAGGAAATGGAGAAGTCAAAGAACATATGTATGACTCATGGACATGAATGAAGGGAGGTGGATGTGTGTGGGAGAAGGTGCAGGGTGGAGGGGAAAAAAGGGGAGAAAAAATGGGACAACTGGAATAGCATAATTAATAAAATATATTTATAAAATATATTGTTGAAATAGGTGGGGTCATATAAGGGGACTAAAAGGTAGTGTAAAAAAACACAGTAAGGGGACTTTCACCAAGATGGAGGCATAGGTGGAAACACTGTGCCATCTAGCACAACCAAGTCTAAAAACAACAAAGTTTTAGCAATAAAAAATGCAGCCAAACCAGAGAAAATTGAACAATACAGGAGTCTGACAACAACAAAACACTCAGCCAGACTGGTAAGTGGGGCGGAGCCAGCAGTGGAACAGGGTCAGATAGGAAAGGTCCCCTGATGCAGGCATGCAGGCAGCCATGGGTGGATCCCAGCTGTGGGATAGCAACAGGAAGACCCAGTGAGGGCGCAAGGTGGCAGGCTGACCACGGTGACACACTTGTGTGCAGATAAACCAGTGAAGGAGTGAGCAGTGAGAGAGACTGCACAGGACCCAGTAGCAGGAAGCAGCAGAAGGGACCGCTATTACCCTCTTTGACCCCACATACAGCATCACAAACCAGTGACCTGGGTGGCCCCACCCTGGTGAACACCTAAGGCTCTGCTCCTCATATGTAACAGGCACGCACAGATCAAAACATGGCTCAAGAACTTAAAGCCCCAGAGCCAATAAATCTAAGCGACCAAGAAATAGCCAAACATTCAGATGCACAGTTCAAAACACTGGTGATCAGGATGCTCACAGAACTGGTTGATTTTAGTCACATTAGAGGAACATATGGAAGCTAAACTAATTGAAATGAAGGGAAATACACGGGAAACCAATAGTAATGGAAAGGAAACTGGGACTCAAATCAGAGGAGTGGACCAGAAGGAGGAAAAAAACGACCAAACAGAAAAGGATGAAGAAACAAGAATTCAAAAAAATGAGGAGAGGCTTAGGAAACTCCAGGACATCTTTAAACTCTCCAACATCCAAATTATGGGGGTACCAGAAGGGGAAGAGGAAGAGCAACAAGTGGAACACTTATTTGAACAAATAATAAAGAAGAATTTCCCCAATCTGGCAAAGGAAATAGACTTCCAGGAAATCCAGGAAGCTCAGAGAGTTCCAAAGAAGTTGGACCCAAGAAGGAACACACTAACGCACATCATAATTATATTAGCCAAGATTAAATTGAAGGAGAGAATTCTAGAAGCAGCAAGAGATAAGGGGACAGTCACCTACAAAGGAGTTCCCATTAGACTGTCAGGTGATGTCTCAAAAAAGACCTTACAGGCAAGAAGGGGCTGGAAAGAAGTATTCCAAGTCATGAAATCCAAAGACGTACATCCAAGATTGCTCTACCCAGCAAAGCTTTCATTTACAATGGAAGGACAGATAAAGTGCTTCTCAAATAAGATCAAGTTCAAGGAGTTCATTATCACCAAGCCCTTATTATTGAAAATGTTAAAGGGACTATCTAAGAAAAAGAAGATAAAAAGTATGAACAGTGAAAGGACAGCAAACTCACAGTTATTAACAACCACACCTGAAACGAAAGCAAAGTAAGAGGACAGCTAGATCAGGAGCAGAACCATAGAAATGAAGATCACATGGAGGTTTGGCAAGAGGGAAGTGGGAGGAGGAGAAGGGGTGAGAAAGTACAGCAAATAAGTAGCATAGATGATAGGTAGAAAATAGATAGGAGGAGGGCAAGAATAGTATGGGAAATATAGAATCTAAAGAACTTGAGACACGTGATCATTAACTAAAGGGGGAAATGGTGAGGGAGGGGGTGTGCAGGGTGAAGGGGAATGAAGGGGGAATAGAACAACTGTAATGGCATGATCAATAAAATATATTAAAAACACAATAAGATTAATTTTTTAATTTTAATTAATTTTATTTAGTTATTTTTCAAGTACAGTTTTTTATTTCTACCATCCCAGCCTCCCCCACCTCTTGCTCCCCACCTCCCTCCCATTTCCACCCCCCTTAGTTCTCGTCCCTGTCTCCGTCCTATTTGTTTCTCCAAATCCCTCCCTCTTTTTCCCCTTAACTTCCCTTCCTACTCCTCTCTGGTCACTGTCCCCGTGTTCTCTATTTCAGTGTCTTGGTTTTTTTTCTGCTTGCTTGTTTGTTTGTTGTTTAGCTTCCTGTTAAAGGTGAGATCATATGGTTTTGTCTTTCAACACCTGGCCTATTTCATTCAGCATAATGCTTTCCAGTTCCATCCATGCTGTTGCAAAAGGTAGTAGCTCCTTCTTTCTCTCTGCAGCATAGAATTCCATTGTGTATATGTACCACCATTTTTGATCCATTCATTTACTGATGGGCACCTAGGTTGCTTCCAACTCTTGGCTATTGTAAATTGTGCTGCTATGAACATTGTGGTGCATAGGTTCTTTGATATTGATGTTTTACGATTCTTAGGATATAATCCTAGCAGTGGAATTGCTGGGTCAAAAGGCAGGTCGATTTTTATTTTTCTGAGAAAATTCCATACTGTTTACCATAATGGTTGTACCAGTCTGCATTCCCACCAACAGTGAACTAAGGTCCCCTTTTCCCCACAACCTCTCCAACACTTGTTGTTTGTTGCTTTGTTTATGATAGCCATCCTGACTGGTGTAAAGTGGTATCTCATTGTGGTTTTAATTTGCATCTCTCTGATGGCTAATGATATTGAGCATCTCTTCATGTGTCTCTGAATGTTCTGTATGTCCTCCTTGGAGAAGTGTTTGTTCAAGTCCTTTTCCCATTTTTTAATTGGGTTGGTTGTCTTCTTAGAGTGGAGTCATGTAAGTTCTTTGTATATTTTGGAAATTAAACCTTTGTCTGAGGTATCATTGGCAAATATGCTTTCCCATACTGTTGGTTGTCTTGCTAATTTAATACTGTTTTCTTTAGCCACACAGAAGCTTTTTATTTTGATGAGATCCCATTTGTTTATTCTTTCCTTTACATTCCTTGCTCTAGGGGACATATCAGTAAAAAAAGTTGCTGCGTGAAATATCTGAGATTTTCATGCCGATGTTCTCCTCTAGGACTTTAATGGTGTCACGGCTTACATTTAAGTCTTTTATCCACCTTGAATTTATTTTGGTGTATGGTGTAAGTCTGTGTTCAAGTTTAATTTTTTTTGCATGTAGCTGTCCAGTTCTCCCAACACCATTTGTTGAAGAGGCTATCTTTACTCCATTTTATGTTACTGCCCCCTTTGTCAAATATTAATTGACTGTAGAGAGTTGGGTTGATTTCTGGGCTCTCTGTTCTGTTCCACTGGTCTATGTGTCTGTTTTTATGCCAGTACCAGGCTGTTTTGATTACAGTGGCTTTGTAATACAGTTTGATATCAGGTATTGTGATCCCTCCTACTTTGTTCTTCTTTCTCAAAAGAGCAGCTGCTATTCGGGCTTGTTTATGGTTCCATATAAATTTTTGAAGTGTTTGTTCTATGTCTGTGAAATACACCATTGGTACTTTAATAGGTATTGCATTGAATCTGTATATTGCTTTGGGTAGTATGGACATTTTGATGATGTTAATTCTTCCAATCCATGAACACGGTGTATATGTTTCCATTTGTTTGTGTCTTCCTTGATTTCCTTCTTCAGGGCTGTGTAGTTTTCTTCATGTAGGTTTTTTACCTCCTTAGTTAGGTTTATTCACAGATATTTTATTTTTCTTTTTGCTATATCAAATGGGATTTTTTCCTTGATTCTTGCTTCTGCTGATTCACTGTTTGTATACAAAAATGCCTTTGACTTCTGGATATTGACTTTGTATCCTGCTGTTTTGCCAAATTCATTAATTAGTTTGAGCAGTTTTTGGGTAGAGTCTATAGGACTTTCCATGTACACTATCATGTCATCTGCAAACTGTAACAGTTTTGCTTCCTCCTTTCCTATTTGGATGCCCTTTATTTCCTTTTCTTGCCTGATCGCTGTGGCCAAAACTTCCAATACTATATTGAATAGAAGTGGTGAAAGTGGACATCCTTGTCTTGTTCCTGATCTTAGTGGAAAAGCTTTTAGTTTTTTCCCACTGAGTATGATATTGGCTGTAGGTCTCTCATATATGGCCTTTATTATATTGAGAAATGCTCCCTCTATTCCCACTTTGCAGAGTGTTTTTTATCATAAATGGGTGTTGTACCTTATTGAAAGCTTTTTCTGCATCTATTGATATGATCATGTGATTTTTGTCTTTGCTTTTGTTTATGTGATGTATTACATGTAGTGATTTGCGAATATTGAAGCATCCTTGCATCCCTGGGATGAATCCCACTTGGTCATGGTGTATGATCTTTTGGATATATTGTTGGATGTGATTTGCCAATATTTTGTTGAGGATTTTAGCATCTATGTTCATCAGCAATATTGGCCTGAAGTTGTCTTTCTTTGTTGTGTCTTTATCTGGTTTTGGAATTAAGATAATGCTGGCTTCATAAAAAGAATTTGGGAGTTTTCCATCCTTCTGGATTTTTTGGAATAGTCTGTGGAGAATAGGGGTTAGCTCTTCCTTAAATGCTTTGTAGAATTCTCCTGTGGAACCATCTGGTCCAGAGCTTTTGTGTGATGGGAGTTTTTTGATTACTGCTTCAATTTCTTTTGCTGTTATTGGTGTATTTAGAATTTCTGCTTCTTTTTCACTGAGTTTTGGAAGATTGTATTTTTCTAGAAATGTGTCCCTTTCCCCTAGGTTTTCAAATTTCTTGGCATACATTTCTTCATAGTAATTTCTTACAGTCCCTTCTATTTCTGTGGTATCAGTTGTAATCTCTCCTCTTTCATTTCTGATTGTGTTTATTTGTGTCCTCTCCTTTTCTTGATGAGCCTACTTTTTTATTTTTATTTTTTATTTTTATTTTTTATTTTTTTTAATAAATTTTATTTAGTTACTTTTCAAGTACATTTTTTTATCTATTTCTCCCATCCCACCTCCCTCCCTGTCTCCCCCCTCCCTGCATTTTCCCCTCCCCCAGTCCTCATCCCTGTGTCTTTCATACTTGTTCCTCAAAATCCCTCCCCCTTTATCCCCTTAAATTCCCTTCCCTCTCCCCTCTGGTCGCTGCCCACTTGTTCTCTATTTCAGTGTCTTTATTTTTATTCTGTTTGCTTGTTTGTTTTATTCTTTAGCTTCCTGTCAAAGGTGAGATCATATGGTATTTGTCTTTCAATGCCTGACCTATTTCACTCAGCATAATGCTTTCCAGTTCCATTCATGTTGTTGCAAAGGGTAGTAGCTCCTTCTTTCTCTCTGCTGCATAGAATTCCATTGTGTATATGTACCATAATTTTTTGATCTATTCATTTACTGATGGGCACCTAGATTGCTTCCAGCTCTTGGCTATTGTAAATTGTGCTGCTATGAACATTGTGGTGCATAGGTTCTTTGAAATTGATGTTTTAGGATTCTTGGGGTATAATCCTAGCAGTGGAATTGCTGGGTCAAAAGGCAGGTCCATTTTTATTTTTCTGAGAAAATTCCATACTGTTTACCATAATGGTTGTACCAGTCTGCATTCCCACCAACAGTGAACTAAGGTCCCCTTTTCCCCACAACCTCTCCAACATTTGTTGTTTGTTGCTTTGTTTATGATAGCCATCCTGACTGGTGTAAAGTGGTATCTCATTGTGGTTTTAATTTGCATCTCTCTAATAGCTAATGATATTGAGAATCTCTTCATGTGTCTCTGGATATTCTGTATGTCCTCTTTAGAGAAGTGTTTGTTGAAGTCCTTTTCCCATTTTTCAATTAGGTTCAATGTCTTCCTAGAGTGGAGTAGTGTAAGTTCTTTGTATATTTTGGATATTAAACCTTTGTCTGAGATATCATTGTCAAATATGTTTTCCAATACAGTTGGTTGTCTGTTTAATTTAATACTGTTTTCTTTAGCCCTGCAGAAGCTTTTTATTTTGATGAGATCCCATTTGTTTATTCTTTCCTTTACATTCCTTGCTCTAGGGGACATATCCGTAAAAATGTTGCTGGGTGGAATATCTGAGATTTTCTTGCCAATGTTCTCCTCTAGGACTTTAATGGTGTCACGGCTTATGTTTAAGTCTTTTATCCACCTTGAATTTATTTTGGTGTATGGTGTAAGTTGGTGTTCAAGTTTCATTTTTTTGCATGTAGCTGTCCAGTTCTCCCAACACCATTTGTTGAAGAGGCTATCTTTACTCCATTTTATGTTACTGCCCCCTTTGTCAAATATTAATTGACTGTAGAGAGTTGGGTTGATTTCTGGGCTCTCTGTTCTGTTCCATTGGTCTATGTGCCTGTTTTTATGCCAGTACCAGGCTGTTTTGATTACAGTGGCTTTGTAATACAGTTTGATATCAGGTATTGTGATCCCTCCTACTTTGTTCTTCTTTCTCAAAAGAGCAGCTGCTATTCGGGCTCGTTTATGATTCCATATAAATTTTTGAATTGTTTGTTCTATGTCTGTGAAATACACCATTGGTACTTTAATAGGTATTGCATTGAATCTGTATATTGCTTTGGGTAGTATGGACATTTTGATGATGTTAATTCTTCTAATCCATGAACAAGGTATATGTATCCATTTGTTTGTATCTTCCCTGATTTCTTTCTTCAGTGCTGTGTAGTTTTCTGCATACAGGTCTTTTACCTCCTTAGTTAGGTTTATTCCCAGGTATTTTATTTTTCTTTTTGCTATATCAAATGGGATTTTTTCCTTGATTCCTGCTTCTGCTGATTCATTGTTTGTATACAAAAATGCCTTTGATTTCTGAATATTGACTTTGTATCCTGCTGTTTTGCCAAATTCATTAATTAGTTTGAGCAGTTTTTGGGTAGAGTCCATAGGATTTTCCATGTACACTATCATGTCATCTGCAAACAGTGACAGTTTTGTTTCCTCCTTTCCTATTTGGATGCCCTTTATTTCCTTTTCCTGCCTGATCGCTGTGGCCAAAACTTCCAATACTATATTGAATAGAAGTGGTGAAAGTGCACATCCTTGTCTTGTTCCTGATCTTAGTGGAAAAGCTTTTAGTTTTTTCCCACTGAGTATGATATTGGCTGTAGGTCTCTCATAAATGGCCTTTATTATATTGAGGAATGTTCCCTCTATTCCCACTTTGCTGAGTGTTTTTTATCATAAATGGGTGTTGTACCTTATTGAAAGCTTTTTCTGCATCTATTGATATGATCATGTGATTTTTGTCTTTGCTTTTGTTTATGTGATGTATTACATGTAGTGATTTGCGAATATTGAAGCATCCTTGCATCCCTGGGATGAATCCCACTTGGTCATGGTGTATGATCTTTTGGATATATTGTTGGATGTGATTTGCCAATATTTTGTTGAGGATTTTAGCATCTATGTTCATCAGCAATATTGGCCTGAAGTTGTCTTTCTTTGTTGTGTCTTTATCTGGTTTTGGAATTAAGATAATGCTGGCTTCATAAAAAGAATTTGGGAGATTTCCATCCTTCTGGATTTTTTGGAATAGTCTGTGGAGAATAGGGGTTAGCTCTTCCTTAAATGCTTTGTAGAATTCTCCTGTGGAACCATCTGGTCCAGAGCTTTTGTGTGATGGGAGTTTTTTTGATTACTGCTTCAATTTCTTTTGCTGTTATTGGTGTATTTAAAATTTCTGCTTCTTTTTCACTGAGTTTTGGAAGATTGTATTTTTCTAGAAATGTGTCCCTTTCCCCTAGGTTTTCAAATTTCTTGGCATACATTTCTTCATAGTAATTTCTTACAGTCTCTTCTATTTCTGTGGTATCAGTTGTAATCTCTCCTCTTTCATTTCTGATTGTGTTTATTTGTGTCCTCTCCTTTTCTTGATGAGCCTACTTAAAGGCTTGTCTATTTTGTTTATCGTCTCAAAGAACCAACTCCTGGATTCATTGATGCTTAAAATTGTGCTTTTAGTTTCTATGTCATTTAGTTCTTCTCTAATCTTGGTTATTTCCTTCCCTCTGCTTGCTCTGGGCTGTCTTTATTATTCCTCAAGTTCTTGCAGGTGTAGGGTTAGGTTCTTTGTTTGAAATGTTTCTATCTTCTTTAGGTAGGCCTGTATTCCTATAAACTTCCCTCTCAGGACAGCCTTCGCTGTGTCCCATAAGTTTTGGGTTGTTGTGATATCATTTTCATTTGTTTCCAGAAACGTTTTGAATTCTTCCCTAATTTCATTCTTGGCCCATTCATTGTTTAATAGCATACCATTCAGTCTCCATGATTTTGGGTGCTTTGGGTTGTTTTCTTTGGGGTTGTTTTACAATTTCAGTCCCTTGTGGTCAGAGAAGATGCTTGGTATGATTTCAATTTTCTTGAATTTTTTGAGGATTGTTTTGTGTCCTATCATGTGGTCTATCTTTGAAAATGTTCCATGTGCATTTGAAAAGAATGTGTATTTAGCTTCTTTGGGATGAAGGGCTCTATACATATCAGTTAAGTCCATTTCATCTTGGGTATTGTTTAATGCCACAATATCTTTGTTGATAATTTGTTTGGAAGATCTGTCCATTTTTGATAGTGGGGTGTTAAAATCCCCTACTATAATTGTGTTACTGTCAATATCTTTCTTGAAGTCCTCTAAGATTTTCTTGATATATTTGGGTGCCCCTATATTTGGTGCATATATGTTTACAATGTTAATGTCTTCTTGGTAGATTCTTCCCTTGAGTATAATGAAGTGACCTTCTGGGGCTCTCTTTATGGCCCTTTTTTTTAAGTCTATTTTGTCTGATATGAGAATTGCTACCCCAGCTTTTTTTCTTATGTATATGCTTGGAAAATTTGTTTCCAGCCTTTCACTTTTAGTCTGTGATGGTCTTTTGTCCTGAGGTGGGTCTGTTGTAGGCAGCATATGTGTGGATCATGCTTTCTTATCCATTGAGCTATTGTGTGTCTTTTGATTGGAGCATTTAATCCATTTATGTTTAAGGTTATTATTGATAGGTACTTATTCATTGCCATTTTTGTACCTGTGTTCCTCTCTGTCTCCCTCTTGTCCTTCCTTCCCTTAAAGCAGTCCTTTTAGTATTTCTTGTAGAGCTGGTTTGGTGGAGGCATACTCTTTTAGCCTTCTTTTGTCTTGGAAGCTCTTTATTTGGCCATCTATCTTGATTGAGAACCTTGCTGGGTAAAGTAGCCTTGGTTGTATGCCTCTGGTTCTTATTACTTGGAATATTTCTTGCCATTCTGTTTTTGGTTGGAGTGTTTCCATTGAGAAGTCAGTAGCTAATCTTATTGGGGCTCCCTTGTATGTTACTTCTTTTTTCTCCCTTGCTGCCTTTAAGATTCTCTCTTTGTCTTGGAATTTTGCCATTTTGATAATGATGTGTCTTGAAGTGGGCCTCCTTGGGTTCCTCTTGATTGGGAATCTCTGTGATTTCTGGATTTGTGAGACTTTTTCTCTTATCAAATTAGGGAAATTTTCTCTCATTACTCATTCAAATATGTTTTCTATCCCTTCTTCTTCTTCTTCTCCTTCTGGTATTCCTATTATTCGGATATTATTACGTTTCATATTGTCTTTCATTTCTCTTAATCCCTCTTCATTCTTTCTGAGCCTCTTTTTGTTTTCTTGCTCTTTCTGTGAGATGCTTTCTACCTTGTCCTCCAACTCACTAATCCTATCCCCCGCTTCATCTATCCTACTTTTGAAACTTTACTGTGTTCTTCAATTCGGAAATTGTATTCTTCATTTCCTCTTGTCCCTTGATGATAGTTTCCATTTCCTTTTTCATGTTGATGTAGTTTGCAGAGAGATCATTGTAGTTCCCCTGTAGTTTCTGGTAGTTCACTGTGAGCTCTTTGAACTTCGTAATAACTAGTGCTTTGAATTCACTATCTGATAGTTGATCAGCCTCTATTTCATCTAACATTCTTTCTGAAGTTTCTGCTTTTTCTTTCATTTGGGGATTGTTTCTTTGTCTTCCCATTGTTTGAGACTCTTTTTGGTAGTCTCTGCTTCTAAAATTGATCTGTTCTGAAACCCTGGTTTTATGGTGTGAACTTCTATGGTATGATCCTTGTGAAGTTCAGTTGTGCAGACTCCTTGAAGTTTCTTGATGTTCTTCGTCTCCACCTACTCTCACACTGGTCCTCACGCTGGTCCCTCTGTTGGTCGCCTACCACTGCTGAATGTCCTGGCTCTAGTAGCTGCCTCCTCAAGTGTCCAGACCTGTTACTACAGCAGCGGCACTGGGGCTGGAAATGTCCAGGCTCCTATAGCTAGCTCCTCTGCCGCTCAGGGCCGTCACAGGGGTTTGGAGTGTCCCGGCTTCCATATCTGAATCCCCGGCGTCTAGTCCTGTCTCTATGGCAGTGACACAGAGGCTTAGAATGTCCTAGCTCTGGTACCTGACTCCCCAGCATCCAGACCGTCGCTATGGGAGCAGCACAGGGGCTGAGAATGCCTCAGCTGTGTAACTGACTCCTCTGCCTCCCAGGACCGTCACAGGGGTTTGGAGTGTCCCAGCTCCCGTACCTGACTCCTCGGCATCCAGGCCCATCGCTATGGCAGCAACACAGGGGCTGAGAACATCCAGGCTCCTGTAGCTGGCTCCTCTGCCACCCACAGCTGTCACAGGGGTTTGGAGTGTCCCGGCTCCCGTACCTGACTTCCCGGCTCAAGGCCTGTCGCTATGGCAGCAGCACAGGGGCCTCCGGTGTCCCAGCTCCTACAACTTACTCTTCTGTTGCCCAGGCTGGTAGCTATGGCATCGGCACAGAGGTCGAGAATGTCCCAGCTCTGGTTCCTGACTCCTCTGTCTCCCAGGACCATCACAGGGGCTTGGAGTATCTGGCTCCCGTACCTGACTCCGGGGCTCCCAGGCCTGTTGCTCTGGTGGCAGCACAGGGGCCATGTGTGTCCCAGCTCCAGTAGCTGACTCTGCCGCTGTCTGGTGTTTCTGCGTCGGTCACAATCTCTGGTCTTTTAATTTCATAAATGCTGGGTAACTGATGGTTTATTGTGCTGTTTCTCTATAGATCTGCCAGGATTTTCACCCATGAGTACAGGAGCTAGCATCAGCTCGGTCTTACTCCGTGGCCATCTTCCCAGCATCCCCCCTGCAACTTATTTTAACTGGTTCATAAAAATTTTGGTGCAGTTCAGTCAGATGGGCATCATCCCACAAAGCAAAAGGTCACCAGTTCAACTCCCAGTCAGGGCACATGCCTGGATTGAGGGTTTGGTCCCAGTCAGGGCACCTCTGGGCACCGGATCCTGAGGGACGCAGTCCTCGAGCTCCGCTTCAACGCGGCATGGTCACTGCCTCCTCCTTAAGGCCAGATTAATTTTTTTTTAAAAAGTAAGTAGTGGGGAAAAAAGGATTATGTAAAATTTAGGAATCAAGGGATCAAATGGAAAAGAGAAGCAAAGGGAATACTTAGCAAGATGGTAAAGAGAGCTCCAAGGACACAGCTGTACCATACAGAGAATAAGGTCAGAGGGTTCTGGGAGACATGTCTCCAAGAATGTGAAGTTAAGAGGACACCTGACACATTTGGACATATTAAGTGGAAAATTATACTTATTGGGGACAGGTTGGAAACAGAAAACTAAGCAAATTTAAACAAAAACAAGAAGAAGAAGAAGAAGCCCTGGCCAGTGTGGCTCAGTTGGGTGGAGAATCATCCCATGGACTGAAGGTTTTCCGGTCTGATTACTGGCAAGAACGTGTGGTTTGAATGCGGGTTTGCCCCAGTTGAACACATGTGCGAAAGGCAACTGATTGATGTTTCTCTCTCACATCAATGTTTCCCTCCCTTCCTTTCCCTCACTCTAAAATCAATGAGTATGTCCTCAGGGGAAAATAAAGCAAATAAACAAAGAAAGAAACAAACAACAATAACAAAAAACTGCAAGACAACAACAAAAACATTAGTAAAGCCATGAAAAGCAAAAAGATATTGAAGAAAAGTAATAGTGCTAGTTAGTACTACTTGGCTCAGGTATGAGCAGTTATTTACCTAGTCAAAATAATGTAAATAGCAAATATTGTTTAACAAAAGTATGTATTTGTATGGAGGATATATATTTATGGTGTAGATAAGGAAGTGGAGAAAAAGAGAGAAGCCTAATAGTGTATAGTAGATATGGAACACAGAAAAAAACTATGGTAATACAGAAAAAACAAGAAACAGCTGTCTACTAATGTTATTTAAAGTGTTAGGGGAAAATTACAGTAAGAAAAAAAAAGAGTTAATAGGGTTTGTCTTTGGCTCACCCTGGCAGCATAGCTCAGTTAGTTAGAACATCACTCCCATAGGCCAGGTAGTGGGTTCAATCCTTGGTCAGGGGCACATACAAGAATAACCAATAAATGTATTAGTAAGTGGAACAACAAATTGATGTTTCTTCCCTGTCTCTCTATCTAAAATGAATAAATTAAAAAATTTTTGAAAAAGAGTTTGTCTTTGGGAGGAAAAAATGGTAGAAACAGGAGGACAAGAGCATGGCTGTTTTTCATAATCTTTGTAAAACTGTTTGATCCTTCTTGCATACATAATTTTGATAAAAATTTAACACTAAAAAACAAAAAACCACAACTTTTTGAACCAGTAGGCTAAAGCCCAAACTCCTGGCAGTTTAAGAACTCTGCTTATGGAGTCAGAGTGACCTGGGTTTTAATACCAGCTTTGCCAACTTACCAACTATGTAACACTAGGCAAGTTATCTAAATTGTCCAAACTCTGTGAGGAGGGGATAATAGTTCTTGTTGAGGTCCAAAACAGATGTTGAAAAGGGACAATCCTGAACGAGCCCGGGATAAAGTTAGGCTGACCAGGAGCAGGGAAATTTTTACTTCCTAAAAGGGCTAACTGCCAATTTCCCTAATAAGCCAATGGCAATCAGCTGTTTAGAGCTAGCCAATAGCTAACAGCCACATCTGCTTCTGTTCAAAGCTTGCTTGCATACCCCTATATAAGGACATAGCTGTAAGCGTAGGGGCACGGCTCTCATCTGCAGCTCTCCTGAGCATAGTGTCCTCGGACACTCAGAGAGCTCGCCCCTGCACAGGTAAAACTTGGCCAATAAAGTAACATCTTGAAAATTCTGAAAGTCTCCGAACCTCTGTTTCTCGTGACGGCAGATGCAACAGTTCTCATGATCATGGTAAATACTGACTGATTCACAGCCTTGGCGGTAAAGAAAGAATAAAATAACCTATGTAAAGTCTAAGCATTCTGCTTGGTATGAATCAGTGATGTATAAACTTTCACTAATTTTTTTTTGCTATTATCAGTCTGACATTCAAGCCTGATAATCTTTGTAATCTCTCCGATCTGCTTTTCCAGCCTTTTCTCTTATTACCTCCTAGACAAACTCTAAGCTTGTGCCAGGCAGTTTTCATTCTTTCTGAAATATACCATGTTTTTTCTTGCCTCCCTGCTGTTTATTGCTTGTACAATTGTTTGTTTTCCTATCTGCCTACCTATTTTGGTTGAGATAACAATTAAAATGAAATAAATGTAATATTACACTCTGTAAACAGTTGGGCAATATTTGCATTCATAGGATCAAAATCCAAGATGTAAATATTTCCTCTAGGGGCTAAAAGCTGAAAGAAGGAGTTCCATTTTTGCTCAAGACATGTTAATCTTGCCATTATTCAAGGTTGCCATGGTTCCTGTTTGGTGCTTCCAGGACTTCTCCAGCTTATGTCACTATATATGAACAAGTGGAAGTAACCCCATATTATTGAGACAGGCAGGGTAAGATTCTTGTGAGATAGGTCAAGACTGGAGAAAGAAATATAAGTCAAGATTGTTGTGACTCAGTTACAAACTGAGCCTGGCTGCCACTGACACTATTTCCAGCTTCATTATTATTTCTTTTCTGAGGAATCAGGGAGCAATTTATTTTGTAAACCAAAGAGATACTCTTCTCTTTTCCTTTCCTGTGGCACAATTTAAATGGAAAAAGTTAGTAAACATTGCTTGTAGTATTTAAAAATAAAGTCTTAGATTTTGTAAGTAATTTGTTAGATCCAATTAGAGCTTCATTGCAATATGAAATAAGGCCTACCTTAAAAATAAAGATTAAACTTATGAAAATTAATGTTATTAATTTCGACAAATCACTCTTCTGTCAACTTTTCAAATTCACAGACATAGACGGAAGAATCCCTTGAAGAGCAATGCAAATCTTGTTTTTACGAGACTCACTAACCTATCTCTGATGATATTTATGTCTCATGGTATTTATTTTAAATCTTCACCTGAGGATATATGTTTATTGATTTTAGAGAGGTGAGAGAGAGAGAGAAAGAGAGATGTGAGAGAAAAACATCCATTGGTTGCCTCCCATGCACGCTTTGACAGAAGATTGAACCTGCA
This sequence comes from Artibeus jamaicensis, assembly GCF_021234435.1. Lineage (NCBI taxonomy): Eukaryota > Metazoa > Chordata > Mammalia > Chiroptera > Phyllostomidae > Artibeus > Artibeus jamaicensis. The sequence continues at coordinate 3,146,628 of NW_026521822.1, forward strand.
CCTGAAACCTTTTAGTGTATGGGATGATGCTCCAACCAAGTGAGGCACCTGGCCAGGGCTCTTGTGGTATTTTTTAAATTCTTATCTAGCCTCTTAGAGACTTTTGGTCTCTGAAGGATACAGGAAGTAAATAGTAATGTGGGAAAAGTGTTAATTACTCTTAATTGCTTAAAATGGTCACAAGAGTTCATAATTTTTAATTTCATAAATGATTTTATAAGGTTTTCTTTCATAGATTTAAAGTAAGAAAAGGGATATTATCTTCCTTCTGTCATTCTAAGTTCAATTCAGATAGGCTATTGCAGAACCTTATGCAAATTTAACAGCATTATCCTTGCCATCAATATTTTGTTGATTAGCTGACAATTTATGAATGTCCCTAAAGCATGTGATAATAAATCAGTTCTATAAGGTGTACATTTGTACAGTCTAGGAATATTCTCTTTCCTCATAGAGTAAATAATTTGTAAAATGTTGTTTCATTTGAGCTGTATTAATTTTTAAAGTATCAACAATAAAGTGAGAGATGAGAAAATTGTAATGCAAAATAGAACACTTAAAAACCTCATGTTAGGTTGTAAAAGCACCTATTTCCTTGGCTTTTAGGAGGGATAAAGTAGAAGGCATTTATTTGAGCAAAGGACCTCTAAAACTTACAGTTGCATTTCCACCTCAGTCCTGTTTCTATGCTGTCCCTCTCAAACCAGACACTATTTGCTCAGGATACTTTGGGAATAATTAGAGCACAGTTCAATCTCTATTTTCAATAATTTGTTATAAATTTAGTATTAACTCATGATTCCCCTTTATTTCTAATTACTTTATTGTTTATTAATATCTCTATTAATTTAAACATATGCGCCTGCTTTAATCTTATGGTAACAAAGTCTTGGATAGTAGACAAAAATATGTTGCCAATGAAAAGTTGCCAGCTGCAGGTTGAAACTGTTCTTGAAATAAGGTCAAATCCAAAAAAGGACCCATCAACTAAGCTCCCAGGACCCTATAGTATGCAGTGGATATCAATGATTAAACATGAAAGCAATATCAAACATGGGCCTTTTATTTTTCAGATATTTCATCTAATCATGGTATCCTTGGGTTCAATACTATGACTTCAAATACAATGGTTGCTAACACTTCAGTTAACAGATTGATGAATATTGTTGAAAAATTGGCAGTTGTCAAGTGGTAATCTCACTAGTGGATACTATGTTTGATAAATTAATTGAGGCTTAACTTCTGTGTGGAGTGAAAAACAATTAGAAAGTCAAAGAGAAAAGAAAAAGTAAAAGGACAGTATCACAAGGTACAAATTTCAAAGATATCACTTACAGCTTCTTAGAGAAGAAGAAATAGACATTTCCAAAAACATAGCTGGTGACACAAGATGCCTCAAGTGTCTGAGTGGCGTGAAAGATTGCCTTGCACAAGCACATGCCATGTATGCAAAAGCTTTTTGTTCATGACAATTTTACTGCTATCTATGCAGGACTCACTCAATTACATTTGATGACCTTGTATTTTTTCTATGGCAGCATCTATGGAATGTTTAGTTTGGGTTTTCCAGAACAGTCTAATGGCCAACAGTGTCTTATACCCCTTCCACCCAGGGAACCCTATCCCTGATTGCAGTTGATAACTGATCTAACTGATCATTAGGTTGAATATTTCCTCATTTCTTTTCTCTTTTTATTCAATTTTCTTTTCTTTCTATTAACTGCCGGTACTGTATGTATGGGGTAAAACACTTGACACATTATTTCTGGTTTAATATTCCTCATTTTCAAATGTTCTTTCTAGACTTTAATTAAACCTAGTTCCCTGAGGGCCTACAAGGAAATACTGTTTTTGGTTTTTGTTTTGCTTTGTTTTGGGGGTGTGGGGTGGGTTGTTTTGCTTTTTTTTTTCCAGCAGAAGAGAACAATGAAAATGGAAGAATGACTACAGACAGTAATAGTGGAAAGGAATAATAAAAAAGAAACTATTCTGCCTTATTCTGAACTTTGACACTTTTTGGCCTTTCCTTACACCTAAATTTACACTATTAAGCCTTTTCAGGGAAATCTGTTACCTCCAAAGGAGTTAAGAGATATTCTGTTCTAATTCATAATATGAGAAAAAATTCTCATTCACTGATTCCTTATATGTGTAACATCACGTATAAATTAAAATACAAAGTATAAGAAAAAGTCCACTTTCAGGTTATTTGATTAGACAAATATGTTATTTTATTATTTATTATTAAATAAGTAAAAGTATTATTATTATTCTTTTTTTCTCCATCTTTTGAATTTTATTGTTGTCAAGTATAGTTGTCTGCCTTTTCTCCCCCACCTCTCCCCACCACCTCAGCCATCCCCACCTCTCTCCCCTGATTCCACTCCCCCCTTGTTATTTTCCTGTGTCCATGTGTTCCTAAAAACCCTCACCGTTTTGCCCCCATTAGCCCCTCCCACCTGCCCTCTGGTTACTGTCAATTTGTTCTTAATTTTAATGTTTCTGGTTATATTTTGCTTGCTTGTTTGTTTTGTTGATTAAGTTGCACTTAAAGGTGAGATCATATGTTATTTGTCTTTCACCACCTGGCATATTTCACTTAGCATAATGCTCTCCAGTTCCATCCATGCTGTTGCAAAGATAGGAGCTTCTTCTTTCTTTCTGCTGTATAGTATATCATTGTGTAAGTGTACCATAGGTTTTTTAATATTTAATAAATTAATTTATTAAAATATTTTTATTGATTATGCTATTACAGTTTTCCCATTTTCCCCCTTTATCACTCCTCCACCCTGCCCCCCCAAACTCTCCAGCATTCCCCCACCTTAGGGCATGACCATGGGTTGTACATATAAGTTCTCTGTTTCCTATACCATTTTTATCTCTCCTCATCTATTTTATACCTATTAATTATGTTTCTTCCCTGTACCTTTCCCCCATTCCTCCTTTCCACCTCCCACTGAAATCCCTCCATGTGCTGTCCATTTCTCTGATTCTGTTCCTGTTCTAGTTGTTTGCTTAGTTTGTGTTTATTTTAGTTTTAGTTTTAGTTTTTTAGGTTCATTGTTGATAGTTGTGAGTTTGTTGTCATTTTGCTGTTCATACTTTTGATCTTCTTTTTCTTAGATAAGTCCCTTAAGTATCTCATATAATAAGAGCTTGGTGATGATGTACTCTTTTAATTTGACCTTATTTGGGAAGCACTTTATCTGCCCTTCCATTCTAAATGATAGCTTTGCTGGATAGATTAATCTTAGATGTAGGTCCTTGCCTTTTATGACTTCAACTACTTCTTTCCAGACCCTTCTTGCCTGCAAGGTTTCTTTTGAGAAATCAGCTGATAGCCTTATGAGCACTCTTTTGTAGGTAACTCTGTCCTTTCCTCTTGCTTCTTTTAGGACTCTCTCTTTATCTTTAATCTTAGGTAATGTAATTGTGATGTGTCTTGGTGTGTTCCTCCTTGGGTCCAACTTCTTTGGGAGTCACTGAGCTCCTGGACTTTCTGGAAGTCTATTTTCTTTGCTAGATTGGGGAAGTTTTTCTTCATTATTTTTTCTAATAAGTTTTCAATTTCTTGCTCTCCCTCTTCTCCTTTGGCTTGTTGTTGGAACTTCTGATGTTGGAATGTTTAAAGTTGTCCCATAGTGTTCCTAAGCCACTCCTCATTTTTTTTGAATCCTTGTTTCTTCATTCTATTCTGTTCGAGTGATTTGTTCTTCCTTGTGCTCCAAACCACCAATTTAAGTGGTTCAAATGAGTCCCAGTGTCCTTCCCTTCACTGTTGGTTCCCTGAATATTTTGCTTCATTTCATTTTTGGTGTCTGTCATTTGTTTTTTCATTTTTAGACTAAGCTCAATCAGATCTGTAATCATTTTGATTACCAGGGCTTTAAATTCTTCATTAGATAGGCTAGCTTAGCTCTCTTCCTGACATTTTGCTTTTTTTTTTCATTTGGGCCATATTTCTTTGTCTTGACACGTGATAAGTTGTAAGGAGGCAGGGCCTTAGGTATGCACCTGGGTAGGGTAGCCCTCCTTGCTGCACTGCAGCGCTGCCTGTAGGGGAGCATTGAGGGAGGGAACAATGCAGTTCACCTGCTTGTCTCTAGCGCACTTTCCAATGGACTCATGTGAGACTAGGAGTTTCTCCCACCACAGTAACCACCAAAGTACACAGTCAACTCTGAGTCTCAGTTTCCCCTTAAGTCAGCTCTGCACACACAGCCTGCTGCCTTCCCTCAGTTTTCCTGAGCTGGCTCATGCAGTCTACAGCCTTACCAGTCTGGTTGTTCTGGTTGATTTTTTATTTAATTCCTTGGTTGTCGGAGTTCCATACTGTTTGATTTTCTGGCACTTCTGGTTGTTTACTGACTTTAGATTGGTTGTTATCCTCCTTTTGGTTGTGCAAGGAACCAAAGGATTTTGCCTACATCTCTATTTTGGCCAGAACTCCCATATTATGTACCATAGTTTTTTGATCCATTCATTTACAGATGGGCACTTAGGTTGCTTCCAGCACTTGGTTATTGTGAATTGTGCTGCTATGAACATTGGGGTGCATAGGTTCTTTTGGATTTGTGTTTCAGGGTTCTTAGGATATGATCTCAACAGTGAAATTGCCGGGTCAAAAGGCAGTTTGATTTTTAGTTTTCTGAGGAAATCCCATAATGTTTTCCACAGTGGCTGTACCAGTCTGCAATCCCACTAACAGTGCACTAGGGTTCCCTTTTCTCCACAACCACTCCAACACTCTTTTGTTGTTTTTTGTATGATGGCCATTCTCAGCAGTGTGAAGTTGTATCTCATTGTGGTTTGAATTTGCATCTCTGTGATGGTTAGTGATTCTGAGCATCTTTTCATATGCCTCTGGGCCCTTTGCATGTCCTCCTTGGAGAAGTGTTTGTTCAAGTCTTTTGCTCATTTTTTTCAATAGACTGTCTTCCTGGAGTGGAGTCATGTGAGTTCTATATATATTTTGGAGATCAAACCCTTGTCTGAGGTAATATCTGCAAATATATTTTCCCATACAGTTGGCTCCCTTTTCATTTTGCTTATGTTTTCTTTAGACATGTAGAAACTTTATTTTGATGAAATCACATTTGTTTATTCTTTCCTTTATGTCCCTTGCTCTAGGGGATATATCAGTGAAAATATTGCTGCATGGAATTTCTGGGATTTTCCTGCCTATGTTCTCCTTTAGGACTTTTATGGTGTCACAACTTATATTTAAGTCTTTTATCTACCATCAATTTATTTTTGTGTATGGTGTAAATTGGTGATCAAGTTTCTTTTTTTTTTTGCATGTAGCTGTCCAGATCTCTCAACACCATTTGTTGAAGAGGCTATATTTATTCCATTTTATGCTTCTTCCCCCTTTGTTGAATATTAGTTGACCATAGAAACTTGGATTTATTTCTGGGCTCTCTGTTCTGTTCTGTTCCATTGGTCTATGTGCCTGTTCTTATGCCAATACCAGGCTGTTTTGATTACAGTGGACTTGAAATATAGTTTTATATCAGGTATTGTGATCTCTCTTACTTTGTCTTTCTTTCCCAAAATTGTTGCAGCTATTCAGGGTCTTTTATAGTACCATATAAATTTTTGAAATGTTTTTTCTGTATCTGTGAAATGTGTCCCTGGTACTTTAATAGAAATTGCATTGAATCTATCAATTGCTCTGAGTACTATGGACATTTTGATGATGTTAATTCTTCCAACCCATGAACATGGTACATGTTTCCATTTGTTTGTACCTTCCTTAATTTCTTTGTTCAGTGTTGCATAGTTTTCTGCATACAGGTCTTTTACCTCCTTGGTTAGGTTTATTGCTAGGTGCTTTATTTTTGTTGCTGCTATATCAAATGGGATTCTTTCCAGATTTCTGTTTCTGATATTTCATTGTTGGTGTTCAAAAGTGCCTTGGAATTCTTAATATTGACTTTTATCCTGATTTTTGCCAAATTCAATTATTAAGTCAAGTAGTTTTTTGATGGAGTCTATAGTATATCCTATGTACACTATTATGTCTTCTGCAAACAATGACAGTTTTGCTTCCTCCTTTTCAATATGGATGCCACTTATTTCTTTGTCTTGTCTGATTGCTGTGGCTAGGAATTCCAATAGTATGTTAAATAGAAGTGGTAAAAGCAGACAACCTTGTCTTGTTCCTGATCTTAGTAGAAAAGTTTTTAGTTTTTGCCCATTGAATATGATGTTGGCTATAGGTCTCTCATATATGGCCTTTATTATGCTGAGGAATGCTCCCTGTATTCCCACTTTGGTGAGTGGTTTTTTATCACAAATGAGTGCTGTACCTTATCTAATGCTTTCTCTGCATCTATTGATATGATCGTGTGATTTTCATCTTTTCTTTTGTTTATGTGGTATATTATGTTTATTAATTTGTGAATATTGTACCATCCTTTTATCTCTGGTATGAATCCCACTTGATGATAGTGTATGATATTTTGAATGTATTTCTGGTCATTTGCAATATTTTGTTGAGTATTTTAGCATCTATGTTCATCAGCGATATTGGCCTGAAGTTTTCTTTCTTTGTTGTTTCTTTCTATGGTTTGGGGATTAGGGTGATACTGGCTTCATAAAAAGAATTTTGGACTCTTTCATCTTATTGGATTTTTTTAGAATAGTCTCTGAAGAATAGGCGTTAGCTGTTCCTTAAATGTTTTATAAAATTCTCCTGTGAAACTATCTGGTCTAGGGCTGTAGTGTGCTAGGAGTTTTTTGATTACTGCTTCTATTTCATCAGTTGTTACTGGTCTGTTCAGGCTCTCTGCTTCTTCTTCAGTCAGTTTTGGAGGATTATATTTTTCTAGAAATTTGTCCATTTCACCTAGGCTTTCAAATTTCTTGGCATACTCTCTTCATAGTAATTTCTTACAATCCTTTGTATTTCTGTGGTGTCAGTTGTAATCTTTCCTCTTTCACTTCTGATTGTGTTTACTTGGGTCCTTTCCCTTTTTTTCTTGACGCATCTGCTTAAAGGCTTGTCACTTTTTTCTTTTTAAATAACTAGCTCCTAGATTTATTGATCCTTAGAATTGTGCTTTTAGTGTCTATGACATTTAATTCTGCTCTAATCTTGGTTATTTCCTTCCTTCTACTTGCTCTGGGTTGTCTTTGTTGTTGTTCCTCCAGTTCTGGTAGATGTATGGTGAGACCATTTATTTTCAACATTTCTATCATTTTTAGGTAGACCTGAATCTCTATGAACTTCCCTCTCACAACCGCCTTTGCTGTGTCCCATACGTTTTGGACTGCTGTGAGTTCTTTTTCACTTGTTTCCAGGAGGTTTTTGTTTTCTTCCTTGATCTTGTTCTCAACCCATTTGTTTTTTAATAGCTTGCTATTCAATCTCTGTGAATTTGAGTGTTTTAAGCCTTTTCCTTGGGTTGTTTTCTATTTTCTGGCCCTTGTGGTCAGAGAAAATGCTTGATATGATTTCAATTTTCTTGAATTTGTTGAGGCTTGTTTTGTGTCCTATCATGTGGTCTATCTTTGAAAATGTTCCATGTGCATTTGAAAAGAATGTGTGTTTTGCTTCTTTGGGATGAGAGGCTCTCTATATACATCAGTTAAGTTCACTTAATGTAGGGTATTGTTCAGTGTTGCAATATTGTGTTGATATTCTATTTGGAAGATCTATCCATTGTTGACAGTGGGGTGTTAAAATCCCATACTATAATTGTGTTGCTGTCAATATCTTTCTTGAAGTCTTCTAAGATTTTTCTTATATATTTTGGTGCTCCTATGTTGGGTGCATATATGGTTATAATGTTTATGTCTTCTTGATGCGTTGTTATTATGAGTATTATGAAGTATCGCTCTGTGTCTCTTTTTATGGACTTTGTTTTAAAGTATATTTTGTCTGACATAAGTATTGCTACCCCTCCTTCTTTTCCTGTCCATGTGCCTGGAATATTTTTTTTTGAACCCTTCACTTTCAGTCTGTGTAAGTCTTTTGTTCTAAGGTGGATCTCTTGTGGAGAGTACATGTGTGTCATGGTTTCTTATCTACTCAGCTACTCTATGTCTTTTGATTAGAGCATTTAATCCATTTGCATTTAAGGTTATTATTGATAGGTACTTATTCATTGTCATTTTTTTTTGTACCTGTGTTCCTCTGTCTCTCACTCTTTTTCTTCCTTTTCTTAAAGCAGTCCCTTTAGCATTATTTACAGTGCTGGTTAGGTAGAGGTATATTCTTTCAGACTTCTTTTCTCTGGGATACTCCTTATTTTGCCTTTAATTTTGACTGACAGCCTTTACTGGATAGAGTATTGTTGGCTGCAGGCCTTTGCTCTTCATTACTTGGAATATTTATTTTCATTCTCTTTTGGCTTGGAGCATTTCCATTGAGAAGTCAGCTGCTAGCCTTATTGGGGCTCCCTTGTATGTTACTTCCTATTTCTCCCTTGCTGCCTTGAAGATTCTCTGTTTGTTTTGGAATTTTGCCATTTTAGTTTTGATATGTCTTCGAGTGGGCCTTTTTGGGTTCCTTCTGATTGGGATCCTCTGTGCTTCTTGGATTTGTGAGAATTTTTCTCTCATCAAATTAAAGAAGTTTTCCATCATGACTTTTTCAAACAGGTTTTCTATCCCCTGCTCTTCTTCTTCTCCTTCTGGTATCCCTATTATATGGATATTATGTTTCATGTTGTCTTGCAGTCCTTTGTTCTTTTCAGGTCTTGTTTCCCTTTTCTTGCTTTTTCTGGGACTTTTTTTCTACCTTGTTCTTCAGCTTGCTGATTCAATTCTCTGTTTCACCTAACCTGATTTTCATTCTTTCTACTGTGTTCTTCAATTCAGATATTGTATTTTCTTCATTTACCCTCAGCTCTTGTTGATAGTTTCTATTTCCTTTTCCATGCTGACATAGTTTGCAGTAAGTTCCTTGTAGTTTACCTGCAGTTTTGGTAATTCTCAGTGAACTCATTGAGCTTCCAAACTTAATAGAGTCGACTTGCCTCTATTTCATTTAGCATTCTTTCCAAGGATTCATCCTTTCCTTTCATTTTAGGTTTGTTTCTTTGTCTTCCCATTGTTTGTGAGACTCTTCTTGTTTGCCTCTGCTTCTTAAATTAATCTATTTTGACTCCCTGAGTTTTTGGCACGAACTTCTATGGTAGGAGATCTGTGAGATTCAGTGGTGCAGCTTTCTTGATCTCCTAAACTTGAAGCTCTTGGGATGTTGGTTCTCTGGATGTAATTCAGGTTTGATTTTTGTTAGTTCATTCTTTGGTGGGTCCTTCCCTGCAGCTGGTTTTCTGAGGGTCTCTCTGCCCACTGTGTCTTGCATGCTGTTGTGCAGGTACTGCCAGAGGAAAACCACAAAGCCCAGGGAACAAACCCATATCTGCAAAAATTTTCCTGCCCCCTGACCCCCACAATCTCAGTATCAACAACAAATGAACCAGTATTAATAAGGGTGTAAAGAGATTAAGACTATTATAAGCAAGGAGAGAAATAAACTGTAGTATAAATTCTAGTCACTTAATATGCACACACTTGTTGTATATAAGAGGATATTAAAATGCTATGCAGGAAAGAAAATATCACTAATCTTGGAGAACACCACAGTGGATTTTGCCTTGGTAGCTTCTAGTATTTACCACTGTTTTTTTCTTTCTGGATCCGTCTCTGCTGATGTCATATGTTGACCTCATCTGACCTTTGGCAGCCTGCTCTGAGACTGTCCGGGACCTACTTTCTATGGTTGTCTCCTTCAGTTGCTAATCTAGTCACTCTGCATTCAGCAGTCAGCCCCATAGGGTAGGGCAGATCCCAGAAGCTACTCTCTCAGCTCTCTCCCCAAAGCTACCACCCCTGGTCTCTCCTCAGAGGTCTCTAGCCTACTCTGCTGCCACCTTTGCCAGAATCCTGGGTAAGTGACAGCAAATGAAAGTTTGTGTGTTGGTTCTTTAAATGGCTCTTTGTATCTTCAGCTCTTTGTCTCTGATGGAGAGCAACCCTGCTGCAGAGCAATGCTGCCATTTTTTGCCAGTGATTGTTATCTGTGTACTTTTTGGGCTCTGGTGCTCTAGGCTGTGAATCCCAACTTAGGGTTTAGACCCCATTCTTCTCAGGGGGATCCAACCTGCCGCTTAATTATTCCTTTGGCACTACTGCCTATGGGAGCCCAGACAGCTTTTTCAAGTTTCCACTGCACTCTTTAGCAGCCAGATTGTGCTGAAGGTGATTCTTCTGTCTGTCCAAGGTTATAAGGCTTCTCTCTCACTATTGTTCTGTTGTTTTTTGGGGGTAATTTGTCCATAGTTTAGCTGTAATCCCAGATTGGTCCTGGGAGGAGGCTAGTGTGGCTTCCATTCACTCCTCCACCATCTTGCCCAGCTTCTTGAAGAGTGTTTTGAACAGTGGAAGAGGTGCTGGTAGAACTGTGTGAGGTTCCAAGCTGCCTACCTTGAAGGGGACTAGAGTATCATTGTCCTATGTACAGTGTTTCTGGTATCTTGTACCTTCCTTTAATGTATCTATTTTTCATATTGCGTGGCTGGATATTTACCCTTCCCATTGCTCTTTATTCTGTTCTGCATCTATTGTTCTGTTCTCTGATCTTCTAATGGAAATAATTTTCTTTCTTCCTAAAAAATATCCTTTGTGTTTTTCTTACTGTGAATTTGCTAATATGACTTTTATCCATTTTTGCTTGTCTGGATATTTATCACAGCTTCATTTTGAAAAATCTTTTCATTGGGCATATAATTCTAGGTTTGCAGTTATTTTACTCCAATAGTATGCATTAATTATTTAATTTTATTTTGGTTTCTCTAAGTCTATGGAGAAATTAGCTATATGTGTAATTTTTGTTGCTTTGAACACTGTTGCTCCTTTTTTTCCATATGCTTTAAAGAGTTTTCTCTTGGTCTTTGGTTTCACTATGATGAATAGGTGTGGAATACTTTCATTTATTCTGCATGGGTTTAAGATAAATTAAAAAACTGAGTCCGTGTCTTTATGTCTTTCATACATTTTAGAAAATTCCTAGACATTGTCTCTTCAAATATGTCTTCTGCCTCATTCCCTTTTTCCTTCCTGTTGGCACTCTAATTACATATATCTCAGATTGTGTCCCTGCATGCTCTATGGCTCTTATCTTTTGTTCTGTATTTCCCATCCTTTTTTTTCCCTCCAGTTGAGATATTTTTTTCTGCTCCATCTTTCAGTTAACTAATTCTCTTTTTAGCTTTATCTAATCTGTTTTTAATCTCTTCCATTAAATACTTAAATTTTAGTTATTTCCTTTTTAAGTTATAAAACTTCTTCCTGGCTTGTTTTAGGTTTTCACTTCACTTATAAAATCTCAGTCTTGTCTTCTGTAATCTTTTTAAAAAATATATTCTTTATTGATTATGCCATTACAGTTGTTCTATTCCCCCCTTTATTCCCCTCCACCCTGCACACCCCTCCCCCACCATTCCTCCTTTAGTTTATGACCACATGTCTCAAGTTCTTTAGATTCTATATTTCCCATACTATTCTTGCCCTCCCCTATCTATTTTCTACCTACCGTCTATGCCACTTATTTTCTGTACCTTCTCCCCCCTTCTCCTTCTCCCACTCCCCTGTTGCTAACCCTCCATGTGATCTTCATTTTATGGTTCTGCCTCAGATCTAGCTGTTCTCTTAGTTTGCTTTTGTTTTAGGTGTAGTTGTTAATAACTGTGAGTTTGCTGTCCTTTCACTGTTCATACTTTTTATCTTCTTTTTCTTAGATAAGTCCCTTTAACATTTCATATAATAAGGGCTTGGTGATGATGAACTCCTTGAACTTGGATCTTATCTGAGAAGCACTTTATCTGTCCTTCCATTCTAAATAAAAGCTTTGCTGGATAGAGCAATCTTGGATGTAGGTCTTTGGATTTCATGACTTGGAATATTTCTTTCTAGCCCCTTGTTGCCTGTAAGGTCTCTTCTGAGAAATCCACTGACAGTCTGATGGGAACTCCTTTGTAGGTGACTGTCCCCTTATCTCTTGCTGCTTCTAGGATTCTCTCCTTCGTTTTAATCTTGGCTAATGTAATGATGATGTGCGTTGGTGTGTTCCTCCTTGGGTCCAACTTCTTTGGGACTCTCTGAGCTTCCTGGATTTCCTGGAAGTCTATTTACTTTGCCAAATTGGGGAAGTTCTCCTTTACTATTTGTTCAAATAAGATTTCCACTTGCTCTTCCTCTTCTCCTTCCGGTACCCCTATAATTCAGATGTTGGAGCGTTTAAAGATGTCCTGGAGTTTCCTAAGCCTCTCTTCATTTTTTTGAATTCTTGTTTCTTCATATTTTTCTGTTTGGTCATTTTTTTCTTCCTTCCTGTCTGCTCCCTTGATCTGAGTCCCAGTTTCCTTTCCATCACTATTGGTTTCCTGTGCATTTTCCTTCACTTCAATTAGTTTAGCCTTCATATGTTCCTCTAATTTGTGACTAAAATCAACCAGTTCTGTGAGCATCCTGATCACCAGTGTTTTGAACTGTGCCTGTGATAGGTTGGCAATTTCTTATTCGCTTAGATCTATGGGCTCTGGGGCTCTGAGTTGTTCTTAAGCCATGTTTTGATCTGTGCGTGCCTGTTATGTATGAGGAGGGGAGCCTTAGGTGTTCACCAGGGTGAGGCCACCCAGGTCACTGGTTTGTGATGCTGTATGTGGGGGCGGGGTCAGAGAGGGCAACAGCAGTCTCCTCTGCTGCTTCCCGCCTCTGGGGCCTGAACATTCTGTCTCACTGCTCGCTCCTTTGCTGGTTTATCTGCACGCGAGTGTGCGACCGAGGTCAGTCTGCCGTCTTGTGCCTTCATTGGGTCCGCCCATCACTATCCCACACTGGGATCCGCCCTTGGCTACCTGCAGGCCTGGGTCGGGGGATCTTTCCCACCTGACCTCACTCCACTGCTGGCTCCGCCCCTCTTTCCAGTCTGGCTGAGTGTTTCGTTGTTGTTGGACTCCTATATTGTTCAATTTTCTGAGGTTTGGCTGAGTTTTTTGTTGCTAAAACTTCGTTGTTTTTAGACCTGGTCATGGCACACTGTTTCCACCTATACCTCCGTCTTGGCGGAAGCCCTGTAATCTTGACATATTAAATATAGTTGTTTTTGAATCTGTGCTGGATGAAGCCCAGGAGGTTTATTCCTGTTTTCTCTTCTTTGTCTAGGTTTCTATTCATGTTCCCCGCCTTAGGTATTTTGTTATTTTGGGTGCTAGACATTTTTAGAAAAATTTGCTTCTATAGGCAACAAGGAATTTCAACAATTCAATTTCATAGTTAAGATAATTTGAAGCTGGGACTTAGTCCCTGCAAAGGTCAAGTGACTCTCAGCTTACACCTAGCAAAAACACTACTTGGTTTTTCAACTTGTCAGTCACTTCTAGAATTGGTAAAGAGCTCTATAGGAAAAGTCCTAACTGCCATGCTTATATTTGCTAGTTTCTCTTCTCCTGGAACTTGGCCCTATAATTTTTAATTGACTTGTTGGTTCTCTAATGCCTTCAAGGAAAAAATTTTTAAACCTTTTTCCAGAGGTATTTTTTGTTGTTGTTGTTCGTAGTGGGAGTGTGTTCAAATTGCCCAGTATACTATGCCAGATGTAAAAAAACCTCATCTTTTAAGAAGTCAAATTATGCCACCAAAACTGTCTATACATAGGAAAAACCCAATGTCTTTACCATGGTCCAGAAGATCCTGTGTAATCTGGCTCCAAGCTACCTCTCCAATTTATCTCCTTGAAGTGTTTCACAAATATAAGGACCAACACAATATAAACTTCTAGAAGAAAAAGATTACATGATATATTTATTTCATAACCTCCGTAATATTCAGCATATCATCAAAGCAATATATATATGATTAAATTTTAATATATCCTAAAATATAAAACTTCTTAAAATAGTGGCTTAAACTAAACTGTTTATTTTCTATTTACATGGAAGAAGTCTGAAAATAGGCAGTCCAAGGTTGTATGAAGGCAGCAAGTATCAGGGAACCAAGCTCTTTCTATTAGAGTAAGGCAGAGGAGGGAATTTAGTTTAAAAGACTTTTCAGAAGTATCACATAACTTCTCTGCTTTCTTTTCATCACCAATTCACATGGCTTCACCTAGGTATAGGGCAACTGGGAAATTTAGTCTTTTAGCTGAGAAGCAGTATGCCAATCTAAAAAAAAAAAAAGAATTGGAGTACATTTAGTAAAGAATGGGAAATAAGATACTGGCTTGTAATAATCTTTGCTACAAAAACTAAGCATAATTATTTCTGAAATTGGAGTTTCTTGGATTATTTCTTTTTATTGATCTTGATTTCCTCAATTACTGCTCATAGAGTAATTTATTCCGTGGTTATAGCATTAAAATTCACTAGTTCAATCTCCAAAGAATTCTTCATATCAAACCTTACAGTTGATACCTCTCCACCAGGCAAATCAGTCTGTCTTCCCTTTCTTAAGCAAACATGAAAAATTTCTTTAAATGAAATCCTCTTTGGAAAAGTGAGAGATGGGGCAGTCTTCCTTGAACACTCAGGGTTGTCAATTACATATCGCCGGACTTCACTCTGGCTTCTACAAAATGTGGAAACCTCCCTTAATTAACCCATATCTATATTTAATTTATGTAGTGTGACTGTCATTGTCTTAGTTCCTTCAGGTTGCTATAACAAAAAGCCATAGAGTGGCTTGCATAAGAAATATCCAAACCTGGAGAGAATTTTTATGAGTTTATTTGAGCTAAACTGATGACATATGCCAGGGAACAAGATCTTACATGTTCCAGAGAATAACAGTTTTGCAGCTTCTTTTATGCATTTGAAAATTAGGGAGGGAATATAAGGAAAATTACATGGAGGTGGAAAAAAACAAGGCCAGGATTAGATTACAGGATAGCTAACAATATTATGTGTTTTCTTAAGGATGGTTACACTGTATCATCAGCTTTCTCTCTTCAATCCTTAGCTTCCTCAATTTGCCCAATAAATTCCTTTCTTGCTTAAGTTTACCAGAGACAGCTACTGCTGCTTGCAACAGAGAACTTTACCTGAAACAGTCAAGGAAGAAGATGGATGGAAATACATGCTGAAATGAAGATCTGAAATGAGATTCACCGAGAATGTATTTTTAGTTCCTAAAACAATTGGGGTATTGGAGACAAACAATTCTAGTTTAAACCTGAAACAGCTTAGTGCAAATTAGTATTCAATCATCTCAACACATCTCTAGGAGCAAATATAATCAACAAAAAGGTTTCCAGTGAGAGTAATATTCTTTTTCAAGGATAACAATGATATCACAATTTTGAGTACTAAATAGGGAATTTGTTTCCTGCAAGGCAGGTTTACTTCTGTTTTCACTATGTAAGATCTTTGTGTCTTTAATAATTTCACATCTTTAGCATGACTACATTATTTTTTAATTCCAGTTGAACTCTTTCAACTTGGCTAGTCCCTCCCCTGTCCTCCCTCCCCTTGACTTGTGCTGTGGGATTCTTTTCATTGTCGAGGATTAAATTATCTGTGAAAGCCTTAAAGGCAATAGACATCTTTACTGGAAATGAGACCCAAAACTGTCCAAAAATGAGAGGAGCAATCCCAAAGGTTAAGTGAAAAAACTTAAACTCATATTGGAGGGGGAGAAGTCTGGTTGCACACTGAGTTCCTTTTTTCTTTTTTCTCTTTTTTATTTTTAAATTTATTTATTTTAATTGTTCAAGTACAGTTTTCTGTCTTTTACTCCCATCCCAGCCCACCACCCCCCGTGCTCCCCACCTCCTTTCCATTTCCACCCCCTTAGTTTTTGTCCATATGCCCTTTTCACTTGTTCCTGTAAACCCTTCCCCTTTTACCCTGAAATTCCCTCCCCTCTCCCCTCTGGTCACTGTCAGCTTGTTCTCTATTTCAGTGTATATATTTTGCATGCTTGTTTGTTGAGTTTCTTACTGACTTTTTTAATCATAAAAATAATAATTTAAGTTGAATAAGAAACTCTTATTCCCTTCTTTCACCAAAGATGCTATGTTTTGTATGTTTTAAACATCAAACATCTCCATAGAGAATGGTTTGCTGCCAATATGTGGTGTTCAGGAATCTTAAATGATCTCATTCTTAAAGGTTATTCTCACATACCAGACTCTTCACATACTAGAATAATAAACATAATTTAACCAAACATCTATATTTTTTAAAAGGCAAGCACCTGTGTTTTAACTAGACTACAACATGGGAATGGAAGTGCTCTTTCTCTTTAAAATAGGCTGCAAAGTGTACTATATACTTTGCTATCCCTATTTAGAGTAAGAGAGCAATCTTTGGATAGAATGACCCTTTCTCCTCATGAGAAGCTAGTCATGACATGCCAGACATTTAAAACAGCCCATGTATACCAGTTGTGTTTGTGGGTGAGCAATTCAAGATAAAAGGCTGAATTAGGATTCAGTCCTAATCCTGTTTGGGATGCTGGTTTTATTGGGTTACAGCTTAGTGGTTAGAAGATGACTTCATATACTCACAATAGCACAGATTCATTGCTCCCTTGTCAAGCTATGTGCATGAAAGGCACCACATTGTTTGTAATGTGCAAACATCAAATGTGATGAGTACAAATAATAATAACCCACAGTATACATTGTATATATATTAACTATTTTTTTTTAATTTTTAAATTTTATTTATTTATGTTTAGAGGGGAAGGGGAGAGGGAGAAAAACATCAATGTATGGTTGCTTCTCGTGTGTCCCCTGCTGGGAACTGGCCTACAACCCAGGCATGTGCCCTAAGAATCGAACAGTGATCCTCTGGTTCACAGGCCCATGCTCAATCTACTGAGCTACACCAGCCAGGGCTGCATATATCTTAACTATTATGTTGTTATTTAACCCTCATTTATGAAATATCTTACAATAGCTGTATTTTCTAGCAATTGGTGTGTGAAGCCATAAATTGTGCCAAACTAAATTGGTTGTGAATTTAGACATGGTGATAAGGAGGACTGTATAAAAATTATGTACTATCAAAATGGTACTATATTTGGATTAATAGTTGTTCAGTCTATTAATCCAAAAAGACATGAGAAGCCCAAGTCTGGATATGAGGATATGATTCAGTGCATAAGAACTGAATTCGAGATAGTAGCTCTTACAAAATAGCCCCTTGAAAAATGTCTTTTCTTTATGTTTATTTGCCATGGGAAATGGTGTCAATTTTAGGATTGTGGGAGAAAATTTTGTTTGGGGGGATGTCACATAGGTGGTTATTATGACAGGTCTCCCAAATGGTTAGATGACCCTTCAACAATAACAAAAAAAGACCCTCAGACTGTTGCAGTTAGTGTGACCAGAAGAAAAGGCTTGACCACCTGGAAACTAACAAGAGTTTTTTTTTTTAATGATGTTTTATTTTTTAACTTTATTATTGTTTTATCTTTCAATACTTTTACCCTCTCTTTTCTTGTTTCTTGTTTTATTCCTTCTTCCTTTCCTTCCAAACCTACCACTTTCTCCTCCCTTCTGCTGCCTTTTTTTCTTTCTTTTCAACCTCCTCCCCCCCCAAGTGAGCGAAAAGACCAGTTGCACTCAAAGAGGGGGCATCCCAACACTAGAGACAGAGAGACAAAATTCACTTTGCTGTAACAGAAAAACTACAAGTTACTGCATTTAAAAATTTTTTTCATTATTTTTTCATTATTATTACATCTTTTATTTTAATAGTAACTCTATATTCCTCCTCTTTCTGTATAGTCTTCTTTACCTTGGCTGGATATGTTGTATCACTTGACAGGTATCCCCGGTCCCCTCAACCATAGTGTATTGCTAATTTACTGTCCTTTACTTCCCCATGTCCAGTTAGCAAACTATTGAAAGTGCAATACTCCCTAATCTTGGTATGTCATATATTCTATTGTATGATTGTTGCTCTAATATTATTGTAAATAATAGTTGTTGCATGCTGTTGTAAATACTACACAACACTGCCCCCCAGATCTTAGCCCACTACATTGTTGCCTGAACTATAATACTGCAATGATTGACACTGTTCCCTCTCACATTACACCTATTTACCATCCCTCATTCTCACCTTACCTCAGAATCTGATCTCCCTCAACCTCACTCCTTTCGGGATCTAAATCACAAGCCTTCCCTCCACAACAAGAGCCTTATCTTCCTTCCACCCTTTCTGAAAAGTGACTAGGTGGGTTGAAGATTATGGTTGTCACTGTACATAGTTGGGGGAGCGCCTATCTCTTCTCTACCAGCTGCTACTGTAAATATCATAGAATATTCTGCTGCTGTCATAAACCAGTTTGCCTTCCCCTCCAACTGATCACATGCACACAAAAAAGAATAGGTGGAAGCAGTGAATACCAGGATACCCAAAGGAAGAAGAAACCCAACAACAATGGAACCAGCAACAGATAACAACAGAGGAAGGTGAAGGAGGGGGTAGAAACCACACAAACCTCAACCCAAGACCTACCTGGAAATACAACTACACAGTGGAGAAATTTCTCAGGGCAAACAACTGAACAAGAGCAAAACAGAATCTTCAAAACCCTGTATATGCAGAACTAGCTTCAGTGCAATCCGCCCTCACCAGCACAGCAAATTAAAATGGGTAAGGGAGAGAGGGACCATCAGTTCACCAGCTGGTGAGAAGAACCCACAAAAAAAAAAGACCCCAAAAAACCAAAGACAAACTCAGAGCCAAAATTAATGACACCCCAAGACCAGCAATTTGGGGAGATCAAGGAGATTACACCACTGAATCTCACAGGTATTATACCAGAGAAGTGCACACCATAAATCCAGGAAGCCAGAAGAAATCAATTTAAGAAGCTGAAGCTAACAAGAAGAGTCTCACAAACAATGGGAAGACAAAGAAACAATCCCCCAATGAAAGGAAAGGAGAAGGCTCAGAAAGAATGCTAGATGAAATAGAGGCAAGTCAGCTATCAGGTATTGAATTCAAAGCACTGGTTATCAGGAAGTTCAAAGAGCTCACAGTGAGCTACCGGAAACTACAGGGGAACTACAATGATCTCTCTGCAAACTACATCAACATGAAAAAGGAAATAGAAACTATCAGCAAGGGCCACGAGGAAATGAAGAATACAATATCTAAACTGAAGAACACAGTACAAGGAATCAAAAGCAGAATAGATGAAGCAGAAGATTGGATTAGCCAGCTAGAGGACAAAGTAGAAAAAAAAAAACACCCAGAAAGAGCAAGAAAATGAAAAGAGGCTCAGAAAGAATGAAGAGGGATTGAGAGAAATGGAAGACAATATAAAAGGTAATAATATCCGAATAATAGGGATACCAGAAGGAGAAGAAGAACAAGGGATAGAAAATCTATTTCAAAAAGTAATTATGAAAAACTTTCCTAATTTGGTGAGAGAAAAGTTGCACAAATTCAGGAAACACAGAGAGTCCCCATCAAGAGGAACCCAAACAGACCCACTTCAAGAAACATCATCATTAAAATGGCAAAATTTCAGGATAAACAGGGAATCTTAAAGGCAGCAAGGGAGAAAAAGGAAGTAACCTATAAGGGAGCCCCAGTAAGGTTAGCTGCTGACTTCTCAATGAAAACACTCCAAGCAAGAAGAGAATGGCAAGAAATATTTCAAGTACTGAGAATCAGTGGCCATCACCAAGGTTACTTTATCCAGCAAGGCTCTCAATCAAGATAGAAGACCAAATAAAGAGAGCTTCCAAGACAAAAGAAGTCTAAAAGAATACACCTCCACCAAACCAGCTCTGCAAGAAATACTAAAAGGTCTGCTTTAAGGAAAGGAAGGAAAAGAGAGAGACAATGAGAAGCACAAATATAAAAATGACAATGAATAAGTACCTATCAATCATATCCTTAAACGTAAATGGACTAAATGCTCCAATCAAAAGACATACAATAGCTGAATGTATAAGAAAGCATGACCCACACATATGCTGCCTACAAGAGACCTACCTCAGGACAAAAGACCATCACAGACTAAAAGTGAAAGGCTGGAAACAAGTTTTCCAAGCAAATGGACAGGAAAAAAAGCCGGGGTAGCAATACTTATATCAGACAAAATAGACTTCAAACAAAGGGCCATAAAGAGAGATCCAGAAGGTCACTTCATAATACTCAAGGGAAGAATCCACCAAGAGGACATAAACATTGTAAATATATATGCACCCAACATAGGAGTACCCAAATATATAAAGAAAATGTTAGAGAACTTCAAGAAAGATATTGACAGCAACACTTATAGTTGGAGATTTTAACACCCCACTGTCAAAAATGGACAGATCTTCTGAACAAATAATCAACAAAGATCTTGTGGAATTGAACAACGTCCCAGATGAAATGGACTTAACTGATATATATAGAATCCTTTATCCCAAAGAAGCTAAATGCACATTCTTTTCCAATGGGCATGGGATATTTTCAAAGATAGACCACATGATAGGACACAAAATGTCCTAGGAAAAAGCTAGGAAAAAGATAGGAAAAAGCTTTTGGTAAGGTACAATACCCATTTATGATAAAAAACACTCAGCAAATTGGGAATAGAGGGAACATTCCTCAACAAAATAAAAACCATATATGAGAGACCTACAGCAAACATCATACTCAATGGGCAAAAAATAAAATCTTTTCCACTAAGATCAGGAACAAGACAAGGTTGTCCACTTTCACCACTTCTATTCAATATAGTATTGGAAGTGTTAGCCACAGTGATCAGACAAGAAAAGGAAATAAAAGGCATCCAAATTGGAAAGGAGGAAACAAAACTGTCATTGTTTGCAGATAACATGAAGTGTACATGGAAAATCCAATAGGCCCTACCCAAAGACTGCTCAGCCTAATAAATGAATTTGGCAAAACAGCAGGATACAAAGTCAATATCCAGAAATCAAAGCCATTTTTGTATACCAACAATGAAACAGCAGAAGCAGACGTCAAGAAAAATATCCCATTCAATATAGCAAAAAGAAAAATATAATATCTAGGAATAAACCTAACCAAGGAGGTAAAAGACCTACATGAAGAAAACTACACAACACTGAAGAAAGAAATCAAGGAAGACACAAACAAATGGAAACATATACCGTGTTCAAGGATTGGAAGAATTAACATCATCAAAATGTCCATACTACCCAAAGCAATTACAGATTCAATGGCATACCTATTAAAGTACCAATGACATACTTCACAGACATGGAACAAACACTTCAAAAATTTATATGGAACCATAAATGATCCCAAATAGCAGCTTCAATTTTGAGAAAGAAGAACAAAGTAGGAGGGATCTCAATACCTCATACCAAACTGTATTACAAAGCCACTGTAATCAAAACAGCCTGGTATTGGCATAAAAACAGGCACATAGACCAATGGAACAGAACAGAGAGCCCAGAAATCAACCCAAGTCTTTATGGCCAATTAATATTCAACAAAGGGGGCAGTAACATAAAATGGAGTAAAGATAGCCTCTTCAACAAATGGTGTTGGGAGAACTGGACAGCTATGTGCAAAAAAATGAAACTGGAGCACCAAACTGGAGCAGCAATACACCAAAATAAATTCAAGGTGGATAAAAGACTTCAATATAAGCCGTGATACCATTAAAGTCCTAGAGGAGAACAGTGGTAGGAAAATCTCAGATATTTCACGTAGCAACTTTTTTACTGATATGTCCCTCACAGCAAAGGACATAAAGGAAAGAATAAACAAATGGGATGTCATAAAAATTAAAGCCTTTTTCATGGCTAAAGAAAACAGTATTAAATTAAAAAGACAACCAACTGTATGGGAAAACATACTTGCCAATGATACCTCAGACAAAGGTTTAATCTCCAAAATATACAAAGAACTTACAAGACTCCACTCTAAGAAGACATCTAATCCAATTAAAAAATGGGAAAAGGACTTGAACAGACACTTCCCCAAGGAGGACGTACAGAAGATCCAGAGACACATGAAGAGATGCTCAATATCACTAGCTATCAGAGAGATGCAAATTAAAGCCACAATGAGATACCACTTTACAACAGTCAGGATGGCTATCATAGAAAAAGCACCAAACAACAAATGTTGGAGAGGTTGTGGGGAAAAGGGGTCCTTAGTTCACTGTTGGTGGGATTGCAGACTGGCACAACTGTTGTGGAAAACAGTATGGAATTTTCTAAGAAAACTAAAAATGGACCTGCCTTTTGACCCAGCATTTCTACTGCTGGGATTATATCCTAAGAACCCTAAAACACCAATCCAAAAGAACCTATGCACCCCAATGTTCATAGCAGCACAATTTACAATAGCCAAGAGTTGGAAGCAACCTAGGTGCCCGTTAGTAAATGAACAGATCAAAAAAATATGGTTCATTTATACAATGGAATTCTATGCAGTGGAAAGAAAGAAGGAGCTCCTACCCTTTGCAACAGCATGGATGGAACTGGAAAGCATTATGCTGAGTGAAATAAGCCAGATGTTGAAAGACAAATACCATATGATCTCACCTTTAACAGGAAGCTAAACAACAAAACAAACAAACAAGCAAGCAAAATAAAAAAAAAGACACTGAAATAGAGAACAAGGGGACAGTAACCAGAGGGGAAAGGGAAGGGGGGAGGGAATTTCGGGGTAAAAGCGGGAAGGATTTACAGGAACTAGTATAAAGGCACATGGACAACAACTAAGGGATGTGGAAATGGGAGGGAGGTGGGGAGCACTGGGGATGGTGGGTTGGGATGGGATTAAAAAACAGAAAACTGTGCTTGAACAATAATTAAATTTTTTTAAAAACTGAAGGGAAAAAGTAAAGAATCTAACACTTGAAGATGAAAAAATAATTGTTCCAATTACCAATTTGCAAGTCCTAAATGTTAAGGGGCAGGATGTTCTAGAAAAAAGTTAGGAACTAGTACAAGAGGAATGAAGCTACTTTGATAAATGTATAAAATAATGAAAAGATAGTCATTAGGAAAAGCATAACATATAGTATTTAAATACCAAGAAAATAATGGTTGTTGTGCAGCACCAAATTATACCGGTAAGATTGATGTAGTTTTATTAAATAATAAAAGGGCAATATTTATATATTTTTAAGTTTCTTAGAGAAAAAATGCAAAAATGAGCTTATTAACAGTAAGTATAATATTCTTAAAATGGTATTGCAGGTTCTGACATTAAAATCCTTTTGGATGTTTTAGTGAAGGCACAGAAAAAGAGGTAAGGGCAGAACTGTCCAATTCCCTAACCTTTACCCAGTCAAAGATTATTCTGAAGAACAAGAAAAAATGCAGTATTTCACCACTAGCAAAGTATTTTGGGTTCACTGAGTTTGATTCTGATACCACCAGCCTCTCACTTTGCTTCAGGGCTTTCTCCCACTACCCAGTTATAGTCAAGGAGGTGGGCTAGAGTCTTGGTTCCAAGAAATCTGGGGAAAAAGAAGTCGGATAAGAGCTTTGGAGAAGATTGTGGCTTATAAGCACACAGGTGGCACTAATAGTATTTTTTAAAACATTCACAAACAAAAATTTCCTCAATAAACTTTTTATTGATGGCCTAATATGTGCTATGCTAAATGATATGGCATAATAAAGAGAAATTAATAAATCCTGTTTGGATACAAAAGTCAAAGAGAACACAATTTAAATAAACTTAGAGAAAGGCTTAGGCTAATATTTAAAAAATGTATAATAGATGGGGTGAATAAAAAAGAATTCTGGTTGGTCTAAATTCTGAAAGCTCTCTAATAGGGAGAAATGTGAATTAAGAAATTGGAGAGGCAACTTCTGGTCAGTATGGAGGCATAAGTAGATATAGTTTGCCTTCTGGCACAACTAAAAGAAAGACAACAACAAATTTAAAAACAAAAAATAACCAGAATTGCCAGAAAATCAAACTGTGTGGAAGTCCAACAACCAAGGAGTTAAAGAATAAACACTCATTGAGACTGGTAGGAGGGGTGGAGATGGGCAGCCAGGTCAGAGAGGACTCATGGCAAGGTGGTGGCTGGCAGACTGAGCAGTCCCATGTTTGTGTGCAGATAAACCAGGAGGAACAACTGGAATAGACTGGGCATCCTAGGGTTTCAATTTGGGAAAAGAAAGCCTTAAAATGTCTGGCTGTAAAAATCTGTGGCGTCTGTGGTGGGAGAAACTCCCAGCCTCAGAGGAGAGTTCTTTGGAGAGACCCACAGGGTCCTAGAATGTACACAAGCCCACCCACCTGGAAATCAGCAGCAGAAGGGCTCAGTTTGCTCATGGGTAGTGGGGGAGATAACTGAAAGCTGGCTGAGAGATGAACAAGTGGCCTTGTTCATACTGTGATTCCTCCCCCACATATAGCACCACATCAAAGCAAAGTGGGTTGCCCCACCCTGGTGAATCCCTGAGACTCTACCCCCTTACAACATAACAGGTGCACCAAGAGAAAGAAATATGGCTCAAATGAAAGAATAGATCAAAACTCCAAAAAATAGAACTAAGTAATGAGATAGCCAATCTATGAGATGTAGAGTTCAAAACACTGGTAATCAGGATGTTCATAAAAATGGTTGAGTATGGTCACAGAACACAGAAAAAAGTGAAGGCTATGAAAAGCGAAATAAAGAAAAATATACAGGGAACCAACAGTGAAGGGAAGGAAAGCAGGATTCAAATAAACAATTTGGACCAGAAAGAAGAAAAAAAAACATTCAGCCAGAACACAATGAAGAAATAAGAATTCAAAAAAAAATGAGGAGAGGCTTAGGAACCTTCGGGGCAACTTGAAACGTTCCAACATCTGAATCATAGGGGTGCCAGAAGGAGAAGAGGAAGAGCAAGAAATTGAAAACTTATTTGAAACATAATGAAAAAAGGCTTCCCCAATCTGGCAAGGAAAATAGTCTTCCAGGAAGTCCAGGAACCTCAGAGAGTCCCAAAGAAGTTGGACTGAAGGGAGCACACACTATGACCCATCATAATTTCATTACCTAAGATTAAAGATAAGGAATCTTAAAAGCTGTGAGAGAAAGGGAGACAGTTATCTACAAAGAAGTTCCCCATAGGACTATCAGCTGATTTCTCAAAAGAAACTTTGGAGGCAGGAAGGGGCTGGATAGAAGTATTTGAAATCATGAAAGGCAAGGACCTACATCCAGGATTACCCTATCCAACAAAGCTATCATTTAGAATGGAAGGGCAGATAAAGTGCTTCCCAGATAAGGTCAAGTTAAAGGAGTTCGTCCTCACCAAGCCCTTATATGAAATGTTGAAAGGACTTGTCTAAGAAAAAGATCAAAACTATGAACAGTAAAATGATAACAAACTCACAACTATTAACAACTGAATCTAAAAAGAAAAAGAAAAACAAACTAAGCATTCAAGTAGAACAGGAACAGAATCCCAGAAATGGAAATCACATGGAGGGTTATCCTGTACTCTGGTGTGGAGGTACCATTGGTGTGGGGGAGGATAGGGGAAAAGGTATAGGGAATAAGAAGCATAAACAGTAGTACAAACTAGACAGGGAAATGTTAAGAATAGTATAGGACACGGAGCAGTCAAAGAACTTATATGTATGATCTATGGACATGAACGAAGGTGGGAGAATGCTTGCGGAAGGGGGGGTGCATCGTGGGGGGAATAAAGGGGAGAAAAATGGGACAACTGGTATAGCATAATCAATAAAATATGTTTTAAAAATAAAAATAAAAAAATGAAAATTCAGTGACCTTCAAAAACAACAAATAAATAAACAAGCTTGAGAAACACCAAACTGAAAAAGGAAAAAAAGAAAGAAAAGTTGGAAAGGCAAAGTGGAGTAGTAGTCAGGAAACCATTTTCAGCCCAAGCACTAGCTATACAATTTTGAGCGATATTTAATTTTTCTAGATTTTAGTTTCTTTCTCTCTAAAACAGAAATCAGTGTTTACAAACTAAAATAAACAAAATATTTTCTTAATGGACTTATGGGTTCAAGAGGAAATTATAATGAAAATTAAAATACATTTTTATTATACTTTTTATCTTTTAATTACAGTTGAAATACAATATTATATTAGTTTCAGGATACAATATAGTGATTAGATTTTTATATAACTTATAAAGTAATCACCCTTAAAAATCTAGTATCTTTATAACACATATATAGTTATTACAATATGATTGACTATATTCCTTATGCTATGATATACATTCCTGTGACTTTAAAATTTTTATTTACTTATTTATCTTTAGAGGGGAAAGGAAGGAGAGAGGAAGAGAAATATAAATGTATGGTTGCCTCTCGTGGTCCCCTGCTGGGAACTGGGTGTTTCCTGAGTGTCCCCTGGGAATACCCAGGCATGTGCCTTGACTGGGAATGGAACAGTGGTTGTTTGGTTCGCAGGCCTGTGCTCAGTCCACCAAGCTACACCAGTCAGGGCCTGTCACTTTTTTTAATTGAAAATTTGCATGACATAATCCCTTTTCACTCACACCCCCAAACCCCCTTTCATCTGGCAACCATCAAAATATTCTATGTATCTATGAGTTTGTTTCTGTTTTATTTATTTGTCTATTTTCTTTTTTTCAGGTTCCACTTATAAGTCAAGTCTTATGATATTTGTCTTTTTCTGACTTATTTCCCTTAGTATAATACCCTCTAGGTCTATCATGTTATCACCAATGGAAAGATTCCATTCCTTTTTTGTGGCTGAGTAATATTCTATTGTGTATATATACCACATCTTCTTTATCCATTCCTCTATTGATGAACACTTAGATAGCTTCCATATTTTGGAAGTTATAAATAATGCTGCAATAAAAATAAGGATGCATGTGTGTTTTTGATTAATGTTTTGGGTTTCTCCAGAGAAAGAGCCAGAAGTGAAATCGCTGGATTCTTCTTTGCCTCTTGTTATAGTCTTTGTTTTAAAGTCTGCTTTGTCTAGTATAAGTATTGCTAATCCAGCTTTTTTTCCCACTTCAATTTGCATTCCATCCCTTTAATTTCTGTCTGTGTGTATCTTTTGATCTGAAGTGGGTCTCTTCTAGGCAGCATATATTTGGGTCTTGTTTTCTAATCTGTTCATCCACCCTATGTATTTTTATTGGAGTATTTAATTCATTTACATTTAAAGTAATTATTGGTGGTTTTTAGTTATTGCCATTTCATTATTCATACTTTGAATCTTTTTTTCTTCTTAAAGAAGTCCCTAAACATTTCTTATAATATCAGTTTGGTGGCTGTACACTCCTTTAGCTTTTTCTTGTTTCGGAAGCTCTTTATTTGTCACTTAATTAAAAATAATAGCCTTTCTGGGTAAAATAATCTTGATTAAAAATCCTTGCCTTTTATCACTTTTAATATTTCATTCCAATCCCTTCTGGCTTGCAAAGTTTCTGTTGAGAAATTGGCTGGCAATCTTATGTGGGCCCCCATGTAAGTAACTGCTTTGTCTTGCTGCTTTTAAGATTCTCTCTTTGTGTTTAACATTTGGCATTTTAATTATGATGTGTCTTAGTCTGGTTGTCTTTGGGTTCATCTTGTTTGGAACTCTCTGCACTTCCTTGGCTTGTATATCTTTCTCCTTCACCAGGTTAGGGAATGTTTTACATCATTATTTCTTCAAATAGTTTTTCAATTCTTTGTTCTCTCTCTTCTTCTGAGACTCCTAAGATTTGAATATTGGTGTGCTTGATGTTGTTCTAGAACACCTTAAACTATCTTCATTTTTTTAAATTCTTTTTTCTTTGCTGTTCTGATTGGATGTTTTGTGCTACTTTATCTTCCAGATGGCTGATTCAGTCCTCTGCCTCATCTAATCTACTCAGATTCACTGTTATATATTCTACATTTCAGTTATCGTATTCTTCATTTCAGACTGGTCCTTTTTCATGTTTTCCACCTCTATTTTTGTTTTCTCTCTCTTTGGTGGTTTGTTAAAGTTCTCACTGAGTTCCTTGAGTATCCTTTTAACCAGTGTTTTGAACTGTGCATCTGGTAGATTGTCTCCATTTTATTCAGTTATTTTTCTGTTCTTTCATTTGAGACATGTTTCTTTGTCTCCTCATTTTGACTGCCTCTCTGTGCTTCAATGAATTAGGTAGAGCTTCTGTATCTCTTGGTCTGGGTAGGATGGTCTTATGTAGTAGATGTCCTGTGGGGGAGGGGGGCAGTGGCACAGTCTCTCTGTTCACCTGAGCCAGGAGCTCCATATGTGTGCCTTGTGTGGGCTGTATATGCCCTCTTGTTGTAGTTGAGTCTTGATGGCTGTTGTACATCAGTGGGAGGGGACAAGCAGTATTTGCTTTAGTAGGGCTCTGGTGCCTACTGAGTCTGCCTTTTGGATGTGTAATTTGTGGAAGCAGTTGGATGATGGTCTGGTATGGTATGATGCTACCCCCTGCATATGCTGTTTCTGGGCTGTATTACGAGGAGCCCTATTAGGAGGCTAAGACCAGCCACTGCTTTCGCTGTGCCCAGTCACCTTATATGAGCTATGAAGTAATTTGAAGAAGGTTGCCACTTGTGTTGCACTTGGAGGTGCCTGGGAGAGGCTACGCTGCAAACTGAGGCTGCTGCCACTAGTGGCAGGCTTAGAGCCACTTAGCAAAAGGTATGGGCACACTGAGGCTAAATGCTGCTTATTTGAGATTTGTGAATCTTTGAGAGAATTTAGAAAAGTCTGCAGCATAGGCCATTTGTGGAAAAGTCCCTGGAAATGATCTGGGTGGACCCAAAAGTTGGGTGGGTAAGGGGTCTCAGGAAATCACTTGGACAGGGTGAACAATGTTAGCCAGGTTGATGGAGAATCAAATATGGTACCTGCCTGTGCCTGCAGGTGGAAGATGAGCAAAGGAACAATGGCTTTTGCCAGCATATCTGTTTGGGAGCAAGCTACTTCTCTAATCCTAACCCCAAAGCCACATAATTCAGTTCTTCCCTGTATGTCCCTTGCACTTTTTGGGCTTCTGCTCCAGCACTGGAGCTCAAAGCAAGTGAGTCTGTCAGCAAGTAAGTCTGTGCACAGACCCTTTAAGAGGAAAGCCTGGGACTGAGACTCCAGCAGTTCCCTGTCTCAGTTGCAAGCCCTGCTGGTTTTCACAACCAGAAGTTCTAAGGACCTTTTTTTAGGCACTGAAATCCTGGCTTGGGTAGCTTCATTTGGGACTGGGATGTCTTGCTCCTTAAGAAGGACCTGTGCAGCCAAGATATCCCTCCAATGTTTAACCAAAATGTGTGCATGTGGGACCTGCCCATTCTGGGTCTCCATTCCTCCTACCAGTCTGGATGTAGCTTCTTCTTTATATCCTTAATGATAGCAGTTCTGTTCAGCTAGACTTCAGGTGGCTCTCAATGATGGTCTGTTCTGTAGTTTAGTTGTAATTTTAATGTGGTTGTGGGAGAAAGTGAGTACATCAGTTACTTATTCCACTATATTCATGGGAAGTTCAAAAAACATTTTTATATGTACCAAAACATATAAAAATGTTTGGGTAGAGGACTTCTGGCCAAGATGGAGTGATAGGTAGACACACTATGCCTCCTCACACAACCAAAATTAGGACAACCACAATTTAGAAACAAAATAACAACCAGAACTGACAGAAAATTCAACTGTATGGAAGTTGGACAACCAAGGAGATAAAATAGACACATTCACCCAGACCGTCAGGCAGGGCTGAGTTGGGCAGCCAGGCGGAGAGGGGTCATGGCACAAAAATTGGTAACACCAGGCACACAAGGCACCCCAGGCACACAAGACAGTTGTGGGTGGACCCTGGGTGCACAGGCAGTGGCTGGCAGATCTCGGATGCGGGGTGGCAACAGGTAGATCTAGTGAGGTGACAGTTGAAAAGTGAGGCAGTGGTTGTGAAGTGAGGTGCTGCACTCAAGGCAGCTGGCTGACTGGGTGGTCCCACATTTGTGTGCAGATAAACCAGGCAAAATTGGGGAGTGAGACAGACTGCTCAACCCAAGGTCCCAGCACTGGGAAATAAAGCCTTTAAACATCGATTGAAAACACCTATGGAGTTGAGGCACAGGAAGAGACTCCCAGCCTCACAGGAGAGTTCATTGGAGAGACCCACAGGGTACTAGAAAGTATATAAGCCCACCCACATGGGAATTTGCACCAGAAGGGCCCAGTTTGCTTGGGGGAAGTGGCGGAAGGGACTGAAATCTGACAGAGAGTGGAGCAAGCACCATTGTTCCCCCTTGAACTCCACCCCACATATAGCATCACAACCCAGTAACGTGTGTGACCCACGGGGATTAGAACCACCATATCATCTAGCAATCCCACTTCTAGGTATATGTATATCCAAAAGAATTCAAAGTAGGATCTCAAAGAGGTAATTTGCACACCACGTGTATTGAAGCTCTATTGACAACAGCCAAGAGGTGGAAGCAACTCAAATGTCCATACTGTACAGTTAAGTCCTCACTGAACATTGTCAATAGGTACTGTGACTTTTGTCAAATGATGTATGATAAAACCAATTGTACCACAGGCTAATTTATATAAAAAGAGTTAAGTTTCTATGGCATCTCATCAATGTTATAAGGATATGATGCTAAACAAAAGAATGTAATGTAGGGGTCTACTGTACATACAAGAAAAACAGGAAATCTTGTCACATGCTACAATTTTGATGAACCTTGAAGACATTATACTAAGTGAAATAAGCTAGTCGCAAGTGGATAATTTGATTTTCCTCATAGGAAGTATCTAAAGTAGTCAAAAACAGAAAATAGAAAGGTTATTACTAAGAGCTAGGAGAAGGAGGTAGCAATTAGTACTAGGTGAGTATAGAGTTTGAGTTGCAAAGTGAAACAGTCCTAGAGATCTGTGAATATACTTAACACTAGTGAACTGTAGACTTAAAAAAGGTTAAGATGATAAATTTAATATTATGTGTTTTTACCACTATAAAAATTAATTATGGCACAGAGGATAATACTCAGACCATAGAGTGAAATAGCCTGGGTTCCAATCCAGGCTCTACTGCTTATCTAAGTAATCTTGGGGAGATTACTTTTCTGCTCTTTAGTTTCTTATTAAAATAAGGATAAGTATAGATCCTAAAACAAAACAAAACAAAACACCACCACCAAACACATTGTGACTAAGATGTATTCCAAAAGCTGTCAGTCTAATCTACCATATTAATAGATAAAAGGATCATTAAATACAAAAAATTTTTGTTAAAATCCAACACTTGAAATGTTCTTGCCAACTTATGAGGCTTTTCCTTTTCTTCCTTTAGGTTTGCTCAGATGTAGTCTTATCAGTGAGGCCTTTTCAGAACACCCTATTATTCACAAACACTCAACCCCACCCTGTCATATTGTAACCCAGCTTTATATTTCTTCATAGCAGTACTTCCTAGGCATAAAATTACTAGAAGAAACCACAAAGATAAAAATAGGCAAATTTAACTACTTAAAAATGTAAAAAATTTAGGATGCCAAAAAATCATAATCAACAAAATTAAAAGGGAAATTAAAAAATTGGAGAAAATATTTATCATCAATAGAACTGGCAAAGGGAAATGAGATAATATATAATAATGAAAAAAACTTTTATGGAAAAGTGAGCAAAGACATGAACAGATTAATCCATTCACATAACATGAATTAGTGACAATTAAATTTTCAAAACCAAAAATTCAACCTTACAAATAGTCTAAGAAATGCAAATTTAGGTAAAGAGATGCCTTTAAAAAGTCTTTGAAATTAGAATGATATTTTTTAAACAATACAACTTTGCATGGTAAGAGAGGCTTTCATGCTCTGCTGGTGAGAATATAAAATGATGCATATTTTCTTATATTATCTACTGCAATGTAACAAGTTACTACAAAACTTAGGAGCTCAAAGCAACAAACATCTGTCATTTCACAGTTTCAGTGGGACAGGGATCCAGGAACTGCTTTGCTTGCCACTCAGGAAGGGCAATGTGTATCTGGGGATGGTCTTTGCAGGCTGGAGTTGGGAAAGAGAACCAACTTTCAAGGTCACTCATGGTTTTTGGCCGACCTCAGTGGCTTACAACTACAGTTCAATGATTTGCCACGTGGACTTCTCCACAGTCTTTGGCATGTTCCCACACCATGGCAGTTGGCTTCCCTCAGGCCAGGGCCCTGAGAGAAAGTGACCAAGAGAGGAGCCACAGTGTCTTTTATAACCTAATCTTGCAGGTAACATACCATCATTCTGCTATATTCTTTTGGTTACCCAAACAAATCCTTGTAGAATATGGATGAGGACTACATAGGGTATGAAGACCTTTCTGATGAAGGCTGGTTACCACATTCCTTTAAGGAAGTTTGTCAATATTTTAAAGTTTATACCTACCCTTTAATCCAATATTGCTAGATAATTACATCTCTAGCATTTTATTCTAAGAAAATAATCATATATGTGGACAAATATTATGCCTAAACATTTACTATTACATGTTTATAATAGTAAAATATTGAAATAATTTAAATTTATAATAAAGGATTTATTTATTAAATAAATGGTGATACCATATGATGGATTATTATGTATCCATTGATAATGTTGATTCTGAAGAATTTTCATATCATATAAAAATGATTAGATGCCTTTTTTCTTAAAGGACATGAAAATTTATATGTAATATACTCACTATGTAAAAATTAAGATGCATATATAATTATGTTTAAAAAGGTTGGACATATGCTAATGAAGTGATGAGATAAAATAGTACATATGTATGCCTCCTCTGGCCCCCAAAAAGAAAGTTTAACTTGGATCTGGCTATGAAGAAAGAATCAAAGAAATGTAGCATGTGGATTTGTTATATTAATATTAATAAATGTAATATTACAAAGTGACTGGTTACAATCTTTAAAAATATCAGTGTTACAGAACACAGAAAAAGACTAGGGAATTGCTCCAGATTGAAGGAAGGTGCAATGCATTTTCCTCAACTGATTCTTAGATTTTTTAAAAAAGTTATAAAGGATGTTATTAGAACAATAACTGGGCAAATTTGAACAAAGATTTTATATTAGATAACAGTATTGTAACAACAGTAAATTTCCTGAGTGTGATTATAGTATTATGATTATGGAGAAGAATGCCATTATACTCAGGAGATACATGTTAAAGCCTCCAGGTTGAAGTGTTAAGCAACTAACTCTGTGTGTGTGTGTGTGTTGAGGATGAGATAGAAAGGTACACAGAGAAGTAAATGTAGCAAGATGTTAAAGATTAATAAATCTTGTTGAAGGGTATAAGTGTTCATCCAACTTTTTGAATGGTTTGAAAGTTGAAAAATGATCTTTTAAAAGTAAATGAAACATTAGAAAGGGCTAAGTGGCTTTATTTTATTGTAAAATTAAGATAATATTTTATACTTTTCTGTAGTTGAATATTTTAAATATTTTAATATACTGAGCATGCTATTTCTATAACTGGCAAATAATAAAAGTTGTATAAAACAGATTTTTCTTCATTAGAATGTCCATTTAAATTTTATATACATGATTCTATAATTGTTAGTGACTTTAACATTGTATATGGCATAAATTTTGTCTTGCAATTGAAATAAGGTGATTAGGAGACAACATATAGAGCAACCAGATATGCTGGTTGTAAAAGACCTAGGTCAACAACATGAATGATCCTCAAAAGCATGATCCTGTTCATTATACAGGTGGGGCAAAAGTAGATTTACAGTTGTGAGTATGCCAGAGTTCATTTTCATATTATTATTCATTAATTATTGAATTATTTTCTATATGAACAATTGTAAATCCACTTTTGTTCCATCCTATATATAAAATGTCTTTAAAAAGGACAGATATAGAGACAGAAAGTAGAATAGTGGTACCTAGGAATAATGAGTGACTATAAATAGGCATGAGGGCTCTTTTTAGGGTGATGGAAATGTTCTTAAATTATATTGCAGTGGTAGTTGTACAACTTTGTAACATTAAAATCCATTGAATTCTACACTCAAAACAGGTGAATTTTATGGTATATAAATATCTCAGTTGTTATAAAAGACATAGATTAAAATATTTTAGTCAATGAGACACATACTCTCAACTTGAAGACAAGTATGAGAAGTCTAGCTATGGCTGGGTAGCTCGATTGGAGTATCATTCTGCATACTAAAAGGCTGTGGGTTTGATTTCCAATCACAGCATCTGCCTAGGTTGTGGATTAGATCTCTGGCCCAGGTGTGTCTAGGAGGCAATAGATGGATGTTTCTCTCTCACACTGATGTTTCTCTTTCTCTCCCCCTTTCTCTCTCTAAAATCAATAATAAAAATATCCTCAGGTGAGGATTCTAAAAAAGTATGAGAAGTCTATTAGAATTACTTGTAAAATAACCAATAGAACCTTATTATTTTGTCCTTAGATTTTTATTATTTTCATCAAAAGAAGTAAAATTAACAGCGTTCCTGGAGGCAGTTAGATGTAGAGAAACATATGATTTGATGTAGAGAAACATATGATTTGTAGACTAATTTTTTAAAATATCCTTTTGTAAATTTAAAGTGCACACAATGACTAGAATCAAGCTGGATTGATTCTAGTGGATCATAGAAGACATGTTGCTTAATGAATTAAGCTGCTTTATACCTATAATTTAAATTTTTCATTCTTTCAGCAATTGATTGTTGAATGTTTACTGTGGCCAGTTTTAGAGGTAACTGCCAACATACAATTTTCTTGAGTAATGATAAAGGTAAATATTTAAAAGTGCTCTTTAGAGTCAGATTTATAAGCATACCTTTTTTAAAAAGTAGGTAATGCCAATGTAAGTTTACTCAGTTCATGAATCATGATGGTTAATGCAGACTGAATTAGTGAGATCTGTGTTCTCCAAAGTGTTAATGAGGTTATTCTTTGTGACTAAATGACTCTATATCAGAAATCTAAATGACTATAAATATTCATTAAAAGATATTTGATCAGAATCAGAAAATCTTGTCCCAGTTTCAACTGTGGCAATCAGTTCTAAAGTACTGTAACAACTGGACACCTCCACTTATTCTTCTAGGACCCATCACTTACTGAAGCACTTACTTATTCACACAGGCCTTGAATAGCCTAGCACAAGTGTGACAGGACAGGGCCTGTCCTGACTCATGAGTTTGAAGCACTATCAGAACAGGCTCTGCACTGATGCATTTGCAAAAAAATGGGGAGCAGGCAGCAGATTTAATATTCATAGGACCATCCTTGACCAATGGGGAATGAAGATCTAGGAAAATATTAACTCTTTTTGTCCACTGGAAAGCACATTGTGAGGCTCCTACAACGACAGCAAACTCTTAACACATCCATGTATTGGTTGTCCCTCCATCCTTTTTTGCCCTGTCTTCTCATATTCCTATCTCTTAGCCACATGATTTTCAAATAAACTACCTGCGTGCAACCCTGTCTCTTCTTTTGGAGGAACTCAGGCTAAGATGTGGGATATTTGACAAATACAATATATAGTACTCGCTAATAAATTCTTGCTGAATAATTGACAGTGTTGTACCAATAGATTTGCATTTTCACTTGAATTGCATCATTCAAGTAGTAGGGATTTTATCTATTTTTTAAAAAGCCCCTAATGTTATAGGAAATAAAGTCCCTAATGTACATTTGATGACAGAATCTTTATAATATAGTTCTGCCTGTATCTGTCATTCAAACCCTTCAACTAAACAGGAGAAGGCAAAAGCATGTTTATAGTTCATAAATGATAATACAAGAATAAACCCTGCATTTCCCATACTCACAACTGTAAACCTACTTTTGTCAACCCTGTATATTTGGGTAATTGACATTAAGAAATCAGCTTAGGCCTCAGAAGACAGTAATGATATAAAATTATGTTCAGGAGTCCAAGTTTTGGATGCCTGGCCTTCCTTTTTGTTTGAAAAACATATGCCTTCCTGTTCCACCCCCAAGTAAATAAATAAAAATTAGAGAGCCAAGTCAGAGACAAAAGAGACTCTTCCTTTAAACGGTAAGTGTGTGCCTGCTAACTCTTCCAGGGACCTC
Source organism: Artibeus jamaicensis (assembly GCF_021234435.1). Lineage (NCBI taxonomy): Eukaryota > Metazoa > Chordata > Mammalia > Chiroptera > Phyllostomidae > Artibeus > Artibeus jamaicensis. The sequence continues at coordinate 3,182,636 of NW_026521822.1, forward strand.
TGTCAACTTTCCTCCAACCAACCACAGGCACCTGAGAGCTTGGAGTTAATTTTAAAATTCATGCTGCCTTTGAAAAATTCTGGACATTACCTCAATACCCTTAGCTAAGTACTTGTTCCACTACTGACCCTATTATTCTGATGACCCAATATGTCCACATTTCTGCTAATTGTCTAAGTGTAATATATCTACTGAAATGCATATTACTATCATTCTAGAATGTTCTGTTGTGAGGTATACAGGCACTGAGTTTTCTGTTTCACATTAAAATTCAGCTACAATTTAGGCAAGTCCTTAATAAATGTTTGTGGGCAGAGAGACCTCATTGAAATAATAGCATTTAATTCTTCATTATCTTTACTATCAAAAGAAAGCAATGATGGGATTCTTCCAAAAATGGTGGATAAAGTGTAATAGACTTTGAATTAAATTTAATATATTTCCCTCCCTCAATGTATCTGCCTGCCTAAACTCTTTTGCAAAGGGGCAGGATCTAGACCAAATTCTAAATTATTTTACATCCCTTGTGCACACATTGGGAATGAGAAACCTAAGAGGTTTAAGATGGTTTGGGAATGCAAACTGCCCATTGGAAATTCACCTGCAGACAGGGAGGTGGTAGCTGTACCTAAAATACAGATCGAAATGCAATTAAATCTGTGCAATAGACTTTAGGTTCTGCTCTTCTAGTCCTGGGACTGCCATAGCCAAGTCAGTAGAGTGGAGGCTTTTCCTGAACAGACAATCAAGTTTAAGCTTTTAAAACGGTCCCTAGTTTCTTTGTTGAAAGCAGACCTCTAGACCTGGCCAGGTAGCTTGTCTGGTTAGAGCATTGTCCTGTTATGCCGACATTGTGGGTTCAATACTTGGTCACGGCATATACAAGAATCAACCAATAAATACATAAATGAGTGGAAAAACTAACTGATGTTTGTCTCCCTTTCTTTCTCTCTCAGATTAATAAATAAAAAAAACTTTTAAAAAAAGAAAATAGAGCTCTAAAGGTGGACCTGGTAACTTTATTACTGTTATTTCTAGACATAAAACCCACTTTCTAGTTTTTCTCCTTATGAAATATCCTGTCATTTATAGGAATGGGCTGCCATGCAATAAAATCAGTGAATGTTAAACATAAGAGAAAAGGACATAATTTTGCTTTATGCATGGGTATTTGCTGTCATATTGTTTATTAAAGAAACAGTATCCTCAAAGAATCCTTTAGAGCTGGGGTGTCAAACTCATTTTCACTGGGGGTCACATCAGTCTTGTGGTTGCCTTCAAAGGGCTAAATGTAATTTTAGGACTGTATAAATGTAACTGCTCTGTAACAGTTAAGCAAGAGCTCTTGGCGCTGCCGCCAGGTAGAAACAAGGTGCCGGGCTGGATAAAACAAGGTGGAGGGCCAGATTTAGCCACAGGCCTTGTGTCTGCCACCTGTGCTTTAGAGTGTTGTTATTATCTCTGCTTTCTGCTATGTTTTTTTGTATTTTCCTGGTCTTACTAGTAATGTTGTTAGATTTAGTTATACAGAAATATAGGGTCTTTTCTCCTCTGAAATATTTTCCATGGAAAACCAAACAAAAACCCAACAACAAGAAATTAAGACAACCACAAAACTCAAACATTTATTCAGAGTCAATTATCATACTAAAGAGCCATAATTGCAGTTTTTTACATCTGCACTCGGTGGGTACTACCATGTGCTCATTCACCAGCAGATCTTAGTATTGATGAGATGTCATGGTTTCTAAACTATGTTGCTGCTCTTATTTCACATTAAAATTATTCTTAGCTAATTTCACAAGATCTATATTGTGCCTATATGCAATTGGTGGATTAAAAGGTGTTAGCAATAATTCGAGAGTCTCTGGTTACCTTTGACCTGGAGGAAATCTGAATCAAATTGTTAGCCAGCTGCTTTCCTTTTGTCCCTTGTTTACAAGTTATGCTCTTTGAGTGGGAGTGAGGGTCAGGGGAAGGTTGCCTCCTTTTGTGACCTCATCGACATATAAGACAATTGTATAGGCAATTTTGTCTCCTAAAAAATAGGCAGTAGGTATTCAATCACTGACATTGAAGTTGGATCAATCTTTTAAAAAATGTTTTTAAAAAGATTTTATTTATTTATCTTTTAGAGAGAGGGGAGGGAGAAAGAGAGGGGGAGAAACATCAATGTGCAAGAAAAACATCAGTTGGTTGCCTCTTGCAAGCCTCAACCTCAGACCTAGCCTGCAATCCAGATATGTGCCCTGACTGAAAATCAAACCAGCAACTTTTTGGTTGGCAGGCTGGCACTCAATCCCAGTGAGCCACACCAGCCAGGGTTCTCTCAGGAGAACTAGATCCCACAAATTATCATATACTTTTAGTTACATGCTTTAATACAATGAGGTAAAAATGTCTGCAACATAACTTAGATGAAGACATAGTTGTTGCAGACATAGTTGTTGATGTGTATTTGTGAAATGTTGAAAGTTCTTTTTTTAAAAATTAGAGTTGATGGCCTTTAACTTGTTTTTATCCTCTATGTTTTTATAGCAGTACTATTCATGAAATACAATTCATTATGTACTTAGGATGAAGGAAATAGCAATCGTGTTATTAACTGTTGCTATATTATTATCACAAAGAAGAAAAATACAACTTACTTGGAATTTCATCAAAGTGAAAATTGTTGTAAGTTCAATTTCTGCGGTATGGTGAAGGCAATGGGGGGAACAGTGAATGAGAAGGAAAGAAACAGAGGGATGGGGAATGATGTCTGCTATAAAATCTATTCAGCATTCAAAAAATGTTTTGACTTGTAGATCAAAGCAATTTTAAACTACATTAAGGCCTGAGTCTTAAATGAGTGACTCATCTGGTACAACTAGTAAGTAATAAGAAGAATGTTAAGTTAATGTCTTATTAGAATAGAATCATTGAAAACAGTGCCAAATACTATTCTCTTTGGACATTTTAATAATGTAGAGCTGGATGGAAATGGTGACTCACCTCCTCTGAAGATCCTACATATCTGAGGGGCTCTAAGGCCCTCATCAACCTGTTCTTCCAAAGGGGCAGCATACAGAAGTTCTACTTTCAGTCAATTGTCTATTCTTTAGGAATAAACTCAACTATAGAATCATTACCATTAAAAAAGAATTTATTGAGTATACTGTGCTAAAAATATTATGTACTTAATTTTAAAACATGTTGATAAAAATCAGCCTGGTATCTTCTTTATTCTAAACTTAGTTATATAATAGAAGATATTTTTTATTATACTGGTAATTGTAGGGGAGAAAAAAAATTTTCCTTCTACCCTTCTGAGTTCTTAGCTAAGAGCCTTGTAATAAAAGACAGATTAAAACAAGAGAAAAACAAACAGAAGCTTATTAACATGTATACCTTATGCATATAGGGAAGATGCCCAGGAAAAATGAGTAACTCTCCGAGGTGGCTTAGAATTCAGGATTAAATACCATCTTAATAAGTAAAGGGGAGGGGAAATACAAGCCTCCTAAGGAGAATAAATGAATTTAAGGAAAGGACCCTTAGAAGAATATCAGTGGATGGGAGGTAGTCTCCTTTCCCTGGTTCATAAAACTCCTAGGGAGAGGATTTATGACAGTTAAGTTCCTTCTGGCAGATCTGTCTTTAGGCAAATAAGGGAAGTTAAGAGAAAGTCTCTCTCTGCATTTGCTGTTTACTTACTTACTTTTGGGGGAGGGAGAAAGAGAGAGAGAGAGAGAGGGAGAGAAGGAAAGGGAAGGGAAGGGAAAAGAAGGGAAGGGGAGGGGAAGGAAGGGATGAGATGTTGTTCCACTTACACATTCATTGGGTGATTCTTGTAGGTGCTCTGACCAGGTGTTTTGGGATGACTCTAACCAATTTAGCTACCCAGCCAGAGCTAAAAAACATTTGCTGTTTTTTAGGTGACTACAGCTCAACATAGTCAATATACCAGAGCAGCATATTTTGGGGTTGATCCTGTCACCCTTCACAATCATAAATAGGAGAAAAAATGTTCCATGTGGGGACACATGAAAAATAGTAGCAGAACCCTCATTCAATATTACTACTTCACAATGTTTGACCAATAGTGCTGATAAAAATTTTAGAATATTAACTAAGTTAAACCTAAAAAAATAGGTAATTTTATCTGAAATTACTCCATTCATTGTAGGCTTTGTAAGTTTCTTAGAAAATGGTTCTGGAGCTCATCTAACTGTAAGAAGCACATGACTCTTCCCCATCTTTAAGCCAGGATATAAGAAATGCATTTCCAGAAACCACAAAGCCTAAGGATCCCAGTTTTAATCACTATTTAACATAATGCACTCTATCTAAACATTTGCAAGCCTATCAGAAAAGGAGATCAAACTCAGCTCCTCTTACCATTTTCACTGAACAAAAAGCTCTGGGCATGATATTCCATGAAAAAGAGTAGTCAGCAAGTTGTTAAGGCTTAGGGTGGAGGAGAATTTTATAGAGGTCAGGTGAAGAACAGATAAGGAAATTTAATACTGTTGGATGCCCTTGACCAAAATTTTAATAATGAGCTTGTTTCCTAATGTCATAACTTCTGAACTTAGTGTTCTTCAGAAACATCTTATGAAAAGTCCAGGGAAAAGAACCTGCATCCAGTAACAGAATACTTCACTCTTTTCTCAGAATGAAAGGAGACCAGAAATTGGATGTTTATGACCAAAAAAGGCAGAGTTTCATCCAGCACTTCTCATTTCTCCAAGATTGTCAGGGTGCTGAATGAGGATGACATGGAGCACCCAGAAATAGGAAATGCTACTGCCCATCTTGTCAAGGAGGTCCCGGAGCACATCATTGGAAGTAAGAGCCAGTGGGGCATGACTGTGTGACAACCTTCCAGGATCTGATGGAACCAAAAAAGCTGGATGCTGATAGTCTCCAGCAGGCCATGACTGTGGGCTGGTGTGTGGAAGTGCTCCACACTTTCCTCCTGCTGTCAGATGACATTATGGATTCATCCCTCACCTGATGGGGGCAAGTCTGTTGGTATGAGATGCCAGGCATAGGTCTGGATACCATCAATAATGCAATTCTTCTGCAAGCATATATCTACTGACTGCTGAAGCTCTACTACTGAGAGCAGCCCTATCACCTGAACCTGATGGAGCTCTTCCCACAGAGTTCCTATCAGACTGAGATTGGACAGACCCTGGACCTCATCACAGCCCCACAAGGCAGCATGGATCTTGGCAGATACCCTGAAAGGAGGTACAAATCTACTGTCAAGTATAAGACAGCTTTTTACTCCTATCTTCCTGTAGCTGCTGCCATGTATATGGTGAGCATTGATGGGGAGAAGGAACATGCCAATGCCAAGAAAATCCTGCTGGAGATGGGGGAGCTCTTTCAGATTCAGGATGATTACCTTGACAACTTTGGGGACTCCAGTGTGACAGGATTGGCGCTGACATCCAGGATGGTAAATGCAGCTGGAGGGTGGTTCAGTGTCTGCAACAGGCCTCTCTGGAACAGCACCAGATCTTGCAGGAGAATTATGAACAGAAGGAGGCTGAGAAGGTGGCCTGGGTGAAGGCGCTGTATGAGGAGCTGAATCTGCAGGCTGTGTTCATGCACTATAAATAAAACAGTTACGACCACCTTATGGGTCTCATTGAGCAGCGCTTACCGCCCCTGCCCCCAGCCATCTTCCTGAGGCTGGTGCGCAAGATCTACAAGAGAAAAAAAATGACCTAGAGACTACCAGGGCAGGGAGGGAGGCTCTCAATAAATTACAGTAAGTCCTCAAAAAAAACTCATTTATCATATGTTCATTTATCATATGAACTCAAAAAGTTCATTTATCATATGAACTTCCAGTAGTGAAGTTCATATGATAAATTATAATGACTATTATTACATAATGTGGGGTTTAAGATTCTTTACAAGTTCTGAGTTCCTATCATATGCTGACAGAGTAAAAAAAAACTTAGCTCCTTTCTTAAGATGTTTTCATTTTAAGTATTCCTTTAAAAATTCTTGTTATTTATCAAATAATTGGGGATCAACATTGAGGTAACACAGAGTACTACCCCATTTTATTCAAAACATGTATTGAGTGTGGCTCAGTGGATTGAGTGCTGGCCTACCAACTGATAGGCTGCCGGATCACCTTCCAGTCAGGGCACATGCCTGGATTGTGGGCCAGGGTGCGTGAGAGGCAACTGATCAAAACATATTTTGGTATATGTGTAGTTAACTATTTTTGCACGTCAGTTATGACTTGAATAAAGAGGGCGTCTGGAAACTCTTCTGAAACATCAAAGTTAAACTACAGAGTTGGCATTGACACGTGATCCCATTCTGTCTATAAATAACTGGGGCAAGAAAGCACCTTCTGTTGGACCTTCTCTTCCAATTTTTGATGGAAAGCTTTGCTGGCATCCTTGCAATTAACTTTATATTTAACTCAGTGAAGAGGGTGATTTATATATATAGTTGATTTTCTTGAATTTGTCAATTGTGTATGTATTACATGTAATGAAACATACCAATTTTGTTGAGCTTTTCCTTCTAAACTCCATCTCATGCTTTTCTTAATGAGGAAATTTCAACATTTCCTCATTAATCATTCTAACTCTATCATTCATAAAGTTTTTATAAGCAAATTCCATATGTAAATAGTACTATGGTCTTTAATGTTCTATGTTATGTTATCAACCAGATTTTATCCTGTGCTTCTGATTACAATTTAGCTTGCATGCATCTAAGATTTTCTTTTCTCCTTTTTAAAAGTATTAAAATCAGAAGAGATTTTTGCCTTTAAGACCAATGACTTTTTGTTTTTCTTCTAAAATGAAATTAAGTAAAAATGTCAATTTAAGTTACTAAAACTATTTTATCAATTTTATTCTCCTAATAGATAAACTAGAGCAGAGGAAGATGAATGACTGACCAAAGGAAAATCCCATGTTAAGGATTGACTTCAATAGTCATTCCTTTTCCCTTGAGCTTTGAGACTCATGATATGCCTATGTATTCTAATCTTTAAATGGAAAGAAACGGTGGGTGCTGATTTGTTTGTTTCTCTTGACCCGGTTTTGATTTATGTATGGTAAAAAGATGAGGGTCTTATTAAAATTATGATACCAAAATGTAACAAATATGTTTATTTCTATAACTTTAAGTATTCAAAAAGATGTAAAAATGCAAATAGTCCGTAGAATATGTTGGAAAGACTAGATTATTATTTCCTTTATTCTACATGCTCTCATATTCAATAAAAGTCAATTACTAAAATGAGAAAACATTTATCTTATCCTGTATATACAGCTTTCCTCAATTATGTATGATTAATACCTTTTTTAAAAAGCATTCAAAATCTGTTTTTGATCAGTGAAGGATCATCCAACTTATCAAACCACTGTTCTGTTCATTTATGTCCAATTCCTATGTGGCCACAGTAGTCTTTAAAATGTGCATTCTTTCTTAGAAGATCTCTGCACCAGGAGAAAATGGTGTTCCTAGATTCTTTGGTGATATATAATTTAGAAAACTTGAAACATTGAATATTCTATAGAAATTTAACTTGGAAGCTAGAATTGGCAGGAGACTGATTTAACAGTATGTCTTGGAGGCAGATGTGAAGGGGTGGTTGCACTGCAGGGATTTGTACCTTAGCCTCACTGTTGATAAATTGTTGGACTTCAACCTCTCTACACCTTACTTTCCTCATTTGTAAAATGGGGTAATTATAGTTCCTACTTTATACAGCTGTGAGGATCAAGTGAGTTAAAACACTTAAAGCATTTAGAATGATGTGTAGTATAAAGTAGGCATTCAATAAATGTTATCATCTGAAGAAATTAGAGGGTTGATTAAATGAAAAAATTTAAAATTAACAAATGACATTTTCAATGCCACTTCAGTTTCGTGGCAGAAGTTAGAAATGATTTTTTTTAATCCTCACCCAAGGACATGCTTATTGATTTTGCCCTTGGGTGAGGGTAAGGGGAGAGAGGAGGAGAGAAACATCAATCAGCTGCCTCTCATATGTTCTCTGACTGGGATCTGAACCTGTAACCTAGACATGTGCCCTGACTGGGAATCGAACCCACAACCTTTCAGTTTATGGGATGATGCTTTATCCAACTGAGCCACAATGGCCAAGGCTGATTTTTTTTTGAGTTGTAAGAAAATTCTCCAAATTAACACATTTGTGAGTCAGAAAAGATGGACTGTAGAAGAATCTGTAACATTTACATTGGTTCAAACAGAAAAAGTCTTTTATCCTCTTCTTGTAGAAGGAATGCTGTATGCAATTAGTGTGTGCGTGGCACATCTCCCTTGGTATTGAAAAGTGTTAAAAGAACACATTAATTTCCAAGAGAATTTTGAAAAATACTAGTCCCTAGAGTTCAGACTGCTTTTTCAGAAAACCACCTCAACCCAGAGACATAGAATCTAAAATTAATAAGACCTGAGTATCCAGATTTAGGCATAAACTTTGGACAAGTTCTTTAACCTCTCTGTGATCACTTATTTCTAAAATGAAATAATGCCTCCTCTCTCCAATCGTAGACCTAAATGAGCTAATGTGTATCAGTGTGCCCTCTGAACCATAAGTTCAATTTTCTATACTCTTTTATGATTCAAAAAATATGACAAATGTGCATATTTCTATAAGTATTAAAAGATGTACAAATACAAATTGGTCCTTAGAACATGTTGGAAAGACTAGGTTATTATTGCCTCCAGTCTATAGGCTCTCGTAAAGCTAATTGCTTCAGGAAAAGCTAATTGCTGAGATGGGAAAATATTTATATACTCCTTTGAGGATATAAAATTGTTTATTTAGCTCACCAGAAACATACTTATATTGAATGCTTAACAAATCCTGCAAAATATTAATCATTATAAGCTAAATAATACTCAGTGAAATACGAGTGAAAAGTTTCAAAATAAGCATTTTGTGGCATTACAAAAGTCAAATAGCATTTCCATGCTGTGGTATCCCCATGCATAAGTGTCTTTCTATGTCAAAATGTGTGACTTTTTCACATTTCTATAACTCATTGTTGAAAAGAAAGCCAAAGGCCCAAAAATGGAGTGAACTGTAGACTTAGTACCCAATGGCAGTTCCAAGCTTCTCCAGGAATGTAATCTTAATGGGTCAGTCTGGAATTTTCTGGTAAGTACCATTAAGGTAATATGTCATGAAACTCTATATTTCCTGCACCTCCAGAAGCTGACACAACCTGCCTCATAAGAACCCCCTTTCCTTCTCTAAGGAAAGTTAACCTTGCCTGAAACAATGTTGTCTTTTCTTTTGCTAATAGGCTTGTCCCACCCAATTTCTGCCTATAAAGGCCTTCCATATCCTATAGCTTCTTGGAGTACCTCTCTACTTGCCAGATTGGATGCTGCTTGATTCACCAATTGCTCAATACAGTTCGATCTTCACATTTACTCTATAGAGAGTTTTTGGTCTTTAACACGTTTAAAAGTTTGACTTCTTTTTTAGATGACATTCAAAAGTCCCAGATAAGTAATACTACATACCTGAAGTATTGGTTAGGTAGAATAATTCCTGGAGTGGAACAGTGGCAGTATTTTCTGTACACATTTCTCTTTAATATCTACTTCTGCCAGTCACAGTCACTCTGAGTATAAGTATTTCCCTCTTTGAGGGCTTTTCTTCGGAATTTCTTGGCTTTAAACACTGACCTATTTCATAGTTCTCATGACTAGGTAAATTATAATATAAAGTTAATTTTCTATTTTATGGTGGAAAAAACCCACTGAACACAGCCAAATCTACATGCTGGTGTGCAGTGTCACAATAATTGGATTTTAGTGAATACTGCACTACACATTAATCTGTTAGTTAACAGAGATATTCAGGGCTACACCTTCAGAATGCAACAGGTGAAATTCAGTCTTTCAAAAGGCAAAGGATAACTCTAAGTGCTGGGTTCAAAGGATTTATGAGTTCATTACACATAGCAATAGGCATTTAATATTAATATAAAAAATGAAGTCTTTATAAATTAAATGGTGGTAATACCATTTATGGTATCACCTGGTTAGTTAAGTGCTTCTGTTTGTTTTAATGTACTTGTATCCAGGTATTGCTGGTCATGGAAATGGTGGCAACTAGAAAGAGGGATTGGAGAAAGATGCACGTGCCTATGTGTGCATTCACAGAGTCATTTTTTCAAACTCAGGTTTCCATAACTGCAGACTTGCTCTTTATGTCTTAGTGGAATGTGATGGAGCTGAAACAGGAATTTGAAAGTGATATGGCAAACAAAAATGAAATGCATTTGAAAAGACCATATTTTCTTATGTTATCCTGGAAAAGTTTTGTTTTAACAAAACTTTTATTTAAAAGAAAGAATATTCCTACCCCCAAGAGCAAAACAGCCAAAACAATACCCTTTACTCCTGATTATTAGAACAAATATATGTTTTTATGGGATCTTTTAACTTTGGGTAAAACTTTATTAAGTGTGTTTCTTCTGCTTCTATGCATATCAGCAGGATCATAAAAGGTACTTAGGTGCCCCAGGGGATGTTGATTGTTTGGCTTAATTTAAAGGCAACATTTTGAGAGACCAAGAGCATTTTTCTTTTACACTGTAGTTTCATGTACATTCCAGGGCTAAAAGGCTCCATTTTGGGGCTTTGGCTTTCTTTTCAACAATGAGTTATGGAAACGTGAAAAAGTCACACATTTTGACATAGGAAGACACTTATGGATGGGGCAATTTCAATTGATTAGGATAGTTTCTATTTTCCATTCAAAAACTGTTGAAAAGCATGTCAGATTTGGATTTTGGCAATGAATGGCAACCATTACAGGCATACCATATGGAACAAAAGCTTTGGGGGTATTAAAAAAGAAATTATATTTTTGTAAAACAAAAAATGGTCATAACTTTAAAAAATACAATCACAGATTAACATGTGAATATCACAAGTACAAATGTATTTCATTTTTATTACATATCTCTTTCACTACTTACGAGCACATAATTTTGTAACTAGCAGAGCTCCACACAGGCAATTTAAAGTAAAAAATAAATGTAGTCCTGCTTTTTGGGCTTAGTGCGGTGTAGGGAAGGGAAGCACAGAAAAAGCAACAATATATCATAGCTCTGACACAGGATTACATGGGTTGTTGAGGACGCATTTCTACTCCACAGCGTAAGAGAATGGTGATGTGAATTTTTGACAGATTGATGGGGGGGGGGGATGTTTAGAGAAACCTAAAGGCAACATGTTGATTTGACAGACTTGTATCAAAACTCTGCAAAAAGTTACAGTCGTTTATGCTTTAACAAGCTACTGAAATAGGATTGTATGTATCTGTCAAGCTGTGAAAGTTAATCAGGTCTAATCATAAATGTTCAGCCCTGGCCACGTAGTTCAGCTGGTTAGTGTCTGTCCCAGTACAGAGGTGCAGGTTTCATCTCCAGTAAGGGCAAATATAAGAATCAACCAATGAATGCATTAATATGTGGAACAACACATATTAATGTGTTGAGAGAGAAATCAATGTTTCTCTCTCTCCCTTTCTTCCCCTCTCTCTCTAAAACCAGTAAATGAAAACAAAAAGTTTAGTTCCTAAACTTTTCTAATTTCTTTCTAGGGTTTGCCATATTACATTGTTGTTTTTTAATCAAGAAATACATTTTCGCTTCATGGTAAAAAAGTGTTTAGAGCTACGTTTTAACATGTTAAAGCCAGGGAAGTAACTTCCAGTAAATTGCCTCTAATCAAAATGCAACATTTCCTCTGTTAGAACTAAAACAGTCTCAAGCAGGTTTTTAAACTAGAATGGCCATGGCTCTTTCCTTTTCTAGGTGTTCTTCACTTACTATTGCACTCGTGCTGCTACCTGAATAAGCAAATTTTACTTTTAAGTAAAATCTGTGGGGGTTGCAGCCTGGACAATGAAACGAAAAGACATCCCTGCTGGAGATAAAGCTCCACCTGTTGAGGTTAGCTAGTTTACCGAGCCTTTTGCTTCTTTGCTCCAGGTAAGGGTGGATGGCAAGCACTCGTCTCTAAGAATCCCCCACAGGAGCTTAGGCAATTTATCTTGCAAACGACTGCAATATCTGCCAGGCTGGCAGGCCCTGCCAGTCAAGGGTGAGGGGACCGCCAGGCAGCCACGACTGCATAGCACAAAAGACAGCACCTCTTGTGAGGAGCCACCAGCCTTCTGTGGACCCTGCAGCTCGGGCGCAGGGCATCACCTTCCGAGGGGATAAGGGCGGCGTGGCCTGGGGAGAACCCAGGTGCACAAAAGAGAGGAAGGCTCCCCCCTGCGCGAAGGAAGAAAGCCTGACTCATGTCATGGCAGTGGCGGTGGCGGCAGCAGCTGCGGGCTCCTGGGAACCGAAACTCGTGATGCCATTGCTGCGGAGAAAAGCCTCATTATCTATTCCGCAGGGGCGGGGGGAACTCCACCCAGGGCGCGTACACCCGATACCTAGGGCTCCAACAACCTCCTGGCCACGCTCCCTTCGCTCCCGCGTGCGCGTGCTCACGAGGGCCGCGAGTGGAAAAAGAGCAGACACACCTAACCTGCGCGCGCCCCTCATCCTGCCCCACCCCCACTCAGGCAGAGTCTCAGAGACCGACCCACATTTGCTCCCCCAGCCGAAATTTCCTAACCACCCAACCCACGGCTTCGGTGCCTCCGCCAGCCTTCGGCTACTTCCGTCCGGACACCGGGCTCCCACGGAGGTCCGAACACCCGTTGTCTCCTTTGCCTGATCCGGCTTTTTGTCCGCGGCGCCTGGGCGCATGCGCAGACGCCATCTTCCCTCTTTCCCTTCGGCCGGCCCTCTCCCCCTTGCTGCTGCCACCGCCTTCTCCTGCCGACTCGCCCCTCCTCCTCCTGCGCTCCGGCTCTGGTCCCTCCCCTCCCGATGCCGCGAGAGAGAGACCGGGTGTACCGTGAAGCGGGAGAAGAACACTAGTAACAACCCCCTCAGCACCGTCCCCGCCCGCTGCCCTTCTCCGGCACTCACCCGCCCGGTTGGCCAACACCAACCAACCCCACCTCTCGTTCTTTGAACGGCATCGGCTGCAGTCGCTGCACCAGCACGTCTGGCCACCAACACCGCCGAGAAAAGAGCAGCTACCGCTTGTGGCCCTCTCCCACCCGGGCCGCGGGAGCAGCGGGGTGAGGACGGTCTGGCTGCGGAGGAAGAGGCCAGGAGTGGCCCTCACCCTCCACTCTAGCGCACGTCCCGCCGCCCTTCGGAAAGGCTCCAGCGCCAGCCCCTTACTCCCCGAGGACTGTGCCGAGCCGAGGCCCCTGCCTGAGGGAGGAAAATGCTCGGGCTCCATGGCTGCCAGTGATGGAGCGGTCCCTGGGCTCCCGCTGCCACTGCTGCCGCACCCTGGCCGTACTCCGCGAGGACCCGGCGTCTCTGCGTACCCGCCCGCGCCTCGTTGCTGGGCTCACCATACCGGGCGTCCCGCCGCTGCCGCCGCCCTGCTTGGAGCCTCATCATCCCGGCCCCAGTCTTGGCCAGCGTTTCCTCCCGGAGCAGCCACCGCGAGCCCAGGGGGTTTGAAAGGGTCCGCCGGGTGTGGGGGGAGGGCCGAGCGGGGACCCCAGGGTCGAGAGGGGAGGTTTGAGCGACACTGATCTCAGGGTTCACCGGCTGCGGCAGCGGAGCTGGGGGTGGCAAGGGGAAGGCGACAATCGCTTTGCACTGCCTTCGCGCAGAGCGACCAGGAGGGTTTTGCAGCAGCCACTGTCGCCAGAGCGGCAGGAGGAGGGTTTGAGGTGGCCTCTGAGTAGTCCGGAGAAGGTGGGCATTTCTTGTTTTTTTCCCCCAGCCCTCTCCTGGTCTCCTCCCTCCGCTTGTCTACCCCTCCCTACCACTCCACACCCCACGTGAAACAGAATATAAAGGGGGGTGTGATATTAGAGGGGAAAGTGAATGGTGAAGGACTGAAGGGGTCTTCCCCTTTGGGTCTCCGGCCGCCCTGTTCACCATCATTCATCCTCCCTTCCCGAAGCTCGCTTTCGAAGGCAGGAGCTGCCGGCGCCTTAGGCTGAAGAGGAGGAGGAGGAGAAAGAGGGATCGCTCCGGTTCGAGCATCGGGTCTGGTTTTCCTCCCGGTGTCTTGAATACAAAGATTACCCTGCTGAAGGAAATTGGCACTCGTCTCCTCCGCCCCCCGTATCCAACACAATGCACCAGCCGCCTGAGTCCACCGCGGCCGCTGCCGCTGCCGCTGCAGACATTAATGCTAGGAAGATGGCGCACCCGGCGATATTTCCAAGAAGAGGCAGCGGCGGTGGCAGCGCCTCTGCTCTCAATGCAGCAGGTACCAGCGTTGTTAGTAATGCCCCATCTTCAGAGGATCTTCCACCTCCGTCGTTGCTTCAGCCGCCACCTCCTGCAGCATCTTGTACGTCGGGACCACAGCCTCCGCCTCCACAAAGCCTGAACCTCCTTTCGCAGGCTCAGTTGCAGACACAGCCTCTCCCACCAGGCGGAACTCAAATGAAAAAGAAAAGTGGCTTTCAGATAACTAGCGTTACCCCTGCCCAGATCTCCGCCAGCATCAGTTCTAACAACAGTATAGCAGAGGACACTGAGAGCTATGATGATCTGGATGAGTCTCACACAGAAGATCTTTCGTCTTCTGAGATCCTTGATGTATCACTTTCCAGGGCTACTGACTTAGGGGAACCTGAACGCAGCTCCTCAGAAGAGACGCTTAATAACTTCCAGGAAGCTGAGACACCTGGGGCAGTCTCTCCCAACCAGCCTCACCTTCCACAGCCTCATTTGCCTCACCTTCCACAACAGAATGTTGTGATTAATGGGAATGCTCATCCACACCACCTCCATCACCACCATCACATTCATCATGGGCACCACCTCCACCATGGGCACCACCACCCATCCCATGCTGGTGTGGCCAGTACATCCATTCCTGGAGGGCCACCCTCAAGCCCAATATCCAGAAAACTCTCTACAACTGGAAGCTCTGACAGTGTTATAGCAGCTGCACCAACTTCTGCTGCATCATCCGGTGGCTCACCTGCATCTGTAATGATTAATATCCGTACTCCCAGTACTACCAGCAGTATAGGAGTAAATTCTGTTACTGGCACTAATACGGTGGATAATATTACCATTACTGCTGTGGGTAGTTTTAATCCTAATGTGACAAGCAACGTGCTTGGTAATACTAATATGACCCCAAGCAATATTCCTAATGCTGCTAGTGTGAGTGTTGGGCTTGGAGTTAACAGCAGTGTTAATGTGAATATCTTGAGTGGCATGGGCAATGGTACCATTTCTTCCTCTGCTGTTGTTAACAGTGTACCTAATGCAGCTGCAGGGATGGCTGTGGGATCAGTTTCAAGTCAGCAACAACAGCCAACAATTAACACTTCAAGGTTCAGAGTTGTGAAGTTAGATTCTAGTTCTGAACCCTTTAAAAAAGGTAGGTGGACTTGCACTGAGTTCTATGAAAAAGAGAATGCTGTACCTGTTACAGAAAGTGTGGTGATAAATAAATTGGTGGAAACTGTAAAACTAAACCCAATAGAAGTGACTTCTGAAAGGGAGAGCACTAGTGGGAGTTCAGTGAGCAGTAGTGTCAGCACACTGAGTCACTACACAGAGAGTGTGGGAAGTGGAGAGATGGGAGCCCCTACTGTGGTGGTGCAGCAACAGCAGCAGCAGCAGCAGCAGCAGCAACAACCAGCTCTTCAAGGTTTGGCCCTTCAGCAGATGGATTTCAGTAGCACTGGCCCGCAGAGTATTTCAGCAGCAAGTATACCACAGAGTGTTTCTCAGTCACAGATCTCACAAGTACAATTACAGTCTCAAGAACTGAGCTATCAGCAAAAGCAAGGTGTTCAACCAGTACCTCTGCAAGCTGCTATCAATGCTGTGACTGGTATCCAGCCATCACCTGTTAATGTGGTTGGTATAACTTCAGCTTTAGGTCAGCAGCCTTCCATTTCTGGTGTGGCTCAGCCCCAACTGCCATATTCTCAGACGGCTCCTCCTGTGCAAGCTCCCCTTCCAGGGGCACCATCCCAACAGTTACAATACGGACAACAATCAACTGTTCCCACACAGATGGCTCCAGGTCACAGTAAACCACTAACTCAAATTCCTACTTCTGAGTTTGTACAGCAGCAGCCAAGCCTTCAGAAAGCAGTGTCCTCTGGTCAGCCCAGTTCAGCAGTGGGAGCAGGAACAACGGTGATTCCTATGGCTCAGCCACAGAGTATCCAGCTGCCAGTGCAGTCTGTGGCAGTCCAACCACAACCTGTAGGGACATCTGGCCAGCCTGTTGGCCAGGCTCAAATAGCAGTATCTGCTGTACCTACTGGCAGTCAAATTGCAAATATTAATCAACAAGCAAATGTACCCACTGCAGTGCAGCAGCCTTCGTCCCAAGTCACACCTGCAGTTATTCAGCAAGGTGCTCCTCCATCTTCACAAATAGTTCCACCTGCTCAGACTGCGATTCTTCATCAGGGAGTTCAAACTAGTGCTTCAAGCCTTCCTCAACAACTGGTCATTGCACCCCAAAGTACCTTGTTAACTGTGCCTCCCCAGCCACAAGGAGTAGAATCAGTAGCTCAAGGAGTTGTTTCACAGCAGTTGCCTGCAGTTAGTCCTGTACCCTCTGCCAGTAGTATTTCTGTTATAAATCAGGTTAGTTCAGCTGGTCCTTCTGGAATATCTTCTGCCCCAACAAACGTGGTTCCACCACAGAATATAGCACAAACCCCTGCCACTCAAAATGGTAACGTGGTTCAAAGTGTTAGTCAACCTCCCTCTATAGCAGCTAATATAAATTTGCCTTTGGCACAACAGATATCACTAAGTTCTCAGTTCTCTGCACAATCATTAGCTCAGGCAATTGGAAGCCAAGTTGAAGATGCCAGGCGCCCTGCGGAACCCTCCTTAGTTGGCTTACCTCAGACTATCAGTGGTGACAGTGGGGGAATATCAGCAGTTTCAGATGGGAGTAGCAACAGCCTAGCAGCCTCTGCTTCTCTTTTCCCGTTGAAGGTGCTACCGCTGGTGGATGGCGAGGATGAGAGGTAAGATCATGCCATATATCAGACATTCAACAGATTCAGAGTTTATTTAGTAGCTATATATGTAAATGGTATAAATGATATGTACGTATTTGACAAAATAGTTACTAAGCATTAAGAGTAGGGTTGGGAGCACTAAGTGGTTTTTATTACTTATAAAATGCTTTTTAAAAAAGATGAAGGGAAAGTTAACTTTTAACCCATATAATAGTTAATCTGTTCTTTTGAATGGGTAAAATCCTTATGATAATCTCCTGGGAGGGATAATGGTTCCCACATTTGTTTTTCCTTGACTGGACAGTCCTTTTCAGTTCTACTGTGTTTGATCTTAGTGTGTGAAAGATACTGTTACCTGCTTTTCCTAGTCAGACATTATAAGATAGATGTCCTAATCCGGGTTATATAGTTTTCCCTCATACTGTAATTAACCAACTTTTGTGTACCTATTTAATCATCATTTTATGTGAACAGTAAAGGAGGAATGGGAATCTTAAGGGATTATTTTTGTGGGGGGTGGGTGGACACTGTCAAAATAACCAGATTTGTTTTTGATGGTAATAAGCTACTGTACATTTTTATTTTTGCATAGTAGATCAAGGTGGTAGCCATTTTAAAAGAGTGAAGAAAGTACTGTATTTTGTCGTGTATAATGCACACCTTTTTGCCCGAAATTTTCAGGGAAAAATAAAGATGCACATTATACATGTGTGTAATGATTATATACCATGGGTATAATAATGGGTACAATTATCCCATGTATAATGCACACAAAACCGTGGGTGCACATTACACATGGGAGCACATTATACATGGCAAAATACATAAGTCTTGGTGGGTTGAATTTGTAGAGACATGAAAATAAGAGTTTGTTCCCTTCTTTACTTATCAAAAAGTCCAATAAAGCCTAAAATACATTATTAAACTAGTGTTTTCTTAACTGAATTGGAAATAATGTGCTAATCACACTTATAGAATCAAATTGTCTTTGAAGCTGACTGGCTAGAAAAGCTGTAATATATCTCATGATTCTACATTGCTTTAAATAAGTTGACTTTAAAGGAATGTTTTAACAAATTTGCCAGTCTGACTGACCTTGATCAAAATAATATAGGAGTTATGGAACTGAGGAACTTTGAGAAGCTTGAAAGCTATTTAATTATTTTAGTGTTAGTTGGAGATTTTTGTGATTAAACTTTTAAAAATCAATAGGCACATTTATACTCTGAATGTATATTTGTGGTTTTCACTTTGGAAAAATTAAGCATATTTCAAAAGGATTGCCATTTTAGTAAAAGAAAACGACCAAATGTTTCAGTAAGGTTTTCATGATTTTTTTAGTTACTTAAAAGATGGTAAAAGACATGGTTTATTGAAAGAATTTAAAATCTTGTTTTTCAAGGTTTTTATTATTTTTCTATTGGCCATATAATGAAAATCTTGTTACCTAACCAAATGTATTCTGTGCTAGGTACTTTAAACTGTACTTTAAAGGTAGACCTTTTGTAGGAGGTAGTTTCATTAATAGTCTATTATGATTATTGTTAAACCTTTAATTTTATCATATCATGCTGATATTCATCTGTAATTGCTAATATCCAGCTATAATTTTATAGATTATCACCCCAAATATTAATGTTTTCTAAATCTAAAGGGTGTAATCTGGGTGAAGTCCTTATAAAAACAGGTATATTGTATGGGTAGTAAATTTAGAGAAATGAAAGACTGGTGAAATATATAAATGAAAACTGAACATTTTGACTTCAGACCTGCCATGATTTTTGTTAATTACCATGTGGTTTCCTGGCATGACTTGCTGTTTTTTTCCTTCTGGTGGTAGGGTGTGATAGAATGTTCCACATCTTGCTTTTCCAGACAAAGTCAGATGTTGGTACCTTCAACCAGGTTTTTGACTGTAGGGATAAAGTCCCAGTTTAAGATATTAGTACAAAAATAATTTTTCCACATAGTGATGGAGATGAAGATTAATGAGGGACAAATTAGGTAGAAAGGTTTGGAATTGAAGGGACAAAAAGATATTGAGCAATATGAGTAAATACTGGTATTAAGTAACTTAACTATACCTTTTTTCAGTTTACTACATATTTGAGCCTTTGTTAAGTTAACATAAAAGTTAAGGCATCAAATCTTGAAAATTTTTGTTTCAGAGTTATCCTTTAAATTCTGAAAAATAAAAATATTTCATCCCCCAAATACCTGTAAAGGTCAGAAAAGCTAAATATGTATATTATTTTTTCTTTATTTTGTTTTATTGCAGATTATTTCTTTTGTTACTATAGTTTGGAAAAAAATGTTTTATTTAAATTCTCCCTTGAAAGGGGTCTTGAGAATATCTGCAAGAGAAAAAAACGATAATGATTTAAAAAATTCTTTCTACCTTTTCTTCTCATGTTAGTTTGTGTATCAGTTGCATATTCTGGGCTTGGTCACCTGTTAGTCTCTCATGGAGAAAGGGGTACATTATAATAAATGTGATTTAGAAAACATGTTAACAAACTTTTGGTTGGTAGGACAAATCAAGAGTTATTCTTTAGTCATCTCTTGAAATAATGCTCAACATTTTAAATTTAAAAAAATGTAAAGAAATGTTTATTAGACACGTTGAAAGTGTTTTAGTTGGCCGCTGGCAGAAACTCTGAAGATAAGAAACATAGATCAGACAGTGAATTATATCTTGTTTTAAAAGTTCATTCTCATTAAAAAGGTTTTAATGTTTTATTTTAATCTATAGCAGGAATTTACCATTTCAACACAGGAGAAGATAGAGGTATTTAACACTGATATATAATCTTTTGTGTTTTGTGATTATTAGTACAGCCTCTTTTGTGAAATTGTTCAAACTTCTATTCATCCTTCAAAACAGCTCAGATGTTACCTCTGAAGCATTCTCTTCACCTAGGGAATGTTGTTTCCTTAGCACTTTTTAGTGTTCCTCTATGTAAGGCACTGAACACATTCAATTTATGTTTACCCATTTTTTGCTCAAGACTGAGTTCCTCAAGGGTAAAAACTAGATATTTTTGAATGAATTAATGAACAGAACTTTCTCTGTTTCTCCTATCATGATTTAAAATTTATATTTCCTCATCTTAAGCACGACTGTTAGAGATACAGGATCATATAATTTATGCGACATTGAAAAATGAATAAAAAAGTTTACTTTTTGTACCTCTTTTACCTCATCATTCCTTGAGCTGAATTGATATTGATCTTCTAAATATGGTAGGCCCCCAAATATTTATTAAAGAGAAATGAGATTTATCTACAATATAAAATAGGAGTAATATTCATTTCACCTACTTCTGAGAATGTTAGCATCAGATAAAATACTTTAACTGTGAAATACTAATTTATAAGTTTTCATTATATTTAGAGTATTCCTGTACAAAGCGTTAAATAATTTACATGGTTATTAAACAAAAGCTTCCTGCCCCCTTCCTTTTCATTTTTCCTTTCCATTTTCCCTTTCCTAGAAGCAATTACTTTTACCTCTTTTAGATGATTATTGTGATCTTTACTCTGTAGTCTCTAAATAACTCATAGTGGTTAGGAGCATGGACTCTGGAATTAAATTGCTTAAGTTTGTCATTTACTAGTTTTATGTAATGCTACTTAACCCCTCTGTCTCAGTTTGTTCATTTAAAAAAATCGGGATTAATAGTACGGACCTTATCGGTTTGTTACAAGAATTAAGGGAATTTGGAAAGCCCTTAGAACTGTGTCTAATTTATATGTCCTATATAAATATATGTTAAATGAGATATGTATTGCTTTTGTTTTTGGCTTTATTAACTTCCTGGATATAAAGTAAAGATTTAACTGTTGTCATCATCTACTCCTGTACAATGTCCTGCACTTGCCTCCCTTCTCCCATCCCACAGCTATCTAGTAAACATAGTATACTACTATATGTGGTATATACATATTTCTGTATACTATTTAGCATGTAAAATGTTAGTGAGTTGTTCCCCCTGCATCACCAAGTTTTCATTTATTAGCATAATCTGTTTCCTTCAAGTTGCGTCTTGTCCCATTTTTGTGTGTTTTGGGTTTTACCTCTTGTGATAAAGTCTTTTCTCAGGTATCTGGTGATTCTTGGTTGTCTGCTTGCACTTAAATGCATAAAGAACTGATAAATTCAACTTGTTGACTGTTGCCATAGATAGGTTGATCTGGCTGGAGTTCATTGTCATCCAGTTCCATCCCTTGCACACCTTCTCATTTTCTGTATAGTTATTAGTAATTCAACTTTTCATCAAATATCTCTCAAGATGTTCAGATATATCAGGTATGGTTATCAATTTTGTCCTCCTGAGAAAGTTTCTCTTTTATCCCTCAGACTTCCATTGTGGACTGATTGCCCTCTACACTTGGTACACAAGTTTTATCATGGTAATCTCTTCATTTTCTCCTGTGGTTAGATCATTTTCCAGCGACAGATGTCATGTTTATTCTTGGTTTGCTTGATGTTTTAAAATCATTTTAGTTTGCCCTGGCACTTGTTTGATTGTATTGTTTTACAATTTTGCTCTCTTGCTTTTTAGTTTACATATTGCTTTTGATAAGTTGGAAGCTGTTCTGATTCCTTGTATATTGTGTGTGATCTGTATGTATGTGGTTTTTTATTTTACCCTTGTTTACTCTCTTTTTCTTTCTGTGTTCTCACTTTTTAAATTTCTGAAAATTCTTAAGATTATATTTGTTTCCAGTGTTCTGAAATTTTACAGTGAAAGGGTCCTACCTAGTGTTGGGTCTGTTTTCATACATGGTGCTGAGTATTTGACATGACCTTTCAGCCTGTAAGCATCTTTTAATCCTGAGATTATTTTTTGAAGGAGGTTGTTGATTCTTTCCATTTTCCCCCTTTTTCCCCCTTTCTCAAACTCCTTTTATTGGGATAATAAATCTTCATGACCAGTCTTCTACTTTTCTCATATTTTCTTTTCGAAATCTTTTTTTTTGCTGTACTTCTATAGAGCTTTCATCTATTATGTATTTAATTTCCAAGAGCTTTTGTTTTTGTCTTTGCTTCATTTAAATAGTATCCTGTTCTAAAAATAATAGCACTTTTTCTTAGCTGTCTAAATATATAAACGATAGATTTTTAGAAGATATTTTTCCTCCCTGTGTGATATGTGTCCAGTTTTGCCTGCCTGCCTGCTTGCCTGCCTTCCTTCTTTCTTTCCTCTTTCTCTCTTTCTCTCTCTTTCTGTTTTTATTTGCTTTGGTGATTCTTTGTAAGGGTAGGGGAATAAAATGCTGAATTATAAAGTCTTTTTAGTCTCTCTGGGTGGTACCAGCCTGGGCTATTTGGTTGCAGGACTCTTGGTGTCAGTTTCTTCAGATCTTTCCTTCTAGCTGGCTAGCTTCCCTTTAGAAGGCTCTTCTGATTCTTGCATGGAGGTGAAGGCCTACGTACATTTTGGGGGAAGGGGAGAGGGGAATGGAATAAAAGATTTTGGGGAGCCTTAGCAACCTCATAAATGTTTCTTCACTTAATCATCTTGTTTTCAGTGCATTCCTATGCCTATTGCCCTGTCTGATTTCTTCAGTCTTGGGATCTTGTGTTTCATATTCTCCAGAGAATGTATTTTCAGTTTATTTATTTATTTCTTTGCTGGTTTGGGGAGGGGCATTTGGATCTGTGGGGTTTGTTGCTTAAAGAGACTTTTTAAATAAATCTTCCTTATTTTAGCACCCTCTCTCCCTCACATCCCACATCAGATGTTATGTGGTACTGCCAATTCCTGAGTCTTTTGGGGATTTTACAGTTTAAATTGGGTTTATTTTTGGCTTTCTCTACTATTTGCTAAAGATTTGATTTTCTAGTGTTTTGCTAAGTCATTTGTCACTCAGCCATCTGTTTTCCAGCTTCCAGATTTTTGTTGCTACTGTCTTTGCACTTGTTCTCTGAAGTTTTTTGACCTTGTATCTTTATATCTGAAAAAAAGTTCCTTTGTGTCATTTAGTGGGATTTTTACAAAAGGAGTGTAGAATAGATGTGTGTGTTTACTATTATTGACACCGATCTTAACTGTGGAATACTACACTATTAAATATAAGACCTGTGTGAATTTTAATTAAGTAATTGCTCCAAAATTTGATCTATAGAATTTATAATATACATTTTCCAGAGTAGAGTTGCTTAGCTTATATCTAGCAGAAAAAGGAGTAGTATCTAACTCAGTATTTCCATCCACAGAAATGATAAAACTGTTAGAATTAGATTCAATTAATGTTTATTACCACATTTAATTATCTCAACAGTCTTTTGAATTAAGTTTCTTCTGTTTTACTGGTGAATAAACTGAAGCTTAGTTTATTGGAGAGGCAAAGTGAGCTGAGTTTACATATATTGCACTAAAACAGATAGGATCAAAAGCCATTTTTCCAATTGAAAATCTGGTGCTGATTCTACTATATATAGACAACAAGAAGTAATGCTGATGCCCATAAATATTAGAGTGGCTATAATCATGAGAAAAGGCAGGCTTCATTGATATGTGTAGAACATACCAACATTTACCTATAAAACCTTGGCTAAAAAGAAGTGGGTAAAGTCACCACAGTGGTGTACCTGGAATGCAGTAGCCATCAAAATGTTAAATGAGTTAATATTAATTTTTTTCTTTTGAAAGATGTGTGAAAATTATCTTTTCAGGAAACTTATTTTAATTTTCTAATTTAAATTCAGTCTTTGTAACACTGGCTTCAGAATTGTAAAAACAAATTTATTTCTTGTTTAGAAAGTTTACCATATTTTTTGGACTATAAGATGCACCTTTTGACTACATTTTTTGCTTTAAAATTTCCCCTGTTTTCCTCCTCTAAAACCTAGATGCGTCTGGCGTTCACACCATAAGACACACCTAGGTGTTAGAGGAGGAAAATAGGGAAAAAATTTTGGAGCAAAAAATGTGGTAAAAAAGTGCATCTTATAGTCTGAAAAATATGGTAATTTAAAAATATGAAACTGTAAAGCATGACCTGTTCTGATCCTGTAATATTAGCACCCTCGTGGTGGTTTTTTTTCCCCATGTCCTTGTGTTGTTAGGGTTGACTATGTATGTCATGGTAAGAATATGATTTAATGGCTCATTAAAAGGTTATGTGAGGGGAAAAAAATTTCAAGTATGTTTACATTATTTTGAAGAAATATTTAGAAGTTTTACATGCTATAATGACTTTTTCCCCTAGTTTATGTATACTAAAATGTCATCCTCATTGTCTGTGTTTTTCTTCCTGCCCCCATCTTCCCGTATTTTCTTTTTTTGTTACAAGTCAGTTTGACCTGGAAATCTTACTTGACCTTTTGTTGTTATTAGGCCAAGTTGACCTTTGTTTTACTTGCTTCCTGAAACACCCTTTTGTTTTCAGTGATAGCCTTCTTAGTTTCTTCCCACTTTACTGGCCACTCCTTTTCAATTACTTTCACATTTACTTTATCAGACTCAGTGTTGCGGCTTTTTTGGATTTCCGAGTCCTCTTCCTACTTTAACCTTTCCCCTAGGAAATCATCTGTTCTCTGGCTTTAAATACAGTCAGTATGCCGTCAACTCCTGAATGCATATTACTAGCCCACACTTCTTAAGTTTGACTGATAGACATCTGCCTTTATAATATCTCTGCTTGCATTCTTGTAGGCCTCTCAATCTTAACAGATCATAGACTTTACCTAACCTGTCAGATTTTCTCTTTTAGTCATTCTCATTTTAACATTGTTTCATACTCTGAAATGGCTTCTCACTAGCCTCCTGCAAATAGTCTTGCCTTTCTTTAATATTATATCTTATAGTCAGAATGATGTTCTTAAAATGGAAATCTGTTAAGATCACTCACCCAAAACCCTTTAAAGCTGTCTCATTTCTTTTGTTTATTTCTGGCCTTATATTTCATTTTCTCCCTCACTTTCTGCATTCCCATTGCCTTCTTTCAGTTCTCAAGTTGCCATCTTTCTTACTTTTTCCTCTATGCTTTAACACATTATGTTCCTATACCTGAATATCCCCTATTTCACTTCCCTTTCATTCCTCTTTAAAGCTTAATTGTCACTTTTTGAGAGGCCTTCCCTGACATACCAATCTAAATTTAGGTTCTTTGTTAAAAATCTTCAGTAGTACCTTGTTCTTTTGTAATGCTTATTACAGTTTGTAATGTTTTTTTTGACTACCTGTTTGGTGATTTTAAGCTTCATAAGAGGGATGTTTGGTATGCTACTATATAGCTAAAGTGTGTATTTCAGTGTCTTACAGACATTAGGTACTCGATAAAAATCTGCTTAATGAATAAATGAAGAAAAATATTTTTAATATAACATAAGGACAATTTATTTTTTAAAAATCACTGGTATGATATATTTGAAAGGTAGATAAGTTCTTTATGATCATTTGCTACCACTCTTTTCTCCTTTAATAGAGGTGATTGAGAATTAATTACTTTTTGCCATTTGATCCAAAAAAAATCAATGTGTAATTGCTGCTTTTAACAAGCATTTTGTTTTATGTTTATACTTATTTTGTATATATTTTTCAAAGGTTTCATTTATTTATTTTTAGAGAAATGGGAAGGGAGGGAGAAATAGAGGGAAGGAAAGATGGATATGTGAGAGATACATCAAGTGGTTGCCTTTTGCACATATGCAAATGGGGACCTGGCTTACAACCCAGGCATGTGCCCTGTCTGGGAATCAAATCTTAGCGACGCTTTGGTTCACAGGCCAGTGCTCAATCCACTGATCCACACCTGCCAGGGCTATTTTGTATTTAATATTTATGTTTATGCCAATAAAATTTCTCCAGCTTGAACAAAACAAAAACCCTTTTATTTCAAAATTAGAATATTAGTATTTATCTACTTTTGACTGGGTCAGCTATTTAGCATATAATGATTCTTAAATATTTAAGTGTATTACCTTATAAGTCTTTGGTGCAGTTTCAGCTGTTGAAAATATAAACATGTAACTGGTAAAATGACATGTTTATATTAAATTTTTCTTTTTTCCCCCTCTTTTAAAAAATATATTTTATTGATTATGCTGTTACAGTTGTTCCATTTTCCCCCTTCACTCCCCTCCACCCTGCACGCCCTCTCCCACCCACATTCCCCCCTTTAGTTCATGTCCATGTGTCATACTTATAAGTTCTTTAGCTTCTACATTTCCCATACTTTTCTTACCTTACCCCCTGTCTGTTTTCTACCTACCATCTATGCTACTTACTCTTTGTACCTTCCCTCCCTCCTCCTCCCCCCACTCCCCCATTGCTAACCCTCCATGTGATCTTCATTTCTGTGGTTCTGTTCCTGTTCCTGTTTGTTTTTGTTTTAGGTGTGGTTGTTAATAAATGTGAGTTTGCTGTTATTTTACTGTACATGTTCTTTAATCTTCTTTTTCTTAGATAAGTCCCTTTAACATTTCATATAATAAGGGCTTGGTGATGATGAACTCCTTGAACTTGACCTTATCTGAGAAACACTTTATCTGCCCCTCCATTCTAAATAAAAGCTTTGCTGGGTAGAGTAATCTTGGATGTAGGTCCTTGACTTTCATCACTTGGAATACTTCTTTCCAGCCCCTTCTTGCCTATAAGGTCTCTTTTGAGAAATCAGCTGACAGTCTGATGGGAACTCCTTTGTAGGTAACTGTCTTCTTATCTCTCGCTGCTTCTAGGATTCTCTCCTTCATTTTAATCTTGGCTAATGTAATGATGATGTGCCTTGGTGTGTTCCTCCTTGGGTCCAACTTCTTTGGGACTCTCTGAGATTCCTGGATTTCCTGGAAGTCTATTTCCTTTGCCAGATTGGGGAAGTTCTCCTTTGTTATTTGTTCAAATAACTTTTCTACTTGTTGCTCTTCCTCTTTCCTTTCTGGTACCCCTATAATTCGGATGTCGGCATGTTTAAAGATGTCCTGAAGGTTCCTAAGCCTCTCCTCATTTTTATTGAATTCTTGTTTCTTCATTCTTTTCTGTTTGGTTGTTTCTTTCTTCCTTCTGGTCTATTCCCTTGATTTGAGTCCCAGTTTCCTTCCCATCACTATTGGTTCCCTGTGCATTTTCTTCATTTCACTTAGCATAGTCTTCATTTTTTCATCTAATTTGTGACCAGATTCAACCAATTCTGTGAGTATCCTTATCACCAGTGCTTTGAATGTGAATCTGATAGGTTTGCTATCTCTTTGTTGCTTAGTTGTATTTGCTGTGGAGCTTTGATCTGTTCTTCCATTTGGGACTTTTTTTTTTTTTTTTGGTCTTGTCCTGCCTGTTCTGTAGTGAGGGACAGAGCCTTATGTGTTCAACAAGGTGGGGTCACACACATCACTGGGTTGTGATGCTGGACGTGTGGCTGGTGTCACAGAGGGAACAATGGTGCTTTCTTTGCTCTCTGCTGGATTCAGTTACTTACCTGCGTCCTCCAAGTAAACTGGGCCTTTCTGGTGCTGATTCCCATGTGGGTGGGCTTATATACTTTCTCGTACCCTGTGGGTCTCTCCAACAAACTCTCCTGTGAGTCTGGGAGTCTCTCCTGGCACCTCAACCTCCATAGGTGTTTTTAATTGGTGTTTTGAGGCTTTATTTCCCCATGCTGGAGCCCTGGGTTGCATAGTCTGTCTCCCTCCCCAGTTCCACCTGGTTTATCTTTGCTTGAGTGTGGGACCACCTGGTCTGCTAGCTACCTTGTCTCTGTGCCCGTCTACAGTTTGCAGCCTTGCTGAGTCCACTGGCTGCCAGGCACGGCTGTTTTTGTTGTGACCTCTCTCCACCGAGCCTCCTGCCTCCACCCCTCCTACCTGTCTGGATGAATGTGTCGATTTTAACTCCTTGGTCCTCAGACTTCCGTACAGTTCAATTTTCAGTCAGTACTGGTTGGTTTTTTTGTTTCTAAATTTTTGTTGTCTTTATGTTGGTTGTGTGAGGAGGCACAGCGTGTCTACCTACACCTCCATCTTGAAGTAGGAAGTTTTCTTTATTAAAGAATTTTCTTTATTGAACAGTTTAGTCACCTTTGAGTTAATTACTTGTTTAAAATTCCCAACTGATCTATTTTACTTAATGGTTATTGCAGTTATTTGTTATTAAACCAGTAAGTTATAGACCATGTGAAGGGAGGGGAGCCATGAAATAGTTTTGTCAGAGATCAGAATTAGCAAGAAATGTTACTGATTATATATGGGTATTAAATGGGAGTAAAAAAAGCATTAAGAGATGAGGCCTTTAGGAAAGGGAAAATGTGTTGGGTCATCCAAAAAGTCCATTTAGTTTTTTCTGTAAAAAGGTACATTTTTCATTTTCACCAGTATTCTTTATTGATCAGGTATTTTGAGTATGTCAGCTATCTTATGCTATTGGCTTCTAGTGGGTAGAGGCCAGATGTGCTGCTAAGCATCTTCCAATGCATAAACCAGCCCCACAGCAAAGAATTATTTGTCCAAAATGTCAATAGTACCAAGAAAGACTTTTGGCACATTCTATTAGTCACAACACCTTCCTACATGACATAAATCTTTTTTTGCATTTCAGTCATATTTTTATTTTTCTTGAAATAATAAAGCATAACATGTTAAAAATGTTTCATATTTTCTTCCATCTTCACTATTAAAATGGCTGCATGAAAATTCACCAGTTTTGATTTTTAAAAAAATGCACGCTGATAATGACAGCTGTCACAATACAACCCAACAAAATTGTTTCCAATGAAGTTAAAGACAGCTAAGCTCTATGAGAGCCATTGTACAGAAAAAACTAAATCAACTTTTTGGCCAACCCAATACAATGCCTTTATAGAAGGGCAAATACAGAATCTGATGTTGTAGTGCAGTGATTACCACCATTCTGAGAATCTCTGAAGTCTTCTTATACTTTTTGTGGACATAGTATTGGAAGTGGTTGTCTTGCTTAAAAGCACTTGACTGGAGAGAAGATTTATTGTGGCTTGATTTTACTTAATATTAACATTAGATTATAGTGAATGGTTGCTCTTCCTCATCCATGGAGCCATGGAATAAAGGGATACTCTGAACTTAATGTGGTTAAGACAAATGAAATAGCATCTTATTTTTCCAGGCCTTCCAGATTATTATTTTTTTTTAAAAAATATTTTATTATTTATTTATCTTTAGAGGGGAAGGGGGGGAAGGAGAGAGGGAGAGAAACATCAATGTATGGTTGCCTTTTGTGCGTCCCCTGCTGGGAACTG
The DNA here is from genome assembly GCF_021234435.1 of Artibeus jamaicensis. NCBI lineage: Eukaryota > Metazoa > Chordata > Mammalia > Chiroptera > Phyllostomidae > Artibeus > Artibeus jamaicensis. The sequence continues at coordinate 3,211,920 of NW_026521822.1, forward strand.
GCCTGCAGGGAACCGGCCTGCAACCCAGGTATGTGCCCTGACTGGGAATCGAACCGCGATCGTGTGGTTCGCAGGCCCGCGCTCAATCCACTGAGCTACACCAGCCAGGGCCCTTCCAGATTATTTTTGAATTATCAGCTCAGTGCTCAGGTTGAAGAACTCCTGATACCCTGTGTATGCCTGAGTACTCTTTTTTGTTTTGAGTAAATTGTAGACAGAATTATTATAAAATTGCTTATTGTTAAGAGACTTCATTCTCTTTTAGCTTCCCTAGTTATCTAGTTTCTTTGGTTATAGTTTTTCCTAGTATATAGTCAAAGGTAGCAAAGAAATTACTGATTTGTTAGGAATACTTTGAAGATACAAATGTGCAATTGAAATAATACGTAACATTACATTTTTGCTATTATATGGCTACAATATTATGTATAGGGGTGATAGTAATAAGACCACATTCTTGTGTGATTTTAGCAAAGCACTTTGAAACAGATTTTGTCCTCTTGAGTTCTACCAGTCTTAAAGTTGGTAAATGCTTTTGTTTAATTTTCACAGAGGAAAAAAACGGAGTCTTTCATTTATTTATTTGGTCAGTAATTAAATATTGTTTCTATGGTATATTATGCACTGATTTTAACTTGTTCATGGGCAGACTCTACACCAGTTTAGTAATGATAGCAGCAGTAATAGCAGTAGGAATAGTTAAAATTTATAGTATTTATTACATGCACTTAACATATATCAACTTATTTAATTCTCAGAACAACCTTATTTATCCATTATGTATTAAGTACTATTATTTATCCCCATTTTATAGGTAAGAAAACTGAAGCATAGATAGATTAAGCTAAGTAATTTACAAAGTTACATAGGTAGTAAGTGGGAGCTGGGACTTAAACTGGGATGTAAATTCCAAAGTTGGTGTTCTTAACAGCTTTTGTGGTCTGTTGCCTCTGCAGTATATAATTAGAACCAATGTATTCTGTTGTTTTCTCTGTCAACTTAAATGCTGGGAATTGCAGATATTTCTTATCTCATTATATCCTCAAATACTATTGTTTTAATTTTGGAAGTTTGGGTAAGGATGCTAATCTTGTTCTTGTAGTCAAGAATATAAATTCCATGAGAGCGAGAACCTTAGTCATCTAGTTTACCTCTGTATTCCCAATTCATGCCCTAGTACCTGGCTTATAGTATTTTCTAAAATATTTGTTGAATAAGTGCATTCAGACATGTGGCAGAAAAAACTCCACAAACATCAAATATAGGGATATAACTACTGCCAAATACTTTACCATTCGGTGGCTGAAGAAGGTTCAGTTATTTCCAGATATGTTACTATAACTATTGTATTAAAACCCCCTTCATTGATCTGTCAAATAGATATATTTATTGAGTAGGTGTAAATCATGATATCTAGTAATGGTGTAGGCAAAGGTTTAATCAAACATGGTCTAGTCCTCAAGGGGAGTGTATACCATATATATATGGGGAAAGTATAGGACTATTTTAAGTGCAAAGTAAATTTTAAACTACATGGAATATGAACTTAAAGAATCAGAGCTGGAAATCTTGAGATCTCATTCAACTCTTGATTTATATGATGGATGGAGGCACATATTTAGAGAGGCTAAGTGAATTCTCTGACACAGTGCTATAAAGTGTTTTTTAGATGAGAACTAGAACTCTAGTCTCCAAAATGGCATTGGAAATTGCATTAAAAGTTCACAGATAGAATAGAAGTGACTACTGGTAGGTCAGGAAAGCAGTGTTATTTGAAGTGACATTTGAACGTTTGGGTTGAAGGAGAATGTTTCAGGCAGGAGAATATTAATATAAATGGGTGGAAATAAAAAGATCATACAGTTGGACTTACTAAGTTTGTCTCAGGAAGTGATAAGAAGTGACTGAAGATTGAATTGGGGAGTGATTTGGCCCTTATAAGACTCTTGTCGCCTAAATGATGTTTAAGGAAGATCAATATAAAAAAAATCTGTAGTTTGTATTAGAGTGGGGGTACATGTAGAAGCAGGAAGGACCAGTTAGGATATTATAATTTCTAGTTATTAATGACTGAATGACATAAATTAGGGTGATAGTGATTTCCCGTGAAATGATTTGGTACAGGAACTCTTTGGTTAACAAATTTCTCAATTTATAAAAATACTATATTCATGTTCCTACCTGCTTTTTTAAAGCAGTGTGTTTCTCATTTTTAAAAAATAAAGAAAAGGTATAACTTAATTTCCCACAAAAGGTATTACCTATAACTACAGTTTTAAAGGTCTGAAGGACAACTGGTTATAACTTAAGGTAGGATTTTTTTGCAATTTAATATTTTCATAAGGTTTATCTGTATCTAATCCAAAGCAGATGTGCCCCCCAAATATTTAGTAATAAAAAGGAATATAAGTCAATGTGAACTCATATTTTAGGGCTCATTCTGTACATTCACAAATGAAGTAATATTTCAGTGTTGGTGCTTTACTTTCATGGTTGTGGAGACCTTTGCCTGCTTTCTTTTCATACTAACTGGATTTCATGGCCAGTCTCTTCAAGATAATGGACAGAAGAGGCATTATTTCTTTCTGTCTGCTGAGCACTCCTAGGCATCTATCAAAAGGGAAATGATACAGATTTATTTACAATGTGAATAGCATTCATACTATTAGTGACACTAACTGTGAGTAATATGATTATTTTATTGACATTTAAGGTGCCATAGAACTACCTTATTCCTTTATATATTGGTGCCTTTTTTTCAGTTTGCTTGCCATTTTTTTTAAGCCAGAATTTATTTCTATTTAAAAATGCTCAAAAATGTTGAAAATGGCTGAAAGGTCCAAAGATGTCCAAGTTTAATATAAGATCATATTGAGGTGGTTTCTTTCAGTTTCTCCATTACTAAGTTATTCATCTGATAGTTGTTAATGAAAAACCTTGATAATTCTTTTAGTTGGGTCATGGTGATTTCCTCTGACTTCCGGTATCTTTTATAAAAGGCCATTAGCTTATGAACGATGAAAAATGTAATACCAGAAATAATCATGAAACATCTGAAGATTCTACTTGAATATCTTTTATGCATTATTCTTCAAAACCAGGCCCAATAATTATCAGTTTGTGTAGCAGAGATCATGATGAATGTCATCTGCAAAGACTGGTGTTAAATGCAGCTCTTTCAGAATGGAAACCAACAAACACCCTTCAAGATGATACACCCGCTTGCCATTTTAAAATTTTCAGAATGTATACATATACAGGAATATAATTTTTTAAAAAGGACATTATGAATTGCCCTTGGATTACAAAGATGTAATTTATTTAATAATAATCTGCACAGTATTGTCTCTATTTTTTTAAATTAAAAAATGAATTTATTTTTTGAAACTTTAAAAAAATTACAGTTGACATTCAGTATTTCAGTTGTACAGCATAATGGTTAGATATTTATATCATTTACTAAGTGATTCCTGCTGATAATTCTAGTACCCTCTTGACATAACTCTGTTCTTAAGGAGAGCTGACAGTTGAATTCAAGATTAAGGGTGTGTGTATGTATACATATATAACATGCATACATATGCACAGAAAAGGATAACAGGTAACAGATTTAATATATTTTCCTACTATCTTGGTCTTTTGTTTTTTCACCTATTTGTAATTTATCTTGTAATATTTATATTTATTTTTGTAAGCTGCTTGAAACATGTTAGGAAATGATTTAGGATAGAAATCTGATAAGTGGGCAAAGTATGAGAAAGTAGGATATGATACATTTTGAGAGGTACTAATAAAGCAATATTGAGAGTTAGAACTCAAAGATCACATGCTTTTGAGGTGACATTAGAGAGGAATTTGATAGCTATGGGATTAGTAAGTCATTTTAGTAGAGGAGACTTATACCAAAAAAGTTCAAGGTCCTGGAAATATTTATAGAAAAGAACAATCCCAGGAGCGGGCCTGGACCGGTCCTCGCACTCCTTATTTCTCTCCCACTCTTTCTCCTTCCCTTCCCCTCTCTCGAAAAATAAATAAAATAAAAAAAAAAAAAAGAAAAGAACATAGGACATAATTTAAGTTGGTAGGAGATGGTGTCTGTGTATAGGAATATACAGTAGAAGATAAAGTTAGCTTTGAAAAGCCTAAAGGCAAGATTGAGAAGTCTGGATTTAATTAGATATGGAGTGGAGGGCCTCTTTTAGGTTTTGCAGTGTGTAGTAGCTTGATCAGGACTATGTTTCAAGAAAGTGCTGAATTTACTTGGGATGTCTCATTGCTTCCATAATGGGGTATGGAACTCAGTAATTCCTTTTCTGCAAATGGTAGAAATGGAGGCACATTCTCTCTTTGTGGCTGCAGTCTGAGCTGGTTGTTTAAACCAATGACCTTGGGCCTCTTCAAAAAAGCTAAGGGGGTAAGAGCCCTAGCACACACAGTAACACTCCAGTTGAACATAGCTCTGGAATGTTAAGGCTTCCAAAACTGCTTGAAATTGTTTACACAAAATAAAACCATATGGAATTTTTTTTGTGTGTGTAGCTATTTTTGCATAGCATTTCTGGACCTTTTTTAGAATTTTGTTTAAAGTCTTAGATTTGTTAGCTTTATCATCTTAAAGCAGAAGAGGGAGGGGAAGGAAAAGAAGTGGAGTCCTGAGGCACATAAGGTGACACTGGGAAAGTATCAGTTTTATAGCCTGACAGCAAGATAGGAGTTAGAAATTTTTAAAAACCCCAAAGAAATATGATATGGTATTGGATATTCACTAGTTGAAAGTTAGATTATATTTGGTGTATTATTTTAAGGAAGCATGGGCATAGAGAACAAATTCCAAACGGTGTTAATTGCTGAGCTGTAGGCAAGTATAGACAGTCTTTTTAGTTGTACAATACCTGACTTCTCTGTATCATTTAAACATCGACAGATCACTTTACTGATCCATAATGCTTTTTTCAATTCTAAAATAAGACAAGTGCTTTACATTTTTCCAGCTTTCAGACTAGTGAGGTTATTCTATAAGAAATTAATAATGTGTTTGAAATAAAAGCTAGACCTTTATATACAGAAACTGCTGAGAATGTTTTCAGTAGGAAAATTGAAAGTCTTTCATAGATGCTAAGATTTAAATGATTATTAATCATTTTATTTTTACTGAAATTACTGGTAAATAATCGATATCTTAGTTATCTATTCTGTACAAGGTATTTTGTAGACAGTTACTAATGTAGATATTTTACTATAATAAAGATTATTCACCCTCAATATTTTCTTTGACATATTTTTACTAATTACCTTTCTCAACACAGTAAATCAAATAATCGTGTCAAGGGAAGCTAATTTCTCTTGTTCCACATGTCATTTTTAAAGAAATAGATAAACCAGACCACTTTTTTTAATAAGGAACTTTTGTTTATGCTTAATATTAAATAAATCTTTTTTTTAATGTTTATTTACTCTTAGAGAGACGGGAAAGAAGGGAGAAAGAGGTACAGAAAAAAATCAGTGTATGAGAGATATATTGAACATTGGTCCTCAAATGGGGACCTGGCCTGCAACCCAGGCATGTGCCCTGACTGGGAATTGATGTGACCATCTTTCAGTTTGCAGGCCAGAACTCAATCCACTGAGCCACACCAGCCAGGGCTAATTTTGTTTTCTTAGTTGTATTCTTTTAGGTAGTTTTCTTATGGTATTTTCAACATGGAGAGTTTTCTCCTATTGAGGAAATGCTCTTAATGTTTAAAAAATTACTTTGTAAAGATGGTATTCAGTGAAACGTATATTAGCAAGTTTATTTTGGAAAAGGTGCTGTTTTTTAAGTTAACCTTTTTGCCTTGACCTTTGTTTCTTTAAGAATTTTGCTTTGGGTGCGAGGTGCTTGAATGGAATTGAGAAAAATCTCTAGTTTTGGCTATATGCTGTCTATTAATCATATACCGATAAGCCATCAACCGTCTGGGTTTGTCACTATAGATTGTCCTAACTTCTATTTTAGACTCAAGCATAGAGCCATGTCTTGTCTTTGGTTGATATTCTGTATTATTGTAAAATCTTGCAGTAGGGGATTTGGGTGATTTTCTTAACTGTTCTTCATTGTCATTGTTTTTTTTTTCTTTTTGGGAACCTACCAAACATTATTTACCAATTATTCTATTAAATAATGACAGGATTTGTATGTTTGTACAATTATATTTATTATTAGGAATTTTACTTATTGTGAGGTTCCAGGGAGAAAGAGTAGATCAAGAATGAAAAAATGGGATAAGTTCATAGTAGGTATTTTATTTGTTTTTTGGCCTTCATTTTTGACCCCCTTAATAATAAGTCATGATGCTGTATCCCAATTCTTTTAGGAATAAGTATGTTTAATGCTTATTGAAGATACATAATATTTGAATTAGGAACCTCTTTAGCTCTTCTTTTGTAAAATTTATATAAGATTGAAGATAGATTTGTAGGGGTGCTAAAGATTATGTGACAGAGGTGATTATAAAATTTCTTTTCCTATGTTATTGCCTGATATATTACTGTAAGTAAAATATTACCAAGTCAAGTAACTTGATCAGATAATTACTAAGTGATGTAGGTAGTATTACAGTTAGATAATTTGATTCCAAAGCTTATACTCTTAATCATTCTGGTGATTGCCCTAGGCCACTGTTAAGCAGCAAGAGGTGGCATCTGACAACTGTAAAACAGCTACCTTTAGTCAACCAATATGGAGGCATTTGGCCCTACAGTCATCACTGGTTCCTCATTATAGAGTTTTATAATGACTGATGTTTCTAATGATCTGTTCAATCCTAATTCAGTTGTTTTAGTACATTTTGAAAGCATTTTCTACCACAAATGATTAAATTTTCCAAACTTTTGCTAAAGAATGAACTTTAAATTTGGAAAATTTGCTTAAGTGGAATAGTGTTTCTGAAGAATAAATGAATAAAGATATAGTTTTATGATATGAACATTTCAGTAAATCAGATTGGTAGCTTTCTGTTGGCTTTTAGTTAGTGAGCTTTTACTATAAGCTGTTGATATTTAGGTCATTTTTTATGCTTCATGTGATCAAATTACATTATAATACTTTTTAACACCAGTAGTTTGAGTTAGAGGCTTAAAGCATGAGTGGGGAGAAGACACAGAAAAATAGAAAGGTAGAAGAACATTAAAAGGAGATGGAAGAGGATCTGGTGGTAATTGATAAATTTATTAAACAATTTTGTTGCTTGAATCTAAGCTAAATTATTTTAGCAAAATTACCTAAGCTATTTTAAGCAATTGTTTATTAGCTTAGAAGGCTTTTTATACTCTTTACTGTTATTGCAAACGATACTAAGGATAGAAAAAGTCATGGTTTTGGTCTTTAAGAGTTTTGTTGGGTATCCATAAGAAGCATCATATGATATTGATATATTTGAGTTATTCAATTTAAGTTATGTTATGCTTAGTTGTCATTCTATATATGGTGTGCATGACAGCTTTTTAATGGAAATAAATTGATTAATCTAGGCTGAAGATTAAGGAGTATAGAGCATAACGAGGTCGAATTTAATGAGCATTAGCCTTGGGTTGCCTGGTATCTAATCTTGCTTACACTACCACTTCACTGAATGACCTTGGTAAATGTAAATGTAAGCCCAATTTTCTTACCTGTTAAAGTGGGAGTAATAGCTACTTTTGGCACTGTTGTTGGCAGGATTAAAGGAGATAAAATATGTAATACACTTAGCTCAATTCTTAGTTTTGTAAAGGGTAGCTTCTCTTATTACTGTGACAAATGAGGCTGATTTTTTTCTTAAGCACTGTCAGTTTTTTTGTATGTAATTCATCAGTTTTTCTTTTTAAAATAGTTTTTCAAGTACTGTAAATTAAAAATAAAAGTTTGCCTACACATTCAGAGACATTCTTCAACTTTAGCTTTCTAAACCAGTGATTCTGTGTCTTTGTGATATTTTTGGTACAGCCTTTCTTACCTGTGGCTGCATAAGAGAATTAATTTCTTCAGGAAAAGAATCCTTGATACCTCCCTTACATATATGGGAGGTATCAAGGATTCTTTTCCTGAAACCTTGGCTGCTAGGACTATACTATATTTGATTATTTGGGAAATGCTTCAAAGTTCTTAAATTTACAGAAACAAAAGTTGTTGCAAAGCATATATTTCCTGTGTTTTATAATGGGGGGAGGGTACTTTACAGGAATGTCATGTAGCTGTATGTTAATTAATACTCCAAAATAGACCCATTTCCCTAATCAAGCAATTTTTAAAGTTTTTCATTGTAAGGATTATTTTAGGTGGGATAATGCCCTAAGAACCATCTGTTTCACACCCAGCCCCATGTGGGACTGAAGACTATTTCCTTAGAGGAAAAGGAATTAATCAGTTTTTAATAAGAAAATGAGTCAGTATCTACTTCTAAGTGTCAAAGATTCATTGAGCTAGATTTTAAAATCTAGTATAAAAGTTTCAAAACCAGTGATTTTGGAATATTAGTTCTTCAAGTGAATAAAAATAGTTCTGGAGCTGAGAGATTCTGGAATGCTTTTGTTACATTCATCTTGGGGGTTACCAATTGCATTTTAGTTTATTAAAGACTGAGAGGTTCTGCATAAGAGAGGCAGTTTTATTTATAACTCCAACCCTTTTTATCATATAATACCTGTTAATGTTCTGCAGAACCAGTGTGTTTGTTGGAACACACTTTGGGGAATTTTACCTTGCTTCATTTCATATATGAAAAATATTCTGGGTCATATACTTAAGTGATGACAGTCTTCAGCTTGAGCCCATCTCTACATTTATTCTATTCTTACAGTTTCCTTTTCTGCTATACCATCCTGTTTTTTTTATAAGTACTTGATTTACATTAGAAATATAAGTAATTGTTGTCATGTGAGAGTATATACCAAATGAACCATCTGCCAGAAGTTTAAGAACATATTTTTGAGAAGTACAACACTGACATATTTGCCACCTCATTTAATTGCCTTGTCATTGTAAATGGTTTGTAGACCTTAGGGATAGACCTCATAGAGTTAGTATATTCCTTGGGGAAACTCCTAAACAGGATAGAAAAAACTATTGGGTTGACCAAAAAGTCCTTTTTTTCCCCTGTAAAATAAAAGACATTTTTCATATGCACCAATAACTTTATTGATTTGTATATTTTAAGTATTTTGGCTATCTCCTGATGTTACTGGTTTTTAGTGAGTAGAGGCCAGGAGTGCTGTTAAACACCTTCCAATGCATAAGGCAGCCCCACAGCAAAGAATTTTTCCACCAAAATCTCAATAGTACCAAGAAACTTCACAAACCACTTTTGACATGTTCCATCAGTCACAGACCTTCTCTATACACTGTACAAATCTTTTTTTGTGTTTCAGTTGTTTTTACCTTTCTTGAAATAAAGTATAATATGCCAAAAATGTTGCTTATTTTATTCCATCTTCAGTATTAAAACGGCTACACAAAAGTTGACCAGTTTAGATAAATTTTTTAAAAATGCATGCTGACATGACAGCTGTCACAGTAAAATCTAACAGAATTATTCAAATGAAGTAAGAGACAGCTAAGCACTGTAAAGAGCCATTATTGTACAGAAAAAAGTAAATGAACTTTTTGGCCAACCCAATTGTTAACTCTCTAAAGATTCAAAGATAGGGAAGCTGATTAGAATTTGTGCTGTGATTTGGTTACCATTAACATAGAACATTTTGCTAACTTTGTGTTTTGTTTTGGAGTTAAAGCTTGATATTGCCAATAAAGTAAAGGGGCCAGTTGAACATTCTTGTTCCCCATTTATCCATTTCTTAAGTTACACTTAACTTCAGAAATGAAAAAAGAAAGAAGTATAAAAAGGGCTGTTATATTCTGAGGAGAAAATTTGAAATCTTTTTGGGACTAAATGATTTATCAAAGGGGTGAAAAGAATGGTTATTGGAGATGTTTCTGAAGATACATTGGCAGATTAGGAAAGGAATTTTGGCTCTTTTGGTAATGCCTTTGAAGATAGACCACCATAAAATTGCAGAAGTCAAAATTTTAAAAACACAAACTGCATTTGACAGTTTCAGAAGTTTGATTAAAGTTTTGAAGAAAGACTAGAAAGTTTTTTTTTTTACTACTTAGAAATACTATAATCTGGTATTAACTTCTGAATAAAATTAAAGTAGTGACATTTAAACATATGAAGCAATATCACGTTTTATTTTTTAATGGAGGTATAGTCATAAATGAAATTTTCTCGTTTGCTAAATCAAGAACTTGTGTTTTAGTAGTTCAAGGTCTTAATATAAAATTTGTTGTAGCTTGTACAAACCTTTATTAATATCCCATCCAATGTTAATTAAACTTCACATGTCCCTTATATCAAAATCATATTTGTTAAATTCTTAACTTGGTGGTGACGTTGTTTTCCCTTATACCTTTTTACCATTTTCTCTTTGGCAGTATTTTCCTTTAAAAGACATGGATTGTGACTATAAAAATCTTATTACCCAAATATGTGGAAAGTCTTAGCTACAAAAGCTGTGAATAGTCACTAAGATACCAGAATTAAATTTTTTCCCAGGATTTTTATGAAATTCTCACATATTTACCAGACTATCCTTTGTTAGGCAAGTTAATGTATATTATAACATATAAACTAGAAATTGAAATTAGAAAAAATCTGCATCTTGCATTTTTGTAGTACTTAAAAGGTGAGAGGGATTTCTGTTTACCATTTCAGCATACTTTAGACATAAACTTTTCAGTTTCAATAAAAACTCTGCTGGTAAATGAGTTTTGCTGTAATTTACCTCTAAGTTTCATTGCCTTGTCAGACTTTTATAGGTTGATAGAAATTGCAAAGCAAATAACTCTCAAGTGATCTATGTTTAATGAAATTGAAGGAAAGAATTGGAGGGTTCTGCTTAAAACAGGATATGTTCATTTTAGCATTTTATAATATACTACATACTTAAAAAGAAAATATTTAATTGTTAATAAGAATAACATGATTAGTAAAAGTACAAAATTAGTTAAAACTCAGAATCCTGGAGACAAACTGGTTTTGAATTTTCTGCTCTACATCTTAATTGTGTGTTCTTAGGTGAGGGTTACTTCACTACTTTGTGTCTTAACCTTATTAGCAAAATTGTGATGATTATAATACTGTATTCCTCAGAGTTATTGTGAAGACTGAATGATCAGTATATATAAAATGCATAATATATTACTTTACATATATTAAGTTTTTAGTATGTGTTAAAAATAAAACAAGAGGTTATAAATATTTGCAAGTGATTTTATAAGTGAAGGTAAAATTATTTGGGAGTTTTATAATTTTGATTTTTAGTAAAAAAGGTAAGAGGGGCATGCATTTATGGCACTAAACTTTGTTTCCTATAAAAATTTGTTAAAAATGAGCAGAAATTTTAATTTTTTTCCCTTTTTTAATGCAGGAATAAAAATTTATACATGATAATTTAAATTTGAAGACCTTTTGTTTTTTTACTCACCTACTCTATCATATGTTTGCTGTAGTCTAAAGTTAGTTTCCACACTAGTTGTTTAATGTAAACATTATTCATTTTTTGTGTTTGTAGGTGAGATTTTTCTCATGTGCTTTTTCCTTGAATCACAGTTCTCTGTGTAGAGAGCTATTTACCAAAGAAACTAAACATAAGTAAGACTATCACCATCTGATTACTTTAGTGATATTACTACAAAACATGACATAATAGCGTCATTTCTATTAGGATTAGTTTTTGGAGAAATATTGGGGGTAAACTTTTCATATCAATAAAAAATATGGACTTTTTTCTCAATAGATATTACATAGGTGTGCAAATATGGTACTTTATTCAGAACTCTTTATTGTTTGTTTGTAACTTTATTTTAAAATAATTTGACTTAAAAAGTTGCAAAATACTATAAAAGCATCCATTATCTTCACCCATCTTTCCCTAATGTTTATATTTTATATAACCATAAAACAAATATAGAAGTCAGTAATTAATACTAACCAATCTGTAATTGTTTTACCAAATGATCTGTTTCTGGTTCAGGATTCAACCCAGGATCTCATTTGTACTTAATTGTCATGTCTCCTTAAGTCTCTTTCAGTCTGGGCTGGTTCTTCATTCTCTCTTTGCTTTTCATGACCTTGACATTTGTGAAGTACTTGCTACTTAGAATGCTTCTCAATTTGTGTGTCTGCTGTTCCTTCATGATCACATTGAGATTACACATTTTTGGCTAGGATTCCACAGAACTAATGTTATGTTCTTGTCAGTGTATTATATAAGGAGGTACATGATATGGATTTGACCCATTATTGGTGATGTTATCTTGATCATTTGGTTAAGGAGCTGTCTGCCAGGTTTCTATATCATTAAACTACTCTTTCTCTTTTTATAAATAGCAAGTGTCTGGTGGGGAGATATTTCGAGACCAAGTAAATACCCTGTTTCTCATCATACGTCCGCCCATTACTGTTACCATCCCTTAATGATTCTTGCTTGATAAGAACCTTTTGAATTTAATTCTTTAACATCTTTTTGCTGTTGACAGGAAATCGTGTTTCTTGTCTTAGATTGATAAGAATCACAAAGGAATTAATGTAAAGGCATCCTAACTGATAAAACATTTTATTTCTTTCTATAGTCTTTTATATTTATCTTTTTCTAAATGAATTCAAGAATGTAGCACAACACAAAATCCTGGAATAAAAAATGTGGTAGAAAGATGATCCTTCATTTTTCCCTTCCCAGTCCCTTATATATATTTCAAAATATGCTAGTCATGATTAGAACAAAGCCAAATATTCATTCTAGCAAAATAAACAGGTAAAAAAGATGCTGGAGAAGTAAAGTAATGGGCTAGGTTAATTATAAGGAGAATTCGCCACAGTGATTTAGAGGTTTTTCTTAAAATTACTTTCATTAAGGTTTTCTTTTTGAAGCCTTTTTTATTCAGAGGAGGCAGTGGTAAATTTAATATTTTTGACTCTGAAGTTGTCTTTTTAAAGGCAGCTTGACCCTGAAGTTGACATTCTTATAATTGATACATATTTTTATGATTGCTTTTTATCTTTTATTCCATAGTGGATTTACTACTCTTTAAAGTGTATTGTGCATTATTTCTTTTTTATTTGTTTTACTTCATCTTATAAACTGGTGGAAGATGAAAATGCAGTTGGGTTAGTTCTTTCTTGTCTGTCTTTTAACAAATACTTGACATTTAAACTGAGTGAAGTGATTTGAGTCCTAATAACATTTTGGAAAGTGTGCTTTCCAAAGGGATGAGTAGAAAGTACAGGGTCAGGCACAAATAATGCCCCCTTTTTATTATAAAATCTTTTATTACAAAACGATAAGCATGTAATTCTGTAATATAACAATATCACACTCAAGCACACCATATGACATTTTAGGTGAAATGTTCAATTTAATGGGCTTTACACACATATTATCCTACCAACCACACTCAAAGCAAGCCTTACTTCTGCTGGACCCTGTATATTGATCAATTATATTTATAATAGTTTTTTATTCCTCATTACAACTTTCTTTTAGGAACTGCTCTCCATGATTAAGTGTGTATCCTCATAATGCTATGCATTCTTTAAAGTTACAAGTTTTCTTTCCTATTTTGATGTTCTTAAGGTATATCCCAAGATTATGGTTTAGAAATAATCTTCTTTTCTTACAGAGCCAATACAATAAATATCGTTGCTAACTAGTTCTAAGGAAGTTGGATTTTGCTTGTTTGCTTGCTTTTTGGCAACCTCACTCACTTTTTAAAGTTGAAGATTTGAAATGGGATGTTCTGGCAAATATCTGGTTTGTTTCTCACTAATTTTAAATCTGGAAAAAGAATATCAGAAAATCTATAATTGGGTGTTGTAATTTAGCTGAAATTTGGATCACCTCAGGGAAATACCTTTGAAATTTCAGCTGATTATACTCAAAAATTAATCCTAGAAACTGATCCCCAAAAGAGATCCATGAAAGCAGTACTTTTGATTGTTTTTGTTTTCTTTAGTATTAGAAAGTTGAACTCTTCAAAATTCTTCTCATTTTTCTGATCAGTAGGTGTCATTCATTTGTAAATATTTACTGAATTACCTACCTCAGTGTGCCAAACACTCTTCTAGGGGCAAGAGGTACAAAAACTCACTTTCTGTTAAGCATGTTTTATAATTTTTTTCTTAATGCCAGCTGGGGCTGTTCTGGACACTTGGATTTATGAGAAATTCTTTTTCTTTATAAATCTGTCTTAGAACCAGTAAAATGAATGATAAATGATGAATAGGAAAAAGATAATTGCATCATGCTTTTAAGTTGTGTAAAATGTCTTGTTTTATGAGTAATCTGTAAATCTATAAATTAGCAAGTTCAACTTCAGATCAATTAGTTACAGCACAAGTGAATAGAAATCATAGTCTCTGCAAAAATGTGTTACCTTCTATTTCATTGCTTAAAAGTAGTTAGGTATAGCTTTTCCTTTTCATTATGAGGAATGTTTAAAACTAGCAGTTCATGCTCATTTAATAATTTGATATTGAGAACAAATACTGCAAATAGTTTAATTTGTACATTTCAGGAAAATTTCTTGAATGGTATTTCCATATTAAATACTTAGATTTATTTATTCTGGTTTGAATGTAACTGGATTTTTTAGTTATATTCATAACTAAACACTTGTTTGAGTTTCTTTGTGGCATTTCAGCATTGCCGATTTTGTTGGCTTTGGTTTGAAATTTATTCTCTAGTTGGAGTCCTGCAGTGGAATACTTACTTTTTTTCATCTCGAAGCATCACATAGAGGCATGCTGTCTATTAAAATAGAATTAGGTAAGGTCCTACTGTGTCATTTTTATGAGCCTCCATCAAGTCTCACAAAGGCTGCTTTGTCTTGTTTGATTAATTATCTCATTTTGAAAGTGCCTTTACATTTTCTGTATAAATGGTGTAATATCAAATCCACACTGTTGATATGTTATTCACTCCTAAAATGAGAGATACTAGCTCTCCTCTGTGATTCAAAATAATTTTAGGGAAATATGCATATTTAATTTTGAGGTATAAATATATTGATTCTATAAGTTTTTATACTTCAGGCAAAATAAAAAAGGCATATCCTGAAAGTAATCTGACTTGGGTGAAATTTATAAGTGGATCTACTTCTTGAGCCAACGCACTTGGCCTATAACCTAAGGACAAGTGTTTGGTGTTTTTTTAAATCTAAGCTTGTTGTAATTTTAATTTGTATATTCTGTGGGGATAATTAAAGGTTTGGAGTTCCTACTAGGACAGTTGTAAACTTAGCCCAGTATTAATTTGAGCAAGATATGGTTTCTTGGGGGTTGTTTTTATTTTTAAAGTGAATTGGGTCTATACATTTAAAGAAAAATTAGCAAGTGTGTTTTTTGTTCTAAATAGAATGTTTCCTTTTTGCCTGTTATTTTCATTAACATATATTGCTACTACTAATTAGTATTCAAGAAATGGAGAATTCATATCTTGTTTATAATTTCTGAATATATTTTGAACTATCTTAAAGTTTTCCTAAGATCTCATTAATTTGGAAATATTTAATAATTTTCCTCACTTCTATTGAAATATTAAACATGAAAAAGTGATTTGTCAAGGAAATTGATTAGAAAAGACTAGAGGATGATTGCTTAATAATTTTAAAAGCACTTTTGTAGCACTTCTGTGTTCTGTATAGATACATGAAAACATAAATAAGACAGCTCTGGTGTGTTAAGCCTTTTTCATCTGTTCAAGAGCCATCCCTTAGGAACAAGCTGTGGAATACTTTGTTAATCTGTTTGGGATTTTTAGATTCTAGAAAAATACCTAAGTAGATTGCATTTCTTGAGATATTTATTTAGGTCTTTTTCTGATTTGTACCGCTTTCCTCTAGTCATTCTTCATTATACCTCCTCAGTGTGATTATACAGTAAAATACTGTTTTAAGCTACTGCTCAAAAAATATACTCTGTAGTTTCTTCAAAACTGAAAGACTTCAGGATTTAAACTCTATTGGAAACTTAAAATAAAAAAAAATAGTTGTCTTGCAGGCTTATGGAGTATTTTTGTAGTTACTTATTTGATACATCTTGCGAGATGGCAGTTTCACCCCTTGACATCTTTTAGATTTCTTTTTTCATTTCTTTATTTCTTTAATTTTTGGAATTGACAGATTTGATGGTTAAATTCATAGGTTTTATTTTCTTAGTCCAGACTATTTTTCTTACTTGTACAGAATTCAGTATATTCCTAAAGCAGAAGTGTTAGCTCGTTGTTTCATCATTAGGCTTAAAAAAATTAGTTCATGTGTTGTTAGGTACTGGAATAACCATTCCTTTTCAGCTGTTGGTATATTTCCAAACTGGCTGGCACAGCCAGGAGGAAGTTGAAGGCACTAAAACATTAACTTTGGTTGGTTGCTACCTTCTTAGTGCTGAGACTGTAACCTTTGTTGGTTGATAGAACAAGAGAGCACAATCCTCGTTCCACTAACAGGTAAGGAACACTTGTGATAACCAGTTGCCGTGAGAGAGAGATTACTTGGTAATATTTTTTTAATTTATCCCCAAATAATATGTCCCCGAAATAAAATAATGTGACTATTATGTTCCATACAGTAGGAATATACAGCACCTTTCTATTTAGAATAAAATTTGAAATTTAATAGGGATGTATCACTCTGTACCACAAAGTAAAATTGATCTATTTTCTACTGTTAAAATTTATCCTGCAGTCCCTATAACTTTAAATATATGTCTGCCTGTCTTTATTCTACTTTCAGCTTTTCTTTGATCAGATGCTATATACTTTGAACTTCCTTTTCTTATTTACCTCATTCCTGTAACAATGTAAACTATTTTTTCAATATCTATCATCATCTATAATTTAAATATATCTTACTGCTTTAATTTCTGCCTTGTAGCCATTAATGATTATTTCCTGGTCCTTCTTGACTTCAAACCAAAGGATCATATGTTTTTAAAAGATTTATATTCTGTATTGCCTCTGTCCACTATTCTGCCCTGCCACTTTTATATCTGAGTGCTTTAGGGATAAATCTTTTTCAGTAACAGTAGTCATAGCTTGATAAAATTTAGGTTTAGCTTTGTATTGCTGTAATATGGGACTGTAGGCTGATTAATTCTTTAAATTACTGAAGACAGACACCAAGAACAAATTCAGCTTCTTAAACAATTCCCAAGATTTATTAGTATTTCTGTTAATGTGCTTGGTTATTCTGTTTCTACTTTTCAGTCCATCTTCTTCTCTTTGACAGAGAATTAACTGGGACTCCTTCTTAAACATATTTGAGGTTGAGTGCCTTTCCTAGTCCCTTTAAGATCACTATGATCTTATTTCTAGTCATAATTTATCATTTTCAATTTGATCTTTACCACTTGAAGATAAGTGGTTTGTCATAGAGTATGTTATGGCTTAGACAAAGATAGATTCCTTAATAGTTACTGAGGGATTAATCATTTGTGGGGGCAGACTTCTAATTCAAATTAAGAAGGCACTAAACAAAGTATGCTCAAAGACAACTCCTTTTTATCCTGAGGATAAATCATTACAAACTCAAATGACCAGAGAATGTAATTTCTTAATAAGAATTTTCTCTTAAATCTATATTCAGCTCTCTATTTCAGTGCTTCTCTCCTACCAGAGGTGCAAGGAGTGATCCTAGAACCACAGATACAGCCAAGACCACGGAGAGCTTTTGACGTCAGGGGTCCACTTTCTCCACTGAACCCTTGGAGGCAGAATATCCAGCTTCTGGAGAGAGTGGGAAAGGATAATAAACAAGTGGGTGCTTTCCATTATTTACTTGGGTTTATTTATAGATTGGAGTGTCCTTCCTTTGCCCATTTAATTCTGTTGGTAAACTCCTTGGGTTCATATTAGAGCTGAGTAGGGCTGCAGTCTGTTTTGTTTTCTAAGAATGCTAACTAGTGCCCATTAAAAAAAAGACCTAAATTTATTTTTCTCTCCAGATAGCTAAAGTAGTGCTTAATTTGGGGCACTTGATTTGGCAAATACCAGTGTAGTTCACAGTACTTTAAAAAAAAAGAATATTTGCCCATTTTAGTCTTTAATGGTACTAATGGACTTCTGAGTTGCTGTTTTATATTCCAGTAATTGAGAAGTTTCTGTATTTTATCTTTGGGCAAGCTGGACATCTGAACTCCTCCTAACTTATGAAGTCTGATGTCCAGGTATTATCTTTCTCACCCTGTTAGTGAGAAACATTGGTCTTTTTCTTACTTCAAACTTTAGGACTTCCATATTAATTGTCTTTTGGAAGATGCATTGATAGTACTATTATACTTTTACTGTCAAATGTAGGCTTCATTCTTAAATAAAATAAATGTGAATGAATATAAGTTTTAGGGTATAATATTCCTGAAATCTGTGTTTAATATATTCAGAAGTAGTTTTCCAGTCCTTAGTTAGGAATAATGTTATTTGTGGCAAAAGCCTTGTTTTAGATTTTCCCCATGGCATTAAAATGATTTTCTCTTAGTTTCTTTGATGCCAAGGGTAGGGTTTTTTTCCAGGAAATTCTTATCATCTACAATGGGTAGAATATAAACTTGGTACCTTTGGCAAGTTTTCATTTTTCCTTGGTAGATTCCTTCTGTGACTCCAGGTATCTTGATAATGGGAGACTGGTTTATTTGTTCTCTAATTGCCCAGATTTCTTTCAACTGGTAAACATCATACTTCTTCAGCAAAAGGAACTCTTCTAGCAGAGCCTTCATGGATGATATCTGTCACACATGCAGCACCTGCAGTTTGGAAGGCAGTGGTGAACGGAGCCATGCAATATATCTAGAAGACACAAGGATGAGAGAGCCACCTGATCTTGTCATTTATAAACTTTAAGATTTATTTTGGTGTACTCTTGGTCTGGAAATGGAAAGGCTCAAATAATGAAATAATTTTTTCAGATTGGAATTTTACATGGCCATGCAAATATTCCTTTCTATTCAGAAGAATGAAATAGAGGAAGCATGAGAGACTCCTTTCTTTTAAAAGCAGTTCTCTTTATGTTTCCCTTAAAAGATTTGTGGGATTGAAATCACCTTAATCAAGCAGGAAAACTTTTTTAGTATAGGAGATCCAAAAACTTACTGAAACTGTTTTTTGCTTCCTGATAATGAAAGGAACTAGAAATAAACAATGAATTTCTTAATTACTTCCAAATTACTTATAAAATCAGGGCAACACTCTTAGCTTATCTTTTTCTGGTCTCGAGCCTTGTTCTCATTTGTCAAATAAACAGTGATTCCAGTACAGAAGTAGAAGAGGCATCTTTTTAGATGAACGTAGCTTACTCCTTCTAACGTAGTAAATACCTATTAAACTTGAGGTATTGTCCTTTATTGAAAGCATAGTAAAATTTGAATGATACTCAAACAAAGTCAATTAGTAGCAAATGTAACTGTTGCAAGGTAATTACCCAAACTATCAATTGTGGGTAATAGTTATCAAAATTTTTCTATTTCTATCTACTAACAGGTCAGTCAAAGCTGCCTGTTGCCTGTAGCTAAAAGTTACCTGATGTTGTCAGTTCTTTTTATTTGGTATCAATTTTAATAGAAATTATAGGATTATTAGTATGGAAGTATATAACATATTTTAGGAATCTAGAAACATTTGCTAAATTATAACTTGGCCTTTACTTTTTCTTGGCTATCTATTAGAGTTTTTTTCTCATTAATTATAAATACATTTTTGTAAAGTCCTCAAAAGTAAGCTTAAAAGATCAATTTAAATTAAAATTTCTTTAGAGAGCTCTGAATTTTCATAAATGATTACAGCCTTTAATGCTTGGTTTGTTTTTGTTAAATGTTAGTAAGATATACAAACATATAAATTTAAAACATAATAAGCAACATCTTAGAAACAGCTCAGGGGAATTGACAGTGAAATTTCTTGGAAATTTAGTTTGACTCTTCGAACCAGTTTATGGCCTGTGAGATTATAGCCTTTTGTTTCAGTTTTGAAAGATGAAAAGTGATTCAATCTCTTAATCATATAATTTGATTAAATTTTAGCTCTGTTCCTTAAAGTGTGCAAAAGAAATGTAAGTGCATTTCTATTCCCCTCTTTCCACTAAAAGCTATTTAAAAGTGAAACATTTTGTGTATTAATGTGAACTGATTTGTTTATATAAACTTTTATTTTAATATATTTTTCTTTCAGATTTTTAAATATTCCATGTCATAATATGCAATTCTATATTTTTTGGTGTTTATTTTATGAATATTAATATAAGCTAATTTTTTCTAGAATGACTGTGTAATATTTGTATTATGTGATCATTGGAAAACTAATAAATATTTTCTCCATGAAAAAAATGCACTTACTGATAAATGGCTTATTTTTGTTTCAGGAGTAGAAATTGAAAACTACAACAGTATTTTTAAGTGTATTTTAATTTTATGTGTCTTTCTCTAAAGAAAGTCTTTCTCTGAATATATGTCCTGTCCTAGTGTATGTTAACCCTTTTTGAGAAAAATTTTAAACTGTTAAATTAAAATGATTCTTCACTGGGTTACCCAGTGCCAAATTTATGAAATCGGTGATGCATTTAGTCTATTTTTGCATTTTCATGATAGCTTCATCTTAGTTTTATTTCAAGAATTGGATTTTTAGATACCATTTTTATGTCAATTTTGGAAACCATGAAGTGGTTTTGAATCAAAATTACACATATTAGGAGTAATATGGTTAAATTTTTTAAAAGCAAGATTGATAAAAATACAATGTCTCAAAAGCATGCAAATGAAAGTTTCTATACCCAGAAAAACACATTTGAAAATAATGGCTGATTGGAGACTACCTAATTGATAAGAGCTGTTAGCAGGAGAAGGAAACTGTTTTATATTTTAGTGTTTTGGTTGAACAAATAATTGTAGAAGGTGAAATATTGATTTAGGAATCTCTTGCTTTTAACTTGATATCAAGACAACATGGAGAAGGATAAAATTTGTTTTTAATGATTCTGGTTTTTATAGCTACCTAAAATTAATTGAAGCCCCTGGAACAATTTCCCTTTTCTATGCAGAGTCTGATAGAAGCAAGAGGATTTCCCTTTTGAGTTAAAGAAAACTTATGTAAGAAATGGACTCTAAAGATTAAAAAATGAACATGATGGGGTCCTGGGCAATAAATAAAAGTTGAATTAATCACAGTGGGTTGAATGAAGTATGACTTCTCAAAGAAATTATACTCTAAGAAATTAGAAAAGGGAATTATAACTTTAGCGACTACATTCGGGGAGGTGGGAAGGGAAATTAAATTTTTTCTTGGCTTTGTTAGTCTGGTAAGTTTGGAAAGATAAGTAAAGGTTCTCTGGATAGAATTTTGTTCTTAGAGTTAAAGCTACAAAAAGATTTATAGACAATAATATGGCAATGGAAGGCTGTATGCTAACTGAATACAAAATATTTGTCTTCAACTGTATGTGTATGAAAGGGAGGAATGTGAAATGTTAATAAAAGCTTACACCAGAAACTTCAAACATTATAAAAATAATGGTGAAATGAGTTTTAAATACTTTAATTAATTTTTATTACATGGGCTCTTCTTTACACCATCAGTAGCTTTAAAATAAAAATATTACAGAATTTTGAACATGGGTTACCTTTATATCTCTGAAGTATAAGAACATAGGTTTATTGGTTCCTCATTGTCGACTGGATTAACTATTGTATACATTTTTGTTCTTCAGTGAGGAAACAGTTTTTTAAAATAGGTTCATTTTTTAAAAGTACATGACACAATGTGACATAGTTGGTTGTAAATATGTACACAGATCTGATTTTACTTTGCTACATTGAAACAATTGAGCAAAATGTCTGCTTCAGTGGCCTAAGCAATTCCTTGCTTTCTTTTTATTCAGATATTTTTTATTTCCCATTAAACAGACTTCATTTTAATATAGTTATAAAATGTGAAAGATTGGTATTTCCAGAAGTAAGCAAATAGGTGCTCTAGAGGTTTTTTTTCAACTAATATATACATCTAAGGTAATGAGATTACTGCAGTTAGGGAACTTTGAAATACGCGCCGGAGTTTTCAGGAATTATGATCAAGGGATGTCTACTCAAGAGGTAAGGTATGGCATAGGTAGAAAAATGTTCAGAATGTGTTCAAAGTAATATCTGATGATAAGTGAACCACAACAGATATCCTTGGATTTTTGGACAGATGTAGAATTAGGGAAATAATTTTCCCTAAAAAAAAATCTCTTCCAGAGAAGAGAAATGGATAAATCACAGATTGGTATTGTGTGATTTTGGAGCACATTTAGAAATGTGCATCCAGGGCCATTGCACCCTTTGAGTGTTTGACCTGCTGTATTGCAAGGCATCTCCTACCCTTACTCTCAGTGTTTATGATCCACATTTAATTTAGTATTTCTTAGGCCCTGCACACTATTAAAATATTGTACTTTGCATGGAAAGTTGAGTATTTATCCCATGAGTTTATTGCCTGGCTTCATTTTTGCTATAAATGCCTATTAAATGATACTTAGAACATAGAAAACAGTAGTTATACTGAGTAATTTTTACTTTGGTTTTGAGAAATTCAAGTTTTATAAATATTCATTTAAACATTGTAGCTCGGAATCTTATGGGTTAAGAAATAAAATTGTTGGTTAGTAGATAAAATCATTCATAGAAAAAAGGTATACTGTTGTCTAAGGAATGAATGTTAAGCAGGTTCAATGAGTCAAGGCTTAGCACGTTTAGCATATCTAGAAACAGGAAAATGCATATGAGCTAGAAAACTGATTAGGTTTTTTCCTAGAATTAAATTACTTGTGTAATTTACTCAGTAGATAGCAACAATAATATTCCATCCTATCTTTGTAAGACCAGCTTGAATATTTGGCTTTTACTTAAAATAGCTGGCTGTCTATTCCACTTACTACGTTTAGGAGCAAACAATGATGATGTCAACTAGTGAGAGAACTTACTACTTGATAAGGTAGCTGGTTTCATGTTCATGATGCTCTAATGTTAAGTTGGTTCTGAATTTGCTTTTATGTCATTTTTTTATTTGAAAATTACCTTAGAAATAATTTAGCTTAGCATCCTGATGTATAGAAGATAACCTGTATCCAAGAATAGCACATATTATTTCTACTATCACATAATTGATAAAATGTCTATAATACTCAAGTCTCTTTTGCAAGCTCAGAGACCTGTTTTCTGCTTTCTCATGTAGATCCTATTTCTAGAAAACAGCAAGTCTGATTTTCTTCAAATATGACAGCCTTCAGAACTTGTAACATGGCTGTTAGACCTCATCAATTCCAAGCCAAGTTTTTCCCCCCTACAAATTAAGCACCTCTATTTTCTTACTCTTATTCACGTTAGTATGGCTTTCATATCCTTACCAGTTTTGTAGATCTTTGAACATGCTTCAGTTTATCATTGTTTTACTTAATGTGTGACACTGAACCAAGACAGTGCAGGTGTGCTCACCTTGTGTTTGGCTCTGGGATGCTCATGCCACTTTATCATTAGGATGCTTAATTTTATGCATGTTGATATTCTGTTGAGTAAAAGGGATTATGTAGTGATTTGTAAAATATTTTGTTTTTCTAAAAATTAGTAGTGTGTTTATGCAAAGGCTAATGTTCACAGTTTAGTGGAAAGGAAAAACATTGACTCAAGGTAGAGATAAGAGCTTGAGAAATCCTAGTCAAAAAACTACAATCTCCATTTCAATTATTTATTTGCTGAGTTCTGACTCTTAACTATAAATTCCACATTAAATAACCTTTGTAATGTAAAATGTTATTTTATCAGGTTGTCCTTGATAATTAAGGGTAATCAGGCCCATTGGAACTAAACTGTTGACATGTAACTGACATTGAGAAGAAAAGGAACTTGAGTTTAGTAACAGAATTGGAAATGAAAGGCAGTGCTTTAGTGGAAAAGTTTGGAATATATACCAAACAGCAAAAGATGACAAAGAAGTAGCCCTAAAACTTGGGGTATGGCCTAAGTTCTAATGCAAGCATAGTTTTTATGTTGCCTCTTGAAATATAATGCAAATATATAATGCAAATACTCTGCTATAGCAATGTTGTTTTGGTGTACCTGTTTTAAACTATCAGTTAAGTATTTGTTTTTCGTGCAAATTTTAAATTGAGTTCTAGGAGGACACAAGTTGTTTAATAGTTGTATATACCTCTTGGGGCACAAGTACCTTTGTTTGAGAAACACTGGCTTGATGTATAGGGTATCTTCTACTTCACCTGTATTAGAATTTTAAGGTAAATGACAAAAGAACACACATTTACATGCCTACTCTGTGCACCTTTGGCTAGGTGCTTTACAGATATTTATCTAAATCCAGCTGACCTGTGAGAAAAATAATTTTTCTATTTTACACATAAAGATAGTGAAACTCAGAGGTGACAAAATCTGCCCCAGGGCACAGAAACAAAGGTGGCATTTGAAAAAGCTCAAAATCTAAAGAATTCTCTTGCACTGCTGATTGCTGAACATCTTTGCCCAAAAGAGTACATATTCTCAGGAAAATTTCATATAGAACTTAGTGTTTAAAATATTTAAAAGGGATATATTATTTAGTATGCTTTTCTCAACCAACTTTTTTTTTATTTTAAAGAAGTTTTAGTTTTACAGAAAAATGGGCCAGAATGTATAGCGTCCTCCCCTTCATGAATACCTGGTGTCCTCTCCGATACTGTCTATTATTACTAACATCTTGCTTTTCTGTGGTGCATTTGTTACAAGTAATGAACTAATATTGATACATCACTATTAGAACCAGTTTATATTAGGGTTCATTCTATGTAATGCTATGCCAAATACATAAGATTGATTGCATCACAGTTACAAGGTCATATAGAAGTTTTACTGACCTGTAAATAGATTGTGCACCACCTATTCACCCCTTCCCTCACTCCTCGCTCCTGGCAACCAATAGTTTTTTTCTGTGTCTATAGTTTTGCCACTTCTAAAATGTTACATAGTTTGATATGTAACCTTTTCAGATTGGCTTCTTTCACCTAGCCACACACAATACCTTTGTTTTTGTGTATTATCTTTGTCAAGGTGGCCACATCTTTTGCCCATTTTAAAAATCAGTTGTTTGCCCTGGCTGGTGTAGCTCAGTGGATTGAGTGCAGGCCTGTGAACCACACAATCGCAGTTTGATTCTCAGTCAGGGCACATGCCTGGGTTGCAGGCCAGTTCCCAGCGGGGGACACATGAGAGGCAACCGTACATTGATATTTCTCTCTTTCTCTCTCTCCTTCCCTTCCCCTCTAATGGTAAATAAATAAAATCTTTAAGAAAATACTTTAAAAAAATCAGTTTGTCTTCTTACTGAGTTCATAAGAGGTTTTTTTTTTGGTTTTATATTTTGAATGCCAGTCCTTTACCATATAATTATTTTGCAAATAGGCTGTGGCTTGTTTTTTCATGTTCTCTACCTGTAGTATGCCTTATGGAGCAGTTTTAAATTTTAATCAAGTCCACTTAATAAAGTTGAATGGCTTATGCTTTTGGTATTGTATCTGAAAACTTATCACCAAACTAACCTGTGGTCACTTAGATTTTCTCTTACATTATTTTTTGAAACTTCTATAGTTTTAAATTTCATGTTTAGGTCTATGATTCATTTTAATTTTTTGAAAGTGTAAGGTGGATTTTGTGTGTGTCCAGTTGTTCTAACACCATTTGTTGAAAAGATTGTCATTTCTCCTTTGATTTTGCTTTGCTTTTTCAAAGATGAGTTCACTATACTTGTATGAGTCTGTTTCTGGGCTTTTTATTCTATTCCATTGGCCTTTCTGTTCTTTTGCCAATAACATGTTGTCTTGAATACTGTAGCTTTTTGATAAGTCCTGAAATTGGGTAGTGCCATTCCTTTGACTTTGTTCTTCTGTATTTTGCTGGCTGTTTTGGGTCATTTGCCTTTTCATATGGCCTTTAGAATCAGTTTGTCTTTATCTGCAAAATGACTTTCTGGGATTTTGATTGGGTTTGCAGTTGATCTAAAGATCAATTTTGGAAAAAGTGACATCTAACAGTATTTAATATTCCTAACTATGAACATGTAATATCTCTCCCTTTATTTAGATCTTTGATTTTTCATCAACATCTTGCAGTATTTTCCTCACATACCTCTTTGTACATATTTTGTTAAAGCAATACCTGAATATTTTTGGGGTGCTAATGTAAATTCTGTGTTTTTAATTTCAAATTCTGTTTGTTCATTGCTAGTATATAGGAAAACAATTGATATTGCCTATATCCTGCAGGAGGTTTTTTTCTTCTTCTTAGGGATTTGCAAAGATAGTTTTATTGGTTTTCTTGTTCCCTGTACTAGCTGGGGGGAAAGCATCCAGTGTCTCATCAATAAGTATAATATTAGCTACAGGTTTTTTTGTAGATGTTCTTTATCATCTTGAGGAAGCTACCCCTGATTCTAGTTTTTGCAGTTTTATTTTTAATCATAAGTAGATGTTGGCTTTTTCAAAACATTTTATTTTAAAATGTTGACTTATTTTAAAGTCAGCCAAGAAGATGTTGGCTTATTTTAAAACATTTTATTGATTATGCTATTACAGTTTTCCCAATTTACCCCCCTTTGTCTTCTACACCCCACCCTCTCTCAGGCAATCCCCATATCATTGTTCATGTCCATGGGTCATGTGTATACATTCTTTGTCTACTCCATTTTCTGTACTGTATTTTATATCCCCATGGCTATTCTGTAACTACCTTTTTGTACTTTTTAATTCCCTCACCTCTTCACTGTGCCCCCATAACACCCTCCAGTCTGGCAACCATCAAAATGCTCTCGGTATTCATGGTTCTGTATCTGTTCTTTGCTTAGTGTGTTTATTAGGTTTATTGGTGATACGTATGTGTTTGTTGCCATTTTATTCATAGTTTTGATCATATTTTTCTTAAATAAGTCCCTTTAACATTTCATATAATAATGGTTTGGTGATGATGAACTACTTTGTTTTTATCTTGTCTGGGAAGCTCTTTATCTGACCTTTGAGTCGTAAAGATATCCTTGCTGGGAAGAGATATTTAGGCTGTAAGTCCCTTACCAAATTAGGGAAGTTTTCTTTCATTATTTTTTCAAATAGATTCCAAATTTCTCGCACGTTTCTCCTTCTGGCACCCCTATGATTTGAATGTTGGACTCTCGAAGTTGTCCCAGAAGCTGCTTACACTATCCTTATTATTTTGGATTCTATTTCCTTCCTGTTCTGATTGACAGTTTTTCACTTACTTATATTCCAAATTATTGATTCTAAGTTTCATCCACTCTTCTGTTACCCTGTAAATTGTTCTTTACTTCAATTTGTGTATCCTTCATTTCTGACTGGATCTTTTTTTATGCTGCTGAAGTTCTCACTAATTTCTTTGAGCATCCTTCTAACCAGTGTTTTGAACTGATAGGTCAATTGCTTATCTCCCTTTTGTTTAGTACTTTCTCTGGAGTTTTGATGTGTTCTTTCATTTGGGCCATGTTTGTTTTTCTCCTCATTTTGGCAATCTCCCTGTGTTTGTTTCTGTGTATTAGGTAGAGCTGCTATGACTCTGTGTCTTGGTAGTGTGGCTTAATGTAGTAGGTGTCCTGTAGGATCCAGTGGCACAGCCTCCCCATCACCCAAGCCAGGTACTCAAGGTATGCCCTCCATGTGGGCTGAGTACATCCCCCTCTTGTAGCTGAGCCTTGGTTGCTGTTGGCAAGTCGATGGCAGAGATGTACCCAGGTCAATCAGCTGCAGGGAGTGGCTGTGACCACTGACTGCCACCCTCTGTGGATGATCAGCTGTGCAGGAACAGGGTGGTGGTGTTTCTTCATGGTGTGTAGCTGTCCACTGGGTGAGCAGGCTCTTGGGTTTCCCAGGTGGTGCAGGTCAAGGTCAGCCTCAACCTGTGTTTTGTCTGGGGCCACCCTGTCTGAGTTATAAAGCAATCTGAATGTGGCTGCTACTTGTGCTGGGCTCGGAGATTCCCAGGTGAAGCTAAGCTTTGAATCTAGGCTGGCTGCTGCTACTGCTGGGCCTGGGACCATTCAGCAAGAGGTATGGTGGTTAGGGGTCACTGAGGCTGGCTGTTGCTTGTTTGAAGCATGAGCCAAGGCCAGCCACTCATGGAAAAGCAGCTGGGTGGGCACTTAAGTTGAGTGGGATGAAGTCTCTGTGGATCTTCAGGATGGGGCAAACAGTGTTAGCCAAGTTGATGGACTCTCAGATATGGCACCAACCTGCTGGCTCTGTGGCTTGTGGCAGGAATGTTCAATAAAAGAAAAATGGCCTCTGGCTATCTTTCTGTATGAGAGGAAGCCATCCTCCAGCTTTTGCTTTGATGCCAAACACTTGACTCCTTCCTGTATACCACTAGTGCTTTCAAACTCCTACCCTGGTGCTAGAGCTCAGAGGGAGTGAGTCAGAATGTGTGTGTGTGAATTTTTTTAAAGGAACTTCTTGGGACTCCAGAAGTTTCTTCCATGGACTCAGTTCCTGCTGTGTTTTTTGGCTGGAAGTTATGGGAACTTATCTTCCAGGCACTGGAACACTGGTCTGAGGGGCCTGGTGTGCGACTGGGAATCCTGTCTTTTGAGATCGATCTTCCGGATATTTATCCATCACACTTGGGTGTAGGTTCTTCCATTTTTCCACCTCTCCTACCAGTCTGAATGGATGTGGTTTCTTTAATTTTGTAATCGTCAGGCTTCATTCAACTCAATTCCTGACAGTTCTGTATGATACGGTTCTATTGTTAGTTGTAATTTTGATGTGGTTTTGTGAGGAGGTGAGCCACATATATCTATGACACCATCTTGACTGGGATTCTCATGCTTTTTCTGAATCTATTGATATGACCATGTAATTTTTCTTTGGCCTGTTGATGTGATGGATTACATGAGTTGATCTTTGAATACTGAACCAACCTTGTAGATGTAGAATAAATCAAAGTGGTCATGGCATATAATCTTTTTACACATTATTGAATTTGACTTTACACAAAATTGAATGTAAATTTTTGTCAAAGATATTTATATCAGTGTTAATGTTTAATTTCCCTATAATGTTGTGTTATTTTGATACTGTTTTCTCCTCAGTGAATGAGTTAGGACTTATTCTGTTTCCATTTTCTGAAAGATTGTGGAGAATTGGTATCATTTTATTTTATGTATGCTAGAATGTATTAAGTACCGTATTTTGTGGACCATAAGATGCACCTAGGTTTTAGAGGAGGAAAATAGGAAAAAAATTTGAAGCAAAAAATGTGGTAAAATATTTAATAACATAAATAACATAATGTTTCACCAATGTAAGTGTAAACAGAACTCAACAGCAGCATTAACAGCCATTATTCCTCCCAAATTTGGAGCCCGGGGTGTACATCTTATAGTCTGAAAAATACCGTATTTGGTAGTATTCATTCTTTTATAAATATTTGGTAACACCTCCTGGGCTTGGTGCTTTTTGGGGGGAAAGTTATTAATTATTCAAATTCTTCAATAGGTATACACCTATTCAGTTTGTGTTTCTTGGGAATGTTTTGGTAGATTATATCTTTTAAGGATTTGAACCATTTCATTAAAGATTAAATTTGTGGGGATAGGGTGATTCATAATGGGCTGAATTACCTTTTCACTGTCCATAGGATCAGTAGTGATGACTCCTTTCATTTGCAATATTAGTTGTTTGCATGTCATTTCTTTTTATTTGTAGGCCTGGCTAGTGATTTATCCATTTTATTGGTATAATAATGAGGTTTTGGCTTTGTTGATTTTCTGTATTTTACAGTTTTCAGTTTCATTGATTTTTACTCTAATTTTTATTTCTTTTGTTACCTTAGGTTTGTTTTGCTCTTTCAAAGCACTTTTGCTGTATCCCAGAATTTTGATGAGTTGTATTTTAATTTTCTTTTAGATAGATATTTTTTAAAGTTTCTCTTGAGACTTTTTTCTGCCATGTGTTTTTTAGAGGTGTGCTGTTTAATCTCCAATATTTTGGGTTTTTCAATCTATCTAAATAATATGGTATTTATTATTGACTTTTAAATTTTCATTGTGGTCTGAGTATACTTTATATGATTTCTATTCTTTAAAATTTTGTTTGTTTTATGGCCCTTAATCTTGGTCAGTGTTCCTTGTGAGCTTGAGAAGAAATATTAATGAAATACTGTTTAGATGTCAGTTAGATCCAGTGTGTTGATAGTGTTGTTCAGCTGAAAAATGTTCTTTCTGATTTTCTACCTGCTGGATCTGTCAGTTACTGATAGAGCAGTATTAAAGTCTTTAAGTACAATAGTGAGTTCATCAATTTCTCATTTTAGTTCTGTCCATTTTTACCTTACATGTATTAAGCCTCTGTTGTTAAGCTAATAGTTATCAAGGATCGTTATGCATTCATAGAGGATTGAGACCATCATTATGTAATGCCCTCTTTATATCTGATAACTTTTTCTTGTTCTGAAGTCTGCTTTTTCTGAAATTAATATTGTTATTCTAGCTTTCTTTTGATTAGTGTTAACATAGTATATCTTTCTTTATGCCTTTACTTTTCATTTAACTTTATATTTAAAGTGGGTTTTGTATGGACAACCTATAGTTTAGTCTTGGCTTTTTATCAACTTGATAGTCTTTGTATTTAGGTTGATAGATTTCAATCATTTACATTTAAACTGATTATTGCTATTGTATTCATATGAGTCTTTTCTATTGATTGCTCATGTACTTACAAAATTTATTTTGTCATACTCTTTACTGTCATCTCTGGTATTGACCATTTTATGTAATTCTATTTCCTCTCTTAGCATATCAGTTATACTTCTTAAATAGTATTTTAGTTGTTGCACTAGAGTTTGCAATATACACTTGCAATGAATTCACCTTCAAATAACATGATACTATTTCACGGATAGTGTAGGTTCCTGATAGATATCCCAGTATTCCCACTTCTCTCCCATCCCTTATAACATTGCTGATGTTTCTTTCACTTTTCCATAAGCTATAATCATCCATTATGTTGTTGCTGTCATTTTGAACAAACTATGTGTTAGATCAATCTAGAATTTTTTAAATAAAAGGGTTTTATTTTGCCATCTTGTATTTCTTTTCTAATGTCCTCCTGGAAAGGAATTGTGTAGACCTTTTCTCTGGAGAACTTATTTTAGCATTTCTTTTACGGCAGGTCTACTGGTGACAAATTTTCCTCCATTTTTTTTTTTTTTTTTGAGAAAGCTGTTTTTTTTCTCCGCTTCTGAAGGACAATTTTGCTGGATATAGGATTTTATAGATTGGTAGTTTTTAAAAATACTTTAAATATTTTATTTCACTTTTTTGTTTGCATGGTTTCTGAAGAAATGTCTGATATAACATCCTTATTCCTCTATAGGTATGGTTTTCCTTTCCCTACTGATAATTCTGGCTTCTTTCAAGATTTTTAAAAAAATTTTCTGCAGTTTGATTATGATATATGTAAGCACAAATAAAATATTTTGGTATTTACCCTGCTTCGTGTTGTCTGAGCTTTCTAGATCTGTTAATAAATTTTGGGAAATTGTCAGCTATTTTAAAAATAATTCTTCTGTTGCTTTCTTATTTCTCCTTCTGGTATTCCTATATGCATCTGTTACGTCTTTTTAAATTGTCCCATGGTTTTTGGATATTCTATTTCTCTCCCTCTCTCTTTTTTTCCCTCCATTTCAGTTTAGTAAGTTTCTGTTGACATACCTTTTAGATCAATGATGTTTTCTTGGGCCATGTCCAGTCTACTTACGAGCCCTTGGAATAAATGACTCTTTTTTTGTTTCTGTTTTTGTCTTACAGCATATTCTTTCGATTCTTAGAGTTTTTCTATCTGTTTACATGACCCATCTGTTTTTACATGTTATCCACTTTTTTCAACAGAGCTTTTAACGTATTAACAACTTGAATTGTTGGCCTAATAATTCTAAAATATCTTTCATATGTGAATTTAGTTCTGATTATTTAGTTCTTCTTCTTCTTATTTTTCCTTTTATTATGCCATGACATTTTTTGTTAAATGCTAGACATGATACATTGGGTAAAAGGAACGTAGGCAAATAGACCTATATATGAGGTTTAAGTTGATTGGGCTAGGTGTTGGTCTGTTTACTGCTTGCTGTAGGTGTATGTGTCACAGGTTAAAATTTCTTAC
This sequence comes from Artibeus jamaicensis, assembly GCF_021234435.1. NCBI lineage: Eukaryota > Metazoa > Chordata > Mammalia > Chiroptera > Phyllostomidae > Artibeus > Artibeus jamaicensis. The sequence goes on from NW_026521822.1 coordinate 3,244,153, forward strand.
AGTGTCCTTTTTTTTGGCCTACACTCTGGGATTTCTTTATAAATAGAATCTGAGACTTGCTTTTTACACAGTTGTTATTCCCTGTTGGTGTGGTGGTAAGGTATGGAGGGAGGGAAAGTGTTTTGTGTTCCTGTCACTGGGTTTCAGTCTTAGAGGACTGTGCTTTGGGCTTTCGACTTTTATAAGTGTCTTTATGTCCTCCTCCATCCTCTTTGGGACAGGAAGTGTAGAGGGGGCTGGATTTGGATATTTCCCTTTCTGCATTTAGTTAGATTTTGTACATTTCATGTTGGTTAGCCTCTGATAAAATAGTTATCAGAGGATAACTATTGAGGTTAGTCCTTTGTTAAGGAGAGCTGCATGTTCTGAGCACATTTCAAAATGATTACTTGCCCATGTCTTGCTTTCAGAATCAGCAGGAATTTTTTTCTCTTCAACTTTAGAACCTGATGGTGCTTCTGGGAGTGAAACTCATGAAAGTGTGGGAGGCCCCATTAGGTGGGTTTTCTAGGAGTTTTTAATCTTTCAAGCTTCTAGCAGTTATTTTCTTTAATTTTTTCTTTTTAAATATATTTTCTATTACATTTGACATATAGTATTATATTAATGTCTGGTTTAAAACATAGTGATTAGACATGTATATAATTTATGAAGTGATCATTCTGTTAAGTCTAGTACTCATCTGAAAACCATACATGGTTGTTACAATATTATTGACTATATTCCCTATTCTGTACTTTACATCCCTATAACTATAACTATTATTATTATTTTTATGACTAGCATTTTGTACTTTTTGATCTCCTCTATCTTTATCACCCACCTTCTAACCCCTGTTTTCTCGGGGACCCATCAAAATGTTCTCTGTATTTATGAGTTTGTTTCTGTTTTTTAGTTTATTTTGTTTGGATTCTACATATTGGTGAAATCATGTTATTTGTCATTTTCTGTCTGACTTTTTCACTTAGCTTAATAACCTATAGGTCCCTTTGTGTTGTTGCAAATGGTCAGATTTGGTTCTTTTTTATGGCTGAGTAATATTCCATTGTATATATGTACCATATCTGCTTTATCCATTAATCTGTTGTTGGGCACTTAGGCTACTTCCAGATATTGGCTATTTTATATAATACTGCAGTAACCATAGGGATATGTTTGGGTAACCAAACATTTGGGTAACCAACATTTTTGGGTAACCACCCAAAAGTGAGATTGCTGGGTTATAAGATAGTTCTACTTTTAATTTCCTGAAGAACTTCCATACTGTTTTCAACAGTGGCTGCACCAATCTGCATTGCAACCAACAGTGCACAAGGATTCTCTTTACTCCACTTCTTTGCCAAATTTGTTTGTTGATTTATTGATGCTAGCCCTGTTGACAGGTGTGAGGTGATATGTCATTGTGGTTTTAATTTGTTTTCCCTGATTATTACTGATGTTGAGCATCTTTTCATATGTCCATTGTTTATATGTATGTCTTTGGAGAAAAGTCTATTCAGGTCCTCTGCCAATTTTTAATTGGATTTTTTTGTGTGTTTATTTGTATGAGGGCTTTATATATTTTGGATATTAGCACCTAATTGGATATAACATTGGCAAATATCCTCTCCCATTTAGTAGATTGTCTTTTTGCGTTGGGGGTGGTGTCCTTTGCTGTGTAAGAAATTTCAATTTGATATAGTGCCATTTGTCTATTTCCCTTTAAATTTTCTACCTATTACTGGCTATTGTGGTGGATTTCGCTTCTGGTAAGTTGTGGTTTTCTGTGTTTGCCTGTGGTTCTTCAGTTTTGGGGGTGGGAGTTTGTGTTATAAATTTGGTTCTCTGATGGATCTAAGAAGACTTGTTGGCTCTTAATTTTAAGCTTTTTTCTTACTGCGTGCATGGGAGCAACACCTTGTTGGACTGGAAACCAGGAGTCAATATGCATTTTTATTTTTATTTTTAATCCTCATCAGGGATATGTTTATTAATTTTAGAGAGAGAGAGAGAGGAGAGAAACATCTATGTGAGAGATGGTTGCTTCCTGTATGTGCCCCAACTGGGGTATATACTATAGGAATTGAACCCATAGCCTAGGGAGGATATGCTCTGACTAGGAATTGAACCTGTAACCTTCTGATGTATGGGACTATGCTCCAACCAATTGAGCCACCTGGCTAGGACCAGTGTGCATTTTTAAATATTTGAATTTGCATGCAATTTAGTTTGAATCTTAACACTTATAGGTGAGGGTTCTTTAGTGAGAGCCTTCTAAACCATTGCAATTATTTAATTGGATTCATTTAATCCCATTGCATATCTACCTACTAAAGTTAATTTATCTCCCAAGCATGGGAAATACTAAGTAAGCTGTTTCTACCTCTGTACCCCACTTTTCAAAGAACTTTTTTTTCATTGTCCTTTAGAGCCTGGATCTATCTCTTGTATTTTGTCAAAGAATTAGTGGCTTAAGTATTTTGCCTATGAGCAAATCTTCCTCTCTACTGCAGCATTTCCACCACCATCTAATTATACTGTCATGTATCATTTTTTTTCAAATAAAGGAAGTTTATTTTAATTATTTTTATTTTTATTTTTTATTTATTGATTATGTCATTACAGTTATTCTGTCCCCCCCCTTCATTCCCCTCCACCCTGCACAACCCCTCCCTCACCATTCTCCTCTTTGGTTTATGTCCCTGTGTCTCAAGTTCTTTAGATTCTATATTTCCCATACTATTCTTGCCCCCCCCATCTATTTTCTACCTACCATCTATGCTACTTATTTTCTGTACCTTCTCCCCCTCCCACTCCCCTGTTGCTAACCCTCCATGAGATCTTCATTTCTGTGTTTCCACTCCTGATCTAGCTGTCCTTTTAGTTTGCTTTTGTTTTAGGTGTGGTTGTTGATAACTGTGAGTTTGCTGTCCTTTCACTGTTCCTATTTTTTATCTTCTTTTTCTTAGGTAAGTCACTTTATCATTTCATATAATAAGGGCTTGGTGATGATGAACTCCTTGAATTTGATCTTATCTGAGAAGCACTTTATCTGTCCTTCCATTCTAAATGAAAGTTTTGCTGGATAGAGTAATCTTGGTTGTAGGTCTTTGGATTTCATGACTTGGAATACCTCTTTCCAGCCCCTTCTTGCCTGTAAGGTCTCTTCTGAGAAATCCACTGACAGTCTGATGGGAACTCCTTTGTAGGTGACTGTCCCCTTATCTCTTGCTGCTTCTAGGATTCTCTCCTTCATTTTAATTTTGGCTAATGTAATGATGATGTGCCTTGGTGTGCTCCTTCTTGGGTCCAACTTCTTTGGGACTCTGAGTTTCCTGGACTTCCTGGAAGTCTATTTCCTTTGCCAGATTGGGGAAATTGTACTTTATTATTTGTTCAAATAAGTTTTTCACTTGTTGCTCTTCCTCTTCCCCTTCTGGTATCTCTATAATTCGAATGTTGGAGCATTTAAAGATGTCCTGGAGGTTCCTAAGTCTCTCCTAATTTTTTTTGAATTCTTGTTTCTTCATATTTTCCTGTTTGGTCATTTTTTTCTTCCTTCTGGTCCACTCCCTTGATTTGAGTCCCAGTTTCCTCTTCATCACTCTTGGTTTCCTGTGCAATTCCCTTCATTTCAATTAGTTTAGCCTTCATATGTTCCTCTAATTTGTGACTATAATCAACCAGTTCTGTGAGTATCTTGATCACCAGTGTTTTGAACTGTGCATCTGAAATTTTTGCTATTTCTTGGTCACTTAGATTTATGGGCTCTGGGGCTTTGAGATCTTCTTGAGCCATTTTTGGTCTGTTTGCGCCCCTTAAGTATGAGGAGCAGAACCTTAAGTGTTCACCAGGGCGGGGCTACCCAGGTCGCTGGGTTGTGACACTGTACGTGGGGGCGGGGTCAGAGCGGGGAAATGGCGGCCCCCTCTGCTGCCTCCCACCACTGGGGCCTGCTCGGTCCTGTCTCACCGTCCACTTCCTCGCCGATCTATCTGCGCACAAATGTGTGACCACAGTCAACCTGCCGCCCTGTGCCCTTGCTGGGTCTGCTGGTTGCTCACTGGGTCGCTCACTGGGTCACTCACTGGGTCCACCCATTGCAACCCCACGCCTTGCACCGAGTTTGCCTGTGCAACCCTGCTCCACCAGCTGCTGGCTTCGCCCCTCTTACCAGTCAGGCTGAAGAATTCGTTGTTATCAGACTTTCGAAAAGTTCAATTTTCTGTGTTCTGGCTGTGTTTTCTGTTGCTAATATTTTGTCGTCTCTAAACTTGGTTGTGTGAAAAAGCACGTTTCTTCACCTATGGCCTCCATCTTGGCAGAAACCCTCCTGTCGTGTATCATCTTAAGAAATGGAAACTACCCTGACCCTTTCCCCACACCCAATTACTGTAATATGCTCACTTTTATTACCAAGAATTGTCTACTCATGTTGTTATAATTTCTCAAATTCTATTTACTTTTCAATCTTTTCCACTTTTGCTTTTGCTTCTGTTACCACTTATGACAGTTTTTGTCACTGTCATCTAGGTGCTTCCTGTTGCTGTGTCCAGTGGACACTTATCTGCCCCTTCTTACTTGACATTTTAGAATTCAGTGTAGTTGAACACTCCTTTCTGAAATGCTTTTTTTCTTGACTGATGTCCGGTGTTCCTCACAGCCTTTTTAGTTGCTGTTGCTGGTCTTACTCTTTCATCCAACTGTGCTCAGTCCTTGAGCTTTCTCCTTGACCTCTTCTCCCTTTATACTTAGATGATGTTATCTTATTCATTCCCTTTGGCCAACTGGTTGGCCATAATGTTCGTTTAGTTTTTTTTCTGTAAAGTAAATGCCACATTTTTCATTTGGATCAATAACTTTAATGATTTGAATATGTCAGATATCTCCCACTGTTGGCTTCTAGTGGGTAGAGGCTGGGTATGCTGCTAAACATCTTCCAATGCATACAAGAGCCCTACAGCAAAGAATTATTTGGCCTAAATGTCAGTAGTACCAAAACACTTTGCAAACCACTTGACATGTTCAGTCACAGAACCTTCTTCATACCCTGCACAAATCTTTTTATGTGTTTTAGTTGTGTTTTTTACCTTTCTTGAAATAATAAAGCATAATACGCTGAAAATGTTGTGTATCTTCTATCTTCAGTGTTAAAATGGCTACACAAAAGTTCACCAATTTTGGTGTTTTTTTAAATAAATGCATACTGATATGACAGCTGTCACAATACAACTCAACAAAATTGTTTCAAATGGAGACAACTAAGTGCTATTTAGAGCCATCTTATGGAAAAAGGCAAGTGAACTTTTTGGCCAATTCAGTACTTCTCTTTTGTTAACTCTTGCTAAATTTTTACCTCCTTCTCGGCCACCTCCTTATCTCCAATTTTGATATCTTGTTGGATAATTAAAAAAATTAATATTTGCAACCTTGAACTATTTTTTCTTAATCTTTCTGGTCTCAGTGTAGCACCACTGTTCATCTCATGTTGAAAACCATAGATCAGGCTCTTTACCTGCCATATACAATCTTCATTATTCATTAGTCTTACTGTTTTGGGGTTTTATTTTTGTAGCTGTTTTTTGGATTACAGAATTGAGCAGAAAGTACTGAGAATTTCCATATTAATTTCTTTTTCCTTGTTTTATCTGCTAGTATCTTGCATTAGTTTAGTACGTATTATAGTTTAATCAGTTTTAATATATTCAAGTCCAGAGTTTACATTATGGTTCACTCTTCATGTCATGTGATTCTGTGGGTTTTGCTAAATGCATGATGTCATATATCCACTATTATAGTCGTATACAGAAAAGTCTCACTGCCCTTAAAAATCCTCCTCTCTAGCTGTTCATTCCTGACAACCTCAATCCCTGGCAACTGCTGGTCTTTTAAAAAAAAAATCATTTATTTATTTACTTATTTATTTATTGTCTTTAATCCTCACCTGAGGATATGTTTACTGATTTTAGTGGGTAGGGAGTTGGGGGTGGAGAGAAACATTGACCAGTTACTTCCTGTATGCTCTGACTGTGTATCAAACTTGCACCCCAGGTATGTGCCCTGACTGCGGATTGAACCTGCAACCTTTTGGTGTATGGGATGACACTCCAACTAACTGAGCCACCTGGTCAGGGTCACTTTTTAATTTTTTTATTACAGTTGACATATGGTGTTATATTGGTTTCAGGTGTATACCCCAGTGATATTATAAAACTAGGTGATTATCATGTTAAATCTAATACTTATCTGATACCATATATAGTTATTAGAATATTATTGTCTATATTTCACATCCTGGGACTATTCTGTAACAACCAATTTTTATTTCTTGATCCATTCACCTTTTTCAACTATTTCTCCAGCCCCCTCCCATCTGGCAACTGTCAGAATGTTTTCTATATTTATGAGTTTGTTTCAGTTTTGCTTATTTGCTTAATTTGTTTTTCAGATTCAATTATTGATAGGTATGTGTTTATCGCTATTTTATTTTTCATATTTTTTATTGCTTCTTGTTTTGCTTTCTGAGAATATTGTCATATAGCTGGAATCACACAGTATATAGCCTTTTCTCATTGACATCTTTTACTTAGCAATATGCAGTTAAGGTGCCTCCTTGTCTTTTTGTGGCTTGATGGCAAATTTCATCACTATAGATCTACCACAATTTGTTTACCCATTTGACTTCTCAGTTGCTTCCAATTTTTGGCACTCAGGAATAAAGCTGTTATACACATTTGTGTGCAGGTTTTTTTTGTGGGCATATATTTTCATCTCATTTGGGAAAATATAGTGCAGTTGTTGGATCTAATAATGGTAAACCTATGCTTAGCTTTGCAAGAAATTGCCAAACTGTTGTGCAAAGTGGCTTTACCATTTTGCATTCTCACCAACAGTAAATGAAAGTTCCTGCTGCTCTACATTCTCACTAGTATTTGGTGGCACCAAAGTTTGGATTGTAGCCTCTCTAATAGGTGTGTGGTGGTATCTCATTGTTTTAATTTAATTCCCTTAAGTATTTGAGTATTTGACTGAAGTACTCAAATGACTTAAGTATTTGAGTATCTTTTCATATGCTTATTTTCCATTTGTGTAACATCTTTGGTGAAGTGTTTGTTCATGTATTTTGCCCATTATGAAAGTCAGTTTTGGTTGTGGTTTGTATTTTTTTCTGTGTTTTAAGACTTCTATGTATATTTTGGATATCAGTCCTTTACCAGTTAAGTGTTTTGCAAATATTTTCTATTTTGGCTTATCTTTTCACTCAACAGTATCTTTCTTGCATAGCAGAAGTTCTAAATTTTAATGGAGTTCACTTCATTTTTTTCTTTAATGGATCATGCTTTTGGTGCGTTGTCTAAAAATCCATTGTAAAACCCTGGTCATTTATGTTTTCTCCTATGTTATCCTCTAGAAGTTTTATAGTTTTGACTTTTACATTTAGGTCTGTGATTCATTTTGAACTTTTTTGAAAGGTAAGTTGTGTGTGTCGGTGTCCAATTGTTCTAACACCATATGTTGATAAGAATGTCCCCTGTCCTTTGAATTTTCTTTGCTCCTTTTCCAAAGATCAGATTTACTGCCTAAATGTCTGTCAAACGTGTCTGATTCTTACTTTGTTCTTCTATCAACCTCTACTCCAAGGCACTGTCATCTCTTGCCTGAACACTGCAGTAGCCCTACTAGTCTTGCTTAATCTCTTGACTTTTTTGTTCTTCGCAGAATATTTGTTATAATGTTAAAGCACAAATAAATCTTTTTTAAAAATCTCTTTTTAAAAGATTTAAATTTATTTTTTAGAGAGAGGGGATGGAGAGAGAGAGAGAAATATCGATCAGTTACCTCGTGCTTGTCACCAGTTGGGGACTTGGCCTGCAACCTAGGTGTGTGCCTTGACCGGGAATTGAATCAGTAATCTTTCTGTTGATAGGCCAGTAATCCACTGAGCCACACCAGCCAGGGCCACAGATAAAATCTTATATGTTCCCTGCTTAATATTCAGTTGCTTTCTTTTGTAAAAACAATAAAGTTAATTCTTTATCTTGGCCTATAAGGCCCCTAAACGAAATTGCATGCTTTCTTGAGACCAGGGAATATTTTGTGTTGTTTATATATTTTTTAGTTTCTCATACAGTAGTTGCCTCAAAGTAGAATAGTGAACAGATATTTCAGTGAGGAACGTATAGGCAACCTCTCAGATGCCCAAATATAGTGAAGGAGATCACTCATAAATACATCAATTGCATTGACACTTGAGTGATGTTGGATGGCTGTTGAAATCCTGGAAAATAAGCAGTGAAAGGTTAAAAAAAGAAAGAAAAACCTTTCTGTAACTCAGTTTCCTCATTTTTGAATGAGCTGTTACCTTACAGGATTGTTCTGAGGATTAAGTGGCCTAATATATATATAAAGCATAACGATGTGTCTGGTCCAATAAATATAAAATTTTCTGTTATTATATAAAGTCTTTATCATTTTAAACTAAACTTTTATTACATTAGAATACACTTATATTTAAGAACATGAAGCTTTCTCAACAGACATCTCACTTCCCACTTTACAGAGAAAGAATCCTAATAGCAAACACAAATCTTACCTTTTCGTCACTCATCCTTCTTTCATCCTCCTATGCTCTACATCATATTACCTCTGCTTTCCTAGAAATCTTTAAGATTTTTATTCCTTTTAAAAAATTATTTAACTTCTCCCTTTCAACTGTATTCTTTAAAACATTTTTTAAATTTATTTATCCTTAAGAGGGAAAGGGAAGGAGAGAGGGAGAGAAATATCAATGTATGGTTGCCTCTTATGCGTCCCCTGCTGGGAACTGGCCTGCAACCCAGGCGTGTGCCCTGACTGGGAATCGAACTGTGGTTGTTTGGTTCCCAGGCCCACACTCAATCCACTGAGCTATACCAGCCAGGGCTTCAACTGTATTCTTATATGCATACAAACATGTTAAATTCTTTCCAGTTGAACAAAAATTATATCTAAATTGTGGCTACTGCCTCACCTCTTCCTGTATGTTCCCAAACTTAGAAAACTGACTATAACATTCTTTCCATTTCTTTCAGTGCCACTCCTCAGCCCACTCCAATCTTGTTTCTATCTCTTAATGACTTCGTTGAAATAATACTATTGAAATTATTAGTGATGTTAGCACTGAACCAAATGGACAGTTTTCATACCTTGTCATATGTGTGCTGTCAACGGATTCATCACGATTAATGGCATTCTCTTTGCACTTTTTCAGGTCTGTGAGTCTTGACTCCTCTGATTTCCTTGTATCTTTTTGGTTGGTTCTTACATTTTTTAAAAAGACTTTATTTTTAGAGAGAGGGGGCGGGAGGGAGAAAGGGAGAGAAATGGCAATGTGTGATTGCCTCTCACACGCCCCCTACTGGGGACCTGGTTGGCAACCCAGGCATGTGCCTTGACTGGGAATTGAACCAGAGACCCTTTGGTTCACAGACTGGCACTCAATCCACTGAGCTACACCAGCCAGGGTTCTCACATTTGCACTCATTCTCACTCTACCCAGGCTTTATTTTATATATTAGAGTCCCTAAGGCTGGGTCCTTGCATCATTATCTCTCAATTATTTGGGTGTCTCTATCCATGCCATAGATTAATATCAGAATCCTTGTATCTGTAGTTTCTTTGTCCAGGGTTTTAGTTACCTGCAATCAGCTGGAGGCCAAAAATATGAAATTAAAATTCCAGAAATAAACAATTCATAAATTTTAAAATGTGCACCACTCTTGAGTATTGTGATGAAATCTCATGCCACTCTGCTCCATCCCATCCACTACATGAGTTATCCCTTTGTCCAGTGTATCTGCCTATTAGTCACTTAGTAGCTATCTGGTTATCCAATCAAGTGCTGTAGTATTTCAGTGTTGTGCTCAAATAACCCTTATTTTATTTAATAGTGGTCCCAAAGTACAAGAGTAGTGAGCTGGAAATTTGGATAACCCAAAGAGAACCTTTGAAGCATTTTAAGTGAAAAAGTTAAAGTTCTTGAATTAATATGGAAAGAAAAAATTGTATGCTGACTCAGGTTTTTAAGATCTGCAGTAAAAATGAATATTATATCTGTGAAATGGCCTAATTTACAAATTAAATGATCATACATATGTGTATATAGGAAAAACATAGTGTATATAGGGTTCAGTACTCTCCGAGGTTTCAAGCATTCACTAGGGACACATATGTCTGTGGAGAAAGGGGTACCACTGTACCTTTATACCAGTGGTTCAAGTTTAATAACACTGGCCAAACTTTATAGCTTGAACTACCTACTTGATATGTCTTTGCTCCCAAGAGCACTTCAAACTTGTTTAATGAATTTATGATCTTTTTCCACCTCAAATCTGGACTTTACCATTCTTCATTTCAGTGAATATCACCCCTGTCCATCCAGTTATGCATGCTGAAAAACTAGATATCATTATGAATATCTGTGTATTCCTTATACCTTTACCCCGTTTGTCATCCAGTCCTGTTGATTTTTGTGTCTAAAATGTCTCAACAAGCTATTTCTCTGTTTCCACTACCCAGGCTTAGTCTATTATTTCCTAACTAGAACTATAACAGTTCTGATTGGTCATCTTGTATACATCCTGTGCTAATTGAATAATTCTCCCCAGTGTAGCCGGAGTGATGTTTCTCAAGGTACGGTTTAATGATATTATTCCTAAAACACTCAGTTGGTCTCTATTGCTCTTGGGATCCATGGGTAGGATAGAGACAAAAATCCATAGTCTAGTTTATGAAATTCAGAAAGACCAAGTCCCTGTTGACCTCTCCAGTCTTACCTTTGACCATTTTTTGGTGTTTTTCTCTCTCCTTATCCTCTGTCTCAGTTCAGTGGTCATTTCCTTACCTCAGAAATAACACATCAGATGTTCTTGAATATGTTAGATCACAATACTATGCACATACTGTATCATTGCTTATAAGCACATTTTTATATTTTTATGGGTCATTTCTGCCTCTAGCTAAATGCCCCTGAGAGACAATCTTGTTTGCTTTTGCTTTCTGTTTGCCAGTGCTTAGCACAGTTGACTGGCTTGTTCCCTTAAGATACCACCCTTATTTTCTTTTTACTTATTTAAAAAAAAGTAATCAATGAAAGATAATCTCACAATAATATTATTGAAAGAATTTTCTATAAAAATTGAATTAACTTGAACCATAACATTTTTCCAGCCCCCTGTCTTTTCATGATTTATTAAAGAAGTGTCACTTGAGCCCTGGCTGGTGTGGCTCGGTGGATTGAGTCCTGGCCTGTGAACCAAGGGGTCCCTGGTTTGATTCCCAGTCAGGGCACATGCCTGGGTTGTGGCCCAGGTCCACCATAGGGGACATGCTGGAGGCAACCACACATTGATGTTTCTCCTCTTTCTCCTTTCCTCTCTCTAAAAATAAATAATAAAATTTTTTAAAAACTTGAGAAAAAATTTCTGGAGTGTATTTCTAGACTCTGGTACATTATGAAAACAATTGGCATTTGATAATGGTTCTATTGTTCAGGCCTTCTAAAACTGAAAATTTAGATCTGTTTCTAACTTAGCAAATAAAATACTCGAGCTTGTTTTGATTTGGCTTTAATTGCTGGTTTGACTGATACCTTTCTGAACTCTCAGGCAATCTGAGTTGTGAGCATCTCTGGAAGGGATATTTAGTGATAATTTGAGTTTTAAGAACATCATGAGATTCTTTTTTAAATTTAGTGTGATTTGTAGTGAGTCATTGCTTGTTTGTTTGTTTAGTTCTTTATTTCAGTAATTTACTCTTTCTTTTTTCCCTCATACTATTGTTTCTTTAAAAATATTTCCCCCTATTACTATTACTATTTCTGTTTTCATTCTTTTGTTCAGGAGGTTTTTTGCACCATCCCTACAGGGGGTCTAAGAGGATGTCTTAACAAGTGTAAGTTTTGTTTTGACTCAGTTTGTGCTTTGTATTAGAGAAGTTTAGATGGGAAAGACTCAGTTTGCCATTTAAGATTAGATGTTTTTCAAAGGAAACTTTAAAGTTCTGCCACAGAGCCTCTTTGTATTTTAGGGTCTATTTTTCTAGGTTCTGAATAATAAATGCTCCTAGTAGCCTGGTGTTTGTTAGTTGATATAAAGTAATCACTTCAGTCCTTTGCAATCACTTAAAATACTCATTAATTGTGAATCATTGTTTTGAAATAATGTACCTTATAGCACTTTTTGTTTTTCTTGCTTGAATTGCCTAATGTTTTGTAAAATAGCTTTGTGGCATTTGTGAGCTTAGAGTGCGTCTTATTCTGAAAATTGGGTGGTGCCAGACAGCAGTCTATTTATTCCCATCCAATCAAATTGGTAGTAAGATGTCCTTTTGTAGAGCAAAAAAATACACTGAATTATAGAACTTTTTTCCTTATTGAGGTACTAAGTTTATTTTAAGAAACTATGTTTGAATTATTAGGGACCTAATTACCTGAAACATTTTAGAAAACATACAAGCATGTTTCTTTGCTAAAGATTGAATTGCATTTCTTTATTTTTTGAATTAAATTTATAATATTCCTTTGAAATCAGAGAATAACCTTCATATCTATTTAACAAGTTAAAAGCCAGTCTCTATTACTATACTAAATAATATATGTACATATAAGATAGCTTATTAAATGCTTCCTAAAATTTCTGAAGTTCTCATTGTAAGGACTTGGTGGTTTTTTTCAGAAGTATTTTTTTATTAAAAATTTTTTGAGTATGTAGTCTTTTTTTCAAAGTTAATGGCATTCTGCTATCAAGATGTACATATTCTTTGTCTTTTTTTCATGGGAAATGTGACTTAATAAATTTGGTTTTTCAATATTGTCTTAAGAAGGCATTAGAAACAATCTTGTAATGTCTAACAAGTTTTTAAATATATTTGGCAGCGCAGCTTTCCATATGAACTGTTAAAGCAGAGTTTTGGTATCTTACTTTGAAAAGTCAGTGCACTAAACACAAAACCCAAGAATCACCTGGTAGTCATCTTCTTTGTTTCCTGAACTCCATGCTGATGGTGGATACTGAACTATCTGAACATGTTTTATGCATGCTTTCTAATTAAGTAGTCTGAATTCCAGAACCTTCGTTTAAACATGTTACATTCATCTTCCTCTAGTACAATTTCTTAGAAGGAATATAATATTAGAATTGGCAAATTTAGATAGCCTTTTTCATTCAATCCACTAAAACATGCCTTTTCTACTCAGTCTACTGAAAACATCAGGTTACCTATAACAAAGAAGAGGTTGTCCCAAAAGATTCAACACATCTTTTACATTCTTGGAAATGTATTCAGTTGTGACATGAAGGCTCCACCAGGAATGAAGATGTTTATATGTAAATTCTAACTTTATAGTTTTTCAGGGAAAAATTGGATACTACTTATTGGCCATGGTTTTGGACATCATCTTTCAGTTTTTCTTGATAGGAAAAGGAGAACAAAATGTTATATAAATTAGTTTTTTATTGCTCACCTCTATAAATCAGAAGTTGTTTTTTAGTTCACCCCTAATTAGTACATGTATTATCAATGTGCAGATCTGAGAGGTTTTTTAGATCACTGTCAACATTTTGGTACAAATCACAAAATGATGGGGATGTTTCTAAATATCAGTCTGTAATATATGCTTCATTATTTTTAAATACTTCATTAGACTCTATGACAATAATAGAATTCTGATTCTGTGGTAAGTTTATTTTGACTCATTTTCTTTATGGCTGTCAGAGATGGGTTACAAAGAGATATAGACTCAAATGGCAGTCATTTCTAAATCATGATGCTTAGATTTTAATACCATCTAGCATTTCTGCAGAGGTTTTTAATACTTCACTAGTCCTCATAGTCTGTCCTTTCACCTGATTGGAAGGTGTTAAATTTCTATTATTTTAAGAAATGGGTTAAAAACCTGATAGGTTTATTTTAGAACATTTTTGAAACTGTTTGAATTTTTGGTTTCTAATTTCCAAGTTTTTGTGCAAATGAGATGCTTTTAAAAAATTATTCTCTTAACAAATCAAAATATACTAGAGATGTTTTGAAACATCCATCTTTAAAATTCCTTTCCCATAGGAGGTTACTCCAGAAAAGCAGTCACATGCTCAAGAACTGTTAAAACATTTCTCTTACACATTGAAAGTACAGGTACTGTGTTTGTTGATTTGAAGATTCTGTTTTGTGGCTCAACCTCTTGTCATTGCAGGAGAGGTCAGGAAATTTTTAGTGATTTTCTTTCTGTAAAAGAAAAATCCATAGTTCATCTTTTAAATTCAACAACTCTTAAATTCTCAACAATAGATAACTAGTAAACTGTAGTAGGAAAATATTTTCAGCCGCTCCCTATATCATTAAAAATATCTAAATGATTCTTGTAATTTTAAAGATTTTTAAAACATAAAATTTACCACACTGATGATACCTTGGACTATTTAGTGCACACTTCTTATTTTCTGTCTTTATTGCAGTTAACTTACCTATGATTGAATGACTCATTGGGTAATTTTGCTTTTGACATTACATTTTCACCAGCACAATTTTCCTTTAATTCTTCACATACCCACAAGCCCAGTGTTTTATTTTGGAAGCAGAATCTAGCAAATACTATCATAGGCTGAGAAATGTATTCTCGTGTCCAACCTCCTGTACTACATACTTTGTGCCAATACTTCTTTCTTCAATCATGAAGCAGTCTTTTCTATAATTCTGCTGGCAGTATTTACTGACTAAAGATTGCAGTTTAATTTGTCAGTATCCCTTTTTAAAAAATATTTTGCCCATTTTACCATAGTAGGAGGAGCAAGAACTTCCCCAGTGTATGTAACTTTATTTATTAGTAATACTTAGTGAGCATTGTAAGGTTTTTAAAGAACTAGATCGAATTTGTATGGCTTTCAATGTATCTATGGAAAAATATGAGTGTTTGTCTTTATGTTCTGGATGTATAATTTTCAGATGTCTTGCTAATTGTGATGCCTTCATAGTCTCATTAATTATAATAACTGTTTAGGAGTGTGATTGTTATTTTTGGTAGTGGATATAAATCTATGTTTCAGATAGAATTCTTGATAGTTTCTGGGTTCTTTTACTGATCTGATTAGCATGATGTTGTGTTTAGCAGATAATGTGGTTAATAGGGTACTTGTGCTTGGGAGAATTATTCAGCTCTGCCATTGTCCTTTTATTTGCTTGGTTAACTTAGCTGGCCAAAAAGTTCTTTTGTTTTTTCCTGTAAGATGGCTCTAGTACTGCTTAGTTGTCTTTAACTTCATTCAAAACAAATTTGTTAGATTGTATTGTGATAGCTGTCACATCAATGTGAATTAAAAAAACATCAGAATTGGTGCATTTTTGCATAGCCATTTTAATATTGAAAGTGAAAGAAAATATGCAATATTTTCAGCATATTATGCTTTATCATTTGAAGAAAGGTAAAAATGGGACTGAAATGCAAAAAATTTTTTTTGCAGTTTATGGAGAAGGTGCTGTGCTGAGTGTGTCGAAAGTGGTGTGCAAAGTTTCAGTGTTATATCACTCAGGAGATAGTCAATATACTCAAAATATCCAAATTGATAAAGTTATTAGTGAAAATGAAAAATCTGTTATTATGGAAAAAACTAAACAGTCTTTTTGGCGAACCCAGTATATACATCATTAATATTATCTTAATCCTATGTTCCTTTTCGGGAGTATTTTTAAAGCCATTTCTCCATTTGACATGAATTATTTTATTTAAGACAGTATAACTCACTTAATAAGATGCCCATAAACTGCAGAATTTAAAATATTAAAAATAACAGAGTAAGGGTGGTACTGAAAATTTCTAAACCTTAATGAGACTTTATATTGAGGAAAACTTTAAGTGGAGCCCAACTTAAACACTGTAGTTGACAGAGACCATTGGACCAAGGGATGGGCTCTGGGAGCCAGTGTCAGCTTGCATATTAAATGTTAATAGAGCTCAGTTCTTTATTAACTTTTTGCTTTTTTTTTAACATTAAAAGGAAATTTATTATTTTCTTCCTGCACCAAATAGATTGCCTCTATTTTGGAGTTGCTGGATTAGAATATGGTTTCAAAAATTAGGGTTTTTCTCTTTCATTGTCCTTCAAAATTAAAATAATTTTCATGCCAATTAAAGTAAATTCTAACCTTGCTCTACAGTTCATGATTTTTTCTGTCACCCAATTCCCACAAAATTTTGTCACTTATTTTTATTTTTTAGAGAGAGGGGGAGGGTGAGGAGAGAGGGAGAGAAACATCAATGTGTGGTTGCCTCTTGCATGTCCCCAACTGGGGACCCTGCCGGCAACCCAGGCATGTGCCCTGACTGGGAATCAAACTGGGGACCCTTATGCTTCACAAAGCCTGCACTCTGAGTCACACCAGCCAGGGCCCAAATTTTTCATTTCCAAGTTTATCTAACGTTCTGAATTAAAGCAATGTACAATGTTATCTATAGATAAATATTAAAATTTGATCATAGTCATGATGCTCTGATGGCTACATACTGTAATTAGGACTGGCTATGAATAAGTAACCTATTTCTAACTTGTCCCTTTTTTCTTTTTAATTAGAGATACTCTTTGTGAATTAACATAATTTGTTTATTTGTACTTTGAAGCAGTATTTACTTTTCTTCTAGGATTTATAATTTCTTTTATTATCAAAACTATTTTGAGTATGTTGACATTTTCTCAAGATGGAAATAAGAAAAAAAACAGCACATTGGGCTGCAAAATACTTTAAAATGCTCAGGTTTTCATAGATAAGGAATAATGTTCCTGAACATTTTCAGTTTGAAAACGTGCTGTCATTGTTGTGTTTTAGAAATTGCAGGAGGCATTTTATTTTGGAAAATGTTCTAATTTATTCTCACTGTTCATTTTCTCCAATTTTTACTAATATTTTGGTGAGGAGGAAATCATTTTTATAGTAGCAATTTACCATTGATCTTCTGTATTTTAAACGTAATGATCATAGGTAAATAGACACTGTAAGAAAAATATTTGTGAAATGGGCTATAGCATAGGTTTAATAGAGAAGTTTTGAAAATTAGCTTCCATTTTAGTTGTTACTTCTGATAATTAAAAGGGTTATGTGTGTTTGTGTTTTATATGCATGCACAATCTGGATCTAAGTATATTTATATAGTGTGCATATGTGTATGTTTGTGTCACACAGGCATTCTTCATTGATCCCAGATTAGAAGTGAGCATGGTAGATCAGACAGCTGTAATTCTAGGTTGCTTTTTTTTTTAAAGATTATTGGAATGTTGAAGATTTAAGAGATTGGGAGGTACCAAGAAGAAGAGGGGTGACTAACAACTGGATAAGATTGGGGAAGCAACTAATATCCCTTTCTTCATCTTAGTGGTATCAATCTGCTTTTGCTAAAATGTTTTATTTTCTACCTTGTGCAGCTCCTGTTAGTAGTGTTGCTGTTTCCATAAATAGGGCAAAGCAAAAATAAGGGAATAATAAAAGCAAAACTTGACTTTTGAAGTCATGTCTTTAAGGGGAGAAATGGCAAGTGCCTAGTGTCTCTTTCTACATTTTTCTACTTCTAATGTAAATCAAATAGTATTTCACTTGTAATGTTTACTTTTTTTCATAATAAGGAAGCATTTTTTATTGGTATAGTGCAGTCACTGGGTGTCTTTTGAAGATAGCCTGGGTGTGTGAGATGTGTTGGGATTTTTTTTTCTGTCAACTGGCTACCCTATGGCTTGTTTCCATTGGCCATCATACCCAGGTACCATTTTGGAGCCTGAATCTAAGACTTTCATTTATTAAGATACTATTTAAGTCTATTAAGAGAATGTTTTTTCTTTTTTAAGTAGGATTTTTAGAATTAAAAGGGAGATCATCTATGGTGGAGGAAAAAATCAGAAGAGGGGGTGCCTTTAATCATTAATCATCAATTTTTAGTGCCTTGAATGATTCCTAAGCCCACTAATGATAAAAATAGCATTGATGCATTAAAAAAATTTTTTTAAATCCCCAGCTGGTGTAGCTCAGTGGACCGAGTGCCGGCCTGCGAACCAAAGGATTGCGGTTCGATTCCCAGTCAGGGCACATGCCTGGGTTGCAGGCCAGTTACCAGCAGGGGATGCATGAGAGGCAACCATACATTGATATTTCTCTCCCTCTCTCCTTCCCTTCCCTTCTAAAGATAAAGAAAAAAAGTCTAAAAAAAAATAGCATTGATGCCGAAGTTCTGCAGATAAAGTAACACATTGTTCTAGGGATGATACAGATTAACTAGAACATTTCCAAACTACTTTTTGGAAATAGGATGTTTTTATTAAAATCAATCCTACCTCCTGTTTCAACCATTCATTTCAGTAAGTATTACAGAAGGGGGACATAAAAAGTGTTTATCTGCTCTCGAAAATGTGCAGTGGAAGTATGGATTTTGTTGGTATTAACATCCTTATTTCCCTCTGTGAAATTAATGCTTATTTGAAATGAGGCGGTTGTGTTTTCAAATTTAAAAAATTTTACACATTGCAAAGTATTTGCTTGTGCCTCTATTCCAAATTCACACAGTATCATCCTCTCTCTCAGCCCTAGGCAGCCACTATTAAGTTCTTTGTTATCCTTTGAAACATTTAAGGATTCAGAGTTTATATTCATATTTTTTCACTTTTTAAATGTTTACACAAAAGGTAGAACACTATATACACTATTCTGTTCTTTGCTTTCTTTTCACGTAGTAAGTAGACTTGGTGCTCATTTAAGAAAATTGTAGAGTACTGCATTATACGGCTGTATCATATTTTACTTAGCCTCTATATCAATATTTAGGTTGTTTCTTACCTTTTGCTATATCATAATGAGTGTCCTTGTGTATATATCATTTTCTATCTGTGTAAGTATATTCATAAGTCAAATTGCAGGGCCCAAGGGTATGTTTTTGTAATTTTGATGACTACTGTAAATTTCCTATCTGTGAGAGTTGTACCAATTTATGTACCCACAAGCAATGGATGAGAGTGCCAATTTTCCTACTGCCTTGCCATTAGAGGATGCTATTGAATATTTGGATTTTTGCCCATCTGTTAGGTGAAAATTTTTTTCTGAGTAGTTTTAATTTGCATGTTTCTTATGAATAACTTTTTTCCTTATGAATAACTTTGTTTCTTTTCCTATATATTTTTGTCTCCATGTACTGCCAGTTCATATCTTGTGCCTATTTTTTTTTTTTTTAGTTTTTTGTTGGTGATACAAGTGTTTTTCTCAGTTAGACATTTTTCTCCTGAATTTACTTATAGTGGAAATTTGGGGAGGTACGAGGTTTTTAATTTTTATGTAGTCAAATTCATCATTTTTTTATGACTAAAATTTTGAGTCAAAACAATCTTCTTTATTCCAAAGATATAAAGAAATTGTCTTACATGTTTTTAAACTGTTTTATTTTTCCTATTTGAATCTTCAACTTCTTTGGAGTTTATTTTAGTTTGCTGAGTCAATCCAACTTTATCTTTTGCGGATGGCTCCTAGTTGGTTTGACAACATGTAATTCATAATATATTTTTCTCTAGATGATCAGATCATGCGCAGAATGAGTTTTAATTAGACTATCCTTTAGTGATTTGATTCGAAAAGTGGTGGAAGATGAGTATTTAACAGAAAAGGTAACATTTATTTTTAGTTAACTTTTTAGATGAATGATCAACTTTTTAGTTATTTATAGTAATCCACATGGTGAAAGGAACTTCTCCAAAACTTTTCTACTATGCTATTTGTATAAGTTTAGGTTATCATTAAAGTTTATCAAAACTATTTTAATTGGTGTCTGGGGTTGTTCAAGCCTATTGGGGTAACTTGTGATCTGAATTCTCTTCTCCCAAAGATCTTAATTAGCTAACTCAACAGCAAACCTAGAAGGAAATTGTGGAAGAAAAAAGACAAAGTTCTCTCCTGTGGTTCAGCATAGCATTGGCTGATATCGTATGGTAGTTAAGAGTTAGATATATTTCCCCTATTAGCCATTAGGGTTTCCAATGCCTTATGGCAATTCTGAATCAAAGCGAAGAAATAGCCTGGTTTTATGAACTTATTTCTGTTCTTGTCAATTCATATTATTTTGGGAGTACTTTCTAGTGTTAAATACTTTCTATTTTGTTAGACCACTTTCTAATCCACTTATCTCCACATTTTCAACTGCGAAGACCTGTTTTTTATATCAAAAAGACTTCAGAGATTTTCATTGGCTAAGAAAATGTTAGACAAAAACCTATCATTTCTTGTAGTGAGATTGAGATTAATATTGTAATTCATCATGAAAAGCATGTACATGCATTCAAAAAAAATAAATGGTTCATGTTAGGTTCATGTTTGAGATATACAGGGTCAAGGCAATCATTACTATCAATCATGTGTTAGATCCTGGACCAGAACTCACTTTAACTGAGTCCTAGATGAAGTAAAACAAAACACTGTAAGAGAGGCAGTCCCATTTCTCACCTAGCAGTTGAGTTTATAGGGTAGACAATCATTATGACAACATTTAAATGTTAGGACAGGAGAGATAAAGGATTACTCTGTGATTGGTGACAGTTAAATCTAACCTGCTGTGAGGAGTAGGGAAGACCTGCTATAGGCGTCTGATCTGTAAGGAGGATCATGAGAGTTAGGACTGGAGGCAAGATCAACAAAGGCAATTTCAGCATTTAGACAAGGGTTAGGAAGGGCTAGCAAGGCTTTAAGGGGTAGAAATGAAGATACTGATTTAAGGAGCAT
Organism: Artibeus jamaicensis; assembly: GCF_021234435.1. Lineage (NCBI taxonomy): Eukaryota > Metazoa > Chordata > Mammalia > Chiroptera > Phyllostomidae > Artibeus > Artibeus jamaicensis. Next base: position 3,264,901 of record NW_026521822.1, read on the forward strand.
TTAGGAATTCCATCTTGTTAATTGATTGATGTAGGTATAAGGAAGGGATATATTAAGAATAACCTGGTTTTCTAGGTGGTAGGTGGTTCTGTTTCACAGAAAAAGGGAATATAGATAGTAGGAACAAGTTCACAGAGGGAGAAATTGACTTTGAAGCATTTTGAGTTTGAAACAGATACCCAATTAGAAATGGCCAGTGAGCATTGAAATTTGAGCCTGAAAATTGGGGTAAAGTTTTAAAATGAACATGGTGATTTGGGAACTGTCATCTTAATGGTGGTAATTAAAGCTCTCAGAGTAGAGGTGACCACTGAGAAGGTGTACATAGAATAAAAAGAGCACAAGACTAAGGTAGAACTTTTAGAAACATCATCAGTGTGTGTGCGCGCATGCACATGTTTCTTTTTGTTTAGAAAGCTGTTACTTAGATGGGTAGGTATATTCAGATTGCATACTAAGCAACTACTACAGTATGTCAACAATAATTAGGTGCTTGGTGTTAGAGATAAAGGAATAAGATGTAGCTACTGGTGTTTGGATACTACCAGCCAAATGGAAAAAATAAGACAACTGGGTGAATGTTTTATGAAGTTCATAAATTCTTTTATTTGTCCTTCCAAATGTAGTTAAGAATTAATTTATTGATAAATCAACCTTATGTCTACCCCCTACACTATTGTAGTTGACTTAAGCTCAACTCTATAAAAGTAGGAAAATTATAGGTATAGATTTTTGTTTGTATTTTTGAAAATGTTTCAAATTATACCTTGTTTATACAACTTTTCATAATAAGTTAACATTTATCCATATTGTCACAAGGTCTTTGAAAACACTTTAATTTACTCTATGCAGAGGTACCAGAGTTTACTTCCTTATTGCCAAGCATTTATTTCATTTTTCACTATTTTTTATAAATAAAATTATAGTGCTTTAATGAACATTCGTATTTGTGCATTAATCTTTTTATACATTCCGAATTCTTAGGCTTAATGCACAGAAGTGAAATTATTGGGCAAAACAGTAGATACATTTTAAAGATTCCTTACATATACTAAAAAATTCCTTTTGAAACAGCCTTGACTATACTTTTCTTTTCGGTAGTTTTTTTTTTAAATTTTATTTGATTTTATTGATTATACCATTACAGTTGTTCTGTTCCCCCCCTTCATTCCCCTCCACCCTGTACACCCACCCCCACCATTCCCCCCTTTAGTTTATGACCATGTGTCTCAGGTTCTTTAGATTCTATATTTCCCATACTACTCTTGCCCTCCCTCCCATCTATTTTCTACCTACCATCTATGCTACTTATTTTCTGCGCCTTCTCCCCCCTTCTCTTCCTCCCACTCCCCTGTTGTAAACCCTTCATGAGATCTTCATTTCTATGTTTCCACTCCTGATCTAGCTGTCCTTTTAGTTTGCTTTTGTTTTAGGTGTGGTTGTTGATAACTGAGTTTGCTGTCCTTTCACTGTTCCTATTTTTTATCTTCTTTTTCTTAGGTAAGTCCCTTTATCATTTCATATAATAAGGGCTTGGTGATGATGAACTCCTTGAATTTGATCTTATCTGAGAAGCACTTTATCTGTCCTTTCATTCTAAATGAAAGTTTTGCTGGGTAGAGTAATCTTGGTTGTAGGTCTTTGGATTTCATGACTTGGAATACCTCTTTTCAGCCCCTTGTTGCCTGTAAGGTCTCTTCTGAGAAATCAGCTGACAGTCTGATGGGAATTCCTTTGTAGGTGACTGTCCCCTTATCTCTTGCTGCTTCTAGAATTCTCTCCTTCATTTTAATCTTGGCTAATGTAATGATGATGTGCCTTTGTGTGTTCCTCCTTGGGTCCAACTTCTTTGGGACTCTCTGAGCTTCCTGGATTTTCTGGAAGTCTATTTCCTTTGCCAGATTTGGGAAATTCTCCTTTATTATTTGTTCATATAAGTTTTCCACTTGTTGCTCTTCCTCTTCCCCTTCTGGTATCTCTATAATTTGAATGTTGGAGCATTTAAAGATGTCCTGGAGGTTCCTAAGTCTCTCCTCTTTTTTTTTTTTGAATTCTTGTTTCTTCATATTTTCCTGTTTGGCCATTGTTTGCTTTCTTCTGGTCCACTCCATTGATTTGAGTCCCAGTTTCCTCTTCATCACAATTGGTTTCCTGTGCAATTCCCTTCATTTCAATTAGTTTAGCCTTCATATGTTCCTCTAATTTGTGGCTAAAATCAACCAGTTCTGTGAGCATCCTGATCACCAGTGTTTTGAACTGTGCATCTGAAAGTTTTGCTGTATCTTCATTGCTTAGAGTTATGGGCTCTGGGGCTTTGAGATCTTCTTGAGCCATTTTCGGTCTGTTTGCGCCCCTTAAGTATGAGGAGCAGAACCTTAAGTGTTCACCAGGGCGGGGCTGCCCAGGTCGCTGGGTTGTGACACTGTACGTGGGGGCGGGGTCAGAGCGGGGAAATGGCGGCCCCCTCTGCTGCCTCCCACCACTGGGGCCTGCTCGGTCCTGTCTCACCGTCCACTCCCTCACCGATCTATCTGCGCACAAATGTGTGACCACAGTCAACCTGCCGCCCTGTGCCCTTGCTGGGTCTGCTGGTTGCTCACTGGGTCACTCACTGGGTCCACCCATTGCAACCCCACGCCTTGCACCGAGTTTGCCTGTGCAACCCTGCTCCACCAGCTGCTGGCTTCGCCCCTCTTACCAGTCAGGCTGAAGAATTCGTTGTTATCAGACTTTCGAAAAGTTCAATTTTCTGTGTTCTGGCTGTGTTTTCTGTTGCTAATATTTTGTCGTCTCTAAACTTGGTTGTGTGAGAAAGCACGGTGTATCCACCTATTCCTCAATCTTGGTGAAAGTCCCTTGACTATACTTTTATAGCAATGTGTGAGAGTAATTTCTATTGCCCAAATTGTTCTTTTACTTTTTTTTTCCACTATTTTCTAATTTGAAGGGAGTATTTGGTTATAATGTGATCTTTGATTATTAATGAAAATAAACATGTCAAAAGTATAATAATATTTTTTTGCTTCTTTTTTCACTTTTAATTCTAGTAGCTTAATTTAGTTAGCAGTTGCGTATTCTTACTGTGTCTTTCATGATTTAGTAGACTGAGATTGTCTCCTTAGCCTTTATGTTTTTTCAGGGCCAGGAGGTAGAGTTTTAGTCTTAAAGATGTATTGAAACTTTCCTACTCCCCCCCTTTAACTTTTAAATTGTGGCAAGCTACACATAACATAAAATTTACCACCTTAACCATTTTTAAGCGTACAGTGAAGTAGCGTCAAGTATGTTCACATCATTGTGGATTATTTTGTTCAGCACCTTACCCTCTTGATTATTTTGACTACTCCTCCAGCACAATAGTCTTGGCTTTAAAATTCACCAGTGTTGCCTGTAGCATCCTTATTGTTAGTGAACCATTCTTTTTCTTTTTTTGATTACTATTTTTATAATAATTTTGTGGAGATTTGTTGGCTTGTGTTGGTGTGGAAGCACACTGGATGCAAAAGCTAAGCTTTCTAGTTTATGTTGCTTCTTGGGTTGTTACTAATAATTTAGAGCCCCTTATGCAGTGAGTATGGCTTATTAAAATTAATTTCAATGTTCACTAAATTTACTTTGTTCTGCTGAGACTGATGCTCATCTTCTACTCCATGCTTATCACTTGAGGCTTCATGAAATATTTATGTTTGTTGTTCTTTTTGACTAGACGCTTTACTTGTCAGAAATTATTACCCATGAGGCTGTGTGTCTGCCTCTATCTCTGTGTACTAGCAGAGGGCAGAGTAAGTGCAGAGTACAGAGCTCTGCAGTGGGAAGGAGCTGGACTTGCTCAAGGAATGGAATGGGGGCCTGGTGACTCGGGACAGGAGCAAGGGGGACATGGGTGTGAGAAGTTGCAGGCATTATAAGCAGGGGCCAGGTAGGGGCTACTGTAGAGCCATAGGAGTTAGATTCCCATTGCACTGTGACTAGAACTCTATTAAAGGATCCCCACTGGACCTGGCATGGAGGGAACAACAAAGTCTAATATATGTTTTTTAGAAGACCACACTGGGTACTGGAAGGAGAAATGGATTATAGAGAAATAAGAGTAAAAGCAGGAAGATGTGTTGGGGTGCTACTTCAGTTATCCAGGTAGTATTATACTGATTTATTTCTCTCTCTTTACAAATCATATAGTGACCACCTATAGCACAACTGAAGATGACTGGCCAGCTTTACTCCATGGAAAAGTGAAACTTATGAAAACAAAAGAAACCATGGGTTCATTAATAACATTTAATAACATACTTTAACCAAGCTAACTAACCCCAGGCTAAATATAATTTGCATGTGAATATCAAAAGTTCACTGTCAACCATCTTTGAAAGTGCCTGTGAGGGCAAGGTGGTTCCATTAGTTAGAGCATTACCTCGATAATCCAAGGTTGAGGGTTCCATGCGTGGTCAGGGCACACGCAAGAGTCAACCAATGCATGTATAAGGGGGTAGAACAACAGCTCTCTCTCACTCTTTTCTCCCTTTTCCCTCTAAAATCAGTGAATATAAAAACTTTAAAGGATTTAGTGAATTCTGAAAGACTTGTATTCCTGTTTTATATTGAATACATGAAGAATAGGAAGTATAGTCATTACAAATACTGAAATAAAAAGCAAAACATTTGCCAGTTTCTCCTACCATCAGCATAATGCTTTCATTCCTCCCAAATCTGTTATAAATATAGGGTATAGATGAAATGTATGAGTTTAATGCACATTTTTGGCATTAAAAAGACCCCTCTTCTGTGCTCTTTCAGCACTTTCTACTTTCCTTTATGTGAAGCATGTATCATGTTGAATTACAAGGCTCTTTGAGGACAGACATAATGACTAGGGAGAACAAAGGCAAACACAGGGTGTTGGGAAAGCAAACTGGAAGGGACCTGAGGCACACATGTAATTTCTGCGAAGTCTTAATGAATCTTCTGTTTCACTCCATAATGCAGTTTTATAACACTTGAGTCCAATTAACAAGGAAAACCACAGATATTTACATTGTGGCTTCATCTGTTTTCAGCATACTATTATCTTCTTTAGGGTGATCTGTTTGAGTTAGTTTCCTATGTTGGCTTTAGGGGATAACACGAATCAACACCTAAATGGTTAAATGTACGTTTTTTAAAAAATAAGATACTTCGCGTGTAAAATTTCTAAAAATTTCTACTTTTCTTTGCACGTATCTTAAAAAATAAGATACTTTGCATGTAAAATAAGATACTTTGCATGTAAAATTTAGAAATTTAGATCCTTCTTCAGTATAATATATTACTCCGATTCCTTGCCGTAGACCTTCCTAAGCTTGGCTTTTTATTCCTTTTTGAGCCTTCCTTATTTTGAGGTTCTAGTTTTCTTTTTCACTTCTGCTATTTTTCTCTCCTCTCTTGGTTATTTACTCTTACTGCTGCGAGCTACATAAAGACATGTAAAAGTTATCTTTTTAGTTCTGTTTGTGTCAATTGAACTCCTGAAGCATTTGCCACAGTGCTTAAACTCTGCAGATGACTCCAAATTCTTCAATCTCCCATTGCTTTGTTCTCTGTAGCTGACTGCCTTGTATTTTGTATGAGAATGTGCCTTCCACTAATGATGTTCCAGTCATCTAGTTGGTCACCTTTGCCTCTACTTTCTCATGCTGCCCTCACGTCTTTTCTGAGTCCCCAGTGCCGGTACACAGCAGACACTCTGGATGATGTAGTTCTGTAATATCTGATTATACAGTATGTTTGGCTTTTCTTTTTCTTTTCCTTCCCCATTAGCATCACCCTAGTCCAGGCTGTTACTACTTTGGACTAATTGTGGGAGACACATTACTCACTACCCAGCATCCATACCTTCCTCTGTCCTTCCTGATGTTTTAAACTTAAATATTTGACATCATACCCGGTAGTGTTTTATTTATATGGTTTTAAAGAAACAGTAAACATTATCATTGGGATGGACATTTAATTACTGTTATCATTCTCCTTGAGACTTTCACTAGTCATACAATTAATATTATTAAAACATCTCCTTTCAATACCCAGTTCAGAAACCTTACAGAGATATCCATCCTTTTGGTGTCTCTGGACCACACTGGAAGAAGAATAGCTGTCCTGGGCCACCCGTTAAATACACAAACACTTAATGAAAACTGATGAGCAAAAGAAAGGTTTTAAGTAAATTTACATTTTTGTGTTTGGCTGCATTCATGGCCATCCTGAGCCACCAGTGGTCTGCAGGCCTCCATGGAGACCCCTGCTAGTGACTTCCTATTGTTTGCTTCTAGCTGACCACTAACTTTTACTATGTTACTTTAACATACCCCTTGATTTTTCTTCTGCATCTTTTTTACTTAGAATTTCCACTCCACTCCTCCCCTGGAATTTACCCATCCTGGGACCACGTTTCAAGTTCTACGTAATTACACATGATGTTTTGGAAACCCAATGCATATTTGTTTTTGTACTTAAAAAAAAAACAACTGGCACTCATCCTCACTGTACCTTAATCATTTTTTTGAGCCAGCAGGGCAGAATGGTTAAAAGAATGGACTCTGGAGCTGCATTGCATGCATTCTCATCCTAGTTGCACCTCGTACTAGTTCTGTACCTTGAGTTGCTTACTTAACCTCTCTGAGCCTCATTTTTTTTCATCAGTTAATTGGAAACAGTAATAGTACCCTACTCACAGGGTTGTTGTGAGGAATCAGAGTTAACATATGCTTAAAACAGTGCTCAGTACTAAACAGATGTTTGCTATTATTAGTATATATTTTAAACAGATCATATTCAATGACCTCCTTAATGGTGAGGAATGTCTTGTTCTTTCATGGTATACTTAATAGGTATTCAATAATTATTGAATGAAATTGAAATTTATTGAAAAAGCCAGTTGTCCTGTAATAGCTACTGTGGTTTCAAAAACGTTGCTTAAATTTGCATGGAGTACTTTCAGCAGTCATAAAGTTGAGGGTACAGTGTTTATGGAATAATTTAATAGCAGAGTATACTGTTTCCTTGCTTAATTATGGTTTAGAAAAAGAACTATGTATTTTAAAAATATAGTTTTTAACAAAATCATACAAAGGTAAAATGATGAACCTTTGAATACTAAAACACTTATAAGCTTGGCGTCTTATATTTTAAAAACAACAACTGAGAATTACATTGGGCAACAATTTGTGTGCAGTAGAATTTACCTTTAAAGTAAATCGTCCCAATAAAGTGAACCAGTTACATATATAAGTTTCCTAGAACAGTTTTAGGCTCTGTTCTAGGATTTCTAGCCTTCATATGCATTTGGCCTTTTCTAACACAGTTAATAGAGGTTTTGAGTAACTTAACAATTGCATAAAAGATATCCAGGAATAATATTGGCTGTTGGTCTTGTATTTTAAACTTCAATACATTGCAAATTGTGGTAATGATATTTGAGCTTAAATATTTGACATCGTACCTGTTAGTGTTTTACTTATATGGTTTTAAAGAAACAGTAAATGTGATCATTTGGGTGGATATTTAATTACTTACTATTCTCCTTGAGACTTTCAGTAGGAACTTAAATAGCAGCTCTAAAACTGGACAACAGGTGAAGTGCAGAGTAATATTTGATTCCAATAGGAAAAAGGGAAGAAATATTCATGAAATAATAGACTTAATTTTTCTGGTTCCAAGAAGAGAAAAATTGGGTTTTCACCAATAAATAGAAAGTGACTAAATGGTCTAAGAAAGTAAAATTATTTTTTTAACTTCAGTATTTTATTCCATTTGGTGATTCCTTTGGTAAAGCAGTTTTTTTTTTATATAGATTTTATAGGGGCTTTGAAACATCAGACGAAGAACTGCTCACTGTCAATGCCGGTAAACCCAGGAGCTCAAATTCCCATTATGTAATCATTGTTTGTAATAAAGTCTAGGTATATTATCTTGCATATTTAACAAAGAGTTAAAAAACTAAATTTCCCTATTTTTATGTTCATTTGCTCTAAGATTTAATTAATGCCTCCTAATTTTGTCATGCATTTATTTCAAAATTTTTTATATGTTAAAATGTTCTGAGTGTTTTAGTTGAAATAAAAATACAGGTATATTCAAGAATCTAAAAAGTTAGGTTTTGTAATGGATCAATATTTAAATAAAAGGAGGAAAGGTATCAAGTAATTGTAATAAAATATTCATTAGTGGTAGGATGACCTACAACTTCTACTTGCCAAGTCTTCTGTTTCTGTTTATAACCTTTGTAGAGACATTGAGAGTTTATGCTGTAAATTTCTTCATTCTCTCTGCTTTAGAGTTGGAAATACTGAATATTTTTATATTCTAGTACACCTCCCCCCAAAACACAAAAAATTGAAGAAAATTCTTGGATAAGTAGATGATTTACAAATTTTTTAGCAATGGCAATACGAAAATTCAAGGCTATATATACATATGGCATCCTGGAGTTTTTGTGGAAATCATTTATTTCCTTTTTCTTCTGCCATGTTAATTTTAGTTTAGATTTGAATGTTCCAAAATAGAGCCCCAACAAATTTCTAGAGATTTTCACCTCTACCTTCTGTTCTTTTCTATATTCTATAGTGCACGGGAACATTAGAAGCTATCTGAAGGAACTAGAAAGTAAAATTGTTGAAATATCAACTTTCATGTTGATAACTTGAAAATTATGGATTGTAGGTATGTTTCTGTTAATGTGAATCTTGTACATATTTTTATCTTCAAATTTATTATGTTTAAGATGCACATATTTATTGTCTCTAGTGACTGATGATATATACATAGTTTGACTTAATTGAGGCTTATGTCAAGTAAGCTAGTTTTACTACTTGAATGAACTCTTTTTTTTAAAAATTTATGGCCATTATTAGTTCCCAATGATCAATTAAACATTCTGAAATGCCCTTTTGTGGTCTTAGTGCTGTGGGAATACAAGGGAAATTTGTTGTGGTTCTAGTTTAAATGGCTTGCAGTTATGTTATGAAAAAAATGTATGCATGTGAAATAATTATTAAAAATAGCAAATCATTAAGGATTAGGTCACAAAGTACAGCTTATACCGAGGAAGAGTTTAGTGGGTTCAGAGCAACAGGACTGGATTTACTGAAGGACCCTGGAGCTAGACTGTTTGGATTTGAATTATGGTTCTGCCACTTAGTTACTAGGTACGTGAGTTTAGAAAAGTAACTCAACTTCTTCTGTCACTTATTGTTACGTAATGACTTGACTTCTTTGCTATGTATCTAGCAATGTACATGCTATGTATGAATGACACTAGTTAAGAGAATTAACCCTTGAGAGAATTTTCTTTGTGCAGTAATTCCAGTGAGGGACCCTAGTTGAAGCTCAAATGAGTTAACATAATAAATCATGTGGAACAGGGTTTGAAAGTGTTAATTGTTGTTAGACTGTGTAAAAGGAGGAGGATTTAAGCTGAGGTAAAGAGCTTTTCAGGCTGAGAGAAGTTAAAGGTTATCTAAAAGTGTTTTCCATCTCAAACAAGTATCTAGTTACTTTGTGTCTTTGGGACCAAGATGGGACTAGGAAAACAACTTAGTCATCAATCAGAAAAGCATGGAACATTTGAAAGAAGGATTACACATATGGAAAGAAAAAACAGCTCTTAATAAGCATGTTACCTCTATCAAAGTCATATAAATGTACAAATATATTGAAACTATGAAAGAGTGGTAAAATTTTTAGTGAGCTAGTGATGGCGAATGCACGTTTAACTATATATCAAGAAGGTGAATTTATGTACTTATTTTCTTGTGATTATATATTTTAATAAAAAGCAAGTTGGAGAGAGGCATTTATTTAATTTAATCTACAGTGTGATGCAAGCACAATTTATTTAGATCAAGTACTAACCGATTGTTGAATATCAGCAATGGCTGATATTGGGAGAGAGCCATTTCAATGGAGTATCATCCGACATTGTGTGTTAGTGCTCATTTCTCTCTCTCTCTTTCTGTCATTCTTGCATACACACGCACATATAATTTCAATATATTTGTAAATTTATATGGCTTTGATACAGTCAATATGCTTATTTAGAAGTTTTTAAAAAATATTTTATTTATTTTTAGAGAGAGGGGAAGGGAAAGAGAAAGAGTGAGAGAAAAACATCAATGTATGGTTGCCTGTCATGTGTCCCCAACTGGAGTCCTGGCCTGCAACCCAGGCATGTGCCCTGACTGGGAATCAAACCGGTGACCCTTTGCTTCACAGGCCCATGCTCAATCCACTGAGCTACATACACCAGCCAGGACAGGTTTTTTTTTTTTAATAACTACAATAGGCTCCTAGTTCATCCTACATTTAGAGTCCTCCTGGCCCTACGTGTTTCCCTGCGTGTCACTTCTATGATCATTTTCTTGTATCTGTTCAACCTAATCTTCATTAGTATGCTTACCCTTTTCCTCAGCCTGTTCCCTGGGACCCAATCAGGCCTCAGAGAAAACTTTAAAAGTTCCAGTTCAATACCGGGGATTCAACAGTAGGGGTAGTTTCTGATAATTTGACACTTCATCATTTATATTCAGTATACTGCTTTGTTCCTATGATCATTTCTGCACCTTGCACCCCAATTCAGGTGCCTGGGCTACTTTTACTTCTCTTTGCAGAGTCATTGCTTTGCTAAGTCTAAGCCTATTCATGGATCTCAGAGGCTGACCTTTCTGATGTGTGATGTTTGCAGTTGTCCATCTTCTAGGAGACATCTGTTAATTTATGCTAAAATCTAAATCTTGTGATACCAACCACTTGCCTAATTTTTACCCATTGTCTCTCAGGGGTTTTTTTTTGTCTGTTTTCTACCTACTAAATTTTTTGTCAGTACCTACTGTTGGTTGACTGCATCCTAATTTCTACTTCTAAATCCTTACTCCTTCCAGTCACACTGCAGGAACCTCAGGCACTGCTTAAAAATGACAATGACAGAAAGTGAAATGTTGTTTATAAAATTTCTCTGGTGAAGGAAGGAGCCCACAGAGTGGATTCTATTAAAAATATAAAGTAATGCCATAGACAAAAACTGAGAAAGTTTTAGCATTAAAGGCCCAGGTGGAAGGCTTTTCTTTCTTTTGGTTGAGATTATATATTAGAAATTATAAGATGTGTGGGGAGGAGAGTTCGGGAACATAATTGATTGGCTTTATCATCTCTGAAATTTAGGTAGAGATGTTGCCTGTTGATAGTGAGATAAATTGCAATGGCTCCAACAGAATAAAAAAAGAAAGTATGTAATGGTTTATATGGGGAATGATTATATAGTCAACCAAGAATGAATAAAGGATTGTTGAACCTCTGTGGAATAAGTCAATTCCCTGATTACGGTCCCTGCAACATTTGGGAGCCCAGAAACAGACTGGCTAATAATTAGTCAATTATGTATATAAGGTTTTTCAAGATTATATTTGAGTATTAAAGGCAGTTTACAAAAACATATCCAGCATAACAAAATAAAATTAAGTTCACATTATGGCAAAGGAGACAAAAGAGGTTGAAAATAAGATGGAGTTTAGAGTGAGTATAATACTTAGATATGAGAAATGCTAATAATGGACAATAAATTAGTTGAGAGCTTTCTAGTAGCTCTAGCAAAGGCATTAATTAAGCAAAGCACAGTAGTTGAGAAAATACTGGCCTGAGGTCTTCTCTGGGAATTTATGTTCTAATAAAAATGGGGAACCAACTTTGGGTCAGCAGAAACAGTCCTTGGGAAAATCAGTCTTGACTATAAGAAAGTTTGTAGTGATGCTTCATTCTTTCTGGTGATGGAAATCTATAGATGTTGTTTATTGGGCAGAATTCGACTGGATTAGAACAATTAGAATAAAACAAACTCCCTGACAATGAAAACCCATAACTATAGTTCTTCATTCAATTACTATTCTACAGGAAGTATTTATAAAATTTAGGTATTTCAAAATACTGGTTTAGTGGTTATTATCAAGGCAGTCTAAAGTTATATTCCTGCTCATTTTGGGCTTACCTGGGTACATTCAAATTTAGAGTGTCAGAACATTCTCAGATATCCAGTGTTCTTATCAGAAACAATTACAAGGAAAGAGTGAGAATACTTTCTTTAAGAAAGTATTCTGAAAGAATTGAGTTTCTAGCATGTGATCTAATACCAACCAAATGATTGGGTGACTGTAAGAACAAAGGGCAGTGTGAGTCAGAGAATGGGTGGGTAGTACTGCAGGACTGAGAATAACCATACGTCTAATTTTAAGACCAAAACTGATTTGTGTCTTCAGTGAGAGAGCACTTAGTCAAATTTTTATCTCAGAACTAATTAAGGGATTTTACTTTGACTGTATCCTTATTTAATAAAAAATTCTATTTTCTTAAATTGATTTTGAGCAATTTTCTAATAAGAAGGATTAGAAAATATTTTTTTCATGTATTAAAAGCATTAAGTCAGGAGCTCTTAATTAGTTTAAGGATGGATTATCAAACAGAAACATTGCACAAGCAAGTTGCTAATTATTCTCTCAGATATTGCATAGCAATCGAGACCTTATGATGAAATAGCAGAGGGTGAGCAGATATATGAATTGTTTTGTTTGACAATGTAAATGACTCATAGGCTGAACATTTGGTAGTGAGGTGCTTGAGATAAAAACATGAAGTTCTGGCCCCAGCTCTCAAGAGTCTAGTCAATAGGAAAGTAATCCACTACAGTGTGGTAAGTTCTGTAATTAAATGCTTGGTGTGTTGTGAAAGTAGTGAACTGAGAGCTGGAGAATAACCCATTTTAGAGGATGAGACATTTAGTTGAATTTTGAGGGAATTTACTGACTTGGAAAAGGATCGCATCAGTTGGAAGTTCAGAGACCTTACACAGCATAGATCTTTGAAGTAAGAAGGGTATACCCTATGTAAAGTGGGGAGGTGCAGAGAATGGTAAGAGATGAGACCAGAGTGGTGGAAAGGGGCTGGAATAGGAAAGAACTTTTGTGCTAGGATGAGGAGCTTCAGTACTTTTTTTAATAAATTTGGTTGTATAGAGAAGAAGGCAAGCAGAGAGACAGAGAGAGAGAGAGAGAAACATTGATCTGTTGTTACAACCCATTTATGCATTCATTGGTTGATTCTTGTATGTGCCCTGAACAGGGATTGAACCCACAACTTTGGCATATTGGAATGATCCTGAAAGCAACTGAGATACCCAGCCCACGCAGGAGCTCCATTCTTAAAAGCTATAGGGAAACATGGAAGGGTTTTGAGTAGAAAAGGTATATGATTAAATTTGCACTTTGGAAAGATGGCTCCGACAGCAATTTAGAGAAGGGTTTAGATACAGAAACAATACTGTTAGCAAATAAGGTTATCTGGGACACTGTAGTAATTAATGAGAAGTGATAGCCCTGAATTAAGGCAGAGACAGTGTGGCAAGGAAAAGGAGGAGGAGAAAATCATATGCTGTCTTATCTATCTAATGTCTTTTATTTAACACAGTATGTTAAAACCATTATTTCAATATGTAATCAACATTAAAATTATCATTGATGTATATTTTATATCAAATCTTCAAAATTTGTTTTGCTTTTCCTTTATTTTTATTGCATTTTTTCATTAGCACTTATTCCCTTTATACCTTCTCTGCTGCAATAACCACACTATTGTCTGTGTCTATGAGTCCTTTTTCCTTTTTGCTCTATCTTTCCACCCCTAACTCTCCTCACCCCCGAGCTGTCAGCCTGTTCTTTATTTGTGAGCTTGTCTCTATGATTGCACTCATATGTGGGATCTAATGAACAAACTGAATTAATAAGCAAAACAGAGAATCACATTCTAATGTGGAGGTAGAATCTATAAAACTTCGTTCGACTCAGTGCCAGATAGGATGTGCGAGATGATAGAAAAAAAGAATTGAAGATAATTTGTGGCCTTCTGATTCAGGCCACAAATATTTTGTTTTGTTTTTATTTTGAGGTGAAGTTTAATTTAACATAAACAAAATCAAACATTTTAAAGTGTACAATTCAGTAGTATTTAGTCCATTCACAGTGTTGTGTAAGCACCACTTGTTATCAAGTTCCAAAACATTTTCATCTCCCAGTTGAAAACACCATACCCATTAAGCAGTGATTTCCTATTAGCCTCTTCTCCCAGCCACTGGCAACTACCAATCTACTTTTTGTTTCTATGGATTCATCTATTCTGAATATTTCATATGAAATATGTGATAAATTAGAGCAGCAAATACAATATTTGACCTCTTTTGTTTGTTTGTTTTTTTACTTAGCATGATTCCCAGGTTAATCCACATTATAGCATGAATCAATACTTCATTCATTTTTATGGCTGAATAATGTTCCATGTATATATGTACTACATTTTTTATTTATCTGTTAAAGGACATTTGAGTTGTTTCCCTTTTTGGCTATTGTGAATAGTTTCTGTGAACATTTGTGTACAAGTATTAGTTTGGGTACTTGCTTTTAGTTCTTTTGGTTATATACCTAAGAGTGGAATTGCCAGATCATATGGTAATTCTGGATTTTACGTTTTGAAAAACCACCAAACTGTTTTCCACAGTAGCTGTACCATTTTATGTTCCTACCAGCAATGTACAAGGGTTCTAATTTCTCCACATCCTTACCAATACTTGTTATTTTCTGTATTTTTAATTATAGTCATCCTAGTGGTTGTGAAGTGGTATCTCATTATGGTTTTGATTTGCATTTCCCTAATGACTGATGTTGTTGAACATTTTTCACATGCTTGTAAGCCATTTATATATTTTCTTTATTTCACTCCTAGGTATATACCCCAAAAGTCTGTTCAATATATATATTAGACCCTTGTTAGATATGTGATTTGCATGTATTTTCTCCACTCTTTTGATAATGTCCTTTGGTCCACAAAAATTTAAATTTTGATGAACTTCAATTTATCTATTTATCTATTTTTCTTTTGTTGCTTGAGCTTTTGTTGTTATATGTAAGAATCCATTGCCAAGCTGTAAAAATTATATATTTTGATCGTTGGTCTGTTTTGAGTTTGTATACAGTGTGGGTAGGTGTCCAACTTTATTCTTTTGCATGTGGACATCCAGTTGTGCCAGCACTATTTATTGAAGAGATTATTCTTTCCCTGTTGAATGGTCTTGGCTATTCAACAGGGAAATCATTTGGCTGATTTAGAAATCAGCCAACTGATTTAGTCTAAAATCAGTTGGCTGGAGTTATATAGGTTTATTTCTGCATCTTTGTTGTGTGTGATTATTTATTTATGTATTTATTTATTTACTTACTTATTTTTAGAGAGAGGGGAAGAGAAGGAGAGACAGGGAAAGAAATGTCAAATGTGTGGTTGCCTCTCGTGCATCCCCTGCTGGGGACTGGTCTGCAATCCAGGCATATGCCCTGACTGGGAATTGAACCGCGGTTGTGTGGTCGCAGGCCTGCACTCAATCCACTGAGCTACGCAAGGGCTGTTGTGTGTGATCTTTGAAGCTTGTGGTCAGCTAGTGGTTTTTATTTATTTATTCATTTAATTTTTATTTTTAGAGAGAGGGTATAGGAGGGACAGAGAGAGGTAGAGAAACATTGATTTGAGAGAGAAACTTTGATTGGCTGCCTCTTTTATGTGCCTAGCTGGGGACCCAACCAGCAGTTCAGGCATGTTACCTGACAGGGAGTCGAACCAGTGACCTTTCACTTTGTGGGATGATGCCCAAGCAACTGAACCACACTGGTCAGGGCTCAGGTAGTGTTTTGACAGAGATTGCCTTGCATACCTGGAGTTCCCGACCACACCCTACTTTCTCTCCACCAAATAACCCCAACTCTTTGTGTCTGTACAGATTGGCTCTGTATTGTGAAACTTCTTCAATGCTAAGGTAGCCTGTGTACATACAGTTCTCCCTTCCCCTTGGACTGAGCCTAAAGATCAGGGGTGAAAGTTTAGGGTCTTCTCACATGCTGCCCTGGTCATGCACTTTGGCTTTCTAAATTCTCTAGTATGCATGGTAGCTTTTCAACGTACAGATTTTTCAAAGAATCTCTCTTTCTAAGTTTTCAGCGTATTTTTGTGTGCCTTGACTATAATGTTTTGCCTCTCAGGCATAACAGTTTCATTTGCGTTTCAGTGTTTTAGAGGAATGTCCTCTGCTTAGACACATTTCTGCCCTGAGCAAGTCTGAGTTAAGTGAAGCCAAGGCAAGCTCCTTGTCAGTCCTTCAGGTTGTCCATAGATGGGTAGAAACAAACACAGTTCTTTGTGAGCAGTGGGCCACGGTCTCACACTGGGAAAGTGGGCTTCATCCTCAACACTGCTGATGAGCTGGCTTGGAGGGGAGGGAATTGGGGGCAGGGGAAGGGCAAGTAAAAATGCTGCAAAATTTGCCTACCATTTTTGTGTTTCCTCTTTATTTAGTATTTTTGCTTGGTTGTTGTAAACCTTTAACTATTTTCCAGAGTTCTGGCAAAACTGGTTCAGATATTTTAGCTTATTTTATTTTATGTTTTCTGGAGGTACGGGCCTTGGGACACTACTTATTGCATCATTTTTGCTGATGTCACTCCCACAGGTGGCTTTTTGAAGAATGAATTTGGTGGGAGATGCGAAGAATGTTTGAGCTACAGAGAGGGATTTGAGAGTTATCAGATGTAGTTAGCTACCCAGGGAGAGTATATTTCTTGAGCAGTTTTCAAGGGAAATATTAGGACTCATGTTTATATATGTATTTTAAGAAGTATTTTTGTCATTTGATATGGGATTTGTATAAAAGAAACATTATAACTTTTAAGTAAATTATAAAAATAAATAACTATGAATTTACTACCTTTGAAACTATTTTGTATTCCATGTAATCCTGTTCTTTACCTTCTCTTATCTTCCTCCAAGGGCAACCAGTATAAGTGATTGGGGCGTGGCAGGGGGCTGATATTCCTGTGTTTTCAAACAAAACAGACCACAGAACAGGTTAACTAGATATGTACATATCTCTTAATTTTATTACTATAGGGAATCTTGACAAGTTTTACTTTAAAAATATTTTTTAAATTTTTACTTTTTTTTATTCTTCAGGTGCAGTTGTCTCCATTTTCATATTTTACATTTTTCATTCACTATTGTTTTAAGAGTATCCCTATTGTATATAGCTGTATGCTGTACATTTTAATGAATACCTAAAACCTAGATGTGTGAATGTTATCTAATTTATCCATTCTTTTTAGGTATTTAGAGTTGTTTTTAGTTTTATTTTATTTTTTGTCAGCATGAACAGTGCACTACTATGGATGTTTTTATACATATACATATATGCAAGATGTACAGGGTGGGACAAAAGTAGGTTGACAGTTGTGAATATGCAAAACACAGAATTTATTTTTGTATTATTATTTATTTATTAATTGTTGTATTTGAAAGTAGATACAACTGTAAACCTACTTTTACCCCACCTTGTATAGTGTTTCTACAAAGGTGAAATGGCCGAATCTTGAAAGATACATGTGTTCATCTTTACAAGGTGATGTCACATTGATTTCTATAAGGATTGTTCCAATCTGCTCTCCTACCAGCAACACACAAAAAATACTACTGATCAATAATTTGGTCAACATTTGGTATTGATGGACTACTTCAATTTTGCCGATATAGTGTGTGTAAATATGAGTTCATTGAGGTTTTAGTTTGAGTATGAGCATTTTTAATATTTTTATTAACCATTTATGTTCTCTCCTGTAAAATTATTTTTTTTCACTTTTCTATTGGATTTTTTTGGATTGTACTTATTTGTGGAAGTTCTATATTGTATTCTGGATACTAATCTTTTGTTGGCTATATATATTATCAGTATTATCCCCTCATTTGTGGTGTGCCTTTTTACTTTATGAAGTCTTTGAAACAGAGGTTCTGAATTTTAATGTATTCAAATTTATGAAATTTTTTATGGTTAGTGATTTGGGGTTTAAGATAAGACAGTTTCTTATAATTTCTTCTAAAATATTAGAATTTTGTCTGGCACATTTACATCTTTAACTATCCAGAATTATTTTTTAATTTTTATTTAAAAATTTTTTAAAATAAGATTCTGTTCATCTGTTCTTAGAGAGAGGGGGAGGGGAGGGAGAAAGAGATGGAGAGAAACATCAGTGTGAAAGAGAAAACTGATCAGTTGCCTCTCATATGTGCCCCAGCCTGGGACCGAACTGGCAACCCAGGCATGTGCCCTGACCAGGAATTGAACCAACCCCTCACATTGCAGAATGATACCCAACCAATTGAGCCACACTGCTCAGGGCCAGAATTAAATTTTTTTTAATTGAAATATAGCATTTAGAGAGAGTGCAGGAATTCTGTGTTACTTGATTAATTATCACATAATGATGGATATATAATGACCATCAGATTTAAATTAATAAAATATTTCTAGCATTCTAGAATCCCTTCTCAAACTACCTTCTGATTACTACCTCTTTTCTTTTCCCTAAAGATACCTATTGTACAGATTTCAATTCTAATAGTATCACTTAATCTTGTCCATTTTGAACTTTATATAAATGAAATTACTCTGTTTTTTATTTGTTTTTTCTCATTCAGTATTATATTTGTGAGATATGGTATATTATTGTTGTTGAGTTTAATAGGAGCTTGTTAATTTTCATAGCTATGTAGTATTCCATTGTATAAATATACCACATTCTATTTTTCTATTCTTTTGATACACATTTGGTTTGTTGACATTTAGAGACTTGTGAAGAATGCAGCTATGAATATTCAAATATATATGTCTTTTGGTGTACATATGTTTGCATTTCTTTGGAAATTCCTAGGAATCAAACTGTATATTCATCGTTGGTAGATACTGCTAGGTTTCCAAGTGGTTGTAACTGTTTTCACACCTACTAGCTGTGTATATGTTCCAGTTGCTCCACATTCCATCTGTCATTTAGATTTAAGCCCATTTGTCAATCTTTTTAATTTTAGCCACCTTGGTGAGTATAGTGTTACCTCTTTGTGGTTTGAAATTTATTACCCTTATTGCTGATGGGATTGATCATAGATAGACAGATGGACATATAGGCAATTTGGATATATTATTTTATAAAATGCTTGTTCATGTCTCTGCCCATTTTTCTATATGGTTGTTTCTCTTTTCCTTACTGATTTTAGGAGTTCTTTAAGTATTCCCGAAATGAGCTGTTTGATATGGTACAAATATCACCTCTCCCAGTGTGACTTATCTTTTCATACTTTTATTGAAGTATTTTAGTGAACATAAATTCCCATTTTTGATATAGTTCAATTTGTTTTTTTCTTTGTTTCCAGCTTTCGTGTTCCTTTTAAGAAGTCTTTGTTTATTTCTAAGATAGGCTCCTAAGTTATTTTTGAAACTGTTTCACTTTTATTTTGAGCTATAATGCATTTGATTTAATTTGTTTTTGGTATGGTATGAGGTAGGGATCAAGAGTAATTTTTTCCCTTATAGTTGCAGCTAGTTGGCTCAGCCCTAATATTTGAAAAATCCATCTTTTATCTTCTTTGCAATACTCCTTTTGTCATAAATTCAAAAGTCCATTTGTACATTCTGTTCTGTGTTTTGTTATGACTTTTATTTTTTTAATTTGAATTGAGATATAATTGACACATAACATTATATTAGTTTCAGGTGTACAGTATAATGATTTGATATATGTATATATTGCAAAATGATCAGAGTAAAGTTTATGTTAAGATCCATCACTGCCCATATCTATAAATTATTTTGTATGATAAGAAATTTTAAGATTTATTCTTTCAGCAAGTTGCAAATATGTAATAGTGTTATTAACTATAGTCACCATGATGTACCTTATATCCCAAGACGTAATAATTTTATAATTGGAAGTTCATACTTTTTAACCTTTATCCATTTAATATCCTCCACCTTGCCTTTGACAGTTACCAGTTATCAGAATCTACGTTTGTTTTTATTTTTAAGGTTCCACATACATGGTATTGTCTTTCAATTAGCATAATGCCCTTAAGGTTCATCCATGTTGATGGAAATGGCAGAATTGTGTTGCTTTTTGTAGCTGTATAATATTCCAATGTGTGTGTATACACATACATGTCTGCTTTCTTTATCCTTCCTTCAACTATGTATCTATCTGCAACCTAGATGTGTACCCTGACCAGGAATTGAACCCACAACATTTTGGTACACAGGATGATGCTCCAGCCAACTGAGCCACCTGGCCAGGGCTTGTTTTTAATGTTTTGAGGGGCATTCATACTGTTTTTATAGTGGCTGCACGAATTTACCAATTTACTTTCCCACCAATAGTGCACAAGGAATCCCTTTTCTCCACATTCTCGCTTACACTTGTTATTTCTTGTCTTTTTGATAATAGTTATTCTGACAGGTATGAGATGATATCTCATTGTGGTTTTGATTGCACTTTCCTGATGATTGGTGATGTTGAGCACCTTTTCAAGTATCTGTTGGCCACCTGTATGTCTTCTCTGGAAATATGTCCATTCAGATCCTCTACTCATTATAAAACTACATTGTTCATTTGTTTTTGCTATTGAGTTGTATGAGTTCTTTATATACAGGGGTAGGCAAAAGTAGGTTTACTCTTGTTATTATGGAAAAAGACATACCGGTTATGATTATTACAATAGCTAAACTGTTTTATGCACTCACAATGGTAAATCTACTTTTGCTTACCTCTGTATTTTGGATAGTAACTGCTCATCAGATACATGGTTTGCAACTATTTTCTTTTATTCCATAAATTAGCTGTTTATTTTATTGATATTTTCCTTTGGTGTGTGGGCCTGTTTAGTTTGATGTAGTCCCACTTGTTGATTTTTGGTTTTTGGTGTCTTTGCTTTTGGTATCAAATCCAAAAATCATTGTCAAGACCAATGTCAAGAAATTTTATGGTTTCAGGTCTTATGTTCAAGTCTAATCCATTTGGAGTTAATATTTGTCTATGGTGTAATACGGTGATCCAGTGTTCTTGGCATGTGGCTGTTCAGTTTTTCCAACACCATTTATTAAAGAGTCTATCCTTTCCCCATTTATATTCTTGGTGTCTTTGTTGTAGATTAATTGATCATATATACATGGTTGTATTTCTGGACTCTATGTGTCTGGTTCTATGCCAGTACTATTCTGTTTTGATTGCTTTAGCCTTGTAATATAGTTTGAAATTAAGAAACATGTGTTTTCCAGTTTTGTTCTTCTTTCTCAAAATTGCTTTGGTTATTCAGGGTCTTTTATGTTTCCACCCAAATTTTAGGATTGTTTGTTCTATTTCTGTGAAAAATGCCATTGGAATTTAAATAGGGATTATATCAAATTTGAATATTTCTTTAGGTAGTGTGGAGATTTAAAATATATTAATTCCTCTAAAACATGAGCCCAGAATATCTTTGCATTTATTTATGTCTCAGTTTCTTTCAGCAGTGTCTTACAGTTTTCAGTCTGTCATCTCCTTGGATAGATAAATTCCTAGGTATTTTATTCTTTTTGATGCATTTGTAAATGGGATTTAAAAATTATCCCCTTTTTAAAAATTTTTTTATTGATTATGCTGTTACAGTTGTTCTATTCCCCCCCTTCATTCCCCTCCACCCTACCCCTCATCCCCACCATTACCCCCCCCTTTAGTTTATGACCATGTGTCTCAAGTCCTTTAGATTCTATATTTCCCATGCTATTCTTGCCCCCCATCTATTTTCTATCTACTGTCTATGCTACTTATTTTCTGTACCTTCTCCCCCCCTTCTCCTCCTCCCACTCCCCTGTTGCTAACCCTCCTTGAGATCTTCATTTCTATGTTTCCACTCCTGATCTAGCTGTCCTTTTAGTTTGCTTTCGTTTTAGGTGTGGTTGTTAATAACTGTGAGTTTGTTGTCCTTTCACTGTTCATGTTTCTTTAACTTCTTTTTCTTAGGTAAGTCCCTTTAACATTTCATATAATAAGGGCTTGGTGATGATGAACTCCTTGAATTTGATCTTATCTGAGAAGCACTTTATCTGTCCTTCCATTCTAAATGAAAGTTTTGCTGGATAGAGCAATCTTGGATGTAGGTCTTTGGATTTCATGACTTGGAATACCTCTTTCCAGCCCCTTCTTGCCTGTAAGGTCTCTTTTGAGAAATCTGCTGACAGTCTGATGGGGACTCCTTTGTAGGTGACTGTCCCCTTAGCTCTTGCTGCTTCTAGGATTCTCTCCTTCATTTTAATTTTGGCTAATGTAATGATGATGTGCCTTGGTGTGTTCCTCCTTGGGTCCAACTTCTTTGGGACTCTCTGAGCTTCCTGGATTTCCTGGAAGTCTATTTCCTTTGCCAGATTGGGGAAATTTTCCTTTATTATTTGTGCAAATAAGTTTTCCACTGGTGGCTGTTCCTTTACCCCTTCTGGTACCCCTATAATTCAGATGTTGGAGCATTTAAAGATGTCCTGGAGGTTCCTAAGACTCTCCTCATTTCTTTGAATTCTTGCTTCTTGGCTCTTTTCTGTTTGGCCATTATTTGCTTTCTTCTGGTCCACTCCATTGATTTGAGTCCCAGTTTCCTTTTCATTGCTATTGGTGTCCTGTGCAATTCCATTCATTTCAATTAGTTTCGCCTTCATATATTTGTCTAATTTGTGGGTATAATCAACCAGTTCTGTGAGGATCCTGATGACCAGTGTTTTAAACTGTGCATCTGAGAGTTTTGCTATTTCTTCATCACTTAGATCTATGGGCTCAGGGACTTTGAGAATTTGCGACATTTTTGGTCTGTTCTGGCCCTTTAAGTGTGAGAAGTGGAGCCTTGGACTCCCAGGTGGCTGGGTTGTGAGGCTGTATGTGGGGGCGTGGTCAGAGTGGGGAAATGGCGACCCCCTCTGCTGTTTCTCACAGCTGGGTGAGGAGCAGCACCTTAGGTGGTTCACCGGGGTCAGGCCACTCAGAGTCGCTGGATTATGACGCTGTAAATGGAGGTGGGGTCAGAGCAGGGAAATGGCAGCGCCCTCCCTGCCGCTTGCTGTGGGGGCTCGCTGGGTTCTGGTCCAATCGCCCACTCCCTCGCCTGTCCACCCGCGCACAAATGCGCGACCACAGTCAACACGCAGCACCGCTCCCCCACTGTCTCCCCCGCGGTCGCTCGCCTGGTCCCTCGCTCGGTCGCTCGCTCGGTTGCCGCTCGGTCGCTCACTAGGTCCAACCCTGCGCCTGGATTCCGCGCGCCTGAGTCCCTCTGACCGAGTTTTCCTGTGCAACCCCGCTTCACCAGCTGCTGGTTTCGCCCCTTACCGGTCAGGCTGAAGAATTTGTTGTTAACAGACTTCCAAAAAGTTCAATTTTCCGTGTTCTGGCTGTGTTTTCTTTTGCTAATATTTAGTTGTCTCTAAACTTGGTGTGTGAAAAGGCACGGCACATCTACCTATGCCTCCATCTTGGCGGAAATCCTCAAAAATTATCCCTTTTTGATAGATCATTATTAGTGTCTGAAAATACATCAGATTTTTGTGTAATGATTCTGTGTTCTCTACCTTTACTGAATTTGTTGATTAGTTTTAACAGTTCTTGGTATAGTCCTTAGGGTTTCCTATATGTAATATTATGTTCTGTGCAAATAGCAACAGTTTTAGTTTGTTTCCTTTTCAACTTGAATGTCTTTTTTTCCCCTTGCCTATTGCTCACTTTGATTAGAAATTCCAGTACCATGATAAATAAAAGTGGCAAGAGTAAGCATCCTTGTCTTGTTTCTGATCTTAGAGGAAAAGCTTTCAGCTTTTCATCATTGATTATGATCTTAGCTGTGGACTTGTCATATATGGCCTTTATTATTTTGGTTTATGTTCTTTCTATGCCCACTATGTTGAGAGTTTTTATCATAAATGAGTGTTGGATTTTGTCAAATACTTTTCTTGTATCTATTGAAATATTGTTTGATTTTATCTTTCATTTTGTTAATGTGATGTTGTCTAAGTGATTTGTGGACTTTGAACTATCCTTGCATTTCTGATATAAACCCCACTTGATCATGGTGCATGATCCATTTAATGTATTGGTGAATTCTGTTTGCACATATTTTGTTGAGGATTTTTGCATCTATGTTCATCAGGGATATTAGCCTATAAGTTTCTTTTCTTATAGTGTCTTTGTCTGATATAGTGTCTTTATATCAGAGCAATGCTGGTCTTTATATCAGAGTAATGCTTGGAAGTTTTCCCTTCTCTTCTATTTCAGAAGGCTTTGGAAAGGATTGGTATTAATTCTTCAAATGTTTGGCAGAATTCACTAGTGAAGGCATCTGGTTCTCAACTTCTGTCTGTGGGGAGGCTTTTGATTACTGACTCAGTCTCCTTACTAGGAATTGGTCTGTTCAGATTTTCTTTTTCTTCATGATTTAGTCTTTCTAGGTAGTATCCTTCTAGGAATTTATCTTTGTGTTCTAGGTTTTCCAGTTTGTTGGCATATAATTGTTTATAGCAGTCTTTTATGATCTTTCGTATTTCTTTGTTATCAGTTATAATGTCTTCCTCTTTTATTTCTGATTTTATCTGAGCCCCCTCTGTTTTTTCTTGGCTTAGTCTAGCTAAAAGTTTACCTATTTTGTGTATGTTTTCTAAAACCAGCTGTTCATTTCATTGATGTATTCTTCTGATGTGCTATGGCTTTGCTAAAAGTTTTGATATCTGGGAGGCTAAGTTTCTCCACCTTCTTATTTTTGAAGATTCCTTATATTATGGGGGTCTTTTGTAATACAATTTTATGGTTCCTTGTAAAACTATTTTGTGGTTTTGATGGAATATTACTAAATCTACAGATCAATTTGGGGCTGTAGATTTATTATTTTTTAAATAATAAATTTAGGTTATTCTAAAAGGATGCATATTCTTTAATTTTGAAGTTTAGGATTTTCTGTGTCTATTGTCATCTTTTAAAGTTTCTCTGTTTAGATCTTTAATATCTAATAATTTTGTCTCTTTGCCCTAACAATAATAAAGGTAATTTGATACTTGCTCCCTTAGAGTTTTATCAAAATTTGCTTTATATTTATTCAGTGCATACGAATTTAGAATTCTTATATATTTCTGGTACATTGAAGCTATGTCAGGCCTCTCTTTTTAACACTAATGATGCCTTTTGCCTATTTTGTCAAATTGTAAGGGTTATTAAACTGTTCTTAAGTTGCTGTTGCCAATGATATCTTTTTCCTGTTTTTAACATTTCCACATCTTTATATTTTAGTGTGTCTCTTGTAAGTATTATATAACAGGATTTTTTTGTAGCAGGGACGACATTTCTATTTTATCCCCCTTTACTGACTCAGGATCGGTATATTTTACTTATGTTCTTTTTGTTTATACCTTTTGTATAATAAACAGCAAAATGTAAGGTTAATCGATATCTTAAAATCCATTTCTTCTACAAAAAAGTGTAATATCCTTACCTCATCTTAATACCTATTATACCACCTTCCCTGTTCTCCACAATGTACATGATATTGTTGTCCATCATTTTAACTTCATTTTTAATAGTTTTACAGATTTGGCCTTGTTATTTTCTATACCCAATGTTTGTTTTGCTTTAAATATATATATTTTTTCAAGTACAGTT
The DNA here is from genome assembly GCF_021234435.1 of Artibeus jamaicensis. Lineage (NCBI taxonomy): Eukaryota > Metazoa > Chordata > Mammalia > Chiroptera > Phyllostomidae > Artibeus > Artibeus jamaicensis. The sequence goes on from NW_026521822.1 coordinate 3,290,484, forward strand.
GAACAATTAAAATAAATAAAATTTAAAAATATTTGTATTTATAAAATGTATACATTAAATTTATATATATATAATGTTTTTTATCTTGCACACAGGGTTTATTGGTGATATGTCCTCATGGAGAAGAACGGGCCTTGCCCAGGTAGAGGAGAAAGGCAAGAGCAATGGAGAGAGAGCCTTTGTTCTGAGAACTCACATAGTTGGAAGGATGGGGGAGGGTGAAGTTACATATTCATTGACAGGTAAAGGCGGTGCTAGCTTTTCAAAATGGGGGTGTGAATTCCCAAAGGTGTTAGTGGGCTTCTTCCTTTAGGCACTATGGGCCCCTTCAGGCCTTTCAGGCCTTGGGATGAAAGTAGTTTCAAAGGATTTCTTTCCCAGATAGTGGAGACAATACATAGAATTTCAAGGACTGCTGAATCAGTGGTGGGACATGTATTCCTCCTCATTCCTGCCTTGGTTTGCTATCTATCCTACCTAACATCCCCTATTCACGCATTTGGAACCCAAATCTTTGGGATTTTGGAGGCAAGGACCGCTCTGGCTGCTTCCTGCTGTAAAAAGCTCTTTGGGGTCTGTTTATAAACTCTTAGTCAGAGGAGGTGGAAGGAGGTATCCTTCCCTCTGGGCAAGAGATCTGGAGCCTCCAGTCCCAGAGGTTGTAGTTGTTCATGACAATTATTTGTAGTTTTATAGCCTCTATTCTAGAAGAGATAAATTTAGTTAGAAATTATTGGGGTCCAAATAGTAATACTACTAGTATAACTAATAACAATGTTACAGAGGGGACAAGACATAAGCCATGAATTGAGTCCTAAAAAAGGGGTTGAAATGTTTGATCCTAGATGCAGATTCAAGGATAATGTAGATGTTTTGCTGGACTTGTCCTGATTTCTTAACATAGAAGCATTACTCTTCCTTGAGGTATAAGCATGTTCCTCCTTCTGAGATTGCAAGGCAGTCTAATACTTTTTGATTTTGGAGGACAACTCCAGCTAATGAGTCCAGCTGTTCTTGAGAGTGCTGCAAGCATTTCCTGTTTTAGTTAATGATTTGGCCATTTCCTGTGACAGATGGTGGCAGATCCCTAATGAAGCACCCCTTCTGCTCCAGTGGCAGAGAGAATCCCAGTAAGTGGTATTAGAGGAATCAGGGGACCAGCCCTTTTGAAAAGATGTCCTTGTCCTCATAAAATGAATGGGTGGGAGGCATTTCCCCACGCTATGAAAACATCAGGAAGAACGTACCCAAAGGAGCAGAATCCCCTCCACTGTGGAGGGAGGGTCCAGTATGCCTGGGACCCACAAAAAGCTCCTGCCAAAGCAGGTATTTGCCATCAAAGCAATTTCTGCCAGTTTAACTGGCAGGGTTTCTACAGAGACATATCTGCCATTGACCAGTTGTTTGGTTCTTGGGTATTTAGTACCCCACCATTGTAATCCTTGTGCTGCCGGTGAGGCTGTGACCAGGGGGTCTATTATGGGATTGTGGAAACTTGTGCTATTTATGAATTCAGTTAAGATAGAACCTCTCTTCAGTCCAAAATGTATGGCAACTCAAGAGCTGTGGTACAAAGTGACACAGTCCTCTGTTTTTTGTGGGAGGAATTCATTAATTTGATAGGATGGCCTGCCTTGGCAGTATGCTGTTTTTTGGTGAGTTTTGGTCTAAAGGTGGGCTAGGCATGGCCAGCTTTGGAAAGTAGGTGTGTATGAAATTTGTTTCATTCCCCTAAGTTAGGGATTCCCCCAGAGATACAGGGTATTGCAGTGAGGAAAATGCCATGAGTAGTATTTGTGAGTGGGGGATCTGAGATTAGAAAATTTTATCGGCGTTGGCTATCAGCAAGCCTTCACACAGGTGTGCCTCCTGGAGCATTACTGACAATGCAATTGTCAGTACAGGGGTAGCTACAGGGGTAGCTGACTTGTAGATGGTTTATTAGGTGAGAAAACAGAGGCTGTCTGGAGGATCGTTGACTGCTAGTAGAGAAAGTCCTGGGCAAGAGTTCAACAAGGATTGGGTGGTTATGATACCCCTTGGGCTGGAATGTACAGTCTTTTCTTCCAGGGTAATGGAGACGTTTTCCCACTGTTCTGGTGCCAATGGCTGAACATAGCCCCAGCTTCAGGTGTAAAGATAAAGCCAAGTGGAAGAATTTAATTTTAAACACTGGGTCATGTGATTGGCTAATTCATAGGCAGTTTTATAGGTGGAGATTTAGCATAAGCAAAAGGGTGTGAGGGGTAAAATAGGAAACTACTTATCAGACCCAAGAGTAGTCCTTCCACAAAGTAACCTGTGGTTCTCCACTGGCTTACAGCAATATATAGTATTGTCTTGCTGTTCCAGAAGTCCTGAGGGTTTAGTCGACTCTGCACAGTTTGACTTGAGAGTCAAACTGGAGATGCCAGGAACCTTGATGGTATGTTCCAAACATCTGGAGACAAAGGGCAAGATCCAAGTCACAAAACCATTTATGTTATGGGAGAAACTCCCAGAAACTTGATTCTTCTCACCAATACAGTAAAGAATTACAGATTAGCAACTCTACTGTTGTGCAAGCAGGATTTATTGGTGATCCATTCTCATGGAAGAGAACAGTCCTTTCCTAGGTGGGGGAGAAAGACGAGAAAGAGTGCTTTAACTGTATTTTTAATAGCTTCCTTGATTACTATTTTTTCTTGTAACTCAGCCCTTTTTAGTGGAGCATTTTCTTCTTAAGAATATTTTTGGAAGTTCCTTTAGTGAATGTTAAATGGCGGTAAACTTCTGTTTTATGTTTATTTGAAAATGTCTTTATTTTCTTGAATTCTTGAAAGGTCTGTGTACCCAATTCTAGGTTGAAAGTTATTCTGGTCATCTGTTCTTTCTGCAATAGAATTTTTTTTAATCTTTTTTTTTTTTTTTAAGATTTTATTTATTTATCTTTAGAGGGGAAGGGAAGGAGAGAGGGAGAGAAACATCAATGTATGGTTGCCTTTCATGCGTCCCCTGCTGGGAACTGGCCTGCAGGGAACCTGCCTGCAACCCCAGTATGTGCCCTGACTGGGATCGAACCGCGATTGTCTGGTTCGCAGACCCACGCTCAATCCACTGAGCTACATCAGCCAGGACTGCAATAGAATATTTTTGAAATGTCTTTCTAATGAAAAATGTCATGCGAAATTTGATGTTTATTATGTGTGGACTTAATAAAAATAATCTCATGACAAAGCCTGTTAATAATCTTGTACAAAGTTTTTATTAGGTTATTGGCAGAATTACTCTCCATTTAAAAACTGAAATATGACTAAAAGAACTTCCTATGCACATATGTATGTGACTGCCCTGAGGTTTGTGCTAGAGTCACTATGGTGCTTATTATTTACAGCCTTTGTTAGTTTATGCTAAGAACCCATATTTTAGAAACTCATACTTTATTAGTCAGTTATAGCTGGGCAGGCTGTCTGCGTTTCAGACTTTTAAATCTTATTTTGTAGTGATTACCTTGATTTAAGTCAGCTTAAGTGGATTTTTAAAATAAATGTGCCATTTATTTTCTTTTTTCCCCATGCTGTTTCCAGTTCTTGCCTTTATATTAAAAAAAATAACATAACTGTAATCAGAGCATAGATACTGTTCTGTGTTTTTTTTTTCTACTTAGTATTATATAATAAATACTTCCCACCCCAAAGAGTTTGCCATGAATCATACACATACTTGGCAAAGCCCACATGTGTTTTATCTCTTATGGGGGAGACCTGCCATTTTGGGCCTACAGATCAAGTCTTTCTCTTGGCCTTGAGACATTACAAATCTATACTGAGATAGATTGAAACTGTTCTCATTAAATCTATACTCAGATAGATTTAAACAGTTGATCTGCAGTGCAGAACATTATATGATCCCTGAAACAAATTATAGAAGTTTTATAAAGGTTAGGTTGATTTGGTGTTGATTAATCAGATAATATTCTCATTACCTCCCTTTGACAAAAACCCTAATAGTAGTTCACCTTAAATTTTGGAAACATACTATTTGTATATGGTTTTCAAACAATTTAATAGTTAATAGTTATTCCAGCCCTGGCTTGTGTAACTCAGTGGATTGAGCATGGGCTTTGAACCAAAGGGTTGCCAGTTTGATTCCCAGTCAAGGCACATGCCTGGGTTGCAGGCCAGGTCCCCAGTGGGGGCCACATGGGAGGCAACCACACATTGATGTTTCTCTCCTTTTCTTTCTTTAAAAATAAATAAATAAAATCTTTTAAAAAAGTGATTTTAGTTTTTTCCAGTATATTTTAAGTAAATTGTTTTATTAAAGGATTACATGCAAAGAAGTACCCAAAGGATAATAATATACAGCTTGATAAATTTTTACAAAGTGAACATAGCCATAGAACCAGCACCCATATCAAAAAGCAGAATATTAGTTTTGGCTATTTTTTGAGCTCTAGCTATACAAATGGAATCATAATATTCACTCTTGGATCTGTTTTTTTCATATACTATTAGGTATGTGAAATTAATCTATGTTGTGTGTAGTTCATTACTATTCTTCATATAGTGTTCCACTGTATGTCTGTGTCACAGTTTTTTAATCTGTTTTATTCCTGATGGACAATAAACATTCCCACTTTGGGGCTATTACAAATAGTGTTTTAGTGAACATTTTTAACATATCTTAGATGAATGTATGTTTACATTTCCAAGAAGAAATTCTGGGTCATAAAGTGTGCATGCACTCAGCTTTAATAGATACTGTTAAAACATGGCTATACCAATTTAGCCATGTTTTCCCATCAGCACTGGTTCCACAGCCTTGCTAACTGTCTTGCTCATTTTAGCTGTTCTGAGGCAGGTGTAGTGATATTACATGTTGATTCTAATTTGCATTTCCCTGATACCTAATGTATCTGAGCACCTTTTCAAATGGTTAGAGGCCTTTTGGACATCTTTTTCTGTAAAGTGCAAATTTTTCTAAGTTTCTAATGGATGGTTTGCCTTTTTTCTTGATTCCCAGGAGTTCTTTCTATATTCTGAATGCCAATCCTTTGTTGTATTATGAAAATCTTGTACTCTGTCACTTATTTTATTTTCTACACTTTCTAGTTTATTTTGTTGATTGTTTTGCTTCATCCCAAAACAACAGATTCCAAAGCTTAAACTGATCAAATAGATGAAAAGTGAACTTGAATATGTCAGGGTAAAAGCTGCTGCTTTCACCACTCTACTTAACACACCTGCATCATCTCTGATGATGAGTCTTACTAGATGCACAAACAAGAAGTACTGTTATGCTGTTTAATGTTCAGATTCTGACCAATAAGAAGACAACCTTCTTTGTGACAATTCACTTTTTGTGATTGATTACCTCATCTGGCCCTGATTTGCACGGCTGGAAGCACTGGAGTTAAATGAGTAAAACGTGACTATTTTGTGCATATTTTAGGATACTGATAATTGGAATAGTATATGTTGACTTTTTTCTGAACAAAAATTAAAATATGTAACTGTCATTAATGGGAAAAAGCAAACAGGAGGAAAGACTTGGGTGTTTCATATGCCAACATTCACCACTGCTTCGCATCTAGGGCATTAAGTGGGTTTATCACTATTATTTCTTCCAGTTCCCTATGACTCTGATAATTATAATAATGGTAAAAAAGGGGGAGGAGGAGGGGGCCCTGGTTGGTGTAGCTCAGTGGATTTAGCTCAGGCCTGCGAACCAGACAATCGAGGTTCGATTCCCAGTCAGGGCACATGCCTGGGTTGCAGGCCGGTTCCCTGCAGGCCAGTTGCCAGCAGGGGATGCATGAAAGTCAACCATACATTGATGTTTCTCTCCCCCTCTCCTTCCCTTCCCCTCTAAAGATAAATAAATAAAATTTAAAAAAGGGGGATGGAGGAGATAGAGTGCATATTCATTGAATCTCTGTGTATCACCCATGCTATATACTCTATACTTGTATATTTTTTCTTCTTTTGTTACTGCTCTAGTCCTACCTTCTGTTCTATAAATGAAGAAACTGAGTTTGAAAGTTGTTTAAGTGACTTCCTATGGTATTATATCATAGTATTTGTTGGGTTGGTCAGGAGCCAGAACACAAGTCCTCGTGTACTTTATGCAATTCTAGTGTCTTTTAATTTAAGATATCCTATGGAATTCTCTTCAAGCAGTTGAACAGTCAGACTGCATGCCCACTCATGGTACTTTACGTTAGGTTGTGCAATTCCCCTGACCCTAACTAATAATATTGCTGCACTATTCCGTGTTGTTTCAAAGGTTTATAATTAGATTTATTTCTTGAAATGACTGCCATATACCATAAATCATTAAACAAATTTATGGTGGGTATTACTTGTGCTTTTAATGATTTCTATAATTCTCTGCCTTCCCCTTCCTGAACTCCCATCCTAGACTAACATGACATGTAGTAATAAATAACTATACATTTTCCTCTTCTAGACTAGTTAAAATAACTTATCACATACTTACAAGCCCAACATTACGAGACATTATTTACCTCTGGGTTGGGAAGCACTATTTAGAATGCATAGAAGATGGACCATTTTGGGAAGGGGGATAGGACTGAATTTGTCTACAGGAAATTATTCTTCATTCTCTTAACCAGTTTTGTGGAGATGGAAATTGCATTGTAGATAGTAGAAACTTTAGAGGGATGTGTGCACATTTCTAGTTACTGTAGAAATAATTTCAAACTCCCAGGCTACTCAAACCTCCAATGGTCATATATAATTTGTTTTGAGTTTCTTTTATATGTCTGTATACTTCTTACAGTTTCTCAGACTTTGTGATAGATGCCTGTTGTATTTGTCAACTTTTTATTCTGTGTTTAAGTAATACTTGATAAAAATGGCCTAGATTTATATATAAAATGCCTATGTTCAGATTTTTAATATTAGCACAGAAATTAAGTTATTTAGAATATTATGTAAATAAAGCTTTACTTAATTTAAGATAGCGTGGGTTATATATTTATAATAAGGGCTTGGTGATGATGAACTCCTTGAATTTGATCTTATCTGAGAAGCACTTTATCTGTCCTTCCATTCTAAATGAAAACTTTGCTGGATACAGCAATCTTGGTTGTAGGTCTTTGGATTTCATGACTTGGAATACCTCTTTCCAGCCCCTTCTTGCCTGTAAGGTCTCTTTTGAGAAATCCGTTGACAGTCTGATGGGGACTCCTTTGTAGGTGACTGTCCCCTTATCTCTTGCTGCTTCTAGGATTCTCTCCTTCATTTTAATTTTGGCTAATGTAATTATGATGTGTCTTGGTGTGTTCCTTCTTGGGTCCAACTTCTTTGGGACTCTCTGAGCTTCCTGGATTTCCTGGAAGTCTATTTCCTTTGCCAGATTGGGGAAATTCTCCTTTATTATTTGTGCAAATAAGTTTTCCACTGGTGGCTGTTCCTTTACCCCTTCTGGTACCCCTATAATTCGGATGTTGGAGCGTTTAAAGATGTCCTGGAGGTTCCTAAGACTCTCCTCATTTCTTTGAATTCTTGCTTCTTGACTCTTTTCTGTTTGGCCATTATTTGCTTTCTTCTGGTCCACTCCATTGATTTGAGTCCCAGTTTCCTTTTCATTGCTCTTGGTGTCCTGTGCAATTCCATTCATTTCAATTAGTTTCGCCTTCATATATTTGTCTAATTTGTGGGTATAACCAACCAGTTCTGTGAGGATCCTGATGACCACTGTTTTAAACTGTGCGTCTGAGAGTTTTGCTATTTCTTCATCGCTTAGATCTATGGGCTCAGGGACTTTGAGAATTTGCGACATTTTTGGTCTGTTCTGGCCCTTTAAGTGTGAGAAGCGGAGCCTTGGACTCCCAGGTGGCTGGGTTGTGAGGCTGTATGCGGGGGCGTGGTCAGAGCTGGGAAAGGGCGGTGCCCTCTATTGCTGCTTGCCTCGGGGCCGCCGGCCCTGGTCCAACCGCCCACTCCCTCGCCTGTCCGCTGGCGCACAAATAGGCGACCACAGTCAACATGCAGCACCGCTTCCCCGCTGTCTCCTCCGCGGTTGCTCGCCTGGTCACTAGCTCGGTCGCTCACTAGGTCCAACCCTGCGCCTGCATTCCGCGTCTGAGCCTGTCTGACTGAGTCCTCCTGTGCAACCCCGCTCCACCAGCCACTGGTTTCGCCCCTTACTGGTCAGGCTGAAGAATTTGTTGTTAAGGGACTTCCGAAAAGTTCAATTTTCCGTGTTCTGGCTGTGATTTCTGTTGCTCATATATAGTTGTCTCTAAACTTGGTTGTGTGAGAAGGCACGGCACATCCACCTATACCTCCATCTTGGCGGAAGTCCGTCGAGGTGGGGATGTTTAAAAATAATTTTCCACCCTGGCTCAGTGGTCAAGTTCTGGCCTGTGAATCGAAAGGTCACCAGTTCGATTCCCATTCAGTGCACATGCCTGGGTTGCTGACCAGGTCCTCAGTGGGGGATGCGTGCGAGGAAATCACACAGTGATGTTTCTCTCCTTTGCTCTCTCCCTCCCCCTCTCTAAAAAATAAAATCTTTAAAAAAATAATAATTTTCCTAGAAAATTAGGTATGGACTGGTAGTTTTTTAAAATAAGATGTGATGTGTTCTCGCCATCTACTGGTAAGTAAGGATAATCACTTCTTGGTGTGCTGTTTTTTTTCTGTGTGGTATTCTTAAATCTTGCATATTACTGTGGGTATTCTCACTTACTTGACTACTCTATAGGATATAGAGATTTGGGGATATTAAAATGATATTTTATCCATCTCTATATCTTGTTCCTTAGTTCTTGTCAAAGTACTGGTGGCAAATTTTCTATAGTGTTCTTGACAATTCCAGATTTCAAGGTAAAGCTTAGCTGATCATGCTAGCTGATATAGCGTCCTTGTTTAAGAATTTTCTAATTTGTTGTGGAAGTGGTGGATTAAAATTGGGATTTAAGTTGAACATCCCATTTGTAGTTGAAAGACTATCCATGGAAAATTATGTCTCAGTATGTTACTTGTTATATCATTAACTGAATGTCCAAATCGGCATAGCACAATTTTGAGTGTATACTATTTAGAGGAATGCCTGTGTCTAAATAATATAGTAATTTTCTTGGAGTTTAATTTGTTAATGGAAAGGACATTCCACAAATAAGTTCACATAATGCACTGATTAAGATTATGGGCTTTAAAGTTAGACTCCCTGACTTTAAATATTGGCTGTACCACTTGTTCCACTTGTAGTCTTGATGCCATTAACCTTTACCTCTCTGAGCCTCAGTTTTCTTACCTGTAAAGGAGAATAATGATAGTACCTACCTCCTGGGATTATGGTGAAGTATAAATAGTAAAATACTCCTTTTCAAGCACTTAGCATAGCTCCTGGCACGTAGTAAATATATAATAAATGTTAGTAGCTATCATTGTCAGTATTAATGTTTTATCACTACTTATATATTCAGAGTGAATATAATGTTTCAATAAATAATTTTTATTTTAGTAATGAGTACCTTTTTGAAACCTATAACATTTGTGAATCGAAGTACCCGCTGAGCTAAAGCTAGCCCTAAAACCTATAACATTTGAATAAGATATATAGCTTAAGAATATAAACATTCAAAATGCTTATTATTTGTTTCTGTGCATCATTTAGAATAAAAAATAGCATGATAAACAATGTAAAGAACAAGGCCTTTTGAGCCTCCAGTTGCCAACAGTATAACTTGCAGGAAGCTGAGTTTCTTATTCTGAAAAATGGGTTTTTTGAGGATTAAATGATATAATGTATGTATAAAGCCATCATTATTGGTATTCGGTAAATTCATAGAACAAAAATGTTAATTCTGTCTTTTGATAACAACATACTACAAGTTTACTAACAAGTATGTATTTCCATAATTTTGCTTTATGTTACTCATGCTACAAAATAAAGATATTAATTAAGCATTCTTTATATTTGTTGGAGTTTGAGAAAGATGCAAAGGAATTGTGATATCCTCAAGGAGAATAATTGAGGAGATGGGATATAAATAAGTCAAGACTTCTATTTTAATTTGAATAATGCAATAATATTTGTATGTGATTATTAAATAAATTATACAGAAAATTATACTGTTTGTTTTCTAAGTGCCTAGCCCTCTTACATATTTTTTTGAACTACTACTACTTTTCACAGGAGTACTACTTTTCACAGTGGACCTAACTTACTAATTTTATTATTACATTTTATTTTGGTAGTTGTGGCCCCTTGGGCATAAAGAAGGAGGACATAAAGAAGATAAAATCCACTCATAGATTATTAGAAATATTTATTGATTATATGTTATCTACCAGCATCATGGTCCAGGGCTGTAGATATACCAGTCTTTATGGTGATGGTAGAGATGTGTGTGGTGGTAAAATGAGCAACTGATTATTGTTTCTGAGCATGGGAGATTCAGAGATTTATGAATGAATGCATGCATGCCTCTGTACTACCCTGTCACCCACACTTCTGAAACTGTCCTTTCATGGATATCACTAATGACTTGCTGACTGTCAAGTCTCAATTCCAAGGTCCACTTTTCAGTCCTTATCTCATGGATTTCTCTGTCCTTGCATTGTTGCCTGTCACTTCCTGAATTGTCCCTGGGCTTCTGTGTACTGTTCTCTCCTGGTCCTTTTCTCCTTGGGCCTTCTTTTTAGTCTTATTTACTGTTTGTTTTCTAAGTGCCTGGCCCTCTTACATGTTGGTGTTTCTTTAGGTTCTATCATTTGTCCTCCCTTTTTACTATCTAAGTTTGCTTTGAGCTCCAGGGACCCTATCCATATACCAATGACTGGGTGCCTCCATTGGAGTTTTATCTCTGGAACCAAGTTCAGCCACTGGTAGTGCAAATTTCTAAAGAAATTTGGGAGCTACCCTGAGTGTCCGCAGTTGCCCTGTGAACACATCTACTTGCATGTCCCATCCAAACTGGACTCCTCATTTATCACTCCTTTCAAACAACCTGCTCCTCCTGTGTTCTGTTACAGTTGACAATACTAAGATGTATTCTGTATCACAAGCTCAAACCCCCAAGTCATCCGAAACTCTACTTCTCCCTTATCTTAAATAATCAGCTAGTCCTGGGATCACTGTTTCATTACCCTCTTTCATCTATGATGAAATTTACTTCATTATTACTGTTTGATTAATTCTCTTTCTTTCACTAGAATTTTATGTCCCAAGTACCTACCAAAATGTTTGTATGGTAGTAAATGTTTGACTGATACTTTCATATGTAGAAATAAATTAATCAGTAGTCCTAGTTCCCAAGGAATTAATAGCATCACCCTAAGGTCCTAAAAAAGCCAAAGTATGCCCTGGCTGGTGTAGCTCAGTGGATTGAGCACGGGCCTGTGAAGCAAAGGGTCACCGGTTCGGTTCCCAGTCAGGGCACATGCCTGGGTTGCAGGCCAGTTCCCAGCAGAGGACGCATGAGAGGCAACCACACACTGATGTTTTTCTCCCACTCTTTCTCCTTTCCATCCCCTCTCTCTAAAAAATAAATAAATAAATATTTTTTAAAAAGCCAAAGCACTAGAAACAATAGGTCATCTAACATTCATTAAAAAATGTTATATTAATGAACATTAAATTAATATTATTTTAAAGTGAAATATTTTAAGATATTTCTCTTTATAGTTTCTCAACTTAAAAGGGTGTTTTCTATGTCACTGATGCATTTTGGAACTTGAACACTTCTGATTCCTTCAGTTTTTAAAAATAAAGTCCAAACCTTCTTCCTGTTAGTCTTATTTCATTGATCGAGTTTTTCTTATTTAATAATATTTTTCAGCATTATCTTTATTCTTTGGATGCTCTCAAATGGTGGTTTCATAGTTTTGTTTTTGTTCAATGTATAACTGTGTCTTCCATTTGTTGTCATTTTTTATGTAAGTGGTTCCCATTTTACAGCAATCCTTTCAGTGCCAGCCTAGAGGGGTACACTTTTTCCATTTCAGTCCTATATCAATAGCATGGGAGAGAATAGTATGTTCCAAGTTCTAAATTGTTACAACTTATTTACATAGCTTTTCCAATGATTTCAATATTTGATATAAGAGAAATAGTCAGATAATTGAAACTTAAACTTTCAGATGGCTAATCTTATCTTAACCTTCTAACCTTATTTTAAACTTCTGAAATGATTATGGTTTGCTGTCCACTCAGGTTCAACATTGGGGTGATAAGTTGTCTTATATGGTGTCTACTACTTAACTTTTCAATCTTGTTAGGCTGAAGCTAATTCTTCCTGGACTGATAGCAACTTGCCCTTTTCATTTGGTTGCTTTTAATGTCCTGAGTCTCAGAAAGCCAGATAATCAGGTCTTAAGAATTGTATGATAAACAAGAGTCAGTCATTCTCAAATAAGATCTAAGAAACAGAGTGTATATTTTTGGATTAGTGGCTTTATGAGAACTTTTTCAGCTGTTCAGAGTTAGCCTTCATCCCTTGAGTTGAGTTGCTGATTCTGGATACCTAGATGTACTTCCCATTTGTTAATAGTTCATCTAGTTCTGGTGTTTTCTGGAATCCATTCTTTGTAGTTTATTTCACTATAGTTTATTTGTCATGAGTGTCACTTATACTTGTAACAATTTCTGTCACTCCTAGGCTTCCCTTGCATGAATTCCCATTCTAAATTAACATGACATGTAATAATGAATAACTATGTTCTCCTCACAGAGCCATGTGGGGCAGCGCAAGAGAGCTTAATTTCTTTTCTTTCAGTAATATTAGAGAGCTCTAATCTTTGGTGATGGAGGTCCTGACTGAAAAATCTCTATTTACACAAACACACTCATACATGCACATAGTACGTGTGTATGCTTGTATTTATATACACATATTAATCTTACTGCTGTTGGTTCACTGTCGAGGTCCCTACCTAGAGCAGTTTGTGAGGAGTTCTAGTGTCCATGAGTGCACACTGGGCTGTCATCCTGGATAGTGTGTGTAGCAGGAAAGTGTGTGTAGATACTGTGTTGAAATGTGGGAAGTAAACTGAGTGGGAGTTTTCCATAGTTAGATGCTGGCTTATGTTTTGGAATGTTTGTAACCTTATGATGATTACCTTAATTATATAAAGAATTCCTTTGCATTAAACATGTGGAAAAATTCAATACCCCATTATTTTACTCTTTTCAAACTTTGAGCTGCCATATTTGTTCTCTGTAGAAGCAGTGGAATATGTCCATTTTGCCATCAGGCTGCTGGATTCCAGGCCTGATTCAAAAATTATTCCTTTATGCCTATGAAGTTGGGCTTGTTACTTAGTCTTTTTGTGCCTTAGCTTCCTTCTCCATAAGATGGTAAAATAGAGTTGTTGTGGGGACTACATGAGATGCTAAGTGTATAAAATACTTAGAAGTGTTTCTGGTTAAGTAGTGTAATACTATTTATACATTTTTTTTCCCCGAGGAAAACACTGAAAATGAAAATAAATTTAATGTTATTTTTTTAACACAGAGCACAGGCCACAGTGTTGAAAGGCTTTAAAAAAAGATTTTATTTATTTTTAGACAGGGGAAGAGAGGGAGAAAGAGAGAGAAAGAAGCATCATTGTGTGGTTGCGTCTCATGAGGACCCAGCCCACAACCCAGGCATGTGCCCTGACTGGGAATCAAACCAGTGACCATTGGGTTCACAGGCAGACACTCAATCCTGAGCCACACTAGCCAGGGCTAAAGTAAATTTTAATGTCTTCAAACTTAAGACTTTTGCAATCTTCTGGAATAGCTAAGAGAATGTTGTGCTTTAATTATTTAAGCAATTGAAAAGTAGTTTAAACTCTTAAGTTCTGTCCTAGCTTTCACAAGGAATTGGTGAAATTATTTTACCTTTTTTATGTAAGGACTCTTTTAAAATAGGACTAATACTTGCTGTATTCCCATGGTCTCCTCTTTTCCTTCTTTTAAACACATCTGGCTTCCAGGAAGTGTTTTAGGCACTAGGGATACAAACAGTGATAAAAGTGCAGATGTTCCCTGTCCGCTGTTAATGAAGTATAAGAAGGGAGTCAAATTGTCTTATCTTTACTCAGGTGAATAAATTCTACTAAGCAGCAGTATTTAGGTCATTTGACAGGGCAATCCCGCCTGGTCTAAGGATTCATGAAAGACTCACTTCAGGAAGAATTTAAGATGAGAGCTGAGGGAACATAGCAGGTAGAGATTTAAGGTAGAGATAGAAGCCAATACTATCTATGAAGCATGTATATTTAAAAAGTGATAATTTTTTATAGTGATGTCTTTTTTTCTGTTAAATATATGCATTTTATCTAGAAAAATCCATATAATAGTTTTTAAAAATGTAAAAACAACTTTAATTCCTAATATAGATAATCATAATATTTGACTCACAGTTGATTTTAAAATAAGAAATTTAGGGGGGTAGAAAAGGTATGGTAGAAGAGAGTATAAATGGTGACGGATGGAGCCCTGATTTGGGGTGGTAAAGACACATTACAGTGCACAGATGATGTGTTGCGGAATTGTGCCGCTGAAACCTGTATAACTTTGTTAGCCAGAAAAATAAAAATATTTATTTCAATATAAGACTTTCTTGATGATTTGGGTGTCAGATTATGTGGGTTAGGATAATACTCTTTTTAGACTATTATCACTGCTTTTGTATATTGGCAGCATTTATTAGATAATAATCAACAAAAGGCAGAGAATTTCATTAGTTATTCTAAGTGTATTTCAAGTTACAAATAATTTATATTTTTGACTGATTTAGAACTATTGTTTTATAATTCTAATGTATTTTTGTGTACTTAAAGTCTCAGAAATAAATTACACAAGTTTTATGGTTTGTCTATAGTTTATATAATTGTTAATGTACAAAGTTGAATTGACTTTGAATAACACCTAATTTATATACTCAGTCAACAATCACATTTCAGTTAATTTTTAAAATAACATCTCCATGTTATTTTTGACTTAAACATTTTTTGTTAGAATATGAGCTTTTCCCCCCATTGGTAATTTAAAAAAATTTTTATTGTATGTTTCCATTACCATTTAACCCCCTTATATCCCTCTCCTCCCTGCAGTCACCACATTGTTGCCTGTGTCCTTGAGTCCTTTTGCTCAATTCCTCCATCCTCAATACCTGCCACTCCTGAGCTGTCAGCTTGCTCTCTGAGTCTGTCACTGTTTTGCTTATTAGTTCAGTTTGTTTATTAGATGCCACGTGTGAGTGAAATCATATGGCATTTGTCTTTCTCAGACAGGCTTATTTTACTTAGCATAATGTTCTCCAGGTCCATCCATAGTATCACAAAGGGTAAAATTTTCTTTTTTCAGGCTGACTACTATTTCACTGTATAAATGTCCCATAGTTGTTTTACCCACTCATCTACACTTGGGCTGCCTCCATATCTTGGTGATTGTAAATAACACTACAGTGAACATAGGGGTGCTTATTATGTTCTATAGAATTAGTGTTTTGGGTTCCTTTAGATATGTTCCCAGAAGTGGGCTCCCTGGTTCAAAAGGCAGATCCATTTTTTATTTTTTGAGATAACTCCAAACTGTTTTCCACAGTGGCTATGGTAGTCTGCATTTCCACCAACAGTGCAAAAGGGTTCCCTTTTCTACACATTGTCATCAGCACCTGTTGTTTGTTGAGTTATTAATGATATGACCATTTTGATGGGTGTGAGCTGATAGCTCATTGTAGTTTTAATTTGCATTTCCCTGATTAGTGATGTTGATTCATGTTTTAGTGGCAGTTGCCTCTCCCTGCTAATGTGGTGTACCAGTCACTTTTCCAAGTATTTCTTGGGAGTTCAAACGAGTATCTCAAATTGGCTTGTGTAGCTTTCTGGTGTCAATCATATGCCATTAGTTTTAATTTTCTTCTCTTCTGGCCACCTGCAAAGGTTCTGTCATGTTCACAGGTCAGTGCCACTTTTGGTGGATTTTGTTGCTGATCCTTCTCTTGGTCATTGCAAGGACAGGCTGGCCTGGGTCACTGATGATTTATAGGACTTGCTGGTAAAGCTTTTATTTGTGGGAAAGGTTTACTCCTGATTCAATTTCATTTAATGGTGACATAGGCCTATTCAGATTTCATATCTCTTCACTGACCTGCTTCAGTAAATTATATTTTTCTAACAATTTATCTCTTTAAATCTATATTTTTAAAATTATGGTTATGTTCCATTTTCTTTTCTAATATACTTACTTCTGTATTCTCTTTTTTCTTAATCACTGGAGTTTTAGCAGTTTATTTTTATAGTCTTTTCACAGATCCAGATTTTGACTTTGTTAAACTTTTAGTATTTTAATATATCTTGCTGTTATCTTTATTAACTCTTTTCTTGTATTTTTCTTTTGGGTTTATTTTGCTGTCCCCTCCCCAACTAATCTTTAGCCATTATTCTATTGTTCAAAACTGTATTTTCCCTGAGCATTACTTCAGTTACATCCCTGTAAGTTTTAATATATAACATAGTATATTTGTTATTGCTTATTTTAATCTGATAGTTTAAAAATATCTGTTCCTGTGATGTTGACCCCTTTGCATTATATTTTCTATTATAAATTTTGCTTAAGTTTCTCAAGTTTAATCTATTTTTTAAAAATCCAACTTGTATGTTTGCTAATTATATACATTTCTGTTTCATAATTTATACATTCTATTTTTATTTATGTTAGTTTGACCTTTCACTTTTTTTTGGTTGATTATATCAGTCTTTTTCCACCTCTGGAGTAGTATGCAGATGGTTTGGGAGAAAAACAAATGAAGAGCTATATGTTCTCCTTATTTCCTATCCCATCCTCACCTCTGCTCCAGTAAAATGTTATTTTTATAGGACTAGAGTAGAGATTTTGTACACAACTGCAAAGTACTATGTGACCTCTTAGGAATGGAAAAGCTGTCAGGCAGCTAGTTTCTCCATTTCTGTCTGAGACCTGATATGCACTTGCTTCAGTTTTGCTTTTCAGGCTGCTTGATTTTACCTCCCTTCCTGACCTTCCTTTCCTCATCACTCCTTTTCTCCCTCCCTGCCTTCCTGTCTTCACCCCTTCCTTGACCCTTTCTCTTCCTCAAATCTTTCTTCTGTTCTTGAATCTTTACTATCCCTCCCACCCCCACCCTTTGCCACACACACACTTACAAGCACTTACACACTTTTTTCAAAAGTTGAAAAAACCCAACTAGGTTCTTCTGATTTGGGGATCAAGGAGAAATGATAAATGGTTAGAGATTTGTTATGCTTTAAGAAAACCTAAAGAAAATCTATGCCCTTTTAAATCCTTGAAACAAGCAAATTACTATATTTAAAGAACTTTAGTTCTCTCTGAAGCTGAGAGTCATCAGAAATAAAGTGGGCCGTTGCCCCTTTAAATAGAAACTGCCTTGAGGACTGATGGAACTTTGGGACCTCTTCTTCCAGAATTGCTGGGTCCACTGGGAATGTCAGTTGGGCCTCAGTGGCAGAGCTGCCCTAGGAAAGCCACCATGGTGTGTGTATCATGACACTCTTTATATAGTCTGGTGATAGACCTGCTGTGAGTACTGCATTGTAATTCCAGTAATCATGGAAGGAATTGCCCCTTGGTTGTCCTGAACATTGTTATTACCTTGAAAGGCAGTTGGCTTCTAAAATACCTATTTTGGAGGATGAAATTAAGTAGTTTTGCCATTTCGATTTTTGTTCTGTTTTCTCCCAGTTGGAGCATTTTAAAAACTATTTTCAAAACTATTTGAAGAATTATGAGGAGATTATAAAGGGAGGAATTTCTTCCCTTCAATTAATAGAAATGAATGTTTAAAGGTCTTTTTTTGTTTAAGATCTTTAAAAATGTATAATAGCTTTTTAATTTGATTCACCAGTTGAATCCATTAGGAATTGGCTTAAAATTGTAAATGATTTAGAAATTTGTATCAACATTTTCTGTTAGAAAATATCATCTCCATTTATCCATACTTGAAAATGATGTTAGCTGTACTTCAGTATATTTTCAACACAGAGTCTTTAAATTTATATGTAAAGCATCAGTTGCCTTGTTCCTTTGAAATGTTCAAAACTTTCATGAATTCTTCTTAGAGCTGGTGAATTCTAGCTTAATATGATAGTTCTATCTACTGTTTTTATAACTTAAACCGATTTAAATGTGGCAAAAACAGTCAGTTGTATAGTTCTACATAAATTTAAAATCCTTCAGAGTAGTTAATATTAGTTTTTCAGATTAAGAATTAATTTAGAATTATAACTTAAAACCACTTAAGTTTCAAAAGGAGCTGTTAACTGGCTTAGTTAGAGAAAATAATTATAGGAATTCTATAGTTAGCTTACTATAAAAAGAGTTTGGAATTATTTTTATTTAAAGGGAGTGAATCAAAAGGATAATGGGCAAATAAACTTTTAAGTCTTCTATAATTAAATTTTTACATCATTAATATTAACAGTTTGAATAACATATGTACATTATAGCTTAAAATACAAACAGGAAATTTTCTGCTTAACATAAATGAAAATTGTTGAATCTTAAAGGAGAAATAAGCTTTTTGCCTAAAGTTAACCCTTACATATAGCACACATGATGGCAAAATTTTCTTATTATTTTAAGTGAAAAATTAATTCATTTATAAAAAATTCTAATTTATTATTTTATTTATGGGTTCCTGAAATGTTGTAAGCTTTCTAATAAAATAGTCACATAATTTTACAGCAATATAGGATATCTGAATATCTCTTAGGTATTCAGATATTAGTAATCAGTAATATCTGATTACTAATGGTCAAATAGTGCCTGCTTTTATAACAATATAGGTACAGATGGAAAGTTCTTTTTTTCTTTTAAAAAAGAGATCATTGAAATAACTTAGATTTTGGTTACTGAAGAATAGACAACCAGGTTGGTTGTTTAAGATATAGTTCTATTAGGGTTAACTTGTGATGATTTTTAAAAAGATACACTTTAGTTAAACCTAATAGAATTAAACTCACAAATAAATGTATCACTGAAATTAATGGTTAATTGAAAATATTTTGGATATTAGAATAAATTTTATCTTATAGTATTAAATAATCTCATTTGCCCATCTTGTTTGTGATATGACACACCTCTGTGATCATTGGCTTTAGAAGTAACTTAATACTTCATAAGTGTTTTTTCATGTGTTGTCTGACTTGGATCCTTAAAATAACCTTCGAGGGATGTAAGGCTAATATTTCTATCCTTATTATATAAGTGGTGAAATTGAAGTCTAGCTATTATTACTTATAGGAGCATGGCTTCTTAGTCAGACTAGGTCATACTCTTTTAGTCCCAATTTTGTACTTTTTATATGTAGGTATTATATATGAAGTATGCTCAAAAGTATTTTTTGAATGAATTAGCATCTATAATTTTCATCATAAAAGCAACATATACCCATTAAAGATTTACATCCAAATTATAGGGGTACCAGAAGGGGGAAAGGAACAGCCACCAGTGGAAAACTTATTTGAACAAATAATAAAGGACAATTTCCTCAATCTGGCAAAGGAAATAGACTTCCAGGAAATCCAGGAAGCTCAGAGAGTCCCAAAGAAGTTGGACCCAAGGAGGAACACACCAAGGCACATCATCATTACATTAGCCAAGATTAAGATGAAGGAGAGAATCCTAGAAGCAGCAAGAGATAAGGGGACAGTCACCTACAAAGGAGTTCCCATCAGACTGTCAGTGGATTTCTCAAAAGAGACCTTACAGGCAAGAAGGGGCTGGAAAGAGGTATTCCAAGTCATTAAATCCAAAGACCTACAACCAAGATTACTCTATCCAGCAAAACTTTCATTTAGAATGGAAGGACAGATAAAGTGCTTCTCAGATAAGATCAAATTCAAGGAGTTCATCATCACCAAGCCCTTATTATATGAAATGTTAAAGGGACTTATCTACGAAAAAGAAGATAGAAAAGATGAACAGTGAAAGGACAGCAAACTCAGTTATCAACAACCACACCTAAAACAAAAGCAAACTAAGAGGACAGCTAGATCAGGAGCAGAACCATAGAAATGAAGATCTCATGGAGGGTTAGCAACAGGGGAGTGGGAGGAGGAGAAGAGGGGAAAAGGTACAGAAAATAAGTGGCATAGACGGTAGGTAGAAAATAGATAGGGGGGCAAGAATAGTATGGGAAAT
This sequence comes from Artibeus jamaicensis, assembly GCF_021234435.1. NCBI lineage: Eukaryota > Metazoa > Chordata > Mammalia > Chiroptera > Phyllostomidae > Artibeus > Artibeus jamaicensis. The sequence continues at coordinate 3,310,632 of NW_026521822.1, forward strand.
ACAGAATCTAAAGAACTTGAGACACATGGTCATAACCTAAAGAGGGGAATGGTGGGGGCAGGGGGGTGTAGGGTGGAGGGCAATGAAGGGGGGAGTAGAACCACTGTAATGGCATAATCAATAAAATAAATATATCAAAAAAGAAAGTTCTTTAATAAGAAATTTCAAAGATATGAGAAATTAGAAGGTAATATCCTTTAAATCAATCTGTATTGCATTGAAGGAAAAAATTATCTCAAGTAATTATATGTATGTGATTGTGATATTTTAAAGTTTAATTATATATTTGTACATTTAAAAGTATAAAAGGGTGGAGAGATTCAACCAGTTAGTGTGAAAGTTGGAGATAAAGTTCTTCTTCCAGAATATGGAGGAACCAAAGTAGTTCTAGATGACAAGGATTATTTCTTATTTAGAGATGGTGACATTCTTGGAAAGTATGTAGACTGAAATAAGTCACGACTGAAATGGCATCATGCAACGAAGCCCATTCCTTTGAAGTACTGAAATCTTTCATCATGTAAATAATTTCCATGTGTCTTTTATAATAAATGAATGATATCCAAAGTAATGACATCCAGTGTCTTTTAAAATTTAGTTTCACTGTACTGATACGAACATTTCCAAATAAAAATATATAAAGGGTCAAAAAAAACCAAACAAACAAAAAAACAAGTGGGCAGTGACCAGAGGGGAGAGGGAAGGGAATTTAAGGGGGAAAAAGGGGAGGGATTTTGAGGAACAAGTATGAAAAACACAGGGATGAGGACTAGGGAGGGAGGAAATAGGAGGGAGGTGGGGAGCACAGGGTGGGGGGGGGGCTGGGATGGGAGAAATAGACAAAAAGTGTACTTGAAAAATAACTAAATAAAAAATTTTGAAAAGGTATATCAAGTTGTTTAATAATAAAAAATATATACTTTTTATATTAATTATATAAAAATTATAAATATACTTCTATAATTAAAAGTATATAATTATAGTGTATATATGTGCATATATATATGTCTGTGTATTTAACTGATAATCATGTTTTATTGGCAATTTAAAATCTGATTTGAATGAAGAAGCTTTTCTGGAGGAATTTGTATCTACTTTTAGGGATTTAGGGAGAAACCTAAGAAAAACTGTTTATCAAGATAGCTAAAAGGGGAAATGGAATAAAAGAAAAGCTGTAATAAAACTTTGAAAGATGCAGCTTTATTAAAACAATGAAATTTAAACCAATATCTTACAGATTTTTGTTTCTTGATTTTCTTTCATCTTCTATTTTCCTGCACGTACTTGTGGAATTTATACAAAATCCTGATATCCTAATTTTTACTGTAACCAGTTAGTGTATTATTTGGACATTTTAATTAACTCTTAGACAGAAAGGATAAGAGGTTGTGAAAATATGTATTTGCATAATTGTTATTCTTTTTTGATATGTTTATTAATTTTAGAGAGAAAGAGGAAGGGGGAGGCGGAGAGAAAGAGAAAGAGAATTATCCATATGGGAGAGAAATATTGACTGGTTGCCTTCTGTAGGTGCCCCAACCAGGGGACTGAGCCAGCAACCTACGTATTTGCCCTGACCAGGGATTGTCAATTCTCAACCTTCTCAGTGCACCGCACCACACTCCAACCAACAGAGCTGCCCAGGATCATTACTCTTAATAAAACTTGTTTTGTACTTTTTTTTTATTAATGCCAGTCTCAACTCTTTGTGGTACAGGACTTTATACTACAAAAATAAATACTTATTAGCCAAAGCTAGTCAATTAAATGTGGAGCTTATCTAGAGAATGAAAGGAATGGCCAAAAATAAATACTTCAAAACAAAATTAGCTGCCTTTTTCCCAAAATTTTGTTAAATTGCATATTTGTCTTGAAATACTTATTATACTGTCTCTTTGTGCCTCTTTTACTAACATATAAATTTTTGAAGGTAAAGGCTATGTCTTTTCATATATCTATCCTCAGCACCTGGTTCATATAGCAGGTTCTTAAAAGTTTGGAAAGAGTGAGTGTGTAAGGGGAGACAGAAATCAGATATATCAGTGGTTGTAGGTATTTGAGGGATTGATACCAGCATGCAGGGTAAAAAATCCTGACAGCTCTGGGGTTGTGAGATAAAAGATGACCAGTAGTTGTTAAATCAAAGAAATAAATTCAAATGATGTCATAGAACAAAGGAGTGCAACAGTCTCTTTGCTCTCTCTCCTGAAAGCTTCTGTAGTCTAGAAGAAAACATAAATGCTGTTGAGAGGCATTAACAGAAAGACAAAATAAAAATTTAGCTACAAGATCAAATTAATAATCTTTTCAGGAACAATGTAAACAGATATTCTATTTTTATTTATATAAATGTCTATCCTATGAGATATGGTGGTTAAGACCATAGAAACTGAAAGTAGACAGTCTCAGTCATCTCAGCCTCAATGACCACATTGGTAAGATAGGGATAATAATGGTACCTTCTTCACAAGTTTAACATGAGGATTGTTAGATGAGGTGGACCAGTCAAAGTACATAGCACAGATTTATAGGAAAGCTCTTGAGAAATGTTATTGAGCAATATTGAACCATTTAAACTTATATATATAGAAATTTTATATGGTTCCATCATATTACCATCATCATATTTTTCTGTAATTGATGTTCATTTTTTTATAAAATAAACTTCCAATCTTTATATTTCAAAATATACTTAGTCATCACTTAATTTTCCAAAAGGAATTGTTATAGATGGTGTTGTGAAAATGTCTGTGGTCCTACATTTTTTATCCACTGTTTTAGATCTAACATTTTTTATGTCTACTTGGTGTTAAGAAACTTAATTATTTAGGTTCATTAAAGAGTCTGAACAATCTAAGAATTATAACATACTTTTAGTAAAGATACTATAGAAGTTTACCATGCTTCATTTATTCATATTTCATAGTCTAAAATTGATCACAAGCACTACTACCTAGTCATCAATAAGCATTTTGCAGTTCTATTTATTTAGTATAGTTATTTAATTACCGGAAAGGAAAACGTGGTACATAACTGATGCTAAGAATTTATTGAGAGTTACAAGTGTTCACAATTGCATTTGTACATCTTTCATTTGAAGAGGGAATTTAATTTTGAACTTAGAAACAATTTTATCAAGCTAAACATTGACAATTTAATACATTTCTATAAATTTTAGTAAACATTAATATCAGGATTTTAAAATAATTATATTGATTAATATTTTTCTAAATAAGCACATTTTGAAAAATCAGAATTGATTTTAAAGTATGAAGAGATGAAGTGCTTTTGAATAGGTACCACAAGGTGGCAGAATTATACTTTCGTACATAATTTTTGCTTCCCTGTACAGCAAACCTTTCATTACCTGAATTGAAGTTTTCCCTGTGGTTAACTGTTAAGCATTTTATGTACCAGAACTTTTAAATTTTAACTTTTCTGAAACTTTATAAACTATATTCCATACTTTCCTGAATTCTTAGAAAAATGTAACTTAACTTTTATCCATGAGTCATTTGAATACCACTTATGAATTTCGATTAAGATGAAGTGATAGATACAGGTAGCGTGGAGGGATGATGACCGAGTCTCAGCAGAGACTCTGTATCTTGTGCACTTAAAGGCTGTGCCTGACATCAGTGTGCTTTCTTCTTATCTACATTTTTTCTTGTTAAAGTGAAGTGAATCATGTGAAGTGTCAAACTTGGGTGTGGTAGAACATGATTGTTTTCTGCAAAATTAAATTGCAGTTGAAGGCATGCTTTGCCTTGTCCCAGGAAGTTTTGCAACAGGTTGTTTGGGGAAGGAAAATAAACTGTGAGGCTTAAGAATTCTTCATCAAAGTCTACTCTGTTAAAGGCAGCCCCAGATCATGAGGAATAGGATTCTGTGGTTATGAGGTATGTTAGAAACTAATGTAATTACTCATGGAGCAACTTTAAGTAATTGTTATGATAATATTTTAGACTCTGAGTTGTATATAATTTATGTGAATGGGATAATATCGATTATAAAAGATGTGTCCAAACATGAATCTATTTCCATGGTAAATCTATTTTCCTGATCTGCTCATTGGAGAGCTGTCCCAAAGCAGTTTGTGCTTTAGTGGCAAGACAGTAAGTGGTGAGACGTTCCATTTCCTAGACTTCTCTGTTTGTTTATTTATGGATGCTGCTTTTTGCCTGACCCTTTCTCCTCTCTTATACTTCCAGGTCTGGAGTTGTTCTGTGAGTCTGTTATGAACGATTGGACTATATAGAGAGGTTTTCTTTGGGATTTGGGTCCTTTCATTAATTATTTGCATGTTTTTCTAAATTTTTAAAAGATATTATATACAGAATTCACTGGATCAAATTTCAGAATGAATCAGTTTTAACCTCACAGAAGCGCTAAGAAAGCTATAGTTAAGCTTCACTGATAAAGGGGTGAGGAAGAGGACATGGTTTCCAGGAGCCACCCTGTGTTTCTTTGGCTCTCTAATATAGCTCATCTTCCTGCCTTCAACTTTCCTGCCCTCACTAGTAATCATCAACTAATGGAGGTTTTTTTCCTTCCTCTTTTGTTCAGCCTTTCTGGGGTAATTGGGGAACTTTTATAAGAGCTCCAGAGAAGCCACAGGAAATGACAGATAAATTAACTTCATCTGAAATGGATATTGGAGCATAGACACTTGATCCTTTCTTCTTTGTTCTTTTTTTTAAATGTATTTATTTATTTTTTCAAACAGATTATTTAATAATTCTCACCAAAATCATGTCTTTAAGTACAGTTTTTTTTGTCTATTTCTCCCATCCCAGCCCCCCCTGCCCCGTCTCCCCACCTCGCTCCCATTCCCCCCCCACCCCAGTCCTCATCCCTGTGTCTTTCATACTTGTTCCTCAAAATCCCTCCCTATTTTTCCCCTTAAATTCCCTTCCCTCTCCCCTCTGGTTGCTGCCCACTTGTTCTCTATTTCAGTGTCTTTTGATATAGTTTGCTTGCTTGTTTGTTTTGTTGTTTAGCTTCCTGTTAAAGGTGAGATCATTTGGTATTTGTCCTTCACTGCCTGGCCTATTTCACTCAGCATAATGCTTTCTAGTTCCATCCATGTTGTTGCAAAGGGTCCTAGGTGCCCGTCAGTAAATGAATGGATCAAAATTGTGGTACATATACACAGTGGAAATCTATGCAGCAGAGAGAAAGAAGGAACTACTACTCTTCTTTGTTCTTGATAGTACAAGTTTTATTTTTGTTTTAACTAATGGTAGACGAGGAAGTGGAAATTTCACAACTAAAATATATGGATAAATTGCCCTAGCTTCTAATTTTGGGTTGTATACATTTTTTTCTTGGCAAGGTACTATATGTTTTTAAGTAAAAATAACTTTATTCAGGATTTGCAGACTGACTTTGTAAATTATATAAAAAATTCATGTTTTAAGAAACAGTCTAAACCCTCCCTGTTGCTTGGGGCCGATTTTGTGTAACTGTGCACTCTGAAACTAAATTACCTCTAACTCTGAGATTACCTAAAAGATAATGCAAGAGTTTAGCTTGTATTAACATCTTTCTACATGTTCTGCAAAAAGGTTAACTACTAGGAAAAACAGTTCTTTTGAAGTGGTACCAAATTTGAGTACTTAATTCTAAGTGAGCTAGAATCTCATTGAAAGGATTTAAAAATAAGCCCACAATATAAGTATTTAAGTATTTTTTCTCATTTTAATGTGGTTTTAAGATATATTTAGTTCTTGTTTTTATGAAGAAAATTGGGTTAAAATACATTGTAGTTCAATTTTTTTAAAAAGAAGTTAGAGAAAAAAATAAAAAATAAAAAATAAAAAGAAGTTAGAGATGATGTAGGAATAGTTACAGACCTGGAATGCTATGCCGAACATTGGGGTTTTACCCTAAAGGTAGTCTGTAATCATTAAAGGACTTGTAATTGAATGAGTGACAGACATAAAAATTAAGAAAGTTTTAAGAAAATTAGCCTGGAAGGTGAATATAGGGTGAATTTACTCGGATCTGCCTGGATGGAGATTGGGACCAGGTTGACCAGTTGAGATAATGTGATAGTAATCTGCAGGTCTTATGAAATGGCTCTGTATTAGGGTGATTACAGTAGGAATATAAAAAGAAATAAAAGACAAGTATTATTAGAGAACAATTGACAAGACTGTGATTAAGAAAATATATACAACTTCTATTTTTGTAATAGACTGAGACTTAGACACAAGCCCATCTTCTAGAGAAAACAATTTCTGTACATTCAGTATATTGCAAATTCTTCATTATAAAGATAATGCTGCTTGATTTAAAGCCCAATAATAGAAGACACTGTTGATTTTGAACTTGATTTCATAGAACAATATGGATAAAATTGACTTTGAAAGATCATTGGCTTCTCAAATAATAGCCGCCTCAAAATCACTTTGTTAATGACAACAAACTCACAACATTCAACAACTGAACCTAAAAAAACAAAACCAAAAACTAAGCAAATAACTAGAAGGGAAACAAAATCAGAGAAATGGACACCACATAGAGAGTTATCAGTGGAGGGCGGGGGGAAGAATGGGAGAAAAGGTACAGGGAATAAGAAGCATAAATGGTTGGTACAAAATAGACAGGGAGGTTAAGAATAATAGTATGGCAGAAGCCAAAGAACTTATATGTATGACTCATGGACATGAACTAAGGGGGGGAATGCTGGTGGGAGTAGGGGTATAGGGCAAGAAGAATAAAGGGGGAAGAAAAATGGGACAACTGTAATAGCATAATCAATAAAATATATTTTAAAAAATCACTTTATTTACTGGGGGTTGGAAAGATTTTGTTTTATTGTTTTTGTTCCCTTTTAAAATGTTTATATTTCACTTACAGTTGACATTCAATATTATATTAGTTTCAGGCACACAGCATAGTGATTAGACATTTACATAATTTATGAAGAGATCCCCTCAATAATTGTACCCACCAGGCACCATACATAGTTATCACAATATGATTAACTATATTGACTATCCTGTACTTTATATCACGGTGACTGTTTTGTAACTACCAATTATTACTTCTTAATCCCTTTACCTTTTTCACCCAGCCACCCTAAACCCCCTCTCATCTAATAACCCCCAGTTTGTTCTCTATCTATGAGTCTGTGTCTGTTTTGTTTGCTCATTTATTTTGCTCTTTAGATTCCACATATAAGTGAAATCATACAGTATTTTTCTTTCTCTGTCTGACTTACTTCACTTAGCATAATGCCCTCTAAGTCCATCATGTTGTCACAAATGGTAAGATTTCATTCTTTTTTTATCCAAGTAATATCCCATTGTATATGTATCACATCTTTATTTACTTGTCTATTGATTGACACTTGGGCTGCTCCCATATCTTGGCTATTGTAAATAATGCTGAAAAGATCATAGAGATGCACATATCTTTTCAAATTAGTGTTTTGGATTTCTTCAGATATATACCCAGAAGGGGAATTGCTGGGTCATGAGGTAGTTCTATTTTCACTTTTTGAGGAACCTCTATGCTGTTTTCCACAATGGCTGCACCAGTTTGCAATCCAGCTAGCAGTTCTTTTTTTCTCCACATTCTTGCCAACATTTGTTTTTTGATTTATTGACAAATAGGCGTTCTGACAAGTGTGAAAATTATCATATTGTGATTTTAATTTGCATTTCTGTAATGATTAGTGATATTGAGCATCTTTTCATATGTCTGTTGCCCATCTCTATGTCCTCTGGAGAAGTGTCTTTTCAGGTTTTCTGCCTACTTTTAACTGGTTTGTTTGTTTTCTTGCTGTTGAGTTATATGAGTTTTTTATAAATTTTGGATATTAACCTCTTATCATATGTATCACTTATGAATGTCTTTTCCCATTCAGTGGATTGTATTTTCGTTTTGTTGATGGTTTTCTTTGCTGTGCAAAAACTTTTTAGTTTTGCCCTGGCTGCTGTAGCTCAGTGGATTGAGCACAGGCCTGCAAACCAAAGGATTGCAGTTTGATTCCCAGTCAGGGCACATGCCTGGGTTGCAGACCAGTTCCCAGCAGGGGATGCACGAGAGGCAACCATACATTGATATTTCTTTCCCTCTCTCCTTTCCTTACCCTCTAAAGATAAATAAAAATAATTAAAAAAAATAAACAACTTTTTAGTTTTATGTAGTTCCCTTTGTGTGTGTGTTCACATGTGTATACACATTTGTTTGTTTTGTTTTGCTTGTCCAAGGAGATATGTCTAAAAAAATATTGCTAAGAGAAATGTCTCAGATTTTACTGCCTATGTTTTCTTCTAGGAGTTTTATAGTTTTGGGTTTTACATTTAAGTCTTTACATTTTGAGTTTATTCATATATATATATATATATATATATATATATATGGTGTGAGAAGGTGGTCTAGTTTCATTTTTGCATGTTTCTGTCCAATTTTCCCAATACCATTTATTGAATAGTCTGTTTTTATCCCATTGTATGTTCTTTGTCACATATTAATTGACTGTATAGGTGTGGGTTTATCTGTTCTCTCTATTCTGTTACATTAGTCTGTGTGTGTGTGTGTGTGTGTGTGTGTGTGTGTGTGTGTGTGTATGTTTATGCCATTACCCTGCTATTTTGATGCTATAGCCTTGTAGTACAATTTGATATCAGGTTGCAGCATGACACTTCCAACTTTGTTCTTTCCAAGATTGCTGTGGCTTCCCTGGCTGGTGTAGCTCAGTGGATTGAGCACGGGCCTGCGAAACACACAATCAGTCCAGTTCCCAGCAGGGGACTCACAAGAGGCAACCATACATTGATATTTCTCTCCTTCTCTCCTTCCCTTCCTCTCTAACAATAAATAAATAAATAAAATCTTTAAAAAAAGATTGCTGTGGCTATTCGGAGTCTTGTGTGATTCTATATAAATTTTAAGATAATTCTAGTTCTGTGAAAAATGCCATTGATTTTTTGATTAGGGATTGCATTGAGTCTATAGATTGCTTTGAGTAGTACACACATTTTAATGAAATTAATTCTTCCTACCCATGAGCATGATACATGTTTCCATTTGTTTATGTCTTCAACAATTTCTTTCTTCAGTGTCTTATCATTTTCCTGATATGGGTCTTTTACCTATCTGATTAATTTTATTCCTAGGTATTTTTTTTTAGATGCAGTTGTAAATAGAATTATTTTCTTAGTTTCTCTTTCTGAAAGTTCATTATTGGTATATAAAAATCTCACCTGTTTTAGAATGCTACTTTATTGAATTCATTTCATCAGTTCTATTAGTTTTTGTTTGTTTGTTTATTTTGGTAGAATTTCTGCATAGTTTCACATAATCTGTAAATAATAACAGTTTTTCCAATTTGGATCCCTTCTATTTCTTTTCTTGTCTGACTGCTGTGGCTTTGGACTTCCAATACTATGTTAAATAAAAGTGGTAAAAAAGGACAATCCTGTCTTATTCCTGATCTTAAGGATGTTAGTTGTGGGTTTGTCCTATATGGCTTTTATTATGTTGAGGTATATTCCCTCAATCCTCATTTTGCTGAGAGTTATCATAAATGGGTGCTGGATTTTGTCAAATGCTTTTTCCGCATCTATTGATATGATCATGTGATCTTTATTTTTCATTTTGTTTATGTGATATATCATAAGTGATTTGCAGATATTGTACCAACCTTATATCCCAGGAATAAATCTCACTTGATCATCATGTATGATCTTTTTAATATATTGCTGAATTTGGCTTGCTAGTAATATTTTCTTGAGGATTTTAGCATCTATGTTCATCAGGAATATTGGCCTATAATTTTCTTTTTTTGTAATATCTTTGTCTGGTGTTGGAATCAAGGTAATGGTCTTCATAAAATGAGATTAGAAGCCTTCCCTCCTCTTGAATTTTTTTGGGAATAGTTCAGAAAGGATTGGTGTTAATTCTTGTTTGAATATTTGGTAAAATTCACCCAAGAAGCCTTTGGTCCAGGTCTTTTGTTTTGGGAATTTTTTGATTATTAATTTAATTTTGTTGGCAGTAATTGGTCTGTTGAGATTTTGTTTCTTCTTGATTCAGTCTGGGAGGATTATACATTTCTAGAAATCTGTCATTTCTTTCAGATTGTCCAATTTGTTGACATATAATTGTAGTATTTTCTTATAATCCTTTGTGTTCCTTTGGTGTCAGTTATCACTTCTATTTATTTCTGATTTTATTTATTTGAGTTCTTTCTTTTTTTTATTGGTGAATCTGATAAAAAGCTTATCAACTTGGTGTGTGTGTGTGTTTTCCCCAAAGATCTAGCACTTGGATTTATTGATTTATTTGTATTTTTTAGATTTTTAATTTCTGCTTTTATCTTTATTAATTTCTTCCTTCTACTCATTTTGGGCTTTTTTGCCTGCTTTCTCCAAGTGTGAGGTTAGATTGTTTACTTAAGATTTTTCTTTTTTTTTCATATTGGCATCTAATGGTATAAATTTCAGTCATAGGACTGCTTTTACTGTATCCCATAGATTTTGGGTTGTGCTCTCATTTTCACTTGTTTCAAGATGTCTTTTGATTTTTTCCCCTTGATCTCATCGTTAATCCATTCATTGCTTAGTAACATGTTTTTTAGCCTGTATGTCTTTGTGTGTTTTTCAATTTTTTTCTTGTGATTGATTTCTAGTTTCATATCATTATGGTCTGAGGAGATGCTTGATGTCATTTTAATCTTCTTATATTTATTGAGAGTTGTTTTGTGTCTTAACATGTGGTCTGTCCTGGAATATGCTCTATGTGCAATTGAAACAATGTATATTTGTTTTGGGGTAAAATGCTTTGAAAAAAATCTATCTGATTTAGTCTGTCATTTAAGGATACTGTTTCCTTGTTGATTTTCTCTCTGGAAGATCTGTCCATTGATGTCAATGGGTTGTTAAAATTCTCTACTCTGATTATATTACTGTTATCTGTCTCTATATCCATCATTCTTTGCTTTATATATTTAGGTATTTGGACTGAACTGTGTATCATTATATAATATCTTTCTTCATCTCTTATCATAATCTTTTTTTAATATTTTATTTTTTTATCTTTAGAGGGGAAGGAGAGAGGAAGAGAAACATCAATGTATGGTTGCTTTTCCTGTGTCCCCTGATGGGAACTAGCCTGCAGGGAACCAGCCTGCAACCCAGGCATGTTCCCTGACTGGGAATCAAACTGCGATCCTCTGGTTCGCAGGCCTGTGCTCAATCCACTGATCTACACTAGCCAGGGCTCATAATCTGTTTTAAAGTCTGTTTTATCTGATGTAAGTATTGCTGCCCCAGCTTTTTGTTTTGTTTTGTTTTGTTTCCATTTGCATGAAATACTTGCTTTCAACACTTTAATTTCATCTTTCAATATAAAGTGGGCCTCTTGTTGACAGCCTATATGTGGGTCTTTTTTTCTTATCTATTTACCTACAGTATGTCCTTTGATTGGAGCATCTAATCCACTTAAATTTAAAACTATTATGGATAGGTACATAGTTGTTGCCATTTTATTATTCACCTTTATGTTCTTTTTTCATTCTTTTTAAAGAAGTCTTTTTAACATTTTTTAATACTAGTTTGGTGATGAACTTAATTTTTTCATATCTAGGATGTTCTTTATTTCTCCTCACCTTTCATTTTAATTAATAGTCTTGCTGGGTAGAGTAGTCTTGGTTGTAGGTCCTTGTTTGTTATCACTTTGAATATTTCATGCCTTCAGTCCCTTCTCGCCTGCAAAGTTTCTGTTGAGAAATCAGCTGACAGTTTTATGGGAGCTGTCTTTTGGGTAGCTAACTGTCTTTCTCTTGCTGCTTTTAAGATTCTTTTTCTTTAACTTTGTCATTTTAATTATGGTGTGTCTTGGTGTGGGCCTCCTTGGGGACATTTTGGTTGGGACTATGCACTTCCTGGACTTGTACATCTTCTTTTTTAAGCCAGGTTAGGGAAATTTTCATGCATTATTTCTTCATATAGTTTCTTGATCCCTTGCTGTCTTTCTTCTTCTCTGGTACCCCTGTGATGTGAATGTTGTTACACTTGATGTTGTCCCAGGGATCCCTTAAAGAAGTTTCTTTTTTTTAATTCTTTTTGTTTTAATTTGTTTAATTCTTTGTGCTATTCTGATTGTTTGTTTTCCACTCCTTTGTCTTCTAAATTGCTGATTGTTTCCTCTGCTTCACCTAAGCTTCAAGTAATTCCTTCCAGTGTATTCTTATTTTAGTTATTGTATTTTAATTTCTAGATGGTTCTTTTTTATGGTTTCTGTCATCTTTTTTAATGCTTACTGTCTGTTTGTTGAAGTTTTGAGTTTATCTATTCTTCCCCTAGGTTCCTTGAGCATTCTTATGACCAGTGTTTTGGATCCTGTATTTGGGAGATTGCTTGCTTATATTTCTTTTTCTGTCCTGTTCTTTAATTTGGGACTTGTTTTTTTGCCTTCCATTTTGGCTGTTTCTCTTGGTTCTATCTACTAAGTCTGGCAGGGTGGCCTTATGTAGTAGGAGGGGGAGGAGGAGGAGGAGGTATGGGGCCCAGTGATGCAGTCTCTCTGGTCACTTGAGCGGGGTGCTCCAGGAGTATTTCTTATGTTGATTGTATGTGCCCTCCTGTTGTACTTTAGCCTTGATTGCTGTTGACACATCAGTGGGTAGGATTGACTCTCAAGACCGGCTAACTGAGGAACGGTCACAACCACAGCATACAAGCTGCTCTTTGGGAGCTGACCCCACAGAGTGGGATGTGCCCAGTGGAGTCTGGTGTCAGCTGAGACTTCTCTTTGGGTGTACCACTTTGTGGGGCCAATTGAGTGATGTTCTCTTGTGATCTGAAGCCAGTTGCTGGGTGTGTTGTCTCTGGGACCTTCTGAGAGGGAATGAGGTAAAGATCAATGTCAGATGCTGCATGTGACTGGCCTGGGACTGCCTGTTAGAACCTACAGAGTGATCCACAGTTGGTAACTGCCTATGTTGGGCCTGCATGCATGTGGGAGTGGCCACACTGCCAACTGAGGTTGGCTGCCACCCATATCCAGTTTACAGCATGTCAGTAAAAATTCCATGGTACCCTGATATCTGCTGCTACTTGCTGGGTGCCCATAAGGTTCAGCCACTGAAAGAGCCTCAGGCAGGGTCTCAAAAAGTCACCAGGGTAGATGAGTGGTTTTACCAGGTTAATTCGGATGCAGATTTGCTGCCAGATCTGGGCCTGAGGTGTTTGTCCTTTAAGAGGATGCCTGGGTTTCCAGCAGCCTTCTGTCTTACCCGAATAGACGATTCCCACTGATTTTCATAGACAGATGTTATGTGGGCTCCTCTTCCTGGCAGTGGTGTTTCAGGCAGGGGAGCCCAGCCTGTGGCTGGGAACCCTTGCTCCTCAGGGAGAGAGCTCTGCAGCTGATATATCTTTCCCAATTATCAACTGAAGGGCCAGCCTGTTTTATGTCTCCGCCCCTCCTACTAGTCTCCTTTTGACATCTCCTTTATATCCTTAGTTATAGGATTTCTGTTCATCCAGTCTTCATATGGCTATCCGGGTTGATTGTTACATAATTTAGTGTAATTTCCAGGAGGTGAATGCAGCATCCACATACTTTGCCATCTTGACTGGAACTGGTGGGAGAGTGTTTTAAAGGAGGCAGAATGTTGTGGTATAGAGCACAAACTGTATATAGGTTTACAGGTTTGAGACATGGATCTGCCATGAGCAAGTTATTTAACTTACTTGTGTCCCATTTACTGTTAGGGTTGTTCAGGAACTGAATCATATAATAAATATTAAGTGCTTAGAAGATTGCTTGGTACATTGTAAATGCTGAATAAATGGTAGCAGCTCTTGTTGTTATTTATCATTTTCTACTGCTGGAGATTCCAATTTACACCTTTGTCATTGGGCTTAGGAATCTGTGTTTTTAAAATATCCCTTCCTATGATTCTGATCATCAAGTTTAAAAACTTTTGTTGCAACCAGCTTTTCTACCTCCTTATAATACTGTATTTAAACCATTCTATTCATTTTTATCCTATATTTTGTCATTCCAAAGATGAATGTGTTTTGAGTGACATGTGCTACTGTTTCAATGTGCTAGGTCAGGAACTTTTGAATAGTTTACCTAATCCCTCTGGAAATTTGTCCAAGCCTCCTTCAACCTATTCCTTCTCCCTTTTACTCCTACCAGTGTTTTTTAAATTTAAATTATATTGTTTATACTATTATAGTTGTCCCAATTTTTCTTCTTTGCCCCCTCTACCCAACACCTCTACCTACTCACCCAGGCAGTTCCCACGCCATAGTCCATGACCATGGGTCATGCATATATATGGTCTTCAGATACTATATTCCTTATGCCACAGGGGGCAAACACAAGGCCCTTGGGCTGAATCTGGCCCTCCACCTTGTTATGTCCAGCCCAGCATCTTGTTTCTACCCAGGGGCAGCACTGAGCTCTTGCTTAACTGTTAAGGAGTAGTTACACTTACACAGTCCTAAAAATTACATTCAGCCCTTTGAAGGCAACTGTGAGGCTGATGTGGCCCCTGGTGAAAATAAGTTTGACGCCCCTGCCTTATGCTATGCTTTCATCCCCATGACTGTTATATAACAATGAATTTATACTTAATTCCTTCGCCTTTTTGACCATTCCCCCAACCACCCTCCCAGCTGGCAACCATAAAAAACGTCCTCTATATCTATTATTCTGTTTCTGTTCACTTGTTTATTTTGTTTTTTAGATTCAATTGTTGATAGAGATGTATTTAGTGCCATTTTATTGTTCGTATTTTTGACACTTTAACATTTCATATAAATGTTATAGACTGGTGGTGATGAACTCCTTATGCTTTTTTTTTTTTTTGTCTGGGAAGCTCTTTATGTGACCTTGCTTCTAAACGAAAGCTTTGCTGGGTAGAGTAATCTTGATGGTAGGTCCTTGCTTTTCATCACTCTGAATATTTCTTGCCAGTCCCTTTTAGCCTGCAAAGTTGCTTTTGAGAAATCAGCTGACAGTTGTACAGGAACTCCATTGTAACTGCTTTTTCCTTGACGCTATTAAGATTTTAACTTTTGGCATTTTAATAATGATGTGTCTTAGTGTGGATCTTTTTGGGTTAATCTTGTTTGGGACTCTTGTATTTTGTGGACTTGTATGTCTATTGTCTTCACCAAGTAAAGGGAAGTTTTCTGTCACTATTTTTTCAAATAGGTTTTAAATTTCTTGATCTCTTTTCTTTCTGGCACACTCATAATGTGAATATTGGCCCACTTGAAGTTGTCCCTGAGGCTTCTTTTACAATATCCTCATTTTTTAATTCTTTTTCTTCTTGCTGTTCTTTTATTTCTTTTAAATTATATTTTATTAATTATGCTGTTACAGTTGTCCTAATTTTTTCCCCTTTACACCCCCTACACCCAGCACCAGCTGTTCTCTCTGGCAACCCCCACCCCTTTGTTCATGTCTATGGGTCATGTGTATAGGTTCTTTGGCTACTCCTTTTCCTATACTGTACTTTACATCTTCTTGGCTATTCTGTAACTGCCTATTTGTACTTCTTAATTCCCTTACCTCTCTTTTTAAAATTTATTTATTTATTTTTAGAGAGAGGGGACAGGAAGGAGAAAGGGAGAGAAACATCAATGTGTGGTGGCTTCTCATGTGTCCCCTCCCCCACTGGGGACCTGCCCTGCAACCCAGGCATGTGCCCTGACTGGGAATCAAACCAGCGACCCTTTGCTTCACAGGCCCGCACTCAATCTGCTGAGCTACACCAGCCAGGGCTATTCCTTTACCTCTTCACTCATTCCGTAAACCCCCTTCCCATCTGGCAACCATCAAAACACTCTCTGTATTGATTCTGTCTCTGGCCTCATTTGCTTTTTAGATTCAGTTGTTGATAGGTATGTGTTTGTTGCCATTTTATTGTTTATAGCTTTGATCTTCTTCTTTTTCTTAAATAAGTCCCTTTAACATTTTGTAGACTAATGGTTGGGTGACGATGAACTCCTTTAAGTATATCTAAGTCTGTGTGCAGGGCCTTTATGAGGAACTGCTTGGAAATCCAGTAGTTCCTTTCACCAGCTCAAACCCCACTGGTTTTTATAGCCAGAAGACATAGGAGCTTATCTTCCTGGCACCGGACCCCTGGGCTGGAGGCCCTGGTGTTGGGCTGGGACCTCTCCCTCTGAAGATATCCCTCCCAAATTTTTATTTACCACATGTGGGTGTGGGACTAGCCCATTCCAGGTCTCTGTATCTCTGTGTCTCCTACCATTCTGGAAGAATGTGGTTTCTTTAGTTCTTAGTTCTGTAGTTGTGAGACTTCCATTCAACTCTATTTCTGACAGTTTTGAGTGATTTTTTTTCTGTAGTGTAGTTGCAGTTTTGATGTGGTTGTGTGAGAAGTTGACCCGTTTACCTACCCCTCCATCTTGACCAGAAGTCTCCTCTTGTTGCCCCCAGCAAATTTTTTAAAACTTAAAATATAGTTGCTATATAATATTCTATGGGTATCAGGTGTACAACATAGTTATTCAACATTTATATACCTTATGAATTGATACCCCCTCCAGCTGAAGAGAGGATTTAGTCCTTAGGTGCCAGTTATACATGCACCCTTACCCAGAAGCCAAGATTGGTGCTCCTTGGTGCAGACCTTCACACTCCAGCTCTGCTTAAAGTGTTACCTGTGCCCTCAAAAATATCCTTTTAAACTTTGTTGGGAAAAATGAGTATATAGTCTTATTTACCAATTATAATTGCAAATTTTTTTAATGCACAAATAATAATCAGGTTTTGTTTTTTTGATTCTTCTGAAGACCCATTCTCCAATTCTCTATTGCTGGTGTCTTGCTCTGCTCTAGTGGTTCTTAGCTCTGGTTTAACATTGAAATCACCAGGAGCTTCTACCAGGAGCATTGGACATGCTTTTAAAAAATGAAACAATGAGAATGACATAACTTTACAGAAAGTTTAGGAAGTAGAGGAAGAAATCACCCTTGATCCTCTTCTACTATAATGATGCTCTATTACAACAACTACTACTATCACTATTACATGGCCTTTTGAAATAATATATTTTATGAATTTTATTGCTGTAACAAATTACACTAAAATTTAGGTTTAAAACAAGCATAGATATTTGTATTTTACTCAGCTTCTGAGGGTCAGTAATTTGGGAGTGACTTAGTGGGATGATGGTTCTGGCTCGGTCAACATATCGGCCAGGGTAATAGTCATCTGAGTGCTTGATGCTAGACTGGAGGATCCAATTCCAAGACAGCTCACTTGCATGGTTGGCAAGTTGATACCAGGATGCCCCTCCATTCCTTAGGTAGAACTCTGCATAGGGCTGCATGAAAGTCTTCATGATACAACAGCTGGCTTCTTTTAGAGAGAGTGATCAAAAAGTGAGTATAGCAGAAACCTTGTTACTTAGCTTTAAAAGTCACACACCAGCATTTGTGCAGTATTCTTCTCAGGTCAGCACTGTTCAGTGTGGAAGAGGACTGTACAAGGGTGTGCATATCAAGAGGGAATGATTGCTGGAGGCCATCTTGGAGACTGACTACTACACATGTGTGTTCATATTTATTCATTGTCATCATAAGACATGCACAGTCTGTATCTTTTCATTCACTTAATGTAAGTATTTTCCATGTCACTTAGTTCCTATTAATTTTTGGTGACAATTCCCTAGTATCTTAACATGAGATTATAAAATAAAATAATTATTCTTAATTTTCTCTAAAATTCAATTCAGCAAGCACTGAGCACTTTCTATGTTCATAGCTAAGCATATAAAATTTGTCAGTATATTCATAAATATATGAAAATATAAGGTATGTATATACATGTAAATTAATTATAGGTACAACAAACAAATGAAAAATTACTGATTTTTATTTTTTTCTTTCATGGATTTGAGTTATTGTTTTGGCATTGTTCTTTGACAAATACTGTGACTAGGTTGCAGTTAAGGATTCTTTATTATATTTTCCAAACAAATTTACAGATAAAAGTTTTTCATGAAATTCTCTAATGTCACTCATTGAAGGATTTATTCATTTCTTTTAAAATACTATCTTTATCCCTGGCTGGTGTGGCTCACTGAATTGAGTGCAGGCCCACAAACCAAAGGGTCACTGGTGATTCCCAGTTAAGGCACATGCTGGGTTTCAGACCAGGTGCTCAATAGGGGGTGTGCAAGAGGCAACCACATACTGATGTTCTCTCACTCTCTTTCTCCCTCCTGTCCCCTCTCTCTATAAATAAACAAACAATCAAATAAATAAATAAATTTTTAAAGGCTATCTTTAAAGAGAGAACTATTTTCTTTATATAAACTTTCTAATGAAATTCAATAGTTAATCTGAATTTATTCCTATTGGTCCATTTCTGAGTTCAAGTGCAATGTGTTTTACACATGGGTTGTTTAGTCACCTTAACTTCTAATTCAGTGTCTAGTGCAAGCAGAAACTGAGTTACAGTTTAGCTAGGGCTACTATTTCAATAATTATGGATAAACTGAAGATTAATTACAGGTATGTGAGAAGTTTGGCTATGTCAAGTGAGTTGAATTTGATTTATAGATGTTAAGTCATTATCGTACTTAAAAGAATTCCATGGACTTCTTTTTTATCGTTGTTCTTTGATATATTGTTTAATCCAATTTGCCAATATTTTTAGGATTTTGTATCTATGTGTAGATTATTTTAATTACTTAAAGTGAACTTAAATAGCTTTATATTTTTCTATGCTCACCAATGCTAATTGTCACCAATTATAATTGTCACCAATCATTGTCACCAATGATAATTTTCCCCAAACTATAAAAATTACCTGAAGATTTATTTGTGAACATGGACTTTTAAACTGAAATTCCATAAATTCAGGAAACCAGATACTATTTATATACATTTATCCTTTTTATGCTTGTGCTTATTCACTGATGGTGATATCTGTTTTTGTCACTTTGTGAGATAAAATTGATTCCTTTAATCAAACACTGGAAAACCTATATGCAGTATTTTCCTGTGTGATGGATGAACTTTAGTCTAAGAATTAGTGGCACAGACTAAATTTATTAAGTGGATCTGTTTTCATCGAAATGAGTGGCTTCTGCAGAATTTGGTGATTTCCACGTAAGGCTTTGTGTGTAGAATAGCACATTCTCTTTGATTGTGAGAAAGATTGTGCCTGATATTTTTTATTGTTATTTACTCTTCAATCCACATACTCAACAATTTTTCCATTTCTTCTATTTCTTTTGAGTTATTCTTATTGACTTCACAGCACATGA
Organism: Artibeus jamaicensis; assembly: GCF_021234435.1. Taxonomy (NCBI): domain Eukaryota; kingdom Metazoa; phylum Chordata; class Mammalia; order Chiroptera; family Phyllostomidae; genus Artibeus; species Artibeus jamaicensis. The sequence continues at coordinate 3,329,914 of NW_026521822.1, forward strand.
AGTTCCTCTAGGCATAGATGTTTCTTTTACTTTCATTTGTTATCTTTGTAGGTCCCCAGTGTAGATTTCTTTATACCTCTTTCTCTGGAGATATCACATGGTCTCCTCTTTTTTTTCAAAACACCCTATTTCCCACTGCTTTTCAATATGTAAAATTAGCTTTTTTCATGCACTGGTTAGTGTTTCTGAACCAGGACAATTAGACATGTTTGGGATGCAGAACAACTGTTTTTTTGTTTTGTTTTGTTTTGTTTTACATAGAAAAGTTAACATTTGCTAAAAGAATAGCAAAACCTAATTTTTGCTATGTCAGTTTGCTAACAGACATGGCGAACTGACGTAGCTGGTATATGTTTGAGTTGTATGTGTATGTGTTTTTCTAAGTGGCTTGGTTTCATTGGGTGCAGTTTCCTGCATTCATTTAGTATTTCTTGAGAACATAAGCACAAGCAAAATGTGAAGAGTGCATTATGCTCAAATTATTTTCTATCATATAAATGGTGTTGGAACAAATTTACATTTTCCAAACATGCTTTATAACAGAATAAGTTGTACTTGATAGGCTCTTTGAATGTTTAAGGGTATGAGCTATATTTCTACGAAGTTTTCTTGAATGACTGGGTTAACCACAAAGTCCATTTAGTTTTTCCATAAAGTCAAAGTATTTTATTGAAAGAAATGAAATATTTCCATAAAAATTTTCCACATTTTTCATTTTTACCAATAACTTTATTGATTTGGATACTTTGAGTATGTCGGCTGTCTCTCCTGTGGTATAACATTGATTGTTCTCAGTTAAAGTCTCAATTTGACTGCTATCAACTTCAACCAGTCTATCCTGACTGTGAAGCATCATCCAGCACAAAACTTTGCAAACCACTTTTGACACTTTTGATCAGTTACAGCACATTCTTCATACGCTGCACAAATCCTTTTCTGCATTTCAGTTGTGTTTTTAATCTTTCTTGAAATGATAAAGCATAATATGCCAAAAATGTTGCATATTTTTTCCATCTTCAATATTAAAATGGTCACATGGAAATTCACCAATTTCAAGAAGTTTTTTTAACTGAACACTGATATGACAGCTCTCACAATAAAATCTAACAAAAATGTTTCGAATGAAATTCAAGGCAGCTAAGCGCTGTTAGATCCACCTTAAGGAAAAAACCAAATGAAGTCTTTGGCCAACCTCCTCCATATTCTCCGTTGTTTCTGAAACTTCTGTCATTCAAATGTTAGCCCTTCTAAACTACTTTCTTTCCTATTTCTCTCCTTCGGTATTTTATCCTTATTTCTGAGATAATTTTTTCAACTGTACTTTCCTTTTATTCTAGTGAGTTTTCACTAGAATATCAATTCTAGTTATGTTGTCATCAATTTTTCAACTTCTGAGAGGTCTTTTGGAATTTTTATTTCATTGTTTTTTAATATTGTTGTTTTTTTCTCCCCCCTTACTGTTTTATCTGTGGAATCTTTTACAATCTTTAATGTTTCTTTATTTCCCAACATGATCTTTCCACCAGGGTTTTGGGGTGGTTTTTTTTTTTTTCTGATTGTTGGTTATGTTAGAAGATGGTTAGCCCTTGCTTAGTTATTCAGTTATGTAAGATTATAGTGGCAAGTAGGGTCCCTGTTTTATACTGGCTCATCTTGCCTGCACAGTGTACTTTGAGGGCATGTGGTTTACAAGTGTTGGGTTCTCTAATGTATAGCAACTATCTTTTAGACTTTGTTTAATGCTTGTTCCGGTTTCAGTCTATTGAAATTGACATCTTTCCTATTTACTCCATCCTTGTATGTTTTAAACTTAGTTTTCTATCTCTTTAATGGTTTATAGGTAGAAACAGAAACAAATGAGTGTGCTCAATCTATCAAATTTACTCAGAAGTAGCTTTGGACAGCTTTGGAGTAGAACAAAGTAAATTCCTTATGACATTTATTCTCATGGCTTCATGAAACTGTACAAACCAAGATTCAGAAAAGAGCTCTCACTGTGCGTCTGATAGTTAACCGTGTGGGCAGATAACTCTACAGAAGGACATCACTTGACTAAACTTTGAGACACAAAAACATTTGAGTTTTTATTGGAAAGTGAAAAGCACCCTGAAATAATCTTTGAAGAAACTAGTTTAGGAGAATACAAGGTGGTATATAATACCTATTGCTGTATTGCTATAGCACCCAGCAGTGCTTCTTAAATGCATGTATGTATCATAATTCTGATCTCAGTAAATATTTTTCTCCAAGAGGATTTTAGAATACCAGGATGCAAAAGCAAGTGAGAACTCCTGGATCATATATTGCTTCTACTGCCTGATCCCCTGATATTGCATGGTGGCTTGACTTTACTGAGACTCTTGAAAACAGATGAGCATTTCATCCTCTTGTTCTCTCTGTTTGAAAAGCTCTTTACTGGCTCATTGCTTCATTTCTTTCAGGTCTTTACTCAAAACTCACTTTCTTAGGGAGGCCATCGTTGGTGGCTTTATCTGAAAATTTACCCTCTCTGACAATGCATATCCCTGCTTCCATTTTTTAACTTGTGTCCTCAGTACTGTCACTGGCTCGCATATTATGTATCTACTTCTTTGTCTAGTTTCTCAGCCCTGTTTGAATGTAGGTAGTTTATATAATTTACTAAAAAATCTTTTTGGTTCTAAGCATACTTCATTGTTAAACAGGTTAATTAGTTATTTAATGCAGTTATCTTAATTAGGTAAGGTATTTGCTTTTTAAAAAATCTCTTAATATAATCTACTTGGTCCCCTTCCCTTGCCCCCAATTTATTAAAGGTAATCAAAGTTGTTAATAACTCTTTTTTTTATTCACAATATGTACTTGAGGTATTCAAATCCAAGTTTTATGTAATTTGTGCAGAATTATCCTAACCTGGGATAATAGATGATAGGACTTAAGCCTTCTCACTGACACCATTTTTTTCACTAGATGCATTTATTTTTATTTAGTTTTGTTTCTTGTTTTTTAATTGTTGTTGAAGTACAGTTGTTGACACCATTTTTTAAATGGCCTTTACAAAACATCTTGTTTTATTTGAAATAGTGATTGAATGTTAAATATACATAGTATTTAATTTATTTAATGGAATGAAGAATTTAGTTTTTTGACATTAAACTAAATTAGGCGAATTATTTTGTATTTTAACTTTACTTTTGGTTACTTAAACAGCCCTACTTTGGTTTTTAAGACTTGGCTCTGTTACTTAATAACTTTGTCATATTTGCGTCAAAGCTCCTCTCTTCTGCCAACTTAAGCTAAACTGTCTCTAGTGGTGTGGAATAGGAATATGAGGGCCTGGTCTGTTCTATTGTTTATCAACCCCCCATCATCCTTCCTTGAACAAACTCACTTTGTGTGAGGCTGGGATATTGGGAAAGGGGAAAAACAGGTGCCCTTACCTCAGAGTTTGCAGTCCTCTCCTTGGGCAGCCATAATGGCTATTCTATTTGTAGTCTGGGGGTTTGATGTGGACATGCGGTGGCCCCAACAGGCCCCACAGATAAGGGGCTAGTCCCCATGTAGCTCACCTAGCTTTTGCCAGCTTCTTCCCAGGACATGACCTCATCTAACAGTTGACCCTCAACTAGTGGCTTTATGCTACCTTCTTTTGCATCCTTTCTGTAACTATTTACTGAAGTATCTCAACTTACTAGGGAGAAGAAACATGTCATGGTTTGGTTTTATTTCTTCCAATTACTGCCACTATTGTGTTGTTGAATCTCCCTTTCACATGCAGGCTTTCTATCTGGAAATAGGTTGACAAGCATGTCATTTTCCAGTAAAATTGAGTTTTGTAAACAGTTTTTTAAAAATCAGTTCTTCACTTGATTCTCCAATAATATTCTAATAACTTTGTCCTTTGAAAGATGGTTACTAGACTTACCATGGTGATCACTTCATAAGGTATATAAATGTTGAATCAGTATGTTGTACACTTGAAATTAATATAATACAAGACACTTGACTCATGTTAGAATCAAAGCCCTTTCCTCTGTCCCCTCTTACACCCAAAAGGAGGGGGAAAAACTTAGTCTGGATCATGGCACCTTGGGGATGGGGGTATTGTGTGGCTCTCACATGCTCTCCTTCCTCTTCTCAGTGAGTAGTGCACTAGCATTGGGTAGGGAGGGAACACAGGGATACACAGAAGTCTCTATGTGTTGGTTCTTGTGGTGTCCCACTTTTCTGTGTTGCTTGTAACTGCTTTTCTGTCTGCCTCTGTCTGACTGGCTGTTGGCTTTTTCTGTGAGGCAGCCATTCACATGTGGACTCTCATAGGACACACTTGATTGTTCTTTGGAGAACCCTTGACACTGGAGATCCAATTTGATCTCTTCATACTCCACCCCTCCACACTCAAATTACCTTCATCATCTTGCTTCTTGGTCTTTTCAGTGAATAGGCTGTTCTCCTGGACAAGTTTCTTGCAAAATGGCTCAAGGCTAGCAACCTTCTGTGGTGTTCACTAGACTCATGGAAAACTCAGGTGTCTTTGCCATGCCAGCTGGCTGTCAGGCAGCATGAAGCCTCTCAACTCTACCATGTCATTCCAGCATATATTCCTGAGGTAATCTCATCCACTCACATGGTTATTTACTACTAACAACTTCCAAATATTTTTCTTAAGCCAGACCTCTCCTAAGTTCCAAATGCATATTTCTCACAGTCTAGGGTGTCCTGTAAGTGTTATCTCCCAGAACTAGCTCCTCCCCTTAACTTCAGTGTCCTCCTGGTGAATGGCATCACCTTCCACCCATTCACATGATGCAGAAAGAAGCTGGGAGTCTCTTGTCTCTCTTACCTCCCATAAGCCAGTCCTGTCAGTTCTATCTCCCAAATATCTTATGGATTTATCTCCATTTTCTCTCTGTCCTCCTTTTATTTTTTGGGGGGTTCTGGCCCTCATAATTTCCTTCCTTTTATTTCAAGTTGCACCTCCTTTAGTCTTGTACATTGTGGTCAGGGCAACCCTGCTAAAACAAAGATCCCATTATTGTATCGTCTGCCTACTTAAAACCCTTTTATGTGGACCTCAAGTACCCTCAGACTAAAGTCTGATCTCCATTACCTGGCCTATGAGGCCCCAGCCTGTGTTCAACTAATTTTCCTTTTACTGTTTCTCTTCATACCTCCCACCACTAATCCCCAGCTTCCTAGCCACTACTGTTAGGTGTCCAAACTCATCCTTCTGCTTATTGTTCCAGGCTTTTCTCCTGCCATGCCCTTTTCATGGAGTGTTCTCATTCTCTTTGTACCCTGTGATCCAACTAGACAACTCCACTTATTTTTCAGGGCCCAGAAGGAGAGGCTTCTGTCCTTGGAAACATCCCCTGGCTTCTTTCTGCTAACCATCATTCTTTACATATACCCAAATGATACCAGATTTCATATGTCTTTCTCTCTCCCACACCTTCATTTGCCCCTGGGTCATTGAAAGCAGGGACCATCTCTTATTCGTCTTGATGATTATAGCGCCAAACCTAAATAAATGTGGGTGCTCAGTGTAAAATAAATATGAATAAATGAATGAAGAAATGCCTGAAGATCTAATGCATAGAAAAATGCTTTAGTCTAATTTGTATCCTTCTAGCCAGATGTATTATTATAGTGACCATTTCTTTTACAGTGGTTGACAGTAAGTTTAAATACTAAGAAGTGATCTTAAATGATCATTGTAGATTTGTATTTCCCACTCTGTTGATGTTAGTAGCCCACTCAGTACTTTATTATTATCAGTGTATTGTCTTCTTCCTCTTGTGAATAAAGGAGAATGTAGTAATATCAGAGTCACATTCTTGGGAAGCAGTGGGAAGGAGATGTCAGGTGATTTACTAAGAGTAAAGATCTGTGGGCACCACACTGGGAAGCCACAGAAGTTCTCAGCATTGATGAGGCTATTTTTCTCCTCTTTTTCCTGGCCACAAAAGCCTTGGGAACACAGCCTGCATTCTTTTACAAGTGAGCTTCGTTCTCTCTGGGCCACTTGGATTCTGCTGAGCCCTTCTTCTCACAGCCCTCAAGGGCTCTCCAGGGAACTATCAGGACTTATGAAAACAGTTTGAAAATTAGTCTTAGGCATGTTCACAAAGTAACATACCTGACAGAAGGCTGTGTCTGTGTGTTTGTGGTGAGCCTCCCTCACTGCCAGGAAAGGACCTTCCCAATGACTGTGGAACTTGCTGGCACTGTGACTGATCCAAGTGCCCATCAGCCTTTCTGACATCACGATCTAATAGTATGAACCTCAGGAGGGCCAGCTCTCACCAGAAGTTTAGCATGTCTACCTAAGACAAGATCTAGAAACCCTGTATGCTGGCTGCCCAGCTCACTTGCCAAATGGGTCTCTGGCTTTGGTTTCCAAACAGATGCACAACTGGTTTCTTTATCTGTAAAATGGGCAGCTTTAGAATATTACCAATATTCCCTTGAGGTCAGCAGGAAAGATGTCCGCTCCACTGTTTCTTTGCTCTTCTACCTCGGATATTCCTGTTTGGATCTACATATGTGGATCTGGAATTCTTGGTCCGCCAGTCTAGAGGACAAGAAATTTAATCAGAAATTGGTTCTGGGAGGAAGATGGCGGTGAGATAGGTGGGATCAGAGTCCACTTCCCCCTGTGCATGGGTGAAACACCTAGTCAATATTCTGAGGAACAGAGTGAACAGCCAATGGTATCCCAGCATATATGAAGATTGGAGATCAAAAATTGTAGAGGACATTGAAAAATCAGATGAGTAGGTTGGAGCTGTGAACATCAGGATACCTGCTGGAAGAGGAAACTCACCAACAAAGGAACCACCAACAGATAACAACAGAAGGTGAAGGAGGGAGTGGAAGCCACACTAACTTAACCCAGGATGGGTCTGGAAATACAAGTAAATGGTGGATAAATTGCTCAGAACAAATAACTGAACAAGAGCAAGAGAGAATCCTCAAAACTTGTACACATGGAAGAACCAGCTTCAATACAACCTGCCCACATCTGCACAACAGAATACAAGACATGGTGTATGGAATGATCCTCAGTTAACCAGCAATAGGTAAGGACCCACCAAAGAAAGACCCAACAGCAATCAAAAGCCAAAGACATACACAAAGCCAACATAAACGACCAAGAAACTAAGGAGATCAAGGAGATTGCACCACTGAATCTCACAGGTCTTCTACCATAAAAGTTCACAACATAAACCCAGGAGTCAAACATCAATTTAAAAAGCAGAGGCTAACAAGGAGAGTCTCAGAAACAATGGGAAGACAAATCCCCAAATGAAAGGAAAGGAGGAAGCCTCAGAAAGAATGCTAAATGAAATAGAGGCAACTCAACTATCAGATATTGAGTTCAAAGCAATAGTTATAAGGAAGCTCAATGAGATCACAGAGAATTACTAAAACTACAGTGAACTCATTGCAAACTATATCAACATGAAAAAGGAAATAGAAACTATCAACAAGAGCCATGAGGAAATGACGAATACAATTTCTGAACTGAACACAGTAGAAAAAATCAAAAGCAGGATTGATGAAGCAGAAGATCGGATCAGCAACTTGGAGGACAAAGTAGAAAAAAAAACCACCCAGAAAGGGCAAGAAAAGAAAAAGAGGCTCAGAAGGAATGAAGAGGGATTAAGAGAAATGCAAAACAATAGGAAACATAATAATATCTGAATAATAGGGATACCAGAAGGAGAAGAAGAAGAGCAAGGGATAGAAAACCTGTTTGAAAAAGTCATGATGGAAAACTTTCCTAATTTTATGAGATGATAAGTCACACAAATCCAGGAAACACAGAGTCCCAATCAAGAGGAACCCAAAGAGGCCCACTTCAAGACACATCATCATTAAAATGGCAAAATTCCAAGACAAAGTGAGAATCTTAAAGGCAGCAAGGGGAAAACAGGAAGTAACATACAAGGGAACCCCAATAAGACTAGCAGCTGACTTCTCAATGGAAATGCTCCAAACCAGAAGGGACTGGCAAGAAATATTCCAAGTAACGAAAACCAGAGGCCTGCAACCAAGACTACTTTATTCAGCAAGGCTCTCAATTAAAATGGAAGGCCAAATAAGGAGCTTCCAGGACAAAAGAAGCCTCAAAGAATAACCTTCTCCAAACCAGCTCTGCAAGAGATGCTAAAAGGGTCTGCTGTAAGAACAGAAAGAAAAACAGTGAAAGAGAGAGGAACACAAGTACAAAAAACTGGCAATGAATAAGTACCTATCAATAATAACCTTAAATGTAAATGGATTAAATGCCCTAATCAAAAGACACAGAATAGCTGAATGGATAAGAAAACATGACCCACACATAGGCTGCCTATAAGAGACCCACCTCAGAACAAAAGACTTACACATATGGAAAGTGAAGGTCTAGAAACAAATATTCCAAGCAAATGGATAGGAAAAAAAGCCAGGGTAGCAGTACTCATATCAGACAAATAGACTTCATAAAAAGAGACCCAGAAGTTCACTTCATAATACTCAAGGGAAGAATCCACCACGAAGATATAAACATGGTAAATATATATGGACCCAACATAGGAGCACCCAAATACATAAAGAAAATCTTGGAGGACTTCAGAAACATATTGACAGCAACACAATTATAGTTGGAGATTTTAACACCCCACTATGAAAAATGGTTAGCTCTCCTAAACAAAATATCAACAAAGATATTGTAGCATTCAACAATGCCCTAGATGAAATGGACTTGACTGGTATATAGAGAGCCTTTCATCCCAAAGAAGCAAAATACACATTCTTTTCAAATGCATATGGAACATTTTCAAAGACAGACCACATGCTAGGATACAAAACAAGCCTCAACAGATTTAAGAAAATTGAAATTATATGAAGCATTTTCTCCAACCACAAGGGACTGAAACTAGAAACCAGCCTCAAGAAAAAAAACTCCAAACACACAAACTCATGGAGGTTGAATAGAATGCTATTAAACAATGAGTGGGTCAAGAATGAGATTAGGGAAGAAATTAAAAAGTTTCTGGAAACAAATGAAAATGAACTCACAAGAACCCAAAACTTATGGGACACAGCGAAGGCAGTCCTGAGAGTGAAGTTCATAGTGATACAGGGCTACCTAAAAAAAGATAGAAACATTTCAAATAAACAACCTTACTCTATGCCTGCAAGAACTTCAATAACAACAACAAAGATAGCCCAGAGCAAGTAGAAGGAAGGAGATAACCAAGAGTAGAATTAAATGATATAGAGACTAAAAGCACAATTCTAAGGATCAGTAAATCCAGGAGCTGGTTCTTTGAAAAGATAACAAAATTGACAAGCCTTTAAGCAGGCTCATAAAAAAGAGAGAGAGAGAGAGAGAGAGAGAGAGAACCCAAGTAAACACAATCAGAAATGAAAGAGGAAAGATTACAATGGACACCACAAAAATATAAAGGATCGTAAGAAATTGCTATGAAGAACTGTATGCCAAGAAATTTGAAGACCTAGGTGAAATGGACAAATTTCCAGTAAAACATAATCTCCCAAAACAATGAAGAAGAAGCAGAAAGCCTTAACAGTACAATAACAGCTGATGAAATTGCAGCAGTAATCAAAAAGCTTCCCAACACATTGAAAGCCCTGGACTAGAGGGTTCCATGGGAGAATTCTACAAAGCATTTAAGGAAGTGCTAACCCCTATCTTTAACAGACTATTCCAAAAAATTCAAGAAGATGAAAGACTACCAAACTCTTTTTATAAAGCCATCATCATTGTAATCCCAAAACCAGATAAAGACATAACAAAGAAAGAAATCTTCAGGCCAATATCTCTGATGAACATAGATGCTAAAATCATGAACAAAATATTGGCAAACCACATCCAGCAAATACATTAAAAAGATCATACACCATGATTAAGTGGGATTCATTCCAGGGACGCAAGAATGGTACAATATTCGCAAATCAATAAATATAATTCAACACATAAATAAAAGCAAAGAAAAATCACATGATCATATCAATAGATGTAGGAAAAGCATTTGATAAGGTACAGCATCCATTTATAATAACACTCAACAAAATGGTAATAGAAGGAGTATTCCTCAACATAATAAAGGCCATATATAAGAGACCTACAACCAACATCATACTCAATGGACAAAAACTTAGAGCTTTCTCACTACATCAGGAACAAGACAAGGATGCCTGCTTTCACCATTTCTATTCAACATAGTTTTGGAAGTCCTAGCCACAGCAATCAGATAAGAAAAAGAAATAAAAGGCATCCAAATTGAAAAGGAGAAAGCAAAACTGTCATTGTTTGCAGATGACATGATAGTGTACATGGAAAATTCTATATACTTCATCAAAAAACTATTTGACTTAAGTGAATTTGGCAAAACAGCAGGATACAAAGTCAATATTCAGAAATCAAAGGCATTTTTGTACACCAGCAATGAAATATCAGTAACAGAAATCAGAAAAAATATCCTATTTGATACAACAAAAAGAAAAATAAAATACGTAGGAATAAACCTAACCAAGGAGGTAAAAAAACCTGTGCTCAGAAAACTATAACATTGAACAAAGCAATTAAGGAAGTCATAAACAAATGGAAGCATGTATCATGCTCATGTATTGGAAGAATTAACACCATCAAAATGTCCGTAGTACGCAAAGCGATTTATAGACTCAGTGCAATCCCTATTAAAGTAACAATGATATATTTCATAGATATAGAAGAAACATTTTAGAAATTTATATGGAACCATAAAATACCCTGAATAGCCACAGCAATTTTGAGAAAGAAGAGCAGAGTAGGAGGGATCACAATACCTGATATCCAACTGTATTACAAGTCCACTGTAATCAAAACAGCCTGGTACTGGCATAAGAACAGACACATGGACCAATGGAACAGAACAGAGAACCCAGAAATAAAACCAAGTCTCTGTGGTCAATTAATATTCAACAAAGAGGGCAGCAGCATAAAATTGAGCAAAAATAGCCCCTTCAAGAAATAGTGTTTGGAGATCTGGACAGCTATGTGCAAAAAAATGAATCTTGACCACCAACTTACACCATACAGAAAAATAAATTCAAGGTGGATAAAAGACTTAAATATAATCCGTGACACCATGAAAGTCCTAGAGGAAAACATCAGCAGGAAAGTCTCAGACATTCCACACAGCAACATCTTCACTGATATGTCCCCTAAAGCAAGGGACATAAAGGAAAGAAAAAACAAATGGGACCTCATCAAATTAAAAAGCTTCTCTATGGCTAAAAAAATAGCATTAGAATGAAAAGAACCAACTACATAGGAAAAGATATTTGCCAATGATACCTCGGACAAGGGTTTGATCTCTAAATATATAAAGAACTCACATGACTCCACTCCAAGAAGACAAAAAACCCAATTAAAAAAATGGGCAAAAGACTTGAACAGATACTTCTCCAAGGAGGACATACAGAGGGCCCAGAGACATGTGAAAAGATGGTCAGCATTTCTAGCCATCAGACAGATGCAAATTAAAACCACAGTGAGATACCACTTCACAGGGTTGAGAATGGCCATCATAAACAAATCAACAAACAAGTGTTGGAGATGATGCAGAGAAAAGAGAACCCTAATGCATGGTGGGTGGGATTGCAGACTGGTGCAGCCACTGTGGAAAACAGTATGGAATTTCCTCAGAAAACTAAAAATGGAACTGCCTTTTTACCCAACATTCCACTGCTGGGATTATATCCTAAGAGCCCTGAAACACCAATCCAAAAGAACCCATGCACCTCAATGTTCATAGCAGCACAATGTATAATAGCCAAGTGCTGGAAGCACCCTAGATGCCCATCAGTAAATGGGTGTATCAAAATGCTGTGGTACATGTACACAATAGAATTCTATGCAGCAGAGAGAAAGAAGGAACACTTACCCTTTGAGACAGCATGGATGGAACTGGAGAGCATTATGCAAAGTGAAATAAGCCAGGCAGTAGGGGACAAATACTGTATGATCTCACCTTTAACTGGAACATAATCAACAGAAGAAAAAAACAAACAAAATATGACCAGAGACATTGAAATTAAGAACAATCTAACAATAGCCAGAGGGGAGTGGCGAAGGAACAGTGGGTAGAAGAGTTTTCAGGAACTCAGGGACAAAACCACTGGGGAGGTTGGAAGCAAGGGAGGGAGATGGGATTGGCTGGGGTTGGTGGGAGTGGTGGAGGGAAAATGCTGACAATTGTAACTGAACAAAAATAGTTAAAAAAAAGAAATTGGTTCTATGTTTCACCCTACAATTAATCAGATAAACCCTGGGCAAAACACACATCTTTTCTTCCATTTCTAAACCTACAGAACAAGGAAATTAGAACTAGATGATCACTAAAGTCCATTTCAACTCTAAATTTCTGGATAGATCAATTAGAGAAACCCTCTAATCCCATTTAATTTGCTGAGCTGGAGTCCAGAGAGACCATAAAATGGAAATGTGCCCCTTGAAGAAAATAGAACAGAGAGTTATCTTTTCCAGTTTGTTAATGCTTACCTAAGTCTATACTGCATTAGAAATTCCAGTAGCTGTGTGATACTCTAGAATTTATTTTCACCTTCATAAATAAAACTATTCAGTTGAGCTTCATCTGCAAAAACTATCAACAATAGTTTTTGGATCTCTGAAAGGCCTACTCTAATGGCCCTAGGTGGTCTGTATGCATAGATTAAAAGTTAAGCCAGCTTCTGTTGGCTTTTATTTCTGTACTGCTTATCATAGCTATCTTCTGAAATTTAACTAGAAAAATTCACTCAAAGTAATAAGTTACTTTTAAAAAGTAAGAGTTTAAAACATCTGTTTTCCATAGCTATGCAAAAGTAAAATAGAAAGTGTTCATTTTTGGTAGGAGACTTGCATGAGGTTTTTGAAACAGTAGATCATAAGCAGGACAACTTCTCGCATCTTCAGAAATCTTATATAGAATATCGTTTGGCTTCTAAATCTGTGATGCCCCTTTAATGTTTGGTTCTTGATTTTCATAATTCACCACTATTAAACACAAGTGGTAATTTATGAAGAAATTTGGCTTTGAGAAGCTTACGTTCACAAAGATAAAAAGTTAAAAAAAAAAGCACATTCACCATTTGAATCCTATTGCTTAAAGTCATTGATTCTTTTTAGCATATTTTGGAATTATTAGTTATGTTAAATAAGGCAAAGACATAGAGGCATATGTATATAGGTATGGGAGTACTAGAAATTATTTTCAGAATTATTACAATAATTTAAAAGTAATCATAAATATTCAGAGAGGAAATATACAGAAAACTATATTTATAGAGGGGCTTGTACATTGTACGTGTGTGTATAAATAAAAAGTTATATGTAAATTTGTTAGGATTTTTGAAATTCTTACACAAGTCTTTTTTTTAAGTCTTTTAACATTAATACGGGATGTAGGGAACATGTAGTATCAGTATATCTTAGTTCTCTTGCAGGTTAATCACTAACGAACTTGATAGCTTTATGAACAAAGCAAAGTTAGAGTTTAAAATTCACACTAAATAATATATTTCATGTGATTATAGAGCAGTTAACTACCATATTTTGCCATGTATTATGTGTACCCACATTTTTGTGTGCATTGTACATGGGATTATTATACCTGTTATTATACCCAAGGTATGTAATCATTATACCCATGTACAATGCACATCTTTATTTTTCCCCAAAAAAGTTTGGGCAAAAAAGTGCACATTATAAATGACAAAATACGGTAGTTATAAAGTAGGCATTTTTAACTGTCTTCAATGAAAGCATTTAAGTTCTTGGATTAAAACTTTTCTTTTGCTTTTTTCTACTTTGCTTTTAAATTATTTTTAATCAAAATAATACATATACAGTCTCTAAAGTAGTCAAATTTATAGAAACAAAGTAGAGTGGTGATTACTGGGATTCTGGGTGGGGGGATTGTCTAATGGTGTAGTTTCAACCATTATGCAAAATGAAAAAGTTTTGGAGATTTGTTTCATAACAATGTACATAACTTATTGCTACTGAATTGTATGCTTAAAAATTATTAAGATGGTAAATTTTAGGTTATATGTGTTTTACCACAATAAAAATATGTGATATATATATACAAGTGGAATTAATAAAAAAATAGCCGTTCCTATTTTTTTAATTCTCCCCAGTCTGCTACTAGAGGCAGCCACATTTTCCCCCTCGTTTTTTTAGTTAATTTATATACAGTAAAGTTTTTCTTTTTGGTAAACAGTTCTACAAGTTCTGACAAACACAAACAGTGGTTGCACCACCACAATCAAGATATGAAACAGTCCCATCACCTACAAAAACCTCCCCTCTCTCTCAAGTGGCCTGGCAATCGTCTGTCCCTCTAGTTTTGCCATTTCTGGAATGTCATATAAATGCAGTCATAGTTTGAAGCCTTTGAGTCTGGCTTCCTTCATTTACCACAGTATATTTGAAACTCATTCATGTTATTACATGTGTCAACAGTTCTTTTTTTTTTTTGCCCAGAAGTATTCCCTTGTATAGATGTACCACAGTTGAGCCATTCTTCTGTTGAATGACATTCTGGTTGTTTATCATTTTGATTCATTATGATAAAGCTACTCAGTGTACAGATTTTCGTGAGAACATAAATTTCATTTTACTTAGGTTAATAACGGGATTTTGGGGTTTTATGGAAAGTGTGTCTATGTTTATGAGCAACTACTGTGCTCTTGCTCACAGTGGTTGAGTTATTTTGCATTCTTATCATCAATATATAAGCATTTCAATTGTTCTGCGTTTTCACCAACAGATGGCATTTTTAGGTTTAATTTTTAAAAATTTTTATTTTAGCAGGTGTATCTCATTATGGTTTTAGTTTGCATTTCTGTAATGATAATGGTGTTTATTTTTCCTATGCACTTATTTATCATTCATATATCTTCTTTGACAAAGTGTCTCATGCCCACATTCTTTTTAATTGTGTTGCTTTCTTGCTATTGACTTTTGAGCTTTTTATATAATTTTGATATAGGTCCTTTATAAGATAGGTGAGTTACAATATTTAAATATGATCAATAGTTTGTCTTTTCATTCTTGTAGCAGTGTCTTTTAGAAACAGAAATTCTTCATTTTTATAAAGTCTGGTTTATTGGTATTTTTCTTTTATGGATTGTGCTTTTGTTGTTGTGTCTAAGAAATCTTTGCCTAATCCAAAGTTCCAAAAATTTCTCCTGTTTCTTATAGAAGATTTATGGTTTTGGATTTTTCATTTAGTGCTATGATCCATTTGAAATTAATATTTCATATAGTGGGAGGAATGGATCAAGTAGGTATTTGTTTTGTTTTTGTGTATGGCTATTCAGTTGTTCCCATACTATTTGTTGAAAAGATTATCTTTCTGCACTGACATCTTCGACAGAAATCAATTTCCCACATATATGTGAGTCTATTTCTGACCTCCCTGTACTGTTTCATTACTTTATAGGTTTGGCTTTTACCAATACCACCCTACCTTGACCAGAGTAGCTTTACAGAATGTCTTAAGATTAGGTAGTGGGGTCCTTTAGCTTTGTTCTAAAATTATTTTGGTTATCCCAGTTCTTTTGCCTTTACATCTAAATTTTAGAAACACTTTGTCATTTTTCTACACAAAGTCTTACTGGAATTTTGGTTGGGATTACACTGAATCTGTACATTAGTTTGGAGTGGGTGAATTGAAATATTAACAGTATTGAGTCTTTTAAAGATGAACATGGTATATTTCACCATTTATATGGGTCTCTGATTTCTTTCACCAATGTTTTATAGCTTTCAGTACCTATTTTGTTAATTTATACCTATTTCATGTATTTTTATGATACTGTAAATGAAACTTTAAAGTTTCAATTTTTCATGGCAATATATTGAAATGCAATTGATTTATTTTCAATATTCAATTTCTGTCCTATGACATTGATAAACATGCTGCTTGTTAGTTCTAGTAGTTTATTTGTACACTCTTTGGGATTTTCTACATAGACAACCTGTAAACGGAATAAAGATGGTCTTATTTTTTCTTTCTAACCTGGATGCCCTTTATTTCTTGTGTGTGTGTTGCCTTATAGCCTGCCAGCTACCTCCAGTGTGCTGTTGACTGAGAGTGCTGAGTGGACGGTTCTGCTTTGTTTCAGTCTGAGGGGGAAGCCATTTATTCTTTTACTGTTAAGTGTGATATCAGCTGAATTTTTTGGTACCTGTCCTTTATCAAGGCCAATGATGAACACTTTCATACTTTTCTGAACATTTATTTTCTATTACATATGGATATTTAATTTTGTCAAATTGCTTTTTCTGCATCTATTGAGATGATTCTATAGTTTTTTTCTTTAGTCTGTTGATAGAGTGAATCATTAGTGTTTTGAAGAGTGAGTTTTGCATTTTCAGGATACAGGCCATTTGGTTATGATGTATTTATTATCCTTTTTATATATTGTTGGGTTCAATTTGCTAGAACTTTGTTAAGAAGTTGTACATCTGTTCATCAGGGCTGTTGTCTGTAGTTTTATTTTTCTTTTTGTTTTCATAATATTTTTGTCTGATTTTAGTATTAGAGTAATGATGGCCTCACAGAATGAGTTGGGAAGCATTTTCTCTTCTTCGATTTTCTAGAAGAGTTTGTGTAGAGTTGGCATTATTTCTTCCTTAAATGTTTAGTGGAATTCACTGGTGAAACCATTTGGGTTTGAGGTTTTTTGTGTAGTAAGATTTTAAACTACAAATTAATTTTAAAAATAGATATATTTATGTTATATATTTCTCCTTGGGTTTTTTGGTAGTTTGTGTCTTTCTAGAAATTTGTCCATTTTGTCTAGGTTGTTACATTTATTCCAATAAATATAATGTGTTGTATTTTTATTTTAATTTAGGTCAAAATATTCACTGACTTTTCTTTTGATGATTTGATCCATGGTTTGTTTGTTTGTTTATTTATTTATTTATTTATTTATTTATTTATTTTTAAAGGATTTATTTATTTATTTAGAGAGAGGGGAAGAAAGGGAAGAAAGAAAAGGAGAGAAACATTGATGTGCCAGAGAAACATCAATCAGTTGCCTCTTGCACCCAATTGGGGGCCTGGCCTGCAACCCAATGTACCCTGAGTAGAAATCAAACAGGCAACCTTTAGGTTTGCAGGACAGCACCTGACCCACTGAGCCACACCAGCCAGGGCCAACCTTTGGTTTATATAGCTATGAGTTTTATCACTCGGAAATTTGGAGACTTCCCTGATACTTTTCTGTAATTGATTACTACTTTAATACCACTGTGCTCATAGAACATATATTATTTGAATCCTTTTAAATTTATTGAGACTTGATTTATGGATCAGAATATAGGTCTATCTTGGTAAAAAATTCATTGTGTGCTCGCAACACATGTGTATTTTGCTGTTATTTCATGGAATTTTTTACAAAACCAGTTAGGTCAAATGGTTGAATCAAGTGTTCTATATTCTTACTGTCTGCTTGCTTATTCTTTTAATTATTGAAAGAATATATTGGAAATTCCAACTTTAATTGTGGATTTTTCTATTTCTCTTTGCAAGTCTATGAATTTTTGCTTTATGTATTTTGAAGCTCTGTTATCAGTGTGTAAACATTTAGGATTTTTATGACCTTGAGGAATTGACCCTTTTATTTATTATGAAATGATGTTTGGTCCATTTATATGAATAGTATAACCACTTCAGTGTTTTATGATTGATAATGGAATATCTTCTTGCATTCTCTTATTTTATCTATTTGTGCCTTTATATTTAAAATATATTTCTTATAGGCAGCACATAGTTGGGTCTCATTTTTTTAAATCTAGTCGGATAGTCTTTACCTTTTAACAAGGTGCTTAGTTGAGAACATTTACATTTATTGAGATTGTTGATATAGTTGGTTTAAATATATCTTGCTATTTGTGTTTTATTCTGTTCTTTATTCCTCTTCTTATTCTACCTTCTGTTAGATTGTATATTTTCTTACGATTATTTTTTCTCTCCATTATTGACTTATTAGCTATGACTCTTTTGGTTGTTTTATAGTTTGTAGCATACAGTTGACCCTTGAACAACAAGGGGGTTAGGGGCACAGACCCTTGTGTAGTCATAAATGACATGTAACTTTTGACTCTACAACAACTTAGTTGTCCCCTG
Organism: Artibeus jamaicensis; assembly: GCF_021234435.1. Lineage (NCBI taxonomy): Eukaryota > Metazoa > Chordata > Mammalia > Chiroptera > Phyllostomidae > Artibeus > Artibeus jamaicensis. The sequence continues at coordinate 3,348,093 of NW_026521822.1, forward strand.
GTATCTGGAGTATGAGTCCCAGGATCTCGGTGGATACCAAAATCCACGGTTGCTCAGGATCCCTACATAAAATGGGAAGATCAATTGAATGCATATACTTGGCCTCTGTGTCTGCAGACTCCCAACCAGATATCCAAAACAGTACAGGTCTTTTTTTTTTTTTTTAAAGTTTTTATTTACTTATTTTGAGAGAGAGGGGAGAGAGGGAGAATGAGAAAGAGAGAAACATCCATGTGCAAGACAGATCCTCAGAAACATCCAGGGACCTGGCCCGCAACCCAGGCATCTGCCCTGACCAGGAATCAAACTGGTGAACTTTTGGTTTGTGGGAATGATGCCCAACCCACTGAGCCACACCAGTCAGGGTGAAAACAGTACAGGTATTTATTGAAAAAATCCTTGTGTTAGTGGACCCGTGCAGTTTTAAACCATTTGTGTAAGGGTCAACTGCACATTTTTAACTTATCACAGTCTTCTTTCAAGTTAGAAGGCCTCTTGGCTTGTGTTCAATTTTTGTCATTCATTTGACTTTTACCATTTCTTACAGCATAGGTCTGCCAATGATGAATTGTTCCAGCTTTTATATGTCTGAAAAAAAATAAATTTCACCTTCATTTTTAAAAAATGTAGTATTATTTTTTTATCCTAACCCAAGGACATGCTTATTGATTTTAGAGGGGAAAGGAAGGAGTAAAGGAGAGTGGGGGGTAGAGAGACAGAGAGACGGAGAGAGACTGAGAAAGAGACATCGATAGGTTGACTCTCATATAAACCCGTAACCTAGGCATGTGCCCTGACTTGGAATAGAACCCACAACTGTTCGGTTTATAGAACGATGCTCCAGCCAATAACACACCAGCTAGGGCTCACCTGCACTTTGAGAGATATTTTCACTGGACATAGAACTGTAGGTTGACAGGTTTTTTAAATTTTTCTTTCAGCAGTTCAAAGATATTGCTGCACTGTCTTCTATCTAGTTTCTGTCTAGTTTCCTACCAGAAATCTGTCATCATACTTTGTAGCTTTGTGTATTGTCTACTTCTTTTCTCTGGATGCTTTTAAGACTTTTTTATCATTGGTTGTAAGCTATTTGATTTTAATTTACCTTGTAGTTTTCTTCAGAATTCTCTTGCTTAAGGTTTGTTTAGCTTCTTGGATCTATTGTTTTAATAAAATTTGAGGAAAATTGTAATTATTTCTTCAAATCTCCCTCTCTCCTTTCCTTTTCTTCTTTAGGGACTTCACTACATATATTTGTTTGAAACTGGCCCACAATTTAATGTTACTTTCTTTTTTCATTTTGCTCTTTTTTCAGTTTTATTTTGGATAGTTTTCATTGCTAATTCATTACTAATATTGCTTTAGCCCTATTTAACCTGCTATTAATTGTATGCGGTGTATTTTTCTTCTCAAACATTGTGTTTTTCATCTTCATAAATCCAATTTAGGTTTTCTTTATACCGTCCATACCTCTTCTTAATATGCTAATGTTTTCCTCTACATTCTTGAACATATCAAATATGGTTATAATAATTGTTTTAAGGTTCTTGTCTAGAAATTGTATCATCTTTGTCATATCTGGGTCATTCTGATTGATTGATATTTTTCCTCATTGGGAGTCGTATTTCCTTGCTTATTTGTATGCCTGGTACATTTCAATGGATGCCAGACATTGTGAATTGCTGAATGCTAACTGTATTTTATTTAATATCCTCGACCTTTGCTTTGGGACAAAATTAAGTTACTTGGAAACAGTTTGATCTTTTCAAGCCTTCCTTTTAAACTGCACACAAGACCAAAAACACTGTTCAGTCTGGAACTAATTTTCCCCACTGCTTTAACAGTATCTTCTGAATATTTGGTGTCCTGTGTCTTGGTGTTACAAGTCTTTTTTTACTCAAGCTGGTAGTAACACCAACTATCCCTGATCCTATGTGATTTCCAAAAATTGTTCTCCCTCTGTGGCATGGCTCTTTCCCCAGGCTCAGGTAGTTTCCTCCCATACATGTAGTGATAAGTGCTCAGCTGAAGACCGGGAACAGAGGAACCATCTGCAATCCCCATTCTCTTTTATTTTAAAATGGTTTTCAATCAGAGTAATACCTGTACATACCTAAAGATCAAATAAGAGTGGATAGAAAAAAAATATTAGTAGTTGCTCTTTTTTAGTCCCCCAGTGTATTCCTCAGAAGCAGCCAGTTTTCATTTTTATGTCTTCTCATATTTACCTACACATGTCTGTGTAATGTATTTATACTGTCATTTCCTCCTTTTTCAGTTTTAATATTTTTTAATCAAGCTACAACTGGTAGGTTAGGACTTACCACTTTTAAACCATTTTTACCACACATTTTTCTTCCCACCAATTTCCCAACACAGTTACCTTTTCAAAGTTAAACCAATAAAAATTAATACAATTACATAAATTTTATTGATAAGCATAGTATTTTTCTTGCTTTTGTTTTCTGTAAAATTGTCTTCAAAGTTAACTAATTGCTCCATTAGATTTGTCACATACCATTCTGTAGTTCACCGACCTCCTTCAGTTGCTCACATGTTTTAAATCATCTGTTTATTACCACTGAAGCTCTCTCTCCCTCCCAAAAGCTTCCATCTTCCTATGCCCCATTACAGACTGGGTGCTGCTTAGGCTTGCTTAGCAGTTACTGCCCTGAGATTTCCTTCCCCATCATCCTGTTGTTGATTCCCTACCTTCTCTCCAATGTTTGAGTCCCCAGTTCACATGTGCCATGTTTGTCTGTCTCCCCTTTTGGAATATAACGTTTCTTATTTAAAGACAGCTTTTTAAAAAAAATATGGGGAAGTACACTTAACCTGAGATTCATGGTCTTCACAAAGTTTTAAATGTACAACACAGTATTGTTGACTATAGGTACAAGGTTGTATAGAAGATCTCTAGAATTCATCTTGTTAAACCCTTTTTCTAGGTTTGTTTCTCTGTCTTAGTCTCTGAAATATCTGGAAATATTTTTATTCTACATTTACACTTAGATGATTTTTGGCCAAATGAAAAATCTTTTAATTAATTCCAGAATTTTAAGGACATTTTCACCATTCTTCTCTGGCAGCCAGCACAACAATTTTGATACTGTTTTTTTTTTTGGTTTTTTTTTTTCCTGTTTAGAAGCTTTTAGGATTTTCTCTGAGTGATCTTTAGTTTCAAGATAATGTGCTTAGGTGTAGGGCTTTTTTCCATTTTTTTGTGGTTGTCATGTTATATTTAATCTGGTGACTTGTGCCCTTCAGTTCCGGAAAATTTTTAATTTTTTAAATAATTTCTTTCCCTTTGCTCTGTGTCTTTGGAGTTCATTCTATTTTGATGTTGGATCTCCTAGATCCATCCCATATCCTCTTATCTCTCAATTCCATTTCTTTTTCTTTTGTTCTACTTTTTAGAAGATTTTTGTCAACTTTATCTTCCAACTTTTCTAGAGAAATCAAGGAAATTTAAAATAAAGTTGGATTTTCTTGTTTTGATTTCTTTTGAATTGCTTCTTGTTCTGACAGTATGTGGGACCCAACACTAAAACATTACTTGTTTATTTGTAAGTCACCTTTAACTAAGAATCCTATGGATTCACTTGCTAGACCTGGTAACCCTATTCCTAGTGCCTAGTGAGAGTAAACCAGGAAAGAGAAGTGACATGCAGTCCCTGGACAACAGTGATTTGTTAGATGCAGGGCAGTATGCTTTAGCCTTTTCCCTCACAGTCACTTCAGATTTGTAAAGAGTTTGGACAGGAGACAGAGATGATCCTATTTGAGTGATGGATTCCCCAGCTGTTACTGTATTGGTCATGTCAGATCAAACTTGAAAAACACATGTTACTGAATTAGAAACAGAGGCCCTGCCCTTGCTCCTCTTCTCATATCCTAGAATGCTGGTAATATGCAGAAGTGACTGAACTGGAATCCAGGTAAAGAGGCTTTTAGGCAAAACAGAACAGAAAAACAAATACAACAAAACACCCAATCTCCAATGTTCAGGCTGCTTCCTGTGCTCCAGATTCCCCACTGAAGTGAGACCTGATCTCTGCCCAGTGGCTGAAGATCATTATTATCATTCATGCCCTTAGGACTCTCTCCTAGAAGCGGAGTAGTGATCTCCCTGTTCGCTCGGCTGGTCTTTTGTTGAGCTCTGGATAGGCACTAGACCCAGATATTTTGTCTTTCAAAGAGAAGAATCTTTGAGAGTTAATTCTAGCCATCCGTGCTTCAGAAATTTCTGACCCATGGGTTTTCTGCTATGGAGCTTTCCTCCAATCCCTTTGCCTTCTTTTTAAAATTATCTTTTTAGTTTTTATTAAAAAATCTATTTTTAAAGGAAATTAGCACATTGATTTGAAATATATGAAAATAAATATTTTTGATCTTTTCTGTTGTATATCTTTTGGCTTGAAAATATTCTGGAAATATATATACACCAATGTTCAAGGACTTATGTACAATGACACTTAAAATTTTATTTAAAATAGCAAAAGATTAGAGATGACTATAATGTTCCTCTTATAGGTACATGGATTAAACAGACTGTTGTTGCTTGTATTTTGGCTTCTGTAGCTTAATACAATGGATGATCAGCCAAAATTAATGAAATGAAAATGAAACCAAGTTTTCTTTCTGTTTATGTTGAAGAACATCATGAATAAATAAAATCCAGTTAATTCAGTAATTTAAACTTCAGCTGGGAATTTTAAATTTATTTATTTATATGACCTTAAAGTTTTATATTTTTCAGCTCTTTTTTATAGCTTAAATGCCTTAATTTTTTTCCTGGTCAGTTCAAATACGTAAATAGGTTTAATTACAGATAGTGTTAGTGATAACTAACTTTTAAACATAGAAACTATTATGTAGTAAGTAATAATTCTGTCCAGCATTCATAGACATAGGGACCATATGCCTGCTCCGCTGTTTCTTTTTACTAAAAATGGGTACCTTCCTTGAGTAAATTTCTACCGAGATATTCATATTCATATATGTATGGATTTTCATAAATGATAACTATCCTATCAACTGTTACTTGTTTTTCAAAAACAAAGCTTTAAAGTCGGGAGAATAATATGAACCTTACAATAAAAATGTTATTGCTTTATAGTCAGTCACATTTTGGTTTTAACCCAGAAGAGAATTGCCCTTTCCATCATTTGCCACATTCTCCAAATTTGGTTCCTAATCGTTCTGTACAGTTTTTAAAACCAAATGCTCCTTCCCAGCATTGGGTCAACTTAAAAGAACGTCTGAAAGGCTCTGGTGGCAATAAAAATTTCCTAAATGAAAAGGATACTGCTTCGCGGAGAATGTTTGTTTGAGAGAGAAAAGACAATACTCTCTGTATATGTCTGTGTGTGTGCTTGTAAATAGAATATATATACATATATGTATATTCTATGGTCAAATTTTATGTTGGAATTATTTATCATTATGTAATCTGCCTATGGATTAGAAAACTAGTGGTCGTTTCTGGTTTTATAGTGTTTTGCCATTAGAGGGCAGTATTGTAGAGGTTAAATTTGCCTTCTTGTAATCTATTGAATTACAAATTTTATAATTTATAAGCAAATTTAAGACCCTAGATTTTTAGTGTATCCAATTGTCATCTCGCTGCATATTTCAAAATAATAAGAGGGAATGTATAACGGGTTAAGCTATGTTACACACAAATCTCTTGATTTGGGTTTGGAGAAGGGAATTATTTTGATCAGTGCTGCCAAACAGTGAAATATGTATGTCAGCCCCTCTATAGAATTGAGTTTATAGGAATCAGCCACTTTAGGGACTTACTGAAAACAGATCTATGGATGATTCAACCTGTGGGTCGACTTTTCTAGTTAATAAGTGGAAGAAGAAATGAGATTTTAAAGGTTATGGCTCTAGGGATATTTTGGGAGGAACCACTTTATTTTATCTGGTAGATTCCCGTTTACTTCTATATATATACGCCTAGCAGACTATTTAACGCTTTTCATTTTGTTTTTACCCGAAATTAATAAATTCACGGAGAGGTAGTATTTCTTAAAAAGCAAGTGTGATTTTTTTCACTCTATAATTCACTGGCTTTTAAAAAGAAGTATTATTACAGTACGCTTATTACCTTTATCAGTGAAACCGCCTATAAAATCCTCCCTTTACTGCTTCCTGTAAGAGCTAGAAAATTGAAATCGAGACACAGCTCCTGCAAGTCTTAGCGTTGGGACTGGGCATGCCCAGTAGCTCAGGCGGTTCTTGTTGCAAATCGGAAGCTTTCGTCGTTCTGCAGCCGCGGGGACCAGCAGCTCGGTGGACTGGGGTCCGACTCCCATAAACGTAAGCACGTGCGGGGTCCCACTCGTATTTTTCCGGGATCCTACACGTTTTTTGCAGAAGCATTGGTCCGGCTTTTTGAGGCTGTGGAGTTCTCAGAGGCCTAGCACCCAGCCCCTGCGAATGCGGCCTTAGCCAGCCCACCCGACGAGCCGAATCGGGAGGCTGGGGGCGGGGGAATGGTGTGGGGGGTTGGGGGGTGGGGGGAAGGCAGCGAAGCCGGAGGAGGGCGGGGAAGGGAGAAGGGGCGGCTCCAATAGCGTGTTGTCCAATTGCCGCGGCTCTTCCCTGAATATATTTTGCTCCGTGACCGGAGTCCCACTAGATCCTAGTGGAGCCCGGCAGCCGGCTTGTGAAGCTTCTCTGCACCGTTTTTGATCGGTGTCTGTCTTTCTGGGATTGCCAAACCCAGAAGTCGGGTCTCTTAAATTAGGGCAGCTGTATTCTATTTCTCCCTGGGCTGCAGAAAGCTAGGAGATTTTTATCTAGCTCAAATAAGGCTGCTGGTATTCCTTTTTAAATTTTTTTTTTCTGCGAGGGTGTTTTTGGCTGCAATTGCATGAAATCCCAATGGTGTAGACCAGTGGCGATGGATCTAGGAGTTTACCAACTGAGACATTTTTCAATTTCTTTCTTGTCATCCTTGCTGGGGACTGAAAACGCCTCTGTGAGACTTGACAATAGGTAAATGTCGGCCGGGATAGTGTCTTTAAATTTACTCGTTTAGGTACTTGTAATAATGCAGGTGAAAGATAGCCAGGCGAATTCCTTTGTGCATTACTGAGAGAGTATAGTGATATGGATGTTGCTTTTTGCAGTGTTCAGAATAGCTTTCTCGTCGCCAGTCTGGCCACAAAACAGGCTTTTAGCACATTATGTAATTTGGCCCTTTGTGGCTCACTAGAATAGGGAAATGTCTGGATATTCATTAGTAAGAGAGCGGCTTATGTTTTATGGAGGGTGATATATTACATAAAGAATATTTCAAAAATGATGCTAGAAACATCGCAAATTGGAAAATCCTTTTCGTGTGTGTGTATTGGACGTTTAAGATAAATTCCATTTATCAATTTTCCCCCTTTTTTCCAGCTCCTCTGGTGCAAGTGTCGTAGCTATTGACAACAAAATCGAGCAAGCTATGGTATGTACTGATTAAAAATCATTTGTACTAAATATGGGCACAGTACAAAAAGCGAGCTGTCTTGGGATAGAACTCGTGCATCCATAGTTAGGATGGTGATGGCTCTGCATACATTAGAAATGCCTGCACTGCCCCCATTCTGTCAGCGTGAAGCCACTCACTGAGGCTGCTGTAGAGAAGGGGCGCCGAGGATGTTCAGTGTTCTTTACAAGACCGATCTCTCACAACCTCGGGATTTGTGCAGAGTCCCTTTTTGCTGGAGAAGTGCTAGGGACTTGCCAGCCCTGCGTGTCCTCAGGTGATGGGCACATCTCTAAGGATGAGGCTTTACTAGGAAGCCTAAGGTTTACTTAGGGAACCCGGGGTTGGGTCAGGGGAGCAGAAGTGGGGAACTGGGAAAGGAGCCATCTAGTACGGACACAGATGGATCCTAGTGATGTAGGCTACTGCACAATGAAGACAAATCTGAAAAAAAGTTTTGTCTTCCCAGCCTGCGCCTGGATTTCTCCTATTTTTTATTTCCGCCTTGGCTGTTCTTTGTTATTGGAGCAGCGCCTGTGGCTCTTCTCACGGGATTCTCTTCCCACTGTTGCTAGGCAAACTCCGAACCTTTAATTCGGAGCTATAAATAAATCGAGCTCTCATTGGTTGCAACGTCTGCCCAGGTTTCTGTGATGTCAGTATAATCTCGAAAGGAGGGGGGTTAAGGGTGGAGGGAGGAAAATGCGGCAACATGCTCCGTTGGAACTGGCTGCAGCCGGTGCTGAAGGAGGCGGTCTGGCGGCAGCAGGAGGGCGGAGGCATGAGAGACTTGGGGGCAGGGAAGTGGCTACGGTTGCTGCGGGTCTGGACATCCCTGCAGCCGGGCTCCTGCTTGGCGACTCAGGCATGTTGCCATCTCAGATAGAAACCTGACTGTTCCCACTGCTGGCTAACTGCTGCAAAGCATAGGCTTTTAAAAAGTTGATCACTTATACATTAAACTTGAGTATTGTACAGTCGTGATTATATTCAGATTTCCCCTGGTGCCGCTAAATGAACAATAAAAGCAAGATATTTAAATGATGAGGGAGAGCCAGGTAAAATAATACTTTAGAAACAGGAGTCTGGGAAATAGCACATAGTAAGTTAAACCCTTTTTTCCCCTCTCCCTTTCAGGATCTGGTGAAAAGTCATTTGATGTATGCAGTTAGAGAGGAAGTGGAGGTCCTCAAAGAGCAAATCAAAGAACTAATAGAGAAAAATTCCCAGCTGGAGCAGGAAAACAATCTGCTGAAGACACTGGCCAGTCCTGAGCAGCTTGCCCAGTTTCAGGCCCAGCTGCAAACTGGTTCCCCCCCTGCTACCACACAGTCACAGGGGACCACACAGCCCCCAGCCCAGCCAGCGTCCCAGGGCTCAGGACCAACTGCATAGCCTTCTATGCCCCTGCAGAACTGGCTGCTGCTGTCTGAACTCAACAAACTGGAGATGATGTACTAGGGGGAATCTGCCTCCACAGTCACCCATTTCATTGCTCGCTGCAAAAGAGACGTGAGACTGACATATGCCATTATCTCTTTCTTCCAGTATTAAACACCCATATGCTTTTGGCTTGAAGAAATTTCTTAGTTGGGTGAGTTAAAGGTCAATAGAGAATTAGCATGGATATACTGGGACCTCATGCAGCTTGGCAGATATTTGAGAAATGGTTTAATTGATGCTGAGGAGCTGTGTGCCTTTCCATCCTTTCCCTGCTCCCCATCCTTCCTTCCAAGTGTTGTCTCCTGCTTGCATGTAGTGTACAACATGGGTTATGGAGCAGTGGAGCTCCACTGGACTGTCCTCTCTCCTCTTCTACCCATGAGGAACTTGAGAGGGAGGTAAAAGGGAAGACTGGTGCGTAGTCTTGCCTAAAATGAGGGGAAACAGTTCATTGTACAAATTGATGACTGTCACCAAAATCCATAAAAAACAATAGTACTGTGTGCCTCTTTCTGAAACAGTGGATGACACAAAACTACTAAGAGTGACTGAAAGGTGACAGCTAGCTGGGACCTAGGCCACCTTACCATGAAGGATGTTTTGCTTATTATATATTTGTGTATGTAGTGTAACTATTTTGTACAGTAGAGGACTGTAACTACTACTTAGGTTGTACAGATTGAAATTTAGATGTTTCATTGTCTGTCTGAAGAGGTGTGGATTGTCTTTATAGAGAGATCTACATGAAACAATACTATGTGAAGAAAACCACACCTAAAGAAATTTTAAGAATTTGACAGTCACTTTGTGTAATCTGAAATCTAGCTGCTGAATATTTTGAAGTATATCCCTGTTCACTGAAGTCTTTTGATTGAGCTGGTTGAATACTTTGAAAAATGATCAGTTCTAGCTAATGAGATGAATTTCCCAGTAGGGTTTTCTGCATATTACTGTATAGTAGTGATACGCATATGTTTCTGTGCATGTTCTCTACACAGTTGTAAGGTGTATTTAACTGTTGCACTTGTCAACTTTCAATAAAGCATATAAAATGTTGATAAACAAGTGTTTTCATATTACAGTGTTAACATAATTGCAGTTATTTCCACAACTATTTCTAGGTAAAGTTACAACTATTGGACTAGCGAAATCTTGAAGAAGGGTATAAGGGTTGGGCAAAGTAAGGGTCCTTGTGGTTTGACTATGGAGGTGAAAGGAAATAGACATTGCATTATTTCAGCCAGTAAGTGTAGAGAGACATAGTGAAGGAGATAAGAGATTAGTTCTTCAGACTAGGGTTACCAGGACAAGAGGCTTCACCTCTCAGAGCTGATGTGTGGGGCACTGAAAGAGATCATCTTTAGGTTCCCCCATGGCTTTAAATTTCTAGGAGTCCATGAAAGCCTTAATTTTCCATTGTTTACCAGCTGAGAGGGGAATGAGACTTATTCTGTATGTAATTCCACTAAGCACATTTAGGATAAAAATATGGACATTAGAGAAGCTCGTTTTCACTTTTAAAATACCCTGGATTGGGATGTCTTTCCAGTGTAGATTGAGGCTCCAGCTCCTGGGGCTGTCTAAGCAGGAGACAAGGTGATTCCAGGGGTTTCCTCTGAATTCGAGGTGGGTCTGGAGAACAAGGGTATCTCTTCTAGTTGATTCCTTAAGACTAAAATAGGTTGAAATTTAAAATGTGATGGAATTTTAAAGCAAATAGGCACCTGGTAAGTGAGCCTGAGGGGTCCCACTCTTCTAGGAGCAGTGCCAGCTCCTGTGACATTAAACAGGATGCTCTTATCAGGTCTGGGATCTGCCCCAGGACTTCAACAGTGGCCTTTTCCCATGCCCCCTCCACTCAGTGGGAATAAGGGCATTGCTGAGTTCTAAGGCTTATTTAAGGCCTTGCAGAAGAAGGACTTAACTTTTCTGAATCCTTTATTTCTCTAATGTATAGCTGTTGGGGACATGGATGGGTAAATGAAACATCAGAACTTCCTGACAAGAAATGGATTTTGTGCGTGTGTCATAAAGCTGAGTGACTGGTGTGAAGACACAGCTCATGGCAAAGCAGTTACTGCTGACCACCATAGGCTGGTGGTGTCAGTTGGCATAAACTTGATATGGGGAAATTGGAGGGGACTTAAAAACAAATCTTTGTCATAGTAGTTTAAAGGTTGTATAATTTTGACTTAAAGGGATACTTATGTTGTAATTGTATTTCTTTTAAAAAGAAAACTATAGTGAGTGGAAATCTCCAGCCATTTCATCTTTTCTGTTTTCAGTGAAGATATTCAATGCCAAAGGTGGTAACTGTGGAAACTTTGAGAAATTTTATGTCAGTGTATTATTAAGATAATAGAGAACTTTCTTCTAAGCTATTTAATGGAATTTGGAGCCTTTTATTTAAAATGTGGCACTCCTGTGATGTTTTGGGAGCTGAATATTGTGAAATAAGAATGAAGTTTAAATCAAAAGGTGTTTTTTGACACATGTTCATTTAATCATTAAACATGCTTTAAGTCGGTGATTTGCAACCTTTTTCATCTCGTGGCACCCGTAAACTAATTACTAAAATTCTACAGCACAACAAACTATATTTTTTGCCAATCCAACAAAATATTGGTGTAAGTTTGATTCACTCACACTGGTCAGCTATTGTTTTGGCTGTTGTCATTTTTTAAATTTGACAGTCTAAGGCAGGAGTTCAAACTCATTTTCAGTGGGGGTCACATCAGCCTCACGGTTGCCTTCAAAGGGCCGAATGCAATTTTAGGACTGTAAGTGTAACTTAACTAGGGGCAAGGAGCTCTACATTCAGCCCTTTGAAGGCAACTGCAAAGCTGATGTGGCCCCCATTGAAAATGAGTTTGACACCCCTGACCTAAGGGAAAAGAGGTCAGTGCCCCTGACTAAAGAGTCAAGTACTGCATGTTTGAAAAATTCCTGTGGCACACTGGTGTGCATCTTGAAGCACACTGTTGCTTTAAGTGTTGACTTATATTTCACGATGTTTAAGGTAATTTTAAAAGGTATTTCACTACTTGTTTACAGACACGATTAGACCTTTGTTGGCCTGAGAGTTATTGTATAATTGACTCCATCATACTTAACGTTCAGTGGAGCAGGGAAGGCTTCACGGGAATGGAATGTTGTGCCAGTGCTGGGTGTTCATGACGTCAGCAGCTGCAGCAGGAGGGAGCACTGAGCAGTGAAGGAGAAACAGGAGTTTTGCATGATTTTAATGCATATCTGCTTTTTGTTTCAAATTAACAATGTTCATAGCTTGGTAACTCTGTGCTCTTTGGCATACTTATAAAGCAGAAATTCATTTTTCATTATGTGATGAATATGTAATGCCAAAATCAATTTTAAATTTACATAAGAAATGTATAGAAGTTAATTATAACTAAAATTATAAATGAAAATTATTTTTAATAGAGAGTACACTGCCTTTCTTTTATATAAAATAAGTAGTTGGAGCTACCAGGGGCCTGACAATGTAACTATTTTTTCACAGCGAAAATGGCATTAAAGATTAGAAACAGAGGCAGAGAAAATGAAGTTCCCTCCAGATAAAGTGTCTGGAAGTGGACAAATGTGCCCACCGGCGGAACACGGAAGCAGGTTGTGCAGGAAGCTTCCTGCACAGGCGTGGGGAGGACACAGCACTGAGGGCCAGCCCTGACCCTGCAGTCACTAGCAGGGTGGCCTTGGGACAAGGAATGGAACCCCTTCTCATCTGTACAGTGAGGAATTGGATCAGACCAGGAAGATCCTGTCCTGCCATAAAGTGCTACAATCCTCTGATTTGTACGATGAGTTTACTCTTTGGGGGGGTGGGGGGGATATGCTGGTTTGGTTTTGTTCACTTTTTGGGCTAAAATTAATTTAATTTTAACCTTAGCTCTGCCATTGACCTTGTGCAGGTGACTTTACTTGCATGCTAAAATGGGGATATGTTCTCTCCATAGCGTTTTTGTAAAGATAATGATGGAAAGCAGCAAACACAGTGATGGGTTCAGAGCAAGTGGTCAAGGAACGTTAGCCTTTTATTGTTGAGTTATTTGTCCTCTTGTTCTTGTTTGTTCATATATTTAACTATGTGTTTTTTGTAGTAATAAAGCTGTGGCAGTTTTATTATTTAATAGCTTTTGATTTAGCACTTGCCAGTAGTGGTAGTTGTTAAAATTTTATTACAAAAACATTTTTAAAATGCCATTTAGAATATAGACAGAAATACACCATTTCTTCTGTGTCTAAATATCTAGTGCTGGCTGGGTAGCGTAGTTGGGTAGAGAGTCATTCTGACACACCAAGTTTGCAGGTTTAATCCCTGGTCAAAGCACATAACAACAAGTAACCAATCAATGCATAAAAAAGTGGAACAACAAATTGATGTTGCTTTCTCTTTCTCTTGCCCCCCTCCCTCTCCTTTAAACTCAACTTAAATAATAATAATACCTAAAGGCAGCTTTTTCATTTATGTGGTTGAAGAAGAGGTTCGTTGGGAATTGTTCATGTTTGAAAATTATGTTAGTAGAGGTATATGCACAATTATAAGTGGAGTGTGTGTATATATGTATAATATATGTATAAATATCTACAAATTATATATAGAGATTATATATATTATATAATCTTAAATTACTGATTTCTTATGGAGAAAAGCTCTGTGTAAAACAGTCATGAAATGGCCACCAGGCAGGCCCAAAGTCATCGGGATGAGTAATCAGGCTATATCAATGACTATTGGAAGGTTCAGTGTATTGCAGTATAAGTCTGTGCTTCAATCCAGGTGTTTTGGAAACATGTCTGTGGGGCATGACAGAAGTTCTTGAGTGGAGAGAGGGTAGATCCTCAGGAAGTGTGATGAATGTGGCAGCTGGAGAGTGTGTGCTCCACTCACAGATCAGGGGACCAGTTGCTGCTTAGCTCTGTTCATTGTTGCTGTGTGGGGATTCAAGCACTGTGTCCCCAGGTCTTCCAATTTTTCAAGATCTAAGCTCTATCTGAAAATTTCTGATTTTTGGACACTCTGCAGACCAAACAAAAGTACACCTACTAGCTTTGTGGCCCATAAGCTTTGAGTTTCCACTCCCTGCCTTCTATACCTATCTTGAGAGCCAGTCTCCTGTCCTAAATGGCTGTTCATCCTTCAGCACAAAACCACTTTTTGATTACTGAACATGGGCATAGGCTCTCTGGTAAGCTATGTGTTACTTTATTCAGAGACCATTTGCTGAGCACCTTCCATGCATCAGAGAGTGCAGTGAGCAAGGCACAGTCTCTGCCCTCAGGGACAGCCCAAGGAGTTGCCTTTGAGATAAATGAGGTACTTTGTTTTCTGGTGAAATTTGCCTCATGTGATATAATAACTGAATAGTTTCTTCATTATTCCTTCTCAGATGAACCCTTTGGCAAAAATCTTTCTGGGAGTTCTTTTAAGAATTCTTGTTAAATTGATAGCATTTGCTCATGGGGATATAAACTCCTTCACTATGTCTTATAGCTGACTCATTTAGGGACAAAGACAGATGTGTGTGCTACAGGGTTCTATCACACATGCCCCAACTTTCTAGGAATAACATATTTCAATTAAAGTAATCTGCCCTATTGTGTCAAGTACATTCCAGTCATGCCCTAATAGTGGTGCAGACTAGCAGACCAAGAAAAAAAAAAGACTTAATTAGTTTCCTTAAGGAGAGAGTGGATGTGATGATGACCAACAGCACTGGTTTGCCCAGGACAGAGGGTGCTCCTGGGAAGTGGAACTTCCCATGCTAAAATCAGGAAAGTCCCAGGCAAACTGGTGGTACAAGTTGGTCGCCCTAGATCTCATTTCCTTGTTTAGCAGGACACACAGCTATATTACATTTCCCAGCCCCTTGAAGTTGGGTGTGACCACCACTTTTAACCAATGAATTGAGAGCTGAAGTGACTGAACACTTCCGAATTTGGCCCTAAGAAAACCATTTTGAGGATCTCCTGTGCTCCTTCCCCTAACGCTGACCTGATGGAGATGAAAGAGTGTCCTTGAAGGTGACAGAGCCTTTGTCAGCCTGGGTCCCTGAATGACTGTGGGGTGTCCTCCCTTACCAACTTGGAACCAGCCAGCACAGTCACATGAGCAAGAGCATGTCAGCCACTAGGCATTTTAGAATCTGCTTGCTTCAGTGGCTAACTTGAACTAGTGAAAATTGGGTACCCTGAAGTCAGGTGCTGCTGTCAAAAACTAAAATGTGTGGCACTGACTATGTATGGGTTGGGGGATGATAATGAAACTATGGGTCTCAAGAGATTGGGACCCATAGTGTGAACTGGTGAAACGTTTTCTAAAACTCTTGCCTGTGGTAACTTAGGAGAGTGCCCATGTAGCTGTGAGGTGCCAGAAAGTTAGTGACCTCTGGCTCTTTATTGTGTTTAGCAAAGACTTCCAAGAAAAAAAAAAATTGAGCTCAGGAGAAAGGAAAGGGGATAAAAGTGCATAAATGTGGGGCTATCTGGTATTGGAAATGCCCACTGTGTCTAGATCCCTAGGAGGCTGAAATAGGGAGGAAATGCCAATTAGACTTTTCAGTTAGACAAGGTACTTCACCCTTCAGTAAGGATGGGATAAAAGTATGGACTCACCATATGTGCTTTCGGTTTCAGATGAATTCCAGATGCTTGTTGTTCAGCTGATGGAATAATCAAGACAAAGTATGAAAAAAAACCACAGTCATGTCCAGAGAAATATTGTAGGTCTTGCTTCTGACACATTGAATTAATGGGATAAAAATAGGGGAGAAGCCTACTACTAAGTGAGGGACTTTTATTGCCCAGGAAAACATAAGCTGGGTCAGACTTCAACAAGTGGAAACCTTCAAAGGACCCATAGGCCCCCAAACTTGCAAGAGCTGGAATTAGATGAAGTAAGTGTCTCAAGCTGTATGGCTCACAAGGAAAGCATTTCCCCACACACACGCTTCGTGCATGGCATGGAGGAGACTGAACAAGAAAACCTCCCAGAACTAGGGGCTTGGTGTTTTAGAGAATAACGAGCCAGGGATTTCTTCCCAGAGTGTAGAATCAGAATGTAATCAAGGAGCTCCCAGTGCCAGGGCAAAGGGGTCTCCTCGGTGCCTGACCAACAAGATCTCATAACTGTTGAGGGCTGGGGCCTGCTGTGTCCCACATGCTGCCAAATGGGAGTTTTATCACAGTTGTCATGCCAAGGCTCCACCATTGTGATTGTCATTGGAAGATAAATTTGTCTTAATTCTAGAACCTTAGGAGCCTCACCTAGCAATCTTGGAGTTTGAGTTGGATATAGTAGCTAGATAGTACTTTTGGCTGCTGCCTGTGAGGAGGATGAATGTGTTCTGTGAGGGCAAGAAGATTTTATATATATATATATATATATATATATATATATATATATATATATATATATATTCGAATCCAAAGGGAGGGCCATGCCAGAGACTGGTAGGAGTTTACCAAAAAAGTGTCCCCTTCCTGGGTGCACAGACAGCAGTTCCCAGACTCTCTTGCAGCTGAGTGAGACCATATGATTAAAGCCAAGGGAGGGAGTGTGGGCACACATGCTGTTTTGTCACTTCCTGGTTCATAAAAACTTCCCATGGGCAATCCTTGATGCTCTCTCACCATCAGCCAACTAGTTGGAGACAACTCTGCTACCACTTTGTAAGTCCCATGTTGAAGATGGTGCAGCCTTACAACCCTGTGCCCCTGAATGACTGAGTGGAGCAGAGCCTCTTTCTCATCTCCTTACTCCCCAACCCAGCACTACTCAGAACTGTTACAAGAGAGCAGGGACAAATTTAAATTACATCTCAGACGTATGTTTCTCAGTCTGTTTCTCAGTCCAGAGGTACCTGAGCAATGCTACAGTGTAATAATGGACATGGAGAACCAAGGAGGAGTAGGTAGAGCTAGATGAGTTGAATACATCACAGAGGGGTTCCAAGAAGAGGTAAATCTTGAGGTTGACTTGGAAGAAGCTGTAAAACAACACACAAGACAGATAACTTTCTACATTTTTGTCAAAACCAGTTGCCTTCCCATGTGATAAAGAATAAACATCTTGCTAGGAGTTTGGGAAAAAATGCTATGCAGCGAGAGGTATCCTGCTGAACTTGTAAAAGTAGCTTCTTTAATGATCAGCTGATGCTCAGTCATAGCTGTTGTCCACTGTGGCCTCCAGCCTGCCAGAGCCCACCACTCCTGTGATGGCCCCACGCTGGCAATTGCCATCATTTGTCACTCATCCAGTTACATACTTGACTTAAGAAGGTATTTGGGGCTGTGTCTCAAAGCCAGACTTTAACACCTGATTCATAAAGTTTTGTGACAACTCATTTTAATAATATCTTTAAAATTCACATAATTTGGACCCTTAAAGAAGAAAACAACTAGACCTTGTTCTATTATCTCTTGGGTTTTATTTTCCTTTATAGGTACAAGCTGTTGTTAATGAGCAGAGTTATGCTTTTTCCTTCAAGTTATGAAATGGTTGGACTGGGTCACAGCATGAAGATGTGCAGTCTCCTGGGGAAAGAAAGTGGATCCCATTTGTTATTGTTATTGTACGTTACTGAGCAGTTACTATGTGCTAATCAATTGAAATGATGATCTAATTTTTCCTTACATCAGCCCTGTGAAGAATGTATTATCCTAATCACAGAAGAAGAGAGAATAACTTGCCAAGTTAGTGTTAGAGAGCTGATAAATGTGATGCAGACCAGGTGTGTGACACCAGGGTCTGAGCTGTTAGCCACTATTTCAACCACTTCTGAAGCCAGGCAGCCCCACCCAGTGGAGCGTGTCTGAGGCCCATGGCTGGCCCAGTGCTTGCCTTCTGTCCACTCCTCAGTGTGTCCCAAAGAGGGGTGAATGTGGCAGTGCAGGTCAGGGCTGGCAGGAAAACCCGCCCTGCTAGAAAAGAGCAATAGACAGTCCCCTTCCCTGAACTCTTCCCAGTCTGTCAAGCTACTTGGCTAGTAGGGCCCAGGGACTTCTGTGTTCTTGTAAGGGAATTTTGCACCACAACAGGAAGGAAGCTTAGGTACCTTTTGAGTCAGAGAATCTGTAGGTGAACACACAGCATAAAGGCAAGTAACCCCGCTTCTCCCTGTCCTGCATGGCACCAGACAGATCTACTGCATAGATGAGACAGCTGCCTTTCCTACTGCAATAGCATGGCCGCTTGTCCCAGAAAGCCAGCACTGAAGGATGAAGTGTTCCTATGAAGGATGTTACTACTCATTCATAAAACACACCATATTAATTAAGCACCCATAATATGCCAACCTTAGTGAGTCCCCCTAGGTAATGTGGGTACAGCAGTGAAAGCACTTTTGCTTTTGAGGTGACCCAGTCCAGAGGCACAGATATATTAAGAATTATTATAATGCATAAGACTATCTCTCAATATTTTGGAACACAGTAGAGGGAAGATGGGTAACTGAGGGAAGAGGGAAGAGACGGCTTCAGAAAGAAGGCTTTGGCCTCCGAATTTTGGTTTGAGAAGAGGTGTTGGAATATCATCTGCTGTTGGCTGCAGAATTCATTCTCCCTCCTTTCTTTGGGAACCCCCTATGTGGCCACAGAAATGGTCCTGCTTGACATCTGCCCTTTACTGGCCAACTGACCCAACCTGGTCCAGTCAGAGCTAACTTTAGCCCACAAAAGACTCAGAATCTTGTCCCAGCCTCATTCACTCTGCTGGATTCAGTTTGAAAATGAACTCCTTGTAGTGCTGCAGCCCTGAGCAAAGAGCTTGGAGCTCCTCAGAAGTCTTTCATGGACCCAGAAGATGGAATCAGCATAAAGAAAGCTGGTCAGAGATGTTGCTCTTTGTGACTTGTTTGATCCCTGCAATCATCTGGTCTGACACCACATCTACACCCCCCACCCCCTGCATTGTTCTTTCTTTGAAGCTGATTTAAGTTAGGTTCACTGTGGCTTGCAAGCTGGAGGATCCCTAACTAATACAGGTACTTTCTCTGCTTCTTTGTCAACACATTCCCCCCCCCCCACATAGACAATTATTGTTGCATGCTTTGAATTCTCAAAGTTCCATAAGAGAGATAGGACTGTTGTGAGATAAAGAAAGAACTACAGTCCACCTCCCATAGTTTCAAATTGAGTCCATTAGCGTGTTGTGGACTAATATTGTGGATGAAGCACACATTCTTTGGTGTACTTGACTGGTCCTTGTGGTTGAGCATTCTGTAAAATGACCAACGATAATCTACATGGAGGTAGTGGTCAGCTCTGTCTGGGGAGGTCATAGAAGACTCCCTGAGAAAGTGATGCTTAAATTGTGGCATCTAGGAAAAAATGGAGAGTGCCACGGGATGGGGGAAATAGGAGGGAGGAAGGGGAGGAGTGTTGGAGGCATCTTGTGAACTGACAGAGGAATGGAAACCAATCTGGTTTCCTCCAGCTGCGGCTAGGCTGATAGGGTCTGAGTGGGTAGGGGGGCTCAGGCCTGGAGGGCCTTGCAGTCATGCTAACAAGTTGTAGGGAAGGAAGACTGTATAAAGTCCATTTATGAAGAATTAACATGGAATGAGATTGTGTGCAGAGGAACCTGTTATTGAGCCATTGAAATAGATTCAGGTACAAGAAAGGAAGCACACCAGGAAGCAATGTGTCAGGGTGGGGTGGGGAGGACTGTAGCCATTAGTGAGTGATAGTGCCATCACTGGGACAGAAATAAAAAGGTAGACCAGTCTGGGAGCTTAAACACTCTTAGTTTTGAGTATGTAGAGTGAGGCGTCTCTCAGGTAGGCATCTCAGAGGAGCTTTCTTCTTGCCAGCCTGACCAACAGCTCTGGGATTGTGGGAGAGATCTGGGCTGTTCAGCAGAGACTCTGATGCTCACCAGTGCCCATGCTTTTCTTCCTGAGTACAGCCAGGCTCCCTTTCTCCCCCTCCCCAGCAGTAACAGGGAGCAGTGGAATGTGATCCACAGGCATGGCCCTGTAGCAGCTTGGCACAATCTCTGGGCATCCCAGGATGAGTGGGTTGACAAATAAAGGAGGTGAGGTGATCAGATGGGCTGAAGTAGAAACTTGCTGTGAGGGGTCCTGAATGATGAAGGGCATTGGAGGGGAGTTAATAAGAAGGAATCAACTTGTCCAGAAGAGAAAGGAGAGAGGCAGAGGAACAACTGAACAGAAGATCAAGGGGAAAATTAAAATAGGAGACATTTGTACATGCTTATCAATCACAGATAAAAACTGACACTTCCTGAGGAAGCAAGAAGAAATTGGAACCACAACACTGGTGTTGGAATCAGGTCTTCTCAGAGAAAGGACTAGGAAGTGAGGTGTGTGCAAGCACACATCAGTGCAAGTGTTGGGAAACTGCGTATCCCCCCCCACCCCCACCATGGACCAAACTTGTTCTCTGTGAACTGGGAAGTGGGGATCTGTGCAGAAAGTTCAGAGGGCAAAGGCTGAAAGTTTGAGAAAACCACTGAAGAGAGAATCACAAAGACTTGTAGAAGAAAATGATTCAAGTAAAGGGCTTTAGGTTCTAATAGCAAATCCAGATCCCCACAGAAGCCTCTGCCTCTAAATCACCAGACTCCAGGACTAAGGTCTGGGGCTATGTAGAAGATAGGATGGACTCAGATGAGACTGGAGATCACACAGACGGTAACTAAGATAGTCCACATGTGAAAAAATACAGGCCTGGGCTGGAGCCATGGTTTAAGGGAAAGGGGTGGGGTGATTGGGGCTTAAAGACATGAAAGCTGTAGAGTTGAGAGGAACAGAGGACCAACTAGATATAAGTGTTAGGACATTGGTCCTGGGTGGGTGCTTGGGATAGACAGTGTGTCCTTAGGAGGTTCTATCTCAGCAGTACTGAAACCTACAAAGTTACACAATAGTCACACACTACACAGGAGTGGGGGTGGGGGTGTCCCTACACAGACTCCTTTTACAGAGAGGACACTAAGTCCCCAGGAGCATGAAGTCACTTACCCATGATCACAGAGTTAGTGTCTAAGACAACCCTGGAACCAAAAGTGATTGGAAGGGAAAGAGGAGGTGGGGGGAAGGAGAGAGAAGGGGCATTCATTCATTCATTCTTCTACTCACTGCTTCTTTCAGAATATAAGTATTGCCTTTTAGTATTGTTGCCTTTAAGTATTGCCTTTGTGGCTGGAGCCACAGACTTGATCTGGTATCTGCATTTAGGGAACATCTAGCCCAGACGGGGACATAGACAGCCTCTGGAACAAAGTGGGCAGGGTACGGTGGGACACCAAGGAGGAAAGGGGCAGTTCTGTCTGCCGTGCTGGAGCAGGTGAACCATGAGTTCCTCTTGAAGCAAGTTGACTGAGGCTTAAAACATGAGGTGGCCCAAATGGAAAAGGAAGTCTCAACAGAGGGAGTGAGTAGACTGTCTGAGGCCAGAAAGCAGACTGTCTGAGGTAGCACTTGGGTTGAAAGAATGAGTGAGTGCCTCTTGTTGGAGATCCCATTTTGACTGGGGGGGGGAATATAGTGAGAAACTTCAAAGAGAGGTCTTGATGCAGCGTGGGTTATGGCTTTGCCCCATGCAAGCTGTCAGTGTAAATCAGCCAGTGAAGTGGAGAGAAAGGTGATTCGTGTCTCAGCTGAGAACTAGAGGGGCAAGAGCACAAAGCCAGACCCCAGGATCAGCGCCACTGAACCTAAACTGCCAGACACACACATCGAAAGTGACTGCCAAAAATCTATGAGCAGGAGTGTTGAGGGAGAGAGTGAATAACTCCATCCTGCAGGGAAGGAGGAGCAAAGGTAGGACCCTGAGGAATAAATAGCATTTTGATAGAGTTAATGGGAGTCTTGGAGACAGAAAAACTATACTGGGGGAACCATGAATTATTCGGATGGCATTTCTACCTTGGGAAGGAGTGTCTGTGGATTTCAAAGCAACCAGCAGCTGGAATCTGTGGTTTCTCTAAACCCTGGCTCCCTAGGTCTGCCCACCTCACCCTTTTACCTGTCGGGGTCAGCAGTTTTCTTACCAAGGCTGTCTTGGTGTCATTTTTACAGTTTGTCTGGCACTCTGCAGATGCTAAATAAAGGTCTGTTGAATGAATGAGAAGAAGCAATGAGAAAAGATTTGGAAGGACCTCAATCTTGCCACCAATCGGGAAAATATTTTGTAATTTTGGGATGGGGGACACAGAGAGGGAGAGAAACATCAGTGTGCGGTTGCCTTTTGCACTCCCCCTACTGGGGACCTGCCTCACAACCCAGGCATGTGCCCTGATTGGGAATTGAACCAGCAACCCTTTGGTTCACAGGCCCATGCTCAATCCACTGAGCTACACCAGTCAGGTTACTCATAGGTCTTAAATTGTCACTTTCTTCTGCAGGATTCTTCATCTTTTTTGTGCCTTGAATCCTTTTGGTGTTTGGTGAACCACTGTCAAAACAAGGGGTGTGTATGTGTGTGTGTGTGTGTGTGTGTGTGTGTGTGTGTGTGTGTGTTTAAGTCTTTGTCAAATAGTAGATTTTTTTAGAACAAGGTTTTAAATATTATAAAATATGTAAGATCATAAAGAAAACATTTGTATTGAAATATGGATATTAGAATATTTTAAAAAATTAATTAGTGGTAGGGTAATAGAAAATGCTTATTTATTCATATTAACTAACAAGATCAAGTAGTAGGTTTCATGCATTGCTGTGATTTTGAAGTGATGGTGAGCTTAATGATATTTTGAAATATCTGGAACATATGTAATATATCTGAAATGTCTATGATTTCTAGTGGTAATAAAGTCATAGAAACTGCCAACACTACTGTGTTTTGTTGTCTGCATTTATTACCAAAGGAAATGCTAAATGACAAGTAGAGGTTAGTGAAACAAGCATGCATTCCACCCTGTCCCATCTAAGCTAGTGCAGCCACTGGCTAGTGCAGCCACTGAATTCTTCCCCTGGCTAGGAGCTTCTATCCACTATTCCTCAGCCTCCTCACGTGCTGTGGTTACAGGGGTGGGAGCACACCTGGGAATGAGCATATGGTGCTGTAGACCATCACACGGAACTTAGGCAGGGAAGTGCTGGAATTTAGGAATAACTTTGACCCTTGGGATGTAGGAGGAAATGGTTTGTCCCCAGGAAAAAACACTAGACTCCAAAGCTCTAACAGTTTGAATGGGCTGTTGGAATAAAGGGTGCAGGGCACTACAGGACATGAAGGAGTAGGCTCCTAATTTGAGGTTTTAAGCAGGCCTCAACTTTGAATTTTCTCCTTTTCACTAAACAAGGATTCAGGGAGCTGCATAAAACCTTTGAGTTAATAGAGGTCAGTTGAAGGTGTATTTTATTTATTGGTTTGTTTGTTTTTTAGGCTGTGCTTCAAATTAGAAATGCTGAAAAGGTCGATGAGAGTAGGTAGGAACACTTGTTCTTCATAGGTTTCAGTAATTCTGCAGGGCATTTTGGCACTATGTATCTAAAGCCTTAAATGTGTGCGGACAGTTTGGTTCAGCAATCCTGTTGTTATTGTTTTCTTAATAAAATAACTATGTACTTGTTATAAATATATGTGTACAAAATGTTTATTGGTGTTTTAAACAATAGTAAAACCAAACAAACAAATAAACAACAAACAAAAGATCATTCATAATATATTGCAGAGAGGGCAAAACCAGACAGAACCAGACCCAAAAGAGTCTCCCAGCTTAGTATCAGTTGGGAAAGCTGAAACACACCTTGGTGGAAACCGTGGGTACACTCGCGTGACACGTGCTCGTTTTCGCAAGGTGGGATTACCCACGGCATTGTCTCCTCTGCCTGCTCTTCTGGGCTTTCTAAAGTTCCTGCAGGAGCATGTAATACATAGCTTAGATAAGTTTATTTTCCAGGACATGTGAGGTAAATTTGTGTAGACAGAAGGACCACTGCATGTGTTTCAGAAATCATTTCCCTAGGATTTTAGAGCTGAATTCAAATGTCTCTCCTAACGGTAAATTCAATGAGGACAACTTAAGAAAAAAAGAAAAGGGTCCCAGGGAACTGTCTGAAGCATTTGCAGGTCTCATCATCCAAAGCCAGATTCTCTGGGGTGAGCTGGCATCAGGCCCCTCCTCTCAACACTCCTCTCTCCACTAACAGTGGCAAACTTGGTGGTTAGACTTGGTCATGTCAGAGAACATGTTACTAGCAAACGATTTAGGTTGCGGCTTCGATTTGGGCTGACAGGTGGGCGTGGGTGGTGAGTGTCTCGTAGGGTGTAGGGACCACTGGTCTAAGCAGACCTGTCCTCACTCCTGAGCCCTCAACTCCTTCTCTCGCTTAGAAGGGGCAGCCATCTCGAGAAGGAACACAAATTCATCTTGTTAAACCGTAGCCCTCTGGAACCTGCTAACTTCAAATGTCTGAAAGTGCTGATGTTTTAGCTTTATAAACTTTATCTCACAGAGATCAACTGTGTCTCAATTAGAATAAATATTTGTAGTACATTTCTGCCTTTGCTCCACAAATATTTACTAGTGCTTCACATCACAGAAAACAAACATTTGTAGCTCCCTGTAGGACCCTGGGGACCTCTGTCCACTATCCCTTCAGCAGATTCCATCCTTTCCAGTTTGGTTAAGGGAAGCCCTTGGGGTGAGGCTGTAGAGCACTGAGGGGAGGGACTCCTGTGCTGGGCTGGGCAAGGTCCTCGCTGGGGAGGCCAGAGAGGCGTAGCTTTGATGATGGTGGAGTTGGTCAGTGTTGTCCTGGGTGCAACACCCACCCGTCCACCCACATTTAAAGAGATCTTCTCTGTATAACGACAGCAGAGCTATGAGTGCCTAATACAGCTTCTGCTGCCTGCAGAGGGGAGACAGGAAAGAAGTCTGTTCAATCTAGAAAAAGTGCTAGGAGAGCATGAATGTAAAGGGCAGCCTAGGGGCAAAGGAGGAAATGACTAACTCTGCTGGAGGGGAGAGGACAAGGGGATTACAAGAAAAGAGCGGGTGTAAAAGCAGAGAGTTCGAGACAAGACAGTCTGGCCCAGAAGACAAGCTGATTGCCCCAGAGTAGGCTCAGGGAACATGGTGGTCTCTCAGGGGCTATGGAGAGCTGAATCCAGGAGAATGTACTCAGCTTCGCCTGTAGGAGTCCTGTGCTGACATATGTGGGAAGAGCAGATGGGGGTTGGGAGCTGGGGAGGAGCCAGGGCCGTGTGGCACAGAGACCACTGGGAAAGCTTCAGTCATGTGCAGTGGGGGTGACCCTGGGGGGAGGGAGCAGGCCGGAAACATATCTAGGAATAAAATTGGTAGCAGTGGTGAGTAAGGAGACCAAGAGCATGAGGGCCAGCAGTTACTGGTGCTATGCCTGGCAGCCTGCATGGGTGCAGGCAAGTTGCTGAGTTGTTCTGAGTTAGTTCTGGGATAGCCTGATGGGGAGCCTAGTAAACCATCATTTGCTGGGCTTTGGAACTCAGGAGAGAGGACCCTGGTCTAGAGCTGAGCGTACAGACAGGCCTGCCCTTGTAAAGGGGACCAGCTGCCAGTGCTACTACTTGTGACCTTGGACAAGTTGTTTTACTGCTCAGGGCCTTAGTTTCCTCCTCTGTATTGTGTGGATTGTGGTGCAGGTGGTAAGAGTTAAATGAGATAACCTATGTGTTGTGCTTAGAACAATGCCGGGTGCACAGAAGTGCCCAAAGAGTGTTAACTACTGTCTATGACTATTTGGGACTCTTCAGGTTTTAAGAGTTGGTTGAAGCCTTATGAATGGATGAGATGGCCCAGTTAGTTGTGAGCCAAAGTAAGCTCAGGACAGCTGTGACCTTGAGCAAGTAAGGATGCTTTCTCACTCAGTTTTTGAGTATCTAAGGCAGAATGGTAGCCTTAGAATAAGTCACAGAATTGTGTGTCTCAAATCTCTTTAAAATAAATTTCCTACAGGCCTTTTACATACTGCAAACAACTTAGTTTTATGAGCAAGGCAAATTAAACATTTATTCTTTATGTTTCTAAATGAACAGAGTGACACTATAAATACCACAAAGGACATTTCTAAGGTACCTCAAAACCACTGTTGATCTCAAACTTGTTGTTAACTAGCTGTGTGATCTTGGGGAGCCACCCACTCTCTCTGAGCTGAAGTTAATTCACAGTAAAATGAGTCGGTCAGATCAGAATCATCGCTCAGGTTTCTTCCAGTCCTAAAAGTCTAGTTCTAAAGGTAACTGTTAAGTTTTAGTTACTTGATCAACTTGAAAGTTAAATGATGAAACTTCTTTAAAAACATGTATGAGGAGAGGGCAGAGGAGAGGCTTTGTCCATGAGATGCCAAAGCAGGTGGCAGAGGACAGTGGGATGGAGCAGATGGCGCTTAGTTCTCAGAGTCCCGCAGCCCCAGTGGGGAGGGTCCGCTGGTCGGTCAGCAGCCTGGCTGGGCCCTCCTGTGTATGAGCCACTGTGCATGGGCCACTGTGCTTCAGGTAGGCACCCTCCCACGACCACGGCAGACATGGTCTCTGCCTCTGTGTATTTACCGTCTGTTGGAAAAGTGAGATATTGAACAAGTCCCACTGATGAATGAAGTGATGCTAAGACTGTGGGCAAGTTTCTGAATTTTTCCAACATTGTCTGTAAAATGGGGATACAAATGTTTACCTCGAGGAGTTTTTTACCAGAGCAACTGTACTACATGATTTATTTCTTTGCCTTTATGGGCTTGCAGAGACGCATGGAGTACAACAAAATTTAATAAATGAGGACATTGGGGTAAGGAGATGATATGATAAAAAAGGTAAATTAATCTCCAAATCGCACACAGATAACTCTGTAGAGTTGCTAGCAGTGGGCTGTTAATTCCGTTCTGAGCTTCTAAGTTATCAAAGACAGAAGGAAATGTGATCGGTCTGATCATATCACTTCGGGTTGAAATTTGTCAGTGGCTTCCTATTGCCGTTAGACAAAAGCCAAGTGCCATGCCTTCCCTGCTCTTCCAGCTTTCCCTGCTCCCACCAGCCCCTCCCATTTTATGTCATAAAGAAGCCAAACTTCTACCGTTCTTGGGCCAGCCATTTTCCTGCTCTCTCATTCTTTCTTTCCTGCTGAGCTCACCTGTTTCTTCCTCTAGGAAGCTTCCCCGTCTCTGAGGCTGGATGAGAGAGTGCTGCTCTCTGCTCCCCAAGAATCCTGTAATTCCTTGCTGTTAAACTCCCCATGCTGGTAATTTGGGTCTGTCTTTCTTCTAGTTGCCCAACTCCTTTCCTGTGGAAACCATCCTTCCCAGAATACTTGACCACAATAGGCTCTCAGTACACAGAAGTACAGTGGGTGGACCTGATGAAAGTTGCACGGCTTTCCCATCCTGAGATCTGTGTCAGGCTCTCCCATGGATCTTCAGAGAGGGGGTGTCATGGGGTATGGGTGGCACACTGTGTGGCCCCATTGCCTGGCTGGTCCGGTTAAATAAATGGTGATCTAGGAAAAATGGAAAGAGGCTGAGGGTTTGGTGGTCACTGCAGGACTTGCTAAAGAAGCTACTCTCAGATGATATGAATTGAAGTGGGAGTTTACTGAAAGGGAGAGGAGAAGAGGGGATAGAGTGAGTTTACAATGCCTTATATAAACCTGCAAAGGGTTATTAGGATGCCTGCTTTCTATTAGCACCCCTTTGTGAGGCATATCTGTAGATGTTAGTGAGATTTGGGAAATAAACAAAATATCAACTCCAGAAAAGAGAAAGCAGAAGTTGGTACAAAACCATAGGCCCAGGAGACATATTCTAGGGCAAAGGTCACATAGGTGAAGGGCCGGTAACTAATCTGAATTACCCACAGTGAAGACAGATAACAGGCAATCAGAAGTTCACGCGGTGAAACCTTTCAGACTTGCTGAGCTGTGAGGGTGCTGTGGTAACCTTGTAGTAAATATTTCTGGAAACTTGAACTTTCTACACTAACAATTTGCAACTAGAGACCTATCCAAAGACCTTTAAACATCATAAATATACATATATGGGCATACACACACATACGCGTACACACAGGGGTGTGCAAAAGTAGGTTTTCAGTTGTGACTACATGAAACACAGCTTATTCATATACTATTTATTTATTTATTATGGACTTTTTATTGTCATTATTTGATGTCCTTACTAATGATTTATTTTTTAGGTAATGATGGCTGATAATTTAACCTACTTTTGTCCACCTCTGTGTGTGTGAACAGTAAGAATGTTCTTTATGAATGTTTTGCAATATCTGTTCTAGAACCTTCACATCATACTCCTGTTGAACTGAAATTTAATCAAAGAACTGGAGATGTACAATTTTCAGATATGGGGGAGACATGCTAAGCTTAATGCTATAGGCCTGCATTTCAGATAGGTTAAAAGAATTACTCATTTGTAAAAATATTCACTACCTCATTAAAAAACGATCCAGAGCCCATGTAAAAAAAAGCCTAAGGGGTTATAGACATAGTGTATTCCAGGTGAGTCATTGCTGAGCAGCAACTTCCAAGAAGATCCTCAGGGTTGATGGGCTGCGCTCATAAGTGTGTGATGGTTCTTTAGGCCACTGGTCAAACCACATCTGGAGTAACCTCATATATGAGATCGATAAGCCCAGAATGCATTCAGGAAATGCTGACTAGGAAGGAGAAACCCTAAAAGTTATGAAATGTGGGAAACAAGTGAAATAACATTCATTCATGCTATCATTCATCTTCTCACCCAAACCAGAACCTCCGAACTGATGCTGGACTCACCTCCCTCAGTCTCTCTCGGATGCCAGCACAGCTTGTGGTTCCTCAGTGTTCCCAGCGGATCTCTGGTATCCCCTTCATATCCCCGCACCCTGCAGCAGCCTCCTTCCTCTAGGACTGCACACTTCAACCTTCTCATGGCTCTCAGGATGAGCTTTCTAAAATGCACATCTGTTGATGTTACTCTTGCTTAAAATCCTTATTGAATATTCATTCATTTAGCATCTATCTGACTCAAGCCCATTTTTAGAGCCTTAGCCTATTACCTACCATCCCCTTCACAATCACCCTTGGCTCTGGAGGGGCCATAAACATGGTAGGTCTCTCAAAATGCCATTCACTTTCTCATCTCCACACTTCTGCACACATGGTTTCCTGTGCATGGTGAGCTAAGATAGAAACTTAACTCCAGCTAACAAACAAAAAGAGAAAGTATTATCATGAGTGCACTATATGTCTCAATCTAAGGTAACCCTGAATATGAAACATTGCCCACTAAGAAGATTCTCTGCCCTGCCTCAATTTTTTCCCCTAAGTTGAATAGATACACTTACTGAGGTGGGGGTGAGGGGGAGCAGCCATGAGAGTTCTAACTTTACATCCTTCCAGCATTCTGAATTCAGAGGCCAGACACAGTTTTCTTCCCCAGCAGGGGATCCTTGAAAAAATCTCTGAGGGGCTGAGCTTTCAGCCTTCCCTGATCCAAGGACCATGGCCAGGGAATAGGGTCTCACTCTGATTGCCCTGCCCAGCATAGATGGGCAAAGTGCTACAGCTGAGACCCACCAGGACCCTCTGCAGGGTAGACGGTTCCCGAAGGAAAGGATGCTGGGAAGACAGACCATTATGTCTTCTCTCTTGTGAGCCTTCCCTAACCTTCCCTGAAGAGTCTACTGCTTCTTCCTAGGTGTTCCCAGAAGCCCTCATTAATACCTCTCTCCCAGCACAGGTTACCTCGCTGTGGTTTTTTGGATCACATGACTTTTTATGTAATTCATACAAGTTCCTGGAGAGTAAGGATTTTGTTTGTAACAGCTGTCTTCTGCCTGTACTCCATATTCACTCTCTACTGTTCTTCACCCTGCTTGCCCATATTGGGCTACATCACTGAGCCCCTAGGCCAGTTCAGGCAGTGGAGCTCATGGCAGGAGATGAGAGGGAGAGAGAAGAGTGAGGCTGAGATGTTTATCCTTCTGGCTCCTTCCCTGCAGGGCTCCTGTGAGCTGGCTACCTAACTGAAGGTACCTGACTGAAGGTGACAGGTGTTGTAAGAGAGTCTCCTCCACATAGCTTTGAGCTCTGGAAACATCTCCCTTTTCTTGCCCATTCCAACCTTGCTCTGCTGTTCACAGCCCAGTTCCATGCTATCTCTTTAGGTTTCCCTATACCCTGCCCACACCAGATAAATAGCTCCTTTATTAAACTCTCCTCATATTACCCAATTAGAGCATGCCACCTGGTCCCCACCAGGCCCCTGCCTAACAGTGTTCTATTCATCTTTGTTTCCCCAGGATCCAGAACAGAGCCTTTCACACCAATGACACTTAATAAATTTAGGAATTAAGGAATGATTGAACATAGGCTGCATAGAGGAGTGTTGAGCCCTGTATGGAAAATAGACCAGGGGAGTAGCTTTCAAATTTTTTTTTTGGCCAGGATTCATAGTGAGAAACATAGCTCCTATTACAGTGCAGTGGACACATACACATTTATATATAACTAAGTGGGAGGTTTTATGATGCAGTGCCTTACTATGTAAAATGCACTGCAATGTTGTCGACCTAATTCTGCTCTATTTGAACTTCAAATTCTCCTTATGGTCTACTAAATTGGTTTCATGGCCCACAGACTAGTTGGAATCCATGGCTTGGAGAGTCTGTGGTTCCAAGGGTATGATTCTAAGTCATACCTAGTGAGAATGCAGTAATGTCACAGTGATGATGCTTTTGATGGGAGTTGGCATCATTGCCTGGAAAAATCAAATGAAGTTGTCATTCTGTGTTCAGTTTTCATAGAATTCTTATTTGAAATTGGCCTTTCTTAGGTTTAGCCTAATTTGGAGGAGGGATGGATTAGAGTTCCTAAAACGCACTGATGGCCATGAGCAATTTAAAGCATCAGGCTCATAAAAGTCAGTGTTAGGGCCCGCAGGCCCAAATGCTCTGGGGTAAGTCTGAAGAAGGAAGCTAACCTTGTATGCCTGCCCTAAGTGTCCCTGGGTCTTTCTTCCCTGCCTCTACTGCCACGGGGAATGCCTTCTCCTCAGCAAAAGGCATGTCTTAGTGCCCTGGTTACACAGAAAGTTTGACCAAGAGGACTACCTGGACTCGTCCGTGTCTCCAGAGGCTGATAGTCACTAGGACCATGGAATTCACCTGTGATATTGTCTCACTGTTTCAAACTCAGCCCAAATGTGGTCCTCTCCACCTAAAAAACTATGTGACTCTATTTTCAAAACTGAGTTTTATGTTCTCTAAAATTAACTCCATCCCCCACCCCCACCAATTTACCATCTGTTATTCTTGTATCTGGACTGTGATACCAAGTTAGAAGGGTAGAAGATGATAATAGTTATTATTTTTAACTGAGATTCTGAATCAAATCCTCAAACTCCATCTCCATCAACTCCCTGCAAATATCCTGAGAGAGACAAAGTCAAAAAAAAAACCCCAAAACCCCGGCAAGGCTAGGTAGATGGGCATGAGACCAGATAGGGCTCCAAGGTCATTCTTTTAAGAAATTCATATCAACACCTATGATTGTCAAGCATAGGAGAGAGAACAGTGAAGAAAACAGAGTTCCTGTCCTGGTGAAGCTTATGTTTTGGCATGGGAATCAGGAAAGAAACAAATAAACAAATGTCTGAACATCAAGATAGGAGATGGCAGTAAATGCAGAAATTAAGTCCAGCACAGGCACGTGCCCGGCACAGAGTGGGTACACATGTGTGCAGGTGTGCATGTCTGTGTGTGCGTATGTGTTCACTGGAAATTACTAATTGATTAATTATATGTTTTCTGTTTAATCGGTTAAAATTTTATTTTTCTATTATTGACACTATATTAATTTTAAGTGTATAACACAGTGGTTCCAGAGTGATCACCCTCTAAGTCGAGTACTTCATGGAAGCGTTATTTTAGTTAGCGATGTCAGTGAGGGCTTCTGGAGGAGTAACATTTGAGGGGAGAACTAAGGGGATTTGAGTGAAGAAATTATTGAGGAAAGCATTTGGTGAGAGAAAGAGCACACTCAAAGGCCTTGAGGCCATAAAGGACATTCCTCCAGATCAGGGGCAGAGGCAGAGCTAGGATCTAACTTTCCCCCTCAGCCCATGCCACATGTTGGCTACCTTTTTGACACATAAATTCATCAAGTTTTAGAATCATTTTTAATTTTGGTAAAATATACATCACATAAAATGTACTGCCTGAACCATGTTTAGGTGTGCAGTTCAGTGGCATCAAGCACTTTCACGCTGCTACGCCACCATCACCACATCTCATCTACAGAACCAACTCTTTACCTTACAGAAGTGAAACTCTGTGCTTGTTAAACAATAACTTCCAGTCCCCTCCTCCCAGGCCCTGGCAACCACCGTTCCACTTTCTGTCTCTAGAAAGTTGATCATTCTGGGAATATCGTGTAAGTAAAATCATACAATATTTATCCTTTTGTGATGAGCTTATTTCACTTAGCATAATGTCCTCAAGGTTCATCCAAGTCACAGCATATGTCAGAACTCCTTTTCTTTTTAAGGCTGAATAATATTTCATTCCACATATAGACCAAATTGTGTTAATCCATTCATTTATCAATGGACTCTGGGTTGCTTCTGTCTCTTGGCTGTTGTGAATAATGCTGTCTTGAACATGTGTGTGCAAATATCTCTTTCAGTCCCTGATTTCAATTTTTGGGGGGTATCTACCCAGAAGTGGATCAACAGTTTTAGATCCCTTTCCCATCGAGAGGGTCCACTGCTGTTTGCATGTGGCTGCCTGCTCAGGAGGGCTGCAGCCGTCTGTTTACAAGTCCCTCCCTCCTCTGGACTGTGAGTTCCTCGGGGACAGGAAGCCTGTGCTTGACATTCCCACACCCCGATGCTGTGGAAAGCACACAGTCTGACCTCCAGATGGGTTTATTAATGAAGAAATCTGTCTAGGGCTGTTGCTGATAGGATGGTCAAGGGTGGGTTGCACTGAGCCCTACCTGGACCCCCTTGCACGTATTTTTACATATTAGATTTCTCCGATTTTGTTTGAAAAGAGAGCACTGCCCCTAAAATAAAAATGGATAAAATCCAACTTCCTGTGGGAGACTTTCCAAAGGAAACTTCCTGTGGAAAGCCACCAAGGGTAATGACCTGCCACGCATCCAGATGCAGTTCATGGCTCTACCAGGCTCCAAATCCAGGCTTCCTCATTCTCTGTTAAGCTCTGCTACCATGGCCTTTGTCTCTGTCCCTTACCTTAAAGGTCAGAGCAGTGCTAAGGACAGAAGAGAAGGCAGCACCCTGCCAGCCTGAACTTGGGCCAGGGCCTGGGCCTAGGCCCCTGCTGAGTTGGGTAGCCCTACGTGTAACCAGCAGGAAGGCCTCCCCCTGGCAGGGGCTGTGCTTTCCTTTCCCATGGGCTTTAATTAAGGCAGGTGTCTCAGCACAGAGGCTCTTCAGGGCAGCCCTGGCTGAGGCAGCCCTGACTGAGGCAGCCCAGCTGATGCCCAGATGGCTCAGCCAGGGCAAACTGATCAAGCTCACAATTCGAGGCTCTTTCTTCCTGAGGAGATGGTCGGCTTCCTATTGACCTGCAGTAGACTGTGTGAGACAGAGACAGAGAGAGGCAGGAGGCACATGGGTGTGTGTGTGTGTGTGTGTGTGTGTGTGTGTGTGTGTGTGTGTGTTAGAGCAGAGGGAGCAAGAGAAAAGAATGTGATGCACAGAAACAGAATCTTCCTCAGAGATTTAGAGTTAAATGATCAGAAAAGCACTTGGAACATTACCTGGCACCAAGTAAGGGCCATGTGGATGATTTTTATTATTATGAAGGCAGAAAGAGAGTGAGGTAGATTGAGAGAGACAGAGAGAGGTAGAAGTAGAGAGAGGGAGGGAAGGAGAGGGGCATAAGTCACTAGTCCTTGAAACCCCAACAATTTATCCAGAAGGTAGAATCTGGGCAGAGCTTCCTTGTCTGCTTATTCTCCCATAAAGCTGACTTGCTTACCTTCCTCCTTGTAACTTTTAAATTTAAATAACACAGCCTTTATTGTGTAAAGGAAAATAATTTTCTGGGTTCCCTGAAGTACTTCAGCACAGTGCATAGAAAATCTGCCTGGCAACAGCCGTGGAGCCCAGGGACAGCGATGATGTGGTCTCTGGTGCCCACTCGTCTCCCCCTGAGCCCTCCCCATCCTGCCTCCCCATAAATCATTTGGATTTCATTCCATCTTTGGCAGGAGAGGAACTGCTTCCCAGATGTGTGGGGTTATGGACGAAACCCACACAGCCTATGGCCCCCTGGATGGAGATGGGTCCTGGCTTCCTGCAGACCCTGAAAGGCAGCTCCCCTGAGACCAGTGGGAGCTCTGTCTCCCTGCTACTTGAAGGTGTCCCCTGCTTTGCAATGGCTCTGAAGGGACAAGGTAAATGGGGCCCCCACAATGTCCAGGATGATTTATAATCCAGACCCTCACAGGGGGACTTAAACGCTGTCTCGTTTGTCAGTGAAACTGACAAGAGGCCTTCAGGAGGGTTCCTTCCCAGCAGCCCAGTCGGCTTGGGCAACTGCTGTCCTCAGGCCTCCTGCCAGGATGGCTGCACTAACTGCACTTTTTGACCTCTGCACCTAGAGAAAAGCAGATAGCCAGACCAAATGACCGTTGCATTTGCTCCATACTTTCTTAGGCTGAAATCTCTGAAGGATCATCGAGAAGCATTCAGGGAGAGGGAAATGAGCCTGGCTTCACCGGAGAGAGAATTCGGAGCCAGTTCTGCCTGAGGAAGGACATTCTGTGTGCAGCCCAGCAAGGGACTGAGGGACAGACAATGGGGGCCAGCTAACGGGCACAGCCAGTGAGGCTTGAAGAGGAAATGCTGAGTACCCCAAGCCTGGGGAAGAGAATAAGCAGTCTTGTTAGATACAGAGCAGCAACTGCTAATACTTAGTGGGAGAGACACAGAGACAGGCGGACAGAGACACAAGGCAGAAAGAGGCACCCCTCCCCCGTCCAGCGCCATGTTGTCAGGGGTGGCTTCCTAGGGAAAAGCACAAGCCCTCACTGTGAAGACTCAGACTATTTTAAGGACTGGTCCTCAGGGTCTGCGCTGGCCTCCCACTCCTCCTAGCAGCTGGGGGAGGCTGGTTTCCTCCCGCCCCATTTGTAACCTTAAGTAGACCCCAAGCTGGGTTATTACCTCAGCTACTTTTTCCCTCCTCAGCCCCTGGGGAGTCCGGCCAGGTTGGAAAACAGCAGGAACTCTCTCCAACACAAATAAACGATGATAGCAGGTAGCAGCCCTGATGAGAAAAATGGGGAGAAACAGCTTATGGGTCTCACTCAGGTTGAAAGGAGTGGGAGCCAAGCCAGGCCCATTTCAGGGCTATAGGCCAATCTGGGGAGACAGAGCCAGAGAGATGGAGAAATGGCCCTTGAAATACAGTTTTGGTGTCTTCTGACAGTAAATGGCCTTAATCCACAGGGGAGCACTTCTGTTCCATTGCCGTTCTTTGCCTATTTTCAACATTTGTTGTAAAATAGAAACACCCAGCCAGGATCTCTTTATGTTGCATAGGCAGAGAACAAATGAAATATTTTCCTACTACGTAAAACAGCCCACATTTTCCCATATGCAGAGCATGGAACGGTGTCATTGACTTCTCCTCTCCCTTTAATTTACCCCCAAACCTTTCCTAAGGGAGAGCAAATGCCAGGTTTGTGGCTGTATGTCTAATACACAGATAACTTTTATGACACTGTCATATTGAAAGTCGTGAGTCTGGCAGCCCCCTTGACTTTCCCAGGAGGAAAATTAGATTGTGCATCAAGCACCAGTGTGAAAGGCAGGGACCCCTAGAATGCCGGGTGCTGCTCCATGTGCTGGGAGCTTTTAGGAGTCTGATAGCCTGGGATGGGGCCCACGGCACCCCAGCCCACCCTGCTCTCTGCCCCTCCTGAGTTCCAGACATACCTGGTCCACAGAATTGAGGGCCCTTTACTGCGTGTGAATCTTGATTACTGACCATCCTGTCAATACCACATCTCCAGAAATGTACCTTTATCCTCTTTTCACTGTTCCCACCCTCCCCAGCTTTATTAATATGATAATAGTCTGGTGAAAATGGGAAAATTAAGCCCTTTTCTCATGTAGAGATAATATAAGTTTTGAACTGGACTTGTATCTACCATCCCTTCTATAAGCATTGCCCTGTGAGTGGTGTTTCTGAGAGAGCAGATTGAGAATGTTGGCAGTGTACGTAACAGGCAGGCCCCTGTAACGTGGCTCAGGCAAACATATCTGGTGATTCCATGTGGATGATAAAGTGAATTGCTAAAATGTCAGAAAGTCTTCTCCCTCCTTGTTTTCTTCTCTCTTCCTTTCCCTCCTTCCCTCTTTTCTTTTTCCTTCCTTCCTTCCTTCCTTCCTTCCTTCCTTCCTTCCTTCCTTCCTTCCTTCCTTCCTCCCTCCCTCCCTCCCTCCCTCCCTCCCTCCTTCTTCCTTCTTTCCTTCCCTTTCCCCGCCTCGCCCTCTCCTCCACCCCCTCCATCCCCCCAGTTCTCCATGTGTTTTGAATCTCCAGTGCTAATTGACTGCATATCCTGTATCCATCCCTTTGGGGGTAACTTAGGAGGTTTGAAGATAACATAATTAGAATGAAACTAACAATCAGTAAGCTTTTTAACTGATACCAATGATCTTCCATAGCACAGATTAATTTTGAAACTTGCCTAAATTCTACCTCCAGGTAATACTATAAATACCAATAAAAGCACTGACAATAGCATGCATTGCACTTTGAATGCTTTCCGTATCAGCTGAGATGGGTTGTGTTAACCCACCTCACTTTCCAGTGTAGGCATTCTTGCTGCTGAGAGTGTGGTGTTCTGAGTGAGGCCCCTGGTAGGGGTAGGATTTTGAATATGGAATATTTTTTTGTGCAGTCCCACCTGTCCTGAGTAGCAATTATTATAGTATTTTTATATGATTGCCAACAGTGATTACATATATAATTGTATATTATATGAATATATATAATTTTTGTAGCATACATAATGTATATTATATATATAAATATATATATATATTTCAAAGCAATGCCACATACATATCATATCATTTGCTTCCCACAATAGCCCTGTGATGTGGGAGGATGGGATTATCTTCAAATATCCAGGTGAGGAAATTTAGGTCCACAGAAAAAGCAAGGAGCAGAAGCCAGGGCAAGAACCCAGGGCTTGACATCTGGTCTGGGGCTGTTGCTGGAAGTTCTCTTTGCCTTTCAGAGCTCCAATCTTGATGAAACTATGTACTCACCAAAGGCTATTACTTGTTAACTCATTCATGCATTCATTTCATGAATGTTTTTGAGCTCCAATCCCCATTCTTCCTCTTGGATATATAGCAGTGAAAATAAAACACAACCCAGGACTTTCAGTTGGTAGGGTCAGCCCTTGTTATGGGCAGTGCAGTGACTAAGCACATGGGTGGTGGGGCCAGTCTGCTGGGATTTAAATCCCACTCCCTATCTACCGGCAGCATGACCTTCAGGGAGTTTGTTGTACCTTCTGTGTCTCAGTTTCCTCATTGGTAGGATGGGGATTATTATAGTTCTTACCTGAGGGGCATTTTGTGAAGATTAAACAGGTCAGTACTCATAGGTACCTGAATAGTGTTTGGTACACAGTAAGCCTTCTGCAAGTAAGCAGAAGGCTTACTGCAGAAGGCTTCCTTTTGTGGAAACTAAAAAAAAGTGTCTGCTGTTATAAAATGCTTAAGAATGCTTTTCAGCAACTTTTGGGTGATGACTCCATGCTTATTTTTTTCTGGTCTCTTCTTAGCAGTAACTACCTCTCTCACCTGTACCCTACATCCATTGTGCTCCTGCCAGGAAGAAATGAATAACAATCTCACGGCCAATTTAAAAAAATATTCATCTGGGCTTCTCTTCTAGAGCTCTGTGCACCTCTGCTCAGATCTCATTGTGTCCCTAATGTAATATTTAAAGTTTGTATCTGTCAAAGTAAGATAAAACAGAAGTCTTTGTGTATAGGTTCGTGTATTGGGTCTTTCAAGATGTCAATGATATCGTCTATGCCTCTGTTTTGATAAATGACATTTGAACATTCAAGGCCAAAACTCTCTAGTGGAGAACTTGACTCCCTGCTCTTTCCCCACCATTGTTAAACTTCACTTTGTCTTTTGGGTCTCCCACCGGGATCTTACTCACATACCAAGGCACTTAATATCCTTTGTTCTGCCTTGGCAGAGTTGTGAGGAAATCTTTTGGGGTGAATACAATTACCTGCATCACTTTTATTACTTAAATTCTAAATTTCTTCTTAGGAGATTCTGTCTTCTGCTATGAATAAGGGGTTAGTACAGTGTTTTAGAGATGAGGGCTTGTGCATAAATCCATGACTAGGTTGCCATATGTCCTCATTTGCCCAGGACAGCCACAGTTTTCTGCGATGTCCTCGTATAATTATTAATAGAATTATCAATAGTACCTACCTGTATATGTAGAAGCATCCTGGCTTGCAGGATAAATCACATAGCCACCTATCCATGGCCCATAGCAGGCTTTTCTCTGAGACACTGCCTGTGAGCTTGGCACAGATGGGCTCTAAAGGCCTAAGGAGCACAGTGAGATTTAGTCCCTAAGAAAAGGTGATGGTTATAAAATTGACCACAACTCAACATTTTACCACAGCATGCTAAAAATAATATTGTAGCAGAAACAGAGTTCACGAAACATGCGTGTGCACCCTGACATTGCTCAGTTTCCCTTGCAGATAAATTGAGGCCATGTGACTAGTTTTGTCTAATGAAGTGAGTGGAAGTGGTCACTTCCGGGCCAAGGCAGTGGAGAACTGCTGTTGTTTTGCATCTCTTGCTCTCTATTCTGTGGTGACTTTGTACTGTGATGGCAGCGTAACCTGGATACTGAGACACCCCTGGAGGGAAGCCCTGCCTCTGACTTATGTGAGAGAAGGAAATGTTGGTTGTGCTAAGTGGCCAAGCTTTGGGGGCATTGTTACCGCAGCACAGCAGTCTCCTGACTCACCATGAAATGAGAACTCTTACAGCCCTATCTACAGAAAGGACTATACACAATGGCCTACATGGTCTCTTTTAGGTTGTAAGAATATAGGGGACATTCTTGGCTTTATCCAGATCACACCGTTTAAAATCTCACCCATCCTCCCAGTTACCATCACGTTATCTTGCTTTTTTTTTTTCACAGTGGTTGTCGACACATTTATCATATTTTTTTGGACTATAAGATGCACTCCCCCCAAATTTGGGAGGGAAATGGGAGTGCGTCTTGTAGTCTGAATGTAGTTTTACATTTACATTGGTGAAATATTATGTTATTTATGTTATTAAATATTTTATCACATATTTTGCTTCAAAATTTTTTTCCTGTTTTCCTCCTCTAAAACCTAGGTACAGCTTATGGTCTGAAAAATACGGGTGTGTGTTATGTATCCCCCACTAGAATGTAAGTTCCATGAAGGCAAGGAACTTATGCCTTAAAACAGGGCCTGGCCCATAGTAGGCACTTAGTGTAGTTTTATAAAGTGAACTGTGGGCTGAAAATTCTGTATATAACTATCATCTCTGATATTCAAGAATGTAATAGAAGAAAGAAAGGCCCTCCTACCTTTATTAAATGCTTAGAATGAAGTAATGAAGGGGTAGAGACAGAAGTCAAAGACACAGACTCTCTTCAATGGCTTTTCAATCTATTTGGTAGACAAAATATATAGGCATGAAACAAGTAGGGAGCAAAACTCTAGCTACAAAATAGTTAACTGAGTGTGAGAGATGAAGGGGAGAGGCCCATATAGTCAGCTAACCATGGACAGCTCTCTGGACCAGACAGGGTCAGCACAAAACATGGAGCAGTGGTTCTGAAACTTGTGTTTGCAAGGGGTCACCTGGTGAGCTCTCAAAGCCCCACTGCTGGGCCCCACCCCCAGGGTTTCTGATTCAGTGGGTCTGGGTTAAAGCCTGAGGATTTCCATCTCTAACAACTTCCTAGGTGATGCTGATGAAGCTCAAAGAAAGGGGAACCACAATTTGAGAACTGTGGTCCATGGCAGAGGTTGATAAACCATGGTCCTACAAGATCATTTACTTTTTTAAATAAAGTTTTATTGCAACGTAGTACATCTGTTCCTTTATGTATCATCTATGGCTGCTTTCAAGCTATAACAGTGTAGTTGAGTAGTCTTGAGACCATCTGGACCACAAAGCCTAAAATACTGATTCTCTACCAAAAAAGTTTGCTGACTCCTGGGAGGAAGTCAGACCCGTGGCTGGCAGACGGAGCTGCAGGACTTGAGAATGTTCAAAGAGAGGGTCCTGTGACTGAGATCTATCACAGTTTGCAGCTGATGCCTGATGATGACTTGTGAACAGTGTAGGATATCATCTAGATGACATTTTGCCTCCTAAGCTCTAGGGACCAAGTGTTGAATAACTGGAGGAATAATATATTCAAATATTCTTGTGTCTGGCTGGGATGAGAAATGTCTTATAGCAAAGTGCATGTTTCCTTCCCTTCTGAACCAGCAAACACATTCACCCATTGCTGGCCTTCCTAGAAACAGTGTTTGATCTATCAGAATGCTCTGGAGCGCAGGGACCTGGAAAAAGCCCTTAGCCTTCCCACCACACACCTGCCTTCCCTCCTACACAGACAGGTCTGAGAGTTAAGTATTAAGTGCCCTGGTCTGTAGTCTATTTGTGACAACAAATACATATGAGACCTGGAGTAAAATAAGACATCGTGTTTCATTGTCAGCAAGCTCTGTGGAGCACCCCAAATGCTTACACTTTCAGAGGCAGACGCTGTTTAGATCAGAGTTGATGCAGTGTGAGGTTTGGGGGTATTACCTCTGGGTTCCTGGTTTGGTTTAATTAAAATGTCTGCTGGTGAATTTGTTTTCAAATATTAATTGGTGGACAGGTAGCATCAAAATCATCTGGATGAGTGTTTTTTTAAAAATACATGTGCCCATTTTTCACAAAGAGCTTGATTTTCGGCAGATTCCTGCTTTTAACCAGCCTCCCGCCGTCCCCACCCTGAGTTTTTGTGACGTACAGCACGCCGATGCCAACAACGGGATCTGCTGTTTGTTTTACATGGTTTCAAAGACTTAAGTTGGTGCTAGTGGTCTCTCTGAAGGAGCTGCCAATGTCCCTTAAACCTCCGAAGAAGTTACTTATGTTCCATTGGAGGGACTGATTGGCTGTGACTGAGATGCGGCATCAGATTCTCATCAGGATTTGAAGTGGGATTCACACTTGCTTGCCTGATGAGTACTGCCTCTCTGTCTCTCACTAAGGGCTTGGTTTTCCTCTGCCTAGTATTTTTTTCAAACTATGGGTTATTTAGTCATTTGAGGAGGGTGCAACCAGCATTAAAAAAATACAGTAGGAAGACAAATCAGAGTGCATGCCATGTGTTAAGGATTAAGTGTTGTTCTGTAAAAATGGTTTTGGTGGGTGTGCTGTGCATTGGCTTACTGTGTAAATCTTACTATGTGTCATGACAAACAATACTTGTAAGTCTTCACCGTACAACATAAACCAACCAGACTCTAATTTACTTAGGGCAGTTCCTATCTTTGCTTGCAGAAGACTGATAGAAGAAGTCACCAGGGAGGGCAGACTGTCCTATGCCAATATTTCAGGGAGGCTACTTGGAAGCTAATAGAAAACCAATTTGTAGATGATCACATAGTCTAGGGATATAAATCACTCAGCCCACCATACCTGCCACCTGGGGCTAGCTGAAGTCACCTGGCCAAATTTCAGTTTCCCTTTCCTTGAATGGGTTAATAATCATCCTACTATTCAAGCTTGGAAAGGACCAGATAGGGGGAGGAGGGAACATTCTATCCAAGGATAAACCACAAAGCTTGGGCCTTTCCTGAGAGTGTGGTGGGTATCCTTATATTGGCATTAGGGGGAGGAAGAGGAAGGTGCATAGGCAGATGAAGTCTAGGCAACATGGGAGTCAGAGAGGACATATATGGGAGGACAGACCAGGTAAAACCTGTGTCAAGGGGCCTTTCTTCTTCCCACCTCTTGGCAGGCAGCTGTGGGGTCTGATTGTTCACGGTACACTGGTTTCATCCTGCAGTTTGAGATGCTTCTCCACTACCCCCAAGTGCCAAGATGCCAGTGAAGGCAGACCACTCTTGGAGAGGCTGTGGGGAAGACTGGCCAGGCAAAGGTGGTCTCACCCACGAGCCCTGGGCCTCGGCCATTGTCCTCCCAGCTGACCACCCAGAGCAAAGCACACTCCTGCTTGTGCCATGCTCTGTATCAGGGCAGAGCTGGGCCCCAGGTTGGACAGACCTGGTAGCCTAGAACAGGATAGCCAGACAGAACCAACAAAATGAGGGGACCAGTTCATAAGCATGACTTGTGGGCAGCCCTCAAGTGGCGAAGAGTGTTTTTTGTTGCCTGTGGGGAGCACAGTGGGGGTGAGGGTGTCCCTGGGGCTGCTAATTTTGGACCAGCCCTGGTATCCTCTCTTCTCAATGGGAAAGAAAAAGGCAGAAGGGGAACTTGGAAGATGGAAGAAAAGAAAGCCTTAAAGAATATCACTAAAGGGTCTGGGGTGAAAGACTGGAGTAGACCAAAAATAAGTACATTAAAAAAATAAAAATAAAATAACAATCTCACCTTCTATTTTGAAGTGTGTCGCTTACAACAAAGCCTCTTATGTTGTTGAGAGAGATTCTAGCTACTTCTATTTTTAAAGCTCCCAGAGTACTATAGGATAAAACATGCTAAGAATGCAAAGATAGAATTAAAAAAAAACAACAACAAAGACCTACTTAAATGTGCGAGGTGAGCATCTTTAGGCCTGTCAGAGATCTCCCTTAGGTGACATCAGAAGTCTCATTGAAAATCCTGCTCCTGTCCCTGCAAGAATACACTTTGCTTGAGACCAAATTTTGGTTGCCTTCAATGCTTGGGAATGGGACAAGATCTCTAACTGAGCTTTCTCAAGATTGTGATCCTCAAGAGTCAGGGTACAGAAGCCTTACCCAGGCTTATAGCGAACATTTATTCTTAGCCCCACCTGCAGCAATTAGGAGTTGGCAGGCTTGAGGTAGAACCGAAGAACCTGCAGTTTGAGATGCTTCTCCACTACCCCCAAGTGCCAAGATGCCAGTGAAGGCAGACCACTCTTGGAGAGGCTGTGGGGAAGACTGGCCAGGCAAAGGTGGTCTCACCCACGAGCCCTGGGCCTCAGCCATTGTCCTCCCAGAGCAAAGCACACTCCTGCTTGTGCCATGCTCTGTATCAGGGCAGAGCTGGGCCCCAGGTTGGACAGTTTTCACAAAGAGGCCTCCAACATCTGCTTCCTGGCAAACTCTGAGGCGGACCACAGGGAGAGGGGCAAATTGGGACCTTAACACACACACATTGTAGGTTTTTCTGGACTAAAAAAAAAAACAACAACAAGAAAAAAGAGAGAAAGAATGAGAGAGAGAGAGAATTGTCAAATGTGTGGAAAACACAAGGTCATCAGAGCCATCGGGGGCTTCCTTTCAGGCAAAGACCTTGAGGTTCACCCAGCACCCTGCTTGTTATGTCTAGATCTGGCTCCAGGCCACAGATTCCCTGATTGCATCATCAAGTTCCCCACCTCTGGCCCCTAACCCTCCTGGAACCTATTCTGGCATCTTTACTTCAGTTTTCTCACTGTAATCCACACATGAATAAGGTTGAACAAACACATTTATTTGTAAAACCAGTTCCCAGTGGAGGAGAGATTGTATCCATAGATTGCAAAGTGGTGATCATTCAGAGGGCCACATGCATACATTCCTGAAACTAAAGGAAAAGCCAAGCAAAGCACTTTGCAGACACTGGGGAGCTACCAATTCTGCCAACAGAAAAGCAAAATGTCTTTTCCGCTCCAGAACACGGATGTACCAAGATGTCCTGTGAAAAGGCAATTTGGTTTGACATCCATGATGAAGTGATCAGGGAACAATTGCAGGAGCCTTTTATTTTCTCTACTCTGTGTGGCCTGTTTGCTTCCCACAGATACCCGGCTAAGAGCTTAAGTGGTCCTCCACCCTGCAGCAGGAGGGGCAGTGTCAAATCCGGGCCTTCTCACATGCCCATCCTTATGCTCTGAATGATCTGAAAGATAGCTGAAAGAGGAAAACAAAACAGCTCAGACACCAGACAGCACACAGCTGGAAACCCAACCCCACAGGGAGCTCTGCTTCAGCTGACCCTGGGCCCTTGACACAATAGCACACAACTGATTAGATATTTCCTAACATGGAGTTAAGTTAACAAAAGGTCAGTGAATTTCTCTAAAAAGGCTGCCTGCTGTGTCTGCTGATGGATGCCTCAGGGATTTATAGATAACTCCTGCCAAATCCTCTAGGAGTAAAGGCCAGAAGCCCCTCAGGGGCTGAGAGATTTGGTGTCCTTCCCTACAATATCCTGCTCCTGCTGGGGACATGGCTTTTGCGCAGGCGCTGTGCTCATTTAACAGGGCAGTGAGGCTGCCTTTTCAACATGGCTATGACCTGGAAAACAAGCAGTCCCAGAGCTGGGCAGAAGGGTAAGTGCTTATAGGGCACGAAGCTGAGCCCCTGACTACCCCAACCCCGATGCGAGGGACTTTTCTGGCCCCCTCTAACTTTCTGAAATGTGCTGTCTCCCATGGGAGCAATGCTGACTTATTCAGGGCTCAGTCTTCACCACACCACCTCCTTCACTGACACTGAGGGGTGGGCGGCCTGTAAGCCCCACAGAGAATTCCTGGGATCTGCACTTATTTCCACAAGAGCTGTTTACATAGCTCCCAAAATGGTTCTAGCTATTGGGTTTAAATGTGTCCCAGGAGAAGGCCCTGATTGCTTTTGTAAACCCTTCCCAATGGGCAATACTGGTCAGTCTGGATGAAGAC
Source organism: Artibeus jamaicensis (assembly GCF_021234435.1). Taxonomy (NCBI): domain Eukaryota; kingdom Metazoa; phylum Chordata; class Mammalia; order Chiroptera; family Phyllostomidae; genus Artibeus; species Artibeus jamaicensis. The sequence goes on from NW_026521822.1 coordinate 3,392,932, forward strand.
AATGATAATATCAACTACCACACAGTGAGGTGATTTTTATTTTTGAGGGGAGGCTAAGTATCATCTCATTTAATGTGTACAAACAGTAAACACTGAGCACCCTGGGGTCTTGCCCCTTGTCTCCTTCATAAAGTCATCCTAGAATATACCCAGGAGCACAGCTTCCTAAGCGACTACAGTGAAACACTTCATCTGGAACCCTCAGGGAAAAGAGGCATTGACTATTTCATCACCTAATGTTAGTGAGCGCATGCTGTCCGCCAGGCGCTGTGCTTGGGGATCCATAGGCAGTTAATGCTGAGGCACGTAATCTCAAGGTAGTGAGATTTGAAGGCTAGGTCACACCCTAATGCATTTTTTTCTTAAAAATAAAAAAAAGAACCCGCATCATTACTACTTTCCTAAACTGGATACATGATATAAACCAAACGTGATTTAATGTTAACTTCTCATGAATGCTTAGTGTGACCATAATGTAAAGCAGTAGTTGATCAGACTCCACTGTAATACTCTGTGGAGAGTGCACAAAATATAGCTCTGGTCAGCTATACTTCTGGGTCCTCATTTCTGCTTCTTATTATTGTTTTTTGTCTCAATTATTAATATCTCTGATGTTACTACACTAATCTGCAGTGGGCTTTCTTTTATTATGTCACCGTGGACTAAGCTGAAAACAAAGATTGTTAGAATTATATGTAACATTAGAGGAAACCTGTTCTGTGTGACTATGGGAGGGGCTCTTCTCTAGATCCATCAAATGAGTTAATTCACCAACTTGTGACATTTAATTCTGGTTGCACTAGAGGTTTTCTTGGCCTAGTCTGGGGTTTGTGGAGGGTCTTGATAGAAGAAGTTGCTAGATGCATGAGAAAGTACCTTAACACAACGAATAAGCTCACAGAAGTAGAGCTGATGTTTCTGTCCTCCCCTCCCAAGGCTGACAGGAATAAAAATTAAATAAACTTTTGGTATTCAGGCTCATGAGAAATGCTGGAAGGCAGTTGTACAGTCAACATTAGGGGAAAAATATTTATATCTACGATGCATCAGGCTTTGTTTTTGGGATCAGGAAAACGTCCCTGGTCCTGACAAAGTTACCGTAGAGCGAAATGTCAGGGCCAGGTGAAACTGGGTTTGAAGTCCAGTTCTTCACTGAACAGATCATTCAACCTCGTTGAGCCTGTTTCCTCTTCTGTACAATGAAGATCATGGTGCTTACAGGATTGTTCCAGGAATAGCTGACATGACATACGGGGTCTGTCCAGAAGGTATCCAGCCATATGATATGAAAAATAGAGACATTTATTGAGGAAGATACAAGAAACATTGTACATAGGACAATGACGCACCTCAGTCTCCTTCAAAGTAGGCACCTTGGGATCTCACGCAGTTCTCCTAATTGCCATCAGCTGCCCCATTGTATTTTCCTGAATCTCACTGATGGTCTGAAATATCTTCTCTTTCAAATGTGATTTTAGTTTTCAGGTTTTGGGAAAATCAGAAGTTGCAGGGTGTCAAATTTGGGCTCTAGGAAGGCTGAGAGACACCTGGATGATTTGATGTTTCACCAAAAAACTCTGCACGAGACACGATGCATGGAGCAGGTGCATTGTCCTGATGAAGATCCCAATCACTAGTTGCCCATAGCTGTGGCCTTCTGAATCATCCGAATAGTTTCCGCAGGAGAATGTGCAAGCTTAATGCAAAATTTTGTGTGGATTCATTGCTCTACTTGCTCAGTCATTTTTAATGCAATGGCCACATAGCACGAATGCTCACTCAACAGCATCTACTGCCCCCACTGACTAGCACGGTGAGTCGTCATTATTCACGCATGCACATTCCAGTCCACTCTGCTTGGCTGCCAGGTTACATCAATGTCAGGCAAACAGTTGTTCTTGTTATGTTAATAATGGCTGGACTTTTTTCTGGACAGACCTTGTATATGAAACCTCCTTGTACATCCAGGATTTGATGATTGGGAGGTTAGTGCTATTATTCCTACTATTACTATTATTTCAGCAATGACTGCTGCTTTTCCATGTATGAACATAAAGACTAGAGGTCCAGAGCTACTTGACACTCTCCAGAGGTGGGAACTTGGGGAAATTACTGAACAGTTTTGAGCCCTGACTTCTTTTCTTTAAAAATTATTTTATAGTTGTTCAATTAGTTGTCTGCATTTATCCCCCACCACACCCTCCAACCCCAGCCATCAGCACTGATTTCTGTATTTGAAAAATCTATAGATTGTACATACCTCAAAGGATTGCAAGGAATCAGTATAATGACATAAGTAAACATGTGCTTACTATGTAAAAAAGATGCTCAAAAATGTTCTTTCTTCCTTAATTTTATCTTCAGATAAGAAATCACTTCAGCAGGATATAGATCAACAAATAGAAAACAGTCTGTGCCTTTAGTCCATCCTACTCTATTACATTAACTCATGACTTCAAAAGTGCTAGGTAGTGATAAAACCACTCAATTCTTCTTAAGGAACTGCAACAAATTTCTCTAAAGAATCTTATACAAAATTTGCTTGTCTTGGAGTAGAAACACATTCAAACAACCTGTCTCTTTCTGAGTTTGCTTTAAAAATTATTCCTAACCTTAACTGAGTCCAGGTAAAAATCTGATGGTCCTAACATGTTTATATGTGACCCTTTAAAATTGAACCCTCTTGGATACATTATTTCAAATATTCTATTTTAAGTTTACCATTTGCCTCCACATCTAAGCTAATGGAGAGATGGTTGTGTTTACTATTCCTTTTTCAGTTGTGTCAATGTGTTTAAGAAGCCTTCAACATCCTATACCAATTATATTAATTGTAATTTTGTGTGCCTGCCGGTAAGGACCCACAAAGTAATGCCAGTCTTCCAAATGCTGACTTTCTGAGGCAGTGAACAGGAAGGGAGCCAACAGTGCTTTCAAAGTGGGAAAGGAAGTGGGGAGTCTAGACTCTGACAAGTTAATAACTTAACAGTGGGTGAACAAAACTGAGAAAACAGCTGAGTAGGCTGCAGGAAAAGGAACTGTAGGCAGATAGGACAGCAGGGAGGAGAGATTCCAAGAAAGGGAGGGATAGCAGGCATTCCAGGTCAGGGGCTCTGGCCTTGGGTGGGTGGTGGAGGTACAGAGAAATTCACGCTAGAGCAGAATCTAGCCTCTCACTTTCCCACCCATGTTTAGGATCCTGGTCTTCAGTAACCTGTGACGGTCACAACTTTCTTTTGTTCACCATCCCCTTTCAATGAAATCCGTAGGCTTTAACATGCAAGAATCACTCACACTCAAAAATCAAACAACCTAGAACAATCCTCCTGACTCCGCATTCCTTCCCTGGTCACCATTGCCAAGCACTCCCTCCTTGAAACTCTTTCTTCCCTCGGCCTCTGTGACATTGTCTTCTCCTAGTTTTTCATTTCCTCATTCTCTTTGGCTCTATACACTAAAGGTGTTTTATGGGTTCATCCTAACTCCATCTGACCAGTAAACAAGAATAAAATTGTTTCTCAATAAGCATTCTGGCTTTCTCCTCTTCATTACATTCTTTTTCTCTGGATGACCTCATTGTGGCCCGCAATTTCAGTTGCCACTTAGCTTTTGATGACTCACTCGCCCATGTTTATTGCCACCCTGGATGTTTCCTCCAAACTCTAGAGCCATACCTTCAACTATCTTAGGTAGCTCAAAAGCATGTCAAACTCAACAGGACCTCCTCATGGTCTGTTCCCACTGTCAAATTGGGCATCCTTATCCTCCATCTTGCATGTAAAGCAAAAAAACCCCTAGAGTCCATTCTTCACACCTCTAATTGATAACTGAGATCTATGGACTTATACCTAAGAATCTTGTGATTAGGCACCTTCTCTCTGTTCCCCTCAGAAACCCACCTCATCCAAGGAACCACCATCTTCCTTCAGGTGCCTGTGGTGACCTCTGAAGCCGCTCTACTCTTACAACTCTTCAATCTTTTCACCTTCCTACAGATAGGTTTATTCTTTAAGTAAAAACAAGTAAGATTGGGTCATCCTTGTGTTTAAAGCACAACCAAAACTTCCTTTTGCCCAATCTTGATGCTGGATCCTGCATCCAGTCAACTCGTCCAGACTCATCTTTTATCACTCTTCTCCTCTCTTGGGTAATCCCTCCTGTTTTCAAAAGCTCTCTGCTCTTACTACAGAGCTTTTACAAATGCCTTTTTTTTTTCTGTGGGAAATACTTTCCCCAGCCCACACTATTCCTTCACAATTCAAACGTTACATCTTCAGAGAAGCCTTATTTGACCATCTGGAGCAAGAGTTTTCAAACTTGAGTGTGTATCCCAATCACCTGAGGACATATGAAAACAGATATGCTAGACCCCACCTCCAGAGTGTCTAATCCAAGGGGTCTAGGGTGGGAAATGAGAATGTATATTTCTAACTAGTTCCCAGGTGATGCTAAGGCTGCTGTTCCAGGGACCACACTTTGGGAACCACTTACCCAGTGTATACCACCAGCCTTTTGTATTATACGCTTTCATAACCCTATATGCCTTTCCTCACACACTTTTATGTCTGAAATTTTACATGTTTTAGCATAGTTACTTGACTAGCTCGCCTTGCTTCCCTACCAGCCTGTAAGCTATAGGTGAGCAGGGACCTTGGACGATTTTGCTCATGACCCTACCCCTAGGCCTAGGTCAACTCTGGGTACATAGTAAATATTTACTGAAGGAATGAAAGGTGAATAACTACAAAATTTATGGAGGAGAATACATATTAAAAACTTCAAATGCTTAATTTGCAAGCCGAGAGTCAGCATCAAGTGGATACCCTTAGATTCAAATGTCCCAAGAGCTCAGTCCCTGGAGGGAAAGCTACTTCATGACAGACCAACAGCTCCTTAAGACCTGGGACTGTGTCATTCTAACTCACTCTTACCCTGGGGACTGACCTATCTCAGTTAATTGGGAGTGCCAGAAGGACACTTAAAGCTGCACACCTAAAGCTGTCCACCTAAAGCTGGACAATAGGAAGGGGCTGCCAGAAAGCTGTCCTGTCAGAAAGTAAAAAGCTTCAGAAAGCCACTTTTATTGGAAATAAATACTTGACAGGAGAGATCCAGGAAGTTCCTGAGAAATAGAGACAGACCAAAGGAATATGCGTTAGGAGGATAAGGCAATTCTAGAAATTACACAACCTGATCATTTTTTCATTTAAAAAAAATAAAAGAAGATCTGGTAAGAAAATTATGAACCCTGTGAGGTACAAGCAGAAATGTTAGGAGATGAGACATTGCAAAGATGGAGCATTATGCTCTAAAAGAATCAGTACAGAGAAAGTCAAAAGCAAGGTACCATTTTCTGGTAAGGTTTCCTGGTGGCTTCTCCAGAGATGGCAAAGAGGGAAAAGACAGAGATGCTAGGGACAGATAAAGGCAGGAATACACTGTTAAAAAAGGAGATATTATTATGAAAGAAGGTGATGCAGACAGCAGAAACACTCTTCTGAGAAGGAGACCACACACAAACCCAAATGCTCCATGGGTAAACGGCAGATGGTGGCACATGACAAGGGAGGTCACAAGTCACCTTGTGGGAGCCAGTGACCAGTGAGCGCATCTCCAGATTGTCCACATCAGATCAGTAGGCAGGACTTCCAGAGTAGACGTGCATCTTTGTCTTTCCTTGGTGGTGAAACAGAAGGGCTTCTCTAGGACTGCTCTGTCCCTCAAACAGCGGGGGGATGACTCCCTCTGCATGCCACAATTCTAGGAATGTGCTGGTGGTTCCAGCAAAGGCCAGTGTCTATGTGGTTGGCCTGTAAACATGGTGAGTTTGAATCTGTCCCAGAGCATGTGTCCAGGAAAAAGTAAGGTGATGGGTGCCCGCTGGCCCAGTCAAAAAGCAGTCCTAACTTGGTGAAGGCTTTATTTACCTGAGAGCAGACCCAGGATGGCTGCCCATCTAGTATCTCTGGACAATGCACTTTTTCTGGCAGGGAAAGTAGATGTCTTAACAGAAATTCTTTTCAAGATACAGTCATATGCTAAAGGCTGAAAGTTGGTAGAGACCCGTGGTAGAGTATTTGCAGGAAAATGTAAGTTAGGAAAGGAAATGCAGGGTAACAGAAAGCAGCTGGGTTTAGAGTTCAGGTTTGGGTACAAACTAGTTTTCTCATTTCTTAGCACGGGATGCTGGTTGATTTCTTCTCTGAGCCTCAATTTTGTATGAGTAGAAGGAAAATGTATGTGTAGGGCCTGGCATGAAAAAATGGCAGTCGAACTAGCTATGTGGACAGATCTTGCTCACCCGCATGGTCTAGTTTATAAAGAGTTCTTCCTAGAAATAGAGAAGAGGCTCCAGCCACTCCTGCTGAAGTGATGCCACTGACATCTGGCTGACATACCCTGCCCTCTACTTGTCCAGGTACGGCTAAAGTTCATGCAGTTGCCTCAGTATCAAAGAACTATATGCCCCTCCACTCTAGGTGTTCTCATTGTCACCAAGCAACACCACTAAAAGGGCACAATGGTATCTTTCTTTCCTTGTAAGCATTCAGAATCTTGGTCAGAACCTTGCCAAGGAAGTTAATAGCTGGGGAGATGGTATGGCTAAGGACCATCAACATAATGACAATAACAACAAATATTTTAATACCATTACTATGACCCCACTAAACATTAGACATGCGTTAACCCTTAGGGTTAGTTTTCATGAGGATCCTAGGAGTCAGAAACCAGTACTGACCCTTTTAAGAATGAGTTAAAGTGGGCATGAATAACTTGGACAAGGCCACACAGCTAGCAGGTGGCAAAGCTGGGTTTCAAATCAGGAGAGGCTGGCCCTGGAGCTGGCACACATGTGAGTTAGTCCTTTTCCTCCTCCACATTATCCTTAATGAAAACACTGAGTCCTAGGAAGGGTGGGTGTTAGCTCTTCCAGAAATGGAAAGGCCCCTAGCCCATATAGACAGGGGGACAGATGGGTGACTTGAAACACGAGGCTGAGAGAATGGGAGAAGCTGAGGCCCATCTGAGAATATCTCAGGTAATCACTTCTTTATACCTCTCTGAATAGGTTGTCCTGAAAAACACCTATCTGTGACATTATCTCTCTTCCCACCCCACCCCCACAGGTAGAGTCCCTGGAGGATACAGGAGAAGAGTACAGTCTGTGAACCGATGGACAAAAGGAATGTCCCTGCCCAGAAACAGTGCAGCTGCTCACAACTGACAGGGCCAAATAAACCTGACCAGCTCCCGAAGGGTGTGAATTCAATAGTGGGGGCCAGCTCAGGGCCACACAATTTTCTATTTGGCGGTCGAAGAGGGTCCAGCTGGATATTCGCTTCTGTGGATGAAAACATCAGAATATCCAGCAACACAGGGTGTACCTCATACACACAGACACACAGACACACACAACACACAAGCACACACATGCACACTACACACACTGACACACAGGTTGCACTTCAACCAGAACAGCAGCTCTTTCATTTGTTTATCTCTAGGATTTGAACAAAGAGTTTTGCTGTTTTTTTTAAAGGCTATGAACCACTAAGTCTAGATGTTTTGTTCTTAAATTACACTTAATTTCTTTTTAGTATAAAAGTGACTATGCTCATTGATGAAACTGGAAAATATAGAAAATTATGAAAAAAGTAACAGTCACTGGTTAATTAGGTTACCCTGGAGGTTTCTCTTTGATGGGCGATATAAGCTTCTCAGTTTCAGGAACACCCAGGTTCAGTAACCACTGAAATTCTCATAACCACTAATTAGGAAATGAAGATCAAGATTTGTCAGAGAGAGAGAGAAAAGTAAAATGAAAATCAGGAATACATGAGGGAAAAACAGTCTGAGAGAGGGCACTGGGGTATGGCTGGTACAGAAGAGCCCCCATCAGGATCAGAGGATGGTGACTCTGTTAACCCCAGCTGAGACCTCAGTGAGAGAATGGAGAAAGATACAACCACGTTGCAAAGAGTCACGGCCTGGATATGCTGGCTAAATGACCAAACTCTCAGAACAACTGGCATGGTAAGGAAAAGACCTAATTTCATCCAGTCCAGGAGGCATTGTAGTCAAGGAGGTAAGCTGAAAATGCACAAGACAGTTGTACTGTGAATGCTGTGGCACTTACATTGTGAAAAGGTTACACCAGGGGCAGCAAAGATGAGCCTGCTGTTAATACCACAGGCATGACAGACATGAGTAATCAACTGCAGCACATTTTCACAAAAAGTTTTGGTGTGGCCTCAGAATCTTTCTCACTAAGGCTTTTAGTAAAAGGCAAAAGGTTTATACAGTCTTCTCACTAGGGCTTTTAAAAGAGCTGAGGATAAGAGGAGAAAAAAGCCAGGGCTTTGAGCACAAACAGTGACTAGCGTCAGTAGTAGTCTGGAGAAGGGCATCACGACTGCTAGTGTCTTGTGAAGACAGCAGTCTTTACGGTCTCAGGCAGACATTCCAGGTCACTGAGTCTCTTGATAAAGACAAGAACTTGTCTCTGAGTCTCAAGATAAAAACAAGAACTCTTCAGAAGCTATTAAACAGTTCTCTCAACAAGGCAGGTTTTGAAACCAAGGACTGAGAGAGCTGCGATGAGCTGTTTATCTGGGGAGAGGCCAAATTACTAGGAGAAATGTAAGACAATGTTTTTATAAAAAGGGGGGTGTTTAGATCCTTTGGGCTTCGACGTGGATCTGGAGTCCTAGGAGATCAAATGCAGCTAAACATAACCAGTTAAAAAGATTCCAGCAATACAGAGTCCCAGTACAAGACTTGAACAAGATAATTTTCTGGCCTATTTGGAATAATCACCTGAGGGGGCCCCCTAATGGGTATTTGAGAAGCAAGTCTTGGACTTCTGACAGAAGGTATATAATATTAATAACAATAAAGCTGGTTAACCAATTGAACAAAACAAAGCACAAGATGGCCCTGAAATGCCCTGTCTGGATAACATTGTGTCTCAAAAGAACAAAGCTTTCCTATCTCACAAAGAAAAAACTTTTATAACAAAACAACAGAGTATGTAGGGCGTTAAGGAAATGAAACATATATTTCACTTTTCATATTCAACTTAAAGTACGAACCCCTATTCATTGATTTTAGTCTGCATGTGGAGACTAAAATCTTCCTTTTTCTTGCATGGGGAGGTCTAAAAGATTTTGATGCTTTATCCTGGGAAAATAGTCTCATGTATTCAGAGTGTTACCACTTAAAATTGCTCACATTTATCCTTGGAGTGAAGAGGCAGGGCCTACTGCTTTCTGAAAGATCCAGAAAAATGTGATGGCTGAGCCTGCCAATTAATGGCCCTGCCTGGGAGGATGAGAGGCGCCTGCCCCACGGCCTACCGTCCGTCCCTGGGGCCACTCTTTTCCATGAGGGCTACAGGGGCAGAGGTGGGGGCTGAAGATGCAGGTTTCAAGCATGTTGCAGGCCAGCACTTACATCCCTGGAAACACTCAATACCAGGACCACCTGTGGAGGTGCTCCTGTATCCCTACTTGATTTGTAAGAGAATGAATAGAGAGAGTAAATAAAGTGTCCAAGGTTATTCAGCTGATAAATAGCAAATCTAGGCTTTGAACCCACATCTGGCAGATTCCAAAATTCTCCCCTCCTCTGAGGCCTCTTATCTTAGGACTGCCAATTGGTCAGGTTTCAAAGAAATGTTTTGCCTAAGAGACCTTTTGCAGTAGTGGAATGTGGAAATTTACTTAGTTCCAGAGAGGGGTCTATTTAGGTAAACCTTCTTCAACTGCCTCTTAATAGGGCAGGGTTTCAGAGATCACCACCGTGTACTTGGTCTTGGATCTTGGGATCCTTGGCACAGCCCCAGGGCTCTTATCCAATTTCTTGGTGAGGTGGCAGGTGTTCTCTTGGTGCATGTTTGGGCGGGGGGGTCTCTGGGTGCCTTGCCCCTGTACCCTCAATGTTCTCTAGGTTTCTGTTCCTTCCCCTTCATTATCTTGCTCTTACCAGGACTGTAGATATGAAAGGCAGGAAAGGAGAATACAGGAAAGAGACTGAGAAGCAAAGGGTCAAAGTTTGCTGGGACACAACACTACCCATAATAAAGGGATCCTGCAGCCTCTTGCAGATTTGTTAACTTGCCGCATGTAATGGAGTAAGGGTAACCAGTAAGTGAGCATGTACTTAAATGCCAGTATTTAACCAGCTTTAATTCTTTCCTGGAATATAGCTGGGAAAACAGATAAAGTGTGCATTTCTTATTCCTTGCCTGACCTGATTATTTATTTACCCTAGGTACACCAATAATACTTTTTAAAAAGAGCACTTTGCCCAGCCAATCATCAATTGGAAATGTGGGTTAGTAGAGTAAGGTAATGAAAGCAAGGGGGTATTTCAAGAGAATCAGATCAACATCTTCATTAATATTAGAAGATCTCATTTTTCCTGTCTGTATAAAAATATACAAAATGGAAATAACTAATGACATGATCTCCAAGAGGACAAATGAACTCAAAGGTATCACTGGGACTTGGTGAAGTAGAACTTTACCCTGGCACATGGGTATATCTTGCTCAAAGGAAAGAGACCAGAGGGACACGAAGGGGCATGTGTCTGTAGAGGTATGGAAACTCCACCAGAAACTACAGTGCATTTTGTGTGAGTGTCACAGGAAAGAGCAGAAGTGAGGGTGTGCATGGCGTGGGAGGATGATTGGATGTGAGGTGCAGAGGATCTCTCCTACTTTGGATCACAGAACTGGGATAGAGGTGAGAAAGAACCGTACTAAGGGGCTTCAATCATCCCCCAAACAACAAGGCTTACTACATAAAGCAGAGGAACTGGTAAAGGTAATGGCGAGACTTGAGGAAATCATATCCCTTTAAATGTAGAGAAAAGATAGGTGGGAACCTGTGGCCTGTGACCCTAAGAAGGGAGAAACTCAAGAGGGATAGTGGGCTCTGCAAAATGAACTGAATTGTGCCTAATCCTAGGGATGGGGCAACGGGACACATCTCAAGATACTGTTGTGTTTTTCACAATGTTTGGTTTAGAAAAGAACATGTACAATGATAAAAGGAAGGGCACAGCACCAAGGACGAATGGAGAAGAGTGACATATTTCTGTGAGGGTAGTGCCCAACTTGAGCTGAGGCTTGCAAAAAATTGCTAAACTTGTAAACACAACACAACACAAAACAAAACATGGTGGTAGTGGATTATTCTCAGTTATGATTAAAAAAGGGATGAGGGCCAGGACTTAGGGATCATGGCAGCAGTAAATAGGATAGAGAAAGTAAGATGACCCAACTCCCATTTTATGCCTCACCTTTCCATAAAAGCACAATGGTCTGAACTAGGAAGATGTAAAGAAGTGGCACTAGAGGAGTATGGGACACGAAGGCAGGGGGATGTGGCATGCTGATGAGTGTTGTGTTTTCTTCATCACATTAAGTCCAAATCTCCAGGCCCTGTGGTCCCCCATCCAGACCCGTGGACAATCCTACAGAATGAATAACAGAGCCAAAGTACTTGATCCCTGAAAAAACTCCTGCGAACTGGGAGGGTTCCAAAAGAGTGTCCCAATTTAGCTAAGGGAGAAAGATTCAGTTCCTACTATACGTAAAAATGTAATTTAGAGAAGTTTTTAAAGCCCTTTCAAAAGGATAACAATTGAGAACTAGCACACATTTGAGAAAAACAAGCCAGACCAAGTAACACCATTGGCTCCCCTCTCCTCCTACACAAGAGCACAGGCTGGAGAGGGATGTGTGATGACTGGGCTTTGGCCATTCCTGAGCCTAGGGCACTGTCTCAAGCTTCTGTGACTTTGTTACATAGTGTTCCTTCAAGTGGAATAATCTTCCCTTTGTATGGCTGTTTGTTCTTCAAAACTCAGCTCGAACTGCACCTCCTCTGGGAAACTTTCCCTTCTGTCCAGTATGATCTGGAAGTCCTTCTTGTACTCTGATTGATTGTGTTCTCCCAAATTCACATGTTGAAATCTCTAATGTGGTGGGTAGAAGGTTGGGCCTTTGGGAGGTGGTAAGGTCCTGAGGGTAGAATCCTCAGGAATGGAATCATGCTTTTAAAAAAGAGGCCCCAGAGAGTTCCCTATCCCCTTCTGTAATACATAAAGGTACCATATGAAGATACAAGGAAAAATCTGTCACCAGAAAGAGGGCTGTCACCTGAGCATGCTGGCACCTAAATCTGACTTCCGACCTCCAGAACTGTGAGCAATACATTTCTGCTGCTTATAAGCCCCTCAGACTGTAGTATTTTGTTTCAGCAGACTGATTGGACTAAGACAATCAATCCCTTATCCATGCTCTCCAAGCACTCCAGGCATTACTACCACATTCTCTCTCAGAATCACAACGGACAACTTCCTTATCTGCCTCCTCCAGGGTCTGCAGGTCCTAAAGGAGGTTGTAGTTTCAAAGCCTGGCAAAGGGCCAGGCACACAGGGGACCCTCAAGACATGGTGATTGTTGGCAAGAGTTCTGTTGAGAGGTTCAAAGTCAACCTGAAGGGAGTTGTCTCTAACTGTGTTCCAGGAACTTCGCCAGGTTCAGACTTTTACCAGTGACTTGGAGAAATGATATACTTCCAGAGGCCATAAAGCTAGGAAAGAAAGCTAATCAGATAAAGGGCTCAAGGTTCAAGATCTAACAATCTACAGTCTGGCCATAAAACTTGAAAACATACACAAGTTTTTTATATTGATCAATTTTTTTTATTTTTCTGTGGCATGCTAAGGCACAAGTGTTTTTGTCTTGTTTTGGGATAAAAATCAGAGACAGATCATCAGAGGCAATGCATCACAGATGAATATGCAGACTCTGAAGAAAATGTTGCATCAATGCACCCAAGTCACTGAACTATACTCTGAACTACATATTACTAAAGGAGGACAATACATTGAATATATGGTGTAAAATCACTAACCATACTGCATGTTATAATGTAATACTGGTAAGCCATTTACTATGCATGTTCTTCTGTGTTTCCAGAATTTATGGCTACTCTATAGAAAGACAACTGAAACCAACAATAAAATTTTAATATACATATTCATGGAGCTTTATGTTAGGTCTCAAAAAAGTTACTTGGAGATCTACAGTATGCAGAATATCTGGCTTTATTTATCCATCCACTGATCCATCCATTCATCCATCCATCCATCCAACTATACTGAGCACTCACAATATGTAAAATACTATAGTAGGATCTACAAAATATAGTGAAAAATAAACACTGCTTTCCCTTAGCTTATATCCTAGTAGAAGGAAATGGATAATAAGTAATCAAACAGAATAATTCCAAATGTTGATGAGAGCTGTGAATAAAATAAAACAATGTATGATGGGGTTAGGTAGCAGCATCTTTGGAGCGTGCAGGAAGTTTATGTAAAGATCTTGGTGGGGTCTGGCTGGCACCCTGATGTGATTCTAGAATGTGCTGTGACTATTTAAAATAAACTGCAAGCTGGGTCATAGTAATAGAAGCAGAGCACTGAGGTTAAGGGCCATGACAATCCTACTGCCTCTGTAGCATCTACAGCATGTCTAGACCAACTTCTGCAGTAGCAAATACTATTCTTTAGAAGAGTCATGGTATGTATCTAGAAACCACATCTTATGAGGTCAGGTTGAGAGAACTATGGGAATTTAGCCATCAGAAAGAACCACTAGGTAGTCATCTTTAAAACATCCAAAGATTCGAGATGTTCAGAAGAGAACAAGTCCATGCTATGTGACTTCAGGAGTCTACACCTCAGTTACTGAGAAAACAGCACAGTGTAGTTCAAAAGAGGGGTGACACTTCTAATACAATTAAACCTATACAGAAATGAGATAGGTTTTTGAAGAAGTATTCCAGCAGAGGATGGGTAAACTCTTTTAAAGATGAGGGATCCCATATATAGGCAAAAGATTCCCTTTGAGGACACAGCTTCAGGAAAGGGGCACAGTTTTGTTTCTTTCAGTGGAAGATCTTTTCATCTTGGAATGCCAAATCATCTTTAAAATATTTGAGACTCAAGAACAATCACACAAAATCTTTTGGATCTTTCCTTCCTCCTGTGAGCTTTGTTTCCTTGGAAGAGTGGTTTCTTGAAGAACAGAGACAGTGCTCTGCCCCTCGTCATGGGTGTCTCTTGCCATTGCAGCAGAATGATGTCTTTGTGGGAGGCCTGGCTTTTTGCAGGAAGATGTGGACTCTTAGCCTTCCTTGCCTCAGCAACAGTGAGGTGGTAGAGAGGGGACCCTCTGACTGCCTACCTTATGGCTAATATTAAGAAGTAACCTCCACTCACCAATACTTCAGAGACTCAACACCTGGGGTCCAGAAATTATGTCAAGACTCCCAACTAGAATTCAACTAGAAATGACTGCATGATCCTTTTTCTCAAGTCTCCTCATTGTATGTGTATTTGCATGTCAGTGTAAGTGAAGCTCTCTGAGCTTGTCACCTTCCAGTATGGGCTTACTGTAACTTGAGGCTCAGGGAAAAGGCTCAGTTCTATGTAGAAGCATGATCAAGCTTCCTCTTACACAGAGGACCTTCCCTTTCTCTGGAGTGTGGATTTATCTCAGTCAGAGAGGTGCTCCACTTTCTTTTTTAAATGCTGTTAGACTGTGTCTTCACAAAAAAGTTCAACTGAACTCTAAAGTGTATATAGAGCCAGTTTAATTGCTCTGCGTAATCATTTTATGATCATAATTTGATAGTATATCAGTTCTATCTCTACTCATATTTGGTTTGCTATAATAGAAACTAAGTCAAAGCCATTTAGATCAAGGCCTCAGGCAGAAATTAACTTGAATCTCAGACTAATATATTTTTTGTCTATTTACCTTGTGAGTAAAACAAATATTTTGAAGGACAGAGAATATGGGATACAAGGTCAGTAAAAAAACCATACCTGAGCCACAGACAACAAAAACAAACAGTGCCAACAGCCATGGTCCCACAGGGTATTTTTCTTCTTGCGGTCTCTAAAAGAGAATGGGAGAAAGTAAAATCGGGGTCATTAATTCAGGGAACAATAAGTACTGCTAGTTACTGTACTAGGAACTGAGGCTTCCACTGTGAATAAGACAGACTCAGTGTCAATGCCCAATGAGCAGATAGAGATGAATAGAGTCTGTTGTAAAGGATCAAGGTTTAAAAATATTCATCATTAACCTTACTTACATTGCTGTAACTCAATGAACTTGGTGGTCTTAAATAGTCTGGTGACAGGATATAAATACATAAAACCAATAATACAGTGATTTGGGAGCCAAAAATGATATTACTAATAATTACTTCCATTTGTTGAAAGCACACTCTATGTCAGATGCTTACTAAGAAGTCTACATCCACTATTTCCAGCACTCACAACCCCATGCGACTCTATTCTGTACTTGAGAACTGAGGCTCAAATTTGTTAGCTTGAGCAAGAGTTGGGATTCAAATTTATGTCTGCCTCATTACAGAGCCTGGGTGTTTTCCAATGACACATTCATTAAAAATTTTAAAAATTTATTAATTTGAGAAGAAGAGAAATATTGCTTTGTTGTTCCACTTTTTAATGCATTCATGGGTTGCTTTGCATTTGTGGCCTGACCAGATACTGAACCTGCAACCTTGGTGCATCTGGACGACACTCCCACCAACTAAGCTAGGTAGCTAGGGCCAACATATTCATTTTTAATTCTTGCATCTGGAATTCCAAGTAGGGTCACAGAGCATAGCCATGCTCTCAAAACCTTCTATATGCTAAAAAATTTGAGAAGGCAGTGCAGTGAAAATCCTTGAAATCACAGAAGTACCACAGCAGCTGTGAATGGATGTGAGGGAAGCAGCATTTGGTGATAAAATTCCTAATATTTGTGAAGCTTACACTTTGGAGAAATTTCTGCATTTCCTGGAATGCTGATGGGCGCTGTTGGACCCATGCCAATCTAGCCCTCCATACCTCCTGCCCTTCTCAAATTCAAAGCACAGATGTGATAAGAACGTCCCTCTGCACCCCTCCCTCTAGGTCTACTGCAGGTAGGGATTGGTCCTTAAAAATCAATTCAAATGATAGAAGAACAAGATTTTTTTGCCAGGCATCTGAAAACACAGTGAATTTCTCATTCACTGGGGGAGGGTAGAGTGAAAAACGTAGTACTCACTATTTGCTCATTAGTGTGAGCCCAAAATAGGCCATAGCCAAAACAAAAGTTAAAGAACTAATTTTATTATAGATAAGACAATAGTTATTTGGCTCACAGATTACTCATTAACTTTCTTAGAGAGTCTTCTCTCTTCTACCTCAATTGGTTCACTTTTCATTTATGTTGCCATGTACTTTTTCTTGATATGTATCACAGTTTGTATCTATTTATTTTTGTGATAATATGTTTAATGTCTGGCTCTCCTCTAGACTGCAGGCCCCACAAGAGCAGGTACTTTCTCTTTCACGTATCACTGTATAGCAATGCCTAATATAGAACTTAAACATAGTAGATGTTTAATAAGTGTTCATTAAAGAAGGAATAAGCACACAAGCTTCATTAAACATGATTTCTTAGGTCAGGTAAAG
Organism: Artibeus jamaicensis; assembly: GCF_021234435.1. NCBI lineage: Eukaryota > Metazoa > Chordata > Mammalia > Chiroptera > Phyllostomidae > Artibeus > Artibeus jamaicensis. The sequence continues at coordinate 3,409,486 of NW_026521822.1, forward strand.
ACAGAGTCTAGGAAGGATATTGTGTTTTTTAATATACTTCCTAATTAGTGATATGGTTATCCCTGCTTTTTTTTTTTTTAACTAGAGAAGTATGGATTCAAGTGTCAGTGGCAGGGAGACTCTAAAGATTGAAACCACTCCCTTCTCTGTCCTTGACAGGCTCATATCTGCCACGGCTCTTATTTGAGGGCAAATCACACTGCAAAGAAAGAGGTAGTTGCCCTTGACCAGACAAGGACAAAATCAACCTTAAATAATTGCATAAGATAATGTTAACTAGCATTTTTATTGTGTCATGCTTTAGCACTAAAGACCAGGTTAAGGTGAGGTCAAGTAAATAGTAGACATTAAATAAAGTTACCTGAACAAAGTGTGACATTTATCCCTTCTCATCCTCTTTCACTAACTTCCTAACAATTTGTCATGGTTGACCAAAAACCAACTCTGTTGCTGTCATCCTACTAAAGTTACATAAAATTCATTTTGCTTCATCTCCAGCAAAGCCGACAAGTGAATTCAGAAGCCTGTAAATGAATTATTGGTCTAGTCATGTACCAAATGAAGTCCTTTATTTTTTCTTTGCAGAAAAACACAAATTATAAAGCAGAACTTGGAGCAAAAAACCTTTTGACATTTCCCAGTGAAGCAATGTTATTTGGGGACTTACAGAGCTCAAGAACACCCTGGTGATCATAATACCAATATATCCTTTTTGAGAGTCTATGTTACTTTTGGGGGGGAAGTGGTGCCCAGCACAGTCCCACTGGGATGATTCACCTCACCCTGAATCTATTGCTGGGAAAGGTAAGAAAAGCAGTAGAAACTCACAAATGACAATGGTTCATTTCAAATGGGAGTTGCTATTTCCTGAGGCTCCAAAATGTCAGGGGATGGCTTTCCCTGTGATAACAGCAGGGTAACTCAGAACTCTGAAATTTAAATTCCCTCTTCATTTTGAAGAAGTTACTACTGTATAATCATGAAATGATTATTCCATTTCTCTGATTCTTGGCTTTATCTGCTACGTGGGAGAATAATACTGATTTACTCCATAGCTATTAGCTAGTAGTAAAATACTAAACATCTGCATACATTCAAAGGGACTTATTTCTCAATGATTAGTCCAAATTTTCAGTTAGAATCTGTTTATCTGTCTCCATTTATTGGATTTCATCTAAACAAGTTATCCCTTTTAAGTTAATTCTTTCAAAGTCTAATCATTTGGGCCTATAATTAGGAAAATAAAATTTAGGATTTAAAGTGTTGCTTTTTAAAAGAAAATTTCATATTTTGTTTTTGGATGTTGATCCATTTATAATAAGGTTAACCAAAATCTCTCTTAACCAAAGGAAAATAAACATATATTGTGGCTTGGTTTGGAAACCTTCCATTACAAAATTGGTAGGGCCATTTACAAATACTCACAGGCGCTAGACAGCTTTGAACGGCCTACTCCATGGTACACCAGAATTTATTAAAATGCACTCATACCATAGATTAAATATAATTTGAATGCAGTTCTGAAAGTTGTGTTGAGGTGAACCGCAGGTGATTACATTTTCTAGATAAACAGTTTGTCTCCAATATTTTCTATTTTCTTTTATTTTAGAGCAAATAGTTTTCATTTCAGGTCCAAAACAAAAATTACATGGTCCTGAAAAGCTGGAAGTGGCAGATACTGAGTTTACAAAGCCTAACAGATAAAACAGCTCTGCAAATTAGTTCCTGTTTTGTTGCTACTTTTACAGTCAGAGAAGTTGTCAACCAAGTTCACTTAACAACTGAATGCTGGTTCTTTAGTTCATTAAAAAGAATCGTACAACTAGAGATTTTCAATATTATCAGTTAGTGTATATGATATCCTAGAAAGAGTTGATATCCTAAGAATATAAAATCTTGAATAGTTAACATCAATTAGAAATTGTCAATGTTAATTTGAACAGCAAGTTTTTTTAAAGAATAAAAACAAATAGAGAAACATAGACCTATGTTATAGATGGTTCCAATTCAAAGGCACATTGGCATTTTGCTGGCCACTCATTACTAAATGGTCTAACTTTCAAGTGAGAGAATTTCAAGCATGATTTAAACCTGGAGCTGTGCATAAAGGCCTGAGTACAGCTGAGTTTGATCCTAAGTTTTCCCTGCCATAGCACTGCTTAGTTTTGCAAGCATTCTGGTCTAATGATTGTAGATTCAGCTTTTTGCTCAGTTAATCCAAGAGGCATCATTTCTTTGGCTAAAAGGACTTGTCTCATCAAGTCTGCAAGCTTTTTCAGCCAAACCCCAAGCTTCAGCTAGATTTTCATTTGAGTGCCTTTGCTCATAGTCTTGGAGACTCATACTGCTCAACAACTCATCCGAGGCATGCTTCTGAATGTCCAAAATCCTAAGTCTAGCATTTTCTGTTCAAGATAATTTGCACTGCTAAAAGAAACCCCAGTGCAAAAGGCACAGTTTTACTTAAAACTTGCCATAAAGCTTTAATCTACAGTTTTGAGGGCACAGAATGCCTGGCAATAAACTGGTTTCTAAAGTTCTGGATCATACCATTAGAACGAGCCTGAACTCACAGGGTGAACAAGAGGAAAGTTTCATTTAAACTTCAGCCCACACGTCAAAGGCCTCACTAGAGAAAAGGCAAAATAGGAGAATGGAGGGGGAAAGGGGCCAGAATTTCATGCCGCTTTTCCAACTTACACAGAGAGAACATTATAAAGGGACTGGAGAGAAAAACGTCGGCGTGTGTTGGTTGGGTATGTGCAAGGGGTGAAGCCTGGGAACGGGTGATGATAAATAGCATTCATTAATTCATTCTCTCACTCACTCACACACACATTCATCACTTATTTAACAAATATTCTAGCACCTAATAAGTTCAGGACCCAGTGTCAAGCAGTTGCCTTAACAGCTCCTGTAACTGCGATTGCCATCTTCCCTAGAGACAAAGGCCGAATTCTCGTTCCCGTGGTACCCCATCAGCCACCCCAGAAGGGTCTCGACCAACCAGGGTCCCCTCCGTTCATGCGCAAGACAGCAGCACCAAGGAGTACCGCGCCGGCCGGAGGATAGCTCTCCGAACCCACTCAGTCCGCCCCTCCGAACAGGCGGGTGAGGCGCAGAGGAGCTGGGAGGACCGGTCCTAAGCTCCAGGCCCACTTCTCTGGCCCCGCCCCGCCCCGCCCCACTCCCCTCCGCTCCACTCCGTGCCGCCTGTTCTATGGGCTCTGCACCGCCTCCGACTCACCAGGGTTTTGGCTACGTTCCCCCTCTGGGTGATGTTTTTACTGTGCTTCTCATTAGCCATCCGGATCCGCTGTTTGGCCACCATGGCTTGGGCTCTTGGAAATGCTTTCAACTCCCACCCGCAAGGATGCCCCGCGTGAGTCCCGGACCGAGCCGAGAGCTTCCGGTGAGCCCCGGGCGCTGCAGGTGGCGAGGCGCGGTCCCCGAGCCTCGCGTAGCCCGTTCCCCAATCCCCAACGAGTCGGCTCCAGAGAGAGGCCGGAGCTCGGACGGAAGTAATCTTTCATCTCAGGAAACCCTCTCCTACTTCCTCGCCATCCTTCCGGTCCCCCCAGCTAGCTAACCAGCGTGGCCGTAGGCTGCGCCGCTGCAGAGCAGTGCGCGGACCCACTGGGGCTGGGCCCGGGCAGGGGACGCGGCGGGTCCGAGGGTTCGGCAGGTGCGGGCTTTGTGTGCTCATAAGGGATGCGATTTCAGCCGCTTGTGGGTTCCTCTCGGCCAGGGATCTGCCAAATCCCGGGGAAAGGATTGGAGTGTGGGTGCACCTGCACCGCTGTCCCCCAGGCCAAGGGCTGGACCAAAAGCCACGGTCGGATTAATCGGTCGGGGGGCGGAGGCGTCCTCAAGAGACAAGTAGAACCAGCAGCACACAGCTGAACCCCATGCTGTTGTGGAACAGTCCAAAGGAACATCCCCTTAAAGTGTCTGGGGAAGGCCCCTGTGCTAGGGAAGCCCACTGCAGGATCTTTCTCAAATACTGCAGAAAGGGCCAGAACTCCCCAGAGATGAGAATAAGGGGCAATGAGAATGGAGGTTGGACAGGTCTTCTTGCCTTAGTAGGTATGAGGGTTACAAGGAAGACAGGCCTGCAACACATCTGAATGAAACTTGGAGAAAGGATGAGGAGGTCATGGGCCTGTAGCCCAGGTCAAATTAGGTAGTCACGACCCAAATGTGGGTAGCTTTGAATAGCTTTGGCTCCCTACCTGCCGCAAGCAGCCAGGATTTCCTCCTGCCACTCCCAAGGGAAGTGAACTGGGAAATTTCCTGAAGTACAGCCATACATCTCAAAGATTTATGTGACTCACAGACATTCCTATTAGGGCCTTACAGATTGCCTAGTTGGGTGGGAATGAGGGGAAGGGGTTCAGTCCTTTACTTTTCTACATGCTATCAGATTAGAGTTAGCTCTTAGAAGCTTAGAAGAGTTGAGAAGAGGTGAAACTTCAGCTTGGAAGATTTGGGGCAGTAAGGAAGCTGTAGGGAAGAAGAGCTGTGGCTTTCGGCCAGATTTGGCTAATGTGCCCCCCGCCCTTCCCTTGCAGGCATTTGTGGCTATGGTTGTATAGGGTTTGTATGGGTAAAATTCCTCTGTGTCAGTGGGAAGTTAATGAGAGCTCCTTTGTTTTCTTTCAGGGCCCTTTAATAGGCTCATCCCCATTTCTCTCGCCACTTCGTATCATTCGAGCTTTAATACAAACTGCTCTGGGGCTGCTTTTGGTAACTTAGAAGACAGAATTTCTCTCAGGTTATTAGTAAAGTTTAGTCATTCTTTTTTCTACTCTAGAATTCAGGTGAGTTTCCAGACTGGCTTCTATCAGCTTAACCATTACCACCACCATTACCACCATTATTACAGGATCACAAACAAAGTAGGCCCAACTCTAGTCCCAGGCTTTCAGTAGCAATTGACTTTGGGAGGGGTGGGTAGAGGGATGGAGGGGGCACCAGTACATCAGTGACTCTTGCTGAGCCTGGCTGTGTACAAGGGCTAGCAAAAGTCCTGGGCAGGAGGCAGAAGGTAGGTCCTCACCTGGGTGGAGTACAGACCTGGCTCTGAGGTGTTCCTGACATTAAAGAAAAGATACAGAGATGGTTTTCCCTTTGGGCCTGTGAGAGGGACAGCTTTGTTAAATGAGAAACCTACCTTCCCACAAGCCCAGGTGAGCTGCCTTATTTGGGAAAAAAATTATCTTAACCCCTGATTCCTGATTGTTAATGACCAATTTTACTCCTTTACTTGATGTACTTTTATAACATTTTAAGTTAGTTTAGTTACAAATGCACCACAGGTGACAAATGTTGTAGACCGCTCTGCCTGGTTCTAGGAATTGTATCTCTTGTGGCTAAGGGCGAGGGACGACCTTTGGAATGTGAGCTGCAGGAGATAAAGCTTGTGTCTGGTAGCAAATGCTGCCTCAGTTTCCTCTCCCTGCCCCCAAAGCTTGGTCGGAAGTCAATGATGGGTAAGACTCCCTCACAGCGGGAGGGCAACCTAAGCCAGACTTGATCACTTGGGAGGCCTTCATGGAAGGCCTCAGGGGGCTGCAACAAAGAGCAATGGACTCTCGCCGCCCCCCCCCCCGCTTTGACATAGCCCAAGTCCCCATGTCCTCTGGGAGAAGCACTTCCTGGCTCTAATCCCTTTAAGCCTGAATACCTGATGGAGAGAGGTACAGCTCCTTGCCTTGCTAGAGTGTGTCCTGGGGAAAAATCTGGCATCACAGAGACTTCCTGATAATCCTGTGAAATCTGCTCTGCTAAGAGTGCTTTCATTCATATATTAAGGGTTCCAGCAAGAAACCCTAAAACTCTGTTCCTGACAGACTGACTCATACTAAGATTTCTTTGAAATGTTATCTACTGTTTGATCCTTGCCGCCCTGTATTCCTGTGTATTAGAACCTAATAAAAGCCTCCAGACAAGGGAGCTCAACACCAGAAACTGGCCACTGCTCATGGCCTTTTTCCTCTGGGAAAATGGTTACTTCTCCCTAAGCAGATCACGTCATATCTCAGTCATGATTACTCATATCCGTGGCACTCAGGGGGACTTGGGAGGAAAGTCTCCCCCACAGACAAACACAAGGTCTGTGGGCTGAATCTGGCCCTCCACCTTGTTTTATTCGGCCCAGCACCTTGTTTCTACCTGGCAGCAGCACTGAACTCTCACTTAACTGTTAAGGAGTAGTTACATTTATGCAGTCCTAAAATTACATTCAGCCCTTTGAAGGCAACCGTGAGGCTGATGTGGCCCCCCGATGAAAATGAATTGACATCCCTGAGATATACTGTATTCCCACAGTAAACATTCAAATAGAAAAAGGATATAAAGTGAAAAGTAAAGGTTTCCACTTCCTTGCCTCCCAGCCACTAATTCCAAAGGTCTGTAGGCTGCCCCTCCAGCATTTTTATTCATACAGAAGGCTTCCTACAGTCCTTTATTAAAAAAACAAAACAAAATTATACTATACAGTTTGCCATTGAATTTATCACTTAATTTATTGACAATATTATTACATCTCATGTCACCCTTTTTTAAAATATAGGTGCCTAGGACCTCATAATATGATTCTACAGTAACATGTTCAACTAATTTTGGATGGTTATTTCCAGTTTTTTTGTTGTTTGTTTTTGTGGTTGCTGACAGTGCCTTAGTAAATACCTCTGTATGTGTATCATTATGCACTCATGCAAGTATATATGTGGAACAGATTGCTGGAAGTGAAATTGCTGCACCCTTGCATGTCCTTTGGTAGTTCTGCTGCTGGTTTTGGATGGGGCAGCCTCCTGCTGTGGCCTCCACTTTACCCACCTATCCCCAGCTTTTGCCCTCTGCAGCCAGGCCTGCTCCTCTGAGGGTCTTGGTTTTGTTTGTTGCCTTGTGGGTCACCATTCTTGATGAAGGAAAGTTTTCCTTCCAAGCATGAATACCATCCCTTCCTCTGCACAGCCATGTATTGAGCCACTCATCCCAGAGGCCCTTCTGTAGGGCAGCGGGGGCCAAGGTCTGAAGCAGTGTCGCTGCAGTTCCAGAGGAACCACATGGTTAAGAGTGAGGAAGGCCTGGGGTCACCTTGCTTTTTTGAGGTGGGGAGGACTTCTGGCAGAATGGGAGGGGAATGGAAACTTGATCAAGAGTTAAACTTCTTTGAATAGAGGAAGATGTGGATGGAGTAGGAGGGAACAGATTCCACTATCCCCTACAAAAGGGAGAAAAACCTGGCCCATCTATGGAGGAACAGAGTAACCATCCAACAGTACCCCAGCATATATGAAAATAAGAGACCAAAAATTGTAGTGGACACTGAAAAACCAGATGGTAAGGAGACGGCTACAGGACAATAAGGTCCCAGGGACCAGCTCGGGGACAAGGGTGGTTGTAGCTCCAGGCCTGGCGCCTTCGCCGGGTCTGCCACAGAGTCCTTGGGAGAGAGCCGGGTCAACTGCTCCCTCCCTCTCCTGCCAAACAAGGTTTAAGCAGCACCTGGAGAGACCTGGTTGCTTGAAGTCACAGAGAGGGGAATAAGGACAAAGAGGAAAACACACAGGGGCGGTGATCACCCGTGAAGTCTGTGGTCACCGGCTTGAGAGAGTTGAGAGTCACTCAGTGACGGGCACTGACCCCGATAGTCACTGGTCTGACTGAAGAATTGGGCTGTATGGAGCAGCAGAGTTTAGTAGGAGGAATTTCTCAAAAAGAAAAACTGTGGGGAATTCTCCTGCAACAGCCACTCAGCCTACTTCCTTCCCAGCTGGGCAGTGATCCTGACCTTCAGCGAAAGGTTTCGAGGAAGGCTGTGAGGAAGGCCCTGCGCACCCCCATAGCACTGGGAAGAGTTTGTGCCCGAACCCACCAGACCCAGGCAGCCTGGCTAAGTGCGCATGCCCGCACCCCAGCCCACAGCGGTAACCCCCAGAAAAAAGTGCTCTGAGGAAGACCTGGGTCCTACACCCAAGGCACCTGGGATAGGTGCCTGGCTAGATCTAGGGAGAGTGTGTGCAAAACCGGCTGCATACAGACCAGAAAGGGAGAAAAGCCATACCAATTGCCCTTCAGCCTGCTACAGCCCACAAGACCAGAAAAACCTGTTTGGCCAGTTTGAAACCAACAAGAGGTTTTTTTTTTAGTTTTGTTTTGTCTTAAGTAATCTTTTATTTTTAAATTTTTATTGTTATTTTATCTTTCAGTACCTTTTTCCTCTCTTTCCTTCTTTCTTGTTTTATTCCTTCTTCCTGTCTTTCCAATTTTATCTTTTTTACTCCTTTCTCTTGCTTTTTAATTCTTTTTAATGCACACAAATGAGACAAAAAAACAAACAAACCAAAAACCTGGAACTGTGAAAAGACCAGAGCTGGACCCAAATAGGATGCATCCCAACAGTTGAGACAGTGAGATAAATTTCACTTTACTATTACAGAGAACATGCAAGTTACTGCATATTTGTATTATTATTTTTCATTATTCTTATATCTTTTATTTTAATAGTATTTTTGTATTCCTCTTCTTTCTGTATAGTCTTGTTTGCTTGGCTGGATATATTGTATCATTTGACAGGTTTCCCCTGTTCTCTCTTTGACAGTGTATTGATAATTTACTGTCCTTCATATCACTTGTATTCCTTTAGCACACTACTCAAAGGCCTATACCCTTTATTCTTGTTATCCAGATCACATACATTCTGTCATATGATTGTTGCTCTAATTTTTATTGTAAATAATAGCTGTTCCATATAATTGTAAATACTTAACAACACCCCTAAATTTACAACTATGAAGTGGATCTTAGCCCACTTCACAGTTTCCTGAACTCCATTACTGTAGTGATGAACTCTATTCTCTCACACACTACACCTATTTACTATCTTTTACTCTCACCTTACCTCAGAATCTGATCACCCACAACCTCACTGCTTTCTAGATCCAACTCACAATCCTTGCCTCCCCAACAAGAGTCTTCTCTTCTTTCCATCCTTTCTAAAAAGCGGCTAGTTGCGTGGAAGGTCACAGTTAACACTATGCATAGCCAAAGGATCGCCTATCTCTTCTCTACCAGCTGCTACTGTAAATATCAGAATACTCTCCTGCCGTCTTAAACCATTTTGTCTTCCCCTCCAACCGATCACAAAAAAGAGTAGGTGGAAGCTAGGAACACCAGGATACCCACTGGAAGAGGAAATCCACTAACAAAGGAACCACCAACAGATAAAAACAGAAATGGGTAAAGGAGGGAGTGGAAACCACACCAACCTCAATCTAGGACCTATCTGGAAATACAACTAAATAGTGGAGAAACTGCCCATTACAAACAACTGAGCAAGAGCAAAAGAGAATCCTCAAAACCTTGTACACACAGAGGAACCAGCTTCAACACAACCTGCCCTCACCAGCACAACTAATTACAAGAGGTGGTAGACAGAGTGATCCTCAGTTAACCAGCTGGTGGGAAAGACCCACCAAAGAAAGACCCAACAACAATCAAACCCCAAAGACAAACACAGAGCTAACTTAAAGCACAGCCCAAGACTAGTGAGCTCGGGAGATCAAGGAGACTACACCACTGAATCTCACAGGTATTCTACCACAGATGTTCCCATCATAAACCCAGGGAGCCAGGGAGCAATTAAGGAAGCCTCAGAAAAAAAATGCTAAATGAAATAGAGGCAACTCAACTATCAGATATTGAATTCAAAGTAACGGTTACAGGAAGCTCAATGAGATCATAACGAGGTACCTGAAACTACAGGAAAACTACAATGAATTCACTGCAAACTATATCAACATAAAAAGGAAATAGGAACTATCAACAAGGGTCAAGAGGAAATGAAGAATACAATTTCTGAACTGAAGAACACAGTAGAAAAAATCAAAAGCAGGACTGATGAAGCAGAAGATTGGATCAGTGACTTGGAGGACAGAGTAGAAAAAAAAACCAGAAAGAGCAAGAAAAGGAAAAGAGGCTCAGAAAGAATGAAGAGGGATTAAGAGAAATGCAAAACAATATGAAACATAATAATATCCAAATAATAGGGATACCAGAAGGAGAAGAAGAAGAGCAAAGGATAGAAAACCTGTTGGAAAAAGTCATGATGGAAAACTTCCCTAATTTGATAAGAGAAAAAGTCACACAAATACAGGAAACACAGTCTCAAGAGGAAACCAAAGAGGCCCACTTCAACACACATCATAATTAAAATGGCAAAATTCCAAGAGATAGAGAATCTTAAAGGCAGCAAGGGAGACACAAGAAGTAATACAAATGAGCCCTGATAAGGGTAGCAGCTGACTTCTCAATGGAAACACTCTGAGCCAGAGAATGGCAAGAAATATTTCAAGTAATGAGAACCAGAGGCCTCCAACCAAGACTACTTTACCCAGCAAGGCTCTCAATCAAAATAGAAGGCTAACTAGGGAGCTTCCAAGACAAAAGAAGTCTAAAAGAATATGCCTCCACCAAACCAGCTCTACAAGAAATACTAAAAGGCCTGCTTTAAGGAAAGAAAAGAAAACAGAGAGACAGAGAGGAACACAGGTACTAAAATGGCAATGAATAAGTACCTATCAATAACAACCTTAAATGTAAATGGATTGAATGCCCCAATCAAAAGACATAGAATAGCTGAGTGGATAAGAAAGCATGACCCACACATCTGCTGCCTACAAGAGACCCACCTCAGGACAGAAGACCTACACAGACTGAAAGTAAAGGGCTGGAAACAAATTTTTCAAGCAGACAGGAAAAAAAGCCGGGGTACCAATAATCATATCAGACAAAACAGACTTCAAAAAAAGGGTCATAAAGAGAGACCCAGAAAGTCACTTCGTAATACTCAAGTCCACCAAGAAGACGTAAACATTGAAAATATATATGCACTCAACATAGGAGCACCCAAATACATAAAGAAAATTTAAGAGAACTTCAAGAAAGATATTGATAGCAACACAATTATAGTTGGGGATTTTAACACCCCACTGTCAAAAATGGACAGATCTTCCAAACAAAATATCAACAAAGATATTGTGGCATTGAACAACGCCCTAGATGAAGTGGACTTAACTGATATATAGAGAGCCCTTCATCCCAAAAAAGCTAAATACACATTCTTTTCAAGTGTGCATGGAACATTTTCAAAGATAGACCATGTGATAGGACACAAAACAAGCCTCAACAAATTGAAGAAAATTGAAATTATGCCCCGCATTTTCTTTGACCATGAAGGACTGAAACTAGAAACCAACCCCAAGGCAAACAACCCAAAACACTCAAAATCATGGAGACTGAATAACATGCTATTAAATAATGAATGGGTCAAGAATGAAATTAGGGAAGAAATCAAAAAGCTTCTGGAAACAAATGAAAATGAGCTCACAAGAACCCAAAACTTATGGGACACAGAGAAGGCAGTCCTGAGAGGGAAGTTCATAGCAATACAGGCTTACCTAAAGAAGATAGAAACATTTGAAACAAATAACCTAACCCTACACCTGCAAGAGCTCGAGGAACAACAACAAAGACAGCCCAGAGCAAGTAGAAGGAAGGAAATAACCAAGATCAGAGCAGAATTAAATGACATAGAGACTAAAAGCACAATTGTAAGGATCAATGAATCCAGGAGCTGGGTTTTTGAAAAGATAAACAAAATTGACAAGCCTTTAAGCAGGCTCATCAAGAAAAGAAGAGAGAAGATACAAATAAACAAAATCAGAAATGAAAGAGGAGAGATTACAACTTACCCCACAGAAATACAAAGGATTGTAAGAAATTACTGTGAAGAACTGTATGCCAAGAAATTTGAAAACCTAAGTGAAATGGACAAATTTCTAGAGAAATATAATCTTCCAAAACTCCATGAAGAAGAAGCAGAAAGCCTGAACAGACCAATAACAGCAGGAGAAACTGAAGCAGTAATAAAAAACTCCCAATACATAAAAGCCATGGACTGGATGGTTTCACAGGGGAATTCTACAAAGCATTTAAGGAAGAGCTAACCCCTATCCTTCACAGAATATTTCCAAAAATCCAGAATGATGGAAGACTCCCAAACTTTTTTTATGAAGCCAGCATCATCCTAATCTCAAAACCAGATAAAGGTACAACAAAGAAAGAAAACTTCAGGCCAATATTTTTGATGACCATAAATGCTAAAATCCTCAATAAAATATTGGCAAACCACGTCCAACAATACATTTAAAAGATCAGACACCATGGCCAAGTGGGATTCATCCCAGGGATGCAAGGATGGTTCAGTATTCCCAAATCAGTAAATGTAATACATCACATAAACAAAAGCAAAGACAAAAGTCACATGATCATATCAATAGATGCAGGAAAAGCATTTGATAAGATACAACATCCATTTATGTTGAAAACACTCAGCAAAGTGAGAATTGAGGGAGCATTCCTCGATGTAATAAAGGCCATATATGAGAGACCTACAGCCAAGATCATATTCAATGGGCAAAAAGTAAAAGCTTTTCCACTAAGATCAGGAACAAGACAAGGATGTGCACTTTCACCACTTCTATTCAATATAGTATTGGAAGCATTTTCATCTGTCCATCCCCCTGTCCACCATGGATGAAAGTGAAACTATGAAGACATGATCTGTTTGGGGAGGAAAGGTGGCCAGTCTCTCAAAGGAGAAAGGCTAGGAGCCCCTTCCTCAATGGCTTTAATTGGGTTGTAATACACAGGAATATAGGCAGCAAGGATCAAACAGTAGATAACATTTCAAAGAAATCTAAGGGCTTAGTCTGAGTCAGTGTCTGTCAGGTAAGGGGGCTGCAGAAACTTTGGGAGACATACTCATTTCCTGCTTGGACCCTTATCATATGAATGAAAGCACTCTTAGCAGAGCAGCCATCATAGGACTTTTAGGAATTCTTTCTTATGCCCGATCACCCTGGATCCTGCTCTAGCTGGGCAAGGGACTAAACTGCCTCCCCCATCATAGGATTTTGGGCTTAAGTGGATTAGAGCCAGGAAGCGCTTCTCCCAGAGGACTTGGGGACTTGGGCTATGTCTGAATAGCCGGGGGGTGAGGGTCCATCACTCTCTCTTTGTTGCAGCCCCCCGAGTCCTTTCATGATGGCCTCCCAAGTGATCATGTGTGGCTTAGGTTGCCCCTCCTCTGAGGGGTCTTAACCTTCATGGACTATCTGACCCTGCACTGGCGGCAGGGGATGAAGCAGAAGCAGTGTTTGCCACCAGAGACAAGCTTTGTCTCCTTAGTGGCTCGCAGTCCGGAGGTCTCTCACTCAGTCTTAGCCATGGGGGGCAGTTACAACTCCTGAAACCAGGCAGAGCGGTTCCCAACATGGTGGCAGTGGAACCAGTTTGGGTATCCTGCTTATTCTGTGGTACCTAAAATCCTTAAAATAAATGACTCCTGCTTCTATTAGTCAGAGTTTGTTTGTGTTTTTTACACCCAAGAATCCTGGCTAATGTACATGAACATAAAGAGATCAGAATGTCCTTCTTGGTCATTTCCCCTTCCAGATCTGGAATGACTTCCATGTCACTTGAAGCTTTCAGATATTGTTGGCTAGTGGCCTCTCCAGCTTATCTCACCAAGGGGAACTGAGAACAAAGACCTTGGTGACAGGTGCCGTGGGAACCACTTCTCCATAGTGGATGAGAGTGATTGACAGGCACAGCCTGCATAACTAAAACCAGCAGGTCACTTACACTTCAAATTAATACTTTCATTTTCTTCCTCATCCAAAATATTTTCAATACTGCTAGAGAAGAGGAAAATGAGGCAGATCTCAGCATCTTCTCCTTTTGTACATATTACTTATATTTCAGTGGAAATGTTCATGAAGGTGTCTTAATAGTGGGCAGAAAAGAGTGCTGACAGCCAGCCAGTGTTACCTGCTGCATGTGCTGGAATCAGCTCAATGCACTAGATTATGATTTCATGGAAACATGCCATACTGTGGCTGGAAGGAAACTGGTGTTATATTGAGTGTGTGCTACATGCCAGACATTCTTCAAGGCACTAAGAATTCAATGATTGATAACAAAAGTTTCTGCCTTTAGGGATCTCTCAGTTGTGTGGGGAGACAAAGAAGTAAACATTGGGAGACTGTCCTGATTTACCAAATGAGCAAAACCCTAGGAATTGCAAAGGGAGTTCATTGTAGCAGAGCTGAAAGCAGAATTGAAGCCCCTCGGCTTCCTGTTTTCTCAAAAGAAACATCAGGTAAGCTTGAGTCCTTGTCACCAGGGAGTCCAGGTGACAGGGTCCCCTGGCTGAGCTTTGGAGAAAATAATCACAGGTACACACACACAAACGTAGGCACACGTGCTTGCTCCTGCATGCACACACGAATACTGCAGAACAGACAAACTACATTCCAGACCTCTCAGGCTTGAACTATGGTCCATAAATGGTGACACAAGAAAGACTTTGACAATTTAGAAAACTCTAAATCCTTGACTCTAGAGGTGATCGGATGAAGCTTTAAAATGTAAATTGTGATTACCCATCTCCAGTCTGTAGTTTCTTGGCTCCATGTCTTATTAATAGTGGTAAAACCATCATGTCCCGAGAGTGGAAAGAACACACCCTGCCAAAGTGCTTTCCCTAACGACCTCTCATGGCAAACCTCTTCTCAGCTAAAGAGATGAGAGGTGCTGCTACATGTTCAAACTCAAGTTCTGGCTGTGAATTACTCATGACCATGTCTCTGCTAATTTCAACAGTGATTTCAAGACAAAGCCAACCTGTGTCTGTTCAATTTGGTGCATGTTTCTAATGGCTGTAAGTTTCCTGGCAGAGAAGAAGTAACAGTGGTCATAATGTCTAACATTTCCTAAGCAGTTCAAGAGGGCCAGACATTGCTATGTACTTCAACCTGCTCTTTGTTCCTTTTTACATAACCGTATCAGTAAAAGGATTCTGGAAACTGACAAATCCAGGCACTTCCACTGATTAGTTTGGTAATGCATCTTCTTCTCATCTACAAAATGGGGATATAGCAATAATGCTTATTAGACAGCTTTGGTTTGAGATTAGATTAAATAATCCATGTTAAAAGCACTGAGCACAGAGGATGGACCCATGGTCATAACTTAATGTCAGCTGCTACTGTTATTACTCCTGTATACAACTGAGAAAACATTTACAAAAGTTAAGTGAATTGCTCAAGGAAGGTCATTTCTTTATAAAAATTTATTTTTTAAATATGAAAAAAAAATTAAGTATTACCATTCTAAAGGTATACAGAGAAAAGTAGGTCTTTCTGATCCCTGACCCAAGGTTTAAAGCAAACATTGTAAGTCTTCCTATGTATATTCAAGCATGTATGCATAATAAGTTTTTAATATATGTACCTATATATGCTTCTTTATGTATACTATTAAATAAGCTCTTTGTAAAATACTTTTAATCCCTCTTAAAAAATCTCAAATAATACTACATTATTTAATATGACTTGTACCTTATTTTTATTTTTTTCACTTTATCATTATATCTAGATCTATTTTATTCTTTTAAAATGGCTGCAGGATATTTCATTGTGGAGAGATGCCATAATTGATTTAACAAATCCCTGTTGATGGATATTTAGATTGTTTTCATTTTTCTGCTACTGTGAATCAATGAATAGCCTAGTATATGTGTTTTTGCAAATTTGCATGCGTGTATTTGTTGGGGAACTTCCTAGAAATAGAATTGCTGGACTAAAATTTATATGCATGAGTGTCTGGGACATTGCCAAATTATCCTCCAGAGAGGCTATATCAATTTATACACCCTCCATAATGTATATGATTGTGTTCAGGCTTTTTTTTGGTTGTATAGCATTGGACAAGCAATCCTGGGTAAGTAACATTACTCCTTTATGTTTCTTTATAATATTTACTAATTAAATTGAGTGCTGTGGTAATGAATTTGTTCATTAATAGCCAATTCACTTTGCAGTCTACTTAATTAACGTTAGTTCTTTCCATGGTCTGTGAATCACAATAGGGACCAGGGAAAAAACAGAAAGGTAGGCAATAGTTCTGACCATTTCTGAATTTATCTGAAGATTCTGCCTTTCTAATAATATTAAATTATCAAAAGATTTACATTTTAAAAAATGATGATAATAATATTGCTTTGTTTTTAAAGCTTCATTATTGCAGCAAGACTTATTTATATCTATTATAGAGCTCTAAACGATTTAGAGAGAGAGGGGTTATATTTATGAACAATCCTTATTGTACAGAAATTGCTTTTTAAAAAAATTTATTTATTTATCTTTAGAGGGGAAGGAAAGGAGAAAGGGAGAGAAACATCAATGTATGGTTGCCCTTTGCGCATCCCCTGCTGGGAACTGGCCTGCAGGGAACCGGCCTGCAACCCAGGCATGTGCCCTGACTGGGAATCGAACCTCGATTGTCTGGTTCGCAGGCCTGAGCTCAATCCACTGAGCTACACCAGCCAGGGCCAGAAATTGCTTTTGATAGACTGCTAGCTTCTTCAATGTATAGACCATACATGTTCATCACAGTATTTTCAGAGGCTGTTTGATGACATATATCAGGTATTAAGTGAATACTGAATGAACCAAAAGTGAAAAACTGAAAGGATTTTAGGGATTTAGTTATTAATTACAGCAAATACCTATTTAGTGCTTTATATAATTTGAATTTCATTTATTCAGATGACGTGTCAATTTGTTAGGTAAACAAAGCAGGTTCATATTCTAAGTTGTCACTCAGGCATTCGAAACAAATAAGTTAAGCCCCCATTTAGTTGCCTGTACTATTTTCCTCTGATATAAATTAAAAGTTAAATTACTGTTTTAAATAATTAACATTCATGTTTTACTAATCCAATTCACTTATTTCTCATTACTGTTGTTATTTTTATTTCTATCATTTCAAATTCAAAGATAAATCCAGTCTTCTTAGTGACTTTGACACGGATTGCTTGAAAGGAGCGTTGTAGGTGATCAGGAGTGCTATCGGCCTTTCAGAGTGTCAGCACAATAAACTATGGATCCAAGCTTCTGGAAAACTGTCACATCTGCTATACTTTAAAAGAATTTGTAAAGAGCTTATTGGCAGTGACATGTATGGATTGGGAATCTCTCTGAAGGAAGCGCAGACATTTGCATGGAACTGTTTTCACAGGAACCACAGCACCTTTTTAATCACACAGCATCGCTGAGTGATATTGTGTGCAGAAAGCTCTGTGGTGCTCTGGCTTCCCAGTTTCAAAATGAAATCCAAGGCAAGATTAGGAAATAGGCATGGGAATAGGAAGAGGAAATCTTGGAAGGGAGTCCTTATTCAGGTCACTGTAGAAACCTTTAGTGCCTTCATGTCACTGGGAAATACAAGCCTGGGGCTGGAGGCATTGTGTCTCTCCCACACCTGCATGTGCACCCATTTCATATAGGAACAGAAATCAGGAGAAAGCCAATCTGTGGGGAGAAAGGGACTGATTCAGAGCAGCTGGCAATCATCAGCACTAAACTGATTCTCAGAAATTCCTCTGAGCATGATATTGGGTGTGTGGTTAAAGCCATCTTTTGACTCCAGAGCCCTTTGTCCAAGTGACAGAATACCAGCCCAGTGAGGAATGCTGTGGCATCCACCCATGGGCCAGGCCTACGGAAACAGTGTGAATTCTTTCTTACAGATAGGCAGATAGTTCTTTTGTCCATTTTTCAAGACATTTTACAGGGCTTAGTCAATCCCCACACCACTGCTGGGGGATGAGTCAATCTTATAATTATTCCAGGTTACAGCTGAGAAACTAGCACATAGATGGTGTACGGAATTTTTATATAGGAGGATCTGAAGGTCAACAATCTTGTCAGAAGGAGGGGTGGAGTGGACAGTGGTAGGACTATGTAAAGTTGAGAGAAGCTCAAACACACCCAGCCCATACCCCCAGCACTGTCTCTTTTGCACCACCATTGCCCGCAGTGACGACCATCACTTTGCAGGGGAGTTCTCACATATATGCAGTGGTGGCATCCAGTGAGGGTTCAGGTTGCCTGACCGCCCTCCTCTTTATCAGAGCTCCTTGTTTAACAATCCATCATCTCACCTTCTTCATAGATTCATGGGACTTCAGGGTTAAAAAGGATCTTGGAGGCTATCCAGTCCAACTCCCCACTTAAAAGTGATGCAAAGCAATCATTCGAAGATAGAAAACTTAACCATGATGGTTGCTTGGTAACTGAGTGATAATTTTTATGTGCAAAATTGTACTGAATTTGAGTGTGTGTGTGAATGTGTCTGTTGAGGGGGGCTCATTTTCTGCTGCTTTGTCATTTTGATAACTTATAGGACAGGTAGTTACAATAAATTTTTCATTATACCACAACTAATTATCATTCTCTAGTAAAAGTCTTAAATACTCTGGCGGTTAAAGGAACAAAGTCTAGAAGGAAGAAAATATAACTTGTTTGATTAAGGGCTGTTTGTTCCTTTACTGTGAAGAAACAAAAATGTTTCTTTCAGATTAATTGTGATTAATGTCAGTGTTACTGTTTTAATAATAAATGTTCACAATTTTACTGGCAAGCCTGGCTCTCCAGGAAGCTCCCGTGATTGATTGTGTCTAAATGTTGTTTTCTCTGGTTGTTTAGCACCATGGTGCTTTTATGATTTATTCCTTTGTCACAATAGTTATGCCATGTGTGTACTCACTTGGTTGGTATCTGCATGACCTGTTTCTTCTTTTTTTTCGGATCATCTTTCCTACAGTGCTTTTCACAGTGTTGTGCACAGTAGACATTTCAAAGGCACTGATGTTCAGGCACGTGGACTTTAGATTGAAAGTTTTTCTGTGTTAAATATGGCATTGCCTGAATGTACATTGAACAGTTTGACTCCATGCAATAGGAAAGAGCTGGATTTTATACTACTGTCTCTCAAAAAAAGCAGGCTTGACTTACAAACAGTGCACCTAGCTCATTCTGAAACTCTAGTAATCTGACTGAGAAAACAGGCCTGGATCAACTTTGTCTACAGAAAACCCCACAGATTGTTTCTAGGGCTCTAGTTGTCTTTGTCTTTGTTTATGGCTCTGTGAAGAGCTCATGGAAAGGTAACGTCCATCTGGGTCCCCCTCTATCTCTCAATAGCTAAGTGTGCTAGAGGCAGAATCTGTTCACCAGCCCATCATTTATATCTTCTCCTGCTTCTTCATCCTTCTTCCTGAGATGCTCATACCTGGAAGCCCATGGGAACCTTGCTGTGGGTGGCCATATGACTTTGTGGTCTCTGTGCTTGGTTTGTTCTGTTCCAGTGAAAATCAGGGAGAAGCTGTCAAGTCATGACTGGTATTTTATCCTTTTTCCTCCCCTGCCCAAACCCACAGTCTAATCAGTACCCAACGAGCTTTATTACAGACTTGGCTTTCTCAGTGACAATTTACTGAAAAGGGACCTTAACTCCCTTTCTTGTTTCTCTCCATGCATTCCCTTGACTCTGACTCCACCCATGTGAGCTAACTTTGATAAATGGTATGGTTTGCTCTCTTCCATTCCTGGCCTGTTGAGATCTGGAAATAATTGACTCCTCTGATGCTTATTTCCATACCTGAACATGTCTAAGTCAAATTGTGATCTATTGCTTCATTAGCTATTTGTTTTTTAAATTCTGAAATGTGTTCCTTCCTCACAATCCCCCTCCATCCTGTGTACTTTGTTTATCCAATATGGGATGTTCCCAATATAATTGAGAGAAAATGACTGGCTAGGGTTCTGAATAGTTTAGGAGGAAGGGTTAGGAAGGGGACAGGAGGCCAGAGAGAGGGGGACTTGGTACTTGGAGAACTCCTGGCTGAATAGGACCTTCCCAGCCAGAGACCAGGGATGGGCATCTGCAGAGCAGACTGTCTAAATGCTACCTCATGTTGGTAACAGCCCTTTTTGTGAAATATAATCCCCTCTAAGCACTCCTCCACCCCAGTATCTACCAATTCTTTCTTAGTCTTTTCCATTAGGATTTAATCTCCTGCCCTCCATCTCCCAGAGAATATCTTTATTTCATTGTTATTTCCAATGGCTGAATATGCTGAATAGTCTATTTCATTGTTATTTCTAATGGCTGAAAACTCCCAATTCCTCCTCACCACCCCTTCCCAGGACCTTCCCAGCCTCTAGTAATCTCTACTCTATATTTGTCTCTATGAATTTGCCTATTGTAGCTACTGAAAAACAGTTTTGAAATCTTAGTTTCCAAAAGTGGATAATAATTCAAAACCCCAATGCACTTGAATTAGATTGCTGAATGACTTGTCCTGAAAGAATCCAGGAAACAACCATGGTTCACCTGAATTACTCATACTGTGACTCCTAGCAAACAATTGGACTTTTCTTCATATTATGCTCTTCAAAAGCCTTATTTTCTCCCTTCCCTTCATTTATGTTATTTTTCAAATAGTTTACTAAAAGTTGGTGTGTTATAAAAAGGCAGCAATTACTCTGATCAATGCCATTAAGAAGATTATTCTAATAACCAGTTTTGAAACAAATTCCCTTTACCCTTTTTTTAAAATGTGGTAAAATATACAGCACCTACA
Organism: Artibeus jamaicensis; assembly: GCF_021234435.1. Classification (NCBI taxonomy): domain Eukaryota; kingdom Metazoa; phylum Chordata; class Mammalia; order Chiroptera; family Phyllostomidae; genus Artibeus; species Artibeus jamaicensis. Next base: position 3,430,046 of record NW_026521822.1, read on the forward strand.
ATTCAGCATTTTAACATTTTTAAGTGTATAGTGTTGTAGACCACTCTGCCTCGTTCTAGGAATTGTATCTCTTGTGGCTACGGGTGAGGGATGACCTTTGGAAAGCCAGCTGCAGGAGACAAAGTTTGTCTCTGGTAGCAAACGCTGCCTCAGTTCCTCTCCCTGCCCCCAAAGCTTGGTCGGAAGTCAATGATGGGTAAGATCTCTCACAGCGGGGGGCAACCTAAGCCAGACTTGATCACTTGGGAGGCTTTCATGGAAGGACTGGGGGGGGGGGCTGCAACAAAGAACAACGGACTCTCGCCCCCCCCTTCCCCCCGCCCCCCCCCCCTCGGCTTTGACATAGCCCAAGTCCCCATGTTCTCTGGTAGAAGTGCTTCCTGGCTCTAATCCACTTAAGCCTGAATACCTGATGGGGAGAGGTGCAGCTCCTTGCCTTGCTAGAGTGTGTCCTGGGAAAAAATCTGGCATCACAGAGACTTCCTGATAAACTTGTGAAATCTGCTCTGCTAAGAGTGCTTTCATTCATGTTAAGGGTTCCAGCAAGAAACCCTAAAACTCTGTTCCTGACAGACTGACTCATACTAAGATTTCTTTGAAATGTTATCTACTGTTTGATCCTTGCCGCCCTATATTCTTATGTATTGGAACCCAATAAAAGATCCTGGAGGAGGGGGCTTGAGGCCTTTTTCTCCTCGAAGAAACTGGCCTCTGCTGGCCTTTGTCTCCCCTGAGAAACTGGCTACTGCTCACTTCTCCTCCCCAAGCAGATCATGTCATATCTCGGGCATGATTACTCTCCATTCATGGCACATGGGGGGACTTGCAAGGAAAGTTGCTACCACAGTATAGTTCTGTGGCATTAAGTGCATTTACATTGTTGTGCAACTATCACCACTATTCATCTCCAGAGTATTTCCATCATCCCAAACTGAAACTCTGTACTCATTAAATACTAACTCTCCAATTCTCCCTCCCCCAGCCCCTGGCAACCACCATTCTACTTTGTCTTTATGAATTTGCCTATTTTGGGTACCCTATAATTTCCTTTAATTGACTCAATATCTATAAATCCCATTCAACAGCAGAGATGGGATTCCACATCAAGAGAAAGCAGACTTGTTAAACTTCTAGCCTTTATTTCAGGCTTCTATTTTGACATGGCTGGACTTGGAGAGATTTACAACTCCAGGTTCCTAGTTAGAGATCAGCTTTTTGAGATTCTTTCACTGTGCCAAGGAAACCACTTTAACAAATGTCCGTATTAAGTTAGTTTAATCACAACGGCTATTTTGTTTTTAAAATTATTTTATTTTATTTTTTAAATTATATTTTATTGTTTATGCTATTACAGTTGTCTCAACTTTCCCCCCTTTGCCTGCCTCTACCCAGCCCTGCCCACCAAGCAATCTCCACACCATTGTCTCTGTCATCAAGTCATACATATATATTTTTTGTCTACTCCCTTCATTTTCTTTCATCCAGTCCCCACCTTGTCCCTCCTCTCCGACAGCTGTCAGTCCATTCCATGTATCTATGTCTCTGTTTCTATTTTGTTTGTTAATTATTTTGTTTATTAGATTCTACATATAAATGAGATCATAGGGTATCTTTCTTTCACTGACTGTCTTATTTCAGTTACAGAAATAGTTTCCAGTTCCATTCACACTGTCTCAAAAGGTAAAAGTTCATTCTTTCTTTCTGCTGCATAGTATTCCATGTGTAAATGTACCACAGGTTTTTTACTTACTCAACTACTGATGGGTACTTAGGTTGTTTCCATATCTTGGCTATTATAAATAATGCTGCTATGAACAGAGGGGTGCATATATTTTTTGAATTGGTGTTTCAGTATTCTTAGGATATATTTCCAGAAGTGGGATCACTGGGTCAAAAGGCTGTTTCATTTTTAACTTTTTGAGGAAATTCTATACTACTTTCCACAGTGGCTGCACCAGTCTGCATTCCCACCAACAGTGCACTAGGTTCCCTTTTCTCCACATCTTTGACAGCACTTGTTGTTTGTTGATTTATTAATGGTAGCCACTCTGGCAGGTGTGAGGTGATATTTCACTGTGGTTTTAATTTGCATCTCTCTGATGATTAGTGTTGTCGATCATTTTTTTCATGGGGTTTGTTTGTTTCTTTAACTATAGGCAGGGCTTGCTCATTTCTAAAAGGAAGATTACTCCCTTGAGGGACCGTTGACTTAGTTAGCAGTTGGAGGGTGGACCCTCGGGTGCACTTCTAAATTCCTTTGGGTTGATGGTAAATAAAACTTATCTCTGTGACATGGGAAAGACAGCTACCAGAGCTGAATAAACTACTCAAGTGCATCCTCTCAATATTGTGTAGAGAGAAATTATCATTATTTTTCACATTTTGTAGAGTGAGAGGTAGGAGATAAAAAAGGATTTGTTTTTTTCCATCTCAATAGTGAAAGATCAACATAAATGTGTCGATGTACTTAAAAATAAAAAGTAGCATAAGAGCATAAAATGATTCTCTTGGTAGAATACTCAGGACTCACCTGCCCTCAGAAAGTGTTTTCTGACCATTCAACTTGTAAATTTTGCCTCCTCTGAAATCCTCCTATTTTTTTCCGAGTGACTAATCTGACAGAGACCATATATTGTCTTGGAAAGTTATTTTATTAAAATTACGTTTTATTAATTATGCTACTACAGTTGCCCTGATTTTCCCCTCTTTGCCCTCCTCTACCCAGTACCCCCTACTCCCTCATGCAATCTACCCACCATTGTTCATGCCTGTGGGTCATGCATATAAGTTCTTTGGCTACTCCATTTCCTATTCTGTACATTACATCCCCATGGCTATTCTGTAACTACCTATTTGTACTTTTTAATCCCCTCACCTCTTCACTCATTCTCCCCCACCACCCTCCCATCCGACAACCTTCCAGTAACTTCTTTTCTCTTGCTTTTAAGAGTCTCTTTATCTTTAACTTTTGGCCTTTTAATAATAATGTGTCTTGCAATGGCCTCTTTGTATCCATCATAATTGGGACTCTCTTCACTTCTTGGACTTGCATGTCTCTTTCCTGCACCAAATTAGGGAAGTTTTCTTTTACTAGTTTTTTCAAATGGGTTTCCAATGCCTTGATCTTTCTGTTTTCCTTCTGGCACCCCTATGAGATGAATGTTGGACCACTTAAAGTTGTCCCAGAGGCTGTTTATACTATCCTCATTTTTTGGATTCCTTTTTCTTCTTGTTGTTCTGCATGATTGTTTTTTTGCTGCCAAATCATTTTATCTGATTCTCAGCTTCATCCATTCTACTCTTGTTTCCCTTTAAATTATTCTTTATTTCAATTAGTGTATCCTTTGTTACTGACTGGATGTTTGTTATGTTGCTGAGGTCCTCACTGAGTTCCTTGAGCATACTTATAACCAGTGTTTTGAACTCTGCATCTAATAGATTGCTTATCTCAATTTTGTTTAGCTATTATTCTGGAGTTTTGATCTGGTCTTTCATTTTGGCCATGTTTCTATATCTCCTCATTTTGTTAGCCTCCCTGTGTTTGTTTCTATAGATTAGGTAGAGCTGCTTTGACTCCATTTCTTGGTAGTGTGGCCTAATGTAGTAGGTGTCCAGTAGGGTCCAGTGGCACAGCTGCTCCTATCACCACCCTTTGTGTGGACTGAGTATACCCTCCTCTTGTAGTTGAGCCTTGATTGCTGTTGGAAGATGAATGGGGGGGATTTACCCAGGCCAGTCAGCTGCAAAGACTGACTATGACCACTGACCACCAACCTCTTCCCTTCATGGAGGATTGGCTATGCAGGGGCAGGGTGGTGATGCTCTGACATCATCTGTAGCTGTCCACTGGGTACATTAGCCCTGGCACTGCCCGGGTTGTACAGGTCAAGGTTAGCCCCCATTTGTGTTTTGCTTGGGGTATGTTGCCTGAGCTATAAAGCAATCTGAAATAGCTGCTACTTGTGCTGGACTTGGAGATTCTCAGGTGAAGCCAAGCTGTGACTCTAATCTGGCTCTTACTAGGGCTCACTGAAGCCAGCTGTTTCTTGTTTGATAGGATTTAGGAGCCAAGGCTAGCCATTCTTTTGGAAAAGCAGTTTGGGTGGGCCTGTAATTTGGGTGGGGTAGATCCTCTGTGTATCTCCAAGATGGGTCACACAGTGTTAGCCATGTTGACAGAGTTTCACATATGGCACTAACCTATAGGCTCTGTGGAGGGGAGGGCTCAGCAAAGGGACAATGGCCTCTGCTCACCCCAATGCCACAGTCTCTCCCTGTATACCACTGGTGCCCTTCAAGCTGCCAACCCAGTGCTGGAGCTCAGAAGGAGAGAGTCTGAGTAGATGAGTCCATATGTGGGTTCCCCAAGATGAACTTCTTAGGGCTTTAGTGGCCTACTTCACCAACTCAATCCCCACTGGTTTTCACAGCCAGAAGTTGTGGGGACTTATTTTCCTGTCACTGGAATCCATCTTCCTGTCACCGGGACTCTGGGCAGGGGGTCCTGGTGTGGGTCTGGGATTCTTTGCTCCCAAGATATTTCTCCCGAATTTCACCCATGTGGGTGTGGGGCCAGCCCATTTTGTGTCCGTGTCCCTACTACTAGTCTGTACAGATATGGTTTCTTCAATTCTGTAGTTGTCAGACTTGTATTCAACTCACTTTCTTTTTTTTTTTTCAACTCACTTTCTGAAGTCCCTGAGTGATGGTTGTTCTATATTTTAGTTGTAATTTTGATGTGGTTTTGCGAAGAGGCAAGCCATTTCTGCCTAAGTCGCCATCTTGACAGGAAGCACCCCTGCCCTGAAAGTTCTTCATCTGTATTTAAGGTCTGACTTACTTCCCAACAAGAGTGTAAGCTCATCGAGGACAAGAATCAGGTCTTCTACAAGGTATTTACCATTGCATCTGCCCTTGGGCTACCTTTTATTAAACACCAAGCCCAGCACTTTCCTCACAGAAGTTGGCCAATAATAATTTGATGAGATTACTACCAGAAGGGAAATTGTCTGGTTTTGGCTTTCTGGGATTTTTTGGTTTTATTTTTCTGGCTTTTTATTCTTTTCCTTCACCTTCCTTTCTTTTCTTCTCAACACCTGTGGAAATTCTCTTTATTTTCTCTGTGCTACATATAGCAGGAATTTGTGGACTTTCAAGGACAGCTATGATAAAGTAAAAGAGATAGGTTTGAGTTCTGGAACTCTATGACCTGGGCAGGTCTTTGCGTTCTCATCTGAGAACATAAAAATGAGCATAATACTACTTCCTCTGTTGGGTTGTATAGGAATTAAGCGAGGAGTGAGACATTCAAGTGCATTGTAATCTGTGATGCTATGAAGGGAGGTCTTCAGAGTGGTTAGGAATGTGGCCTTGGGAGCCATTTTATCTGTGTTTGAACTTGGCTCAGCATTATTACCTTGGCCATTGTCACTAAACCCTTTGTGCATCCACCTTAGAACTTGTTCTGTGACTTCAATCGTTAATATGGGTGTAGACACACAGTAAGAACCAAGTTAAATGTTAATGATTATTGTGTAATTTAAAGAGTTATTTTTACTTAATGGAGATAAATTCTAGTTGTAGTCCCAGTTTTAGATTTTGTTCTTATCATTTTTTTTCTTTTTGTCTGCAAGGTGTTTCCACTTGGATATTTTACTGTCACTTAAATTTCTATGTCTAAAATCAAATATTATCAAGGTGTTCCCCAAACTTTCACTGCTGTTCAACTCTACCACTGCTTGTGAAGGAAAGTGCTCAGTTCTTGGTTACCCACTATTGTGTTCTCATAGTCATCCTTGATTCTGTTCCTGCTACCATCCTCTATGTCAGAGTCATTCACAGGATGTATTATTTCAATACACTTAGGTTTAGACAAAAGAGCTGGAGACAATGTCCTAGGGTTGGTCCAGGAGGACCAAGTCAATTGAGTACATACTAGATTTAATTCAAAAGCACTGATCACCAAATGCAGTTGGAAATCGTAATTGTTATTGTTGCTGTTGTTTCCTCACCTTTAGAAGCAACAACCAAGTGTATTATGAACTTCAACATTTCGTACACTGAAACTTCTGGGACCATGTGTTTATTTATTTATTTAATTATTTGATTAATATTGATGTCCCCTCTGCTCTGTAAACTTCATGAGGGCTGATACCATATCTACTATTACCATTTTATCCTTAGGACCAAGAAGAATAAAGGAAAATGATACCAGTTGACTAAATATATGAAAACCAAAATTGCTAATATTAATAGAATTATGTTAGAACTATTCCATATCCAGTGTAAATTTCAGATCCCCAAATCTTCAAATCCCATTTTAAAGACAAAACTTCAGGTCAAATTAAACTCTCATATCAGAGTGGTTAAGAGCATAGGCTTTAGTTCAAACCCTGGCTTTCCACCGATGAGCTGAGCTACCTAAGGTAATTATTTAACTTTTCTAAACTTTAAGTTCATCACTTATAAAATGGTTTAATAATACTAAATCTCCTCGAGGAGTGTATAACACAGCATGCAGTAGGAATTCAATGAAAGGTGATAACTGTTTTGGCTGGAGTTACCATAGAAGACAAATTAACTTTCTTGTGTTATTCCTGAACATGAAAATGATGGTTGATTGACCAGCAAAGGGTGTAACATCAAGCTTGTTAAAGATCAGAATCACTACTTCAAGAAACTCTGAAATCTCACTCTTTTGGTCTGAAAATAAAAACACAGAAGCCTTTTTGATCGTGTATATCCTGATCCTATCTGAACTATATTAAAGGAATCTAACACATGATAAACTGCACACATGTGTATGACCGCATATCAATGATGTTCATTTCAATGTGTCCTCTCACAGGTTGTGTTGCTAGTGAGTTAGACAAGATAGAAAATGAGATATCAATTTGACATCTCAGATAGATGAACCTATAGATTAATGATGCAGAGAAATGCACTCAGGGCTATAAGCTGATCAGTAGTTTCTCCAGAATATGCCTGGACACACAGGCAAATTACTGGGCTGGGGTGTGACAACAGTTAATACATTGACTTCTGCTGTAATGATGGATTGTCAAATGTTTTTATGTATAAATTTATAAGATGGAAAGAAAGAAAAAGAAGAGTAATTCATCTGCTGTCACTTATGAAATAGGTTGAAAGGCTAATCAGAGCAAGAAATATAATAAATTATCTGACATGTGATTTACTCATAACAGACCACATAATAAAATCTCTGTAATTGGTTTCTTCTGGGTTGCTTTTGTAGTAGAGTGAAAGTTAGATTGAGAATTTGAACATCTGTGTTCTACTTCTGTGTTTACTAGTTCTATTATGTAATCTTAACAAAGCACTTATTTCCAGGCCCCATTTGTCTGATGTGTAAAACGATAATGATATAATAATATTTGTTCTATTAACTCATGATGTTGTGATGATCACATTAAATAAAATAGGTGAAAGCATTTGAAAAATATAAATAATATGTATTCTTATGATATGTTTTCCCAAGATTTACACCTTTTTTCCATTACAGTTTTCTATGTTTCAAAAGTTGTGCAGATTTCTCCTTATTGCTCAGACATGTATAGCAAATACTTCTATTGCTTATCAAGAAGATGAGCTTGGGGCTTGTTTACATCTGTTTCTGTGCATTTAGTACATTCTTTAGAAACACCTGTCTCCCCTCTCAGCTGTCATTCAGGAGAACAATAAAGCATATTGAAGGTATAATGATTGATTTTAGAGATATGTTTTGTCTAGGGCCAGGAGGGAACCCCATTTTTTCTTCCTAAGGAGGCTGGGATGACTAATTAGAATCAGGTAAATTCTTATTAGCAATTTTCTTAGGGTTGGCAATATAGATTAGGTACCAAGCCAATGTTTGTGATTTATCTTGATTTACACATAGCTACTATTTAAATCAGCAAGAGCAGAACTACTTCTACAGGGTAGGGCAAAATAGGTTTACAGTTTTGGGTATGCAAAACAGAGTTTATTCTTGTATTGTTATTTATTAATTATTGTATTTTCCATAAGAACAATTGTAAACCTACTTTTTCCTAGCTCTATATTTAATAGAATATAGAGCTAGGAAAGCTCTATATTTATAGTGTCTGTTGTGCCTAAGGAATGAATAGGGACATGCCTTATTCATTTATTCGGTTCCCACTACTGACCCATGAGGAAGGTTTTCTTTCTCACATGTTATGGATAAGGAGAGTGAGAGGCAGATAAGTTACTCTGCCAAATGATTCAAATGAGAGGCAATTAATGATCCTGGTACTTAGATCCAGATCTGTCTGATTCCAAAGTCTATTATGTCTTGTTCAGTTTTGTTGTATACTGATCTGTCAAGAAGTTTGACTCTTTTTCTGACTATTGTAGGGCTAGAAAACGATTGGATGGCAGTGTTGTGTGTCTTTTTTAAATCATGAGTCACATTTGACTTTACAAGATAACTGACCCCAGAATTGGACTAAAGTGTTCCATAGTGTGAATATAACACAAAATCTATCATTTCCCCTAGTTTCGTCAATCAAATAGAATCTTATAGTAAACCTTTTTGTATATAGCTCCTTGTGCACATAAGGGACATTTCTTTCAAGGGCAGATGTCTAGAATGGTATAGTTGGGTTGTAGGCTGTGTTCATTTCTAGCATTTCCTGATGTTCTTCAATGATTCAATTGATTTATACTTTTACAAGCTGTGTATAAAAATTCTCATTTCCCCTAAATTTTTAATGATATTTGACATTGGTCAAATTTTTCAAATTTTGCAAATCTGATGAGTGGGAAATGGTGATTGTTGTTTTAATTTACTGGTAATATTTTATTTTTGACGTGTATTAAGCCTCAATGAAATGTGGACTGTGCCCACAGCACACCAAGTGTCTGTCTCTCAGGAGCTGCATCATACCATCTACCCTCTGTCCTTACCTGAGTGTCTGAAGCAGACACAGAGGGGTGGGCAGGCCAGGGGCCAGGGTGTGGGAGACATGTCATGCTCCAGGGCTGATGACTCCCTCTATACCCACATCCTGTTAGTCTGAAAGACTGCAATGCCATAACAAATATTGACCCCAATTTTCTTAAGTGTAGGCTTCTTTCTGTTTATTGGTTGGGTACATTTAGGAGCCACTCTTCCTGATGAGCTTGTGGAGTGGAAAACGCCTCCAGCTAAAGGTCCTTGGCAGAAAACATTCCACTTCTGATGTCTTTTAAGAATCTATGCCAAGTAGACATGGTGACTAAGTAGACATGTGCCCAAGTAGACATGTTGGCATTAATTTGTTGATTCTCCTTGGGCCTGTCTCCCTTAACTCTCCAAGCTCATTTAGGCATTAGATTTAGGGTAAGGTTGAGGAAACCAGAATTTGGAGTACACATAAACTGATCTCAGCCTTGCCTCTTAACAAATAGATGATCTTGGGAAAGCTATCTCTAAGCCACAGCTTTTTCATCTGCAAAATGGTGATCATAACAATATTTGCCCTGTGGGATTGTTAGGATTAGGTAGGGTAATGCAGGCACACAGTAAGAGCTCATTAAATATTAGCTATCTGTAATAATAACTATCTGATTTATACCTGGGGACTACAGCTCACAGTAGATGATACAAGTGCCACAGGATTTGTATTGGTCTCCAAGTTCAGCCTGCTATATAATGTATTGTACCATTTGTTTGCATTTTACCTTGTATAGAGATTGCAGACTGGAGGCTAATGCGAATGTATTTTATTTGACCTGCAAAATGTTATTATTTATTTAAATTTGATTGAACTTTTAAAAACTGGGAACTCTCAAATAGCTATCTTGATTTCTTGCTTCTTTTTAAACATTGAAACTTTGGTAACGCTAGGTCAGAGGCTATGTATTTAAGATAATTCCAAGAGGTCCCTCTCAGTGGGCATGCTTTCTCCTGTTTGTCATAGTCCCCACGCCCACACACTGAATGTATTTATTTATATCTCCCATCTGACCCTAATGGGAATCTGAATGCACAGCTCCTGCTCATGTGATTGCCAGTCTGCATGATTCCTTCATGATGGTTAAGCTGTCCTTCTCTGAGCAGGGCCCTATGATCCCTGTCTACAACTTTCAGGGACAGAGGGGGAAGAGGGACAAAACTTATGTTTGGTGTTGGGTCAGCTCCATGCCAGATATTTGTGCTCTGCTTTTTATACACCCTGTGTTATTTAATGTTCACAATAGCTGTGAGGTAAATGCTATTATCCTCAAATACAAGTTACAAAATACATATTATAAGTGGTGAAGCAAGCTTGGTAAATTGAATGATTTGCTCCAGGTCACACTGCTACAAAAAGGCAGTGCTGGGATGTGAGGACTCCCAATCCATTTTCTATTCATTAGGTTGTGCTAAAGGATAGAAAATTAGCTTTTAAAGGATTTGGGTGTCCCTCACTGTTAAGACTCCACCTAAATGTTCTGGCAGTCATTATTGGTTTTTCTGTTTGCTCCTGGAAAGTGAAGGCTAGGAACCAGGAAGAGGAAGTACGCAGGCACGTGTGAGCCTCAGGGCATTACTTACTGTGTAGGGACTGCTGCTGCCTCCTCCTCCTTCTGCTGCCTGAAGGGCCAGGGTGACGTGAGCATCCAGTTTTCAGAAATGGCTTGTGATTTAGCTGTGCCCCAACATGCTATGGGACAGGGGTTTTGAGTGTAGTCAGAGTTATGCCTCCTTTTTACCTGTCTGACTGAGACGTCCCAGACCAGTTCTGGAAAGTCAGAGAAAATGTCACTCTGAGAGTCTGAGCAAGCAGAAACAGGATGTTCCATACTTAAGGTAATTACACAGCCCATGTAGTAATTGGTAATGAGGAAGGAGAAGTCACACAACAGAGATGCCTCCGATTGGCTGAGGAATGTTTCTCTCACTTGAATAAATATTTTGCAGCAGTTACCTGGGTGAAAACCAGCTTCTTGTATATGGTTGGTTAAAAAAAAAAAAGAAAAACAAAGACTTTTGTGGGTTGAGTGCTCTGTACTGTGTAATTATTTCCCAACTAATGATGCCCATTCAATTTTATGTGAAGGGAATTCTCAAAAACAATTCTCATTGGCCAAGGAATATTCCAACGTGTTGGAATAACTATTGCTCCATAGTTTCAAAGGTGAGAATCACTTGATTCCTGTTCTTCAAACATAATTCATAGCTATAGAAACCTCCTTACATTTTTTTAAAGTGTGCCATTTAATTTAACACTCATAGTTTAGTAGAAAGTTCCATGTGGCCTTAGGAACTAGAAGACTTTATTTAGGTCCTTGGTCAGGGAGCTTAGCTTCTTTAAGTTTTTGTTTTCAGCTGCATAAATGAGATATGTCAATTTCTACTTGGTGCTGTGAAGTTCAAGTGGGATGATGTTCAGTTCAGGCAACCAACATTTACTGAGTGTTGACGCTGTGCCAGACATTATACCAGATTCTAGAAACAAAAGATAAAAGAGTTCTTGCACCTCAAACATTCCCATTTTACAGAGACAGGCCCTTTAATGAGTGATCTGTTCCTTGCTAAAGAATGCCATGTACACACAAGTCCATTCTGTGCAACAGGAGCCCAGGGAAGACCTTGGTCCCACTCTAGGATGGTGGGCATGGCACATGTTGGGTCTTTAAGGTATATAGGGTTCCACTAGAAACAGAAAGGGTATGTCAAGAAGGGGAGTAATATGTGGGCATGACACAACATGGGGAGCATGGCGAGCACCTGGAAGCCCTCTAGTGTTTCTCAGAGTAAAGTGGGATACTAGGAAGGGGTGGGGGCAGGGAGCTGAGGCTGGCGAGATTAGAATGCAGGGCTGGGCTGGGCTGGGTGATCCTGGCTGCAGGGTGAGCATCTTGGGCTTCCTGCTGGAGGTGAGGGGCCATTATTGGAAGAAGGGATATTGGCAAATGTTAGCAGCAAGAGGAGACAATGGAGTGCCATAGATAGTTTTGTCATCATGAGGTAATATGTGGCCAGTGAATGGCTACCTAATTAATTACGTAAAACAAATATTCCTGTTCTTTTATCACTCCAAAGTTTGTTCTTTTATGCAGTTGTGTACCTATTTAAAGTGGTTTCTTCAGCCTCCCATCTGTCCTTCCAGTCACATACCCTTGCCTGGCCTTGGACTTGTCATCAACCAGGATTCCTGCACATGCCAGACCTCTCCATGCTCATTGACAGTGTGCCATGTGCGTATTTCCCTCTACATGTTCCTGGAAGAAATTGGTTTTTATGTCTGATAAAAACCATAGCTGATGCCTGCCTCTTTAAGCAGCCCAGGAGCCAAATGTCTCTGTTCCTGAGATTCTGCTGTTGCCTCCAGGTTAGACTCTCATCCTGATTTTTGCCTCTTTAGCACCTTAGGGGGGCCTTTGCTCTCACCAAGGTCTGGGATCCAGACTTCCCCAATAATAAACTGCAGAAAGAGCTGCTGGTCTTTCTTCCGCTCCCTTCATGGGCAACAGAGCATGGTGCCCACCACCTTTGCCTGACTTGGTTATTGGGACTGCATAGGCAGATCAGCCCTGCAAGCACCAGCTCAGAGCAAGAGCACTGCCAAAGAACCACAGCCCAGACCTCTCAGTACTGAAAACCCATCCATGGAGTTAACATACTAGTAAATACATTATATTTGTCTACAATGCAAAACACCAACACAATTTAAAAACACATATAATGCTATAGTTTTTACTTGACTAATAATTGGCAAAATGTTAATGATGACAATTTAATTATCATTGTACATATTTGGGTGATCTTTTCATGACCTGCAATTTTTGAAAAAATCACAGATAAATAAGATAATAAATTATTATATAATGATTACATATACTTTTTCTTGCCTTATTTCAGCTCACTTACTAATTATGTTATATTCAAGATTTTCATGTTATTTATGGTTGATAATTACATAAAGGATTAAGATACACTGTAATGAAGTATATATATATGTCTAAAAAGCAAATTAGCCCTGGCTGGTGTAGCTCAGTGGATTGATCTCGGGCCTGCAAACCAAACGATTAAGGTTCGATTCCCAGTCAGGGCACATGCCTGGGTTGTAGGCCAGTTCCCAGCAGGGGACACAGGAGAGGCAACCATACATTGATATTTCTCTCCCTTTCTCCTTCCCTTCCCCTCTAAAGATAAATAAATAAATAAAATCTTAAAAAAAACCAAAAACAAATTAAATTAAATGTGAAATTTTATATTTTTATATGTACATTTAAATCATTGTTTTTCTCTGAAAATAGTCAAAATTACCTTTAAAATTAAGACACAAATTATAAATTATAATTAAACTTAAAAACTTTTTTTTATTGATTCTAGAGAGAGTGGAAGGGAAGGAGAAAGAGAATGAGAAACATCTATGTGAGAGAGAAACATTGATCAATTAATCTTTTATGAATTCCATCTGGGGACAGAACCTGAAGCCAAGGCATGTAACTTGAATAGGAATCAAACCTGTGACCTTTCAGTTTGTGGGACTATGCCCAACCAAATGAGCCACACTGTACAGGGCTATAATCAAGAAATTTTTAAATCAAAATGATGTAAGTAAAGCTGAGTTTTAAATTCTCTGTGTATTTTAATTCTACTTAATAATTTATAAAAATTAATTTATTCTCATTTCTAGTATTAAATGTCAGATTAGTTGCCAACATAAAGAATTGCTATCATGTTTTATGCATGTCATGTGTATATTTATAAATACACAAATTTAAGAGTAATATGACTTGTTTAATTCTGCAAAATCTTTTTCTGTCCCTGTGTTGTGATTGCCCTGCTAATTTTTGAGTACCTCCAGAACCACACACTGGAGCACAAATTAGTCCTCTGGCACTACTGGGAATCAGTATTAAATTTTGCAAAAGTCTATATATTCCATGATATCTGTCTGAATGGAAGGTCTTGAGAAGCTAATTTATTTGTCTTTTACTTCCATGTTTCTGTCACTAAAACATTTCTGGTCAAGGTTCACCTGTGACTTTGGCAGTGGTCAGACCTACCTTCACTGCACCTGAATGCAATTGTCTTTCATTTTAAGGACAAATGAACAAGAGGAGTGGACAAGGATTCCCTGGGGCCTGAGTGGTATTTGCTATTTGAACAGTTTAGCATTGAGAGAGAATGTTAATGGTACAGGTTATGCTGTGCTGCTAACAAACGATTTGCATAACAAATTGTTGAGAAGCCCATGTATTTCTTTACTACACTTTTTGTGTTGAGTGTCTTTATATTATGTAAAGTCCTCTAAAGCATAGGACAAATAAAATACAGGACATACAACTAAATTTAAGTTTCAGATAAACAATGAGTAATTTTTAGTATAAGTATGTTCCCCAAATTGCATGATATATACTCACATTAAAATTGCTTATTATTTTTCTGAATTCAAAGTTAACTGAGCATCCTGTACTTTTATTTGTTAAATCTGGCAATCCTAGGGGCCAACAGCCTAGTCTTTCATGCCCAGGACTCAAGGCAGTACTGAGCTATTAGGGCATTATATGAAACACAAAAATGAGAAAAGCAAGTCACTGAATTCTAAAAGTCTTAGCCAGGACCCTTGTGGGAGAGATGTTAAATATATTTCCTACCTATTGTCAGAAATAGGCAGAACTGGGGAGGTTAATTTTCTACCAGGAATATTTGTGGGGAACTAGGAGGTGAGTTCTCATCTCCCATATTTTTCTTTAATCATGAAGCCAGGGAGCATTGTTGGTTCATTCTGCCATAAAGCTTTAATAATCACTAACTCTTCATTTATTTATTCATCTGTAAAATACTTATTAGATTTTTTTAGGTACGTGGTACATTACATTTAATATAACAATCCTATGAGGTAGATATTATCTTTATTTTACAGCTATAGAAATTAAGTTCAGCAAAGTTCAATTAATTGCCCAAGATTACCCACTTTGTAAGTTACAGAGGCAGAATCTAAACCTATGTCTGACTTCCAGCTTCTAGAGGAGATGCAAGCTGAGGTAAGGAAGGGAGAGGAGAGCTAATATTTCTTCAGTGCTGATTTTAGTCTAGAAGTAGCATTATACACTTTCAACTACTGACAATCTTTTTTGTTCACCTCAGATTGAATTCTGATCTCTCAAAGAGAACAAACAAACAAACATGGAAGAAATATAGGATTACCTTCATGAGATAAAAAGTGTAGTGCTAAAAAATGTTTGATCTTCCTAAAACATATTTGGAAATGCAAAAGACTATTTAAAAAAAACTAAGTTGGAGGACTTACTCTACCTGATTTCAAAACTTGTCAGAAAGCTATGGTAATCACATACTTGTAGTACTTGATAAGAATAGACGTGTCAATAGCAGATAGTAGAGTCCAGAAATAAATCCACACAACTGTGGTCATTGGGTTTTTGAAAAGAGCACAAAAGATGAAAAGGTAGTCTTGTTGACAATGGGGTTAAGAAAAAATTTTTAAACAATCATACTGGAAAATCGAATATTCATATGCAAAAATATAGGGTAACAACAACAAATAATTAGACCCTTATCTCACATATATACAAAACTATCTCAAACTAGATCAGAAATCTAAGTGTAAGAACACAAACTATAAAAATCCCAGAGAAAACTCACAGGAGAAAAATTGTGCAATGCTGGATTAGGCACAAGCCTCAAATAAAACACCACAAGCATGATGTATAAAGGAAAAAATGAACACAATTGACTTGATCAGAATTAAGAACTTTTGCTCTTTGAAAGACAATGTTAGGAAAACAAAAAGATAAGCCACAGACTGGGAGAAAAGATTTGCAAATCATGTATCTTTAGATAGAAACATGTACTTAGAACAGATAAAGAACTCTTGCAACTCAACAATAAGACAAACTATCCAATAAATAAGTGGTAGAATATTTAAATAGACACTTCGCCAAAGAAGATATATGAATGGCTAAAAAATAAAAATAAAAAGAAGAAGCAGCTCATGAAACATTGCTTGTCATTAATCATTAAGGAAATAGAAATAAAAGTACAATTAAAAATCAATACATACCCACTAGGAACTCTATAATCATGAAGGCAGATGACAATACTAATGTTGAAGAGAATGTGGACAAACTAGAACTCTCATACATTTCTAGTGGTAATGTAAAATGTGATAATGTGAAATCACTTTGGGAATGAGTTTGGCCGTTTAAAAAAACTTGAAACATAAGCATATCATACAACCCAGCAATTCTACTTCTAGGTATCTACTCAAGAGAAATAAACATATCTATCTACATATAGAATTGATATGAATGTTCATCTCAGTATTATTCTTTTTTATTTTTAGAAGTAATTTTTCAGTAATCAAAAATACAAAAACTACTGATTAAATGAGACAATATGAGGAACTTTTGACATGGATATAATATCTAATTTACAGAGTTCTCTCATTGATGGCCAATCTTTCATCTGGTTATTAAATCATTAACTCAAACATTTATAAACTAACAACTTTAACTACTTTGTGGAAGATATGCAGGAAAAACCATTTTTTTGTGTTACATTTTTGTATTTTATTTATTTTTATTTTTAATTTTATTTAGTTATTTTTCAAGTACAGTTTTTTGTCTATTTCTCCCATCCCAGTCTCCCCCCACTCCATGCTCCCCACCTCCCTCCCATTTCCACCCCCCTTTGTTCTCATCCCCGTGTCCTTCCTATTTGTTCCTCCAAATCCCTCCCCCTTGATCCCTTTAAATTCCCTTCCCTCTCCCCTCTGGTCACTGTCCCCTTGTTCTCTATTTCAGTGTCTTTGTTTTTTTTCTGCTTGCTTGTTTGTTTTGTTGTTTAGCTTCCTGTTAAAGGTGAGATCATATGGCATTTGTCTTTCAACACTTGGCCTACTTCACTCAGCATAATGCTTTCCAGTTCTATCCATGTTGTTGCAGAGGGTAGTAGCTCCTTCTTCCTCTCTGCAGCATGGAATTCCGTTGTGTATGTGTACCACAATTTTTTGATCCATTCATTTACTGATGGGCAACTAGGTTGTTTCCACCTCTTGGCTATTGTAAATTGTGCTGCTATGAACATTGTGGTGCATAGGTTGTTTGAAATTGATGTTTTAGGATTCTTAGGATATAATCCTAGCAGTGTAATTGCTGGGTCAAAAAGGCAGGTCGATTTTTATTTTTCTGAGAAAATTCCATACTGTTTTCCATAATGGTTGTACCAGTCTGCATTCCCACCAACAGTGAACTGAGGATCCCTTTTCCCCACAACCTCTCCAACATTTGTTGTTTGTTGCTTTGTTTATGATAGCCATCCTGACCAGTGTAAAGTGGTGCCTCATTGTGGTTTTAATTTGCATCTCTCTGATAGCTAACGATATTGAGCATCTCTTCATGTGTCTCTGGATGTTCTGTATGTCCTCCTTGGAGAAGTGCCTCTTCAATTCCTTTTCCCATTTTTTAATTGGGTTGGGTGTCTTCTTAAAGTGGAGTCGTGTAAGTTCTTTGTATATTTTGGAGATTAAACCTTTGTCTCAGGTATCATTGGCAAATATGTTTTCCCATACAGTTGGTTGTCTTGCTAATTTAATACTGTTTTCTTTAGCCATGCAGAAGCTTTTTATTTTGATGAGATCCCATTTGTTTATTCATTCCTTTATATTCCTTGCTCTAGGGGACATATTGGTAAAAATGTTGCTGCTTGAAATATCTGAGATTTTATTGCCGATGTTCTCCTCCAGGACTTTAATGGTGTCACAGCTTATATTTAAGTCTTTTATCCATCTTGAATTTATTTTGGTATATGGTGTACGTTGGTGCTCAAGTTTCATTTTTTTGCACGTAGCTGTCCAGTTCTCCCAACACCATTTGTTGAAGAGGCTATCTTTACTCCATTTTATGTTACTGTCCCCTTTGTTGAATATTAATTGACTGTAGAGAGTTGGGTTGATTTCTGGGCTCTCTGTTCTGTTCCATTGGTCTATGTGCCTGTTTTTATGCTAGCAACAGGCTGTTTTGCTTACAGTGGCCTTGTAATACAGTTTGGTATCTGGTATTGTGATCCCTCCTACTTTGTTCTTCTTTCTCAAAAGTGCAGCTGCTATTCAGGGTCGTTTATGGTTCCATATAAATTTTTGAAGTGTTTGTTCTATGTATGTGAAATATGCCATTGGTACTTTAATAGGTATGGGATTGAATCTATAAATTGCTTTGGGTAGTATGGACATTTTGATGATGTTAATTCTTCCAATCCATGAACATGGTATATGTTTCCATTTGTTTGTGTCTTCCTTGATTTCTTTCTTCAGTGTTGTGTAGTTTTCTGCATACAGGTCTTTTACCTCTTTGGTTAGGTTTATTCCCAGATACTTAATTTTTCTTTTTGCTGTATCAAATGGAATTTTTTCCTTGATTTCTGCTTCTGCCATTTCATTGTTGGTATATGAAAATGCCTTTGATTTCTGGATATTGACTTTGTATCCTGCTGTTTTGCCAAATTTATTTACTAGGTCAAGCAATTTTTGTGTAGAGTCTATAGGATTTTCCATGTACACTATCATGTCATCCGCAAACAGTGACAGTTTTGCTTCCTCCTTTCCTATTTGGATGTCTTTTATTTCCTTTTCTTGCCTGACCACTGTGGCTCAAACTTCCAATACTATGTTGAATAGAAGTGGTGAAAGTGGACATCCTTGTCCTGTTCCTGATCTTAGTGGAAAAGCTTTTAGTTTTTGCCCATTGAGTATGATGTTGGCTGTAGGTCTCTCATATATGGCCTTTATTATATTGAGGAATGCTCCCTCTATTCCCATTTTGGTGAGTGTTTTTATCATAAACGGGTGTTGTACCTTATCAAAAGCTTTTTCTGCGTCTATTGATAAGATCATGTGGTTTTTGTCTTTGCTTTTGTTTATGTGATGTATTACATTTACTGATTTGTGAATATTGAACCATCCTTGCATCCCTGGGATGAATCCCACTTGGTCATGGTGTATGATCTCTTTGATATATTGTTGGATGTGATTTGCCAATATTTTGTTGAGGATTTTAGCATCTATGTTCAACAGCGATATTGTCCTGAAGTTTTCTTTTTTTGTTGTATCTCTATCTGGTTTTGGAATTAAGATGATGCTGGCTTCATAAAAAAATTTAGGAGTTTTCCATCCCTCTGGATTTTTTGGAATAGTCTGTGGAGAATAGCGGTTAGATTTTCCTTAAATACTTTGTAGAATTCTCCTGTGAACCCATCTGGTCCAGGGCTTTTGTGTGATGGGAGTTTTTTGATTACTGCTTCAATTTCATTTGCTGTTATTGGTCTGTTTAGATTTTCTGCTTCTTTTTCATTGAGTTTTGGAAGATTGTATTTTTCTAGAAATGTGTCCCTTTCCCCTAGGTTTTCAAATTTCTTGGCATACATTTCTTCATAGTAATTTCTTATAATCCCTTCTATTTCTGTGGTATCAGTTGTAATCTCTCCTCTTTCATTTCTGATTTTGTTTATTTGTATCTTCTCTCTTCTTTTCTTGATGAGCCTACTTAAAGGCTTGTCTATTTTGTTTATCTTCTCAAAGAACCAACTCCTGGATTCATTGATCCTTACAATTGTGCTTTTAGTCTCTATGTCATTTAATTCTGCTCTGATCTTGGTTATTTTCTTCCTTCTGCTTGCTCTGGGCTGTCTTTGTTGTTGTTCCTCAAGTTCTTGCAGGCATAGGGTTAGGTTGTTTGTTTGAAATGTTTCTATTTTCTTTAGGTATGCCTGTATTGCTATAAACTTCCCTCTCAGGGCTGCCTTCGCTGTGTCCCATAAGTTTTGGGTTGTTGTGAGATCATTTTCATTTGTTTCCAGAAACTTTTTGATTTCTTCCCTAATTTCATTCTTGACCCATTCATTGTTTAATAGCATACCATTCAGTCTCCAAGATTTTGGGTGCTTTGGGTTTTTTTATCTGGGGTTGGTTTCCAATTTCAGTCCCTTGTGGTCAGAGAAGATGCTTGGTATGATTTCAATTTTTTTGGATTCGTTGAGGCTCGTTTTGTGTCCTATCATGTGGTCTATCTTTGAAAATGTTCTATGTGCATTTGAAAAGAATGTGTATTTAGGTTCTTTGGGATGAAGGGCTCTATATATATCAGTTAAGTCCATTTCATCTAGGGTGTTGTTTAATGCCACAATATCTTTGTTGATATTTTGTTTGGAAGATCTGTCCATTTTTGATAGTGGGGTGTTAAAATCCCCTACTATAATTGTGTTGCTGTCAATATCTTTCTTGAAGTCCTCTAAGATTTTCTTTGTATATTTGGTTGCCCCTATGTTTGGTGCATATATGTTTACAATGTTAATGTCTTCTTGGTGGATTCTTCCCTGGAGTATAATGAAGTGACCTTCTGGGTCTCTCTTCATGGCCCTTTTTTTGAAGTCTATTTTGTCTGATATGAGAATTGCTACCCCAGCTTTTTTTCTTGTCTGTTTGCTTGGAAAACTTGTTTCCAGCCTTTCACTTTTAGTCTGTGATGGTCTTTTGTCCTGAGGTAGGTCTCTTGTAGGCAGCATATGTGTGGGTCATGCTTTCTTATCCATTGAGCTATTGTGTGTCTTTTGATTGGAGCATTTAATCCATTTACGTTTAAGGTTATTATTGATAGGTACTTATTCATTGCCATTTTTGTACCTGTGTTCCTCTTTGTCTCTCTGTTTTCTTTTCTTTCCTTAAAGCAGACCTTTTAGTATTTCTTGCAGAGCTGGTTTGGTGGAGGCATATTCTTTTAGACTTCTTTTGTCTTGGAAGCTCTTTATTTGGCCTTCTATCTTGATTGAGAGCCTTGCTGGGTAAAGTAGCCTTGGTTGTAGGCCTCTGGTTCTCATTACTTGGAATATTTTTGCCATTCTCTTCTTGCTTAGAGTGTTTCCATTGAGAAGTCAGTAGCTAACCTTATTGGGGCTCCCTTGTATGTTATTTCTTTTTTCTCCCTTGCTGCCTTTAAGATTCTCTCTTTGTCTTGGAATTTTGCCATTTTGATGATGATGTGTCTTGAAGTGGGCCTCCTTGGGTTCCTCTTTGTTGGGACTGTCTGTGATTCCTGGATTCGTGTGAGTTTTTCTTTCATCAAATTAGAGAAATTTTCTCTCATTACTCTTTCAAATACATCTTCTATCCCTTGTTCTTCTTCTCCTTCTGGTATTCCTATTATTCAGACATTATTACGTTTCATATTGTCTTTCATTTCTCTTAATCCCTCTTCATTCTTTCTGAGACTCTTTTCATTTTCTTGCTCTTTCTGTGAGATCGTTTTTACTTTGTCCTCCAACTCGCTAATCCTATCCTCTGCCTCATCTATCCTACATTTGAAACTTTCTACTGTGTTCTTCAATTCGGAAATTGTATTCTTCATTTCCTCTTGTCCCTTGCTGATATTTTCTATTTCCTTTTTCATGTTGATGTCGTTTGCAGAGAGATCTTTATAGTTCCCCTGTAGTTTCTGATAGCTTATTGTGAGCTCTTTGAACTTCATAATAACCAGTGCTTTGAATTCACTATCTGGTAGTTAATCGGCCTCTATTTCATCTAACATTCTTTCTAAAGTTTCTGCTTTTTCTTTCATTTGGGGATTGTTTCTTTGTCTTCCCATTGTTCGAGGCTTTTCTTGTTAGTGTCAGCTTCTAAAATTGATCTGTTCTGACACCCTGGGTTTATGATATGAACTTCTGTGGTATGATACCTGTGAAGTTCAGTGGTGCAGACCCCTTCAAGTATCTTGATGTTCTCTGTCTCCACCTACTCTCATACTGGTCCTTGCGCTGGTCCCCACGCTGGTCGCCTACCAGTGCTGAGTGTCCTGGCTCCAGTAGCCAACTCCTCCAGTGCCCAGGCCAGTTGCTACAGCAGCAGCACTGGGGCCAAGAGTGTCCCAGCTCCCGTAGCTGACTCTGCCACTGTCTGGTGTTTCAGCGTTGGTCACAATGTCTGGTCTTTTAATTTCATAAATGCTGGGTAACCGATGGTTTATTGTGCTGTTTCTCTATAGATCTGCCAGGATTTTCACGCACAAGTACAGGAGCTAAAATGCTCTCTGTCTTACTCCGTCGCCATCTTCCCAGCATCTCATTATTATTCTGAATAAGTCCAAAGTTCATCTATCAACTAATAAATGGACAAAATGTGATGTATTCATACCATGGAATTCTACTCATCAATAAAAAGAAATAGTATGCTAGAACATGTAACAACGTGGATGGAACTCAAAAAATTATACCAAGTGTAAGAATTCAGGCACAAAAGACTGCATATTGTATAATTCAATGTATATGAAATTTCTAGAAAAGGCAAACAGTAAAGTTGAGAATGAGGCTGTCCTTACTTATTGACTAGAAAGAAGTAAGGAAACTTTAAGGCAATGGAAGTATGCTAAACTTGAATTGAAGTGATAGGGATGTAACTATATATGTTTATTAAAATTAATCATACTGTATACTTAAAATGGGTGACATTATGGTATCTAAGTTATATCTCAATAAATCTTTTAAAACATATGTGTTGTCTCGGCCAGTCATTTTACTCTTCTTTTCTCCCTATCCCTAACATGCTAGGGGCTTTTGACATTTTGTATTAGTAGCCCAGTAGAAATTCATCTGCATTTGGGTTGGCCTGTGTGTTGCGCATCTTCCAGTTGTTCTAAGGAATGTTCTGAACTACTGAAGGAAAGGGTGTATGCAGTATTCCACAGTTATACAGAGGATGGCTTCTTAAGATGCCAAATTTAAATATGAGGAGCAGAAATCACTCAAGGAATCACTGAAGTTTTTAATTCTTACTTATATAACTGAAAATAGTTCTATTAGGTTCAGATTTGCCAGGATTGAGTCATTTTCATTTGCACTTTTAAGGGTCTATTGACACCAGTAGAGAAGACTGCTCTTTGCACCTCTGACTCAGGGGGTAAAGATGTCTTTCCTACCAAATGTTACAGAAGTTTTACTAACATGAATGCAGAGTGTCCATGGGGCAGGCAGATTATAAAGGAGCTATTTACTTCCTTAACAACAACAAAACAACACCCCATTGCTGAGGTTGTACCTCTGTTAGGGTTCTTACTGCCATCATTCCTGCTCCCCCTTTACAGTTCTTTTCTGTAGGTAAAATAATTATCTCCATGGGCAAATTTGATCCTGACATTCCTCTGTTTAAGTTTTTCAAGACACCCCATTCAATAGCCTAAAGCAGTTTTCCAAACTTCAGTGGAAATAGGATTTTTTTGCCTTCTCCCAGTGCCAACATTGCCCTTACTACTTAAGGTGTGGTTTGTGGACCATCAGCAAAAGCATCACATGTGAGCTTGCTAAAAATACAGAATCTCAGGCTCCACCCCAGACCTCCTTGTTTCAATCTCCATTGAAACAAGACTCCCAGGTGATTCATATATATGGTAAAGTTTGAGGCTCATGGGTCTATTCTTTCATAATATGAATATTTTTAAATGGATAGTCTTCTAAAAAGGCAAATAAGTTTGTGTTTAAAGAAAACTATATCATTAATATAAATGAGAAACCAGTATCATTTCCTGTAAATAGGTTATCCTCTGTAAAACTGAATGTAATAAAAAATTTTAAATGTCAGATAAAGTGTTGAAAACCTTTAAAATGCACAAAAATGTTTACTGGATGTCTTGTCTATTACACCGTTGTGTGCTTTTCATTGTCTTTGAGCATTTTCCAACACTGTAAGTTGTAGAAAACTTATGTATAAAAATGTATTTGGTACACATAATTCTTGTCAGTAGAAAGGCAAATTAATTTTGTGTGATGGAATATACTTGATTATTGCCCTGTTGATATTGACCAGTTTTATGTCTATGTATAAATCCACCTGGGTATTACTTTCCTGTGTATGTAATTTGAGTTCCTCTTTGAACTGGTTATAACATCTTACTGGTTCTCCCATTAATTAGTTAAATAAAATCTTTGACACCTGTTCATTTTATATTTGGATGATAGTCATAATTTTATATTTAAAAATTATAAGTGGCACATACAATTTCCCATCTGAAGCAGATATTGATGCCTTCCAACATTTCTAATCCTGATGATAATCCTCTGATAAAAAATAGAGATGAATGCATTTCAGATAGGTGTTCATTCATTAATTCATCCATTCATTTGTTCATTCATCAGATAGTTTCTGAATACCTGTTGTTCATTTTTAAAAGCTGGGAACAGTAGTGAACAAAATGTCAAGCATCCCTGCTATTGATGAGCTTGCATGCTAGTGGGGATAGATGTATGCTAAACAAAATAAGTTTTAAAATTATACAGTATCAGAGCCTTGGCCAGTGTGGCTCAGTAGGTTGGAGAGTCATCCTGTAAACTGAAAGGTTGAGGATTTGATTCCCAGTCAGGGAACACGACTAAGTTGTGAGTTCAGTTCCTAGTTGGGATGTGTATGAGAGGCAACCAGTAGATGTTTCTCTCTCATATTGATGTTTCTCTCCCCCTGTCTCTCTCGTCCTTCCCCTCTCTCTAAAACCAATAAGCATGTCCTTGAGTTGAGGATAAAAATAAGTAAATAAATTTATGTAGATGGCGTCAGGAAGGGCATCACTGGTAGGATGAAACATGCACAATTACTTAAAGGAAGTGGGAGAGTGAACTACAAGGTATCCTGTGAAGAGCATTCTAGGCAGTGAGAATGGAGAATGTTAATGTGTTGGGGTCAAGGAACATCAAAGAGGCTAATGTGGCTCCAGGAAAGTGCATGAGATAAGAGGACTAAATGAGCTCAAGTTGTTGTATGGCTTGCAGTCCACTGAGCTGTTACTTCAAGTGAGACAAAGAGCATCACACTGAGACTTCCACCTTGATAGCATTAGAAATTATAAGAGAAAAAATTTAGGGGAATAATGTTTTTCAATATATAATTAGACATTATTTCCTCTGTCAGAGAACCACTCAAAGAGCCTTGACATAGCATGTTGGTCCTAAATCACTCTTTGAAACAGTAGTTCTTAGGAATCAGTCCAAACTCCTTTCCTTGGCATCACCTTCAGTGTTCTATATCCTGTATCTCTTTAGAAATTAAAATTTCCCACATTGTATACATACGCATGTACCAGCCTGCTTGCCATCCCCAGGTCCTCTCATTTAGTTCAAGTGTCACCTCCACTGTGAATGTTTCTTACATTTCATCAAGTTCCTTCTCTACTCTCAAAGCACTTAGCAGCTATCAGAATTAGTCAGAACAGGTGGATAACAAATAATCCCTAAATCTTATATGTCTAAAACAATGAAGATGTATTTCTTGTTGATGCAAACTTTATTGTGGTTTTGAGAGGCTGACCTCATATGTTGGTTCAGTGTCGATTTTCATTTCAGCTCATACTTCCACAATCACCAACATAGCTAAAAAGTCTGAAGAGTCACACTGGCAGTGAAATGCTTCTGCCTGTATCATTTTCTCTAACTTTCAATGACCAAAGCAACTTGTCCCTGCCCAGAAGGGAAATTGGAAATATTGTTAGATGGTACTCTTGTTACTGCAGTACCCTCTCTGTAGGAGTGCTTGCCATGTTTATTGGGGTGATTTGTTTCTACTTGTATCTCCCCCACCCCATCACATTGTGAGTGTCTCTAGACAAAGTTACAGCTCATCATCTTCATCTGTCTTGGCCTTGTCCAGCACTGTGCTTAGCACTTAGGTGCTAATTTTTTTTTAAACAAATAAATGTTCACCATTGAAAGCTCAAAGGTGTGGCTCAGAAAGTGTGTTCTGTATTTTTTCATTTTACTTTTTTTTTAGTAAAAAAAGAGGCAAAAATTCTAAAATTTCCATTTGTTGTTCCATAAAATGATTAGCTGCATTTCCCACAACTTGGCTGGGTCAAATCATGAGGGACATTCTTACAACTTGGCTGGGTCAAATCACATGTTTTATGATTTTTTTAAATACAAAAAAATCATTAGTGTCTTACTGTTGTAATTATTTGCAACAGTATAATTTTTGCTCATACATACTGTCCAGGGAGCGGAGTCTAGTTACAGGCATTACTTAATGCAGTCAGGTCTGGGGAGGGGAATGGTGGTATAATAACCTCCATTGTCTGGGAGGAAAACTCAGGAAGATTCAGTGGTTTGCACAAGTATACATGGGAGGCTAAAGGCCTTGATTTCCTGACTTTGGGTCATACATCTTTCCGCTCGCTCTATTCTATCTTAATGTTCAAGTCCCCCCCAAATGTACAAAATTGGCCAATTCTAATCGTTTTTTTCAAGCTGAATATTTTTCCTTTCCAGATTTTTTCATGATCTAAACAACTTGTGTTTAGAGTAATTAATATAATCATAAAACCCAGCAAAATAGCAAGCAGTATTGCTCTAAAACTAAGCTCATTTCTTAGGTTGGGCTAAATCTGCTTCTAAGATTTCGTGACTCTAGACTTGAGAACATCTCCAAATGAAACGTATACTGATTTAGACAAATATATCCAACCCACTTTCCAGCAGCTGTCTCAGGATGTTTGCCCAGCATACTAATGGCCTTGGGTAGTCAGTCAGCCACTCTGGCTTCTATTCTTTTTGGAAAAAGTGGTTCAGAAGTTAATATCCCACCACATAATGTTGTATGTCATCTGGCTTCCTCAAAGCCTTTTTCCTTACACATTGTTGGTTCATTTATTTATTTTTAACTCATTCTTCAAGCATTTGCTAAGTACCTTCTCTGTGCTGGGCACGGAAGTTACTGTAGGGCCTGGAAAAGCACCTGGTCTCTACCCTCTGGGATCTCACCATTCAGTGTTTGTATGGACAACTGCAATCCAAAATGGTAAGTGCAACAATATGCACAGAATATTTAACAGCTCTGTCAAGAAGCACCTCATTCAGTGTGGAGGTGGCCAGTGAAGAGGTCAGGAGGGCTTTCTGTAAGAGGTGATGGCTCAAGGTCAGTGTTCATGTATGAGATATTCATTCAGGAGAATGACAGAGTGAATGAAGGAGAACATGGTGGGATTGCCTGGCAACACTGAGGATCCTTTTGAGATTATTAGTCATGAATTTAAACAGAGACTGAGGAGACTGCAGAATGTTTTCCTCCACTTGTGATCAGATGCTCAGGTACAGGTTTGGAGTTAGGTGGAGTTTTGAATTTTTCTGGGGCAGGATTTTTTTATATGAGTATAAAGGAGGGGAAGAGTAAGGCATGATTATATTCATGGCCAATGACATGTCAACTGGGAAGAGTGTGAGTGTAAGAGAAGGTGCAGCTGAAGGATTTCTGGAGCCTGAGTTCAAGGCCTAAGGAAGAGAGATAGAAAGATAAAAGCTGTGGAAATTGGAGAGTGTGGTGCTTGAGAGTGAGATTACAGAAAGGTTACAATTAGAGGCAATGACAAGGTCATGGGAATGGGGCCTGAGAGAGGAGGGTACAGAATAGCATCTTTGGAGGAGAGAAACTAAAGAAAGAGAAGGAATGGAGGATATTAGATGGATTGTCTACTCTATGTAGACATCAATATCTCCAAGGCTTATGACAAGAGTCTCAGTTTCCTATTCTTGCTGGGACAAATTACCACAAATTTAGTGGTTTAAATAACAGAGATTTATTATGTAGAAAAGACCAGCCCAGGTAACATGGACCAAAATCAAGGTGTCAGCAGGGCTGTGTTCTTTTCTGGAAGCTCTAAGAGAGAATCAGGTTTCTTGATCTTTCCAACTTCTAGAGGCCATGTGCATTCCTTGGCTTATGGCTCCTTCCCCCAACTTCAAATCCAGTAATAGTGGGTCCCATATTTCTCTCATCATATCCCTCTGACCTCTCTGCTTTCCTCTTCCACTTTTAAGGACTCTTACTATTACATTATTAAGGACTAATCCAGGATAATCTCTCTGTTTTAAGGTCAGTTCATTAGCAACCTTGATTTTATCTGCAATCTTTCCCTCTGACATGTGTATTAGTCTGTTAGGCTGCCATAACAAAATCCTATGACTGGGTGGCTTAAACAAGAGAAACTTATTTCTCAGTTCTGGAGACTAAATATCTAAACTCAAAGTATCAGCTTAAATTTGGTTTCTCCTGAGGTCTCTCTCCTTCCCTTGCAGATGGCCACCTTTCATTCTCACCGTGTCCTCCCATGGTCGGTCTTCTGTGCGTGCACACACCTGCTGTCTCTCTGTGTCCACATTTCCACTTTTTGTAAGGACACCAGTTTCACTGGATCAGAGCCTACCCTAATGGCGTCATTTTAACTTATTCACTCCTTTAAAGTCCTGATCTCCAAATACAGTCACAGTCTGAGGTACTGGGGATTAGGGCTCCAATACATGAATTTGAAGGAGGGGACACAATTCAGCCTGTATCATTATGTAATGTTCACAGGTTTCAAGGATTAGGACACAGACAGGGGTGGGTGTGGTGGAGAACATTGTTCTATCACAGAAGGAATGTTGATGAGAGTAACAATCAGCCCAGTTCTAAACCTTCGAGAAATGGAGATGGGCCCCAGATGTGTGTAGGTGATACCAACAAAGAGTTCTGGTCTGAGAGTCTGTGCTTTAAAATCACTGGAGGTTTGGGGGAGACACTGGAAGAGGCAGTGCAGAGCCTGGCCTGGTGGGTAACTAGGGTGTGTGTGTGAAAGAGAGAGCTGCTGCTTGAGAGGCTGTAGGAAAGTTTGCTTCCTTTGTGTGGAAAAAAAATGTCGTAGGGGCAAGAAGGTGGAAAGGACTCTCAGAGATGAGGGTTAGGAGATTTCAGTGTTTCAGATCATGAGATTAGAGAGCAAAGGGCAGGGGTTTGGTGGGTTAGAAAAAGGGTGGATTGAGTGTGGAGGTATACAGAACTGTACAGGGAGTGGGGCATGCTGTGGGAGACTTGAGTGTTTCTAGTCACAGAGATGTGAGGCATCTTAACTCAACTCAAACTATCCTCCAACCCAACTTCCTACAGGATACTTTTCTCAAGCTCACACTGTCTCATTCCTCTCATTCTTTCTTTATGAAGTTATCATTTGGTTTTACACTTAATTTTCCTTTTCTATACAATTAGACAATTGTACAGTTTATCTGTACAATTTGATTATAGCCTCTTCTAGGACAGGAACCATATTTTGCACCTCCAATAATGCCAAGGAGAATCCTTGGCATGTAGTTCAGATGCTCAAAAAATAATGAGGTTCCCTACACATTTTTTTGGAAGAGATAACAAGAAAAATATTTCTACTACATTCTATGCCTTCATTTTCTTTCTTACAATTACCAACTTTCCAATGACTTGAGAATTTTGCTTAAAGTGTAGTGTGGTCTGGTTTCCTTACAGACACTCCCCCCCCAGATGCTGACACTTTCTCTGTGTGAGTGTCAGGTTCCAACCATGGTGTCATTGAGTTTAATCCTCCCAGCAAACTGTTAAGAGGGATACTTTTACCCTCGTAATTTTACAGATGAGGAAACTAATGTCTGGACAAGTTAAGCAACTTTTTCTGCAGTCAAACAGCTGGAAGGTGGCAGACTCAGGTCTCAAACTCAGCTTCATATGAACCCCAGATTCATCCCTTCTACATTTTGATGGGTAGCTTTCCATTTGTCAGTCTTTCTTCTCTGTTTGTGAAAGAGCAAATGATAATGGTTATAAAAATGTTACTTGTAGAAGATGACTGTTTTTAGATTTTGTTTTATTTCTGCTGGGCAAAATTTAAATCTCCATTGTCCAGTTTCTTGCCAAGATGTCAGTATGGGTTTGCAGCCAAGGGGCTCCTGAATGTGAAGAAATGAAGTCTAGAGTATTCTCTGAATAGACTTGCCAGGAACTTTAGCATTCTTTCTTGTCTCCTCTATAGAACTCTCTTTCCTGTGATTTGTGAAGAAGTCAATAGTTCCTGGTAGTTCTACTGGGAAATGAGTTTTGTGGCAAGTATCTGCTTCATAGGTCTTTCCAGCTGAAGGAAGGATGATACCTGCTTCCTAAGTAACTCATTTAAAACTATAGTTTGGTAAACATTTTTTAAAGCAAAAAATTATTTGTTTGCTCTTTATGTTGGGGTGGAGGGAGAGATTATCTTGGGAGCTGAAATCCTGTCAATGTCCAGAGTATTTTCTGCCTTCAGTATCTTTCTCCATATTTCCTATTCCTTCTTGTGTGTCTCTGGAGAAGTTCAATCTCAGTTGTGTAGACCTGTTTAACCCAGTGCTCATACAGGATGGAGAAAATGTTCTAGGCCATTCCAGGAAGCAGACCAATTCTCTCTGAAGGTCACAGAATTTTAAGTCACATATGTGTGACCATATCTGTCCTCTAACTACTCCAGAGAGAGGGCTCTCTGAGTTCCTACAGTCTCTATGGAAGAAAATGCCAGACCAATATTTATTACAATGAACTCTAATGTCTCACAACTTTGTGATTGTAGAGTGAGTCTCATTAACTAACTGAAATCCCAGTTTCGGAGAAAGTAAGACTCAGACCTTGTTTTCCCCTTGGTGGGGCTTGGTTTGCTTTCTCTGATATTATCTTCCCATAGAATGAGTATTCTGGAACCCAAACGTTATCACCAGAGCCCATCTGTATATGGTACACAGATACATGACCTCTAGGAGGCTGTTTGCATCTGGGTCTGCGGTTGTAATTAAGCATTGGAGAAATCTCCTTAGTGCTACTTGTGAAAACTCAGGCATTAATCTGGTTTTGATGGGCATCAGCAGATGGACACCTGAGAACTTTGGGCTTGGTTGTTCTGTAGCGAGTGAATGCAGGGCCTGGTCATGGTTCTCCAACACTGGTGTATTAGAAAGGAATATAGAGCCTTGGATTCTTTGAAATATGAAGTTTTCCAGGAGTGTCTGACGCATACCAAAGTTTGAGAACCACTGTGAGGAGCACAACACTAATTTCACATCTTCAAATTTAGCTACATGCTAGTGAGATAAATGAAAGTATGTATTTCTTGAGAGTAACCTTTTACAAAGTAGTTTATTATTACATTTGGAAGGGAAGAAATAGAAGGTACCAAAGGTACTATCTTTTTACAAGGCAGTCAGGAGAAAACCTAAATCATTGATAAGGAGGGTTACTAAGCAACCACTTGCCCAGCTAGGATAATAAAAGCACTTCAAATGAAAACTCCTTGGCCTAGAGGAAGAAAGCTTTGTGGTCCACTTAAAGAACTGTTAGTCATTTGATTTTGCTCTATTATTATTGCTGGTAAACACACCTGTAGACAGTAACTTTACCGAATATTTAAAAGAAATTCAAAATGATATTTCAAATGAAAGCTAAGTAATTTATTTCAGAAAGTAAAAACGAAAGACAAATAAATAATTTTTGGTAAAGGGTAACTGAATAAACTAATTTGTACTTGTGTGTGAAGTTTTGCCTGTTAAGATAAATGAATTTTGTACAGGGAGCTCTCTCATTGGTAGAATGCCACAGCAGCTGCTCCTTGTTCTTGCTGTGGGGCTAAGTGGTATTCAGATCTGCCAGGATTTGAACATTTTGATCTTGGTTTTTTAGAGTGTAGGGGAGTTTCCATGCTCCTATTTGGCTTAAGTATACCCTCATTGCCTCTCTCTTATTCCCAGGATAGGACCCAACAGACTGGGTATGGGAACTAAAAACAAACAAACAAACAAACAAACAAACAAACAAACCATCAAAACCAGGAGGAAAACTGCTTCTAAATATTTCAAGAGATTTACTCCTTTTTGTCAGAAATTTTTTTCAGGGACCTAATAACTACTGATATTCCTTTAGATAGCATGTGTATCTTTAAAAGGGCCTAGGCTTACAGCTCTGTGAAGAAAGTAGTATCTTCAAAAGTAAGTAGTTAAAGGGGCTTCCCATGAGATCCTGAAGGACACACTTTGAAACTCTGCAAGGGTCCTTTCAGGCCCAACTGTGAGGCAAGGACTGATGGGGCTTCTGAACACAATGTACCTATGTTTACCTGGCCATGCTCTCTAAATTTAAATTTATAATTTGGGCAAATATTTGTTTGTGTGACAACAGCACAGAATATTTGAAGTCTGGACTGCTGTTAGAAATTACAGACATACAAATATTTCACCTAATTTCAGTGTTGGGGTTCGACAACCATATCCTCAAACATGAGGCAAGTGTAAGATTGTCTTAGAAGTTTTATCCACAAATGCGTGCCACCTGGGAAGGACTCCAAAGGGCTTATTTTAGGTTATTTGTTAATGTTCAGACTAGTCCTATAAAGAAAATAAAAAGGAACCTCTTTTCTCTAAGCAGTCCTATTTCTTCCTATTGAGAAGAGAATACAATTTTTTTCTCTATTAAAACAAAATAAATAAGCTGAAGTTCATCAACAACAAATCAGTATTACATGAAATATTAAAGGGCCTTTTTTAAGGGGAGAGAGGAAAGAGGAATATAAAGAATAAAATGACAATAAATAGGTACCTATCAATAATCACTTTAAATGTAAATGGATTAGGTGCTCCAATAAAAAGACATAGAGTAGCTGAATGAAATTTTTAAAAAGATGCATATATAAAGTGTGTTATAAGAGACCCACCTCAGAATGAAAGACACACACATACTGAAAATAAAGGAATGAAAAAAAATTTCATGTAGATTGAAATAAAAATAAAGCTAGGATAGCAATACTTACATCAGACAAAGTAGACTTTAAACCAAATCTATAACAAGAGACAAAGACATCAATCTGACAAGAGGAAATAACCCTTGTAAACATTTATGCACCCAGCATAGGAGCATCTAAATAAATAAAGTGAATATTGATAGATGTAAAAGAAAAAAACTGACAGCAATACAGTCATGGTAGGAGAATTTAACCTCTTTGACGTCAACAAATAGATTACCCAGACAGAATATCAACAATATAACAATGGCCTCAAAGAACGCATCAGACCAGGTGGATTTGTATATTTTCAGAACATTTTACCCTGAACCTATAGAGAATATACATTCTTTTCAAGTGGACGTGGAACATGTTAGGTCACAAAACAGGTCTCAATAAATTAAAAAAGATTGAAATTATTTCAAGCATCTTCTCTGACCACAATGGTATGAAACTAGAAATCAATTACAAAATAAGTCCTCCCCCCAGAAAAACACATGGAAGCTAAATAACATGTTAGTAAACAAGGAATGGGTTAGCAATGAGATTAAGGGAAAAGTCAATACCTTGAGAAAAAATGAAAATAAAGATACAATAACCCCAAATCTATGGGGCCCAGCAAAAGCAGAGAAAAATCCATAGCAATATAGGCCTACCTTAAAAAACATGAAACATCTCAAACCATCTAACATTGTGCCTGAAGGAACTAGGAAAAGAACAACAAGCAAAAACCAGAGCGAGAAGAAGGAAAATAATAATACAGATCAGAGTGGAAATAAACAAAACAGAATCTAAAAAAAGGAATACAAAAGATTCAATGACACCAAGAACTTGTTCTTAATCAGACTCATCAAGAAAAAAAGAGAGAGGATTCAAATAAATAAAATCAGAAATGAAAGAGGAGAAGTAACACCTGACACCACAGAAGTACAATGTTTGCCAACAAGTTGGACAATCTGGAAGAAATGAATTAATTACTAGAAACGTACAATCTCCTAAAATGGAATAAAAAAATGAGTCTGAAAAATACATTTACAACCCATGAAATCAAAGCAATAATTAATAACATCCCAACAAACAAAAGTCCTGGACTAGATGGTTTCGTAGTTGAATTTTACCAAATATTCAAAGAATTAACACCACAAACTATTTCAAAAATTTGAGAGGGGAGAAGACACACCAACTCATTTTATGAGTCCAGAATTATCCTAATTCCAAGCCAGATAAAGATACTACAAAAAATTACAGGCCAACATACCTGTTGAACATAGATGCAAAAATTCTCAACAAAAAATTAGCAAGTCAAATTCAGCAATACATTAAAAAACTAATACACTATGATCAAATGGAAGTTGTTCCTGGGATGCAATGATACAAATCAATTAATGTGATACACCACATAAACAAAATGGAAGATAAAATTATAAGATTATATCAATAGATGCAGAAAAGCACTTGACAAAATTTAATACTGATTTATGATTATAATTAAAAAAAACTCTGAGCAAAGTGGAAACAGAAGAAATACACCCCAACATAGTGAAGGACGCATATGACATACCTAAAGCTAACATCATACTCAATGGTAAAACTAAAAACATTTTATTTAAGTTCTGGAACAAGACAAGAATGTCCACTTTCACCATTCTTATTCAACTTAGTACTGCAAGTTCTAGCCACAGCAATCACACAAAAAGAAGAAATAAAAGGCATTCAAACTGGAAAGGGAAATGTAAAACTGTCGTTAGTTGTGGATGACATGATTCTATATACAGAGAACCATAAGATTCCACACACACGAAAACCCTACTAGAACAGATAAATGAACTCTGTAAAGTAGCAGGGTACAAAATAAATAGTCACAAATAGGTTGCATTTTTTAAAATATATTTTATTGATTGTGCTATTACAGTTGTCCCATTTTCCCCCTTCACTCTCCTCCACCCTGCACATCCCCTCCCAACTACATCCCTCCCCTTTAGTTCATGTCCATGTGTCATACTTATATGTTTTTTAGCTTCTACATTTCCCATACTATTCTTACCCTCCCCCTGTCTATTTTCCACCTACCATCTATGCTACTTATTCTCTGTACTTTTTCCCCCTCTCCTCCTCCCACCTTCCTGTTGCTAATGCTCCATGTGATCACCATTTCTGTGGTTCTGTTCTTGTTCCAGTGGTTTGCTTAGTTTGTTTTTGTTTTAGCTATGGTTGTTCATAATTGTGTGTTTGCTGTCATTTTACTGTACATGTTTTTTATCTTCTTTTTCTTAGATAAGTCCCTTTAACATTTCATATAGTAAGAGCTTGGTGATGACGAACTCCTTTAACTTGACCTTATCTGTGAAGCACTTTATCTGCCCTTTCATTCTAAATGAAAGCTTTGTCAGATAGAGCAATCTTGATGTAGCTCCTTGCCTTTCATGACTTGGAATACTCCTTTTCAGCCCCTTCTTGTCTGTTAAGGTCTCTTTTGAGAAATCAGCTGACTGTCTGATGGGAACTCCTTTGTAGGTAACTGCTTCCTTTTCTCTCGCTGCTTCTAGGTTTCTCTCCTTCATTTTAATCGTGGCTAATGTAATGATGATGTGCCTTGGTGTGTTCTTGCTTGGGTCCAACTTCTTTGGGACTCTCTGAGCTTCCTGCACTTCTGGGAAGTCTATTTCCTTTGCCAGATTGGGGGAGTTCTCCTTTATTATTTGTTCAGATAAGTTTTCCACTTGTTGCTCTTCCTCTTCCCCTTCTGGTACCCCTATAATTCGGATATTGGAACATTTAAGGTTGTCCCAGAGGTTCCTAAGCCTCTCCTCAGTTTTTTTTGAATTCTTGTTTCTTCATTCTTTTCTGATTGGATGTTTCTTTCTTCCTTCTGGTCCACTCTACTGATTTGCCTCCCAGTTTCCTTCCCATCACTATTGGTTGCCTGTACATTTTCCTTTATTTCACTCAGCATAGCCTTAATTTTTTCATCTAATTTGTGACCAAATTCAACCAATTCTGTGAGCATCCCGATCACCAGTGCTTTGAACTGTGCATCTGATAGGTTGGTTATCTCTTCGTTGCTTAGTTGTATTTTTTCTAGAGCTTTGATCTGTTCTTTCATTTGGGACATTTTTTTTTTGTCTTGATGCATCTGTTACATATGAGGAGTGGAGCTTTAGGTGTTCACCAGAGGCAGTCCAGGTCACTGGGTTGTGACGCTATACATGGGGGAGGGGTCTGAGATGGAAGGATGGCACTTGCTCCGCTCTCTGCTGGATTTCAGTCACTTCCACCACTTCCCCCAAGCAAATTGGGCTCTTCTGGTTCTGATTCCTGTGTGGGTGGTCTTGTGCACATTCTAGGATTCTGTGAGTCTCTCCAACAAAGTCTCCTGTGAGGCTGGGAGTTCCTTCCAGCACCTCCACCCCCACAGGTGTTTTCAATTGGTGTTTTGAGGTTTTATTTCTCCCATGCTGGGACCCTGGGTTGCGTGGTCTGTCTTGCTCCCAGTTTCACCTGGTTTATCAGCATGGGAATGTGGGACCACCTGGTTCCACAAGCCACCTTGTGTGCTGAGTCCCTTCACAATCTCCCGCCTCACTGGGTCCACCTGCTGTCACCTTGCACACCCAGGGTCTGCTAGCCACTGCTTTTTTTTTTTGCCGGGACCCCTCTCTGCCTGGAAGCCCAACTGCACCCCTCTTACCCATCTGGATGAATGTGTCTACTTTAACTCCTTCATTGTTGGACGTCTATACAGTTCAATTTTCTGTCAGTACTGGTCGTTTTTCTGTTTCTAAATTATTGTTGTCCCTATTTTGGTTGTGTGAGGAGGCATAGTGTATCTACCTATGCCTCCGTCTTGGCCGGAAGTCTTTACTATTGGTATTCTTCATTTGATATTCTCAATTTCAGTTATATGCCTGGGACTTCAACAATCACAATAATTTGTAATTTTGCAGGGGTTTGAGCTTGAAATGGCTGGGTTTCAAAGCTGGTGTGCGAGAAGTGAAAAGTTAGTATGTAAACAAGCTCAGCCCACCTTTTCTGGGAGTAGAATTTCAGTACAACTTTTGTGTTTGCATATGAAGCTTTCTAGGGACTTTAATGAAATGATGAAGATGGTGTTTCTTTGCAGATTTAGGTAAATTTAGGTAATTACATTAACAATGCGATATAAGAGAATGTAGAATTTTTTTTCTTGGCAGAATATATTTTATAGTTTGTGAGCAAATCTTGAGTTCATAGTTTCATTTAGAATCTTAAGGGATTACTTAACATTTTTAGTTACTGTATTTTAAAAGGGGAATTGTATGAATTTCACTTATCTGAATTTGCAAAGACATTAGGCCACACTCCTTCTAAGTGTCAACATGTATTCTCTTTTACCTTTTCATGTCACTGTTTACGCATAAAATTTTCTGTGGTGTTACATAGTCCTCATAAAGATCATGTTAAATGACTTCACAGTATTCTAGTAAGTTGTTGTATGATCATTTTCCAAACCATTGTCCAATCATCCCACATGTAGGTGGTTTGAGTTTTGCACTATTAAAGATAACGTTGCAATGATAAACTTTGCATCTACTTTTGAAATATTTTCTCAGGATGAATTCCTCAAGGTGGCAATAGGAGATGGGATATTTTTATGACTCTTTTTTTAAAAGATTTTTAAATTTATTTTTCTTTAGAAGGGAAGGGAAGGAGAGAGAGAGAGAAACATCAATGTATGGTTGCCTTTTGTGCACCCCCTGCTGGCAAGTGGCCTGCAGGGAACTGGCCTGCAACCCAAGCATGTGCCCTGGCTGGGAATCGAACCTCGATTGTCTGGTTCTGAGGCTCACACTCAATCCACTGAGCTACACCAGCCAGGGCTATGACTCTTGATATATATATATTATATCGTTTTCCAAAAGATTTATGTACATTTACAACATAGCCATTAATGTGTTAATGCCAGCTGAGTAATGCAGAATCGGTATTTTCTGTTAGTTAAATGGTTCAATATTATTTCATTTTCCAATGCTTTGATTTGTGCCCAGGTTAAACATTGTAAATTTATTTATAATCTAAAGTTTCCTTTTACGCTTTTTTTTAAGGATCATTCTGAGCTTTGGAGTTGAGAAAGGTGGATGCAGAGTATGAATCTCAACTTTACCACTAACTAGCTATTGACTTTGGTCAGGTGAAAAAACCCTCCGGGTCTCTTTCCTCATCTGTAAAATGGGCACAACAAAGTGTTTCTTGCAGCATTATTAAAGGGATTAAATAGGCTAGAACATGTGAAAAAGTACTGAGCAAACACCTTAAAATTGTTTTATGAGTTTTTAGCCACATCATTTGGTTTTGGAGTGTTGGCTGGTTTTTATCCCAGCCTGAACTTTCCCATTGCTCTCAAGATAAACCTTTTTCCACCTCTCAAGAGCCTGAGTGCCTCTCATCTTTGCATTCATTCTACCAATCCCCTGTTCACAGGAAGTGTCTTGAATGTGTCTTGCTGTTTCAGAACTCCATCTGTGCTTTCTTATAAGTAGTTCCTCCCCTCCTGCCCCTGCCAACTGCTTCATTTAGTAAACTCTTAATCATCCTTCAAAACAGCATCAGGAAGTTACCCAGACCTTCCAGTCCAGCTTACTTCTTTTCATCTTGTAGACCCCAATGCCTGTCTTCATTATGGCATTTATTGTGTTAGTCTATTTTGTTGATTGACTTGTATTTTTTCCTCAAGTAGGCCCTTAGTCCCCTGTGAGTAAAAACCACATTTTATTTGATTTTATAAACACACACATAGCATAGTGTTTGACATGAGGAAAGTGCTCCAAAAATATTTCTTGGATGAATGAATCAATACCTACATTACTAATCAGGTATGGATCCAAATGTCTCAAAAAGAAAATAAAAACACTTTCACAGGACAAGTATTTGCCATCTCTGGGACTGGTTGGATGTAGAGCAGTGTTGTGAGAGAAAGGGTTTCATTTTTCAAGGGACTGCTTTAAATGTGTAGATTGTGTAGTTACAAACTATCTGTGTGCTCTCACTAACCACTTACAGTTCAGAACAACTCCCTAAAACCTCAAAGGGCAGAGAATTGCTGTGAGCTATTGAGTTCAATAATGCATGATACATTCTCTGAAGGCAAGCCTCAAGAAGGAATCCCCAAATTATGATGCACAGTGGC
Organism: Artibeus jamaicensis; assembly: GCF_021234435.1. Classification (NCBI taxonomy): domain Eukaryota; kingdom Metazoa; phylum Chordata; class Mammalia; order Chiroptera; family Phyllostomidae; genus Artibeus; species Artibeus jamaicensis. The sequence goes on from NW_026521822.1 coordinate 3,468,753, forward strand.
TACACTGGAGGAAGTGATTAATCTCCCATGATGAGTGCTTGGAAAGTGACATCTATTTGGATGAGTAAGTTCTGATCTAATTGTCTAAAAAATAAAAATAGGCACCTATTTTGGCGCATCTGAAGTGCTAAAAATACAGATATAAGGGACTTTGGAAGAGTGTAGTTGGGAAACCTTGGAGTAAGTAAAACTAGATCTTGAAAGAAATGGATAGGTGAGGAGTAGTAAGTTTTCTTAGCAAGAAGAACAAAAGTGAGATGTGAGGTGTGGAAATACTGAGGGAGTAGTTCTAGATGGAGCAGAGGAAGTTAGAAAGGGAGATGGAACAGGCAGTAGCTTATGGGGAGCAGGAAGGCTTCCCTGAGAATTCTTTGTTAGTGCACTGGTGCTATTTTGGGAAGCCCTGCACCATCTCTCCTGTGTCCTCCTTCAGTATGGGAACACAGAGGCCACACTGGTGGACGTTAAAGGACAAAATTGAGAAGGTTCAAGGGGACAGTTACCATGGCATCTTACTATTTTGTTTTCTGGGGAGTAGTGGCCAGGCCTTTCAACAGGGGCTTCTCCCAAGAGAATCCAGAAGGTGGTCTTGGAATTGCAGCACAGGGCTTGGTCCCAGCAGCTGCAAACTTCAGCTTGTTGGATGTTTGGGCTGAGGGTGGAGAGCAGTGGGGTGTTGGAAAGAAGCCTTTATTCTGGCAGAAAGGCAGCATTTTCTGTACATGTTCTTTTGGAAGAACATCCTGGATAGTATGTGTTTCATAACACTGTGCAACTGGATCCATCCTGGGCAGGTTGGATTCATGACTCACTGTGTGTATTTTAATCAAGAACAATCTCCTTAAAAATGTTATTGGCAGAGATGGGGAACAGGTATTTTGTATAGCCTCTGTTCTGAGTGTTGAACTTTTCATAACCTGCACCATCCAAAGACCAAACATGGGCACCTCTGCAACTTAATGGAAAATAAATAATGCAGTAAAAAAAAAAAACCAAATGCTGAAGTATGACCTGTTTTTTAGACTTGGGACCTACATGCAGTTAGAGTTTTTCCTTGAGCAAAACTGTTCTCTGGCCAGAGAGATCATTAACCACAATGACCAGGGTGTCCATCTGGGACAGGTGCTGTTTGTGGTGATGGGAATAATTAGCTCCAGAAATGCCGACCAGGTTACAGTTACAGCCCTGTCTAAATGATGGTGCCAGGCTCTCCTAGACATCAGGTGCCACCACCTCCTTTCTATCTTCAGTCTGGTTAAACAAACAAACAAAAAATAAAAAATGGTTCCATTTATTGAGAATTAAGTGTTGGGACCCTGGCTGGTGTGACTCAATGGATTAAGTGTCAGCCTGTGACTGAATTTCCAGTCCTGCTTTGATTTCCAGTCAGGGCACATGTCTGGGTGGTAGGCCAGGTCCTCGGTTGGGGCGTGTGAAAGGCAACTGATTGATGTTCCTCTCCCTGTCATTCTCCCTGCCTCCTCCTCTCTCTAAAAATAAACAAATAAACTATTTTTTAAAAAGTAAGTGTTTGCTCTAACTATATTTTTTTATTGAGGCTTGTTAATTTTGTTGCCTTAGCTCCCTTGGATTCCTCTAGATGTAGGATCCTTATGAATAAAACATTTAAAGCTAAGTGCATAAGTGACGGCTTGCTGTGGATGTTGATGGAGAGAGAGTGGCCTAAAGTACAGATGAGGTCCTGGAGCACAGAAACAGCTGTGGTGCAGTGGAAGGAGTCCTCTACCCAGAGTCCGAACAAGTCCTTTAACTACTGATGCTACCAAGGTCCTTGATCAGGCAATTGCTTCACCTCAGTTTCTTTGTAATATGGTGTGATGTATAGTATCAGTGTCCATAATTTTCTTGTGTCTCTCTGATGCCAGGTGTGGCCATGTGATTTTTGGCTCCCTTCCCTCCTGTGAAAGGGCTATCCATCCCTGCCCTGTTGACGTCAGGCTTGGCTAGGAGATTTGCTTTGCCTGGCAAAAGTGAGTACAAGTAATTGTGCCTCTAATGTATAGACACCTTAAGAGCCATGATGTGGTCTGCTATTTCTCTCTGTCAGTGGGTCCTGAAATGAGAACAACATGGAGCAGGGCTGTAGCTGACCTGCAGTGTGTGACATGAGTAAGAAATAAACCTTTGTTGCAGTAAACATTGAGGTTTTGGGCTGTATTTTATTACAGCATAACTTAGCTTAAGCTGATTAATACAATTGAGAGCAACATGATCTATCTGATGGGCTTATTTTGAGAATTAAATGAAAGAATTGACTCAAAATGTGTTATGCACTTACAAGGTGCCAGTTACTGTGTTCCAGGTGTAAGAGCAACAAAGTTGCACAAGGCACGAAGTCGTCCTCCAAAGAGCTAACAGTAGAGGAGGAGAGATTTCTAAAAAGTAGGTTAACAACAGTGTATAGTAGACCTATGGTATTTGTAGGAGATTGCACCAGGGCTGTCACAAAGTTCCAAATTCAGGAAAACATCTTAAAGTATGATTTTCCTCAAAATATTCATGATGAATAGTGAGTCTAGGAGCAAAATTGCGTCATGACATGGCTGCTGGGCAGCTGTATGAGATCACTATCTGAGTACCTCTTTTTTTTGCACCTAACCCTTTTTAAGTAAAAGCACAATATTTATACCCAAATCTTATGAAAATATTTTATTTCACATGTGTGTCATTGCTTGTAAGTAGTCAAAACCACAACTGTAAATTACCCAAGAATCAAGGGCACACAATAGCATACAAGGGGGGGACCCCCAAAACCTGGAATTATCTTCTAGAGGGTGGGCCCCTTGTAGCACAGGCTTCCCCCACTAGTGTTCTAGGAACCCATCTCACAGTGCACCAGCTGGTGTCATTGCGAGAGGTGCGTTCAGCTTCAGTGAATTTTTTTTGAAGACTCTTTCAGTGTGTTTGCCTGTTTCATGATGGGTGATTTATGAGCATGCCTGCCCATACCACACTGAGTGTTCAGCAGTTTTTGACCAAAAATGGCTTAACCTCCATGACCGACCCTCCCTATTCATCCAATCTTTCCCCAACAATATTTCTTCGTTTCCCTCAATGAATAAAGTCCTCAAAGGGAAACATTTTGCTGATGTGAAAGGGGTGAAACAAAAAATGGCAGAAGCACTAAAAGGCATCCAAGCTGATAAGTTTAAAAACTGTTTTGAGCAGTGGAAAAATCTCAAGAGACTTTTGCATTATATGGAGAGTACTTTGAAGGTGAGTGAAGTTTAAACATGTAAGAATAGATACACCATTTTTTATTTAAAAATTCCATATTTTGGGGGGGGGGTCCCTTTTATACAGTATGGTAGTGTCCTGGATACCCAGTGTGGTTTATCATTTGCTAAATGGCTGGTCTAATGTTAGAGAAAGGTGCTACCTTGTAAAATCCATAATATGTTTGTTTTAATCCGGGCAGGTTCAGTTGTCAGAAAGAGAAACCCACTCAAATCAATTTAGTTAAGGAGGGGTATGGAAAGGTCTTGGAGGAATCTCACGGGATTTGGAAGGTCCCCAGGTGGTTGGTTCCCTATCCCTCATCTCAATTCCTCCCTGAGAATGTCCACTTTCCTCTCTTCAAGCTGCTTTTTCTGCAACCCAGAGCTTCCTTGCTTGGTCTCGCCTGGATTCTGGCTTGCCACTGAGGACCTGGGCCCTCTCTAGGTGATTTTGATCATTAGTTTTATATGTCAGTATCCTGATATCTGGGGTGTCCAGATATCAGGTCAAATATTATTCTTATGTTTCTGTGAAGTTGTTTTTGGATGAGATTAACATTTAACTTTGTAGACTGAGTAAAGCAGATCGTCTTCTTCCATGTGGGTGGGCCCCATCCAATCAGCCTTTGTACTGGGACGTGGGCCTTTCCTGACTCGAAAGTCTGCCGGCCTTTGGCCTGGAAATCCTCCAGTGACTCTTCTGGTTCTATGGCCTTTGGACTTGAACTAGAAGTAAATCATCAGCTCTCCTGGGTCTCCAGCCTGCTGACTCTGCAGGCTCACATTTAGTGACTTGCTGTTCTCCATTATAGCAAGAGCCATTCCTTATCACAAATCCCTGTATCTATGTACATTGTTTGGTTCTTTCTGCTTCTGTGGAGAACACTAATACAGTGGTTGTATAGCTTCAGGTTCACAGATGCTTTAACTGGCCTTTCTAGGTCTCAATACCAGTGCTGCGGGAGAGCAACTTTGACTGTTCATAGCTGGCTGATGCTCCCTGCCCCAGTTGGCCCTGGGTGGGGATTGTGTGCCCACAAGACCAGCCCATTCAGAGCAGGGACAAGGCAGGTTCTTGAAGGTGTTGTGGGTGAGGAACAAATGAATAGCTTTTCTCTCACAGTTTTCCTCTTCAGCTAATGCAACTAAAGGTAACCTCTATAGACCTCAGAAGAGTTTTGTACATTATTGTGGGGTTCGTACTTCTCTGAGTTCTGCATCCCCAAAGCTTGACACACCAAGTGGCTACCATCTTACCTTTACTTGCTTTCTAATACAAGAAAAAGAATCAGGTATGGCAGCACTTTGAGCTTATGGTTGCAAATGTACTTTCAGTCATTTGAGGGACAGCGGTATCATCCACATGCTGTTCTAGAGCACTGGACCCGGAGCCAGTAGGCTCTGCTGTTTTCCAGCTGTGTGATAGTAAGCAAGCTAATTTCCTTATGGGGCCTCAGTTTATGCTGCTGTGAAATGGCGTTAACACCCATCTCTGGAGATGTAATGAGGTGGTGCTGTGAAAAAACTCCTTGACAATTTCATTATGGTATAAAAGGTTATGTTAAGGCTGTTTAAGAATCCCAAGATATTATAACTAGAAGGTATTATAAAGAACACCTAGTCCAACCCCTTAATTGTGAAAATTATGAATCCAAGACTCAAAGATATATTATTATGACTATGGACATAAATAATGATTCACACACCTCTATGGTTTGTTCTGGTCTGACTTTCCACCCTCCACCAGGCATTTGTTTTCTTAGCTGTGAAGGTCAGGATCCCCAGGCTGCCTCCCGTCCTTCTCGTTCTAAGGACTTTGTTCCATCTGGTGCCACTTGTTGGAACCCTTCTGAGGTGAGGAGTGTGATCTTCCCTAATCAGGGACCCAGTAGGCCAGCTGCTCTTCTAGGGGCAGACTTGACAACGGCAAACACTGAAACTCCTATGGCAAAAAGAATCCAAAACCACAGATCTGAGTGAGGATTAAATCATGCAGCAGAATAAACACCCAGCACACAGGCGTGCAGGTCCTGTGGCCAGGTTTTCTGGGATGTGCAGTTTGGCAGAGCCAAGCCTGGATGCCCAGCAAACAGCTTTTGATCTAATGCCATAGTGGGTTTTGAAGTCAGAGGGCAGTGCCTTTAATCATTCTTGGCTCAGATTTCCCAGGTTAATTTCCTGACATCTAAGGAGCTTTGTTTAGTGTGTGTTAACTTCCTGCCTTTTATGTCAGAGCCTGTGAACTGAGAGTATTAGGGAATGAGTGAAGATAAGGGGGGGCAAGGGATGAGTATTTAAGACTGCTTTCTTAGTTTTAGTTTTTTTAGTCACACACTTGCCCTTAGTCACTTTTTTCCTGATATTTACACAATAGGAGGCCCTTATATAAGATGTTAAAGAGGGGAGGGAGGGGTGAAGTACCAGAAGGTTTTACCCTAGGTTTGTGACTTTGCATGTCCTGGAGTTTTGGGGGAGCAGTAACCGAGGGCTGTTGTCCTAGGTTCCCTTCACAGTTCCCTCCATGCTCCTTCTCCACCATTCAAAAGCCCCCGGCAGCCGTGGACCAACAGGACAGAGCCATCACTCCTCCACCCACTGTGATGCCTGTGCATAATCTCCTAGCCTCTCCCCACACCCGCCCCATACCATACCCTCCACCTTTCCAAAAGGAGCCTCTTCTCAACCTGCATTTATATCCCTTTGTTGATCTGACAGCACCATTTTATCTACATGGGCACAGTTGTTTGTCCTTTATGTGGATGAGCTCCAGGGTTTCTAGAGGTTTCTGGACAGCTGGGCTATGCCTCTGAGTTAGTCCATAGGGTGCTCCAGCAGACAGGAGCCTAATAAGTGTTTTTGATTGTGGCAGATGTTGTAGCATTTCCCTCTCTCTGGAGCCATGGTGAGGCCCAATGAACATTTCAGACACCCACATTGCAAGTGTGAAATAGTTAAGTCTTGGAACTCCAATGTAAACAAACAAAGAAAGAAACACACGAAACATGATTCCTTGTACTTGTAAGGGCTGAATTCATTAGCTCAGGAGATACAGGGAAGCCCTCTTGCCGGTAAGAAATTATTTAGAGCATATTAAATGGGAAGGACCCTTAGCATGTCGTATAAGCCCACTGACGCTGGGTCCCTGTGGGCTGTTTGGCTCCGTTTCTATAACCCTTGGCAGCCCTCAACATCTGGTGGGTGCTCAGTAAATGATTCTTGAATGAATGACTGCACATGAGATGGAACCAGGAAGATGAAAACCTGTGTCTTGCTTCCCAAGCTAGGGCTGTTTCCACTTAGTTGACTAGTTTGTTTTGTTTGCCTGGTGGGGACCACTGAATGCCTCAAAGGACATGCAGATTGGCTGTGAGGGCCTTGGATGTCAGGAAGCACCTCAGAACCTCACTGCTTGGTAAGAAGAAGACCCCAGGCATGTGCCAGTGGGAGATCAGCAGCCATTTTCGTGGCCCTCAGGAAATCCTGTTGGGGACGTGGGGAGTCTTCTTTAGATTTGATGGGGCGCCAGCAATCTGAATATCCAGTAATGTCAGCCAGATTTGACAAAAGCTCCCAAAGGCAGTCCCCTAGCCATATCATCCCTCAGGGTTCTCCCCCAGAATAAGTGATTACGGGGACTCCTCATTCAGGCTGGGGTGAAATCAGGGTTACCCATCAGAGAGATTTACCTTAAAAGTCTACCATCTCACCAGTTTTAAACAAACAGTAGCATTCTTAGAAACAAAATAACTCAAAGGAACATAATTTCTCTGTTCAGGAATTCCCACAGCTTCTATAACTCTTTTCTAGTCTCTTTTCTCTGTCTCTGTCTCTTTGTTTTTCTGTTTCTGACACAAATGAACACAAGCAAACATACACACAGTGTAGTTAATTCTTTCACCCAGTTTTTATGATCAGCAATCTTGTATGCTCTGCTCTGTAGCATGGATGAATTCTGGGTGAGTGGAGAAGATACCAGCATTAAAATTAAACTAACTTGTATTCCAAAAGACCTATTTGGAGTTTTGAGTCCCATTGGCAAGTACTGAAAAAGGCCAAGGAGCCACTTGGATCTCCAGTGGGATACAGCAGTAGTGCAGAGGGACAGCAGCGTCATTGGCACAAGGCCCAGGAAGGATGGTCATTACAGAGACAGCGATCATGCAGGAAGGACGTCTGGTTCCTGCTCAGGGCCCATCTCCTTTCCTGTGCTGGCCTTTTGGTGAACTCTCTAATGGCTTTAGACAGGCAGGCTTGGACTGCATACTCTAACGCTGGTCCAAGTTAGGAACTGAGGCCAACATAGCAGGGGAACCAGGAGAATGGGAGGTTTCCATGCCCATGGAGAAATGCCTGTGGTAGGAGTCCAGTTCTAGAACTTTCTTAAGCAAGACAATTTAAATTCCTGAAGTCAAGGTTTGCTGCACTGGAAAGAAAAAAGATTGTTTATAACACTGACGCTAGGTAATGTCCTGATTTCTAATATAACACTTTTTTTTCAGTCCTTCCTATTTCCTCTATCAACTAGCTATCTCTCCAGGGTGTTCATAGGAATAATGAGAACATGTGTAATTGCTGTGAACTCCTTAAAAGGAAAGTGCTGTATAAACACAGAGTATTTTTATGTGTGCACATAAAATAGATCTTCTCTGGCTAGAAGTTTCTTTTTCATGGTGCTAAATAGGTTTATTTGGAATAATAGCAGCAATCCCAAAGGAGCTGCATAGTGCAACAACCTTGTGTTTAGGGGAAATAACAGTTGATATCAGAACTGTGTCTAGCATTAATTTCTTCTCTTCCTCAGTGGAGTCCTTGTTCCTATCTTATTCTCTCTGTTTTAACTAATGAGGCTTCCAGAGCATACTCTTCTATGGGCTTCTCTGCAGAGGTCATAAATAGTTTTAGATAGTGGTGTGCTGATAACTCCAGTTTAACAACTGGATCTGGGTGGGGGTGGGTAGCCCTAATTTACAGTTTTTGCCAATTTTCACAATGTAAATATTCCTCAGCACGGCCAGTTTTAAGCTATTCACATGGCTGGTGTGGAGTTGGAGAGAGATGTACATTGGCACCATCATATGTTTTTTCTATCATTCAGATAAAATAGATTAATGATCTTAAGAGCATAGGTAATGATAAAGAGTGGTAAAGGTATTAGGTAGTAATGAGTTTTGAGAATTTATTACATTTTTAAAGATTATTTAATTATAAGTTTTTGTCATTCAATTTTTAATAATGGCTGCATTAAAAACTGACTAGCAAAATTTCAGAAAATGTTGGCTCTCCCCAGGTGGGATGAACTGGCTCCAGCATACCACCATGCTGAGATGCCGAAGTGTTGAGCTTGGTATGGACTTGGCTCTGAAGTCCCTGAAGCTCTTGCTGTCTTTGTCAAACATCGGTTGGGTGTTTCCACTTGGATATCACACTATAAAGGTAAAGAACTATGTAAATAAAATTTCCTCAACTAGTATCCCTTTCTACTTTTACCCAAGTTAAAAATCTGAAAGTCATGGTCTTTCCTCTTTCTCTGTTAGTTTTTACATGTGTCAGCCAATTATTATCAATTCTTCCTTTTTGAAAGTTCTTATGGCAGTGGTTCTCAAACTTGGCTGCATGTTGAAATCAATGAGGAGTTTTAAACAAATACATTTGATCTTTGGGGTTTGTGGGAGCCCCCCCAGCAGTCAAAACTCCACATAGAACTTTTGATTCCTCAAGCACTTAACTACTTATAGCCTACTTTTGACTGGAAGACTTACCCAGTCAAAACATAACATAAACAGTCAATTAACACATATTTTGTATGTTATATGTGTTAGGGGAAAATACACTTACAATACTACATTTATCAATACTGCATGCTTATGTCATCTGTTTACAATATGAAAAAAAATCTCCGTATAAGTGGACCCATACAATCCAAGCCCGTGTTGTACTCAAGGGCCAACTGTACTGTTGTCTGGGTTCTACTCTTGGAGATCCTGATTTTACTGGTCTGTGGTGCATCACAATCTTCAGGTGCATCCTGAGCATCACAATCTTCAAAAGCTCCCCATATGACTCTGATGTTCAGCCAGGGCTGAGAATCACTATAATTTCCATTTTTCTCCGTGCCCTCCCCTAAGACAGTACGATAGAAACCTGCAGACTTGGAAGTCCATCTGACTTGGGTGTGAATCTTGGCTTTGCCACCTACCAAAGCATGTTTCTTAAATCCCTGGGCTTCACTTTCACCACACTGTGAGTAGGAATAAAACCCTCAATCACATGTAGCTATATAAAAATGCTTTAGTTTCATGCTTTACTTAATAAAAGTCAGAATACTACTTTGTATTTTAGTGGTCTCCTAATTGATGTTGTCTTTCATTACTTCTCAGACTACATATCTCAGACACTACTGCTAAAATAATTATTTTTGAAAGTCAAACTTCTGTTTACAAACCCCATGGCTCCCTATTAGCTACAATAGGCCTCTTCCTCAAGGCCCTCATGGATCTCACTCCAATGTACCTTCCCAGGTTCACCCTCCACTAGGAAAGTAGAACATCTCAGGTCTGTGAATCTACTTGGTGCTTTCATTCTCAAACCTTCCTCCTGCTGTGGCATTTTCTTGGCATGCCCTGCCTGCTCCTCCCTCAGCAGCTCTCAGCCTTGTGGAAGTCTTTCCTTTCAGGAAGACTCGAATGGATGTCTCCTTTCTCCAAGCTCCTTTAGCCCTGGCTCTCCTCACCCCTGCTTTAAACCTTTTGTTGTCTCCTCACTGAATGTGGACATCTGCATTGCATATCCTCAGACCAAATCCTCTTAGACAACAGGCAATTCTCTTTAACCACTGGACCTGGGACATGCTCAGTGAGAGTGGCTACTTATGAAGGGGCTACTTATTGGCCTTATAGCTCAGAATTCCCATTTTCTGAAGCTGATCAAATGGGAGGGAGAAGGAAGTGACTAAGTGATTCTGAAATCCCATGCTACTCTTGCAGCACCTCTTCTCCACCTCTGGCTTTCCAATCTGCCCCAATGCACATACTATACGTATTTTAGCTCATTTTCTTCTGGGCATTCAGAATGATAATCCCTGGGCCTGAACCCCAATTGTAGCAGCTCTCCCTAGGGCCCTGTAAGCCTTGGGCACTCAAGAAGGACAGCAATGAGGAAGATGAGGGTCAATTTGGCCCAGATCTTGATCGTTACTCCCAGTTATCCCTGGGAGCACTGCATCAACATTCTAACCACTTGTTTTCCCAAAGAACACATGTCTAATGTGTTTTTTGAATACTCACAAAATGTGTCTGAGAACACTCACAAAAAAAGGAACATTGTTTTTTTGAGCAGTTGATTTAAAAATTGTGTCTAAATTTAAGTTCTCTAGCTAGGTTGTTCAATATCTTATTATTGTATCATAAACATTTTCAATGAATAGGGCCTGATTTCTCAGTTTGTTGTGTTTCGACCTCTTGTGTTCGGTTTCCTAGTTGAGTAACACCATCAACATTGACTCAGTTGGACAAGTCAGAAACCTCAAAATCCTCTTTGATTCTCTTCCTACTTCACCCTCCAAATCTAATTAGCCTCTAAGTGCTATTGATTCCACTCTCCAAAGGCCACATGCCTGGCTACCCTCTCCACTTCCACCACAATTAGTTTATTTCAGGCTTTCATTTTATCTATGGTAAAAGTCTCTGACTTTCCTTCTCCATGTCCCACTTTACCACTTTACTTGCTGCTTCATATGCCTTTCTAAAATTTGATAAAGCATACCCATGCTTAAAATCCTCTGTTTCACCCAAAGGATTCAGTCTAGACCCTTTAATTTGGCTTACATGCATTCACATTTGACTCTAACCCATCGTATTAGCCTCATACCCTTCCCATTTCCTCCACTTAACCTGTGTCCCAGATATAATATGCATTTCTGGGGCTTTCATACCTCCATGCTTTTGTGTCTGCTGGTCTCTCTGCCTGGAATGCCTTTTTCAGCTGAACATTCCAATTCACCTGAGTTACAGTTCAGAGGTCATCCTCTACACAACCTTTCTTGACTCCCTCTCACAAAATTCCTTCTTTGTGTTCTCACAGCCCTTGGTACAAACCTTATTCAGCACTTGGCTGCATTACTTTAATTATTTGTTTTCATATCTGCTCTCATTCACCTGCAGCTTTGTTATCCTGATGTTCCCCAGTGGCCCCATGTGGGGGGAAGAGTTCCACAGAAGTTTGTAGAATAAATGAGTACATTTTATGTCTTATGTTGCACATGCTCTCTCTTGTCCTCCTTCATGAGAGATGTGCCAACAGACCAAGTGGAGGAGCCTAGAGCAGGCAATAATATAAGCTTCTTAAGAGCTCTGTTGTTTGCTCAGAATAAAACTTCCTCCCAGATTCCACCTGGCAAAGAGTACTGAAGCAAACCATGGCAGACAGGTGAAAAGTCTAACCTTCATCCTCAGAGAGGCTATGTTTGGAAAACCTGAGTTGATTTTAACTCGAGTGTTAATCACCCATAAAATGCTGCCAGCAAAGTCTTTGGGACTGGCCCAAGTCAAAGAACGTGTGTGGATCATTTTCTAACCTGTGCTCTGTTCCAATAGCTATTCCCAGTTACCTCAGGTGTGGAGTTCAGGTTCATGATTCACTGGATATTTTAGGAAAATATAAGCGAACATTCTAATCCTTCTTCTCCTTTTCATGATATGTGAGGCTTAGGTTTTTCACATGGCTCAGATTTTCAGAGAACAGATTGCTGCTAATGACCATTCTGCCTTCTGGCCCTTTCCCAAAAGAACCATATTTAAGCTGTTGGTGGAGCTGAATGTCCATAAAACATTACTCTCCAGGGTAAGTCTCAGGGTGAGGTTAGAGGAATTTTGGAGTCCCTGACAGAGCCAGAGCATAGCACTACGTTAGAGATTTTGTGGGTGATCTGGCCAGTCTGAACAAATGAATAAATAAAAGAATCCTTCCCCAAAACTTGAAAAATGGATTTGAAAATACAACTCCATATTTAATATTATTTTCCCTTCTCATCAACCTTCCTTCACTCTTCACTCTAGAGGTTCACCCACTTGTCTTTGAGCATGAACATGGTGGAGGTTCTTCATGAACCTTTCCTTTACCAGATTAACCTTCATTAGACAGTAAAAGAGACAATTAGTGACCATTGTGCAGGACTGGAGGCTTGATGGTTCTCTAAAGAATTCTGGCCAAAATAGAGGGAAAAACACTTTTGAAACAAAAGTAGTAGAAGTTCAAGGAATGATAGCAGGGTATAAAATGTCTTCATTTCCTTTATTCAAGATAATGGCATCTAGGGATGTTGTCCCTCTTCTTCAAGTGGGCATGTGTGCTGGAGGTGGTGTCAAAGGATTGCAACTGGGTACTAGGGAGACATTGGTGAAGCAACCAGGTGGTGAAAGGGAGGTGGGTTTGGCAGAGTTTTGGCTGATTCTTATTAGAGCTCTAGCAAATGGAGAAAATGGATCACCATCATAAAAAGAAGCTGCTCCAACTCCATGTCAGCAAGTAAATGGCCAGTGGAGTTTCTGTGAATGAGGGCAATGCTGCCTTGTCTGAATCTTCAAGAATCAATGCACATTAAACCAAAGTGGATGTTCTTAGAAGTGCAAATATAATTATATTATATATACCAATTAACAAACATTATGTTTCATAGTGAAAAATGTTGTAGGAATGAATATCTGTAGTTCAAAGTGTGCTACCCCACAGAGGGAGTGCAGCCACTATCTGTCAATTCAGTGAGTCACTGGAGTAGAGCTTCTTTTTACTCAAGGAGCTTGGAAGCTAATGTCATATTGGAAAGTTTGTCAGCTGAAAGGTAGAAATTGGAGAAGTTCTTTTCACTTGCTATGCCCTAGGATGGAGGTGGATGTTCTCATGGAGGGCCTAGCTTTGGCCACACAACTATATTATAGGGCCATATCAAACACCCAAATAATAGAGTGCAAAGAGTTACATCCTTTACCTTACTTGATACTTACATGGCATTCATTCAGTTATTTGTTCATAATTTACTAAGCTTTGTGCTAGGAATTTAGAATGTAAGAAGACAGATCCTGGTTTTAAGATGCTAAGAGCCCCATAAGGTATAGAGGTAAGAATAGTAACTATAATGCCACAGTGTGAAAACTTCAGACTAGGGGTATGTACAAGATGCTATGAGGACCCATCAGAGGGGTACTGTACCCAGCCTTGGAAAAAATTTCAGGCAGGGTTGAGTTGATTTTCAAGGATAAGTAGGAGTGATTCAAGTTACAAAGAGGCAGGAGGTGAGGTTTGCATTTCAGGAAGTGGGAACAACATTTGTAAAGATATAGAGACATGAAAAAATATGGCAACTGGGAAGCAGCAGGTGTTTCAATGTGACTGGAGCAAAATAGTGGGATTCTAGGAGCAAATGGAGGTGGAGAAATAGGAAGAGACCTTGTGTACAATGGTAATATTTTTTACTTTATTTTAAATACTTTTTTAAAAATCAACTTTATTGGGATATATTTAAAATACAATAAAATCCACCCATTTTAGGTGTGCAGTTTGATGAGTTTTTTGGCAGCCATGTATACCCGTGTAACCAGAGTCCCAATTAAGATATAGAACATTCCATCTCTCCCAAAAGTTTCTTGAGCCCCTTTGCAGTGAACACCCTTCTCCATCCTCAGCTCCTAGTAACCACTGATCCATTTTCGGTCACAATGGATTAATTCTGCTTATGCTAGAATTTCATATTGATAAAGTCATATAGCATATTATCTTTTCTATCTGGTTTCTTTACACAGTATAATGTTGTTGAGATCCATTTATGTTTACCAGAAGTACATTTCTTTTCATTGATGACTAGTATTCCATTGTATGAGCATACCACATTTTGTCCATTCATCTGTTGATGGATATTGGTATTTCTTTCCAGTTTTAGACTATTGTGAAGTTGATACAATCATTCATATGTAAATCTTTTCATAAACATGAGTTTTAATTTTTCTCAGGTAAGTACCTACACAAATATCTAATAAACACATGAAAATATGTTCAGCATTATTGATCATCAGGAAATGTGAACTAAGACCATACTGAGCTACCAGTAGACACCTATGAGTATGCCTGAAATTAAGGACTGATCAATAGCAAGCTGGTGAGGATATGGAGGAACTGAACTCTCACACACTGCTGATGGGAAAGTAATGTGGGACATCCACGTTGGAAGACAGTTTGACAGTTTCCTACACACATAAACATTAGTTCAGCAATCTCACTCTTGAATTGTTAACCACTGAATAATTTAAAGCAGGACAACAATATAAACAGATTCTGTTTTTTAAAAATATCTTACTAGCATTGAGGATAATAAGTTATTTGTGTTTAGACAGTCTTCGTATATATTAATTTTTATTGTTGAAAATCATCTATCGTATTTAAATACTATAGATGGGTAATTATTTTCCTATTGTGGAGCATTTGATAACAAATATTTCACTATTTATTGCAATTCTGAATAAACTTCTTCATCTACATAACAGTGTTGTTTCTGCTGAACTACTTCCTTAAAATTAGCTCTTAAGATTGTGATCACTGAGCTAATGTTCTTAAACATTTTTACTTTTTTTTGGTGCCAAGTAATGTTTTGAATTCTGAAAGATTGCACCAATCAACAGTATATAATCATATAATAATTATATATTGTAAATTATTTTATATTGATCCAGGAAATATATGCTTAGATGGATTATGTGAATTAACTAACACCAGTAGTGAAAGATATAGCAGAGTTTTGAACCTGTGTCCTTTATCCTTCCTTAGGGCTTTTTTTTCTCCTGCTCCTGTTAAGCAAATCGTTTCTTCTTCTATTTAAACTTGCACTCACTTAGATCTTTACCTGGAGGACCCCTACTCCTTGCCATAGATGGTGTCAATGCTCAGGATACAAATATAAAAATGCACAGTTCTCTTTCCAGAAAGGTTATGGTCAAGTGACTTTCCAGATTTGGGGAAAATATCAAGTGAACAGATGGAATGACAAGAGGAAGGAGAGAAGTAGTGTTAACGCCATACATAGGGTCATAGCTTTGGTATCAGTTTTTGACCCATGTTCCAGGACCATGCTGCACGTCTAGAGGAAACTGTGCCCTGTTGTGCTGGGATTTGGCTGGGTCAGCCATATGGGTGGAGGTCTGAAAATAAGAAATCCATCTCCATGGGGAATGACTACAGAGAACCAGTGTGAGCTTAGGAAGGAGAGAGTATACAGAAGCACTCAGTGTGGAGAATGACAAGTGGAAGAAGCACTGACTGGGAGAATCTGATGGAGGCATTCTGAATTGTGTGCATTTTATTGTGAATGATTCACATTTTTTTAGTTGTTTCTTTTGGGGTTGACATTGTTCTAGGTACTGAATGAAAGGAGAAGAAAAGGGCTTTGGGGGCTGGAGATCAAGATGTTCCAAGAAACATCTGGTTCCTATCAGTGCAGGTGAGACAGGAGACAGAGTATGGAGGTGGTAGCATTCATTTTAGTGTGTTTCCCCTCTCTCCCTCAGCGCCTCTCTCTAAGTGCCCTTTCTTTCTCTTTTCCCCCACCACACTCCCTGGGCCTCCAGATATCAAGCTAGTACTGTGCCTCATTCCAGCCTCTTCCAGAAGCATTTTGCCCAGGCCTGTACCCTACTGTGGTATCATAGCCAGAAAGCCTGCAGATGCCAGCCAGGTTGGCCAAGTGAGTAAAGAAGGATATCGTGAGAAACCATTGATAAGAGCTGTGGAGAATGGACAGCTTTTTGTGTCTCTCAACAGGGCAGCTGCTATTGCTGAGTGATTAATGCTAAAGATGTTAGTGATATAGGGTATTATAAGATGGCTCCAGATTCCAGAGGTGGGAAAACCGGTTTTTATTTGAAATCTCATGGTGCTTAAATATTGGAAATCCAGTTTACTTAACCATCATTTTTACAGTTTGTGTTTGGTAAATAAATTAAGACTTTGGACTGAATTCCACTGGGGACCTATAATCTGTGGTTCTGTCATCTGAAATGCCACTTTGCTTCTTCTTTCTCTCACAAAGCCTGGTATTTCCCTTAGAGCCAAGAGAGGTGATTGACCAGGTAGTCAATTTCCAAGGGTGATAATGGCTTAGTAGTGACATTAATCTTTGCTTTCAAAGCCATGATCCAGGGGTATGGGACTGGTGGGAAAAATTGAGGTCCCATAATAAGTGCGAATGATCATTGGGTGGGCTGAGTCTTTTGGTCCCAGCTATCCTCCAACCATGTGGGCAGACTGTGGGCTCAGGCCATGTCTAAGGTCAGCTCCCTCTTCAATGGTTATGGGGACACTCAATGATTATTCATGGGTGAGTTCACTTGGGTCTGGGGCTTTGAATGAAGAAGGGATGCCTTTGGGGTATGGTACCTATGGAGAGATAAGAAGTCTTCTCTGTGCTGCCCAGGTTTAGCGCTAAGGCCCTACCTGTGTTGTCCAATGTGGTAGCCACTAGTCACATGTGGCTATTTAAATTTAAATTAATTAAAATTAAGTAAAATAAAAAGGTTTAGGTTTTAGGCTGTAGTAGCCACATGTGCTCATAGCCTCATCTGGCTGGTGTTCACCATATTAAACAGTGCAGATATAGAACATTTCTATTATCACAGAAAGTTCTATGGGACAGTGTTGCTGGACCACCAACCTCATGAGTAAACAGGAATGGGAGTCAGAACTAAATTTTGGTCCTAGCTCAGCCACTCACTGACACTGTGACTTTGGATAAATTAATTCCTCTGGACCTTGATTCTTCATTGGTAACATTAAAATGATAACATTTTCCACCAGATTCCCTTGAGCATTAAAGGCAATTGTAAATATATTGGCAATATAGTGATTAATAATGTTAATAAGGTTCAAGCCAGAATGCTGGTGTGCATGAGGGGAAGAGCCAGGCCTCAAATTCTGATGTAGCTTTTGCTGACCTGGACAGGGTGTTCTAGGGATGGGGTGCCCAACTCTGTTTGGGGGATTGGAAGGCATTTTGGAAGAAACAGAAGAGAAAAAATGAAAATCAATAATTTGTTCAACCTGATAGTTGCTCTGAGGTAGTGTTCCTCCAAATGTGGTACATGAGATACTAGTTCTGTGAGCTGCTCTGTGATAAAAAGGACCTGGCCCAAAGATTTTGGGGATGGTGCATATTATATTACCCATGTGGAGGTTTACAATATAGGAGGTTCACAATTCAGTCTGCATATTAAAGATTACAAGAATCCTTCTAGAAAATAACCCATCTCTTTTTGTTTAACATACTTAAAAAAATTTACTTAAATGTGGAATCCCATCTCTCTCCCTGACCTATTGCATCTCTTAAGATCAAAGGAAAACACCTGAATTTTAAGCATTGAAGGAAAATGAAGATCCAGACCAAATCCACTGGCTTAAAGAAAATGAGAGCCCTCTTTCCATTGTCTATTGCTCAAATTAGTCATGCCAAACTTTGTTTAATAAACCATCCATGTATCGGGAAGCTCACAAAACATTATGTAAAGCATGGAAAGGTGCATTCACTTTGAGCAGCAAAGAACTCACTGTCATAAGTAATGTTTAGCAGAAAGAAAGGGCTACAGGATAATTCTTTCTGAGTCCTGCTCATCTGCAGTCACTTCCTCAGAGAACTCTGGTACATTACTGGAAGTGGGCCTCCTTCAGTGGTATACTCTCATAGAATCTGCTCCTTTCCTTCAGAGCACTCATCTCTTCTGTAGTTAGGCATCTACTAGCATTGGTTTATGTCTTCAACTGGAATAAAAGCAGCAAGAGAACAGGGACTTGTGCATCACTGGTGTACCATAACTTTTGGTCAAAATTAAAAAAAATCCATTAGAGGTCATAATAAACCCACATCTCTGGTATTCGCTACAGTAGACTCTTCCTCACCCAGAGGTAAAAATTTTGTACTATTTGCTAGGGCCATTGTGACAAATAACCACAAATGTGGTGGCTAAATCAACAGAAGTTTATTCTCTCACAGTTCTGAAGGCTAGAAGTCTGAAATTAAAATGTTGGCAGGATTGGTTCCTCCTACAGGCCTGAGGGAGAATTCACTACATGTCTCACTCCTAGCTTCTGGTGGCTCCTGGTGTTCCTTGTGTTGGTATTAGTATCACTTCAATCTCTGTCTCCATCCTCACATGGCTTTTTTCTCTCTGTGTATCTACTAAGAGATGCCTTTATGAAACTGAAATCACTCAAACAACAAAAGCCTAAATAAAACCTATGGCTGTAGCACCCGGTCCCATTTTTCCTGTCAACAATTATACACCACATCCTCTTGCCTTTTCCCACAGACTTCTAGTATGTCTTAAAAAATTAGGTCTTACATACCTTACCATCATTAGTTCTGTCAACAGACATTTGTTGGACATTCTTAAAGGGTTGTAAGATTTTCCTAGATGGAGAAGATGGCTATTCAGGTGGCAAAATCATAAAGATTAAAAGTTTGGTCCAGGTGAGGAACAGAATTTTTTCCCATCTCTTTGTCACATGTTCACCTTCCTTATACCAAAAAGCCACAGCATTCACAAACTACCCATTTATACACCTCTTCTCAGCCACAGCAGTGCCAGGTTGGTTTGGCTGGAGCTATAGGTAAGACACTACCAATGAAAGAAGTAGCTAGGTTGTGAGCAGTAAAATGGGGCAGTTAACAAAATAATAAGAATTTCCACCTTCTTCTTGGGAAATTGCCTCTTGGAGGAAACATATGAGGACTATGGAATCTTGAAGAGCTGCTGTCATTGAGATAAATAAGGCTCAATGAGAACTTGAACACTGGGAGTTTTGGTTCTGCACAAGACCTACTACCTTCTTTCAGGGGTCAGATTAGAGCAGAAGAGCTAATCTGGCTGATTGCTTCTTCCTATGGGACCTGAGTTCCTTGTAAGGGTACTAGATGCCCCAGTGATCTATGATCTCTGGAAAATGGAACTAGAAAAATAGCCTGCCCCTATTTCAATAAACTGTAGAATTTCACAACTCTATGAAATAATATCTAAGGTAAACATGTTAATGGAGTTTGGGAGGTGTTCTATCTTTAAGTACTAAAGCAGGGAAATATTTGGAGTCATGGTCAAATTTTGGGCTAGGATTCCCCAAAAAGGCTCATATCTTTGTGACTCCCTTGTATGCCTTCATCATCCCCACTGAAAATCCCAAATAGACACAGTTATGGAGTAACACCACCAGGCAGACACACTTGGTAAGTATTACTCTTATTCTCCCAAATGCCTTGAGAAGAGAAATTGAAAACATAATGACTTTTCTATCAATATAGCAAAAAGAAGAATGAGAGAAGAGGCAGAATTTAGTCCTTTCCTGGTCATGAGGAAGGAGAGTGGTGATATGTCTGAAACAATCCATTTTGCTTTTCCATATACTGCCTTAAAAATAAAGTAAAATATGAATCCACAAATAAAGAAGAGCTTGAAGACAATAAATGAAATGCCAAGGAATTGTCCTGATGAATATAAAAAACATACCTCACCTGAAGAAGAAATGCTTGAAAGAATTTTGTAGGGAAAGAGGAAGAAATAATGCAGTAAAGGTAAATATCCATGTCTGTGGAAGCAGGAAATACTTTTTAAAATTAAATTCTAAACAGATAGTGATGGTTTTGATACTGAGACACTTCAACAGAAAACCTTGGATAAGTTTCCATATTTTGCTTTCTAATATTCATCTTCTTCCTTCTAGGAAGCAAAATTTATGAACTGCAGAATTAAATTCAAAGGATATAGTACTTGGTATGCTGGGAATATTCACTAGCAATATGTCAGACCCTAATAAAGATGGGTTTGTTGTATTTACACAGGAGAGAAGGCATCTTGTTTATGTTTATTCTTTTAAATCAGGCAAATGAAACACATTTCATTAACCTCAATGCATTAAGGGGCTATTAGCTCACATATTTTATTTGGCAAGGACACGATATGCCTTTCTTTTCTAATGTCTGCTTATTTTGAGGAACCCTTTTCCCCTTCACATACACATAAGAAGCACATCTCCAACACACATGAATTTCTGAACTATATTCTCAAGTAGGCAAATTGCAGAACAGATGACTCAGTCCTTCCTGCAAGGAAGAGAAACTGTCACTGGAAGATACCCTCTCCAAGGCTGGGAAATGGAGTAGATGCTGGGTGAAGGGGAGGTGAGACAAGGGATGGAAGATTTGGGAGTCTTCTGCCCTGTGGTTGATGAAACACTCTCACCTGAAATAATACTCCTTTGACCAGGTGTGTCCACTGAATTCAGAGATTGCACAATGTGAATGCTAATGAAAGTCAAATCAAATAAATTAGTCAAGGAGGAAGAAGAGAGGAGGGAGGGTATTTCTAGATGAGATTTGAAATGAGTTTATGAGTTGATGAGATAAAGACATACAGGATGGCTATTCCAAATGACAGGACTGTAGGAGTTGTCAATGAGTGTTTGTCCTTAGGAAGAGAGAAAAAGAAAAATGTAAAGGGGCAGAAGCACCAAATATTAAAAGTACTACAGACAGCACAAAACATTGTTTTTAAAGTCTGAAAATACCACAATAGTGCAGATTTTATTTGAAATGGTTTTTCTGAACAGGATTTTCAAAAGTAAAGGAGTAATTTTATATGGCATGGTGGTATAGTGGTTGAATTGTGCCCCTCCAAAAGCTATATTTACATCCTAACCTCCAGAACCTGTGAATGTAAACTTATCTGGAAAAAAACATCTTTGTAGATGTAATTAAGTTAAAGATTTTTAAAGATCACTATGGACTACCTGGGTGGGCCCTAAATCTAGTGACAAGTGTCTTTATAAGAGATGGGACACAGATCCACAGAGCAAAGAAGTCCTTGTGAAGACAGAGGCAGAGGTTGGAGTGATGTGACCAAAAGCCAAGGAACGCCTGGAGCTGGTAGAAACTGGAAGGAGCAGGAAGCCTTCTCTCCTGGAGATTTCAGAGGGAGCACGTTCTGTAAGTACCTTGGTTTTGGATTTCTGGTTTCCAGAACTATAAGAAAATAAAGTTACCTTATTGTAGGCCACCCAGTTTGTGGTAATCTGTTATAACACACTTAACAAACAAATGCGGGTAGATATATTAGGCTTGGTACCCAGATAGATGTAGTTTTGAATTGTGGTCCTTCCTCTTTCTAATCCTAGCATTTCTCAATATTAGCTTCTGTGGGGGGCAAAGGAGTCTATGTATGAAAACAGTGGGACATAATGAATATCACAATGAGTAGGTGCTCAGTAATGGCAGCTGATGCTATTACAGTGGTGGTTATCTCCCTCACCCCAAACCACTTGCACTGGTGCTTACACATGACCCACTTGTGCTGGTTAGGTGGTCATTCTCTCCCAGCCCCAACCCCATGCAGCTGTACTCTGCTCCCTTGGGTTGGGGCTGGGACTCTGTTAACTGCATGTCTCCTTTGCCAATTAGTGACACTCCAAGGAGATTGGGTGACTATGAAGAGGGGAGAAGAGACTTGTTCTTTCTGTCAGCAGTGACCTTTCACCCACCAAACAGTATTGGTTCCAGTTTTTTTCAGTACTCCTGGAAGCAGCCCCATCACTCCTGCTCTGATGTACCAGTACCAGTCGGGCAGTGCCCCACCTTAGACATCTGAGTCCTAGCTGCAAGGATCCCTTCTCTAAGCTTCTAAGGTTTGATGACTCTCTAGCCCTCTCCCTGTATCTACACCCTTTGCCCCCACCCCTCTGCTTTAGAGGTATCTGTTAGTTATTTCCTGTAGTTACTAGCTTTTGTCACCTTGAGTTCCCTGTTTGCCTTCTCAGTCTCCCAATGCCTTTGAACCAATTCTCCATATAAAATTCTCTCTGTAAAAACACTAGTGAAGTTTCTGTTTTTTGACCATACCCTGGAGGATAAGACACTCTGTGTGGGTTTTGTGTGTGTGTGTGTGTGTGTGTGTTTTACATGGGTGGAAAAAGGTAGGTTCAGTTGACCAGCACTGAATTGAAACCAGAAAGACTTGGATTGTATCTTGGCTCCTTTATTTTCAAGCTGAGAAGTCTTGGCTAGAATACTTGGCTTCTTTGAGAGTTCAATTTTCTTATTAGTGAAATAGGATTGATACTGTTTATTTTGTAGGGTTATGTATAGTTGAAAGAGATAATGTGTAAAAAGTTCCTGGCACCTAACACACATTCAAGAGATATTGGCTATCATTTTATGTGTGTGAAAAATATATCTTTGCATCTGTATATCTCTTACATATTCGTCTGCTTTTTACTATTTAGCTTGTGAGCTTCTCTGAGCAAGTCTGGACTCTCTTATTTCAACTTCCTTGGTTCATTTAGGGTGTTTGTTCTACATGAGAAGACTGAAGTTCTGTTGTGTTAACTAACTTGGCCTCAACTGACTTAAGAATGAGGAAGTGATAATTGTAAGTGTAAAAAAATTGGCTTTAAAATGCACAATAAATTAAAATAAAAATCAAGAGCCCCATTGGGAAGCACCACTGGGACACTTTTGATAACCTGGTGTCCACTAAGCACTTTTTTTCACGTGGATGTGCACCTGACTTTTAGAAACACATTCAGTAAGAGTCTGAGATATCCCTGGGGATAGTGGAATGTAAATTAATAACTAAATGAATACAATCTGACTGGGGCTATTTGCCTAAGACTTAGTCAAAACTCATTTAAAGATGCTCCCATGTTTAAAGACTATTTCAATGTCAAAGAATGTCTGCAAGTCACCAAACATTCTGTGGGCATGTGCTGTAGGGTAAGGAAACATTCTGTAGAGGCTACCAGAAGTAAAGGCAAACCCACACTATGGTCTTAGCTGATGTGGGAATTCAGACTGACAGACCCAAACACAAATATAATACTTGCATATGTGATTTGTCTAGATTATAGCATTTTCTGGAACTTCCAGGAAAATTTCTGACTGGCAGTTACATCAACTCACAGGAGGCTCCAACTATCCACTTGGCTCCCAATTACTTCCACTTGTTCACCATGAAAGTATATAATCTCCACCCTCTCAGGACCCTGCTTTCCTTATATGAAAACATTCAGTCAACCAGGCAAGAGATGCTGAACTCTTGATCTAGGAAAGGGATGATATAGTGGATTGGGCAAGAGGAGAGAAGTTTATGGGCCATTTTGGAGACAAAGAAGTGATGGGATTTAGTGATGGTTGGCTAAAGGAGAGGAGATGAAGGAGAAAGCAGGATCAATTAAGATGAGGCTTGGCTAAATGAGTACATGGAAATTTAATGAACTGATATTGGAAATACAAGAGGGAGAACAGAATTCTGAGGGAATGGGGGAAGGTTATGAGTTCAGCTTTGATTGCTGGCATATGAAGTATTTGGAGTGCCTGAAAAGGGTTTGCTCAGCAGGGAGTTGGACATATAATCTGAAACTCCTGAGAAAGCAGGAGTGACTTGTGAGCAAAATCAACATATGGGTAGGAAATGCAGCTGTGACAGTGCTGGAATCACCCATGAAGAGAAAAACAGGAAATAGAAAGGAGGATAACACATTATCCTTTCTCTTGAAGCAACATAGAGTCTATTGGGGAGGAAGGTTTGTACACAAACAACCATGATACAAGGAACCATGTAATCCCTATAATTACAGCAACTGCATTTTCCAGGTCAAATATGGGGTCATGTGTCTCACAAGTTCTGACAACAGACATAATTTTTGAAGGGGAGTTCTATTATAAATCCAGTTGCCTTAGTTCTAATAGAGGTATAAATAGAAGTATTTTTAAGGCATAGAGTATGAGGAAATTTATGGAGAGTTAGCTAATGCCTGAAAGTGGACTTGGAAAATTTCAACTCTATGTACGTTTAATGTTTTTCTTCAATATTGTATCATCCTAAAGTGACAAAGAATAAGGCTACCCTGGTGAAAAAAAAATTGAGTGTCCAGCAGCAAGCTCAGACTGGCTGAAGTCTTTAGAAGGCAACATGCTTTGGGCTCCAGATTCTCTTCAGACTTCTGCATTTTAGTAACTTGTACGGGTGACATTTTTCCTATCCTGTGTCAACCAATGGAGATGCATAAATGAATACAGTTGATGAATCCCATGATTTATAAGCATATTGGGTCTCAGGTATGTTTAACAGGGAATTCTGAGTATGTTTATCTTCAGGATAAATGGGCTATTGACCAGCAAGCACACTGACATCCTACCGTGCCTGTTCCATGAATTGTTTTGTGCAAAGTTTTTCTTTGTTTGTTTTTAATTCTGAAGGGTAAGAGAGAAGTTTTGTGAATGGACATCTTTTAGAAAAATGAGAAAAATAGTGTGGTAGCGAATGGCAACAATATCTGTCTCCTCTGCTTGGTGTTATGAACCTCAACTTCTTTTATTTGAAATCCTTAGAATGTTTCAAGAATGGTTCCCATACATCTTTCAAGTAGATTCACCAATATTAACACATTGTAACATTTCCTTTCCATCTCTAAATATATATGTATACAAAACGTGCACGTTTTGTTTCTGTTGAATCACTTGAGAGTTAGTAGGCCTAAGTTTTTATCCCAAATAGTTTATCATTTATACTAGGAGAAGGGATATTATTCTATGTGACTATAATATAACTTTCACACTCAGAAATAATGTTTAGACAATAATATTAGCTAACATGCAGCTCAGATTCAAATTTTCTTGATATTCTCATGAAGGTCTATTATGGCCTTTAAAAAAATTCCAGAACCTAATACAAGACCATTTACTGTTTTTATTTTATTTCAGATTTTTGAAGTATATTTTATTGATTATGCTATTACAGTTGTCCCAGTTTTTCTCCCCTTTATTCCCCTCCACCCTGCACTACCCCTTCCACCAGCATGCCCCCCACCCTTAGTTCACTTAGTTCATGTCCATTGGTTGTACATATAACTTCTTCGGCTTCTCCATTTCCTATACTGTTTTTAACCTCCCCCTGTATTTTGTACCTACCATTTATGCTACTTATTCCCTGTACCTTTCCCCCAATCCCCTCTCCTCTTCCTCTCCACTGATAAACCTCCATGTGATCTCCATTTCTGTGAATCTGTTCCTGTTTTAGTTGTTTGCTTAGTTTTTTTTAGGTTCAGTTGCTGATAGTTGTGAGTTTGTTGTCATTTTACTGTTCATATTTTTGATCATCTTTTTCTTAGATGAGTCCCTCTAATATTTCATATAATAAAGGCTTAGTGATGATGAATTCCTTGAACTTTACTTTACCTGGGAAGCACTTTATCAGCCCTTCCATTCCAAATGATAGTTTTGCTGGATAGAGTCATCTTGGATGGAGGTCCTTGCCTTTCATGACTTGGAATACCTTCTTCCAGCCCCTTCTGGCCTGCAAGGTTCTTTTTGAAAATCAGCTGAGAATCTTATAGGAAGTCCTTTATAGGTGATTGTCTCCTTTTCTCTTGCTGCTTTTAAGATTCTCTCCTTATCTTTAATATTTTTTTAATTTATTTTTATTTTTTTATTTTTTATCTTTTTTATTGATTATGCTGTTATAGTTGTTCTATTCCACCCTTCATTCCCCTCCACCCTACCCCCCATCCCCACCATTACCCCCCTTTAGTTTATGACCATGTGTCTCAAGTCCTTTAGATTCTATATTTCCCATGCTATTCTTGCCCCCCATCTATTTTCTATCTACTGTCTATGCTACTTATTTTCTGTACCTTCTCCCCCCATCTACTCCTCCCACTCCCCTGTTGCTAACCCTCCTTGAGATCTTCATTTCTATGTTTCCACTCCTGATCTAGCTGTCCTTTTAGTTTGCTTTCGTTTTAGGTGTGGTTGTTAATAACTGTGAGTTTGTTGTCCTTTCACTGTTCATGTTTCTTTAACTTCTTTTTCTTCGATAAGTCCCTTTAACATTTCATATAATAAGGGCTTGGTGATGATGAACTCCTTGAATTTGCTCTTATCTGAGAAGCACCTTATCTGTCCTTCCATTCTAAATGAAAGTTTTGCTGGATAGAGCAATCTTGGTTGTAGGTCTTTGGATTTCATGACTTGGAATACCTCTTTCCAGCCCCTTCTTGCCTGTAAGGTCTCTTTTGAGAAATCTGCTGACAGTCTGATGGGAACTCCTTTGTAGGTGACTGTCCCCTTAGCTCTTGCTGCTTCTAGGATTCTCTCCTTCATTTTAATTTTGGCTAATGTAATTATGATGTGCCTTGGCGTGTTCCTTCTTGGGTCCAACTTCTTTGGTACTCTCTGAGCTTCCTGGATTTCCTGGAAGTCTATATCCTTTGCCAGATTGGGGAAATTTTCCTTTATTATTTGTGCAAATAAGTTTTCCACTGGTGGCTGTGCCTTTCCCCCTTCTGGTACCCCTATAATTCGGATGTTGGAGTGTTTAAAGATGTCCTGGAGGTTCCTAAGACTCTCCTCATTTCTTTGAATTCTTGCTTCCTGACTCTTTTCTGTTTGCTTTCTTCTAGTCCACTCCATTGATTTGAGTCCCAGTTTCCTTTTCATTGCTATTGGTGTCCTGTGCAATTCCATTCATTTCAATTAGCTTCGCCTTCATATATTTGTCTAATTTGTGGCTATAATCAACCAGTTCTGTGAGGATCCTGATGACCAGTGTTTTAAACTGTGCATCTGAGAGTTTTGCTATTTCTTCATCGCTTAGATCTATGGGCTCTGGGGCTTTGAGATCTTCTTGCGACATTTTTGGTCTGTTCTGGCCCTTTAAGTGTGAGAAGCGGTGCTTTGGACTCCCAGGTAACAAGCTCAGCTAACTTTGGGTTTCCTTTATCACTTATGGAAAAGGTAGCTTCCACCAAACATTTGTGAAATCCTTGAAAAGGGAGGCTGGTGAAGGAAAGGGCTTTTAATAGCTTCATGGCAGGGTCCTCCTGAAGGCATATCAAAATCTTCCCACATTGAGGTAAAGTCCTGTGGCTGATGGCTGAGGATGACACTTAAGGACCCACTCCACTTAGTTTTCTCCCTCTGAGATGCTAAATTCAACATCTTTCTGTGCACATGTTTACATGTTCTTACAAGACATTCAGGAGTGCAGCCATTACAGTGTTATCTATGAAGATTTGTGTTCATGCCCGGAGGCAAAAAAAGTATATGAAATTGTATGCTAGAGAAAGAAAAGCACCAAATCTTAGAGGTAAGGTTTCCTCAGATTTAAAAGTAGAATGAAAAATGTAGAAAATTAGAGGTTAGTATGGTGGAATGAAAAGAATCAGCCTAATTGGTAAAACTAAAACAAGGCATACCTGTGTTCATGGCAGTACTATTCACAGTAGCCAGAAGGTGGAAAAAATACAGTATTCATCCATGAATGAATAGATAAACAAAATGTATTCTATACATCCAATGGCATATTATTCAGCCAAAAAAGAAAGAAGAAAATTCTGACATATGCTACAACATAGACGAGCCTTGAAGACATGCTCAGTGAGATAAGACAACCACAAAAAGACAAATATTGTATGAATCCACTTATAAAAGGTATTCAGAGTGGTGAAATTCATAGAGGCAGAAAGTGGAATGGTGGTTGCCAGGGGCTGGGGATAAGAGGAATGGGATGTAATTTAATAGGTACAGAGTTTCAGTTTTGCAAGATGAAAAATTACTTTCTACCAGGAAGGGAGTAAAAGGCAGAAAACTGTACTTGAAAAATAATTAAATAAAAAAATTACTTTCAAGAGAGTGGTTGGTTGCACAATGTGAAGATACTTGACACTAGTGAACAACACACTTAAAATGCTTAAAATAGTAAATTTTATGTTCTGTGTAATCTGCCACAATTAAAAAAACAACAAAAATACAACCAAACAAAAATAAGGCAAGATGAGTCAGTTGTAAAACAATGCATGAATCAACAGAGCTTTGTTAACTGGTTGCTTAGATTTCTTCTAGACACAACTACATGTGGCCAACTGGGAAGTGGGGTCAGAAAAATGATCTCAGCTGGGAGAGAAGCTGTCCTGGGGAGAGCTTCTCTGTTGAGGAGGGTGTTGAGTTATCCTCTGCCCTTTCCTTTCCTTTGTCTATGGCTTCTGGAAGGAAACTCATTTTTGTGTTTTACCTCAAATAGTTATATACTGTCCTGGGTGGGATAGTACTATCTCTTCAGGATTTCTGGTATAGTCTTTCCTTGAGCACAAAAAATGATCATACTGGTTTGTCAGATAGGAGAGTGCTGCCAGGGTTGGTTGGTCTAACAGAATGTTTCACAAACTGAAATCCATGGGTTCTCTATGTAAATTTTGTAATTTATAGTAGCCTTACCCGTATAACATAAACACAATTTAAAATCATATATTTAATAATCGGAACACCTGATGACCAACTCATCACTAGTGTGCTGGTATAATTCCAGCCCCCACATTTATGGTCACATTCACTCCAGTGAAGGACAAATGACATCTTCAAGATTTGAATGAACAAAGGTAGCACCAAATTGAACTGAGAAAAGTGGTGGGAGAATTGCATCATCACACAGCACAGGGCAGCATGGATAAGCATGCCACACTCAAAGATGCTAATACTTCAACAGTACTAGCATCAAATTTGGGCTATGAAGTTATATCAGAGCTATAAGAATGAAGAGTTTATATATACATTTATGTTGGTATATTTTTAAGTAGCAGTATTATTAGGTTAATAATTTATGTTAACACTCAGAGTCCAGGATGACTTATTCTCTTTAGAAGTTCCAGCAGTTCTCAGTGTGAGAAGGCTATTGTATGTGGGGTGTTCATAGGCTTTATCTATATTTGATTGGATCTAGAGGGAGTCCTTCAATCAGGACTTTTTGAGAACAATAAAATGACATATTGAGAAGGCTGAAGTTACATTTAGAAAATCTATCTGTTATCTTTAACATAAAGAGCACATAAAACTACAAATGTAAATAACAGCTTCCTGTGTGTGTTCATAAAGAAACTGGCACTCTGACTTAGCCTCTTCTCTCAGGCTCAGTTAGTTGATCCTCTGTCAGGGCTAGGGTTGACTGATTGGCTCCTTCTGTGCATGCTTGTTGTATGTACAGAAACTTCTAAACTTGACATCAACATATTCTCAGATCTCACTGTCAACACAGTTCTGATCATGCAGTTTTTAAGAAAAAACAATTTGAAATGTTTTAGAAAAACATTTTGCAGACTGCTGCTTTCTTACTGTGCTTGTCATCCCAAGCTTTGCATTTCAGCTTGTGTTCACAGCTCTTTTTGTCTTTCTCTGCCCTCCACTTGTACTCTCTGTTGTGATATGGATCTGCCCAGAGTAGTAGGAGGGGCCCCTTGGAGCTCTGTGGGCAGGAAGTCACTTCCTGGGCAGGAACCAAGTTGAAAATAGATTCCCTCTTTGGGTAGAGACTTGGGCATTCAGACACTTTCTGTGTGAAACCATTAAAGTTTCTGCTGTCAGTTAGAGTTTGGGGTTTTTACTGGTTAATCTGGCATGAGCTGTGTTATAAAGGCATCACACCTCCATTATTGATTCATTTTGCAAATATTTACTAGATATTCTTTGTATGATAGTCATTGTTTCAGGTTTATTATCTTGTCAATACCAAGATGAATAAAATGTATTTGTCATTCATGATCTTGTGGTCTCTTTGGGGATGTCATGTGCATCTAATTAGGTTGTAATTCATTGTGACAAATGCCCTACCATATGATACAAATTCCATACCATGTAATAAAGCCCTCCTAAGGCAAAGAGGAGAAGCCACCTACCTAGCTACCAGGGGAGGTCAGGAGAGACATTCTAAGTGGCATGTAAACCCCGTTTGTAGGATGAATAGATGTTCCTTTGGTGGAAAATGTGGAGTGGATAGGCATTCAAAGTAGAGAGGATTTTGTGTAAAAGCTCAAAAAAAGTAGAACTGCATTAAATTTGGGTGAAAACGTAATTTGGGATAGGTAGAGCACAAGTTTTGGTGTGTGCATTGTAGAAAGGGAGAGGGTGGTGGGTTTTCACATTAGAAAGAAGCAGGGTGCAGGGTTTGAAGAGGCTTCGACTCTAGGCCACACAGAAGCAACTATATACCACTCCTCTGTCTTTGGATTGTTGTGTTTTTTCCTTCCTTCCTTCCTCCTCTCCTTTTTCCTCACTTATAACAGCTTTATAATTCACATACTATACAATTCATTTATTTAAAGTGTACAATTCAGTGAATTTTAGTATATTCAAAGAGTTATGCAGCCATCACCACAATTAATTTTAGTACATTTTCATCACTTTGAAAATAATACCCGTTAGCTATTACCCCCCTCCACACATACCCCATATTCCCACATTTAAGCCCCAATCAAACAATAATTTACTTTTTGTCCCAATGGATTGATCTATCCTGGACATTTCATGTAGATGGATTCATATAATATGTGACCTTTTCGACTGGCTTCTTTTACTTAGCATGGTTTATTCTCTTAAGCAGTTGTAAAATGCACAGTGACTCTATTTCTCCTAAACTTACAAAGTGATAATGAATTCACCAAAGAGAAAAAGAAAAAAAAGCAAAGAGTGACGGGGTAAAAGGGATAAACTAAAAAGGCACTAATTTCATTTCAGCTATTTTCTTTCTGGGACCATAGTTCTTCAGGTGTAAATATTTCTTATGATGACTTCTTCCTGTTTTGAGCAGTGGGTATTTCATCTGTGTATACTAATTGGTAGAGATGACTCTCTTTCCTACTTTCATGTAGCCATTGCTTCTGGGAAGACACCACCGAATTTGGTATCTATGCTATTTGCTACTTTATAAGCCTTATGCTTGATATTGGGTAGTCACAAAATTGCTTCTCTTCCAGAATAAACTTGAAAAAGTAGTAAGTGGTATAAGCAGTACCAGAACTGTTTTCATTACTGTCATAAAATTCACATTTGCAAGTTCAACAGGGCAGTTTTGTCGATTTCATATGTCATCGTATAGAATTGCTTAGTTCTGAGAAGGTCTGGTTTCTTACTCTGTGAGCCTTGCTGGCACATTTTCAAAGACCACATCCATCAGTATGAGAAGCCTTGGGTCTGTTCCATGCAGTTGCCCTGGGTTTTATAGACCCTGGGAATTTTCAGATGGAATTTTGAAAGACTGGCTGCCATTTTTGGTTGCAGTCTAGTGATTCTCTCTCTTTCCCTACATGAACATCTGATTTTAAATTCATTTGGAAAATTACATGGTTAGCCTTAATCATCTTAGGCTTCAATGTTAAAATAGAGCAGAGTGTGGTAGAGTTGACTCATACTATTGTAGTTAAATTACTTGTTACTTATTTCTACACAACTTTAAGAATTACTTTAATTAATTAGTTTATAAGGTACATAGATGCCAGAGGGCTTCTTCCACCTTGTTCTCTTCTCTAGCAATGTGTGTCATTAAACCTCTAACAAGGAGTCTATTTTAAAAACTTGTGTATAACTCTGCTTTGTCTTTTTGTCTCTCTGTGTTTCTCTTTATTTATATTTGTATTTACTAAAATAGGATTACACATATTCCCCTAATATTTTAATTAGGAGAATTTTGAATGTGGCTTAAGGTTGTCTTCTAATGGTTTTGTAAGTGTGAAAAATGGGAGAATGGGAAATTGGAGAGGCCAGTATGGGAGAGCAGGTGGAAGGAATGGTCCCACTCACAGAAATCCCAGCCTAGTGAAGTGAAGCTTCTCTCTGAGATTAGAGACCAACTTGACTAATCATAACAGCTGTGACCCAGAATCTGCTGTGGGAGTTGGCTTCTTCTAAAAACTAATTCAGCAGTGAGAGCATAGCATACCCAGGCCAGGAGCAGTGACGGTAGCACACTTAACATCAGTGGTGTGGTGGGAGAGCACAGGTTTTATAGTCATTAGACCTGTGTTGGACTTTGGAGCTTAGCCTTTTACTAGCTGTGTGATATTGGCCAAGTTATTCAATATCTCTCATCTACAATTTACTTTTTTTAAAAAAGAAATACAATAGCACCTATCTTGTGGGACTTTTGTGAGGATAAAATATGCATTGAGTGTTGCAGGTATAAAGAATTTTAGATTCAAGATTTGTCTGTCCTTTGATAAGACAGTGTGTTACATGACCCATTTGAGAATAACTGCTCAGAGATTAAGTTAGAAAGTTTGCTTTATCTACTTTGTTCACGTAGTCTTTCATTGACCCATTTGCTCATTTATTCAATATCAACCACTAAGTGCATGACACTGGGACTTGAAAGATGCTGAGAATACAACCATGACAGGTCAGACCCTGTGTAGTCTAGTGGAGGTGCTGGCCAGAGTGACAGTTACGATCTACTCTGGGTAAGCACTACCCTGGGGAAAGTCCCTGGTGCTGTGGTGGCATTTGGAGAGTCAGATAACTTGGCTGAGGAGAGGTCTGGGGAAGCAGAGGCCCCAAGGATGAAGAGGAGGTAGCCAGGTAGGGGTGTGGCAAAGAGCATACATAGAATGACAGATATACAGAGGGCAAAGAGATGGTAATAATGTGGCTCCTGTAGATATCTTGGTATGTCTGGAGTGCTGACTGTGAGGGGAAATATAGAGATAAAAATAGAGATGTGGAGACAACATAAGTTTCCTGGGCTCAGGAGTTTTCTCCTTGCCTCCCATTAGGGTTCCACAACTCTGATGTTGACACCATGGATGCCGGTGTTACCTGGGGCACTGTTTGCATTACAATGAGAACCTGAAATCCATTTTTCCATATGTTAAGTGGTAGTTTTATGTAGTTATGATGCTGCCATAACACTTTCAAGTGGATTTTAACTTTAATTAGTGAAATATAGAAAAATTAATGGTAGACAGATCCTGTTTTCTGATGAGCACTGGGATTCTTGCCCTGGCCAGCTGGGCCCAGATCAGATCCACAGGATGTCTCTGCTTGGCCCACAGTGTTTGGATTTGAATGTTTGGTCGGGTGAAGTTCTTTCCAAAGTGCTTCCATGGTTCCATTACTCTCTTCTTTTTAACATCTGGCCCAGTTCCTCACATTGATATTACCTGACTTGGTCCCTGGAAGCATGGAATTCAAAAATCCTTTCTCTAGGTGGCAGAGGCTAGGCATAGCATCATCATTTCTGTCTGATTCATCATTTGCCTGGTGTTAGTCCATAAACCAAGCTAAGTGTGACAATTGAGGCAATTGGAGGTGCCTTTTCAACATTCCACAAAATGTTGCTTTTTCTTTTCTGTTCTTCCAGCCCCCTTCCTGTCTCTTATCTTGCTCTACTAGGGCTTTTCTAGTTCAATTACATTAAATTCAGCAAAAGTATAAGGGACATTTATAATGTGCCTGCCACTTAGGGTGAGTGGATAACAAACTGCAGTGGGTACCCCCAGAGAGTTTATAGCACAGGGATGGACAAGTAGAGGCCTGCTCTCATAGTGGAGAGTAGCCCTGATGGGGGCAGAGGCTACAGAAGCCTTGGGGAGGAGCACCTGAGACACTTTGGTGACCAGAAAGAGGCCTCAAGGACCAGCAGGTTTAGACATATGCCAGTGTATTCCAGGTGCAGATTAAAACAGGAGCAAATGATCCAACACTTAAGCTAGTGCACACAGGACAGGGCAGGTCTGAGCCCGTGGCTGAGGACAGAAAGGAGGGAGTGGAAAGTCATGGGAGCTGAGGATGCAGAAGCCAACTCTAACCTTTCCTGTATCTCCTCAGAGGTGTGTAGAGTGTTACTTAGTACCTCGTGGCAACTCTCCCAGCTGAGATGGATGCTGACTCCTGCCCTATGGGAAGTGTGTAATTTTGAAAAGTTTCCTTAGAGGAAAGAGTCCTAGGAGAGTAGAGGGGCTGAGCCTGCAGTGGCAGGAGAGGTGGATTATTAAACTGGTTACTGAGAGCATATTATTTGTTCATGATTCATCTCCCCAGGTGGTTCTGGAAACCCATCTGTCATTGATTTTTGTGTTCTTACTGTGAGAACAGTGCCTGGCACATATTTGATGCTATGTGGTGGTCTTGGTTCTGAGATATGATGATTTTTGGCTGCCAGCTGATAAGGGAGTAGAGTGAAAGCCTCAGAGAGAAACAGCTACAAGGTAGAGGAAAGAGAAAATGATCTGAAAAGATCCGAAGGTTCTTTTTTGGTTTACTAGCTGTTTCTGTCATCTGGGGTAAATCATCAATTTGATCTTTTGCCACCCAGAAAGTGATAATACTGCTTTCCTTCCATATTTGTGATAGAGGATTAAATGATATAATATATATGAAAATGCTTTATCAACTATGTAGGAGTAGCATCCTGACTAGTGGAAAGAAGCACCTGTACCAGGGAATTGGGACAGCACTTTCCTGTGTGGTTCTCTCACATTATTTTAAAATATTTAAAAATATATTTTATTGATTATACTATTACAATTGTCCCATTTTTTCTCCCCTTTATTCCCCTATACCTTGTACCACCCTTTCCACCAGCATTCCCCCCGGGACCCCCCTTAGTTCATGTCCATGGGTAATACATATAAGTTCTTTGGCTTCTCCATTTCCCATACTATTAATCTCCCCCTGTCTATTTTGTATCTACCATTTATGCTTCTTATTCCTTATACCTTTTCCCCCATTCTCCCCCTCCCTGTTGATAACCCTCCTAGTGATCTCCATTTCTGTGAATCTGTTCTTGTTCTATTATTTACTTAATTTGTTTTTGTTTTAGGTTCAGTTGTTGATAGCTCCTTGTTGTCATTTTACTGTTCATATTTTTGATCATTTGCTTTTTCTTAGATGAGTCCCTCTAATATTTCATATAATAAAGGCTTAGTGATGATGAATTCCTTGAACTTTACTTTACCTGGGAAGCACTTTATCAGCCCTTCCATTCCAAATGATAGTTTTGCTGGATAGAGTCATCTTGGATGGAGGTCCTTGCCTTCCATGACTTGGAATACTTTCTTCCAGCCCCTTCCGGCCTGCAAGGTTCTTTTTGAAAATCAGCTGAGAATCTTATAGGAAGTCCTTTATAGGTAATTGTCTCCTTTTCTCTTGCTGCTTTTAAGATTCTCTCCTTATCTTTAATCTTGGGTGATGTAATTATGAAGTACCTTGGTGTGTGCTCCCTTGGGTCCAACTTCTTTGGGACTCTCGGAGCTTCCTGGACTTCCTGGAAGTCTATTTTCTTTGCCAGAACTTTCCCTTATTGGGAAATTTCTTCTTCATTATTCTTTCACAAAAGTTTTCAGTTTCTTGCTCTTCCTCTTCACCTCCTGGCATCCCTATGATCGGGGTGTTGGAAAATTCAAAGTTGTATCAGAGGTTGGTAAGCCTCTCCTCATTTTTTTTTGAATTCTTGTTTCTTAATTCTGTTTTGGTTGAATGTTTATTTCTCCTTCTGCTCCAAATCATTGATTTGAGTCCTGGTTTCCTTCCCTCCACTGTTGGTTCCTTATATTTTTTCCTTATTGTACTTTGCATAGCCTTCACTTTTTTCTCTATTCTGCAACCATTCTCAACCACTTCTGTGAACATGCTGATTACCAGTATTTTGAACTGTGCATCTCATAGGTTGGCTATCTTTTCATTGCTTAGTTCCATTTCTGGAGCTTTGATTTGTTCTTTCATTTGGGCCATATTTCTTTGTCTCAGTGCAGGTGTTATATTGTAAGGGGCAGAACCTTAGGTATTCACCAGGAAGGGGCAACCCTCTTTGCTGAGTTGTGGTACTGTTTCTTGGGAGTGGGTTCGAGAGGGAACAATGCCACTTGCCTGGCTCTTGACTGTCTTTCAGTCACTTCATCTATCCACAAGCAAATTGGGCCCCTCTGGTACTGATTCCTGGATGGGTAGGTTTTTGTACATTCCAGGATCCCAAAGTTCTCTCCAAGGAGCCATACTTACAAGTTCTTTAGCTTCTACATTTCCCATACTATTCTTACCCTCTCTCTGTCTATTTTCTACATACCGTCTATGCTACTTATTCTCTGTACCTTTTCCACCTCTTTATTCCTCCCACTTCACTGTTGCTAACCCTCCATGTGATCTCCAATTCTGTGGTTCTGTTCCTGTTCTAGTGGTTTGCTTAGTTTGTTTTTGTTTTTGTTATAGGTATGGTTGTTAATAATTGTGAGTTTGCTATCATTTTACTGTACATGGTTTTTGTCCTCTTTTTCTTAGATAAGTCCCTTTAACATTTCATATAATAAGGGCTTGGTGATGATAAACTCCTTTAACTTGACCTTATCTGAGAAGCACTTTATCTGCCCTTCCATTCTAAATGAAAGCTTTGCTGGATACAGCAATCTTGGATGTAGGTCCATCTTGCCTTTCATGACTTGGAATACTTCCTTCCAGCCACTTCTTGCCTGTTAAGATCTCTTTTGAGAAGTCAGCTGACAGTCTGATGGGAACTCCTTTGTAGGTAACTGCCTTTTTGTCTCTTGTTGCTTCTAGGATTCTCTCCTTCATTTTAATCTTGCCTGATCTAATTATGATGTGCGTTGGTGTGTTTGTGCATTGTAACACTGTAGATAGGAAAGGGGTTGGAGAGGAAACAATGGCACTGACTCTGCTCTCTGCCAGCTTTCAGTCACTTCCCCCATCACCCACAAGCAAAGTGAGCCCTTCTAGTGCTGATTCCCATGTGGGTGAGTTTGTGTCCATTCTAGGACCCTGTGGGTCTCTCCAATAAACTCTCTGGTGAGGCTGGGAGTTCCTCCCCGCACCTCAACCCCTGCAATTGTTTTCAACCAGTGTTTCGAGGCTTTATTTCCCCATGCTGGGACCCTGGGTAGTGTGGTCTGTCTCGTTCCCCAGTTCTGCCTGGTTTATCTGAGCACAAATGTGGGACTGCCCAGTCTGCCAGCTACCTTGTATGCTGTGCCCCTCCACAATCCACTACCTCACTGGGTCTGCCCACTGCTGCCTGCACACATGGAGTCCTCCAGCTGCTGCCTTGGGTGCCCAGGGTCTGGCAGCCACTGTTCTTTTTACCTCCACTTCTCTCTGCCTGGCTGCCCAACTCTTCCCCTCCTACCAGTTTGGATGAATATTTCTACTTCAACTCCTTGGTTGTCAGACCTCCATACTATTCAATTTTCCGCCAGTACTGTTTGTTTTTTGATTCGAAACTGTTGCTGTCTATATTTTTGTTGTGCAAGGAGGCATAATATATCTACCTATAACTCCATCTTGGCCAGAATTCTTGAGACAAAGGTTTTTATATGTAGGGAGAGGGAAACAGATAAAAGAGATCAAGGGAGAGGATCGAAAATTCTGTACATGCAGATTAGCATAGTCAATTACAATAAGGCAAATGATGGCCCAATGTCTATCATCCTGGTTTAGTCATCATGGATTTATATCATTCTGGCTCCATGGATGAAGGTCAGCAAATCTGAATCTGGGATACCTGAAGGTCAGAGTCTATACTTTTTCAAACTAGTTTCTAGGATTCTTATACAAACATACCATTCATCTATATGAACAGATAGTAGTCAGAGTCAACACTTACAGAAACAATGTGAAAAAAATAGTGGGTGGGTTACAACTTCCCACCATTATAATTTTCCACTATTATATATCTAGCTGGACAAACAGACACATTTCTGGTTTATCTGCCCCCAAACTAGACATTAATAATGATTATCACTCTTTAATGAACAAAATCAGCATTTTCCACCAGCCAGACTTCATAAGCATTCTTTTTTTTAAAAAAATATGTTATTGATTATGCCATTACAGTTGTTCCATTTCCCCCCTTCATCCCCCTCCACCCTGTACACCCCCCCAATCATTCCCCCTTTTTAGTTTATGACCACGTGTCTCAAGTTCTTTAGATTCTATATTTCCTCTACTATTCTTGCCCTCCCCCTATCTATTTTCTACCTACCATCTTTGCTACTTATTTTCTGTACCTTCTCACCCCTTCTCCTTCTCCCACTCCCCTGTTGCTAACGCTACATGTGATCTTCATTTCTATGGTTCTGCTCCTGATCTAGCTGTCCTCTTAGTTTGCTTTTGTTTTAGGTGTGGTTCTTAATAACTGTGAGTTTTCTGTCCTTTCACTGTTCATCTTTTTTATCTTCTTTTTCTTAGATAAGTCTCTTTAACATTTCCTATAATAAGGGCTTGGTGATGATGAACTCCTTGAATTTGATCTTATCTGAGAAGCACTTTATCTGTCCTTTCATTCTAAATGAAAGCTTTGCTGCATAGAGCAATCTTAGCTGTAAGTCTTTGGATTTCAAGACTCGGAATACTTCTTTCCAGCCCCTTCTTGCCTGTTAAGATCTCTTTTGAGAAATCAGCTGACAGCCTGATGGGAACGCCTTTGTAGGTAACTGCCTCCTTGTCTCTTGGTGCTTCTAAGATTCTTTCCTTCATTTTAATCTTGGCTAGTGTAACTATGATGTGCCTTGGTGTGTTTCTGCTTGGATCCAACTTCTCTGGGACTCTCTGAGCTTTTTGGATTTTGTGGAAGTCTATTTCCTTTGCCAGATTGGGGGTGTTCTCCTTTATTATTTGTTCAAATAAGTTTTCCACTTGCTCTTTCTCTTCTCCTTCTGGCACCTCTATAATTTGGATGTTGGAGCATTTAAAGATGTCCTGGAGGTTCCTAAGTCTCTCCTCATTTTTTTGAATTCTTGTTCCTTCATAGTTTTCTGTTTGGTCACTTTTTTCTTCCTTCTGGTGCACTCCCTTGATTTGAGTCCCAGTTTCCTTTCCATCACTATTGGTTTCCTGTGAATTTCCCTTCATTTCAATTAGTTTAGCCTTCATTTGTTCCTCTAATTTGTGACTAAAATCAACCAGTTCTGTGAGCATGCTGATAACTAGTGTTTTGAGCTGTGCATCTGACAGGTTGGCAATTTCTTGGTCACTTAGAGTTATCAGCTCCAGGGGTTTGAGTTTGAGTTCTTTAGCCATGTTTTTGTCTGTTTGAGCCTATTACGTATGAGGAGGGGAGCCTTAGGTATTCACCAGGGTGGGGCCACCCAGGTCGCTGGTTTGTGATGTTGTATGTGGGGGCAGGGTCAGAGAGGGAGCAATAATGGTCCCGTATGCTTCTTCCTGCCACTGGGGCCTGTGTGGTCCATCT
The DNA here is from genome assembly GCF_021234435.1 of Artibeus jamaicensis. Classification (NCBI taxonomy): domain Eukaryota; kingdom Metazoa; phylum Chordata; class Mammalia; order Chiroptera; family Phyllostomidae; genus Artibeus; species Artibeus jamaicensis. Next base: position 3,508,021 of record NW_026521822.1, read on the forward strand.
CACTGCTCACTCCGTCACTGGTTTATCTGCACGGGAATGAGTGACCGCGGTCAGCCTGCTGCCTTGCGCCTTCACTGGGTCTGCTCATCTCAACCCCACATCTGGGATCTGCCCTCAGCTGCCTGAGAGCCTGGGTCAGGGGATCTTTTTTGACTGACCCGCTCTGCTGCTGGCTCTGCCCCTCTTACCAATCTGGCTAAATGGTTTGTTGTTGTTGGACTTTTGTATAGTTCAATTTTCTGTGGTTTGGCTGCATTTTTTTTTTTTTTTGCTAAAACTTTGTTGTTTTAAAATTGGTTGTGTGAGAAGGCACAGTGTTTTCACCTACGCCTCCATCTTGGCAGAAGTCTCCAGACTTCATGAGCATTCTTAGAATGCTTACCCGTGCACTGAAAATGAAGTACTTCAAAGCATGATTAAGTAGAACCTTAATAATCAGGACCCTCAAATCACTAGAATTATGTCATTGTGTTTAGTATTTATGAGAAATATTAGCAAGCAACACACAAAGCTGGTGTGTCAGGATAATGTATTAAGATATTAATTTGTACTTTTTGGGGGCTGTGATGGAAAAGTGTAATGAGACACTGTTGTGCTTTATTTTATCTCACCTTTCTCAGTCTAAGAAAGCAGGCAAGTATTTTACAGTCACTTGATTATGAATTCCTGGGGAAGAAGACAGAGATGAAGATCTTTGGGGTATACAAATAAAAGTTGAGAGAGTGGCCACTTATGCTGAGACTGAGGAGCTGGTAGAGATTGGTGGGTCTGCTGAGTCATGGAACTCTCTCCTTTTCTCTGTAAAGGTTACCGATGAGACCTTGAACAGAAATGGTTGTGTAAATTCCCAGGGGTCTGAAGCTCAGGAAATGGGGCTATTAGCCTCAACAACTGGTTTCTTCTGTCTATGGCCTGGGTTGGAAGTACCAGAGACTAGGACTTCAAGAGATCATTTTGTTTTTTGTATGACCCTGATAGGTCAGGAAACCTCAGTAGGTACTTAGATTAAATTTTGGAATTACTGCTCAGAGTTAGATTGAATGAAAATAAATGTGATATCTCTTGAAAAGCTGAAATGAATTTGCAAACTTACCATGACTTGGTTGGCAGTATTTATTTTATTTTAGAGATGTGATTTCCAGGAAGCTCTGTGATGTCAATTGATACCCAGTCCAGTTTCCAACACTGACATCTTCAGCACTAAAGTGACGTGGAGATTTTGGGGGTGGAATAGGAGGAAAGTTGATAACCAAGTTTCAGAACTCAGAATGGTGGGATGTGGAGAAGATATGGTTCACCCGATCCAGGGGCTGGAAGTGTTTTTCATCTCTCTTCCCATTGTGAGTCCCTGAAACCCCATACATTATGACAATGGGAAATCAGGTAACCAGGTACTGTGCTAAGCATGTTATAAACATGTTATAAGCATGTTATAAACATCCCATATTCCCAGGCTGTTAAATTACCTTAACAGCCTGGGAATATGGGCACTGTCATTAGTATCCCATTTTAAGATAAACCCACCTTCCTGAACTGAGGTATAAAGATACTCAAGATCCTATAGCTAGTCATGGGAAAAGCCAGGAGTGAACCAAGTAGTCTGGCTTTTGAGTTCATTCTCTTAGCAACTATATTCTTCTGAGAGTTAATCTTGATCTATCATGAATGGGTTGGGTTATTGTTACTGTACAGTTCTCATGGTTGCTCAGGAAGTGAAGCAAGCAAGACTCAAAATCATCAAGGAAAGTCACATATGCATATTTTATGTTACTAAGAGGTAAGATATTTTAATTTTTGTATTTTTAATTTTTAAGACCAATTTTTACAAGTTCTGAAACAAAAAGGGATTTCTGGGTAACCCTTGGTTGTTTCAATTCCAGAAATACTGAGCAATTGTACTTCTAGCACATTTTGGTCAATCTGGATTTTACTTTAACAGACAACTTTCAGTAACTGAAGCGATCTTAAAGTGGATGAAGGTAAATTCCTCCCATGCTACTTTATAAGTAAACCAAATCTGGTCTGGTATGTGGTGCTCTTCTTTGGAAACACTGAAGAATAAGGAATGGCATGAGGATCTCAGGAAAAAATCTCAAAAACAATATATTTGTTTTCTGGCAAGAACCCTGAATTCTGACAGAGTATTTGAGAAAAACACTGAATGAATTGTTTCATCTGGACCATTCCATTTAAATAAAATTTGACCAAGGATTTAGAGAGCATTAATATTACCTTTGGGGAATTCCTGTGTGGATGTATATAGAACTTAGTATTTATTTATAGGTAAACACCCAAAAGGCCATAAAGGGTGAGGGTTTAAAGATACAACAACAACAGGACTTTTTTTTTAATAATAAATTTTATTTAGTTACTTTTCAAGTACATTTTTTTATCTATTTCTCCCATCCCCCCCCACCCTGTCTCCCCCCTCCCTCCAATTTCCCCTCCCCCAGTTCTCATCCCTGTGTCTTTCATACTTGTTCCTCAAAATCCCTCCCCCTTTTTCCCCTTAAATTCCCTTCCCTCTCCCCTCTGGTCGCTGCCCACTTGTTCTCTATTTCAGTGTCTTTGTCTTTATTCTGTTTGCTTGTTTTATTCTTTAGCTTCCTGTCAAAGGTGAGATCATATGGTATTTGTCTTTCAACCCCTGGCTTATTTCACTCAGCATAATGCTTTCCAGTTCCATCCATGTTGTTGCAAAGGGTAGTAGCTCCTTCTTTCTTTCTGCTGCATAGAATTCCATTGTATATATGTACCACAATTTTTTGATCCATTCGTTTACTGATGGGCACCTAGGTTGCTTCCAACTCTTGCCTGTTGTAAATTGTGCTGCTATGAACATTGTGATGCATAGGTTCATTGAAATTGATGTTTTAGGATTCTTGGGGTGTAGTCCTAGCAGTGGAATTGCTGGGTCAAAAGGCAGGTCCATTTTTATTTTTCTGAGAAAATTCCATACTGTTTTCCATAATGGTTGTACCAGTCTGCACTCCCACCAACAGTGAACTGAGGATCCCTTTTCCCCACAACCTCTCCAACATTTGTTGTTGGTTGCTTTGTTTATGATAGCCATCCTGACTGGTGTAAAGTGGTATCTCATTGTGGTTTTAATTTGCATCTCTCTGATTGCTAATGATATTGAGCATCTCTTCATGTGTCTCTGGATATTCTGTATGTCCTCTTTAGAGAAATGTCTGTTCAAGTCCTTTTCCCATTTTTTAATTGGGTTCAATGTCTTCCTAGAGTGGAGTCGTGTAAGTTCTTTGTATATTTTGGAGATTAAACCTTTGTCTGAGGTATCATTGGCAAATATGTTTTCCCATACAGTTGGTTGTCTTGCTAATTTAATACTGTTTTCTTTAGCCCTGCAGAAGCTTTTAATTTTGATGAGATCCCATTTGTTTATTCTTTCCTTTATATTCCTTGCTCTAGGGGACATATCAGTAAAAATGTTGCTGCGTGAAATATCTGAGATTTTCTTGCCAATGTTCTCCTCTAGGACTTTAATGGTGTCACGGCTTATATTTAAGTCTTTTATCCACCTTGAATTTATTTTGGTATATGGTGTAAGTTGGTGCTCAAGTTTCATTTTTTTGCACATAGCTGTCCAGTTCTCCCAACACCATTTGCTGAAGAGGCTATCTTTACTCCATTTTATGTTACTACCCCCTTTGTCGAATATTAATTGACTGTAGAGAGTTGGGTTGATTTCTGGGCTCTCTGTTCTGTTCCATTGGTCTATGTGCCTGTTTTTATGCCAGTACCAGGCTGTTTTGATTACAGTGGCTTTGTAATACAGTTTGATATCAGGTATTGTGATCCCTCCTACTTTGTTCTTCTTTCTCAAAAGAGCAGCTGCTATTCGGGCTCATTTATGATTCCATATAAATTTTTGAAGTGTTTGTTCTATGTCTGTGAAATACACCATTGGTATTTTAATACGTATTGCATTGAATCTGTATATTGCTTTGGGTAGTATGGACATTTTGATGATGTTAATTCTTCCAATCCATGAACACGGTATATGTTTCCATTTGTTTGTGTCTTCCCTGATTTCTTTCTTCAGTGCTGTGTAGTTTTCTGCATACAGGTCTTTTACCTTCTTGGTTAGGTTTATTCCCAGATATTTTATTTTTCTTTTTGCTATATTGAATGGGATTTTTCCCTTGATTTCTGCTTCTGCTGATTCATTGTTTGTATACAAAAATGCCTTTGATTTCTGGATATTGACTTTGTATCCTGCTGTTTTGCCAAATTCATTAATTAGTTTGAGCAGTTTTTTGGGTAGAGTCTATAGGATTTTCCATGTACACTATCATGTCATCTGCAAACAGTGACAGTTTTGTTTCCTCCTTTCCTATTTGGATGCCTTTTATTTCCTTTTCCTGCCTGATCGCTGTGGCCAAAACTTCTAATACTATATTGAATAGAAGTGGTGAAAGTGGACAACCTTGTCTTGTTCCTGATCTTAGTGGAAAAGCTTTTAGTTTTTGCCCATTGAGTATGATATTTGCTGTAGGTCTCTCATAAATGGCCTTTATTATATTGAGGAATGCTCCCTGTATTCCCACTTTGCTGAGTGTTTTTATCATAAATGGGTGTTGTACCTTATCAAAAGCTTTTTCCACGTCTATTGATATGATCATGTGGTTTTTGTCTTTGCTTTTGTTTAAGTGATGAATTACATTTACTGTTTTGTGAATGTTGAAGCATCCTTGCATCCCTGGGATGAATCCCACTTGGTCATGGTGTATGATCTTTTGGATATATTGTTGGATGCGATTTGCCAATATTTTGTTGAGGATTTTAGCATCTATGTTCATCAGAGATATTGGCCTGAAGTTTTCTTTCTTTGTTGTGTCTCTATGTGGTTGTGGAATTAGGATGATGCTGGCTTCATAAAAGGAGTTTGGGAGTTTTCCATCCTTTTGGATTTTTTGGAATAGTCTGTGAAGAATGAGGGTTAGCTCTTCCTTAAATGCTTTGTAGAATTCTCCTGTGAACCCATCTGGTCCAGGGCTTTTGTGTGATGGGAGTTTTTTGATTACTGCTTCAATTTCTTTTGCTATTATTGGTCTATTCAGGTGTTCTACTTCTTTTTCATTGAGCTTTGGGAGATTATATTTTTCTAGAAATGTGTCCATTTCCCCTAGATTCTCAAATTTCTTGGCATACAGTTCTTCATAGTAATTTCTTACAATCTCTTCTATTTCTGTGGTATCAGTTGTAATCTCTCCTTTTTCATTTCTGATTGTGTTTATTTGTGTCCGTTCCCTTCTTTTCTTGATGAGCCTACTTAAAGGCTTGTCTATTTTGTTTATCTTTTCAAAGAACCAACTCCTTGATTCATTGATCCTTAGAATTGTGCTTTTGGTTTCTATGTCATTTAATTCTTCTCTAATCTTGGTTATTTCCTTCCTTCTGCTTGCTCTGGGCTGTCTTTGTTGTTGTTCCTCAAGTTCTTGCAGGCATAGGGTTAGGTTGTTTGTTTGAAATGTTTCTATCTTCTTTAGGTAGGCCTGTATTGCTATAAACTTCCCTCTCAGGACTGCCTTCTCTGTGTTCCATAAGTTTTGGGTTGTTGTGAGATCATTTTCATTTGTTTCCAGAAACTTTTTGATTTCTTCCCTAATTTCATTCTTGACCCATTCATTGTTTAATAGCATACCATTCAGTCTCCATGATTTTGGGTGTTTTGGGTTTTTTCCTTTGGGGTTAGTTTCCAGTTTCAGTCCCTTGTGGTCAGAGAAAATGCTTGGTATGATTTCAATTTTCTTGAATTTCTTGAGGCTCCTTTTGTGTCCTATCATGTGGTCTATCTTTGAGAATGTTCCATGTGCATTTGAAAAGAATGTGTATTTAGTTTCTTTGGGGTGAAGAGCTCTGTATATATCAGTTAGGTCCATTTCATCAAGGGTGTTGTTTAATGCCGCAATGTCTTTGTTGATATTTTGTTTGGAAGATCTGTCCATTTTTGATAGTGGGGTGTTAAAATCCCTCACTATAATTGTGTTGCTGTCTATATCTTTCTTGAATTCCTCTAAGATTTTCTATATATATTTTGGTGCTCCTATGTTGGGTGCATATATATTTATGATGTTAATGTCTTCTTGGTGGATTCTTCCCTTGAGTATTATGAAGTGACCTTCTGGGTCACTCTTTTTTTTTTTTAATTTTATTTAGTTATTTTTCAAGTACAGTTTTTTGTCTATTTTTCCCATCCCAGCCTCCCCCGCCCCTTGCTCCCCACCTCCCTCCCATTTCCACCCCCTTAGTTCTTGTCCCTGTGTCCTTCCTATTTGTTCCTCCAAATCCCTCCCCCATTTTCCCCTTAACTTCCCTTCCTTCTCCCCTCTGGTCACTATCCCTTGTTCTCTATTTCAGTGTCTTTGTTTTTTGTTTGTTTTTTTTTTCTGCTTGTTTGTTTGTTTTGTTGTTTAGCTTCCTGTTAAAGGTGAGATCATATGGTATTTGTCTTTCAACCCCTGGCTTATTTCACTCAGCATAATGCTTTCCAGTTCCATCCATGTTGTTGCAAAGGGTAGTAGCTCCTTCTTTCTCTCTGCAGCATAGAATTCCATTGTGTATATGTACCAGAATTTTTGGATCTATTCATTTACTGATGGGCACCTAGGTTGCTTCCAACTCTTGGCTATTGTAAATTGTGCTGCTATGAACATTGTGGTGCATAGGTTCTTTGATATTGATGTTTTAGGATTCTTAGGATATAATCCCAGCAGTGGAATTGCTGGGTCAAAAGGCAGGTCAATTTTTATTTTTCTGAGAAAATTCCATACTGTTTTCCATAATGGTTGTACCAGTCTGCACTCCCACCAACAGTGAACTAAGGACCCCTTTTCCCCACAACCCCTCCAACATTTGTTGTTGGTTGCTTTGTTTATGATAGCCATCCTGACTGGTGTAAAGTGGTATCTCATTGTGGTTTTAATTTGCATCTCTCTGATAGCTAGTGATATTGAGCATCTCTTCATGTGTCTCTGAATGTTCTGTATGTCCTCCTTGGAGAAGTGTTTGCTCAAGTCCTTTTCCCATTTTCTAATTGGGTTGGGTGTCTTCTTAGAGTGGAGTCGTGTAAGTTCTTTGTATATTTTAGAGATTAAACCTTTGTCTGAGGTATCATTGGCAAATATGTTTTCCCATACAGTTGGTTGTCTTGCTAATTTAATACTGTTTTCTTTAGCCATGCAGAAGCTTTTTCTTTTGATGAGATCCCATTTGTTTATTCTTTCCTTTACATTCCTTACTCTAGGGGACATATCAGTAAAGAAGTTGCTGCGTGAAATATCTGAGATTTTCTTGCCAATGTTCTCCTCTAGGACTTTAATGGTGTATGACTTACCATTAAGTCTTTTATCCACCTTGAATTTATTTTGGTGTATGGTGTAAGTCTGTGCTCAAGTGTCATTTTTTTGCATGTAGCTGTCCAGTTCTCCCAACACCATTTGTTGAAGAGGCTATCTTTACTCCATTTTATGTTACTGCCCCCTTTGTCGAATATTAATTGACTGTAGAGAGTTGGGTTTATTTCTGGGCTCTCTGTTCTGTTCCATTGGTCTATGTGCCTGTTTTTATGCCAGTACCAGGCTGTTTTGATTACAGTGGCCTTGTAATACAGTTTGATATCAGGTATTGTGATCCCCCCTACTTTGTTCTTCTTTCTCAAAAGAGCAGCTGCTATTCGGGCTCATTTATGGTTCCATATAAATTTTCGAAGTGTTTGTTCTATGTCTGTGAAATATGCCATTGGTACTTTAATAGGTATTGCATTGAATCTGTATATTGCTTTGGGTAGTATGGACATTTTGATGATTTTAATTCTTCCAATCCATGAACAAGGTATATGTTTCCATTTGTTTGTGTCTTCCTTGATTTTGTTCTTCAGTGCTGTGTAGTTTTCTGCATACAGGTTTTTTACCTCCTTAGTTAGGTTTATTCCCAGATATTTTATTTTTCTTTTTGCTATATCAAATGGGATTTTTCTCTTTATTTCTGCTTCTGCTGATTCACTGTTGGTATACAAAAATGCCTTTGATTTCTGGATATTGACTTTGTAACCAGCTGTTTTGCCAAACTCATTAATTAGTTTGAGCAGTTTTGGGGTAGAGTCTATAGGATTTTCCATGTACACTATCATGTCATCTGCAAACAGTGACAGTTTTGCTTCCTCCTTTCCTATTTGGATGCCTTTTATTTCCTTTTCCTGCCTGATCGCTGTGGCTAAAACTTCCAATATTATATTGAATAGAAGTGGTGAAAGTGGACAACCTTGTCTTCTTCCTGATCTTAGTGGAAAAGCTTTTAGTTTTTGCCCATTGAGTATGATATTTGCTGTAGGTCTCTCATATATGGCCTTTATTATTTTGAGAAATGCTCCCTGTATTCCCACTTTGCTGAGTGTTTTTATCATGAATGGGTGTTATACCTTATTGAAAGCTTTTTCCGCATCTATTGATATGATCATGTGATTTTTGTCTTTGCTTTTGTTTATGTGATGTGTTACATTTACTGATTTGCGAATATTGAACCATCCTTGCATCCCTGGGATGAATCCTACTTGATCATGGTGTATGATCTTTTTGATATATTGTTGGATGCGATTTGCCAATATTTTCTTGAGGATTTTAGCATCTATGTTCATCAGAGATATTGGCCTGAAGTTTTCTTTCTTTGTTGTATCTCTATCTGGTTTTGGAATTAAGATGATGCTGGCTTCATAAAAAGAATTTGGGAGTTTTCCATCCTTCTGGATTTTTTGAAATAGTCTGTGGAGAATAGGGGTTAGCTCTTCCTTAAATGCTTTATAGAATTCTCCTGTGAAACCATCTGGTCCAGGGCTTTTGTGTGATGGGAGTTTTTTGATTACTGCTTCAATTTCTTTTGTTGTTATTAGTGTATTTAGATTTTCTGCTTCTTTTTCACTGAGTTTTGGAAGATTGTATTTTTCTAGAAATGTGTCCATTTCCCCTAGGTTTTCAAATTTCTTGGCATACAGTTCTTCATAGTAATTTCTTACAATCTCTTCTATTTCTGTGGTATCAGTTGTAATCTCTCCTCTTTCATTTCTGATTGTGTTTATTTGTGTCCTCTCTCTTCTTTTCTTGATGAGCCTACTTAAAGGCTTGTCTATTTTGTTTATCTTCTCAAAGAACCAACTCCTGGATTCACTGATCCATAAAATTGTGCTTTTAGTTTCTATGTCATTTAATTCTTCTCTGATCTTGGTTATTTCCTTCCTTCTGCTTGCTCTGGGCTGTCTTTGTTGTTGTTCCTCGAGTTCTTGCAGGCATAGGGTTAGGTTGTTTGTTTGAAATGTTTCTATTTTCTTTAGGTAGGCCTGTATTGCTATAAACTTCCCTCTCAGGACTGCCTTCGCTGTGTCCCATAAGTTTTGGGTTGTTGTGAGATCATTTTCATTTGTTTCCAAAAACTTTTTGATTTCTTCCCTAATTTCATTCTTGACCCATTCGTTGTTTAATAGCATACCATTCAGTCTCCATGTTTTTGAGTGCTTTGGGTTTTTTTCTTTGGGGTAGGTTTCTAATTTCAGTCCCTTGTGGTCAGAGAAGATGCTTGGTATGATTTCGATTTTCTTGAATTTTTTGAGGCTCGTTTTGTGTCCTATAATTTGGTCTATCTTTGAAAATGTTCCATGTGCATTTGAAAAGAATGTGTATTTAGCTTCTTTGGGATGAAGGGCTCTATATATATCAGTTAAGTCCATTTCATCTAGGGTGTTGTTTAATGCCACAATATCTTTGTTGATAATTTGTTTGGAAGATCTGTCCATTTTTGATAGTGGGGTGTTCAAATCCCCTACTATGATTGTGTTGCTGTCAATATCTTTCTTGAAGTCCTCTAAGATTTTCTTGATATATTTGGTTGCCCCTATGTTTGGTGCATATATGTTTACAATGTTAATGTCTTCTTGGTGGATTCTTCCCTTGAGTATAATGAAATGACCTTCTGGGTCTCTCTTTATAGCCTTTTTTTTGAAGTCTATTTTGTCTGATATGAGAATTGCTACCCCAGCTTTTTTTTCTTGTCCGTTTTCTGGGAAAACTTGTTTCCAGCCTTTCACTTTTAGTCTGTGATGGTCTTTTGTCCTGAGGTGAGTCTCTTGTAGGCAGCATATGTGTGGGTCATGCTTTCTTATCCATTGAGCTATTGTGTGTCTTTTGATTGGAGAATTTAATCCATTTACGTTTAAGGTTATTATTGATAGGTACTTATTCATTGCCATTTTTGTACCTGTGTCCTCTCTGTCTCCCTCTTATCCTTCCTTCCCTTAAAGCAGTCCTTTTAGTATTTCTTGTAGAGCTGGTTTGGTGGAGGCATATTCTTTTAGACTTCTTTTGTCTTGAAAGCTCTTTATTTGGCCATCTATCTTGATTGAGAGCCTTGCTGGGTAAAGTAGCCTTGGTTGGAGGCCTCTGGTTCTCATTACTTGAAATATTTCTTGCCATTCTCTTCTTGCTTGAAGTGTTTCCATTGAGAAGTCGGTAGCTAACCTTATTGGGGCTCCCTTGTATGTTATTTCTTTTTTCTCCCTTGCTGCCTTTAAGATTCTCTCTTTGTCTTGGAATTTTGCCATTTTGATGATGATGTGTCTTGAAGTGGCCCTCCTTGGGTTCCTCTTGGTTGGGACTCTCTGTGATTCCTGGATTTGTGAGACTTTTTCTCTTATCAAATTAGGAAAATTTTCTCTCATTACTCGTTCAAATACGTTTTCTATCCCTTGTTCTTCTTCTTCTCCTTCTGGTATTCCTATTATTCAGATATTATTACGTTTCATATTGTCTTGCATTTCTCTTAAACCCTCTTCATTCTTTCTGAGCCTCTTTTCATTTTCTTGCTCTTTCTGTGAGATGCTTTCTACCTTGTCCTCCAACTCACTAATCCTATCCTCTGCTTCATCTATCCTACTTTGGAAACTTTCTACTGTGTACTTCAATTCGGAAATTGTATTCTTCATTTTCTCTTGTCTCTTGCTGATAGTTTCCATTTCCTTTTTGATGTTGCTGTAGTTTGCAGAGAGATCATTATAGTTCCCCTGTAGTTTCTGGTAGTTCACTGTGAGCTCTTTGAACTTCGTAATAACCAGTGCTTTGAATCCACTGTCTGATAGTTGATCAGCGTCTATTTCATCTAACATTCTTTCTGAAGTTTTTGCTTTTTCTTTCATTTGGGGATTGTTTCTTTGTCTTCCCATTGTTTGAGACTCTTCTTGTTAGTCTCTGCTTCCAAAATTGATCTGTTCTGAAACACTGGTTTTATGGTGTAAACTTCTGTGGTATGATCCTTGTGAAGTTCAGTGGTGCAGACTCCTTGAAGTTTCTTGATGTTCTTCGTCTCCACCTACACTCACGCTGGTCCTCGCGCTGGTCCCCGCGCTGGTCCCTGCGTTGGTCCCCTACCACTGCTGAATGTCCCGGCTCTAGTAGCCACCTCCTCAAGCACCCAGGCCCGTTACTACGGCAGTGGCACAGAGGCTGGGAATGTCCCGGCTCCCGTATCTGGCTCTCTCTGCCGCCCAGGGCCGTCACAGGGGCTTGGAGTGTCCCGGTTTCCGTACCTGACTCCCTGGGGTCTAGTCCTGTCTCTATGGCAGTGGCACAGAGGCTTAGAAAGTCCCAACTCCCATACCTGATTCCCCAGTGTCCAGTCCCTTCGCTATGGCAGCAGAACAGGGGCTGAGACAGTCCCAGTTCCCGTAGAGGGATCCTCTGCCACCCAGGGCTGTCTCAGGGGTTTGGAGTGTCCAGGCTTCCGTACCTGACTCCCCGGCGTCCAGTCCCGTCGCTATGGCAGCGGTACAGGGTTTGAGAGCTTCCCGGCTCCCGTAGCTGGCTCCTCTGCTGCGTCACAGGGGTTTGGAGAGTCCCGGCTTCTGTACCTGACTCCCCCGCGTCCAGTCCCGTGGCTATGGCAGCGGCACAGGGTTTGAGAGCTTCCCGGCTCCCGTAGCTGGCTCCTCTGCTGCGTCACAGGGGTTTGGAGAGTCCCGGCTTCCGTACCTGACTCCTTGGTGTCCAGTCCCGTTGCTATGGCAGTGCGCGAACGCCCGGCTCCCGTAGCTGGCTCCTCAGGGTCCAGGCCTGTCTCTATGGCGGCGTCACAGGGGCCTTTCGTGTCCCAGCTCCTGCAACTGACCCTTCCGTTGCCCAGGCCGGTAGCTATGGCATCGGCACAAGGGTGTCCCCGCTCCAGTTCCTGACTCCTCTGTCTCCCAGGACCGTCACAGGGGCTTGGAGTGTCCGGCTTCCGTACCTGACTCCCTGGCTCCCAGGCCTGTTGCTCTGGCGGCAGCACAGGGGCCGCGTGAGACCCAGCTCCAGTAGCTGACTCTGCCGCCGTCTGGTGTTTCAGTATCGGTCACAATCTCTGGTCTTTTAATTTCATAAATGCTGGGTAACCGATGGTTTATTGTGCTGTTTCTCTGTAGATCTGCCAGGATTTTCACCCATGAGTACAGGAGCTAGCATCAGCTCCGTCTTACTCCGTCTCCATCTTCCCAGCATCCCCTGGGTCACTCTTTTTTTTGAAGTCTATTTTGTCTGATATGAGAACTGCTACCCCAGCTTTTTTTTCTTGTCCATTTGCTTGGAAAATTTGTTTCAAACCTTTCACTTTTAGTCTGTGATAGTCCTTTGTCCTGAGGTGGGTCTCTTGTAGGCAGCATATGTGTGGGTCATACTTTCTTATCCATTGAGCTATTGTGTGTCTTTTGATTGGAGCATTTAATCCATTTACATTTAAGGTTATTATTGATAGGTACTTATTCATTGCCATTTTTGTACCTGTGTTCCTCTCTGTCTCCCTCTTTTCCTTCCATTCCTTAACGCTGACCTTTTAGTATTTCTTGTAGAGCTGGTTTGGTGACAGCAAATTTTTTTAGACTTCTTTTGTCTTGGAAGCTTTTTATTTGGCTTTCTATCTTGATTGAGAGCCTTGCTGGGTAAAGTAGCCTTGGTTGGAGGCCTCTGTTTCTCATTACTTGGAATATTTCTTGCCATTCTCTTCTTGCTTGGAGTGTTTCCATTGAGAAGTCAGTGGTTAATCTTATTGGGACGCCCTTGTATGTTATTTCTTTTTTCTCCCTTGCTGCCTTTAAGATTCTCTCTTTGTCTTGGAATTTTGCCATTTTAATGATGATGTGTCTTGAAGTGGGCCTCTTTGGGTTCCTCTTGAATGGGACTCTGTGTGATTCCTGGCTTTGTGTGACTTTTTCTTTTATCAAATTAGGGAAATTTTCTCTCATTACTCTTTCAAATATGTTTTCTATCCCTTGTTCTTCTTCTTTTCCTTCTGGTATTCCTATTATTCGGATATTATTACATTTCATATTGTCTTGCATTTCTCTTAATCTCTTCATTCTTTCTGAGCCTGTTTTCCCTTTCCTGTTCTTTCTGTGAGCAGCTTTCTACTTTGTCCTCTAATTCACTAATCCTATCTTTTGTTTCATCTACCCTATTTTTAATGCTTTCCACTGTGTTTTTTAATTCAGAAATTGTATTCTTCATTTCCTCTTGGCCCTTGCTAATAATTTCCATTTCCTTTTTCATGCTGATATAGTTCACAGTGAGATCATTGTAGCTCCCCCTGTAGTTTCTGGTAGCTGATTGTGAGCTCTTTGAACTTCCTGATAACCAGTGCTTTGAATTCAGTATCTGATAGTTGACTTGCCTCTATTTCATCTAACATTCTTTTTGAGGATTCCTCCTTTCCTTTCATTTGGGGATTGTTTCTTTGTCTTCCCATTGTTTGTGAGACTCTTCTTGTTAGCCTCAGCTTCTTAGATTAATCTGTTTTGACACCCTGGGTTTATGGTGTGAACTTTTGTGGTGGAATGCCTGTGAATATCAGTGGTGCAGCCTCTTTTGGTTATCCTGTTGTTCTCTGCTTCCACCTACTCAAATATGCAGCAACTTGTGGCTTCTCTCCTACAACAATGTGCAATTTGTCTCTCTGACTCTATTATTGGGAGGCCTCTTCTATGGGTCCAGCTCTTGTCTTTTCATATTTTCAAGTTGATTGTGTCTCTTGTGGGTAAAAGAAAGAAATGACAAGGAAAGAAATAAAAGGAAGAAAGAAAAAATGGTAGGGGAATGGAAGAAAGAACAGTAAGTTTAGAAAGAAAAGAAAAAGAAATAGAACAGAAAATCCGGGAAAAGAGGACAAAAGTATGGAAAGATGAAACAGTAATAAAATTTAAAAGAAATAACAGATTACTTTAAAAAAGCAAAAAGATAAAGAAAAGGAATGGAGAAGGAAGAAAGGTAAAAAGAAAAAGAAAGAATAAAAATAAAATAAAGTAAAAAACAAAAACAAAAAAACCCCAAAAAACAAAAAAACGCACAAACAAAAATGATCTCTCAAAAACAATATCAGAAAAGGAAATGTCACTTGTTGGCTTCAAACTAGCCAAACTGGTTTTTCTGGTTGCAGTTGGCTGAGGGTCGATTGTTGTGATTTTTTCAGCCAGCCCCTCTCAGGATCCAGACACTTGGCGCCTCTCCCCCAGCTCCCTACAGTGGGGAACTAGGACTTCCTCACAGCGCTCCCCTCCCAGGGGTTACCGCCATAGGCTGGTTTGCTGTGTTTGCAGGCGCCTGCACCGGCTTAGTTGCCTAGTTCCCTCGGGATTGAGCACAGACCTGCCCCCATTCAGTTGGGAAGCCCCAGGCCCTCTGCCCAATCCTGGGCTCGCTGCCAAGCTGGGTGTGAAGCAGACTAGGCTGCCGTGTCTACTAGATTCAGAGCCCCAGGCTGCACCTCTGAGTTCTCTTGGGCTGGCAACCACAGAGTTCTTGGTTGGGGCCCTTTGTCCTCCCCACCCTCTCTGCAAACGCTATCAAAAAAGTCTCTCCTGGCACCCCACCTTGCTTGGCCAGAAAGGGAGGGGGTTGAGGGTCTCAGCTCTTTTCCCAGGACCCCTCAGCGCCAGGGGCTTCCAGATAGTCTGAAGAGGGTGGACTGGAAGCCGGGAGCTGATCTGAGGACTGGGTGCCGACCCAGAAACTCTGTGCGCAAGTCGCGGCGCGCTGCGTGGTGTGTATCCCTTCTGCTCCTGTGTTTGTCTGGGTCCCCTGGGCAACCTCTGCCAAAAAAAAAAACCTAGGGATGGAGCAGCACCACCCCGGGCGCTGGACCCAGAACTGTGTGCAGGCTGAAATCTCCTCTGCTCCCCTCTGGTTGGGTCTCTTGGCAGGTCGGGGCCCAAAAATCCTAGGGAGGGAGCTTTCCAGGCACTGAACATTGGCCTAGGCGCCCTCAGGCACTTGCCCAGACACACTGTGTGTGGAGCAACTAGTTCCCCATATTGCACGCAGGCTGAAATTTCTTCCACACCTCTTTGCCTGGGCCACTTGGCCTGCCTGGCGGAAAAATCCCAGGGAGGGAGCCATCCGGGCGCTGAATGTTGTCCCAGGCGCTGTTAGGCACTCTCCCAAACACAGTTCCCACCAGGGGCTGAACCTCCCAGCTATGCACAGACTGAAATCACCTCTGCTCCCCTCTGGTTGGGCCACTTGGCAGGCCCCTGGCCCAAAAATCCTAGGGAGGGAGCCGTCTGGGCACTGAAGGCTGTCCCAAGCTCTGCTGGGCTCTCGCCACTGGGCGCTGGTTCCCCTACCCTGCACCGGCTGTTTCTCCCTGCTCTGTCCCAGAGACTACTGTACCGCTGCTGTCTCCCTACCGTCTGGTTCCTCCATGACCGATCAACAACAGGACTTTTTGTTTGGGTATTTTCCAGGTAACTCTACTTTCTAGATGTGGAGAGCAGGACAAATACAATGGCACTGGTCCAGTCAAGACTGGATAAAGTATACAAAACAAAATTGCTCATGTCAACCAAGATAGCTGCCAGTCAGCTATGATATGTGGTTGAAGAAGGAAACTAAGTCATGCCAAGTCCCCTGAGAAGAGGAGACCCATCTGGGGTACTGAGGGAGGCTTGTCACAGACAAGGCAGGTAATGAATAATACTTGAATAGAAGAATAAATGGACAAATGAATGGGTAGATGGAGAAATAGACAGATGAACAGAGTCAGAAACCCAAGTCCAAAGGGACATTTGGATCAGAAATAAAATGCAGTAGCAAGCTACTAAAGATAAAAGGGTTGTCAGAAACCATCCAAACAGTTTCACTCAATGATTTGCTCACTGCTGAGACCTCCTATTATTGAGATAGACAGCCCTGGGGCAGCTCCCCCGAGGGAGGGAATAATAAGGTAGCCTCAAGGCTTTGAAGACGTAAAGCTTCTTGGTTGTTATACTCCCTTAGGATAAAATGAAAACGTCTTGTAGAGTATAAATGTATCTATTTGTATATGATCACTCTGACATATAATCCTGGGTTGAGAATAGCATGAGAAATGTCATCTTCAAACCTAGTGTCAACAAGCATATGTTCTACAATATAGTTTTTCCTATATGTCAGCTGGGCAACTGCCCAGCTAGCTGCCCATGGAGCAATCTGGCACCAAGGAGCAGGAAAGAGCCACAGAAGGTAACTATGTTCTTCACTCTTTTTTTACTGAATGCAGGTTCACTCAAAATAGAACATCAAGATACATTAATATCCTACTCACACTAACAATCTATGAGGAATATAATACACACAAACAACAATCAATGGGTGATAATAAACTTGAGTCCCAGAGTCTCAGCAAACAGTGTCTGGAGACAGCACTGTGGGCAAGGGAGCCATCAGTGTGCATACAGAGGAAAGTCACTCTCAGACTCATTTTCCCAAACCCCTTCTGTGGCCAAACAGGCCATTGTAGTGCAAGGGCGACTTGTCTGCAGTTCCCAGCTACATCTGGGGGAGGGAGACCACAGTTCCTTCTTGGCTCCTCTTCTTCCTAAGAAGTGGAACTCATCCTCACATCACACCCTATCTTATTTAATGCCTTGGTTTATAAGGCCAGGTGAAAAAGCTTTTGGGTCTTTAAATGTTGAAAAGAAGAAAAGCTTTGATAAAAATCTGACTCTTGATAAAACCTATTCTCTTAACAGTCTTACTCAATTTTCTCTTACGTTTTTCCCTTACTTAATCATCTCTTCCTTACTTTCCTCTTAAAAGTCAAGTACAGTTTGAAATTCACAGCAGAAGCAATAGTGTTTTTTTTCCACTTAGCATATCCCTTTCCTGGGGCTGTGTGGAGCCTCAACAGAATGAGCTGGTTTTAATGGCAGATGAGCTGCAGAGTAGAGGGCAACAATCACTAGGAAGAAACAGTGGGCAATAGTTCAAAGCACCCCTGGATAAATGGGAACCTGTGTGGGCCCCTATTTTTCACTGACATTGCCCCAAGTTGTGCTGTGTTTCATGTGACATGAAAAAACTGCCTTCTTCCTTATATTAGATTCTGATTTATGTGGCATTATTGAAGGTCAACCCTTGAACTAAATCTCCTGAGCTTGGAAGGCTTACCAGTGTTCACAGGAGGCCTGTGTGTAGGACTCAGCTGTCATGCTGTGTCATCTTTGTACTGTACCCCCACACAATTTGGCCCTGTGTTCGGAAGAAGCAGCCCCAAGGTGTCACCGTCTGTTAGACCAGCAAACCATAGAAGCTTCTTTTGTGGGTGCCCTTCAACTTTCACTCTCTGGATTTTCACTGACTTCAAATGCAAGCACACTCTCAAAACTTAGGCAGCTTGAAGATGATTTTTTAAGGACCTAGACAATAAGGTTCACTCAAGGATAATTTTTGGCCCTGTCTTTTGGCTATGACCTACTCCTTCTGTCTGACAGTATGGCTCAATTTCCAGTCATCTTAGAGGGCAGGGTCTACGCAGGCCTGTGTACGCAGCACTTTCTAAGTTTCTCAGTCATTATGGCTTGAGGATTCAAACATTTCAGACTCAGTCATGGCTCTGTGTGTTTATATATTTTATTCTTTCTTAGAATACATTCTACTCATAGTCCTTGATTTAATAAACATTCTCTGGGCATTTCTCTAGGTACCAATCTGGTCTAAGTATTTAGGCATTTACCTGGCATGAAATTCCATATCCCGGGGGACTGTTTTGATTATTTCCTCTCCCTTTAATGTCTTTCTCTTCCTTTCCTCTTAGCTCTGACTTAGGGGCTCCTCCTCTGCTCCCTTAGAACATGTTGCACACCTAATTGCTTTCTTGGTCAACACCTTTTTTGACATTTTTAATTACTGAAAGGGCAAAGATGGTGTCTTGTTCACCTAGCACACCATCTGCACGTAGAAGACTTTCAGTAGAATTTATTAAACGAGTGGATAAATGAATGGTTGTTATTTATGTATTTTTGAAAACCCATCCTGGTTAAGGATTGATTAGGAATATATTCCTAGAACTGGAAAAACAGAGCAGAACAATTTAGTGTGATTTTAATTTTAACCTGAACTTGAGAAGCTAGGCTGAATAAACAAGGTGAAAGACAAAATATTGGATTTAAGGAATGGCAATATTCTCAATGTTTAAAATTTTAAAAATCTCATGCAATTTTGCCCACAGAGAGGAAAGAAAAATGTCATGACAGAGTTGTGAATTTTCTCTTATCTCCAAGGCAACAAAGTGAATAATTTTAGAAAAAGAAGGAGAGAAATTGAGGCAGTATCACAAAGAGAATTCACTTTTCCAACCAAAAGTCATTAAAAAGACTTTATTAAAACAGAAGGATGGGACTCAAAACCAAAATAAAAGGAGACGAGATGGATTCCCTATATATAACTTCTCTTGCTGGAGGCAGAGCAGGAGATGGTGAAACAATGGAAATTTCATGAGGGTTTAACTCTTTTGAGGCATAATTGTGCATTATTTCTGATGTTTACAGCAGGGGAGAAATGTTAAGTACGAACTGAGTGGATAAGCCATGTTACAAGAGGCCAACTGAGAAATCCAATCAGCACCTGGAGGTGTGTGAAAGAATACGGTGACGGCACTTCCCTGAAAAGCCTGTCAGGGGAACAGAGCTGCTCTGAAGGATTGCCCTGCCCTATAGTTTTTTTTCTAGTACTTGGAGTACTCCATCGGGAGCCAATTTCAGGCTTGGTTGTTCCTTTCCTGATTCTGGCATTCTGTGAATTAGTTTGTTGTCATGGAGATAACTATTTAGACAATTCATGTGAACAGGGACTTGCTAAGTGGGTGAATAGGAGCCAAAAAGGCATCCACTTCAGAGCAGAAAGACTCCCAGTTGGAAATGCTGGATCACTGCTCTGGTACCAGTCCAGTTGTTACAAGGCTTCCCAAAGTGTCCTTCATCCCTTCATCTCTCCATGTATTCGGAATACATTTGTTTATTGCTTTATAAGTATCCTTAACATGTGCCTTCAACAGAGATGTTTCTGATTTCCCTTAGTATCTAGACTGCCCTATAGTAGCTGTCTCCCACATTTGGTCATAACATTCCCCACAACAGTCCAGTGTGGTCATCATTATTTCTAGTGCTTTATATATAGAATGCGGAAAATGAGCTGCTTCTTACTGTCTCTGGCATCAATTGTGAGATCTCTGAGTATCTTTGACCCTTGGAGCAGTGACATTTGCAGTAGTGCCCATAGCCTGGCAGTTTGACAATCAACACCCCAAGTTATGGTGGGGAGAAGAACTCACAGGCACAAGCCTGAAGCAGAGAAAAGGTAGAAGAGCCATTGGGGAAAAGTAACTAGACCAAAAAGGTTCATGCATTTTATTCCATGTAAGTGACATGAAGCCAACAGAGGCCCCCCACCCGAAAACTATGTGAAATAATACATTATGTATGGTTTTGGGGGCAAATCATCACATTCAAAACAGAGAATAATATCTAGTAAGAGAGTAGTTTGGGGTCACTTAGCATGCTCAAATGATAGTAGAATAAGAGTATTATATATCTCAGAAGCAGAAGCTCTTGTTCTGTTGGTGGTCAGAATGACACAACACATCAAGAAATGCTAAATATATATGAGTATATATATGTACACACACATATGAGGGTGGGACCAAAAAAACCTGGAATTATGTTTTGGACAGCGGGCCCCTTATAGTACAGGCTTCCCATGCTACGTGAGTGTTCTAGGAATCCATCTGCATCAGTATACCAGCTGATGCTGTTGTGAGAAGCTGTGTTCATCTTCAGTAAATTTTTATTTAAGACTCTTCCACTGTGTTTGCCCATTTCATTATGGGTGATTTACGAGTGCATCTGCCCACACTGGGCTGAATGTTCAGCAGTTTTTGCCTAAACACAGCATGACCTCTGTGCCCCAACCTACTTATTCACCCGGTCTCACCCTAAGTGACTTTTTTTTGTTTTCCCAGGTGGAAAAAAGTACACAAATGGAAATGTTTTGTTGATGTGGAAGAGGTGAAACAAAAAATGCCAGAAACTCTAAAAGGCATCAAAATCAATGAAGTCAAAAACTGATTTGAGCACTGAAAAAAAGTCTCAAGAGGTGTATTGCATCAGATAAAGAGTACTTTGAAGGTGACTGAAGTTTAAACATGTAAGAATAAATCACCATTTTTATTCAGGATGGGTTTTTTTTTGGTCCCCCCATCATACACACACATTTTTTAAAGGAGGTGAAGTGTGTAGTATATTTCAGGAAGATTTCCTACTAAATTGATAAAATAAGAAAGAGAAAATCAGTTTTATGAAAAATTAAGTTATGTGAACTATTACTATGTGTATTCTATGTGAATAGAGCCACTACTTTCTACTGCAGTGCCCATGGAATTAAGAGTTCTTATGACAAATTTCATGGAAGCACTGCTAGAGGGAGGGATCTTTGTGATTACATATTATAGTGGTTTTCAAACTATGAGCTTTGGAACTATTTCTACAATGGAATCTTACACAAGAGCTCCACATGTATGTGAAAACCCCTCTCTTTTCCAGCTTGTCTGGAAGGCACTGTAAGAACTGCTGGTTTCAACCCTGGCTGGTGTAGCTCAGTGGATTGAGCGTGGGCCTGTGAACCAAAGGATCGTGGTTCGATTCCCAGTCAGGGCACATGCTTGGGTTGCAGGCCAGTTCCCAGCAGGGGACCCATGAGAGGCAGCCATACATTGATATTTCTCTCCCTCTCTCCTTCCCTTCCCCTCTGAAGATAAATAAATAAAATCTTAAAAAAACAATTATTAAAAAAAATAACTGCTGTTTTCAGGTTCAGATGCTGTTTTTGTCAGCCTGGCTGCCATAGCAAAATGCCATAGACTGGTTTATGCAATAATTTACACTCTCACAGTTCTGGGGGATAGAAGCCCAAGATCAAAGTGCCAGCATGTTCATCTTCATGGCTTGTAGATTGCTGCCTTTTGGCTGTGTCCTCTCATGGAAGGGGAAGAGACAGAGTGCTCTTGAGTCTCTTCATATAAGGGCACTAATCCCATCATGAGGTCCCCTGATCTCATGAGCTCATCTAATGCTAATCACCTCCCAAAGGCTTCATCTCCAAATACTAGCACATTGGGGTTAGGGCTTCAACAGGAATTTTGGTGGGACATTAGTCAAATCCATAGCAAGTGGAAATAAGGAGGTTTAGGGAGGCCCTGTGGCTCGTGTAGGTCAAGGGAGACTTGTTCCTAGATGATGCTGTCTAATCCAGGATCCTGACTTCTACTACACACTTCACCTTCCAGGGCAGTTGCCCTAGGTTTTTGCTGGCTCCTCAGTCTCTTCTGTCCTTTTGAGAGCTGGGTGGGTTTAAAGAAAGATTTCTGGAGTCTACCTTTTTAAAGTTCATCAGGAACAATATTAACAGTTATAATAGAAATAGCTATCATTGAGCCTTGACTGAAGTCAGCACTGTTCTAAGAAGTTCACATGTTGTATCTCATTTAACCTTCACAAACACCAAGGGTAAGGTACCCTTATCCCTTTTCCATTTCATACAGAGAGTACAGAGACACTATGTGATAGTACAGGGTCACATAGCCAGTAAGTAACACAATTGGGAATTTAACCCAAGCTGTCTGGCTCCAGAGTGTATACTTTTAATCAGTACTACCCATGGGAATGGAATGAACAATTCCATAATCAGGATATGGGCAAGAGCAACCCTCCCTTGGGCTGATTGTGCTGGAAGGCACCCTCTGTCTCCTGGTCAGGGCTGGGGCTAGCATGTAAGATCAATTGTGTTAAAAGCTATAAGTGTATCTATAATGCCTAATGATGAAATGGCCTTATTCTAGTCATATTCCCAATTTCCTGTTTTCTAGTTGTCAAAGGTCCCTTTGTCTAGGATCACAGGATCAAGGCACTAGGCAAGGCCTATTAAGTTACATGAGTTCTGTTGGTGCTATGGGACAGGACCACATGGAGCAAGATGCCATTATAATATTAAATAGTAACTGCTGGTCTATCCTCTAGGGCTGATCATTTACTCTTCCTCTTCTTGGTGATTTTTAATAAACACCAAGGATGTTCAGTGTGCTGGGTATTCTACAGCCTAGAAATGCTGACCCGTGCTCTTGAGGTTCACATCTAATAATCATGGATTGATGTCAGTCCATCCTAGGTCTCTTATCATCAGCTGTTGCTTGTGGTTGGATAGTCCATGCACTCAGCACCATAGGAAGATTGGGAAGTATGGAAGGGTGAAACTATGTAGGGATAGCAGGAAATATGTTTTACTACCAGTATATAAAACATATATTCAGTGTAGGAGTTTGTCAACAAAAGTTCAGTCTTGTAACCCAAGTCACTGGGTTACTTTGGGCAAATTACTTCACCTTCCCAAGTCACTGGGTTACTTTGGGCAAATGACTTCACCTTCCCAAACTTGAGCTTCCTCACAAAGTACAATAATGGCATTGCAGGCTATTGTCTGGGTAAATTTAAGCCATCTGTCACTTAGTTGGGGCTCCATAATGTTAGTTTTTTTCTCAGATGCTTCATGTTGTGCATTTTTACTTAAAGAAATGCTTCTGCTTGAATTTAATTGGTATCACATTTCTTTAGTGTTTTTTTTTGTTTGCCTTTAACCACGAACCTTTTTACAATTGAGTGTTTTCATGCTTCCGGGTTAACAGCAGAAGTTAAGCAAAGGAAGAAGCACAGCTAGAGTTTAAGGACAGTCATGAACAGCTAGGACCACCCATTGATAGGAAAGAATCACAATGATTTTAAAAGACAAAAAAATATCCTGCGGGAAAATTGCATTGATGTTCATTCCATTGTCTTAAGTCTTAGAGAGTTTTAAAAATTACTCATGGACATGAACAACAGTGTGTTAAATGCTGGTAAATGCTTGGTCTAAGGGGAACAAATGGTAATGAAAAAATACAATAAAGATTAAATTAAAAAATTACTATTGTTATGTCATGTTCTCAAGTGCAACCTCAGTGAAGAATCACTGTCTCCTAGAAAGATTGAAATAAGTAAAATTAGAGAATTGGAAGATCAAGACAATGGCAAATAATCACCCACCAGAACAAGAACAAAGAGAGAAAAGCATCCTTATAAACTCAGAATAATATTTCAGACCAGATTCTGCCTAAGGTCAATATTTCCTTAATAGACCTGTCCCCAGGTGATAGAGGTAGTTATCAGAGATAGATGGTTTAAGAGTTAAAAATTATCTTTTACTATTTTTCTCTGCAGATCTTAGTTTTCAAAGATGATTTTCTTGCTAATTCTTTAGTAACAGGGATCAGCTGATACATTATGCTCTTTTTCTCCTATGGGAACTGCACTGTGGATTAATGAGGGTGAAGGAATTGTGATCGACCAAGAAAGAAGGTTAGAAAGTTACCCATGGAGATGAAGCATACAGATTTAGTTTAAAATTTATTTCAGTTTCAGGAGGAAGAAATTGCCCTTGTAGCTAAGCACACTGTTGTACAGAAATGTCTGTTTCTTCATTCTGACCAGGACTCTCCTCTCCTTCTGGTGACCTCCTTACATGCACATGTCTTACTTACACTGAGGGCCTTGACAGCTGTTCATTCATTCTAAGGCAATAGAGAATGGCATATAAAGCGCATACAGTCAAAAGCACCTCTGTGCAGATGAGTTTCATGAATAGGATGCTTTTGTTTCCTGCATCATCAGGATCTTCTCTAACAAACATATAGCCTGTTCTTACAAATGATTTTTAAGAAGCCATCATTGTGGTTTTGCCTCCTCTACACAAAGGGATTTAAAAATAACCAATGTTAGGTTCAAACACTGGATTAACTGATGCATGTTTTCTAGTGGCTGTTTTCCTTCCAAGTCATAAAGAAAATAACATCATTCAGTGCTGTAGTTGCCTCATGTGGCAACTTCCTGTATCTCTGTCAACAGAAACACTCATTCATCCCCTTGCTGCCTGACCCTGAAGACAATGTGACCAATGCATAAATTGTGCCAGGCTAGGGACACGTGGGTTAGCTGGGCTTCAGGCTTTGCCAGCCCCACCTTCATCATGTAATAGGAAAGCTCTCAAATAAACACCATATAATTTAATTGAACTTGAGCTAAGAGATATATTTTTTACAGAAACTAATTATAGCAGGCATCCTGGCATATTAGTACAGTAAATCTCACCATTGTCAAGCCCTAGAGCTGCTGCAGTTTTTGTTTATTTTCTCTCTAACCCTATTCCTCTGAATCTTTATTTCTTTGATTTAGTCTCTTTCTATTTACTTTCATCTCTCTGTTTTCCTTCTGACATGTTCATACCTTATATAGAGGTGCAGTACTTGTTGCCCATTGATTCCTGCTTCAGATTAATAAACATATATGGTGTGTATATCCATATGTGTGTGCATACATGTGTACATGTGTGTGGGTGTTTCTGTCTACAATGGGCATAACAATTCAGGATAGAATGATATAATAAGTCAACATGGCATGTGGGAGTAAGGGGAGACTGACAGAAGATCAAAAAATGATTCACACTTCCTGCCTTCAAATGTTTATCATGGGTGATATTGGGGTGATGCTGGTGGCTATGAAAAGGGGAATAGAAAAGTGATGTAAACAGCTAGTCTTGGTAACAACAGGCAGAATGAGGTATAGGCCATGTGATATGAGAGTACAGATCGATGAGATTTAATTCTGACTCAGCTAAGCTTTAGCTTCTCTCCTTCAAGGCTGCCTTCTCTCTCAGTTGGGAACAGGATACTTGAGTTAATATTATGAGTAAATGAATTAATAATTACATGATTTATTTACTTAAGAAGGCTGGAACTAAGTGGTCTCATAGTTTGTTTAGTCACTTGGTTATCTTTTCATGCTTTTTCTATTCTTCTTTGACATCCTCAATATTGACTTTTTTATTCTCATGCTTGATGGTCTTAAGGTAGCTGCTGTGGTTCCAGACATTGCATGACATACTTAGCCTAAGCTTAAAGAAAGGGGAAAGAGCTAAAGATCTTCTGTTTATTAAGCTCTAGATTTTTATTTTTTGAGAAACAAAAGTTTTTTTGAAGCGTCCAAGAAAATTTTCTTATATCTTTATGGTCTGACATGGTTAGCCATCTGTAAAGAAGGACAGAAATGATAAAACAGGTGACCATGATTTATTTCCTGGTGATGGATGCATTGTACTGTATCATGAGAAAGTGGGAAGAGGACTGAGAATGGCAGCTGGGTTGGCCAACCTGTGGCATCTGTGACACTTTGCTCTAGTGTATATGAAAAAAGGGAGATTTGTCTTATATCAGTTACTAAGGTATCCTGCCCCCCACCACCAGCAGATGCTCCTCACATGAGTACCCTTCTCTGTGATTTGCTTTGCTACTGGTTATCCCTGCAATTCTTCAACTACAGTTCTCCCGAAACAATATTGCTTCCTCTATATACCCCCCCACATAGGATCACAGATCAGAGAGACCTGGGTTCAAATCCTTTCCCACATGTACTGCTCACTAGCATTGTGCAAGGTTGGTTATTTAACCTCCTCACCCAGTAAAAATACAAATAATAATCTGTCTCTCATTGCATTACTATGAGGATTAAATGATGAATGTAAAGTGCCTTGCACTGTGCCTGGCCCGGGGGGGGGGTGTTGAATAAATGAGTTATCTTTTGTCCATATTTTAAACATAATAATAGCTGACATTTACTGAGTACTTGCCACATGCCTGGCACAGCTGTAAGTGCCTCATACAAATTAATTCCTCTGACCCTCACAACAACTTAATGAGGTCTATAATAGCATTATGCACTTTTAACAGCTGAGAGAATATGAGAGAAAAGTAAATTTGTCTAAGATTCCAGGGGTAGTGAGAGGCAGAATAAAGATAGAACCCAAGCAGTTTGTCTAGAGCCTGGGCACTAACCACTGTGTGATATTTTCTCCCTAATATAGCGTGTTTCTCTTAGGAATGGGTTCATGTCCAGCTTCCCATTAGGTGACAGACTCTTAACAATAGGTAGTCCCAATAACCCCCTTGTGTGGTTGTGGAGAAGAGTGGGCCCCTCTGAGGTACAGGGAGCCTGTCCTGTCTGAGCAGGTGGCACAGCTGGAGAGCAAGGTCACACGAGGGAATGAGGAGGAGTCATGCTCAGCACTGCACAGCAGGCTGTCCGCCAGAAAATTGGACATCTCAGCATGTGTTTCAGCACTTAGCTCCCTATGCAAGAAACTGTACTCAGAGAAGCAGGAATGGGAAGGCTCCTGCTTCAAACAGAGACCACAAGTGATTAGATAATTTTACAGTTGGGGACCACTGAGAAAATGAAAAGACCGGTATTACAACTCAGCAGCATCAAATCATTTTGATAGTCTTTCTGGAGATAGATTTTCTAATGGAAATTATACTGAGCTGTGTTACATAAAGAAAAAGGGTCACCTTTCTTTTGGCCTCTGAAAAGCTTACTCAGCTGCACTGAATTATTCCAACCTATGGATGTGGGCTGCAACATAAAAACTGCAGGTGCTCCTTGGAGCTCAGAAGCTAATAAAGTATCTTTTTGGTTTTATATCTAAAAATCCAAGGAAGAGAAAAGATCTGAATGGAAAACTGAATCCCTGCTTTGCTGGATGTCCTAAGTCTAAGTAATATCAATATCACAGAGACTCAGATGGGAAATTGACTGACCTAAAGCCACACACCTAGTACAGAGCAAGCAAGCACTTGTGCTCAGCTCTCTGTAGGTCCTTTGCCCAGTGCCCTGTTTCCTGCCTCTCACTGCATAGCATTTTGATTTATTTTTGCTGTCTGTAATTTGTGGGCCAAAGAAGCGATTAAAAGGAGGCAGTAGGACATGGTGGTGAGAAACAGGTCTGGGAAGTGGGTGAGACCCAAGTTTGAATTCTGTTTTGGTTGTACGGTGGCACATCCTGGAAGAGGGGGGAGTGGCAGGGTCGTTGCTGGCCAAGACTATCCCTTTTTCTCAGGAAAGGGAAACTGATTTTGGAAGATGCATCCAGGAGTCTTTTGCTTGTGTTCTATAGGCTATGATAGTGTGATCTGGCTCTGTCTTGCTGCAAGGAAAGAGAGTGTTAGACTGTGGCCTCTGTAGTGGGAGTGGGCGTGGGAGAGGAAATGGGACATGGCTTATGCAGGTGAGTTAGAAGTGTCTGCCTCGGATCACAGTCTGAATTTCGGGGAGGAAGGAGATGAGACCTGGTATATTGCCCAGCCTCAAGAGAAGCATATTTCTTACTTCTTAAGAACCAGGTAAATTTGGACCATCTCCATTTCTTGGTACTTCCAAGGTTTTCTCCAAGATGTCTTCATGTAGGAGGCAGGGTCATCTTTGGCTTGTAGCTCATTTTAAATGACATCTTTCCCACTTGAAGACTGCCTTATTGCCTGTGGGTGCTGTCCCTGTGTTCCCTAATCAACTTTGACATTGATCTTAGAGACTTTCTCTTTTTTTCATCAACCTCCTCAAGCTTCATGTATGTGCATTTTTTTAAGAAGTTAGTTTAGCCATGACAGGTGTGGCTCAGTGGATTGGGCATAATCCAGCAAACCAAAAGGTAAAAGGTTTAATTCCTGGCCAAGGCACATGCCTGGGTTTCAGGCGAGGTTCCCCAGCTGGGAGGATGTGGGGGGCAACTGACCCATGTGTCTCTTGCACATTGATGTTTCTCTCCCTCTCTTTCTCTTGCCCTCACCTTGTCTCTAAAAACAAATAAATAAAATATTTTTTTTTTAAAAATGAGTTCAGAGACAGTCTGCTGACACCAAAGCCATGAAAAATTCAATGGAGGAATGGTGGCATCACTCTTACTACACTAGTTTAGTCAGAATGAGTTATTTTCTTTGTATTTTCTCCCTTTGGGGGGCATGCTGAGGTTGTTTTCTGAAGTCCTATCTGTGCCATTGTTTGTGTGATGATGGGTTCTGAGAGTAGGGTGGGTGGGCCTTTGATAAATTAGCTACATTCAAGCAGGGACACAGTCACAAATCAAGATGCAACCAGTGAAATACCTGAGAACTTTGACTCAAGTTTGGGGAATAGGAAGTAGTACATTTTTTGGTTGACTAAGGATTCAAAAGAGATTTTTCTTCTTGAATTTTGCACTTTCTCATGTGTAATTTTTTCTTAATTATTACCTTGGTGGAGGGAATAGGCTTCAATATAAAATTCTGGTCACCTCCAATAGGGTCAGTGAGATTTTGCTGATTAAAAAATCTATCTCTAGCTTTATCTAGATCATCAATATCTATTTATACCTAAAACTAATAAAATATTGTACATCAACTGTAATTGGAAAATAAAAAATGTTTCTCCTTTAATCAGAAAAAAACTGGATGTAAAGGAACCACCTGTGGGCTTGTAAGGGGTTGAAATTTATCTCAGCCTTTCTACTTTTTTCTTAAAAGAAATAGAAAGTAAAAGGAATCTCCTATCTACCTCCAATAGAGTAGAAGAGTAAATAAACACCTGGCCCACAAATTGAATGTTGTGAAAAGTAGAGATGTAGGATTAGGGGTTTAGACCGTTGTCTGGGATCAATAAAACTTTGTTATGTGGTGGCAAATGAGGCATGACTTGACACCTTTTGGATTAGAAGTGAGAATGTGATATGAACTAGCATTCTAAGTAGGCTCAAAAAATTGCTTCTTGTCTTGATTTCAAAGCTGATAAAGAGGACAAAACCCCAAAGGGTTGGTCATCACTGTAAAAAAAATCTACATTTACATATCTTTATCTAAGTATTTGACTACAATTTATGCTATCTCTCCCCTTCATCTACTGACTTTGCAGATGACACAGCTGCATTCCTGAGGTTGCCTTGGATAAAGAAGCTCCAGGATCTATGGTCATAAATAAGGGCACTAAATGGTTTTTGTTTTCTGCTGGGAATCTTGGGGCTTGGAACATGCCCATATATTTGCTGTGACTCAGTTTCCATAGGTGAAGAGGAAATTGTCATTTCTCAGATTTCTCAATGCTCTGGAAACTTTCCGATGGGCAGTTTTCAGGCAGCTTTATGCAGGAAACACTGCCTGGGTATGGCTTCAGAAAGTCAAGCTGTGATTGGAAAGATGCAGTGATGAGACTGAGCACTGAGAGAATATCACTGCTGTTAAAATGTAGAAAATGTCCTTCTAGGGCTAGAATGGAAAAGAAGCCACCTGGGTCAGTGCACTGTGGTTGTTAGGTCAGATGACTTAATATATCTATTAGATCTTCACTTAGGGCTCTGATAGATTTCAACTTCTTCTTCTTTATTTGGTGGTCATGGGAAGAGGGAAGATAGCAGGGAGGAAATTAACACTTTCACCTGAGCTAGTGTTTCCTTCCCCTGAGTTGTAATGTAAGATCTGTTCTCCAAGGAATCAGAAGTGGAAGCAATAGTTTAGGTTTGACAGCTCATCATCCTGCAGGTTGGAGCAGACAGTGACAGAAAAATCATGTGGGGCCATGAGGAGAGTAGAAAAAATCGATTCATGATATTCATTACCACATGTGAAAAGTTAAACTGAGTTTTACAATTTGCTTTTTAGAAAAGTTGCTTTTTATAATCTTCTAGAAGGGTATGCTGAACAGCCAGTTTATTCAAACATCACCCCCAAATACTTTCATCAGTGGGTAATGAGAAACTGAAGTTTGTGTAAAGTTTCTTTAAAGGAACAACATCACCCCACCCCAATCCCATTTTATAGATGAAGAAACTGAACTTAAGAAAAAATATTTATTTACACAGCAGAACAAGAGCTGAGAGAACCATTTACATTGAGTTAAGACTGAGCTATTTTCTTTGTTGCTGTCTTGCTGCCTTTGTGGCTGGGGTTGAGAGAGGCACTGAGGCTGGATGACAGGCCAGGCTGGTCATCTCATTAGTATGCCATGGAGTGGCCTAGGCCAAACTGTTACAGCAGTCTGGATTGGACTACAGTCCAATCTTTGCAGAGGAATCTCTCCCCATTATGGTGCAACCACAAAGAACTATTATTTACTATTCCCCAAACGGCATTTTCTTTGCCATCTTTTTACCTTTTCATATTCTCTCTATCTAGAATTTCCTTCCTCATTTCTTTTCCAGTTAAGTCCTTGTACATTCTTTGAGCCCCTTCTCTGTGGTCACCTGTCTAAGAAAGCTTTCCTGATGCCTCAGCCACTTATAATATCTTTGTCATTGCCCCGGTCGCCTTGAACACTGCCAATATCTGAACAGGCACTTCCCTCTCTCCTTATCCTATGTGTATGACTTGAAGACAGTGACCTGGGCCTTTTTATTTCTGTAGACTTATGCCTTGACGATGTCTGACACTTAAAATGTTTTTAATTAATTATTTTTTAAATCAATTCTGTCATTCTTAAAGCTGAAAAAGTGCCGGTGGCGTAAAAGGTCACACCTGTGTTAATTCATTCTCATTATGTCTAACCTCTTGAGGGAATTGCTGGGAGCTGGATGAAACAAACTCCAAGCAGCTGGGTGTGTATGACTGGAAATCTGCCAACATTTTTCATTCATATTTTTCTCTTTACTGTCAACATGTGGCGGGCCCTTTCCACTCATCATACTATTTAATTTTCACAAAAAAGTAGGTGTTAATATCCTTACTTTACATTTGGGGAAACTGAGGCAAAGAGGGATTACATACTTGTCTAAAGGTCACAGAACTCTCCAAGATGGCAAAGCCGGATTTGGACTTTGGTTGGCTGAAGGTTAAAGGTGATGCTTTTGACCACTGTGTTGTACTGCCTTTTAATACATCCACCACAGCAGGTATTCAAGTGGTACAATGGAGGCAGGAGGTGGAGAGGGCTGGGAAATGATGACTCAGCCTGGGCTAAATAATTTTTTTTCATCTCCAGACTTAGAGCAGGCCTCTAAGCCTGGAGGCTTGGTCTGGCACTGAGTGTTTAGGTAATCTATTTGGAAAGGCACCCATGGGCCTTCTAAAACCAGGGTATCCGCTATGTCTACAACCAGCAATGTCATTGTTGAAGACCAAGTATGATGAGCTTCACTCACGCCATTCCCCTAAACAGCTGCTTGTTGGAGACCAGGCAATAGATTCCGGAGTCTTGCGCAGTCAGTACCAACTGGAAAGGCACTATGTGGGGCTTGGCAAGAGGCAGCAGAGCTGATTCCAAAACACCAGTAAGAATAAACCCCAGGGGACCAAATGCTCAGAATTCTGGGCAAGATTTTTGGATGGGAGGGGAGAGGCTTCTAGCTACACTATGCCAGCCTTAGATCATAGTTAGAGCCTAGAATTTGCAATCTTGGAGGGCTTTGCTTCTTCTTGGGGACCTAAGAGCTGCCTGGAGACCCCAGAAAATGCTTGAGAACAAACAAGCAATAAAAATATTCTGAACCCTTTTACCAATTGGCTCCATCCCAAACCAAAATAACAAATGAATTGCTGTAGTGTGTGTTAAACTGATGGGAAAGAAAAAACCTGTTTTGGGAATACTTGGTTTGGACCACTTAAAATATGGCCAAGTGAATACAGCAAATTTAATTTCTATAAATTGGCCTTCCCAGAAAGCTGAACTGATAAGCTGTAAGATGTTAACAATTCAATTTTTCATTGGCTCTAATGTTTCTGGGAGAAAGGCGAAGTTTTGCTGAACTTGAGAATGTGTTTTCTGTATAGGGAAGCTCATTATCATCATCATCACCTCTGTGTCATCATCATCAGACTCAGCTTATGAATAAGCAATCTGCTGGAAGTTTAGAGATATTATCTATCACTTTTATAACAACACTTCTGGGTTGCTATCCTTGATTTTATTTTACAGAGCACAAAATTGATATTCAGATTACACAAGTAATTTGTTCAAGATCATACTGCTGGTATTTAAATTCAGGTCTTTTAGACTCCACAATCCATGCTATTTCTACTGCATTTCCCTGTGTGCAAATATTTATTATTACTGATACAGTGTCCCAAGCCAGACCAATGTTTAGCAGTAAAATACAAGAATGACTTTTCTCAAAGTATTGGCTTTATATAGAGAACTTTAGGTGGGTGTGCTACACCTAAGCTGTGGGTCCAGGGACCAGGAGCTGCATTTCATTTCTTGCTTTCAATCACTTTCTCTGTTCTTTTCTAGGATGAAATAAAAATTGTGCTATTCTCCTTTACACACATTTCATAAGACTTGATGAATTCATGTCTACAAGTTGCTCCCAATATCTTAGCAACAAGGCATTAATACATTTTGCTGTTGTTGTTTTGTTTGCTTATTTGTCATTAGGTCAAAGTCAGACTATATCTACTTTGTTTATAATTGAGCTGAAAGTTTTTTAATTTTAAAATTATTTTTCAATTACAGTTACAGTTATATACAGTAAGACATTACATAACTTAAATGATCTCCCAACAAACCTCATATCCATCTGATACTATAGATAACTATTAGAATATTATTGACTGTATTCCCTATGCTGTACTTTACATCCCCATGACTATTCTGTAACAACCAGTGTGTACTTCTTAATCCATTCCTATTTTTCACCCATCTCTCCAACCCCACCCCATCTGACAACTGTCAAAATGTTCTCTGCATCTATGAGTCTGTTTCTGTTCTGCTTGTTCATTTATTTTGTTTTTTAGATTTAATTTAGATTGATATGTATTTATTGCCATTTCATTTTTCAAACTTTTTTTTGTTTTTAATTTATTTTTTATTGATTATGCTGTTATCGTTGTTCTATTCCCCCCTTCATTCCCCTCCACCCTACCCCCCCGTCCCCACCATTACCCCCCTCTTTAGTTTATGACCATGTGTCTCAAATTCTTCAGATTCTATATTTCCCATACTATTCTTGCCCCCCCATCTATTTTCTATCTACTGTCTATGCTACTTATTTTCTGTACCTTCTCCCCCCTTCTCCTCCTCCCACTATCCTGTTGCTAACCCTCCTTGAGATCTTCATTTCTATGTTTCCACTCCTGATTTGGCTGTCCTCTTAGTTCGCTTTTGTTTTAGGTGTGGTTGTTACTAACTGTGAGTTTGTGCAAAACTCTCGGATGCACAGTTTAAAACACTGGTGATCAGGATCCTCACAGAACTGGTTGATTATAGCCACAATTAGGCAAACATATGAAGGTGAAACTAACTGAAATGAATGGAATTTCACAGGAAACCGATAGCGATGAAAAGGAAACTGGGACTCATTTTTCAAACTTTTAATCTTTTCCTCTTCTTAAAAGCAACCCTTTAACATTTCATATAATAATGGTTTGTCGGTGATGAATTCCATTAGCTTTTTCTTGTCTGGGAAACTCTATCTGTCCTTTGATTCTAAATGTTAGCTTTGCTGGGTAGAGTAATGATGGTTGTAGGTCCTTGCTTTTCATGACTTTGGATGTTTCTTGTCAATCTCTTCTGGCCTGAAAAATTTCTGTTAAGAAATCAGTTTTATGGGAACTTCCTTGTAGGTAACTAACTTTTTTTGTTGTTGTTGCTTTTAAGATTCTCCTTTGTCTTCAACTCTTTGCATTTTAATCTTGATTTTCTTGGTGTGGGCCTCTTTGGATTCATCTTGCTTGGGGCTTTCTGCTTATCCTAGACTTGTATGTCTATTTCTATCACCATGTTAGAGAAGTTTTCTGTCATTATTTTTTCAAATAGGTTTTTGATTTCTTTCTCTCTCTTCTCCTTCTGGCACCTCCATGATGTGAATTTTGGTGTGCTTAAAGTTGTCTCAGAAGCTCCTTACACTATCCTCATTTTTCAAAAATCCTCACCTAAGAATATGTTTATTGTTGAATTTAGAGAAAGGGGAAGGGAGAGAGAGAGAGAGAGAGAGAGAGAGAGAAACATTGATGTGAGAGAGAAACATTGAATAGTTGCCTCCTGTATGTGCCCCAACTGATGATCAAACCCATAAGTTTGGGGATTGAACTGGCAATCTTTCAGTGCACAGGATGATGCTCCAAACAACTGAGCCACCTGGCCAGGGCTATCCTCATCTTTTTGGATTCTTTTTTCTTTTTGTTGTTCTGATTGGGTGGTTTTTGTTTCTTTATTATATTCCAAGTCACTGATTTGATTCTTGGGTTCATCTACTGTACTTTTGATTTCCTGTAAATAATTCTTCATTTCAGTTATTGTATCCTTTATTTCTGACTGGTCCGTTTTTATGCTGTTGGTATTCTTGCTAAGTTCATTGAGCATCCTTATAACTAGTGTTTTTAACTCTGTGCCTAGCAGGCTGCTTATCTTCACTTTGTTTAGTTTTTTTTTCCTGAAGATTCATTCTGTTTCTTTATTTGGGACATGTTTCTTTTCTTCATTTTGGCAGCTTCTCTGTGTTTGTGTCTATGAATTAGGTAGAGCTGCTAATCTCCTGTGCTTGGTAGATTAGCCTAATGTAGGTTTCCTGTAGGGTCCAGTGGTACCGCATCCCTGATCACACACACTGGGCACTCTAGTTGCACCTCTTCCATGTGGGTTGTGTTGTAGTTGAGACCTGATTACTGTTGGTAGGCCAATGGAAGGGATTTACCTCCAGGCTGATCAGATACAAGGACTAACTGTGACCATCAACCATTGATCTTTGATCTCCATGGAGGACCAGCTGTGCAGGGGCCCATCCCACAGCATGACTTACTTCAGTGGGGTTCTGTTGCCTGCTGAGTCCATCCTGTGTCACTGAGTGTGCCACTTGTGGAAGTGG
Source organism: Artibeus jamaicensis (assembly GCF_021234435.1). Classification (NCBI taxonomy): domain Eukaryota; kingdom Metazoa; phylum Chordata; class Mammalia; order Chiroptera; family Phyllostomidae; genus Artibeus; species Artibeus jamaicensis. The sequence continues at coordinate 3,543,039 of NW_026521822.1, forward strand.
TTGGGTGGTGTCTTGACATGGTCTGAATTCCATAGGATACACTGGTTCTGGGGCCTCCTGGGTGATATAGGCCAAGGTCAGCTATTACCTATGTTCTGCCTGGGGCCATCTGGCATGATCTATAAAGCAGTCTGCAGATGGCTGCTACTTGTGCTGAGCTTGGAGATGCCCAGGTAAGGCCAAGATGTGAACTAAGGGTGGCTGCTGCTTGTGCCAGGTCTGGGGCTACCCAGCAAGAGGTATGGGGACATACTGAGGCTAGATGCTGCTTGTTTGAGGGATTTTTAGAAAAATTTGAAGCATGAGCTCTGATAGCCCATTCATATGGAAAAGCCACTAAAGACAGGTTGGTGGGCCTCAAAGTTGGGTGGGGCAGAACCTCAGGGATCACCAGGGCATGGCAAACAGTATGAGCCAGGTTGAGGGAGTCTCACATATGGTGCCCACATGCCAGCTCTGTGGGGCAAAGGCTCATAAAAAGAATAATGGCCTGTGTCGTTACTTCTGTCTGAGAGAAAGTTGCCCCCGCAGCCATTACCTTGATGCTAGACAATTCATTTTCTCCCCATATGCCTCAGGTGCCTTTCAAGCACTGCTACAGCATGTTAACTCACTCACAGGGAATGAGTCTAAGTAAGTCTAGGTGCAGACCCTTTAAAAGGAAGTGCCTGAGACTAGCAGCCCTCTGTCTGCCTCAACCTCAATCTGTACTGGTTTTTACAGCCAGAAGTTATGGAGCACTGGAACCCTGGACTGGGGACCCTGGTGGGATGCTGGCCCCCTTCCTTTCTCAAAGGGAACCTCTGTAGCTGAGATATCTCTCCCAACACTTATCTAACACATGTGGGTGTGTGGGACCAACCTATTCTGCATCTTAACCCCTCATCCCATGCTGCACCCCCAAGTTTTGATATAACCTCTTTAATTCCCTAGTTGCAGGACTTCCCTTTGGGTAGATTTTAGGTAGTTCTGAATGATAGTTTTTCTATAGTTTAGTTGTAATTTTGATGTGGTTATGGAAGGAAGTAGTACCATGTTTATCTACCATGCCATATTGACCAGAAGTCTGAGCTGCAGGTGGTCTAGGTGAGAGGCCTGAGGAGATGGCATGGTCAGTTCACCATTTGGAAAGCTCTTTGAGACCTTCCTAGCATGTCTAGGAGGTTGCATGTCAGTTTTGTAGGAAGGGGATCAACCCAAGAAAAGTGGACAAATATAACTTGGCTTAGTTATATTCAGAGGCTTAGACTCACAGGTGAGTCTGAATGAAAAATCACCCTTCATATAATACCACAAGAATAAAACCAAGTACCTATACACATATGACCTGTTCACAAAAGGAATCAAAACAAATCAAATAAACCAACAATAACAATCAAAAATCCTTTCAAGACTTCTCTAATTTGATCATTTTACTGAAATAACTTTTAGTTATATCTGTTAAATTGCGGAATATCTGCCAATCCTCTGTGATGACATAGCAAATATACAATTAATGGGAAAACCTGTACTCAAAAATAGTTAATGTGAGTGAGCACTGTTTTAAAGAGACTTATATGATGAAACCAATAATCCTCACAACAATTCTATATCCTTTTCAAGATAAAAAATTTTGGTTCAGAGAAAGCAAATAACTCATTCAAGCTCACACACTAGATGGTTCTTTGAGTGCATTGTTTACTCTTGGTTCACTTACTAATTTTTTATTTGTTTAATACATAAATTTTAGCTATGATGTCTGGGTACTATTCTAGGTTTTTGAGATGCAGCAGTGAACAAAGCCAAAGCAGATCCCTATGCCCATAAAGCTTGCCCTTGGGTTAGGGGTGGCTCCCAAACTGTAAGTACCACATTTATATTGTAATTCACCCTTTATGAAGCTCTGTGCATGAAAATTCACATGTGTAAAATGGTGGCAAACTCTGGGTCTTTGTGGCATGTGTTTGTTTTAATAAATTGATTTTATACTGTGAGTTCTAGAGTAACAAATGTTTTAATTCTCTGTCTTGTTTTGCTTCACATGCTTTAGAGACTAGGTAGGAGTCCAAGATAAGACACGGTCAGCATGGTCAGGTTCTACTCAAGGCCCTCTTCAGGGGTTGTAGACTTGTATTCTCACGTGGTGCAACTATCAGGGGTATTCTGTAAGGTCTTGGGTAAGAATACTAATGCCCTCCATGAGGGCTTCACCCTCATCATGACCTAAACACATCCCAAATGCCCTATTTTGTATTACTATCATCTTGGGGCTTAGGGTTTCAATATATGAATTTTGGGAGGACAGTAAGACCATACCATCTGCCTAAGCTAACCTAGGTGTGAGTATAACTAGATGCTTTATACAAAGGAAGGGGGAAATAAAGGACAAGTTGGAATCTTAACTAACTTCTCCAGCACTAAGAACTTCAATGGTCAGGGGCATCAGTGATCTGTATATAAGAATCTAAAATAGAGACGGTTAGCACAAGGCAGGGAGTTCAGAAGACAGTTCTGGGGCATGTGGCACAGTGAGAGCACTTCTCACCCAGGAGCTGCTGCACTGGTCCTATTTTCTGCAGCTGTATAAGGAGTAGCACTTCAGCAGCCAGGAGGCTGGAGGGGAACCTGATTTGAGATCAATTCTCGGAGAACCCAAAGAAGTGTGGCGGCAATTTCCAAGTGGGAAGGAAGATGGCGACAAAGTAGGACAGAGTGATTCCAGCTCTCATTCCCAGGGGAGAAAACCCTGGCAGATCTACTGAGGAACAGTGCAATCAATCAACAGTTCCCCAGCATTTATGAAAATAAGAGACCAGAGATTGTGACGGATGGACCAGACAGCTACAGCTGATCACACACACACACACACACACACACACACACACACACACACACACACGGAGTAGGTGGAAGTGGAGAACATCAAGATAGCTGAAGAAAACTGCACCACTGAATTACACAGGTATTCTACCACAGAAGTTCACAGCATAAACCCAGGGAGTCAGGAAAGATCAATTAAAAAAGCTGAGGCAGCCCTGGCTGGTGTAGCTCAGTGGATTGAGAGTGGGCCTGTGAACCAAATGATTGTGGTTTGATTCCCAGTCAGGGCACATGCCTGGGTTGCAGGCCAATTCCCAGAAGGGGACTCATGAGAGACAATCATACATTGATATTTCTCTCCTTCTCTCCTTCCCCTCTAAAGATAAACAAATAAAATCTTACAAAATTTTTTTTAAAAAGCTGAGGCAAACAAGAAGAGAGTCACAAACAATGGGAAGACAAAGAAACAATCCCCCAGTGAAAGAAAAGGAGGAAGCCTCAGAAAGAATGTTAGATGAAATAGAGGCAAGTCAACTATCAGATATTGAATTCAAAGCACTGGTTATCAGGAAATTCAAAGAGCTCACAATAAGCTTCCAGAAACTACAGGGGAGCTACAATGAACTCACTGCAAACTATATCAACATGAAAAAGGAAATGAAAACTATCAGCAAACGCCAAGAGAAAATGAAGAATACAATCTCTGAACTGAAGAACACAGTGGAAGAAATTAAAAGCAGGATCGATAAAGCAGAAGATCAGATTAGTGAGTTGGAGTACAAAGTAGAAAACAACTCCCAGAAAGAGCAAGAAAAGGAAAAGAGGCTCAGAAAGAATGAAGAAGTATTAAGAGAAATGCAAGACAATATGAAACGTAATAATATCCAAATAATAGGGATACCAGAAGGAGAAGAAGAAGAACAAGGGGTAGAAAACCTATTTGAAAAAGTAATGAGGAAAACCTTTCCTGATTTAATGAGAGAAAAAAAATTCACACAAATTCAGGAATCACAGAGAGTCCCAATCAAGAGAAACCCAAAGAGGCCCACTTCAAGACACATCATTATTAAAACGGCAAAATTCCAGGACACAGAGAGAATCTTAAAGGCAGCAAGGGAGGAAAAAGAAGTAACATACAAGGGAGCCCCAATAAGGTTAGCTACTGACTTATCAATGGAAACACTCCAAGCAAGAAGAGAATGGCAAGAAATATTTCAAGTAACGAGAACCAGAGGCCTACAGCCAAGGCTACTTTACTCAGCAATGCTCTGAATCAAGATAGAAGGCCAAATAAAGAGCTTCCAAGACAAAAGAAGTCTAAAAGAATATGCCTCCATCAAACCAGCTCTACAAGAAATACTAAAAGGTCTGCTTTAAGGAAAGAAAAGAAAACAGAGAAGCAGAGAGGAACACAGGTACAAAAATGGCAATGAATAAATACCTATCAATAACAACCTTAAACATAAATGGATTAAAAGCTCCAATCAAAAGATATAGAATAGCTGAATGGATAAGAAAACATGACCCACACATATGCTGCCTACAAGAGACCAACCTCAGGACAAAAGACCATCACAGACTTAAAGTGAATGCCCAGAAACAAATTTTTCAAGCAAACGGACAGGAAAAAAAAAAAAGCCGAGGTAGCAATACTCATATCAGACAAAATAGACTTCAAAAAAAGGGCCATAAAGAGAGACCCAGAAGGTCACTTTATAATACTCAAGGGAAGAAACCAACAAGAAGACATTAACATCATAAATATTTATGCACCCAACATAGGAGCACTCAAATATATAAAGAAAATCTTAGAGGACTTCAAGAAAGATATTGACAGCAACACAATTACAGTAGGAGATTTTAACACCCCACTGTCAAAAATGGACAGATCTTCCAAACAAAATACCAACAAAGATATTGTGACATTGAACAACATCCTAGATGAAATGGACTTAACTGATATATAAAGAGCCCTTCATCCCAAAGAAGCTAAATACACATTCGTTTCAAATGCACATGGAACATTTTCAAAGATAGACCACATGATAGTACACAAAACCAGGCTCAACAAATTTAAGAAAATTGAAATCATACCAAGCACTTTCTCTGACCACAAGGGACTGAAACTGGAAACCAACCCCAAGGGAAAAACTGAAAACACTCAAATTCATGGAGATTGAATAGCATGCTATTAAACAAAAAATGGGTCAAGAATAAAATTAGGGAACAAATAAAAAAGTTGCTGTAAACAAATGAAAACCCAAAACTTATGGGACACAGCAAAGGCAGTCCTGAGAGGGAAGTTCACTGCAATACAGGCCTATCAAAAAAAAAGATAGAAACATTTCAAACAAACAACCTAACCCTACACCTACAAGAACTTGAGGAACATCAACAAAGACAGCCCAGAGCAAGTAGAAGGAAGGAAATAACCAAGATCAGAGCAGAATTAAATGACATAGAGACTAAAAGTACAATTCTAAAAATCAATGAATCCAGGAGCTCGTTTTTTGAAAAGATAATAAAATTGACAAGCCTTTAAGCAGGCTCATCAAGAAAAAAAGAGAGAGAACCCAAATAAACACAATCAGAAATGAAAGAGGAGATATTATAACTGACACCACAGAAATAGAAGGAATTGTAAGAAATTACTATGAAGGACTGTATGCCAAGAAATTTGAAAACTTAGGTGAAATGGACAAATTTCTAGAAAAATATAATCTTCCAACACTCAGTGAAGAAGAAGCAGAAAGCCTGAATAGACCAATAACAGCAAATGAAATTGAAGTAGTAATCAAAAATCTCCCGAAGCACAAAAGCCCTGGACCAGATGGTTTCACAGGAGAAATTCTACAAAGTATTAAGGAAGAGCTAACTCCTATTCTTTACAGGCTATTCCAAAAAATCCAAAATGATGGAAGACTCCCAAACTCTTTTTATGATGCTAGCATCACCCTCATCACAAATCCAGATAAAAATGCAACAAAGAAAGAAAACTTCAGGCCAATATTGCTGGTGAAGATAGATGCTAAAATCCTCAACAAAATATTGGCAAACCACATCCAACAATACATTAAAAATATCAGACACCATGGCCAAGTGGGATTCATCCCAGGGATGCAAGGATGGTTCAATATTCACAAATCAGTAAATGTAATACATCACAAAAACAGAAGCAAAGACAAAAACCACATGATTATATCAATAGATGCAAGAAAAGCATTTGATAAGGTACAGTACCCATTTATGACAAAAACGCTCAGGGAAGTGGAAATAGAGGGAGCATTCCTCAATATAATAGAGGCCATATATGAGAGACCTAAAGCCAACATCATACTCAATGGGCAAAAACTAAAAGCTTTTCCACTAAGATCAGGAACAGGACAAGGATGTCCACTTTCACCACTTATATTCAATATAGTATTGGAAGTCTTAGCTACAGCAATCAGACAAGAAAAGGAAATAAAAAGCATCTAAATCAGAAAGAAGGAAACAAAACTGTCATTGTTTGCATATGACATGATAGTGTACAGTGTACATGTTAAATCCTATAGATTCTACTCCAAAACTGTTCAACCTAATAAATGAATTTGGCAAAAAAGTGGGATGCAAAGTCAATATCCAGAAATCAAAGGCATTTTTGTATACTAACAATCAAAGAGCAGAAGTTGAAATCAAGAAAAAATCCCATTCAATATAGCAAAAAGAAAAATAAAATACGTAGGAATAAACCTAACCAAGGAGGTAAAAGACCTGTGGGCAGAAAACTATACGACATTGAAGAAAGAAATCAAGGAAGACATAAACAAATGGAAACATATACCATGTTCATGGATTGGAAGAATTAACATCCTCAAAATGTCCATACTACCCAAAGCAATTTACAGATTCAATGCAATATCTATTAAAGTACCAATGGCATATTTCACAGACATAGAGCAAACACTTCAAAAATTTATATGGAACCACAAACTACCCCGAATAGCAGCTGCAATTCTGAGAAAAAAGTACAAGATAAGAGGGATCACAATACCTGATAGCAAACAGTATTACAAGGCCACTGAAATCAAAACAGCCTGGTACTGGCATAAAAACAGGCACATAGACCAATGGAACAGATCGGAGAGCCCAGAAATAAACCCAACTCTCTACAGTCAATCAATATTCAACAAAGGGGGCAGTAACATAAAATGGAGTAAAGATAGCCTTTTCAACAAATGGTGTTGGGAGAACTGGACAGCTATGTGCAAAAAAAAATGAAACTTGAGAACCAACTTACACCTTACACTAAAATAAATTCAAGGTGGATAAAAGACTTAAATATAATCCATAACACCATTAAAATCCTAGAGGAGAACACTGGTAGGAAAATCTCAGATATTTCACACAGCAACATTTTTACTGATATGTCCCCTAGAGCAAGGGACATAAAGGAAAGAATAAACAAATGGGATCTCATCAAAATTAAAAGCTTCTGCACGGCTAAAGAAAACAGTATTAAGATAAAAAGATAAGCAATTGTTTGGGAAAACATATTTGCCAATGATACCTGAGACAAAGGTTTAATCTCCAAAATATACAAAGAACTTACATGATTCTACTCTAAGAAGACAAGCAACCAAATTAAAAAATGGGCAAAGGACTTTAACAGACACTTCTCCAAGGAGGACATACAGAGGATCCAGAGACACATGGAAAGATGTTCAATATTGCTAGCTATCAGAGAAATGCAAATTAAAACCACAATGAGATTCCACTTTACACTGGTCAGAATGTTCATCATAAACAAAGCAAGCAACAACAAACATTGGAGAGGTGGTGAGGAAAAGGGGACCCTAGTTCACTGTTGGTGGGATTGCAGACTGGTACAACCACTATGGAAAACAGTATGGAATTTTTTTCAGAAAACTAAAAATGAACCTGCCTTTTGACCCAGCAATTTCACTGTTAGGAGTATATCCTAAGAACCCTGAAACACCAATCCAAAAGAACCTATGCACACCAATGTTCACAGCAGCACACTTTACAATAGCCAAGAGTTGGAAGCAACCTAGATGCCCATCAGTAAATGAATGGATCTAAAAACTATGGTACATTTACACAATGGAATTCTATGCAGCAGAAAGAAAGAAGGATCTACTACCTTTTGCAACAGCTTGGATGGAACTGGAAAGCATTATGCTCAGTGAAATAACCCAGAGTGTACATCTGAAACTAATATAATAGTGTATATCAACTGAATTGAAAATAAAAAATGATTTTAAAGAGGAAAAGTTAAAAAAATCTAAAATAATTCCCAAAGCAGAAACTGGGGTTGTTAAGTCTTCTGAAAAAAAATTGTGCATTAATTTCAGTTGCTAAAATACATTTCTATAAAAAAAGACAATTTCACTTAATTCTTCAGTCTCAAATTTATAAGGATTTTCCACTCAGATGAGGGGGACATATTCAGGCATCTGTGAATCCTTGATTTCAAATAAACTTGCCTTGCTTTCTGTTAATAGTAACAAAGCTGCTATTGATAGCAACTAATGACATTAAAATACAGAGCACATCCACAGGCATGGGGAAATTGATTAGATGGTTAATCAGCTTTGAGAAATGGGCTCTGTGTTAGAACACTTTGACCAGCTCTTTAGGCTATGGCCAGGATTTCATTATAAACTACCTACCCCATCTTGTATAGAGTCTCCTCTGCACAACTCACATGCAAATTTGCCTCTGCTGCTTGGACAGCCTTCATGGACAGTGGATTTGTTGTGTTTTTTCATTTAAAAAAGTACCATGAACCAAAGAACTGATGTACATGTCATAGTCTGGTGACTGGGGCTCTTTGCAGAAGAGCACCAGTAAACTTAGGGGGAGTGCTGCTGTGTCTGTTTTAGGCGTGAGTCCCATGCTGCACAGCAGTCTCCTCACTATTTGTAATACCTGCATCTGGTGTCATTGGAAAGGCCCTCCAAGTCTACTTATTTATTGAAATTATGCCCCTTTCACCTGGATTTTCAACATGCTCTTGTGTACTCCTGCTGATGCATGTGAAAGAGAATTGCTGGTGCCATATATTCACCTTGCCTTTGTTCTGTTGAGCCCAGTCAGCTTCTACAGGTCAGAGTTTGAAGGGAACTGAGAGTTTGCTTTCTTACTTTACACAAGAGAATACAGAGGCCCAGAGACTTTGAGCACCTGGCCAAAGTCCAAGCTATTTATTCTTAGAGTCAATAACAGAAAATAGCTATTATGATTCTTTGTTTTGGGATTCTTTCACGTGTCCATTCAACATTTGACAAGCACATAAACCAGTTTTTTGAGGAACTGGGAATACAGGGAGAAAAGGAGGTCTCTTTCCTGATGGAACCTATAGTCTTTGTTATGATTCCAGAAGCACTGGGAGCTAACATCAAAGGGAGAGAGATCTTTGGATGCTTAGAGAAAGAGGATGGTTCCCATCTTCCACAAAATGCAGCTCAAACCAAATCAACACAAATTCAGGATTCACTTAATAAAACCACTGTAAAACAAGGTAGAAGAAACTAAGATATTCAGTACAAGTGCTTTCTTACTTCTGAGAGGTGAGTTGTAGAACGGCCCCAAGTGACAATTGAAGGACTTAGGCTGGACCTTGTCACCCTTCCCAGAAGTGCCTAGGATGAATCACGTACCAGAGAACAATGGGGCTATTTCTTAAGGGTCATTTGTCAAGCTGACATCACTGCCTAGAGTTATTTAGGGTTTTCTAAAGACTCTCTTTTCCCTCCCTGCTGCAGGAAGCACCTGTGAGGCTGTTGAGTTATGGTTTTGCTCAATAGCACTTTGCTGTTCCTTAAGGCCATCAATTACTTTTCTCTCCCTACCTACACGGACTTTGGCTAATACAAAGATGAAGGAGCTTAGAGAGGATGATAAAGAGGAAGAGGATGGTGAGTTCTTCTAAGATCTGTGTCCAGATACTCTATGGAGGTGGGCTTCTTGCTGATTTCTGTGGGTACTCTTTTAGGCAAGAACAGCCTGAGTCTGGTTGGCTGGACGGGAAACATAACTGTGATACTCCAACAAGGCCAGGGCTACCTCCTGAAGCAGAGCTATGTTCCTTGCCAACTACTTAAAGAAGAAGCTGATGCATAAGATGAGTGTGGCTTGAGCAAAACTGGTCTTCTGATTCAGGTAAATGGCTTAAGGGAGAAGGCATTTGGAGAGGAATTAGAGGAGAAAAGTATAAATTAGATGACTTGGTGAATAGACCTCTGAAAGCAGTTAGGGAAATTGGAGTTGCTGAGTTTAGGGAAGGCAGAGATGAACAGAGAACCAGATTGATTAAAGGGAAAATAATCATACGGAAGTTAGTGGTCATTTCCACTGAAAATGTGATGTGGGATAGAAAGACTTAAACTGCTGCCTGAGGATTTTTTAGTGTGTGCTGTCCTATCTGGGACATTGCATTGTTTTTATTCACGAGGTGGTGGGTTTCCTTCCTTGGAAATTTGCGTGAATGAAAATGACATCATCCCAGCTAGAGTGCTTTAGGGAAAGTCTTAAATGGCACATGGGTCTCTTCCCTTCACACTGCCCAGCTTGACTCTTATGTCTCAGTCAGTTTGATAGAGGCAAGGGTCATTTTCTTGACGTTCTAAGACATTCCCTCTCTGCCCACTTCCACTCTATTTTGCATATTGAGGTCCTACTTATCTTCTTTACATTTATCTTAGGAATATAAACATCTTTGAAATGTCTTCCTCAAAAAAATTGATGTCTCATTCATTTATTCCTTCCTTCATTCCATAAATATTGAGTACTAATTGTGTTGAGCAATAGGCACATAATAGTATGTGCCTAGCACTATGCTAAGCTTTGTGCATACAAAGTGGCAATAGATGCAATAGAGCCTAAAGAAAGTCATTGACTCATCATGTTCATGGCCTGGAATTTTAACATGGCTTTCTGACTTTATGTCCACTAGAAAACCCGCTAACCTCCCTCTTCTACTTTTAAGGACCCTTGTAATTACATTGGGTTCACCCAAATAATCTTCCTATCTTAAGGTCAGCTTAATAGCAATCTTAAGTCCCCTTTGTCATGTAACAACCTATTCATGGGTTCTGGTCATTAGGATATGGACATGTTGGGTGGGGTCATTGAGAAGTAGGAAAATGAGAACAAAGGCCAACTTTCTCTCTTACTTTCTTGATTTCTCTAATTCCTTTGTGACCAGAGGAGGTTACTTTGAAGATGTTCTAGATCTCTGTATTCAACCCCAGGCTTCTCTTATGAGCTGTGATCTGATTAACATAGCCAAGACACAAAGGAAAGAAAAAATGCCAAAATTTGTAAAAAAAGAGGTTCAAAAATGTTGGTTAAAATAGGATGAGGTTCAAGAGAAGACTTGTCTAGTTTCTGAGGGCCTGAGAATGCCAAGGCTTAAATGTTGTGGGCTTAATTTGCCAGAGTGGGGGGAGTTTATATGAGTTATCTACATGAAACTCAAATGTTTGCTACTTTAGGTGTTTGCCTTGAAGTAGGATTATTGGTTATTAAAATCAGTTAATGAGAGTGGGGGCCCTGCACAATTTTAGGTTGGGAGGGTTTTACAGACTCAGGCCTCTCAGAATTTAAAGAACTTTAAGAATTTCTTTGTCTGGCCTCACACCTAATGCAAGATCCTCCACAAGACCTTTGAGCACCCATTGTTGTCCTTTTTTTGTGGAGCTCTGGCCATACATTGGAAATCACTTAGATTCCCTTAGATCTTCCTCAGTTCTCTCAGTGTACAATTTTCTATAAATCCCAAATTTCACCTTTAATTAATTCTTGGCACTGGTAGGAAAATCAGGTGAACTATCCCTCCTCAGCTTTTCTCTGCTTGGATGTTAAAACGTTGACTGTTGTTATATCTTCATGTGGAGGGTCTGAGACCCCCTAGACCACATATAGTATTTAACGCTCATTTATGAGGCCATGAAGATATGGAGGAAGATTAAAAAAAAAGGAGTAATCTGCCAGTAGACTCGGTGGCTTCACAGAGCTCTCTTTTTCTCAGATAGTGTGGTGGCTGTTGTTTAATCTGCCTTGAACCCCTACTTTCACTTCTTTTGGTAAAACAGACCCCATTCTCCTGGCCTCATGGCACACATGGCCCAGAAGAGCCAAACACATAACTCACAATGCTTAGCTATAGTGAAGGGGGCAATCAGCATTATACCTCAGGATACGCAATCAGAAGCTATGAGGAGGTAAGCTTTGCCATGACCATGTTCCTAACTCATGGAGGAGCTAGCTGGTTGGAGAAAATGGCATTAGGCAAGCATAAAAAGGAGAGAAGAGTGAGAGAGTGCTGAGGGCACACCTCAATCCAACCATCCCTTTTGTGGTTATGCTAAGCTGTATAAGATGTATTTCTTCCTTTTGTAACCCATGGATCCTGAATAATTCATGGCCTTTCTTAATTGTAATGTTCTCTAGACACTACAAAAAGGGAACTAAAGATCAGAAAACACTAGTTTCAGAGTGCAACCTGTGCATGATGGTAGAGGGAAGAATCAGAAGAAAGAAATGATGGGAAATCATGTAAATGAGAAATAAAAGGTTTTTATATGTGAGGTCTTGTTAGATGGGTCCCATAGGGGATTCATAGGATCCAGTTACCTTTGCTTCTTTTAGACATCCAATTGGTTAAAATAAATTATGGCTCCAAACTCACATAAACTCAGGCCAAACTTGGGGCCCCAAGGTGAGTCTCCTTCTATTATGTGGTCATGGTGCTACTTGTTTGTTAAAAACCAGTTTAGATGGTGCTCAGTAGATTCACCGGTAAGCCCAATGTTTTGGAAGCCAAAGAAGAAGAGAGAGAGAGAGAGAGAGAGAGAGAGAGAGAGAGAGAGAGAGAGAGAAGAAGAAGAAGAAGAAGAAGAAGAAGAAGAAGAAGAAGAAGAAGAAGAAGAAGAAGAAGAAGAAGAAGAAGAAAGAGAGAGAGAGAAAGAAAGAAAGAAAGAAAGAAAGAAAGAAAGAAAGAAAGAAAGAAAGAGAGAAAGAGAGAAAGAGAGAAAGAAAGGAAAGAGAAAAATAGAATAAGGGTTGGGAAGTGAGAAAAGTAGTAGCAGTAGGAGAGAGAGAGAGAGATGAATCCATTAATAAAATGCTGATTGACTATCTCCTATATGTGTGAGACTGTGATAGTTTCAACTTGTCATTCCAAAGCAACAAGCAGAAACTTTATTTGTGATGACAGATGCTAAGAGTTAGGTGTGTCTAGTGTCAGAAAATGCACACCCAGGTATGAATGATGAGCAGCAAAGTAAGTTGACAATTACTCACAATGGCTGTTGAGGAAGGAACAAAGCTGAATGAGCACACAAACTAGAAGTGAAAACATTTTTAAAATATTTTCACTTCTAGTTTGTTTTTATGATATTCATAAAACTGTTTTTATGATATTCATTTAAAGCTCAGAACAGTCAACACAAAGAGGCTGGGCCATCCCCTTCAGGGAGGCTGTGGAGAGTAGTTGAGATGGCCTCATGGCTGCTTCACAAGCTGGATTATGACCCACCTCTCTGCTGTCATATCTGCTTCTCAGAAACACTGTGTAGGAGGCACATTATCCCTTTGACTCTTAAACATAATCTAAGGCTTTTAGTTTTTTTTCTGTTTGAGTTAGTTTTTCATGTTCATTTTGTGAAGAAAAGGCTTAATATATATTTTTCTTTTTTTCCAGTAAACAGTTGAATGAAATGTATACAACTTTGTCCAAACTTTTTGAATGCTTCCAGATTTGTCTGTAGTGTTTTTGTAGCTTTTAGAAAGTCAGGATGGATCTAAAAGGCCAGAAGATACCTGAACTTTTGACTCTGCCCCTCAGCTCCACATACTGCATGGGCATTGTTTTATCTTCAAAATGGGAAGACAAGAAATCACTCTTTAGCCATATCTTGCTCAGAGAGCTTTTCCCCTCCAGCAGACTTTTCCCACCACCCAAAAAATGAACAACAACCCAGGACACCATCATACTATTGTGAAAGCACTAATTGCTACATGGCACTCGATTTTCCTTTCTGGTCTACATCATGGACCATAGCCCTGTGGTTCCTATATTGTTTCTGTCATCATCCCAAAGAGCATAAGTCTTGGTCCTGAGTCTAGGCAAGACATTCCATCTCAGCATAAACTTTTATGTAAGTGGCTGTGGGGAGAGCTGGCAATAAACAAACACTTTTTTAGCCTTTGATTTCCCTGCAGCCTTAAATATTTTTTTCTCTGGGCTTATGGCTGTGCCCTTCAAGATGATGGCAGACTCCCAGCTTTGGTATTTTCAGATACCAAAATCAGAACAAAGTAGACCAAAGTGTTCGAAGAAACTGAATTATTGAGAATGGGGGCATTTAGATGGATTTCTCTACAAAGGAATTCGAGGCAGCATTTCAAAACTTGTCCACACATCTGTGCTGCTGGTAACCATTGGTAAATCACATGGTCACTTCAGTACCATGAATGGGTATGTCTGGTGGGAACAAGAAGATAACAACTGACCTGGGAATGGAGAAGTGATTTGAAGGCCACCGAGTCCTGTCTTCCACTGTCCAAGTCAGAGTCACTGAATGAACAAAGTATATAGCTATGTGGACAATGAGACCAAATATTTGTAGACTCCACTCTTCCCTGGTCCACTCCATGTCAGAAACTCCAAGGAAGAACAATTTACCATAGCAGCCTGAAAACACTCTACCTCTAACTCCCATTACCCAATTTAGTAGACATCCCACCCAAGTAGGCAGTTTCTGGGATTTTCTTGTAGGGACAGTTAGACACATAGGACAGGATTGCTGTTCACTGGGGAGCAGTTCTGAGAGTCAAAGCAACTGCTCCTGTGGTTCACAGAAGTCACCTGTGAGACTACCTGGCATCAGCTGCTTGTCTGAAGCATTCACTTTCCACTCCCCTACAACAGTCTCCATGGTGAGGCCCCCACCAGAATGACCTTGAGTCCTCAGTTTTCCAACAGTGGCCAGCTGCTCTGGGCCCTCTCTGTGCTGAAAGTCAGAGTGATTTTTTTGCATCTTAGAATAATTCAAATAATTTCACTATGAATTACTGAGTACAGTTGCTATTTTGAGGAGAAGTAGGGATGGGAAGCACAGCCAGGGTTTCTTTTAGTTTTTCTTCAGTCTACTGAGAGTCCTGAGATCAAACTTATTGCTTATATTCTGGACATGTTACTACATGTTCAAGAAGCTTCCACTCTGCTCATTGGCAAGGCTGGGTCTGTGACTGTATTAGTTACACCTCTTTCATCATTGTTTCTATTAACATCCAGAGAATTAAGACAGAGCCACCTGGAAAGGGAGTGGCTTACTTACCTAAAGCCACTTACTAGTCTTTGGTCTCATGGAGCTAAGATTGGTTACAAATTTTTCAAGGCCCAGTGCAAAATAAAAGTGTGGGGTCCCTTAAAAATATTAAGAATTTCACGATGGCAACAGCTAAGTATTAAACTAAGTACAGGCCCTATGTAAGTACACAGGTTACACACCATGAAACTTCACTGAGTGTAGCTTTTATTCAACATCTTTAGTTTTCAGAGTGAAGTGGCTGGAAGAAATAAGTAGTTTGAGGGCCTTATAAAAAGGCTGTGACAGAGATACAACAGTTGGCTGCTTCTAGCAAGGTACTCTAGCAGGGTAGTGACTAGTGGGATCACTATAAATAATAGGCACCATTCTGAATACTTATGTATGTCAAATCATTTAATAAATAATGTACATTTTTTCAATCATAAATCCTCCCAACACCCATGCTTAAGCAGTCACTATTATTCCCCCTGCTTTACAGATGAATAAATTGAGGCTCAACAGAATTTACAAAAACATTGATTTAGAGTTTGTTCTCAGCTTTTAGATAAAGAACCTCTATTTTTCAAGTCTACCTGGAACTTACTGGATCTGGGGGACTGAATTGTACTAAACTCACAGATAATTGATTTATATGTCACAAAACAAATGTATCCCTACACAATGGCAGGCACTACCATTCCATTAACTGAAATATTTATTATCCAGGGCATCTTTTTGGGTGGTAAGGTATCTGGGATGACTGAAGTCAAAATCAGAAGGTTTCTCTGGGAGTACAGAATCAAAACAAAGCTAATTGTATAATCTCGTGGGAGATGGCAAGACTAACTCAGAATCTGGAAAATCAGTCTCCTTGTGCATTATATACTTCTTCCTGATGGATGTGCTCCCATCTGCTGAGCACAGGGTCTCTCTCTTTCATGGTATCACTCCCACCACCTCATGCCAGGCCAGTTATTATACAGCTGAGCGGGTTGTCCCTTTTTTACATTGTTACATTCTGGCCTAGGATTTTATCCCAAGCATTGTGGTTCCAGTGGTAACTTATTTACAAACCAACTTTAATAATGCTTAACACATAGAAAACTTATTGATTTCTACCAGTTTATACTTCTGAGAACAAAAGGAAAATGGGTCTCTGTGTGCTGTCCAAATTTAGCATTTACGTAGTTCTAAAGAGAAGAATGTTAAAGTGTAACAATGAAGTTTTGTTGGTTCTGTTGCCAATGTAGGATAATATGCCAGGCTGGCCCTTTGGAGGTAAATTAAATCTCTAAGAGCTCCACCTGAGTGATTTTAAATAATTAATGAAACTTCACTGAGATAAGTTTAAAGTAGGACTTAGGAAGTAGTCATACAGTAAATGACTTTCACATCAACAAAATTAATATATTTTTATTTTTAAATCCTCACTCAAGACTTCTGGCCAAGATGGAGGTGTAGGTAGATACACGTTGCCTCTTCACACAACCAAAAGAAGGACAACAAATTTAAAAACAAAAAGTAACCTGGACTGCCATGAAATTGAACTGTATGGAAGTCTTACGATCAAGGAATTAAAGAAGAAATATTCACCCAGACTGGTAGGAGGGGTGGAGACAGGCAGCTAGGAGGAGAGGACACCTGGAAAGGCAGCGATGGGTGGACCAGGCAGTCCCACAGCTCTGTGAGGATGAACTGGGAGGAAAAACGGGGGAGTGAGACAGCTTGTGCAACCCAAGTTTCCAGCATGGGAAAGAGAGCCTCAAAACCTCCAGCTATAAAACTCTGGGGATTGCAGCTGCGGCAGGAGAAACTTCTAGACTCACATGATAGTTCATTGGAGAGACTCACAGGGTCCTAGAACATACACAAACTCACCCACCTGGGAATCAGCACCTAAAGGGCCCAATTTGCAGGTGGCTAGCAGGGGAAGAGATTGAAAGCAGCCAAGAGCTGAGCAAATGGCATTGTCCCTCTCCAACCCCTTCCTCACATACAGTGCCACAACGCAACAAAGAGGGTTGCCCCTCCCTGGTAAATACCTAATGCTCTGCCTCATACAACATAACATTTTCGCCGAGAGAAAGAAATATGGCCCAAATGAAAGAACAGATCAAGCTCCACAAATAGAAGTAAGCAATGAAAAGATAGCCAATCTATGAGATGCACAGTTGAAAACACTGGTAGTCAGGATGCTCACAGAAATGGTTGAGTATGGTCACAAAATAGAGGAAGAAGTGAAGGCTATGCAAAGTGAAATAAAGGAAAATGCACAGGGAACCAACAATGATGGGAAGGACGCCAGGACTCAAATCAACAATGACTGTGAAGGAGAATGAAGAAATAAACATGCAACTAAAACAGAATGAATAAACAAGAATTTTAAAAAATGAGGAGAGGTTTAGGAACCTCTGGGGAAACTTTAAACATTCCAGCATCCAAATCATAAGGGTGCCAGATGGAGAAGAAGAAAAGCAAGAAACTGAAAACTTATTTGAAAGAGTAATGAAGGAAAACTTCCTCAATCTGGCAAAGGAAATGGACTTCCAGGAAATCCAGGAAGCTCAGAGAGTTCCAAAGAAGTTGGACCCAGGGAAGCACACACCAGGATACATCATAATTACATTACCCAAGATTAAAGATAAGGAGAGAATTTTAAAAGCAGCAAGAGTAAAGGAGGCAGTTACCTATAAGGAGTTCCGCTAAGCTATTGGCTGATTTCTCAAAAGGATCCTTGTGGGCAAGAAAGGGCTGGAAAGAAGTATTCCAAGTCATGAAAGGCAAGAAACTCCATCCAAGATTACTCTATCCAGCAAAGCTATCATTTACAATGGAAGGGTGGATAAAGTGCTTCCCAGATAAGGTTAAGTTCAAGAAATTCATCATCACCAAGCCCTCATCATATGAAATATTAAAAGGAATTATCTAAGAAAAGAAGATAAAAATATGAACAGTAAAATCACAATAAACTCACAACTATCAACAACTGAACCTAAAAAGAAACAGACTAAGCAAACAACTAAAATGAGAACAGAATCACAGAAATGGAGATCACATGGAGGGTATCAGCAGGGTGTGGTGGTGAGAGGGAGGATAGGGAAAAGGTACAGGGAATAAGAAACATAAATGGTAGGTAGCAAATAGACAGGGGGAGGTTTAGAATAGTATGGGAAATGAAGAAGCCAGAGAACTTGTATGTACAACCCATGGACATGAAATAAGGTGGGGGATTGCTGGTGGGAGGAAGGGTACAGGGCAGAGAGGAATAAAAGGGAGAAAAAAATGGGACAACTGTAATAGAATAATTAATATGCTATTTAATATACTATTAAAAAATATATATTTTAAATCCTCACCTGACAGCATTTTTTCATTCCTTTTTAAAGATAGAGGAAGGCAGAGAGAGATACAGTCATTCAGGAGAGAAGCATGGATTGTTTGCTTCCTGTATGCATCCAGATCAGGAGTTGCAGAAGCCCATGCCCCAACCAGGAATCAAACAGCAACCTTGAGGTTACAGGGTGATCCTCCAACCAACTGAGCCACACCAGCCAGTGTGAGAGTTAATGTTTTGTTTTGTTTTGTAATATTTATGATTGTCTTACACATGCTCACTCAATGGTGTATACTGCCCCATGACTAGTACAGTGAAGTTGTCATTGTTTACACATGTGCATTCCAGTCCGCTCTCCTTGGCTGCCAGGTTACATCGATGTCACACAAACCATTCTTGTTTTTTTAACAATGGTTGGACTTTTTCCAGACAGACCTCATATGATATGTGAACTATTTAGTTTTTCCATAAAAATGGAAGACACATTTTTCATTTTCATCAATAACTTTAGTGATTTGTATATTCTGAGTATGTTGGCTATCTCCTACTAATGGCTTCCAGTGAGTAGAGGCCAGGGTTGCTGCTAAACATCTTCAATGCATAAGACAGCCCCACAGTAAAGAATTTTTTGACCAAAATGTCAATAGTACCAGGAAACTTCAACAACCACTGTCAACACATTCAGTCAGTCACAGCACCTGCTCCAGTATACTTGCACAAATCTTTTTTTGCATTTAGTTATGTTTTTACTATTCTTAAAATAATAAAGCATAATAGGCCAAAAATATTGTAAATTTTCTTTAATTTTCAATATTAAAATGTGTACACAAAAGTTCACCAATTTTGATTTTTTAAAATGCATGCTGATGTGACAGCTGTCACAATACAATCTAACAAAATTGTTTTGATCAAGTTCAAGACAACTATGTACTACTACAGCCTTCCTATGGAAAAAACTAAACAAACATGTGGCCAACCCAATATATTTCAATAAACCTGTTCCAAAAAGTGATGAAAATAGATAAATAACACTTCAGTCAAAACAAACAAACAAACAAACAAACAAACAAGACAGTGGGTACTTTGAGGTGAAGGAATAATTTTTTTATTGTGAGTCTGTATTTTCTAACAATATATTATTTTTGTAATAATAAAATAATCAGTACATGTTGATATTATTAAATACTTTAAACAAATAAAGATATAACATTAAAAATTGGCTGTAATTGGGGACTTCCGCCAAGATGGAGACGTAGGTGGAAACACCTTGCGTCTGTGCACAACCAAATCTAAAAACAAAGTTTTAACAAGAATAAACACAACCAAACCACACAGAAAATCGACAATATGGAGTCCAAAGATGAGCAAAGCCAGCAGCGGAGCAGGTTGGCAAAAAAGATCCCCGAACGGGTGTTTCGCAAGCAGCCCAAGGTGCAGATCCCAGTTGTGGGCTAGCTATGGGCGGACACAGGGAAGAGGTGGGACTGACTGTCTGCGGTCGGTAGAGCATTTGCGTGCAGATAAACCGGTGAAGAGGCGAGGATTGAGACCGCAGGATGCAGGGCGGCGGGGGCTCGCATGTTTCCGCTCGGATAAACAGGCCTGGGCGGTGGGATGGACTGGCGAGCAGAGAGGACCACCATTGCTCCCTCTCTGACCCCCGCCCCCACATACAGCATCACAACCCAGCGACCAAAGTTGCCCCATCCTGGTAAACAACTAAGGCTCCGCTTTTCATACTTAATGGGCACGAACAGACCAAAAATGGCTCAAGAACAACTCAGAGCCCCAGAGCTGATAAATCTAAGTGATGAAGAAATAGCCAAACTTTCAGATGCACAGTTTAAAACACTGGTGATCAGGATGCTCACAGAACTGGTTGATTTTAGTCACAAATTAGAGAAACATATGAAAGCTAAACTAATTGAAATGAATGATAATGCACAGGAAACCAATAGTAATGGAAAGGAAATTGGGACTCACATCAAGGGAGTAGACCAGAAGGAAGGAAAAAATGACCAAACAGAAAAGAATGAAGAAACAAGAATTCAAAAAAATGAGGAGAGGCTTAGGAACCTCCAGGACATATTTAAACGCTCCAACATTTGAATTATAGGGGTACCAGAAGGGGAAGAGGAACTGTCACGAGTGGAAACCTTATTTGAACAAATAATAAAAAAGAACTTCCCCATTCTGGCAAAGGAAATAGACTTCCAGGAAATCCAGGAAGCTCAGAGAGTCCCAAAGAAGTTGGACCCAAGAAGAAACACACCAAGGCACATCATCATTACATTAGCCAAGATTAACATGAAGGAGAGAATCCTAGAAGCAGCAAGAGATAAGGGGACAGTCACCTACAAAGGAGTTCCCATCAGACTGTCAGCTGATTTCTCAAAAGAGACCTTTCGGGCAAGAAGGGGCTGGAAAGAGGTATTCCAAGTCATGAAAACCAAAGACCTACGACCAAGATTGCTCTATCCTGCAAAGTTTTCATTTAGAATGGAAGGACAGATAAAGTGCTTCTCAGATAAGACCAAATTCAAGGAGTTTATCATCACCAAGCCCTTATTATATGAAATGTTAAAGGGACTTACGTAAGAAAAAGAAGATTAAAAAAAAAAGATGAACAGTGAAAGGACAGCAAACTCACAGTTATCAACAACCACACCTAAAACAAAAGCAAATTAAGAAGACAGCTAAATCAGGAGTGAACCATAGAAATGAAGATCACGTGGAGGATTAGCAACAGGGGAGTGGGAGAAGGAGAAGGGGGGAGAAGGTACAGAAAATAAGTAGCACAGAAAGTAGATAGAAAATAGATGGGGGGAGGGTAAGAATAGTATGGGAAATACATAATCTAAAGAACTTGAGACGCGTGTTCATGAACTAAAGGGGGAGAGTGGTGGGAGAGGGGTCTGCAGGGTGGAGGGGAAAAGAGGGGGGAATAGAACAAATGTAATGGCATAATCAATAAAAAATGTTTAAAAAATTGGCTGTAATTGGAAACTTATAGATGGCAGGGATGGTCTCAGGCAGACCAGCAGGCTCTGAATACTGGGGAGGCACACAGGGAAAATCCAGAGACCACAAAGAGCAAAGTGATGAAGGTAGAAGAGGGACCTTGAAGGGCCAGAACAGGTGTTTCTTCAGGTTAAGCCCACCTAGGTAAAGTTCTGCTGAGATCCCTTACTTAGAAGGCATCTAAAAGCACCAGAAACTTCTATTCTCTAGTTAGGTGTGGATATTATTTGTAACTGATTATATGTGTGCTCACTTTAACTGAGTACATTGGTTGGGTGTCATTCCATGTTGTGGATTTTGCCTTTCTGTCCTAATGCCTTTTGCTCCATTATAAATCCCAGTTAATAGAATCCTTCCAACATTGTGAGAAGCAGGAGCCAGCTAACCAGCACATAGACACTGTCATCTCTTTCCTAGGAGGTGGTTTCATTATATCCATTCATAAAAGAAGAAATGGTGGCTCAGAGGTATGAGATAATTTTCACAGTTAGGTGAGTCACAGGTGAGGGATTCAGATGTGAGTCTGAGAAATCTCCATACCTCCCTCTGAAGCATCCATGATGGGGAATCAGAAAAATTGCTATCCTCCAGGCTTATTCCTATTTGTAGTGTGCCTTCACTGAGTGGACTGTAGCTGACCACTTTGGTCTAACCTCACGTTCAAGTCACCTTTAGCTCATTGCTTTGCCTACTCAAGTGTGGTAACTGAGAGAAGCAAGAATATGGCTTGTAATTTCCTTACTTGTTTATGTTCAAATAAACCCTTTCAAAGCAAAATCAAGATACAACACTACTACTACTAATAATTGTTTATAGCTAAAGCAGGGAATCAAACTGCGCTTCTACAGCATCTGCCATCGGTAAGTTACTGTTTTAATCATGCTACATTCATTCATTTGGTCCTATATCCTCATAAAGCAGTTTCTTTGTGTTTATGTGTGTATAATAAAGGATGCTAGAATTTCAGTTTTCCCCTGCTCCAGTCTCTGAATTTCTTAAAATGAATTTTATCAGGGCCTGACCATAGTAAAATTTAATTCTTACATGTGGTTTGAAAAATGGCCCCACTCTAAAGCCTGCCTCTCTGGCAAAGGGAGGGGCTGGACAAGAAAGCCAGGATTTGAGGCCCTCCCTGGATTTCCCCAGCCTGATCTCCCTGGGAATGTTTCTTATAATTTTTTGTTTCTTCCCTCCTTCCTCTTCTTTGGCTTCTCCTGTCACCACAAAGAGCCACATGCTGATTATCATGTGCACCAACACCCTCTTTTCCTTTGGCTCTCAGACTCAAGGCCCCATCTCTTGGGACTCTCATGTACTCTTCTGCTCCCTGGGAGGGTGGAGACTGTTCCCATGCCTGGTGCTCAAAGAGCAGTGAGGTTGGGGAGGGCAAAGAATTTGGCTCTGGGAGACCAAAGACACTCAAAACCAAGCCCTGTGCAAAATTCCCTTCAAAAATCTTGGCTTTAGCTGCAAATTATTTACATTATCCAGTTTTACTTTCTTCTCTCCCATCAAATTCAAAGAATTTGAGGCTTAAGAGAAACGTTGAGTCTGAATTAAGCAGCATCATTAACTTGATCATCTTTAAGTCTTTCCTTTCAGGAGTGGGGAATTTCAGGAGTGAGGAGAGGTGAAGGCAGGGGAGACCCTGAGGCAGGGATCAGAAACTATCTACAAATAAAAGGGCATTTGCAAGGCCAGACTTGCTATGTACTTTATAATGTTGAAGGCAGTTCAGCCCAAATGAAACACAAAACAAAAGGTCAGCCCACCTTACTGTGATATTATTGCCCTTAATAATTGTACTGGGTGGTACTCCTCCAGAAGTTTGAAACAGGAAATAAACAAGATTCCAGGGGCTTCAGAGAGACAATAATGACAGCGTTGGTGTGCAGCTGCAGCCACTTTCTGTGATTAAACTCTGTCCCTCCCCTTGGCCTTGACAATGGGTCTAGGATGCTATTTGATCCCTAAGGCTTTTCTTCCACCCAGTTCAAGTACCTGCTTGCAGGCGTCCCCTGCCCAGCACACAAACAAACTTTTGGTAACAAAGGAAAACACTGGTAACAAGTTTCAAGGCAGGCCTGAGGCAGGATTTCCCAGAGTTTGTTATGAGAGGCAACCTGCTCTTCCCTACCAGGACCGGAGGAGTCAGGAACCAGGTGGAAAAGCCATGATGAGTCATGCCCAGAGAATTTCAGTTTCAACACCCACTCTGCAGGAGGCTGTTTAATTATACCTGTTACCTTCAATGAAAAGGTCACCCATTCTATAGTAAATAATTGCTGGCTGCTTCACATGCTAGTCTAACTCCTTTATATTTCTGGTTAATTTTTGTTGGAAAACCATGATGTGGTTCATCTGTTTAATGTGATGGTAACCATAGTTGGTGGTCATTTGGTGACCTGGCTCCATTTGGTGGATCTTTTATAAATAACTCTGTAGTATTGAAGGGTAGGGATAGACAGCATGGTACTCAATTAGTAGTTCAAATTCTGGTGTAAGTTGTCTCATATAAGTCAAAGTTTCACTGAATGAATAGAAACCACTTGAATAATCACTATAGTCTGAGCAGGGAAGGAAGAAAAGATGGGAGCTTCTGGAGAGACCATTCATTCATGCCACATTGTCTGCAGTCAAGGTCCCCTAGCTCCCATCCTGCTGTCGTTGGCCTTCAGCATGACCAATCCAAAAAGATCAGTGGTCCCATCTTATGATGGGTCAGCTGTCTTTTCTATGCCTTAGTCAAGAGTCATGCTTAGCCCTGTAATGCCTACTGGCTTTCCTTGTTACCATGATGACAGAGGGGAAAGAGGAGAGTTGCCAGATTTGATCTGTAACTCACCACTATTTCACCCCTTCATTTCCTTCAAGACCATAATTGTCAAGAGTCCAATTTGTTGGAGATTGTTTCTAGAAGAGATGGGGAGAATGGGGTTTGGTAGTAGGAGGAGTTGTCAAATGTGTTTTGATCTTTTCTTCACCTTTTTTTCCATGCTTTTTTCTATACAGGACTCATTTATTTTTTGTCATAAGCTCCTTAGTAACCAGAAGCACATCATCTGTAACTGTATCCAGAGCTGACCCAAGTTCCTAGGGCCCAAAGCTTAACAATTATGGGGGCCTCATGTAAGAAAATTTAAATATTTATGCAGAATATGGATAGAAATAAAAATAAATTGAAAAAATTTTAATGCTAATCACAAACATCACAAAAATCCAGAAAAAAATAACACACTGTCTTTATTAACTGTCTGACCTACCTCTGTGATACGGTTTACCCACACATTTTTGGCTACATACTCTTTGATCACCTCTTTATATGACAATAATTTGTAGAAAAGAAATAGAAGGATAATTCGGTTTTCCTTCTAGCATGGTTAATCAATTTATTTTAAGTTTTAAAGAGCTGGGATGCATAAACATGTGACTCACATGGGAACATATGTGTAATTTATAGTATTAGTGTAAGCTTATGCCCTGCAGAAACAGAGAGAACTTTCTTTTTGACTAGATATCCATGAGAAATGAAATATCTGTTTACAGTTTTACACGTGTGGTGATTGGAGGAATTCCCATGACCAGTTTCTGTCTCCATAATCCCAATTCTCGATAATCCTCCATTTCTCATATACCTACACAGCCAGATTTTGACTTTGCACAGCACATGTATATATTGGTATGATGTCTGGCTCCATGACTTCCTATCTTGATGTTGGCTGAGTTGGCATAGTGGGTTCTAGCAGTATTTCTAGAAGCATTTGCTGCACCACAATGAATAGCAATAACCTAACTATTATATACAGAGGTGAATGTGAACCATTTAAAAATAAACCCAAACCAAATATATCTCCAATTTGCCTTTTCCTCAGCAGAATCCCAAATGTGCTGCCATACTCTCAGGCAACCCCTCACAAGCTAAATGTGGTAAAGGGGAATTCACAGCAGAAGTGATAGTCCTAACTGATTTCAATTAAAATATTTTACTTTTGCAAATTTTACAAAACTCATGTGAGTGAGGCCTTGTAGTTTAAACTTCATTAACATCACAGTAAATTTACTTCTGCTTATATTCCTTTGAAAGCCCAATTCCATGCTTAATAAATAGCTGTTAATTGAATAAATGGAGAAATTAATCAGCACACACAATGAAGACTGATGAAGGAGGACATCAAAGTTGAGGCTGCTGCCACCCATTCATATGTCAAACACTGTCTCAGCCTATTGTGGGCCCAAAATAGGCTGAGATGCTTTAGGCTGGAGATCTGAATTTTGGACCATGACATTTTTCAAAAGCACAGAGTCGACTTGGCAGTTAGCAAAAGTGAGAGGACAGCCTGCATATGCCAGAGGAAAAGGGAATAGAGGTAAGGTAGAGAATGGGGATAGAAGTACCAACAAAATAATTTTCCTTAGTAGGTCTCTAACTCTTCCCCCAGCAATGGCAATTCTGTGTGTAGCCTGGAAAGAGAGCAGGTCAGAGGTCACTTATAAGTAGATCCATAAAGGTTTCCAAGGTGACTCACCAATCATGACAGTGATCTGCTGGCCATGGAAAAAATCCTTTGCTAAATCTGAAAATTCTCCTGTGTTTTCAGGAGGCCTCTGTGGTTAGCTCTTCTTCTGAGTAAGAAAAGAGATTTATGAATGAGAGTGTGATCTGTGAGAATAATTAGTTAACCTAATAGATTAGTGATCTATTACAGAGCTTGCATAAAACCTCATATTGTCTATTTCCTGATATTCTAAGGCCCTAATATTTTCCTGCTTGTTCACTGATTTGATGACTGTGTATCGACTGTGTGTTATTGATAGCATCCACATGCCAGGTATTCTTCTAGTTCTGAGGGTAAAATGGTAGATAAGACTGAAAAAGCCCTTGCTCTCACAGAGCTCTTAGTGGGGAGGATCAATAGTATGCAAAAATGAATAATATATGTCAGCTGTAGGTTGTGATAAGTGCCCTGAATAAAATAAAACATGGGGGAGGGATATAGGTTTGGAGTGGTGTGTATATGTGGCAATAACATCAATTTCAGGAGTGTGTTCACTGTTGAGGAGATGATACCTGGGCTAGAATGGTGAGACAGATGTAGGCGAGCAAGCATGACACCTGGTCAACAATGATCCAAAGAGAAAGAAATGCCAATACAAAAGCCCTGAGACCAAGAGGAGCTGGCACCTTATAGAAACAGAGGGCACATCAGTGTTTGCATAGAAATGAAGAAATAGAGAAAGGCAAGGTGATGAGATTGGAGGGACCCTGGTCAAATGGTGATGGACTTTGTAGACTATGAGAATCATAGATTTAGACTAATGAGCTTCCCTATTTAGACAGATTAACACTCCATTTTACAATACTATCCCACATACCTGGAAGGTGACAATGGAGAATGTAAGGACCACCAAATCAGTGCCAATAGAAGGTTCAGAAAACTATGAGAGTGAGGAAAGGGGTCTGTAGGCCTCACAGGAACAATGAGGTAAATGGGTCTCACATGATCCTCAATGAGGCATGCTTCAAGTACCCAAGAGAATGAACTGGTATCAGATGTACAGAAATCATGTTTATAGTTTAATAAGACCACCTTGGTTACTGTGAGTGAACAGACTCTAGTGGGATAAAAGAAGTAGCAGAGAAGCCAGTTAGAAGGTTATTGTGGTAGTTCAGGCTAGAAAATGTGGTCTATCATAATACTTGTTGTTGTACATTTTGGAGGTATTGCTGAGAAGACTTGCTGAACAGTTGGATGAAGATGTAGGAAAGTGGAGGATGAGGATGGTGTCCTCATTTGCTGAGATAGGAAAGATGAGAGGGAAATAAAATTTTGGTGAGAGATCAAAATTTTATTTGGCTGTGTTTGTTATATCTAATGGTATGTTGTGTAGGACTCTGGGCAGAAGATCTGGAACCCAAGGAGGAGTTCAGGGCTTGGTTTATATATTATTGATTTTACTAGCTTACATTGATCCCTCAACAGTTTTGTGAGCAGCCAGGCAAATGCACAGTTTAAGTCATGCCATTATCACATGTGACATGTTAACTAATTGCTCACTAAAAATCCTCCTCTACCCAAAGAAGAGCTCTTGCTGCTGGAAGCAACTGCCCATGGTGACTCATTTCTTAGCTCCACTAGTCAGAAACATGGGACTAATGTTTTCAGGTCAAGTCATTTACAAAGTTGTTATATCTTATCAATTCTTCCTCTTTCCTGTTTAATGGCTGGATGCAGAAGATAACATGTCTCCTGAGCAGTGTTTCTCAATCTTGACACTACTGACATTTTGGTTTAAAAAATGCCTTCTTACAGGATCTGTCTTATGGATGTGCATTCCTGGCCTCTACACACCAGATGCTAGTAGTGCCCCCGACAGTGACAGTTAAAAATATCTATAGACATTGCTACATGTCCCCCAGGGGGCAAAAACCACTTCTGGTTGAGAATCACTACCCTAGAGGATAGTGAAGCCACAAAATGGAAGTTTTCCTGAACTTTCCTGAACTATGTCCCTGAATCACTGCATAGAGTGTAGTTATCACCCACTGACTAGGAAAATAGACATTATACTGTCATGTGAGTGAAAAATAAACACTGCATTAAGTCATTGATGTACAATTAGGGCTTATATGTCATGTAAGCTGTTACTTGAAATAGTTCAGCACTATAGTAATTCCATAAGCAAAAAGTAAAATAACAAAACCCCTAAAACCCACAGTCTTTTGCCTCTTCAATGCCACTGGTTAGCTGTGTGATGAAATAAATTATTCAAATTCTTTAAGTCTTAGATTTTTGTCTCATCTAAAAATGAGAGAATGTTGGACTAGATATGTAGCTTCCAAACATTTAAGACCTCAACTTAACAAAATGAAGGCCAAATATCATATGATCATCTCAATAGATGCAGAAAAAGCATTTCACAAAATTCAACATCCATTTATGACAATGGAAATATAGAGAAAATATATCTAAACATAATAAAGGCCATATATGACAGACTACATCATACTCAACAGTGAAAAGCTTTCAGCTCTAAGATAAAAACTAAAACAAGGATGTTCACTCTTTCCATTTTTCAACATAGTATTGGAAGTCCTAGCCAGAGTAATTAAGCAAAAAAAAAAATTAAAAGTGATCAAAATCAAAAAAGAAGAAGTAAAACTGTCTCTATTTGCAGATAATATGACATTGTATATAACACTCCACCAAAAAACTGTTAGAAAGGATCAGTGAATTCATTAATGTTAGAGGATATAAAATCAATACACTAAAATCTACTGTTTCTATACACTAATAATGAGCTATCAGAAAGAGAACTTAAAAAATGACCCCATTTACAATGCATTAAAAATACTCTTTGCAACAACATGGATGGACATGGAGAACATCATGCTAAGTGAATAGTCAGAGAAAGACAAGTACCATATGATTTCACTCATGTAGAATCTAATGAACAAACTGAACTAACAAGCAAAGTAGAGACTCATAGGTAGAGAGCTAGTTGATGACTCTGGGGATGTGGATTGAAGGTGGAGGGATCAAATAAAAAAGAAAAAGAGAGAGGGAACTCTTGGACAGGAACAGCAGTGTGGTAATTGTGGAAGAGAAGGTGGTAGATCGAGGTGGAAGAGGGCTTGAGGGATAAATGGTAATAGAAAAATACAATAAAAATAAAATTAAATACTTAGGAATAAATTGAACCAAAAAGGTAAAAGACTTGTACACTAAAAACTACAAGACATTAATAAAAAAAACAACTAAAGAAGACACATATAAATAAAAAGATTGCTCATGCTCATGAATTAAAATAATTAATATTGTTAAAATGTGCATAGTACCCAAAGCAATCTACAGATTCAATGTAATACCAATCAAAATTTCAATAGTATTCTATACTGAAATAAAATAATCAGTCATCATATTTGTATGAAACAACAAAAGACCCTGAAGAGCCATAAAAAATCTTAAAAAAGAAGAACAAAGCTACAGGCATCATACTCCTTGATTTCAAATAATATTACAAAGCTATGGTAATCAAAACAATATGGTATTGCCATAAAAACAGACATATAAATCAATGAAACAGAATAGAGAGCCAAGATATAAACCCATGCATATATGGTTAATTAATTTATGACAATAGAGTCAAGGATATATAATTAAGAAAATATAATCTGTTCAATAAGTGATGTTGGGAAAACTGGACACATACAAAATAATAAAACTGGACCACTATCTTACATCATACACAAAATTAACTCAAGATGAATTAAAGACCTGAATGTAAAACCTGAACTATAAAACTCCTAGAAGAAAATATAGGTCACAAGCTCCTTGACATAGATCTTGGTGATAATTTTATTTTAATGTGACACTAAAAATAAAATCAATAAAAATAAAAACCAACAAGTGGGACTATATCAAATTAGAAAACTTCTGCCCTAGGAAGGAAAACATAAATAAAATGAAAAGACTGCCTACTGAATGGAAGAAAATAATTGTAAATCATATATCTGATAAGGGGCTAATATACAAATATATAAAAATCCATAAAACTCAGTAGCAAAAAAATTTGATTAAAAATGCAAAGAGGACCTAAATAGACATTTTCCAAAAAATACATACAGATGACCAACAGATAAATGAAAATGTGCACAACATCACCAATCATGAAGGAAATGCAAATTGAAACCAGAATGAGATATCACTTCATGCTTGTAGAATGGCTATTATCAAAAAGACAAGAAATAAGTGTTGGCACAGATGTGGAGATAAGGAAACCCTTTTAGTGATAATGTAAATTGGTGTAGCCACTATGGAAAAAAGTATAGTTTCCTCAAAAAATTCAAAATAGAACTGCCATTTGTCCAAGGAAAATAAAAATACTAACTTGAAAGGATACATGTATCCCCATATTTATTGCAGCATAATTTACAGTGACTAAGATATGGAAACAGTGTGTCTATAAATAGATAAATAAAATGTGATATATATGAAATTATTCAGCCATAAAAAAAGAGTAAAATCTTGTCATTTGTGACAACATGGGTAGGCCTCGAGGGCATTATGCTAAGTGAAATTAGTCAGAGAAAGACAAATACTGATGATCTCACTTATATGTGGAATCTGAAACTAAAACCAGACCAAACAGAAATAAGACACTAAGCTCATAGATACAGAGAACAGATTGGTGGTTGCCAGAACCAGGGAGTAGGGGGTGGGAGAAATGGGTGAAGGGGGTCAAAAGGCATAAACCTCCAGTTATAAAATAAATAAGACTTAGGGATGTAATATATAGTATGAGGCTTAGAGTTAATGACACTTTATTGCATATTTGAAAATTGCTAGAGGAGTAGATCTTAAAAGTTCTCACCAGAAGAAAAAAATTTTTGTAACCAACAAAAGGTGATAGATGTTAACTAGATTTAATGTGATGGTCATTTTGGAATGTATACAAATATTAAATCATTGTGCTATATACATAAAAGTAATATAACATTATATGTCAATTATATCTTATTAAAATAAAACTGCAACTCACAGGAAGAAATACATTGTGACCTAGAACACATAGAGTTTCACAGAACAATGCTTATTAATTGCTCTGAGCAAAAAACTCTGATAATAGGTAGGGTTATGTCATTATTAGAGTTATGGCTACAAAAGCTTTGTAAGAAAATGGGAAAATGATGATTTTATTGTGTTAAAAACAAGAAGTTTTAACTGATCTCTTTTCCATGGCAATTACCTTGAGCACTGTTTATAAAAGCCACTTTTGTGTGGAAAGTTTGTTTTTCTAATAGAAAGAAAACCTAATACTCCATTTCAAATCTAAAAAAAAATCCAGGTTGTGGCCTCCACATTGTTTCTGACAGATTATATAATCTATAAAAGTGGTGTGAGGAAAACATGCTGCTTCCATCAGGAATTCTGATGGGAGAAGGAATGACCTTATTTGTAGCAATTTCCAAGGACAAGTTCTATATAAATATAAGGTGTTATTTTACCTGCCTTTCATAATTAGAAATAAAAAATGTAATGAGACATTTTCTTTAAAAAAATAAGGCTATGAATCCTGAGTAATTGCTACCATAGACATTCAGTAGAGCATGGAAGTCAAATTCAAATGGTAGGCTATTTTCCTGTCACAAACTCTTTTCTTTGATTGAAAAAATTCTGAGTCTTAAATCTACAGGCTGCAGTGAAAGTGAAGGAACCAGTCTCTGCTGAGACATCCCCCTTTCTGAAGCTTTACACAGAAAGATTTATGAAAAATAAGGTATAATAAAGTTAATGAGAATGTATAAGTGCAATCTTAAAGACTCCAGTTTTGCCTGGAGGACCTCACATTTTCTTCCTTTGCAATATAGTCTAGTGAGGTTATACATTACTTTGCCAATTGGTTCCAGAAATTGGTTGACTGTTTTGATAGTTCTTTGAGGAGTTATCTTTTGTTGCCCATATCGCAGACACTTCCTAAGACTGCAATTTCTTGGACTTACTTCAATTACCTGTGAAGTCTCTTTTGGAAAGATGAAAACAAGTAACAAGGGCACAAATTTCTTGCTTTTTCTATTCAGATATATTAATATTTTACACATCAGTGGATATGATGAGAAATCATAGAAGATGGAAGGAGACCTAAGGCAAAAAATGGGTTTAGATATCAATGAAGAGGATGTATATACTGAGATTTTTCTTATCCCAGAAAGATGTTAGAATAAAACATCATCGCTATCACCCATCTGAGAACTCTCTAGCCTCAAAATTCCTGGGCACTCTTGTTAATAACAATTATGATGTTTATAAAGAAAATAATTGCAGTTAACATTTAGTAATCTCTAAGCGCCTGACCTAGCAGCAAGCATTTTATGTGTATTATGCATATTGTTTCATTAAGTCCTCACAATAACCCAAGAAGTAAATTTTATTATTATACTAATTTTGCTTAAAGAAGATTAGTAACTTGCCCAAATACCAAAGGTAACAATTGGCACTGCAAGAATTTGAATTTGAGTTAATGGAATTCAAAATTCATACTCTTGGCCATTATGCTGTATTGCCTTCTTGAACCCTGTAAGATGTCCACAGTGAAAGTTGTTATGTTTTCTAGAACAGGTCTCATGGGTAATCAGTGCTAATAAGCCACCAGTGATAATGACATCCTCTTTTGTTAACATTTTTGTTTTTCTTAATAAATAATGCTTTCTCCAAAATCCTAATGTACTAGAACTGAGGCACTGTGAAAACATTTCTATTTACTTCTTTCAAATTTGCCACTTTTATAATATTAAGTGACCATTTATATATAATCCCCTTTTCTTTTGGAAATAAACCCACTTTTCATGAGTACATGCCATTTGGGTATGTGACCCAGATCCATTCACAGCAGTTGATCCAGATTTGAACATGAGATTCACTTGGACCAACTAGAGTTTTTCTCTGAGACCTTTAATCACATGAGCCAGTAAGTCATATTTTCTTTGGTGTTATTTCATGTTGGGTTTCTGAAACAGTCCTGATTAGTAAAACCTTATTGCCAACTCTTCTTAATTTTTGTTTTATTTTAGGCACCAGTACACTTTAGCTATAGGAGAATTTAGTTTTGTTTAGTAAACACCAAAACATTTATTTGAGAGTAAACAAGAAATGAGAGAATGTTAGGGAAAGGGTACTGGTAGAAAAACATCTTCCCATTTGAGGACACAGTTTTGGAGTGTTGGAGTGTCCAACAAAATTTCCAATTTATTGTGAAAGTTCCACAATAAATTACAATATTTATTCCAAAATATTTGTTTAAATATAGTAAGATATTTACTAGAAGGAGGCACTAGAGAAGATGCCATCCTGACTAAATGTAGAAGAGTCCTGAGGATTTTCTGGATTTAATATCTACTTTTCTGTGCCAAGTTTAAGGACTTATCATACTTTAGGCCTTATAAAGTATTTCTCCTCTGGGTGCTTGTGTTTGCATAAATTTTATGTATGAATATTTATGTTTTTCTAGTGGAATCTTTCTCCATTGTGTACATCTTTGTGCTCTAAGGACATGAAAGAAAAAATATATCAGCTTGTTTTTATATCTAAATTGAGGTTTGTGCTAAACACAAAAATCTAGCTACAAATAAATTATGCTCTGATCTTAAAAATAAAATAAACACAAAGCAATACAGAACTGTGTTTTGCCAGGGTGAATTGGAACATGATGTTCAGAAGTTTCCAAATGAGTTCCAAAATTAGAATAAATCTTGGCAAAATGCGTACTCATGTCCCCTTAGAAATCTTATCATTTGAACTCAGTAAGTACTGGCTATTCCATGTCTTATTCATTTCAGTAGCTCCCAGGAGGCCTAAGGATCTGACCTTATGTGTCCTGGAGCTGTCCTAGGCCTGCTGGCTTTAACTTTGCCTCAGTGAAATTGGAAAAGGCACCAAAAACTCAACCAGTGATCTAAGATTTCAACACTCATACCCAGTCCCATCTCCTCTAGGAAGTCCAGCTATTGATTGCTGCTGGATTTATGCACTCAGTATTTTTTTACTACTTAGTTGCACACCTATAGCCCTCTCAGAAGCACTTGGTGGTAGATGTTGGACCTAAGCCTTTTGGCTGGGCAGTGAGCTCCGTGTTATTGTGAAAGTCTCTGTGGATTGCAGATTCTATAAGAAGTGGTTCATTTCTAGATTAGAGACTTTCTTGGATAGGTAGTCTATTCAAATGTAAGAGCATAGGAAGTTTTTAATTAAGGATATTCACAAAGTTGCCAATTAGTGTCAGGCAAGGGTAAATATTTGCTGAGTTACCTCCCAGGGGCCAGCATGCCAACTTTCTCACCACAATGGACATCTACCTTCTTTTGTTCATGAGGCCTCTCAGCTCAGACTTCATCATATCTCCCATTACTATAAATCAGAGTTTAGATACTTTAATTAACCAGTGTCTTCTTTGTCCTTTAACATGTTGTGTTCATTCTAACCTTAAGACTTTAGCTCACTCCAGTTTTATTTTTGGAATGCTTCCTCCGTTCCACATCACAGATGCCATTTATCTCTCAAGCCCATCTCACATCTTACATCCTATCCTGTGTAAGGCATCTCTACTAACAATTTCAGCCCAGTTTGGTTGCTTGCCTCTCTCTTTTCTCATGGAGGGTGTCAAACAATTGCTACTTTACCAAATTCAGTCTTATTCTTCTGCAATTGTGTCCCACAATAGTACCAATGCATTTTGAACTCAGGGCACATATTTCAGAGTTTTTAAATATATTTTTCTACTCAAAAGATAGGTACTTGGAATTTGCTCAAGTTGGATTTAAATCTAAAACAAAGATGAGGAAAATCTTTACATTAAAAACTATAGAACATTACTGAGATATTAAAGAAGACTTAGAGAAATGAAGTTATAGATCATGCTCATGGATCATTATACTCAATATTATAATACAGAAGAATATTTCCATGAGCATGGGAAAGACAAAGATTTCATAAATAGCATTTATGACTTCCATGATATACTAAACATAAAACTGATTATGGTAACATTTAAAATGAGAACTTCTGATTATCAAAGACACCAAAATGAAGTTATGAATTAGAAGAAAATATTAGCAAATTATATATCACACAAAGGACTTATACTAAAACATATAAATATATCCTACAAATTAATAAAAAGGTAAGCATCTCAAAAGAAAGAAATGTGCAAAAGACTTAAAGAGGTAGTTTACAAAAGAGGAAATCCAAATGGCTAGTGCACATATGAGGAGGTGCCTAACTTCATTACTACAAGGAAAATGCAAATTAAAATTACGAATGTCAAAAACACAGCCACCAGATCACTAAAATAAAAAGGACATTCAAAATCAAGTGCTGGTGAGGAGTTAGAATATTTGGAACTCTTGCACATCATTACTATACACTGTTACTATACGGTCAGTACAACCACTTTTTGCATGTATTTAGCAAGATCTACTAAATCTGAACATGTGTATACCATATGAACTAACACTTTTACTCATACATATATGAGTAAGGTATATGAATAGGTATATTTTACTCCATAAGTACATATGCTCATCAAAAGACATTTTGGAAGAATAGTCCTAATAGCACTGTGCACAATGACCAAAAGTGGAAACAACTCAAATGTTTATCAACAGTAGAATTAATAAATAATTGTGGTATATCTAGGCAATGAAATATTTTCAGCAAAGAGAATGTCCAAACTATTGCTACATGAAACAATCTGGATGAATTTCACAGAGATGTTATTGAGCAAAAGGAGTTAGACACAAACAGTATATTTTATGTAATTCCATTTCTTTAAAGTCCAGAAAGAGGCAGGCAAAACTAAGCTGTGTTAGGCAGAAGGGCTTTTCAGGATGCAATAGTTTTGTTTCTTCATCTGGGTGGTGGTAACAAGAGTTTGTTCTTTTTGTGCACTCATTGAACTGTACACTTATGATTAGTGCATTATTCTGTATATATGAAATATTCATGTTTAAAAGCAAAAGATTACATCCTGTGGGAATGAACTGTCTCTCATCAGGGATTTTTACTCACTGTTTCACTTCTGCTCATAGGCTCAGGAGTAGAAATGAAAATGAGGAAAGTTTGGTTAAACAAACAGACTCATAAATTCAATTTTAAACCTCATCTTGACCTTGGAAAGGCTTAAACACTGGTTTGAGCTACTCAGTTCTTCCTGCTTCAACAATTTTACTCATAAAACCATTTTATAGATGGTGCTTTGCTTTGCTTTCAATGAGTAAAGCAGCTTTATTAATAATACTCCTCATAATCTCCCCTTTGTAGCTCATCTTCAGACTTAGAATTTCCTAATTCTCTCTCATGACTGTGATCATGTTGACTCTTGCATTATAATTGTGTGTATTCTTTATTCATTTCTTATTCCACCCACCCTGCTACTTCCTGAAGGCAGAGTAGCCTGATACTGCTCAGTTCAGTACATATGAAAGGCTCAGTGCTGGACTATTAAAAATATTTAATTTAATTAGATTAACTACAAAGCTCAGGATTATGAACTAAGTAGGAAGTCTGGGCTGCCCCTAGGTATGCCTCTAATGGTCCTCATTATAAGTGGGATAGAAGGCTACCATTCTCACTAAAACCCAGGTGGGTGCTGAGGCATCTTTGTTTGAGTCTGCAAGACTCAGGCTTGATTTCTCAAGGCCATTTTTAGGTATTCAGTTTGGTTTTTAGGTTATCCCAACCAGAATATCTTAAATGGTGGAATATATTAGAAAACATATTCTCATGTTTTTGTGTAAATTGCATAAATTATATAAAAATGAAATGAGGCAACATTGTATTTAGGATCTAGCAGTTCTGAACCAAAAATGTTTCTGGTTCAGCATTTTCAAACTCTGGAACTTTAGTGGTAAGGATGAGGGAGGGGCACTTAGCACCTGTTTTCTTGTCTTTTCCCAGTGTAATGCCACCCCACAAGATTATTAGGAGGATGTGTTCATGCATGGGTGCATTTAGCTTTCAATATTTAACAATTATTTAAAACACTCTGTGTCAGTCACTCTGTTGGCTCTGGGGATTCACAGTCCAGTTGTGAGAAAAAAAAGTCAGTATTTTTCAATCCATTTTTTGTTACTAGCCTCTAAGAAACTTTCTTCAACATTTTTCCTAATCTTTCTTTCTCCCTCAATAAAATTTTAACACCAAAAATATATTGTATATATATTTATGAATGTATGCATAGTGGTGCTTTATAATAAAAGGAGTAAGATTATTTTCAATCCACCCTTCCCAAGGCTACTTTTTGCTCCTTGGGGAAGATAATTCCTCCAGTGAAGGAAACAAGGGGTAATAGGGGAGTATGGTAAGTGCAATAGAGTCAGAAGTACAAGCTACTAAGTCACTTCACTGCCTAGGGTGAGAGACCAACTATGATGGGTGACATCTGGGAAGACTCCAGGAAGAAAAGGGAGATGCTAGTGATCACAAAGAATAAATCAGGATTGCCTGGAAGCCATGGAAGGGGAGGTTTCCATAGCAAGACGCAGAGGGTGTGAGGCAGGGTGCCCACTCTTGGTGGGTGTAGGTGGGGAGACTGAAGGACAGCAGGGAGAGTGATGGAAGGCCTTGAATGCTGAGCCTGAGAGCATACCTATGCCAAGGACATCAGGTGCCCAAAAAAGTTATTAAGAAGGGGAAATGTCTTGATCATTTTTATACATTTTCAAGTTCATTCAGGCTTTTGTATGGATGAGGCAGGGAAATCAGGTCACAAAATTACAGAATTTGTAGAAAGCCAGAAATCACCAGGACTTGAATGAGACAGTTTTGTGTGATGATGAGAGGAGGGAGAGATGTTCAGGAGATAGGACTAAGTGAAAGTTTATGTGAAAGCACCTGGCATGCTGTAGGTGTTCGATAAAAAAGGGTTATTACTAAAACCACTGGGACTGCTTGGGGGCTTGGCACTGCATAAGCTTCTCAGAGGCTTTGGAACCAGATTGCTCAAATCTCTCAGTGGCCTGAGGTTTGACATTTGTTAAATTAATGCTTTTGTTTGAGGTAAAACTGGAAAAAGTAAACCTAGCCAATGGCCTGTGAAGGGGCAGCACTATCCATTCCTTGAGGGAGCCTCAACCACTGAGCTAAATGACTCCATGAACTATAACAACAGGACAGTACAGGTTGTGGGGACTCTTAGACCTGTGTAAGGTTTTACACACTGACCTCAACTGCTCCCTCCCTCTCAGCTCCTGTCTGAACTCATTGAACACATTGGTTGCTGCACTTGCTGTGTGTTCAGCTTGGCTTTGCTCTATTCTGAGAATGAAATGATCTGCTACTAAGCTCCTAAAGAGATGACCACACACTCCTGTTTGTCTTTACTTCATAGTAAGTTAGGCTGCTTATGGATCAGCTCTACTCATTTCCTTCCTATCTGTTAGTAGCTTTGAGAGTTATGAAGAAATGAAAAGAAAGCATCAGTGAGATAATCTGCAGGGAAAATGAGGAATGTTAAAGTGGGAATACTTTTCCTATTAAGTGGAGGAGCGAGGGTTGGTGGCCTTTGGCCATGGCAGGACTGTTTGCCATTCTTAAAAAAAGCCAGGAAAGAATTCAAGGGAGTGGGTCAAGGAGTGAATACCATCACTCATACAGCTGCCAACAAGAGCTTGGGGTGTATAGGGAGGTGTCTGTTCATGTCTGGGACCCTCTGAGATATGCTAGCACCCATTTCCTCCAGCTTTATGCAGAGCACACACACTGTGTTTGATAAGATGACTTTGAAGTACAGTTGAGTGCAGTTTCACCTATTTTAAATCAAATTCATCCCCTCCAGGCCACCTCCTAAGTGCTCATCATTATTGTAGAACATCTGTCACAGTCCCTTTGAAGGCTTCCCGAGCCTGAATCCCACCACAGTGACAGTAGGAATCAGAAACTGCCAGTCTCCCTCCCAACCATCTCTTAATGTCTCCTCTCCAGCTTCCCCAGTCTTAGCCTCAGTTGGCTTCTCCCACTGGCTCTCTGATCTGCCTATCCCCAGGTGGACTGACAACTAGGTCTCAAACTATTTACCTTGGCTCTGACATAGAGTGCATTTAGAACTCTCCTTTTTGAAACTGTCCTTCATGAACTTGCAATGAAACTTGGGCAAAAGGCCCTGGCCCTATGCCTGCCCAGGGTGTGGGAATTAAATTCAAATGGGCCTACAGAACTTTCCATATTTCACATATTTGTTAGCAGAAGGTGGAAGCAACAATGCTGAGAACCAGCTGCAGATGATTAAGGAGCTTACTAAGGAGCCCTCAAATGCTCCAGTGAGGCCAGAACTTCTGACTTGGTTCCAGTGTCATTATAGGCAGGGGCTACCTACCTATATAAAGGATACATCCTAAGAGTGCGCTCTTGCATTTTGGTATCCGGAGGGAGGTCTTCAGGGAATGCCACAGTTTCTGACACAGTCCCCATTTAAAAATTAACTGGATTAGGAGTTTGTGAAATATGTTAAATAAACATTGACAGAATGCAAACCAGGGAGTAAAGATCGGTGTACTGTGACAAACTCAGGATTTAGAGCAATTTAGGGGATGAGCAATGATGTAAAATTCTGGGAAGAATAAGAAATGTTAATGAGGGCCAAGATAGAGGCGTAGGTGGAAACACTGTGCCTCCTTGCACAACCAAGTTTAAACAACAAAGTTTTAGTAACAAAAACTCAACCAAAACACAGAAAATTGAACTGCATGGAAGTCCGACAACAACAAACAGTTCAGCCAGACCCGTAAGACGGGCTAAGTCAGCAGCTGGTGGAGTAGAGTCGCCCAGGAAAAGGTGGCAAGCTGACCTAGGCCTACAGGTGGCAGTTGGTGGATCCCAGGTGTGGGGTGGCAATGGGCGGACCCAGCGAGGGCATGGGTCAGCTGGCTGACCAGGGACACACATTCGCATGCAAATAAACCAGGCAGGGGAGTGAGCAGTGAGACAGACAGTGCAAACCAGGGCCCCAGCACTGGGAAATAAAGCCTAAAAGCACCAATTGGAAAAACTTTTGGGGTCGAGGTGCCAGGAGAAGCTCCCAGGCTCACAGAGAGTTTGTTGGAGAGACCCATAGGGTCCTGGTGGGTGCGCAAGCCCACACACCTGGGAACCAGCACCAGAAGGGTTCAATTTGCTTGCGGGAAGCAGCAAAGGGGACCAAAATTTGAGAGAGCAGAACAAACACCATTGCCCCTCTCTGACCCCACCCCCACATACAGCATCACAACCCAGCAACTGAGTTGCCCCGCCCTGGTGAACACCTAAGGCTCTGCCCCTCATACGTAAAAGGCGTAAACAGACTAAAACATTATGGCTCAAGAAGAAGAAGAGCTCAAAGTCCCAGAGCCAATAGTTCTAAGCAACCAAGAGATAGCCAACCTATCAGATGCACAGTTCAAAACACTGGTAATCAGGATGCTCACAGAACTGGTTGATTTTAGTCACAAATTAGAGGAACATATGAAGGCTAAACTAAGTGAAGTGAAGGGAAATGCACAGGAAACCAATAGTGATGGAAAGGAAACTGGGACTCAAATCAATGGAGTGGACTAGAAGGAAGAAAAAAATGGCCAAACAGAAAAGAAGGAAGAAATGAGAATTCAAAAAATGAGGAGAGGCTTAGGAACCTCCAGGACATCTTTAAATGCGCCAACATTCAAATTATAGGG
Organism: Artibeus jamaicensis; assembly: GCF_021234435.1. Classification (NCBI taxonomy): domain Eukaryota; kingdom Metazoa; phylum Chordata; class Mammalia; order Chiroptera; family Phyllostomidae; genus Artibeus; species Artibeus jamaicensis. Next base: position 3,583,711 of record NW_026521822.1, read on the forward strand.
ATACCAGAAGGGGAAGATGAACAGCCACGAGTAGAAAACTTATTTGAACAAACAATAAAGGAGAACTTCCCCAACCTGGCAAAGGAAATAGACTTCCAGGAAATTCAGGAAGCTCAGAGAGTCTCAAAGAAGTTGGGCCCAAGAAGGAACACACCAAGGCACATCATAATTACATTAGCCAAGATTAAAATGAAGGAGAGAATTCTAGAAGCGGCAAGAGATAAGGGGACAGTCACCTACAAAGGAGTTCCCATCAGACTGTCAGCTGATTTCTCAAAAGAGACCTTGCAAGCAAGAAGGGGCTGGAAAGAAGTATTCCAAGTCATGAAATCCAAAGACTTACATCCAAGATTGCTCTATCCAGCAAAGCTTTCATTTAGAATGGAAGGACAGATAAAGTGCCTCTCAGATAAGGTCAAATTCAAGTAATTCATCATCAACAAGCCCTTATTATATGAAATGTTAAAGAGACTTATCTAAGAAAAAGAAGATAAAAAGATGAACAGTGAAAGAATAGCAAACTCACAGTTATTAACAATCACACCTAAAACAAAAGCAAACTAAGAGGACAGCTAGATCAGGAGCAGAACCATAGAAATGGAGATCACATGGAAGGTTAGCAACAGGGGAGTGGGAGGAGGAGAAGGGGGGAGAAGGTACAGAGAATAAGTAGCATAAATGGTAGGTAAAAAATAGACAGGGGGAGGGCAAGAATAGTATGAGAAATATAGAATCTAAAGAACTTGTGACACATGGACATAAATTAAAGGGGGGGGGGAATGGTGAGGGAGGGGGTACACAGGGTGGAGGGGAATGAAGGGGGAAATAGGTAACTGTAATGGCATAATCACTAAAATATATTTAAAAAAAGAAATGTTAATGAGAATTGTGAATTTTTTTTCTTACTAACTATGTAGTATAGAGAGAAGAGCTATGGTATACTATAATGAATTGGATGAGCTTTCAGGATTTTAGTTGACAGTAAGTTCAAGGGAGTGTAAAATATAAGATCCAGTATCTCAAATTTCACTTACCCAAAGCTGAGCATATCAAATTTATACCTTCCTTGATGATCCCAAATTCTGTTGATCAGTGCCATTAGCATTCCAGAATTATCTATTCTATGATTTGAATGCTCTATTTTGTGATTGTAATTGGTAGAAAATTAATCTGCATATATTTGGTATATAATCTAATAATGCATTTTAGTGAATTATTTGATCATTCATTCTTTTAATGAGTATTTTATTGAGTACATAATAAGTACCAGTCACTCTGCCAGGTGCTGAAATGGCAGTAATAAATGAAATAGACACAACCTCTGCCTTCTTAGATCTTGTTCTGTTAGGAGAGACACACACTAAACTAGTAAATATATACAACATTATTAAAAATTATAATCCTCATTAGCTTTAGGAAAATATGAGGCTTCAGAAAGCATGTAATGGGGAGGTAGGGTTGGCTTTGAGCAGAGAGTTCAGGAGCTGTTTCTCAAGAAAGTGAACTCTGAACTTAGGGTTATATAGCTATTCTGTCCAATATGGTACCCACTAGACACATGCATTTAAATTTAAATGGGTTAAAATAAAGTAAAAATAGAAGTCCATTTCCTCAGTTGAACTAGACACATTCTAGTACTCAATAGCCACCATCTGCAAGTGGCTACCATATTATATAACAGATATAGAATATTTCCATTATTGTAGAATGTTCCACTGGGCAGTGCTGTTATGTAATATTTAACCAGCTGAAAAAGAGTCCAGGGGAGAAAGAAATAAATATCTTCAGCCAAACACAGGTACTTCTTAATTTAGAGAAAAAAATATAATCTAAAAGAAATAAGATTTTTTAGAATGTTCAGTCGATTGTGATGTTGGATGATGGATTTTGGTAAATGCTAAGTGGAGGTGGAAAATGTCCCCTCCTCCTATTTTCTCACTTAAGTTTCAACAGATAATTTTCATCCAACCGTTCAGTTCTTATTCACACATGGGAGTCCAGTCCTGGATCTTTGCCTTTGTTCTTAGGTATATGAAATAGTTAATGACCAAGACAGCATAACAGAGAACAATATTATGGTGGAATTGTTCAGTAAAATGTAGAAGGGGGGCCCCCCAAACCAGAATTATCTTCTGGAGAGTGAACCCCTTATAGTACAGGCTTCCCACTAGGTGAGTGTTCCAGGAATCCATCTGTATCAGTGCACCAGCTGGTGTTGTGAGAGGCTGCATTGGCTTCAGTGAATTTTTTAAAACACTCTTATAACAAGTTTGTCCATTTCATGATGGATAACACCAGGCTGAGCATTCAGCAGTTTTTGACCAAAAAGAGCATGACCCCACGTCATCCTCCTTGCACACTTGATCTTGCCCTGAGTGACTTTTTGTTTCCCTGGATGAAAAGCCCCTCGCTGATGTGGAAGAGGTGAAACGGAAAACAGAAAAAGCACTAAAAGGCATCAAAGCTGCCTCAAAAACTGTCGAGCAGTGGAAAAAATGTCTTGATAGGTGTATTTCATTAAGGGAGTACTTTGTAGGTGACTGAAGTTGAAATATGTCAGAATAAATACACCATTTTCAATAAATTTGTAAATAAATTCTGTTTTAACGTGTTCCCCCCTATACAATGAGTGACATAGAGAAGTACAGTTGACAGTAAGTTTCAAATTATATAGTAATAATGACATATAATTAAATATTGGCAATTACTACCTTTGAGCCATCTGCCATTTGAGGAGATGGCTGAAAGGTAGTAATTGCCAATATTACTACCTTTAAGCCAATGCTGTCCATGGAGTAAGCATTGATGCTCCTGAGAGTTCTATACTGGGTGTTATTCTCTTTTCACTCTACATAGTAACCCAAATGTGTCCATTCACTCTCTGACTTCACATATGATCCATGTGTTGATGGTTTCCAAGTCTGCATTTCTAGCCCAGACCTCCCTCCCATGCTTCAAACCTCTAAATTCAAATGTCCAGTAATAACCTCCAATTGGCTGTCCCACAGACACACTGACTACCCAAACTGTACCTCCTTCACAGCTCCCTACTTCAACAGTGGCAAAACTCTGCAAACCAGAAACTAGAAGCCCGTGTGGCATGCTTATCTTCTGCACTGATATCCTGTCAGTCACTAAGCCCTGTTGATGCTGACTTCCAAATAAATTCTTGAATTTATTGACTTGCCTTTCTTTCCTTCTCTACCATCCTAGATTAACTTTCACAGCCTAAGTCATGTAATGAGTTTCTAACCAGCCTCCTCTGGAGGTAACCAGTCTTGGCTACCTCCAAACCATGCTCCACACCACAGTCATAACAGTATTGGGTAATCTGATAGTGTCTTTCCATTGTTTAAAAGCCTTCAATGGCTCTCCATTACATTGGTCCAAATGACTTTATGTAGTAACAAGACTCATCTTGATTTGGTCCTGATTACTACTCCAGGTGCTTCTCTTACCCTTTCTCCCTTGTATAGTATTCTGCAAATACAATTAGCTCCATCTAGTTCCAGGACTCCATCATACTCAACTTTGTACTGGGATCTTTGCACATGCTATTGCCAGAAAAACTTTAAACACCACGATGGCTTCTATCCCCGCTTGTCCTGGTTTATTCAGTTTAAATGTTATTTTTTTCAAGGACACTCCCCCCAGTTTCCCAGTGTGCATTGTCCCTGTCAAGTACCTACTGAAGTGGGTTGAATGATGATCTCCTCTTTGGAATGAGGTAACATTCCAATTCCCAGAACCTGTGAATGTCACCTCAATTGGAAAAAGGGTCTTTGCAGATATAATTAAACTCTTGAGATGAGATCATTCTGGATTATCCAGGTGGGCTCCAAATGCAAGGTCAGTTATCTTTCCAAGAGACACAAAGAAAAGAGAAAAGGATGGGAAGTATACAAACATTAGAGTAATACAGTACTAAGCATAGGAATGTCAGGAGCCACCAGAACTGGAAGAGATAAGAAAGGATTCTCCCCTAGAGCCTTTGGATTTCACACTTCTGTGACTGTGAGAGACAAATTTCCATTGTTATATGCCACCTAGTTTGTGTTAATTTGTTACTGCAGCCCTAGGAAACTAAAATATCCTTTCCTTAACTTTATGATACCACTTATCACAAGGCTTCAAAGGGGCCTCTGTCCTTGTTTCCTAACTTGCAAAGCTTCATGAGGGCAGGAATGTGCATATATTTACCATTGTATCCCCAACACTGGCTCAGTACCTGGTACAAATTAAGATATCCATAATCAGTTGATGTATGAATGCAGCACTGTTGACTGATATACACAAGATAAGCTTTGGAGAGGAGATGTACTTGAGCTGGTCTGATAAAATGGCCAGGATTTTGGTAACACTGAGAAAAAGAGTAGTTATTTCCAGAAATAAAATCAAATTCATGAGGGCTTGGAGATGAAAATGTGAATGTGTGAGGTCAAGAGATCAATCCCATCTTGTAGATGGGATTCCTATAGTAAAGCTGGGTGATCAGTAAGGTGAACTAATAGAATTTTCTCTTGCAGGCCTGAACTTCCCTAGCAGGTGTACTCAGCATCTCTGTGCATTGTAAAAAGGTCACAATTTGCCATGACACCTGTTCCCTTTGAATGGCTGGTTGGGATCTGGCACCTCAGAGAAGCGGCCTACAGCATAACATATATCATCAATCTTTTTGTGTGCCACGGGTCAACAAAGACCGAAATACTGCCAAGGTTAGAAGTCATTAAAGCTTCTTGAATTGAATCATAAATAGGAACAGCTAAATAATTTCTGGGCCCTAGTGCAAAAGAAAAAGTGGGCCTCTGGTTCAAATATTATTAAAAATTTCAAGATGGCAATGCAGAACATTAAAATGTGGAAAGCTTCTAGGTCTTGGCCAGGTATCTCTGTTGGTTAGGGTGTCATCTCAATATGCCAGGGTTGTGGGTTCAATCTCCAGTCGAAGCAACCAATGAATGGATAAATAAGTGGAACAACAAGTTGGTGTTTCTCTCCTTTCTTCTCTCTTTAAAACCAATAAAATCTATCAGTCAGCCAATAAAATATGGAGGCCTTCAAAATGTGTGTTCTACATAACTGCACAGGTTTCACACCTAAGAAACTGACCCTGACCATGAAAAAAGGGTCTGCTGAAATGGATATGAAATTATTATGTGAAATGGGGTGAATGGGTACAAGGTATGTCAGGGGGACCAGGTGAGGGTCTCTATTGTAATAATCCAAGAAGATAGAGGGGAGGAGACCCTGTCATAAGATGCTTTCATGGGAGGGCAAAGGGAGGAAAAAGGCAAATCTAAGAGATAATATGTGTTCAGGGTCAGAGATGCTTCAGGGTCTTTCTAGACTTCTCAGAGCAGGGGGAGCCATCAGTGGAGTCCTCAAGGAGGTGGGGAACTCCAGTATGCCATTAACAGTGTATTGGGAGCTGCAGCAGGCAGGAATGACTTAAGCTAAAGAGAGATAATGAGAATGAATACAGGCATTTTACTCCACAAAGGAACCTCCTACAGGTATCTGGTAGTTCGCCTAGTAATACAGCTGTAGTCAGTGGAATGAGTGGAAAAGTCAATGGGAAAGAAATAATCCTCAAATACTTCCAGGGACCAGAAGGTATGAGGATGAAGAGCGTTGGTGACTGCTGGAAGCTCATGACTCTCCATAGGTGGCAGCCACTGTACAACTTCAGCTGCACCTGGTTATGTATGAACACGTGCACAGTGGCCTGAGCTTTGGATATTTAATGAGAAGCCAAAGATCCAGAATTTTGAAATCTTTCTTTGTAAGTGTTGGCTACTAAGTTACATTTTTTCTTATAAATTCTGTAAGCCAAGCAAAACACATCCATGGGCCAGAGCTGGCTCCTGGGATTCGGCTTGCAGCCTCTGTACAAGATACAGTTGGATAAGGGCTGGGATGAGGTTCAAATCTTGCTCTGTCACTGGGTCAGCTGTGGTCCATAGAGAGAGCCTTGCTAAATCTTGCTGTTCCATGTAATGGGGATAGTTGTAGCCCTCAGGGTAGGGGCAAAAAGTAAATGACATTTTTAAGGTAAAACCAGTTGACAGTGTATAGAAGCTAATTAAATGTTGACTGTTACTATCTTTAAGTATCTACTTTGTATCAGGGTCTGGGATGTGTACTTTATATATTTTATTTTATGCTCACAACCACACTATCAAGTAGGCTTCATTACAGTGTACCCAATTCTCAGAGTTGAGGTAGAAAGAATGGCTCAGAGATATGAAGCCACTTGCCCCAAATCACAAATCAGACTCTTAAGTCTAAACAAGAATGAATTAAGTGTCATATTTCTGCCTGCTAAGGTATTACTTCCTTTTTAATTTTTAAAAATACTTTCCTTGTGTATTTTTAGACAAAGGGGAAGGGAGGGAGAAAAAGAGGGAGAGAGAGAGAGCAATCAGTTGCCTCTCTCATGTACCCCAACCGGGGACAGGCATGTGCCCTGACCAGGAGTCTAACCAGCAACCTTTCATTTTGTGGGATGATGCTCAACCAACTGAGCCACATTGGTTAGGAAAGTGTTCCTTTTTAATATTCCTTCTTACCCTGTGCTGACTCGTAGACAATATGGGGCAAAAGTAGGTTTATAGTTGTTTGTATGGAAAATAATATAATAATTAATGCATAATGGTACAAGAATAAACTTTTTTGTGTACTCACAACTATAAACCTACTTTTTGTCCATCCCTGTATTTTGTCCTGAAGGTTTCTAGAAAAAAATGTTCTAACCAATGGCACCTTTCAAAAAAATTTTAATAACAAAACAAACTCCAAAAGGAATAAAAAGAGGCTCCCCGCAGTGAACCCAAAAACTCTCTATCTCTCTCTTTCTTTCTCAAAACAGAAGTAATAGAAGCTGCTAGTGCATCCTTCAACCTCCACCCTGTCCCCACCCCACCCCTTCCAAAGACTCTTAAATAACGTTGTTTGGGAAAACATTATTCTTTGTATTTTCTAATTCCCCAGGACAACCACTGCATTCCTAATCTGCCTCAGGGCTGAAGGAGTTGACAGTTTAATGGACAAGTGCCCTATGTTAAGGTCCTGAGGCAAAAGTTTAACAGGAAGGACCTTAATGCCTCTATTGAGTGGGCAAGCTCCCTTGGGACCACTCAGCAATGGTGACAAGTTCAGAGCCAAGCATAGGGCCTTCGGTCCTCTGTGCCCTGGAAGGCAATTAGGTAGTTTGCTCCATGGCCTATACTTCATGTATATCCTCCAGGCCTGCAAACTGGTCATTACATCTCCCACTTCTCCCCAAGGGTTTTACACTCTAGAACTGTCTACCTAGAATCTCCCCACAATCTAAATCTTTTTTCTTAAAAAAGAAAGAAAGAAAGAAAGAAAGAAAGAAAGAAAGAAAGAAAGAAAGAAAGAAAGAAAGAAAGAAAGATTTGCATTGTTTGTAGATCTGAAAGTAGCAGGAATTTTCACTTGTTCCTGAAACAAATTCTGGCATTTGAATTGGGAATGGAATTAGGGTAGGAGTGGGGGACGTCCCAGCTGGGCAAGTCAGAGTGATGAAATGCATAGCAAACAGCTTTGTTTGATTCTCTTGACTATAGCCAAGCCAGTAGGGCTCAGAGCATGATGTTCTCAATAACAGCCTTGACAATGACATGATTTGTTTCCCTTCCAAAGACCAAAATGGCATCTCAGCCTGCAAAGGGGAGCTTTCTTCTAAACCTGTGGGATAGGAAAGCAGATTTCAACCTCCAGAGAAGAAAATGAAGACATTAAGCGCAGCAGGCTTGAATTGAAATGTCATCTGGCCATAACACCCTTCCTAAACAATACATATTTTATTTTGTTTTGGAGGAATGTCTCTTTAGTCTTTTTCATGGGTAGGATTTCAGACTGAGATGTTTCTCTTTCCTAACCACCAGACTGAAACTGAATATTGCCTCAGTCCAAAACACACAATACCTGTGTTATTTCTGTAATTCACAGCAGAAACTAAGTCCTAAAGCTTGACCCAAACTAGCTGATATTTTTTGGTCCTGGGTTGATACCCACTTAAATGGTTTTCTTTTGTTCACACTTTTCTGGATTTTTAAAGAGAACTGGAAGGACGTAAAGTAAGCCTCAGTGCTTTCTCAAAAGGGAAAATTGAGAGCTAATAGGCATCTATGCTATTAAGAAAAATAATAATGATTGTAAGCAGTCGCAAATTTCTTGAACCACACAAACACTACAGATAGAAATCAGTGAGGGCTCCTATGCTTTCTCCGTCAGTAAAATGCAGAGATTAAACTTAACGCTGGCCAAAGTCAAGCTCTGGTGCTGTAGGAGAACAATGAATCACCAAAGACAGAGTCCCACCACCACTGAAATTACTGTAGAATGCAGGAGCAGGATGCCCACAGTCACACGCACACACACGCAAAATATACGCACAGTCTCCAAGCTATGCACTGTGTAAGTTCATTTCTATACCAATAGCTTGAATCCAGATCACATTTGCCAATATAAATTATACCCTAAAGGCTGAGTGAGTTCTCAGGCTGTCTAACCATAGCCAATTTACTTCTTCAGACAACTATAAGATTTGTCCATCTTTTGTAACTTTGTTTTTATGGACTAATGTACTGATCCCCATGTCCTTATAGCAAAAACAAGAAGGGGGGTGGAAACAGGAGGGAGATGGGAGGGGCTTGGGCAGCTGGGATGGGAGTAAAAGGCAGAAAACTGTACTTGAACAACAATTAAAATAAAAAATAATAAAATAAAATAAAGCAAATACCAAAAGCTATATGTCCCCATCCTGTTGGAGGGAAGCCCTCCAGCCTTCTTTCTTACAGGTACCAGTATAGGTGGGGAGATGGCACTTGCTTTGGTAGAGGTAGTGAGTGGAGGGTAGTTTGGGTGGAGATGAAAAAGTAGGGAGGCTTCCAGGGCATTCAGGGAGCAGTTCTTCTTTAGGGAGAATTTTAAATCTTACATGGTACTTATTAGTCATGTGGCCTTAAGCGGTACCTTCTTTTTTTTTTTTTTTCACATTTTCAGCTGCATCCAAAAAGCAGTATTTATTTATTTATTTTTATTATTTATTTTTAAATTTTATTTAGTTTTTTTTCAACTACAGTTTTTTGTCTATTTCTCCCATCCCAGCCTCCCCCCCCCCTTGCTCCCCACCTCCCTCCCATTTCCACCCCCCTTAGTTCTCGTCCCCATGTCCTTCTTATTTGTTCCTCCAAATCCCTCCCCCTTTTTCCCCTTAAATTCCCTTCCCTCTCCCCTCTGGTCACTGTCCCCATGTTCTCTATTTCAGTGTCTTTGGTTTTTTTTCTGCTTGCTTCTTTGTTTTGTTGTTTAGCTTCCTGTTAAAGGTGAGATCATATGGTATTTGTCCTTCAATGCCTGGCCTATTTCACTCAGCTTTCCAGTTCCATTCATGTTGTTGCAAAGGGTAGTAGCTCCTTCTTTCTCTCTGCTGCATAGAATTCCACTGTGTATATGTACCACCATTTTTTGATCCATTCATTTACTGATGGGCACCTAGGTTGCTTCCATCTCTTGGCTATTGTAAATTGTGCTGCTATGAACATTGTGGTGCATAGGTTCTTTGATATTGATGTTTTAGGATTCTTAGGATATAATCCTAGCAGTGGAATTGCTGGGTCAAAAGGCAGGTTGACTTTTATTTTTCTGAGAAAATTCCATACTGTTTTTCATAATGGTTGTACCAGTCTGCAATCCCACCAACAGTGAACTAAGGACCCCTTTCCCCACACCCTCTCCAACATTTGTTGTTTGTTGCTTTGTTTATGATAGCCATCCTGACTGGTGTAAAGTTGTATCTCATTGTGGTTTTAATTTGCATCTCTCTGATAGCTAACAATATTGAGCATCTCTTCATGTGCCTCTGGATGTTCTGTATGCCCACCTTGGAGAAGTGTCTGTTCAAGTCCTTTTCCCATTTTTTAATTGAGTTGGGTGTCTTCTTAGAGTGGAGTCGTGCAAGTTCTTTGTATATTTTGGAGATTAAACCTTTGTCTGAGGTATCATTGGCAAATATGTTTTCCCATACAGTTGGTTGTCTTGCTAATTTAATACTGTTTTCTTTAGCCACACAGAAGCTTTTTATTTTGATGAGATCCCATTTGTTTATTCTTTCCTTTATATTCCTTGCTGTAGGGGACATATCAGTAAAAAAGTTGCTGCGTGAAATATCTGAGATTTTCTTGCCAACGTTCTCCTCTAGAACTTTAATGGTGTCACGGCTTATATTTGAGTCTTTTATCCATCTTGAATTTATTTTGGTATATGGTGTAAGTTGGTGCTCAAGTTTCATTCTTTTGCATGTAGCTGTCCAGTTCTCCCAACACCATTTGTTGAAGAGGCTATCTTTACTCCATTTTATGTTACTGCCCCCTTTGTCAAATATTAATTGACCATAGAGAGTTGGGTTTATTTCTGGGCTCTCTGTTCTGTTCCATTGGTCTATGTGCCTGTTTTTATGCCAGTACCAGGCTGTTTTGATTACAGTGGCTTTGTAATACAGTTTGATATCAGGTATTGTGATCCCTCCTACTTTGTTCTTCTTTCTCAAAAGAGCAGCTGCTATTCTGGGTCGTTTATGGTTCCATATAAATTTTTGAAGTGTTTGTTCTATGTCTATGAAATATGCCATTGGTACTTTAATAGGTATTGCATTGAATGTGTATATTGCTTTGGGTAGTATGGACATTTTGATGATGTTAATTCTTCCAATCCATGAACAAGGTATATGTTTCCATTTGTTTGTGTCTTCCTTGATTTCTTTCTTCAGTGCTGTGTAGTTTTCTGCATACAGGTTTTTTACCTCCTTGGTTAGTTTTATTCCCAGATATTTTATATTTCTTTTTGCTATATTGAATGGGATTTTTTCCTTGATTTCTGTTTTTGCTAATTCATTGTTGGTATACAAAAATGCCTTTGATTTCTGGATATTCACTTTGTAACCAGCTGTTTTGCCAAATTCATTAATTAGTTTGAGCAGTTTTGGGGTAGCGTCTATATGATTTTCCATGTACACTATCATGTCATCTGCAAACAGTGACAGTTTTGCTTCCTCCTTTCCTATTTTGATGCCTTTTATTTCCTTTTCTTGCCTGATCACTGTGGCTAAAACTTCCAATACTATATTGAATAGAAGTGGTGAAAGTGGACATCCTTGTCTTGTTCCTGATCTTAGTGGAAAAGCTTTTAGTTTTTTCCCTTTGAGTATGATATTGGCTTTAGGTCTCTCATATATGGCCTTTATTATATTGAAAAATGCCCCCTGTATTCCCACTTTGCTTAGTGTTTTTATCATAAATGGGTGTTGTACCTTATCGAAAGATTTTTCCACATCTATTGATATGATCATGTGATTTTTGTCTTTGCTTTTGTTTATGTGATGTATTGCATTTACTGATTTGCGAATATTGAAACATCCTTGCATCCCTGGGATGAATCCCACTTGGTCTTGGTGTATGATCTTTTTGATATATTGTTGGATGCGATTTGCCAATATTTTGTTGAGGATTTTAGCATCTATGTTCATCAGAGATATTGGCCTGAAGTTTTCTTTCTTTGTTGTGTCTCTATGTGGTTGTGGAATTAGAATGATGCTGGCTTCATAAAAAGAATTTGGGAGTTTTCCATCCTTCTGGATTTTTTGGAATAGTCTGTGAAGTATAGGGGTTAGCTCTTCCTTAAATGCTTTGTAGAATTCTCCTGTGAAACCATCTGGTCCAGGGCTTTTGTGTGATGGGAGTTTTTTGATTACTGCTTCAATTTCTTTTGCTGTTATTGGTGTGTTTAGATTTTCTGCTTCTTTTTCACTGAGTTTTGGAAGATTGTATTTTTCTAGAAATGTGTCCATTTCCCCTAGGTTTTCAAATTTCTTGGCATACAGTTCTTCATAGTAATTTCTTATAATCCCTTCTATTTCTGTGGTATCAGTTGCAGTCTCTCCTCTTTCATTTCTGATTGTGTTTATTTGTGTCCTCTCTCTTCTTTTCTTGATGAGCCTACTCAAAGGCTTGTCTATTTTGTTTATCTTCTCAAAGAACCAACTCCTGGATTCATTGATCCTTAGAATTGTGCTTTTAGTTTCTATGTCATTTAATTCTGCTCTAATATTGGTTATTTCCTTCCTTCTGCTGGTGTAGGGTTAGGTTGTTTGTTTGAAATGTTTCTATCTTCTTTAGGTAGGCCTGTGTTGCTATAAACTTACCTCTCAGGACTGCCTTCGCTGTGACCCATAAGTTTTGGATTGTTGTGAGATCATTTTCATTTGTTTCCAGAAACTTTTTGATTTCTTCCCTAATTTCATTCTTGACCCATTCATTTTATAATAGCATACCATTCAGTCTCCATGATTTTGGGTGCTTTGGGTTTTTTTCTTTGGGTTTGGTTTCCAATTTCAGGCCCTTGTGGTCAGAGAAGATGCTTGGTATGATTTCGATTTTCTTGAGTTTGTTGAGGCTCGTTTTCTGTCCTATCATGTGGTCTATCTTTGAAAATGTTCCATGTGCATTTGAAAAGAATGTGTATTTAGCTTCTTTGGGATGAAGGGCTCTCTATATATCAGTTAAGTCCACTTCATTTAGGGTTTTGTTTAATGCTGCAATATCTTTGTTGATATTTTGTTTGGAAGATCTGTCCATTTTTGATAGTGGGGTGTTAAAATCCCCTACTATAATTGTGTTGCTGTCAATATCTTTCTTGGAGTCTGCTATGATTTTCTTGATATATTTGGCTGCCCCTATGTTGGGTGCATATATGTTTACAATGTTAATGTCTTCTTGGTGGATTCTTCCCTTGACTATCATGAAGTGACCTTCTGGGTCTCTCTTCATGGCCCTTTTTTTGAAGTCTATTTTGTCTGATATGAGAATGGCTACTCCAGCCTTTTTTATTTTCCGTTTGCTTGGAAAACTTGTTTCCAGCCTTTGACTTTTAGTCTGTGATGGTCGTTTGTCCTGAGGTCGGTCTCTTGTAGGCAGCATATGTGTGGGTCATGCTTTCTTATCCATTGAGCTATTGTGTGTCTTTTGATTGGAGCATTTAATCCATTTACATTTAAGGTTATTATTGATAGGTACTTATTCATTGCCATTTTTGTACCTGTATTCCTCTCTGTCTCCCTCTTATCCGTCCTTCTCTTAAAGCAGTCCTTTCAGTATTTCTTGTAGAGCTGGTTTGGTGGAGGCATATTCTTTTAGGCTTCTTTTGTCTTGGAAGCTCTTTATTTGGCCTTCTATCTTGATTGAGAGCCTTGCTGGGTAAAGTAGCCTTGGGTGTAGGCCTCTGGTTCTCATTACTTGGAATATTTCTTGCCATTCTGTTCTTGCTTGGAGTGTTTCCATTGAGAAGTCAGTAGCTAACCTTATTGGGGCTCCCTTGTATGTTATTTCTTTTTCTCCCTTGCTGCTTTTAAGATTTTCTCTTTGTCTTGGAATTTTGTCATTTTGATGATGATGTGTCTTGAAGTGGGCCTCCTTGGGCTCCTCTTGATTCGGACTCTCTATGATTCCTGGATTTGTGTGACTTTTTCTGTTATCAAATTAGGGAAATTTTCTCTCATTACTCGTTCAAATACGTTTTCTATCCCTTGTTCTTCTTCTTCTCCTTCTGGTATTCCTATTATTCGGATATTATTACGTTTCATATTGTCTTGCATTTCTCTTAATCCCTCTTCATTCTTTCTAAGCCTTTCATTTTCTTGCTCTTTCTGTGAGATGCTTTCTACCTTGTCCTCCAACTCACTAATCCTATCCTCTGCTTCATCTATCCTACTTTTGAAACTTTCTACTGTGTTCTTCAATTCAGAAATTGTATTCTTCATTTCCTCTTGTCCCTTGCTGATAGTTTCCATTTCCTTTTTTGTGTTGATGTAGTTTGCAGAGAGATCACTGTAGTTCCCCTGTAGTTTCTGGTAGTTCACTGTGAGCTCTTTGAACTTCGTAATAACCAGTGCTTTGAATTCACTATCCGATAATTGATTAGCCTCTATTTCATCTAACATTCTTTCTGAAGTTTCTGCTTTTTCTTTCATTTGGGGATTGTTTCTTTATCTTCCCATTGTTTGAGACTCTTTTTGGTAGTCTCAGCTTCTAAAATTGATCTGTTCTGACACCCTGGGTTTATGATATGAACTTCTGTGGTATGATCCTTGTGAAGTTCAGCGGTGCAGACTCCTTGAAGTTTCTTGATGTTCTTCGTCTCCACCTACTCTCATGCTGGTCCTCGAGCTGGTCCCTGCATTGGTCACTACCACTGCTGAATGTCCCGGCTCTAGTAGCCGCCTCCTCAAGCGCCCAGGCCAGTTACTACGGCAGCGGCACAGGGGCCAAGAATGTCTTGGCTCCTGTAGCTGACTCCTCTGCCACCGCCCAGGACCATCACAGGGGTTTGGAGTGTCCCGGCTTCCGTACCTGACTCCCCGGTGTCCAGTCCCATCGCTATGGCAGCAGCACAGGGGCTGAGAATATCCCAGCTCTGGTACCTGACTCCCCAGCGTCCAGACCTGTTGCTATGGGAGCAGCACAGGGGCTGAGAATGACTTGGCTGTGTAGCTGACTCCTCTGCCTCCCAGGACCGTCACAGGGGTTTGGAGTGTCCTGGCTTCCATACCTGACTCCCCAGCGTCCAGTCCCATCCCTATGGCAGTGGCACAGGGGCTGAGAATGTCCTGGCTCCCGTAGCTGGCTCCTCGGCGCCCAGGCCCATCTCTCTGGCGGCGTCACAGGGGCCTCCGGTGTCCCAGCTCCTGCAACTGACTCTTCTGTTGCCCAGGCCAGTAGCTATGGCATCGGCACAGGGGCTGAGAATGTCCCAGCTCCGGTTCCTGACTCCTCTGTTGCCCAGGCCCGTCACAGGGGCTTGGAGTGTCCGACTCCCGTACCTGACTCCTCAGCTCCCAGGCCTGTTGCTCTGGCAGCAGCACAGGGGCCGTGCGTGTCCCAGCTCCAGTAGCTGACTCTGCCGCTGTCTGGTGTTTCAGTGTTGGTCACAATTTCTGGTCTTTTAATTTCATAATTGCTGGGTAACCGATGGTTTATTGTGCTGTTTCTCTATAGATCTGCCAGGATTTTCATCTATGAGTACAGGAGCTAGCAACAGCTCCATCTTACTCCGTCGCCATCTTCCCAGCAGCCTAAGCGGTACCTTCTTGATGAGTCCCTCGGCCTGCAGGAACCCTCTGAAGCTCAGTGACTGCATTTAGCAAATGGAAGCAACAATGGAAATAACTGATGCCTCCCACATGGGGTTGTGAGGATAAGGAGATGGGGTATGAGGAAGCACCTAAATGATGTTGCACTGTCATGTAGTTGGCATTCAGTAAGTAGTAAATCTGGATCTGCTAGAGAAAGACAGCAGGTACAAAAGTATACCAAATACAAATACTGAATATAAACTAATATTCAAGCTGAGAAACAAGTGTGGAATAATTTGCATATGTGGTAATTTGTAGACTAGCAGAGAGCTAACCAGGAAAACTTCGGGAAACTTCCATGTGGGTGTCTCTCTCTACAGAACATAGCTCTCGGCATAGCCAGGCTTTTTGGGTTCTTCATGGTCTGGGTTTGGTCAGGGCTTTTGTGTGGAGCTCTTCATTTGTTCCGTTCCTGCTAGGAAGAGGCAGCTCAGCTTCACCTATGCAGGCTTGTAAGATTTGGCAAGTGAAAATGCAGAATGATCAGTTACATTTGAATTTCAAATAAACAATAAATAATTGTTAAGTATAAGTATGTCCTATATAATATTTGAGATGTGCTTATACTAACAAAAATTCATTGTTTATCTGAAATTAAAATTAAACTGAATGTCCTGTTTTGTATTTGGAAACTGTACCTAGTCACACCAACTTATAATGAACTAAAAAAAAGAACTCAGTATGACACTCTATACCCCTGTCTTGGGGAAGAGGAATTAACTACACCCTAGTGCAGAAAGAACTGAGGAACACAATTTCTTAGTTGAGGTAAAAAAAAAACTTCAACTATTCCCCTTTCCTTGGCTCTCCTCTTTGAATCAGGGACACTCCTTGCATAAACACCAAGATGCCCCTGATCTGTGGTAACTTTGGAAATTTAGCCTGAGTGAAAGAATGCCCCAGATAAGAATCTGAAAGCAATTATATGTGGCCATAAATCAGGAGTTTCTCCAGATTTCAGTCCTTCCCGTCAGAATCAAGCCTGATAGCATCAAATTCACTGCTACCCTCAGCACCCATCATTTTTGTGTCCTGGATGGACACAGGGAAACTTTCATTGATTCTATGCTCTGTGGAGATGGAGCTTAGTAAATTCTTAGGACACAACATGGCCTGCAGAGGAAAATAGGAGGCAAAGAAAACATTGAAAATTTTAAAATAATGGTGTCATTGACAGAATTTGGGAGAGAGGTGATGTTAAAAGAAGTGCAAAAGCACTAATTTCTTAATTTTATACAGTGGGGAGTAAGCCAATGTATTCAAAAGTTGATGGAATATGATCTAAGTATATAGTTTAGAGTTATGCTAATAACCAAATGAAAAACTTATAAAAAACTAACCAAACTCCAGAAATGGTCAGTAGTGTAAGAAAGGCAAAAAGAGTATAACAGGTTCTCATTCTTCATCTTTTAGAATATGAAGTTTAAATTTTTTAAGGGTTATAAAGACATATAAGTATATTAGTTAGGTTTTGATAAGTTACCATATTTTGCCAAGTATGATGTGCAGTTTTTTGCCCAAATTTTTGAGGGAAGGTAAGGATGATATTATACATGGGTAGTACCTGAAATACCTTGATTCTGTTCTTGTGTTTTGTAAATGTTACATAAAATTTCTTGTACCATAATGTTTAAAAATAAATGCTAAAATTCCTTTATAATACAAAAATAAGTATCTACAGGTAAATAAATAAATTGAATTAAAATAAATAAATTGAATTAAAAAATTAAAATGAATATTTTTTCTTCTGAAAGTTTGGGCTAAAAATGTGGGCCAAGCATTGGCAAAGTATTGTATGCTGAGGTAACTAACAATACCCAAATATTAAAACAATGCTCTATTGTTTTGCTTATATCTCATGCCTTTGGCTGTCTGGCTGACAGCCTCCAAGATCACCCCCCCCCCCAATGATCTTTGCTTCTTGGTGTACAGGAGAATATCTTCTCACATATTTGGTCTATGTGAGCAATTTAATACTGAAGAAGTGATGACTTCTGAAATTAGCTTACTAAAGACAGTGTGGCTTCCATTGTGAGCCCATGACATGTCCTTCTTGGACCATTGGCTTTGGAGGAAACCAGTTGCCATAATAAGCAGCCCTGTGGATAGGTCCCTGTGTTGAAGAACTGAGACAGACCTCCATCAAACAGACAGGTGAGTGAGTCTTCTTGGAGACAGCCCCAGTCAAGCTTTCAGATGGCCACAGATCAAGTTGGCTGCTTGATGGAAGCCTTCTCAGACCCTGAGCAAAAATCACCTTCCTAAGCTGCTCCCAAGTTCCTGACCTTCAGGAATTTTGAAAGACAGTAGTAGTTTTATTTTGTGAAATTACAAAAAATATGTAGTAAATATTTTTACTTTTTTTGTTTCACGTCTAATTTTTATTCTGAAATGCGAAGCTCTTCTGAATTACAGTTGACATACAATGTTGTATTAGTTTCAGGTGTAGAACATAGTGAAATTTAACATTTATATACCTTACAAAGTGATCACCACAAAAAGTCCACTATCTGTCACTATATGAAGTTATTGTGATCTTGATATTCATATTCCTTATATTGTACTTTACATCTCGGTGACTTATTTACAAGTTTCCACCTCCTAATCCCCTTAGCCTTTTTGCCCATACCCCCATCACCCAACTCTCTGGCAATTATCAGTTTTTCTGTATCTATAGGTCAGTTTGTTCATTTTCATTTTTTAGATTCCACTCCTAAGTGAAATGATACACTATTTATCTTTATCTGACTTAATTTCCTTAGCATATTATCCTCTAGGTCAATCTGTGTTGTTGCAAATGGCAAGATCCATTTCTTTTCTGGCTGTGCAACACCCTGGTGTGTTGTGTGCATGTGCACACACACATCCACTCCTTTATCCATTTGTCTGGAGATGAATGCCGGGGTTGCTTCAATAACTTGGCTACTGTAAATAATGCTATATCTTATGCTATCTTCATTCTTTTTAATTCTTTTTTCTTTTTGATTTACCAATTGGGTGACTTCCACTATCCTGTTTTCTTGATTGCTGATCCATTCTTCTGTGTCATCAGATTTGATGTTGATTCCCTGCAGTGATTTTTTTCATTTCAGTTGTTACATTCTTCAGTTCTGGTATGTCCTTTCTCAGAATTTTTAGGTCTTTGTTCAAGTTGCTGAAGTTCTGACTGAGTTTTTTCGTTAGTCTGCACAGTTGAAAGAGCATATTCATGAGTATTACTTTGAACTCTTCATCTAGTAGACAGGTGACCTCAGTAGCATGTAGTTCTCTGGAGTTTTATCCTGTTTTTTTGTTTGGAACATATTTTTTTCTACCTTCATTTTCCCTGTTTGTTTTTATGTATTGTATTAGGTAGTTAAGCTAAATCTCTTGGTCTTGAAAAAGTGGCCTTATTTTCCCACGGGGCCCTAATTTCAATGTCCCTCTTGTTACTAGAGCCAGATGCTCTACAGGGAAGACTAATATAGCCTCCTGTTGTGGCTGGGCCACAACTTCTGTGGACACACTAGCAGGCAAGGCTGCTATCTGGCCTGATGGCTATGAGGCTTGGCCACAACTGTTGCAGGCTCACTGGAATGCAGGACAAGGCTTTGATGTGGCTGGTTGCAAAGCCCACCCCTGCTGTTGCAGACACACTGCTGTGTGCTGGTGCTGAGTGATTCTACCCACTGTGTGTGGCAGGGCAGGAAGTGCTCTGGAAGGGTGCTACCCTGGGTAGCCCCTCAGGGAAATGCCAGGGTGGGTTGAACAGTGTTAACAAGATTAATGTACAGTGTCAGACCAGCCAGGGTAAAGGGAGGGGGAATGCAGTACCCACCAGCACCTGTGGCATGAGCAAGTTCCAACAGATTCCTGTCCTTCCAGCACACACCCTAAAATTAGTCAATGAATCACCTTCACATATGACCTAGCTGCTTTTTAAACTGCTCTCTCTGTGCCAGAATTCGGAAGGAGCAGAACCTGGGTTTCCTACAGCCCTTTGGCTCTCCCAGATGTAAGCCTCACTGGTTTTCAAAGACAGCTGTTATAAGGGCTCCACTTCCTGGTTCAGGTCAACCAGTTTAGGGTTCAGACCCTTCACTCTCCAGGGATGACCTCCAAGGTTGTGATAACTCTCCCACTTGTGAGTCAGTTCATGAGGAATAGGGAGTAGGGTAGGTGCTGTCTAGGCTTAGACTCTACCCTTCCTACCCCTTTCAATGTGGCTTTTACTTTGTCTGTAGTTGTAGAAAATCTTTCTGTGAGTCTGCAGGTGATCTCAGAGATAGTTGCTTTATATGTAGTTGCAGTTTTGATGTCGATGAGAGGAGGTGAGCTCAGTATCTTCCTACTCTGTCATCCTGAACTTGAAGCCAGGGGTCTTGCTCTTGAATGTCAATTTAGCTTGTCTGTGAAAACCAGTTCCCAGTGGTTGGTGCACTGCCCCTGCAGAAAACGTACCTCCACACCTGACCACCTGAGTCACTGCCCCCACTCCTGTGCTTATGTCTCGCATCTGCCCAATATTTTTAAGTTGCTGTTAAATTTTAGGAAAATGGGGGACAACTGTATTCAAACATTAATAAAAATTATTTAAAAATTAAAAAATTAGGGTAATTTGTTCTGCAGCAATAGGTAACTAATACAGTGGTCGTGGATTTACCGCTGCACAAAACTTCTTATTAGGGGGAAGGAGTGACCCCTGGAACATCTGTTCTCATGGAGGGAATAAGAGCCAGAAATGAGTTGAATTTTATAAGGACGTTTAACCTCATTACATATTTTGATAGACAGATTTCTATTGGTTTCCTGTGGCTGCTAAAACAAATTACAAACTGGCTGGTTTAGAAAAACAGAAATTTATTGTCCCAAAGTTCTGAGGGCCAGAAGGCTGTAAAAAAAAATGGTGCTGGCAGGGAGCTTTTCCCTTTGGAAAGCTTAATCTGTTTGTGGCTCTTCCAAGGTCTGGTGACAGTCACCATTCTTTGACTTAGGGTTACTTCACTCCAGGCTCTGCAATGTTCTGCATCTTGACTGTGTTGATCCAATCACCTGGTTGTGGCATCGCACCAGTTTTACAGAACAGTACTATTGCAAGAAACCAGGTGAAGGGTAAAAGGGATCACTCTACACTGTTCCTTAGAATTGCACGTTAATCTACAATTGTCTCAAAAAGTTTAATTAAAAAATCTAAAACAAACAAATAAAACTATGTTTCTGTATTACTCTTAAAATTAAAGTAAACAATTTGCTGGGAAATATATGTTTAACATAAATTACAGAAGGATAATATTATTATTGTGACAATATCTTTTTTCTAATCCTCACCCAAGGTCATGCTTATTGATTTTAGAGAGGGCGGAGGGAGGGAGGGAAGTAGGGAGGGAGGAAGAGAAACATCTATCAGTCACCTCTTGCATGCTCCCTGACAGGGACTGAACCTGACTCAGGTGTGTGCTCTGATGGGGAATTGAACCCTCAATCTTTCAGTCTATGGGACAATGCTCTAACTAGTCAAGCCACACTGACAATGCATGTAACATAATCTTTAAGTCATTAAAAACAGACAACTCCATAGAAAAATAAAAGCTACAAAAAATTTAATTCTCAAGCTAAGTAATGCAAATAACCAGTATGTAATGTGACTGTGAGTTTCACTGATTTCCTTCTGGTTAGCCCTCCTTTTTACTCTTAAAACACTTATAACTACCCTGGCTGGCTAGCTCACTTGGTTAGAATTGGTTAGAACAAAAAT
The DNA here is from genome assembly GCF_021234435.1 of Artibeus jamaicensis. Classification (NCBI taxonomy): domain Eukaryota; kingdom Metazoa; phylum Chordata; class Mammalia; order Chiroptera; family Phyllostomidae; genus Artibeus; species Artibeus jamaicensis. Next base: position 3,604,656 of record NW_026521822.1, read on the forward strand.
TTAATTATTTTTCAAATACAGTTTTCTGTCTTTTACTCCCATCCCAGCCCCCCCCCCCCCCCAGTGCTCCCCACCTCCCTCCCATTTTCATCCCCTTAGTTTTTGTCCATGTGACCTTTATACTTGTTCCTGTTAACCCTTTCCCTTTTCCCCTGAAATTCTCTCCCCTCTCCCCTCTGGTCCCTGTCAGCCTGTTCCATATTTCAGTGTGTTTCGTTATAACTTGCTTGCTTGTTTGTTTTGTTGTTTAGCTTCCTGTTAAAGGTGAGATCATATGGTCTTTGTCTTTCATCACCTGGCTTATTTCACTCTGCATAATGCTTTCCAGTTCCATCCATGCTGTTGCAAAGGGTAGGAGCTCCTTTCTTTCTGCTGCATAGAATTCCATTGTGTAAATGTACCATAGTTTTTGATCCATTCATTTACTGATGGGCACCTAGGTTGCTTCCAGCTCTTGGCTATTGTAAATTGTGCTGCTATGAACATTGGTGTGCATAGGTTCTTTTGGATTGGTGTTTTAGGGTTCTTAGGATATACTGCTAATAGTGGAATTGCTGGGTCAGAAGGCATGTTCCTTTTTATTTTTCTGAGAAAATTCCATACTGTTTTCCACAGTGGTTGTACCAGTCTGCAACCACCAACAGTGAACTAGAATCCCCTTTTCCCCACAACCTCTCCAACATTTGTTGTTTGTTACTTTGTTTATGATGGCCATTCTGACCAATGTAAAGTGGTATCTCATTGTGGTTTTGAATTGCGTCCCTCTGATAGCTAGCGATATTGAGCATCTTTTCATGTGTCTCTGGATCCTCTGTATGTCCTCCTTGGAGAAGTGTCTGTTCAAGTCCTTTGCCCACTTAAAAAATGATTTATTTATTTATTTATTTATTTATTTATTTATTTATTTATCTTTAGAGGGGAAGGAGAGAGGGAGAGAAACATCAATGTATGGTTGCCTCTAGTGTGTCCCCTGCTGGAAACTGGCCTGCAGGGAACTGGCTTGCAACCCAGGCATGTGCCCTGACTGGGAATTGAATCGTGATCCTCTGGTTTGCAGGCCTGCGCTCAATTCACTGAGCTACACCAGCTAGGGCCTCTTTGCCCACTTTGTAATTGGGTTGCTTGTCTTCTTAGAGTGGAGTCATGTAAGTTCTTTGTATATTTTGGAGATTAAACCTTTGTTTGAGGTATCATCGGCAAATATGTTTTCCCATACAGCTGATTCTCTTTTTATCTTAATACTGTTTTAAGGAAAGGAAGGAAAAGAGAGAGACAGAGGAACACAGGTACAAAAATGGCAATGAATAAGTGCCTATCAATAATAACATTAAATGTAAATGGATTAAATGCTCCAATCAAAAGATATAGAATAGCTGAATGGATAAGAAAGCATGACCCACACATATGCTGCCTACAAGAGACCAACCTCAGGACAAAAGACCATCACAGACTTAAAGTGCAGGCCTGGAAACAAAATTTTCAAGCAAACGGACAGGAAAAAAAAGCCGAGGTAGCAATACTCATATCAGACAAAATAGACTTCAAAAAAAGGGCCATAAAGAGAGACCCAGAAGGTCACTTCATAATACTCAAGGGAAGAAACCAACAAGAAGACATTAACATCGTAAATATATATGCACCCAACGTAGGAGCACCCAAATATATAAAGAAAATCTTAGAGGATTTCAAGAAAGATATTGACAGCAACACAATTACAGTAGGGGATTTTAACACCCCACTGTCAAAAATGGACAGATCTTCCAAACAAAATATCAACAAAGATATTGTGACATTGAACAACACCCTAGATGAAATGGACTTAACTGATATATAGAGAGCCCTTTATCCCAAAGAAGCTAAATACACATTCTTTTCAAATTACATGGAACATTTTCAAAGATAGACCACATGATAGTACACAAAACCAGGCTCAACAAATTTAAGAAAATTGAAATTGTATCAAGCACTTTCTCTGACCACAAGGGACTGAAACTGGAAACCAACCCCAAAGAAAAAATCCCAAAGCACCCAAAATCATGGAGACTGAATGGTATGCTATTAAACAATGAATAGGTCAAGAATGAAATTAGGGAACAAATAAAAAAGTTGCTATAAACAAATGAAAATAAACTCATGAAAACCCAAAACTTATGGGACACAGCAAAGGCAGTCCTGAGAAGGAAGTTCATTGCAATAGAGGCCTATCAAAAAAAGATAGAAACATTTCAAACAAACAACCTAACCCTACACCTACAAGAACTTGAGGAACAACAACAAGGACAGCCCAGAGCAAGTAGAATGAAGGGAATAACCAAGATCAGAGCAGAAGTAAATGACATAGAGACTAAAAGCACAATTGTAAGAATCAATGAATCCAGGAGCTGGTGTTTTGAAAAGATAAACAAAATTGACAAGCCATTAAGTAGGCTTATGAAGAAGAGAGAGGACCCAAATAAACACAATCAGAAGTGAAAGAGGAGAGATTCTAACTGACACCACAGAAATACAAAGGATTGTAAGAAATTACTATGAAGAACTTATGCCAAGAAATTTGAAAACCTAGGTGAAATGGACATATTTCTAAAAAAATATTATCTTCCAAAACTCAGTGAAGAAGAAGCAGAAAGCCTGAACAGACCAATAACAGCAGATGAAATTGAAGCAATAATAAAAAAACTCCCATCACACAAAAGCCCTGGACCAGATGGTTTCACAGGGGAATTCTACAAAGAATTTAAGGAAGAGCTAACCCCTATCCTTCACAGACTACTCAAAAAAATTCAAAAGGATGGAAGACTCCCAAACACTTTTCTATAAGCCAGCATCATCCTAATTACAAAACCAGATAAAGACCCAACAAATAACAAATGTTCATCAATATATGAATAATGGTACAGACATTATATATATATATATATATATATATATATATATATATATATATATGATGAAATATTATGTAGTCATTTAAATATGTATGTAACATGATATTAATATTAGCATGTCTTTGTAAATAAGTTACTTTTTAATGGTTATTTTCTTATGTACTATTCTGTTCTAATCTTAAAAGTCATGTAGAATTTCTATCATCATAAAACAGCAAATCTATTTTAAAAGGATCAAGGTAGCCCCAAGGAGATTAAGTGAAGCAAGAAAATACCGAAGTGTCACAGAGGAAAGTGGCCTCCATAAGCTGTGGGGATTATTTCTAGCATCTAAGAATATGGTTTAGGCTGGGCTTATTAAACATGAAAAAGATGGTCACTTTGCTGTTCTGTTCTTGTTCTGCAGTGTGCAATTCAGTGGCTGCATTCAGAATTAGAACACATGAGATAGGTGCTTTATAAACTATAAAATGTTATACAAATATTTGTTGTCGCATCATAAATAGCCTCTCCATGCTGCTGAGATTGGATTTAAGAACATCTCTGGAACCCCTGTGAGCCCACTGGATTCTCATTTTCCATGAATGGGGTGTGCAGTTCACATCAGCCCTTGTGTTACCTTTGGGTTTTGTGCTGAGATGTTACATGGTGTGGTTTGGACAGAGTAAAAATTTGAACATTTTTAAAACATGGGTTTAAATTCCGATAGACTCATTCATGACCTTAGAAAACTTCAACAAATTGTTGTAATTTCTCTAGCTTCTTCCTCCACTTGGACATAAAGAATATAGTAATCTGTCACAGGACTGTTGTGAGGATTCAGTGAAATAGGGTGTGTGACATTGTTTTGTAAATACAGTTTCTGCAAATCTTGGTTATGTGTGTTAGAGAGGCAGTGTGGATACTAGAAGGCATGGTCATTCCAGTTTGAACCCAATGGCCACCTGTAGGCACATGAACTTGACGAGTTACTTAAACTCTCTGAATTTTGTTTCCTTATCTATAAAATAAAAAATTTAATAATTTCTTCATAGTGGTTTTTTATGAGAATTAAATGAGATAGTAATGTAGAGGAGTAAACTCATATTTATTGAGCTTCTGCTATGTGTCATACACAAAGTAGGTGCTTTTTATGTAATAGTAAATAAACAAATACAAAGCATATTTGCCTCCAAACTACCCTTTGATGTAGAGGGTTTTGCCTATATTCATGTTCTTACAATGTGTCTTATATTATGGGATGTTTTCTATTATTTTATCTGTGAAAAGCAAAGTACCATTAGGGAAAGACACACTAGACCAAAATGACTCAATGGACTTGGTTTTGGGCACACAGAGGTCATCAAACAGAATCTGTGGAATAGGAGACATGAGCACTGAAACAGGAAACAACATTTCAGGGTGGTTCACCAGTGTGGGAGCTGTCCCATCACAAATTAACATCTGCAGAAGGGATTACTTAACACTCCCCATATCCTTAGTGAAATTATTTCTTTGGTGTGATGAATAGTGTCAAGACTGGTGATTGGCTAGGATTATTGTACAGGCTCCACCCCTTTTTGTGAATAAGACATAAGAAAATGGCCTATATATGCCTGCCAACAGCCCTTTGGTCCTCTGTCCCCTTCACAGAAGACCCTGTTGCCTAAGCCAACCCAGAGCTGCCTAATGCTCCCCTGAGAATATCACCATATCTGCCCAGTACCAGCCTTTCATATACCATGTTCACTGGACTGCCATAATATTAATATCAGCATGTCTTTGTTAGCATGCCAGTGACAGAAAGGGGATTCCCCATACTACTGAAAGTTGAATGGCTATTTTTGTGCTTCCTTGCCAAAACATGTCTATATGTCTTGTGGAGTACAGTCCAACATTTCTGAGGTTATGAGGGAAGAGATTTATAGTTCCCCATGCACTTCTAACCTCAAAAGTCTACCAAGAGTTCCCCCAAACACTTGATGTTTTCTAAATGGCCAAATTTTGCTTAAGATAGAAGGTAATGTAGTTTGTCTCTCCCCTAGACCATAAACACCTTTAAAATAGGGACCAGGCCATTATTGTTAGCTTTTTTCAAATGCCTAGTATAGTATGGTAGTATGTTCAAAAGTAAACATAGGAACCACACATTTAATGACAAAAAAGGCTGGATTGAAATAAACCTTGCTGTGTTCAAATCCTGGTTTTTGCATATAGTGAGAGGCATTGGGGAAGTTACCGAAGCTCACTATGCCTCAGTTTCCTTTCTATAAAATGGGACTGGTGACAATAGTAAGCACTTCGTAGAGCTCATGCAGATTAAATTAATAGATATAAAGAGTTCAGAACAGTACTTGTCTTTGAATAAACATGAGCCATTCTCATTACATGGTATAAAATGTTTGTTGTGTAAATTAGTAGTAGTAGTACAGGGTTCTGGTCATTGCATAAGAGCTCTGTGCAGACCGGCTGTTATTGTGCATCAGTTGGCATAAATCTCTTCCTGGTTCCAAGAAATATTGCCCTGTCAATGAATCCACCTGCATCACACACTAAACCACCCTGGCAAGGTTAGAGGCAGAACACACAGCCAGCCCTTCCATCTCCCATTCCTACTTCTTGGCGCAAGCCAGTAGGATGCTTTCTGAGGCCATGTGGGATCTAGTCAAAACCATTCCTAATAAGTCCTATTTTTCTGCACTAAATGGCTTCCCCATCAGGATATTTATTATGACACTTCTCCTTTGTCCCATTCCATTTCATTACTTCACATTCTTCCCTCCCACCAACTATGCTAAGTGATTCCCAGAGGGTGAACTGAAATGGGAACAGGATACTTGTTGATTCTTGGAAAATAATAGCTTTTCCCATCAGAGCTGAGCTTGGCAATTGTTCTGTAGTTAGAATAACATGTGTAGTGATTGTACTGTTTGCATCATCACAAGGATTTCCATATGCATGCCCAGAAGCAGAAGCACACACATACACATCTACATCAGGTGGCAAACAGACCCATGTGCACCTACGTATTCACAAGCCCTTCCTCTTCTTCACACTTTCCAGACTTATCCTGAAAAGTTCTGGCATAAGGAGAGAAAGAGGGAAAGCAATCCACTTCGATCCTCTCCACATATTTGCTTCTTACTTGTTTGAAGAATCAGGGTCCCTTATTTATGTTTATTATCTTCTTATTTTATCACATAGCTCCTGTCCTTTCCTTCTCCATCCCAGGAAGGCTCCCACTTGTGTGTGTAAGGCCCAGGTGTGTGAATGTGCACCGTGCTCAGGGTGATGACCCACTGAATGCAGCACTGTAGACTCTTTTGCGCAGTCAGGAGAAAGTCAGGACATCATCCTGCCACACTGACCATCCTCCTCACTATCTCTGGGACTGTGGCTGCAAGGACAGTCATAGGGAAAGGAACATTTTAGACTTGAAGACTGAGATTCTATTTTCCCGGGATTGGTGTTTTTCTTTTGGTAGCTGTTTATCTCAGGAGGCTATGCCCCTAGCTCCCTAAGTATTTAGAGGCTATTGAATTTCATATCCTTGGGGTAGTACTACTTATTAGGCACATCCCTGTGTTGGGTTCATACCGAACACCCTCTAACTGATGTGGCTTGTCTCATATGCCACAATAGCTGTATTAGCATAGGGACCATGAGGACCAGGAGGTGGAAGGCATCTTCTTCCTGTCCAAGATAGTGACAACATGGCCTTATTCCTTTCACACAAAGGAGGCTATTTATAGTTAGTGTTTACGGTCACTTAGCTATGTCTTTATATAGAACTTTCCAGGAAAACCTTTAAAGCTAATTTTCTTATGAGTCTCCTAAATAGTATTAACTGACAGGAAGAAGCAGAGCTGTATTAGATTTTGATCAACAATTAAAAGGCAGGGATGATAAATTTGACAAGTGAGGTATTCAGAAGTTTAAACAGGTCTACTCCTGGCCAGAGAGAAATAAGAGAGAATGGTTGCACCTATGTTTTTTCTTTAATCATGTACTGGCTTTGGCAAAGAGAGTAGGTAATGAAGGTAAAACATGCTTTTATCCTGTTTTTTTAAGGAGATGTGGGATCTATTTGCTTATCTCAATGCACTGGCAAACTTACCCAGCATTTAGATTTCTGTACCTTTACCAAATCTGCATCTTTGTCCCCAAGCTATGTTGAGTTTAGTGATTCATGACATCTTCTCTTCTTTGTACATTTCCTTTCTCCCTACTACCCCCTAATGCTGTTAAATCGTTGGCAAAAAACATGATTCCTTGTGGCAAGGGAGTTTCAGCCAGTGGGAGACTGTCCAATATGAGAGAGCTCCTAGAATGACTGCACTAGGCAAGAAGAACATCCACAGCCCAATTTCCAGCACCTGATCTTTGGGACTGTGAGGAAAACCAGAGGCTTCCTCAGCCTGCGGACTGGCTGGTTCAAAGTACAGGTGACTGAAGTGGAGAAATGAAGGCTGGTGTGAAAGAGTCTTAGAGCCAGAGAGGAGCATGCTAGAGCCGAGAGCAAGAAAGCTGAGCCATAGATGTTGTTGACATGTTTTCATATCAACCAGGTGAATTGTATGCAGGTGCTGGAATGACAGGGTTTCTCTAGCAGGTTGGTGGGAAAGCTGGTGGGATCAGCTAGGCCAGGATGAGCCTCGCTGGCTGTTCTGTTTTCCTGGGATCATTTTGTGGAGACTGTTTTCTCCTAATTGATTGGTAAAGCCTTGCAGAGTCACAACTGGGCTGTGTGTGAGTGTTCCTCAGGCTTCACTAGCCTTGGACACAAATGACACTGGCAGCTATTAGGATTAAATGTTGTTGGCTCAGCTGAATCTCTGATGGGACCCTGGTCCTTCTTTCACAGTCCTAACCCCCTCTAGTATCTCTGAGATTTCTGAGGCTGTGTCTTACATGCTCCATGGTCAGTCTCATGGTATGAAAACAACACCCTGCCTCTGTAAGATGCTCTTTTAGGTGTCCCTGAAAAAGTTGTTGGACTACAGAAGTTTAGTAGATCAAGTTTAAATTGTATATGACTCTTTCTCTTCGGAGCACAGCCCCCTACCTCCAAAGGGTGTAATTAAGGTGGAGTTCAACAAATCTATTCATGCCTTTCATTTAAATTGTTTTCCTCTCTGAGATATATTCTCTCCAGATAGGCACATCCTTCCTCTAAGTTTACGTCTTTTCTTCTCTTGTTTTCCATTACAGTTTACCAGTTGAAGAGGCCAAGTTCAAAGAAATTTTTTGGTAAATGAATGGATCTGAATTACAGGTAAATGTAGAACAATTTGATTGCACACATGAGAAGGAAAGCCTGAAGGGAGCAAATGAATGGGCTGGCATTGAGAGCACCCTGGGAGAGGGCATGGAGCCTGTGAACTGAGAGATGATTACTGAAGATGTGGGATGAGGACATCTTATGTGCTTTCATAGCAACCTGGGCTTTCCTATAAATTTCCTCCCATAATTATAGTACCCTCTAATTGCTCTCTCAGCCATCTCTCCACTAATCTATGAGCTTCAGAGACTGAAGCTTTAATCTCTGTATTCCCAGAACCCAGCTCAGTTCCTGATATATAACAGGTGTTCAAAATACAGAAGAGTGGCTGGGGTAAACATCTGAAGGCAAAACAGGCAAATTGTGGGTTGGAGCAGTAAACAAAATTGCTTAGTTAAAAATGATGGATGTGTGTAGGAAAGTGACTTGAAAGGGAGGGCCATACCTTGATATTGAACCTTGAGTACTTGTATTTTACTTAACTCCTTTCTGTTTGCTGTCTGGCACACCAACCTCAGCCACAGGGTGCCCGACCATGGAGAGGAGTGTGGACTCTGATTTCAGTCTCTGCTGGTTCATGTCTCAATTTGGCCCACCTGGTTTTCAGTAATTTATTTAACTTCTCTAAACCTCAGTCTCCTCATCCTTGATGTGGGGATAACAACATGCCTCATAGAGTTGTTGTGAAAATGGCCTGAGATAATGCATGGAGCTAATTATTGTATGATAAATGAATATTTTAAAGCACTTTTCTATGTGTTAGGCTCTGTGATGTTAGGGTATTAAAACATGAAATTTCATCTTGACATCTAGTACCCCAAAGACAACTTTGGGGAGTAGGAATATTTCTAAATTGTGCTGTGTACTAGAATGTGATCAGTGATACAATAGGATGACATTGGTGCTGTGGAACTCAGACAAAGAGATTCATGGGACCTGGGGAGTTAAAGGAAGTGGTAATTGACATGGGTTGAAAAGAAGTGGAAATTCAGAAAATGAGGGGAGGAAGGAAGAAAAGAATTTCAGACAAAAGAAACTACTGTACAAAAGGACAAAGGATAATGATATACCTCCTTTGCAGAATTACTGTAGGGGTGAACTGAGGCACCAGGTCCTGCAAGGGGCATACTAAGTATTCCAAAAATCAACAACACTAGTTTTCTCTCTGCTTTTGCTAAATCCAAGCTATATCTTTTCCAGACAACTTGTAGCTCAAAACAAGGAAATGGAGGAACATCTCAGAAAAGAGAGGAGAAAAAAAGCAAGGGTTCTCAGGCCAAAGCTTTTATGACCATGGTTAATGAATAAATGAAGGGGGATAAAACAAGTGTTTGTAGAACAGGCCAATAAAGGTCACTCTGGGTAAAAGGAGCAGAAACATGAGGGTTCATGTCACATAAGCTGAGAAAGAAAATGTCTCAAGAACGAGTGTGATCAGTTGTGTTAAATGTAATGAGAGGTCAAAATGGAAGAACACTGCCAGGGCCCCTTCTAGTGGCTTTCAGCAGCCTCCTCTGGGGTTTCCATAGCAACAGCTGTGACCATAGTAAACCAATGTTTGGACACGGCTCCAAAAATGTTTGTCCTTCCCTTGTATCCCCATTGCCCCTTGTACCCCCCACCCCTTCAGGTCTATGGTATAGCAGGTCTCAGAGAAGTGGAGCAAGAAGGCATGCAGGTCTACCCATGGCCCAACAGAGGGAACAAGCCTCTCTCCCAGGATGCCCCCCAACTCGACCCAGAACTGTTGACCACTACAGCATTCATACAGGAGAACCTTACTTCATGGAGGACAGTTGCCTTCCAGCCTGTAGTCAACCTCAGGGAGGAATTTGGTAAAATCAAATAAAAATAAAATAAAATTTTCCTGTGATATTGTTGCAGCTGGAATTGGTCTTCAAACTACCCACTGGTACAATTTTCTGAAAAACAACCTTAAAGGACTCAAACTTCAAGTATTTAATAACAAATAAATATGCTTGTCCAGATAAAGCCTCATGAGACTGGGTCATTCAGAAATGCACTGTTTAGTAATGGGAACACATCAAACTCCTGCAATGCTCATCTATTTCAGAACCTACAACAAAACCCAGGGAGCTTATAGCTCCTAAAAAGCAGGATTGTAGGTCAGCCTTTGCCCAAGTCACATGTCAGTACATAATGTTATGGGCACTTTTTGCTTTATTTATAGCTGTGGAGTGGACTAAAATAGAAGTGACTTCTGAAAGTACAACGATACAATGGAGAAGACAAATAAACCTGGTAGAAAGTTTGTTTTGTTTTTTTCTTGCCTCTTTTTTTTCATATTTTTTAAAACTTAGTGACTGAAACCTGAAGAACTACTCTAAGCAGTGTAATCTATATACTATGTTCATGTTTATTTCACTTTTTGTTGGTTGGCACTTTAAATTTTTGAACAAAATGGACTTAAACAAAAATGAAAGATGGAGAAGATTGTAATATAATTTTGGTGGGGAAATAAGGGCAAACACAAGTGATTAAGGGTGAAGTTGTAAGGAAAAACAAGCCATAGCTAAGGGGCTGGCAAATGGAACAGGGAAAGCTGAAATCTATGCTTGTGTAAGAGAGGCTCTTGACTCTTCATCAGGGACTGTGGTTCTCATTTTGCTAGACCTTTTTCACTCCATGGCCAATAAAACTTGGTAGCTAGTCACCAGGTACTATGTTAGCATCTACTAATTGCAAAGCAGAATGCTTAGCACATGGGAGTATAAAAAGAAAGATACTCCAAAATCCCCTGTATCTTTACCTACCTCAGAGATCCCCAGACTAGGTGAGCACCCCAATTATGTGCTTGTGCAACATCCTGAGTGTCTCTCAACACAGCCGTCGCTATTGTGTTACTTGATTAATATCTGTTTTCCTACAAATCGTAAGCTCCAAGAGAACAATGACTCCTGGTAAACTGACCCTGCCTGTATCTTGAGCATCTAGTATAGTGCCTGACACAGACAGCAGGTCTTCCATACATAATGAATGAATGAATGCATGAGCAAGCAATGGAAGAAAAAATATCATTTCTAGGCTGTGGGGGCAACTTTGCCCACAAAGTCCGTTCCGCCCCCAACCCCCACCATGGATGAAAGTGAAACTGCCAAGACATGATCTGTTTGGGGAGGAAAGTTGGCTGATCCCTCAAAGGAGAAGGGCCAAGAGCCTCTTCCTTGAGGGGCTTTTATTGGGTTTGTTTGCACAAGAATACAGGTAAGGATCAAACAATAGATAGCATTCAAAGAACTATGAGGGCTTATTCTCAGTCAGGGTCACATAGCTAAAGAGACATAAAACTTTGAGGAACAAACTTCTAGCTTGGACCCTTATCACTTAAATGAGAGCATTCTAAACAAAGCAGGTTTCACAGGATTTTATGTATTCTTTCTTAAGCCTGATCATCCAGGGAACCTGCCCTTTCCAGCACAGGGCTGCACTGCTTTCCCCATCATAGGTTTTTGGGCTTAAATGGATTAGAGCCAGGAAATGCTTCTCCCAGATGGAAATGGGGACTTGGGCTATGTCAGAATAGCTGGGGGGTGAGGGTCTATAACTCCCCCTTTGTTGCAGGCCCGAGTCCTTCCATGATGGCCTACCAAGTGATTGTGTCTGGCTTAGGTTGCCCCTCCTCTGAGGAGTTGTACCCATCTCTGACTATCTGACCATGCATTGGAGGCAGGGGAGGAAGCAGAGGGAGCATTTGCTACCAGAGACAAGCTTTATCTCCTTGTAGTTCGTATTCCAGAGGTTGCTCACTCATCCTTAGCCATGGGGGGCAGTTATAATTCCTGAAACCAGGCAGAGCAATTCCCAACACTAGGCTGTTGAGATTATAAATTCAGCTCTGTCTTGGAACAGCAATGAAAGGATGTCATTTAAATATCAGCTTGCTCTTCTTTTCTTCCTCTTTTATTCTTTCTTTCTTCTCTACTTACTATCATATGCTTCAGGCTTCACACTTCACCCCACACACCAGCCCTCACATATCAAAATGACATCAACCACCACCACGAAATGCAATCTGAGTGCCCACATCCTAGAGGAGACAGTGGTGCTGATTGGCTTATTTAGCACAGCCCACATCCCCTGCTATGCTGCTGCATGGTTTTTTTTTATTTATGTAATAAGAACATGTTGACTGGCATGTTCTCAGTCTGGAAAGAGAAGCCATGCCTTGGTGTGGCTTTGAGTCAGACCAAATTTTTTTAATCCTTGAAGATGAAGAGACATATAAGCAAAACAAGTCAAAATGAGCCTGAATGCTTCAAGCTCTATGAAAGGCAGAAAGAATGTCATGTGGTGATATTGTTTAGAAAGAGACTCTGTAATTGCTGTATTGGAGAGCTGACATTTGCAGAACTCAATTTGTGGCATCTGACTGAGTAAGTTAACAAAATAATGACAGATGGCAATGGATTAACTCCAACACTCCCACCAGACAATGGCAGCCAACATGGAAAACTGTGGAGTGCTCTAAAAAAGCACTTTGTGGGATAGTTTGCCAAGTGCCTCCAGTGGATGCCACCTAGTGACTCACCAAAATGTTGCACAACTCTGTACATTGAAGATGCATCTTAAGGGGACTTCCATACATAGACTGGCTTTGTTTAATAGGAAAAGAGAGAAGGACAGATACCAGATCATGGGGGACTTGAAAATTTATACTTTAATGTTCAGTGCACTGGGAAATAATGGTTGAATTCATATTCTGCCTTGCACATTTAGAGAAAAATAAATGACAGGAAGGAAGGAAAGAAGGAAGGAAGGAAGGAAGGAAGGAAGGAAGGAAGGAAGGAAGGAAGGAAGGAAGGAAGGGAGGGAGGGAGGAAGGGAGGAAGGGGAGACAGGCAACTATCTTGTATTCAGAAATACATGACCCAGTAAGAGATATAAGATTTAAGACAGATTTGGATCCTAACTTTATACAAATAAAACCTAGGATAGTGAATCATTTCATTTCAAGTGTAAGCTCCAAATAACAGAAGCCCTCTTAATGATATGTGATCGTGAGGTGGGCTCTAGGTTCATGGCTGGGACCCTGTGGTCACTGGGGTTGTCTGCCATGGTGGTAGGCAAAGGGACTGGTGGTGCCTTAGTCTGTATTAGATGACTGTACATTAGGCTATGAAATATTCTGATTTGTTTAATAGTGAGTGTTTATCTAAAAAGCTCTTTATACTCCAGACTATCTGAGGGTAGGAGCTGAAATATAATATATAGAAAAACTGATGATTTTCCACCTAAAGGAGAGATGAAGAAATAATATGAACACTTTTGTTAGGTTCTACCAAACTGGGATTTTATTATGTATGTCCCTCAATGGTGGAAGCCGTTGTTTGATTGACAACTTGCACCATTAGCATATATAATTTAGGGCTTATAGTCCGAATATATACTAAAAACTTGGTGATGGGACACTGGTTATTCTTACTATAGAATTTGTTTTGCAAATGAAGATCTAAGCAATTTCAGTAGCTGACCCAGAGCGCACAGTAGTTGGGGACGAAGTGAGCTTTACGTTCTGGGCTTCGCTACCTACTTCACTGAGCTGACACTGTATTTCTTGTTTTTCTTTGGCAGTTGTTGAGTCCATGTTTGGGCCAAAACAAGAATTTCTTTTCTCTTTTGACCTTTAAGATCCTTTGGTGACCAACTAATAATGCCACCTGTGTGAACAAGTTTGGGGGGTGCCCATCTGTAGGGGCTGGTATTTGTGTAGTTAACTGATTTGGCTCTAGCCAACAAGGTCCATGGGTTCAGGGTGACAGCCTGGGCACCTAGATGCTACAATTCTGCCTTCTCAGGTAACTCTCTCTAGAGGTCCATGTCCTTTGAGCTCAGTTAATTTTGGGACAGAAAGCTATACAAATAGACACCAAATTCTGTTCAGCACTTTCTCGTTTGATTTCAATTAACTGAATGTTTACCACATTCAAGGCTTTGTGCTGAGAGTCAAAACCCAGAAATAGAAAAGGAGTGTAGCCTTATCCTAGCACAGGGTATTATTTACCTGCCTGGGAGCTCTGTCTCTACTTTGGTTGAATGAGAATTCTGAGCTGAAGTAAACCCTCTCTTGCTCTAAAGCTTTATTTAAAAAGAATTTGATAATGTGAGGCTGGGTTTCAGATTTTATTTCTTAAAGTATATTAATTTTATTATTTCTTCATTTAAAGGGAGTTTTTGAAAAATCTTTATGTGTCAGGAACTAGTCTTGGATAGTGAACAAGATGAAGTCTTTGGCCTCACAGAGCTTATACAATTTACTGGGGGAAATGAACAGTAAACAAGATAAACAATAAATGCAAAATATATGTCAGATAATGAATGCTATGAAGCATTAAAGCAGAGTAACGAGAGAGAGGGGGGAAAGTGACCAGAGAAAGCCTCTCTCTGAGAAAGAGTTGTCTATCCTGACTGATGAGAAGAGAGAACTACATGAGATTTGGGAGAAGAGAGTCCCAGGCAAAGGTAGGTGCAAATGTACAGGCTTTGAGGAGAGAGTACACTTGGCATGCCTGAGAAACAGCAAGGGACCACTTAGGTGAATAGTATATCCATTGCCACACATGGCCAACCAACATGAGGTACCTAGAAGGACACCCAAAACCAGTTGATAAACATCTCTTTTGTGCTAGGCACTATTCTAGGGATTTGAAAATGTGGAGATGAAAACGAATTACTACCTGAGCAAGAGATGTTTGTATGTTACTGAAGAGTCAGAGATGCATAAATAAAACTAATATTATGAAAAAGATGCTATGACTGAGATTATGGCTGAGGGAAATGAAAGCTTAATGAAAAATATATTTTGTCTCAGTCTTGAAGGATATAGTGTAGTTGGACAAGCCAAGGATGAGGGACCAGGATTTGCAAAGGCAAGGCATTGTGTGACTGGGGACTAATGAGTCGAGGTCCAAGTTGATTGAAACACAGGGCAACAAGAAGCCAAACCAACCAGAAAGGCTTGTGTCTCCTCTGCTCTGACATAGCTTCATGTTTGGACTTTATGCAGTAGGTCAGTGGTATTCATTCTTAAGAACTGACTTTTTATACTTTCCTTTTTATGAACCATGTCTTCATACATTTCCTATCAACCTCCCTCAAATACTACAGTTATTAAGAAGTAATTAATTGTTTTCCCATTTTTAAAAAGTTATCCAATCTCCATAACTTCTCGTCAGAGCCATGGTGAAGCATGAGATACAGCATGTTACCAAACTGAGTGGATAGACTTCTAGAGAAAAGAAACTCTTCTATAAATTGAACTATGTCATGAGTATACTGCTGCACCAGACCAATCCCCAAATCTCTGTGGTTTAACACATAAAGTTTATTCTTGCTCAAGTGAGGTCCACTGTGGTCTGAGGAAGCCCACCTCTATGTTGCAAGAAGCCACTGAGACAGTTTCTTAGAAGGTCCCTGCATCAGGGGAAGAGAGAGCATGGTAGAGGCATCCTATCTCAGCCTGGAAGTGACAATATACATTTTGCTCACAGTTCATTGAACAAAACTAGTTACATGCCCCAACCTAACTGCAAAGGAGGCTGGAATATGTGAGTATGCATGTGTAATATATGTTTATCACTAACTACCTCTTCCATGTGGCATACGTGTGCAATTTTTCTCCTGGGCTTTTGGAGTCCAGGGGATCCTCCAATTGAGAACTACTGCTTTGACAATAGCTAGCAAGGGAATGACTGGACTAGTTTCTTTTGCTGAAAGTTCACACATAGTAGTTCATAGAATGGACTTTAGTAAGGAGACTGGAGGTAAGGAGACCAGTTGGGAGGCACTTGGTCCAAATGAGGCAGGATAAGAGCCTGGCCCAAAGCACTGGCAGTGGGATGCAGCAGTGGATTGGATTCTAAAAATAGTCTGAGAGTAAATTACTCAGTGTCAGGGATCAGAGATAATGCCCAAAGGAGTTGGAAGCACCAAAGTTGATTCTTGGGTTTCTAGGCTGGGTGAATCAGAGGCAATATGACAACAACAGCATGAGTCAGAGGGAAAGGCAGGGCCAGGAGGGCAAGATCCCCTTCTCCAGGGCTGAGGGTGTAATGGTTGCCAGTCATCCTTTTTCCTTCTGACCTAGTCATTTGTCCTCCCCCCCTCCCCCCCAAAGAAAATACCAGGTCTGAGTCACAGCCTGTGGGAACTCAAAAACCAAGCCACCAGCATTGGGGCACGTCTGACTAAAAGATTCAGTCTCCATCCCAATGATTAAAAACTTTATTACTTGGATCCATTCTTGTTTAGTGGCTCTATTAAGTGTCTGGGCCAAACAGGGCCTAACACTGCCACTACTGCCATCACTTAGTGCTCCTTCTTCTCTTCTACTCACTTTCCATTATTAGGTATTTTTTAATCCCTTTTAGACTCTTCCCAACTCTTCCTACTGACTTTGCCAGTTTGCACCAAATATTACAGCAACCCCCTCATCACTGTGGGGATATTGTAATGAAATGTATTTGTGCGTATCTTATTCAGGAACCCCATCAGTCCTATTCCCATTAGACAGAAACCTCATCCGCAGAGAGAACAAACCTTCCAACTGCCGCAAAGTGAGCAGAAAGGGGAAAATCTCATCCCTTTCAATAAAGTACTACACTCTTTAATAAAGTTGAACCACTCAGGACATGGGAGCCTTGAATGCAAAAATCAAATGTGTTGCCATATCCGAAGCATTAATTTCTTTTTTTTAAATTTAATTATTTTTTGATTACAGTATTCTGTCTTTAACTCCCATCCCAGCCCACCCCCTGTGCCCCCTCACCTCCCTCCCATTTCCACCCCCCTTAGTTGTTGTCCATGTGTCCTTTATACTAGTTCCTGAAAATCCTTCCCCTTTTTCCCCTGAAATTCCCTCCCCTCTCCCCTCCAGTTGCTGTCCCCCTGTTCTCGATTTCAGTGTCATTGTTTTTATTTTGCTTGCTTGTTTGTTTTGTTGTTTAGCTTCCTGTTAAAGGTGAGATCATATGGTATTTGTCTTTCACCACCTGGCTTATTTCACCAAGCATAATGCTTTCCAGTTCCATACAAGCTGTTTCAAAGGGTAGGAGCTCCTTCTTTCTTTCTGCTGCATAGAATTCCATTGTGTATATGTATCATAATTTTTTGATCCATTCATTTACTGACGGGCACCTAGGTTGCTTCCAGCTCTTGGCTATTGTAAATTGTGCTGCTATGAACATTGGGGTGCATATGTTCTTTTGGATTGGTGTTTTAGGGTTCTTAGGATATAGTCCCAGCAATTCCATTGCTGGGTCATAAGGCAGGTCTATTTTTAGTTTTCTTAGAAAATTCCATACTGTTTTCCATAATGGTTGTACCGAAGCATTAATTTCTTAGCAGAATCTACTAAGATATGGTTTCTTTGAATTTTGTAAAGACAATAAAAATCACTTGAGAAAGAGTAAAACCACACTTAGGAACAAACTGTGCTCAGTTTATCAAAGACCATTTGGTCTACTCAGTATTATTAATGAGTACAATGGTCACTACAATGGGTAGCAGAAAAGAATGGGCTTGGGCATAGAAGAAAACTTGTTACTTGACTTCTGATTTGTTGTGTTACAATGTTTCACTGTCCTCATCTGCAAAAAAAAGGGGTCATAGGAGGCAAATGGCAGTGCTGTTCTAGGACTGGACCCCTGATATTTAGAGAACCTTGTGCAGGGCTTGCACTATAAGAAACACTCAATAAAAGGTAGCTAGTGCTGTGATTATTACTTATTCCTGTCCTATGACGTATGCTGCTGCAACCTGAAATGTTTCTGCCTTTCTTCTTCTGTGGGTCCCCTTCACTTGTATCACCCTGATCTTCTTCATCACTGATCCTCATCCATGTGTCACATGGAATTTCATCAGGCTCATCACTTCTTGGTTTTAGTACAATTGTAGAGTCCTCAGTGTTGTGTATGCTCAAAAATTGAATCTAGAGGTGCAGAACCTGCATCAACTGTTTTTATACATATAGTCTGATCTATTTATGTTTTCCTTTGCTGCTCTATGAGACCATGCAAATACTGAAAGAGAGACTTCCAATTCTGATGGAGCCACCTGGGAATACTGTCTTGTGGTAGAGGGAGCAGAGCCAACAGCTGGTGCTCTTT
This sequence comes from Artibeus jamaicensis, assembly GCF_021234435.1. Classification (NCBI taxonomy): domain Eukaryota; kingdom Metazoa; phylum Chordata; class Mammalia; order Chiroptera; family Phyllostomidae; genus Artibeus; species Artibeus jamaicensis. Next base: position 3,622,925 of record NW_026521822.1, read on the forward strand.
TTGCCAGAAATTCAATAAGTCTCCCTGCCTTTCAGTAGTAAGAGGAACATTTTCAGCTTGAAATGACTCCACTGTTCAAAGCAGAAGCTGGATTAAAAGCTGGACTATTGTTTCCTTGCTGGAGATTTGCTATTTAATCATTTCTCACCATTTACATGTGGTAGCAGCAAGTACAAAGCTATATACCCTGTGGTAAATACTTAAGTTTCTGTTCAACATGTTTGATACATTCCTGATGTAGGTTAAGAATCTGAAGCTGTTCCATATAACCTTCTGAGGGAAGGATTTGTAGGAATTTACTCAAAAAGGCAAACAAAGCATTGAATGACACACTTTTCTACCTGGACCTGAGTGTAGAGTCAAGGCATCCTTAGCATATTTTAGTGTTTGGGTTTCGCTTAGCAGAAAGTGAGCATTTCACAAGTAAAGAAATACCTCTTGAAAATATTTTCCCTGTGCATGGAGGTAATCAAGGTGGAAAGACAAAGAGGAAGTTACATCTTGGGAGAGGCAGTATGACTGCAGGCATGGCCAGAATCATAGAAGAGTGCATAGTGGAGGAAGGATGGACTGATAAGCCTGCTGTTATGGGCTGAATTATGTTCTCCTAAAATTCATACATCGAAGCCCTAAACCTGAGAAGATGACTGTATTTAAAGATAAGGTCTTTAAAGACTAATTAAGTTAAAATAATGTCATTAAGATGGTCCCTAATCCAGTATGACTGGTGTTGTTATAAGAAAAGAATATTAGGACCCAGACACACACAAAGGAGACAATGTGAAGACACAAGGAAGAGAAAATGACCATCTACCCACAAGCACAAGCTAGAGGCTTCAAGAAACCAACTCTACTGACACTTTGATCTCATATTTCTAGCTTCCAGAAGTGTGAGAGAATAAATTTGCATTTTAGCCACTCAGTTTGTGGTACTTTGTATCACAGAAAACTGATACACATGCCTTATTTGGTATATAGCAGAAAGTGAGCATTTCACCAGTAAAGAAATTCAGGAAAATTGAGATAAATAATTATCTCTAAAATATTGTCTGAAAGTTTGTTGATATTTTATATTCATTTGAAAGTGTCCTATGCCTCTTATTCCTGAAACAATCATTCAGATTTAAGTTGTTTAAGATCTTGGGGCCCATCTTATCAGAATCATACTCAAGACTACCTCTTTTAGAGAGAAGAGACTTTAGATAAGCAATCCTCAAGCTTCTCTTCCAGGTATTTCAAAAAGCAGATGAGGAAGGATAGCTGAAGCAGTGAATTAGCTTGACAGAGAGCCTCAACAAACAGTAAAATTTATGCTTTTCAGGTGTACAGTTGCTTGAATTTTGACAAGTATATACAATCATGTAGCTGTCATCACAATGAAGACACAGAACATTTCCATTACCCCCAAATTTTCTCATGTCCCTCTGCAGTCAATTTTCTTTTTCCACTTCTAGCCCCTGAAAACCGTGGATATAGTTTTATCCTTATAATTTTGTCTTTTTTCAGAATATTATGTAAATGGATTCACATGGTACATAGCGTTTGTGTCTGGCTTCTTTTATATTTTTAAGGTCTGTTGTTTTCATTCTAATGTATTCAAAATTTATATTTAATGCTAATCCATATAGATATACAGGTTTCCCCAATATCTGAAAGCAGAGCATCCTTATGAGACATTTTGTAAACTGAAATGGTGTGAAGGGAAGAAGCAATTACTGTTAATTTATATGGAAACATTTTTGAGTGTTTCCAGACCCTAAAATTAACCTACCAAATCATACCAAATAACACATAGACCCCAAAATAACACTAACATATAATAAAAGCAGCACCACTCTCAGTGCTTGGGATGTGTGCTGCCTCTGTATTGGTTTCTGCAAAACAAACACTAAATGCTAAGTTCATTTTTTGCCTTGTTTTGCACAAGTGAAAATCCTCTTTGGATTTCTCTCACTTAGCAAAAACAGGTATTAATGTAGGTCTTTTATAAAAGTAAAGTGGCCTAACAAACTGTCAAAAAGTGAGAGACACCATGTGGGTGTATACATATGTGTATAAAATGCTGAGTGATATATCCATGTTTGTCGTAAAATTGGGATGCATTTAAACCAACTTACCCAGTTAGGTTACTTAAATATAACCTAATATTAATTAGATAAAAATTAATACTCCATGTAGGTGCCCATTTTCAAATTTTAAAATATCACTACAGATATTATACAGATGTTGGGTTGCAAGATACCTCCACAAAAGTTTAAAGAGATATTTATTAACTACTGAAACAAAATGGAACCAGGAGTAATGAACAATAGCCCCCTTTCCTTCTACCAGAGATTAAGATCATCAATGCCTTCTTGAAATTTTTGAGAAACATCAATATTATAGATAAAATAAATGGAAAACATCTTTAAAAAGACGTCCAAATAGGCCACATGATAATCTTAATGGGGATGCATCATGATAATACACTGATACCCTCAAATTTACTACAGATGGATAGTAGTAGTGGCTGTGGGACCTCTACCTTTCAACCTGCGCCCACCAAACTGGTTTCTCATAAATGGAGTCCTGCCTGACTGGTTGTTTTCCTAGGCCATGACCCACCTGTAGAACAAGCTTAATATCTGTCTTTATAGTGCTGATCAAGAAACAGTGCTTGTATGAAGCTGGTTCTTTTTATACAAATTCTAGACTTTGAATAAGATCAACACAAAGAATAAGGGGAAGAAGAGGCACCCACTTGGTCAGCTGGACAGTAAGCTTTCTGAGCTGCCCTTCCCACTCTCTCATTACTGTATTCTTTAAGATCCCACTGAAATGTTACCTCCTCTCTGCCCTTATCATGACCCACTCCAAAACCTAAGGTAGACTGAGTTACTCTCTCTTTGGGCTTCTTATAACACTGTGCACATAGAGTTATCACATTTTATGACAATTGTGTGTTTATGTGTGTATGTCTGCTGCTATTCTTTAATCTACTTGAAGATAAGAATTATGTCTTATCTATATATCCCTATATCCTGGTATATAGAAAATTCTCAATGAGAAATACTAAATTTTGTTGGCCCTTACATGCATGATATGCCTCATGTTACAGATCCACCTCAGTTAGACTTTCAAGAACCAGGAACTGGCTTGTGTGGATGGAAAGTGAGACTCCATTTTAATTTGTGTACCAGGACTCATGTTTCTTACAAGTCTGCCAAGCTTTTGACCCGGATTCTTGCTTTGAGCCTATTTGCCTGGTCCAAATACAAACATAATTCCTGCTCTGACTCAGATCCACTGCCTCTACTAGTTCCAGTTCACCGGGGTCTCTTGTTTTGGCCTCATCTATGAAACCTGATGTGTGACCAGGGTAGCCCTGATGAAGAGCCAGATGGGGCAAGTTGGCATTTCCAGGTTCCAGAGTGACATCTGATTCTCCTCCTGACTGTCTGCAAGGCAGCTGGGTGGGCCAAGCAGAATAAGCTTTCATGGGCTCAAGTATCCAACAAGCTGCCTATAGTGAGTCATGAGTCAGAAAGCAGGTGCAGAAGTGGGCACAATGGAGCACGGGAAGAAGCAGATTTCTTGGTTAGGGTATCTTGCTTGACCCATTGGCTGTGACCATTTCATAAAAGAGGTATGGATGAGATTGGAACAAGTGTGCATAGAAAAGGAAAAGGACAAAGGACATGTACGTAGGTTCAAATAAGGTAATGGGATGGATTTTATTTAGAGTGAATTGGGGCCCTCTTACCCCTTATAGTGAGTTGAGTGGTTGGCCCTAAAAGCTATGTTCACATTCTAACCTCAGGTGTCTATGTGAATCTATTTGGAAAATGTGTCTTTCCATGTATAATTAAACAAAGGATCTCAAGATGAGGTTTTCCAGGATTTAGTGTGTACCCAAAATCCAAAGACAGGTATCTTTTTAAATATTTTTTTATTGTTTTTCAAGCATAGTTGCCTCCATTTTAACCCATCTTTCCCTTCCCCACCCCAACTGTAGAAAACTTTCTCAAGGCATGGAAAGGTAGCTCAGTATCCATGTAGAAAACCAGTGGGGAGCAAGTTGGCATGCAGGACCACACCCACAAAGAAGTTCTCCCATGGGAAATCAGGCCTGCATTATACCTAGCCTGCTTTGTGACTTGCTCTTGCTACAATTCTCTCACCCTGAGTTCAGGCAGAAAACGCTTGCTGCATGTCTTTAAAGTAACTTCCTGAAGTCTGCTAATTCTCCCAAGGATTGAAGTGTAACCAGACCTGTTACTCTTATCATTCCTTTGCATTTGCAACATTTTTTCCTTGTTAATCTGTAAGAAGTAATCAGTAACATCCCTTCCATTGCTATTTGTAAAAAGTAATTACCCAAAGCAAACCTAAGTAAAATGAATGAAAACCTTCCTTGATGTATGCTACTAGAAAGCCAATAGAATCCTGTAAATACAAGGGTTGGCTCACTCTCCTCTTGAGAGAGTGGCCGTGCCATCCCTTTTCCTCCACTGGACTTGGTAGTGCATGTGAATTTGTCTCATCTCATCCATAATGCCATGGACATTGCGGGTCTGTGTCCATGTCACCCAACCTGCCACCTTCAATCCTTTCCCCCTTTGGCTTTGTCCATGGGTCCTTTATACATGCTCCTTGACAGCTATCTTATAATACAGACAGGAAGAGGAAGATTTGGGCCAGAGACACACAGGGGGAGAAGGCTATGTGAACCAAAACCAGCCTGTACTGCTGCTGCCACAAAGCAAGGAACACTGGCAGGAGCCAGCAGAAGCTGATAGAAACAAGGAAGGTTTCTCTGCAAAACCTTCAGAGGTGGCGTGGTCCTGCCAGCACCTCCATTTCAGACTTTTAAGTCCAGGGTTGGGAGAGAACTAATTTCTATTATTTTAAACTACCAAGTTTGTTGTACTTTGTTATGGAAGCCCAAGAAAATCAATACACCTCTGCTTTGCTCATTTGCTGAGAAATGGGTCCATGAAGAAGATTTTCAGAACATTACGGAAAGAAGACAAAGCACAATGGAAGTGGCTGGCTCAGCAGCACAAAGAAATGGCTCCTTTTCTCCCAAAATCATCAGTAGAGACCAAAAGTATCCATAGGAAGAAAGTTTCTGTTATTCACCTAAGTTTACTCTGAGAAAGTATTTTCTGCTTACAAGAGAAATAATAGTAATAGAAGTAATAATAATAATTACTGAGAGCATGCCATGTCAGATACTATATTAAGTGTTCTACACATATCCAGTTTTCTGATGAAAAAACTAAAACTTTAAATGATTAGGTAAACATTTAATAGCACTACTCTATGCCAGCCAGTATTCTAAGAACCATACAATTATGAACTAATTCAATCCTAATAACCTTGTGATGGAGGAATGATCTCCACTTTACAGATAAAACCAAAGCACAGCAAAGTAACAAAACATGTCTAATGTCACACAGTGAGGAAGTGGAAGAGCTGGCATTCAAATCCAAGAAGTCTTGCCCCAAAGATTCTGCCCTTGCCTAAAGCTGTCCCCATAGCTCTAAGTAAAAGAATAGGAATTTGACTACAGGTGGATATGACCCCAAATCTCATGTTTATTCTATAAGCTGGACTGTCTCTTAAAAAAAAAAAAAGATGTTGAGCCCTGGCTGTTGTAGCTCAGTGGATTGAGCATGGGCCTGCGAACCATGCCATGCGGTTTGATTCCCAGTCAGGGCACATGCCACGGTTGCAGGCCAGTTCCCAGTGGGGGACAAATGAGAGGCAACCACACATTGATATTTCTCTCCCTCTCTTTCTCCTTCCCTTCCCCTCTCTCTGAAAAAAATATGTTGAATCACATTATGAACAGTAGTCCTACAGATATGACCACCCTTGTCTGCCTTCTCAATTATAGTCTCTGGTGGTCTTCAGCCAGGAGCCAGATTCCTCTCTGTTGATTACACAATCCTGAGCACAACAGCCAATGTAGGTGGAAGCTCAGAGCCACCCCTAGCAGTGAATGACATTGATTTTGTGGGCCAGTCTCTGGTAGATTGCAAGATAGCCCCAGCCACCCTCTGCCATTCCCCCACCCCATGCTGTCTTGTCCATGTTTACCCAGTTGTGTAACTGAAGTTTTATTGTTTCAACAAATATTTATCAGGCATTCTTGTATGCTCTGCAATGTGGCAGATGCTGGAGTTAGAGTAAAGGCCGAGACCCAGGCAAAGCACGTGTAGTCTCCAGTTCAGAATAATAGGTGCTGTCAGGAAGAGTAAGATTAATAATAGTCACTATTTTTTAGAGTGATTATTATGTGTTAGAGTTTATGTAATCCTCCCAGAACATGCTGTTCTGGGAGAATACAAGAGGCCTCTAACCCAGTCACAGGAGGTCAAGGAAGGCTTCTTGGAAGAGTCCTGGAGGATACCTGAAGGGTAAGTAGGAGTTAGTGAGGTAAAAAAGGAAGCTAAGGAAAAAAGTGTTCTAAGCAGAAGCCTGAAGCTGAGAAAGCACCTAATTTATGTTGTAGAAAGGGAAGGTAGCTCAGTGTAGCAGAGGGCAGAACAGAAGGTGGGAGTAGCATGGATGTGGTAGGAGAAGTAGGTCTGCCAGTAAAGATCATCATGGCCTCCTAAGCCAGGACAAAGGTTTATTAGTACAGCTGCACTGGAGTCCTCCCTATCAGTGCCTGTCAGCTGGGTGATTAATATCTTGCTGCTCTTATTAAATTCCCTGTCCTTTGTCCACTGCCTAGAGTCCTGATTCTAGATGGATGAACAACCCAGAACTACAGCCCCTCCACCCATTTGATTGCAGGCACACTATTGTCCAAAATCTCCTTGGATATTGACACTGGCTTCAATGCCGTCCAAGTTCACTGTTCTCTATGGACACTACCAAATCAATGGTTGAATACCACCAGCCCTGGAAAACAGATCTGTGGAATTATTTTTCTAGCCCTGGCCCAGCTTCCCCTCCCTCCTCATTTTTTGGTGCATATGTCATCCCTGATGGCTTCAGGAAGATGCCAATCCTCTGCAGGTGAAGAAGAGGTTCAGAGCTGTATCTTGGCAAAGGCTGCACAGATGGTCAGTGGGAGGGGACCTTAGCCTCATGGCTCTATATCCATGGTTTTGCTCAAGTACAAGGGTTTTCAAGGATGTAGCCTATGTCTGAATACAGGTTGTGCTGCTAAGTGTAGCTGGGTGACTTAGGGGAAAGTTACTTAGTTTTTTTTAAGGCTTGGTTTCTCCAACTGTAAAAAGGGGTAAAAATTAATTTCCTTCCTAGGACTATAACGAGCAGTAGAAAACATGTGTAAAGAACTTAGCATGTGGCTTGGCACTTAGTAAAGACTTGTATTATGAAGATTGTAATGGAGGTTGTGGCAAAACTGACTTCCCCTTAAGATCTAAGGCATTCATTCCCTTGGCTGCCAATGGCTGCCTATGTCAAAGGAAGCTTTCTTGCTCAAGGTCAAGTCTCCTATTTGGGGCAGCCTATATTTAGTGAGAGGTTAACATAGGAATATAAATCCTGGTCCCCATTTTCCCCTAAGGGTCTTCAGTAGATTCTCCTTCCGTCTTCAGAGTTCCTCCTGAGATCAGCTTAGATCCCTGTTGCCATTGCAAGGTGGCTCAGGTTCCTTCAGTGCTGTTGTCTCTGCTCTTCCACAGTTGTTCTTCCTTAGAGCAGTCTCATAAAAATTTCCTGTGTGAAAATCTTGGGGTCTGTGCTGATATAAATAAGAATATTGAACTGGTGACAAATTAATTGATTTTTTAATAGTTACTGCCTAGTCTCAAGTAAGGTATTTCTTTGTGTATTTAAGATCTCTATTAGAAAGATAATACACACACTTGAATTTTACATGTATGTATGCATTTTATAAAAGTGCAATGTTTCTTTAGCAAGGACCCAGTTTCAGGGTCCTTTCAAATACTGATTGTTCTCAGTACATCATGCATCTGGCTTAAGCAATATTTATCCTTTATGTTAACACTATAAACCAAACAACAAGTAATTCATGAATTCAGTTATAATTGTTGTTACCTATTTTTTTCCAAAGTTATACATATCATAAACTCTATTATTAGGCTTATGTAGGGTAAGTGGAGGCAGTCTGGCTTCCTCTTTCAGGTGTCTGAGTAACTAAGGGGAGCAGTGTTCCCATAGCCTTGGAGGGGCCTGATAACCAGTGTTCTCATAGCCTTGAGACTGGGTCTGCTAAACTGTTCCCATAACATGAAGTGAGCTTGCATGTGCCCATAGTATAATTATGTTATGTTATGATATGTTATGTTATGTTTGTTATGTTATGTTGTCATGTTATGTTCTGGCAGTTTTCTGGCTTTGTTCTCCTCTAGTACTTAAACAGTTAGAAACTACCTGCTGGACATGGTGATAATGGAAGACACACAAGAGGACAGGTGCCGCAGTGGGTGAAATGCTAAGGAGCAAGGACCATGACATGTGACATTCAGGGCAACACATAGCTTGCAGTGTGTGTGGCTCACTCACCCATGAATAAAGGCATGCCAGACATCCCAATGGCTCCATGAATATTTATCCATCTGCACAAATACCATGAACTTGCCCAGCTTTGAAGGGTCACAACATAGCTTATTAATGAGAATATAGGATGACTTGGGGAAACTAATATACTGATAAAGAGTTGTCACATTTCCATACATGCTTTACCTGTTTTAATATATGAGAGTATAGCAAAACATATTTAATGCTAAAAGTCTGCTGCACACAATTTAATTTTATTTTTGGTAACTTCAAAGACATTTGGCATTAGAATACTATCAGAGCATTACAAATGTGCAGAGTAACAGTTACTAGACAATGAGAGATAAAGCCAGTTTTAATAACTGTATCATCTTGACATACATGCATATCTCTATCTACATATATTAATCTTAAATATAAAAATATGAGGACTATTGTTATAAAAATTTATAATTGGAATATAGCTGTCTATGGGCACAGTAGGGAATGCATTGATTCAGGTGGGATAAGATAGATAGATAAAAAGATATTTAAATTAAGATACAATTTCCATATACTGTACATTAGGTGTATAGTTTGAGAAATATTGAAAACTGTATATACCCATGTATCCAACATATCGATCAAGATATAAACATGTCCAAAGCAGGGATTATGTGGGAAAGGTCTTTTGAATTTTTGATTATCCTCAACAGTATGCTAGGATTCCCAAGAGAGCTTATCAATTGCTGGATCCTGGTATCTGCTTTGCTCTTCTCATTTTCATGATTTTGCAGCTTCCATCAGCATTTACAGCCTCTTTCCTCTAATCCTTACTGCACACAGTTTTCACCAGGTTTGAGGTGACTTCATTTTCCCAGGAAGGGTGTTTTCATCTTTTCCTTCCCTGTAGACTGTCGTTGGCTTCCTAATTTCAAATAATCTTTCATCACAATGAACATAGGCAGTGATCAGATTTCTTCTCTCCTTCCAGGAACTCTGCAAACCTTTGTTTATAAATTTTTCCAGCACAGTCCTGGGTAATGAGTAGGAAGCAAGTCATGTGCTTTGCTTTTATAGGTGGAAACCTTTAAGCAAAATGAGGTTAAATGGCTTCCTAGCCAATGAGTCTGACAATAACCCTGAATTGTATGACTCAGTTTGTTCTACGGGTTGCTTGGTTGGTTTGTTTTCTTTCTCCAGCAGGAGGGAGAGTATAGTGGAGGCATTTATCTTATCTCTTCAAGCCTCTCAGTGTTTCTTAAATTTGAGGGGCTTCTCTATAGTCCAGGAATAAAGAAACAATATCCTGGAGGGAAATGCAGCAGTAGGAGGAGACACCAAGATTTGATGGGACAAGTTTCAGGTTTTGGTGATGTTTTTACTGATTAGGAGTAAGGAAGAGAGAGCCAAAAGTCCAACATCACCAAAAAATAATCGAAACAGCAGTTCTTCACACTTCTTGCAGTTTTATCTTCAGGAGCTTAATAGTTTAATTTAAATATAAACATTTTAGGAGTAGGTAGAAACACTTCTTTTCCTCACACACACACAAGAAGGATAACACCCAATTTAAAAATAATAAACAGTCAGAAGTACCAGGAAATCAAACTTCATGGAAATTCTACAACCAAGGAATTAAAAAACATTCATCCAGACTGGCAGGAGAGGTGGAGATGGGAGATGGGCAACCCAACTGAGAGGACCTGTGGCAAAGTGATGGACCATGTGGGTGAGGCAGGGCTGGTTGAATGGGAAACTAAAGACTCTAGCTATGAAATATTGCAGAGGTTACCAGAGTAGGAGAAACTCCCAGTCTCACAGGATAATTTATTGGAAAGTGGGGCTTGAAGAGAGTGAGCCAGTGTTGTTGTTCCCTCTCTGACCACCCCCCACCCCCACCTCCAGATAGTGCCACAATGCAGCAAAGAGTGTTGTCCTACTCTGTTGAATACCTAAGGCTCTGCCCCCTTACAACATAACAGGTACACCAAGACAAAGGAATATGACCCAAATGAAAGAATAGATCAAAACTCCAGAAAAAGAGCTAAGCAACAGGAGATAGACAACCTATCAGATGCCTAGTTCAAAACACTGGTAATCAGGATGCTCACAGAATTGATTGAGCTCAGTCCCAAAATGAAGAAAGAAATGAAGGCTACCCAAAGTAAAATAAAGCAAAATATACATGGAACCAACAGTGAAGGGAAGAAAAAACAGGGACTCTGACCAATGATTTGGAAAAAAAATAAGAAACAAACATCCAACTGAAACAGTATGAAGAAACAAAAATTCAGAAAAAAAAGAGGAGAGGCTTAGGAACATCAGGAAAACTTTAGGCATTCCAAGATCTGAATCACAGGCATACCCACCCCCCCAAAAGAACAAGAGCAAGAAATTGAAAACTCATTTGAAAAAATAAGGAAGAATAACTTCCCCAGTCTGGTGAAGGAAATAGATTCCCAGGAAATCCAGGAACCCCAGATAGTCCCAAAGAAATTAAATTTGACGAGGAACACACCAAGGCACATCATCATTAAATTACTCAAGATTAAAGATAAAGAGATAATTTTAAAAGCAGCAAGAGGAAAAAGAGAGTTACCTACAAAGAAGTGCCTATAAGACTATCATCTGATTTCTCAAAAGAAACCCTGTGGACAAGAATGGTCTGGAAAGAAGTATTTGAAGTCATTAAAGGCAAGGGCCTACATCCAAGATTACTCTATCCAGCAAAGCTATCATTTAGAATGGAAGAGCAAAAAAGTACTTGACCAGATAAGGTCAAGTTCAAGGAGTTCATCATCACTAAGGCCTTATTATATGAAATGTTAAAGGGACTTATATAAGAAATAGAAGATGATCAAAACTATGAATAGTAAAATGACAACAAACTCATAACTATCAACAACTGAACCTAAAAAACAAAAACTAAACAAACAACTAGAACAGGAACAGAACCAGAGAAATGGAAATCACAAGGAAGTTTATCAGTGGGGAGGCAGAGGGGAAGAATGGGGGTGGAAAAGGTACAGGGAATTAGAAGCATAATTGATAGGCATAAAATAGATGGGGAGGTTAAGAATAGTATAAGGAGCAGTTAGGCCAAAGAACTTATATATATAACCCATGGACATGAACTAAGGGTGTGGGGAATGCTGGAGGGCAGGGGGCTGTGGGGCAAAGGGGGGATAAAGGGAAGAAAATAATCAGGACAACTGTAATAGCATAATTAATAAAATACACAAAATAATGTTCCAAAATCATTTTAAATTAGACTCGTATCAGTATAACAAGATGGGGATGAAGGAATGATAAAGAAGATGAATTTTCTTGGTAACCTCCTTCTCACTCCAAACATTCCACCCTCCTAATGTTATTCTTTACATTAGCCAATTGGCTTTGCTGAAATAGCCACATTTAGTTATTAGGTGAAATATATATATTTGGAACTTTAGAAAATTATGCCAAGAATTTTCCATGCATTTAGCAAAGGGAGGCATCACCAGCCAGTGTGTTAGATTTTGTAAAAAGGATGTGGGACTAGTATGCACCTGCCATGCCTCTACCAACAAAGCCAGGCAACTGGAGCAATAGGAAATGACACCACTCTCCAGCTGTTCTTACTGGCTGGCTCAAGCTCACCTCATTTGTTAGCATAATGACTATGCTGTGGATTTCACAGTTTCAACACTGAATCTGCTGCAGTCTTTCTCACTTCCAGGGAGTTCCACTGGACCTCCCTTAGTCTGGTGTAAGATCTAACCACAAATTTAATTATTAGTCTTTTGAGAGAACCACAAGACTGTCTCCCACACCATGACTCCATTCACTCAGCCATGAGTGAACAATCCAGCCCTTTACAGCCAACTCCCCAAATAAGCATAAAATTCCAAAACGAGAGTAAAATGAGGTGTGCCTCATACAGCACCACTGAGGCATGCCACTCCTACATTGTTTCTTATGCAATGTTTTACACATACCTGCAGCCCAAGTAAAACTTTCTCTGGTACCTTCTTCTGACTCACACGGGCTTTAACTTAATCCACTGAAGACAATCAAAGATTCTGTTTAGCTGTGCTTGTGGAATAGACATCATCAAGGTTGCTTAGCAGCAGAAATTGACTTATTAAAAACAACTTTCTGTGAGGAAATCATCCCTATGTTTTCCCATGGATTCACATCTTCCTGTTGATTGATTTGCCAACTGAATTACTCAAAAGATTTTCACCTAATATGTGCTGAGGGACCTGGAAAGCAGCCTGGGAAAGGCTCAATATTAAATAGAAAAAGAATGAGACAGTGTGGGGCAATGAGGGGGACCACATTTTTTTTCTGTCCAGAAACCTCAAATAAGAAGGTCTGTGCACTCTGCCTGTCTGCATGTCATTTGCCCTGATGTCAGGTTTCATTATGGTCTTCAGCAAGATGAGGGAGAAACTTAGACAGGGAGAAGTGACATGTGTCATGCTGGGAATAGGGCCAATCAACTGAGGAAAGGCTGTAGAATTGAGTTATTTATTACCTAGTGACTTGAGGCACCATGGTTGTTAGATTCCATTTATTGACCTATCTAGCCTAACTATGCTTCTGGGGCCAGGAAGGTAAGGAAAACAGGAAAGCTACTTGTGTAAGGAGGTGGGAAGAAAAACCACTGACACTTAATGAATGATTATTATGTACTAGCCACTACTTTAAGCATTTCTAATAAACAAAAAGTAAATGCTCTTAGTTAACATTGTTTTTAATGATGAAAAACCAAGATTTTGAGAGGTCAAGTTCATGAATATGAACATGACTGTAGCAAACATGGGATTTGAACCCTGACAGCCATCACTCCTATCTAATATATGACCTAGGCCCTCAGTTTTGGATGATTCTGACCATGGGGGTGGGGAGTGGGAATTCCCTTCCCATTTTTAAAGAAAGCTAGTTTATCTGAATTTATTAAAAAGAAATTTATGAATTTTAATTTTTTTGCAATATATATTTTTAATGTTTTTGTAAAACTCATTTCAGGTTAACAATTGAATGAAAGCTGAATGTGATCTAGGAGTACTTCCTTCTTGCCCAGAATCATTAGGTCATTGCTCAATTTGCAACTCTGTACATATGGGATAAACCTGGACCAAGGAAGTGGGAATGTAAATAGAAACCCATACAAATGCCATTGCAGGAAACACCCTTTGAGGAAGCTTTGAAATATTGGGTCATCAGAGGGAGTTTGACTGCCTAGGTTTTGCTAGTTTCATCAGAGAACTAGGAAGGATGTGGATTTCAGAATTGCCATGGTGTAGAGCCTGTGTGTTTACACCAGAGTGCTGTAATCCTGTAGTTCAAAGAGGTCAGTGGATTACAAGTGAGCTGAGATGCTGACCCTCTTAGCCTTCAGTGGACTGGGGAGCTTCTGTGATCTAGAGGTCCCTCAGTTGATCACTTCTGGACATAAGTAGCTTCTCCTTCTAGTTTAACCCCATGTTCCAGATATAACATACAAAGGTGGGCAAAGTAGGCTAATAATTATAATAAATAATACAAAAATTAATAAATAATAATACCAGAATAAACTTTTAAAAAAGATTTTATTTATTTTGAGAGAGAGGGGAAAAGGAGAAAGAGAGGAAGAGAAATATCAATGTGTGGCTGCCTCTCATGCTTCCCCTACTGGGGACCTGGCCTGTGCCCAGACATGTGCCTGAACCCAGGAATCAACCTGGAGACCCTTTGGTTCACAGCCTGTGCTCAATCCACTGAGCTACACCAGCCACGGCCAAGAACAAGCTGTTTTGTATACTCACAATTGTAAACTTACTTTTGCCCACCCTTGTATTTTTAAAAATGTGTTCCATGAAGTTCAAACAACTGGAAAGCACTACTGTGGTCTGCTTTTAGCATATGAATTGCCCTAACTTACCCTCAAGCTTCTTTCTGATGAATGGGATCTACATCTTTATATCGACCCTTAAATTTAAATTTTCTCCTTTCTGCTCACATGCATAGTAGAGTACCTCCTCCTAATTCTCTCCCACACCCTTTATTCATGGATCTTTTCATTAAAAACAAATAATTACATTTCACTCATTCATTCATTCATTCATTTTAGCTCTCTTTCCCACTTCTAATCTCACATAGCAATTTGGTACTATTTTGTATCAATTTATTCAATAACGATTTGCTATTTCTTTGAAAAAGTTCCTGGGGAGAGGGCATGGGGCCTACTGGGACAATCAAGTTTTCTTAGTCTGCCTAGGGCATTCCCAGTTTTAGCTCTGAAAGTTTTAGGGATCCTCTTAGTCCTGGACTAACAAAGATGATTGGCTCCTTTGGGTCTCACTAACAAGTAGAGCTGTTGTCACACCAGAAGATTCTTCTTCACAATGGTAAGGAGGTTTGGAGAAGATGGGGGAGGTGTTCAAACAAAATAATCTCATTTTTTTACTGGATAGATATAAGATCATCCGCTGAGAGGAACAAGAGCAAATGATAGAGAAATTGTCATTCAACAAACTATAGCTCTCTTGTACCATGTTCTTCTAAAACAACTTGACAGCAACCTATGTTATGTGCAACTATCTTCATATGGGTGGAATCTGTCATTCTTGGAGAATGCAAATGAATACAAATAACTACTAATGTGGAATGATCATACAGTTGATCTTTTAACAATGTGGACATTGGAGGCACCAATCCCCCATGCGATGAAAAATTGATGTGTAATCTCTAATTTTCCAAATACTTTACTAAAAGCCTACCTGTTGACTGGAAGACTTCCTGAAAATATAGACAGTTGATTAACAAATTTTTTTGTGTTATTGTATTATATACTGTATTCCTACAATAAAGTAAGCTAGAGAAAAGAAAATCATCATGAAAATACATTGACAGTAATGTATTCATTTGCTGAGAACTCACGTGTACATGAACCCACGCAGTCAAACATGTCCCTTGAACAGCAATTCAAGGGACAACTGTGTATCTGTTTCTCAAAAATGAAAGGTAAATTCAAAATATGTAATCTATTAAGATGAAATATCACCTGGATCACTAGAGGCAACTGTCTCTGTAAATGCCACTCTTTAATAACTGTTTGCCCTCAACGATTGCCCTGCTCCTGCTTCCTGCCCTCCACAATGTCTATAACACACTTAGCTTAAGTAGTAGTTACTCATTCAAAAGTAGGGGTCATGGGGCTACTATGGAGGGAGGGAAGCACCTAGTTTGAACTGGAGCCCTCAAAGACCAGCTGGAGGGCAGACACTGCCAGGCTGTGAGAGGAGCCAAAAACAGGTTGAGTAAAAGTCAGTCTGATCTTGGGTGGGCTCTTAAACTTTCTGTGACCTTGTGCCTCCAGCTGCAAAATGGAGAGTAGGTGGACAATGTGAGCCCCTAAGGTTCCTCATGCATTCCAGAATTCTAGAACTTTTTGAGAATTTGTAAGGCAGGAGAAGCAGTTACAAATATACAATCGTATAATATTAGAAGTGTTATAATAAGATGCTGTCTTCCACCACTCTCTGGTCACTAGGGAGTATGCAGAATCTCTCAGAAGCAACTGCTCCTAGGAATCAAGGTTGTCCCTTGCAGCCTCACCAGGATCCTCATGAGATTCAGAGGGTTTCTTGATTTCTAGTATTCTGAGTACTGTGTCAGGATCACTCTGCTCTCAACTCAGAAGTGTTGGTGATAGAATCAAATCTTCTGGACTGTGGTCCATTTCTGATGTTTGTGACCTGTTGAGCCTCCAAAGGCATTGTGGCCTCCCACTCTTTTTGTTTTCTAACAGGACAAAGACCAGAAGGTCATATTCCATCTTGTCCTGCAACTTCTTGGCTCAACTTCAGCCTTGGAGATGATGTTGCCTAAAGAATGAGAGAAGTTCAGGAGAGCAGTTGTTACCATGTGCGTATTCCATGTCCTCTGCTTCTCCCATGTGTGCTGGCCAAAGCCACCTGAACCTGGGTTACAAAATCCTATACCTTCTAATTACCTCCCTGGTGCTCCCTGATTGCAATTGACACCTTAAATTTTAACATACAGCCCAGGGACACATTGCCTTTTTGGTGAATGTCATAATCAGGAGATTATGCTTCTTTTCAGATCCTGGACTTTACTCCATTTAGGGAGGAGAGTTTGTGAAGCAGCAATGATGGGATGGCAACATCTATCCATCCATTCCTTCATATCTCCACCCAGTCTTCCCTCACATAGTTACTGAGTGCCCTGTGAGTGCCATGCCCGAAGCTGGGTTCTGGACATTCAGTAGTATACATAGAAGACTTGGTCTCAAAGAGGGGTTTGTGTTTCAATACAGCAGCCAAAGAACTTCCTCTGCTTTTGCTTTAGTTGTGTTACTTATTGCCAAGAGTCTGTAGGTGTCTAGGGGCCTCATTAACTTTGGGCTCCTCTCTGCTCTTTGAAGACTGGCTCTTGGTTGGCCTTGAGTAAAAGTGCCATTGTCATCACTCTCCAGATGAGTACTACACGTGTGGAGGGGTCAGGTCATGGGGCTCTCTGGAAGCTGTGTCATCCCTGGCTCCAGCCACAGAGGTTACATCACAGAGGGAAGCTGAGTACGTTGCTAGGCTTTTTATTTTTATAAATGAGACTTGTGCTTAATATAGAATCCGCTTTTGCTTTTTGTTTCTTTTTTTCCCAACATCATCTGGTTGTCTGGCACCATCAAAGATTTGCATTTCTGACCCAACAAGAGCTCGTGGGTGTATGGGGGTAGAAGGAGGCTGGGGAGACCACTGATGCCAGCCTGGCTCCCAGGTGGTGGAGACATGTGGCCATGCCATTAGCATCCTGCTTGGCTTCTGGACCAGTTTAATCTATTATACCTACATAGTCCTCACTTTGAACAACAAGATAAAAAGGTGCCCTGGTGCTGGCTCCTTTTCTGATTAACCACACAGCACAATACAGAACACAAGGTCACACAATGGAGGACCAAAGTCAAGTGCCAGAAGCAGGCTACATCTAGAATTTCAGTTCTTTGGAAGCAGCTATTTTGACAAAACCACTTTTTGCAGCTATTTTGACATTAGGATATTTTGATTTGCCCTAAAAAATTCAGCTAATAAATGTTCAGCTTGTAAAAAATAAATGATGAGTAAAATGGAAATTTTATACTCCAACTTTCAGCTTTACCCCATCCATGATCTTTATCCTATTGCCAATCTATCCTACCTCTGGGGATCAAGGTGTATAGATTGTGGTCAGGTAAAGGAAATGTGTCATAGAGGTTCAAAATGGGAGAAATATCAGGATCATGTAACAGTCAATAAAAGATTAAATGTCAGGAACAAGGTGACTGTCAGAACTAGGAGCAGGTACAAATTATAAGAGGGACAAAAGGCTGCTGAAGTAAAAAAAAAAAAAAGAGCCAAAAGAAGAGCCAAAAAAAAAAAGAGCAAGAGTCAGAGATATAATGAGGGGAGAGAAATTGGTTATTAAACATAAAATTCGGTGAGATTGCATTTTGGCTCACCAGTTTTGAGACTGTGTCATGAACTGCATAAAATGGTTGGGCAAGACAATAGTCTGCTTAGGATTCGGAATAGCTCATTTTGGCTTTTCCATGGGCAGTGCATGACTCATAAATATCTATACATTTTGCTTTAGGGCTTGTTTAAGCCTCAGTTTCCCTACATCAAATGCAGATAATTATGTGTGCCCTTCCTTTTTCCATATCATATGTGCTCTATGATGAGGACTGAGCCAGCAGCTTGGAAACTGCTTTGAGTCACTTGAGGAAAGGTGCTTTTCAAAATTAGTGAGTATTAGCAGAGATGAGTGTTCTATGAGTCAAGGATTTCAGAGTTGGGTGAGTGTAGCTGCCTCTGTCTGATGACTTGTATAGATAAATCGATGCCTTTAGCTGGAATGTATAGTGTTTGTGGTGGATTTTTGTCACAGCAGAGAACCTCATTGTTACCCAAATGCTATTGACTTGAGGACTTTGCACATGAGCACTAGGGGATTAGATATGAGGAGTGGAAAGGAATCTGGTGTTTCTGCCTGCCATATAGAATATTAGTGCAAAGAACTATGGCAGGACATTTGTGCCCAATCATTGACTTTCCTTTGCCAGAAAATAAACTCTTCCAAATGACTCTGTCATTTGCCAAACTTGCCAAAGTCCCCCAGAAGCAGTTCTGGTGTAACTGAGGTTGGAGGGATGAGAATACTTTCCCTGCTAGGTTTCACTACTTTCTGTGTTGTTCTTTTATGTCACAGGATGAATCATTGCTGATGTGCTCATGCAGTGTCCTTCCAGAACTGGCACAAGAATCAGTAGGAGCTGGGGGCTCAGCTCCCATAAGCCTGACCTGGGGCCACCATGGCTGGGCAGAAACCTTCCTTCAATCCCACAGAGTGGAGGCAAAAGACACATGTGTCTCTGCATCATGGCTGACCCAGCCGCACTTCCGAGGGCTTGCCATAGCTGGTCCCTTGTTCCAATAGCCAATGCTCCATCTCCTCTGGTACAGTTAATCTTTGTTCTTGCCACCAACTCATCTTTGTTATTTCTCACCATGTCCCTGCCTTCAGATTTCTTATGTATTCCTTTCTCAGGTGTCATGTGTTGATTCCCTCCTTATATTTGGGGCCAAGTGCCAAGAACAGTTCTGTTCTGGCAGGAGGATATTATCCAGCTTAAAAGAAAGAATGAACAGTGGCTTCTTTCCACTAGCATTCTTTGGATTTACATGGGAATTTATTCTGGGAACAGTTTAGAGTCTCTTTCAAGTCTCTATCCCACCAACAACATGTTTATGCCATAGAGTAGGTTTGCAACATTGTTTTTAACTGGATGATGATAAGAACTTTTCTTTCAGAGCCTGGGTATAAAGGCTCAGCACCCCTTCCTCAGTCATTACTTGCCAAGGACCGTGGCTGGGCCCACATTGAATAATACAATTGATGTTATTACCATTTTTACAGACCTGAGCATTAGCCACAGTATCTGATTGTGCGATAAACCTTGAGTTCTCTTCCAGAATTGTTAGTTTTTCCCAACCCGAGGGCATTGAGTTCACCCTTCAGGGCAGTCCTCCTTGGGTAATCAACATGTACTTCTGGGTTTAGTGGAGGGGTCGGATCCAACTGACAGTTGTGTCTCTGTTGACATCATAAGGGCCATTATTACACATGTTAAACATAATATCTAGTGTTCTTCCTGGTTCCTATTCATGTGTTGGAGGAGTTGTGTTGCCCAATCTGCCACTTCACATAGAGTTTTAGAATTTACTAAATGAAGACACAGGAGGGGCTGGGCACCACACAGGCAGTAAGACCATCTGTGTGTACCCTGGGAGTGACCTGATCCTAGACTTGGCCTGCCAGGACAACAACATGGTTCCCTCTAGACCAGACAATATTCTTTTTTCCCAGAACAGATGCTGTAGGTGGGAGTGAGGGGAAGAGTGGCCTTGAGGAATCAGCCAGCAAGACCCCAATAACAGGCCTAGGCTGAGGAATGAGCATCCCTTACATTTGAAGGTGCTTCCAGGTTCACTAAGCAGCTCCTAAGAGACTTGCCGAAACTCTTGGAGGTAAACAGGACAGGTATTATTACTTTGATTTTACCAACGGGGAAACTAAGTTCCAAAAAGTTTAGTTAAGTTCCTGAAAGTTAATTAAGTAAATTACTGGTGGACTTGGAACAAGAAACCTCAAACTCCTGACATCTGCTCCAGTTTTTTCCATTACCCCATGCTGTGCTTCAGCAGGGCTGATGTCAAACAGCAAAGGCAAGTTCTAGTCCTCCCAGCTGGGCAGGAGTTGGAAACTGGCATGGACTTGCATTGGAGTGGCTAGGGCCTGGGAAGCTATAAGTGCTGTTTTTATTTGCTTGTATGTCAAGCTGTGTCTTTAAAGATGATGCCAAGTTGAAGTAAGCTGGAGTTTTGGTGTTTTACCTCCTGTTGCAACCACATGGATTCTGAGAAGGTACAGCCTTAGCTACTCCTAACTACCTTTCAGGCCCAGTAAGCAGCACTATAAATGCTCACTGCCTTCCTTGTTTAGGCTGAATTGACTTGTTCTCTAAATTCCTCTTAATACAGCTGTAGGAGAATCTCTGAAGCATGGAAGGCAGAGCCAGAACTCCCCAGGGTGGGAACAGGTTCTCAGATGTCACCTTCTCATCAGTTATCCTGGGTTCCAGCAGACAGCAACAAGCAAACACATGAAAGCAAATGTGTGCCTCTAACATTTCATAATCTACCTCCCACAAAACAGAAGGCACTCTTATCCTCACGTTATTTCCTGCCTCATTTTTGACATTTTTATTGTGCTTAGTCTACAAAAGACTTTGCATTCCTGATACCTCCCACTTGAACTGGTTCCCGGTCCCTCCAGGCATGGAGATCCCAGTTACTTGCTGAACCCTAGAGAACATTCCTGTCTCCCTTTCTGGACAGGACACACTCCTCCTCACCTTGACATTTAGGGCCTGCTGCTTCTTTTCCTCTTCTGCTGAAATAAATCTGGGCCAGTCAAGATTCACTGCGACCCTGGGGAATGGGTTTGGGGGAATTGATGCTAGGAAAAGGGGGATTTCCTGTGTATGTTGGGTGAAAAGCAAGCACTGTCTTTCTGCTCCTGCTTCCTGGCTTTGAAATAATGCAAAACCCTAAGCAGAAAGCCCAGGCTCTATTTCCAGATCCTTGTCTGACCTGCACACAACTGAGTGCATCTTTGAAGCGTTGCTGCTTAAACCAGTGAAAGCAATACTGTACTGTTCCTGGATTCTTCCTTGTAGATGGCCCAGGCTGAGCTGCTGGTTTGCGTCCTGGGCTCAGGAGTAGAATAGAGTTGTCAACAGCTGAGGAGCACTGAGCCTGGGCCAGTCCTTGTGCCTCCCCTCCCTCTTTGTTACATTCTGGAGTTTGGGTTTGATCCAGACTTGGAGCAAAGGAAGTAAACCTTTTTAGTGCTAAGTGTCACCATTGCATGTGTGTATGGGTGACAAAGTCATCAGAAGGAAGGACGGGGAAAGAAAGGGGAAAATAGCAATTGGGAGAGGAAAAGAAGGGAAAGAAGGAAAATGAGTTCACAAAGCAATAGTAATGCAGAGGAGTAGCGGAGTGGCATTGATGCCATCTGTCACCCAGTGCTGTTTCAAGGTGAGCACAGGAGCTGGCATGTGCTTGCTGCAGAGAAAACACACCTCAATTTTAAAATTACATTGCCTTACTTGGTCCTCTGGAATGGGAATGACTGTGACTCTACTTTCTCGACAGTGAGAGGTCTCAACAAAAGGATTTTAAAATGCTTTGTAAAATAAATAAATTACTTGTGTAAATATAAGATGGCATTTTTTCCTATTCACCCCAAGACTTGAACACACAGCATTAGCACAACCCCCTAAAATTGATTTTATGGTACTGGCTTAAAATATTCTTAAGGAAGAATCCATGACACCTGGGTTGAGCATATCGATGGGCACATAGTAGGTGCTTAATAAACATCCAAAACTGAATTTGTGACTGAATGAATGTAAGAGCAACATAGAGAAGAATATTTTAATGAGAAAATACTTGAATATTCAGCCCTGGCTGGTGTAGCTCAGTGGATTGATTGCAGGCCTATGAACCAGACAATCGCAGTTCAATTCCCAGTCAGGGCACAGGCCTGGGTTGCAGGCTGGTTCCCTGCAGGCCAGTTCCCAGCAGGGGATGCACTAAGGCAGTCATACATTGATGTTTCTCTCCCTCTCTCCTTCCCTTCCCCTCTAAAGATAAACAAATAAAATCTTTAAAAAAACCAAAGAAGATAATTGAATAATCAGCATCGGTTGCTTTTTGAAAAGCTTTATGGTTTGTTCTGGGCCTCAGGGATGCAAGGATAGATGAACCCTGCACATGTATAGTCACTGGTGGACCTGTGATCACTCATGCACCCCAGGGTCCTTTATGCAAGGAAGACAGGAACAGGGACAGGAACAGTGATGGAGCTGGTTGACTCTGGAGAGCCTCCAGGTTATGCAGGTACTGAGGTGTCTGAGGTCTCTCCAGGTGCACCAGGCCCTGGAAGACAGAACTTAGGGACACCAAAGGTATGATAGCTCATTGTGTCAAGAAGCTGTTCTACTTGGGTATGGCTAGGTCAAATGGAAGGTGTGTGTGTGTGTGTGTGTGTGTGTGTGTGTAGGAGAGAAGGTAAGGAACTTGGTGAGGGAAAATACAGACAAGACAGAGATCCTTAAATGCCTCTGCTAACCACCAGCTTTTGCTGGTCACCATAGGTTTTAGGGTGTTTTCTATATGACCAACCACCAGCAACAGTGGGTTGCACTTATTAAATCTTCTGGAAAACTGAACTCATTGTATAAACTCTGAGTTTATATAAATTCAGAGTTTGTATAAATTCATTTGTCATTGGGAGTGTGTGGGTATCTTCATATCTCTTTAGGGCTTCCTGCCTGATGGTAGAAGGAAAGCACCTCTTGGTGATTCTGTGCTTTCTAGTCTGTATTCCTCTGTAGTGTGAGCTACATAACTGCAAAATCTCCTTGTTTTTTGAGCAGACTGAGCATAATAGGATGTTAATGAATGCATGTATGTATTTATGGGTGAATGGAGGATGGATGAAAGAATGGATGGATAGATGAGTGGAGAAGTGAATGGATGGATGGGTGAGTGAATATTCAGGGGCCTTCAAAAGCTTGTAAGCCCTTTGACTCTCTCCTAAGGAAACAAAATTTGTACTTGTTTATCATTAGCCTTGCAAGTCCCTCACAGGCACAGAGCGGAGAAGAAATCAGTCTGGAATGAAAAGAGACAAGGCTGTAGCCCTAAAGAATTTAGTGAGATGCCGGGTCAGGTCTTATCAGAAGTGGAGCCAGCACAGGCCCCAAGGCCTGGGAGGAGGAGGAAATACTAGATGGCTCTGCAGAGCCTCAGGCTCCTGGGCCCCCAGCAAGGCCAAACAAAGTGGCCTAGTGCTGGAACATCCTAGAACACTTCTGCTACAGATTGCCTTGAAAGGCAGAGGAGTAGATAAAGCCCAAATGGAAGCAGATAAAAGACAATTATGTTCCTAAGACTTGGGCTCCTGCCACCCTGGCTCCCTGGGATGTTTCTCTCACACGGGTCTGGAGAGAGAAAACAGCCACTCAATATCTAATAAATTATCTACCATATCACTGATTCTGCTGACCTAATTCTGACACTTTTCCCCTCTGATTGTAGACAATAATTATTCTCTAATTACTTTGATAGTCTTGCTTATGGAGCTTCAACAATAATGAAAGTTCTTGTTTATTATTGTTTGCTCTGAACATTGACTTATGCTTAATTATTTTTCAGTTGCGAACAAGTCTATGTATTCTGAAGGTTGAATAGCACTCCCCAATCCCTAATTCCTATTAGGCAGGGTCTTTGGAGGCTGGGAAGGAATGTCACAGCCTGTTTCTTGCTTTTCTCTGGGGTAAAGGGCTGCACCTTCCAGAGGTCACTAATCAGACCTTCTCTGCCAAATGGCACTGAGATGGGGTCCTTGAGTATCTGAATCCATCAGCCAACAGAGGACAGTGAATAATTGTAGGAAGGCAGTGAGTGGATCCAGGTTCTCACCCCTCTAACAGTGAATATTCATTGAATTCAGAGCCAGCTTTTGATAACGTGTCATTATCTCTTTTTTTTAATTAAATTATTTTTATTTTTATTGAATTAATTGGGGTGATGGTTAACAAAATTACATAGATTTCAGATGTACAATTCTATAACACATCATTTGTATATTATATTGTGTGTTCACCACCCCAAGTCAAGTCCCCTTGCATCACAGTTTATCCTCCCTTTACCCTCTTCTACCTCCCCGAATTCCCCTTTCCCTTTGGAATCACCACACTGTTGGCTATGTCTACAAGTTTTCTTCTTTCGTTTTTTTTCTTCATCCCTTCACCATTTTCATCTAGCCCTCATAACTGCCCCCCACAACTGTCAGTCTGCTCTCTGTATTTATGACTCTGTTTCTATTTTGTTAATGCCATTATTTCTTTTAACAAAGCACAGAATTGAATGGCAGAAAAATATCACGAATCATCAATATAATTAAACAGTATTTATAGACATCCCATATTTATTACTTAGTGCTATATTGTCTTTAAAAAGCTTATTTCCTGCAATATGAGTACAAATTATGCATGAAAGGCACTGGGAGTACTAGGAATATGTGGAGATAGGAGGCAGTGGTGTGAGTCAAACTTACAAACCAACGAGTGACGATTTTCAGAGCAGCGGTGAAATGGAGAATGCTTGAAAGAAATACCTGAGTGGGAGTTGAAGATAGGGATTAGAGATCTATGTTGCTTAACTGATTAATTGGTTCATTTGTCAAACTTTATTTATTGAAGATCTGTTAAGTGACAAGAATCAAATGAGGCACTGAAAGTTTTAAAAAAGAATAAACTACTACCTGTGGCTTTGAGGAGCTCACACTCTGGTGAGAATTAAGTTATGAAAATACTTTCTAAATAGAGTAGAAAGTATTAAGAAAGCACTAAGAAAAGATTGGTGGACTCAGCCTGAGGAGATGAGACCCAGATTAGAATTGGGCCTGGAAGGGTTGGTGAGCTTCTGAAAGGTTTGCTGAGGGCATTTCATGCCTGGAGGCTGGAAGATCAAGTAGTTAAAAGACCAAGAAAAACTTCTGGGTGACCAAAAAATATGGAGAACAAGGCATAGTGAGGGAATGTGGCTGGAGAGAGCCTGGAAGGTTTTGAGTTCCTGTGAAAAATATGGGCTTTCATATCAAAGGCTTCACATGGGGAGAGGGCATAAAGAGACTCAGTCTGGCCAATGTGGTGGGGACTGGATAGAAGGAGGGAAGCATAGAAACAAGTGGGAAACTGGCTTAATCAGTGGGTTTAGAAAAGAAGCTTCCAGAGACACACTGGAGATGGAGTCCATTTTACCCTCTCTACTTTCATGTTTCTTTCTTTTCTCTTTTCAGTGCCTTTCGGGCACTACTACACACAGCTGTTTTATAATTCAATTCTCTTTATCTGCTTATTCTGGTAGCCTTCCCCAACATTTTTGGGGGGCCTTGAAATCCAGCCTCTATTTCCATAATGTCGAGCTACATTTAATACATATACATATACATATACATATACATATACATATACATATACATATACATATACATATACACATACTTTGGCTGGAAATGAGAGACCCTAGGGTGCACTCTCAGGTTAATAGAAGTTACATCACAGCTTGGACTCAACTTGAAGCCCCTTCTTTATGATCTAAATAATTAATTTATGTTTCCTCTTTTCAAGTTATAAGTGCTCACCGGAAGTAAAGCTGGAGTTATTTGTATTAGGATCTGAATCTGTCCCTACTTTCTCTATCAAGGGTATTTATATAATCCATGGGTCAAGTCTCAGTTTACATGAACGCAAATTTATTGGACACCTGTTGTGTACACTTCACCTCTCTATTCCCGATTGTATTCAAGAAGGTATTGTTCAATGTCCAAAGGAAAGTTCAGACCATTGAGGAAAGTGTTCAGGCCAAGTGTTCACTGCAATAAGCAGCTCCTACTTGGTGCCGAACTTGGCCAACCTTTAGTTAATGGTGAACATCTGTCCTTTTCTGGAGTATTGAGCATTTTCTTGGAACAACTCTGATGATTCAACACCCTCAGATTTTATAACACACAATCTTCTCTGGGGTAATTGTCATGGCTGTTTTCAAATCATTTCTATGAAAGGTAGTAAATGAAAGAACTCCCCAGGTGGCCTCAAGAAGCACTCTGCCCTGGACCTGAACCTCTCCCTACTTTCTCAACCAAGGATATCAATAATCCAGGGGCCAAGAGTCAACCAACATATGATCACAGATCTATTGGATACCTACTGTTTATACATCATACCACTAATCAAGTTGTGTCGAAGAAAGAGTCTAGACTCTGAGTCTCAGCAAAAGTTCCTTTTAATTCCTTTCACTGCCAGGTATGCTTATTTCTGCCTTGGCACAGCCTTCCTATGTACTTTTATGAAAACTAATGTCTTAAAAATATATGTTCAGGCATAGACTGATGCAAAACAGCCACGTGAACCCCCAACTACTGCAGAAACAGGAGAAGAGCTAGGCTCCACAATGTTTTTCAGATCATGAACCTCTAACCGTTTTGAGGGAGCAGCCTCTCTTTTAGAGATAGTAAATCAATTTGCCTAAAAACAAGAAATCTACATTTTTTTCTGGGCCTGTTTTCCCCTTTCCCAAAGGTATCATATTCTGAAGAATAAAACAAAAGAAAAATCAATAGGTTAATTTTGTATATGTGAATTGTATATGTGATTTTCTGTTAAGCACTATACAGGTATTAAAGGGTCATAAAGAAACCAAGACTTGGCCTCTGACCTCATGGAACCTATGTTCCACTTGGGAACATACAGACCTGGAGGAAGGCTTTTACAGGCCCTAATAAAAAAAGATGGCCCCTTTCCCCATAAGAGATCAAAATAAAAAAAAGCAAACATAGTGTGAAACATGTACATAACAATTCTAGATTTGCTGATTGTAGAATCCTGGACAAGTTAACTGAATTGAAGATGAACTTTTCTCATGTTTTTGTGCTCTTGTTTTACTGGTTCTTTAAACACATGCTTAGTCTGCCTATTGTAACCCAGATGGGAGCCATAACTATACATACCATGAGACACAAGACTATACACTCTAGTCGGTATTACAAGGAATAAAGAACATGAGGGGTCCTAGTGTCATTCAGGGTTCTTAAGAGAAATGGAACTAGTGGTAGAATATATAAATACACACACACACACACACACACACAAACAGAGATACAGAGAAAGGGACACAGGCAGATTTATTTCAAGGAATTGGGTTAAGTATTTATGAGGGTGCTGAAGTGTCTGAAATATGAAATGCAGGCCAAAGGCAAGCTAAAATCTCTCAGGCAAGGGCTGATGCTATGACCCACAGGTGGGATTTCTTCTTCCCTAGGGAAACCTCAGTTTCTCTCTAAAAGCCTTTCAAATGATTTGAGGAAGCCCACCCAGCTTACCAAAGATAACGTGATCTTTACTTAAAACCAATTTAAGTAGATGTTAATCAGTTCTACAAAATACGTCAACAGCAATATCTAGATTCTAGATTAGTGAGCTTTTTTTTTTTTTTACTTTAACTAAACTTATTAGGGGCAACATTGGTTGATCACATTATATAAGTTTCAGGTGTACAACTTTGTAATACAACATCTGTATTTTCCATCGTGTCCACACCATACAAAGTCTAATCTCCTTCTGTTACCCCTTTTACCCTCTTCACCCTCCCCACACCCCTGTTCCCCTCTGATAACCACCATTCTATTGTCTGTTTTATTAGTTCATTAGCTGCTTTTTATTTTATATCCCATATGTAAGTGAAATCACATGGTTCTTGCCATTTTCCATCTAAATTACTTCATTCAGCATGATATATGTTGGTGTTTGATTGAGTAACTGGGCTATAAACTGGCCAAGTAGATACATCACACTGGCCCTCCCAGTCCCCTACAAAGGATGTAGTCAGGAGCAGGCAGATGATCAGAAGGAATCCCAGGGTGGGAGAGCTGTGAGGAGAGCTAGAAGTCATGACAGTTGGTTGTTCAATATCCTGATTTTATTCATAAACATGCTGACACAGTATAGAAATATTCCAAGTGTGAAATGTGGTTTATTGGAGTTTCCTCATCAGTCCAATAGAAATGGCAGTATATTACCTATTTAATAGCTAGCCGTATTTTAAATACTGTATGTATATATCTATATATACATATGTATATAGTATATATATTATATATATACACATATACATATGTATATACATACATATACATATATTTGGCACAGCACTTAGTGTGTACTCAGTAAATGACAGTGATTACTATAATCAACATTATTTCATATTATCCAATTCTAGTAGATGCTGTTAGTACCATGTTCCTACTACTTTTACCAGCCACTGCACTTATCCTCCAGCTCTGGCTATTGAGTACAAACAGCTCACAGCTGCCTCCTTCCTCAGAGAATTATCTTTCATTGAAACCATGTGCTCATTAGGTGATTATGGTTCCCTGCCCCAGCAGATAGATAGCCTGCAGCCTTGACTGACCCTTATGCAGAGACAAAGGGTTAATTTCCTTGCCTTAAGGTAAGACCAAAACCAAAGCTCAGGGTGATCAAACGCAGTCATTCTCCAGCTGAGCTCATAGCCTGGCATTTTTTCTTTTCTGCTCTCTTCACTTCCTTTCTCCTGAGAGCGCACCCTTAATAAATTACTTGGACAAGAATCCTTGTTTCAGGCTCTGGTTCTAGGGAACACAACTTGACACAAATAGTTACTTGGAGAGAGCTCCCATGTTTTACCTGTGCAATAATAAGCCATTTTGGACATTGTGATTCTGATGTTCAGAGCCTTAGATGGGTCTCTGCCACATGATATTCTAGCGAGAAGAGCAACATGACTTGCCTCTGCAGCTGGCACCTGGTTCATAAACGTCAGACCTCTGCAATCAGAGGGGCTACTGCATTGAGTCCTTTTTATCTTACATTTTGCTTAATTCTCCCTGCCAAGTCTATTAACCTGACCTGCTTTTTAAACAAAATAATCACACTTTCAATTGCCAAAGCCTGAATTTCAGGGAAACATTCATTTATTCATTTCATCCAGTCATTCATCTGTCCATTCATTTAATAGTTAGGGAATATCAGCCAGGTCCTCAGCTAGGTGCTGAGAATGTGGCTACAAACATAGGTAGGGCATAGTACCTGACCTCTAGGGACTCACATTCTAGAGGGAGAAGTGAACAAGCAAATAGGCAATTGCGAAGAAGTTTGCAATCCATGCTATCTAGGAGAACACACAGATGCTCCTAAACCAGCCTAGAGGTTCAAAATAGCTTTGTCTTTATTGCAGTTGACCTAAACAGAAATAAATAGAATGGATACCCCTTAGCACACTGCAAACCAAAACAGTTACTTCAAATAATAAGGTGTTACAGTGTAGAAATATGTGTCTTTTTAAGCACAGAGAATGGTTGCCTAGTGATGGACAGAATAATGAGATATAAATGAAAAGGACTCTGCCTGCTGTGTTAGTATTGCTGCAGCTTTTCTCTCGCTCAAAGGCTCACTTCCTGGGGACCCAAAGAAAGAGCAGTTGAATTAGATGATTTCTGCCTGGGGACTGGCTAGATCAGTGGCAATCAAATCCAAGTCCTCTGACTGCTTCCACCCAATGGTCAAGATAGAGGGATCTCACTGCCTGGTTGCCTATTGTTGCTTATTTCTCCCATGCCATTCATCAATCTATCCCTGCAAGACATGCAGAGGTTATAGCATAACTACGAGGTTAAGAATGTTAATTGTTCTATGTTGAGATTAGTGTGGCTTGTACTAATGAGAAAATAATTAGTACTCTGTGTCTTTATGGCCATTTTCATTGTCCTCTGGTGGTTATGTAGATATTTGGTTGTAGATGGCAATGACATAATGCATGGTGGTTATTGCTTTGGCTACAAAATTGGGGTGGGAGGTCATGAAGGAGGAAGTGTTTGGGAAAGGTTATGAATTGATAAATACTTAATTATTCTTGCAACTTTTTTTGCCTTTACAGAGTGTACTCTTTGACTATAACAATGTAAAATCCTAAAAATACCAGTGATTTGCTGATAACAACTCCTGTCTTACTGGTCTCCCACCTCCATTCTCAACTATCCCCATCCATCAATAATGTCAGTTCTTTATTCAAAATTCTTCTCACTGATTATAGTATAAAATAAAAACTTCATTTCAAGATGCTTCAAGATCTAACACCTATCCACCTTTCTAACTTTACTTCCTTTCATATTTTCTTCTCATTCCCAATGGCCCCATGTATGACTTGTTACTTGTGCTGCCTCAAAGTACATCATGGCTTCTCATATGCACTCTTACTCCCTGAAATGTACTCATTCTTCAGAGGCTACTTCTGAAAGCCTTCCCTGACTCACCTGAGTAAAGATGATCATATCTTTCTTGTGCACTGGGTGTTCTACCTAAAGCATATAAATGATCATACTGTACTGTGGTCATTTGTGTGTTGGTTTATCTGTTTCTTCACAAATGGTCTGTTTTCTCTCTCTTTAATTTATAGTAACTAGCACAGTGTTAGGAACATCACAATTATTTATTATATGCTGAATACACAAGTAAAATGAGTTTTCTTCTCATGCACTAGAATCTTCTGTATTAAAATGACAGATAAAGCAATTACACTTCATAAGCATCATACAAGATATTTTTATCAACTTATAGTCATAGTCACATCTGTTAAAAGACCAGCATCCTTTTCTTTATGATTTCACATGCTGT
The DNA here is from genome assembly GCF_021234435.1 of Artibeus jamaicensis. Lineage (NCBI taxonomy): Eukaryota > Metazoa > Chordata > Mammalia > Chiroptera > Phyllostomidae > Artibeus > Artibeus jamaicensis. The sequence continues at coordinate 3,653,760 of NW_026521822.1, forward strand.
TCCCTCTGCCTAGAACACTTTTTCTTCCTCTTCATATGATTTCAGGTTAAATATGTGTTCTTTAAAGCAGTGCCTGGTGAGCACTCTTCCATCTGACTAGCCTAGGTTGCCTGTTAGACATTCCCATTAGCATCTGTATGTTTCTTTCCCATTTTATTTACCTTAATTATAATTCAAAAAACATTTGTTTAAGTATTTGTTTAATAATTGTTTTATTGCTTAAATATTAAGCTTCCTGAAAGCAGGGACTATATTTGTCTTATTCGCCATTATGTTCCTGGGGCTAGTATGTTTCCTTACCTGTAGAGACTATACCATAAATACTCAAGAGACTGAAAAGGTCCCCAAGGCAAGACACATTTTTGAGATTTACTTATTCACATAGATTAAAAATTTACATAACTACATCTCTTTCCAAAGATAGGCCAAAATGCTTTTTTCCCCCCCCATAACATTTCAAGTAACATATTGAAACTTCATCAATTCAGACTAAGGAGAATGAGAGAGAAAAGAAGGTTCTCTTAAACATGTGGTAAATATTAACCTCAGGCTTTTTCTTCCAAGTATATGAACATGAATGAACATGATTTGGAGATGTTTACAGCACTTTGAGAAATGTCTTTCTGTAGATGTAATAAATTTATGTTCACTCTAAACACAACTTATTTCCTTAAATCATGTCATCTTTTCCCAGTCCTGTCTGGAATGTTCTTTTCTGCTTTGACCATTTGGTTAATTATTATTTATCTTCCCCATATCAAAACCTTTGACTAAGATCATGCCCCTCCTTCCCTCCTGTCCTTTCTCAGAATCCTACCCTTATAGCTCCTACTGTGATGCTCTTCTGTTCTCCCAGGGCCCCTACCCATAGCGTCGTTGTCACCCCCTTTCTCTATTCTGCAAGCACCTCCAGGGCAGGGAACACCATTTTATTCTGTCTCTAGCACAGTGACTACTGAGACATAAGAGATACCTGATGATTTTTCTTGTTACTATGAATGAAAAATGAATAAAACTAGTGTTTTTAACTACAGATCCTGCAAGCCTATTTTTAATGGCTTGTTTGCAACCAGGGATACTCATTCTTGCAGAGACCCAGACCCCAAAAGTTCCTCAGTTTTTTTCCTGCAGTCACTATATTGACCATCCTCTAGTATCAGTACTTCACATGGGTCAACCTCATACTTAGCAAATCCACTCATTAATGATGATGCCAAGGTGAACATCAAAGTGTCTATACTTAAATGTTCCAGATTCCAAATGAAGAGACTGTTTTCCTTATCTCATGGTGGGTCTCCCTGGCTTATGTCTCCAAAGTTATTCAGAAGGGTCTGCTAAGCCCACTGCTTCTTTCTTTCTCCCTGACTGAGATAATAACTGCTTGGAGTGCCATGCAGAAATAATCTTTTCTAGGATCTAGTGTGAAAGGTTAGCTTTTATAGATAATTAGAAAAAGCCCAGCACAATGTAGATGCATAATTAATGTCCCTGAATGAATACTCATGTCATGAAGAGAATATTCAATTGGTTGGGATGAAAGGGCTTGTGGGATGATGAACTGAGATTCCTTTCTGAAATTAAAGTCACACTTTTTGGCTATTTGTTCCTGGGTCTTTATCTCCACTGCCCAGCTCCTGATCCATGTGACCAACACCCACAGGATGTGACTAATGCCCACTAACTGGCTTCTGAACTACTAGTTCACAGCCTTTGCCTTGGGCTTTATTGCTCATGACACCCTTTACTCTGCCCCAAGCAAATGGTGTCATTAGCTCCCAGCCTCTTGCCTCATCACCTCTGTCTATGCTTTTACTGCTGAAATCTCACAACCAGTATTTCTCTACCAGAATTGCCTTAGATTTTCTTCCTCAATAGAAACTTCATTTTCTCTGGTCACTCAAAATATCATCTCAAGATGCTGACAGAGCATTTGAGGCTTGATTCCCAGCACTGCACTTACTTGGCTCATGTTGTCTGGGGCTATTTCCCAGCCCTAGAGACAGGGATGACTTTTCCCCCTACCAAAGATCTGGACAGAAAAGGGGGAAGAACACAGGTCTATTCCCTTGAGGATCTTCCTTTTGCTACCAGTCATATTCAAATGTCATCTAACATTGGTCAAAACTTACCCTCCACTCAGCTCCCTCCTCACAATGAATATTTCTTGTGCTTACCTGGAAAAGTTAAGGAAGAGAAAGCAGAAGAGAGAGAGGTGAAGCCCAAGAACCTGAATATTTTTCTTGGGCAAGAGTCAGGACTGCTCTGGACATGAAGGAGCTGTTTATGGAAGTGTGCAGTGTAGTACACAGCTATAGAGGCTAATGTCATTTAACAGGAACTCTGATCTGGCTTCCAGGGAGAACTGCTTCCATCTTCCCTGTAGGTATTATACTTTTTTAATGTCCAGGCACATACATTTTTGCCCTATCTCAGTTTAATCTTCAATTGGAGTCTTTGATCTCCTCCTGTCTACCAGCTTTCACCTCCCTCCCAATCTTTCTTTTCCTTGTTCTATGACACCTGTTGAATGTGGCATATAGGGTTTGCAGTCAGTGCAGTATACCTCATGATTGTATGATAATTGGATAATATTATTACCTTCTCAGAAAGTCTTCAAAATTATCTTTAGTAAGTGACACATTCCTCTCCTGGCAGGCATCTGTATTGTCAGGCAAGATGACTGCTACATTTGATCCCAATCATGTCACTCAGTTTTCTTCTATAGTTGGGCACCTCTGTGGGGACACTGAGGGATGTGACAGTCCAGCACACTCAGCTAAAATAGAACTTCAAACATGGCATCTACACACAGGTTTCCACAATTCAGGGCATACATTCCTTTTTTTTTCCTCCTGCCCTTTGGTAGTTTAAATCAAGTCAGAGGCAAAAGTAGATGGTGGCAAAAGTATTCATTATCAAAGACAGCTGTTGTTACAAGCACATTTGCCTTTATCATGTGTAGCACACATATCATGTGGCTGTATGAGTTAGACTGCCTGGGTATAAACTCAGCTTTTGTAATTGTTAGCTTTTTAAACATGAATACATTACTTAACACCTTTGTGCCTCAGTTTCTTTTTTTAAGTATATTTTATTCACTATACTATTACAGTTGTCCCTTTTTTCTCCCTTTTCTCCTTCTCAACCTTGTAACCCCCTCCATCTAGTATTCCCTGTCCTTAGTTCATACCCATGTGTTGTACATATAAGTTCTTTGGCTTCTCCATTTCCTATACTAGTCTTAACGTTCCCCTGTGTATTTTGTGCCTACCAATTATGCTTCCTATTTCTGTACCTTTTCAATCAGTCTCCCCTGCCACTTATAATTCCCCATTTGTCTAGTTCTGTTCCTGTTCTTATTGTCTGCTTAGTTTTTGTTTCTGTTTTTTTAGGTTCAGTTGTTAATAGTCATGAGTTTGTTGTCAGTTTACTGCTTGTGTTTTTGATCATCTTCTTTTTCTTAGATAAGCCCCTTTAACATTTCATATAATAAAGGCTTGGTGATGAAGAATATCTTTATCAGATCTTATCTGGGAAGGACTTTATCGGCCCTTCCATAAGCCTCTCTGTATAGAGAAATCTTGGACATATGTCTTTGCCTTTCAGGACTTTGAATATTTCTTTCCAGCCACTTCTTACCTGCAAGGTTTCTTTTGAGAAATCAGCTGATAGCCTTATGGGAACTCCTTTGGAGATAATGGTTTTCTTTCTCTGGCTGCTTTTAAGATTCTCTCCTTATCTTTAATCTTGGGTAATGTAATTATGATGTGTATTGGTGTGTTCCTTTGTGGATCCAACATCTTTGGGACTCTCTGAGCTTCTCGGACTTCCTGGAAATCTTTTTTTTTTTTTTTTTTTGCTTTTTTATGAGATTGGGGATATTTTCTTTCATTATTTTTTTAAAATAAGTTTTCAACTTCTTGATCTACTTCTTCTTCTTCTGGCACCCCTATGATTCAGATTTTGAAGCATTTAAAGTTCTTATAAGTTCCTCAGCCTTTCCTCTTTTTGGGGGGGGGTATTCTTGTTTCTTCATTTTGTTCCAGTTGGATGTTTCTTTCTTTCTTTTTTTTTTTTTTTTCCAAATTGTTGATCTGAGTCCTAGTTTCCTTCCCTTCACTGTTGGTTCCCTGTATATTTTCCTGTATTTTACTTTGTATAGGCTTTATTTCTTCCTTTATTTTGAAACCATACTTAATCATTTTGTGAGCATCCTAACTATCAGTGTTTTGAACTCTGCATCTGGTATGTTGGCTATCTTCTCATTGCTTAGTTCCTTTTCTGGAGTTTTGATATGTTCTTTCATTTGAGCCACATTTCTTTGTCTTGGCACACCTGTTATATTGTAAGGGGCAGAACCTTAGGTATTCTCTAGGGCAGAGCAACCCACTTCACTGCATTGTGGTGCTGTCTGTGGGAAGTGGTCAGAGAGGGAGCAATGCCACTTGCTAGCTTGCTTGGCTCTTTACCCCACTTTCTGTCACCTCCATTACTTACCAAAGGGCAATTGTGCCCTTTCAGGTGTTGATCCCTGGGTGGTTGGTCTTGTGTATATTCTAGGACCCTGTGGGCCTCCAATGTATTGTCCTGTGAGACTGGGAGTTTTTCCTGCTGCCACAATCTCCACAGGTCTTTTCAGTCAGAGGTTCTGAGGCTTTATTTCTCTGTGCTGGTACCCTGGGTTGTGTACTTTATCTCCCCAGTTGTTCCCCCTGGATTATCTGTACTCAAATGTGTGACCTTCCGGTCCTCCAATCACTACCTCACCCAGTTCCACTGCTGCTTGCACATCCCCTCTCCATTTGGCTTCCCATCTCTGCCTCTCCTATCATTTTGTCAAATGTTTCTTCCTGACTCCTTGGTTGTTAGACTTCCATACAATTTGATTTTCTAGAAGTTGTGGTTATTTTTTTGTTTTTGAATTGGTTGTTATCTTTCTATTGATTGTACTAGGAAGTGAAGCATATCTGCTTACACCTCCATCTTGGCTGGAACTTCTCCATGATCTGTGCCTCAGTTTCTTTATCTATAAAATAAGAATTTTAATAGGATGTAACTCACAAGTCATTGTGAAGATTAAATTACAATGTATATGTAGCACTTAAAACAGTACCTGGCAAAAGTTAGCAAAAAATATATTATAATATTATTGGTGGCAGTAGCAATAGTGATGGTGGTAGCAGTAGTAGTGGTAGAAATGTGTCATATTTGTCATAGAGGAGTATACTTTCTTGCAGTTTTCCTGATGTGAGAACTCACTGAACCCCTTGAATATGTTCACAAACCCTCTGAGTTCTCTGGGTCTCTGAGACTCATTGGTTTAGCAAGAAGAGCCCCAGACCAGAAGTCAGAAGACTTGGGAATATTTGCAACTAGGCACATACTATTTATCAACAGTGTACAGTATCAACAGTGTCCAGTCCTTGTACTAGGTTCTTTTTTTTCTTACTTTATGCATTCTTCACAACAGTTCTGCAAAGTGGCTCTATTTTTCTCTATTTTACAAATGAGGAAGTAAGTTCTAATGGGCTTAATGACTGAGCCAATGCTAGGAAGCAGAAAACACAGGTCTATCTGGAATCACTATTAAAATCCGAGCACATGGATTCTCAGCCTCTGTAACAGTGTGCAGCCAGGGGTATCCCAAATAGGGACTTGTAATGGGACCCAGAACTCAGGGTCTCCAGGAAATATTCAAAATATATAGGATGTCCTCACCTCCACAAATCTGTACCGGGGGATGGGACACATGGAGCAGGGCCATTGAGAGTTGTTCTGCATAGCAACAGTTTTGCAGCTAACCTATGGCATGATCATTTAACATACCTATAACCTTTAACTGGTTTCATAGATATGTTAAATAGCTGTGTCCATGCTTTGAGCCAGAGAGATGGGAGTGACTTCAACCCGGGATGTAACTGAGAGGCAGCTCCCTCTGGTTACAGGGCCTGCATGAGAGCTTGGAGTAAGAGGGGATCATGTGACTTTAGAGTGGGGGGGGGACCCATGCAGCTTTGGTGAGAGAGGGACAACCACGTGGCTTTAGGGCTCCCTTTGCCATGCAGCTTAGGAAGCTAGAAAACAAGATGTAGCAGCAATGCAGAGCACTCTCTTAGCAGTTTGGATAAATGCAGGAGAGATGCTATAGCAAGGAAAGGTGTGAAAGGACTCCTTCTGGTGGGCCATGAGAAGGTGCCACATGGGTTTAGGTTAAGAACTGAAGATCATGGCAGTGACACAGCTGATGGTACGGGGAACTGATGGAGGCCCGCCAGCTGAGCACAGATTATTGGAAAGAACCTACCAGAGCCATGGACTTCTTTTTCTTTCCCTGAGATTTGGTACCCCAAGCTGGGCAAAGGGGGGAAGGAAGGACTGTGCATTTGTGGGTATTCTAAAGGATTTTGGGATCTCAATGGAGACATTAAGTCATTACTCTAAGTCTGTATAACTTTTTGAATAAATAATTCCTTTACTTTTCACCAATCTCTGGTATCGAGAGATGTCATTCTCTGGTGGTGGGCAACATGAACTTAGTACAGGGCGATCCCTGGAGAAAGGGGGTCCATTAGGTATAGGAGACTATTCTGTGTAATGTGGGCCCAGCCCCCAGTGGCAAACGTTTACTACAAAATAACTTCCTAAAATCCATGCTAAACCTTCCAAGGACCAGTGCAACCAGTTCAACCTCTTTTGCCCTTTTCATTTGCAAATATCTTTCTTCTACGATGTGATTATCAGCATTAGCTCCTTTGTTTTCTGTAAATGGTAACCACCTAAAGCAACCTGTGCCTAGTAAATGAGGACCATCATGTAATGTGCTGAGAAACCCAATAAAGGCTGGTCACAGCAAGGGCCTCAGCTTTTGCTCCCCTTGAGAAACACCATGCTGTCCCTTTTCCTCTACCGGACTTGGTAGTCCATGTGAATGTCTCATTTCATCCACAATGACATGAACACTATGGGCCAGTGTCCACATCAGTTAGGTGATAGTAATTTGTCTGTCCACCCACCCCAGGTCCATTCTGTGACACCTCTGCAACCCTTATTTATCCCACCTTTTAGAACTGGAATGCCATTGCCATGTCCATCTCACAAGGTAAGCATCCATAAGAGTTTATGCAAGTCGGTCGTAGGCAGCTGATTTTGAATCCGTGACCCCAAGAAGAAGGAAGTACCTGAAAGAGGCAACCAGGAAATGCAAGAGATGCTAATGTGGGAGGAGATTCAGGATGCCACCTGCAGGCTTGACCCTGGGTTTAGGGGCTGGGCTGAGTGGGAGGTGAATAGGACTATAGGGCTGTTAGAGTTTAGAGAGAATGGGGTTGTCCCTGGGATGAGCTCCCCTTATAGAAAAGGAAGCAGCAGCCAGCCTAGCAGCTCTTTACTTAGACCAGTAGAGGGTTTGACCAACCTGCAGCCTGTGGAGATCCCTCAAAGAACAAAGAGCTCCCTGTGGGCATGGAGAATCCTGGCCTTAATGTAAGGGGCCTTGTGGAAACTCCACATTGTGACAGAGTCCTGGGCTGGCTTTAAGGCTCTGAAAACTGGCATGGAATATTGTGATAAAGACCCCAGAATTAGGTCTTCTGCTTCCTCTCTCATTCCTGAATGTTCCAATGGCAGATCCCAACCAGAAATAGGGAAAGACTGGGCAAAGGAGCAGGAAAGAGTTTCTTACTTGAAACACATTTGTACTCTTACTAGAAGGAAAAATATGAAAACAGTGCGATTCAGGGCAAGAACTACACTTTGGTTCTCACATTTTGATATGACTCATTTATTTTGCTTCTTATAACTGCCACTACCATGTGTCATGTGCTTTCTCACCATACTTTATGGCTAGATTTCCAGTCTGATTTGTTCCTTCTAGTCAGGCCCACTGCAGTCCAAAGTGATTGCTGTTCATTGCTCAGAACTTTCTCCTACAAGAACTTTGGGGGGATTTACTATTGCCCTCAGGATGAAGGCCTAACACTCAACTTGAGTTTTCAAGGCAATGGAGGTTCTGGATTCCTGACTACTGCTAGCCACATCTCTAGGTATTTTCCACTCCCATTCTCCAGTTAAGGGTTGTTGGGGACCACTCTGCCTGGTTTCAGAAATTGTAACTACCTCTCATGGCTAAGGATGAGTGAGCAATCTCCAGAATGCAAGCCACAGGAGAAAAAAGCTTGTCTCTGGTAGTGAATGCTGCCTCAGTTTCTTCCCTGCTCCCAAAGCATGGTTGGAAGTTAGAGATGGGTAAGACTCCTGACAGCAAGGGGCAACCTAAGCCAGACTCAATCACTTGGGAGACCATCATGGAAGGAGTCGAGGGGCTGCAACAAAGAGCGGGCAATAGACCCTTGCCCCCCAGCTGTGTGTGGCATAGCTTAAGTCCCCATGTCCTCTGGGAGAAGCACTTCCTGGCTCTAATCCCCTTAAGCCTGAAAACCTGATGGGGAGGGGTGCAGCTCCTTGACTTGCTAGAGCAAATCTGGGGAAAAATCTGGCATCACAAAGAATTCCTAAAAATCCTGTGAAACCTGTTTTGCTAAGAGTGTTTTCATTCATATGTTAAGGGTCTGAGCAGGAAATGAGTATGTCTCCCAAAGTTTCTACAAACCCCCTTACCTGACAGACACTGACTCAGACTAAGCCCTCAGATTTCTTTGAAATGTTATCTACTGTTTGATCCTTGCCGCCCTGTATTTCTGTGTATTACAACCCAATAAAAGCCTCTGGAGGAAGTGGCTCAAGGCCTTTTTTCCCTTGGAGAAACTGGCCACCTCTCCTCCCCAAGCAGATCATGTCTTGGTAGTGTTTACTTTCATCCATGGCAGATGGGGGGGGACTCGTGGGAAAAGTTGCCCCCACATCTAGTGCCCGGGACAGGGACCCTGCAAATTGGGGTCCCTGAAGAAAAAAGAGGCACTTCCTCCCTCCGGCTGAAGAAATCAGGTGTCCCTACGTGAGTGGGGGCCTAGTGGAGGTGTCTGGGGTCCAATCCCTAAGATGTGCAGGGACCTTGTAGAGAATTCTATCTCATGTTGGGGCTCGGCGATGAGAACATATAACGACTGGTCATCCAGTGCTCTGAGCCCTCTAAGCTGCCTTGGCAGCTGGGAAGTAAACCCAAAACCCATAAGTGGGGCTGAGGGGTACTCAAAATTTGGTGCCTCTTTTCTTTGGTGTTTTGCTGAAACACTCATAAAATACCTAAAACTAGAAGGGGAGGGGAGTGCAGGGGAGAGAAAACTGCTCAAGGGGTGGTGAAAGTAACCTTCCTCTTATTTCTAACATGCCTGGGGGTCTTACCCACAGTTGCCCCGGATTCCTCTGGGGATGAAGCATTGATTTCCGTTTCTCTTAGGCATCTGTGGCATTGTGGCTGGAAGCCTCTGGTTGATAAAGGAGGTCCCGAATTCATAGGGTCCCTGTCCTGGGCACCAGATGTGGGGGCAACTTTTCCCACGAGTCCCCCCCCATCTGCCATGGATGAAAGTAAACACTACCAAGACATGATCTGCTTGGGGAGGAGAGGTGGCCAGTTTCTCCAAGGGAAAAAAGGCCTTGAGCCACTTCCTCCAGAGGCTTTTATTGGGTTGTAATACACAGAAATACAGGGCGGCAAGGATCAAACAGTAGATAACATTTCAAAGAAATCTGAGGGCTTAGTCTGAGTCAGTGTCTGTCAGGTAAGGGGGTTTGTAGAAACTTTGGGAGACATACTCATTTCCTGCTCAGACCCTTAACATATGAATGAAAACACTCTTAGCAAAACAGGTTTCACAGGATTTTTAGGAATTCTTTGTGATGCCAGATTTTCCCCCAGATTTGCTCTAGCAAGTCAAGGAGCTGCACCCCTCCCCATCAGGTTTTCAGGCTTAAGGGGATTAGAGCCAGGAAGTGCTTCTCCCAGAGGACATGGGGACTTAAGCTATGCCACATAGCTGGGGGGCAAGGGTCTATTGCCCGCTCTTTGTTGCAGCCCCTCGACTCCTTCCATGATGGTCTCCCAAGTGATTGAGTCTGGCTTAGGTTGCCCCTTGCTGTCAGGAGTCTTACCCATCTCTAACTTCCAACCATGCTTTGGGAGCAGGGAAGAAACTGAGGCAGCATTCACTACCAGAGACAAGCTTTTTTCTCCTGTGGCTTGCATTCTGGAGATTGCTCACTCATCCTTAGCCATGAGAGGTAGTTACAATTTCTGAAACCAGGCAGAGCAATCTCCATCAAAGGGTCTATAAAATTAACACATGGATGAATGAGTTGTTCCTAGAATTATCAGCAATATTATCAGAATAGGAGAATTTCATCATCTAAGATGAAAACTCATTGCACTCAGGAATCATCTCAGATGAGGAAGTCAGCTCTGCCCTGGAATCAAAGAAACCAAGTCTAGGTCTCACAGCTTAGCTGCTGTGTAGCCTGCCACATATTGCTTCCAGACTCTGTTCCTTCCTTTATAAAATAGGGCCAGTGAAGTAATGTTGTCTATAACAATTTTTACCTTTTCTTAAAGAAAAGGTAAAAATTTACCTCTGTCTTAAAGAAACCTCAAAAATTAATTCTTTTTATGCCACATATAATGATTGCCCTCAGAGGAATTGTAATAGCATGTGAAACACTAAAATATTAGAATGTGGGATCATAGGCTATTGTAGGTTCCTGCTTATTCTATGCTTTTAATCACTTCATTTTTCTGCCTTCAGAAAGATGGCACAATCTTTCCTTCAGAAATATTGCAATCAGCATTTTGCAATCTATGGTACATCTCTGCTTTCTTTCTCCCATTCTCCCAATGTATATTTTTCACTTTACTAACTCTTGAAAGATACAATACATATTGAATGAGCGAATGAATGAAGAAATGAAGAAATGAAAGGGTGTTGGATGGAGGGAGGGATGGACATCATGGATATAAAAGCAGAAGATCTGGGTTCTCTTTTGGATCCACACAACAACCTTGTAATGTAAGTAGAGCAGCAATTATTGGTCTCATTTTACAAATGATGAAACATATTTAGAGAGTTGAGTGACTTGGTGAAAGACACAGTGTTAAACAGTGTCAGAATGGCCCCTTAACTTTTAGTATATTTTTCTTTTTACAACATAATTCTTTTTTTTCATGTTTTAAATTTTTTTATTTGTTTATTTTTAGAAAGAGGGGAAGGGAGAGAGAAATATCAATGTGTGTTTGCCTCTCACATGGCCCCCAATGGGGACCTGGCCCACAACCTAGGCATTTACCCTGACTGGAATTAAACCCATGACACTTTAGTTCGCAGCCTGCACTCAATCCACTGAGCTACACCAGCCAGGGCCTACAACATAATTCTTGAAGGCAAGAAGACTTAATTTTCATGTTTTAGGCTGGGAATAAGCCTTTTTAAAACAGAGATTATTTATATACCTGTCTCTTTAGCTACCTCCTCCTTCCATTAAGCAAGTGATTTCAGAGGCAAGCCAGTACTCACAGGCTAATTTTAGAGACAGTTTTGGAAAGTGACACCTATTAGGATCATGGTAAAAAAGTAGACATGATGAGGTTTTAGCTCATTTTTCCAGACTTCTAATGAAGATTCAGTATAGTTCTCTGCTTATAAAATGAGCCTATTTCCATGGCAGGGGAGGAGATGAGGGAGGGAAGAGAAAGAAAGATAGTAGAGCATATTTTCTCAGAATTATTTCTCCAGATACACTGAACAATTCAAAGGGCAAGGGTCCTTCAGTGATGAGGAGGTAATGGCTGAGCTCTGATAAATAGAACAAACCTTTAGGTCTTACCCAAGGAAGAGTATAAATGAGAGACAAGCATAAAAATATTTCATTGAGCTCATGAGTGTGCCCTATTTCACATGCTCTGGCTCACACTTTTCCATACAGTCTCTGAAGCTAGATTTCCTGGGTTTCAAATCCTGACTTTACCACTAGCTCGCTCTGTAATCATGGGCATGATTCTTAACCTCTATATTCTCATCTGTAAAATGGAGATAATAACACCTCCCTTGTGGGTGTTCGTGAGAACTCAATGAATTAATTTATACTAGTAGCCTTCAACCAGTGTCTGGCACATTGTAAATGCTATCATCACTATTACCATTACAGTTGTCTCTTGATAATTAAAGCAGGGCACTCATACTCTAAGACAGTTATTTTCAGTTGGATCAAATAAGAGAGGAAAGAGTGGCTAGATCACCTTGGGCACTTTTATACATTCTGGTCTTTCTCTCTGTCTACCATTCCTAATGTTCTGGGAATTTAGACTCAGTTGATCTGGGGTAAGACATAGGCATATTTTGAAAAGGCAGATATAAAATACTTTCTTTCATCCTACCACTCAGCCTTACACTCCATCAGAACTCCAACTTTAAGGGATTTCTCTGGAGGGGAAAAGGTATGTTCACTTCATGGGGAATACCAGGGTAACATAAACTTGGGCAGGCTATGTACATATTATTAAGTTCATCCCCTTTTCTAGACTGAAACCAATCCAATTTAAGATTCATAGCTCTTTTGCATATGAATAAGCTGATAAGTCTGTATAAAACTTACAGATGTTATCAAGGTGATATTTCTTCTGAGGAAAGTAAGCCCTAGTTATTTACAGTTTGATCATATAGTATTGTGTGACTTATGCTGCAACTAATTTTTTTTTACTTAACTATCTTTATGGAGTACATACAGATAGTTGTGCTCCAAGGATATCTTGAAGGATATATGTGCATCCTTCAAGTTTCATGCACATATATCTAATGCATTCTTTTTAATAGATGCATAATAGTCCACAATGTATATATTTTCTTTAATTCCACCACTCCCTACTACAGGAAATGCAAATTGTTTGCTATCAGATTTTTACAATTGGGTACTATGCTGCAATAAACAGCCTTGCACAAATACACTTATATACTAGGGCACTTTTTCTTTCTTCTTCGAATAAGATCATGAAAGTATAATGTTTGTATCACAAGGTAATTTTACACGATATTGTCAAAAAGATTGAAATACTTCACCACTGCTCCTCCCATGAGCTTCTCCTGAGCACATTATGTATGCTACGGGAAGGGGACAGGCTGACCTAAAATACATTCAGGTGGATGCATTTGTGAAGTATTTTGGATCTTATGAGTAAGCTAAAACCTCATTAAATAATATTCCTTCAGCCATTTTCTGAATGTAACAAAGTCTGTGATGTGGCTGAATTTACCACCCATCATTGCCTAGCCATAAGCATCAACCCACTTTTCATCCTTGCTCTTAATTTTGCTGATACCTCTTGAGAGAGGGAGGTAGTAGGTGGGAGACTGTGAAAAAAGTACGAGGGCAGGTAAAAAACACTGTGGGAGTAGACAAACTCATATAAGCTTTACTCAGAGACCACAAGTGAGAGCTCAGGCAACAGAATAGGATCTATTTCCTTATTTTCATGCTCTCCTTGCTCAGAAACATTTTCAGCTTAATAACTGCTGACTTCTATAACAGCCTCTTATAATCTCTTGCAAATCCAATGGACTCTGTTGTCACACTTCATCAACTATGTTATAATTCCCAATAATTGGCACACAATTGATGTTCTAGCCCTGAAAAGCTGGCCCAAAATAAATGGCTTCAGAAGGCTTAATGAAAAATCAGGGACATTCTGAACAGATTCTGAAAGTATTCTAAGTCAAGACAAATCCTCTGGGAAATCCAATTTGGATTGGACTGCTTCATTACCAGTTCTATCTCCCACATGCAGGAAGATGATAAACAACATTGTAAAGATGTAGGGGAGATTGGCTTTTGTAATCTAATGTTTCTGATGGAGAGAGAACTACATGTTGATAAAACAGGAAAAATACACATAACCCACTGGCCACAGATTTTTATAAACTTCATTTTGAACAGGGTTTTGTGATTTTATTACCTTGGTGACAAAGCCCTGCTGCTTTGGCATTTTATAGTGGTTTAATTAACCTGTGTGCACACAGAACTGCAATACCTACTCTACAAACTAAAAACCACTTAAAATTGAAAGTTGCCAGTTATTTCTTATAGGCCCTAACCAAGATTCTGCAGGGGTACATTGACAAGTGGTGAGAGCAGTAGTCTCAGGACTAGCCTTCTGAGGACACATTTCAGGAAATGACTTTACATTCCCTGTGTCTCCGTTTATTCTGTTTGGGAAAAGGGCTAATAGTTTTTGTACCTCACTTTTTTAAAGTGGTGCTAAGACAAACCAACAGATGACCAAGTGTGAGAGGTTATTTGGGCAAAGGAAGAAGATTTAATGAATAAATTTAGCCTCAGAGAGAGCATGGAGAACCTGCAATTTGGCTGTCATGTTAGGTTAATAAATCTCTATGTACAGTGTAGAAATTGACAGTGTAGTAGAGTGTTTCTCTTCATAGCATGTAAAGCTGCACAGATCTGGGGTTAAATCCTTGCTTTGCCACTGAATAGCTGTGTGACCTCAGGTTCTTCACTTACCTTGTGGAGATTATTAAATGGAGGGCTGTATGTCACACAGTGCACACCCAGTACTATGTATGGGTCAGTGCATGACAGCTATAATTAGTATTATATTAAAACTATTGGCTGTCATGTATTGACTTCTGTATTAGTTTCCTATTGCTGCTGAAATAAACTACCACAACGTTGATGGTTTAAAACAACAGAAATTTATTCTTTCACAGTTATGAAGTCCAGAAATCTGAAATCAAGGTGTCAGCAAGGCCACACTCCCATTAGGGGCTCTGGGTGAGAGTTAGTTTCTTGCTTCTTTGAATTTCTGGAAGCTGCCAGTACTTTTTGGTGATTACATCACTCCATTTTCTGCCTGTCTGCACATTGCGTTCTCTCTCTGTGTCCCTAATCTCCCTTGGCCATTCTCTTATAAGGACAGTTCTGATAGTATTTAGGCACCACCTATATATTTCAGGCTAATCTTATCTCAAAATTCTTAATTTAGTCCCATCTGCTAAAACTTTACCATGTAAAACAACATTCTCGGGTTCTAGACATTGGGACTGGTATCTTCGGGGCACTACTTAGTCCACTATAATCCCTTACCTTGTGTCAGA
Source organism: Artibeus jamaicensis (assembly GCF_021234435.1). Taxonomy (NCBI): domain Eukaryota; kingdom Metazoa; phylum Chordata; class Mammalia; order Chiroptera; family Phyllostomidae; genus Artibeus; species Artibeus jamaicensis. The sequence continues at coordinate 3,668,810 of NW_026521822.1, forward strand.
CTAACCTGGGCTCCTAGGGATGTCTCTCATTTCTAGTCGAGGAAGGTAGAAAATTGAAAGTGAAACCACTTCATTAACTGGAATTCTTAGAGGAGTAGGGAGTATTTGTCAACTGCAAACAAGATATATTATTTCTGTGGAACTGTGATATCATTTCAAACATAAAAAATTATTGTACACAGGTGATATAGGTCCAGATGCTGGATCCTGGACGTAGACAACCAGGTAAGCTTCAGCAGATCTTGTATATTAGATGTAATCTTGGAAAATTTGCTTCTCTATGTCTCAGTTTACTTTTCTGTAAAATGAGGACAGCTAGGGTACCCACCTCAAGGGGTGCCTATGAATACCAAAGGTGTTAGCTGTTATCATGCATTTTTGAGGATGCAGATGGAGAAAATATTGGAGACCAAGTCAAACCAATCGCACTTACTACGTTTCTAAAATTGGAAATCACTACTATATGCTTTTTCCCCCTGCTAATTTTATTACTTGCTTCTAGAGCATTATGCAGAAAATACCCTAATTAACTCAAAATCACAGTTATCAGGAAACTCATAAATTGAGATTTCTTATGTAATTATGCATAGTATAAGTGTATAAACAGGTAGATACAACTTTGAAGGACTGAAAGTTATATAATATGGGTGCCTCTTCATGAAAAGGAACACAAAACAACAAATACAAAATTATGTACAAGAATTAATGTTTACTTACAAAGTACTCAGAAGGCAAATGAAATGCAGATTCCAGGAAGTGGCTTGCACCTACAGCAATGGTCTAGGTGGATAGAGCTGCAGCTCCACAAGTGGTCTTGCCAGCGTGGACCCAGTTGACAGCCTGTCCTTGAACAGAAGTCAGTAAAATTAAATCCGCTAGTTAACAAAGCATATTTATCATGTAAACTAAAGGCAACTTATTTTCCTTTTTTAAAACTTCACAGGTAAAAGTTTACATAAATGAAATGACATTCCAATTTGGGACTAAGCAAATATAGTTCTGTGTTTCCTTCTAAGTTCTTAGTCTTCATTTAGAACAGGATTCTTCTTCAGATCCTAGGTCTTATCTGCATAGAGAAGGGAGCCTGGATATGTGGGTCTGGGTAATGCCAGGGTTACAGTACCTTCTTAAGCAACACACTTTACTTTGATCTTTTCTTTCTCTCTTGTTTCTCTCATATGCTTCACTTTTTAGGTGCTTCATGGCTGGAAGAGAAAATGTGTGTTTACAAATTTGTGTGGTGAGTCCTGACCTTCTGAGGTTCTCAATGTTTCCTTGGTAACTTTGGAAGAGCAGAGGATATTCTAAAAAGTATTATACTGCACAAGAAACCACTGGAAGGGGAGCAGTGTCTATACCTCACTCTTACTTCTTTTGTTTTGTCCTCTCCCCAACTATCTCCACATCTCTCCATTCCAGAAGCTTACAGATACCAAATTAAGAAATCAACCACTAACTGGAATCTCTAAAACACACAAAAGTATGACTAATTAATGATGATGGAATTTTGGGTACTGTGACAGAAAATGGAAAGCTCCATGTGGGGAACTGTGGACAGTAATTTTCCAGACACTTGCCAAATGACTCAAAAGCCAGGCCTGCCCACTACTCTTACTGTTCTTGCTGTTCTTGGAGATCAGCTGACCCTATATTGGGCCCAGTGTAGCTGGGCCAGCTCTGCCAGGAGCTGTAGCAGTCACATGCCCACACCAGCTTGTCCATAACACCTCCTCAGCCAGGAGCTCTTACACATGGAGGAGGGTCGTGGATTCCTGGGTCGCCACACAACTGATGCTTCCTGAAGTCCAGGGTTCATGTAAAGGAATGTGCAGACAGGTAGGAACAAAACTGGCATCAGCTTCTCCATGACAAATGAGACCTAATTTTGCTCAGTGAGTCAGAGTTTCAGCTTGTTTGTCAGCTATGTGTTAGTAGCATATATACTAGCCATTTAGCTAAATATTTATGCAACAAATACTTCTTAACACATGCCAGGCATTTTTCTGGTAAAACATACAAAGAAAAGTTCACACATAAGATTATAAACACACGAGTACAACAGAAATGATATGCAGAATCACGTGATAAATAGTATAATAGAAGATAAAACTTTAGGGGAGACCGGAATAATTGTGTGTGTATGTGATTTGGTGTTTTCCCTTCTACTCTAAGCTTGTGATTCTAAGCCATGAAAAAAGCTCTGAGAGGATCAAAAGGCTACTGCAATCCCAGCTGTCTCTAGCTTTGTGTGAATGGCAGCATAGGCACACGCATGTCCCAAATCCTTTCACCGCCAACTCAGCCCGGCCAGGTAACCAGTTATAGTGTCTCAGGTAATTCCAAATGAAAATACATAGAGATGAAAAAGAAAACAAAACAACAAAAAAAGCTTGTTTTGGTTTAAATGACCTAAGTAATGTGAAAACCAACTTTTTTATTTCTTTTTAGTTTTTAAATTTTGACCATCCAAGACTTAGATCTTCTTAAATGCCATCTACGATCATCCAAGACTTAGATCTTCTTAAATGCCATCCAGAGATGTTCCCCCTGCTCTAGGCCAGCCAGTTCCAAGAATTGGCTTTTGGCCCCAGCAGCTGCTGCCAGTTTGGCTTCACAGTCCTACTGAGGCACCCACCCCTTCTCTTTCACTGCCTTTTCGTAACAGATCTTTGTGAAGGTTTATCACTAGCCAGAGTGCCTGTCCCAGCACTTAGTAGGAAGGGGTGCTCTGCTGAGGCAGTTGTGGGGTTTAGGCACAGTAGTGTCCTGGGTGAATGCCTGGCCAGCATTACAACCACTACACAGAGCCAGGGTCCACACTGGGTTGAGTGGGTAAGTACTTAGCATCTAGGCTACAGTTCACCATCTGGGATAGAAAGATGAAGTAAATTCAGCCCTAAGCAGAAATGAAGGCACACATCCATGGAGACTAAGGGTGTGTCAAATACAGTCTTCTAGAGGGAAAAGGTGGGGAGATATTAGGAATGAGATTGTTGTTGTTTATGAGCTCTAAGAATTTAGAGGCAATTCCACTGTGGAGACAGGAGTACAAAGAACCACATCTGAACCAGCAAGAGGTAACAAACCCAAAGTTTTGAGACCTGTGGGCGGCAATTCCTAACTCAAAGTCACCAGTCCTCATTGACCTCCTTTCCTGAACTCCTGTCATATTTTCCATTTTTGTTTCATGTTTCGGCACTTATACCATATTCTGTTTCATGGTGTTTCCCAACTGTGGTTTCATGTATGTACATCATCTCTTTCCAACTTGAATATAAACTCCTGGAGGGCAAGACAGTGCCCAATAATTGGCAAAGAGGTATAACTGAAACCAGTTTTTATATCTTGTGTATTTACCCTAAGGCAATACAATTGACTCATTTTATTGTGCATGGAAGTAAATGAAATGATTACCATAAAAAAGCAAACTAGCAATATAAAAAAGCATTCTCTACCTAATTTTCTGCTTTAAAATTATCTTTAAGCTTGCTAATAATAAAAATTTGTTTCATACACTAGAGAAAATAGTTTACCCCCATATAACCATCACCAAGTGATGAATTCTCACTTGAATCTCAAAGAATTCTTACTAGAATTCTCAAATTTTAGCACTCTTTGTTTCTTTAGTTCCCCTTTAATTTTAATCACAAATCCCAGATAAGTTACTTATCCCTTTACCCTTCAGTATGCATCTCTAAAAAATATGGACTTTAAAAAAATTAATTGCTGTTCAAGTACAGTTCTCTGTCTTTTACTTCCATACCAGCCCACCGCCCCCAGTGCTCCCCACCTCCCTCCCATTTCTTTCCCCTTTAGTTTTTGTCCATGTGTCCTTCATACTTGTTCCTGCAAACCCTTTGCCCTTTCCCCTGAAATTCCCTTCCCTTTCCCCTCTGGTTACTGTCCACCTGTTCTCTATTTCAGCATCTTTGGTTATATTTTGCTTGCTTGTTTGTTTTGTTCTTTAGGTTCCTGTTAAAGGTGAGATCATATGGTATTTGTCTTTCACTGCCTGGCTTATTTCACTCAGCACAATGCTTTCCAGTTCCATCCATGCTGTTGCAAAGGGAGGAGCTCCTTCTTTCTTTCTGCTGCGTAGAATTCCATTGTGTAAATGTACCACAGTTTTTTTCCATTCATTTACTGATGCCCATCAGTAAAAATATGGACATTTTAATAACCTGATAACATCAATTTAAAATTACCAATAATTTCTGGATTTCACCTAAACTTCCCTGCTTGTTTCTAAAAGCTAAGAACATCATGGAAAAGTAGGCCTGTTTTCCAACCTGCCATAGGGAGCCATTTTGGGAACAGATGAGAAAAGGCAGCAATTAAATTCTAGGTCAGTTCTTATATGGCCATACCAGCAAAGTCTGAGAATCATAGACCCAAACTCTGGCCTGACTGTGGGACTACCCCAGGATCCAGATTTCTGGAGAGGGGTTCCAGACACTTGATGCTGTTTGGAGTTGTATATGTGTGTGTCCAGCACAGGGGCTATCTTTGGAGCATTGTAGTGGGGACAGATTTTAGGAGGCTGTGATAGAATTCAGGGGGCCATGAGTTTAGATTGGAAAAAAGAATACATCTTAATTTTTAAAATTAACTTTTAATGTAAATTTAAAAAACTTTTAACTATGTAAGTTTAGGCAGCAAACCACAGTATTAGTGTCTCTGACTTTGTCATCAATAGAAATTAAAATATTTTAATATATATTATAGTTACAGATATCTTCAAATATGAATACTCATGATTACTATGAAATTATATAAATTTTTTCTGCCTCTAGATCATGTTATATAATGTGCCAATATGGAAGCACTTTTATTACTATGTAACAAACTTAGGCTTTTTTTCCTTTATAGTTTGGATAAGTGCATTTTGATATACTTGACTTCCTGTGTCAACCTTTGTAAACATAATAACCAGGGATTAGGAATCAATCCATGTAAGGAGCCCAGAAGTCACTGCAAGAGCCATGTGAAGGCCCATCTCCAAATTATTTTCCCTAATGCTGGAATGTGAGTCACAAACTCTGGCCAGATCTTCTGAGAGAGTGCTCAAAGTGCTCTAGAGTTAGCATACTGTAAGAATCTAAGATATTAATAGAAATCCAGAATTCCTCTCATCTCAAGGCTGTAGCTCCTCCCATGGCCTTCCTGGCAAGTTTGGCATCATGCCAGGGAGGCTGACTGTGTGGGGAGGACAGCTGGAGACTGCTCCTCAGCTCACAGCCTGACTCCAATATCAACTCACTGTCATGAACAGGATGGGAGGGTGGTAAAGGAATTGGCTTAACTTCCTTTTCTGGAAAATGGGAGCAATGCCAGTAGCCACCTACCCCACTGAGTTTTAAGTCAACCAGTATGGTGTGTGTATTAAATTTTAGTAATGTCACATTATCGTATGATGAAAAAGTTAACCAAGTTTTGCTGAAGGAAAAAGTTACCAAGTTTTGCTAAAGGGTAAAAAATAACCAGCTGGGATTTAATAGACTCATATTCTTGACTTGCAAATTGAACAACATTGTTTGCACCTTCCTGGCTAATGACTATTAGCATTATGCTGTGAATTGCATATAACTGCCTTATACAGTAACCATATCTTAATATTTTCCAAGCAATGAAAATGATCTGCAGTTATTTTTGCTTCCTACAGCCACAGTAATTTATCAGCCTTTGAATTTCACAGTTACATTTAGTGTGGCTTTTGGAAAAAGTATGTAACAGCAATCAGATTAAAAATGGCTGGTAACTATTCACATCAGCTCCAAAATGGAAATGACTCAAATGTCTATTAATAGTAGAATGAATTAAATAATTTGTGGTACATTTCTTCAAGGGCATACTATAGAGCAGTGAGACTGAATAAAGTATTGCCACTGGTAACAACATTTATCAGCCTCATGGATACAAGTTTAAAGGAAAGAAACCAGGTAGAAAGAATACACACTGAAATGATTCCATTTACACAGAGCTCACAAACAGCCAGAGTCAGCTTGGGGCGCGAGAAGCCAGAGCAGTGGTTGTCTGTGGATGGTAAGCAGTGACCAGGAAACATGAGGGGTCATCTGCAGTTCTAGTTCTAATTCTGTTTCTTGACTTGAGTGCTGGCTACTTGGATGTATTCATTTTGTAAAAATTTATTGAATTGTACACTTACAATTTGTGCACCCTTCTGTGTACGTCAACAAAAAATTAGAATTAAAAGACATGAATAAGGTCTTCCAATTTTTTAATGCACCCTCTCTCAGGGGTATCATCCACCTTCTTAAAAAATGGGTGATATTTGAAAATAATTTAAGGAATCCGAAACTGTTAATTGACATGTCTGGTAATATGCAAAACACCAGAACATAGACTATTCTGCCAACATCCCTAGCCTCCAACTGAGTTGCAATTCTTTTTACCCATACATTTGTTCATCTTAAATGAAGGATACCATATAGCCCACTGTGATCTGTTCTAAAGACTTGTTAAAATGACCTTAAATAAAGTGAGCACGATGAGGACTGCCTCTCCAGTTTTCCCCAGGAAGCAGGGGGGCAGTGTGGTTTTTCCCAAAAGCTGATGTAATAGGGGCTGAAATCTGCTCTTGCTCAGCTCCAGGCCTATTGCAGGAGGAAGGGGAAACTTCTTCTAATTAGTCAGCCCAGAAAGGGCATTTTTCCCTATTGGGGGTGCTCAAATGGATATCATTTAAAAAGAGGACTAAGCAGGGATGCAGCTCTGCTTCTGCCACACACAGGGGCCTTTCTTCTGTTGGTCACTGTTGATGTGGAGCACTGTCCTTCTCTCCTCCTCTCACCTTGCCTACCTTTTCTTTTTCCTGTCTTTACCTAGGAAGCCCCTGGGAACCATCTTTCTTGTATGTCTCCATTTCATCCCACCTCATGCTCTAGAGCACAGCCTAACTATGAGACAACATGTTTCATTTGCTTAGCAGGGAGTTTATGGTAGTAAGGACTCTAATTATCAGTCACCAAAATCTGGTTACGTCTTATCCCAGTGCTTGGTGTCAAAAGGCACTTTTATTCAAAGAAGGAACTGTTGACCTTGTTTTTTTTTCGGCCTTTTTGCATTTTTACCTTTCCCTTATTTTGGGACATTTGCTCTAAATATCAGCATGAAAAGAGAGCAGGTATCAGATTTAGATCTGATGCCAGAATCTTACCAATCGGTTGTCATTTTTTAAACCCTGGAGAAGTCAGTTTCCTCAACTGTAAAACAGAGATTATGCTATCTTTCTTGCAAGGGTTTCAGGAGTTTGAGCTACACTGAGCTACACTGTTGTAAGTAGCTCAGACGACAGTGTTTGTACATAGCATTGCACATTCATTCATTTCCTTACTCATGCATTTGATAAAATTTTTGTAGCTTGAAATGGATGTCAGAAACCAGGCTAGCTGAAAATGGTGCAAAAAACAGGTTTTCCACTCTCATTACATGTAGAATCCCATGGGGGACTTCTTGTAATCAATAAATTCATTTTTTGTTATAGGTATTATAATAGAACTATATTCAGAATATCTATCTATCTATCTATCCATCATTTAACTATCTAGGCATTCATTCTTCCATTTGTATATGTATGTAATTCTTTTATCTGTTGCTGAATATAATAATATTAAGTACTGTATTGCATTTTCTATTATTAATAATATTATAATCATACAAACAAAAATGCTTGCTATAAAAATATACTTATATACATATATAAAGATATTTTAATTGTGATTATTTCTGAGGCATAGCATTTAAGATGCATATTTCATTTCTTCTTTAAACTTTTCTATATTGCTTGAAATCTCTACTAGCATCTATCATTTAAAAAACATTAAAATATTTCACATTTTATGAACTAAAAAATTAAAAAACCTAAACAAAATGAAAAAAAATATGAAATGCCAAAACTGGCACAAGAAGTACAAAACTGGGATAGACCAATACTATGCTTTTTAAAATATATTTTAGTGATTATTCTATTACAGTTGTCCCATTTCCCTATCTTTATTCCCCATCCACCCTGCACATCCCCTCCCACCTGTATTCCCTCCACTTAGTTCATGTACATGGGTCATACACATAAGTTATTTGGCTTCTACATTTCTTATATTATTCTTTACTTCTTCCTGTCTATTTTCTACCTACCATTTATGCTACTTATTTCCTGAACCTTTTCCCCCATTCCATCCTTCCCCTTCCCTGCTGATAACCCTCCATGTGATCTCCATTTCTGCGATCCTGTTTCTGTTCTAGTTGTTTGCTTAGTTTGCTTGTTTTTGTTTTTCCCAGGTTAAATTGTTAATAGCTATGACTTTGTTGTCATTTTACTGTTCATATTTTGATCTTCTTTTTCTTAGGTAAGTCCCTTTAACATTTCATATAATAAGGGCTTGGTGATGATGAACTCCTTGAACTTGACCTTATCTAGAAGTACTTTATCTGCCCTTTCATTCTAAATGATAGCTTTGCTGGATATAGTAATCTTGGATGTAGGTCTTTGCCTTTCATTACTTTGAATACTTTTTTCCAGAACCAATAAGTTTCAAAGAGATAAAATTATAACTGACAACCTCCCCTCACAAGAAAACTATAGGCCCAAATGTTTTTTCAGGCATATTCTAGCAAATTCTTGAGAAACAATTAATTTTCATCTACATTGTCAGTTGTTGCAGAATTAAAATAAAAACCACCAAGCTCATTTCATACTATTTGTATAATCAAATAAACACGGTATTTAAAATTATGCCTTTTTCTTTTATGCAAGTAGATGAAAACATCTTTTTTATTGTATTTTTTGCCATTACATTTCCCACTTATACACTCTTCCACCTCCACCAATCCCATCCCTTCCATAATCATTACACTGTTGTCAATGTCCATGAGTCCTGACTTTTTCTTTTTCGCTTGACCCTTCCACTCTCTAACTTCCCCACAGATATGTCAGCCTGCTGTCTATCTATGAGTCTGTATTTATTTTGCTTGTTACCATATTTTTCCATATATAATGCGCTCCCATGTATAATGAGCACCCACAGTTTGGGCCCAAATTTTCAGGAAAAAATCTTTAGTTTAAATTTTTTAATTCAATTTTGTATTTCTATACAGAAACAAAATCAATCATTGTATTCCAGGGTATTATTTTGCATATGGATATGGTTATTGCTTTCTAGATTAACATTTTAATGGGTAAGCATAAATAAAATAATTAGAGATGTATATAACAGAATTAGTACTACCCATTTATAATGTGCATTTCTACTTTTTCCTTAAAAAATTTGGGCAAAAATGTGGGCATTATACATAATAAAATACAGGTAATTTAGTTTGTTCATTAGATTCTACATGTGAGTGAAATTATATGGTATTTGTCATTCTCTGACTGGCTTATTTCAGTTAGCAAAATGTTATCCAGGTCCAGGTCCATCTATGTTATTGCAAAAGGTAAAGTTTTCTTCTTTTTTATGGATGAGTAGTATTCCATTGTGTAAATACTCTGTAGTTGTTTTATCCACTCATCTACTGATGGACACTTGGGCTGCATACATTCTTGGTAATTGTAAATAATGCTGTAATGAACATAAGGATTCTTATATTCTTTCAAATTAGTGTTTTGGGTTTATTTGGATAAATTCTCAAGTGGAATTGCTGGGTCATAGAAAGTTCCATTATTAATTTTTTGAGGTGTATTTGTACTTCTTTCCACAGTGGCTGTACAAATCTACATTCTCACTAACAGTACCAAAGGGTTTTCCTTTCTCCAAATCCTTGCCAGCACTAGTTGTTGTTGATTTATTGTTGATATTCTGACAGGTATGAGATGTTATCTCACTGTGGTTTTTATTTGCATTTCTCTGATGGTTAGTGTTGTTGAACATCTTTTTATGTCTATGGGCTATGTGTATGACCTCTTTGGAAAAGTGTCTGTTTGGGCCCTTTGCCCATATTTTAATTGGATCATTTGTGTTTTTGGTGTTGAGTTTTATAAGTTCTTTATAAATTTTGGATATTATCACCTTGTCAGATGTATCAGCAAATATATTATCCCATTTGGTGGGTTCTTTTTATTTTGTTGATGGTTTCTTTTGCTGTACAAAACCTTTTTAGTCTGATGTGGTTCTACTTGTTAATTTTTTCCTTTTGTTTCCCTTGCCTGAGGAGATATATTAGAAAAAATATTGTTATAAGCAATATCCAAGACTTTGCTGCCTGTGTTTTCTTTTAGGAATTTATGGGTCCAGGTTTAACATTTAAGTCTGTAATCCATTTTGAGCTTATTCTTATGTGTGGTGTAAGACAGTAGTCTAGTTTTAATTTTCTGCACTTATCTGTCCAATTATCATGATTCCATTTATTGAATAAACTATCTTCAGGCCATTATATGTGCTTGCTTCTTCTGTCAAATATTAATTGACTATAAGCATGTGAGTTTATTTCTGAGCTGTCTATTCTGGTCCATTGATCTATGTGTCTGTCTTTATGCCAGTACCATGCTGTTTGGATTAGCATGGCATTATAGTATAGTTTTAAATTAAGCAGTGTGATTTTCTCAACTTTATTCTTCTTTCCCAAGATGACTGTTTTTTATGCAGAATCTTTTGTGTTTCCACATACATTTTTTAAATTATTTGTTCTAGTTCTGTGAAATACATCATTGGAATCTTTTTTTTCTTTTTAAATTTTTAAATTTAATTATTGTTCAAGTACAGTTTTCTGTCTTCTACTCCCATTCCAGCCCACCCCTGAAGTGCTGCCTACCTCCCTCCCACTTCCACCCCCCTTAGTTGTTGTCCATGTGTCCTTTATACTAGTTCCTGTAAGTCCTTCCCCTTTTCCCCTGAAATTCCCTCCCCTCTCCCCTCTGGTCACTGTCCCCTTGTTCTCTATTTCAGTGTCTTTGTTTTTATTCTGCTTGCTTGTTTGTTTTGTTGTTTAGCTTCCTGTTAAAGGTGAGATATGGTATTTGTCTTTCAACACCTGGCTTATTTCACTGAGCATAATGCTTTCCAGTTCCATACAAGCTGTTGCAAAGAGTAGGAGCTCCTTCTTTCTTTCTGCTGCATAGAATTCCATTGTGTAAATGTACCATAGTTTTTTGATCCATTCATTTACTGATAGGCACTTAGGTTGCTTCCAGCTCTTGGCTATTGTAAATTGTGCTGCTATGAACATTGGTGTGCATAGGTTCTTTTGAATTGGTGTTTCAGGGTTCTTAGGATATAATCCCAGCAGTGGAATTGCTGGGTCAAAAGGCAGATCCATTTTTAGTTTTCTGAGAAAATTCCATACTGTTTTCCACAGTGGTTGTACCAGTCTGCAATCCCACCAACAGTGAATTAGGGTCCCCTCTTCTCCACACCCTCTCCAACACTTGTTGTTTGTTGTTTTGTTTATGATGGTCATTCTGACCAGTGTAAAGTGGTATTTCATTGTGGTTTTAATTTGCATTTCTCTGATAGCTAGTGATATTCAGCATCTTTTCATGTGTCCCTGGATCTTCTGTATGTCCTCCTTGAGGAAATGTCTGTTCAAGTCCTCTTCCCATTTTTTAATTGGGTTGGTTGTCTTCTTAGAATGGAGTCGTGTAAGTTCTTTGTATATTTTGGAGATTAAACCCTTGCCTGAGGTATCACTGGCAAATATGTTTTCACATACAGTTGGTTCTCTTTGTATTTTAATACTGTTTTCTTTAGCCATGCAGAAGCTTTTAATTTTGATGAGGTCCCATTTGTTTATTCTTTCCTTTATATTCCTTGCTCTAGGGAACATATCAGTAAAAAAGTTGCTGCATGAAATATCTGAGATTTTTCCTCCAATGTTCTCCTCTAGGACTTTAATGGTGTCATGGAATATATTTAAGTCTTTTATCCACCTTGAATTTATTTGGGCGTATGGTGTAAGTTGGTGCTCAAGTTTCATTTTTTTTTCACATAGCTGTCCTTGTTCTCCCAACACCATTTGTTGAAGAGGCTATTACTAGTCCATTTTATGTTGCTGCCCCCTTTGTCAAATTGACTGTTATAGTAACTGACTGTAGAGATTTGGGTTTATTTCTGGGCTCTTTGTTCTGTTCCATTGGTCTATGTGCCTGTTTTTATGCCAGTACCAGGCTGTTTTGCTTACAGTGGCCTTGTAATACAGTTAGCATATCAGGTATTGTGATCCCTCCTATCTTGTTCTTCTTTCTCAGAATTGCAGCTGCTATTCGGGGTTGTTTAAGGTTCCATATAAATTTTTGAAGTGTTTGTTCTATATCTGTGAAGTATGTCATTGGTACTTTAATAGGTATTGCATTGAATCTGTAAATTGCTTTGGGTAGTATGGACATTCTGATGATGTTAATTCTTCCAATCCATGAACAAGGTATATGTTTCCATTTTTTTGTGTCTTCCTTGATTTTTTCAGTGTTGTGTAGTTTTCTGCATACAGGTCTTTTACATCCTTGGTTAAGTTTATTCCTAGGTATTGTATTTTTGTTTTTGCTACAGCAAATGAAATTTTTTTCTTGATTTCAGCTTCTGCTTTTTCATTGTTGGTATACAAAAATGCCTTTGATTTCTGGATATTGACTTTGTATACTGCTGTTTTGCCAAATTCATTTATTAGTTCAAGCAGTTTTTGAGTAGAGTCTATAGGATTTTCCCATGTACACTATCATGTCATCTACAAACAGTGACAGTTTAGTTTACTCCTTTCCAATTTGGATGCCTTTTATTTCCTTTTCTTGTCTAATCACTGTGGCTAAAACTTCCAATACTATATTGAATAGAAGGGATGAAAGTGGACAACCTTGTCTTTTTCCTGATCTTAGTGGAAAAGATGTTAGTTTTTGCCCATTGAATATGATGTTGGCTGTAGGTCTCTCATATATGGCCTTTATTATATTGAGGAATGCTCCCACTATTCCCGCTTTGCTGAGTGTTTTTATCATAAATGGGTGTTGTACCTTATCAAAAGGTTTTTCTGCGTCTATTGATATGATCATGTGGTTTTTGTCTTTGCTTTTGTTTATGTGATGTATTACATTTACTGATGTGTGAATATTGAACCATCCTTGCATCCCTGGGATGAATTCCACTTGGCCATGGTGAATGATCTTTTTAATGTATTTGGATTGTTGGATGTGGTTTGCCAATATTTTGTTAAGGATTTTAGAGTCTATGTTCATGAGCTATATTAGCCTGAAGTTTTCTTTCTTCATTGTATCTTTTTCTGGTTTTGAAATTAGAGTGATGCTAGCATCATGAAAACAGTTTGGGAGTCTTCCAGTATTTTGGAATTTTTGGAATAGCCTGTGAAAAATAGGAGTTGCTCTTCCTTAAATGATTTGTAGAATTCTCCTGTGAAACCATCTGGTCCAGGGCTTCTGTGCTTTGGGAGATTTTTGATTACTGCTTCAATTTCATTTGCTGTTATTGATGTGTTCAGATTTTCTGCTTCTTCTTCATTGAGTTTTGAAAAATTATATTTTTCCAGAAATTTGTCCATTTTCCTTAGGTTTTCAAATTTCTTGGCATACAGTTCTTCATAGTAATTTCTTAAAATCCTTTGTATTTCTGTGGTGTCAGTTGTAATTTCTCCTCTTTCATTTCTGATTATTTATTTAGGTCCTCTCTCTTCTTTTCTTGATGAGGCTGCTTAAAGGCTTCTCAATTTTGTTTATCTTTTCAAAAAACCAGCTCCTGGATTCACTGATCCTTACAATTGTGCTTTTAGTCTCTATGTCATTTAATTCTGCTCTGATCTTGGCTATCCCCTTCCTTCTACTTGTTCTGGGCTGTGTTTGTTGTTGTTCCTCAAGTTCTTGTAGCCATAGGGTTAGGTTGTTTGTTCTAAATGTTTCTGTATCTATTAGATAGGCCTGTATTGCTATAAACTTCCCTCTCAGGACTGCCTTTGCTTTGTCCCATAAGTTTTGGGTGTTGTGAGTTCATTCTCATTTGTTTCCAGAAACTTTTTTATTTGTTCCCTAATTTCGTTCTTGACCCATTTGTTGTCTAATAGCATGCTATTCAATCTCCATGATTTTGAATGTTTTTGGTCTTTTCTCTTGGGGTTGGTTTCCAGTTTCAGTCCCTTGTGATCGGAGAAAATGCTTGGTATGATTTCAACATTCTTAAATTTGTTGAGGCTTGTTTTGTGACCTATCATGTGGCCTATCTTTGAAAATGTTCATGTGCATTTGACAAGAATGTGTATTTACGTTCTTTGGGATGAAGGGCTCTATATATATCAGTTAAGTCCATTTCATCTAGGACTTTATTCAATTTCACAATATCTTTGTTTATATATTTTTTGGAAGATCTGTTCATTTTTGACAGTGGGGTGTTAAAATCTCCTACTGTAATTGTATTACTGTCAATATCTTTCTTGAAGTCCTCTAAGATTTTCTTTATATATTTGGGTGCTCCTATGTTGGGTGCATATATATTTACAATGTTTATGTCTTCTTGGTGGATTCTTCCCTTGAATGTTATGAAGTGACCTTCTGGGTCTCTTTCTATGGGTCTTGTTTTGAAGTCTATTTTGTCTGATATGAGTATTACTACCCCAGCTTTTTTTCCTTGTCCATTTGCTTGGAAAATTTGTTTCCAGACCCTCACTTTTAGACTGTGTAGGTCTTTTGTGCTGAGGTTGGTCTCTTGTAGGCAGCAAATGTGTGGGTCATGCTTTCTTATCCATTCAGCTATTCTTTGTCTTTGATTGGAGAATTTAATCCATTTACATTTAAGGTTATTATTGATAGGCACTTATTTATTGACATTTTTATACCTGTACTTCTCATTGTCTCTTTCTTTTCCTTCCTTTCCTTAAAGCAGACCTTTTAGTATTTCTTGCAGAGCTGTTTTGGTGGAGATGTATTCTTTTAGATTTATTTTGTCTTGGAAGCTCTTTATTTGGCCTTCTATTTGATTGAGAGCCTTGCTGGATAAAGTAGCCTTGGTTGTAGCCCTCTGATTCTCATTACTTGGAATATTTCTTGCCTTTCTCATCTTGCTTGGAGTGTTGCCATTGAGAAGGCAGTAGCTAACCTTACTGGGGTCCCCTTGTATGTTACTTCTTTTTTCTCCCTTGCTGCCTTTAAGATTCTCTCTTTGTCTTGACATTTTGCTATTTTAATGATGATGTGTCTTGAAGTAGGTGTCTTTGGGTTCCTCTTGAGTGGGACTCTATTTCCTGGGTTTGTGTGACTGTTTTTCTCATCGAATTAGGGAAGTTTTCCATTATTACTTTTTCAAACAGATTTTCTACTCCTTGATCTTCTTCTTCTCCTTCTGGTATCCCTATTGTTCAGATTTTATTATGTTTCATATTGTCTTGCATTTCTCTTAATCCCTCTTCATTGTTTCTGAGCCCCTTTTCTTTTTCTTCCTCTTTCTGAAAGTTTTGCTCTACTTTGTCCTCCAAGTCGCTGATCCAATCTTCTGCTTTATGGATCCTGCTTTTGATACCTTATACTGTGTTCTTTAGCTTTGAAATTGTATTCTTCATTCTCTCTTGGCCCTTGCTGATAGTTTCTATTTTCTTTTTCATGTTGATATAGTTTACAGCGAGTTCACTGTAGCTCCCATATAGTTTCTGGTAGCTCATTGTGAGCTCTTTGAACTTCCTGATAACCAGTGCTTTGAATTCAATATCTGATAGCTGACTTGCCTCTATTTCATCTAGCATTCTTTCTGAGCTTCTCCTTTTCTTTTATTGGGGGGTTGTTTCTTTGTCTTCCTATTGTTCGTGAGACTCTTCTTGGTAGCTTCAGCCTCTTAAATTGATCTGTTCTGACTTTCTGGATTTATGGTGTGCACTTCTGAGGTATAATACCTGTGAGATTCAGTGGTGTAGTCTACTTGATCTCCCCAGATTGCTGGTCTTGGGCTGTCCTTACCATTGGCTCTGAGTTTGTCTTTCGGTTTTTGTTGTGTCTGGGTCTTTTTTGTGGGTTCTTCCCACCAGCTGGTGAACTAATAGTCCCTTTGTTTCCTACCCATTTTAATTTGCTGCACTGGTGAGGGCGGGTTGGATTGGAGCTAGTTCTTCTGCATGTACAGGGTTTTGCGAATTCTGTTTTGCTCTTGTTCAGTTGTTGGCCCTGGGTAGTTTCTCCTCTGTTTCGTTGTATTTCCAGATAGGTCTTGGGTTGAGGTTTGTGTGGTTCTACTCCCGCCTTCACCTTTCTCTGTTGTTATTGGTTGGTGGTTTGTTTTTTGTTGGGTTTCATCTTCCTTTGGGTATCCTGGTGTTCACCACTTTCACTTACTCTTTTTTTTTGTGTGTGATCAGTTGGAGGGGAACACAAATTGGTTTTTGACAGCAGGGGAGTATTCTGTGATATTTACATTAGCAGCCAGTAGAGAAGAGATAGGTGACCGACCCCCTGACTATGTACAGAGATAACTGTAATCTTTAACCCACCTAGCCACTTTTTAGAAAGGGTGAAAGGAAGATAAGACTCTTATTGTGGAGGGAAGGTTTGTGATTTGGATCTAGAAAGGATCGAGGTTGAGGGAGTTCCGATTCTTAGGTAAGATGAGAATAAAGGATGGTAAATAGGGGTAGTGTGAGAGAGAATAGAGTTAAGCACTACAGTATTATAGTTCAGGCAACAATGAAGTGGACTAAGATTTGGCAGGGGGTGGTGTATAGTATTTACAATAGTATGTAACAACTATTATTTACAATAATATTAGAGTAACAGTTGTATGACAGAATCTATGATATACCATGATTAGGAAGTATTGGATTTTCAATAGTGTGCTAACTGGGCAAGGGGAAGTAAAGGACAGTCAATTAGCAATACAGTATGATTGAGGGGACAGGGGAAACATTTCAAGTGATACAATATATCCATCCAAGGTAAAGAAGACTACATAGAAAGAGGAGGAATACAGAGATACTATTAAAATAAAAGATGTAAGAATAATGACAAAATAATGAAAAAATACAAATATGCAGTAACGTGTAGTTTTTCTGTTATAGCAAAGTAAATTTTATCTCTTTGTCTCTACTGTTGGGATGCCCCCTCTTTGAGTCCAAGTCTGATCTTTTCGCCATTCCAAGTCTTTTGTCTCACTTGGGTGGCGGGAGGTGGGGGAAAATAAAGGAAAAAAAAGGCAGCAGATGGGAGGAAAAAGTGGTAGGTTTGAAAAGAAAGAAAGAAGGAATAAGGCAAGAAAGAAGAAGAGATAGGGTTAAAGTATTGAGAGATAAAACAATAATTAAGTTTAAAAAATAAAAAAAAACTTTTGCTGGTTTCCAGCTGGTCACACCTTTTCTTCTGGTCACACTAGCTGCAGCAATCTGAGGGGCAATTAGTGTGGACTTCCTCCCTTCTCAGTGAACTCAGCTGGTCTCATCAGTGCCCTCCCAATATCCAGACTGGTGCCTCTCCCCAGGTCCCCACTGACAGCGGATTTTCCCCAGGATTCACGGTCCTGGCCTGGGGTGTGGGAATGCTCCTGGCCAGGCTTTCCTGTTCTCACAGGCTTTGGCGCAAACCTTTCCCAGTGTTATCGTGCAACTCACAGGCGAGGCTCAATTCTCCCAAGCTGGCCACCACAGACTGATTCCATGGGTGATCAAAACTGTCTGGTTTGCTTCCTAATGCCCACTGCTCTCTCTGACACTCCAAGCAAACTAATCTCTCCTGGTGTTTTTCAATCTGTACCTGGCTGGGTAGGGAGGGAGCTGATGACTGGCTCTCTCTTAAGATCCTTGCTGCCAGCCCTCAGCTCCCAGAGACTGAGGCGCTCCCAGAGACCAAGGTGGACCGGCCCGGGCCCTGGCACAGCCTGGCAGAGGGAATGCAGCCTCTGTGCTGTTCCCTTGGACCTTGTTGACCTGCAGTCCTCTCATCTCCTCTCCTCACTGTCTGGTCATTCAGTGTCCACTTCAATTTCTGGAGTCCTACCTTCCTATATACTGGGTCCCTATTGGCTATCCACTGTGCTCCTCTGCAGATAGCCCAGTTTTTCTCTGGCTCATGGGGGGAAGTGAAATCCTTTGTCCTACTCCACTACCATCTTTCCAAGAAACTCCCATCATTGGAATCTTGATAGGAATTGCATTGAATCTATATATTGATTTGGGTAGTATGGACATTTTAGTGATGTTAATTAACTCTTTCATTTGAGTAGTATGTTCCATTGTCCAGCAAGAAATCTCCTGCGCAAAACTTCACAAAACATGACTTTGACATGTTCAGTCAGCCAGAGGACTTTCTTCATACACTGCAAAACTGTTTTTTTGTTCATTTCATTTGCATTTTTATCTTTCTTGAAATAAGAAAGCATAATATGCCCAAAAGTTGCATATTTTCTTCCATCTCCAACATTAAGATGGCTACACAAAAATTCAATTCTGATATTTCCTTTCAAATGCATGCTGATATGACAGCTATCACAATGCAATATAACAATTGTTATTTTACTCATTTTGAAAATTAAAAAAAATTATTTTATTGTTGTTTAATTAGAGTTTTCTGTATTTTCTCCCCACCCTTTCTCCCCACCCCCTCCAAACCCACCTCCTTCTCTTGCTTCCTCCCTTCCCCTTGGTTTTGTCCATGTGTACTTTATAGTAGTTCCTGAAAACCCTTCTCCCCACTGTCCCCTCCCCCATCCCCTCTGGCTACTGTTAGATTGTTCTTAATTTCAATGTCTCTGGTTATATTTTGTTTGCTTTTTTCTTTTGTTGGTTATGTTCCAGTTAAAGGTGAGATCATATGGTATTTGTCCTTCACTGCCTGGCTTATTTCAATTAGCATAATGCTCTCCGGTTCCATCCATGCTGTTGCAAAGGCTATAAGTTCCTTCTTTCTCTCTGCTGCATAGAATTCCATTGTGTAAATGTGCCATAGTTTCTTCGATCCACTCATTTACTAGTGGGATATGACAGCTACCATAATACAATATAACAGAATTGTTTTCAATGAAGTTAAAGATAATTAAGTACTACTAGAGCCATCTTTAAAAAAAACCAATGGAACTTTTTGGCCAACCCATTATTTTCTTGTTGTAGACTGCTCTGCCTGGTTTTCAGAATTGTATCTCAACCCTTTGTGGCTAAGGGTGAGGGATGACCTTTGGAATGCCAGCCGCAAGAGACAAAGCTTGTCTCTGGTAGCAAACACTGCCTCAGTTTCCTCCCCCTGCAGCCAAAACTTGGTCAGAAGTCAATGATAGGTAAGAACCCTCACAGCGGGGGGCAACCTAAGCCAGACTTGATCACTTGGGAGGCCTTCATGGAAGGACTCGGGAGGCTGCAACAAAGAGGGAGCAATGGATTCTCATCCCCCCGGCTTTGACAAAGCCTGAGTCCCCATGTTCTCTGGGAGAAGTGCTTCCTGGCTCTAATACCCTTAAGCCTGAATACCTGATGGGGAGAGGTTCAGCTCCTTGCCTTGCTAGAGTGTGTCCTAGGGAAAAATCTGGCATCACAAAGACTTCCTGATAAACCTGTGAAATTTGCTCTGCTAAGAGTGCTTTCATTCATATGTTAAGGGTTTGAGCAGGAAACCCTAAAACTCTGTCCCTGACAGACTCTGAAGCCCTCAGATTTCTTTGAAATGTTATGTACTGTTTGATCCTTGCTGCCCTGTATTCCTGTTTATTAGAACCCAATAAAAGCCCTCAAGGAGGGGGCTCAGGGCCTTTTTCTCCTCAAAGAAACTGGCCGCTGCTCACTTTTCCTCCCTAAGCAGATCACATCATGTCTCTGTCATATTCACTTTCATCCGTGGCACCTGGGGGGACTTGCGAGAAATTTGCCCCCACATTTTTTAACAATCCTTTATATTTCTTTGGTGCCAGTTATTACTGCTCCTCTTTCATTTCTGATTTTATTTATTTGGGTCCTTTCTCTTTTTTTCTTGGTGAGACTGGTTACAATTTTCTCAATCTTCTTTATCTTTTTGAAGAGCTAGTGTTTGGATTTGTTGATCATTTGTATCTCTTTTTTTTTTATACTTCTGCTCTGATTTTTATTATTTCCTTCCTTTTACTCACTTTGCACTTTGTGTTGTTTTTAAGTTTATTTAAGTGTAAAGTTAAATTGTTTATTTGAGCTTTTTCTTGTTTTTTGAGGTAGACCTGTAATGCTATGCATTTCCCTCTTAGGAATGCTTTCCCTGTGTCCCACAGACTTTTGGGTTGTTGTGTTCTCATTTGCATTTGTTTCAAGGTATCTTTTTATTTCTTCCTTAATGTTATTGTTGATACACTTATTGTTTAATAACACTTTATTTAGCTTCTATATCTTGGTGTGTTTTTAGATTTTCTTCTTATAATTGATCTTTAGTTTTATACTATTGCATTCAAAGATGCTTGATATAATTTCAATCTTCTTAAATTTACTGAGACTTGTTTGGTGTCCTAACATGTGGTCTATCCTAGAAAATGTTCATGTGCACTTGAAAAAATGTATATTCTGATGCTTTGGCGTGAAATGCTCTGAAGATATCAACATATCCATTTGACCTACTCTGTCTTTTAAGACTGCTGTCCTTTTGTTGATTTTCTATCTAGAAGATTTTGCCATTGAAAGTAATGGGGCATTAAAATTCCCTACTAATATTATAATTCTGGTGATTTCTCCCTTTATGCCAGTAAAGATTTGCTTTACATATTTAGGTGTTTCTGTGTTGGGTGCACAAATATTACCCATAGGAAATATTCCTATTGTTCAATTATTCCCTTTATCATTATGTAGTGCCCTTCTTTGTCTTTCATTATAGTTATAGCCTTAGTTTTAAAGTCAATTTTGATATGAAAGATGACAGAGGAGTGAATGGAAGCCACACTAACCTCCTCTCAGGACCAATCTGGAATTACAACTAAATTGTGGAGAAATCACCCAGAAAAAAACAACTGAACAATAGCAAGAGGCAAGCCTTTTAACCACAGACAGAAGAATGAGCTTCACCCCTAACTGACTGGTATAGAGTGTGGTGGAGACTCAAGAGGACTGGTTGGGACCCACAGGTGGCAGTGCCAGGGAGATAATTAAGCAACTGCTTGTGTTCCCCTAAGAAAGTTGGGGTCTAAACCCTAAGTTGGACTCCCCAGCCTAGAGCATCAGAGCCCAGAAAGTACACAGATAACAAACTGGGAAAAGTGGCAAGGCTGATCTCTGCTAGAGATTGACAGCTTGAGACACAAAGAGCCATTTAAAGGGCCAACACACACATTTTCATTTGCAGCCACTTATTGGAGCTCTGGAAACAGCAGGGGCAGAGTTGGTTGGAGATGCCTGAGGAGATTTGGGGGATGGAAGCTTCGGGAAGAAATCTGAAAGAGTAGCTACCATGATCCCAGTGCTCAATCATCCCCCACACAGCAGCAGCTACCCTGCTCAGGCAGACCACTCCCATCTAAACAGTGGCAGCCTGAGGGGAAAAAATAGCACCACCCCCAGGAGAGACTCTGCCCTGGCTCTGTGGTGCTTAAGCCTGACTGCTTAGTGCAGAGTGAGTAGATTAACCACTGGAGGAGATAGCCACAGATGGTAGATCCCTGGCAAAGGGTGGACAGAGTGGACTAGAGTTGCTTGTGCAGGAACTGGGGATGGGGGTTTTGGGGAGAGAATTGAGAGAATAGCTGCCAGGATCAGATGCTGATTCATTACCCATATAGCAGTAGCTATCCTGCTCAGGCAGACCACTCCTCTCAGCTACAGCCTGAGGGAAAACAATACCCCCAACCCCAGGAGTGATTCTGCCCCCTGCCCCATGGGGCTCAAGCCTTATCGCTAAGTGCAGAGTGACTAGATTAACAACTGAAGGAGAGAGCCACAGACAGTAAATTCATGGCAGTCTTGGAGCAGGCTGCCTGAGGTCGGACGGGTCAACATCTGATATCACCAGAGATGAATCCACTAAGAAAAAACAGTGAAAAATACTAGAGGATACCAAGACAAAATCCGCTGTGATCTTCTCCATGATTAATGATATTTTCTTCCTGCATAGCTATTTAACATTCATTTCTCGCCCATGAAGTTTGTGCATATAAAGTTACTACATTTTATACTATAGTTTATCTCTCTCCTTTCTTATTAGTCTTAATATCTATACAACCTTATTATACTGGTTCATTTGCTGTTGATAGTGGGGTTGTGGGTGTGGGGGGTGGATATTTTTGCAGATGTGGGTGTGTTCCCTAGGCTTTGTAGTTGTGTTCTGGCAGCACTTGCACAACAGCATACAAAAGATGGTGGGCAGAGTGACCCTCAGTTAACCTAGCTGGGGGGAAGGGCCCACCAAAGAATGACCCAACAAAAATCAAACCCAATTACATCCAGAGAGCCAACATAAATAGCATAACGGGTATCACAATAGCATCAACTTCAGGATATCAAGCAGACTGCACCACTGAATTTTACAGGTCCTCTACCATAGAGGTTCATACCACAGGTGGTCAGAACAGATCAATTTAAGAAGCAGAGACAAAGAAGAATCTCAAAAATAATGGGAAAACAAACAAACAACCCCCAAATAAAAGGAACAGAGCAATGCTCACAAAGAACAATAAATGAAATAGCGGCAAGTCAACTACCAGATATTGAGTTCAAAACAAGGGTTATAAGGAAACACCATGAGCTCACTGAGAATTACCAATAACTACAGGAAAACCATGAGGAACTTACTGCAAACTATTTCAACATGAAAAAAGAAATAGAAGCTATCAACAAGAGCCAAGAGGAAATGAATACAATTTTTCAAAGGAAGAACACAATAGTATGAATCAAAAACAGACTAGATGAACAGAGAACAATATGAAACATAATATCCATATAACATGGATATCAGAAGAAGAAGAGGAGCAGGGATAGAAAACCTGTTTGAAAAAGTAATGATGGAAAAATTTCTTCTTTTGATGGGGAAAAAGTCACACAAAACCAGGAAGCACACAGGATCCCAATCAAGAGGAATCCAAAGAGGCTCACTTCAATACACATCATAATTAAAACAGCAATATTTAAAGACAAATAGAGAATCTTAATGGCAGCAAGGGAAAAACAGGAAGTAACATACAAGCAAGCCCCAATAAGGCTAGCAGCTGACTTCTCAACAGAAACACTATAAAACGGAAGGGAATGGCAAGTAATATTCCAAGTAATTAAAAGCAAAGACCTGCAACTGAAACTACTCTACTCAGCAAGTCTTGCAATTAAAATGGAAGGTGAAATAAGGAGTTTCTCAGACAAAATAAGGCTCAAAGAATACACCTCCACCAAACCAGTACTGCAAGATATGCTAAAGGGACCAATTCAAGAAAAGGAAAAGAGTGAGAGAGAGGATCAGAGCTATCAAGGGAGTAAAATGGAAATTAATAACTGCCTTTCAATAATAACCTTAAATGTAAATGCATTAAGTGCTTCATTCAAAAGACATAAGGTAGCTTAATGGATAAGAAAACAGGACCTTCACGTATGCTGCCTACCAGAGATGCATATGTGATGTTTGTTTTGCCTGAGAGACCTCAGGAAAACAAACAAACAAACAAACAAACAAACAAACAAAAAACACCTACACAGACTGAGAGTGAAAGGTTGAAGAAAACTATTTCTAGCAAGTGGACAGGGAAAAAAATGGAGTAGCAATACTAATATCAAACAAAATAGACTTCAAAACAAGGGCCATAAAAAGAGATGCAGAAGGACAGTTCATAATACCCATGGGAAGAATCCATCAAGAAGACATAAACATTATAAACATATATGCACCCAATATTGGGGCATGAAAGCATATGAGGAAAATCTTGCAACACTTCAGAAAAGATATAGACAGCAACACACTTATACTAGGGGATTTTAACACTGCACTATCAACAATAGTTAGATTTCCCAAACAAAATATCAATGAGGATATTGAAACATTGAACAATGCCCTAAATTAAATGGACTTAACTGATATGTATAGAACCTTTCATCCCAAAGGAGCAAAATACACATGCAACTATTTCAAATATAGATCATATGGTAAGACCAAAACAAACCTCAACAAATTCAAGAAAATTCAAATTATATCAAGCATTTTCTCCCACCAGAAGGCCCTGAAACTAGACACTAACTTCAAGGAAAAAACTCAAAAACACCCAAATTCATGGAGATTGAATAGCATGCTATTAAACAATGAATGGGTTAAGAATGAGATCAATGAAGAAACCAAAAAGTCTGGAAACAAATTATAATTAATTCACAACAGTCCAAAATTTAAGGGACACAGCAACAGCAATTCTGAGAAGGAAGTTCATAGTGATACAAGTCTACCTAAAAAAGAGAAACATTTCAAATAAACCTAACCCTACATCTACAAGAACCGGAGAAACAACAACAAACAAAGCCCAGAGTGAGTAGAAGGAAGGTCATAAGCAAGATTAGAGTAGAATTAAAGAACATAGAACCTAAAGAACAATTCAAGGGATCATAAAGCTAGGAGTTGATTCTTTGAAAAGATAAACAAAATTGACAATCCTTTAAGGAGACTTATAATGAAAAAAGAGGAGGACCCAAATAAACAAAATCAGAAATGAAGGAGAGATTACAACTGATGCCACAGAAATACAAAGTATTGTAAGAAATTACTACAAATAACTATATGCCAAGAAATTTGAAAATTTGAGTAAAATGGACAAATTTCTAGAAAAATATAATCTTCCAAAATTGAATAAAGAAGAAGCAGAAAGCCTGAACAGACTTATAACAGCTGGCATAATGGATGCAGTAATAAAAAAAAAAACTTTCAGCATACAAAATCCCTAGACAGGAATGTTTCACAGAACAATTATACAAAATATTTAAAGAAGAGCTAACTCCTATCCTTCAAAGACTATTCCAAAAAATCTGAGAAGAGGAGAGACACCCAAACTCTTTATGGAGTCAGCATTATCCTAGTCTGAAAACCAGATAAAGACACAACAAAGAAAGAAAACTATAGGCCAATATCACTGATGAACTTAAAACACTAAAATCCTTAACAAAATACTGGCAAACTGCATCAAGCAGTACATTGAAAAGATCATACACCATTATTAAGTGAGATTCATTTCAGAGAGTCAAGGATAGCACAATATTTGCAAATGAATAAATGTAATACATTACATAAACAAAAGGAAAGACAAAAGGCACATGATCCTATCAATAGATACAGAAAAAGCATTTGATAAGGTACAACACCCATTTATGATAAAAACACTCAGCAAAGTGGGAGTTGAGGGAGTATACCTTAACATAATGAAAGCCATGTATGAAAAACCTACAGCCAACATCATACTCAGTGGGTAAAACCTAAAAGTTTTCCCATTATTATAAGGAACATGACAAGGATGTCTACTTTCACCACTTCTATTCAACATAGTATTAGAAGTCCTAGACAAAACAATCAGACAAGATAAAGAAATAAAAGGCATCCACATCGGAAAGGAGGAAACGAAGCTGTCATCGTTTGCAGATAACATGATAGTGTACGTAGAAAATCCTATAGACCACCAAAAAATACTCAGAATACAAGTAAATTTGGCAAAACAATCAGCTACAAAGTCAATATTTAGAAATTGAAGTCATTGTTGTACACCAGCAATGAAATATCAGAAACAAATCAGGAAAAAAAATCCCATTTGATATAACAACAAGAAAAATAAAGTACCTAGGAATAAATCAAACCAAGAAGATAAAAGACCTGTATTCATAAAACTATAGAATATTGAGGAAACAAATTAAGGAAGATACAAATAAATGGATGCGTATACCATGTTCATGGATTGGAAGAATTAATATCATCAAAATATTCTTGCTGCCCCCCAAAATTTATAGATTCAATGCAATCCTTATTAAGACACTAATGACATTTTTCACTGATATAGAATAAAGATTTCAAAAATTTATATGCAGCTATAAATGACCCTGATTAGCCAAAGAAATTTTGAGAAGAAAGTAGGAGGGATCACAATACCTGGCATCAAACTGTAATACCAGGTCACAGTAATCAGAACGGCCTGGCACTGGCATAAGAATAGACACATTGATCAATGTAATAGAATAAAGAGCCCAGAAATAAGCCAAAGTGTCTACGGTCAATTAATATTTGACAAAGGTTCAAAAGTATACAGTAGAGTTAAAATAATCTCTTCAACAGATGGCGTTGGAGATCTGGACAGATACATGCAAAAAAAAAATGAAACTCGACCACCAATTTACATCACATACAAAAATAAACTCAAGATGGATAAAAAAGTTAAATATAAGTCATGACACCATAAAAGTCCTAGAGGAGAATATAGGGAGGAAAATTTCAGATATTCCATGCAGCAATATACTGATATGTCCTCTATTGCAAGGGACATAAAGGAGAGGATAAATAAGTGGGACTTCATCAAAATAAAAAACTTCTGCACAGCTAAAGAAAACACCAGCAAAATGAATAGGGAACTAATCATATGGGAAAATTTACTCGTACAAGGGTTTTGATCACCAAAATATATACTCATATGATTTCACTCCAAGAAGACAATCCAATTAAAAATGGGCAAAGGACCTGAGATGCAAATTAAAACCACAATGTGATACCACTTCACACCAATCAGAATAGCCTTCATGAACATATCAACAAACCACAAGTGCTGGTGAGGTTGTGGAGCAAAAGGGAACCCTAGTGCACTGTTGGTGGGAATGCAGAGTAGTGCAGCAATTATAGAAAACAGTATGGAATTTCCTCAAAAAACTAAAAATGGAATTGTGATTTGACTAGGCAATTCCACTGCAGGGATTATGCCCTAAGAATCCTGAAATACCAATTCAAAAGAACCTATGCACCTCAATGTTCATAGCAACATACAATTTACAATAGTCAAGTTTTGGAAGCTGCCTAAGTGAGCATCATTAAGTGAGTGGATCAAAAAACTATGGTACATTTACACAATGGAATACTCTGCAGAGAGAAAGAAGGAGCTCCTCTGCAACAGCATGGATGAATCTGGAGAGCATTATGCTAAGCGAAATAATCCAGGTGGTGAAAGAGATGTCACCTATAAGTGGAACCTAATCAACAAAACAAATAAGCAAGCAAAATACAACCAGAGACACTGAAATTAAGAACAACCTGACAGTAACCAGAGGGGAAGTAGGGGGGGATAACAAGAGGAAAAGAGGGAAGGGTCATCAAGGAACATGTGGGGTGGGTGTGTGGGGGATAAATTGAGGCAATTGTACTTCTACAACAATTAAAAAAAAGAAAAAAGAAAGTCTATTTTGTCAGATAAAAGTACTGGTAACTCATCTTTTTTTCCCTTTCCATTTGCATGAAATATCTTTTTTCTTCCTTTACTTTTAGTCTGAGGGTCTTTTGATCCAAGGTAGTTCTCTTGGAGGCAGCATCTGTATGGGTTTTATTTTCTTACACATTGAGCTACTTTACATCTTTTGTTTGGAGCTTTTTAGCCATTTGCATTTAAGATGATTATTGATAGGTAGATATTTAGTGCCATTTTATTGTTAACTATTTTTCTGCTTTTGTCTTTCTCTTTTTCTTCTTCTTTTTTATATATTCAAATTAATTTATTTATCAAACATGTATCGAGTCCCTAATCTGTGCCAAGCATATGCTGGGGCTATAGGAGTAAACAAAATAGTCTCCAGTCATAACAAGCACACCTTTCACTGTACAAAGTCAGACAGTGAACACATATCAATTCAGTTTCCAGTTTTTAGCAAAGCATGTTTAGAGACTAAAGTTTGACCAGTCCTGCTGTCCTCACCCAGATACCCTGAAATGGAAGATTACAGAAAGCTATAAACAAAGCAGCTAGCCCTCACATATACAATTTAATTTTAGATAGCCAAGAATAAAATTGCAATGAGAGTAACACACACACAAAAGCAATCATTTAGAAACACCAGAAAATGCTACTCCTGCATGGGAATTTTTCAGGATATTGACTCCTCAGAAGGGTGGGCCTCTGGGAGGGAGTACATATTTACCAAGGACAATTCCTGGTGCCTGGGGGGCTTCTTCCACTTTCTTTCACCTGTTCTGCTGTTGTACACATTCCCAGAGACTGGATCAATAGCTTCTCCATCAAATATGGTCTCATACACAACAGTTTCTGTTAATACCTCTAGTTTTTTATTTCTGTTTTCCATGATGATATTTTCTGTTTAATTTCCATCTCCTGTCATATAATTTATTCCCCTGGGTTTGGGTTTGGATTTGGAGACTTCCTTGGCCATTTTCTGATAGTATCCCACAGTGTTTCCATATCTCCAAAGCAAGAAACACCCAGGAAAACAACCCAGCAAAGAAAACTGCCATCAGAGTGAAGATGAAAGGAATGTACCAGTCACTGGATGTGTATGTGTTGATAGCTATGTACACATGGTCAGACTTTTCTTTGTCCAGGACTGGTAGTTGAAGAAGGCGGCAAATTGCCCTGGTCACATAAACATCTGTAATAGCAGTGCCTTCCCTGGGCTTGGTGGCTTTGCCATGTTTCAGGTTGTCATTGGTATGTGCACCACAAGATGGTATCACCACTGCAATTCAGCTCCAGAGTCAAAGTTAAAAGAACTCTTCACAATTAATTTTGGAGTATTTGAACCTCGAGTTGGGTTAAATCCAAAATGATCGTTCTATTTCCAGAAACTATCTCAAAATCTTGTGAATCTCTGTCATGGCAGTTTAGTTTGAAGCTATTGATGTTTGTCCCAGCAACAACACTGTCAAAAATGACTGCCTTATATAGAGAGGGTATGCAAACAGTGCTTTATCATTCTCATCTTTGATGTCAATAGTGACCATGGTCATTGCTGTGTGATAGTGAAATCTGTCACAGTTCACACCTTCCAATGTGAGTTTATACTGCTTCACAGTCTCATACTCTGGCTTTGTGTTGAGCTCAATCATCTGGAGAGAGAGTGAATCCAGAATATTTGTATAACTTGAATGTATGCACTGATTATTTTGTATATAATACAGTTTGGTGGGTAGTCTTCATCAATGGCAGTCACTCTTCCAACTTTGTAGAAACCTTTGTCAACTGCAAAGTAAACATTCCACGGATTTAGTTCAAAGGTTAAATCTCCCAAATTATCTTCATCAGTTGCAACATACTTCAATTATTTTCCCAATTGAAATTTCTTCATCCAGGGTGATATTGACTTTATAGAAGTAACACTCAAGACACCATTTTCAATATTGGATAAATCAGACCCACCTGCTCTGGGCTCTAGCACCAGTTCTAGCACCAGTGCTTGAAGGGCACCAGTGGCATACAGGGAGGAACTGAAGTGTCTGACATCAGGGCAGGAACTAAGAGACAGCTTCCTTTCAGAGAGAACTGAAGACAGTGACATTGTACCCTTTCCAAGCTCTCCTCACACAGATGCGATGTGGTCGCACCATATTTGAATCTTCATCAACCTGACTCACATGGTAAGGCCCTGCCCTGACAATTCATTCTTCTTCTTAAAGCAAGCCTTTAAATTTTTTTTTTTTGTTGCAGTACTGGTTTTGTGTGAATAAACCCCTTTAGTTGTTTTCTTGTCTGGGAAGTTCCTTATTTCTGCTTTGATTTTAATGATAACCTCACTGGGTAAAGTAGCCTTAGTTGTAGGTCCTTGCTTTTCCTCACCTTGAATGTTTTACACCAATCCTTCCTGACCTGAAATGTTTTTGTTGGGAAATCAGATGATAATCTAATGGGAGCTCCTTATAGTTGACTAACTGCTTCTCTCTTGCAGCTTTTAGGATTCTCTCCTTGTGTTTAAGCTTTGCCTATTTAATTATGTGTAATGGTGAGGACCTCTTTGGGTGTATATTTGAGGAGATTCTCTGCACTCCCTTAACTTGTTTTTTTTTCCTTCACACTTAGGGAAATTTTTTGGTTATTATTTTTTCAAATAAGTTCTCAATCTCTTGCTCACTCTCTTTTCTTTCTGGTATCCCCGTGATATGGATGTTTTTATACTTCTTGTTTTCCCAAACATGTCTTAAACTCTTCTCAACTTTTAAAATTCTTTAAAAATTCTTTTTGCTGCTCTGCTTGTGTGTTTTTTCTACCTTGTCTTCCAAATCACTGATTTGATCCTCTACTTCATCTTACCTACTGTTCATTTTCTAGTATATTGTTTATTTCAGATATTGCATTCTTTGTTTCTGACTGTTCTTTTTTTATGGTTTCTATGTCTTTCTTAATGTTGTTAAGCATCCTGATTATCATTACTCTAAACTCTTTATCTGATAAATTCCTTGCCTCCATTTCATTTAGTTTTTCTATTGGAGAATTCTCTTCTTCTTTCATTTGGGGCCTGTTTCTTATCTTCACATTTTGGCTGCTTCTTTGTGGTTGTTTCTATGTATTAGATAAATATGCAAAGACTTGTCAGCCTATATCAGGTGTTGCCTGTGACTGGCCATAGGCAATCTATTTGGAAGTATCAATGATCCACAGCTTGTGGTTCCCTCTGCTGGGGTTGGGTGTGTGCAGAAGGAACCAAGCCACACACATGGCTGGCTTTCACTAGCACTGGGCCTGAAGGAGGGTCAGCTAAAATTTTAGAGCCCCCAGAGTTCTGCCTTTTCTTAATGTTTTGCTTAATCAATGAAAGAATCTCCTGCTGTAATCCTCAGTAGTAGCCTGGTTAAGCTACAGAGAGCTGGATGAGAAAGATTCCTGTGGGCAGGGCTGCTGCTCCTCCCTAGGCTGATGCCTAATGGAGGAGGGTGCTCTGCCTGAGAAAGATGGGTTTTTTAGTATGGGGAATGACTGAGCACAGGGATCCCGGTGGTTGACCTTTCGGCTCTCTCTCCAGGGCCACCAACCCTAGACTCTTTTCTTGTGGCTCTAGTCTGCTCTTCACTCCCTCTGCCAGAGTGGAGGGTAAGTGACTACAAATAAAATTTTGTGTTTTGGCCCTTTAAGAGGCTCTCTGCAACTCTAGTATCTCTCCCTTGTGGAAAGAAACCCTGCTGCTTTCATAACCAGATATTATTTGAGTTGCTGTCCTGGTTCTGATGCTCTGGTTTAAGAAGTTCAGTTTCTGGTTTACACCCCACACTTCTCAGGGAGAAGGCTCCCAGCTGCTAAAGTATCTTTCCAGGACTTCAGCTGCAGCCCATGGGAGCCCAGCCAGCCCTCTCCCACCTTCACATGTCCTACCAGTCTTGATTTGGTGATGTGATTTCTTCCATAAATCCTTGGTTATAAAGCTTCTCTTGAGCTAGTGTTAAGTTGGCTATTCAGGATAATTTTTCTATAAGTTAGTTGTAATTCCAGTGTGATCCTGGGAGGAGGATAGTGTAGCTTACTACCTACTCTGCTGCCATCTGGGAACCTTAACAAGATATTAAACAATATTAGGTTATTGAACCCAATGGTATGTTTTAAAGTAATATAATTTGATTAATAAATTATTCATCATGAAGGATTTTGACAACAGAATTTAGAACATCAGTAGGTTAAATTCTTTAAACATCTCAAATTATAACTTTAGTTGTTGCAGAAAAAGTATTTGACAGATTATTTATTTATGATAAAATCTCTTAGCAAGCTAAGTAGAAAAAGATTTTTTTAATTCCCTTAAATGGATGAAAATTATATTTTAAAACCCTCAGCAAATATTATACTTAATGGAGAAACTTTAAGTGCATTCCTGTTAAGACTGAAAACAAGATAAATATTCCCACTGTTAGAAACCACAATATTACAACCAATACTATAAAACTGAAAATCCTGGGCAATGCTGAAGGAAAGAGAAATAAGAAGACTGGAAAAAAAAGAAACTAATTTTTTTTGCAGGCAATATATTTATCTACTTAGAATAACCAATAGAATCAATAGGTAAGCTACAAGAACTTGGTGTGTATGTATGATCAAACTGTAAGAGCATTTCCAACAGCATACAACTAGAAATGTTATTAAAAAGCAAGACGCCACTCACATAGCAATAACAAATAGAAAATGTCTGGTAATTAATGTAACCAAGAATACTTCAGATCTTCTTGATGAAATTTAAATATTCTAATGAAGAGCAAAGAAAAAATCTGAGGAATGAGAGACTCCTAGTTCTTGGGTGAGAAAACTTAATGTTCTAAAGATATCAATTCTCCCCACATTTATCTAATAAATATAGTTTAATCCCACAAAATTTTAGTTAGAAATTTGAGATCCATGATAAATTTACTCTAAATTTGTCTGATGTTGAAGCAGTCGAATATTTCTTAAGCAGAAATTTCATAACCCCCCCTAGCTGATATAGCTTAGTGGATTGAGTGTGGGCTGCAAACCAAAGGGTCAGAGGTTCAATTCCCACTCAGGGCACATGCCTGGGTTGTGGGCCAGATCCCCAGAGGGGGGCCACATGAGAGGCAACCACACATTGATGTTTCTCTCCCTCTCTCCCTTCCCCTGTATAAAAATAAATAAATAAAACCTTTTAAAAAACTCTTCAAAAACCATATGATATAAAATTGGTTTTTTAATATATCAAAGTTAAAGCCCCCAAAGGGCACATGAATAAAGTTAAAAACATATTTCAAAATGGGAGAAGAGCCTTTACAATGTTTCAAATGAACATGGGATTTTTATCTAGACTATAGATGATAAAAATCAAACAAAACATAAATCAAACAAATCAACAAGAAAAAGACAGTAACCTCGATAGGAAAATGGGCAAAGCATATCAATAGGAAATTTACATAGCAATAAACTAAAAAAACTAAGAAATCATAAGTAACTCAGCCAATTAGCACAACATGTGGTTATAATTACAAACCTGTTTGATGAGGAAAAGTTAGGCTAAATTATGCCCCATGTTAGCTGGATATCAGACTGTGTTCTGATTATAAGAGTAAGGATTGGCACAGCTATTGGGAAGCATGGCCTGTACTATTCAGGCAAAGTAAGTAAATCTTTGTCCTATAACGTGGTTGGATTGAAAGGAGGGTAAAACAATGAAAGAAGTAGAGGAAACAAGATTTCTGGCTTAACTTACTGGGTAGATTCTGGTGACAGGGCCCAAGGAGGAGGAGAAGGAGGAGCTAGTGTGGAGATAAAGATTATGTTTTTCATTTTTCACCTGTCAAGAATAATGAACTATGAGACACTCTGATGTATATAACAGACACTTAATATTAATGTCTCCCCCATCAAATAATTTTTTCTTCTGTATTTAGGAAATATTGACTCAATTTATAATTTTCTTCAACTTATGTTAGTTTTTGTAGTTTAGGGACCAATGTTTTCTATTAAGACTTTCTCAATGATAAAAGAATCAATAGATAACACTGATTTTTCAGATCATCAAAACTCTTAAGCTGTAGTTAGCAGCTGAGTGGAAAGACATTTGTACTTTCTCCAAGCCACCTAATGTCAACATTCTTGGGTATTGTTTTTCAAGTGAGATAAAGAATGTTTAAGAGATCTGAACACTAATGTATTTTGGTGCCAGAATAGCTGAACTTAAATACCAGCTCTACCACTAGCAAGCTGTGCAATTTGAAAAAGACGTTTAGCCTTTCAATAAATGAGACTATTAATAATCATCTTCCTGGAATGTTACTAGGAATTAAATAAAATTATGTAAATTAAGTATCAGTAGCTGTGTCATAAAAGCTATCTATTATTATTATACAATACCATTGTAGAACCTTACCTTCATCCTTATTCATTCTAAATTTCACAGAATAGTCTATATCAGTACTGTACAATAGAATGATGAACTCCTTGAATTTGACTTTATCTGAGAGGCACTTTATCTGCCCTTCCATTCTAAATGAAAGCTTTGCTGGATAGAGCAATCTTGGATGTAGGTCTTTGGGTTTCATGACTTGGAATACTTCTTTCCAGCCACTTCTTGCCTGTTAAGGTCTCTTTTGAGAAATCTGCTGACAGTCTGATGGGAACTCCTGTGTAGGTGACTGTCCCCTTATCTCTTGCTGCTTCTAGGATTCTCTCCTTCATTTTCATCTTGGCTAATGTAATTATAATGTGCCTTGGTGTGTTTCTGCTTGGGTCCAACTTCTTTGGGACTCTCTGAGCTTCCTGAACTTCCTGAAACTCTATTTCCTTTGCCAGATTAGGAAAGTTCTCCTTTATTATTTGTTCAAATAAGATTTCAACCTGCTGTTCTTCCTCTTCCCCTTCTGGTACCCCTATAATTCGGGTGTTGGAACATTTAAAGATGTCTTGGAGGTTCCTAAGCCTCTCCTCATTTTTTTGAATTCTTGTTTCTTCCTTCTTTTCTGTTTGGTTGTTTCTTTCTCCCTTCTGGTCCACTCCATTGATTTGAGTCCGTTTCCTTTCCATCACTATTGGTTCCCTGTGCATTTTGCTTCATTTCACTTAGCGTGACCTTCATTTTTTCATCTAATTTGCGACTAAAATCAACCAAGTCTGTGAGCATCCTGATCACCAGTGTTTTGAACTGTGCATCTGATAGGTTGGCTATCTCTTGGTCGCTTAGAAGTTTTGGCTATGGGGCTTTAAGCTGTTCTTCTTCCTGAGCCATAATGTTTTGGCCTATTAGATCTTGTTAGGTATGAGGGGTGGAGCCTAGGTGTTCACTAGGGTGAGGCAACTGAAGTCGCTGGTTTGTGATGTTGTATGTGGGGGTGGGTTCAGAGAGGGAGCAATGGTGTTTGCTACACTCTCTCTTGGATTTTGGTCCCCTCTGCCACTTCCTATAAGCAAATTGGGCCCTTCTGGTACTGGTTCCTGGGTGGGTGGGCTTGTGTACATTCTAGGACCCTGTGCGTCTTCCCAATAAACTCTCCTGTGAGGCTGGGAGCCTCTCCTGGCACCTCAACCCCCGAAAGTTTTTCCAATTATTGCTTTTAGGCTTTATTTCCCATCACTGGGGGCCTGGGTTGCGAGGTCTGGG
Source organism: Artibeus jamaicensis (assembly GCF_021234435.1). Taxonomy (NCBI): domain Eukaryota; kingdom Metazoa; phylum Chordata; class Mammalia; order Chiroptera; family Phyllostomidae; genus Artibeus; species Artibeus jamaicensis. The sequence goes on from NW_026521822.1 coordinate 3,703,679, forward strand.
TCACTGTTCATTTTTTTGCCTGGTGTACCTGCATGCAAATGTGTGTCCATGGTCAGCCAGCCACCTTGCGTACCTTACTGGGTTTTCATCCCACACCCACCTGGGTCCACTAACCACTGCCTTTTTCTGGTGGGGCCCCTCTCCACAGGCTGCCGACTCCACCCCTCTTACCGGTCTGGATGAATAGTTCGTTGTTGTCAGACTTCAGTACAGTTCAATTTTCTATCAGTTTTGGTTGTATTTTTGTTTCTAAATCTTTGTTGTCCTTAAATTTGGTTGTGGGAAGAGGTTCAGTATTTCCATCTACACCTCCATCTTGGCCGGAAGTCAAGCAAGCCTTGCTTTTGTGGTACTCTGTGTGTCATTTAAAATTTTAGTAGCCATAATAAGAAAGTTAAAAGTAACTGGTCACATGATTTTAATAATATATATCATTTAAACCAATATGTACAAAATATAATTTCAACATGTGACCAATATTATAGTTATTAATAAGCTATTTTACATTCCTTTGGTATTATTTTCAAAATCTGGTGTGTATTTTATACTTTGAAGGAAGCACATTTTAAGTGCTTAATGCCATATGTGGTTAGTGGCTATTACTATTGATACAGTGAAAAGTTCTAGAATCAATATTTTATATTCTACATTATTTAAACATTCTCTTTAAAACCAACAACTTCTCTGTATCACTCTCAGATCATAAGAGTTTGTCTAAGAAAAAACTTGGCATTGTTTTTCCTACCTCAGTTGTCAGCAATGGAGGTTTCTCTCGCTCAGTCATTAGAACTACAGTGCTTCTGTAAACAGGTCTTTGCAAACACTCCCTTCTTTTTCTATTTTGTCTGGAACCACACTGAATGGGGCTTTGGAAAGACACCTTGAACCACGCGTCCATGGAGTTGTTGTAGCTGTACTTTGAGGGGACTGCAACTCTTCTCCTCAGGGTTCAGAATATTAATTCTGAAACATCTTATGCCCTTCCAGACCTTAGAAGATCCAAACTGCACAAGCCATTAAACAAGTGGAAAGGAAAGAGGCAAATTCTTCCATCTGGGGCTCACTCACATTCTAATGTAATAGAGCAGGACATTTCTTGTGTTTGGAATTGGTTTGGAATGAGATAGAGATGAAAGAAACACATATTGTATAAGCTTATGGTAACCACCAATTGGGTAAGACAAGTATCAACAATACTTGAAACAAATGAAAATGTGTGAAATTATTACTTTTTTCTGCGATAGCTAATGGAATATACTGCTTTAGATGAGATGGTGACCAGATGACTTCTCTCAGATCCATTTTAAGCCTATTATGCTCTAGTTTTAAAAATAATTATGTAAAGAACATTTCTTTTATAGTAGTGAAAACATATAAGATGAAATTTACCACCTTACAAGCCAGATAGCTAAAACTTTTTCATTTTGGTAATCTGAAACTCTATATACATTAAACAAAGCTGCTTTTCCCCTTTCCCCCAAACTCTGGAAACCACTGCTCTACTTTGCATTTCTAAGGGTCTGACTACTTTAGATACCTGATGTAAATGGGACCAAAGAGTATTTGTCTTCTTGTTACTGGCTTATTTCACTTGGCATACTGTCCTCAAGGCTCATCCAATATTGTCAGAACATTTTCAATAATTTTTTAAAGTTTAATCTCCCAAATTTATCACTTTCTGAAATTTCATTTCATTTTACAGAGCAACAACTATATGCTACATGCTGTACATGTGAAGCTGAATTTCATGTTGAGGAGCTTAGAAAGCTGAAATCTTGTCTCAAGTTAGTGTAGTCATGGTTGAGACTTCCTTGAGACTTTACTTCAGTAAACTCTAAACATGCCGGAGAATACATAGCACTGTGTCCATTTAAATCTCTTTTCTCAGCCTGGCACTCCATTACTCTGTTTTCTTACTCCCCTAGGAGATTATTCAGGTTCACAAATTATGGGTAATATAGGTAAAAAGTAATAATAGAATATGTGTGTGGTCTTGAATAAAGTAGAGATCAGTTTGTAAACTCAATATTTCATGTTCAGTGATTTGGGTTGTTCATAGGCTGGTCAATAGCAAAGAATCTCACCTCACTAGACCATGTCCCTACTCTCTGTCTTTCCACCTCCCAACACTTCTTGCCATTTCCTGAGCAGCAGGGAATTTAGCCCTGCCTTGTGTGTCTCAGGTCAAAGAGGAAAAGGGGAGCTCCAATGTGTGATTTCCAGCCTGGAAGGAATCAAGTGTCTTCTGATAAACAACACTAGTTTCTTTTTTTCTCTTCTCTTATCTTTCTCTTCTCTTTCTTTCTTTTTTCTTCTCTTCTCTTCTCTTCTCTTCTCTTCTCTTCTCTTCTCTTCTCTTCTCTTCTCTTCTCTCTCTTTCTCTCTCTCAATGAAGGAATTAAACTGGCCTGCTTTTGAAATGGGCTAGACAGAGTAAACAAGGAGATCTTGTTTTCCCTTCATACTGGAAAAATAACATTTCTCCCTTTCCAGCTCAGTACAGTTGACTGAATTGGAAAGGAATCTAATTTCTCTGGAAAGATTTATTTGCCCAACAGTTGTGTTTTTGTATATGTGTGTGTTTTGGCAAGAGGTAATAGATTTTCCAGAACAAGGGTCGTCTTGTTCACAGTTTTAAGGGGCCCAGAAGTTGACTGAGGAATTTAATGTTAGGGAGAGCTTTTTCAGCCTTCGTTACCACTATGTACAGACTCCACAGCATTTCACACTGGCCTGGGTGTTAGGACAGGGCTATGAGTGTGCTGGGGCAGTGACTTTGAGGTCCTACCATGCTCATGGAGTGCAGATAGAAATGGCTCTCCTTTCTTCACCTCAATCTCAAAACATGTGACAATCAGGGGATGTTAGAAAAGATCTGCATTTCTCTTTTTCAAATAGGGAATTGTCTCTAAAATAGGTAAACAATTTTTTAATAAAGCCATGTGGAAAAGCTAAGAGTAGAATAACCTCCTCTCTCCACAGTCACACTTCTTTCTCCACCTGGAGACACATTGTTTCAGGATCAAGCAAAGCTGTCAAGTTCTTTCTGGCTGAATTAGAGAGAAGACTTCTAGAATTTATTAGATGCCCTCTGTCTTTTCTATTCAGCTTCACCAAGCACAGGCATCACATTGGAAATTTAGAACAAATATCTCCTACTTTATGGGGAATTATTTTGACTGCTTTTAACTTTCTTGTATTATGTTCCAGGCATTAATATACTATAAAATGAAATTGCATACTTTGGGATATTTTTTGAGAACATTTCTTTGAAGGTGAATGACATACTTCTTTGTCAACTTTTTTTTTAATTTTTAAGATTTTATTTATTTATCTTTAGAGGGGAAAGGAAGGGAATGAGAGAGGGAGAGAAATATCAATGCATGGTTGCCTCTCATGTGTCCCCTGATGGGAACTGGCCTGCAACCCAGGCATGTGCCCTGACTGAGAATCAAACCACGATCCTTTGATTCGCAGGCCTGCGCTCAATCCACTGAGCTACACCAGCCAGGGCTTCTTTGTTAACTTTTTAAAAATTTGAATATATATGTATATATACTAACACCAAAAGTATTTCAATATATTTTTTCTGGTGTTAAAATACATGTGTGTGTGTGTGTGTGTGTGTATGTTAGAAAAGGATACATATATATTTCCAAGTCACTGCTTGCTAGCTCAGCTGACAGCTGAGCTGGACTTTGTACAAGTGACTTTTCACTCAGCTGCTCTTTGCCTTGCCAGGTGTGGCTGGCCAATGGAAAGAAAAGGAAAGGTGTTTTTCCTCTGAGCAAAAACATTACAACTTTTACCACATTTTCCATTGCCCAGTATCTGTTTTCAGGGAAGCACAGAATAGCAGAAAACAGAGGAGTCTGAAATTTCTCATTTGTAGATGTTGGCTCCCAGCCTCTTGGTGCATTTAACTGAGTAAATGTCCACATAATTAGATGAGGGGAAAGTAGAATTTTTCTTTGATGGCAAAATGGTTTCCATGAGGAAAAACTGGGCACTGGTGCTGACTCTGAAGTGTTGCTGCAAGAATTCATAACAGCCAGGCACCCTCCTTCAGTGCCCAGATGGCCCACACTCCCAGGGGCTGGCAGTACTCATAGGGCTTAGTAAGCATACACCTTCTTGAGGCATTTTAACTTTTACAAATACATTCTTTCTATTGTGTACCAAAGTCCATGAATTTGGCATAATTGGAAATTTCACTAATTCCTATTATGTTATTTATTACCCAGTTTGAAGATGGTTGGACCTGAATAGGAGCTAAATGGATTTTATTCTGCCTTAAGGTTACCCAGTGATGCAGCTCTAGAAGAATCAGCAGGTGTCTCTGCGAAAGACCCCAAAAGTTTTCTAGGACAGGGTCCAGTCTTTTCCTCTTCATCTGTTCTCCAAGCATCCACCCCATGTTTGGTGTTAAATAAGTATTAATTAGAAATTCTGACAATGAAGTAAAAAAGAATAGAGGAGAGGAGAGAAATGGCAGCTTGCTGCTCATTGGTGAAGGATAAAGCAAAGTGATTATCCAAAAGAACTGGACCTGATTCTCAGTCTTCATATTCTTGTAAGGCTCCCAGACAAATGAAGCTCCACAAATTATGCTTCAGGTTTTTCTCTGCCATGCCCCCTTCTGGGATTCACCTCCAATGGAGCCCCCTAAACTCTGCATTTGTTCCTCTGTCTGCGTCCTGTCTTTCTCACCCATGGTGTTGAGAGCCTGCCCAGGCAACTGCTTCTCTTGTCTCACATCCTATCTCTTTCCCTCCATTCAATGGTCTCAGGAGTTGAGGAAAAGTAAAAACAGATTCCTCACCAAGAAGCAAACAATCTCTGGGATGGAATATTCTGTAAGGCTGGACAGATCCTGTATTCCGAGTTTCTGCATGTGAGACAAGAGGTGGCTGCCTCTAGTTAAGAGAAGATTTAAGGTGGGATGTTATCACTTGCCACCTAGTTGACAAGGATGTTTGTTCACAGAGATGCATTTCTCACTTAGGCTGTGAACAGATTAATATAACAGGATGAGGTTAAAACTATTTCAGCAGCTGACTTCAGAATTCCTCCCATTTTGGTGAGCCAGCCTAATATGAATGGTGAGCAGGAAGGTTAGGCCTAGAAAATTTATGGAAGGAAAAACCAGGCAGAGAAAGGGTTGAATTGTTCTGTATAAGAAAATGAAAACATAATATTTTTTGCCAGTGAGGGTGGGGTAAAAGTAGAGGGAGAGTGTTGAAATGCCTGGTAGTAGGCATCAGTTGATGGAAGAAAATACCATATCAATTTAAATTATTTTGTTTACATTGGTATGATGCAAACTTATTTATCTAAGTCTCCAGTAAAGGACATTAAGTACAAAACTACAATAAAGTATATACAAAGATAGTATGTGTACTTGTGTGTATGAAAACCAAGGGCTTCTTCTGGATTTTCTACATTTAGATCCGCAAGCAGAGAAAGCTCATGTAGACAATGTAGTAATACACATATTGATACAAAGAGTCAATATTTCAATGGAAAGAACTGGAACTTGACTGGTGATATCTCATAACGCATATCATCTTTATGCATCCAGAATCCAAGGGATGCAAGGCCCCCTCAGATAGAAATGCAGGGCAATTGCTTAAGACTCAATGGAAAAATTTTGTTTTCTCTGATACTATGGTTAAATTAAAAGCACATTTAAAAAAGTGGGGGGAGGTGTCTGGGCAGCTGCTTACTGACTTGATTTGGGTATAGTAATATTACCTGGGAAATGAGATCAAACCAAAAGAAATTTTAACCTTTTATCTAGGACATTAACTGAACTGAAAGAGATCATGGCCTTACTTCACAAAAATTTATGCATCACAGACATATGGAGTCATCAAAAAATGTCAATGTCATGAACTCAGATTTGACAAAGGCTATAGAGCACATGAATTCAACCTTTGGAACCAACCCCTGGACTTGACCCCACTTACTTGTAAGTGACTTTATGCAAGTCCCTTAACTTCCCTGTCCCTCAGTTTCCTCTTCTGTACCATAGAAATAATGGTAGTTTCTAGCTCATAAGGTTCTTGTGAACATTAAGTAAATTAGTATGAAAAAACCCACTTAGAATAATTCTGGAACATTCAGCATCTGAATTATTGTGATCTTGCTTTTATCATGGGCAGTTGGAAATTATAAATTCTAGGAATTTTATGTTCTCATAGCTACTAATGACGAATAACAGGAGCAAAGAGTGTGCTCCCATTATTCATAATTTACCACCATTGGTTGAAGATGGAGCTGCATTAAGTCAAATTTCAGGCCAGGGTCAGTTTTTATAAGACTTGGATCATTCACTTATATGTGTAAGAGAGAGGGGGAAGTTCAGGTACTTCCAAGTAATTGCCAAATGGACAAACAGATCATAAAGTACCCTTAGACGTGACCAGCAGACTAGGGCCTGAAATAAAATAAAATTGTTTCTTACTTGTCCACTCAACACTTTTTGACACTATTCAAAGAAATTCAGAGGCTCTAATCTCTTAAGCCTGTTGTTCTTACTTTTGACATGTGAAATAAGTGGTATGTTTCATTCTAATGAATGATACACTCCCACAGGTGTGCTCAAGGCTATGACAAATTTGCTACCTCTAAATTCCTTTCTTCCACTTAGGGAGACTTATCAGAATGTAAGTGTGATTATTATAGCCATAACTTTGAATCTATACTCATTCATATAAAATAGTACATTTTGTGATAAGTTCAGCACTGCCACCTTTATTTGTAAAAAACTGAATGCAAGCTATAAAAGAGCTGCTACTCAGAAGTTTCTGAAATCTAAAAGAAGCAGGAATGTTAGGCATATATTTCAGTGCATTCCAAAGGAGCAATTCTGCATTTTCCCCTTTTTTTCATTTTTTGTATGATTTTTTTTTGTATTCTATTTCCAGCAGGAGTAACTTACCTAGAGCTCTCTAGACTCAGCATCTCAGGGCCATTTTAGTGATCACTTCATGCCTCATTATTTCTCTCATCCCTCTTCCCTTCACTTTCTTCTTGAGTTTAGGTAGTCATTATCTTACATGAAGACTATTGTCTGTTCATTTGTTTTCCTGCCTTGTTTCTCTTTTCCCTATAATCTTTTTATTTCAGTGCTACCAGCTGAGTCTCCCTCAAAGAGTTTAAATACTTTTATTTTATTGTAAAAAAACCGTAAATATCTACCCAGAAGATCCAATGCAAGCTCCTCACTTCAGCCCCTAATAAATCTTGCCATTTGATCCCAATGAGCTTTCTGGTACCTCAACACTATGCCCCAGCCAAAATATGATAGATAACCAGTGTTTTTGTATTTCTCTTTGCTTATCTATTCTGCATTTTATTAAAATGCTATCCATCCTTCAAAGTCCTAGACATTCTCAAAAATTTCTCCCCTGATCCTCTCAATCAGATGTAATCATTCTTCCTTTGAAACCTTGTCATTAAATGAGCAGAAATTGCTGTACCTCAATTTCATTTCTATTGTTATCCCTAGTCTCTAGTCTCTTGTCCCCACCCTTCCCCCTACCAAATTGTCATTTTCTTGGCAATTGGGGCTTTGTATCTCCTTTAGTTCCAAGATGATCTTTTTCATGAAGTGATAATTGCAATCATGTTGTTGTTGTTATTGTTAATGAGAAAGAAGAAGAAGGAAGAGGAGAAGGACAGGAGAGGAGAGGAGGAGGGGAGAAGATGGTTAAAGAGTTCTTTTGCTTCTATAGTCATTATGATTGAACAGCTCTAACTATTGGAAAGTTTTTCTCTATATTCATCTAAAATCTGCCTGCTTAAAATTCAGTTTTATAAATATTTATTGACAGACCACTATGTGTAAATTGCACCATTTTAGGTATAAATCACATTTACCGATTCAAATAAAGCCTGTATGATTATGCTTCCCACCACCCACCATCAGGAACCTTCTCACATACTGAGGAGGAAAAAGGTCATTCCTGAGTCCATCCTCTTAGCATCTTCTTCAAGCTTCCCTTACTCCTACTTTGAGGACCTGCTCTCCAGATTAATTTCTTGAAAGTATCTTTCTCCACTCATCTCGGAGCTATAATATGTATGATGGGTGCATAGAAGGTTAAGAGATTTTTTGGATTTATTGTTGTTATGTATAGAAGCCCTTGAGAGTCAGAGGCCGAAGGATTTATTCTTACATTTACACACATACAAAATGTGCCTGAGCCTTATGGTTAAAATTTCAAATAGTTTAAGATCACTATCCTATTTGCCATAAATCTTCTTTGGCAATATTTATATATTTCGAAAGCAAAAAGTAAAGGGATAGTTAAAGGTTCTTAAGTAAAATACCAGGAGATAGGTTTAAAAGGGGTGTGTTTAGAAAGAGGAGTCATTTATTTAGGATTGAGTGGATAAATGACAATTCATAATTATAGGGATGGGAAAAGTTTTGTGAGTCAGAGTGTCTGGATTATATCAGGCTTTGGTGGTACTCCTGAATAGCTGGCAGAAAAGTAGACTTGACTATAGTCTCGTGGATTAATTATGTGAATTAGACTTTGTTGTAAGTAGTTGCTATGCAACACATTATCTGTTATGTGTGTGATTTGGACCAGCCAAATCCACTGTCTTCTTTTTCATCATTGCTACCATTACCCTCATTGTCTCTGGGATCTCTATCTCCAGTTGTACCTCTCTTCAAAACATACCACACAACCCAGTGAGGGACATAGCTCTAATTATGTTCCTGGCTTAGCAGTCTTGTTTTCTTAAATCTCAATCTTCAATTCCCTCTCCTGCCACATCCCTGGTGGCATTCTTAAGCTTCATGTAAAGTTGACCACCCCCATTTCTAACCTATTATTTTTGGTACAGATTTCAATCATAATACTCATGACACCATTTTTTTGCATCTCTTCTACTTCCAAGACTGTAATTTTACATTTGCATTCCCAACACCAACCTACTTAGCATCACACCTAGCATCCAGTGAATGTCCAATATCTTGTCTTAGGAATGAATGGAGGGTAAAGTTCAGTTTTCTTACTACTGTATTCTAGGTCTTCCATAATTTTGGCCCTTCTCATCTCTTCAGTACACATCTTCATGGGCCTTATTCCTTTGAAAACCACAAAGCAAAACTTTCCTTAATCAAGACTTGAATTTTTCCACTTTGATGGGGAAAAATCACTGTACAGTCTGTTGCTTCTCCCTAGATGGCCTTATTCTGCTTGTTGAAACTTGACACATTTTTCAAGAGACAATCCAAGTACCTGTCCTCCATGAGGCCTCTCCATGCTCTGGTAACACCCGGTGGGTTTGTCTTTGACAGCACTGATTAGAAACTTATTTCATGACCTCTTTTAATTTCATTGTTACCACAGACTTTAGAACAGAGATTTGGCCAAACATGCTGAGAAAATTGTGTGGAGTAAACATAATGTGGCTAAATGCTTTAGTATAGTAAAGCTATGTTGAGTGTGCTAAGTAAACAGCCCTTTCCTGGGTGCATAGATCTTGCTCCTGAACAAGTGCTAGAAAACAGTTCATCAAAGGCACTGTGGGTATAGCTAGGACATGATCAAGCCAATATCCTTCTCTTTCTTTATTTTCTCTGGAGAAGCAGTGAGCCAGGCTACAGGAGTCTAGAGCTTTCCAGCCCGTGTTTTCAATAGTGACAGGTTACTGGTTGCAGAGAGATTCATCTCATTCCTCAGAGTGGCTGGGACTGGCTTGGAACCATTCAGTCACCTGTGCCAATGGCCTCCGGCCATTAGAACAGTGTGCCTCACAGGCACTGGGTTTGGGTCCTGTTATAAAAAAGGTTAGGGGGCACTGACCTTAGTTAGATTAGGTCAAAACCATGAACCTGTAGGCATGCACACACTGCAAAGGTAAATGACTCCTTTTGCATTTGGTGTCATATCTGTGGGCATAACAGTAAAAGCTGGAGACTTGGAGTCAGGAGCTATTTCCAAAATGCATTCTTTAACACCTGTATGATTTGGAGCAAATCAGTTAAGCTTTCTTGGCTTCTGTCTCCTTGGGGTTTTGTCTTCAGGAATTTTTTTTTTAAGTCTGACTTCATTTGGGTTTAGGAGAAGCCATGATTTGCAGTTTCCAACTCCTTTTCCATCTGAGTCAGGACAGTTCCCTTTGGTCTGTTTTATATGCTGAGGGAGCAGATAGATGTCCCCTGGACAAGAATGCCCTGTTATCAAGTGTCCAAAAGCCACTGGATTGGGTAGTGTCCACACTCCCTTTTAATGCTCACATCCTCAGAGTCTCTGAAAACTTATTTCCTACCACTCTGTTGAAAGTAAGTAAATTGATACACTTAAGGTCACAACTTTTTCATTCTTAAAATACTTTCTTTTTCTTGTCTGGTTAGTTGGTCCTTTGGTTTTCCGAGAACGTAGAGCCTCTGGGTGAGGTTAAAGCTTTAATGATATGTGTGTTCTGTCTATTTAGTTGAAGACAAAAACTATAGCTCCTCCTGGAAAAGAAATGTGAATGTCTTTTAGAGGCATCAAATGCCACAGAATTAATCTTCATGAGGCTCAATTCTACACCTCTCAATTAAATATAATATTACTCTGAGCTAATTTTAGAAAGATACAATCTTCAGGTTTGTGCTATTCACTTATTAATTTAAAAAGTGGGGGAAGATGGCAGCGGAGTAAGACAAAGGATTTTGCGCCCCACCCCCCACCCCAGCGCACCAGAGAAAAGCCCGGTTGATCTGCGGAGGAGCGCAGGGGACAGCCAACAGGGACCCAGCATATAGGAAGGTAGGACTCCAGAAATTGGAGCAGACTCTGAATGACCAAATGATGTGGAGAGATGGCTGCAGGTCAATAAGGTCCAAGGGAACAGAGCACAGGCCACAGGCCTGGGCTGGTCCACCTCAGTCTCTGGGAGCTGAGGGCTGGCAGCAAGGACCTTGGGAGAGAGCAAGTCACCAGCTCCCTCCCTACCCAGCTGGGTGCAGTTTGAAAAACACCAAGAGAGATCTGTTTGCTTGGAGTATCAGGGAGAGGAGTGGAAATGAAGAAGCAAATCAGAGAGCATTGATCATACGTAGAGTCTGTGGTCGCCAGTTTGGGAGAATTGAGAGTCACCCTTGGGCTCCCACATAGCCCTGGGAAAGGTTCACACCAAAGCCAGTGGGACCAGAGAAGCCTGGCCATGAACGCATGTCCACACCCCAGGCCAGGACTGTGAATCCTGGGGAAAGTCTGCTCTCAGTGGGGCGCTGAGGAAAGGATCTTGGGAGACCAGCTGAGTTTACCAAGAAGGGAGAAGAGCAACACTAATCGACCCTCAGACTGGTGCAGCTAGTGTGACCAGAAGAAAATGCTTGACCAGCTGGAAACCAACAGGAGGCTTTTTTGTTTTTTTTTGTTGTTATTTTTAATAATTTTTTATTTTTAACTTTAATATTGTTTTATTTTCAATACTTTTACCCTCTCTCTTCTTGTTTATTGTTTTATTCCTCCTTCCCTTCTTTCCAATCCTACCACTTTTTCCTCCTTTCTGCTGCCTTTTTCTTCTTTCTTTCTTTTTGACCCCCTCCCCCCAAGTGATACAAAAGACTTGGAACCAGAGTTGGATTCAAAGAGGGAACATCCCAATAGTAGAGACAGAGTGACAAAATTCACTTTGCTTTAACAGAAAAACTACAAGTTACTGCATATTTGGAAATTTTTTCATTATTCTTACATCTTTTATTTTAATAGTATCTCTGTATTCCTCCTCTTTCTGTATAGTCTTCTTTACCTTGATTGGATATATTTTATCACTTTACAGGTATCCCCGGTCCCCTCAACCATAGTGTATTGCTAATTTACTGTCCTTTACTTCCCCTTGCCCAATTAGCACACTATTGAAAGTCCAATACTCCGTCCGTAATCTTGGTATATCATAGATTCTGTCGTATGATTGTTGCTTTAATATTATTGTAAATAATGTTGTATGCTGTTGTAAATACTACAAAATACCCTCCACCCCCCAGATGTTAGCCCACTACAGTGTTGCCTGAACTATAGTACTGCAGTGGTTGACTCTGTTCTCTTTCATACTACACCTATTTACCATCCTTTATTCTCACCTTACCTCAGAATCTGACCTCCCTCAACTTCACTCCTTTCTGGATCCAAATCACAAACCTTCCCTCCCCAACAAGAGCCTTATCTTCCTTCTACCCTTTCTGAAAAGTGGCTAGGTGGGTTGAAGATTACGGTTGTCGCTGTACATAGTTGGGGGAGCGCCTGTCTCTTCTCTACCAGCTGCTACTGTAAATATCATAGAATATTCTGCTGCTGTCATAAACCAGTTTGCCTTCCCCTCCAACTGATCACACACACACACACACACACACACACACACACACACACAAGAATAGATGGAAGTGGTGAACACCAGGATACCCAAAGGAAGAAGAAACCCAATAACAAAGGACCCAGCAACAGATAACAACAGAGGAAGGTGAAGGAGGGAGTAGAAACCACACAAACCTCAACCCAAGACCTACCTGGAAATACAACTACACAGCGGAGAAACTTCCCAGGGCAAACAACTGAACAAGAGCAAAACAGAATCCTCAAAAACATGTACACTCAGAAGAACTAGCTTCAATGCAACCTGCCCTCACCAGCACAGCAAACTAAAATGGGTAGGGGACAGAGGGGCCATCAGCTCACCAGCTGGTGGGAAGGACCCACAAAAAAGACCCAGACACAACAAAAACCGAAAGACAAACTCAGAGCCAATGGTAAGGACAGCCCAAGACCAGCAATCTGGGGAGATCAAGTAGAATACACCACTGAATCTCACAGGTATCATACCACAGAAGTGCACACCATAAATCCAGGAAGCCAGAAGAAATCAACTTAAGAAGCTGAAGTTACCAAGAAGAGTCTCACGAACAATGGGAAGACAAAGAAACAACCCCCCAATAAAAGAAAAGGAGGAAGCCTCAGAAAGAATGCTAGATGAAATACAGGCAAGTCAGCTATCAGATATTGAATACAAAGCACTGGTTATCAGGAAGTTCAAAGAGCTCACAATGAGCTACCAGAAACTATATGGGAGCTACAGTGAACTCACTGTAAACTATATCAACATGAAAAAGAAAATAGAAACTATCAGCAAGGGCCAAGAGAAAATGAAGAATACAATTTCAAAGCTAAAGAACACAGTATAAGGTATCAAAAGCAGGATCCATAAAGCAGAAGATTGGATCAGCGACTTGGAGGACAAAGTACAGCAAAACTATCAGAAAGAGGAAGAAAAAGAAAAGAGGCTCAGAAACAATGAAGAGGGATTAAGAGAAATGCAAGACAATATGAAACATAATAAAATCTGAACAATAGGGATACCAGAAGGAGAAGAAGAAGATCAAGGGATAGAAAATCTATTTGAAAAAGTAATAATGGAAAACATCCCTAATTTGATGAGAGAAACGGTCACACAAATCCAGGAAACAGAGTCCCACTCAAGAGGAACCCAAAGAGACCCACTTCAAGACACATCATCATTAAAATGGCAAAATTTAAAGACAGAGAATCTTAAAGGCACCAAGGGAGAAAAAGGAAGTAACCTATGCAGGAGCCCCAGTAAGGTTAGCAACTGAATTCTCAGTGGAAATACTCCAAGCAAGATGAGAAAGGCAAGAAATATTTCAAGTAATGAAACCAGAGGCCTTCAACCAAGGTTACTTTATCAATCAAGAGAGAAGGCCAAATAAAGAGCTTCCAAGACAAAAGAAGTCTAAAAGAATACACCTCCACCAAACCAGCTCTGCAAGAAAAACTAAAAGGTCTGCTTTAAGGAAAGGAAGGAAAAGAGAGAGACCATGAGAAGCACAGGTATAAAAATGACAACCAATAAGTACCTATCAATAATATCCTTAAATGTAAATGGACTAAATGTTCCAATCAAAAGACATAGAATTGCTGAATGGATAAGAAAGCATGACCCACACTCTGCTGCCTACAAGAGACCAACCTCAGGACAAAAGACCATCACAGACTTAAAGTGAAGGCCTCAAAACAAATTTTTCAAGCAAATGGACAGGAAAAAAGAGCTGGGGTAGCAATACTCATATCAGACAAAATAGACTTCAAAAAAGGGCCATAGAAAGAGACCTAGAAGATCACTTCATAACACTCAAGGGAAGAATCCACCAAGAAGACATAAACATTGTAAAGATATATGCACCCAACATAGGAGCACCCAAATATATTAAGAACATCTTAGAGGACTTCAAGAAAGATATTGACAACAACATAATTATACTTGGGGATTTTAACACCCCACTGTCAAAAATGGACAGATCTTCCAAAAAATATATAAATAAAGATATTGTGAAATTGAATAAAGTCCTAGATGAAATGGACTTAACTGATATATATATAGAGCCCTTCATCCCAAAGAACCTAAATACACATTCTTGTCAAATGCACATGGAACATTTTCAAAGATAGGCCACATGATAGGACACAAAACAAGCTTCAACAAATTTAAGAAAATTGAAATCATCCTGAGAATTTTCTCCGACCACAAGGGACTGAAACTGGAAACCAACCCCAAGAGAAAAGACCCAAAACACCCAAAATCATGGAGATTGAATAGCATGCTATTAGACAACAAATGGGTCAAGAATAAGATTAGGGAACAAATAAAAAAGTTTCTGAAAACAAATAAAATGATCCCACAACAACCCAAAACTTATGGGACACAGCAAAGGCAGTCCCGAGAGAGAACTTCATTGCAATACAGGCCTACCTAAAAAAGATAGAAAAATTTCAAACAAACAAACTAACCCTATGCCTACAAGAACTTGAGGAACAACAACAAAGACAGCCCAGAGCAAGTAGAAGAAAGGGGATAACCAAGATCAGAGCAGAATTAAATGACATAGAGACTAAAAGCACAATTGTAAGGATCAGTGAATCCAGGAGCTGTTTTTTTTTAGAAGATAAACAAAATTGACAAGTCTTTAAGCAGGCTCACCAAGAAAAGAAGAGAGAGGACCCAAATAAACACAATCAGAAATGAAAGAGGAGAGATTACAACTGATACCACAGAAATAGAAGGGATTGTAAGAAATCATTATGAAGAACTGCATGCCAAGAAATTTGAGAACCTAGGGGAAATGGACACATTTCTAGAAAAATACAATCTTCCAAAACTCAGTGAAAAAGAAGCAGAAAATCTAAATACACCAATAACAGCAAATGAAATTGAAGCAGTAACCAAAAATTTCCCAAAGCACAAAAGCCCTGGACCAGATGGTTTCACAGGAGAATTCTACAAAGCATTTAAGGAAGAGCTAACTCCTATTCTTCACAGGCTATTCCAAAAAAATTCAAAATGATGGAAGACTTCCAAACCCTTCTTATGATGCCAGCATCATCCTAATCCCCAAACCAGATAAAGACACAACAAAGAAAGAAAACTTCAGGCCAATATTGCTGATGAACATAGATGCTAAATCCTCAACAAAATATTGGCAAACCACATCCAATAATACATTAAAAAGATCATTCACCATGACCATGTGGGATTCATCCCAGGGATGCAAGGATTGTTCAATATTCACAAATCAGTAAATATAATACATCATATAAACAAAAGCAAAGACAAAAACCACATGATCATATCAATTGATGCAGGAAAAGCTTTTGATAAGGTACAACACCCATTTATGATAAAAACATTCATCAAAGTGGGAATAGAGGGAGCATTCCTCAATGCAATAAAAGCCATATATGAGAGACCTACAGCCAACACCATACTGAACGGGCAAAAACTAACATCTTTTCCATTAAGATCGGGAAAAAGACAAGGTTGTCCACTTTCACCACTTCTATTCAATATAGTATTGGAAGTTTTAGCCACAGCGATCAGACAAGAAAAGGAAATAAAAGGCATCCCAATCACAAAGGAGTAAATGAAACTGTCACTGTTTGTAGATGACATGATAATGTACATGGAAAATCCTATAGACTCTAACCAAAAGCTGCTCAACCTAATAAATAAATTTGGCAATGAATTTGGCAGGATCCAGAGTCAATATCCGGAAATCAAAGGCATTTTTGTATACCAACAATGAGAAAGCAGAAGCAGAAATCAAGGAAAAAATCCCATTTGATATAGCAAAAAGAAAAACAAAATACCTAGGAATAAACTTAACCAAACACATAAAAGACCTGTATGCAGAAAATTACACAACACTGAAGAAATCAAGGAAGACATAAACAAATGGAAACATATACCTTGTTCATGGATTGGAAGAATTAACATATCAAAATGTCCATACTACCCAAAGCAATTTACAGATTCAATGCAATATCTATTAAAGTACCAATGGCATATTTCACAGACATAGAACAAACACTTCAAAAATTTATATGGAACCACAAACGACCCCAAATAGCAGCTGCAATTTTGAGAAAGAAGTACAAAGTTGGAGGGACCACAATATCTGATAACAAACTGCATTACAAGGCCACTGTAATCAAAACAGCCTGGTACTGGCATAAAAACAGGCACATAGACCAATGGAACAGAACAGAGAGCCCAGAAATCAACCCAACCCTCTACAGTCAATTAATATTCGACAAAGGGGGCAGTAACATAAAATGGAGTAAAGATAGCCTCTTCAACAAATGGTGTTGGGAGAACTGGACAGCTATGTGCAAAAAAATGAAACTTGAGAACCAACTTACACCATACACCAAAATAAATTCAAGGTGGATAAAAGATGTAAATGTAAGCCATGACACCATTAAAATCCTAGGTGAGAACATTGGCAAGAAAATCTCAGATATTTCATGCAGCAACTTTTTTACTGATATGTCCCCCAGAGCAAGAGACATAAAGGAAAGAATAAACTAATGAGATCTCAACAAAATTAAAAGCTTTTGCATGGCTAAAGAAAACAGTATTAAAATAAAAAGAAAATCAAATGAACGGGAAAACATATTTGCCAATAATACCTCAGATAAGGGTTTAATCTCCAAAACATCCAAAACAAACTTACACAACTCCACTCTAAGAAGACAAGGAACCCAATTAAAAAGTGGGAAAAGGACTTGAACAGACACTTCTCCAAGGAGGACATACAGAGGATCCAGAGACACATGAAAAGTTGCTCAATATTGCTAGCTATCAGAGGGATGCAATTCAAAACCACAATGAGATACCACCTTACACCGGTCAGAATGGCCATCATAAACAAAATAAACAACAAGTGTTGGAGAGGTTGTGGAGAAGAGGGGACCCTAATTCACTGTTGGTGGGATTGGAGACTGGTATAACCACTGTGGAAAACAGTATGGAATTTTCTAAGAAAACTAAAAATGGACCTGCCTTTTGATCCAGCAATTCCACTGCTGGGATTATATCCTAAGAACCCTAAAACACCAACCCAAAAGAACCTATGTACCCCAATGTTCACAGCAGCACAATTTACAATAGCCAAGAGCTGGAAGCAACCTAGATGCTCGTCAGTAAATGAATGGATCCAAAAACTATGGTACATTTACACAATGGAATTCTATGCAGCAGAAAGAAAGAAGGAGCTCCTACTCTTTGCAACAGCATGGATGGAACTGGAAAGCATTATGCTCAGTGAAATAAGCCAGGGGTAGAAAGACAAATACCATATGATCTCACCTTTAACAGGAACCTAAACAACAAAACAAACAAGCAAGCAAAATATAACCAAGGTGCTGAAATAAAGAACAAGGTAACAGTGACCAGAGGGAATAGGGAGGGAATTTCAGGAGAAAAGGGGGAAGGATTTACAGGAACTACTATAAAGGACACATGGACAACAACTAAGGGGGGTGGAAATGGGAGGGAGGTAGAGAGCACTGGGGGGGGGTGAGCTGGGATGGAAGTAAAAAACAGAAAACTGTACTTGAACAATAATTGAATAAATTTTCTAAAAAAGTAATTGCTCATAGTAACCATCCCAGTGTTTGCCCCCAAAGAATTTAGATTAGAATTTTTGTGTAGTGTATGATCACCGCTATTTTTAACACTTACTTTCACTTTGCATATGGAGCACCTTCTTCCTGACAGTAATCTACCCTTTCAGGCTGGGTTGGTATAGATTTATAAATGACTCACTTCATTCAAGCCTGGAAACCTAAATTTTTGTTGTTGTCATGAACATTTACCCAGACCTTTACTATGACAGACTTCTGCTTGTTGAGTCAGAAGCCCATTCTCAAGACAAGAATTCACTTGATGAATGAAGGTAGGCAGGAGGCATCTTCTTCACCATTCACAAGCATGATTTATTCATTTGTTTCCATGCACCTACTTCTGTCTCCACCCACAGAACCGGAAAGAGAGTCTTTTTCATATAAAGCTGTTGTAAAATGAATCTACCCCTGCAAGGCCCCCTCCTTTGCAATGGGAACAACTCCCAGATATGCTAAGCACCATATAAACACACTTTAATCAACACCTGGCACACTGTCTCCATTTATAGCCTGTGAACTTTCTTTCCCTATTTCATGTAAAAGCTGGATTGAATTTCTGGGATCATCAAAATGATGAAAGATAATTAACTTCCATTATCATACAGTAACAACTTTTTTCTTATGATGACAACTTTTAAGACCTACTCCCATAGCAACTTTCAAATATATGATATAGTATCATTAAGTATAATCACCATACTATATATTACATCCCAGCACATACTTATTTTATAACTGAGAGTTTGTACCTTCTAGTTCTCTTCACCCATTTTACCCTATTCTCCACTCCAAACCTCTGGCAGCTACCAATCTGTTCTCTGTATTTACTAGCTCAGTTTGTTGTTCATGTTGTTTTGAGAAACCACATGCATGTGTAATTTAGATTTCATATAGTATTTGTCTTTCTCTGTGTCTGACTTATTTCACTTAGCATAATGCCCTCAAGGTCCAACCTTGTTGTAGTAAACAGCAGGATTTCTCTTTTATTACTGAATAATTTTCCATTAGGTATATATATCACATTTTCTTTATCCATTCACCCGTTAATGGACACTGAGGTTATTTCCATGTCTTAGCTATTATAAATAATGCTGCAATAAACATGGGAGTGCAGATATATTTTTGAGTTAGTGTTATTGTTTTCTTTGTATATGTTCACAGAAATGGAATTGCTGGATTATATGATAGTTCTATTTTTAATATTTTGAGAAACTTCCATACTGTTTTCAATAGTGGCTGTGCCAATTTACATTTCCACCAATAGTGCACAAGGGTTTCAATTTCTCTGCATCCTCACTAACACTTGTTATTCCTTGTATTTTTGATGATAGCTTTTGAGGTGATAGCTCATTGTGGTTTGATTTGCATTTCCCTGATGATTAATGATGTCGAGCACCTTTTCTTGTACTAGGATCTTCTCTTTATTACTGATCTACTGTGTCAGAACACAGTAAGTTCACATTTAATCACAATGCTTTCCAATGCATTTACTGGCTCCCATTGTGGAAGCAAGTTTTTCTTCTTCTTAGCTCCCATGGCATTTGTCCATAACCTTTCTCCTTGCTTTTATCATGTTCATTTGTAAGACAGTAATTTGTTTTTGTTTTTGTTTTTTTCTGTTTCTTTTTTTTTTAAATTTTATTTAGTTACTTTTCAAGTACATTTCCCCCCCCCGCCCGGTCTCCCCCCTCCCTCCCATTTCCCCCCCACCCCCAGTCCTCATCTCTGTGTCTTTCATACTTGTTCCTCAAAATCCCTCCCCCTTTTTTCCCTTAAGTTCCCTTCCCTCTCCCCTCTGGTCGCTGCCCACTTGTTCTCTATTTCAGCGTCTTTGTTTTTATTCTGTTTGCTTGTTTGTTTTATTCTTTAGCTTCCTGTCAAAGGTGAGATCATATGGTATTTGTCCTTCAATGCCTGGCCTATTTCACTCAGCATAATGCTTTCCAGTTCCATCCATGTTGTTGCAAAAGGTAGTAGCTCCTTCTTTCTCTCTGCTGCATAAAATTCCATGGTGTATATGTACCACAATTTTTGGATCCATTCATTTACTGATGGGCACCTAGGTTGCTTCCAACTCTTGGCTATTGTAAATTGTGCTGCTATGAACATTGTGGTGCATAGGTTCTTTGAAATTGATGTTTTAGGATTCTTGGGGTATAATCCTAGCAGTGGAATTGCTGGGTCAAAAGGCAGGTCAATTTTTATTTTTCTGAGAAAATTCCATACTGTTTTCCATAATGGTTGTACCAGTCTGCAATCCCACCAACAGTGAACTGAGGATCCCTTTTCCCCACAACCTCTCCAACATTTGTTGTTTGTTGCTTTGTTTATGATAGCCATCCTGACTGGTGTAAAGTGGTATCTCATTGTGGTTTTAATTTGCATCTCTCTGATAGCTAGTGATATTGAGCATCTCTTCATGTGTCTCTGAATGTTCTGTATGTCCTCCTTGGAGAAGTGTTTGTTCAAGTCCTTTTCCCATTTTTTAATTGGGTTGGGTGTCTTCTTAGAGTGGAGTCGTGTAAGTTCTTTGTATATTTTGGAGATTAAACCTTTGTCTGAGGTATCATTGGCAAATATGTTTTCCCATACAGTTGGTTGTTGTAAGACAGTAATTTGTATGGAGGTCTTAGTCATCCTATATTTACTATAAACTCTTGAATGGCAGGACCTTGATATGATCATCAAGGCTGAGACTCTTTGAGACAGAGGCCCTTGCCTTAGATACAGAATTAAAGGGAAATCCCCCACAAGCCCCATGGAATCACTAATATTGTAAGGTGACATTTAAAAAATAATTAGTGCAAAAAAATCTGTGATGAACAAAATATCAAAATTTTCAATAAAGAAAAATCAGCATTTTCCCTTTTCGTTTCAGATTTTTCTCTTTGTATCAGTCTTTAATACAGCCTAGCACTGTTATTAAGTCTGTCTTTACTGGAAATTTTGATATTTTGTTTCATAGACTTTTTTGAATTAGTTTTGATTTTTTATCCTCACCCAAAGAAATGCTTATTAATTTTAGAGAAAAGGGGAGGGAGGGAATGAGAGAGAGAGAGACAGAGAAGAAAAAACATTGTTATGAAAGAAACATCAATGAGTTGCCTTTCACCCCCCCAACTGGGAACTAAACCTGCAACCCAGGAATGTGCCCTGACTGGGAATCATACCTGTAACCCCTTGGTCTATGGGATGATGATCCAACCAAATGAGGCATAAGGCCAGTGCTGATTTTTGAAACAATGATTACACTAACATGTCAGTTATCTCTATTCTTGAGTGTGTTTGGCTCTCTTAAATGTTGTGTTTAAGGTCAGTGCTTCGCTCATCTCACTCTGGTCCTGGCTCTGATCACCATAGCAACTAGCACAGGACTTTGTCTAGATATGCACTCAATTAATGTATGAATGAATACTAGCAGAGATATCTTAGGTTCTTTTTTCTTTGCTTTTTTCTAATGGTAAAGTGACACCTAACCTACAATCCAGCATCTATGATGAAATTTAGACAGGCAAAACAGTTAGAGAAGTGCCAGTGCTTTTAAGTGGTTTGTTGTAGTACCAGTTAGCATTCTCCTGCCAATTAAAATAATTGATCCAGATCTTCTCATTGTCATAGAACAGTTCTCCAGTCTTCCTTTATTTCCTAAACAATTCTCAAGAAGCTAAATAGCCACAGAGGCACAGAATCATCTTTTACTTTCTTCTAGTGAATCATAAGCCACTAGTAACAAAAATAACTTTTTTGGAAGCCCAGAATACTGGGAGTGGGGGTTCTATTCATGGGTTACTTTAAGGGAAGTAACTTCCTCCCAATGCT
Source organism: Artibeus jamaicensis (assembly GCF_021234435.1). Lineage (NCBI taxonomy): Eukaryota > Metazoa > Chordata > Mammalia > Chiroptera > Phyllostomidae > Artibeus > Artibeus jamaicensis. The sequence continues at coordinate 3,725,485 of NW_026521822.1, forward strand.
TCCATGGAGAGGAAGAAAGCAAAGGACTAGAAGACAAACGTGATGCTCTGCTCCACTAACTATACTATGCAGCTTTACAGAAAGTAAAATTGTTTTATTACGTAGACACATAGGAGAAAGTCCCATTTTTCAGGGGAAAAAGACATGATCACCTAGGTGTTGAATCTGGTCTCACACATGCCCTGAAAATGATAGTTGATTCCTCAGCATATTCATCAACATTTATCTTAAAGAGACCAAAAACTATTCACAAAATTCTCTCCAGAAAGTTGAGCCTGTGATAACAGAATTATTTCTCTGCCCTGGTAGATGGCCCATGAAAATAATGTTTTTGATTTAGTTACAGGAATTCTATTCAGCAAATATTGCTGTTAAAGTGTTTTGTCTGTCACTGTCACATAATAGTCACTGTCCCTAAGGGGGTCAATGGATTTGATTCTCAAAAGTTACTATGATTTACACTTTTTGTCCTGTCATTGAATGACTGTTAGTCTTTATCTATCCTTTTAACCTTAAGTAGTTCAACTGTAAAAAAGTTAACTAAACTAACTTTAGTTAATTTAGAAAAAAGAATAATCTACCTCTAAATCCAGGATCCAGAAAAAAGAAAATGCTTCTTAGAAACTACCACTTTTTTCCTCTGTAAGCCTTCAAACCATTTATTTTCCCATTTTGTATTTTTTTCTATTTCATTTTATAGTGACTGAAACTCACTTCTGTTACACCCCTGGAAGTTTGAGGATCTGAGACCTAGCATATCCACATTTTAATAAATCATCTTACAAAATGCACCAACACTTCCTGGAGTATTAAGTAAGCCTGCTAATATGTTAAGCTTAGATTTCACATTTAGTGAGGGCCTACTGTGTGCTTGACACCCATTCTAGGCAGCTTTCCCATGCTATTTCATTTAACCTTTGAAAAGTATAGAAGAAGAGCAGATATCAACAGATTCGTGTTGAAGAAATAAAAACCAAGACTTTGATTTAGTGTTCTGGCCAAGATGGAAGTGTTGGTAGAAATGCTTCACTTCCTCATGCAACCAAAAGAAGAACAACAACCAATTTAAATAAAACAACAACCAGAACTGCCAGAAAATCAAACTGCATGGAACTCCAACAACCAAGGAGATGAAAAAACACTCATTTTCACTGGTAGGAGGAGTGAAGGTGAGCAGTTGGACAGAGAGGATGTGTGGCAAGGTGGGGAACTGTGTGTGTTGGAGGCAGGGGCTGGTGGGTTGGGCACTCTGACATTGGTGCACAGATAAGCCAGGAGGAACAGCTGGGGAGTGACAGATTGAAAAACTCAGGGTTTCAGCTTGGGAAAATAAAGACTCAAAACCTTTGGCTGTAAAACATCGCTGTGGGGATTGTGAAGATGGTAGAAACTTCAAGTCTCACAGGAGAGTCCATTGGAGAGGCCCACAGATCCCAGAACATACACAAACCCACCCTCCTTGGAATTAGCACCCAAAAGGACAGAGTCTACTTGTGGGAAGTGAGGGAAGTGACAGTGGGGCGACAGCAAAGCAAGCAGCATTGTTCCCTCTCTGATCTCTGCCCTCCCCAAACAATGCCTCAGTGCAGCAAAGAGGGTTGTCTTGCCCTGGCAAATACCTATGGCTCCATCCCTTAAAACATAACAGGTGCACTAAGACAAAGAAATATAGCCCAAATGAAAGAAAAGATCAAAGATCCAGGAAAAGAACTAAGTGATGAAGAGATAGACAACCTGTCGGAAGCAGAGCTCAAAACACTGGTAATCATGATGCTAGAAATCATTGCATTCAGAAATTGCATCCAGTTGCAAAATGAAGGACTAAATGGAGGCCATACAAAATGAAATAAAGGAGAATACATAGGGAACCAACAGTGAATGGAAGGAAACTGGAACCCAAATCAAGTATTTGGAATAAAAGGAAGAAATAATCCAACCAGAACAGAATGAAGAAATAAGAATTCACAAAAAATGAGAAGAAGCTGTGGAAAAACTGGGACAGTTGACTGGAGAAACTTTAAATGCTTCAACATCTGCATCATAGGGGTGCCAGAAGAAGAAGAAAAGAGCAAGAAATAGAAAACTTATTTGAAAGCACAATGAAGAAAATGTCCTCAATCTGGCAAAAGAAACAGATTTCCAGGAAGCCCAGGAAGCTCAGAGAGTCCTAAAGATGTTGGATCCATGAAGGAACACACCAAGGCACATCATAATTACATTATCCAGGATTAAATATAAGGAGAGAATTTTAAAAGCAGCAAGAGGAAATGAGAGAGTTACCTACAAAGGAGTGCCCATACAACTATCAGCTGATTTCTCAAAAGAAACCTTACAGGCAAAAAGGGGCTGGAAAGAAGTATTCCAAGTAGTGAAAGGCAAGGACCTACATCCAAGATTACTGTACTCAGCAAATCTTTCATTTAGAATGGAAGGGGAGATAAAGTGCTTTCCAGATAAGGTCAGGTTAAAGGAGTTCATCATCACTAAGCCCTTATTATATGAAATTATATAAGTTAAGTGGACTTATCTATGAAAGAGAAGAAGATAAAAAACTATGAACAGTAAAATGACAACAAACTCACAACTATCAACAACTGCACTAAAAAAAACTCAAAAAACTAAGCAAACAACTAGAACAGGAACAGTATCACAAAAATGGAGTTCAAATGGAGGGTTATCAGTGGGGAGGAGAAGGGGAAGAGTTGGGGAAAAGTTAAAGGGAATAAGAAGCATAATAGGTAGCCACAAAATAGACAGGGGGAGGTTAAGAATAGTATAGGAAAGGGAGAAGCCAAAGAACTTATATGTACAACCCATGGACATGAACTGAGGGAGAACAGAATGCTGGAGGGTCGAGGGTGCAAGGAGGAGGAGGATAAAGAGGAGGAAAAAATTGGGAAAAATTGATTATGTAGTAGCATAATCAATAAAATATACTTTAAAAAAAGACCAAAAAACACCAAATCTTCAATAGGTTGTAATGTGGCCAACATTACAAGACTAGCAAGGGGTGAGGCTAAGGCTTAGCCCAGTTTTCTTGTTTGTCACATTGCATACTACTGCCTATTTATTATCACAGCCTGCCATTACTTTTTAGATGGGAAATTCTGCACTGCTTCTGCTCCAAGAGATGCGGAGGATGTTTATCCAACACAATTTGTTGTATTGTTAGTTTCCAAGGTGAAATAGAATTAATCCGCAGAGATCTCAGATAAGCACTATTTTGTTCAGCTCTCCGTCTTTGTATTTCTTTTCCTGGAACCCCATATTTTTCAGGGAAACTGTTCCCTTTTCAGAAAGGTCATCTTAATTTCTAAAAGTGCTTACATGTTATAGTTTCTAGATTACCTTGGAAGAATTTGGTGAGATGATCGTGTATAAAAAAGAGAACAATGTGATCCAGTAAAGAGAAAAATGAATCAAAGCTTATATGCATGAATTTTGGGGTTATCTGTGTGTGTGTACTGGGTCTGGGGCATCATGTATGTAAGAGAAATTGAATGACTTTGAAATCTACAGGGAATAAGAAGCATTAATGGTAGGTACAAAATAGACAGAAGGAGGTAAAAATAGTATGGGAAGTGGAGAAGCCAGAGAACTTATATGTACAACACATGGATATGAACTAAGGGGGGGATGTTGCTGGAAGGAGGGGTGGGGGGTGGAGGGGAATAAAGGGGAGAAAAAATGGGACAACTGTAATAGCATACTCAATAAAATACATTTTAGAAAAAGAAATACGCAGTGTGTGTCCAGAAGGTATCCAGCCTTGTAATATGAAAAATAGAGACATTTACTGAGGATACATGATACAAGAAATATTGCACATGGGACAATGACACCTCAGTCCCCTTTAAAGTAGGTACCTTGGGATGTCACATAATACTCTCAATTTCCATCAGCTACCATCATATTTTCCTGAATCTCATTGATGATCTGAAATCTCTTCCCTTTCCAAGGTGATTTTAGCTTTGGGAAAAGCCGGAAGTCACAGGGTGCTAAACCTAGGGGTGTGAGTCACCTGGGTGATTTAATGTTTTGCCAAAAAACCCTGCACAAGACGTGATTCATGAGTGGGCATGTTGTTATGATGAACCTGCCAATCACCAGTTGCTCATTACCTGTGGCCTTCTGAATCATCTGAATAGTTTCTGCAGAGTAACGCTCAAGCTTAACACAAAATTTGATGAAGATTCATTGCTCTACTTTCTCAGTCATTTTGGATGTGTTGCCCACTCAGGACACAGGCTCACTCAATGGCATCTACCACCCTCACTCACTAGTACAGTGAAGTCATCATTGTTCACACATGCACATTCCAGTTCATTTTTCTTGGCTGCCAGGTAACATGGATGTCATGCAAAGCATTATTATTATATTAAAAATGGCTGGACTTTTTCCAGACAGACCTCATACATCTTAATCACTCAGGATCATTTTCTTAAGAGATTTTATTTATTTATTTTTAGAGAGAGGGGAAGGGAGGGAGAAAGAGAGGGAGAGGAACATCAATGTGTGGTTGCATCTTGTATGCCCCCTATTGGGGACCTGGTAACCCAGGCATGTGACCTGACTGGGAATCAAATCAGTGACCCTTTGGTTCACAGGCTGGCACTCAATCCACTGATCCACACCAGCCAGGGAAGGATCATATTTTTGATAAATAAACAACCAAGTGTTCATGACTACATCTATAATGGATGAAACTACTCAAATGATAACCACTGCAGGGAAGTGAGATAGAACAATACAGCACAATGTTTAGGCACTTGAGCTTTTAAAGCCTGTTGCATGAATTTATATCCAAGTTCTCCTACTTACTGGTTGTGTAACATTTGATAGATCACTTTAAAACAAACAAGCAAACTCTGTATGTTAAATATTTCTATCTACACAATGAAAACTAACAGTAATTATGCATGTAAAAATGTTAAGAAGATTAAAGGAAAAAGTACATATAAAGTGTCTGATGCCTCATAAAAGTGCACTGTTATTGAAAAGGGGGATGGACTTGTAGCAGTTTTGAGCTCCTTATAGTAGAATAATCTATTTCTTAGGTTCAAGAAATTGGGAAAGAAGTACTCATGATAGGAATTGCCACCACACTTAGAAATAGAGAAAGTGTTTTTAGTAGTAGAAGTCAACATGACTCCAATAGCTCAGAAGAATAAGGCATACAAAGCATGCAAAAGAGGGCATCGAAGCAATAAATAGTAATAATCACAATATTGTTGACAGCTTACCCCAGGAACATCAACATCTCTTTAATAATTGGTAGGTGAATAACCCTGCCCAGTGTGGCAGTGGATAAGTGGTTACAAGAAGCACCAACAAAAACTGAAACAGCAGATGTCCCTTTGTAGGAAATTTAATTAAAGTGGAAAGACTCACAAGAACATACTCATTGTGCTCTTGAATTAAATTGGAGAGGCAAAGCACTGTGTGAATTCTCCAGGCCTCTTCAGATCCCCCAAAGAGAACTTGTGGTGGTGTCAATTAATAGTGACTTCTCCAAAGCCACAGAACTCTATCAGATCAGCACAATTTTGGGTCATAAAATGGGCAGGAAACCACAGAGCTTCAGATCTTATAAATTTTTAAAATTTTATTTTTGAATTACATTTGACATTCAATATTGTTTTATATTAGTTTCAGATGTATGGCATAGTGGTTGGACAATTACATAATTTACAAAATGATCCCCTAAAAATTCAGGTGTCCCCTTGATACAAGGTCTTTAAATGAAATTAAAGATTATACCATCTGCAATGAAACACTTATATATCTCTTCATGGCAACAACTACTTGCTCACCAATAATACAATAAGCTTTTCAGAAATAATTCACAGACCTGAGAAACCAAGCCCCACCCTTTTCTGTTCTGAGATGTCAGCAATAGCTTCACTTACAAAAGACGAATGTGAACTGTATTGCACCTGTTTGGTCCACGATATCTTCTTGCAAACATGGGAAAACCTGAATTTTGGAAGGCGGAAGTCATTCTCATAGGAAGACAGTATAACACATGCCTGCCCTGGAATAGCAGAGTCTGTTTCTCATTGTACCAGCTATTATAGCACTGGGCAAATGACTTTATTCTCTGTGCTTCCAGGTTTCCTCTTTCACAAAATGGGAGCTCCTACCTCATAGGGTTGTTGTACTTGGCACACTGTAGATACTAAATAGTCCATTGTTCACTATAATTTCCATTCTTCTGAAAAAAATATTACAATTACCAATAAAGTGCATATTCCATAAAGATAACACATCTAACATTCTTTTGGACATATACCAGAAGGATAACTGAGTCATATGGTAATTATATTCTTAATTTTTTGAGGAAATTTCTTATTGTTTTCCTTAGCATTTTACATTTTTACCAACAGTGCAAAATGGTTCTCTTTCTCGTTTCTCTACATCCTTGCCAACACTTGTCTTTTCTTTTTGATAAAGCTATCCTTAATAATATCATTTTATATATTTAATTTTGATTTTATTTTTTGTATATCAATCATATCTCAATAAAACAGTTAAAATATCTAACATTGTACCTGACACATATGTAGGGAAAATACACAATATAAGTAAGTATGGGCTTGTTATTTGCTATGTGTGAAGAGCTAACATGCCTTACTTCTCTGAAAAATCTCCTCCTCCTTTGTTACCCCCACTGCTTTTACCTTTCCCTGTGAATCTGTTGAAGGGATCACAAATACCTGCCTTTGGAGGTTCATTCAGGATATACCCACTGGCTAGGTGCTAAGAATAGAGTGGGGGTGCACAGAGAGGAGAATAGATGGGTCACTTCTTCATGAAACTTAAATTCTTGTTAGACAAGTGGTAACAACAAAGCCGAAGAAGTGTCAAAATTAGAAACTCAGAGTGTGAGGGAAGGATATGTTAGAAACCTGTAAAAGGAGGAAAAGAAGGCTTGCTTCCCCAAGGAAGTAAAGTTTGAGCTGAAAACTTAAGGATTCTAGATATTAGCACTTGAGAATGTGCTGCAGGTGTTTCCAGACCTGGAAGAAAAAGAAGCCTGTAGCTGAGAAGAGCTGAGGTATCCCCACCTGTTTGTAAGAAAATGAGGTGGAAAGGTGGATGGTAACCAGATTCTGATACCGGCATGGAGGCCATGTTCAAGGGTGAGGCTTGATCCTGAAAATGATGGGGAAATCACTGAAAGGAGTAGGGCAGCAAAATGATGCAATCTGACATTAAGAAGCATCATTCTGATGGCTCTGTATGAAGAGGGGATGTTGAGGTGCTGGCAGAAGGTATTAATGCATCTTCTCTTGAGGACTATGGCCCAGACTTGGGTAGTTTAAAGGCAAAGAAGTGGGTAGATTAAAGAGAAATTTAAATATTTGGCTTAAAACCACAGCTATCCCTGTACCCATGTATGAATGGGGCAGGTAGAAGCCTTAACTTTTCGCCCACACTTCTGCTAACAACATATTAGCAGAACATATTTGGTTTGGAAACGGATGAGAACTGATGTGTAAATTGGAGCTTGTAATTGTCTACTCATGTCAATTGTCTGCACTAATGTATTTGACCCATTGCTTCAACTAATGAAGGGAAGCTTGCCCTCTTTTCCACCAATTAGGCTTATTACTGCAGAGCCCTAGAGAAGCCAGGTATAACTCAACACCACTCCCTCTAGTCAAATAATCAGCAAAGATAACTTTAAATAGTGTCAAGCCCAAGTTTATGACTCCCTCACTGGTACCAAGGGCATTGTTTCAACAGCCTAAGCCACCAGACAGAATGGGCCATTTTTGCTTGTCAGTTGACCTGGGACCAGCCTTGACTCACGTGTTTACTGCAGAGGAAAGGTAACTTGAGATGCAAAAGTTGACAGCTGCCTCCCAGGATACAATTTATACTTAGAAATGAGGGCAGTGGGCTTCAACTAGAAATGTTTCCACTGGCACAGTCCCAAGCTAGATGAAGCAGGCTGGGTGAGGGGGGTCACACCCTGGGACAAGACTATATGCACTTATTTTAAGGAACGGAGGTCTTCACAGCTGACTGGATGTCTCAAGTCACTCTCATTGTCTCACTGAGCAGCTTACAGGCTAGTGATCATCACTTGTATGTGCTTGGTTATTTAAAATTTAGATATAACCAGATTTCCCTGTAAGCAGATTTCCTTTCTTGACAGAAGTAAAGTTAAGGGCAACAAAAATAAAGAGTAAAAATAGTACTGTTGGTATCATTATTAGTGGCATATCATATTCTGAAGGCAGTCTATCATTTAGGTTATATACATTACTTCTAATTCAGTGATCACAACCTGGGTGATATGAATCACCTGGGGAGCTTTAAAAATACTGATGCTTGCTTGCTCCCACTCTCCAAAAACACGTTTAATGATTGATCTGGGTAGAGCCTGGGCATTGGCATTTTAAGGCTTCCTGGAGAATTCTAATGTGCAGCTAGAGTTGAAAATCACAGTTTTAATCAACATGGCCATTGGCAATGTAGGAATTTTTAGCTTCATTTTATAGATGAGGAAAATAGAGCTCATAGATAAGAAACTTGCGCAAGTGCAAGATCGGGGACTTGAACCTTCAGTTTCTCTGGCCACCCACACTCCCATCCAGTTACTCCACATGCTGATTTGTGAGTCTTTGGGTAAAGAGTAAGCAGGGAGAGCACACAGGTGAATAAAAGGGATTTCAGGGCAGCAGTACCCCACAAGTACCTGGGAACTCTGAGTAGGAGGCTCCACCCTGTTTCACAGGGTGAAGAGTCATAAAGGAGAAGACCCAGTGGGCAAATAGCCTGCCTTCATGGTTGCAGAAGCTCCTGACCTCTGTAAAAGCCACAGCAGTGACACAGAGGAAAAACTTGGCAGAAAGTTGAATGGGGCATGGCTGGGAAGGGGCAGGTAACCTCATTACCCTTTGCTTTGTTATATCACTGCAGGGAGATAAACTCCTTTCCCCAGCTTCTGCCTTCTTGCCCTGTGCTGTATCAGGTCAGGATTGGCTCCAGGTTTCCTGGTCACCTTTAACCTGCACTTCTGAAACACTGGCCTTAATTCAGGGAGATCACACAGACAGATAAAGGAGGCATTTCTGATTCTTATTTCCCTAACCATGAGCAACATGAACCATAAACGCCTGAAATAAATAATCGAGTAGGATTCTAAAGCTGCTGGAAAGACACCAGTTGTGAGCTTTCGGGTCCCAGTCTTTTAGAATCAAGCATGGACACAAATCAAGGACCTGAGCTTCTTCGAAGTCTCTCACATTGATATGCTGCATTTCCCAAGGTATTTCTGATCTCATTGCTGGGAATATCTGAGAAAGGATCATACCTATGAGTGATGAAAGGAGGAGAGAAATTTCTGGAATCTGAGGTGGGAAGTTTCTGACACTCTCCGTACTTCAGATCTGAACCCTACTCTACTATTCCCCACAGTGGATTGGACTGGCCTCTTTCATTCATTTATTTATTCAGCAGTTATTAAGGATTTATAGTACTGGAGATCCTTAGAGGAATAAGACCCATTTCTGACCTTAAGTGGCTCACAGTTTAGTGAAAAAGAAGTCCCATAATGAGCAAGCATAATGGTAGGGGAAAGCCCTGGCATGGTGGGAACACATGGAGAGACCCAGGCTCAGTCTGGAGGTGAGGAGGGTGGATATCTTCATGGGGCAATCCCTCACTTGAGACTTTCTGAGTGCCCAGCAGATGTCAGCCAGGTGGAGAATGGAGAAATGTGTAAGTGCAGCAGCTACCTTAGCAAAAGATTAGGGCTACTCTGTTCCAGACCTCAAAAGAGGATGTTCTTTGTCAAAAAGTCACATTGGCTTAGCTATAGACCCTTCCTTTTCTAGGTTTCAGAGACTTGGACTTCCTTCTCTATTTTTAGGCTGAAGTGCTGAGTCCAAAGTGTAACTGAACTCCTCACTCTGATTTTTTTTCAGTAGAAACATGCAGTTTGGAAGGTGTGCCAGCCATAGCAAAGAGCTTTTCCCAAGAAGGCACAGGCTGGGGAGGAGCAGCAGCAGTACAACGGGAGGAATATTATGTTTCAGACAAAAAAAAAAAACTATGACTCAAGTGAGGTCAAAGATGCACAAAGCAAGACACTACATAAAGGAGTAATTTCTCCCCTTGGTAAGTGTTATGTCTCACAATATTAAATGTCATAATGGTGCATAACAGAGCAGTCATATAGATGCTTGGAAGGATGTGTATGCCTGGAATTTAGACCTAGCTCACTACATAAGATCTTGGACAACCCATTGCATGTCTCTAAGCTTTATGACTTTTGTATATAAAATAAGGCTATGAGCGCCCAATATCCATTAAAGTGCTAACAATTAGGTGAAATGACAGTGAAAGAGCACTTACATGCTAATTTGTAATGATTTTATCTTAAAATTACATTTGCAAAGACACTATTTCCAAGTAAGGTTCTTGTAAAGGTACCTGGGGTCCAGACTTCAACATATCTTTTTGAGAAACACAATAGCCAGTGTTCCTCCAATGCTCTGCTTCTAGACTTAAAGAAATGAGTGGAGAGAATGACATTAAGTTTCTATGATCTTCCTGACTATCTCTGGTGCATAAAGGGAAAGGTTAGCTATTTGAACTGTTTTATGAAAGCACAAGACAAGGAACTTTCTAGAAACAGACTTTTCAGGAGAGAATCCCTCATAAGACTTCCTGACCTTCTAACGTAACCCTCTGGTTTCCAGTTCTCTCATTACAGAGCTTCCTTTCAAGTCTTAAAGTTCAATAACCAAAACTTTGCCCTCAGAAATTTTTATCTTCCCCCAAGGTAGATGATTTACTTTTTGACCATTTTCTGCCTCCTGAGACACCTGAACATGTTCCTCCTTATACTCTTCAGTTGGATGCTCATTACACACCTCAGCTCAGTCAATTTACACTAAGGACAGAGGAGGGAGGGTTGGGGTATGGTTCCATGAACAAGGACAAAGGGTGTTGGTCCCTCAGTTCCATTTCTCTTTCCTGTTTGTCATCTGAAATAGGCATGGCTAATTCTTTCACAAAATTGCTTTATTTCTCCATTAGCATGACTTTCACTTTGTCCATTTTGGAAATACATGCACTTATATTAGGAAGCATTTGTTTCTTTCTGCCTGTGCTGAACCTATCTACTTTTTAAAATAAATCACAATGTTTGTTATAGTTATGCTCTTTGCCTCCTGAGTAAAATAGCACCAGTTTGTGTTATGTTATTCACAATTACTTATATTCTGGATCTCTCTTTGATGGTGGGTGGCAGAGGAGGGTTTGCTAATTAATTCCTTTACAATATATTTACAATAAGCCCTCACAATTGTTTATTTTATTATCTCCTTCTATCTTCAAATAGATTTTCTAATGCTAATAAGTTAAAGGACATTTTTAAATACCTGTAATCTATCATATAATAGTGAGGGAGAAAAACCCAAAAGAAGTGGAGGCCACAAAAAGATTTTAGAAGTCAGAGCTTGAATATAGATCCTTTTCTCTCCACTCTCATTTTTGCCACTTGAGGTGAGGGTTTATCAGCTCTTCCCAGGCTATTATAAGACCTTTGTACTTGTTCCCTAGCCTCTAGGCCCTTTCCCTCGCAGTCTGTGCTGTCCAGGCAGCTCAGTCATCATGTTACATGTCAGCACAAAGTTTCCCAGTAGCTCCTCAGCAATTGAAAGATAAATTCCATCCTTCTCAACCAGACATTCAAGTGCTTTACTATCAGGACCCTCCTGACTTTCCAGAGACTCTATGGCTGTCAAATGGGTCTACTCATTGTCCTACAATAGTCCGAAACAGCTTCACTTTGTGCCTAGAGTAATGGATCCCTCTGCATTCCCCTTTCAGAAATCCTCTTTCCTCTCTTTGATGTATGCCTGGATCCTACTCATGTCCAGTAACTACTGAGCTAGAAGCACAGTCTCCACTTAGATATGCTCTATTTCCCTTTGCCATTGAAGATTAATAAGCTATCCCTGGGCAGAACAATGCCTCTTGTCCTTTACTTCTCCTTTTCCCTGGCAACTCCACTATCCTTCTGTGTTTCAGCTACTTCAGAGCCTCCTTTGTTTACAAACTCAGGAGGAATTTGACATCTTCTATAATTTATGTTCAAGCATATTTTATATAGTTTCACAGTTTTGTCTCTCACATTGTGACTCTATCCCCATGACATACCTGAGAAGGTAAGGATAGGGGAAGTATTGATGTTTACTGCATCTACTGTGTGCCACACATGGACAGATTTGGATAAATTTGAATTTAACTATAGCTATCTGGAAGTATTTTGATCCTTGCTTTCAATCAGAGGGGGTAAAACTCAGAGGAGGTAATGACTATCTCAAGAAAAGTTTGATGCTAGATACGGTGCTGCAGAGAAATAAAGAATTGTTGTGGGATGGGACGTGCTGGGACAGGCTAGATGTGGTGGGATCCAAGCCAGACCATGGTCTGGCAGGCAGGAGGAGAGGGCACCAAGTATGAGCAGCATCAGAGATACTTCAAATCAACGTGGCAATGTGATATTTATGGATTTTAGAGATCATATCTGATTTCCTATAAGAATGCAATGTTAAAGTTAATCATCTGGCTTTGAGTGTGCAAGCCCTGCAATGTGCTAGGAGGGCCAAAGTTCAGGGGTAAGTGAACTTCACTGCAGGGTGTTAAGAACAGAATAAATGCTGACAAAGAAGCAGAGATATTAAACTTTAACTCCAGGTCAAAAGAAGACTCAACACAAATGGCTGAAATTGGGCAAACAAACATTCCTGGATGGTTTCATATGGCAGGATAAAAATGAATGAATTGATATGAGTTCATCAATGGTAACAAATGTACTATTCTGTGCAAGTGTGTGTGCGTCTATGTGTATAGGTGGGGGTATGTAGAAACTCTGTATTTGCCGCTCAATTTTGCTGTGAGCCTAAAATTGCTCTAAAACATAGCACTTGTTTTGCCTAACTAGTGTGGCTCAGTTGGTTAGGCATCATTCTGCAAAGCAAAATGTTGCTGGCTTGAGTCCCAGTTAGAGTATACACCTAGGTTGTGAGTTCAGTCCCTTGTTGGTAGGGGCGCATGCTAGAGGCAAGTGATGGATGTGTCTCTCCCTCTCTTTCTGCATCATTTCCCCCTCTCTAACACATATACACATACACAACAACAACAGCAACATGACGAATGAGCCCAAGTCCCAAAACTCATGTGAACAGGGGAGAGTGTGCTCTTCTTTTGGTGTATTGAAGCATAGACAACTTGCTCAGCTATTGTTTCATCACCTTTTATTTTTCCAGTTCAATTGCTTATGAGTATAAAAGGCCTTAAAGAACAAGACATAGAACATGAAAAGGAAAGAGAGTAAAAGAAAGAGAAGGAACTAAAGGATACTTTAATAGTCTGCACACTAAAAAGTGAAAAGCTGATTGCATGTATAGGTTGCAAAAGCATGATGATTAGGTGTCCAAGAAGAGAAATTTTACTGAACAATTAATATATGGTGATAACTTTGAGAAGTTGTTCACTTCTTTAATTTATTTTTATTTTTATTTTCTAAAATGAAGATAACAATATTTGCCTCATATGGTTACAGTGAGGATTAAATTACACAATATACATCAAAGTCTTAATTCCCAAAGCTGTATTCCTTCATTAAAATAGTGAGAGTCTATTATGAGCTAGACAACAAGGATTTAATGGAGTAAAACAGTGATTTCTCCTGGTTCATCAAGTTTACAATGTAGCCCTAGCCAGGTGGTCCAGTTGGCTGGAGTATTGTCTGATATGCCAAAATGTTGTGGGTTCGATCTCCAGTTGAGGTGCATACAGAAGGCAACTGATTGATGTTTCTCTCTCACATTGATGTTTTTCTCTCTCTCCCTTTCTGTCTCTTAAAATTAATAAACATATTCTTGAGGATTAAAAAAATTTACAATCTAGAGGGGGAGATAATGTGAAAGAAGGAAGCATACAATAATGAATTATAAATTGTGGAGAATTCTATAAAGAAAGAACTCAGAATGCTGTGATAAAAATAACAGAGCCTCTGAGTAAGTAATCAATTAATAATAGTTGTTTAAAGGCAGACTATTTTTCAGCTATAATAAAGAGTAATTGGGAAAAACTGGATAAAATATTTTTAAAAGAATCTGTTTGAAGAAACACAATAATGACCAAGGCAGAGAAGGCCTTCAGAAACAAGATTCCAGAAAAAAGACAAATAAAGAGATAGGATCAAAATGTACTCTACTTTCTCCTAGAAGCATCTGCAAGTTCATCAGTGGCTGAAAATATTTTTGAGCACTTTCATAGGTCAGAATTGGCATTCGTGGCTGGCTGTGAATAGGCACTGAGAAACAACCTGGGCTTTTCAGTTGGGAGCTCTAACAGGACACTCTAAGAGGAAAGGCATTTTAGATACATACCATTTCCCACAAAAACTAAAAGGAGCTTCATTCTAGGTTGGATTAAGGAAATTTACCTCATTTACCGACTTTCATGGCATCCACCATGAGGAAAGGTAATATCACATAGTGTCTCAAATAATCCTATACATTTCCATAGAATAATGCTTAGTGTTCTGTTTAAAAAATATTCTACTATACTAGGTAACAAACCAATGACCAAAACCATTTAAAGACAATAGAGACACATGCATAGGGAATACAGATACTATACAAATATGGGAGTTATCAAACACACACTTCATTTTTTAAGTTTTATATTTTAATCTATTATATTTAATATTTTACATTCAATAATATTTTGTATTAGTTTCAGATCTACAGCAAAGTGGCCAGACAATCATACGCTTTACACAGTGACCCTCTGATATTTTCAAGTACCCACCTGGCACCATACATAGTTATTATATTGTTAACCAGATTCCCTATACCCTATTCCACATTCCTGTGACTATTTTGTGAATACAAATTTATTTTTTAATTCCTTCACTTTTTTTAATTAAAAAAATTTTTTTATTTAGTTATTTTTCAAGTGCAGTTTTCTGTTTATTTCTCCCATCCCAGCCCACCCCTCCCCCATGCACCTCACCTCCGTTCCATTTCCACCCCCCTTACTTATTGTCCCTGTGTCCTTTATACTTGTTCCTTTAAATCTCTCTGATTTTCCCCTTAAATTCCCTCCCCTCTCCCCTCTGGTCACTGTCCCCTGTTCTTTATTTCAGTGTCTTTTTTTTTGCTTGCTTGTCTGTTTTGTTGTTTAGCTTCCTGTTAAAGGTAAGATCATATGGTATTTGTCTTTCTACCCCTGGCTTATTTCACTCAGCATAATGCTTTCCAGTTCCATCCATGTTGTTGCAAAGGGTAGTAGTTCCTTCTTTCTCTCTGCTGCATAGAATTCCATTGTGTATATGTACCACCATTTTTTGATCCATTCATTTACTGACGGGCACCTAGGTTGCTTATAGCTCTTGGCTATTGTAAATTGTGCTGCTATGAACATTGTGGTGCATAGGTTCTTTGAAATTGATGTTTTGGGATTCTTAGGATATAATCCAACAGTGGAATTGCTGGATCAAGAGGCAGGCTGATTTTTATTTTTCTGAGAAAATTCCATACTGTTTTCCATAATGGTTGTACCAGTCTGCAATTCCATGAACAGTAAACTAAGGTCCCCTTTTCCCCACAACCTCTCCAACATTTGTTGTTGGTTGCTTTGTTTATGATAGCCATTCTGCTGGTGTAAGGTAGTAAGTATCTCATTGTGGTTTTAATTTGCATCTCTCTGATAGCTAGTGATATTGAGCATCTCTTCATGTGTCTCTGGATCTTCTGTATGTCCTCCTTGGAGAAGTGTCTGCTCAAGCCCTTTTCCCAGTTTTTAACTGGGTTGCTTGTCTTCTTAGAGGGGAGTCGTGTAAATTCTTTGTATATTTTGGAGATTAAACCTTTGTCTGAGGTATCATGGGCAAATATGTTTTCCCATATAGTTGACACTTTTTATTTTAATACTGTTTTCTTTATCCGTGCAGAAGCTTTTTATTTTGATGAGATCCCATTTGTTAATTCTTTCCTGTATATTCCTTGCTCTAGGGGACATATCAGTAAAAATGTTGCTGAGTGAAATATCTGAGATATTCCTGCCAATGTTCACCTCTAAGACTTTAATGGTTTCAAAGCTTATATTTAAGTCTTTTATCCACCTTGAATTTATTTTGGTGTATGGTGTAAGTTTGTGCTCAAGTTTCATTTTTTTGCACATAGCTGTCCAGTTCTCCCAACACCATTTGTTGAAGAGGCTATCTTTACTCCATTTTATGTTACTACCCCCTTTGTCGCATATTAATTGACTATAGAGAGTTGGGTTTATTTCTTGGCTCTCTGTTCTGTTCCATTGGTCTATGTGCCTGTTTTTATGCCAGTACCAGGCTGTTTTGCTTACAGTGGCCTTGTAATACAGTTTGATATCAGGTATTGTGATCCTTCCTACTTTGTTTTTCTTTCTCAAAAGTGCAGCTGCTATTCAGGGTCATTTATGGTTCCATATAAATTTATGAAGTGTATGTTCTATGTTTGTGAAATATGCCATTGCTACTTCAGTAGGTATTGCATTGAATCTGTAAATTGCTTTGGGTAGTATGGACATTTTGATGATGTTCATTCTTCCAATCCATGGACACGGTATATGTTTCCATTTGTTTGTGTCTTCCTTGATTATTTTCTTCAGGGCTGTGTAGTTTTCTGCATACAGGTCTCTTACATCCTTAGTTAGGTTTATTCCCAGATATTTTATTTTTCTTTTTGCTATATTGAATGGGATTTTTCCCTTGATTTCAGCTTCCTCTGATTTATTGTTGGTATACAAAAATGTCTTTGGTTTCTGGATATTGACTTTGTAACCTGCTGTTTTCCAAATTCATTAACTAGTTTGAGCAGTTTTGGGGTAGAGTCTATAGGATTTTCCATGTACACTATCATGTCATCTGCAAACACTGACAGTTTTGTTTCCTCCTTTCTGATTTGGATGCCTTTTATTTCCTTTTCTTGCCGGATTGCTGTGGCTAAAACTTCCAATACTATATTGAATAGAAGTGGTGAAAGTGGACAACCTTGCCTTGTTCCTGATCATAGTAGAAAAGCTTTTAGTTTTTGCCCATTGAGTATGATGTTGTCTGTAGGTCTCTCATATATGGCCTTTATTATATTGAGGAATGCTCCCTCTATTCCCACTTTGCTGAGTGTTTTTATCATAAATGGGTGTTGTACCTTATCAAAAGCTTTTTCCGCATCTATTGATATGATCATGTGATTTTTGTCTTTGCTTTTGTTTATGTGATTAATTACATTTACTGATTTGCGAATATTGAACCATCCTTGCATCCCTGGGATGAATCCCACTTGATCATGGTGTATGATCTTTTGGATATATTGTTGGATGCGATTTGCCAATATTTTGTTGAGGATTTTAGCATCTATGTTCATCAGCGATATTGGCCTGAAGTTTTCTTTCTTTGTTGTGTCTCTATCTGGTTTTGGAATTAAGATGATGCTGGCTTCATAATAAGAATTTGGGAGTTTTCCATCCTTCTGGATTTTTTGGAATAGTCTGTGGAGAATAGGGGTTAGCTCTTCCTTAAATGCTTTGTAGAATTCTCCTGTGAAACCATCGGGTCCAGGGCTTTTGTGCTTCGGAAGTTTTTTGAATACTGCTTCAATTTCTTTTGCTGTTATTGATGTGTTCAGATTTTCTGCTTCTTCTTCATTGAGTTTTGAAAAATTATATTTTTGCAGAAATTTGTCCATTTCACTTAAGTTTTCAAATTTCTTGGCATACAGTTCTTCATAATAATTTCTTACAATTCCTTCTATTTCTGTGGTATCAGTTGTAATTTCTCCTCTTTCATTTCTGATTGTGTTTATTTGTGTCTGTTCCCTTCTTCTCTTGATGAACCTGCTTAAAGGCTTGTGTATTTTGTTTATCTTCTCAAAAAACCAGTTCCTGGATTCATTGATCCTTACAATTGTGCTTTTAGTCTCTATGTCATTTAATTCTGCTCTGATCTTGGTTATTTCCTTCCTTCTGCTTGCTCTGGGCTGTCTTTGTTGTCGTTCCTCGAGTTCTTGCAGGCATAGGGTTAGGTTGTTTGTTTGAAATGTTGCTATCTTCTTTAGGTAGGCCTGTATTGCTATAAAATTACCTCTCAGGACTGCCTTCGCTGTGACCCATAAGTTTTGGGTTGTTGTGATATCATTTTCATTTGTTTCCAGAAATGTTTCGATTTCTTCCCTAATTTCATTCTTGACCCATTTGTTGTTTAATAGCGTACCATTCAGTCTCCATGATTTTTGGTGCTTTGGTTTTTTTTCTTTGGGGTTGGTTTCCAATTTCAGTCCCTTGTGGTCAGAGAAGATGCTTGGTATGATTTCAATTTTCTTGGATTCATTGAGGCTGGTTTTGTGTCCTGTCATGTGGTCTATCTTTGAAAGTATTCCATGTGCATTTGAAACAACGGGTATTTAGGTTCTTTGGGATGAAGGGCTCTATATATATCAGTTAAAGTCCATTTCATCTAGGGTGTTGTTTAATGCCGTAATATATTTTTTGATATTTTGTTTGGAAGATCTGTACATTTTTGACAGTGTGTTGTTAAAATCCCCTACTGTAATTGTGTTGCTGTCAATATCTTTCTTGAAGTCCTCTAAGATTTTCTTGATGTATTTTGGTGCCCCTATGTTTGGTGCATATACATTTATGATGTTAATGTCTTCTTGGTGGATTCTTCCCTTGACTATCATGAAGTTACCTTCTGGGTCTCTCTTTATGGGCCTTTTTTTGAAGTCTATTTTGTCCGATATGAGAATTGCTACCCCAGCTTTTTTTTCCTGTCCGTTTGCTTGGAAAATTTGTTCCCAGCCTTTGACTTTTAGTCTGTGATGGTCTTTTGTCCTGAGGTGGGTCTTTTGTAGGCAGCATATGTGTGGGTCATGCTTTCTTGTCCATTCAGCTATTCTGTGTCTTTTGATTGGAGCATTTAATCCATTTACGTTTAAGGTTGTTATTGATGGGTACTTATTCATTGCCATTTTTGTACCTGTATTCTTCTCTGTCTCCCTCTTTTTCTTCCTTTCCTTAAAGCAGTCCTTTTAGTATTTCTTGTAGGACTGGTTTGATGGAGGCATATTCTTTTAGACTTCTTTTGTCTTGGAAGCTCTTTATTTGGCCTTCTATCTTGATTGAGAGCCTTGCTGGGTAAAGTAGCCTTGGTTGTAGGCCTCTGGTTCTCATTACTTGGAATATTTCTTGCCATTCTGTTCTTGCTTGGAATGTTTCCATTGAGAAGTCAGTAGCTAACCTTATTGGGGCTCCCTTGTGTGTTACTTCTTTTTTTACCCTTGCTGCCTTTAAGATTCTCTCTTTGTCTTGGAATTTTGCCATTTTGATGATGATGTGTCTTGAAGTGGGCCTCTTTGGGTTCCTCTCGATTGGGACTCTCTGTAATTCCTGGAGATGTGTGACTTTTTCTCTCATCAAATTAGGGAAATTTTCTCTCATTACTCTTTCAAATATGTTTTCTATCCCTTGTTCTTCTTCTTCTCCTTCTGGTATTCCTATTATTCGGAAATTATTACGTTTCAAATTGTCTTGCATTTCTCTTAATCCCTCTTCATTCTCTCTAAGCCTCTTTTCATTTTCTTGCTCTTTCTGTGAGATGGTTTCTACTTTGTCCTCCAACTAGCCAATCTGATCCTCTGCTTTATTTATTCTACTTTTGAAACTTTCTACTGTGTTCTTCAATTTGGAAATTGTATTTCATTTCCACTTGTCCCTTGCTGATAGTTTCTATTTCCATTTTCATGTTGATGTAGTTTTCAGTGAGGTCATTGTAGCTCCCCTGTAGTTTCTGGTAGCTCATTGTGAGCTCTTTGAATTTCATAATAACCAGTGCTTTGAATTCAATATTTGGTAGTCAATTAGCCTCTATTTCATCTAACATTCTTTCTGAGGTTTCTGCTTTTTCTTTCATTTGGGGATTGTTTCTTTGTCTTCCCATTCTTTGAGACTCTTCTTGTTAGCTTCAGCTTCTAAAATTGATCTTTTTTGACTCCCTTGGTTTATGGTGTGAACTTCTGTTGGATAATACCTGTGAATTTCAGTGGTGCAGACTCCTTGAAATATCTTGATGTTCTCCATCTCCACCTACTCCCACACTGGTCCTCGCACTGATCCCCAGGCCGGTCACCTACCACTGCTGAGTGTCCTGGCTCCCAAAGCTTACTCCCCGGTGCCCAGGCCCTTCGCTACAGGCAGCGGCACAGTGGCCGTGAGTGTCCCAGCTCCCATAGCTGACTGTTCTGCTGTCTGGTGTTTCAGTGTCAGTCACAATCTCTGGTCTTTTAATTTCATAAATGCTGGGTAACCGATGGTTTATTGCGCTGTTTCTCTATAGATCTTCCAGGATTTTCACCCACAAGTACAGGAGCTAGACTCTGCTCTGTCGTACTCCGTCGCCATCTTTCCTTCCTTCACTTTTTTTCACTGGGCCTCCCAATGCCTTTCTCCTCTGGGAACCATCACTCTGTTCTCTGTATCTATGAGTCTGTTTTAATGTTATTCATTTATTTTGTTATTTAGATTCCATAATAAGTGAAATCATAGAGCATTTGTCTTTCTCTCTCTAACATATTTCACTTAGCATAATACCCAGTAGGTCTACCCATACTGTCAAGATGGTAAGATTTTATTCTTTTTATGTCCCACTAATATTGCTTTGTATGTATTTTTACCACATTTATGTTCATCAGAAAGATTTTTCTATAATTTTCTTTTGTAGTTATATCTTCTCTTTGTTTTAGAATCAGGGTAATGCTGGTTAAAAATGAGCATGGGGGTCTTTTTCCCTTTTGAATTTTTGGAATAGTTTGAAAATAGGTTTTAGCACTTCTTTGAATGTTTGGTAAAATTCACCTGGGAAGCCATCCAGTCTATGACCTCTGTTTCTTGGGAATTTTTTGATTACTGCTTCAATTTCACTGATTGTTATTGATATGTCAAACTTTTTGGTTTCTTCTTGATTTCATCTTGGAAGATTGTCTATTTTTATGAATTTATTCATTTTTCCAGATTGTCAAATTTTTAGCATACAACTGTTTGTAATATTTTCTCATAAGCCTTTGTATTTCTAGGGTATCAGTTGTCTCTTCTCTTCTTTCATTTATGATTTTAATTATGTGGGTCTTCTCTCTCTTTTTCTTGATAGGTCTGGATAAAGCTTTCTCCATCTTGTCTATCTTAAAAAAAATAAAAACAGCTCTTGGTTTCATTGATCTTTGGGTTGTTTTTTACTGTATTTTATTTATTTCCACTCTAATCTTTACTATATCCTTCCATCTCTTCACAGTGGGCTTTGTTTGTTGTCCTTTTTTCTAGTTTCTTTAGATATAAGAGTAAAATATTTGAGTTTTTTTCTGTTTCTTGAGGTAGGCCTGTATTGCTATTAATCTCCCTCTTTGGGCCACTTTAGCTGTGTCCCATAGCTTTGGTGTTGTTGGGCTTTCATTTTCATTTGTCTAAAAGTAACTTTTGATTTCTTCCTTACTCTCATTGTTAACCCATTCATTCTTTAGTAATTTGTTATTTAGTTTCTATATGTTTATGTGTTTTTCAGATTTTCTTTTCTTGTAATTGATTTCTAGTTTCATAACAGTGTGATCAGAGAAGATGCTTGATATGATTTCAAAATTTTTAAATTTATTGAGTTTTGTTTTGTGGCACTTCATTGTGGTTTATTCTAGAAAATGCTTTATTTGCACTTAAAAATGTATATTTTGTTGTCTTGAGGTAAAAAGCTCTAAATATAGCAATTAAATCCATGAGATCTAATGTGTCATTTAAGACCTCTGTCTTTTTAAAATTTTATTTAGTTATTTTTCAAGTACAGTTTTCTATTTCTCCCATCCCAGCCCACCCTGCCCCATGCTCCCCACTTCCCTCCCACTTCCGCCCCCCTTAGTTCTTGTCCTTGTGTCCTTCATACTTGTTCTTCCAAATCCCTCCCCTTTTTTCCCCTTAAATTCCCTCCCCTCACCCCTCTGGTCACTGTCCCCTTGTTCTCTATTTCAGTGTCTTTGTTTTTATTCTGCTTGCTTGTTTGTTTGTTTAGCTTCCTGTTAAAGGTGAGATCATATGGTATTTGTCTTCTAACACCTGGCCTATTTGGTTTTTAACTGATTTTCTGTCTGGAAGATCTATCTATTGGTGTTAATATCTCCTACTATGACTGTATTACTGTCTATCTCTCCCTTTAGATCCATCAATATTTGCTTTATACATTTAGATTATCCTATGAGGGATGAATAAATGTTTATAAGGGTTATATTTTCTTGTTGGCTTGACCCCTTTATCATTATGTAATGTCCTTCTTGGACTTTTACTACACCCTTGGTTTTAAAGTCTATTTTGTTCTCATATAAGTATTGCTACCTCAGTTTTTTCCATTTCAATTTGCATGAAATGTCTTTTTTCCATCTTTTTAATGTCAGTGTGTATAAATTTTTTTGTTCGGAGGTGAGTCTCTTGGAGGCAGCATATATATGGGTCTTTTCTTCATATGCATTCAACTATCCTGTCTTTTGATTGGAGCAAGTAATCCATTTACATTAAAGTGTTTATACATAGGTTTATTGCCATTTTATATATTTAAGTGCATTTTTCTTCTTTCAGAAAAAGTTCCTTAGCATCTCTTATAATACTTGTTTGTTGTTGATGAACTCCTCTAGCTTTTCCTTGTCTTTATTCCTCCTTTAATCTTAAATGATAGATTTGCTGGGTAGATGATCCTTGCTTATAGGTCCTTATTTTTCATCACTTTGAATATTTTCTGCCAACCCCCTCTGGCCTGGAATGTTTGTTTGTTTGTTTAATTGTTGTTGAAGTACAGTTGTCTCCATTTATCCCCCCTCTACTCCTACTCCACTTTGGCTTTGTCCTGGATCCTTTATTCATGTTCCTTGATGACCCTTCCCCTTTCCTCCCGTTATCCCCTCTTTCGTCCCCTGTGGTTAGTCAGTTTGTTCTTTATTTTAATGTCTCTGCCTATATTTTGCTTGCTTGTTTTTGTTGATTAAGTTCCACTTATAGGTGAGATCATATGATACTTGTCTTTCACTGTCTAGCTTATTTCACTTAGCACAATGCTCTCCACTTCCATCCATACTGTAGTAAAGTTTAGGAGCTTCTTCTTTCTCTCTGCTGTGTAGTATTCCATTGTGTAAATGTAACACAGCTTTTTGATCCACTCATTTACTGATGGGCACTTAAGTTGCTTCTAACACTTGGCTATTGTAAATTGTGTGGCTATGAATATTGGAGTGCATAGCTTCTTTTGAATTGGTGTTTCAGGATTCTTAGGGTATAATCCCAGCAGTGGAATTGCTGGGTCAAAAGGCAGTTTGATTTTTAGTTTCCTGAGGAAATTCCATACTGTTTTCTATAGTTGCTGCACCTGTCTACATTCCCAACCAACAGTGTAGTAGAGTTCTTTTTCTCTACAACCTCATCAGCACTTGTTGTTTCTTGATTTGTATATCATGGCCATTCTGAGTGGTGTGAAGTGGTATCTCATTGTGGTTTAAATTTGCATCTCTCTGATGTCTACTAATGCTGAGCATCCTTTCATATTTCTCTGGGCCCTCTGTATGTCCTCCTCAGAGAAGTGTCTGTTTAGCTCTTTTGCCCATTTTTAAAAAATGGGTAGTTTGTCTTCCTTCAGTGGAGTTGTATGAGTTCTTTATATATTTTGGAGATCAAACCCTTGTCTGAGGTATCATTTGCAAATATATTTTTCTATGTGGTTGGATCCCTCTTCATTATGCTCATGTTTTCTTTAGCCATCCAGAAGCATTTTATTTTGATGAAGTCCCATTTGTTCACTCTTTCATTTACGTTCCTTGCTCTAGGGTACATATCAGTGAAAATATTGCTGCATGGAATATCCGAGATTTTCCTCCCTATATAGTCCTCTAGTAGGACTTTTATGGTATCACAACTTATCTTTAAGTCCTTTATCCATCTTGAGTTTATTTTTGTATATGATGTAAATTAGGGGTCAAGTTTCTTTTCTTTTCTTTTTTGCATGTAGCTGTTCAAATCTCCCAACACCATTTGTTGCAGAGGCTATTTTTACTCCATTTTATCCTTCTGCCTCATTTATCAAATATTAATTGACTGTAGAGACTTGAGTTTATTTCTGGGCTCTGTATTCTGTTCCATTGATCTATGTGCCTGTTCTTATGCCAGCACCAGGCCTTTTTTTTGTAACGGTGACTTTGTAATATATGTCAGGTATTGTGGTACCTCCTACCTTATTCTTCTTTCTCAAAATTGCTTTGGCTATTTGGGGTCATTTATAGTTCTAGATAAATTTTTGAAATGTTTGTTTTATATCCGTGAAAAATGTTATTAGTGTTTTAATAGGGATTGCAGTGAATCGATAAATTGCTTTTGGTAATATGGACACTTTGACAATGTTAGTTCTTCCAGTCTATGAACATGGTATGTGCTTTCATTTATTTGTGTGTTCCTTAATCTCTTTCTTCAGTGTTGTACATGTATTTTACCTCTTTGGTTAAGTACATGTATTTTACCTCTTTGGTTAAGTTTCTTCCTAGGTACTTTATTTTTCCAGTTGCTATATCAAATGGGATTTTCCCCCTGATTTCTGTTTCTGATATTTTATTGTTGGTGTACAACAATGCCTTCAATTTCTGAATATTGACTTTGAATCACACTGTTTTGCCAAAGTCACTTGTTAGATTGAGTAGTTTTTTGGTGGAGTCTGTAGGATTTCCTGTGTATACTATCATGTCATCTGCAAACAATGACAGTTTTGCTTCCTCCTTTCCAATGTGGATGCCTTTTATTTCTTTTTGTGACCACTGTGGTTGGACTTCCAATACTATGTGAATACAAGTAGTGAAAGTGAACACCCTTGTCTTGTACCTGATCTTAGTGGAAAAGCTTTTAGTTTTTGCCCACTGAGTATGATGTTGGCTGTAGTTTTCTTGTATATGGCTTTTGTTATGTTAAGGTATACTCCCTCTACTCCCACTTTGCTGATTTTTTAATCATAATTGGTGCTGTACTTATCAAATGCTCTTTCTGCATCTATTGACATGATCATGTACCTTTTGTCTTTTCTTTTGCTTATGTGATGTATTACATTTATTGATTTGCAAATATTGTACTATCCTTGCATTCCCTGGGATGAATCCCACTTGATCATGGTGTACAATCTTTTCAATATTCTGCTGGATGGGGTTTGCCAATATTTTATTTTAGATTCTGTGTTCATCAGTGATATTTACCTATAGTTTTCTTTCTTTGTTATGTCTTTATCAGGTTTAGTGTTCAGGGTGACTTTCTTCATAAAAAGAGATTGGGAATCTTCTGTATTATTGGATTTTTTGGAATAGTCTGTGAAGGATAGAGGTTACATCTTCCTTAAATGCTTTGTAGAATTCTCCTGTGAAACCATCCAGTTCAGGGATTTTGTGTACCAGGAGTTTTTTGATTACTGCTTTGATTATACCTGATGTTATCAGTGTGTTCAAGCTTTATGCTTCTTCATTTAGTTGTGGAAGATTATATTCTTCTAGAAATTTGTCCATTTCACCCAAGTTTCCAAATTTCTTAGATTACAGTTCTTCATAGTAATTTCTTAGAATGCTTTGTATTTCTGTGGTATAGGTTGTAATCTCTCCTCCGTTTCTGATTTTGTTTATTTTGGTCCTCCCTCTTTTTTCCTTGACCAGTGCACTTAAAGGCTTATAGATTGTGTTTATCTTTTTAAAGACTAGCTCCTGCATTTATCAATCCTTTGAATTGTTCTTTTAGTCTCTATATCATTTAATTCTGCTCTGATCTTGCTTATTTCTTCTTCCACTCACTCTGGTCTTTGTTTGTTGTTGTTCCTCCAGTTCTTGTAGATGTAGGCTTAGGTTGTTTATTGCAATACTTCTATCTTTTTTCAGTAGGCCTGTATGGCTATGAACTTCCCACTCAGTACTGCCTTCGCTGTGTCCCATAAGTTTTGGGTTGTTGTGAGTTTATTTTCATTTGTTTCCAGAAACTTTTTTATTTCTTACTTGATCTCATTCTTAACCCATTCATTGTTTAATAGCATGCTATTCAATCTATGTAAATTATAGTGCATTTGAGGTTACTTTCCTTAAAGTTACTTTCTAGTTTCAGTTACTTGTGGTCAGAGAAAATGTTTGATATGATTTCAATTTTCTTAAATTTGTTGAGGCTTTTTTGTGTGTGCTATCATGTGGTCTATCTTTGAAAATGTCATGTGTGCATTTGAAAAGAATGTGTATTTAGCTTCTTTGGGATGAAAGGTTCTATATATGTCAGTTAAGTCTATTTGATCTAGGGCATTGTTCAATGTCTCAATATCCTTGTTGATATTTTGTTTGGAAGATCTATCCTTTTTTGACAGTGGAGTGTTAAAATCCCCTACTATAAGTGTGTTGCTGTCTATATCTTTCTTGAAGTCCTTCAAGATTTTTCTCATTTATTTGGGTGCTCCTATGTTGGGTGCATGTATTTTTATAATGTTTATGTCTTCTTGGTGGATTCTTCCCTTGAGTATTATGAAGTGACCTTCTAGGTCTCTTTCTATGGCTCTTGTTTTGAAGTTTATTTTGTCTGATATTAGTATTACTACTCTGGCATTTTTTCCCTGTACACTTGCTAGAAATAGTTTTCTCCAATCCTTCATTTTTGGTCTGTGTAGGTGTTTTATTCCTGAGGTGAGTCCCTTGTAGGCAGCATATGTACAGGTTCTGTTTTCTTATCCATTAAACTACTCTATGTCTTTTGAATGAAGCACTTAATGCATTCATGTTTAAGGTTAGTATTGATAGGCACTTATTCATTGCCATTTTACTCCCTTGAGAGCTCTATTCTTTTCACTGTTTCTCTTCCTTTTCTTAATGCAGTCCCTTTGGCATACCTTGCAGTGGTGTTTTGGTGGAAGTGTATTCTTTGAGCGTTCTTTTGTTTAGGAAACAGGCCTTCCATTTTAACTGAGAGCCTTGTTGGGTAGAGTAGTATTGGTTACAGGCCTTTGCTTTTCATTATTTGAAATATTTCTTGCCATCCCCTTCTGGTTTATAGTGTTTCTTTTGAGAAGTCAGCTGCTAGCCTTATCGAAGCTCTCTTGTATGTTACTTCCTGTTTCTCCCTTACTGCCTTTCAGATTCTCTCTTTGTCCTTTAATTTTGTCATTTTAATTATGATGTGTCTTGGAGTGGGCCTCTTTGGTACATCTTGATTGGGACCCTGTGTGCTTCCTGAATTTGTGTGACTTTCTCTCATCAATTTGGAGAAGTTTTCCATCATGACTTTTTCAAACAGGTTTTCTATTTATTGCTCCTCTTCTTCTCATTCTGGTATCCCTATTATACAGATATTATTATGTTTCATATTGTCCTGCATTTCCCTTAATCCCTCTTTATTGTTTTTGAGTTTTTTTCCTCTTTTTGCTCTTTCTTGGAGGCTTTTTTTTTACTTTGTTCTTCAGCTTGCTGATTTGAACCTCTGCTTAATCTAGCCTGCTTTTCATTCCTTCTACTGTGTTCTTCAGCTCAGAAACTTTATTCTTCATTTCCTTTAGGATTTTGTTGATTATTTCTATGTGTTTTTTAATGCTGGTATAGTTTGAAGTGAGTTTATTGTAGTTTCCCTGTAGTTTTTGGTAATTCTCTGTGAGGTCATTGAGCTTCCTTATAACCATTGTTTTGAACTCAGTATCTGATAGTTGACTCAGTTTCATTCTGATAGTTGGCACTCTTTCTGATGATACCTCCTTTTCTTTCAATTGGGGGTTGTTTATTTTTCTTCCCATTACTTTTTGAGACTTTTCTTTTTTGCCTCTGCTTCTTAAATTGATCTGTGTTGAATCCCTGAGTGTATGGTGTGAACTTCTATGGTAGGAACCCTGTGAAATTCAGTGGTGCAATTTCCCTGTTCTCCTGAACTTGATGTTCTTGGGATGCCCTTTATGTTATTTATATTGGCTCTGTGGAAATAATTGGGTTTGATTGTGAATGGAACCTTCTTTGGTAGGTCCTTCACTCTAGTTGCTTGACTGGGGGTTCACCCCACCCACCACATCTTGATGCTGTTGTGCAGGTGCTGGCAGAACACAACTACAAAGCCCAGGGAATGCACCCACATCTGCAAAAATATCTCCCCCCACCACTGCGACCCACTATCAACAGCAAATGAACCAATATTAATAAGGGTGTAAATAGATTAAGACTCTTATAAGAAAGGAGAGAAATAAACTATAGTATAAAATCTTGTAGTTTAATATTCACAGACTTGATGAACAAGAAGTGAATACTAAAAGGCTATGCAGAAAAGAAAATATCACAAATCATGGAGAAGACTACAGTGGATTTCATCGTCTCTGGTATTTACCACTGTTTCTTCTTTCTGCATCTGCCTATGGTGATGTCAGATGTTGATCCCATCTGACCTTAGGCAGCCTGCTCCAAAACTGCTAGGGATCTACTGTCTGTCGCTGTCTTCCTCAATTGTTAATCTAGTCATTGTGCACTCAAAAATCAGGCTTAATCCCCATAGAGTGGGGCCAAATCCCTCCTGGCATGTGGCTAGTTCTTCTCCTCAGGTGCTGATGCTTAGAGAGGAGTGGTCTGCCTGAGCAGAATGGCTGGTGCCATAAGGGTGGTGACTCAGCACCAGCATCCTAGCAGCTACTCTCTCAGTTCTCTCCCCAAAGCCTCCATGCCCAGGCTTTCCTCGCATGTCTCTAGTCCATTCTGCCCCTGCTTTGCTAAGGATTTACTGTCTCCTTCAGTTACCAATTGACTCACTATGCACTTAGCAGTTAGGTTTATGAACTGCAGAGCCATGGCAGAGTTGCTCTTGGGAGGGGGGGGCTGTTGTTTCCCCTTAGGCTGCTACTGCTTGGAGGGGAGTGGTCTGCCTGAGCCCAGTGGCTGCTACCCTCCCTATAAAGGATAATCAGCACTGGGATCCCAGGTGGCTACTCTCTTAGCTCTCTCCCCAAAGCTTCCATTCCCAGTGCCTCCCTAGGCATCTCCAAGCCACTCTTACCCCTGCCTTTGCTGGAGCCCCAGGTAAATGGCTACAAGTGAAAATTTGTGTGTTGACCCTTTATAGATCTCTTTGCGTCTCTAGTTGTCTTTCTCTGGTAGAGAGCAAACCTGCCACTTTTCACTGTTGGTTGTTATCTGTGTACTTTTTGGGCTCTGGTGCCCTAGGCTGGGGATCCAAGCTTGGGGTTGAGACCCCACACTTTTCAGGAGGATCCAACTTGTTGCATAATTATCCCTCCAGTGCTGCTGCTTGTCGGTACTCAGTCAACTTTCTCTAGTCTCCTTCATACTCCTTACCAGTCAGTTAGTGTTGACGATGATTCTTATGTGTGTCTGAGATTATAAGAATTCTCTCTTGGTATTATTCAGTTGTTTGTTCCAGGTGATTTCTCCACAATTCAGTTGTAATTCCAGATTGGTGCTGGAATGAGGTTAGTGTGGCTTCCATTCGCTCCTCTGCCAGCTTGCCTCTCTAAAATGTTTCTATTGAGAAATCAGCTATATTCTTATGGGAGCTCACTTGTAGGTAAAAACCTGTTTTTCTTTTGCTTCTTTTAAGATTCTTTATTTGTCTTTAACTCTTGTCATTTTAATTATGAAGTGTCTCTTTGTTGGCTTCTTTGGGTTCATTTTGTTTGGGAGTTCCATACTTCCTGGACTTGTGTGTCTTTTTCTTTAACTGGGTTAGGGTGTATTTAGTCATTATTTCTTCAAACAGGTCCTCAATTAATTGTTCTCTCTCCTTTTTTATGGTATCCCTATGATATAGATGTTGCTATGACTGATGTTGTCCCAGAGGTCCCTTAAACTATCTCATTTTTTAAAAATTATTTTTTCTTTTGCTGTTCTGCTTGGGTATTTTCTGCTATGTTGTCCTTCAAGGTGATCCTCTATTTCATATAATCTGCTGTTGATTCCTACTAGTGTATTCTTTATTACAGATATCATATTTTTATGGTTTCTATATATTATTTTTTTATGCTTATGATCTCTTTGCTGAAATTCCCATTGAGTTCATCCATTCTTTCCCTAAGTTTCTGGAGCATCCTTGTAACCATTGTTTTGAACTCCATATTTGGTAGAGTGCTTGCTTCTATTTCATTTAGTTACTTTTCTGGAGATATGTCTTGTTCTTTCATTGTCTCCTCAGTTTGGCTACCCCTTGTGTTTGTTTCTAATATTAAATACATCTGCTCTGCCTCCCAGCTTTGGTAGGGTGGCCTTATGTATTGGGTGGCCTTATGTAGTAAGTGCCCTGTTGGGCTGAGTGGTGCAGTCATTCTGATCACCTGAGCTGCATGCTCCAAAAATGTCTCCTGTGTGGTTTCTGTGAGTCCTCCTGTTACAGCTGAGTCTTGATTGCTGTTGACCCAAAGGTGGGTGAGGTTGACAATCAGCCTGTCTGACTGATGTTTGACTGACCACAGAGTATGAGTTGCTGTGAGGGGGCTAACCACACAAAGCAGGAGTCATCCCACAAGGGTCTAGTACATGCCAAGACCTCTCATTGGGTATGCCACTTGTGGAGCTTATCAGGTCATGTCTGTTATGGTTAGAAGTTGCCACTGGTTGTGTTGGTTCTGGAGCCTCTTAGGAGGTACTCTGGTGCATGTCAATGTAAGACACTTCCTGCGACTGGCCCTGGGCTCCCTTTTAGGAGCTACAGAGTGATTCATGGCTGATAGCAGTGTGTGTCTGGCCTGGATGTGTGTGGGAGGGGCCAAGTTGCATAGTGAAACTGGCTGCCACCAGTGCCAAGCCTGGGATGCATGAGCAAAAAGCCAAAGGCACTATAATATCTGCTGCCACCAGCCAGCTTCTCGTTAGGATCGTGTGCTAAAAGAGCCTCAAGGAGTAACAAGTTGGGTGAGGAAGTTCTTAGTGTGTCACCTATTAGGAGTGCATGTTCACCAGGTAAAAACAGATTCAAACTCTGTACTGTTGCTGGGTTTGAGGCCATTCAGCAAAAGTCAGCATACACAAAAGCCAGCTGCTACCTGCCTGGAGCCTGCAGACCTTTGTGGTGGGGCGGTATCTCAAGATGTTAGATGTTATCAGGGTCAGGACAGAAGAGGCCACTGGGTTAAAACAGATTAAGACTTGGCTGTACGGAGGGAGGGCTCTTCACAGAAAAGATGGTACATGTAAAGAGGTTTTTCAAGAAAGACTGAAATGCAGGCCCAGGCTGGCTGTTGCCCCAGATCCCTAAGGGAGTTAGCAGGGAGGGGTGACTCCATCCCCGCAAGCTGATGCCAGGTGTGGGTGGGGCAGGCCAAACACAGGAATAGTGGAACCATACATTACAAAAAATGGTGCTCACCCAAAAGCCATAAAACTGTCTCTTCCTGTGCAAACACATACTTTAATAACTGTTAAATATATTTAAAAAATTGATGACAAAATGGAGAATTTCAATAAATAAGTGGAATCTATAAATATGCACAAGGAAATTCTAGAACTGAAAAATATAATAAATAAAAGGGAAAATTCAGTAAATGAATTAGGTTGCACTGAACATAGCTAGAGAAAAATAATGAGCCCAAATGCTATATGGCAGTAGGAAATATCCAGTCAGAACCACAAAGAGAAAAAAATGCAAATAAAGAAAAAAAAGGTAAAAGATATACGAGACAGTGTAAATATAAAATTTCAGTGCCAGGAGAAAGAGAATGAGCAGAGGCAATACTTGAAAAAAGTTTCCTAAAACTGATGAAAGGCTCAAGCCACAGATGAAAGAAAAAACAACCTATAAATCCTGTGATAGACAAATACACATAAACTACACTAAAGAACACCATAATAAAACTGTTGAAAACCAAAGACAGATAAAAATGTTAAAAGCAGCCAGAGTGGAGAAAAAGACAAATTATCTTCAAGG
The DNA here is from genome assembly GCF_021234435.1 of Artibeus jamaicensis. NCBI lineage: Eukaryota > Metazoa > Chordata > Mammalia > Chiroptera > Phyllostomidae > Artibeus > Artibeus jamaicensis. The sequence continues at coordinate 3,757,468 of NW_026521822.1, forward strand.
AGAACAGTTGGCTAACAGATGAATTCTTGAGAAAAATTATACCATTTTGCCTTCCCCTCCAAGTGATCAAAAAAAAAAAAAGAGAGAGAGAAAGTACCAAGATACCCGCTGGAAGAGGAAACCCAACAGCAAAGGAACCACCAACAGATAATAACAAAGAAGGTGAAGGAGGGAGTATAAACCACACAAACATCAATCCAGGACCTATCTGGAAAGACAACTAATTAGCAGAGAAACTATCCAGTACAAACAACTGAACAAGACCTAAAGAAAATCCTCAAAACCTTATACACACAGAAGAACGAGCTTCAACACAACCTGCCCTCACCAGCACAACAAATTACAAGAGGTGGTGGAAAGAGGGACCCTCAGCTAACCAGCTGCTGGGAAAGATCCACCAAAGAAAGACCCCCAAAATGATGAAAACCCAAAGACAAACACAGAGCCAACTTAAAGGACAGCCCAAGACCAGTGAACATGGGAGATCAAGGAGACAACACCACTAAATCTGACAGGTATTCTACCATGGCAGTTCACTCATAAACCTAGGGATGCAGAACAAATCAATTTAAGAAGCTGAAGCTAAGAAAAAAAGTCTCACAAACAATGAGAAGACAAAGAAACAATCCCCAAATGAAAGGAAAGGAGGAAGCTTCAGAAAGAATGCTAGATGAAATAGAGGCAAGTCAGCTATCAGATATTGAATTCAAAGCACTGGTTATCAGGAAGTTCAAAGAGCTCACAAGGAACTACCAGAAACAACAGGGGAGCTACAGCGGTCTCACTGCAAACTATATCAACATGAAAAAGGAAATAGAAACTATCAACAAGGGCCAAGAGCAAATGAAGTATACAATGTCTGAACTGAAGAACACAGTGGAAGGAACCAAAAGCAGAATTGATGAAGAAGAAGATCAGATCAGCAACTTGGAGGACAAAGTAGAAAAAAAAAACCTCCCAGAAAGAGCAAGAAAAAGAAAAGGGGCTCAGAGAGAATAAAGAGGGATTAAGAGAAATGCAAGACAATATGAAACATAATAACATCCGAATAATAGGGATACCAGAAGGAGAAGAAGAGCAAGGAATGGAAAACTATTTGAAAAAGGAATGAGGGAAAATGTCCTTAATTTGAATAGAAAAAAAGTAAGCCAAATCCAGGAATTACAGAGTCCCAATCAAGAGAAACCCAAAGAGGCCCACTTCAAGACACATCATCATTAAAATGGCAAAATTCCAAGACAAAGAGAGAATCCTAAAGGTAGCAAGGGAGAAAAAAAGAAGTAACATACAAGGGAGCCCCAATAAGGTTAGCTACTGACTTCTCAATGGAAACACTCCAAGCAAGAACAGAATGGCAAGAAATATTCCAAGTAATGAGAACCAGAGGCCTACAACCAAGGCTACTTTACACAGCAAGGCTCTCAATCAAGATAGAAGGCCAAATAAAGAGCTTCCAAGACAAAAGATGTCTAAAAAAATACAACTCCACCAAACCAGTTCTGCAAGAGATGCTAAATGAACTGCTTTGAGGAAAGAAAGGAAAAGAGAGAGACAGAGAGGAACAAAGGTACAAAAATGGCAATGAATAAGTACCTATCAATAATAACCTTAAGCGTAAATGGATTAACTGTTCCAATCAAAAGACATAGAATAGCTGAATGGGTAAGAGAGCATGACCCACACATATGCTGCTTACAAGAGACCAACCTCAGGACAAAAGAACTACAGAGACTAAAAGAAGGACTGGAAACAAGTTTTCCAAGCAAATGGACAAGAAAAAAAAACATCCAGGGTATCAATACTCATATGAGACAAAATAGACTTCAAAACAAGAGCCATTAAAAGAGACCCAGAAAGGTACTTCATTACACTCAAGGGAAGAATCCACCAAGAAGACATAAACATTGTAAATATATATGCACCCAACATAGGAGCACCCAAATATATAAAGAAAATCTTAGAGGATTTCAAGAAAGATATTGACAGCAACACAATTATAGTAGGGGATTTTAACACCCACTATCAAAAATGGACAGATCTTCCAAACAAAATATCAACAAAGATATTGCGGCATTAAACAACCCTAGATGAAGTGGACTTAACTGATATATATAGAGCCCTTCATCCCAAAGAAGCTAAATACACGTTCTTTTCAAATGCACATGGAACATTTTCAAAGATAGACCACATGATAGGACACAAAATGAGCCTCAACAAATTCAAGAATATTGAAATCATACCAAGCATTTTCTCTAACCACAAGGGACTGAAACTAGAAACCAACCCCAAGGGAAAAAAACTGAAAACACTCAAATTCATGGAGATTGAATAGCATGCTACTAAACAGCAAATGGGTCAAGAATAAAATTAGGGAGTAAATAAAAAAGTTGCTGTAAACAAATGATAATGATCTCACAACAACCCAAAACTTATGGAACACAGTCAAGGCAGTCCTGAGAGGAAAGTTTATACCATACAGGCCTACCTAAAGAAGACAGAAACATTTCAAACAAACAAACTAACCCTACACCTGCAAGAACTTGAGGAACAACAACAAAGACAGCCCAGAGCAAATAGAAGGAAAAAATAACCAAGATCAGAGCAGAATTAAATGACATAGAGACTAAAAGCACAATGCTAAGGATCAGTGAATCCAGAAGCTGTTTTTTTTTTTAAATATAGACAAAATAGACAAGCCTTTAAGCAGCCTCATGAAGAAAAGAAGAGAGAGGACCCAAATAAACACAATCAGAAATGAAAGAGGAGAGATTACAACACACACCACAGAAATACAAAGGATTGTAAGAAATTATTATGAAGAACTGTATGCCAAGAAATTTGAAAACCTAAGGAAAATGGACAAATTTCTGGAAAAATATAATTTTTCAAAACTCAATGAAGAAGCAGAAAATCTGAACACATCAATAACAGCAAAAGAAATTGAAGCAGTATTCAAAAAACTCCCGAAGCACAAAAGCCATGGACCAGATGGTTTCACAGGAGAATTCTACAAATCATTTAAGGAAGAGCAACTCCTATTTTTCACAGGCTATTCCAAAAATTCCAAAATACTGGAAGACTCCCAAACTGTTTTCATGATGCTAGCATCACCCTAATTTCAAAACCAGATAAAGATACAATGAAGAAAGAAAACTTCAGGCTAATATAGCTCATGAACATAGACTCTAAAATCCTTAACAAAATATTGGCAAACCACATCCAACAATCCAAATACATTAAAAAGATCATTCACCATGGCCAAGTGGAATTCATCCCAGGGATGCAAGGATGGTTCAATATTCACACATCAGTAAATGTAATACATCACATAAACAAAAGCAAAGACAAAAACCACATGATCATATCAATAGATGTCGAAAAAGCTTTTGATAGGGTACAACACCCATATATGATAAAAACACCCAGCAAAGTGGGAACAGAGGGAGCATTCCTCAATGTAATAAAGGCCATATATGAGAGACCTACAGGCAACATCATACTCAATGGGCAAAAACTAACATCTTTTCCACTAAGATCAGGAACAAGACAAGGTTGTCCACTTTCACCACTTCTATTCAATATAGTATTGGAAGTTTTAGCTACAGCAATCAGACAAGAAAAGGAAATAAAAGGCATCCAAATCAGAAAGGAGGAAACAAAACTGTCACTGTTTGTAGATGACATGATAGTGTACATAGAAAATCCTATAGACTCTAACCAAAAACTGCTCAACCTAATAAATGAATCTGGGAAAACATCAGGGTACAATTTCAATATCCAGAAATCAAAGGCATTTTTATATACTAACAATGAAATTAAAAAAATCCCATTTGATATAGCAAAAACAAAAATAAAATACCTAGGAATAAACCTAACCAAGGAGATAAAAAACCTGCATGCAGAAAACTACACAACACTGAAGAAAAAATCAAGGAAGACACAAACAAATAGAAACATATACCATGTTCATGGATTGGAAGAATTAACATCATCAAAATGTCCATACTATTCAAAGCAATTTACAGATTCAATTTAATACCTATTAAAATACCAGTGGCATATTTCACAGACATAGAACAAACACTTCAAGAATTTATATAGAACTACAAACTACCCCAAATAGCAGTTGCAATTTTCTGAAAGAAAAACTAAAGTAGGAGGGATCACAATACCTGATACCAAACTGTTTTACAAGGCCATTGTAATTTTAAAAAGCCTGGCAGTTGCATTAAAAAATGCACATAAAACAATGCAATAGAACAGAGAGCCTGGAAATAAACTCAAGTCTCTATGGTCAATTAATATTCAACAAAGGGAGCAGCAACATAAAATGGACTAATAATAGCCTCTTCAACAAATGATGCTGGGAGAACTGGACATCTATGTGCAAAAAATTTCGAGCCCCAACTTACACCATACACCAAAATAAATTCAAGGTGGATAAAAGACTTAAGTATAAGCTGTGATACCATTAAAGTCCTAGAGGAGAACATAGGCAGGAAAATCTGAGATATTTCACACAGCAACATTTTTACTGATATGTCCCCTAGAGCAAGGGACATAAAGGAAAAAATTAATAAATGGAATCTCATCAAAATAAAAAGCTTCTGCATGGCTAAAGAAAACAGTATTAAGATAAAAACAGAATCAAATGAATGGGAAAACATATTTGCCAATGATTCCTCAGACAAGGGTTTAATCTCCAAAACATACAAAGAACTTACACAACTCCACTCTAAGAAGACAAGCAACCCAATTAAAAAATGGGAAAAGGACTTGAACAGACACTTCTCCAAGGAGGACATACAGAAGATCCAGGGACATATTAAAAGATGCTCAATATCATTATCTATCAAAGGGACACAAATTAAAACCACAATGAAAAAACCACTTTATACTGGTCGGAATGGCCATTAGACAAAGCAACAAACAACAAGTGTTGGAGAGATTGTGGAGAAAAGGGGACCCTAGTTCACTGTTGGTGGGATTGCAGACTGGTACAACCATCATGGAAAACAGTATGGAATTTTCTAAGAAAACTAAAAATGGATCTGCTATTTGACCCAACAATTCCACTGCTAGGAATATATTCTAAGAACCCTGAAACACCAATCCAAAAGAACTTGTGCACCCCAGTGTTCATAGCAGCACAATTTACAATAGCCAAGTGCTGGAAGCAACCTAAGTGCCCATCAGTAAATGAATGCATCCGAAAACACAATGGAATTCTATGCAGCAGAAAGAAAGAAGGAGCTCCTACTCTTTGCAACAGCATGAATGGAACTGGAAAGCATTATGCTGAGTGAAAGAAGCCAGGCAGTGAAAGACAAATACCATATGATCTCACTTTTAACAGGAACTTAAACAACAAAACAAACAAGGAAGCAAAATATAACCAAAGACACTGAAATACAGAAGAGGCTGACAGAGACCAGAGAAGAGAGGGGAGGGGATTTCAGGGGAAAAGGGGAAGAAGGGCTTACAGGAACAGGTATGAAATACAAATGGACAAAAACTAAGGGGTGTGGAAATGGGAGGGAAGTGGGGAGCACTGGGTTGGTGAGATGGGATGGGAGTAAAAGACAAAAAAAACCATACTTGAACAACAATTAAAGTAAATTTTAAAAATAAAGTGAAATATATGGCAATACTATAGCATAAAAGTCAGAACAAATGTAGGTAAATTCTAAGTGTTCAAAGGTCATTTTGTTGCATAGGAATTGATTTTAAAACTATAATTTTATATTTAAATAACTTCTGGATTCATGTCGAATTTATAAAGTTGCCTCTGAATGCCAAAAGATTATATAACTGCCAAAATGTGAAAAAAATAAAGTGGTCAAGCCCACGTAATTAACCAAAAAAAAAGTAAGGATAAAATAAACAAACATAGAATGAGTGGGGTAAATTGTAAAAAAAAATAGTAAGATGCTAAGTTTAAACTTAAATGTTATAGCAGTTGTATCAAATATGAAATTTTTTTAATGTATACTGTCAGACTGTACTTAAAAATAAAAAGACCCAATAAGACAGTGCTTGAAAGAAAGGATCTTAAATACAAGGACACAGAAAGAATAAATATAAAAGAATAAAGAAAGAAATACCACACTAACCTTGACCAAAAGGATACAGGCATAATTATATAATATTAAATGAAGTAAATCAGTAAGGCAAGATGAGACTTTTTAAATGATAAAAATGTCAGTCTACTAGGATGAGAAAATAGTCTCAAAGTAGTAGTGTTTCATAATGTAGTTTCAGAATTTATAAAGAAAAAATGATAGAATTAAAGGAGAAATAGGCAAATCCAACAGTTACAATAGAAGATTTTAAAAATATTTTTCACTAACATGAATGGGAAAAATATAACAGTGAGAAAAAATCAGCCATGGCTCCTGTGTGTGTTGAACTTGTGTTTGTTTGAGTAAGGCACACAGATTGTAATCAAATGAGCATATAAATGAAAATTGAAAGTGAATTGAGTACTCAAAGCAAAAGGAAGACCGTTTTATGACAATGTACATAACCTGGGCTGAGGGAACCTGTGCTGTCATTCTTTATTGAGAAAATGACACTTGATCTCAGACTTGAGATATCTCAGATTTGAAACGAGGTAATCAATGGTTAACTAGGAAGAGTAGAAGTACAAGTGTGAACAAAGAACATTAGATACCTGGCATCATAGCGCCTCAAAAATCCTCTGGTACTTCTGGCCAAGATGGAGGCATAGGTAGATATACTTTGCCTCCTTGCACAACCAAAAGAAAAACAACAACAACACAGTTAAAAACAAAAAAACCTACTAGATCTTCCAGAAAAATAGAAGTGTATGGAAGTCTGACAACCAAGGAGGTAAAGAAAAAATATTCATCCCAACTGGTAGGAGGGGTGGAGATGGGCAGCCAGGGTAGAGAGGACATGCAACAAAGTGGCAGTTGGAGGACTGGGTTGGAAAAATGGCAGCTGGCAGTCCCACATTTCTGTGAGGATAAACTGGGAAGAATAGTCAAGGAGCGAGATAGACTTCATAACACAGGGTTTTACAGCATGGGAAAAGAAAGCCTCAAAACCTCCAGCTATAAAAACCTGTAGGGGTTGTGGTGGTGGGAGAGACTCTCAGCCTCCCAGGAGAACTCATCGGAGAGACCCACAGGGTCCTGGAAAGTATAAAAAAACCCCTAACTGGGAATCAGCACCAAAAGGGCCCAGTTTTCTTGTGGGTAGTGGCAGAAGTGACTGAAAGCTGGCAGAGATCTGAGCAACCAGCATTGTTCCCTGTCTGATTCCGCCCCCCAATATAGTACCACATTGCAGTGATGTGAGTTGCCTTGCTCTAGAAAATATTGAAGGCTATGCCACTTACTGTATAACAGGTGCACTGAAACAAAGAAATATGGCCCAAATGAGAGAACAGATCCAAGCTCAAAAAAATAGGACTAAGTGATGAAGAGATAGCTAACCTATCAGATGCACAGTTTAAAACACTAGTAATCAGGGTGCTCACAGAAATGCTTGAGTATAGTCACAAAATAGAGGAAGAAGTGAAGGCTATGAAAAGTGAAATAAAGGAAAATGTACAGGGAACCAACAGTGAAGGGAAGGAAACCAGGACTCAAATCAACAATTTGGAGCAGAAGGAAGAAATAAACATTCAACCAGATCAGAATAAAGAAAGAATAATTCAAAAAATGAAGAGAGGCTTAGGAACATCCAGGACAACTTTAAACGTTCCAACATCTGAATCATAAGGGTGCCATGAGGAGAAGAACAAGAGCAAGAAATTGAAAACCTATTTGAAAGCATAATGAAGGAGAACTTCCCCAATCTGGTGAAGGAAATAGACTTTCAGGAAGCTCAGAGAGTCCCAAAATTGGACCCAAGGAGGAACACACCAAGACACATCATAATTACATTACCCAAGATTAAAGAGGAGAGAATCTTAAAAGCAGCAAGAGAAAAGGAGACAGTTGTCAACAAATAAGTCCCATTAAGACTGTCAGCTGATTTCTCAAAAGTAACCTTGCAGATCAGAAGAGGCAGGAAAGAAGCATTCCAAATCATGGAAGGCAAGAACCTACATCCAAGATTACTCTATCCAGCAAAGCTATCATTTAGAATGTATGGGCAGATAAAGTGCTTCCCAGGTAAGGTCAAGTTAAAGAATTTCATCATCACCAAACACTTATTTTATGAAATGTTGAAGGGACATATCTAAGAAAGAGAAGATCAAAACTATGAAAAGTAAAAGCCCAACAGACTCAAACTATCAACAACTGAACCTAAAAACAAAAACAAACTAAGTGAACAATAGAACAGAAATAGAATCAGAAAAGGAGATCATATGGAGAATTATCAATAGGGAGGAGGAGGGGAGAGAATTAAGGAAAACATACAGAGAATAGGAAGAGTAATTGGTATGTAAAAAATAGACAAGGGGAGGCTAAGAATAGGGTAAGTATAGGGAATGAAGAAGCCAAAGAACTTATATGTATAACCCATGGAAACAAACTAAGCAGGGGCAGCAGGGGGCGGAATGCTGTGGGGAGGGATGTTGGGCAGAGGAGAATAAAGGGAAGAAAATGATAAGACAACTGCAATAGCATAATCAATAAAATATACTTTAAAAAATACTGTGGTAGGAGGAAGTGTATGAGTTTGAGGAACTGGAGGAAGGTCTGAGTGAGCAGGGCAGTGGATATAGGAAGGAGCTCAGAATCTGTCTGGAAAGGTAGCAAAGCCAGAACACTGAGAATTGTGTAGGTCAGGTAATAGATCTTGAGCTGTACCCAAAGAGCAATGAGAAGGCAATAAAGAGTGTTTAACAAGGTTTATATTATTATTGGATTTATATTTGGAAAAGATTATTCTAGTTGTGGCATGTAAAAGGTAATACTCAACAGAGGATAAAGAACTCAGCAGTTTTAACCAGTTGAAGGACAATGGTGTAGACAGTAGAGATAGAGGAGTCAGATTCAAGAGACACTGAAGAGATAAAATCAACAGGACTTGGTGAAAGATTCTACATGGTGACTGAGGGCAAGTGAGACATCAAGAATTTTCTTTCTTTCTTTCTTTCTTTCTTTCTTTCTTTCTTTCTTTCTTTCTTTCTTTCTTTCTTTCTTTCTTTCTCTCTCTCTCTCTCTCTCTCTCTCTCTCTCTCTCTTTCTTTCTTTCTTTCTTTCTTTCTTTCTTTCTTTCTTTCTTCCTTTCTTTCTTTCCCTCTTTTAGAGAGAGGAGAAGGAAAGGAGAAAGAGTGGGAGAGAAACATCAATGTGTTGTTGCCTCTCATATGTCCCCTACTGGGGACCTGGCCTGCAACCCAGGCATGTGCTCTGACTGGGAATCGAACTGGCAACCCTTTGCTTCACAGGCCTGAGCTCAATCCACTGATATACACCAGCCAGGGCTCAAGGATTTCTTTTCAGGTGTTTGCTTGTGCAATGAGTCTCACAGTGATGTCATTCTCTGAAATTAGAAACAAAAGAGAGGGTCAGATTTTGGAGGAAAAATATAAATTCAATTACCAACATATTGAGATTGAGGGTTTTGTGTTAGAGATTGTTTTATAGAATTGTCTTCTCAAGGCTCTTAAACTGATTTTTCTTTGTGTAGTTTTCTTCACTTTCTTTGCTTTTCTTACCTCCTCCAGTTTAACATTTCAAAAATGCAATTTCAAGCCTTGACTGTGGCTATTTATCATGTCACTGCATTAAAATATTGATGCTTGCCTAATCTGATACTTCCCAGGGAGTAATACAAACAAGAGAGAAGATGGAAAATTTATTATGATCTCCAGGAGTGTTTGCAGGATGTTGGACACTGACCCCAGTTGGAATCCAAATGTGTCAGGGAACTTTCCTGGCTCTGGTTGTCAAAGGCCAGCAAACGTGGCAGGATCACTTTTCTTGAAGATGCTGCACAAGGATAGGCAAGCCAAGTTTAGGGGCATCAGCTCTCAACACACAGGGTCATTTCAGAGAAACACTAATAAGCTCTCTTTTCATTGAAAATTAACCCTGACAAGGATATTAATCAGGTGTCACATGAAGGACAGGACAATCAATTCTTTTGAAGCAGTTTCCTGCTAGAGCTCCAGAATGGGAGATGCCATCTCCTTTGCTCCAAGGTAGTTGAGATTGTGTTGGCAAGTTGTTTTGAAGTCCCTTATATGAGAAAGAAAACAGTGGAGATGACAGCCTGTGCAGCCAATCACATCCAGAAAAAAACAACCCATATTCATGGCTATTTCTCTCTCTCTCTTAATTTTGACCTTATGATCTTATGAAGACATATCAAGTCCTTTCTTTCAACACACAATTTTTCCTCCTTCCACTCCCACATATCCTTTAATTGGGTGGAGAGCTTAACTTAAAAGAAGAAATTGAATTTCTATCTATTAAGATCTGATAAGAAATTTGATCATGGTATCCAATTAAATGTGGTTCATAGGTTATATGAGGTTAAATAATGTGTTCTTCTTTAAGAAAGCTTACATTTTAAGATTCTCCTGCATATCACTATCATTGAGCCTGCCTATAGTTTCAACAGTTGGCAAACTAGAGGAAGGATCTGCTTCCTTACATGGAATAGAATCTTGAGTTCTGTAAATGTATAAAGAACATAGGAGATAGATTATTTACAACTATTTCAAAGCTATGAACCATAATTTACAATTATCATAATCATAATTGTCAAAGAGAAGAGGTAATAGATGTCCAGGAAATTGTTGTTTTATGTGATTTTCTGTATTTCTGATTTGTTTGAGATCATTATCCTAGGAACTGATAAAACAAAAGGCTACATATATGTAGACTAGAACCAGGTCTAAGACCCATGGCTTTGCTTATACCAATGCTGCTAACACAAAAGCACTATACAATTGTTTTTATATGTGTGTATGATGAAGTAAATGAATTTAATGATGTGGTAAAATAAAATTCTAATAACGAGTTAATTATATTTATGAAGATTTATTTTAATATTTAAATTTTTTCATTGATAGTTGACATTCAATATTATATTAGTTTCAGATGTACAGTATAGTGGTTAGACATTTATGTAACTATAAAGTGATCTCCCCAATAAGTCTAGTACCCACCTGGAACCATATATAATCAAGTAATATTAACTATATTTTCTATGTTGTATTTTACAACCCCATGACAATTTTGAAGCAGGGACTCACTTAAGCTATCAGGTAGGCCAGAGCTCAAGGTGTATGATTTGGGATCTTGTTTTTAATTCTCTTCACTTCCTATTACCCATAAAAAAAATCCCAGAGGGGAAAGCTCCTGGTAAAAGTCACACAATTTGTATCTCAGAATTCATCTTATAAATTTTCTTCAGCAAAAATCACTAAGAGCTTGAGCTAGACTTTATTCTAGTGGACTGATCTGAGGTATAACAGAGAAAGTATTGAATGACAGCACAGGGGAGAACTATCCTACAGAAGTCCCTCTCCATGGGTTCTGGGTTTTGAGTGCTTCAGCCATGTTTATTTCCATTTTAGATTCCTGCAGATTCTGTAATTAGGAGAAAACCATCAGGTTCTTCAGTAAATTACTGAGTGGAACTGAGGAGGATGAGAGCCGTGAAGTGTCTTTGAACACTTAGAGGAGTGTCTAAACTTGCTTTGATTTGGGCCCCTCCCATACACTGAAAACTGAGTATTAAAGCCCTTGAGTTGATAAACAAAGGTCTTGGACTTGAGTGTTTTTCTTTCATATTTGTGTGCTTTAATTTTATTTCTTTTCCTCTAGAGAACACTTGCTTACCCTCCATGTGGCCCCAAACAACACATTGAGAAATATGGGTCACGTCCACCTTTTACTAATTTATCATGTTGTTGCTTGTTCTTAAATTTGATGGATGAAACAAATGACCTAGATTTTGTGATTAATGCCATTTCTACTCCAATCCCAACCCATTAACCAATGATTTCCACTCATGCCTGCCACATTAACAAATATATCAGTGGCCTTCATTTTAAACCTGAATAAGCTGATGATCTTAGTTGCAATATCTTCATTCATTCTGAACATTTATGTGGTAGAATAGCCTTTGTTTTCCCATCTGTAAAATGAATCCAAAGTTGGTGATACAGATGTTAAAGTAAAATAACTATGAAAATTGCTGAAGCCTTGACATATGACCTAGTGCATTATTATTTTATAATAGAGAGTTTTATCTACTAAGGAGAAGAGCTATCATCTGCTCATGGCATTGCTGATTATTTATTATTAATGACTTCTAAAAATTCCAGCATTGCAAGAAGCTTCAAGCATCATTACTGCACTACATTTTGTTTTTGTGGTAATAGCTATTTTTCACTGTCACTTTCACAGGTAGCAAAAGAGCACAGATGAACAATTTTAACAAATATAGGGCTGCAGAAAACACACTTCAGACTCTGTCACCTGTTATTAATTGAATGATCAATTTCAGTTTTTATCAGAAATGAGAATTTCTGGGACTTAGGAAACCATATGCCTCCTTTTCACCGGGGCTTCTGCTACATCACACCCACTCAGAGGCAAGAGTCAGGAAAAACTGACCTTAGCTGTCAGTTTTATGCTTAAAAAATAAAGAATCCACATTATTATGTTTTTTTTGCTTTCATAACATAATTGAGAAGAATTATGTAAAATTTCAGGCAGTGAAGACACTTCTATTCAATTAAATTTCCCTTTGGATTAGAATGAAAAAGCCCTTTTTGATGTCACCAAAGAGATCTTCTTCTCCTTCTAGAGCCTTTTAAAAAAGTATGGCTCACAAAGATCTTTTGCTTTGTAGACAGCTCTTGGAAGGAGAGGCTCCTTGGTTCTCTACAATCTAAAATAATCTAAGTTTAATTAGATAATTAGATCATCTAATTTGGATAATCTAAAATAATCTAAACTTCAAATAATTGGGTTTATTTTAAACCACTTAAAACATGGGCCAAAGATCTGACACAGACACTTTGCCAAGGAAGACATACAGAAGGTACAGAGACATATGAAAGGATGTTCAGCATCACTAGCCATCAGAGAGATGCAAATTAAAACCACAGTGAGATGCCAATTCACACTGGTCAGAATGGCCATCATAAACAAAGCAACAAACAATAACTGCTTGTGGGATTGTGAAGAAAAGGGAGCCCTAGTGCACTAGTGAGATTGCAGACAGCTGCAGCCACTGTGGAAAACAGTATGGAATTTCCTCAGAAAACTAAAAATCAAACTACTTTTTGACCCAGCAATTCTGCTGCTGGGATTATACCCCGAGAATCCTGAAATACCAGTTCAAAAGGACCTATGCACCCCAATATTCATAGCAGCACAATTTACAATAGCCAAGTGTTAGAAGCAACTTAAGTGCCCATTGGTAAATGAGTGGATCAAAAAATTGTCATACATTTACACAATGGAATACTACACAGCAGAAAGAAAGAAGGATCTCCTACCATTTTCTACAGTATGGATGGAAGTGGAGAATATTATGCTAAGTGGAGTAAGCCATACAGTGAAAGACAAATACCATATGATCTCACCTATAAGTGGAACCTAATCAACAAAACAAACAAGTGAGCAAAATAGAATCAGAGACATTGAAATAAAGAACAAACTGACAGTAACCAGGGGGCAGGAGGAAGGGATAATGGGGGAAAATAGGGGAAGGGTCATCAAGGAACATGTATAAGGGCCCATGGACAAAGCCAAAGGGGGTAAGGGGGTAACATTGAGGGTGGGAAGCAGGGTGGGATGGGGCATGGGGGAGTTTTGGAGGGGTGAAATGTAGACAACTGTACTTGAACAACAATAAAATAAATAAATAAATAAATAAATAAATAAATAAATAAATAAATAAAGTTATTGAACTGCTAAAAATAAATAATCTAAGTCTAACCCAGTTAGCATATTATAGAAACAAAACTGTGCTCTTATGTTACAAATGGAAGAAATAATTTTCTGAATAAATCATAAGTCCCCATTCTACATTTCCAGCTTGTGATTTGTGTCTCCAAAACTTTTGTGCTGAGGATGGTTGTGTCTGAAAATGCTAACAGTCAGCAGAAAAAAAGATATCAGGGGTCTTGGTCTGTCTCCTTTTCTTTCCCACACCTGCCCTTTGGTTAGTTGGTGCTGCGAGAACAAACAAGTTTGAATGGCTTATTTTCAAATGGATAAAGAATGCAAGACAATATAGTTCTCTGCACATGTGGTGCAACTGGCAGATGTTAAAGGTGGAGGGAGGAGATATTTAACATATATACATTCAATATTAATAGTATACAACTCAGCACTTGCATATTTGTTTTGATATATTTTGAGTTTTCTTTTCTGCAGTTCAAGCATATGTAACACTTTTTTATCCAATTACAGTTGGCAGTGTATTTTTCCCCAATCAGCAGGTCCTTGGTTGTATGGTAACAGTCAGCAAGACAAAGACATCAGGGGTCTTGTTCCTTCCTCTGTTCTTTTCCATGCCTGCCTTTTGTTGTTTGGCTTTAAATTATTTGATGCTGAGAAACTACTCTAGATGCTTCATATTTTCCACCTATTAATCAATGTTAATCCAAAGAAGTATGAGCCATAGACAGAAAGGCCTCTTTCTTTCACTTACAAGACAAATCAGTGTTTATACTTGGAACCTGTTCCAGACAAATTAAAGGGGAAAAAAAGAGAATGCACTATCCATTATCCATCATGAAAACCTGGTTATAAAAACTCACAATTTGTTCAGAGTGAGTAAATGAATATTGTGATATTTGTTATCTGTATTATGGTCTAGTGAAATATTTCTTAAAAGGCATTTTATGGAAGAAAAATTCCTGAAGATATTTCAGAGAGAGATTTGGGGGTTCAATAATTTTGGGGAGTATTTTATATAGAATTTTCCTCTTTGAGTTCCAAAATGCATAATAAAATTGTATAGCTTTGACATATTCTCCTGTTAAAAATAAAACTACTATACTTTGTATAATTCAGCATTTTTAAAATGTATTTGATCACAGATCACATTTTTAAATTCTTTTTTTGGAATAATACCTATCTGAAAGTAGCAAATATAACAAGTGATCTATAAATTACAGTTTAGGAGTAGATCAGTACTTTTATTTTTTCATTTTTAAAAAGATTTTATTTATTTATTATTAGACAGAGGGGAAGAGAGGGAGAAAGAGAGGGAAAGAAACATCAATGTGTGGTTGTCTCTCATGCGCCCTATACTGGGGATCTGGCCTGCAACCCAGGCATGTGCCCTGGCTGGGATCAAACCAGTAACCCTTTGCTTCACAGTATGGTGCTCAGTCCACTGAGACACATGAGCCAGGGCAGGTCAGTACTTTTAATTAAAAGAAATGTTTCCAAGCCAAAGTCTGCTACTGATTTGTTATAAAGCACAAATCCCACCATATCCTGCTGTACCCCATAAATAACTTTTATTTTTAAATAAAAATGATCACATAAGTGAAAATTTATTAAGTTTTATGGTGTGTGAGGCACTTTATTAAGTGCTCCATATGCCTTATGTCATTTATTCCTTTAAACTTGTGTTTATTTTTGAAAAACCCAAGTAGTGCAAGAATACATCATTACAGGAAGTTAAAAAAAAGAAAATTCCTTTCATTTTAGTATGTAAACATCTAGATCTTTTCCTATGCACTTAAATAAAAATGTGTTCTTGCAAAACACATTTCTTATTAACTAATTAGAATCCTATTATACATAACATTTTTCTTTCACTTAAAAGTATGTTAGAGATATTTCTATGTCAGTGTATGTGCATCTACAACATTCCTTTAAAGGGCTTTAGGACATTTATAGTGTATATGTACCCCAAATTTGTATAGGTAGATTTTCAGCTTATTTTGATTTTTTTAATCAATGTAAACAATTGTTTTTACTTCTGTTTCTGGTACTAGACCAGATAGATCAGTTTGAGTGATGTCCTCACTGAAACAACCAGAATGCTGGAAAAAATATAGACTATATCATCATTAAGAAGGAATCCTCAGAGGTCAGAAATGAAGTGAAACCTGTATGGCAACAGACTGCCAAAGTGATCTTTCTGAGGTTTTCTACTCAATACAGGAAAATTTGAGCTACTGCTTGGTGAGATGCAGGAGGCAGGAAGTAAAACATAATGTCCCTACAAGAAGCTGAAGACAATAAAAAAATAACCCAATGTACAGCTAGCATCTAAAGTTCTACACCTTCGGTGTACACAAGAAGTAAAACCATCATCTAGAAGGAACAAGAAATAAATTCACCTGCTTCAGCCTGTGTGCTGGACAGAGGATGGGGTAATCACTCCTCAGAACACAAAACCACGACCCTGACTTTATGTAGGTTTACAATATAGTTTATGATTTTGTGTTTCTGAAAAAACAAGTAAAGACTATAAAATAGACTCAGGTTAATGGTACTTCTAGGCATATTACATAAGCAAAGCAACTTCAAAACAAATCCTAGGCCCAAAGAATTCTCACTAATGTTCCGATAATGTTACAAGAAAACTGATCAGCCTACAGAAAAATTTCACAAAACACATAAGGAACCAAAACATAATAATGGCAAACCAGCCCTGGCTGGTGTAGCTCAGTGGATTGAGCGTGGGCCTGGGAACCAGAGTATCTCGGTTCGATTCCCAGTCAGGGCACATGCCTGGGTTGCAGGCCAGTTCCCAGCAAGGGACACACGAGAGGCAAACATACATTGATATTTCTCTCCCTCTCTCCTTCCCTTCCCCTCTAAAAATAAGTAAATTAAATTAAAAAATAATGGTAAACCAGCAAAAACAGTAAATAGAATAAGACTTACAAAGACTTCATATATTGGAATTATCAGACACTCAAGATAAAAAGTACTATATTTAATGTTTTGAGAGATAAAGGATAAGCTTGAGAACATGAACAAGAGTTAGAAATTTTAAAGCAATGACAAAATATATTTATGAAAGAATCACTAGAGAACTTAATAGAATTAAGGGAAGTAACAAATATACAAATTGAAAGTAATTAGGCAATGCAAACAGCAGGTAAAACAGACACAACAAGAGAGACACTTGTCAATTGGAAGATAAAACCAAAAGAGCTATACAGAATATAGTTCATAGAAGTTAAGAGGTAAAAAATGTAAAAGAAAAGTTAAATACATGGAAGACAGGATAGGGAACTCTGACATACATTAATAGAATTTCCAGAGAGCAATAATCAAAATAATGGGGAAAAGGCAATATTTGAAGAGATAAGGACTGAAAATCTTTCCTAATTATTGGAAAACTTTGATACTCATTTTCAAGAAGACCAATAATCACAAGTATAATTTTAGAAAGATAAATTCATATGTAAATATCTCACAATGAAGCAAAACACCAAAGAAAAAGAAATTTTAAATAAACGGCCATTGGGAAGGCTTGACTACCTAGAACATAAAGGCAGTTTGAATGGTGGTTAGTCTTAAAAGTAACATTGGAAACAATAATTACTTAATGCTGAGAGAATATAAATATCAACTTAGAATCTTATACCAAGAGAACATCTCTCAATATTGAGATAAAGGTATTTTCTGTTGAGCTTAGCCATCCTTACTTACTATGTGCTGCTGACCTTGTCACTGAATGGTTGTTTCACCTCTAAGCATTGCTTCTGCATTCTGGGTAGGAAAAGGGAAACAGAAAAGGGCAAGAAAGCATGAGGGCTGAGCCTGCTTCTTTTTTCCCCTGAAAGTCCCATTCATACTTTCACTTATGTTTCATTGGCTAGAATTCTATCGCATGAACTTCGCTTACTTGCAAGGGAAATATTGAATGAGCCACTAATTAATGATTTCTGTCATAATTGAGAACAAAAATGCTTTCTGTTCTCAAAGAATTCATAGTCTAGTGATAGAGATAGACAAATAAAAAAGATAAATGTAGAATTCCAGGCACATTCCCATAGTTCTTCTTATAAATTGAATGGAGAAATTTTATCATTACCATTTTAGGTCTCTGTTCTTTCCCCATTCCATCAATGAAACAACCAACTGACTTTAGTGAGCCACCTCTCATAATAGAAATTATACTAGTTCAGGGGCACAAAGAAAAATTAAATGTGGTTCCCATTCTGTAATGGCTTTTGACCTAGTGGAAGGTGTCAGGAAGAAATAAATTACTGGTACAAGAAATTATTACAACATAAATAGAGAAAGAGGAATAAAAGCGGGTTGATAAGTTAAACTGAATCCTCCCAAAATCATATGTTGAAGTCTTAACCCTCAATATCTTAGAATAGATAGACCTTATTTAAAGACAGGGTCTTTATGGAAGTAATCAAGTTGAAATGAAGTTATTAGAATGGACCCTAATTCATTATGACTGGTTTGCTTATAAGAAGAGGGAATGTGGATGCAGACATGCATTGAGGAAAGGCAGTATGAAGAGGCAGGAAAAAGATAGACATTTACAAACCAAGGAGAGCAGACTAGAAAAGCTGCCTCTCTTACAGCTCTCAGAGTGAACAATGCTGCTAACACTGTCTTTGGACTTCTAGCCTCAAGAACTGTGATACAACCAATTTCTATGGTTTAAGACACCCAGTTGGTGGTACTTTGTCATGGCAGCCATAGCAGACTAACAAAGGAAATGGTCAATCCTCTTTGAATTTACCAAATGGAGAAAATTAATAAATTTTAGAAATAATAAATAAATTTTAGAAATAAATAAATAAATTTTAGAAAACCTTCATGGATTATCTAAAGGCTGGGCTGTGGAATCAGTAGACACTCACCAGGTAAAGTTAGAGAAGGAGCAACAGGAATTCCAGTCAAAAAGAATGTTGAGTGTAGAGATTTAAAAGTGTAATAAGGTATGGCACAATCTGAGATAGCGCTGCAGCAAGAACATAGGTTTTGAGGTAAAGTTTCATGGAAAAGGAGACTAGAGTAGTAAGATGTCAAGATTAAGAAGGACCTTTGATTTCACAAAAATTATCTCTTTGAAAAATAAATGTGAAATAGAGAAAGTTACTAAGTTACCAGTTACTAAGAAAACTTAGTAACTAGTTTTGTATTGGATTGAGTCTCTTTCTGACTTCTTTGGTGCCATTTGAAGGAGACTTCTTCATCAGTTAAAAGTGATACACAGATGAAATTTGTCCCCTGTAGTCTCCATGCATTCTGCTCAGCACCTACTACACTTCTATGCACACTGTGTTGAGAAAATAGTTGCTGATGGAAATATGGAGCTGAACACTCAGTGTGCAATGAGGCTAAATAGCTTGAAATAATTTAATGATCAGAGAAATATACAACGAGCAAAGGGTAGATGTTTCTCTCTCATATCAATATTTCTCTACCCCTCTCTCTCCCTTCCTTCCTCCCTCTGTAAAATTAATAAGCATGTCCTTAGGTGAGAATAAAAAATATATAGAAAAATTTTTAAATTAAACCAACTCCCTCCTGCTCAATAAAATCCATCTAAATAAAATTTAGTGACAGTACTTCCTAACTATAATAAATGACTATAAATAAGCAATCTAATATGCAATGTCTTCAACACAAAATATAATTAACCTAGCATAACCTTTATATTTCTCATACCTTGAATAGGGATAATCAAAATGGCCATTACTCATAAAAGACAGCAGTCATTCGTTGCTGACTTTTTTCATGCTTACATTCTAAACTAATAATCCATTTTCATAAAGAGATTAAATTATAAAAGCAATTAAATAAGATAATATTTCACAAATCCTTGTTCCTAAAATATAGGATTCAGTAAGGCCCTGTAGCTCAGGGGTTACAGCACTGATCTTGTAAAATACAGGATGTGGATTGTATTATATGTGAGGGTCTTAAATGACTTAACACCATTTGAGAAATCTGCTGTCCATTTATTGTAAAGTCTGGATATTCTTCAATGCTAGGATACTTCTGTTTTTTCATATGTAAAACAAAAATAGAAGAAATATATGCCCACTCATCCAAATAAAACATGTTGGGATTAAAGCAAAAGTACTCCAATTACTCTTACTTAAATGTCCACTAAAATTTTTACATTAAAATGAGTAATTTTGCTTGAAAAGCCTGGAGCAACTCCCTAATAATGTTTGAGGATGATTCTCAGAGCTTAATAGATAGAAAGAGAATCAACACCAACTTTACTTATGGAGAGATTGATTTTTTTAAAATTCAGGACACTTCTGGAAAAGGAGAAACAGCCAAGGAAACAAAAGTTCTTTGGGGGAATGTTAATTGGGTATGAAAGTGAATATCACTGGAGTTGCTTTGGGGACTAAACTGCAAGAATTGTAGTTCATATCAAGGACTTCACACTAATTGTCACATCAGATTGGTGTCAGTAACAGATACAAAAACAGAAAGACAATGACAGTTAAAGATGGGTTGTTTTGGAAAATGTTGATAATAAGTAGACATTTATAGATGTAACTTTTATTAATTAATTGAAGTTGTGTTTGGCATAAAGTAATTACAGGCAATAATGACTTATTTATACATTTCTTATTATCTCATATTTAAGAAATGGCTGCACAATCACAATGATCAGTAGGGAGGAGGGACACCCCTGGGACCCAAAGAGCATGATTCCCAGGGTCTCCAGAGTCCCTTATCACCAGCATGAGGTGTTTTCCCAACTATCTAAATTGTCCTACCCTGATATAAATCTACTTTTTCACAAACTGAAAGGTTTTGCACTGTTTATTCTTTTATAAAAATAGATGAAGAAATCCATTAGTACTGTGTCTGAAAGATTTTTAACAGATTAGAAAATTATCTCCAATTTTTATAATAGTACAGATAGATTTTTAAAATAAGTTGCTTATTTTGGTTTTGGTATTGAGATCACATAACTAGGGAGCATTTTTAAACATCTTTTTAAAATTCTCCCTATAGTATATATTTATTTCAAAAGCAGATCATTTCTCACTTCTCATGCTGTGTTTATGTTTTTTAAAATACCAGCTAGCCCCCTATCAACCACTTGTCATGGTAGAAATGGTAAGCAATTGATGTCATTCATCTTTTTATAGTAGAAAGTAACTCACTACTCTAAAACTTAACAGCTCTTTTGAATAACTTGCCAGGAGATAGCCAGGTACCTCTTCATAGTACAAAAGAACTTTATGGTTGCAGGCAAAGACATGTGTCAATTGAAAAATGTCAGAACATGTAGCTGAGAATGAACTGACACAGAAAATGCTACTCATAACACTTCTGTCTTGTAATACCCCTGACAACGGTGGGTTACACAAACCTTTCACAGTGGACTAAGAGAAAACCAGTAAGAATCCATACATTAATGGTGAACTTTAATTTTTATAAGATAAATAAATAGAAGTTTGTTATGCTCACCCCTTGGGATGCCTGCACTCTATTTGAGAGATCATGATACCAAAGAGGCATTGAATTCAAGGTGTGTGGGAAATGGATCTTTGAAGGTGGATTGTGTTCATGAGCACCCTCAGGATATGCAGTCTGCCTGTGCCATTTTTTACTTGAAATACATTTCTCCATGGCAACTATGTTGTGATTCTTAGTGTCTTGAGTCATGTGTTAGGTATTTTAAAATAAACTATAACTATCTAACCCACAGCTAAACTAATTATTACTATATTTTGATTACATAATATAGTAATTTAAGTATATTTTAATCTACTTAATTTAAGATAGTAATTTTAAGTAGATTTTATGGTTTTTCATTTAAGATACTTTTTAATTTAAGATAATAATTTAAGTAGATTTTATGGTTTAGAAGCTAACCAGTGCCAGAATTGTTCTGATTATCATGGAAATGCAACCTGCATGGTAGGCCTTTTACTTCTTTTGTACTATGGTGAATGAGTTCACCTACTTAACCATCTAGGTCCTGAAATCAGGAATGGGCACAGATTGAGGCAATCAAACTTAATTTACAATTGGGTTGCACCAATAATTGTGGAGGAGAGTTCTAGGCCCTCCCTTTCCTACATATCACTATATATGCTTTCCCCTAAAATGACAATAAATGCATTAGACACTAAGAATGACAAAAACTTCTTTACTCAGGGTTTCTCTCATAGGTGTAGGGCAGTGTCTTTCTTCCATGATACTATTGACACTTGGGGCTGGGTAATTCACTGGTGTGGAGGGCTGTCCTGTGCAGTGCAGGATGTTCAGTAGTATCCTGGCCTCACTACCTAATAAATTCCAGTGGCACTCCTTCCCCTGATTATGACAACAGGTTGGTTTCCAAACATCACCATATACAATGAAACATAGATTCTTGAAATTAATTCATTCCAGAAAACTATTTGAAAACAGAGTCTCCTTTGTTGCATGAGAGACATGTGACTAATCATACAGATATTAGCACAAAATTGTTGTCAGGTAGAGAATCCATACCTGAAGTTTGGTTTAGATAGCTGAAACATTTTTTTCTGTGAACAGCTTCATTAAGAACTTAATTGTTTGAGAACCAAGACATTCAGGAACTGAGATTTGACTATTTTCCTGAGGGCAAGAGTCACTAGTTTAAAACTAAAAGAATCAGAGAGCTGTTGAATATTTTGCTGCCTTTCTTTTGCACCACACAACAAGGGCTAGATTTTTAAGAATTCCCCATGGATTCTTCCTCTTTCCCTTCCAAGATCCCAATCCTCTCTTCCTGATGTCCTCTTTTTAATTCCTTTTTCTCTTAGAATCATTACTTACTCTGTTTTCCTGGACATGCTATTCAACCCTACAAAGATGATCAACACCAAGTCCATTCATGTCTTGCCAGTGTAACAGTCTCCATTGCATAAGGAATATCAAGGCTTTTCTCCTTTTTCCTGTGTCTGCTGACTCTGCCAAGTTGAGGAGCAAACTCATTTCTTTTTTTATTTTTTATTTTTTATTTTTATTTTTATTTAGTTACTTTTCAAGTACATTTTTTTTTTAATCTATTTCTCCCATCCCCCCCCCGCCCGGTCTCCCCCCTCCCTCCCATCCCCCCCCCCCCCCCCCCCCCGTCCTCATCTCTGTGTCTTTCATACTTGTTCCTCAAAATCCCTCCCCCTTTTTCCCCTTAAGTTCCCTTCCCTCTCCCCTCTGGTCGCTGCCCACTTGTTCTCTATTTCAGCGTCTTTGTTTTTATTCTGGCAAACTCATTTCTCAGTGTTTATAGACCTGAGGGTGGGATGGGCACAGGAAAGGATCTGACTGTCTCTCACAATCTGTGCTGTTGCCAAGAAAGTTGGCATCACTTTTATCTCTTGCCTGGTTCACTACAATTAATTCATTGGTCTTTCTGCTTCTACACTTGCACCTCACCATCTGTTATATCAGTCCAGAAGCTAGACTGACCCTTATTACATGTGAATCAGATCATGCCACTTTTCTTTTCAAAACCTTGCATTTTACTCAGAATAAAATCTGATGTTTTAACAATGGTCTAAAGCATCCAACCCATGTCTCTGACCCCAGTACCTACTGTTTTTCCCTCCTTGCTTTCTCTGCCTCAGCTATATAGAAGTCCTTGTGGTCCCTTGATCCAGAAGGCATGTTGCTGCCTTAGAAACTCTGCACTGGCTCTTCCCTCTGTGGGGACAGCTCTCCCCTCAGCTATCCATCCAAATGGCTACCTCCCTAACCTCTTTCAGGTCTCTGCTCAAATGTTAGCTTCTCAATGAGGCCAATTCTGTTCCTCCTAATTAACATTGCAACTCCTTCCCTAACTTGCCCCAGCTTTCCTAGATCATCTAACCTACTTTCCTTTTATTTCTTATAGCACTTAACAGCTTTTAATATCACATATATTTTTAATTGTTTGTTAATTTGCCTCTATCTGTTTTGTTCATCAACATATCCAATGTCTAGAATGGTGCCTAATACATAGTAGACATTCAATTTTATTAAATTATATTTATTAAATAAATATGTGAGTAAAGATTGAATTCTCTTCCTGGTGGAAATAAGACAGAGAATGGAGAGGGTCTGCCTTCCAGAATTTGATGAAACCTTCGTTACAATAAAATAGGACAACCAAAGCACTCTTGACAGTTTGTGCCAGAGAAGTCCCTGCTGTGTAATGTCAAGCATAATATGCATTGAAAAGATTCATTATCTGAATACCCTTATCTGGTCTGTATCTACATTCATATTCTTCCAACTAGTACCACTTAAATCTTAGCTCTTATAACAATGGAAGAAACATTTGAAAACATTTACCTGCCTCAACACCTACTCAGTTTGCATGACAAAGCCTAAGTTCCCCAACTCCTCTAGAAGCAGGATACACATAAAGTGTGGATGAGTGATCTCTTCTCACCACCCCAAAAATATATTTGCAAACTTCTAGACTTTAGTCCTTTGTAAATTAGATCTTGACTAAATTCAAAATGTAAATTGCAACAAAAAACAAGACACTTTTGATTTTCTGAGTGTGCAGTATATACCAATAGTTTCTTTTTCTTCTTAGAAGAATTAAAGTTAAAGAAAGAAAAATAGAAGAGATCAACTGCAAAAGGTAAAGGGAGAAAACTTCACTTTCTTTTTGTTACAGTTTTAGTTCCTGGTGTTTGAATCTAGTGCCTCTAAGATAATGTCAGTTAATGTCCTAAAACATTGATCAAATGGCTACTGGTTCTTAATTTCAATCCTAGATTTTCAGGATCTATAGAAGTTTAATTTTCCATCTAAATAACTCATTAAGTTGATATTAGCTCTATTGTAAAATAAGCTACAAACTTATGTACCTTTATTATACCTAAAGTAAAACATATCAATTTAGGCAACATGGGACTTCTGGTCAAGAAGGCAGAGTCGGTAAATGCTGGGATCACCTTCTCCCATTACCACATCAAAATTAGAACTAAATTATAGAACAACTATCCTTGAGAATCACTTGAAAACTAGCTGAACAAAACTATAACTAAGGATATAAGGAAGCCATGTCAAGACTAGTAGGAGGGGTGGAGACATAAAAGAACTGGCCCCACACTCATGTATGACAGTTACAAATCAGGAGGGATATCTTGGTGGTGGAGGTCTCCCGCTAAAAAGTGAGGGTCCTGAGCCTCATACCCAGCTTCCCAACCTAGAGCACCAGTGGCAGGAGAGAGAGTCCTTGTGAAAATCAGCAGGGATTCTGTCTTCATGAGGTGCAGGCCTTCTGTAGACCTAGGTGTACTCTTAAAGAGCCTGAACACAAACTAACTCACTTGCCCTAAGGTTCAGCAAAGAGACAGCAGTTCCAAAAAATCAGTGACATACAAGGAGTAACTGAATTATCTGGCTTTAGGACGAGGGCTGAAGAGGCTTTATCCTCTGATTTATTTAAAGCAGAGGATAAAATCATATTTATAGCAAACATATTAAATAAAACAGAGGATATAGTTTGAGAGCTAAGGTAGCTGAAAACACCCAACTGGAAAAGAAAAAAGAAAAAAATAATTTCAGTGGGGACTGTTTAAGGGACCTCAAGGACAACATTAATCATAACCATATTCACATCATAGGGGTACCAAAAGGAGTAAGGAACAAGAGATTAAAAACTTATTTGCAAAAATAATGACTGAATACTTCTTTAAACTGCCAAAGGAAATAGACATACGAGTCTAGGAAGTGCAGAGTCCCAAACAAGATGAACCCAAAGAAGCCCACACCAAGACATATAATTAAAATGGCAAAGATCAAAGAGAAAGTCTTAAAAGAAAGAGAAAAGCAGTTAGTTACTTAAAAGGAAGCTCCCATAAGACCATCAACTGAGTTCTCAACAAACTTTTCTGGTCAGGAGGGATTGCATAAAATATTTAAAGTGATGAAAAGAAAGGGCCTACAATCAACCAGGCTCTAATCAGCAGGGATATCATTTAGCATTAAAGGAGAAAGAGCTTCCTAGATTTAAAAAATAAAAAACAAAAGAAGAAGAGAGAAAAGAAAGGAAAAGAGAAGGGAGGAAAAAAAGCCCAGATTCACCATCACCCAACCAGTATTATAAGAAGTGTTGAAAGGGTCAATTTCCTCAGCCAGTACCACTTCCTGCTGTTGTCCTCCACAGGAGGGAGCAAGGCAGGGTGCAACCAGACTGGCAGCTTTGGGGGAGGCTGGTGGTTCTCTGCATTGGGAGGAATCATCTCTGTGGGTCAGCTTGAGCCACCCCTGCACTCTGAGGTGGAACACATCTGTGTTATCAAGACATTCCCATGGCTGTACAAAAAGAACACTCTTTTTCAGTGAGACTTGGAAATTATGAAGAACTGTCTTTGTGAAAAGTTGACAACAATTTCTTTAAATCCCATCTTGTAGTGTTCTTTAAGAACATCCAGAAACCGTGAACAATGTTAGTAATGAAAAGTTTGACTACCATTTCTTCAATGAAGGTTTTACTGACAAGGACATTCTGGACCAAAAAGTAAAGCAAGATGGTTCTTCTGATGATAAGGATGCTTTCTATGTTGCAGACCTGGGAGGCATTCTAAAGAACCATCTGAAATGGTTGAAAGCTTTTCCTCAAGTCATCCCCTTTTATGCAGTCAAATGCATTGACAGCAGAATCAAAGTGAAGTCCTAGCTGCCACCAGACAGGATTTGACTGTGCCAACAAGACTGAAATACAATTAGTACAATCTTGAGGTGCCTCCAGAGAGGATTATTTATGAAAGTCCTTATAAACAAGTGTCTCAGATATGCTTCCAATAATGACATCCAGATGACGATTTTCAATAGTGAAGTCAAATTGATGAAAGTTGCCAGGCACAGCTGGTTTTTGTGGATTGCCCCGATGATTCCAAAGCAGTGCTGTCTCAATATTAAATTTGATGCCACATTACATGCTGCGGACTAGCCACAGCAGGGCCCAGGGACTCGCGAAAGATGGGCAAGGTGTAGGCAATGGGCAACAGATGACAACACGCCCCAAAGGACAATGAAACTCCACTCCATTTACTGCAAGTACAACCAGGTTTCTACATTTCCACTCTAGGTAGCAATCAACATCTGCAGCATAGCATGATCAGTTAAGCAGAAAAAATTAACACAAAGGCAACCAGGAAAAATACGAAAGTTCCCATCGACTCAGCCATAACAAACAAGGATCATTTTGACCAGGAGAGCCACAAACCAGACAATAAAAAATAGCTCCATGCACAGAACCCGGATGCCCCATTGTACATCAAAGTTTCTCAGAATTTGTCATGGGGCAAAAGGACACGCTAGATTGAGTAGAGGCAATAGGAAATCTACTACAAGGCCCCTGCGATGTCCAACCCAGCCATCCAGCCCCCTCCATCCAAAATGCCTCTCCGTGCACCACAAACTCCGACTCCCCAGCAACCACCTCCATGCACCCAGCCTGCAATAGCTATTTCTTTGCCTGTCCAATTGATATACATTCCCATTCAAGGCAAAGGAGGGGCTGTCACTCCAATAACTTTTAAACATACAGGGACTTTGTTCTCTGCTCAAAAAATTATTTTGTACTATTTCATTGAAATTATGCTAATAAATGAACCTGAAATACAAGTGTCTAACAATCCCACCACCTTTTGATCACCAAAACAAACATGTAAGATAGACAGGAAATCCAGCCACAGTTGCCTCTGCCTTGCAGGTGCATCTCAATGGTCCTGACCTTGTCAGGGGATGGTTGCTGGCTGGCTCCTGACAATTACAAAAGAGCAGGCCTCTTTGGTAACAGGCAAAAGAATTAAATATTGATGTAATCCATGTCAGCTTCCATATAGGAAGTGGCTGTATTGATCCTAAGATCTTCATCCAGGCTATATCTGATGCCCACTGAATCTTTGTCATGGAAGCAGATATTGGATCTGCTTGATACTGGTGATGGCTTTCCTGGATTTGAGAATGTAAAGTTCAAGTTTGAAGAGATTGCCATTGTAATCAACACAGCTCTTGACAAGTATTTTTAGTCAGATTCAGGAGTAACACTCATAGCTGAATGAGGCAGATATGATGTTGCATCAATTTCACACTTGTGGTTAATATCATTGCCAAAAAACTCCTATTAAAGGAACAAACAGGCTCTGAAGATGAACATGATTCAAGTGGAAAACTTTTATGTATTAAGTGAGTAATGGAGTATATGGATCATTTAACTGAACCCTCTATGATCATGTGCACGTGAAGCTCCTTCTGCAGAAGAAACCCTGACCAGATGAGTACAGTATTATTCATCCAGCATATGGGAGCCAACATATGATGGCCTTGATCACATTGTAAAGTGCTATGGTTTGCCTGAGATCCCTGTGGGGGACTGGATGCTCTTTGAAAACATGTGCTTACACCGTTGTTGCTGCTTCTACTTTCAGTGGATTTCAGAGGCCAACTATCTACTATGTGATGTCAGGGCTGACATGGCAACTGATGCAGCTAGTCCAGAACCAGAGAGTGGAATAAAATGGCACCCAGCAACCTATGCTTCAGCTCATATCAATGTGTAGATACCATTTTTTTGTAGCTGTTAGTGTGAATGTAGCTTGAATTAAGGGATTCAGTGGTACCATTTAACTTAATTATTGAAAGGTAATTGTAAATAGGGTTGGCACAGATGAAACAATATGGAAGCCTAGGGAATGGTGTCACACTTATCTGTGTTCCTATGGAAACTATTTGAATACTTCTTTTATATGGATTTTTATTTAATTTTTAAATATACTACTAAAGAGTGTCCTTCAGCTGCAGAGCAAGCATTTGTAGCTTGGCAGAATGGGCTGGCACCTCAGTGTTATGACCTGTTTTAAAAATAAAGTACCTTGAAATAATTAGGCATTGGGAAATTTTTAGTGTGTCCATTCTGCATGACTTGCCTTGCATGTGTTTTTACAAGTGGGAATTGATGTTTTAATTTCCCCCAAGTCTGAGAAAATTGTCCCAGAGGACGTAGAGTTGATGGTTTTTTGTTATTTTGAAACTCTATGGACATGTTTTTTTTTTTTTTTCTGTTGAGCATTTTTAATTCAAGTACATGAGTCCTATATGAAGTTTGCTGGGGATTCTCACAAGATCTAGTTTGTGCACATAGAAAGAAAAAGATGGATGAGAAAGGCTATATCCTTTGCTGCTGACAGGGACCAATATCTGCCTTAGTGGCTCAGCCCACCCTAAATGTCCACAGAGGTGGCTGTGACGTGGACTATCCAGAGCCCTTTGTTAACCAATTGTCCTGTTCCCATCACAGTCAGTGCCCAGGGACAGTGCATGAGGCCCTCTGAGCCCTGCCCGCAGAGACCAAGCACATTTCCTTCTCACTTTAACTTCACTCCCAGGACAAGTTGCAAAGTTACAAATAAGTTAAGAATATGGTGCAACATTTGACAGTTGCTTATTTTAATAAATTCAGCAACACTTTTAAAAAAAGTGTTAAAGGACTTCTTTAAGAAGAAGAAAAAAGATAAAAAATATAAATAAGAAAATATCACAAAAAATAGTTCTTGCTGAAAAAGGCAAACACATAATAAAGCAGTGTATCAACCAACTATAACTTAGTAAAAAGTTTTAAAAGCAAAAGTGAGAAGATTATGTGTAACTACTATAGTAAATTAATGAATACATACAAACATACAAATACAAAAAAGTAAAAAATAATGACAAAGACATAAACGTGGAGGGCATGTGTAAAAATAGGGATTTTAGAATGTGTTCAAACTAATAAAACAATCAACTTAAAATAGACTGCTATAAATGTAGCTTGGTATATACAAAGTACATGGTAACCCCAAACCAAAAATCTACAAGTGATATATATAAGAAACAAAGAGAAAAGAATCCAAACACATTACAGAAAGTCATCAACATACAAGAAAAGAGTAAGAAAGGACCAGAAAAGAACTGGAAAAACAATCAGAAAATAATTAAAATGGCAATAACTGATGTAATTTAAATGGCATAACTACAAATAATTATTAAATGTAAATGGATTAAATGCTTCCATCAAAAGATATAGGGTGGCTAAATGAATAAGAAAACAAGAACTATACATATGCTGCCCACAAGACCCACTTCAGAATGAAAATTACATACAGACTGAAAGTAAAGAGATGGAAAATTCCGTGAAAATGGAAACATACAAAAAAACCCCAAAATACCTTATAGCAATATTTATATCAGACAAAGTAGATTTTAAATCAAGGGCTGTAACAGGAGACATAGAAGGGCATCAATGATAAAGGGATCAATCCAACAAGAGGACATAACTCTCATGAACATCTATGCACCCAACAAAATACATAAAACAAATGTTGACAGACATAAAGGGAGAGGTTGACAGTAATATAGTCATACTAGGGGAGTTTAATACCACATTGTCATTGATGGGTAGATTATTCAGGCAGAAAATCAGCAAAAAAAAACAGTGACCTTAAATGACACATTAGAACAGATATATTTAATGAATATTTTTAGAACATTTTGCCCAAAGCAGCAGAATATATATTCTTTTCTAGTGTACATGGAACATATTCCAGAGTAGAACACATGATAGGCCATGAAACAAGTCTTAATAAACTTAAGAAGATTGAAATTGTATCAAGCATCTTATTTGACCACAAAGGTATAAAACTGGAAATCAATTACAAGAAAAAAAAGAAAAACACACAAACATATAGCTAAAGGAAGACTAAATAACATGCACTAAACAATGAAAGGGTAACAATAAGATCAAGAAGAAACCAGTAAATGCCTTAAGACAAATGAAAATGAAAACAGGACCTAAAATGTATGGGACACAGCCAAAGCAGTTCTAAGAAGAATTTCATAATAATATATTATAAGGCCTACCTCTTAAAACAAGAAAAATTTCAAAAATACACTTTAATCTTGCATCTAAGAAAAAAAACTAGAAAAAGAAGAACAAAGCCCTAAGCAAGTAGAAGAAATAAAATAATAAAGAACAGAGAGGAAACAGTACAAGAGATCAATTAAAACAATAGGTGGTTCTTTAAAAAGATAAACAAAATTGCTAAACTTTTATTTGCACTCATCAAGAAAAAAAGGAAAGAAACCAAATAAATAAATCAAAAATGAAAGAAGAGAAGTGACAACTGACACCACATAAATTCAAAGAATTGTAACAAAATACTTTGATATATGCCCGCAAAGTGAACATTCTAGAAGAAATAGATAAATTCATAATTATCTTCCAAGACTGGGTCAAGAAGAAACAGAAAATATGAAGAGACTGATAACTACTAACAAAATCGAATTAGTAGTAAAAAAATTACCAACAAACAAAAGTTCAGGACCATCAAATTACAAGTGAATTTTACCAATCATTCAAAGAAGAATTAACACCTACCCTACTCAAATTACTCCAAAAAAATTGAAGAGAGAAAAAGCTTCCAAGCTCATTTTACAAGGCCAGCATTACCTTGATTCCAAAACCAAACAAAGAGATAACAAAAGAAAATAGGCCTATATCTGATAAATATAGATGCAAAGTCCTTAACAAAGTATTAGCAAACCAAATTCATCAATAGATTTAAAAGATTATATACCATGGTTAGGTGTTCAATATCCATAACTCAATTTATTTAATGCATCGTATAAACAAAATGAAGAATAAAAATTATATGATCATACCAACAGAAAAAGTATTTGAAAAGAATGCAATATCTATTAGCATTTGAAAAACTCTCAGCAAAGCAGGAATAGATGGAACATAATAAAGGCCTTATATGACAAACCCACAGCTAACTTTGTACTCAATGGGGGGAAACTAAAAGTGGTTTCCTTAAAAATCAGGGTTAAGACAAAGATGTACATTTTCACTTCTTTATTCAACATCGTACTAGCACAGCCATAGTAAGTCCTAGTCACAGTCATCAGAGAAGAAAAATAGTAAAAGGAATCAAGTTGGAAAGCAAGAAGTAAAACAGTCATTATGTGCAGATGACATGATACTATACTATATGTAGAGTACCCTAAAGACTCCACCAAAAATCTATTAGAATTGATAAATTCAGTAAAGTAGCAGGATGCAAAATTAAAATTCAGAAATCAATTTCACTTTTATATACCAACTTGATTAAAGGTTTATATACCTTCTTGTCAGAAGGTCTATCATCAATAAATCAACAAACAAGTGTTGGTAAGGATGTGGAAAATAGGGAAACTTTGGGCACTATTGGTGGGATTACAAAATGGTGCAGCCATTATGGAAATAATGTAGAGGTTCCTCAAAAAATTAAAAATAGAACTGCCTTGTGACTAAAAATTCCACTTCTGGGTATTTATCCAAAGAAATTCAAATCACTAATTCAAAAGATACATGAATCTCTATGTTTATTACAGCTTTATTTTCAATAGCCAAGATATGGAAGCAACCTAAATGTCCATAAATAGACAAATGGATAAAAAAGTTGTGGTACATAAAATGAAATATTACTCAGACATAAATAAGAATAAAATCTTATAATTTGCTACAACATGGATAAATCTAGAGGGTATTATGGTAAGTGAAATAAGTCAGTTACAGAAAGACTAGTAACATATGATTTCACTTATATATGAGATCTAAAAGGCAAAATAAACAAAGAAACAGAAAAAAACTCATGGATACTGAGAAAAAACTGATGGTTGCCAGACAGAAGAGGGGTTGAGGGTCTTTGTGAAAATGGTGAAGGGATTAAGTATACATTGGCAGCTACAAAATAGTCATGGGGATGTAAAATAGAGTACAAGAAATGTAGTCAATAATATTATAATAACTATGTATGATACCAGGCAGATACTGGACTTATTAGAGTGATCTCATCATAAGTTGTATAAATGTCTAACCACCGTACTATATGCCTGAAACTAATATACTATTGAATGTCAACTCTAATTGAAAAAATAAAGCAAGTAATTTTTTAAAGAATAGAAGGAATAAAAAATGTAGCAATGAACAACCTCCATTGTGAACTTTGGAAATGGATAGTGGTCAAATGTTCTCCAAACAACAGTCATTTTTATGCCCCTACCACAAGACACTTTAAATATTCATATTTTATTCTAACAGGCTTGTCTGGCACTATCCTTTCAAGAAGATGAGTCCAAGAAGAGATTAGATGTGTAGGAGAGTCAATGGGTAACTCCCATGAAGGGCAACAGGATCCAATAAACCTGCAGACTGGAGGCTGCTCTGACCTCAGTGGAAGGAGACAGAGAAGGAAAAGCTTAGGACTCCAGTACAAGTCCAAAAATATTTCAGCCATGTTGGTGGGAAGTCTTGGAACCAAGCCTGCTGTTGCAGGGAGCCCCGCAGCTCCAAAAAACTGGCCTGTGTCAGGACCCCATGTGCTGAGTTGTTGGCTGGCAGCTGCCTGTGGGGAGTGCGATCTTAGAGAGTGAGAATGCCAAAGGGAAGGAGCCCCCATCCCAATTGCTAGTGGCATAGCCCTTTGAGCAGTTTATCGGTTTTAAAAATTATGTTCCTAATTCAATTTGCTTCCTTGTTTGTTAGCTTTCTCCTCCACCAGAATATCAGCCCCCTGAGGGCAGGGACTTCATTTGTTGTTTCAATCTCTGGCTCCTAACTCAGACCAGACACTTAGTAGGTATTCAGATATTTGTGGAAGGAATGATTGCATGGAGGGAGATCTCAGATTGGCAAATTATTATGTGGAAATAGGAATTCTGAAACCATAGGGTCAACTCATTCAATTACGATAATAAATATTTAGATATTTTCTTGAAAAAAAAGTAAAACATTAATTTTGATTTTAGTAATTTATAATATTTAATAGTTCTATCAGGGGCTAAATTTTGCCTAATGACAATTAACATAGAAATAATTTACTACTTTAGAAAGTAAGTACTTAATTGAATATTAAAAATATTTATGTAAAATATTATTTTCAATTATCTTCTTCTTGGTAATTATTGAGTTATATACCTACTTGAAAGAAAGAATCTATTTCTCTTTGTATTCCAAACATCTAAAGTGTTCCTGGTGCAAAATAGATGTTTAATGTAATAGTTGAATGAATAAAATAATTCAAATTTTAAAAATATTTTATTTAATAAGGAAATTCCTCAAAGAACATTTGACTAAAACATATGCTGTTAGGGTAGTCTGTTATCTGAATATAAAGTAATAAAGATGTCTTTAAAAAATACCCCCTGAATTTAAAGCTATTTGGCAGCATACTTAAATAGCTAATGTGTTCATAACCTCTAGCTTACTAATTACACTTTTGGCACTTAACTCTGAGAATGTGTTAATAAAAAACAATATAATTTAAAATAGCATCGTGTTTAATGCAACCTAAAATGACCACAGAAAGAAATAGTTATGTAACCAATGGCAACTGTTAACAAAATACTATGCAGATATTATATAATGGTTATATTTACAAGGCATTTTATAACATGAAAAAAAACTATAACACTGAGTTTATAAAGCTCTATTCTATATTACATATGAAATTTAAATACAACCAGGATAAAACTTATGTATAGAAAAAATACTGGAAAAATATTACTTAATTGTTATCTATGATTTTGTGTGGGCGCTATCAGGGTGTGGAAACTTTCCTCTTATCCCTTTAGTTCTTAGGTTTAGTCAAATAATTTAAATGACATACAGCAGATTAACAGGAGAAAATCAAATGTTAATATATGCCCACAGGGAATTCACATAGGCATGGAAATTTCAAAGACAGTGTGGCAAAATGAGGTACACATATATATGTCCTTTTGAACTAAGAAGGGAAAGGTAGGCAATTCACAGGTAGATGAGAAAGAACAAATGTTTGGTAAATAAATTATTGCAGGGTCACCCACAGACAATGGGACATAAAGGGGAACCTAGGGTACAGATTTTTGCTTGGGTCTTCCCTGTCTGCCACACTTAATTCATACAAGCTAAGGTGATTTAAACTAAGGTAAATGTGCTAAGCTTTCCTTCCCGAAGCAGCTTTCAGCCTTTTCTATATGAATTTCTGCACGCAGGTAAAGCAGGAGGTTAAAAAAAACACCTGTTCTTGAATTTGTTGGCTTTTAATTGTTTTCAGCTCAAAATAATCTGCATGCCAGGATGGCACTTTCTATGGGAAATTCATTCTTGAGGTTTTTTCTTTCCATCTTTTTCCCCTAAATTCTTTTATCATAGTGTATATTCTATCATCTATTGCCTGAACCATTGCAACCTACCTACTGTCACAACTGCATAGTTTTTTCATTATCTATAGATTAGCTAGAGTGATCTTCTTAAGTAAATTAAACCCTTCCTAAATTGGTAGGTTTTCTAGTTCAAATAGAATAAAATCCAAAATCTTTAACTAGTTGATAATAACATGCTTGATCCAACTATATAGATCCTATATTTATTGATTACATGTTTAAAAAGCATTTGCCATTTATTTTATAATTCTTCATTGTCTTTTGGAAGCAAAATCTTATTTATGTTCTTTTGTTCACAAAAATCCACTTAAATAACTTATAATCAATTACATTCCCCTTATAGCTTATTTAACTTGATAATGTTAGCAACTTTTGCTAATAGAACATACTCATATATTTCTCTCCTGTAAATATAGGTGCAAATAGGACATATCACCTTAAAGGCTGCTTGTAGTATCCACTAAATAAGGGAGTATGAGTGAATGATTGTCAAGATGGATTCATGTTAAGTAGGCTTTTTTCTTACAGATTATATAGGAAGAGCGAATTATCTGTAGCAAAAACCATAACTGTTTAAAAGATATTAATTAAATCAGTTGCTCTAGGAAAGTAAAATTAGAAGTTCATGACATTTATTCTGTTCCTACAGATAACTTATTTGTTATCTGTCTTAAGCCTGGAAGTGTTAGTAAATACCAGATACGAGGAAAACAAAGAAGGCTAAACAGCAGTCTGAAATAAAGTTGAATCTTTTGCTTAGTTCTAGTTCAGTGAGTCTCTGGAATGAAATTAAAAGCATCAGATAAGTGCTGTCTTACAGAAAAATAACTCAAGCCACATAAGCAATTTAAAATTTTCTAGTAGCTACATTTAACAAGTTAAAATGAAACAGATTAAACTAGTTTTTGATAATGTTTTATTTAACTCAATATCTAAAATATCACTATTTTAATATATAATCAGTATTAACATTATTGAGGTATATATTTTATTTTTTTGTACTCAGTTTTTAAATTCCAGTGCACGTTTTATATTCAAGAGCATCTCAGTTTGAACTATCCCATTTCAAGTACTTGGTAGCTATCTATGGCTAGTGGACACCACATTGGACAGCATAGGGCTGAGTAATAAGCCAAAAGGAGAAAGTAACTAAATAAATTTGTTTTTCTGGGTGGTTCCTGTTGCAAACTGTAAATACTTCTATGGGATTAGTTGCCTTCAAGTTTTGAGACAACAAAGTCAAGTAGCCTGCATTCAAACAGTTTTATATGAGTTGTCCAAGATTCCAGCCAGCCAAGATCAACCAGTGGACATACTTGATTGAATCTTGGCAAGATTTCTCTTTGTATTCTGGACAAATCTGCAATATGCCCCAGCCACATTGATCTTTAGTTAAGATGGCTGTGTACTTGATTATTCAATCAGGGATACTTTTAAAAGAGAAAGGAAGTACTCTAAATGATTACCCTGAGACAACAGGTATAATATGAGACTCAGCTGGCAAATCAGGATACATTGCCACCCAACTTTCAGTCAGCATTTCCATCTCTCAGAACTTGGGTTACTATCAGTATGCATGTATTTCTTCAGGATCTATGTAACTCCATAAAGATGAGCCAGTTCCCACAGGAGCCCCACATTCAAAGCCCTAAATTCCTTCTATAGAATTCTAGTTGTCATCCCAAGAACTAGTGTCATAGAGGGTCTTTCACTCCTATGTATAGTAACATTGCTCTATGCATTATGCAAGTTTCCTGTTTTACAAAAAGGATCTTGCTTAAATTGGGGGTTTAATGACAAATGGCTGTTGTCAGCTAAATGGCACTTCTTTGCACATCTTCCGAAGAGAGTAGAGGACTAGTAAACAACACTGTACATGCAGATGGCCAGGAGATCTCTCTCTCTCTTTCACACACACACACACACACACACACACACACACACACACACACACACATACACACACATATTAGAGAACTCAGCTGTGACAGCTGAGGGAAATGTCTCATGGGAAGTAACAGAGGCCAACCTCATTTCTGAGTGAGATGGAGAAAGCCCATGGGCCTGGAAAATTGAAGGTATGGAAATTATTTTAGTTTGACTCTTTAATTTGTTTCAAACATAGCATCCAAAATAGAAGATTAAAGTATTTCACTTTTTGATGCTGAGTACGCTGAGCTCAGACAAGTAAAAGACACAGAAGTAGGATGACTGCGATAGAACAACAAGAGACTGAACAGGAGGAACTTACCCTTATTAGCTCCAGGGTAGTTGGATAAAATTCCAGAATTAGGATTTTGTTGGTATTGTTGTTGTTTATGTTGAGGCTGAAGTATTTTATAAAATTGGAAAACAATGGGCTACAGTATGAGGTTATATTTAATGTAGAAACTGTATGTCAGAATACTCAGAGCAAAAATACATAAAGAAAGATTTAGAGGTTAGTGTGAATATTACAGCAAAGGTAATGAAAAGTGCAAAGGACTGGAGCCCATTCATTGATTCATCAAACATTTATTGAGTAGGTACTATGTCTTAATATTCTGCTTTAGGTTCTGGGATCAACTGTGAACAAAGTGGAGAAGAATTCTCTCTTCTACATTACAGAAGCAAGAAATTGAAAACAGAAAAGTAAGCAAATAAGAAGATAATTTCAGATGTATATAGGTATGAGAAGTAATTGTAACAGGGTCTTGAGAGAAGTATAAATAGGAAGAAATGAGGGTACTTTAAATTGTGCAGTCAGGGAAGGCTTCTCCAAGGAGGTGGTACTTAAGATAAAACCTGAATGTTAAGAAGGAGCCTTCCAGGTGGCAGGAATAACATATGCAAAGACAACTTGACCCATTCTGTACCAGGCATCATTTTAGGTACTAAAGATATAGTGTGGACAAATTAGGCAAAATTCTTGCCCTCATAGAGCTTATATTTCAGTGGGGGTGGAAAAATAAGCAAGGGCTAAATAGAAAAACTTATCAGAAAGGTAAGAGGCTAGGTTGAAAAATTAATCAAGGAAGGTGATAGATTTTGGCTCAGGGAAGGTTTCACTGAGAAGGCAGGAGTGGAGCAAAAAGACCTCTAGGAGGCCAGGAATAAGCCATGCAAATTTATAAGGGAAGACAAATGTTCTAGACAGAGGGAACAGGCAGTGCCAAGGCCTTAGAGAAGAATATGTGTAGCTTTGTGAGCAACAGCAAGGAAGCCAAGGTGGCTTGACTTTACCTCAGAACAAGATAAGACCAATGTATACTTAATATTAGAATATTACTCAGCAGCAATATTAGAATATGATGGGTGCCTTCAATGTGGAAGGAATCTTTTCATCCCCAAACCATCATACTTCCTGCACAGGGAAGCTCTTTCTCTGATAGTGGAAGCCCTATGTTTAGCCCAGGGAGATAGTGCTCACTCCAGGTAATTGTCTTCTCTTTTGATTGTAATGTATAAAGTAAGGTGCAAAACTGTCATTTTCTGGAGCATTTTCTCAATCCATTGAGATTTAACTTCCTGGCAATTGTCATTTTGGCTCAAATAAACTCACAAAAACTCTCTACAGGTTTGAATGTTTCTCACCTTGACACTAGTACAAATAAGAAACCATGCAGAGTTATTTCAGTATCATTGACTATGTTTCCTGTACTGTACTTCATATCCCTGTCACTACTCTGTAACTATCAGTTTGTACTTTTTAGTCCCTTCAACTTTTTCACCCATCCCCCCCCATTCCCTCTACCATCTGACAACCATCAAAATGTTCTATGTATCTATGAGTCTGTTTCTGTTCTGCTTGCTTATTTATTTTTAGAACTATTTTGTGTGGTATATATACTTCTACACCAGCTTTTGTTTGCTTGTTTCCATTTTCATGCAATATATTTTTTCATCCCTGTACTTTCAGTCTGTGCATGTCTTTTGATCTGAAGTAAATCTCTTATAGATGGGATATGTCCATATGTCTTTTGGTTGGAGCATTTAATACTTTTGCATTTAAGGTAATTGTTGATGTGAATTTATTGCCATTTTATTATTCATATTTTTAATCTGTTTTCTTCTTAAAGAACATTTAACATTTCTTATACTGTTGGCTTGGTGGTGATGAACTCCTTTAGCATTTTCTTGTCTGGGAAGCTCTTTATTTCTCCTTCAATTTCATTTTATTTTTATAATTTTTAATTGCATTTTTTTCCATTATCACTTAGTCCCATTATACCTGCCTATACCCTGCAATCATACCACACTGTTATCTATGTTCATAAGTCCTTTTTCTTTTTTGTTCAATCCATCCACTTCCTACCCTCCCTCCCCTTAGCTTTCATCTGGCTCTCTATGAGTCTGTTTCTATTTCGCTTGTTAGTTCAGTTTGTTCATTAGATTCCATATGTAAATGAAATCATATAGCATTTGCGTTTCTCTGACTGATATTCCACTTAGCATAATGTTATCCATGTCCATCAATACATGTCACAAAGGATAAAATTTTCTTCTTTATTACAGCCAAGTAGTATTCCATTGTATAAATACCCCATAGTTGTTTTATCCACTCATCTACTGATGGACTCTTGGGCCACTTCCATACCATGGCAGTGGTAAATAATGCTTCAATGAACATAGGGGATTTTATGTTCTTTTGAATAAGTGTTTTGAATTCTTTCAGATGTATTTCCAGAAGTGGAATTGCTGGATCAAAAGGCAGATCTATTTTTAATTTTTTGAGGTATCTCCATACTCCTTTTCACATTGGCTGCAACAGTCTGCATTTCCACCAACAGTGTAAAAGGGCTGCCCTTTCTCCATATCCTTGTCAGCACTTGTTTGTTGATTTACTGATGATAGTCATTCTGCCAGTATGAAATTGTATCTCACTGTGGTTTTAATTTGCATTTCTTTGATGGTTTAGTAACACTGAGCATCTTTTCATACGTTTATTGGTCACCTGTATGTCCTTTTTGGAGAACTGTCTATTCAGGTCTTTTGCCCATTTTTTATTGGTTTGTTTTGTATTGAGTTTTGTATAAATTTTGAATATTAATCCCTTATCATATGTACTGGCAAATATAATCTCCCATTGCGTGGGTTGCCTTTCTATTTTGTTGATGTTTTCCATGCTGTGCAAAAATATTTTAGTTTGATGTAGTACCATTTATTTTTTATTTTGTCTCCCTTGCCTGAAGAGATACATCTGATAAAATATTGCTATGGACTATTCTGAGATTTTGCTGTCTATATATTCTTCTAGGATTTTTATGGTTTGGGGTCTAGCATTTAAGTATTTGATCCATTTTGAATCTATTCTTGTGTGTGGTATAAGAAGGTGGGCTAGTTTCATTTTTTTACATGTTTCTGTTCGATTTTCCCAATGCCATTTATTGAATAAATTGTCTTTAGCTCATTGTATATATTGTTTCTTTTGTCAAAAACTAATTGACTATAAAGGTGTAGGTTTACTTCTGGGCTGTCTATACTGTTCCATCGATCTATGTGTCTATGTTTATGGCAGTATCATGTTGTTTTGATTACTATGGCCTATAGTATATTTTGATAATAGGTAGCATGATTCTTCCAACTGTGTTCCTCTTTCTCAGGATCACTGTTGCTATGTGGGGCCTTAGGTGGTTCCATATAAATTTTTGAAATATTTGTTCTAATTCTGTAAAATATGCCATTGGAATCTTGATAGGAATTGCATTGAGTTTATAGATTGTTTTGGGCAGTATGGACATTTTAATGATGTTAATTCTCCCTATCCATGAACAC
Organism: Artibeus jamaicensis; assembly: GCF_021234435.1. Lineage (NCBI taxonomy): Eukaryota > Metazoa > Chordata > Mammalia > Chiroptera > Phyllostomidae > Artibeus > Artibeus jamaicensis. Next base: position 3,798,285 of record NW_026521822.1, read on the forward strand.
AGTGTGTGCTTCCACTTATTTGTATTTTCTTATTTTCTTTATACAGTGTCCTATAATTTTCTGATACAGACCTTTTACATCCTTGGTTAGATTTATTCCTAGGCATTTTATTCTTCTTGAAGCAATTATGAATGGGATTTAAAATTTTTTTCTCTTTCTATTAGTTAATTATTGGCATATAAAATGCAAATAATTCCTGGATATTAACTTTGTATCCTGCTACTTAACTGAATACATTCATTAGTTCTAGTAGTTCCTTGGTGCAGTCTTTGGGATTCTGTATATACCAGTATCATCTGCAACTAATGACAGTTTAACTTCTTTTCCAGTTTGGATGTCTTTTATTTCTCTTGTCTGATTGCTATGGCTAGGACTTTCAGTACTATGTTGAATAAGAGAGGCAAAAGTGAACATCTTTATCTTTTTTGTAATATGTTTTATTAATTATGCCGATACACTTGTTCTATATCCCCCCTTCATTCCCCTCCACCCTGCATACCCCTCCCCCACCATTCCCCCCCTTTAGTTTATGACCACATGTCTCAAGTTCTTTAGATTCTATATTTCCCTTACTATTCTTACCCTCCCCCTATCTATTTTCTACATACCATATTTGCTACTTATTTTCTGTACCTTCTCCCCCCTTCTCTTTCTCCCACTCCCCTGTTGCTAACCCTCCATGTGATCTTCATTTCTATGGTTCTGCTCCTGATCTAGCTGTCCTCTTAGTTTGCTTTGGTTTTAGGTGTGGTTGTTATTACTGTGAGTTTGCTGTCCTTTCACTGTTCATCTTTTTTATCTTCTTTTTCTTAGATAAGTCCCTTTAACATTTTCTATAATAAGGGCTTGGTGATGATGAACTCCTTGACCTTGACCTTACCTGAGAAGTGCTTTATCTGCCCTTCCCTTATAAATGAAAGCTTTGCTGGATAGAGCAATCTTGGATGTAGGTCTTTGGATTTCATGATTTGGAATACTTCTTTCCAGCCCCTTCTTGCCTGTAAGGTCTCTTTTGAGAAATCAACTGACAGTCTGATGGGAACTCCTTTGTAGGTGACTGTCCCCTTATCTCTTGCTGCTTCTAGAATTCTCTCCTTCATTTTAATCTTGGCTAATATAATTATGATGTGTCTTGGTGTGTTCCTCCTTGGGTCCAACTTCTTTGGGACTCTCTGAGCTTCCTGGATTTCCTGGAAGTCTATTTCCTTTGCCAGATTGGGGAAGTTCTCCTTTATTATTTGTTCAAATAAGTTTTCCACTTGTGGCTGTTCCTCTTCCCCTTCTGGTACCCTTATAATTCAGATGTTGGAGCGTTTAAAGATGTCCTGAAGGTTCCTAAGCCTCTCCTCATCTTTTTGAATTCTTGTTTCTTCATCTTTTTCTGTTTGGTCATTTTTTTCCTCCTTCTGGTCCACTCCTTTGATTTGAGTCCCAGTTTCCTTTCCATTACTATTGATTTCCTGTGTATTTCCCTTCATTTCAATTAGTTTAGCCTTCATATGTTCCTCTAATTTGTGGCTAAAATCAACCAGTTCTGTGAGGATCCTGATCACCAGTGTTTTAAACTGTGCATCTGAAAGTTTGGCTATTTCTTCATCACTTAGATTTGTCAGCTCTGGTGCTCTGAGTTGTTCTTGAGCCATGTTTTGATCTGTTCATGCCAGTTATGTATGAGGAGTGGAGCCTTAGGTGTTCACCAGGTTGGGGCCACCCAGGTCGCTGGTTTGTGAAGCTGTATGTGGGGGCGGGGTCAGAAAGGGACAACAGTGGTTCCCTCTGCAGCTTTCTGCCTCTGGGGCCTGTGAGGTCCATATCACTGCTAGCTCCTTCACCAGTTTATCTGCATGCCAATGTGTGACCGGGATCAGCCCTCAGTGGGTCTACCAGCTTCTTCACACCTGGGATCCACCCACAGCTGTTGGCGCACCTGGGTCGCGTGCCCCGGTTGGTCCGGTGGATCTTTCCTGCCTGACACCACTCTGCTGCTGGCTCTGCCCCTCTTACTGGTTTGGCTGAAGGGTTCGTTGTTGTCAGACTTCCATGTAGTTCAATTTTCTGTGGTTTGGCTGTGTTTTTGTTGCTAAAACTTTGTTATTTTTAAACTTGGTTGTGTGAGAAGGTGCAGTGCTTCCACCTATGCCTCCATCTTGGTGGAAGTCTTGAACATCTCTGTCTTATTCCTGATCTTAAAGGGAATACTTATAGTTTTTGCCTGTTGAGTATGATGCTGACAGTGGGTTTCTCATTTATCCCTTTATTATGTTTAGGTATGTTCCATGTATTCCCACTTTGCTGAGAGTTTCTTATCATATGAGTGCTGGATTTTACCAAATGCTTTTCTGCATCTCAGTATATGATCATATGGTTTTTATCCATTTTTTTTACATGGTGAATCACATTTTTTGATTTTGGAATTATGTACCTACCTTGATTTCCTGAAATAAGTCCAGTATAATCATGATGTATAATCTTTTTGATGGATTGTTGTATGTAGTTTGCTAATATTTTGTTGAAAATTTTAGCATCTATGTTCATCAGTGATACTGGCCTACAATTTTTTTGGTAGGGTCTTTACCTGGTTGTGGATTGGGGAAATGATGTCCCTGTAAAATGAACTCAGGTGCCTTCCCTCTTCTTGAAATCTTTGTAATAGTTTGAGAAAGAGAGGTGTTAGTTCTTCTGAGAATGTTTGGTAAAATTCACCTGTGAAGCCATCCATTCCAGGACTTTTGTTTGTTGGGAGTTTTTTGATTACCACTTCAACACCACTAGGTGTAATCTTTCTATTTAGATTCCCTGATTCTTTCTAATTTGTTTTTGGAAGATTGTACATTTCTAGAAATTTATTTATTCCATCCAGTTTGTCCAGTTTGTTGGCATGTAGATGTTCATAATATTTTCTTATAATTCTTTGTATTTTTTGTGTCAGTTGCTATTTCTCCTCTTTCATTTCTGATTTTATTTATTTGGGTCCACTCTACTATTTTCTTGATGAGTCGGATAAAAGGTTTGTCAATTTTGTTTATCTTTTCAATGAACCAGCTTTCAGATTTATTGATCTTTTGTATTTTTTAGTAAAAAATACTCTATTTCATTTATTTCTGCTCTGATCTTTATGGTTTTTTTCCCCTTCTATTCACTTTGGGCTTTGTTTGTTTCCTTCTACTCACTTTGGGCTCAAATAAGAGCTCTTATTGGGCTCTTTTAAGTGGAAAGTTGGATTGTTTATTTGAGCATTTTTGTGTTTCATAAGATAGGCTTGTAACTATGAGTTTCCTTCTTAGGAATGCTTTCACTCTGTCCTACAAATTTTGGATTGTTGTGTCCTCATTTTCATTTGTTTCAAGGTATATTTTGATTCCTTCCTTAATCTCACTGTTGATCCATTTATTGTTTAATAGCATGTTATTTAAGTTCCATGTCTTTGTGTGTTTTTCAGTGTTCTTCTTGTGATTGATTTCTAGTTTTATACCATTGTGTTCAGAGAAGATGCTCAATATTTCAATCTTCTTAAATTTATTGAGACTCATTTTGTGTCCTAACATTTGCCCTATCCCAGAAAATGTTTCAAATGTACTTGAAAAGTATGTCTATTCTGCTGCTTTGGGGTGAAATGTCCTGAAGATATTAGTTAAATTATTATGATCTGTGTGTCACTTAGGGCCACTGTCTCCTTGTTGAATTTTTGCCTGGTAGATCTATCCACTGAAGTGAAAGGAGTATTAAAATTTCTGACTATGACTGCATTTCTATTGATCTCTCCCTTAATATCCATCAATATTTGCTTTACATATTTAGGTTCCCCTATGTATGGGTACATAAATGTCTACTAGGGTTATATCCTTTTTTTGTATTGTTCCCCATGGGAAGCTTTGTCTAGGAGATCTCTCCTGGCTGCTGTGAGTGAGAATAAGTCTACCAAGACATGATTTGCTTGGGGAGAAAAGAATGACCAGTCTCTCAGAGGAGAAAGGTCTTGAGCCTCTCTCTCAATGGGCTTTTACTGAGTTTAGCTTGCATAGGGATTCATATTGAAGAAAGGAGGTATAATTTACAGATAACATTTCAGGGGTTATGGGGGTTCTTTTGAGTAAGGGTCTGGTAGATTGGGTGTTGCCAACTGGCTTTAAAATCTTGGGAAACAAACTTATTTTGTGCAAGCATCCTTAACAATTAAATTGAGGACTTTCTTAGCAAAGCAGGTTTCACAGGACTTTATGCATTCTTTCTTAGGACTGATTGCTCCCTGCCAGAAACTCCTGGCTCTGGCACAAGGCTGCACTCCCTCTTTGGTATTGTTTCAGACCTGAATCAAGCAGGGGAAGCAAGGCAGCCAAGAGATTAGGAGACTTTTTACAGACAGAATGAGAACTCAGGCTATGATAAAGCTGAGGGGTAAGGGTCTTTTGTCCCTCCTCTACAATCCCCTGAATCTTTCCCCGATGGCTCCGTTGCAACTGTGCCTGTCTTAGTTTGTTTCTTCCTTAAGGAATCTTACCTGAGATTGGCTATCCAGCCATTCTCCAGGAGCCCAGCAGGGTAAAGTAAAGGGGTCAGAGGCTGTTCCCCTGCTTGGAGGATAAGTTTTGTCTCCTTAGTGGCTTATGGTCCCAAGGTCCCCTAGCCATGGGGTCTTTTCATCTGGAAGTGGGGTTACAGCTTCTGAAACAAGGCAGGGCAGTTCCCAATGGTTCCCTTTATCATTAAGTAGTGTCCTTCTTCATCTCTTACTATAGCCTTAGTTTTAAGGTCTATTTTGTCAGATATAAGTACTGCTAACATAGCTTTTGTTTCCTCTTCAATTGCATAAAATATCTTTTTCAATCCATTTACTTTTGGTCTGTATGTATCTTTCAATCTAAGGTAGGTCTCTTGGAGGCAGCATATATATGGGTATTGTTTTCTTATCCATTCAGCTACCCTATGGCTCTTGGTTGGAGCATTTAAGGCATTTACATTTAAGGTTATTATCGATAGATACCTATGTATTGCCATTTTATTGTTAAACTATTTTTCTGTTTTTCTTCTTCTTATTGCAAGCCTTTTAACATTTGTTGCAGTACTGGTTTGGTATAACAAACTCCTTTAGCTTTTCCTTGTCTGTGAAAGTCCTTATTTCTCCTTTGATTTTAAATGATAACCTTGCTGGGTAAAGCAGCTTTGGTTGTAGGTTGTTGCTTTTCTTCACTTTGAATATTTCTTGTCATTATCTTCTGGCCTGAAATGTTTCTGTTGAGAAATCAGATGATACTCTAATTGGTGTTTCCCTGTATATAATTACCTGCTTTTCTTTTGTGGCTTTTAGGTTCTCTCCTTGTCTTTAAGCCTTGCCATTTTGTTTATGATATGTCTTGGGATAGGTTTATTTGGGTCCAACTTGTTTGGCACTCTCTGAGTTTCCTGCACTTGTGTATCTTTTTATTTCACCAGATTAGGGAACTTTCAGCCATTATTTCTTCAGATAGGTTCTTGATCCTTTGCTCACTCTCTTCTCCTTCTGGTATTCTCATAATGTGGATGTTGTTATGCTCCATCTTGTCCCAAAGGTTTCTTAAGCTCTCCTCATTTATTAAAATTCTTTTTTGTTGTTGTTGTTTTGCTACTCTGGATGTTTTCTAGTACCTTGTCTTTCAAATCACTGATTCTGTCCTCTGCTTCATCTAACCTGCTGTTTATTTTTTCTGGTGTACTATTTATTTCAGATATTTCATTCTTTATTGCTGACTGGTCCTTTTTTATATTTTCTATGTCTTGAGTATTCTTTTCATGCTCTCGAGTATCCTTATAATCATTACTCTAAATTCTCAGTCTCATAAATTGCTTGCCTCCATTTCATCTAGTTCTTTTTCTGGACAATTCTCTTGTTCTTTCATTTAGGGTCTGCTTCTTTGTCATCCCATTTTTTCTGCCTCTTCATGATTTTTTCTATGTATTAGATAGATCTGCAAAGACTATGGTGCATGCATAAGTCAAATTGTGTCTGTGTCTGGCCCTGGGCACCCTGTTTAAAGTTGTAAGTGATCCACAGCTTGTGGCTGCCTCTGCTGGGCCTGAGTGTGTGAAGAAAGAACTACGCTGCACACCAAGGTCAGCTTTTACCAGTACTGGGCCCATGGGAGGGTCAGCTGCAGTCTCAGAGCTCCCAGAGATCTGCCTCTACCTGCAGGCTTTCTGTTAGGCTGAAAGAGTGAAAATCTTCCAGTTGTATACCTCAGCAGCAGGTCTTAAGAAGAACAGGGTGATGCAGAGTAATTCCTATGGGCAAGGCTATTGCTCCCCCCTTAGGCTGATGCTACTTGGAGGGGGTTGCTCTGCCTGAGCAAGTTGGCTTCTGCAGTATGGGGAATGAGTCAGCACAGGGATCCTGGAAACTGTTCCTTCAACTCTTGCCCCAGTGCCACCAGCCTCAGGCACTCCTCATGCATTTCTAGTCCACTCTGCCATCTCTCTGCCAGAGCCCAGTGTAATGGCTGCAGATGGAAGTCTGTGCATTGGCCCTCTAAGAGGAGCTATGTATTTCCAGCCAACTCTCCTATTCATGCCTGGTGACATAGCTTCTTTCATCTGTCCATGGTTATAAGGCTTCTTTCCAGCTAGTATTCAATTGGATATTCAGGATGATAATTCTGTAATTTAGTTGTAATTCTAGTTTGTTCCTGGGAGGAGGTTATTGTAGCTTTCACTTACTCCTCCACCTTCTTGGGTCTCCCTGATGCCTAGGAATCTCAATGAGTCTGTTGGTTCAAACATCAATATCTTCCCAGGTGAATTCTGAAACTGATTCTGTACATGAAGGCAAGGAGACACTTGCGTTCAAGTTATGTACTTAGCTCAGATGGTCTCTACCACATGTTGTCTCAAGCTTGTGTCCTTGCAAATGACTCTCCTTCAACTTAAATGATAGCTTTGCTGGGTAAAGTAATCTTAGTTGTAGGGCCTTGCTTTTCATTACTTTGAATATTTTTTCCAATCTTTTCTGGCCTGCAAAGTTTCTGTTGAGAAATCAGTTAACAGTTTTAGTCTTATTGGAGCTCCCATGTAGATAACTAACTGCTTTTCTCTTGCTGCTTTTAAGATTCTATCTTTGTCTTTAATCTTTAGTATTTTAATTATGTCTTGGTGTGGGCCTCTTTGCATTCACCTTGTTTGGAATTGTCTGTGCTTCCTAGACTTATACGTCTATTTCTTTCAGTAGGTTAGGGAAGTTTTCCATCGTTATTTTTTCACATAGGTTTTCATTTCCTTGCTCCATCTCTTCTTCTGGCACTCTCATGATGCAAATGTTAGTACACTTGAAGTTGTGCTGGAGGCTCCTCAATGATTTGGATTCCTTTTTCTTTCTGCTCTTCCATTTAGGTGTTTTCTGCTTCCTTATATTATAAATCTCTGATTTGATCCTTTTCTTCATCTACTCCACTGTTGATTCCCTATAATGAATTTTTCATTACAGTTAATGTTTTCTTAATTTCTGAGTGGTTCTTTTTATGTCCTCTAGTTTTGTTTTTATGTTCTATGTCTCTTTTCGGAAGTTCTCACTGAGTCATGTACTCTTTCTGTAGTTTATTGAGCAATCTTATAATCAGTGTTTTATTTTGCATCTAGTAGACTGCTTGTCTTCATTTTGTTTAGCTCTTTTTCTTGAGTCTTGTTCTGTTCTTTTATTTGGTACATGTTTCTTCATCTCCTTATTTTAGCAGCCTCCTTGTGTTTGTTTCTATGTATTAGGTGGTGCTTCTGTCTCCCAGTATTGGTAGAGTGAGTCAAGTGAGTTTGTATATGGGCCCTGTAGAGTCCAGTGGCACAACTTCCTAATCACCCATGCTGGGCACTCCCGTTGCATCCCTCATGTGGGCTGTGCATACCCTCCTGCAATAGCAAGCCTTGCTTGCTATTGGTACCTCAATGAGAGGGATTTACCATCCAGCCAATTTGCTACAAAGATTGGGTGCAACAACAGTGGAGAATCAGCTGTGCATGAGTTGAACCCACTGAACAGGACTTACTTCAGTGGGGCTCTGGTGCCTACTGAATCTATCCCTTAAGTGTGTCCCTTGTGGAGGAGGTTAGGTGGTACTATGACATCATCCGAAGCTGTTACCAGTGGTCTGGCTCTGGAGATTTCTAGGAGGTGCAAGCCAAGGTTAGCTGTGCCCTGCCTGGGGCTACCTGGCATGAGCTACAAAGAGGTCTGCAGGTTGCTGGTACTTGTGCTGGGTTTTGGGGTGCCCAGGAAAAGCCAAGCTTTTAACAAAGGCTGGCTTCTGCTAGTGTTGGGTTTAGGACCACTTAGAGAGAGGTACACAGCATGTTCAGGCCAGATGCTACTTGTTTGAGAGGTTTCAGGAAAGTCCAAACCATGAGCCAAGGCAGAGCCAGGCCTGCAAGTTGGGTGGGGCAGGGTATCAGGGAATCAATAGGGCAAGGTGAACTGTGTTAGCCAGGTTGATGGAGACTCAGCTATGGCACCTGCCCTCTGGCTCTGAGTGGGGAGGGCCCATAAAAGGAACAATGGCCTCTGCCAGCACTTTTGTCTGGGAAAAAACTGCCCCTCCAGTTCTAGTACCAATGCCAGACAACTCACATCCTCCCTGTATGTTCTTGATGCCCCAATGCTGGAACTCAGAACAAGTGAGTCAAGTGAGTTTGTATATTGGCCCTTTAAAAGGAACACTTGGGTCCCTGGCTGTTGTGGCTCAGTGGACTGAGTGCCAGCCTGCAAACCAAAGGGTCACTGGTTTGATTCCCAATCAGGGCACATGACTGGGTTGTGGGCCAGGTAACCAGTGCGGAGCATGTGAAAGGCAACCACACACTGATGCTTCTCTCCCTCTTTCTCTCCCTCCCTTCCCATCTCTCTAAAAATAAATAAAATAAAAAGAACAACTGGGCTTCCAGAAGCTTTCTGTCTCACTCAGCTACAATCCAAACTGGCTTTTATAGCCAGAAGTTATGGGGACTTCCCTTCCTGGCACTGGAAATGTGGACTGGGGGCTGAGTCCCCTGGTTCCTCAGGGAGGACCTTTGTATGAGATATCCCCTCCTGATTTTTATCAACCACACATAGTTGTGGGACCAGCCCTTCTGAATCTCTGCCCCTCCTAATCATCTCAGTGTGGCTTCTGATTTATTTATAGGACTTCTGTTCAGCTAGATTTCAGGCAGTTCTGAAGGATGGTTTTTCTGTAGTTTAGTTGTGATTTTGACGTGTTTGTGAGAGGATTAGACTATGATATTTACCTGTGCTGCCATCTTGACCAGAGCCTCTCTTATTTTTTCTCAATTTTTGAAAGATATTTCTTTCTGGGTATAGAATTTTAATTAGTTTTTTTTTTTTGTTTTGTTTTGGTGCTTTACTCCATTGTCTACTGACTGGTATAGAGTCTTCCTGCTGTCATTTTTATAGTTGATCCTTTACATAACATACCATGTTCCTGCTACTTTTATGATTTTCTTTTATTAGTAGTATTCTAAAATTTAATTACAATATGCACTCGTGTAGTTTTTCTTTATGTTTATTTTACTGTAGTCATTGAGCTTCTTCAACTATCATATTATTTGCTTTTATTAACCCATTGTTCTATTATTTCTCATCCCTTACTATATTTTTCTTGGATTAATCAAGTATTTTTATTAATTTCCTTCCCTCATTAGTTTGTTAGTCTTCATTCTAGTGATTAATGTAGACTTTACAATATGCACACAGGCTTATTACTGTTTATAATAAAATTACTATTTTTTAAACTCTCCTAGACAATGCATGGAACATAGACTATTTTAATTCCATTGACCCTCTACTGCCATCTGTGCTGTTGTTGTAATGTATTTTAATTCTGCCTATGTTTAAAACCCCAGAAAATATTATCTTTATATCATTCTTTTATTTCATTATTTTATTGTTTTATATAGTCAATATATTTACTCATATATTTACCTTTTCCAGTACCCCTCACATCTTTGTGCATTTCTGCGATTCCATTTAAATACTTTTTTTGCTTTCTTAAGAATTATTTTAAATATTTATTATTTTATAATTTTGTTGTTACTTAAATCTGTAGGCTTTTCTTTATATGAAAACATCTATATTTCTCTTTGATTTTTACAACAGTAATTTTATTAAATATAGATTTTTAAGTTGCCAGTTATTTTATTTTACACTTCAGAGATGTGTATAATTTCTGAATTATGTGATTTCTGTTGCAAACTGATCAGTTTATCATTGTTTTAAAAAAATAACCAGCTTTTCTTTCCAACTACTTTTAAATTGCTTTTGTTTTTGTTTTAGTTCACAGCAGTTTAGGGTAGTTTTGGGTTCTTTGAGCTTCTTGAGTGTGAGCTTATATGTCTCATCAGGTTATAGAAATTCTCAATAACTATCTCGTGAAATATTTTTCCTATCCTATTTCTTGCTCCTCTATATTTTTAAACCCAATCACAAGTGTTAGCTCCTTTTTGTGATGTGTATTTTATATACCCTTATACTTTTACTGTATTTTTCATCCTCTTTTTTCTCTGTGGTTCAATTTAAATTTTCTTTCACTTACCTGTTCCAGTTTATTCTTTTGCTCTGTTAAACTCATCTACTAAGTTATTAATCTAAGGTACTATACTTTTCAAATATAAGATTGGATTCTTTCTTTAAATATTTCTATTGGAATATAGAAATATTCCAATATTCCTACTGGAATTTTTCATATTGGAATTTTTCCTACATGAAAATTGGAATTTTTCAATATTCAAATTCCTATTGAAAAATTCAATAGGAATTTTTCCTATTGGAATTCTATTGGATTCTTTAAATATTTCAGTTTCCTATTCTCCTGCTTATCATCAGTTTTCTTAAAAATGTCAGTTATAGTTAAGTTGAGGTCTCTTTTGGATAACTCCAATGCCTCAATTGCCTGTGGATCCATTTCTATTATTATTACTATTATTATTATTATTTTATTTCTTGATTTTCAGTCATTTGGCCCTGTCTCCAGGTATGTTCAATAATTTTGAATTAAATAACTTATATTCCCTATGAAAAAATTATAGAGGGTTTTGTGATATCTTCTTCCGTAAAGTCTTTACTTTTTTTGTGGAAGGCAATAGAGTAGAATTCATTTGAGAGAGCTCAAGGTTGAATTTCAATTTTTGTGAGAGCTTGTCTATTTTCAGTTTGCTTTTAGTTCTTCATGGGCCTCAATTAAAAGAGCAAAATTTTTACCATATTTGTCTCTCATCCTTTGCTAGATATGAGCTCCAATTTGTGTCTCCCTTGCACCATGATATCAACAAAAGTTTGCTAGGTTTTTAACCTTATTTGTATGTCATTGTGTTTGTCTTCTAATCCTTCCACCTTACACAGTTTAGCAAGAGCAAAATGTTTCAAGGAAAAGAAAACAAAAGAAAATGTCAGGTTTGTTTTATTGTATTTTCTTTCTTTCCAGAATATTTACCCCTAACTCCTCTTTTATTTTAGCTGTTCTCTATTGCCTTCAAATTGCTGCATTTTAGTGTGTGTCCAGCTTTCCTTAATGTTATTAGAGAGATAGTTGATTTGTTATAAGCTAGTTTAATCTTTTAAATGCAGATAAATTATGCTTTTACATTTATTTTACTTCTAAATACCATTTAATGAAAATTTATTTTATTATCCAATAATCATTACATTTCTGCCGAGCACAGTAACAACTTGAACTTAGAACACCTATTACTTGACAACCACATTTTTATTTTTTACTTATTTTTATTTAAATTTTTTTTACTTTTTACTCTTACTTTAATAACATTACTAAATGAAGAAACGTCAAAGTTTAGGGGAAGAAGTCAAGTAGTTTCTCTGAACATGTTTTTTAAAAAAAATATTAGTTCTTCAGGATCTTAATGGGTGTCGCTTTTAAAAAGGGTTTCATAGGTTGAAAATATTAAATTGAACAAAGTGAAGTATTTTTTAGGGTCGGTCTATTTTAAAAAAATTTATTTAATTATTGTTCAAGTGCAGTTTTCTGTCTTTTACTCCCGTCGTAGCGCACCCCCCACCGTGCTCCCCACCTCCCTCCCATTTCCACCCCTGTTAGTTTTTGTCCATGTGTCCTTTGTACTTCTTCCTGTAAACCCTTCCTCTTTTCCCCTGAAATTCTCTCCGCTCTCCCTTCTCCCCTCTGGTGATTGTACCCCTGTTCTCTATTTCAGTGTGTTTGGTTATATTTTGCTTGCTTGTTTGTTTTGTTGTTTAGGTTCCTGTTAAAGGTGAGATCATATGGTATTTGTCTTTCACTGCCTGGCTTATTTCACTCAGCATAATGCTTTCCAGTTCCATACTGTTGCAAAGGGTAGGAGCTCCTTCTTTCTTTCTGCTGCATAGAATTCCATTGTGTAAATGTACCATAGTTTTTTGATCCATTCATTTACTGATAGGCACTTAGGTTGCTTCCAGCTCTTGGGTATTGTAAATTGTGCTGCTATGAACATTGGTGTGCATAGGTTCTCTTGGTTTGGTGTTTCAGGGTTCTTAGGATATTATCCTAGCAGTCTCTATGGGCAATTAATATTCAACAAAGGGGGCAGTAACATAAAATGGAGTAAAAATAGCCTCTTCAACAAATGGTGTTGGGAGAACTGGACAGCTATGTGCAAAAAAGGGAAACTCGACCACCAACTTACACCATACACCAAAATAAATTCAAGGTGGATAAAAGACTTAAATATAAGCTGTGACACCATTAAAGTCCTAGAGGAGAACATTGGTAGGAAAATCTCAGATATTTCATACAGCAACATTTTTACTGATATGTCCCCTAGGACAAGGGACATAAAGGAAAGAATAAACAAATGGGATCTCATCAAAATAAAAAGCTTCTGCATGGCTAAAGAAAACAGTATTAAGATAAAAAGAGAACCAACTGTATGGGAAAACATATTTGCCAATGATACCTCAGACAAAGGTTTAATCTCCAAAATATATAAAGAACCTACATGACTCTAAGAAGACAAGCAACCCAATTAAAAAATGGGCAAAGGACTTGAACAGACACTTCTCCAAGGAGGACATACAGAGGATCCAGAGACACATGAAAATATGCTCAATATCACTAGCTATCAGAGAAATGCTAATTAAAACCACAATGAGATACCACTTTACACTGGTCAGAATAGCCGTCATAAACAAAGCAACAAATAACAAGTGTTGGAGAGGTTGTGGCGAAAAGGGAACCCTAGTTCACTGTTGGTGGGATTGCAGACTGGTACAACCACTATGAAAAACAGTATGGAATTTTCTAAGAAAACTAAAAATGAATATGCCTTTTGAGATAACCACATTTTTAATAGATCATTACACTGTAGTCATGCTGGAAACCAAGTGATAAGGGGAAAGAAATAAACCACAAGCTCATATTACCAGAAGATGCAGTTGAAACCAAAGGGAAATGTAGTAGAAAACAATTTCTTCAATGTCAGTGTAGGCGTGTGTAAGAGAAAAAGAACCATTAATACCTCATTTATTTTTTAGGATTTTTTAAATTCTAAAAATATGACTATTTACCAGGTAGTACTACAATATTTCAGGGTAACTTGGCAAAAGATGTTAATTGATAGGTGAGTAATATTAGTCATTTTGTGTCTGATGAAGTTTTGAAAATAAGATGGCAGAACTGAGTAGCCTCTTTTCCTCAGCTTTTAAAAAATCACTGGTGCATTAATTATTTTGAGATAGTACCACAGGTAGCATTGGTGGAAAAGAACTATTCTGTGCCAATTCTATAGTAAGAGCAGTTATGTAAAATGAGTGAATGAGGGAAGAAATGAACGAATGCAACCTTTAGACTCTTTACTTGGATTCTCAACCTCCAACAAACCACTAACCCGTCCTCCCACAACAAAAATGCTGAACTGTCAGAGATTTCATCAAACAGATAATATGAGTAAGTGTATGGAAGAGATCCAAAGGGAAGTGAGGGAATGAGAAGGAATCTTAAAGTCATAGTAACTAGGTTTAAGTTTCCTTATTTGTCACTTTTAAACCAAGTGGTGTTAGTCATGTTTCCTGAGTATCTGCTTTTTTATTTGTAAAATTAGAACAATACCTACCTTATAACACTGTTGCAAAGGTTAGAAATTTCCTAGCAAAGTAGCAGATGTAAATAGCATATATATGAATAATTGCTAATTTTGTTATCTCTTTCTCAAAACCTCCAGGATAATAATGTGTATCTAGTTAATTATTGTTATATAATCATTTACATTGAAGACAATTTGCCTTAGAGATAATTTCAGAATGAACTTTCAATTTTTATATTAGAAGAGTCATGTGAAATCAGCAAAGGGTTAGATTATGATTTAATTAAAATAAAAATCGACCTGCCTTTTGACCCAGCAATTCCACTGCTGGGATTATATCCTAAGAATCCTAAAACATCAATATCAAAGAACCTATGCACCACAATGTTCATAGCAGCACAATTTACAATAGCCAAGAGTTGGAAGCAACCTAGGTGCCCATCAGTAAATGAATGGATCAAAAAATTGTGGTACATATACACAATGGAATTCTATGCTGCAGAGAGAAAGAAGGAGCTACTACCTTTTGCAACAACATGGACGGAACTGGAAAGCATTATGCTGAGTGAAATAGGCCAGGTGCTGAAAGACAAATACCGTATGATCTCACCTTTAACAGGAAGCTAAACAAAAAAAACAAACAAGCAAGCAGAAAAAAAAAAACAAAGACACTGAAATAGAGAACAAGGGGATAGTGACCAGAGGGGAGAAGGAAGGGAATTTAAGGGGAAAAAAAGGGAGGGATTTGGAGGAACAAATAGGAAGGGTACAGGGACGAGAACTACGGGGGGTGGAAATGGGAGGGAGGTGGGGAGCAAGGGGCGGGGGAGGCTGGGATGGGAAAAATAGACAAAAAACTGTACTTGGAAAAATAACTAAATAAAATTAATTTAAAAAAATTCATAATAAACATCCCAGAAACTATTAGTAATTTCTCATGGGAAAATGAAACAAGTAAACATTATAAGGTTGAGAAAAAAGCAAATCAATATGTAGCTGTTGCAATTATGATTTCTTTTCCATTCATCATTTGAATACAATGAAGTCTTGAAATAGGCTTAGTTCTTTGTCATGAATGTTAGAAACACAAAATTCATTTGTGGCACAAAGACCTTGACACTGATCAGTGTGCTCTTTCTGATACCACAACTTTACCAATTATTCATAAATAAGAATCTCTATCACTTCACCACCACTGTCCATCACTTCCTTCATGTCCTCAACTTACTGCCTCACTGGTTTAGAATCCACAGCCCATAATTATAATCACTCTGTGTCCCACTCAATTTCCTTGCCACTTCCTCTTTCATTATGAAGATGTGGCAAAACACCAAACTTTTCAATATTGCCCAATTTTTCCTTATAAAAAATCCTAGTATTCTATCCTTGTTCTACCTACTCCCTCTCCACTCCTTCTCTCTTAAGCCCACTCCACCCAAGCTATTGGGCATACACTCTTAAATTGTTCTTATCAAAGGCACCATATCCAGGCACCACATCAGCAATATTTGATACCTTATTTTTTTTAAAACCTGGTTACAAAAACACGTAATTGCCTAGTTTGTCTCAGACTTCATGGACTTCTACTCCTTGGTGGTGTCTGATGAGTCCTTTTTTATTTTTCTTCATTTCTCAATGTTGCAGTGCGCTGGCGCAAATCCTCAGACTCCTCTTTATTCATATTCACACCCTTGATGATCAGTTCAGACTATGTCTTTAAATAGCATCCACATATTTCATCAAGTCTAAGATTCTGTGATAGGCTAAATAATAGCCCTCAAAGATATCCATGTCCTAATCCTTGGAATCTATAATGGTATCTTATATGGCAAGGAGGACTTTGCAAATGTGATTAAGTTTACGATATTCTTATGGAAAGATTGTCCAAGATATTCAGGTTAGTCCTAAATGTAATTACAAGTGTTTTTATAAGAGGGATGCAAAGGGAGATTTGGATATAGAGATGACTAAATGGCAATGCAGTGACTTTTGGCAATGCGACGACTAAAGCAAGGTGCTCTTTTGAAGGTGATGGAAAGGACTACAAGCTAAGGAATTCAAGAATTATAGCTCTAAGAGCTGGAAAAGACAAAGAAATTAATTTTTCCTTAGAGCCTCTGTAGGAACATGGCTTTGGTTTCAACCCAGTGAGACTATTTGGACTTTCTGACCTCTGTTACTCTAAAAGTATAAATGTGTGTTATTTGAAGCTATAAAGTTTGATTTATTACAGCAGTCACAGGAAACTGATATAGATATACTTTCTTCTCTACATGTGGACATCTCTGAAATCAAGATGCATCTAATAATCATGGCATTTTAGAATTGCTGTCAGCCAGATGGAAATTGTGATGCAGTTGGAATAGTTCAGTACTGTTAAAAGTACATTCACATTATTGTACAACCAATCTCCAGACCTCTTTACATGTTGCAAATCTGAAACTGTAGATCTATTTAACAACAAGGACCATTGCCACCTCTGCTCATCCCCTGACAACCCACCCTTCTACTTTCTGTCTCAATGAATTTGTCTACTCTAAATACGTCATAGAAGTAGAATCACACTGTTTTTATGTTTTCATGACTGGCTAATTTCACTTAGCATACTATCATCAAAGTTTATTCATGTTGTAGCACATGTCAAAATTTTATTCCTTTTTAAGGCCAAATAATATTCCATTGCATATATATATACCACCTTTTATTTATCTATTCATCTGTCAATGGGCACCTGAATTACTACTCCGATGGCTTTTCATCATGCTTTAAATAAAATCCGAAGTCTTTACAGCAGCCTACATGGCGCTATATGATCTGAGCACTAGCCATCACTTTGACCTTTATGCCTACTATGATACTCCTCACCACACCCCAACCATACCAGCCTCTGTCACACTTGTGCTGCTTCTTTTTTTGCCAGCACTCCAGCACTCCTCTCTAGGTGGCTCACATAGTTCCTCCCTCACTCCCCTCAGGGGTCCCCTCAAATGTTCCTTTCTGAGACAGCACTACCCTGACCACCTCATCTAAAACAGCACTGCTCTGCCTCCCCTGCCATTGCATTATAGCAATTCATTTTCCTCCATAGCATATACTTCCAAATGTTACTTATGTTTTTGTAAGTTAATTTATCATCTATCTTTCAACCAGAATAAAACTCCAAAAGGGCAGGAATTTTTAAACAGCATGTAGTCTAATTTTAATAAATGCCCTACAACATTGAATGAAGCAAAGGAGATCAAATCCAGCAAATAACTTTGGAATATTTTAAATTTTTAATTAAAAAAACTTTTTTTTACTTAGAGTAGTTTCAGGTTTACAGAAAAAAATGCAGAAAATACAAAGAGTTCCCATATACTCCTTTCCTCTCTCCAATTCCCCCTATTGTTAAAATTTTGCATTAGTGTGGTATATTTGTTAAAATTTCTGAACCAATATTAATGATACAGAGAGATCTGATCAGATCACTGGGGAGAAGTCAGGAGGGATCATAGGAGTAGTATGCCAAAGCAATTGTAAACAGTCTAGGATAGGATTGGCTGAGAAGCTGAAAGCCTCCAGAGCACATGGAATTATGGGCAAGATTTGAAATAAAAGAAGTGTTTTTTGGTTCCTGGAGGGGCTGGCTCTGGAGCTCTCTTGGGCTCTCTTTTCTTTCTCAAGGATCCACGAATGATAGTGCTGCAGCTGTCTGTACTTTCCAACTGATGGTATTTTGGATGAAAAAAACCTCTGGTCATAGCCTAGGGTTGGGCTGGCCTGGCAGAGGGTTGGCAGGGTTATTCTTATTTGGGTGCTCTAGAGGGAAGGCTGCTATTCTTCCAGAATTGTGTAGCTTCTGTATCTTATGTCATTTTAGTTTGTAAACCCTATAGAAATAAAATGATTAAGACTAACAGAAGGAGTGGTAAAACAGTTTAGCCTTAATTGATGGGCTTAGGTGACTAATAGATATGGAATTATTCCAAAATTGTGAAGCTTTTGAATAAAGACTCCTTATCAGCAAACCTTTGCCTCTGGAATCAGCAAACCTTTGCCTCTGGAATTTTACTTAGAGGGTGTTGGGGGGGCAGTGGGACTCCAGTTGCTGTTCAGTAACATTAACACTGTTGATTTAAGAAATATCCAAACCCATAGAGACTTCCTATCAGAAGATATTTGAGCCAGAACTGATGACTTATGTTGGAAAGCAAAATCTCAAATGTTCTAGAGAGCACAGTTTTGCAGTTTGGTTTATAAATTCGGGTTAAGGAGGGAAACATAAGGAAGACTACATGGAGGTGGTCGAAAGCAAGGTGGGTGAGGACTAGACTACAGGATCCTTAACAAGATTATGAGCTCTCATGCTGGTAGCTTCCCAAGGCTCTGAAATGGTATTTCAAAGGTGAATTGAGCTAAAAGCCCAGAAGTAAGGGAGAGGGCTTACTTAAGGCAAATATAAACCTTTTACTAAAAAGTAATATGCCTATAGGCATTACTACCCACCATGACCAGCCTAGGTAGAAATTTATGCTCAGGTCACGCTGTGTGGATTCTTTCAAGTCACTGAACTTGTCAAAGTTATTATAGAGCTTCTTTTTTATTCACATTACATTATTATTAACCAATATTCATAGTTCACATTAGGGTTCAATTGTTGTGTTGACAAATGGGTAATGTCACGGGTCATGTCATTATAGAATCATATAGAATAGTTTAATTCCCCTAATAATTCCCTGTACTCCACCTATTCACTTTTCTCTCCCTCCCCTCAACCCTTGGCAATCACTGGAGTATTCTGATTTTATGTGACTCAATGACTAGACTCTTCCCAGCACAGACATGAGAAAGCCCACACAAGTTTTCTGCTCTCCTGACACATTGTCTTTATGCTTAATGTTCTTGCTTTTCAAAGTTATTAAGGAACTGCAACACATTTCTTGGGTTAAAAAAGGAAATAAATTACTTTACCTAATGATGTTTCATCTTGTACTCCTTTCAGAATGATTGCTTGGTTTCCAATTTTTCCCCAGCAGAGGTCTCTGAGGCTGCCATCTGAAAGTTATGATTAATATAGAGGATCATTGGAAAATAGTTTCTCATGTAGATTCATTTCTTTTCTTTAGGATTCTCCACACTCTCATATTTTTTCCTCTCCTTGTCTTCGTTTTCTGACAGGGTTGAGTTATTGAGATTTCTAAAGCTGTTTTGGTGCAATGTCACTTTAATTAAGAAACAGCCACAAGCAAATTGACTTTTCCCCCAACAGTCCTGGGGGAAGGCTGTGCTTAAAACTTGCCAAGTGGCAGATGCTCTAATATTACTCTTGGGGGTTGGGGTAAGAAATATGGAGAATTACCAAAGGGCAGGGTATCTTTCTAGGGGTATGGGGACAGAGGGAGTTGTCTTTCCTAATAAGGAGAAGATCTCTATTTTATTTACTGCTGGGCTACTTAAAGACAGTAGAAATGTGGAAAGGGGGAGTATAGCTTTGTGGTCTCCAGCTTGGCTATTGAGTATTTCTTCCTTCTTTACTCATATGAGCACTGGCATTGGATCATTTACTTAGCCTTCATATTAGGCTCTTTGGAGAAACTGGCCAGTTACAAAATCACAGCTATTACTAAATTCAGAGAAGTCTTTTTAACTAAGTTAGAAGGTAAAGTATTCAAGAGAGTAAATTATTTACATCCATTGTATAAACCAAGTTCATAAGATTGGCTTGTTTCCTCAAATTGCTTGACATTTCCCAAGCACATAATTTGTTCTTTCACATATGTTTTCCATGTACTCATGGGCTGATGTCAGAGTTACCATTTCTTTCTTCTTTCTCTTCCTCTGTGAAGTCTTCTCTGTGGCTCCAGAATGAGTCATTTACTCCTTGTTTAGTCTCCCCATGATTCTTCATATATAATATTAATTTATAATTTTATATAACAGTTTTAAAAAATAATTTTATATAGCACTTTTTACTCTTTTAGTAAGTTACAGGTTCTTTATTAAAGGCAAGAAGTGGCCCTCGCTGGTATAGCTCAGTGGATTGAGTGCGGGCCTGTGAACCACACGATCGCAGTTCGATTCCCAGTCAGGGCACATGTCTGGGTTGCAGGCCGGTCCCCTGCAGGCCAGTTCCCAGCAGGGGTTGTAGGAAAGGCAACCATACATTGATGTTTCTCTCCCTCTCTCCTTTCCTTCCCCTCTAAAGAAATAAATAAAATCTTTAAAAAAAAAGGCAAGAAGTTCATCTAAAGCTCCACAATCCATAGTTAGGTACTCAAGATATTGTTGACTGAAAAAATGAATTTAGATCTTTTAAAAAGAGTATAGTAGCAGTCCTGGCTTGAGTGTAAGCTTTTGACCCTGTGTCTTGAGAGCTGGTGAGATCAACTCTCTACAGGCTGTTTCCATTTGGACTGAGTCTCTGGGGAAAGAATTAGCACTGTAAGACTCATTTCTGAAAAGAATGTGTAGAGGCCTCTACACATGCTTTGCACATGTTATACCTGAAACTCTCCTTCCTTTACTGAGCTAATTTCATTTATATTTTAGGACTGAGTTTAAATGTCAGTTCCTCAGGAAGCCTTGCCACCCAGACTCTCATCCCCTCCTTGTTCCTTCCTCCCAAAGCCTCCTGATTTCTACATTGATATGTACACCATGCTTAGTTACTTGTTCAATGTATGTCCTATTTGCTTATAAATTTCACAAAGTCAGAACCATGTCTGTTTTGTTTACATTTTTACCTCGGAATTTGTCAGTTATAAACTGACAATAGAAATTCAAATATATATGTTAAACAAACAAATGAGTATATGCAAGTGCCTACCCAATGTTCTACTTTAGTGACTCATAAGCACATCAAATTGAATACGTTGCAAACTTTTGATTCCCCCTTTGCAGTCTGTTCTTTATCTTCCTCATCTTAGTGAATGTATTAACAACCATCCAGCAACTCAAGCCAGAACCTTGGTAGTTGATCATAATTCTTTTTTTTGCCATACTTCCATATTAAACCTATCAGGAAATTCTTTATATAGCAAAATATATCTTCCATTTACTTATTATCATAACCAGTGTTGCTGTCCACCTCCAAGCCACCACATCTCTCACTTGGACGACTACTATTTGCTTCCCAACTGCTGTTCCTACTAGCACTCTTGTTCCTCTCTAATTACTAATTAGACTCCCAATTCCCAGCATAGCAGTCAAGATGATCTTTGTAATGTGCAAAGAAAAGTATGCTGCTCTGTTCTTTACTGGCGATCCTGGTAGAATCCACAAACCCAAGCGGAGCTTGGCCACTCCTTATTGCTCCAATCCCAGCCCCTGCCATTCTGCCTCATGCTCTTCAGCTGTAACCACACTCCAAGTTTATTTGAAGTCAATGAGTGTATCATGCCTTTTTTTTAAATTATAGCCTTTGCTCTTTTTGCCTGGAAAACTCCACTCAGCTCCTTAAAGGTTTCTTTCCTTCTCACCCCTTGGGTCTCAATTTAAGTGTGAGTCCTAAATCAGTCCATCTCCTGACAATTCCACCAACTCTTGTTCTTTATCACAACACCTTTTTCTTTCTTAACACTTTATGAACATAGTTGTCCATTTATTAACTTGTTCACTCATTTACTGTCAGTCTGCACACTGGAATGTAAGTTCTGTGATGCTTCTTTTTATTTACTTATTTATTTATTTTAGAGAGAAGGCAAGGGAAGGAGAAAGAGAGTTAGAGAAACATCAGTGTGTGGTTGCCTCTCATGTGGCCCCCACTGGGGACCTGGCCTGCAACCTAGGCATGTGCCCTGACTGGGAATCGAACTGGTGACCTGTTGGTTCACAGCCTGCGCTCAGTCTACTGAGCTACACCAGCCAGGGCCTGTGATATTTCTTTTGTACATAACTACATGGTGAACCTGTTTTAGCATTCAGCAGTGGTAGATGTTTGATAAACATTTGTTGACTGAAAGAACAGACAAATGATTAAATAAAGCTCAGGAGTAGTTTGACGGGGATGGAGTGGAAGGGTGGTTCTGAGGACAGTACAGTGTCTGTCACAATTAGTAGCAGGGGATCAGGCACTGGTTCCTTTTACCCCGGTCACCATCAGCCTCAGTATGGATATCTGCCACAGTAGGTCTCCCTGGTGGGCAGTGGGAGCCACATTTTTACCTCAGGCCTAGTAGAGGCAGATGCTGAACCATGGAAGGCTGGACACCCTGGGTGTCCATCAGGCTCAAATATAGTTGTTTGAACCCTTGGATGGTGCCATATGGGAAGAATTTGAGAGTGTATGACAGTGGAGTTAGAAAAATACCATTTGGTGAGAGTTGTGGCTATAGGACATGTGGATTTCTTTGGTTGCCTATGTCTTTATAAGCCTTCTGTCTCACTTGGTTATTTATTTGGGGTTTAACTTTTATCTTCAAGACTTTAGTAGCATAGGCAGTGTTAATAATCACTTGTATCAATAGTGGTCTTTCAATAAGCACTCTGGGAGTTAAACAAATCTTGGTCCCATGGGTGGCAGTGGTTACCTTTTTATGAAGTCATTTTAGAAATACATTAAAAAGCAGACCCAAAAGATTATTGAGCCATGTTCCAGCTGTTGCAGAAACTCTTCAGGTATTTATGTCACTGAGTACATTAGCAGTCTTAATAGGTCACAGGTGGCTGCATTTTACTTTTTAAAGCATACTTACCAGGCGATCCAATTTGAATATACATTTGGGCCAAATTCTCATCCTTTATGACTCTATAAGGACATGCATTCATTAGTGAAGAGGAATAGAGTTTTTTAAAAGGAAGACTTGTCCAGTGAGTTGGCCTAATATTAAGAACTTGATATTCTGTTTCCAGTATGTTCAAATTATTCCCTTCAGTAGGGGCTGGTTTACCTCAGGGCCAATATTTTTGATTGTCATACCCACCCTGAGTCCCAGATAGGAAGGTGAGATCACAGCAAACCAGCACGGGTTGGTCTTGTCCAATGTCCAGCTTCTTTGGGTTTCTTTTCCCTCCATAGCTGAGGCTACTTAGGGCCCCCTTCAAGCTCAGCCATTTCCTGGCATTAGACAACAGCAAGATGTTCCTGCCTACACCCTGACTCAGTCACGTGCGCCTCCAGTTCAGCTCTGACCTGGTGCACAGGCCCTTCTGTCTTATACCTAAGAGCTAGTCTCTACTCCTGTGCCTGTTCTAAGAATCCTGCTTTTCCCCTGTCCCTGCTGTCTGAGTTTCTGCATTGGAATCCTGATGCTGTGATTGCCTCTCTTTTTAAAATATTTTTCTCCTTAAAATATTTTATTTTGGCAAAGTATACATTACATAAACTCTACCATTTTAATCATTTGAAAATGCACAATGTGGTTATTGCTAGAGAGAAGGGGGTGTGAGGGCTGGAAGGAGGGGAGAAGTGTGGGGGACTGGGGACATCTGCAATAGGGTCAACAATAAAAATAAAGAAAAAATAAAAGGCACAGTATGTTTACATTGTAAATTCATTCACATTGTTTCTCAACCATCACTATTATCCACCTCCAGAATATTTTCATTGTTCCAAACTGAAACTACGCACCTATGAAACACTAGCTCCCCAATACTCCCTTGCCACAGCACCTGTGTCCTCTGTACAACTTGCTGGCTGTTGTCTCTTGTGCTAAGTGTTGCCTTGCTCTTGTCTGCCAGGCTCTTTATTCTCTAGCCACAGGTACTACATAGGGCTTTATATTTGAACTTTGACCCTAAGAGATGAAGCCCTGCTACTTGCTACAAAATTTTTATATTTTCTCTTTGCCTGCACCACTGAACCTCACTCTACATCTCAGTCTTCACTGCCTTTCTCGGCCTGTCTGTCATATTTTCCCTACCTTTTTCCTTTGAGCTCCAACTTTGCAACACACTCTGCCTACTAAGGCCCCTTTCTCATATCTGTGGCTTATTCCTAATACTGTCAGTCTGCTAGTGCCAGATGTATCCAACCTTTTGGCAGGCATCTCTATGCCACCCTGGAAGAAGAGTTGTCTTGGGCCACACATTAAATACATTGTGACATATAATCACATAAAATCTCATAATATTTTAAGTACATTTACAATTTTGTGTTGGGTCACATTGAGTCATCCTGGGCTGCATGCAGCCTTCCGGCCACAGATCAGACACCCCTATTAGACTATCCTTCTCAGCACCTGTAGCTGAACCATCTCCCTGTTCCCTCATTCTAAGTCCTTGTCCTTTCCGTCATGCTCTTCCCCAGCCTTCCTGAGAGACAGGAGAACATTGCCTTTTGGAGCATGGACACATGGAGACAAAGCTTAAGGGTCTCAACCTTCCTGGGAGCATAGGGACTCAAATTCAGAATTATTAACAAAAGGCAGTGAGAACTGACAAAAGACCAGAAAAGGAAAACAGTCAGTGTTCCTGCAACACACGTCATGATTTTTAAAGGACTGGAGTAACCCAATACAATTTCATTCTACATAGAAATTTGAAAGACTGACTTGAAAAATTATCAGTTCCATTTCCCCAGGCTCTCCACATCTTTGTATGAAATGTGAATCTTTTCTTTGACAAAATCTTCAACAAGGACAGGAACTAAATGCATCCTATTGTGCCCCATTATACATGAGCAGATTAGATTGTTAAAACCCAGAGTTCCATACTGAAGGAAAGCATGTTCTTCTAATGCACAGTATTGTTTTTCTCTTCTATTAAAGAATGATTCAGCTAAATAATTAGTTTCTCTACTATTTTAATAGTAGATATTTTAGAGGTCAGTGAGTTATTACTCTAAAATTGTGAATAATGACCCAATTCCTCATCTCCTTCAAGAGAAGTGACACATTTAGGACTTATATCCCTAAGAAACTGATGAGGTAGAATTAGATACTCATAACAACCCTGTGAATTCTCAAGTACTTTACTTTCAGTGATCTTTTAAAATAGTATAAAGAGCCTATTTAATATAGCATCATCAGGTATCACGTTCAGTCTGGACCAAGACAAAACAGGTACAGGGACCAAGGTCTCAGCATCATGCAGTTGAGTAAGTGATTTAAAGTTGAATTTTTAGCTATAAAGTGAATAACACCTGGAGATCTAATGTAAAATACTGTATACACAGTGTTGAAAGCATGTATACGATTGAAATTTGCTAAGAAAATAGAACCTAAATGTTATCACCAAAATAAAATAAAATATATTTTTAAAGCTGAATTACATAGGTATAAAATAACTGTTTGCTACCTGAGCAGGAAATAAAAATCTTATCAGACTCATACAAGAAGCAAAGATGGTGAAAACATTTGGGGGAAAAACAAAGAAGAAAGTAAATGATGGGAATTGAGACTGATTCTCAGTAGAATTCTGTGGTTTGTTTGTACCAATGTCCATTTGGAAGGCCAAAGACCGCCTTTGGTGCTTTAACTGAATCAGTCTTGTTCTAGATGTCTGGAGTCTGCTCACATGTTCCAAAGAACAGGATAAAGATTTTCTCAGAACACATTTAGTTGTTAATTTGCAAGTCTTAAGTTTAAGTTTTAACTCCATTGCTTTTTAGACATATATTTGTAACAAATTACCTACCCTTTCTGAAATCATTCTTTCCTCTAAGTAACAACAAAACCTATTTCACAGAGTCCTTTTAGGCATGGAGTGAGTTAAGAGGGCTTTGAGTATGGAAAATCATTCTATGGTTATCAAAGCTAGATTTTCCTAAAAGAAATGTCTTGTAAGCTTTTTAAAAGGGAAAAACAGCCATTTATTTCATAGGAGATGTCAGCTGCATACAAAAACAGTGTCAAAAGAATTTGTATTTTCTGTCAGGTTTGTTCAAGAGTTCCAAGTCATGTTTTTTTTTCAGCTGCCAATAATGGAAATTTCTGCCAAATATGTAATAATGATAATCCTACCTCTAAAGCTTTTCTGGCTGCCACTTTAGTACCACACCAGTACAGAGCCAAATGGCACACAGATCTGTGATACCAGTTCATTTTATCCCAAACTTTCACATGTGAATCTTCCCTGACCAGATATGTCTTCTAATGTTACATACAAGGTAGATAATTTTATTTTTTTAATTACACTTCATTTTTAGAAGTTTTACATTTACAGAAAACTTGTAAAGAGCTTCTATACTATTAGAGAGATTCTATATACTCCATCCCCAATTGTCTCTGTTATAAACTTCCATTATTAGTATGATATATTTGTTGCTATTTATGAACTAATACTGAAACATTAATATTAACTGCAGTTCACAATTTATTTAGTTTTTCCTAGTTTTCACCTATTTTTTTTTCTGTTCCAGGACCCATCTAGGATACCATATTACATTGAGTTATCATGTCTCCTTAGGCTCCTCTAGGCTGTCAGAGTTTTACAGACCTTCCTTTTTTTGATGACCTTGACAGTTTGGGGAAGTACTAGTTAGGTGTTTTGTGGAATATCCCTTTAACTGGAATTTTTCTGATTTTCTGTCATGGTTATACTGGATTATGGGTTTGGGAGAGACAGACCGGGGAGGTTAAAGTACCACTTTTGTCACATCATATTAAGGATGGATACTATCAACATCACTTATCATTTTTGATGTCGATTTTGAGCATCTGGCTGAGTTCAAATTTGTCAGATTTCTGCACTGTAAAGTTATTTTTTTATTACCTGTTTTTGCATTATACTCTTCTGAAGAAAGGCACTAAGTGCAGGCTACACCACCATACTTAAGAAGAAGAGGGTAATGCCCTACCTCCTTGAGGGTGAAGTATCAACATAAATTATCTGGAATTCTTCTGCATGGGAAATACTTCCCTTCCATCCCGTTTATTTATTTGATCAGTTATTTTGATCAGTATAGACTCATGGACATTTATTTTATACTTTAGATTATAATTCAATTCTACTGGGAGGGGCAAAAGTAGGTTTACAGTTGTGAATACACAGTTTATTTCTATATTATTATTTATTAATTATTATATTATTTTTTCCATACAAACAACTGTAAACCTACTTTTACCCCATGCTATATTTTTAAACGATTCTTTGCCAAAATTGTTCCAGGTTTGGACATTGGGAGCCCTTTTAGTTGGTTCCTATATTCCTTTGTAATTCTGCTCTCATTGTGGGATTTTGCGTAGGGGGCATGGTTTGGTTTTTGGATGATTTCTAGCATTATAAATTACTCAAGGCTTATCTTGTATATTTTCTGCTTGTGTCCTAGAGTCAGCTATTTCTCCATGAAGTCTTGGCTTCTTTTATTAGAGGATGGCATTAGAAACCATGATCTAGGTACAAGGTGTGCTCATTGCTACTGAGGCGTTGGTGCTTCTGGGACCTCTAAGCTGACAGAAGGAGGAAATATATGTACATATATTAACCCATGTATTTACACATATCTGAAATATTTCAATATATAGCCATAAGTATCTATATTAAGCTAAATGTGAGTTCATACTGATATCTCTAACTCTAATCCATTATTACAAGGATCATTGTGGCTCCTCACCTTGATTATCTGTAAATTTTCACTCTAACAATGAAAAACCTGTTTCTCACCATGCCATCCATTTACTTAATTGTTCAGTGTCAATATATATGTATAGTAGTTTCAGAATTATTAAACAATACTTCTGTGTGAAACAATATTAATAACTTATGTACAGTTTTTTATATACAGTTTATTTTACTTTTGAATCTTACAAACTTCACTCATTCATCTATTCCCTAAATTACTTGTGTAATTTAGACCTTTTTTCTCTACCTACCTTAGTGAGGTTGTTTCATAGATTGTAATGCAGTTAGATTTTCTTGTCATAGTCTACATTTCTCCCTGGTATTTCCCAACTTCCTAAATGATTTCTTAAATATTTACATAAACTAAGTTGTACTCTTTGAGCTGTAAAGTTCAATGGGTTTAGACAGATGAACAGTGTTATGTATCTACAATTACAAAAGTATACAGAATAACCTCACCACCCTAAAATATCCCTTGTACTTCATGTATTTAGCACTTTTTCCACCACATCCCTGAACCCTTAGCAGCCACTGATCATTGTACTAACTCTATAATGTTGCCTCTTCCACAATGTTATGTAATTGGAATAATACAGCATATTGCTCTTTCAGACTGGCTCCTTTTACATAGTTATATGCATGTAAGATGCATCCATGTTTTATTATAACTTGATAGGACACTTCATATTATGGCTGAATAATATTCCATTATATGGTTGTACCATAGTTTATTTATCTATCACCTGTTAAAAATATCTTGATTGTTTCCAATTTCTGGTGGCTATAAAAAATGTTATAAACATTCAGAAAAAATCCAATTGTAGTACATTTCCATCAACTCAAAAAATTCCCTTGAACTACTTTCAGTCAATCCCTGCTCTCTCCCTAGTCCCTGACAATTTAGCCTTTTTAGAAGTTATTTGTAAATAAAATCAACATAGTCTATTGAGCCTAGCTTCTTTCATTTAGCATTATAAGTTTTAGGTTCATCCATGTTGTGTTGTTGCATGTATCAGTAACCTAATCCTTTTTATTGCTGTGTAATACACCATTATAAAGATTTACTGCTTTACTTATGTATTCATTAGTTGATGGATGTCACCTTTGTTGTTGTTGTTCTTATTATGAGTACTGCTACTATGACCATACTTTTGTGTGGACATATGTTCTCATCTCTCTTGGGTAGATATCTAGAAGCAGAATTGTTGACTATTTGGTAAATTTATTTAACATTTTAAGAAACTATTAAACTGTTTCCCAAAGTGGTCATATTGTTTTACTCCTAACAGCAATGTATGAAGGTTCTACTTCCTCCACATCCTCACCAACACATGGAACGTTCAGCCTTTCTGAGACTTTCAGCTACTTTCAGTAGTCTTTCAGCTACTCTAGTAAATGTGTAGTGGTATCTTGTGGTTTTCATTTGTATTCTCTGATAAAAAATGTCATTGAGCCTATTTCCATGTGTTTATTATCCATTTGTATTATATCTTCTTTGGAGAAATGTCTATTCAGATCATTTGGTCATTTTTTAATATGGTTGTTTTCTTATTGAGCTGTAAAATTTATTCTATATAAAAGTCCTTTATCAGATAATGTTTTGCAAATATTTTCTCCCAGTCTTTGTCTTCTTTCATTTTCTTTGTGGTATCTAGTGAAGACCAAAAGTTTTTTTTTTAATTTTGATGAAGTACAATTTATCAAAATTTTAATGGATGTGCTTTTGATGCCATATTCAAAAAATAACTTTTACTAACCCAAGGGCACAAAGATTTTTCTCTTGTGTCATTTTCTAGACATCTTATAGTTTAAGCTCTAATATTCAAGTCTACAGTTGATTTAAAGTTATTATTATTATTTTGAAATGAATATACAATTATTTTAGTTCCATTTGTTGAAAGACTATTTTTCTTATTGAGTTACCTTGGTTAATTGGTTAAAAACAATTGACCATGTATATGTGAGTTTAGTTCTGGACTGTTCTGTACCACTGGTATTTACATGTCTATAATTATGCCACCATCACACTGTCTTGCCTAGCATTATTTTCTAATGATAATTATTTTGTAATGAGCTAGTATTATTTTGTAATGAAATAAGGTATTTAAACCCTTTAACTTTGTTCTACTTTCTCTAAGTTGTTTTGACTATTCTATCTCCTCTGCATTTACATATACTTTTAGGAGCAGCTTATTGATATTTAGTAAGAGAAGCCAGCTGAGATTTTGGTAGGGATTATTTTGGATCTTTAGATGTATTTGGGAAAATTGGCATCTTGATAATGTCAAGGTTTGCAGTTCATGGACATAATATATTTCTCACTTATCTAGAGCTTTCTTAATTTCTTTCAGAAATATACTTTAATTTTCAGTGTGTAAATCCTATATGTAAAAGTTTTTTCCTAAGTATTTTGTTTTTTGGATGTTATTGTTAATGGGATTTGTACTAATTAAATTTTTAGGTTGTTTGTTGCTAGTCTATAGAAGTATATTTTTGTTTGTTTATTAATCTAGTATCTGGCGACCTGGATAAACTGTATTATTAATTATTTTAGTCTTTTTTCTTAGACTGTTTGAAACTTTTACACACAAGGTAATTTAACATGTGAATGTAACATTTACTTCTTTCCTGGTCTATATGCCTTCGATTTATTTATTTATTTATTTATTTATTTATTTATTGCCTTTCTTCACTGGCTGGAACCTCTAACAAAATGAATCTCCCCAATCTAAGGGAGACAAAATTTAGTCCTTCACCACTAAGTATGATACCAATTGTGTGTTTTAAAATAGATACCCTTTATTAAATTAATAAAGTTCTCTTTTCTTCCTGGTTTACTATGAGTTATTAACATGATGGGTGTTGGATTTTTTTTAAATCCTTTTCTGCATCAGTTGAAATTATTTTTTGTTTTTTTGCCCTTTGTCTTAATATTATGTATTACATTAGTTGATTTTTGAATTTCACTCTCCATTCTGCTAACCACTTATTCGGGTACATAGTGTTTCATAACAATTTATCAGTCTTGTTTTATTAGGGCGCATAGACTATGATAAACTCATTCACAGTTGTCAATAATTGATTGTGGGCTCCTTTATATAAAAGTCTGACCATGAATGAGAATTTTATCTTATACTTATTTTATCCCATTCTTATACATTATCTCTAACTATACCAATGGAGAATCAAGAAGAGAAACACAAGATGAGGACTGAGGGGAGGGAGTTTATTTTTGTCATTGGTGTTAATTGGGGTGTGTGTGGTGACAGCAACCTGTGTATTCCCAATTAGGTCTCCAATCTTGTCTATGTAGGCTGAGGAGTAATACCTCTTTAGGATGTGAATTAGTAGCCATCGCATATCATTTCACAACAGTTTCTAGGAGGAACACCAAAACTGATGTTGAAATTATAGAAAGAAATGGCAAATAGATTGATGATACTAAAATCCTGTTTGAGTAACTGGAAAAATAATTTGGAGAAGGCACAGAATTTTTTTTCTCTGAATGAGGATTTAGATAGATAGATGATAGATAGATGATAGACATATAGAGTTTCTTTGTTCTATACCAAAGTAGTAATTACCTCTTCAGCATAAAATGTCTCACTTACCAATGATCTCCATCAGTGAGTCACCAAAGAGTTCAAAATGACATTTGCCCTTTTGTACTCTGTGCCAATAGAAAAAACACACAGGAGAAGAATGGACTTTACATAGAGCCAATCTGAAGTACTTGGAGAATTTCAGAAATGTTATGAACAATTTTAGATATATATAGTGTTATTCCATTTTAACATACTTCTAGATGTGTTATCCTTCTATCATTCAAAGTGATTAAATTTTGATCTTTTAGAAATGTTCCTTTCTCCTGAAAAAATATGTCATGGAAACAGTAGCAAATGTAAAAAGTGTGGGCAGTTACAATTTCCCAAAATAGTTATAATTCTCAAGTTCTGTTCCTATTTTTGTCATGATGGGAGCATGAAGGCAGAAGGCAGCATGAAGGGAGTGTTCACACCAAGGGGAGTATCTGTAAAGGAGTTCTGCACATTTCCAGTCTCCGTCTGTGTGTTACCAGGTGCCTTATGGTGAAAGACAAAGAGTAAGATGCATTCAGAAATAGGAGCCCGCAGGTCAGAAGATGAGAACTTTCCTGGGATTCTTATGTAGAGTATAATATGTATGTATACACATATGTGCACTAGTGTGTGTACACACATAAGCTCTAGTTTTTTTATTGTACAAGTCTTGAGAGTGTTGAAAGTTGGACTTGAGTAAACAATGGTAATGCCTATTCTTCTCCATTTAATATCAAAGAAATTTTATTTACCTTGGGCCCAGAAAAACCATTTGCCTTTTCTGTTCTATCCCCTTCCCCATGCTCTTTATGCACATGACTGTTTGGTTGCTGATGTTCCCAAATGGCTTACCTAGACAGGTATATATGTGGCCAGGGCAGGTAAGGGGCAGAATTGAGATAGGCTGGACATTTACTGCATAACAAGTGCCTTTCCCTCCTTCCCACCCTAACGCTATGTTTCTGGACATGTAAAACTGTATTGGCTTTTATTCTGATTTCCCAAGCACAATTTGAAAATGTTGACATAAATGTCTGTCCTCTTTTTCAAGATGCCTAGCAGGTTACATAAGGAAGTCAGAAATAAAAATGACCTACCCAGGGACTCTAGGCTCTTGATCTCTTTTTACATTTTCTTTGAAATAATAAACTATTAGAAAATCTTTTAGATCAGCATGGTAATTTTGCCAATGAGAAAACTGAACATTAAAGAGGCTTGGAGACTTTGTTAGGTCTCACAGCTGGTCCCCACCCAGCTGGGGCTTCAATTTGCTTTTCTGGCCTCACAGAACAACATTCTTTCCACTTAGCTGTGCTTCCTCATCGATAGATGCTAACAGAACTTTCTGAAGAAAAGGATGTTACCTTTTTACAATAGCTGTTTTAAAATATTTTAAAACATCTTAAGCATCATGCAATGTTATGAGTTAGATTTTGTACAGAAACATTATTTCTTATTTTTTAAAGAGCCACTCATTTTTTGAACCTCACCTGAGGATTTGTTTATTGATTTTAGAGAGAAAGGTGCTGAGAGAGAAACATTGATCAGTTGCCTCCCATATGTGCCCTGACCCAAGACTGAACCCACAACCTAGGCATGTTCCCTGACCAGAATTGAACACACAATTCCGGTCTACAGGACAACGCTCCAACCAACTGAGCCACCTGGCCAAGCCAAAACATTATTTTTTATTATTAGTTTATTTTTATCCTCATTCAGAAAACTAAAGGGCTGAGTTGCAGCGACACTTATAGAGTCTAAAAAATACACTCAAGACTGCTCAATACAAGCTTTCACAGAGGGATGTGGCTTAAGCAAGAACTGTTGCTGCCCGTTCATACTGAGCCCAACAGCACAGCATCCTTTCCACAATTCATTCGACAGTTCAACTTCTCCTTTTCCTGCAAATAAACTGGGATTTGGGTTCTCAAAGGCATTCATAGACCTAAAACTGCTGACACTAACACCACACTTTGATCATTCAGTCAAATCAAAGCGCACTTATTAAGCAGCTGTGTGAGGCTCCCTGCAGTGCCTTCTCTTTGTGTCTCTGGCATTTACACTTGCCTGCTTCTCTTCTGTGGCTCTTCACCCCTGCCCAGGAAAATGCCCCAATATATGTGCATCTCAAGACCAGGGCTATTTTCATCACAATCAACCAGAGCAGGTACCCTTTTTGGTTCCTCTCTAGATGTTATTCAAAGTTCAGGAGTGAACTGATTTCACTGTAGAATCTGTGCTCCCATGGCAGCTTTCACAGGCTTCTGTGAGAGGAGCACTCTAGCCAGTAGTCAGAGCTTACAGGGCTGAAATTTCAGCATCTGTTTTCTTCTTTCAGGATGCAGAGTGAGTATGTAGAAGGATTTTTAGGAAAGTAGTTTATAGCCAGTAATTGGAAGGTGTTTTGCTTGCAGTGTCTCAGACTACAGGTCTATGATTTGCCTAAAAATAAATCATTTATTTTAGGCTCAGACTTTAGAGAAAAGAAAAATAAAGTCTTAGAATCATTTTCTTCAAGTTTTCCATGACATTCTTTATATCAAGAAGGAAGATGTGGGAAGTCAAGATAGAGTGTCCAGAGAGAAGGGGACTCCAATACTATTTTCCCTTGTTTCATTTATGAGCTTATATTTTCCTAGCCATACACACTTATTTCACTTTATGACTCACTCAGACAATTTACTATGCTTAAAACTACATTAGAATCTTTTCACAATGGTTTGGTCAAATATACATACTGTGTATACAGTTGGAAAATTTTCCTCACAGATCAAGCTCATGGTATGGATGTTGTATTTGTGTCTTTGTTGCCATGGTAACTTGAAAAGGTTACAGGCAAAGCCTCAGAAAACAGAACGACTGTGCAATAAAATATCATAAATATGTGTGTACTTCCTAAAATATTTTTCTCAAATATGGATTAAAAAGTTTTAGAGCCTATTTCTTAAAATTAATTTCCATTACTAGCATGTAGGTTATTAACTAAAAAGAATATTTTCTAAACAGTCTTTTTCAACTCACTCCTTTTCTCTTTAAACTGTAATCTAATGGCCATTTATCTCAAAAGACAGACTATGTTAATCATGAGGAATGCTTTCTTTTTTTGATATGGATGAGGCATGCCAGTGAGAATAAAGTTTAATGAAGTTGTTTTTCTACTGAAACATGCTGTTTTTTTCAAATATCGCCTTTAAATCCATTTATACAGAAATAGTAAAAATTTTTTCCCAGTTTGTTTAAGAATTGGGTAAATAAACTTGGGCAACACTAGACAGTGCCAAGCTGTTAAACATTTACTGGCTGTAAGAATTCAAACTTTTCTTTTTGTTGGCTGATGGCCCTTGAGTCCCTGACTAACCTTTTTTATTTCTTCATATATATTTTATCCTAAAGATGAATTATGAGGGTTGATCCTCCAAAGTAACACTAAATAGGAATAGAAAATGTAATTCCTATAATACCTACAACCATCTTAGCATTGGATAAAAAATCAAATCTCACATCCACATGTCTTTCTACTTACATTCCCAAGGGAGAGGAAGATGAGTAAAAAACCTTCAAATTTTTCTGTGCTTGTTGCTCATTTCAATAGGATAGCACAAAGAGGATTAACACATCCCTAGATTTGTGATCCCTGGTTTAATTTTTAACCTTTAACCTAGCACCTAAATTCTCCACAGCCATTTATTTATTTCAAGATATTTCCATGTAGAAATATAACAAAAATAAAATCACAGTAATATATTTATGTGTTTATTTCCTGCCTTGATACCATCTCATATTTAATACCTAAAAATCAAAAATCTCGAATTCATTAACCTAGCCCTTATTCTGCCATCTGGTGGAGAAACTAAGTAATAAATCAAGAATTTCTCCACTGAATCCGTAAATGTATCTATCAAGTCAGC
This sequence comes from Artibeus jamaicensis, assembly GCF_021234435.1. Taxonomy (NCBI): domain Eukaryota; kingdom Metazoa; phylum Chordata; class Mammalia; order Chiroptera; family Phyllostomidae; genus Artibeus; species Artibeus jamaicensis. The sequence continues at coordinate 3,833,290 of NW_026521822.1, forward strand.
AGCTGTTTTGGGGGCTATTATTATTCTTCACTATTTTAGTTAAATAGTACTTATTTAGGCATTTGGCACCATTAAATGCCATACTCTTTAAATTAGCCAAACTCAGTCTCTGTCCCTGGAAGGAGTGTGAAATATTAAATAATTAAAAGCTCTCCTACAGCTTAGTTATTTTCCAACAATAAATTCAACTCACAGGACAAGACAGGGACTCTTTAAGATTATGAGGCTACCACTTAGCTCACTAGTACTAATTTTCTTCATAATGATATTCTAACCCTAAGATGCTCATGGTTTTCTGAGGATTACTAAGAGGGGGGTGGGGTGGAGAAAAGGGAAAGGAAAAACTTTCTTATGCCTTACAAAAAAATAAAATTTCAAAAACATTTTTTAGTAAGATCTCTATATGAGAAAAAATAACATTTCATTGAGTTGTCTCCAGTTTTATTCATTCCTAATTTACAGGCTATGGAGAATAGGAATGTGATAATAGGGATGTGATAGTAATTATACTAACTGCCATGGTTTTGAGGAACATGACAGCCTCATCAAATTAGCTTGAACAAAATGATGCTACAGCCTTATATGAGTTGGCCCATGTATAGCCAAATCTGAGTTTCCTCCTTCTTGCCAAAATCCACAGAGAAAAGGCAGCCATAAATCATAGAGGAAATGTGGCTCTTTATGCCAATGGATTCTGGACAGAGGCACTTAAGACACAAGGACCATACTGTTTTATGTTCATAGGGACTATTGGCTTGGTCTATTTCCATGAGCTCTTTGTTGTTAAGGATACTGAAACCTTAGGAAGGCCCTTCATCATCACCATGCATAAAGAAAAAGTAGTGCTGATGGAACCAATGTGCTCAAGTCAAATGGGGCCCTAGAAGAAGATGTGGACCCCTATAAGCCCCAACCCTACTTCCTGCTTCTGCCCATCAGCATTCTCGTGGCCCAAACCTGGGCTGAACAGTCTGTCAGAAATTATCCTCAAATTGAAAGAGGCAACAGATGGCCCACCTTAAACATCTCTGATTATAATAATCACGGGTATATTTTGAATAGATATGGAATATGTGATGCTTTTCTAAACAAAAATTTATTTAATCCAAAAATAGGCTTTAAAAATATACACTCTGGGGGTTCTGTAGCTGCTTCTCCAATATCCCCTGACAATTTCTGATCTGCTGTGTCACCTGGAAGCCCAGTGCAGTCTCACAATTGACTCCTGTGAAGTTTTCTCCCCCACCAGAGTGTCCAGAGGGTCTAAACTATTGAAAAGGAACTGGCGATTACCAGGATGCAGAACAGTTCCTAAATATCAAGTTGTGTCAATCTAAACTTGTATCTCATTGAAATGGTTTCTACAGTACAAGTGCAATGTATCTAGAGGGCAACGGAGCACCCTGAAACGTTCCTTATGACAAAAATAAAGGAGAAAAGTCAGTTGAATCCAAGTACATTGAAATTAATACACACAGAGAGATATATGCCAAATGAAGAATTTTTCTGGAAGAAAGCTGAAGTATTCTGTGTTTTTTACATTTTAAATGAAAGTTCTAAAAATATATAGAATCTATGTCTTTTGAGGTTTGTACAATAAACATTTTGCTGAATATGCTCTGAATGCCAGGCTGTGTGCCAGGATTTAGAGATAGCAACAAGGAAGATGTGGAAAGCCTGATACCTGGGAGCCTAGCATCAGGCTCATTAATCATACTGATGATAGAAAGCTGGGAGAACTAAAGATGGGACCAAAGAATCAGGAGCAAAAACCATGAAGACGTTTAGTGGGCTAAATTTAGCAAAGATATATGTGAAGTTCTGAACTAAGGATTAAAAAATATAATAATACAGCAATGCCACTATAGAATAGGAAGATATGGTTTAGCTACTATTTCATTAAAAATACAGTGGTTTGAGATGACTGATTTAGGGTGACAATGTGGTGTAACTCCTCCAAAGCCAGTGCAATGTTGGGGTGCACAGTATAAAAATATACTGATCTAGAACAAGTTGGCAATCCCCTTCTGTGGAAGTTCTACTGGTATCAGAGCATTCTATTCTGCACTAGACTTTACATATTATCTGGGCTATAGACAAACTAGTGCATTTTACAAATCCATTAGCCCATCCATCAAAATGATAATGGGCCAAAAACTAGAAACTATTCACCAGCAGCCGTTTACTGAATGCTTCCTACCCCAGTCACTGAAAGGTGCTGGGGTAAACAATAAACAAATCACACAATGTTCCTATTCACATGCATATGCCTGTTTAATGAAAACAGAAGATAAACAAATAGTTGATAACATAATTACATACCATTAAGTGTCACTTTAAAAGCCACCCAAGCCCATCCCAGGAATCACATGGGAAGGGAACCAGAAACAAGACCTTTAGCCTGGAAAGAGGAAGACAAAAGAGCACACAAATGTCTTATTAAAATATGATGAGGGATTTTCTGTATATTTAAAGTGAGTAAATATATTTCCTATAGCCCTGATGAATAGGATCAAGGCCAGTAGGATAAAATTGACTCAACATAAGATTAAACAGCCTGTGAATGTTGTCACTTCAAAGGTGATAGAGGCCACATTAGAGGAAGAAATGCTCTTCACCAATTCACTTTCCAAGGCAGAAATTTCACAACCCCTGGCTGAACAGCAGTTGGAGGGCCATGCTGGTGGGTTTCACCTTGTGCTTCCCTGATATTTTGTAGGTGCCTCTGTTAGCACTTCTTACTTAGCCCATTTCACTAATCCCTGAGTAGCTTCATTAACATCTCTGAAACCAGCCTCTCTAGCCTCTACAGCTCCAACTCAGGTTCTCATCATTTTTACCTGGGCTCCTAATCAGGAAACATCCTCCTCCTCCACCCCCTGCCCCATTGCAAGTGACAAAAGAAAACTAACTCAAGCTTGCTCAGTCAAAAAGAAATGTATTGGTGTATGTAACGGGCAACTAACTCCCTTGGGATACTGGTTTCAGACACAGCTAGATCCAGGTCTTAGGTTCTAGAGAGTTGAACAATACCAATACATTTGTTTCCTCATTTTTTAGCGCATTTTCTTCTAAGTATAGGCTTAATGATCAGAGGTCCCTCTCCTTGTAGCAGGAAGCCAAAGCTACAGCCTTTCATCCTGAAGCGAAAAAGAATCCTATACCTAGGAGCCATGTGTGAAATTTCATGGGCAAAGTCTAATTTGTGCTGTTGGATTATGGCCCACCCAGACCAATCTCAGAGAACAAGTGGCAGGGTGCTAGGCTTGGGTCATATGTCCACTCCTCTATGGTTGAGTCAGGGGCTGAGAGTAGGGCAGCTCTCTTCCAAAATGAAGATGCTAGGCAGACCAAAAAACAAAAATAAAAACAAAGAAAGGAAAAAAAGAGATTAGATGTCTTCCATTGTCACGCTATTTCAGTAACTTTCTAATTGCCTCATGACTTCCCCAGTTCATGCTTTTTCTTGCTGGAAGAATAATCTTCCTAAATGGCAATTATAATTATCTGCTTCCCCTCCTTAAGACCTTAAGTACTGTATTTTTCAGACTATAAGATGCACCACCAGTTTTGGGAGGAATAAGGGTTGTTAATGCTGCTGTTAAGTTCTGTTTACATTTATATGGGTGAAATATTATTTACGTTATTAAATATTTTACCATATTTTGTGCTTAAAATATTTTTTCTATTTTCCTCCTCTAAAACCTAGGTGCATCTTATGGTCTGAAAAAAATACAGTAGTTCCTAGTTGCCTGCAAAATAAAGTCAAAACTCATTAGAATCTGGCTCTGTACCTACCTCTCAGTGTTATTTCTGCCTAGACTGTTCTCATGGCCAAATCTCCAATCATTATAAATTGCTTGCATTTTCCCAAACTTTCGCATTTATTTCAAGCCTCAGCCTTTACTCAGTGTCCCTACTACCTCCCTTCTCCAATTCCCACTAATTTTTTTAGTTTTTTTTATTGATTATGCCATTACATTTGTTCTATTTCTCCCCTCCATTCCCCTCCACCCTGCACACCTCCTCCCCCACCATTCCCCCATTTAGTTCATGAACACGTGTCTCAAGTTCTTTAGATTCTATATTTCCCTTACTATTCTTACCCTCCCCCTATCTATTTTCTATCTACTGTCTATGCTACTTATTTTCTGTACCTTCTTCCCCCTTCTCCTTCTCCCACTCCCTGTTGCTAACCCTCCATGTGATCTTTATTTCTGTGGTTCACTCCTGATCTAGCTGTCCTCTTAATTTGCTTTGGTTTTAGGTGTGGTTGTTGATAACTGTGAGTTTGCTGTCCTTTCACTGTTCATCTTTTTTATCTTCTTTTTCTCAGGTAAGTCCCTGTAACATTTCATATAATAAGGGCTTGGTGATGATGAACTCTTTGCATTTGGTCTTATCTGAGAAACACTTAATCTGTCCTTCCATTCTAAATGAAAACTTTGCTGGATAGAGCAATCTTGGATGTAGGTCTTTGGTTTGGAATACTTCTTTCCAGCCCCATGTTGCCTGTAAGGTCTCTTTTGAGAAATCCGCTGACAGTCTGATGGGAACTCCTTTGTAGGTGACTGTCCCCTTAGCTCTTGCTGCTTCTAGGATTCTCTCCTTCATTTTAATCTTGGCTAATGTAATGATGATGTGCCTTGGTGTGTTCCTCCTTGGGACCAACTTCTTTGGGACTCTCTGAGCTTCCTGGATTTCCTGGAAGTCTATTTCCTTTGCCATATTGGGGAAGTTCTCCTTTATTATTTGTTCAAATAAGTTTCCACCTGTTGCTCTTCCTCTTCCCCTTCTGGTACCCCTATAATTCGGATGTTGGAGCATTTAAAGATGTCCTGGAGGTTCCTAAACCTCTCCTCCTTTTTTTTAAATTCTCGATTCTTCATATTTTTCTGTTTGGCCATTTTTTCCTTCCTTCTGGTCTACTCCCTTGATTTGAGTCCCAGTTTCCTTTCCATTACTATTGATTTCCTGTGCATTACCATTCATTTCAATTAGTTTAGCCTTCATATGTTCCTCTAATTTGTGACTAAAATCAACCAGTTGTGTGAGCATCCTGATCACCAGTGTTTTGAACTGTGCATCTGAAAGTTTGGCTATTTTTTCATTGCTTAGATTTATTGGCTCTGGGGCTCTGAATTGTTCTTGAGCCATGTTTTGATCTATCCGTGCCTGTTATGGAGGAGGAGATGTGCCTTAGGTGTTCACCAGGTTGGGGCCCCCCCAGGTCGCTGGTTTGTGAAGCTGTATGTGGGGGCGGGGTCAGAGAGGGAGCAGTGGCAGTCCTCTCTACTTGCTCAGTCCACCTCACTGCTCACCCGTTTATATGAGTGCAAATGTGCGAGCCCGCCACCCTACGCCACGCAGTCTCAATGGTGGCCTCTTCACTGGTTTATCTGGGTGCAAATGCTCGACCGACTGCAGACAGCCAGCCACACCTCTTCCCTGTGTCCGGCCATAGCTAGTCAGCACCTGAGATCCATACCCTCGGCTGCCCGCGCACTGCCCGGGTTGGGGATCTTTTTTGCCCAACCAGCTCCGCTGCTGGCTTCACCCCTCTCACCGGTTTAGCTGAGCGGTTAGTTATTTTCAGACTCTGTATTGTGGATTCTCTGTGTAGTTTGGTTATGTTTATTGTTGTTAAAACTTTGTTGTTTTTAGATTTGGTTGTGCGAGGACACAAAGTGTTTCCACCTACGCCTCCATCTTGGTGGAACTCCAATTCCCACTAATTTTCTTATAGGAGTTAATCCAAGCATCGCCTCCTCTTCAAGCCTGTCCTCCCCCTCAGGTAGGATTTATCCAGCAGAGGACAGGGATTGAGCCTTCTTTATTCTTATGTTTCTGGTAAATTGTCTGGCAGATAACAGGTACCTAGTAAACATTTTCAAGAGAGGCAGAAAGGAAGAAAAGGAAGTAAAGAAGTAAAGAAGGACAGATTCCCCAGGGTCTATCTTTTCCTCCCAGATAATAAACAAATTTTGAAAATTATATTCTGGGTAAAAGGTTTCAACTTTGTTGTCTAAATCAAAGTAATGAGTAATATAATTCAGGACTCAGTCACACTGGAAGGTAGATAGACGCAGGAAACACGAGAAGAGGGGACAAAAAGGTCTGTAAAGTGTCTTTTTCTGGTGTGAACCAGCATAGACTCTCCCACTCATGAAAGAGGTATGAGTCCTGTCACATACAAGAAGCACCATCTTCAGTAAAATACCATGGCTACCCCATTTCTGGCTCATTTCTGCTTGGGCAGTCATGTGGAGAAATGAAAGTGAGTGGAAGATTATAAATGTGACCTAATTCTCTGATGAAAGTCTTTCCAATCATGGGTCTGAGTGTATTTTAATTATACCTGAACACAGAAGCCCTCACCAATGCATAACTGAAGTCCCAAGTGGACTGTCACTGTGGCTGTGAAGATTTGTATAAGCTTGTGGTTATCTCAAGAGCCTAACATCACACTGATCATTAAGCAACAACACTGAGGCACAGCTGGACGTTACCGTGGCAACCTGCACCGGATTTGCCTGCAGAGCTTGGGAACAAGAGCATTTTATTATGGGTCATTAAGGGCAAAAGGCTTGATTTATATTATTTCCTGGAAAATCTTATTATTTCAGGGCTTACACTCCATCTCCATCTATGCAGCTCTTTTAAAAGAAATCTTGTCGGTTATCAGGTAGAGTAGCAATGACAAGCTTCAGGTAAACTGTAAACCAGTTTTCTACAGATAAGAAAAGCACTTTGCCATGGGGATGTGGGGTAAAGAGACACCCAGTGTTCACTGAAGACAGAGAATTCTTATTCTGAAAAGTGAAAGGTCTTTCTTTTTATTGTCTGTTCTCACTGGCTTGAGTCTTGCTTTAAACACCATTGATAAGGATACTTGAGTCCTGTAATCTGCTAAATGAGTATTGACAAATCTGGCTCTGCTGGAGTTTTTTTTCTTCAAATTTTACTTTATTATGGTAGAAACAATTAGCATGAGATCCATCTTCTTAACAAATGGTTGAGTGCACAATGCATTATTGTTGACCCCAGGCACAATGTTGTAGCAGATCTCCAGTTTATTCCTCTTGACTCACTGAACTTGATGCCCCTAGATTAGTAACTCCCCATTCCCTCCTCCCCCACCCTGGCAACCACCATTCCTCTCTGATTCTATGAATTTGACAATTTTAGATACATCTTATAAGTGGCATATGTGGCATTTGTCTTTCTGTGATTTGGTCTGTTTCTCATCCTTCTTAGCTGCTGAGTCACAGGTGTTTTATATTCCAGAGTAACTTTTCTTTCCAGCTGTACTAAATCCAGGAAATGATAGCTTCAAACAGCATGTAACCACTTAAAGCTCTAGAAGGCAAAGAGCCTCCCTCTTGTTTAACTGTGCCTGGAAGTAGGGAAATTAGGTGTTTAGCCAACGACTTTCTAAAGTACAGGCCCCTGGAAAGCACTGTAGGCTGACCTGGAGCTGATGGACAGTGATTGCCTCTAGACTGTGATCACACTGAATCTACTTGAGGAAGGGACCTGAGGTTATTCATTCACTCATAGGTCCATCTGCTGCCTATAATCAAGGATATCAATTCCACTGAGGCAATGCCACCAATGCCACTGAATGTGCTCTAGCTTACAAATCCCTTTTGCCCAACAATAATTCATTTAGGCTTTCCCGAATGCTCATAAGTCATCTCTTGACCAAGAAGACTCTGGGGGTTTTGTACCCCAGGATGACAGCTGAGAACTAGAGAGCAACAGCAAGGTAATCCTTATAATTTGAGTTAATTTAATACAGTCAGGACTATGTGAAATGTTTCCTATTAAAAAAACCACTTGCCTAAATGAGTGGAACAATGTGCATGTCATTAAATTAGTTCATGACTTCACTGACATTTTACACCATCCTCCAAGGACAATGGTGATCTACTTCAGTTAACTCAAAGTGGAGCAGTGAACAGATAGTGGGTGAGGGTCAATGCTTTGCTTATAAGGAAAATGCTACAGAATTTCCAGAGCAAATTTGAAATAGAGCAAAATAGGTATATATCTTAAATATGTATTTATCTATATATAACTATATATACTTACATATGTAAAATATTTAATATATCCCTTTGTTCACTAGAACTGTTGGAGACAGAGAAAGTAGGTTTTTTTGTGTCAAATTCCAATATTTTAACTGTAGAATAAGGTATCTCTGTTCTGAACAGTTCAAAATCTCTTCCATTATGGTTGAGGCACACCGGGCAGAAGATAGGTGAATCAAGACAATGTGGTGAATGTCCAGCATAGCTTCAAGCCGAGAAGATACCATGAGTTGCTTTGCTTGCCCTATAAAAGAGGTGTTAGATTTGGAAAATGAGGTTATGCTATAGATATAAAATAAAGGATGTGTAAGCACATGCTAAATGTAGAACAGAGGTAAATATGTGTTTTAACTGGTGTTTTTATACCAGCAGTTAGTTACCTCCTGCCACAAGGGTTGCAGCTAATTGTTTCTACCATAATAAAGTAAAATTTGAAGAAAAAAAACACCCCTGTAAAAGGATTCCAGTTCAGGAAGTGCCCTATTTTAGGTGGTAAATCTTCCAGCTCCCTAAACCAATGAGTATACAAGAAATAGAATTAAGAGAAGCAAAGCTCTGAGGACAGGATTTTTATCATTAACTCCAAATAGCTAAATTAAAAGATTGTATATAACCACAAACTATTGTTCCACATCCCCAGCTTCTCAAAAATCTCTGATATATTTACAGTTACTTCTCATAGTATTTACAGATGAAAAACTTTTTTCTTGAATAAAGATAACTGCATGAAAATGATATTTATACTAATACGTAAAATTAATCCTTTGTAAACTACATTTAAACTTTTCTGTATCTAGAATGCACAGGATAATTTCTGTATGCATTGTTAAAATAAAATTTGTTCCCTTTTCTCCACATCCTCACCAGCACATTTTGTTTGTTGATTACTGATACCCATTCTGACAGGTGTGAGGTGATACCTCACTGTGGTTTTAATTTGCATCTCTCTGATGGCTAGTAATGCTGAGCATCCTTTCATATATCTACTGGCCCTCTGTCTGTCCTCCTTGGAGAAGCCTATTCAGGTCCTTTGCCTATTTTTTAACTAGATCTTTTGTCTTCCTGCTGTTGAGTCATATGAATTTTTATACATTTTGGAGATTAAACCATTGTCTGAGGTATCTATGGGAAATATGTTTTCCCATATGGTTGGCTCCCTTTCTATTTTGTCAATGTTTTCTTTAGCTGTGTGGAAGTTTTTGGTTTGATGTAGTCCCATTTGTTTATTCTTTCCTTTATATCACTTGCTCTAGGAGATAGATAAGCAAAAATGTTATTACGCAAGATACCTGAAATTTTACTGCCTATATTTTTCTCCAAGATCTTTATGGTATCATGACTTATATTTTAGTCTTTTGTCCATTTTGACTTTATTCTAGTGTATGGTGTAAGTTGGTGATCTAGGTTCATATTTTTGCAAGTATAGTCCAGTTCTCTCAAAACCATTTCTTGAGGAGACTGTCTTTTCTCCATTGTATACTCATTTCCTTTGTCAAATATTAATTGACCATAAAAGCATGTTTTTTTCTGGGCTCTATATTCTGTTCCAGTGATCTATGCATCTGTTCTTATGTCAGTAACAGACTGTTTTGATTATAGTGGCCTTATAGTATAGTTTGATATCAGATATTATGATTCCTCCAGTTCACTATTGGTGGGAAACTATTGGTACAAACACTCTGGAAAACAGTATGGAGTTTACTCAAAAAATTAAAATGGAACTGCCTTTCCCTGGCTGGTATGGCTTAGAGGATTGAGCGCCAGCCTGTGGACTGAAAATCTGCTGGTTCAATTCCTGGTCAGGGTGCATGGCTGAGTTGCAATGGGGCTAGATTCCCAGTTGGGGTCTTATAAGAGAAAACCAATCTGTTTCTCCCCCTTTCTTTATCCCTTGCTCTTCTTTCTAGAAATAAATAAATACACAGGAAAGAAAGAGAAAGAAAGAAAGAAAGAAAGAAAGAAAGAAAGAAAGAAAGAAAGAAAGAAAGAAAGGAAGGAAGGAAGGAAGGAAGGAAGGAAGGAAGGGAGAGAAAGAAAGATCAGTCTTTTGAAGAAATGGAACTGCTTTTTGACCTAGTAATTCCACTTCTAGGAATATATACAAAGAATACCAAACACTAATTCAACAGGATATATGCACCCCTATGTTCATACCAGTGCTAGTTACAATAGTCAAGAGCTGCAAACAGTCTAAGTGCCCATCAGTAGATGAGTGGAAAAAAGTTGTGGTACATTTATGCAATGGAATACTGTGCAGCAGTAAAAAGAAAGGAAATCTTACTTTTTGCTACAGCATAGATGAACCTGGAGACTATTATGCTAAGTGAAATAAGCCAGTCAATAAAAGACAAATACCATATGATCTCACTTATAACTGGAATTTAATGAATAAAATAAAGTAACAAGCAAAATAGAAACAAAGACATAGAAACATGAAACAAAGTGATAGCTGCAGGAAGGGGGGAGTAAGGGAAGACTGGTTGAAAGAAGGTGAGGGGTTTAGACAAAGAGCATATATGAATGACTCGTGGACATGAACAATGGTGTGGAATTGACTGTGGTAATGGGAGGTGGTGGGGGGGTGGGAGCAAGGGGGGAAAATTGGGACAACTGTGATAGTATAAATAATAAAAATGTTTAACTTTCTAAATAAAATAAAACTTATGTGTTTAATATTATAAGCAGAACATATATAGATCATATTTGAGGTATGAAAATATCTTAGGCACAATAATGACACAAAAAAGGAGAAAAAATTTAACTAAATCCCAATCTAATAAAATGGAAGTACTTTTTAAAATCAGTGGTGTTGCTTACTTTTTGTGTGTGTTTTGAGTACTTTTAAATATGCCCTTTAATTATTTATTTCTGGCTTCTAAATAATAAAATAATTATAATGATACTCATTACCAAAAATAACAATGGAGTATTATTATAATGGTTTGAGCAAAATTAACTAATCTAATTAACTTACCTATTATACTCATATACCAAACTATTGAAAATTAATTAATCATGCTCTAAATTAAAGGAGCTGCCTGTGGACATACATGAAAGAAGATTCTTCTCTTTCATATTATTTTTTTGATTATTAGCCCTAAGCAAAAGCATTACAATTGTTTTCCCTGGTCTACCTCTCCTCAGTTCCTAAAGAACTATTCCCCTTACTCTGCTCTGAAAAGCTGTCATACCTGCCATTTAGTATTGGGCATGTGAAATACCAAAAAGTGGTATTGAAAGTGAAAAGTTTAATTATTTTAATTTTTTTGTATAGGTAAAACTTGAATAACCTTTTATTCCTTTTTTTAAGTCATATCCATTTATGTGTGTAAATTTCAACTAACTCTTGAACCCTGATTTCACATTTCTTTTAGGAGCACTTCAAATCACCTGACTCTATACCTTAGCTACTATATGTGACTAAGTAGTATGTGACCTGAGTGTGAGAACCTTATTCTTTGACTGGATGAAAAAGTCAAAAGTGTCCAAATAGTTGCATTCTAAGATATCTTCACAGGCATGTTGGGAATCAACAATAGTCAAACTTGAAATGATCATTTAAGTCTTGGCCATCTCCAGTATTGACTAGCAAAGAAACCCATAAATACCCTGGCTGGTGTAGCTCAGTGGATTGAGCGTGGGCCTGTGAACCAAAGGATTGTGGTTCGATTCCCAGTCAGGACACATGCCCAGGTTGCAAGCCAGTTCCCAATGGGGGACACATGAGAGGCAATCACACATTGATGTTTCTCTCCTTCCCTTCCCCTCTCTCTGAAAATAAATAATAAAATATTTTTTAAAAAGAAACCCATAAATAAAATTTTAAGAGCTATCTATGCCAAGTAACATTTAGCATTGTTAATATAGAACCTAAATCTCAAGAGTTTTCAAAGCCTCACAGACAACATCTCATGATTTCTACAGCACTTTTACAGGGTCATGGTTGACTAACACCCTAGCCCTGGAACACCGATGAGGATGCTAAGGATGGTAGCAGGCATTGCATTTATTCTAGTAATGCATTAAGCCATATGCATCTTCCTTTTTATCTCAGTTTCAAGGACTTCAGGTACACAGGACTCATCAGTCCAAAGCAACATATATTTGATGAAGTTCCTTACTTCCCTTCATTTCCCATTTCAATCCTATTCCCTGCCTTACTTACTCTACTGGAAAAGTATGTAAAAGTATGGACTGTCCTTCCAAGTCCACCACATGTAAGCATATGCATTTATGACCCAGCAATTTTGTTCCTGGAAATATACTCCAGAAGAAAGCTTATACACTTTTACAAGGAACTGTGAACTTGTTTATCACAGAGATGTTGGGAGCAGCAAAGAGATGAAAGCCACCTCTACCCATCACTTAGTGAATAAGTAAAATATGGCTTATATACATGACAGAATACTATGTAAGAGTCAGAGGCAATAAATTAAATTCCCATAGAGTAACATAAAAATGCATGAAACAGAATGAGATATAGAGCATAATGTCATTTATGTGAACTTCAAACCATATACAAAAACAATGCTAAGTATTTCTTAGTTATGTTTATCTCTCATTTTTAAGGAAAAAATGGATGTCATTTATTAAAAACAAAATGAAGAAAGAAAAGAACTTGGCAAGAGTAAAAGAAGAAAAAATAAATTAGAAAGGTTTATGAGTATAATTATTAACTATGTACCCAGCCAGTGCTGAGTATTTTAATTCATTATCTTTTTTTCAAACTTATAATACCCTTATGACACAGGTGGCAAACACAAGGCCAAATCCAGCCCTCCACCTTGTTTTATCAGACCCAGCACCTTGTTTCTACCAAGCAGCAGGGCCAAGCTCCTTGTCCCTAGTTAAGGAGTAGTTACATTTATACAACTCATCTCTATCCTCATTTCTCAGTTATTAATTAATTTTGCTTCCTGATTCTAGGAAGTGGGTATTAAAAGTAGGAGACACAGTATAACAAACATTGGTAGATATTTTTGCATCTAACAAATACACTTACGTCTTATTTATACTTCAGTGTTTCATTAATTTGGTTACCATCACTCGATATCTAAGAAACTGATACACCTAGGTTAAAAATTAGTTTCTAGATGTGGAAAGGTGAGAAAATAATTCCACAACATGGTGACTCATCTGCTGATATCACTGTACCTGAAAACCTGGCTTGACTCTGCATAGCATCTCTCTTTAAACTCCATAGATTGTTCTCAGTAGATTATTAAGCTTCTGTGTTTCCTGTTTCTTAGTAATATAGACTATTCCATAGTTGATCTTTAAAATATTTTAAATGTTCATTAACCAGAGTAATCAATTAAATTTCCAGGTTGCTAGAGATTAAATTTAACAATAATAAAAATCTCTTGGTCTGGCTAAGATGGAGGCATAGGTGGAAACATTGTTCCTCCTCACACAACTAGGTTTAAAGACAACAAAGTTCTAGTAACAAAAAAGCAACCAAAACATAGAAAATTGAACTGTATGGAAGTCCAACAACAACGAACCATTCAGCCAGACCAGTAAGAGGGGCGGAGTCAGCGGCTGGCAGAGTGGGGCCACGCAGGAAAAAGTGGCCAGACTGACCCAGGCTCACAGGCAGTTGTTGTCAGATCCCAGGTGTGGGGTGACAACTGGTGGACCCAGTGGGGGCACAAGGAGGCTGGCTGACTGTGGTCACACATTCATACTCAGATAAACTAGGTGAAGGCGCAAGCAGTGAGACAGACTGTGAAGGCTAGGGCCCCAGCGATGGGAATTAAAGCCTAAAATCACCAACTGGAAAAACTTTTGGGGTTGAGGTGCTGGGAGAAGCTTGCAGGCTCACAGAGACTTTGTTGGAGAGACCCACAGGGTCCTGGAGGATGCATGGGCCCACACACTGGGGACCCAGCACCCAGGGGGCCTGGTTTGCTTGTGGAAGCAGCAGAGGGGACCAAAATCCTGAGCACCATTGCCCCTCTCTGACCCCGCCCCCACATACAGTGTCACAACCCATTGACTGGGTAACCCTGCCCTGGTGAACACCTAAAGCTCCACCCCTCATACATAACAGGTGCAAACAGACCAAGACATTACGGCTCAAGAAGAACAGCTCAAATCCCCAGAGCTAATACTTCTAAGCGAACAAGAGATAGCCAACCTATCAGATGCACAGTTCAAAACACTAGTGATCAGGATGCTCACAGAACTGGTTGATTTTAGTCATGAATTAAAGGAACATATGAAGGATAAACTAATTGAAATGAAGGGAAATGTACAGGAAACCAATTGTGATGGAAAGGAAACTGGGACTCAAATCAAGGGAGTGGACCAGAAGGAGGAAAAAAATGGCCAAACAGGAAAATATGAAGAAACAGAATTTTAAAAAATGAGGAGAGGCTTAGGAACCTCCAGGACATCTTTAAATGCTCCAACATCCGAATTATAGGGGTACCAGAGGGGGAAGAGGAAGAGCAACAGGTGGAAACTTATTTGAACAAATAATAAAGGACAATTTCCCCAATCTGGCAAAGGAAATAGACTCCCAGGAAATCCAGGAAGCTCAGAGAGTCCCAAAGAAGTTGGACCCAAGGAGGAACACACCAAGGCACATCATCATTACATTAGTCAAGATTAAAATGAAGGAGAGAATCCTAGAAGCAGCAAGAGATAAGGGGACAGTCACCTACAAAGGAGTTCCCATCAGACTGTCAGCCAATTTCTCAAAAGAGACCTTACAAGCAAGAAGGGGCTGGAAAGAAGTATTCCAAGTCATGAAATCCAAAGACCTACATCCAAGATTGCTCTATCCAGCAAAGTTTTCATTTAGAATGGAAGGGTAGATAAAGTGCCTCTCAGATAAGGTCAAATGCAAGGAGTTCATCATCACCAAGCCCTGATTATATGAAATGTTAAAAGGGACTTACCTAAGGAAAAGAAGATAAAAAAATGAACAGTGAAGGGACAGCAAACTCACAGTTATTAAGAACCAGACCTAAAACAAAAGCAAATTAAGAGGACAGCTACATCAGGAGTGGAACCACAAAAATGGAGATCACATGGAGGAGTAGGAGGAAGAGAAGGGAGGAGAAGGTACAGAGAATAAGTAGCATAAATGGTAGGTAAAAAATAGACAGGGGGAGGGTGAGAATAGTATGGGAAATGTAGAAGCTAAAGAACTTGTGACACATGGGCATAAACAAAAGGGGGGAATGGTGGGGGAGGAGGTGCAGGGTGGAGGGGAATGAAGGGGGGGATGGGACAACTGTAATGGCATAGTCAATAAAATATATTTAAATTTTTGGCAATATATATGTATTTCTCATATATATATGTATTTCTCATATATATATATATATATATATATCAAAAACTAGGTCACACACCTATTATTTATTTATTTTTATAATTGCTTAATGGAAAATATTGTTTAAGGGCTTTAGCAGAGATGGCACAAACCTTTTTCACCAACAAAAGAACAAGGGAAAAGATGAACAGGGCAATACCATTGACATCACTGAATAATATGATGCTTGAGATTTTCATTTTTCTATTTAATATGTTCAGTATGCAGAGACTTAAGTAGCAAATTTAATAGGAAGCCACAATAGAAAATGTCATCCATTGATAATTTCACATGAATCCTCAAAAACTAGGGGGGGAAAAGCTAGGGTGTGGTAGAAGGGGACAATCAAATTTGTCTTATATGAGCTTTGAGATTTATGGCTACAGAAATAGAAAAACAATTGACTAGTAATGATAGAAGGCATATTTAATACCCTCTATCTCTTAGAAATTTAATAATACCTATTATAAAAAACATTTAAGATCCACTAAAGAGAATCTAATTAAAGAATTCCTCATGCCTATTGAGAGCAAAAGGTCCTTTTGCCTATTGAGAGCAAAACTGCAACTGCCAAGGCAGTAAAGAAAAATCTAAACTTGATGTGGGCTTTGGAATGCTGGGTTAGAGCTGCAAATGAAAGAGTAGACTTCAGAAACACACTGAGGGAAGAACCTCAGCAATCCGTTAATCTCCACAGCTACACCAACACACACGAACATAGGACCACTGAGTTCAGCATGATGATTTTGCAAATAGTTTAGCAATACTGAATGGAAAGATTTTTACAATGGATTATGGGAAAGTGTTCATTGCTTCGGGAAATTCAAGCTTAGGAACAAAGCCCAGACAACTCTGCTTTCAGGAACAGCATTGTACACTAAGAAGCACAGGGGCTATGATGTCCATGAGACATGTGTTCACATCTAGGCCTCATCACTTTTTGACTGCTTGGTCATAGTACTTTAACAAAGTGCTATAAGCCATGGTGTCCTCATTTAAAATGAGAATAAGAAATACTCACTTTATAAAATGGTTATGGGGGTCAACTGAAATAACTTATGCAAAGCTGTTAGCATACAGAAGGTGATTATTAAACATTCATTTGTTTTCTTTCATCCCTGATATCCCGGGAATTAAGCAGCAATTGTTTTCTGTTTCTTTGTCTCTTTCCCTAAGAAACCAGGCAGGGTATGCTCTGCAAGGAAACATGGAGGCTTTATTTTTGTCATTTAGGCTTATGTGAAAATGAAATCGATACATTATTTCTCTAATCCAGGATATTTGATGTCAAGGACAAGTTTTTTTTAAACACACCATCTACTTAATTAATATATCTATCACCTCACATCTGGGGGTG
The DNA here is from genome assembly GCF_021234435.1 of Artibeus jamaicensis. Lineage (NCBI taxonomy): Eukaryota > Metazoa > Chordata > Mammalia > Chiroptera > Phyllostomidae > Artibeus > Artibeus jamaicensis. The sequence continues at coordinate 3,850,064 of NW_026521822.1, forward strand.
AGGAGAACATTTAAGTTCTACACCCTTAGCAAATTTCAATTATATAATAATGTTAGTAACAATAGTCACCAAGTTTTACATTAAATACATTATTAAAGGACAATATTTTTAATGGTCATACTTAATACTTATTTACAAGAGGTCTTCTAGAAGGTGTGGATTTAACTCAGAAGAATACCTCAAAGCCTGCAATGGTGAGCATCTAAATTCCTTGGGCTGCTCTGAGGTCCTTTTTAAAAGTTTAAGTGCTGCAGTGAAGCAAGGACTTATCCTGGCTCTTTCTGGATTGGTCCAAGACAGTGCTAGAGTGAGGGTGTTCTACAGTAGGTAGCAGCTGAAACTTTTCTTTAGTTCTACAAAATCATTAATTCTTTCTGAACTAATATCTCTTTACAAGACTTTTCTCAGCCAAAACTCTCAAGGCTTTTAGAAAGTAATGATTGTCTAGTCTGGATTCAACATGAGACGTAACACTTAGAGTGTCTGCCTGGCCCAACCACACAGTGCCTCCCAGTCTCCCCTGCAGAAATCTCCTTTGCTCCTCTCGTAAAAAGGATGAAACTAGGCTGAAACTTTGTTTCTGATTTTTGCTTACTGTTTTGATTTTCCCAGAAAAAGAAATTATATTTTGATCCTGCAATAATTATATCATGAAGGAATGATTGAGAACATTTGTTTTGCTGAGTTAGGTGAAATCAATGGTTATCAAGTTTGGAATTCTGTTTTCTGGAAAGGGAAAGAAAGGCAAAAATAAATGAAAGGGAGGAGGAAAGAATAGGGAATAAGAGGGAAGGGGGAGGGAAAAGGAAAAGCTGTTATTTGGGGCAGAGGCTGTGGAAGGAGCATTCCTTTTGGGTCATTTGGCAAACATAGCTCACCTTTTTTATGCCTTCCCTGGTCTAAAACTTTTCACTTCATTTCTTCTTATCTACCAAAAAGAGAAATGCTATAACTGATGACCTCTCAGAGCTTAAATTAGATCCTAAAATTAGTTTGTCCTGTGCTTGTTAGAAAATTTTCTTAGAAGAAATTATGTCCAGGATAATAGCAGATAACAAATGAAATACATACTGTTAGTTACTAACCTCACCACAACCCCTGAGGAGATACCATTTATCTCTGACTGAGAAAAATGAGGTTTAGAGGCCATTGCTTAAGTCCCTATAGCTAGCAGAACTAGCATTCAAACCCAGGTCAGTGATTCAATACCCTGAGCCTTTAACCACCCAGCCACTGTCATCCCTAGAATGGAAACAAGAGACCAGAATATTCTCTACTGGCACAATTCAACAGCGGTGTGTGGGCCTAAGGCCCCAGAGACAGTGTGGTAAGGGGAAATGCTGTTAAGCCATATTTTCTAGTCAATTTCATAAGTAAGAAAAAAGGATGGCTTCCATCTCCATCTCTCTGTCTTTTCTGTCTCAGTTGTCAACTTCCTCAACTCTCAATTTCCTATTAATACCCACTTCACAGGACTGTTCCAACAGTTAAATGAAATAAAGTATATAAATCTTTCTGCACTTCGTCATATTTAGTTTCCTCGTACTTTTCTCCTTCTCTTAGGCACAATCCAACATTTATGAATTGTTTTATTAAAGAAATATAAATATATCTTCAGTATTATAACTCCTCATTGCAAAGTTTTAATTTCATTTTTATAATATCTCATATATTTAGGAATAAAACTAAATTTTTGTAAATAATAATTCTCACTGAGTAGGTGTCTTCTATAGATTTGATCTTCACAGCTCAAATATCTGAATGTATTTATCCCATTGGAAATATCTGGTATAATTGTTTTTAGTAGCATATAATTTTAATTATATGATTGGGTTATGATAATTTGGACTTTGAAAACAACCACAGAATAGGTATTTGAATATGTAAAATAAGTTAAACCTCTTATACTTCAAACTTATTATTTTGGCTTCCATTCAGTATACCATTTTTCAAGAGGTAAGAAAGAGATCAAATATCTTTAGATTTGAGGCAATTCACTGTATTCAAGTTTCATAATTCTATTCTTTTGCATTTTTTCTGATGAGGCAGCTAAAATCTCAGCCTGTAGAGGCCAGACAATGTCTGTCCAGTCAGTCCACGATTAACTGTCTTCTTGTGTAGAAAGATAGCAAAAACAATCATCAAACAGATCTCTCACTAATACACAGCATGATTCTTTTCCCTTTGGAAGTAAACATGGCAAATTGATTATCTGATGTTGGAATCAACGAGCAGCTAGCCCAGAGGGCAGTTCCTGGTGGGTTTGCCTTTAGGCTCTATGTTTAGGGGATTAATACCCAGAAGATGCTCCTGACGGGGTTTCTTGAACAGAGTTTAAAAGGCTATGCTTCAGGATGTGACAAGGTATTGAATGGAGATTCTTGGAGGTAAAACTCTGTAGGACAGACTCAGGGAGAGTTCTGTTTGATTCAGGCTCCAGGCTGCAGCTTGGTGATGTCATATGGGAAATGATGATGGTCCCACTGAAACATCACTCTGGGTGTTTTGGTTCCTTCCCTTGAGTACAGATTATGGTGATGCTCACTCTTCTGCATGGACTTGCTCAGTTTCCAACTTTCTACTTTTCTTTTATTTTTAGATTTCTTCCCACATTGGCCCCAGGACTAGGAAAAGACAAATTAAAAAACAAAAACTTTAAGTGTTTTTATTGAATTCCAATATTATTGTGTACATTGAGCCAATGATTGACAAGAGCCTCTACGGAGAGGGATACACCAGCTTGTTTCTTCTATATTCTCAGTTCATCCTTAACCACTCTCTCAAAAGCTCATCTTCATTTCCCACATTCAACCTACTCTTTAAAAAGAGTCACAAAAGTGTGACCCCTTCCTCTCTCCCATTGGTTTAGAGATCAGAAAAAGTAGAATTGAACAGAAACAGAGAGTGATCATGAAGTCCCAAATTCCATCCACCTGTAATCATATTCCTAATTTTAAAGGTTGCTAACTCAGTATTTGCCTACTCCTCCTCTAATAGTCTAAGCAGTTATATGTACCACAATTTTTAAAAAGCCACCAGGGTTAGAGATTTAAAACAAAATAATCATGTTATTTCCATTAAAAATTAAATAAAGTAGTAAGCTATGGGTATCTTCAGTATGTAGTGTTTGAAGTATGATTTAGGTTATTCTGTGGTGAAGAAACTTTAACATCTACTTTTGTTTGTTAATTAATGGAAAATAATGTAATATTGCATAAAGTTACCTGCCATCTATTTAAATGATTGCCTTTGAGATTGCTGATTGAACCAATTTGCTAGAGCAGTAATGCCATGCCGTGTCACCTGCCTGGCCCATGGCTTAGTTTACTAGGATCAGACAGAAAGACCTACAAGTAGGTGTAAAGCTAGTGATGTCATAAATCTTTTTGAGTTAAATTTTTCAATGTTTCAATAGCATAGTAGAAAGATACACTTTCAACTGAGCCAAAAGTTAGTACACTCCAGCAGAAACTGAGACATTTGTGATTTGTATGTTTAGCAAGGTAAGGACTTCTTGACCTTTCAGTCTTTGCAGTGGGATGAAGGAGGAAAGTGTTAATGGAGGAGGCCATGACTAATTTTATCCCTGGTCACAGAGAGTTCTTCTTGGTGAAAAAATGGTTAAGCCTCATATTGAAGGAAAATTTGGGATTTGTCTCAAATCTAATATTGATATGTACTTACATTTTTATGCAAAGACTAGGCAGTCAATGAAAAACAATCAAGTTGTACCACCTTGGTCATTTGCTAACATTCCCAAACTTCCATGGGAACAGTGAAAACCACTAGAGTTTAATGGCCTTGAACTTGTTCCACCAATCATTTACACTCATTGTTATGGTACTGTTGGCTGTTTTTTTTACTCCTCTCTAACCCCCACCAAAAAAATTACCCTTCACTGAGAAAACTCTGTTAGCTATTAAGGGGCTTGTTGAGAAGATTTCAGTATTATGGAATAAAATGAATTGTTGCATAACCTTGTGTCTTAGACATTCAAATATTTGAAGTCATACATATTCAAATATTTGAATTCATACATATTCATATATTTGAAGTGTCCAGGGATTATGAAAATTACCCTGGTTTGTTTTGCAAAAATAACCTGAACTCTCCTGAGGAACTGACTTGTATGGTTGTTGGAAGCACTAGAAGGTAATTAGTTTGGGCAGTTTTGGGCTGTTCTTTTTAGAGATATTATGTAATACTGCCCATATACTTCCTGCCCTTGACCTAGTTTTTTAAAAATATTTTTTTTATTTATTTTTCGAGAGAGGGGAAGGGAAGGAGAAAGAGTGGGAGAGAAATATCAATGTGTGGTTGCCTCTCATGCATCCCCCGCTGGGAACTGGCCTGCAACCCAGGCATGTGCCCTGACTGGAAATTGAACCTCGATACTCTGGTTCGCAGGCCCGCGCTCAATCCACTGAGCTATGTCAGCCAGGGCTCTTGACCTAGTTTTGAATACTGAATGTGTGACAATTTGCAAACGTAAAGGAGCTATTAGATTATAACCCACATTTGGTTTGCATAACTACACACCCCTTACCAATCTTTGCTCAAAATTTGAACAGGATGCAGCTTCCTTCCAGAGCTGAACTATTCTGCTGGCTTCTGTATCTAGTGTTCTTTCTCCTTCCTCATTCTTCACTATCAGAGCTCAGTGATGAAATGATACAGAGAACTTTAGGAATTTTAAGAATGAGGACTAATAACTATGAAAACATTGACTCATGTCTTAAGCAAATTGAATTTATTGGCTTAATACATTGCTTCTTTCTGTTCTTATTAGTAAAATATCTTGACATAAGCAACATTTTATAGACCAATATTTCTCAAACTTTAGCATGCTGTATGTTATTAAAATCCAGACTGCTGGTCCCCATCATTGGAGCATCTGATTCAGTTGGTCTGACTTGGGACACAAACATTTGCATTTCTAACAGGTTTCCAGGTAGAGTTGCCAGTGCTAGAACCCATCTTGGAGATTACTGGTTGTAGTGAAAAAACCATATACCTATGAGGTGGGACTGGGGTGACTAACTCATCCTGGTTTCCCTGGAACTTCCCTGGTGTTTATGCTAAAAGTCCCACATCCCAGGGATTCATTTATTTCTAGTCAGACCAGGACAGTTGATCACCCTAGGCAAGGGCAAAAATATTTCTAGTTTGAACAGAAATTTTGCAGTTCTTAATATTTCCAAAATCCATTTTTAAATTTGCTGTATTATGACTTTAGATGACCAAAGGGATTTTTTTAATCACCAAGTTTAAGATACTCCATCTATATAGTATCCATATTCCTGAAAATATAAATTGTCAACAGTATCCTGTAATAACAGTAATGATCTCTTACTGAGGTCCTAAAGTTCTGTGTGGCCCTGTGCCTGCTAACATTTTACATATACATATTATATCTAATTCCTACAACAGTAAAGCTTATCAGATATTGTAGCTAATGCAAATGGGGGATCTGCTTTTATTATTTTCTTGTACAGGGTGTTCTCAGTTCTTAGCATCCTCCCATGTCTGTGTGAATATTATGGTCCATGCACAGTATGAAATACTTCATAGTCACACTTTTCTTTCTTTCTTAATTTCTACTTAACAGAATTACTTAAATTACTTTTTGTTTTTAACCATGAGAAGATAAAAGTTAGGGAAGCAAAAACTCTCCAAGTTTCCTAGCACCTGTGCTCCTACTTCTCAGTGGCAGTGAACACCTGTGGCCTCCCATTCCCATTGAGATTCCTCCCCTGAAGTAGACACAAAGACCCCTGCTCACAGTAGAAAATCCAAAAGGGAAACAAAAAGCATCTCTGACCTCAAAGCAGAGTCTTTGGGGTGTTACTGATCACTCACAGCAGCATCGAAAGCTTGTGGCCTTCTCAGCTCTGAGCCTGGATTCTTACCTACCTTGCTTTTGTGTCTTAGTCTTAAACACAATCTGTGTTCCAGGGCTGGGTCAATCTTTGCCAACAGTTCAAGATATGAAGTGGTTGAATAAAAGCAGAAGATGAAACTCTGCTCACAGTTATGCCCAAAAGTGAGGTACATGTTGGTGAAACTTTCAAAGAATGAGAAATTGACCATGAAGGAGAATGGAGCAGTTAACCATATTACCAGAGTTCAACAAACACAGAGCAAATTCCATTGTTTTAGACTTGACAAATAGGAATTGCATAATCTTTTCTTTAGACCATCATTTAAAAGTCAAATATCCTGAACAAGGCACTAGACAAAGAGATATTTGTTTTATATTTTTCATAATCAAATGAGAAAGATTATTAACATAAAACAGATTAAGCATAAAAGTTCAACATCATAAAACGTTCTTTACCTAATACATGTCTCAGAAACAAGGTAAAAATGTCCTAGCGATAATTAGCATTTCAAATTAAGATAATTGTGGAAACTGTAAGAAATCAACAATGAACAGTGTTTTTGTTTTTGTTTTTAAATGCCAAATGCCTCTTGGTGTTTGTTCATATGATCAAGTTGACCCTTTTTGGCAAAGACGGGATGCTATTTTAAACTCTGAACTGAACCAGATAAAAGTTGCCGGTGGTTTCATCCTCTTTAAGGCAGAGGAGGAGACCAGCAGAGCCCCTGCCAGACCTTGAGCCTGTTTTGGGTCATTTCCTGACCACAGAGCAGGCACTGTGGAGGGAGGGACATGAAGCAACTTTAACATCTTTGTTTTACAGCACCAATGGCACAGCCTTCCATTTGAATTTGTTGTTGGCAAGTTCTAGGAGATATAATCTTTTACTCAGTAATCCAACTCCATATTGTCCTGAAGAGTTGTAACAGCAGGCACAAGTTAGTCAATCAGGCTTGCAACAAGTACAAATTCTCTCCCAAACTTCTTGATGAACCATAGCTCTTTCCAGAAAGCAAGCAGTTGTTACTGAGGAGTTATTTATTTATTTCTAAACTGTGAGCAGAAGGCAGAAACAGTATTTCAGTTAAGATGCTAGTTTGGTGATGTTTATTTAATCATTAACATATTACATTTTCTGGATTGAATAACTGAAGATTAACAGAAAAAGTTAGGGAAGGAGAGTTTAAACCAGAAACACAGATTAGAAAATTAGATTAATTGATTGTTTAGTTTTCCAAACTACATTCAGCAAGTTTAAGATTATTTAATCTGGCCTGCATTAAAATTTGTATTTCACCATTGGGAAAAATGCTTTGCTAAGCAAATTAACAGTGTAATAAAATTATATAATGCTTTTAAATCTACTACAAAGAATAACAAAGGTATAACTAATTTTGTGCTTTATTTCTATTGAATTTGAGTGAAGGAAAATATAATGTTTTATTAAATAGTAAACATTTTATTTATTTTTCTTGTATAGTAATTCATGCTATTTTCTCACATGACAGCAAGAGGATGAAACAATACATTTAGAAAGACTCAAAAACTGCCAGAAGTTTCTTTTAGACATTTCACTTCTCAGCATAGCTTTTTTATTTCTATATTTTAAAATTATTTTTGTTATATTTAATAATTATTGATATAATTATGTTATGATTTAGGCAATTTGATGGAAAACAGCATCAAATCTAATATGACAAATAGTGACTTTATTGTGGCACACTGTCCTTACTGTCTTGCATACTGAATTAGCAATAGTATATCGAATGACTTTTTTTATAATAAATATTTTCCCTTTTTATAGCACAGCTGATAAAATTTCCTTTGTGGGAGCCAAAAGGCCAACAGAAGTTTTTCTCAGCTTAAGCGTCATGACAGTTCATATTAAAGACTCAAGGTATGAGTCAAGAGCCAATTTAGATGGACAGGGAACCTGGCAGCAGGTAGGAGCTAAGTAACTCAATATCCCAATACCAAGAACCTACTGTGTCTGAAAGAAGTAACCCCAGGTGGTCTTACTATTGAGATAAGGGTAAGGACCCAGCCTTAGCACAAGGCAAACACAAGGAACAATACTGGTTAAGGGCCGGGCAACCATATAATTTATTGACCAAACTGGCGCACTTCTGGGGTTAAAAAATGCTATTAATAACTATGGCAAGACAAAAAGTGTAAACTACTTATTTCGGAGAAAATAGGACTTTTAGCCACAAAGAAGATGTATAGAGCTATACGCTTCAGGTCATAAAAACAGAGCAGAGGGAATTATCTGCCAGTACTTTCATTTTAAGGTAGAGCAACAAAAGGGTAAAGCTCTGAATAGGACTTTCTCAAAGGACAGCAAGTTTCTGGCTGAATTAGGACTAGAACTAGAATTTCTTGCTCCCAGCTCAGTGTTTTCCTATTGTACCACATATTTGTATAATGCTTTATTCTTTTCAAAGCGTGGTCACAACCACATGTAGCTCCAAGTTTCCCCAGGCCATACTTTCAGGAATATAAATAAATGAAGGTCATAGCAATGCTAACAGATGACATTTTCCTGGTTTATTCTCTACTTGTGACTTCAGACATTTAAGTTCTGCTTTAAATTTCTGTTAAGTAATTTCTAGGAGTCTCCTGGAATCAACTCATGGTAGTTCATGAATAAAATCCTGCCTACACTGTGTGGGACCCACATTTCCTTCACTTACACCTCCAGGCCAGAGCAGCATAATTGCCATGAGCTGCAGATCTGAAGTCAGAGCAAGGTTCTACTAACTTACCCATATCAAAGCTATGAACACACCATTTAATCTCTCTAGGCCTAAAATTCCTCTAGGCCTACATTTTTGTAAAATATGGCCTTTATAGAATTACTTCTTGGAACTGTGACTATTATGTGAAATAATGTAGTGTAAATTCTCATTATTCACTGTATATAGTTCCATTCTATAAGTCACCACAAACACTGGATTAGCAATTACCAAACATCATTCCTAGGTGAAATATGGAGTTAGGTACCTGAGAGCCTTGGTCACATTTTTGCCGGGTGATCAATATATAACCTTGCTTTAGATGTTTAAAGACACCTTATTTAATATATACTATTCACTTCTTAATATCAAACTCATGGCCAATAGCATTGTAACTCATGCTGCAATGCTTATCTACACTCTGTTTTTCCCCTGAGGTAAATCGCAGTGTTCTCATGCTTAGGAACACTAGACAGTACTTCAGCATTATACTTGGAGGCCATTTCAAATGCTGAGATCACCAAGAAAAAGCACAAAAATGTGAAAAACGTGGCACTACATAGACCACAAGAAGGATATTCATTTATAGTATGAGAGCCGAAGCAGGAAGGCAGTGTTACTCTGTTCTACCTCAGCTAGAAACACACGTGGTTCAGGGGACTCAAATTTTTTCTCTGCTGTGAATGTGTCCACAAAGATCACAAAGCTCTTGTGATTTTAGAGTCACAAATATATTTTAGCAATTAGGGGAATATCAAATCCACAAAAAGTAAAGATTGTGCCTGTTAAAGAGCTTACCACAGCACTGACATGGAAACCACAATAAATGCTAACCATTGTTGTTCTTACATGATTGTTAAGAAAAGCCCCCTGACAAGGCCTATGACACAGGGAGGCCACTCCCCAAAATTGCTGGAGACCCAGGGCTACCTACAGCTGATGTCAAACAAAGGAGATATTTTCTTCTCCAAGACAAATGGTAGACAGGCCTAGCCCACTTGTGCAAGCCTTACATACCCTATAGGACAAGTGCTGAGAATTTTTCCTGAGTGGCATCCACCAGGTAATGGACTCCTGGTGAGCCCACTTTCTGGGTTCTCAAGAGTTGTACACTACTTAATTCTTAGGTGAACATCATGTGGCTCTCACTCATACTCCCTTTCCTGCTCCCGGGCCTCACTTCTCTGCATTTGACCCTCACAAGGTGTTTTTATGTTACACGTACAAATAACATGGCTCACCAGAATGAATTAATGACCCATCATCAAACAAATTCCACACACTTGAATGCTTCCCAGTGTCTCATACTAAAGGTACACTCTTCCATCCCCCTTTTTTCTTTTTTGTTTTGTTTTGCTTTGTTTCTCAAGTTCTACCTTTAGCTCTTTCTGTGGCTTTGTGTATTCTCCTATTCTTGGAACATGTTCTTGAAATGGATTTAATTCCTCCTCTGGCTGCCCTCAGGGTTTTCTCTTTCCCTATTCTCCTTGACTCCTCAATTTCTGTGTCATTCACTGCCTCAAATTTCAAATACCCCCTCCTCCAGCAGATCCACTTCCTGCAGATTTTTCTATAATTGAGCTTGTTCTCCTCTGACTGTCTTAACTTCTGAGAATGGCCTCCTCCCTGTGCCCTTTCCTCCTCTATGGCCCTTGGACAGTGTTGTTTTCTCTGGGGCAGTCCCAGACCATTGCCTCTCCTTGGTGGGGGTTAGGAGGAGTGTCTTCTCCTGGCTGTTTTCTTCCTGTGCCTTTTTTGTTAAGCTCTACTTGCATTCTCTGTATCCCACTTCCCCGTCATCCTGTCTTTTCTCTGTCTGAAATCCACCACCCTTAACTCATGAGATTTGTGGGTTTGGATTTTGAAAAAAAATGGATTGTCTTAAAATAGATGGTGATTGAACTCTCTTTGTGCCTCCCTTATGCAACAGCTCATTATAACAAGTTTGGATATATCAAAGGTCACATCCCACCCTCTGAACTGCAATTCCACATGGGTCAGCTCATGGTATTGCCAACCAAGTGTGTGCCTTTGGTTTTGTCTTTCAACATCAGCATCATGAAGAGCTGATACAGTTAATTATAGTTCCGGAGTTTTAAATATTATGCCAAAACATTAATTTGCTCTACAAATTAACACCATGACCCTTGTTGCTTCCCCTCCCTCCACCCTGCCTGACTTAACCTCCAAATACCCCACTGCAGCTGCTCAAGGAGGGCTGCCAAGGGCTGCAGGAGACATCAGCCAATGACCTTGCCCAGTCTCTTTGTCCCATTCTCTTCACCTTCTCAACACTGTCTGACACTCTTTCACTCTTCCCTTCAACAAAGTCACTGGGTATTTCTCTATACCAAGCACTGTTCTAAACACTTAGGATAGGTTAATAAAACAAAGATTCCTGCCCTCATGAAGGTTATATTTTATTAGACTGTGGGGGAAACATCAAATAGCATAAATAATGAGTTATTTTTATGTAGACAAATTAGTAAGTAAATTATCTGGTATATTAAATGGTCCCAGAGGGGGAAAAAATGAAATGTGGACTAGGGTAAGGGAGTTGGGCGGGTACAGGTTGTAGGAGGTTTCAGTATTCAAAAAGTAGTCAGGCAGACATCACTGAGAAGGAGACAATGAAGCAGAGACTTGGAGGAGGTAAGAGAAGAAGCCAAGTGGACATCTGAAGGGATGTGATGTTCTAAGCAGAGAGGGTTGCCAGTACTAGCACCCCAAGGTGGGGCATATCTGCATGTTCAAGAAACTGCAAGGAGGCCAGCAGGCTGGAGAGGTGGGAGTTGAGGGGAGAATCATAGGTGATGAAGTCAAAGAGCTAAAGGACCACAGGTCATCTTGAGCCTGTAAGCCCTATTGACCACTGTCCCTTGCCCTTCATGAATGTGCTGTGCTTGTTGTCTTTCAGTTTCTCTTTCCTCCTTCTTCAGAGGCCTTGTCCTCAGCTGACCTCTCAAAGCTGGTTTCTCCAAGTGCTTTTTTCTCCTCCTCCTCTGTTCTCTGGCCAGCTCTCCCTTTTCAATTGTATCTACATTCTTGGCTTCTACTATATGATTGATTTCCAAAAGTTTCTCCAGATTACACCTACTGCCAAGGTACTGTTTCTAAATTGGTATCTCACACTTAATATGTAATAAATTGGGTTTTTCTCAAATTATTTGCTATTTACATTAATGAAAACATAACTTGTTTGGCCATTGCACTTAAAAATCCCAGTTATCATCATCCTCCATACAAAATCAGTGACTAAGTAATCATATATCTATCTCAAAAAAAGGAAACTTCGTATGGAATTATGTGTCCAAGAGAACCATAATTTTGACTAGAGTTGGCCAAGTCACCTTTAGATCTCTATGACATGGTTGTGCAGGCCTACTAAAATTCTGATTACCAATTATATTTTTATAATGAGTCTAACAAATCAGGAATTAATTTTGTTTTTTTCTAGGATCTTTCAAAAATTTTTAAAAAGAGGAAATTCCAAGGTGTCAACTAGACAAAATCACTCTGGTATTGTAAAAAAAAAAAACAAAAAACCTGACACAATAATGGAGTATGAGTTGCAAGCTCTTCTTTTGATTCCAGAATATTCAGATATTCTCTGGGTCTCTCCTGGCATTTGTTTATCATCACTGAGGCTATTTAGCAGCTCCTGCCTGGCTCTGTAATTCAGCAGTTTGTCACAGATCCCCTCAGAAAAGAATTCAAGGAATAAGTGAAACTCAGGCAGTAACCCATTCCCCCTCCAACCTGTTGAAAGATTGCGCAGTTTACAAGCCTACATAACTCATCACCAATTTCCACAGGCACTGTTCAGTCCTTAAATGAAAATCCCATCATCTACCCCCCTCCCTGCTTTGAACCATGGGGTGTAGGCTGTATTATTTATTTTTTCCCAGGCATTATTATTTTCTGTAGCATTTCTTTTGCAATAACAAAATGAAAGGTTACCCCGTCCTGCCTGTCTCTTCTGTCCTCTCTCTCCTGAGAAAATATTACACAGCCTGCCTTTAGAAAGATAAAGATGCAGTTGAAGCACAGCTGCTCTCTCTTGTCAAGTAAATGGCATTTCTTCCTCCTAGGGCACCACCCTTCTTGGAGAATATACTGTAACACATTCTCCATTCTTATTTGTATAACCATCCACTCTTCTTCCTTTGGGGAGGAGAGGGCACTCTCTAGAGATGGAGTGTGCCTCCTGCATGTGGCACAAATTATGACTCTATTCGCAAAGATTCAGAACTGGCATTGGACCAGGATGGTGTCAGCAGCAGGGTCTTCCTGGGGGGTGGGTGAGAGCAGACAAGGCGAGAGTGCCCTGAACCCTATCAGACAACTGGTGGGCTGACTTGCATAGACTCAGCAGACACGCATGAGGCATTCCTTTAGGTTGTTACATTGGTATCTAGGAGCTGGAGAAGTCTGATGACAGTTGAGACCAAATGGAGAAAGGAAAGGGGTGAGAGTGAGAAAAGAACTGGGTTAAGACAGAAATAAGGAGCTCCTGGCCACCACGCAAAGGGTCTCTGGACTTCACAAAAGTTTTCACAGCTCCCTAACTGTCTAGCTAACCTTCATTCTAACAGGAACAAATGCTGGTATTGATGTTACTAACACATCCTTGAAGTACTTAGGCCCTCTGTTCTCTTCACACATCCATGTAAAGAGTTGAGTTTATTTGGGCCAGGGTCTGTAGGTTGGAAACTTTTAGCAAGATTTTTTAGAGGCTCTGATTCTGAATTCTAGTGCTTCCATCAGGCTGTGTCTGATTTGAGTCTGTTCTTTAATTGCTCAAGCGCTCCCCCCACACTGGTGTCTGAGGCCTGGGAAGCTGCTGTAAAGTTATTGTGAATTCCCGGTTCAGAAAATTCTCTTGAGACCTCACAGTCTAAACTCTGAACCTTACCACATATCAGTTCCACTTAGCCTTTTTACTTTAGTAGTTTTCACAATTTATGTCCTCTTCCTGTGCTGTTCTACTTGGAAGTGGTAATAGGGTTCTGAACAGGTATTATTGGTCCAATACCCATAGAAAACTGACTCACAAATTTTCTCCAGACTCCATTCTTTATTCTCATGAATAGGAGATACCCAAGACACCAACAGCCAGGCAAGGAGTGCAGACAAACAGTATGTTCTCTCAACATGATGAAATCTGGTTATTGGCTGTGGGCCAGGAAAAGGCCTGAGAGGAGGAAAAGCTTAGACATAAAACAGAAACTTATCTAGATTACAAGGGTATACACTCATGGTGGCAAAAACCTTGAAAATGCAAAGCTTAAACATCCTTCATTGACCTGACCTATAGATATACTGACTGAAATCAGAAAAAGCACATCCACTAATCTGATTAGCTTATATATAATTAACAAATTTAATGAAAAAATTCAAGTCCAAAGAAAAATAAATGTATGTTTTACTATAGACTTTATTAAAAATTATCTGGTCGATTTGGCCAACATATTAAATTTATTATGCATATGGACACATCCAGGAGAGATATATTTGGTTCTTCAGTTCACCATCTCTGCCAAGGAGTATCCTGGGTTGTTTAGCTTGTGTCATTTGTCATTGACTAGTTAGTCTTTTAATTGCTCCCACCTGATGAAGAAGGGGAATGATGAGAAGAGTTCCCAGGGAGAAGTTTCTGGAAATGGTTTAAAACTTTTGCATAATTTCCTGAGCTATTCAATTGTTTTGGTGATCTGTACTGGAGAGTCAAGTGTACAGATGTGCTTAAGAGGCTAACAGTGCCAAGGGCCTCCAGAGCCTGGGGGTAGATGTGTGGGTGTACCCAACTTCCACAGAGCTGAATCTAAGCTCACTGTCCAGATGGTTGCAATAAAACCCTTCTTTCACAGAAAAGAGAAACATTTTTAAACAGGTCTTCTATGCACAGTGTTATCACAGGCAAGCATAGAAAATCAATTCTGAGTTACCCATTTAAATCCGAAGTATTATTTTTATTTTTCCATTATTATTTATACCTGTTATATCCTTCTCCCCCTCCACCCACTCTTTCCCCCTAAAATTACCACACTGTTGTCCATGTCCATGAGTCCTTTTTATTTTTTGCTAGACCTCTAACCACCAACCCACATCCCAGAGCTGTCATCCTGCTCTCTATCTATAGGTCTGTCTCTATTTTGCTTGTTAGTTCAGTTTGTTCATTAGATTCCACATATAAATAAAATCATACAGTATTTGTCTTTCTGTAACTGGCTTATTTCACTTAGCATCATGGTCTCCAGGTCCATCCATGTTGTGGCAAATGCTAAAATTTTCTTCTTTTTTATGGACAAGTAGTATTCCATTGTGTAAATGTATCAAATTCTTTAATCCACTCATCTACTGGTGGACACTTGAGCCTTCCAAATCTTGGTGATTGTTAATAATGCTGCAAAGTACTATTTTTAGAAGACAGTCTCAGCTGTTATTTGACATTGCCGATGTCTGGATCTTTTGGCCAGAGTTCTAGTCATTTGCTGATCACTAATGGAGTGGGGGACTTCATTAATGACTTATTAACAAGTTTCAATTTGAGGTTGTGAACTGGTGGCATAATGGTCTTGCCCTTTCTCTGCCAAATGATCAAAGTTCTGTAGATAAGAAGCTGTGACCAAACATGGCTCCTACTCACATCTTTCTCATCTCTGCTCTTTCAGAAATAGGCAGGGTTTTATCAAAGAGCTTTCTTACTTGATGCTGCTATATAAGTGTAACTTGGAAAAGGTAGTGTTTTTAAATAAACACATTTTTAAAAGGGGACTTTGTTAAGAATACATAAAGCTGGATTTCATCTTGTGATGTGTTTATGGGCCATGAATCATCCAGGCTTTCTGTGGCCTGAGTGTCTTGCACATTCCCAGAAATTTGGCAAAATCTTCTGAGAGGAAGCCTCTGAAAAGGTCTGCTTTTCTGTTTAGCATCTCATTTGTCCTCAGTTTATTCAGCAAGATCCTAGAATCTGGGGCCCAGGGAATGACCAGGAAGGGGTGAGGATTCAAGACTCCCCTGTGCTGGGCAGAGGGTGAATCTTTCAGCCTTTCTCCTTGCAGTTAAGTTTATTGTCCTGGGCTGGCTGCCCCTTAGGTATCCACTATGTTTTTTGGTTTTTGATGGCTAAAGCTTTTCTTGTATTGGTTTTCATGTTTCTAGATTAAGAATAATGTGCATGTTGACTGACAGAAAGTATTTTTATCCTAGGCTGACCAGTAACCACAGACTAGGAACCAGGTCTAAAGCAATTTAGTTTACCTTAATAAATTTTCACAATAAGTGAAAAATGTGGAAACCCATTTTCTATTAATGGTAAATTCAATTGGTAAAACCAATCAAAACCAGTTTTGACCCAAATGTGTCAGATGATTGCTTCAGGTTTTTCATTTTATTGTGTTACTCAAATGTGTTCCCCCAAATGCAAAAGCTTATGATCTCCCATTGCTCTATTATTATCTAGCATTTGAGCTACCAGGAAATCAACTTGGCAATGTGTGTCAAAAGGCAAAAAGCATTCATGTCTTTATGTAAGTGATTCTGTTTCTTGAAATGTTTTGAAATTTATCCTTGAGAAATAAGTAACTGCTATACACAAAAAATGTAGACAACTAAACAATCATCTTGAAGAAGCCTAATGCCCAACAAGAAATTTATAATAGGTAATGATTCATCCATGTTATAAAATACTATGTAGCCATTTAAAAGCTATAACTTTGAAGAACACTAATGGCAAATATATTATGTCATGAAAAGAAAAGAAATGGTGTGGAGAAAGAGACAGAGACAGAGGATTGGGAAAAAGGGTGAGATTGGAAGAGGGGAGAGCTGAGTAGATCAGAATGTAAACAGAATGTACCTTTGATATGTGGGATTACATCAGGGCTGAGGTGTTAGCTACTGCCTGGAATGTTGATATGAGCACATACAGACTCTTCTGAAGACTCAGGCTCAGGTTCATCAGGCTCACTTGCTCAGTTTATTGGTGTTGGTAAGCTATTCTAGAGAATTTTAGAATCTTGAGAAGCAGGTGTATGAAATTATGAGCAGATGAATACCACACACTTTCTGCTAAGTGCAGAGAAATCTCTCTCTACTTAGCAACTGCATTACACAGCATTCTTAACATGCCTGATCACCCTCTTCTTGAATTAAAAATAATACTAATGAAGATTCCCTTACCTCAAAGCTTTCTTATAACTACAATATTCTGCTTCTTCCTTCCTTCCCAGGCACACTTCTTGAAGGAATAGAATCAAAATGCAAACTTTTAAAAATCTATTGGCAATCCTTGGCCCACTGAAATCAGACTCTGCCTTCTAACCACCACATTGAGACTGCTGTGGCAAAGGTCAACACATGGTTTCTCAGTTGCCAAATCAAATAGTCCTTCACATGGTCATCTGCTTGGACTCAGCACAGCTTTTAACCATTCTTTGTTGAATTTTCTCTAAAACTCTTCAAAAGGATAATTTTCCCCTGCTTCTCCTTTCATTCTTACTTTCTTTCATTCCTTCTTTGTCCCTTTCAATGGTACCCCCTACCAGGCCTGGCCATTCCCGCTAACCTTGTAAAAAAAAAACCTCATTTTTCAAGACTTGGCTGCAAGTTCAATACCACTGTGTAGTCTTTGTTCACCCATTCAGGTTACCTATCTGCCTCTTCAGAGGTATATTTATATGAATGCTAATAAAACTTGAGCATCAGGACACTTCATTTGACAAGGACCCTTTAAGACCCCTGAATGTCATGTGTTTACAAAGTCATAGATCTTTGTAGAATATGAAGGTGTTATCTATTTTAATTGTAATAAGTGATCTGTCTCTTGTCATTCTGCCCCTACCTGACTTGGCACATGTCTCCTTACACTGGGTAGCTTGGAGTGGCCAAGGGCATTTGGGGAATCCAGTTCAGGAAGAGTTGAGTTAGACATTAATTTAAATTTCACTGGATACGTGTATGCATTTCATAAACATTTCCATGTACTGTTAAGTGACACTAGCCATCCCAGTGTAGGAATAGTTTCCAGGAATGCACCTGCTGCCCACAGGCTGACTCACCCTGCACTGTGACACTCATCAGTGGGGAGGCCAGAGGCTGTGTCATAACAAAAACAGCCTGTCATCTGAACAATGGGATTATAAGGGCACTTAAGTGAAAAAGGTGCTGAAATGTAACAAACTTCATTATAATCTTTAAAAGAGAATGATTCAACCTTTAATAACATTTAGTCAAAATGATCAATAATAAAAACAAAGTTTAATGAAATATGCTTACAGAAAGACTGAACTACACTTCTGTTTATGAAAAATTATCATGAAGAATCATTGTCATATGAAGAGATGATTGAGAGGTATACAGTCAAAATATATAGGGAAAATGTTACAAAAATGTGTTATGCATCTAGATAATAAAATATTATGTTGTATATTTTTCTTCTGCCTTTTGTGATACTTATGGTATTCATCAAATTTTTTAAATTTAGAATTCTTATAATTTCATTTCTCACTGTAAATAAAACTTCTTCCTACTTAAATTTATATTTGTAATTTAGTATTTTCTCTTCAGGAAAGCCCTGCAAATCACATAAACTTCAGGCTCCACAAGCCTGAATGCCCCTGGCCTCCCCTACAGACCTGAATGGCAACCTCAGGTCTTTATCTTGCAGCTCCATTGCCTACTCCAGATCCAAATGCCTACTTCAGACTCAATAAATGTTTGTTGAGAAATATTTCATTTCCAAATTTTATGTTGTTACACTTTGGGTTTACTTTATCTTAATACAATCAGAGGGTGTGAACTAAGGCCATCCTGAGAAATCAATTCCAGTTCAAAGGGGGTGCTTTCAGCTGTCATACTTTCCTGCTCATATAGAGCTGCTTAGTATTGTGTTGCATTGAATCTGTACCATGTCCCCATTCCTAAAAAACAGGAGATGGAATAAAGGAAAGAAATGTAGGAATCCTTCTAATTATTGTAGGTGACTCAGAGTATAGAATGCACAAAATGAAGAAGAAATTAAAGAAGGATAATGACAAATATCTGCCTAGGACCTGTTAAAACACTGAGCCTCCATATTCCCTGTTGCAGAAAGTATCCAGCTGCTAGGAGCAGAGTCATGACCTAAAACTCATCTTCAAACATCAACTCTTTTACTTTGTTGCTTTTCTTTGTCTTGCAGGCCTCACTATTTCAGGTAGCAACTCTAGCTGGAGTCCTACATTACAGGTATTCAGCCAGTTGCTGAGTCTGCAGAGCACACACTCAAGTCTGGCTCTTTCCACTTTCTATCTCCCTCTTTCTCCTGCTCTAGAGATATTCTCTTCTGTGGGCTTCCAGAACACTCTCCTTACTTTGAGTCTCATGTTAATCTCTTTTCATATCATTGGTACCTAATTTGTTCCTCTTCTGGGTTTCGTGATCAGAACCCAAGGACCTCACCTCACTCTAGACTTCAATCCTAGTTTAAAAATTTTTTTTAAAGATAATGTATTTTTTTTAGATTTTATTTATTTATCTTTAGAGGGGAAGGGAAGGAGAGAGGGAGAGAAACATCAATGTATGGTTGCCTTTCCTGCGTCCCCTGCTGGGAAATGGCCTGCAGGGAACCTGCCTGCAACCCTGGCATGTGCCCTGACTGGGAATCGAACCTCGATTGTCTGGTTCGCAGGCCCACGCTCAATCCACTGAGCTACACCAGCCAGGCTAGTTTAAATTTTACTTCCTTTGCTGACTAGTTTTTCCCTTACAGATTTCTATAACCATGGAGATGTGGTCCTTTTCTTTTATCTTTTGTAGACATTCATCTGTAATATTCATCATCAGACCCTTTGCCTCACCATCCCCTCTATATATAGACACTACAAGCAAACTTTCCGAAAATAATTCATATTTCTCTGACATATAGCTCTTGTGGTTTAATCCAGTTTGTCCCCCACCTGTCAGTCACTTATAAATAAATATAAACCTGGCTTCCCCATGTCTACAGACCAATCATGAAGGCTATACCTTTTTACTGAGAGAGAGAGACAGAGAGAGATAGAGACAGAGAGAGGGAGGGAAAACAAGCTTAGGAAGTCAATAAAAGTAAATGTAAAATAATCAGGATAAATAAAAGAGAGAAAGACATGGAAGTACTAGCTTTGAAGAAGATAGAACTCTCATTCATTATTTTAGATAAAATAAGAGAATTTGGAAAACAAAGTTGAGAGTGATCTGTCTTCTGGAATAAATTAAAAATTAGTCTAAAGCTTAGAATTAGAGGGTAGACATTTTAAAATGTATAATTTTATGTTGCAGTGGCAAGAGAAACATCTTCCTCTGATTGAGAAGAATGACCAACTAAACTGAAGTTGGAAGTTTCTGGGCCTTAAGGGTCCATATTGAACACAGAGAAGAAGAAAACACAATCACCACGAGAACAGGTGTTAAAGGCAAATTACATTCCAAGTTTGTGAAAAAAATAAAGAACTGCATACATGCTGTATTTTGAAACATGACATTTAAAAGAATAATATAAATAAAATAGAACTGCATCAGCACAAGAAATGTATAAGGTTAAAAGGGTATACAATAAATCTATTTACATGAGCATTCTTTAGGGTAGATTAAAGGTATATTCAAGTTTGAAGCTACAGGGACAATGTTTCAGAAGCAGTATGAATTTCTTCTTATTGTTTTTTAATAAATTTGGTTTGACTTAAAGAAGCAGTTATGCATCAGTATGGATTTTTCAGAATTATTAATTAAAAACTAATTAAGAATAGTCTCAACCTCGATTTCTTTTTAGTTTCTTTGACAAATTAGCTGTAAGTGTTTCTGAAAGAAAAGTATAACAAAGCTGTGTTCCAACTTTTCAGAGAGTCTGACATACCTTCACCATCACATAAGAAGCAAACAGATATTTTTCTACTAATGATGGCATAAATTTGTGCTCAAAGAAAAGAACATCCCAAAGGAGTGTTCTCAAATCATGAGAAAAGGAAAGGAAGAGAATTAAAATCTGCATTATGTGATCTTGACCAAATTTGAGGAATGACATTTTGCACTTTTATTTTATTTTAAATTTTTATTGAATTGATGTTCAAGTGCAGTTTTCTGTTTTTTACTCCCATCCCAGCTCCCCCATACTCCCCACCTCCCTCCCATTTCCACCTCCCTTAGTTCTTGTCCATAGGTCCTTTATACTAGTTCCTGTGAATCCTTCTCCTTTCCCCCTGAAATTCCCTCCCCTCTCCCCTCTGGTCACTGTCAGCCTGTTCTCTATTTCAGTGTCTTTGGTTATATTTTGCTTGCTTGTTTGTTTTATTGTTTAGGTTCCTGTTAAAGGTGAGATCATATGGTATTTGTCTTTCACTGCCTGGCTTATTTCACTCAGCATAATGCTTTCCAGTTCCATCCATGTTGTTCCAAAGGGTAGGAGCTCCTTCTTTCTTTCTGCTGCATAGAATTCCATTGTGTAAATGTACCATAGTTTTTGGATCCATTCATTTACTGATAGGCACCTAGGTTGCTTCCAACTCTTGGCTACTGTAAATTGTGCTGCTATGAACACTGGGGTGCATAGGTTCTTTTGGATTGATGTTTCAGGGTTCTTAGGATATAATCCTAGCAGTAGAATTGGTGGGTTAAAAGGCAGGTCTATTTTTAGTTTTCTTATAAAATTTCATACTGTTTTCCACAATGGTTGTACCAGTCTGCATTCCCACCAACAGTGAACTAGGGACCCCTTTTCCCCACACCCTCTCCAACACTTGTTTGTTGTTTTGTTTATGATGGCCATTCTGACTGCTGTGAAGTGGTACTTCACCTTGGTTTTAATTGGCATCTCTCTGACAGGTAGCAATATTGAGCAACTTTTCATGTGTCTCTGGATCCTCTGTATGTCCTCCTTGGAGAAGTGTCTGTTCAAGTCCTTTGCCCATTTTTTAATTGGGTTCCTTGTCTTCTTAGAGGGGAGTCGTGTAAGTTCTTTGTATATTTTGGAGATTAAACCTTTGTCTGAGGTATCATGGGCAAATATGTTTTCCCATATAGTTGACACTTTTTATTTTAATACTGTTTTCTTTATCCGTGCAGAAGCTTTTAATTTTGATGAGATCCCATTTGTTTATTCTTTCCTTTATGTCCCTTGCTCTAGGGGACATATCAGTAAAAATGTTGCTGTGTGAAATATCTGAGATTTTCCTGCCTATATTCTCCTCTAGGACTTTAATGGTGTCACGGTTTATGTTTAAGTCTTTTATCCACCTTGAATTTATTTTGGTGTATGGTGTAGGTTGGTACTCAAGTTTCATTTTTTTTTCACGTAGCTGTCCAGTTCTCTCAACACCATTTGTTGAAGAGGCTATTTTTACTTCATTTTATGTTACTGCCCCCTTTGTTGAATATTAATTTCCCATAGAGACTTGGGTTTATTTCTGAGCTCTCTGTTTTGTTCCATTAGTCAGTGTGCCTGTTTTTATGCCAGTACCAGGCTGTTTTGATCACAGTGGCCTTGTAATACAGTTTGGTATCAGGTATTGTGATCCATCATTCTTTGTTTTTCTTTCTCATAATTGCAGCTGCTATTTGGGGTTTTTTATGTTTCCATTTAAATTTTTGAAGTGTTTGTTCTATGTCTGTGAAATATGTCATTGGTACTTTAATAGGTATTGCATTGAATCTGTATATTGCTTTGGGTAGTATGGACATTTTGATGATGTTAATTCTTCCAATCCATGAACACGGTATATGTTTCCATTTGTTTGTGTCTTCCTTGATTTCTTTCTTCAGTGCTGTGTAGTTTTCTGCATACAGGTCTTTTACCTCCTTGGTTAGGTTTATTCCCAGATATTTTATTTTTCTTTTTGCTACATTGAATGAGAGTTTTTTCTTGATTTCTGCTTCTGCTGTTTCATTGTTGGTATTCAAAAATGCCTTTGATTTTTGGATATTGATTTTGTATCCCACTGTTTTGCCAAATTCATTTATTAGGTTGAGCAGTTTTTGGTTAGAGTATATAGAATTTTCCATGTACACTATCATGTCATCTGCAAACAGTGACAGTTTTGTTTCCTCCTTTCTGATTTTGATGCCTTTTATATCCTTTTCTTGCCTGATGGCTATGGCTAAAACTTCTAATATTATACTGAATAGAAGTGGTGAAAGCCGACAACCTTGTCTTGTTCCTGATCTTAGTGGAAAAGCTTTTAGTTTTTCCCATTGAGAATGATATTGGCTGTAGGTCTCGTATATGGCCTTTATTATATTGAGGAATGCTCCCTCTTTTCCCACTTTGCTGAGTGTTTTTATTATAATTGGTTGTCATACCTTATCAAAAGCTTTTTCCACATCTATTGATATGATCATGTGATTTTTGTCTTTGCTTTTGTTTATGTGATGTATTACATTTACTGATTTGCAAATGTTGAACCATCCTTGTATCCCTGGGATGAATCCCACTTGGTCATGGTGAATGATATTTTTAATGTATTGTTGGATGAAGTTTGCCAATATTTTTTGAGGATTTTAGCATCTATGTTCATCAGCAATATTGGCCTGAAGTTTTCTTTCCTTGTTGTGTCTTTAACTGGTTTTGGAATTAGGATGATGCAGGCTTCATAAAAAGAGTTTGGGAGTCTTCCCTCATTTTGGATTTTTTGGAAGAGTCTGTAAAGAATAGGGGTTAGCTCTTCCTTAAAGTTTTTGGAGAATTCTCCTGTGAACCCATCTGGTCCAGGGCTTTTGTGTGACAGGAGGTTTTTGATTACTGCTTCAATTCCATCTGCTATTATTGGTCTGTTCAGTCTTTCTGCTTCTTCTTCACTGAGTTTTGGAAGGTTATATTTTTCTAGAAATTTGTCCATTTCCCCTAGGTTTTTAAATTTCTTGGCTTATAGTTCTTCATAGTAAGAACTTTCTTACAATCCCTTCTATTTCTGTGATGTCTGTTGTAATCTCTCCTTTTTCATTTCTGATTGTGTTTATTTGGGTTATCTTTTCTTTTCTTCTTTTTTTAAAGATTTTTTTAAAGATTTTATTTATTTATCTTTAGAGAGGAAGAGAAAAAGGTAAATATCAATGTATGGTTGTCTCTCATGAGTCCCCTGCTGGGAACTGTCCTACAACCCAGGTGTATGCCCTGACTGGTAATCAAATTGTGACCATGTGGTTCTCAAGCCCACGATCAATCCACTGAGCTACATCACCTAGGGCTGTCTTCTTCTCCTGATGAGCCTGCTTAAAGGCTTGTTGATTTTTTTATCTTTAAAGAAAAAGCTCCTGGATTCAATAATCCTTAGAATTGTGCTTTTAGTCTCTTTTAATTTAATTTAATTCATCATTTAATTCTGCTCTGATCTTCGTTATTTCCTCCCTTCTACTTGCTCTGGGCTGTCTTTGTTTTTGTTCAAGTTCTTGTAGGAGTAGGGTTAGGTTGTTTGTTTGAAATGTTTCTGTCTTTTTTAATAGGCCTCTATTGCTATGAACTTCCATCTCAGGACTGCCTTCACTGTGTCTCATAAGTTTTGGGTTATTGTGAGATTGTTTTCATTTACTTCCGGAAACTTTTTATTTCTTCCTTAATTTGATTCTTGACCCATTCATTGTTTAATAGCATGCTATTCAATCTCCATGATTTTGGGTGTTTTGTTGTTTTTCTTTTGGAGTTGGTTTCTAGCTCCAGTCCCTGTGGTTGGAGAAGATGCTTGGTATGATTTCAATTTTCTTGAATTTTGAGGTTTGTTTTGTGTTCTATCATGTGGTCTATCTTTGAAAATGTTCCATGTGCATTTGAAAAGAATATGTATTTAGCTTCTTTGGAATGAAGGGCTCTAAATATATCAGTTAACTCCATTTCATCGAGGGTGTTGTTCAATGCCAAAATATTTTTATTGATATTTTGTTTGGAAGATCTGTTCATTTTTGACAGTGGGGTGTTAAAATCCCCTACTATAATTGTGTTGCTGTCAATATCTTTCTTGAAGTCCTCTAAGATTTTCTTGATATATTTGGGTGCTCCTATGTTGGGTGCATATATATTTATGATGTTTATGTCTTCTTGGTGTGTTCTTCCCTTGAGTATTATGAAGTGACCTTCTGGGTCTCTTTTTTTGAAGTCTATTTTGTCTAATATGAGTATTGCTGTCCCGGCTTTTTTTTTCCCTGGGCTTTTGCTTGGAAATTTTGTTTTCAGCCCTTCTCTTTTAGTCTGTGTAGGTCTTTTGTCCTGAGGTGGGTCTCTTGTAGGCAGCATATGTGTGGATCATGCTTTCTTATGTGCTCAGCTATTCTATGTCTTTTGATTGAAGCATATAATTCATTTACATTTCAGGTTATTATTGATAGGTACTTACTCATTGCCATTTTTGTACCTGTGTTCCTCTCTGTCTCTCTGTTTTCTTTGCTTTCCTTAAAGCAGTTATTTTAGCATCTCTTGCAGAGCTGGTTTGGTGGAGGCATATTCTCTTAGACTTCTTTTGTCTTGGAAGCTATTTATTTGGCCTTCTATCTTAATTGAGAGCCTTGCTAGATAAAGTAGCCTGGGTTGCAGGCCTCTGTTTCTCATTACTTGGAATATTTCTTGCCATTCTCTTCTTGCTTGGAGTGTTTCCACTGAGAAGTCAGTTGCTAACCTTATTGGGGCTCCCTTGTATGTTACTTCTTTTTTCTCCCTTGCTGCCTTTAAGATTCTCTCTTTATCTTGAAATTTTGCCATTTTAATTATGATGTGTCTTGAAGTAGGCCTCTTTGGGTTCCTCTTGATTGGGACTCTCTGTGTTTCCTGGATTTGTGTGACTTTTTCTCTCATCAAATTAGGGAAGTTTTCCATCATTACTTTTTTTTAACATTTTTATTGGTTATGCCATGACATTTGTTCTATTCCCCCCTCTGTTCCCCTCCACCCTGCATGCCCCTCCCCCACCATTCCCCCATTTAGTTCATGAGCACGTGTCTCAAATTCTTTAGATTTTGTATTTCCCTTACTATTCTTACCCTCCCCCTATCTATCTTCTATCTACTGTCTATGCTACTTATTTTCTGTACCTTCTCCCCCTTCTGCTTCTCCCACTCCCCTGTTGCTAATCCTCCATGTGATCTTCATTTCTATGGTTCACTCCTCATCTAGCTGTCCTCTTAATTTGCTTTTGTTTTAGGTGTGGTTGTTAATAACTGTGAGTTTGTTGTCCTTTCACTGTTCAACTTTTTTATCTTCTTTTTCTTAGGTAAGTCCCTTTAACATTTCATATAATAAGGGCTTGGTGATGATGAACTCTTTGCACTTGGTCTTATCTGAGAAGCACTTTATCTGTCCTTCCATTCTAAATGAAAACCTTACTGGATAGAGCAATCTCGGTTGTAGGTCTTTGGTTTACATGACTTGGAATACCGCTTTCCAGCCCCTTCTTGCCTGTAAGGTCTCTTTTGAGAAATCCACTGACAGTCTGATGGGAACTCCTTTGTAGGTGACTGTCCCCTTAGCTCTTGCTGCTTCTAGGATTCTCTCCTTCATTTTAATCTTGGCTAATGTAATGATGATGTGCCTTGGTGTGTTTCTTCTTGGGTCCAACTTCTTTGGGACTCTCTGAGCTTCCTGGATTTCCTGGAAGTCTATTTCCTTTGACAGATTAAGGAAGTTCTCCTTTATTATTTGTTCAAATGACATTTCCACTTGTTGCTCTTTCTCTTCTCCTTCTGGTACCCCTATAATTAGGGTGTTGGAATGTTTAAAGATGTCCTGGAGGTTCCTAAGCCTCTCATTTTTTTGAATTCTTGTTTCTTCATTTTTTTCTGTTTGGTCATTTTTTCCTTCCTTCTGGTCTACTCCCTTGATTTGAGTCCCAGTTTCCTTTCCATTACTATTGGTTTCCTGTGCATTACCATTCATTTCAATTAGTTTAGCTTTCATATGTTTCTCTAATTTGTGACTAAAATTAACCAGTTCTGTGAGCATCCTGATCACCAGTGTTTTGAACCGTGCATCTGAAAGTTTGGCTATTTCTTCATCGCTTAGATTTATCGGCTCTGGGACTCTGAATTTTTCTTGAGCCCTGTTTTGATTTGTCTTCGCCTGTTACATATGAGGAGATGCACCTTAGGTGTTCACCAGGGCGGGGCCACTCAGGTCCCTGGTTTGTGACGTTGTATGTGGGGGCAGGGCCAGCGAGGGAGCAATGGAGGTCCTCTCTGCTAGCCCAGTCTGTCCCACCACTCGCCCTGGCCTGTTTATCTGATGGGAATTGTGCGAGCCTGCTGCCCTGCGCCATGTGGTCTCAATGCTCACCTCTTCACTGGTTTATCTGCACGCAAATGCGTGACCTACCACAGACAGCCAGCCGCGCCTCTTCCCTGTGTTCGCCATAGCTAGCCCACACCTGTGATCCGTGCTCTCGGCTGCTTGTGCACCACCGGGTCAGGGATCTTTTTGATCAACCCACTCCGCTCCTGGCTTTGCCTCTCTTACCAGTTTAGCTGAGCATTCCATTTTGTTTCGGACTTCGTATTGTCCATTTTCTGTGTGGTTTGGTTGTGTTTATTATTGTTAAAAATTTATTGTTCTTAGATTTGGTTGTGTGAGGATGCAAGGTGTTTCCACCTATGCTTCCATCTTGGCAGAAGTCTCCCATCATTACTTTTTCAAATATATTTTCTATCCCTTGTTCTTCTTCTCCTTCTGGTATCCCTATTAGTTGGACATTATTATATTTCATATTGTCTTGCATTTCTTTTAATCCCTTTTCATTCTTTCTGAGCCTCTTTTCCTTTTCTTGCTCTTTCTGGGTGTATTTTTCTAGTTTGTCCTCCAACTCACTGATCCGATATTCTGCTTTATCGATCCCGCTTTTGATTCCTTCTACTGTGTTCTTCAGTGAAGCAATTGTATTCTTTATTTTCTCTTGGCCCTTGCTAATACTTTCTATTTCATTTTTCATGTTGATATAGTTTGCAATGAGTTCATTGTAATTCCCCTGTAGTTTCTGGTAGCTCATTGTTAGGTCTTTGAAGTTCCTGATAACCAGTGCTTTGAATTCAGTATCTGATAGCTGACTTGCCTTTATTTTATCTAGCATTCTTTCTGAGGCTTCCTCCTTTTCTTTCATTTGGGGATTGTTTCTTTGTCTTCCCATTGTTTGTGAGACTCTTCTTGTTAGCTTCAGTTTCTTAAATTTGCCCTGGCTTCCTGCATTTATGGTGGGACTTTTGTTGTATAATACCTGTGAGCTTTGGTGGTGTAGTCTCCTTTATCTCCCAAGGTCACTTGTTTTGGGCTGTCATTTAAGTTGGCTGTTTGTCTTTGCGTTTTGGTTGTTTTTGGGTCTTTCTTTTGTGGGTCCTTCCCACCAACTGGTTAACTGCTGGTCCCTATGTTGAACACTTGTTTTAATTTGCTTTACTGGTGAAGGCAGGTTATGTTGAAGCAAGTTCTTCCTTGTGTACAAGGTTTTGAGAATTGTCTTTTGCTCTTGTTCAGTTGTTTGTACTGTGTAGGTTTCTCCACTATTTAGTTTTATTTCCAGATAGGTTTTGGATTGAGGTTTGTGTGGTTTCTACTCCCTCCTTCACCTTCTTTTGTTGTTATCTGTTGGTGGTTCCTTTGTTTTTGGGTTCCCTCTTCCAGTGGATATCCTGGAGTTCTCCACTTCCACCTACTCTACTCCTTTGTGTGTGTGTGTGTGTGTGTGTGTGTGTGTGTGAGAGAGAGAGAGAGAGAGAGAGAGAGAGAGAGATCAGTTGGTGGGTGAGGTAAAATGGTTTATGACAGCAGGAGAGTATATTATGATAATTACAGTCACAGCTGGTAGAGAAGAGATAGATCTTTAGGCTATGTATAGTGTTAACCATAATCTTCAACCCAACTAGCCACTTTTAAGAAGGGATGGACAGAAGGTAGGGCTCTTGTTGGGGAGGGAAGCCTTGTGAGTTGGATCTAGAAAGCAGTGAGGTTGCGGGTGGTCAGATTCTGAGGTAAGGTGAGAGTAAAGGATAGTATATAAGTGTAGTGTGTGAGCAAATAGAGTTAACCACTACAGTAATAGAGTTCAAGAGACTCTGAAGTGGGCTAAGATCTGGGAGGTGTGTTCTAAAGTATTTACAATTGTACAGAACAGGTATTATTTACAATAATATTAGAGCAACGATCATACGACAGACTCCATGTGATCTGGATAACATGAATAGGGGGTATAGACCTTTGAGTAGTATGCTAAAGGATCACAAGTGATGTCAAGTATAGAAAATTAGCAATACATTGTGAAAGAGAGAACGGGAAACCTGTCAAATGATACAATATAACCAGCCAAGACTAAGAAGTCTATACAGAAAGAGGAGGAATACAAAGATACTATTAAAATATAAAAGATGTGAGAATAATGAAAAAATAATACACAAGCATGCAGCAACTTGTGGCTTCTCTGCTACAGCAAAGTGAAATTTGTCTCTCTTTCTTTACTGTTGGGGTGCCCCCTCTTTGGGTCCAACTCTGGTCTTTTCACAGTTCCAAGTTGTTTGTGTCACTTGTAGGTTAAAGAAAAAATAAGGCAAGAGAAGGGAGGAAGAAGCAATAAGTTTGGAAAGAAAGAAAGAAGGAATAAAACAAGAAATAAGAAAAGAAAAGAAAAAGGTATTAAAAGATAAAACAATAATAAAATTAAAAAGATAAAAGATTACTTAAAAAAACACACAAAAAAAACTCAGAACCCCCCCCCCAAAATCTCTTGTGGGTTTCAAACTTGCCAAACTGGTTTTTCTGAACTCAATGGCTGCAGCAGGCTAAGGAGCGATTGGTGTGGCTTTCTGTGAGCTCTTTCCCAAGAGCTAACCTGGTGCCTTTACCCAGCATCCCACAAAGGGGATCTAGGTTCTCTTCAGAACACTTTCCCTGGGGGTCATCCCTGTGGGCTGGGGTGCTGGCATACACCCACCAGGCTACCCGTGTTCTGAGGGTTTGGGCGCAGACCCTTCCCAGTTCTGTGGGGGGAGTCTAGGCTTTGTGCCTAACCTTGCTGCCAGGCTGGGTCAGAGCAGGCCAAGCAGCTATCACAGGAGAATCCTTCAGTTTACTTTCCAAAAATTTTCTCCTTAAGAAAGCCTGACACTCAGCACAGCTCAATCCCCCAGCCAGACCGGTGACTACTGGAGTCAGAGCCTGACACTGCACCTCTCAATTCTCCTAAGCTGGTGACCACAGAGTCCATGGTTAATTATGGCCCTTTGTTCTTATCTTCCTCTCTGCAATCTCAAGCAAACAGGTCACTCCCAGTGGTTTTGCCCAACCTTGCTTGGCAGGGGAGGGAGGGAGCTGATGACCAGGCTCTTTCCCAGCAGGCCTGGGGCTCCTGAAGAGTCAGAGGTCGACCAGCTGGGTGCTGGGTGCGCCTGTCACAGGCCAAGACTGCTGCTGCTCCTGTCTCCTCTCAGGTCCTTGAGACCCTACTGTCCTGCAGCTGTCTCCTTACCATCTGGTTTTTTAGTGTCCGCTACTATTTCTGGTCTCTTATTTTCATATATGCTGGGGACTGTTGGCTGTTTGCTCTGTTCCTCCGTAGATTGGCCAGGATTTTCTCCTATGTGTATGGGGGAAATGGAAGCAAAATGATGCTTACTTTTCTTATGTGAGAAACAGCCCCAAACTTGGAACACTTCACTTCTTGACATAACATTGTCCAAAACAATTCATATGTGAACTTTTTATGGTGTGCCTTTGCTTGAGTTACTTATAAGTGTGGCTGGTTAAGCCCAAAGTGCACATGTACAGCTTCCTGAGAAGACAGTGGGGCTATTCTGTGTGTCATGGCCACACAGAATTATTTTTCCCACCTGTCTCCAATGGGGAAGAAATTGCCTATGCAGACAACCCACACACTTCCATGGGATTCAGGTGTAGAATATTCTGGAAAAGGCAATACATTGGTCCAGATTCCCTCATATTTTAGCTAGTGTGGTGGTATCTGTAACTTTTGCTTGTGCAATATTCCTCCCCCTCTTGTGGTAATATCACCTTGATTTTCCTTTCAGAACCCCCTGGTAGTGTCCACATTTGCCACTGCTCCCAGGTAACTAAGGAGCTGCACTTCATTCTGTTTTTCCTGGATATAATAATTGGTTAGATTTGTGTAGAAACCACAAGTCAGGAAAATTTAGACTTTCTTTGTAGCTACTGGGAATGGTGAACTCTCTTTGATCTGGGGTTGCAAGCATAGGTGGTATATGTCCGGAACTCATGGGGTACCACAAGGGCAGTTTCTGACCTGGAGTGAATCTGACAGAGGGAAGCAGAGCAGAGATGTGGAGAGATCCATTCGGCACTGGGGGTGGGAGCAAACTACATGAGCCAGTAATTCCCATCCTTTGGCAAGAAGCTCATTTGAATAAGGTTTCTGTCATCTGTAATCAAAAGATTGCTAAAATAGATGATGTATCAGATAAACCTATTTTCAGCCAAGAAGTGGTATACAGAGGTAAGTAGGATTTGAAAAGAGAAGGTTTAGAAGAGCCCAGAGACTGGGGTCTCCCAAGTGAGGGCATTCCAGGTACCTGAAGACAAGCACAAGGGTCTTGGGAATGTCTGTGGTCTGGGAGCTGATAAAAAGCAGCTGATAAAGCATTAGGGTGACTCCCAGAAACTCTCCTTACTTGCACCCATGGATTCAAAACTTTAAAACCTTGCATATACTAGAACCTAATTTTTTAAAAATTTTATTTAGTTATTTTTCAAGTACAGTTTTTTGTCTATTTCTCCCATCCCAGCCCCCCACCCCATGCTCCCCACCTCCCTCCCATTTCCTCCCCCCCGGTCCTCATCCCTGTGTCCTTCATACTTGTTCCCCCAAATGCCTCCACTTTTCCCCCCTTAAATTCCCTTCCCTCTCCCCTATGGTCACTGTCCCCTTGTTCTCTATTTCAGTGTCTTTGCTTTTATTCTGCATGCTTGTTTGTTTTGTTGTTTAGCTTCCTGTTAAAGGTGAGATCATATGGTATTTGTCTTTCAACACCTGGTCTATTTGACTCAGCATAATGCTCTCCAGTTCCATCCATGTTGTTGCAAAGGGTAGTAGCTCCTTCTTTCTCTCTGCTGCATAGAATTCCATTGTGTATATGTACCACCATTTTTTGATCCATTCATTTACTGGTGGGCACCTAGGTTGCTGCCAGCTCTTGGCTATTGTAAATTGTGCTGCTATGAACATTGTGGTGCATAGGTTCTTTGATATTGATGTTTTAGGATTCTTAGGATATAATCCCAGCAGTGGAATTGCTGGGTCAAAAGGCAGGTTGATTTTTATTTTTCTGAGAAAATTCCATACTGTTTTCCATAATGGTTGTACCAGTCTGCAATCCCACCAACAGTGAACCAAGGACCCCTTTTCCCCACACCCTCTCCAACATTTGTTGTTTGTTGCTTTGTTTACGATAGCCATCCTGACTGGTGTCAAGTGGTATCTCATTATGGTTTGAATTTGCATCACTCTGATAGCTAACGATATTTAGCATCTCTTCATGTGTCTCTGGATATTCTGCATGTCCTCCTTGGAGAAGTGTCTGTTCAAGTCCTTTTCCCATTTTTTTAATTGGGTTATTTGTCTTCTTAGAGTGGAATTGCGTAAGTTCTTTGTATATTTTGGAGATTAAACCTTTGTCTGAGGTATCATTGGCAAATATGTTTTCCCATACAGTCGGTTGTCTTGCTAATTTAATACTGTTTTCTTTAGCCACGCAGAAGCTTTTTATTTTGATGAGATCCCATTTGTTTATTCTTTCCTTTATATTCTTTGCTCTAGGGGACATATCAGTAAAAATGTTGCTGCATGGAATATCTGAGATTTTCTTGCCAATGTTCTCCTCTAGGACTTTAATGGTGTCATGGTTTATGTTTAAGTCTTTTATCCACCTTGAATTTATTTTGGTGTATGCT
This sequence comes from Artibeus jamaicensis, assembly GCF_021234435.1. Taxonomy (NCBI): domain Eukaryota; kingdom Metazoa; phylum Chordata; class Mammalia; order Chiroptera; family Phyllostomidae; genus Artibeus; species Artibeus jamaicensis. Next base: position 3,882,576 of record NW_026521822.1, read on the forward strand.
GTAAGTTGGTGCTCAAGTTTCATTTTTCTGCACGTAGCTGTCCAGTTCTCCCAACACCATTTGTTGAAGAGGCTATCTTTATTCCATTTTATGTTACTGCCCACTTTGTCGAATATTAATTGACTGTATAGAGTTGGGTTGATTTCTGGGCTCTCTGTTCTGTTTCATTGGTCTACGTGCCTGTTTTTATGCCAGTACCAGGCTGTTTTGATTACAGTGGCCTTATAATACAGTTTGATATCAGGTATTGTGATCCCTCCTACTTTGTTCTTCTTTCTCAAAAGTGCAGCTGCTATTTCGGGTCATTTATGGTTCCATATAAATTTTTGAAATGTTTGTTCTATGTCTGTGAAATATGCCATTGGTACTTTAATAGGTATTGCATTGAATCTGTTATTGCTTTGAGTAGTATGGACATTTTGATGATGTTAATTCTTCCAATCCATGAACACGGTATATGTTTCCATTTGTTTGTGTCTTCCTTGATTTCTTTCTTCAGTGCTGTGTAGTTTTCTGCATACAGGTCTTTTACCTCCTTGGTTAGGTTTATTCCCAGATATTTTATTATTCTTTTTCCTATATCGAATGGGATTTTTTTCTTGATTTCTGCTTCTGTTGATTCATTATTATTATACAAAAATGCCTTTGATTTCTGGATATTGATTTTGCATCCTGCTGTTTTGCCAAATTCATTAATTAGTTTGAGCAGTTTTTGGGTAGAGTCTATAGGATTTTCCATGTACACTATCATGTCATCTGCAAACAGTGACAGTTTTGTTTCCTCCTTTCCTATTTGGACGCCTCTTATATCCCTTTCCTGCCTGATCTCTGTCGCCAAAACTTCCAAAACTATATTGAATAGAAGTGGTGAAAGTGGACAACCTTGTCTTGTTCCTGATCTTAGTGGAAAAGCTTTTAGTTTTTGCCCATTGAGTATGATATTGGCTGTAGGTCTCTCATATATGGCCTTTATTATATTGAGGAATGCTCCCTCTATTCCCACTTTGCTGAGTGTTTTTATCATAAATGGGTGTTGTACCTTATCAAAAGGTTTTTCTGCGTCTATTGATATGATCATGTGGTTTTTGTCTTTGCTTTTGTTTATGTGATGTATTACATTTACTGATTTGCAAATGTTATATCATCCTTGCATCCCTGGGATGAATCCCACTTGGTCATGGTGTATGATCTTATTGATATATTGTTGGATGCGATTTGCCAATATTTTGTTGAGGATTTTAGCATCTATGTTCATCAGCAATATTGGCCTGAAGTTTTCTTTCTTTGTTGTATCTCTCTATGGTTTTGGAATTAGGATGATGCTGGCTTCATAAAAGGAGTTTGGGAGTTTTCCATCCTTTTGGATTTTCTGGAATAGTCTGTGAACTATAGGGGTTAGCTCTTCCTTAAATGCCTTGTAGAATTCTCCTGTGAACCCATCTGGTTCAGGGCTTTTGTGTGATGGGAGTTTTTTGATTACTGCTTCAATTCCTTTTGCAGTTATTGGTCTATTCAGGTTTTCTACTTCTTTTTCATTGAGTTTTGGGAGGTTATATTTTTCTAGAAATGTGTCCATTTCCTCTAGGTTTTCAAATTTCTTGACATACAGTTCTTCGTAGTAATTTCTTACAATCCTTTTTTATTTCTGTTGTATCAGTTGTAGTCTCTCCTCTTTCATTTCTGATTGTGTTTGTGTCCGTTCCCTTCTTTTCTTGATGAGCCTACTTAAAGGCTTGTCTGTTTTGTTTATCTTTTCAAAGAACCAACTCCTGGAATCATTGATCCTTAGAATTGTGCTTTTAGTCTCTATGTCATTTAGTTTTGCTCCGATCTTGGTTATTTCCTTCCTTCTACTTTCTTTGGGCTTTTGTTGTTGTTGTTGTTGTCGTTGCTGTTGTTCCTTGAGTTCTTGCAGGGGTAGAGTAAGGTTCTTTGTTTGAAATGTTTCTATCTTCTTTAGGTAGGCCTGTATTGCTATAAACTCCCCTCTTAGGACTGCCTTCACTGTGTCCCATAAGTTTTGGGTTGTTGTGAGATCGTTTTCATTTGTTTCCAGAAACTTTTTGATTTCTTCCCTAATTTCCTTCTTGATCCATTTGTTGTTTAATAGCATACCATTCAGTCTCCATGATTTTGGGTGTTTTGTTTTTTTTTACTTTGGGGTTGGTTTCCAGTTTCAGTCCCTTGTGGTCAGAGAAAATACTTGGTATGATTTCAACATTCTTGAATTTGTTGAGGCTCGTTCTGTGTCCTATCATGTGGTCCAACTTTGAAAGTGTTCCATGTGCATTTGAAAAGAATATGTATTTAGGTTCTTTGGGATGAAGGGCTTTATATATATCAGTTAAGTCCACTTCATCTAGGGTGTTGTTTAATGCCACAATATGTTTGTTGATATTTTGTTAGGAAGATCTGTCCATTTTTGTTAGTGGGGTTTTAAAATCCCCTACTATACTTGTATTCCTGTCTATATCTTTCTTGAATTCCTCTAAGATTTTCTTGATATATTTGGGTGCTCCTATGTTGGGTGCATATGTATTTACAATGTTTATGTCTTCTTGGTGGATTCTTCCTTTGAGTATTATGAAGTGCCCTTCTGGTTCTCTCTTCATGGGCCTTTTTTTGAAGTCTATTTTGTCTGATATGAGAATTGCTATCCCAGCTTTTTTTTTCTTGTCCATTTGCTTGGAAAATTTGTTTCCAGCTTTTCACTTTTAGTGTGTGATGGTCTTTTGTCCTGAGGTGGGTCTCTTGTAGGCAGCATATGTGTGGGTCATGCTTTCTTACCCATGCAGCTATTCTGTGTCTTTTGATTGGAGCATTTAATCCATTTATGTGTAAGGTTATTATTGATAGGTACTTATTCATTGACATTTTTGCACTTGTGTTCCTCTGTGTCTCCCTCTTTTCCTACCTCTCCTTAAAGCAGACCTTTTAGTATTTCTTGTAGAGCTGGCTTGGTGCCAGCATATTCTTTTAGACTTCTTTTGTCTTGGAAGCTATTTATTTAGTGTTCTATCTGGATCGAGAGCCTTGCTGGGTAAAGTAACCTTGGTTGTATGCCTCTGGTTCTCATTACTTGGAATATTTCTTGCCATTGTCTTCTTGCTTGGAGTGTTTCCATTGAGAAGTCAGTAGCTAACCTTATTGGGGCTCCCTTGTATGTTACTTCCTTTTTCTCCCATGCTGCCTTTAAGATTCTCTCTTTGTCTTGGAATTTTGCCATTTTAATGATGATGTGTCTTGAAGTGGGCCTCCTTGGGTTCCTCTTGATTGGGACTCTGTGATTCCTGGATTTATGTGACTTTTTCTCTCATCAAATTAGGGATATATTCTCTCATTACTCTTTCAAATAGGTTTTCTATCCCTTGTTCTTCTTCTTCTCCTTCTGGTATTCCTATTATTCGGATATTATTATTTTTCATATTGTCTTGCATTTCTCCTAATCCCTCTTCATTCTTTCTGAGCCTCTTTTTCCTTTCCTGTTGTTTCTGTGAGGTGCTTTCTACTTTGTCCTCCAACTCACTAATGGGATCTTCTGTCTCATCTACCCTATTTTTAATGCTTTCTACTGTGTTTTTCAATTCAGAAAGTGTATTCTTCATTTCCTCTTGGCCCTTGCTAATAATTTCCATTTTTTTTTTCATGTTGATATAGTTTACAGTGAGAGCATTGTAGCTCCCCTGTAGTTTCTGGTAGCTGATTGTGAGCTCTTTGAACTTCCTGATAACCAGTGCTTTCAATTCAATATCTGATAGTTGACTTGCCTGTATTTCATGAAACATTCTTTCTGAGGGTTCCTCCTTTCCTTTCATTTGGGTATTGTTTCTTTGTCTTCCCATTGTTTGTGAGACTCTTCTTGTTATCCTCAGCTTCTTAGATTAATCTGTTTTTTTTTTTTTAAGATTTTATTTATTTGTCTTTAGAGGGGAAGGAGAGAGGGAGAGCAATGTATGGTTGCCTCTAGTGCATCCCCTGCAGGGAACTGGCCTGCAGGGAACCTGCCTGCAACCCAGGCATGTGCCCTGACTGGGAATCGAACTGCGATCCTCTGGTTCACAGGCCCATGCTCAATCCACTGAGCTACACCAGCCAGGGCAGATTAATCTGTTTTTATACCCTGGGTTTATGGTGTGAACTTCTGTGGTGGAATGCCTGTGAATTTCAGTGGTGCAGTTTCTTTCAGTTATCTTGTAATTGTCTGCTTCCCCCTACTCAAATATGCAGCAACGTTTGGCTTCTCTCCTACAGCAAAGTGCAATTTGTCTTTCTGACTCCACTATTGGGAGGCCTCTTCTATGGTTCCAGCTCAGGTCTTTTTGTATTTTAAAGTTGATTGTGACTCTTGTGGGTAAAAGAAAGAAAAGACAAGGAAAGAAACAAAAGGAAAAAAAAGAATAGGGGAATGGAAGAAAGAGCAATAAGTTTAGAAAGGAAAGAATAAGGAATAAAACAGAAAATCTGAGAAAAGAGGACAAAAGTATTGAAAAATGAAACAGTAATAAAATTTAAAAGAAATAAAATTTTTTTAAAAAGCAAAAAGACAAAGAAAAGGAATGGGAAAAGAAAGAAAAGTAAAAGAAAAAGAATAAAAAGTAAAATAAAACAAAGAGAAAAAACCAAAAACAACCACAAAAAAGGAAATATCACTTTTTGGTTTCAAACTAGCCAAACCGGTTTTTCTGGCTGCAGTTGGCTGAGGGATGATTGCTGTGATTTTTCTGCCAACCCTGTCCTAGGAACCAGACACTTGGAACCTGTTCCCAGCTCCCTACAATGGGAAACTAGGACTTCCTCACAGTGCTCTTTTCCCAGGGGTTACCACCATGGGCTGGTTTGCGGTGCTTGAAGGCGCCTGTGCTGGCCTAGTTGCCTGGTTCCCTCAGGATTGAGCACAGACCTGCCCCCGTTCTGTGGGGAAGCTCTAGGCCCTCTGCCCAATCTGTGGTTTGCTGCCAAGCTGGGTGTGGAGCAGACCAGGCTGTTGTGTCTATTGGATTCAGAGCCCCACACTGTACCTCTCAGTTCTCCTGGGCTGGCAACAACAGAGTCCTTGGTTGGGGCCCTTTTCCTCAGCACCCTCTCTGCAAATTCTATCATACAAGTCTCTCCTGGCACCCCACCGTGCTTGGCCAGAAAGGGAGGGGGTTGAGGGTCTCAGCTCTTTTCCCAGGACCCCTCAGTGCCCGGGGCTTCCAGATAGTCCAAGGGGGGTGGACTGGAAGCTGGGAGCCAATCTGAGGACTGGGCGCTGACCTATAAACTCTGTGTGCGTCATTGTACACTGCATGGTGTGTACTGATCCCCCGAACTGTGCCCAGGCTGAAATCCCTTCTGCTCCTGTGTTTGTCTGGGTCCCCTGGCCAACCTCGGTGGAAAAATTCTAGGGGTGGAGCAGCTCGGGGAACCCATCTGGGAGCTGAACGCTGTCCCAGGTGCCGCCAGGCACTTGCCCAGACACACTGCGCACCAGGCGCTGGGCCCCCGAACTGTGCGCAGGCTGAAATCTCCTCTGCTCCTCTCTGGTTGGGCCACTTGTCAGGTCCCCGCCGAAAAATCCTAGGGAGGGCGCTGTCTGGGAGCTGAACGTTGGCTCAGGCGCCGTTGGGCACTCGCTGCCGGGCACTAGTCCCTCAACCATGCACTGGCAGAGATCCCTGCTGTTCCTCTTTGCTCCATCCGAGACTACTGTACCCATGCTGTCTCCCTACCTTCTGGTTCCTCCGTGACCATGGAGGTTTCTGGTCCCTTATTTTCACATATGCTTGGCAACTGCTGGCTTGCTGGCTTCTCCTCCTCTGATCAGACAGGTTTCTCTCCCTTTTGTACTAGGAACTGGTATCTGCTCCATCCTATTCCATCGCCATCTTGAAAGCCCACCTAGAACCTAATTTTTAAATAAGATTTAAAAATTATCAAAAACATGAATTAATTTTTCAAAGAACATCTGCATAAGCATTTTAATTAATTCTCATAACTTCCCAGTAAAGTCCATCGTTATCCCATATTAGACACCATATAACAAAACCCCAGGCATGAAGAACATGGATTTGGATCTAAGTTATCAAATTTAATATTCTCTCAGTGCTCCACCCCTGTTGAAGAAAACTTAGATAAACTTTATTGTAATCTCACATTTAAAGCATTTTTGTTGGGGGAAAAAGGAATATCAAAGTGTTTCAGAAACTTGTATCAAAGGAAGATTATAGGAACAAAAATTGCCTATTTGAGATGGCAAACTGAAAAGAAAAACCTCTGTTTTTTACTCTATCAGGAAAATCAATAATATTTTAAAACTAGATTTTTCTGACTCCATGACCCTCTCCCCTCTTTAGTCCAGACTAGGTTGCCACGGGCACAGACAGGGCTGGTAAGAAGGGGCAGGTGGAAAAGGGAGAGCCTGGGACTTTTAGGGGAGTCATGGGAAAGATGACAGCAGCTCCCCACCCCACTCTAATTCCAGATAAGATTTTGGTATAAGACAGTCAGTTGGAGAAGTTGGCATTGTCAAAGAGAAAAAATTTCCTGATTAATTTCACCCCATTTAATTAAGAAGCTGACCAGGAAAAGAAATATCATACTTTTGTATAAGGAAAAGGCTAGCAAGGCAAGAGGAAGATGTCACAGAAAATCTATCCTCTTGCTTCTCTGAGCGATTGTGGGGGTAGGAAGGGTACAGGGAAGCAAATAAGAAGGAGAAAGTGGGAAGTCATACCCTGATATTCCCACTCTGAGAATTTGGTGCACAGCCAACAGGCACCCTGGACAGGCAGAGAGGACACCAGGGGTAGCAGGGCAGCTGCTCACTGCCTGTTCCCTCCAGTCTGAGGCCCAGCATCATGAGGAGGATGGAGAGAATGGTCAAGCAGAAAAAGGTTCTTGATGCTGTTCCTAAACCTTGTCCAGCTTTTGCGTAGCACTGATAGTAGGTTGAGAACTTTGGGCCTTGACTCGATAGGGCAGGTACAGGACAAGACAGATGATCCTGGAGAAGCTATAGCTTCTGGGCCAGGAACCACAGGACAGATGTAAAGAGACTCAGGGCAATTTACATGTCAGAGAAAGCCAAAGGAAATAAGGGCAGCCAGGGACAGGCCCTGGCCCAGTACAAGTCAAGAAAGAAAAATCACAATGTCATCAGTCACAGATCTCAATAATAAAGCAGGTCCACACTAGGCCAAGAGGCCCTTTCTCTCATGCCCTGAGGTTCTGCGAGCCTCTCCTTCATTACCTAAACACCTTCCTTGAGTGAGTGCCAAGAAAAGGGAAAGAATTGGAAAGCCTGAGTAATTATTCCAAAGCATTAATTTAAACCTAAGGAGACTATTAAAATTATTAGACCAAACTGGACTAAAATTAGTGTGTGAGTGGAAGAAGGGACATTGCCAATAATTTGGAGCCTCCTGAGTGTTCTGGCCCCAATAATCAGTATGTGTGCTAAATTCCTACCTGGGTCTTGGTGTGTTCTTATTCTTTCTACCACACAGGATTTGATTTCTTCCTTTGGAACACTGTTCCCCTAGCTTGCTTAGTAAAACCAATCGCCTGAAGAATTTACTAAAAACACAGATTTTTCTATTTATATGCAGTCCCACCAGAACTACTGAATTAGAATCTCTAAGGGAGGATCTGAGAATCCATATTTTTTGCAAACATCTCTTGTGACCTTTGCAATCACTTTGACAAATGCTGCTGTAGATTATAGAGTAGCTCCAACATGTCAAACATGATGTCATAAGACCTCTAAATTGCGTGGCCTGGCAGGGTGATTCTGGCTATGTTTACAACTACTATGCAAAAGTGTTGTAGCTTCCTGAACCATGATTCTTCTTGATTGCATTTCTTCTTTAGCGTTTAGGGGCCCAAATGTTATAACTTCGTTACCATGCTTAAACAAAGCCAGATTAAATTCCATCAATTGGGTTAATGATATTAAGCCTTCTGTTTTGAGTCAGGCAGACAAATCCAAAGCTTGGATGGTTGTTTCCCACAATTCACTCTGGCTATCAGGATCAGTTTGGTGTGAAGAGTGCCAATCGGAGCAAAACTAATGATGTGGGTTCTCTAGTAAAGTGAAGGATGCTCCTTCTCTACCCCAGATTAGAGTTGGGTAGAGATATCAATTAATTTAAATTAATTTCAGTTTGACATGGTAGTAACCACAATACTTGGGGGCAAGACATAAAAATCTTCATTTCTGACAAGGTCACCCAGAAAGTTTGCAAATTTTGCCACCAGATAGAGAGCAAAAACCTATAGTCATATCAGACACAGCCCAGATTCTAGAGAAAATAAAGGTATTTTAGTCAGGAAACTTGCTAATTTCCAGAAAAAGAAGATGGCAACAAAGAGTGCATGGCTTGAAGCCCATGAGGAAGAACCCATGGCTCACCTGGGAAAATGCCTCTCTCTTCCAAGCACTGGAGACCAGAGCAGAGGCTGCTAGTCAAATGGAAGCCATTCTGGACCCAGAAGCAACTTCCTGACATGGACCTATTATACAATAACTAGAAAATGGCTGAGACCTGAAACCTGTCTCACAGAGTCAACAGACTTCCAACCCTGTAAGGGAAGCAGACTGTGCCAGACAGTCCTGCAGGGGTGCAAGGAGGAAATCACAGGCCCTGTCTCTGGGATCAGGATGGGCTCTAAGATGGCCAGGTTGAAGCCCAATTCTGAAAACTGAGTAGGCTTTTGTTCTTGATTTTATTTTGTTTTCATATTTTACCATGTGCCAAAAAGGATTTGAAGCAATTTTTAACTGGGGTGCTGCCAACTGAGAATTAGTTTGCTGGCAGAGAAAATAGTAGGAAGTAAGGCACAAAATAATGATACGTGAATACAACGGAGCTGGGGAGGAGAAAAAGGTGCAGTGAGGTGCGGAGGTCGGTGGGAAAGGTGCATCAGGTGGTGCTCCACCCTCCCAGGTGAAAGGAGATGAGGGCCTGGGCTGAGGCAGGATTAGTGGACCTGGAAAAGAGGGAAACACTTGAAGACATTTTAAAAAGTAGAATCTGCAGGACTGGCCACAAATGGAATGTGGTGGTTAAACAAAAAAGCTAGTAGTTGAGAAAAATGTTGAAAGTTTTAGTTTTAGTGGAGACCAGATGAAAACATTATTAGCCAAGATGTAAAATACAGGATTAAGTGTCAGGCAGAGAGACACCTGGGCATAAATGAAACAGTTTACAACCAGTTAGTTTGGAATTATAAAAATATAGATTATAGGTGAAATGGGTGAAGAGGATCAGAAGGGACAAACTTCCAGTTATAAAATAAATAAGAGGATGTAATGTACAGCATGGTGACTATAGTCAATGATACTTTATTGTGTATATGAAAGTTCTAAAAGAGTAGATCTTAAAAGTTCTCTCAACACAAGAAAAAATTTGGTAACTACATAAAGTGATGAATATTAACTAGATTTATGTGGTGATCATTTTACAATGTAAACAAATAGCAAACCATTATATTGTACACCTAAAACTAATACAATATATCAATTATACCTCAATAAAAATTAAGGGAAGAATTCCAGAACCAAAGTTATTTTAAATATCTTAGAAGAGTTAAAATTATTAAATAAAAAGTTTTAATATCTAAGTGCCAAGAAAAAAGATTCTTCAAAGAAACAGCAACAACAAATAGATGGTATATAAAAACCTACCTCTTTTTAAAACATATACTTTATTGCTTATGCTTTTATAGTTGAATCATTTTTTTCTCTTTTATTCTCCTCTGCCCTACACACCCCCTCCCACCATCATCCCCTCACCTTTATACATGTCCATGGGTTGTACATATAAGTTCTTTGGCTTCTCCATTTCCCATCATATTCTTAACTTCCATCTGTCTATTTTCTACCTACCATTTATGCTTTTCATTCCCTGTACCTTTTCCTCCATTCTCCCCTCTTGCCCTCCCCACTGATACCCCTCCTTGTCATTTCTATGTCTGTGAATCTGTTCTTGTTCTAGTTGTTTGCTTAGTTTTTGTTTTTTATTTTTTAGGTTCAGTTGTTGATAGTTGTGAGTTTGTTGTACTTTTATGTTCGTGTTTTTAATCTTTTTCTTTTTTTTTGAATTGTTTGAAATCTTTAATTTTGAACATTTTAATGACATTGTGTATTATATTTGAGAAATAATGATATTTTAAGGGAAAGAAATAAATCCTTTGAAACTAATGTTCTAATATACTATTGACTTCTATGTACTTGAAAAGTAACTAAATAATCTTTTTCTTAGATAAGTCCCTTTAACATTTCATATAATAAGGGCTGAGTGATGATGAACACCTTTAACTTGACTTTATCTGGGAAGCACTTTGCCCTTCCATTCTAAAGGATAGCTTTACTGGAAAGAGTAATCTTAGATGTAAGGGCTTGCCTTTTATAACTTTGATTTCTTCTTTCCATTCACTTCTTGCCTATTAGGTTTCTTTTGAGACATCAGCTGACACTCTGATGGGAACTCCTTTGTGGGTAACTGTCTCCTTTCTCTTGCTGCTTTTAAGATTCACTCCTTATCTTTTATTTAATCTTGGTTAAGGTAATAATGATGTATCTTGGTGTGTGCTTCCCTGGGTCTAACTTCTTTAGGACACTCTGAGCTTCCTGGACTTTCTGGAAGTCAATTTACTTTGCCAGATTATGGAAGTTATCTTTTATTATGTTTTCAAATAAGTCTTCAATTTCTGGCTCTTCCTCTTCTCCCTCTGGCATCCTTATGATTCAGTTGTTGGAATGTTTAAAGTTGTACTGGAGGTTTCTAAACCTCTTTTCATTTTTTTGAAGTCTTGTTTCTTCATTCTGTTCTAGTTGAATGCTTATCTCTTCCTTCTGCTCCAGATTGTTAATTTGAGTCTGGTTTCCTTCCTTTCACTGTCAGTGCCCTGTACATTTTCCTTTATTCCACTTTTCATAGCCTTCACTTTTTACTCTATTTTGCAACCATACTCAACCATTTCTGTGAGCATTCTAATTACCAGTGTTTTGAATTCTGCATCTGATAGGTTGGCTATCCCTTCATCACTTAGTTATATTTTCTCTGGAGCTTTGATCTGTTCTTTCACTTGAGCCATTTTTTTTTTTTTGTCTCAGCATGCCTGTTAGTATAAGGGGCAGAACTTAGATACTTGCCAGGGTAGGGCAACCCACTTCACTGCGTCATGCATGACACTGTATGTGGGGGAGGGGTCTGAGAGGGAACAATGCCACTTGCTCGGCTCTCTGCTGGCTTTTAGTTACCTCCTCTGCTACACACAAGCAAATTGGTCCCTCCCAGTGCTGATTTCCAGGCGGGTTTCTGTAAGTTCTAGGACTGTGTGGGTCTCTCCAACAAACTCTCCTCTGAGGCTAGGAGTTTCTCCCGCCCCCTCAACCTCCACAGGTTTTTTCAGTCAGAGGTTTTGAGGCTTCATTTCCCCACACTAGAAACCTGAGTTGTGCTGTTTATCCCACTCCCTAAATTTTCCTCCCAGTTTGTCTGCATGCAAATTTGGGACCACCTGCTCTGCTAGCCACCACCTTGTTGGGAGTCGTCTCCACCCCAGCTGCCCATCTCTACTCCTCCTATGAGTCTGGATGAATGTTTCTTAACCCCTTTGTTGTCAGATTTCCATAGAGTTTAATTTTTCTGGGAATTCTGGTTATTTTTGGTTTTACATTTATCATTATCCTTCTTTTGGTTGTGTGAGGAAGCAAAGTGTATTCTTGGCCGGAAGTCCAGGATGTATATCAAAAACGCAACTTGGTGACCTCATTTATGGAGAGTAATTTTGACAAAATGATGTGAAAACATGCTATTCTGTTATAAATATTTAGTATATTAGGTGCCACTTTTAGCTGCAATTGCAAATAAAGGGGAACATATGCTCCCACTATCATAAAAAGTGTTGATTATAAAGTTTTTATTTGTAGTAAGCACCAGGTACAACACAAATAGAATGAAGTGTAGTGCTGAGTAAGAGAACTATGAGACAATTCTGAAGCCAAAAAAACAATTTTTATTGTTTATATATTGTATAGATAAATAATAGAGAGATAGATAGATACACAGACAGACAGATATAGATAGATAGATAGATAATGCAGGAAAAGTATCTCCAGAACAGCTACTACTCAGAGCCAAGAGCTTAAGTTCCAACCTTAAGGAGGGATCAGAACAAGAAGAGTATGTATTGGAGCACATAAACTTCAAAAATAAGATGAAAACAGAATAGGAGCTCAATTTGCAACATCCTTGAGACCTAGGGACTGAATACCACATACATTATTTTATCCTGTGCTTCCTTGAATTTTGGTGTTGCAATTGTTTTATTTTGTTGTGTTTGCTTTTGCCAAGCAGAAAATACTCTGAGAAATGAGAGGGTGCCAGCAGGCCAGAGGATAGCAGTACTAGTCCTGCATTCTTGCTTTTGAAGGGGGTAAGGGTGAAGACAAGCCAGAGGGAAATAATGAGCAGCACAACTAATTCCAAAAGCCCCAGTGTCAGTGTTACAGGAAAATGAAGCGACCAGACACCGAGGGATTCTGGAGTATGAGGTTTATTTCTTAATGTGCATGGGCCCAGAGGAGTCAGTGTCCAAATTCTGAGCCCCGAACAAAGGATTCTTGGGGAATATATAGATTAGGGGTCTTCCTGTCTACATGACAAACGTGGGATACAGAAGCAGAATGTGATAATTGTTCTATCAGCGGGGGTGCTAGTTCCAGTCCTACTGACTATCCAGCTATCAGCTTTCCCAGCAGGGGTGCTAGTCCCAGCCCTACTGACTATCTGGCTATCCGCTTTCCCAGTGGGGGTGCTAGGTGAGTCAAAGTCTCCTTGGACTTCTCCCTTCATTCCCCCCTGTGGGTGCTTAGACAGCGCTTTCATTTGTCTCTGCACCCAGAAGAGGATTTCTCTGCTTGTATTGTTGTTGAAGCGTTAGGATGCGGCTGGCAGTTTTCCTTACTAATGTACTTTCCAGCTGGCTGACTACCGTCCTGATGGCCCAGGGCTCTATAGTAATTATAAGTATGAGTATTATTACTGGGCCTAGTATGGGGGCCAGAGTGGAGAGTAAAATATCCTGCCACCAAGACGTGGGCCTATTCCCTGAGCCTGGCCTGAATCTAATTTTCAGTTCGTTTATGCGCTGGATGTTTTCTTCAACTAGGCCACTTTCATTAACAAAATAACAGCATTCCTCCCCCAGGAATATGCAGGTGCCTCCTTTGTCTGCAGTAAGGAGGTCTAGAGCTCAGCGATTCTGCTGTGCTACTCTGGCTAGGGAGAGGATCTGGTGTTGGAGTGAGGCCATGGAGGTGGCTACTGAGGATAGAGCTTTGTTGAGTTCTTGACGTATGGCGTCCTGGGATTGCAGACTAGTGGCCAGGCCAGCTCCCCCTGCACCGATACCAGCAATGGAAGCTGCAAAGCTCAGGCCTATTAAAACCGGGAGGAATACAGCTCGTTTATGCAAAGTGGATCCGACATACTTAGCTTCTAATTCACCTGGGGGATAAGCAAAAAGCTGAGGGGCTGGGGCTACTAAGATGTATACCTGAGTATCCGAGCAATTAATCTTTGGAAGTAAGGTCTGGTTAGTCCAGAAAAATAGTCCATCTGGTGGGCGGAGGGTAGCTTTTCTCTTTTCCTTACACCAGTCCGAGCTGTTGAGGTAGGACTCTTCCCCCTGGTTCTTATATAGGGGCGCCCTGACTGGTCCGGTGTACCAGTCTGGGCTGGATCTTGCTGTCTCAGAGGGGGTTGCGTTCACTCAGACTGCTATCAGAGGGGGTTTGCTGAGGGAAGCACAGAGGAAACAGTCTGTGAAGTTCTCAGGACTACTCAAATTGAGGAGAGCTGCTCCCTCCTGGATTAGAGTGATCCAGGAGAAAGGGGTCCCTGGGTTGTTGACTGCTGGTTCAGTATTCTCTATTGTTTCCTGAACAGTTTTTAGATGATGTAGTCCTATATATAATTCCCTTCTTTTGAAGACTATAATATCTCCTACTGGTCCAGAATGGAGCATATTTACATAAACTTTCCCTTTAATTCCCTTTTCCCATCTCGGGTCTTCTGCTTTGTCTAGGGTGATCCAGATATATCTCCCGTCATTAGCGTGGACTCTGCAGTTTCGGTAGGCCCAACCCCCATACGTCTCTGGCCACCAATTGCAGCTATTGTCTACCTGATCTTCCTGGAAGCAAACAAATGGGTCTGTGCCCCAAAACCAGTCATTTAGACATTCAAGGGCTCCTACTTTAACAGCTATTTTTGCTTTTCCCTTACACAATCCCTTACAGTCTAAGGTAGCCAGAGTGGTTACTTTAGTCTGAGTCCCTTGTTTTCTACATTCTTGTACTACTATTGTCTCCTTATATTGCCCTGTGGTAAGGATGAAGGGGAGAGTTAGGACAATTAGAGCGAGAACTATGGAGGTCATAATTCTATATGAAACAACTAAGGGCTTGAAAAGTACACACTAGTCCAAGGCAAAGGAGTTCTAGGACGATTTGCTCGCCTGATGACCAGTCTCCCAGAGCAGTGTACCAGAGTCCAAGTCCCCCGAAGACAGTGAAGGTCCCAGTGATGGCGTGATGTTCCCAGGAACAATGGTCCATTCTGTCCTCCCCTCCTGGGGGGTCTTCCGGAGTCTCAGGGCAGGCACTTGGTCTGGCTCTGATGGTCTCCTCTCAGTGGCTTCCTCGGGGGGTGCTACAACCTTGGCTCATGTGTGATGGATCCAAGGAGTTATACCTGCAACCTTTAAAGCAGTGGGGGTAGTTAACAGAATTAGGTAGGGCCCAACCCACTTGGGTTGGAGGGATTCTCTTTTCCAGTCTTTTACCCATACATATTGTCCCAGCCGGAAAGAGTGGGCTGGCCCCCCTGTCTGAACTATTTCTAACCCTAGGTGAGCTTGCCTAATTCTATCTAGCTCTAGGCCTAACACTGTTAAGTAAGCAGTCTGTCTGGTTTCTCCTAGGGTAACTAAATCCGTTGTGCGGGGGCAGTCGTGTTAGAGGGGTGGCTCTTCTGTAAAGGATCTTGAAAGGTGTGTACCCTGCTAGGTTAGGTGTGCATCTAACTCTAAAGAGGGCAAGGGGTAGCAGGTCTGGCCATGGCAGGTGGGTTTCTTGACAGAGTTTCCCTAGAGTCTCTTTCAGGGTCCTGTTCATTCTCTCAACTTTTCCTGAACTTTGAGGTCGATAGGCAACGTGGAGGTTCCATTTGAGGTTTAGGCTCTTAGTTGACAGCTGGACTATTTTTGCAGTGAAAGCTGGCCCATTGTCGCTCTGGAGACTGTAGGGTAGTCCGTGGCGAGGTATGATCTCCCGCAGTAGCACCCGGGCTACTTCCCATGCCTTCTCTGTCCGAGTGGGGAAAGCCTCTACCCACCCTGAAAATGTGCAGACGAGGACTAGGAGATACTTGTAACCAGAGCTGGGCTTGAGTTCGGTGAAATCCACCTGAAGGTCCTCTAGGGGCTGGCTTCCCATGTACTGGATCCCGGGCGGGACTGCCTTTGCTACCTTAGCATTGTGTTGGGTGCACGTCTGGCACCGCGAGGCGACTGAGGAGCAAAGGGCATCAAGAGTTGGGATGTACAGATACTTTTCTAATAGTTGGCTCAGCTTTGTCCTCCTGAGGTGGGTTAGCTGGTGGCAGTTTTGGACTAGGTTCCTCCCTTGGCTTTGGGGTACGTAGATGCGCCCGTCTTGGAGTTTCCAAAGTCCTTCAGGGGTTTCCCAGGCTGTACTTGCATGGCCCATTTGTGTTTTTCCGGGCTGTAATCTTCCTTGGCTGGAATGGTCCCTAGCAGCGGTCCCATGGTAGCCAGGACCTCTGGGGGCAGACGCGCTGCTTCTTTAGCAGCTTGGTCCACCAAGTAGTTTCCTCTAATTTCTTTACTGTTTCCCCTTTGATGTCCTCTGCAATGTACGACTGCTACCTGGAGTGGTGTGTTGACAGCTTCTAGTAGCCTTAATATTTCTTGTTTGTTCTTTATCTCTTTTCCCGCTGAGGTCAGTAGTCCCCTTTCTTTATAGATAGCTCCATGGAAGTGTAGAGTGGCGTAGGCGTATTTTGAATCAGTGTAGATGTTGACCCTTTTCCCTTTGATCAGCTCTAGGGCTCTAATGAGGGCAAACAGTTCTGCTCTCTGCGCTGACCACCCTGCTGGCAGAGCTCCTGCCTCGACTACTGTGTCTTGGGTGGTCACAGCATATCCGGCGCGATGTTCCCCAGTTTCTGTTAGGTAACTGCTCCCGTCAGTATATAATGTCCAGTCTCTCGAAGGGAGCAGCTGGTCTTTTAAATCTGGCCAACTGGCATGTAACTGATCTGTGATATCTATGCAGTCATGATCCGGGACTCCCTCCTCAGCAGGCAAGTCCGTGGCTGGGTTGACTGTCTTTAGGTGCACACGGGGGTTGCCCTGAAGTAGCCCCTGGTATTGGGCCAGCCGAGGGTTGGAGAGATACCTATGCCCAGCCCCCTCTAGGAGGCTATGCACGGCATGGGGCAGATAGAGGAAAGTCTCTTGCCCAAAAGTCAGTTTGTCGGCCTCTTTCAGCAGGATGGCGGCAGCGGCGACCGCTCTTAAACAGGGTGGCCACCCAGCTGCTACGTTATCTAGCTGCCTGGAAAGGTAGGCTACTGGTCGTTTCCAGGGGCCATAGTCTTGGGTCAGTACCCCCAAAGCAATTTTGTCCTTCTTGTGGATGTAGAGCCAGAAAGGCCTCTCTGGGTCAGGGAGCCCCAAGGCAGGCGCACGGGTCAAGCAGTCTTTGATCTGTTGGAAGGCCTCTGCCTGGTCCCCAGTCCACTGAAAGGGCTCTGTGTCTGGGCCCCCGACCACCTGATAGAGGGGCCTAGCCAACTGGGCATACCCTGGAATCCAGAGGTGACAGAACCCAGCAGCCCCTAGGAACTCTCTGAGTTGTCTGCGATTTGATGGGGCCACCATTTGCTTTATGACTGCTTTCCTCTCTATGTCTAAGTCAGGTTCCATTGCCCCTGACTTATCTGGAACTCTAGGTATTTTACCATCTCCTGACAGAGCTGTGCCTTTTTCTTAGACACCCGGTACCCTTGCTCTGACAACAGTTGTAAAAGAGCCCCTGTATGGGCTCAACAATTATCTTCTCCTTGCTCTGCCAGTAGGAGGTCATCTACATACTGGAGGAGGGTGACCTCTGGGTACTCGTCTCTGAATGGCCGCAAGTCACGTGCCAGGGTCTCACTGAAAATGGTGGGTGAGTTCTTAAACCCTTGTGGCAGTCGCGTCTACGTTAATTGTGTCTTTTCACCCGATACTGGATCTTCCCACTCAAAGGTGAAGATGGCCTGCGACTGTGGAGCTAATGGGATGCAGAAAAATGCATCCTTTAAATCCAGGCAGGTGAAATGAGTAGCGGCGTTACTCATTTCATGGCGTTACCGAGCAAGGTGTACGGGTTCGGGACAACTGGGTGCAAGGTCACTGTGGCCTGATTGACTGCCCTTAAGTCCTGGACTGGCCAGTACCCAGTTCCATCCAGTTTCTTCACCGGGAGCAGAGGGGTATTCCATGGGGATTGGCAAGGATTAAAATCCCTGCCTATAGATGCTTATTGATTATAGGCACAATCCCTAGCCGCGCGTCTCAGGGAACGGGGTACTGCTTTAGGCTCCATGGGGCCGCTCCAGGGCACCAGCTCCACTAGCATCGGCTCTCTGACTCGAGCTAGTCGTGGTGGATTATCCTCTGCCCATACACGGGGATAGGCTTCCCATAGGGCATCCCGAGGTGTTGCCTCTTGCTGCTAGTGGAGTCTATATTCCTCCTCCCTTGGCAGTACTAGTGCAATTGTCTGCGGAAATGGGAGGTCTAACGTGGCCCCTTCTGGATGGAAAGTGACGAGCACTGCTAGCTTGGTCAAGATGTCCCGGCCTAGTAGTGGGAGTGGGCAGTCTGGTAGGTATAAGAACTCGTGGGTGATCTGGTGGCCTCCTAGTTCTACCTTGCGGGCCTGGCAGAACCTCTGAGGGCTAGCCGAGAGCCCCGTTGCTCCCTGCACTAGTACCTCTTTTCCAGTGGGTGGGCCTACCGGTTGGGTGACGACTGAGTGTTCTGCTCCGGTATCTACCATAAAGTCAATGTCCTGACCCCCTACTCGCATTCTGACCATGGGCTCTTGGGGGCTGAGAATGATGGAACCCGGTCGGTCCTAGTCTTGACTGAATCCTGCCAAGGCTAGGACATTGGGAGCCGGTGCTGCTGGGACCCCAGTCCCTGCCGGATCGGAAGTTTGTCCCTCCTGCCTCTTTAGGGCTGGGCAGTCGCACTTCCAATGTCCCTTCTCTTTGCAGTAGGCACACTGATCTTTCTCTGCCTTGGAATGGCCTTTTTTCCTAGTGGGGCCCGTTTGGGTTTGGGGTGGCCCACTTAAGGCCGCAGCTAGTAGGGCAGCCTGCATCTTTTGGTTCTCCAGCCGAGCAGTGGCTGCTGCCTCATCCCGGTTTTCATAGACTTTATTGGCCACTGCCATCAACTGGTTCAGGTTCATGACAGTAAATCCTTCTAACTTTTGTAATTTTCTCCTGATGTCTGGAGCGGACTGCGAGACAAACACCATGGCTACCATACAATTGATTTTCTGCAGCCTCGGGGGTCAAAGGGGGTGTATACTCGATAGGCCTCCATCAGCCTTTCAAGGAAGTCCCCGGGCCACTCATCTGCCCTCTGGAGCACTGTCGCTACTTTGGCCATATTTGTTGGCCTCCGGGCCGCTGCCCTGACTCCCTGGAGGAGGGAGTGGCGATAGAGGTCTCGAGCTGCTCGACCTTGTTCAGTGTTTGGGTCCCAGGCTGGCTGCTGCTCAGGTGCAGCTACTCGGGCATAGTCTGAAGGATCTAGGGTCCCGGCCGGGGCATGCACCTCTAGAAATCGCCGGGCCTCTAGAAGGATCTTTCTCCTCTCCTCAGTGTTGAACAAGGTGAGGAGAAGTTGGCGACAGTCAAACCACGTTGGTCGGTGGGTCTGAATGATGGAGTCTACTAGTTCTATCATCGCCTGTGGTTTCTCTGAAAAGGGTGGCGTGTGGTGTTTCCAATTCAGCAGGTCAGTTGTACTAAAAGGTTGATAATAGTACGTGACCAGACCTGGTTGGATCGTCCCGTCTTCATTTACGCGGGGCGCTGCCTGAACTTCCCTAAGGGGCATCTGGAATGGACCCTGGTGGTGGCTTCTCAGGCGAGCCACCATTGGCAGCGAGTCTGGTCGGGGCGGAGGCAGCACAGGGTAACGGACCGCCTCTTGCTGCTGAGGCTGCTGCAGAGAGAGACTGACTGGGGCGGAGTCAGGGGCTCAGCTGGCCGTGCCGTTGGGGGTGCAGGTGATGCTCCATAGGGGGGCGGCTGGAGGACAACTAATTCATCCTCCTGGGAGGGGTCTTGGTGTATGGGAGGCCTGGATCGAGCCACTAAGACGGAGGATGAGCTGTCTCTAGATTGGGAGCAGCAGGCTCGAGACCTCGTTCAGCCCTTCTCTCTAGCACCTCTCGATTGTCCCTGCACCCCTGCGCACTGGCTCAGCCACTGAGGCATGTCCTGTGCTAATTCCTGCCATCTATCTATATAGGGGAACTGATCTGGGTGTCCTGGCTTCCCCGTGACTTTGGCATGGACTGCCCTAATTGTGGAGAGGTTCAAAGTTCCCTCAGGGGGCCAGCCGACTCCGAAGGTCGGCCATTCCAAGGTACAAAATGTTTCTAGCTGACCAGCATTTAGGGACGGGTCTTGTCCCTTGAATTTACCAAAATTCTGCAACACGCAGTCTAAAATAGTGGACGGCTTTCCTCCCATTCCGAAGCCTCCCTCACAACACGGACACACAAAGGGTGGGGTAGATTCGCTCATCCGCCTGGCCTGCTCCCCCGAGGGATGAAGTCAGTCTTGGCTAAGGTTGCCCCAGCAGAATTCGGGGTTAGCTGCCAACCGTTATGCCGTATGACCTGACACAGGAACCACAGGTTGGGACCCACTCTTGCTCCGTAGGACCAGCCTGTGGAGCCACAAACACAGTCACACACACTTTCACTCTCAAGCACTCTGAGTTTAAACAATCTCTCCCGGAGTGAGGGTCAAGTGCTCGGACTCAGCATGAATCCGACCCAAGGTCCTAATTTGAGGTGATCAGCCTCTTTCTAGTCTCGGGTAAAGTCCCCGGGGCACTCACCAATCTGGCACCTTCTGTCAAGTCGTAGTCTGGAATCCTCGCTTCCCGCCTGGTCGTGCGGGCCAGCGGCCGTCACCCCAACCGGACAGGGCCTAAGAAATCTTAGGGCACATGCACCCCCGCTTCCCCAGTTGGACCTCCAGCCGCCTCCCCACTTATCCAGTTGGTGACAAGACGGCCTGAATTTGTGTGAGGTCGCTTCCTGACCAATGCACCAAATGTTATGGGGAAATGAAGCGACCAGACACCGAGGGATTCTGGAGTATGAGGTTTATTCCTTAACGTGCACGGGCCCAGAGGAGTCAGTGTCCAAATTCTGAGCTCCGAACAAAGGATTCTTGGGGAATATATAGATTAGGGGTCTTCCTGTCTATGTGACAAACGTGGGATACAGAAGCAGAATGTGATAATTGTTCTATCAGCGGGGGTGCTAGTTCCAGTCCTACTGACTATCCAGCTATCAGCATTCCCAGCAGGGGTGCTAGTCCCAGCCCTACTGACTATCTGGCTACCTGCTTTCCGAGTGGGGGTGCTAGGTGAGTCAAAGTCTCCTTGGAATTCCTCCCTTCATCAGCTGAGGGGCCAAGGGAACTGGTCCAACCTGCAAGACACCTAGAGTTTTATCCAGTGAATATTATGCTCAACCAGTCCAGGTCTCTGGGGATTGCAGAAGTCAAGCCCATATCTCTAAATAAGGCACAAAAACAAAGTGTGAGTGAGCATGCCCTGCCTTTACCTGTATTTTCTGCTAGGCAAAAACAAACAAAACAAAACAATTGCTACACCACAAAAATGTATCTGAGTAATCAGTCCCTAGGTCTCAAGGATGTTGCAAATTGAGCTCCTATCTTATTTATATCTTATTTTTGTAATTTAATTGGTATTCATCTTGTTTCTTCTCCCACCATTGAGCACATACACTGCTTTGAGAAAAACAGCATTTAGTATGAGAAACTTGGAAGGCCCAAAGTGCTGACAATGCGCTAAGATTCAGCTGATGTTTGACGTCACCAGGACTCAACCTTGCTGTGGACACCAGCCCACAGTGTCCGCATCACTATGGATGAAATGAGACATTCACGCGGACTACTGAGTCCTGTGGAGGACAGGGGACAGCACGGCTTTTCTCTCAAGGGGAGCAGAAGCCGCAGCCCTTGCCGTGATGGCCTTCACTGGGTTCCTCAGCACAGTACATGATGGCCCTCATTTACTATCCCAGGTTGCTTTAGGTGGTTACCTTTTAGAGAAAACAAAGGAGCCTATGCTGCCAAGAGGGATATTTGCAAATGAAAAGGGCAAAAATGGTTGAACTGGTTACACTAGTCCTTGGAATGTTTAGCACGGATTTTAGGAAGTTACTTTGCAGTAAATGTTTGCCATTGGGGGGGGGCACTGAGGGCTGGGCCCACACCACACAGAATGGTCTCCTACACAACCTATTTGAGTTTCCAGCCCCTCTGAACCTTAATAATGAGCACATATCACTGAGGCCTCTGATCATGGAAACCTTTTTTCTGCTATGTTCTCTAGTTGTCACTTGAACTTACTGGTTACGTTTTAGCAGACAATAGTGAGACTGTCAAGTCAAACAGTAACTCTTTTAATGATTCCAGTGAGGTCTCTGCATTTACTTCATGTCAAGAGTCCAGGCTTGGCAGAGAAGACAGAAAAGGAATGACAACTAGGGGAGCAAGACATGTAATCAGAAAAAATTCTCCTTTTTGGAAGACCAGCGGTGTCTATAGGTGAGTGCTCTCCTCCTAAATACATATTAAAGTCATGAGTTAAATCTGTAAGCCTTAATTACTTCACTACAGTAGTCTACCCTTAACTGAGTGGACTACAGTCCAAGACTCAATGGATGCCTGAAACCTAATTACCAAACTTTACATATACTATACTTTTTTCCTCTACATACTTACCTATGATGGAGTCTAATTTCCAAATTAGGCACATTATGAGACTAACAACAACCAATAATAAAATAGAACAATTAAAATAATATACTGTGATACAACCTATGTGAATGGTTTTGGGGCCATTATAAGGGTTACTTGAACACAAGCAAGTGATACTGTGATACTGTGACAGTTGCTCTGATAACATAGTCAGCTAAGCAACTGGCCGCTGGGACCTCACACAGCATGGATGACCTGGACAAGGGGATGAGTCACATCCTTGGTGAAACAGTGGGAAGGTGCCAGATTTCATCATAGTAATTAGAACAGCACTCAGTTTAAAACTTATGAATTGTTTATTTCTGGAATTGCCTGTTTAACATTTTTAGATGAGGTTGAGTGCAAGTAACTAAAACTGTGAAAAGTGAAGAAAGTACAGGTAAGTGGGAGGACAGGGCGGGGGGGGCTACTGTACCTTTGTTGATTGTGCATCCAAGGATCCCAAGGAATCCCAAGGATTAGGAAGAAGTGCTGGAATTCTAGAAGAGGTCACGTATGAGAGATGTTAACGTGAGATAAAATTCAGAGAGACAGAGAAGATAACTGGCTTTGCAACCTGCAGCAATGGAATTTAAAAAAAGGCAGGAAAGTGAGCAGTAAAGGGCTGTGGTTGAAGGAGGCAAAACCAAAGTCTGGTTGCACAAAAGAAGTCAAAAGGGCAGTAGCAAGGATGAAGGCTGAAAAGGTATCCTGACACCAAACTGAAAAGTGACATCAGTGACCAACTGAGGAAATCAAACTGCATGATATAGACATGTAGACAGGTGAAAAATCAGAGCATGGGTGAATCGTCTGCCAGTATGTAATGTATGGAGTGGGCAAGAGTGTAAGATTCGGGGCCAGGAAAGGTTTGTTTCAATTGTCTAGGCGGGAGGCAATGTCATAAGTTAACCTTAGCAAGTAATTGCAATGGGAATGGAGAGGACAGTTTAGATGTGAGAGAAATTGTGATGTATAGTTCACAGCCCACAGTAACTGATCAGAAGCACAAACCATGAAGGGCGAGAATCAAAGATGATGGCAAAGCCGTGAGCCCTGATTCCAGGGAGAATGCTGCTCCCTTAACAGCATAAGTTATTCAGAGAAGGTCCATCTGGGGATCTGGTTGGGAGAGGTAAAGAAAGGTTATACTAAAAACATTTGAATCCTATGGACTGGGCAGAAGACCAAAGGATGGGTTGCAATAAACAGCCACAAATGTGGGATCAAAGCTCAGGAGAGACATCAGAGATGGAGAGTGAGGATAAACTCAAACAGACTTCAGTTTTACTGAACACAAAAAGATAAAGCTTCTGTAGGTGGATTGGGATCCCTGCTGTGGTACCTTCTTCCTTATTTGCTGAGTCAGCAGGCACATGGTGGCCCCTGAGCGACCTAAGTGGGCTGCCCTTGTGCCAAGCTATGTCCTAGAGGTCAGGCAAGAGAAGAGGCAGCCTTTACCCAGAGCTTTCTCAACCTCCATAGAATTATACTTTTCAAATCTTTTTAACAGTATTATTTACAAATCAGTAAACACAAAGATTATATTTTATGAAACAAAAATGTATACATTAGTAAAATACATTAACCGTGGCTAGGAAATGCTGGATTGTTCAGAGAAGTAGTGTAACCAAAGAAAACCACTGTCTCTAAGAGTCAAATTGCTTGTTTTTTCTAGATACACAAGACAATATTGATCTAAAACTGGCCTTGTCATTGTTACTAATAATAATAATGCAAACTCAACTCATCATGTAGAATGTTCCTGTAGTCTGCTATTATTGAGTTTACTTTTTAGTAACTTTGTTTATCTTTGCTGAGTACAAACTATTTACTTTTTTAGAAAGAGATTTTTAATTTTTTACTTTTTAAAACAATTTATTCCACACTACTTCTATACTGGACACTTCAAAAAACTAAGAGTTTCAACAGCCACATGCCCACATTAACAATAATTTTAACATTTTTACCTTGGGTAAGAGTACACTTTCACAATTAAGCATTTCATTTCACCAAAACAATTATACCACATACACTTCGATAATTTTCTCCTCTCCTGAATTTACTTGTATTTCAACTAAAAAGGTAAAATTAAGTAAAATAATCAAGTGTTTATGCTCTGGAATCAGACTTCCTGAGTTTGGATCCTGGGGCTCTGTAAGTGCTTCCTGCCATTGTCGTAACCAGTGATCATAAACTGCCTGGTTCCAAACAGCAGAGATGACCTTTGGTGTCTGTAGGGCCATGTTTCTTCTGAAAACTCTAGGGAAGAATCCTTTCTTGCCACTTTTATCCTCTGGTGCCCAGACATTTCTGGGCTTGTGGCAGCAGAACTGCAATCTCTACCTGTCTTCACATGGTTGTCTCCCATATGCCTGTGTGTGCATTCTGTCACTTAACATTGCATCTAGGGCCCACTAAAGTCCTCAATGTAATCACATCTGCAAAGGCCCTTTTCCAAGTAAGATTATTTATACAAGTACCAAGAGTTAGGACCTGGACGTATGGTTTGAAGGGCAAAATTCAGCCCCATCACCAGCTATGTGGCCTTAGGCAACTTACTTTATATCTTTTATTTTCGCACCTGTAAAAAAATGGGTATGGTAATAGCACTCAATAATTATATAAATAAATAATGTGTGCAAACTGCTTAGCATGATGATTGAAACATAAATATTGACTACTATTATTTGTTGGATAATGGAGAAAACACACACAAAAAACTAGATCAAGTTATGATACTGCTCTTTACCATGAACTATCGTTTACATTTCTGTAATATATGTTTTCTGTTTTAAGTTTTATACAAATTTCTTTCATTTCAGCTTGACTGAATCTTTGTGAAATGAGAGGAGATTTCAAGTATTATATTACACTGTTCTGCAACTGAATTAACTGAGATATGATGTGGCTAAGAAAATTTGCAGAAAATAGAAAACCTGGAACTTGTTCTGCCAGTATACCCAGGGAAGTTATTTTACATTTTTATGACAAGCCATTCTTCCATATACATCATTTTATCTAGATATAAGGGAGGGATTGTGATAGGGATCTTGATTTGAAATATACCTATAGCAGTTAGTATAGGAGAGAGATTAAAAAGCAAGAAGAATTAGAAAAAATATATTGATATTCATGAGGTGATTAAAGGCAGGCTTTATTTGAAATGTCCTTTTCTCCAAGTTTCATATTTAATACTTGAGAATGTTTGATACAAAATAGGTTACCAGGCAACTACTTCAGGCAAATCCCCTCAAATTTGTTACTCTACCCCCCTGGAATTGTGGTGGATTAGAACCCCAGGCAGATGTCCACAGGGAGCTGTTATTCACTTTATCCCCTTGCTAACCTTGCTCAGTGGCAATTAACAGAGGTTCCAGCCCAACCACTAACACTGCAGAGAACATGGGGTTAGAGCCAGGTAAGAAACAGACAATCAAAGAGCAGTAGGAAGAAACCTGGAATTTAATCATTTGCCAACTCTGATGAGGGCGAACTCGCTTTTTTTGTTCAAAAGGTTTTCCTTGCTGAGGAAAAAATACATCTATTGAAAGGAAAGCACATGAAGGAGGGATCCGCATATTTTCATCTAGATCACTCAACCTCTGATTCTAAAATTCCCCTGTGAGCTCTTGTCAGAAGGCAGAGTTGCTTCATAGAAAAGAAAGAACAGAAGAAAAAGGGTAAGGTGGGAGTGAGATGATTAGGTGGAGACACAGTGTCATAAATTATCCTCAAAATATGGAGTGTGAATAATTACATAAGGCAATAAAATATAAATAAATATGGGTACTACCACCTCCTTCAGAAATTGGACTCACAGTGTTTAATGTCATTTTAGTAATCCTGTGCTTTATTCTAAAATGCATTTCCAACTTGCTCTAGAAAGCTTCAAGGCACATGTACAATGAAATCATTCAGAAAAGTTCTTTTAACAATTGATAATAGCAGTAAAATGGAAACAGTTTGCATCTAACTCTAAACCACATTAAGATAGTTCTTTGTCCTTCTATGGCATTACCTTAAAGTAACTGAATTCTGGGTAAGAATTAATTAAACCCCACAACTGGAATGAGGGGGGAAATTCCAGAAAGTGCAATTAAATCCTGTTATAAAGCACCATTTTTATTCACAGATTGGATTACACCTGGGGCAGATTATGCCCAGGTGTCCATGAGAATGTAGAATGCATCTTTGACTCTATAACCCTGAACACTTAGAGCACAATGTTATCCTTTGTCTGGGAGAGCTGATTAAATGACTGACAAGGAACATTTTGCTTTTGTTTTCTTCATCTTACCCCATGCTGCCTCTCAGCTCCTAGTCCCAGATGACATCCATTTAACCCTACACTTAAAGCATTTATTACATCATTTGACATAATGATACCATAATTAATTTTCAAAACTCAACTGCTTCCCATTTCTCCAATCTGTATACAATGAACCAACTGAACTAAGTGTTGAAAGACTGGTCTTTCTTCCTGCCTTCAATACTAGATTTTATTTACTTAGGTTATGTTTCTGGAAGCTGTATTTTTTAAAAAGATGTACTTCCACTCTAACTGGAATGTGAAGTCTGCAGGGGATATGTCTTCCAGGAGTTAGACTGGGAGCCCAAACCAGGAAATAGCCAAGTATCCATCAGATGGTGATGTCAGTGCACTGAGTTACCCCTGTTCTCTATGGCATTTGAACAGAAACCTTTATGTGGCATACAGTCCATTTGGGCAACTCTGTGCCCTTTTTTTTTTAGTCAGCTCTGAGGCCTTAATGTCTCATTTCCTCTCTGCCAAGTTAGAGCTGACCCCCATCTTGTGGACAGTTCAACTTTGTTAATGTCATCTGTTGTGTGTAGAACATGTTTCTCAGAAGCGTACCCAGCAAAGACCTTTCTTACCCACCTAGGACAGACACAAAGTCTGAAAAGACATTACACCATGCACAAAAAAAACCCCCAGAGGTTACACATAGAACTTATTACGTTTTCAAACAAGCTCTGGCTGAGGCAACCAAAGTGAAGTTCAGATTTAGAGAAGCATTTTATGAAATTCAAGGGGGCTGGAAGTTTTAGAACATGTTTTAAATGTTAAAATTTAGAGGACTGAAAAGGCAGGTTCAGTGAGAAAAGGGTATGGCTAGGATCAGAAACAAATCTCAGAATGACACAGCACAAGAAGATAAGATGCTGTGAGCATAGAACAATTTGGAAATGACAAAAGTCCTAAACGATAGACTTTCCCACAGCCTCTCTAGAGAGTTGAAAGCAAATATATCCTTGAAAGAATAATTGCTTATCTGTTATGTTACATTTAATGATGACTCTTCTGACTCAAATGATAAAAACAACGAGTAGTATGTCCTCACTGCTAACCTCTGAAGAACAAGTCACTAATTATAATATCATTCATTTATCTTACAGGAACCACAGAAGTGACTTTGTGTCCATGAAAGTTTGTAAGAAAGGAGCTTGTAGTAGCTCCTTCCTGAGGGAGATCAATTCCTGAAGACTCCTATTCCTGGGGGTCAGGGGGTAGAAGGGCGCTAAATGATAATGAAAAAAATACAATAAGGATTAATTTTTCTTAAAAAAACAAAGCAGGTCAGAAAAGACCCACACTATAGCTCCCAAAGTTTAGACATCAGAGGGACACTGCATGCTATTACAAAGCTGACATTTGTATTCTGGGAATGAAACCTCCACTCCACCCTGGCATGGCTAACTCTGCAGTCAGAGCACATATCCATTTTTCAGGGTGAGCCTGCAGAATTCTCCAAATGCAGTGTCAACTCTTATCATTCATTATGTAAAGAAGCCTCTTCCATAAACCATATCACTAAGTGCTGAGTGGAACTGAGAATTTTTTCTCCTTTGACCTCTGTCTCCTTTGATCTCTGGCCCCCAGAAGACTCTGTTTTCAGTGTTCTGGTCTATTGACCTTACCTCTAACCTCATTATTATCAGTGGCCCAGGGAGCTCATGGGCTTCATGTGAGGGTTTTGCTTCAAATCTCCTTGCTTATACTCTAGGGTATAAAAATAATGCCTGCTGGTTTTCATCTACCAGCAAAGTATTTACTCTTGGCTCATCCTCACCAAACTAAAAGCAGCAGAGCAGATTCATAATAAACAGGTTAATTCGCTTTTCACGTACTGCTTCATTGATTCAATAAACACTACTTAGTCCTTACTCTGCACAGAATAGCATGCTAGGTTTATTGCAGCTGGGGAGGCACGCCAAGACTAGCCCTGTGATGATACCACCCAACTCCTTTGCTCTCCATTCTGGTTTGGGAGTTCATTGGTTCAAACATGTGTAGAAAATAGGAGAGCCCAGTGACCTCATGGCAAAAAGTAAAGGAGGAAGGGACTGAGAGAGGACTTTAGAGAAGTCAGTTATAAGCCACTTATATAATTTCCCAAACAATCTTCCTTTCTTAACTTTAGACAGAACTTACTCCAAAGATGGACTGCAAGCCAAAACACTGTAAGCCAAGACCTCACTGGGCATGCCCACTGCCCCCAACTGCACCTCTGTGGACACTTTGTCTATTCAGACATTGAATAGGCTGAAGCATTGAATAAATGGAGGAAGGAGGTAAAAATGCTAGTACTTTAGAGTAATAAATAAGCAAAACAGAGAAATTGAGAAGTAGAAAAGGAATATGTTCATTTGTTCTTGCCTTGGTTTTTTCAAAAAGAGGGAGGATGCCCTATCTTTTCATTTTCTAAGAAGGAGAATTAAAGCTAAGTGGATAGGTAATGTGCTTTCTAAGGATGGTACTAAATAAGAGAACCCAGATCTTCTCCTCCAAAGTTTGTGTGTGTGTGTGTGTGTGTGTGTGTGTGTGTGTGAATTCCTTATGATCACCTTGAGAAAAGGTTTTCTTTTCCTTCTAAACCCCTGAATAAGATAAGTTTCAGCTCTGATTTCTGCATAGAATCTGGTATTAAGTGAGAATGGCCACTGGTGTTTGCAGACCAGAAAGCAAAACTTCAAGGGTTTCCTTAAGAGAAGAGACACACACTTACCTATGTGAAAAACAAAAACCACCAAATGTCTGCCCCTCTCTCTCCAGTCTCTCTCACATACACAGCTGCCCAATACTGGCAATGTTAGTACATCTTCTGAGGAGACAGAAATGAATAAATCTAACAAGATCCATCTTTAAGGGAAAATAAGTGGTTATATAATATGTTTTACAAGTCAGAAAAATTCCTAGAAAGAAAAATAATTGATTGAGAATGCAAATAAATTGTTGCCACTCTCTGCCTTTTTTTCTTTGCACAGAAAGTATATTAAGATGACACCAAAAATGATGGCCTTGAGTGTTCACAGAAATCAGACCTAACAAGACAAACAGGTAAAACCAGCATTACTTTCCCCACTGTCTTCTTTCACTTCCTCCAGCAGCTGCCCCAGCTGGCAGATGCCCAGCTTTTTGTTGAGTCAGCCTGGCCTGTCTTTCACTTGAAGGCAGGCTTCTCAAAGGCAGAGCTGACAGACTTTTGAGATGCATTCCTATCTATTAACCTAACAGGCTGCACGAGGCTAGACTTCAGTATTTGTAACAGCACTTCCCCAGGGCCTTGACACACCAGCCAGGCTAGTATCACAGAAGAGAGCATATGGCAATTTATCAGCCATTCCTTGCATCTTTATGCACTCACTCGGGGAATGCTCCAGGCCTTCCATTGTAATCTAGAGGATGCTAACGTCAGCTCAGCACACGTTTGTGGTTGTGCTCGTGAAGTCAGCTTAGAAAAATGCATTTTCCATATTTCTTTTTTTCTTATTTCCTTGGCCCAAAAAGAATGTGATTAATCTCTTTAGAATAAAATGCTTATGGCACTTGGCACACTTTTCCCTTTCAATCAACAGCACACAAATAAAGTTTATTCTCTGGGTTCAGACTTTTAGCATACACTAAATAAATGACAAATACATAAAAGTGGCCAGGGTAAATGTTAAGAGGAATAAAACTTTTTTATTTCTCTTAGTGAATAGGAAGAAACACTTCAGAGTGGGTTAGTATGCCAATTGCTATCTGCCAGACCCTGTGAAATTGAAACCTCACCCCATCTTCTACTACCAGATTTCAGATTTTCATTCCCACAAAAACCTTTTATCCACACTGTTTAGAAGAGGGAAGAATAATATTAAGGTGCAATTTAAATCTCAGTGTTTTCCTGAAAGGATTGACGTATAGTAAACTTGTTTTCATAGAGGGGGACTTCAAACTTATTTTTACCCTAGATCCATGCAAGATAAAAAAAACAAACTAACTAATCCCCCGTGTCAATGGCCAGAAGTAAACGTTTGCCATTTATTAAAGAGACCATTACAAGAAAATGCCATTTTCCCTACTTGGTTGTTAACCAATAGAAACAAAGTCCACCACTTGACCCACTTGACCCCTAGGTACCTTGTTACTTTTAAGTGAAAAGATTCCTGGTAGTTTTTGGTGGTTTTTTAAAGGAAGGTGAACACATCCACTACCATTTCTCTGATAAAAATTGATGTTGAGCATCCCCCAATCTTCCTTGCCACTGTCTTTTTTTAAAATCTTGTCTCTATTTGAAATAAGAGAATGTTTGACTGCAATTGTAGGTATTTTTGGTTCACCTTCAGTTTCAACTCAGCCAGGGCCCTGGAATCCAGTTAACACATGGACATTGGGTTTTATGTTATTTCTTCTCTGTTTACCATCCTCTTCTTTAGGTTTGAAGGAGGAATTATTGTTCATCAAGCCTTCCTTGTGTCTTCTGCTGTTTGCTAGCCCCATCGAAAAGTATGATTTAAATTTTGTATGGATCTTTCTTTCTTTCTTTTTTGTTTTACCATGGGGAGCAGAGGGCTTTCTTATTCTTGTAAACCCTAGCTGGAAACACGGCCTTTCCCACATATAATTTTTATTTTTTTCATTTTTATTTTAATTGTTGTTTAAGTACAGTTTTCTGCCCTTTACCCCCATCCCAGCCCAGCCCCCCAGCCCTCCCCACCTTCCTCCTGTCTTCACCCCCCTTGTTATTGTTGATGTGTCCTTTATACTAGTTCCTTCAAACCCTTCCCCTCTTCCCATGAAATTCCATATATAGTTTCTAAATTAATTGATAATAATTTAAAATTATGAAAACCAAAGAAATATACATATGTCTAGCTTCTTTTGAAAGAAGGTTCTTTTGAATGCACTATACTTGTATTCCTACATACAGTGATTAGTCACAGTGAAGCAGAGGCTGCCCTTTTACTCAAGGTGGACACCCTTCACCCCAGGTCCCTCCACTCCCATCATCCAGTTGAAGTCGCATTACCTATTATTTCTAGTCTTTTGGATATTGACATGAGATCTTCTCATCAGAGCTGAAGGAAAGTCCTATAGCAGGGTTTTTAACCAATTTCTGATTCTTTTAAATCTATGGGTAATAAAAATTAGGTCAAAATTATCTTGAGTGACTGATAATCTTTTCTGGTTCAAGTCTTTGATCACATTTGACAGCTAATTTATCTCCCTGACAACTACAAGTGGGTATCTCTTAATCTGTAGTAGAATCTCCATGCCTGGAGAAGATGTAGAAACTCAGAGTCTAGAGAGGTACCCTTAAGTTTCCATGCTAAGAGCTGTTAACCCTGAAGTGTTGTCTGATAATGGACAGGTAACAATTAAGCCTATTTGACATTATCTTTGATCCTCTCTTCCAGCCAGGCATCAGTATTTCTCTTAGAATCTTCTCAAACTTAGTTTGAAAGTCACTATTTTGGAGCTTCTTGCCATACAATTCCTTATTCCTACGACTTCTAGTCAGTATTAATTTCAAGCCCAAAGTCCCAGACTATTTTTCTATATGTGTATTCTTCTCATCATCTGAACTTGGGATGTTCCCAACCTATGCTCAAATTTAGTACATTTAGATGAATTCTCAAAATAGTGGTAACCCTCATATTGGGAGGCCACCAGCAAAGAGCAATCAAGAAAAAAACATTTCAACTCATAATTAGGACCTAAATGATTCACTTTAATCAGCACCAAAATTTATTCCTGCAACTAAAGTATTATTTTGTATGACTATTCTTCAACCAATCATGAGCTTCATGGGGACAGAGACTTCATCTTATTCATCATGTGACCTCAGCACCTTGCCCACTGCCAGGCCTATAGTGGAAGTTGAATAAATACATGTTGAGTGAATAGATTGTGAGAAGCAGTCTTTTCTGAATTATGTGGAAGCAAGATCAGAAAAAGCCAAAGAACTCAAAAGCACTCACTATTGCTGATTTCTGAAAGTAATGGGTTAAAAGATTTCAACAGTATATGTGTATTGTAATGGACTCAGAATGTCCTAGAATGTATTAAGATTTAGGCCCTTGTGAATGTGGGGGGTTGGGAGTAGGGAAACTCTGCAGAAAGAACCTTGTCTTTCTTTATTAACTGTAAAATCTACAGCTGTCCCTAAAGTCACCCTATTTTGGTGAAACACACTACTATACAGGGTTTGCTTGGTGGGCATGTATAGGTCAGCCCATATTATGAGGGCAACAGAATAGTGGGGAGAGTGATGCTGAGTCAATGAGCCCATTAGTCCTTAGAAATTGCCCTAAGAGATGAAAATCTAGGTGGCTCACATAGCAGAAGCTGTGGGAAATGGACAAATGGGTGAGTTTAGTGTGTTTTTTAGCACTACCCATTCTCTCTCTTTTTTATGGTTTTGTTTTTTATAATTGTTTTTTAGTAATTTTTATATTTAAGTATAATTGACATATTAATTTGTGGTGTACAAGATAGTGATTCTATTTTTTTGCCACTACCAAATGATAACCACAGTAAGTTTAGTTACTCCGTTTAACTTTCTTGGTGATATTTTACAATGTGTAATTTTTGTTTGAATTTGAGCCACATTTAATCACAATGGCACATTGTTGCAGTGGCTTCTCTTCTCCCTACTCCAAAATTCAAAATACCTTGGCAAGTTAGGTACCTTCTTTACCAATGTTACCTGTAGACCATTTCACTAGAGACTCTAATATTTTTAAAGTGATAGTTGACAAATTACCTTAAAATAATTTTTCTTATCAAATTTCATGTAAACTTGATCTTATTTAACTATAAATCAGAAAAAAATGAGAAAAGAGATATTTAGGGAAAATTGTCTTTAAAATTCTCACATTAAATCATATCATAAATGGATAGAAAACTGAGCATACAAAAGAACTTAAGCAAGTTACTGGATATCTTGCTGCCTCAGTTGTATCATCTGTCAAAAAGTAAAATGAGACTCAATTACCAATTTGTCCTTTTAGGAGTAACACTAAAAAATGAAATTTCTTACCAGTCTAAAATACTTTTAAGTAAACTTTTGATTGAAGTTTAACATTTATAAATAAAATTGCATAACATTATTATCTTGCTTAAAGAATTATTAGAAAAAGGACTCAACCATTAAGTACCCCCTTGATGAAATCAAGCATTACCAGCACCCCAAGTCTTCCTCATGGCACATCTAATCATTGCCATCTTCCCCAAACACAAACATCATCCTTGCTTTTAACATCACAAGTGATTTTGCTTTCAAACATTATAAAAATGAAACTGTATCATATGTATTTTTATGTCTGTAAGCCATCTGTTGGTCTATAATTTGGTGGTAATGAAAATTCAGATTAATTAACATGGAAAGCCAAAGGCTTTGTGCCTATACTTCTGTGTCATTCAGAATTATTAAGGGAGGAAAGAGTGACTGTTTTGAGTGGAGATATATTTAATACAGAAAATTAGAAAGAATGCAAAGAGCTGAGGGAACAAAGGTCCACTGTAGGAGACCTGGAGGTACAGTGGTCACAGGAAAGCCATCATGGTAGCCTCGGCTGCCATCTAAAGGACCCCAGTAGCCAAGGGAAGCCATAAGTGATGATCTCATCTCCCTCTCCAAGGCTGTCACTAGAGAAAAATACCTTCTCCTCTTCCACCTCCCAAATCACACATAAGTCTCTTTCATCAGCAGATTCAACCTAGAATTCTACTGGAAAGAGATTCAGGAATATGCCATTCTGATTTCTCCCCTGTGATGCAGGAGAAAATACAGAAAGGCACAAGTATAATGCTAGCTAAAAACAGATCATTTGGCAGAAGCTTAGACACTTTCAAATTGGCTGATGGGGGAGAATTGACCTGTATATATATATCTAATTTGCTAGTTGCTCCTAAGTCTTCAGATCTATTTCCAACACAAATCTTATAGTACCCTCCTTAAGGATACTGGAAAGACTGTTTCTATTTTATTTTTTTAAGACAAGTGAGTTAGAGGGCTCTTTTCTATTATTTTGCAGACTGCACAAAGCAGCCTTTGAAGGAAAGCAGGCCTGTATATATTCACTGATGGGTCCTCCAAACTAGATCAATATGAAGCGCATCATACTGAATATGGCCACTTCTCACTGACCATGTCTTTCACAGGTTTAGACCATCTCTCAGGGAAGACATAGTTGAGAATAATTACTATTCACTATCCTTTGCTAACAGAAACTATTTTCTCCTCTCACCCAGGTTTCCAACCTTAGAGGCCACCCTGTCCTCAGGAGAATTACCAGAGAAGAAGGAGTTTTATTTATTTTTCTATGCATCTAAATATCCTGACAATCTAATTTCCAGAGGATCCTAGTCACCAGGCAACACAAGACATTTTCCAATTGTGAGGTCCTCAACCCACTGTTCTGTTTTCTTCTAGTTCAAAATGAAAATACAAAGGTCAAAACTGAAGAAATTAGATTTGAATCTTTATTACTACAGATACCTGGACCCACCCCCTTCTTATTGTTCATCAGAAATTCTGGGATAAGTGGTTCTAAAAGGATTAGAGCAATAAATCTCACCTAAGAATAAGATCAAAGTCAGTTTCCTGTTTCCCTCAGAAAAAAAAGAAAGTGGAAGGAGATAGTTTAGTTTTTTTCTGGTGACAGTTTATTTTATCCCAGACACTTTCTCCATTTGTAATTTAGTCTCATTTGTGTATTCAGAAGCAGTGCCAGTTCTGATGGGTTTCTTGGGTGGGGACTAACAAAGTTAAACAAAGATGTTCTGGTGCCTGAAGTCCTTAAGAGTCCAGCAGGACCTGATATGGTAAAATAAACTCAGGGAGGGCTGTCTGGACCCATTTTTTCAGGAGACAAAGTGAGCATAAATAAGCACAGAATCAATAGGCCTCCGGTGCCAAAGTCAGTGGCAACCTGGGGACATGGATTTACAGAGGAAAATAATTGCTATAGTACATTTGCTATGAGAAAATACAATATTAGATATTCTGGTTTTTAATATCAGGGTATCACAAGGAAAAGTGGTCCAGATTGGCACTGACTCAGTGCCAATATATAAACGCATTTTTATAACAAATGCTTCATTTACTGGAAATGTGGCTATCAGGTTGCAAAACATAAAAATAACTCTCAAATCTGAGGTCAAACCACAGGGTGTATAATTCCCTTTTACTAACTAAACAATTCAGTCCTAATTATTCAGATGCAGGGGTTAATTGTTTTCCCAGGTTGTACCTCAATGTCTATGATTTACAAAGTCTGCTATACACACCATCTCACCACCATGGTGTGTCTGTCCCATTACCCAGATGAGTTGAACTGGAAATAGTTTTATTTGCCAGTTTTAAGTATCTTTCTCTCCTCCAAGGGTAAAATTAGTTTCTGTGTGGCTTAACAGATATTATTGTCATTTGTCCCTTCCATGGATAGGACACCTCTAGAGAGGCCAAAAGACTAGAACTGTGTGACTCAATACATTAGGTGAGAGTGCCTCATCCTCTTTGTCTCTTAGCTTCTTTGTATTTATGTTCTAGATGTGTTGTCAAAGTTGTGATAATCCTCACCAACCAGTAAGAAATGATAAGAATGAGATTGTGTGGTTTTTGGGGCTTTTATTTTCCATGTGGTGGGAATATAAATGAGCACGACTTTTTGTTGGCATTATGTAATAAAATTTAAAATGTATATTCCATTTTTATATACAAAATTTTATATCTAATAAATAATTTATTCCAATGATACAGTGATGTAGTCAATGATATAGTTATATGCATCTTTACATATAAATATGTAAAGATTTATATGTAAAGATAAAAATATACATATTTATACATAAAGATATACAAAGATGTTTATCACAATGAGAAGCAACCTATATCTACCAACATGGACTAGTTAAAAATATATAGTATGCTCATGTAAGAGAATCTATACATCTACTATAAAGAATCCCAGAGCTTTATATTTGTTGATTTCAATAAAAGCTCCATGGTATAGTTTTTAAAGAAAAGAAATTACAAAGCAGCATAGTTGATGTTGTATAATCTTATTTATGTATATATGCAACAAATCCCAAATCCTGCTATGATCTGGTCTCAGCATTCACAGAAACAGTCTAGCTACCAAAAGACATTACAAAGTAATTTCAGATTTTGCTCTCAACTTTCAGAAAACATTAAAGAACATATCATTCCTAACCCACCACACCACATCTTAAAATATCCTCTGTACCCCACCTTCTTCATCTTGTTCTCTAATTCTGACACTGGAGTAGCTTGAAGGCTTTCTTGCCCCACAGCCTGTTCCAGTTTCAATAATAATTCACCCCAAAATTCATCAACCACTTCTCTTACTGTCTTTTTTGCCTCCTTTTATCATCTCTTCAGTGATTTCCATATTCTGAATAATAATGTAGGGAGAGAAGAAACTGCTAAGTGCACAAAATTTCCTTCCTAGGGAGTAGGAATAAAAGAGAGTGATTATGTATATACTATGCTATCTTAACCTTGTAGCAAATACAAAATTATACTAATATCTATGTATATATACATTAAAATGTCTTCAGGGATGTTGCTAAAATTCTTAACAATAATACTGTCATCTAGAAATTCCTGTGAATGTTGTTTTTAACTCTATGTCTCTCTCTCTACCTCTTTGAATTTTGTTTATAGTCAGAATGAGAAATTCATATCAACATGTAAAAATGGAAATGTCATGATGCTCACCAGGAATAATAGATGTGAAAAATGAGATACACAATTTGAGTATAAGTATATGTATTTTAAATGTACATAGGTGTACCGTCTCTTCCTGTCTTCAACAGTAATAGGTTCTATTATTTTGGAACTGTTTTGATTATCCCTACATGTCAGAGATGGCCAACCTCTCAGCAGCAGTGGAACACTCCCTACTGTTGTTAAATTTGTTATTTTACTGCCAGTCAACACTGCTGAATTTGTGAATCCAATGCATTGTATAAGATCTGATAACTAACAAAATATGTTAAGTAGTCCTTACTAATTTTCATCCTTTTGACCCATTTTCCCTGGAAGCCATTATTTTTATGGGTCTCTTTGGGAAATAGGGAGTTACCTTATATGTGTTTGTATCCATTTTAATCTCTCCACACCTATACATTCTCGTGCCTTTTTCTAAATAGCATGTACTGTATTTATTTTTATGATTTATGAGCCAGACAAACTTCCTTGAAAATCAAGTTGCCTGCCTGTGCAGTTCCCAGTATTCTGACTCATGAGTCCTCTCTTAGCTGGGGGAATTCCGAAGAGAAGTTTGTGACACAGGGCTGTGGGGCAGTCCCACAAGTGCCACCTTGGGCACCAGGCAACTCGAGCTCCTGGTTCCTGAGAAGGGACATTGTTAGCCAGACTCTCCACCCAGAAAGGTCAAATAGTACCTTTGCTTATGACTGGAAATTCTGTCCTGGCAATTCCAGAAAGCTGCATTTGTCATCTGACAATTACATTTTCCTCTCAAAGTTCCTTCAGCATATAATTAATTAACCACAACAGTTCTAGTCATAGACAACTTAAAGCAGGTCTCCTTGGGAGGAGAAAGAAATAACTGCTGATCAAAATCTCAAAGGGCCTTGAAAAACTGGAAAAGTTATTGGAAACAGGCTTACTGGCTGCCTACAAAGCAGAACATTCATGGGGAAAAAGCCCCAAAGTAGGTGGAACATGTTTGAGTTTTGGCACCACAGGTTCAGGAAGAGACTATACCTTTCAGTGATATTATACAAATATTAAGCAACATTTTAATAAGTATGGTGGCATACATTTGTTTGCTTTCTTTTTATTCCTTTTGTCCTTCAGAGTCACTTGATTAGCCCTCAGTTAAGCGAATATAGCTGAGTAAGCCCTATTGAACTACAGCTATGGAATAACAGGTCTCTCTCTCTCTCTCTCTCTGTCCCCCTCTCTCTCTCCCCTCCTCCATCTCTGTTTTTCTCTCCCTAAAGTGACTGTAGAAATGTTTCTTCACCTTCTGGTAGGAAATAACTCAGTCAGCCTGGCCAGGAGCCTGACTTTTCTATCCCTGAAGGAAGAGCTCAGCAGAGTCACTTCCCCAGAGAAGCCTTGGCTGACATTCCTGACCAGGTGATTCTCATTTTATATAACCTCACCTGTACAACTCCATCATTCCCTTATCACAGTGTGTCTTCATGTTTATATTGTTTCTTTTTGTTTAATACCTCAGTCATCCTCTAGGCTTTAAGCAACATTAGGCACAGATAGTGGCTCTCTCTGCTCATAGTTATATTCTTAATGTTTTGCATAATTCCTGACCCACATTAGCACTCAGTAAATACAGTATTTGTCAAAATAAAAATGAATGAATAAATGAATGAGTTGGAAAGAT
Organism: Artibeus jamaicensis; assembly: GCF_021234435.1. Lineage (NCBI taxonomy): Eukaryota > Metazoa > Chordata > Mammalia > Chiroptera > Phyllostomidae > Artibeus > Artibeus jamaicensis. The sequence continues at coordinate 3,921,407 of NW_026521822.1, forward strand.
CTATTTAGGGTACTACTAATCAAGGTCAGTGGGCAAAGAGGATAACAAAATGTCCAAAATAAAGTCACCACAAAGGTAAAAAGAGATGGGATCAGTAGACTGTCCCTGGATTTGAGTTATAAACGGAGAAGAAGATAGTTATTTTTTATGATGTGGTCATACCCATGCTTCCTAGGAAAGTCTGTTGTATGAACTGGCTGGGTATATAACCAAAAAAACTCAATCTCTATTAGTGATATTAAGGTGGGCCTCAAACTTACAGACTGACACTATCTCAATGGAGCAATGAATGGGAAATTATCTTCCTTCAAAGGTTTGTTGTGGTTAGGATAGGGCTCTGACAAACTAGAGGATCTCACCAGCCCAGCTACCATGTTCTTGGACAGTGTTTACTAACTAGACTAAGCAACATTCTGGACTCAAATAAATACACAAATGGTGCTTCTCTTCCCTGACCACCAATTCTTCTGCTGGAGGGTTCCTGGGTCACCTCACCATATGATCCTCACAATCAGTGGTTTGTACACCATCAGGCTCTCACCCACCTTACAGTCACACAGTGGTTTTCTTCAGAAACTGCCCTAGAGGAGATTAACACCCAATGAATGTCACCAGGTGAAGATACTGAAATTGTTACAACTCACAGGGACCTGGTCTGTGAGCTAGAACTCAGTGCAACTGAGTTTCCAGACCAGCTTCAAATGACAACTTCTAAACTGCATCCTGACACCCTACACTTCCAGTTTCTGATTTCCAGTAAGGCCAGCCTCTACTAGGAATTTTCTGCCCTTTATCACTGTTGGTCCATCCATATGACTCAGAAGGAGACTGAATTTTCCCCATCCCAAGACACCTGTAAACAGGATGGCAGGACACCAAATGCAGATGACATGAGAGATGAAAGAAGGAGGGACTAAAAGTTTGTACTGTTTGACTGATTTTATAGTCATTAAAACCTCAGTATCATACCCTGGGAATTTTTAGTGCAAGTTATATCTACTCAAAATTAGATTGAAGAACATTTTTGTTTTATGAAGACCAAAAGAAAGTGAGTCCATTAAACTCAGCCTACCACTCACCAGTGCCATCTCTAATTCTTAACCCTATATGTTATTTCCCCCCAAAATAGATTAAATTACTTCACCCTTCAAGATAAAAATCTTCTTGTTATTCTCATTATCTACAGAATCAAATCCAAATTATCTTCACATCCTTGTCTCATGACTCTCCACACATCCTTGAATTTGTGTTAGTCATACCAAATTTTAAAATTTCTGTGTAGATATTTAAAGTATAAAATAATAACATACTAAAAAATCAAACAATTTAAATAGTACCAAGAAAAAATATTATGTTTTATTTTTAATGTCCATTTCTTTCCCTTCAGAAATAAACTGTTAATGTTTTGGTGGGTAGTTCTTCAGGTCTTTTTCCATAGATAAACTTGTATATATTGAAGTTCCATTATATTATACCAAAATGACTAATGAACACATAAAAAAATACATAGAAACATACGAAGAGAAAACAATCTAAATAGAGAAGTTTGGGCCATTATTCCTAATGAGCACATAGCCTTGACAGACCCTGAGATGCAAGCCTCAACTCTGCTGCCCCTTAGGAGATCCAAGTTTCCAAGTTTTTGGAAGATGAACATCACATGGAACTGAGTGTGGTACCAGGGTGCTCAGGTGCAGGGTGGACTGCCGTTGATTTCCACCTTGTGAATTTGCTTCAAGACCAAATCCCCTCACTGGATATGACTCCATTGTATATATAAATATATTTTTGTTATTTTAGTGCTGTTCAACCATGAGCATGTTTTTAATCCAGAGTTAAAGTAGACATATTCATCCAGACCGGTAGGAGGAGCAGAGTTGGGTGGCTGGGTGGAGACGGGTAGAGGCAAAAAAAGCTGTGGCTGGCTGATCCTGACCAGTGCACTAGGTGACAGCAGTGCATTTTATTTTAATCTTTATTTATCTCATTATATTTAACCATTGTCTAAAAGCCCATTGTTTAGATGTACTGTGAGTCACTTAACCTCTCTCCTATTGCCAGGTATTTTACCCTAGGTTTTCTATAGATTATGCACCAAACATTCTCAAAAATCATCATGCTCTTGTTTGGGAATATTGGTGGGATATATGCCCGGTAGTTAAAATACTGGAACAAAGGGCGGGTAGTTTAAAATATTTTTAATTAATTTATTTTAATTGTTGTTCAAGTACAGTTTTCTGTCTTTTACTAGTTTAAAATTTTCGATGAATATTACCAAATGACTATATAAATTTAAACACATATGAATAGTATCCTTACTGATTTCTAAACAAAATTTTGGAGTTATTTGTTGTAGAAAAGTACAAAAAAAAGCAAAAATGTCCCATAACCTCTACTAGAATTTACAACATAGAATTGAAATATATAAATGTAAAAACTAAAAAGTAAAAAACCTACCTCTCCACAATTTCTACCAGAAGTAACCACACTGTGTTTTCTTTAAAAATTTTTTGCATGTATATAATAGCATTCTTATGTGCATACAAAAATGCATATAATATATATAATTTTTACATATTTTAAATGGATTATTATACACATGCAACTTGTGCTTTTATTTCCTTTGGAAAATATATCTTTGTGATTCTTTCCATATCAGCATATACAACAACCTAATTCAAGTAGCTGCATACTATTCCATTTTATTGGCACTTCTAAAATTTATTTAACTACTTCTGGCCAAGATGGAGGCATAGGTAGACACACTGTGCCTCCTTGCGCAACAAAATAAGGACAACAAAAATTTGGAAATAAAATAACAACCAGAACTGACAGAAAATTGAACTGTATGGGAAGTCTGACAACCAAGGAGTTAAAGTAGACATATTCATCCAGACTGGTAGGAGGAGCAGAGTTGGGCGCTGGGTGGAGACGGGTAGAGGCAAAAAAAGCTGTGGCTGGCTGATCCTGGCCAGTGCACTAGGTGACAGCAGGCAGACCCAGCAAGGCTGTGGATTGTGGAGGGGCTTGGTGCGCAAGGTGGCTTGCAGAATCAGGCGGTCCCACATTTACGGGCAGATAAACCAGGTGAAATTGGGGAGCGAGACAGGGTTCCAGCATGGGGAAATAAAATATTAAAACACCAATTGAAAACACCTGTGGGGGTTGAGGTGCCAGAAGAAATTCCCAGATTCACAGGAGACTTCATTGGAGAGACCCACAGGGTCCTAGAATGTACACAAACCCAGCCACACAGGAATCAGCACCAGAAAGGCCCAGTTTGCTTGGGGGAAGTGATAGAAGTGGCAGAGAGCAGAGCAAGTGCCATTGTTCCCTCTCAGACCCCTGCCCCACATATATAGCATCACAACCCAGTGACTGGGTTGCCCCACCCAGGTGAACTCCTAGGGCTCCACCCTCACTATGTAACAGGCATGTCAAAGCAAAAAAAAAAAATGGCCCAAACAAAAGAACAAATTAAAGCTCCAGAAAAAATACAACTAAGCGACAAAGAGATAGCCAGCCTATCAGATACATGGTTCAAAGCACTGGCAATCAGGATGCTCACAGAATTGGTTGAATTTGGTCTCACATTAGATGAACAAGTGAAGGTTATGCTAAATGAAATAAAGGAAAATATATAGGGAACCAGTAGTGATGGGAAGAAAACTGGAACTCAAATCAATGGAGTGCACCAGAAGGAAGAAAGAAACATTCAACCAGAACAGAATGAAGAAACAAGAATTCAAAAAAAAAAATGAGGAGAGGCTTAGGAACTTCCAGGATATCTTTAAATGTTCCAACATTCAAAGTATAGGGGTACCAGAAGGAGAAGAGGAAGAGTAAGAAATTGAAAAATTATTTGAACAACTAATAAAGGAGAACTTCCCCAATCTGGTAAAGGAAATAGACTTCCAGTAAGTCCAGGAAGCTCAGAGAGTCCCAGAGAAATTAGATCCAAGCATCAGCACACCAAGGCACAGCATAATTACATCCAGGATCAAAATGAAGGAGAGAATCCTAGAAGCAGCAAGAGATAAGGGGACAGTCACCTACAAAGGAGTTCCCATCAGACTGTCAGCCAATTTTTCAAAAGACACCTTACAGGCAAGAAGGGACTGGAAAGAAGTATTCCAAGTCATGAAAGGCAAGGACCTATATCCAAGATTGCTTTATTCAGCAAAGCTTTCATTTAGAATGATAAGGCAGATAAAGTGCTTCCCAGATAAGGTAAAGTTAAAGGAGTTCATCATCACCAAGCTCCTATTATATGAAATGTTAAAGAAACTTATCTAAGAAAAAGAAGATAAAAAACATGTACAGTAAAATGACAGCAAACTCACAATTATTAATAACCACACCTAAAATAAAAACAAAAATAAACTAAGCAAACCACTAGAACAGGAACAGAACCACAGAAATGGAGATCACATGGAGGGTTAGCAACAGGGGGATGGGAGGAGGAGAGAGGGGGAAAAGGTACAGAGAATAAGTAGCATAGATGGTAGGTAGAAAATAGGGTAAGGATACGAATAGTATGGGAAATGTAGAAGCTAAAGAACTTACAAGTATGACACATGGACATGAACTAAAGGGGGGAATGTGGGTGGGAGAGGGTATGTAGGGTAGAGGGGAGTGAAGGAGGGAAAATTGGACAACTGTAATAGCATAATCAATAAAATACATTTAAAAAATAAAATAAAATAGGAGTAGTCCAAAAAATTTAACTAGTTCCTTACTGATTGCATCTAAAAGTTGACATTCAATTATTATGTCATTGCAAATGATTTCAAATACACTTATTGTAGAAACACTTACACTCTAACACACTAATTCTTAAAATTGAACACTTATCTTTACCCATACTTTATTATATGTAATATAAATAGTATGCTTATTTACATGTCTTCTCCAGAAAAGTGTGAGATTCTTTAAGAAAATGAGAATTTCTTACTATTAGGTAAAACCCCAAGGCCTAGTATATTATTGTATAATAGGTGTTCACCAACTGTTTTGTGAATAAATAAAAAAATGAAAATATGCTTCTAGAAAAGATTTATTTTTTCTTAGTTTTAATTTGAGCCTGAAAGTATGCATTTTATTAGTCTAATGATACAAGGGGTATTGTTAATCATCTACTATATGCTAGACACTATGGTTCAAGTGGCCAGCATTTTAGGTAGATATGTAAATAATGACAATAAATGGAGATAAGGACCAAAGGAAGTGCCACAGACAATCAAGCTGCCAGAAAACATTTCTAGAAATTACTATAAGCTTAAAATCAGACAGATTCATGCTAGTAAGTCAGCTTGTGGGGAGAACAGAGGTTTGATTTGTAGTATATACAATTCATATGGCCATTTTCAAGCTACCAATGTATTTAGGCATAGTCTCTTTCAAGCCAGTGCAAATTTTCTCCAGCAACATGCTGAATCAGAGCATACCAGCCAAATTTTTGGAAATTCCCTTTCTCCCCCATTACCATAACTTCCCAATATCACATCAATCAGCTATTCCCACCTATCCCATGCACTCTGAGGTAAAACAGGGTATTTTTTGGAGGTTTTTAGCAAACAAAAGTTGGAAGCACTAGATAACAACTTCTAGACTTGGTTAAGCATGCAGAAAACTGCTTTGTCCAATTGTATATGCTAAAGGATTGCATTCCCTCCTCAAAGCCTTCTTTTCCCCATTACCTTGCCTAAGTTGATGAGTTCTTCCCTATTATTTCCAACTCAGTTTTGTTGAATGTTCCAGAAATGTCTCATAAAGAAAAGGAAGACAAACAGAGATTCTATATTACAAGTAGGGCTCATCTGTAACCAAGGCCACATCCCCTGAGACTTTAACATGTATTTAGATATCAAATTTATAACCAGAATATGGATCCTGAAGTTCGGAAGATGAGTCAGGGTATATTTCAAGAGGTACTGGAGATGTGTTAAGATTATTCTTATTTTTTATTTTATTTATTTATCTAGGGAAGGGAAGGGAAGGGAAGGGAAGGGAAGGGAAGGGAAGGGAAGGGAAGGGAAGGGAAGGGAAGGGAAGGGAAGGGAAGGGAAGGGAAGGGAAGGGAAGGGAAGGGAAGGGAAGGGAAGGGAAGGGAAGGGAAGAAGAGAGGGAGAGAAACATCAATGTGTGGTTGCCTTTCATGCGTCCCCTGCTGGGAACTGGCCTGCAACCCAGGCATGTGCCCTGACTGGGAATCGAACCTCAATTGCCTGGTTTTCAGGCCCGCGCTCAATCCACTGAGCTACACCAGCCAGGGTGTTAAGATTATTTTTTTCTTTGGGTCCAGGAAACAAAGTGTGTCAGCTTTGCTATGAGAAGGTACAATTTCAAGATCCTGTTTCGGTTGCTCAAATAAGAATATCATATAAGTATCTAGAAGAGGGAATTTACAGGAATTAGTCTATCTTAGCTCAAAGTGTTTCTAGAAGGATCATTTGGCTTTGGGCACCATTGTTTATTAGAAATCTTGAAAACAAACCCAACCAACCAAAAAATCATATTCATCTCTATGGGAGCTTAAAATGTATTTTTCCAAGTAGAGATACAGTATTTTCATTCATAAGATCCAAACTTGCAAACCAGAGTGAGATTCTAATTTTCCTCTCAAAATAAACCATGAAAACTAATATATCTGAAGCAGTCCCTTGAAAAATTAAATAGTGCTTTTGATGATCAAAATAAAGAAAGGACAGGAAATCATAGAGGCAAAATTTAACCCAACCCAGTGAAAATCAATGAAAGTGGGTTTTTGTTTGTTTGTTTGTTGAAATTAAGAATATTAATGTACTATCCCTAAAAATTAGGAGTACATTCATTTCACTTTTTCTATGGAAGATTTCAGACACGGGAAATTGTTAAAGCCAGTTTCTAGCAAGGAAAAGAATGCTTTGTTTAAGGTGAAGCATAATACATCAAAAACCAGTTGGAAGCAGGAAGGACGTGGCACAAGAACAGGACTCAACCAACTGATGACTGGGCTTGATTGATAACATTGGAAAGATCCCAACCATGTCCAGCTTTATGAGCACACCACTAATAAAGTCTCATGGAGCCCCATGCCACCATGGCCCTGTGCTTGGGGCCTAATGTTCTGTGGTTATTTTATGAGCTTCTTAATTTTATATTTGATTTTGTGTTTTTCAAATGTAGTCTAATGAAACAATGAAATGTGTGCTGGTGGCTTGGAGCCTCAGCCCACAAGAGGGATCTCAACCCACCTACCTGGGAGGGGCTGTCAGCTACCCATCCTTCCACTTTCTGGCACCTCGAGCCATGCTCAGCCTCCCCTTCCTGCATCTTTACATGGACTGCTGCTGCCCTTTGGCCCCTGCTGAACTTGGGCACACCAGAAAGGTTGAATTAGAGCTAATATGCTTCACACAGCCTTGGGACAGGGCATGCACTCCAGAGTGGCATCCCCCCTACACTGGGTTGACTTGGCCTTTTACCCACCCTTGATTCTGGTTTTGAGTGCTTCCTGGTGCAGAAGTTGCAATTTGGGGGTGGCAGATCACCCATCAGCAGTGGGTTGGACAGTGGAATACTGACTTCCCTGATAGTAGCTAGGTACACATGTCAGTCCAGTGGCTGAACATTGACAATATGAGTGATTTTTGTACTGTATGTCTCTGTTTTACTTTTTCTTCACTTAATTATCTCTCTACATTTATATCTACCCCCAAGAGTTAATATTTTTTTATTTAAACATCTGCCTCTTTGTAGCAGCTCTCTGCCCAGAACCTCATCTCTTGCTTTAGACAAAGAATCAGCAAAGGTCCAAGAGGAAAAGCAGACATAGAAGCCAGCTCATGTCTGTGCTTTTCCCTGGGATCTTAGTTCTGTATATCCTGGTTGCTTCAGCAGTACGTCAAAAAGAATTTATTTTAATATGGCTTTTATTTTCCAATGAAAGCATAGGTGTGCCACAAGTTATTCCACCATAGCTTGAAATCGATGACATTGTTTAGTGTCATAATCAAGACAATTGTTTCTACAAACAACAAATAAGCATCAACCATTCCAAATCCTATCACTCTGAATTCAGAGACTAAATTTTAATTAGTTTATATTAAATAGTATTTTACATTAGTTCTTTAAATTAGACTATCTTTGAGGGTTTTTTTTTCAATGGATTTTTAAGTGTTTAACATCACAGAATTGTAACATTTCTCCGGGTTAAAAATTTTGTGGGCCTGGATAGTCTATCTGTCTGGTCAAATTAAAAAAATAATTACTTTCTGGGGAAATCTTTGCCTACGCAGCCCCTGAGTGAAGGTGGGACCGTCATCTGCCACCTGGGGCAACCACATGCCCTGATTAGGCCCCTTATTATTCATAAAATTTCAAAACTGCCCTCTTCTCAGTTTATTTTCAAAAGATATATAGGGAACTTCTCTTTATCAGTAACCTGGAGATTGGGTACTAAGTAGACAATATACTGTGAAGTTCTTTGTGAAGTGTTTTTTTTTTAAATAAAATGATTAGCTTTAAGAAACACCATTCAAGGAAGAGTGTTATAAAACAATAGAGTTCACTCCTTCCTCTTGAATCTAAAAGAGTTGGAGGGAAAAATGCTTTAGATTTAATTGCTTTAGTCTCTCATACATGAAGTATTCTTTGTCATTATGCCTTTGACTTGCCTGCTGGGAGGCAACAAGAGGAAAGCACTCTAAACTTGCCATTTTATACACTGCAGAAATATTGTTGAGGATATCAATCTCCATGGGAAATCATAGGATTTCAATATCAGGAAGAGCTAGGCATCTCAGAAAATTTTTTTCCATTTTAGATGCTCTGTAAACATTGTAATCTATTATGTCCCCTTTGGTTTGGCAGCTGGGAAGCCTGGAGCCAAATCTGAAACCCACTTCAGGCAATATATTTTAAATATGTTGAGTATTCATTTTCATTCTGGTTTAATTTTCCCTATTTTTAGTACACTGATTTCTTCGAGTATCCTGAGGCATTGGATATATATTTTCATATATGACCTCAAGTAATTTTTGGAATGAACCAAAAAATATGTAACATTTTAATAAATGACCTTAAGAATGAGGATGGACTGTCCTTATTCCTCCATTGTTTTTATCTTTTGAATCTACCTTCTCAGCACAGGCACAGCCAGGTGTTGCATCACTCTAGGGCTCCAGCCATTGAAGAGGGGATTCACTAGAAGCTCCTATGCTGGCAGTTCCAGGAAAGTGAGGTGGCAGGCACATGGTAGCCCATCCAAAATGTCAATCAACAGTTGATTGACAGTTGATTAGTAGGTTAGAGATCTGTTTTAATGTTTGTGACAATCCCTTCAATATCTAAAATTTTATTTTATTCTATAATTCTATGAGCAGTCTTTAAACCTACAGGTTAATTCTAGTTTTATAAATTCTTGACACTTTTGTGACCACTGTCTTCTTTGCCTTCTTGAAGCCTTTATCTATAAGAGTCCTTGCAACTCAGACTCTTCCAGAAGGTTCTGTTCAACATTTTAAGTGCTTAAAATCACATAATTTTAACATTTTTCCAGGTTAAAAATTTTGCGAGCCTGGATTGTCCATCTATCTGGTCAGATTAAATATATGAATTAGGGTTTATTGCCCTGTTCCCATGCCTGCAATGCATGACAAAAATGAAGCACACTTGCATCAGCCATCCTAGTCCTTATAGAAGTAACTTTAAAATGGCTGGGAGAAGAGAAAATTGAATGTACTTTTTAATTTTTTTAAATTTAAATAAATTAATTTATTTTTAAAATCATTTTTCAACTACACTACTCTTTCTTTTACTCTCTTCCCACCCAACCCCTCATGCCCCCCCACCTCCCTCCCCTTTTCACCCCCCCTTAGTTGTTGTCCATGTGTCCTTTATGCTAGTTCCTGTAAATCCTTCCCCCTTTCCCCTGAAATTCCTCCCCTCTCCCCTCCGGTTGCTGTCCCCTGTTCTTGATTTCAGTGTCATTGTTTTTATTTTGCTTGCTTGTTTGTTTTGTTGTTTAGCTTCTTGTTAAAAGTGAGATCCTATGGTATTCGTCTTTTACCACCTGGCTTATTTCACTCAGCATAATGCTTTCCAGTTCCATCCAAACTGTTGCAAAGGGTAGGAGCTCCTTCTTTCTTTCTGCTGCATAGAATTCCACTGTGTATATGTACCATAATTTTTGATCCATTTATTTACTGATGGGCACCTAGGTTGCTTCCAGCTCTTGGCTATTGTAAATTGTGCTGCTATGAACATTGTGGTGCATAGGTTCTTTCGGATTGGTATCTCAGTGTTCTTAGGGTATAGTCCCAGCAATGGAATTGCTGGGTCATAAGGCAGGTCCATTTTTAGTTTTCTTAGAAAATTCCATACTGTTTTCCATAATGGTTGTACCAGTCTGCAATCCCACCAACAGTGAACTAAGGACCCCCTTTCCCCACAACCTCTCCAACATTTGTTGTTTGTTGATTTGTTTATGATAGCCATTCTGACTGGTGTAAGAGGTATCTCATTGTGGTTTTATTTTTTTCTTTCTTTTTTTTTAAATTTTATTTAGCTATTTTTCAAGTACAGTGTTTTGTCTATTTTTCCCATCCCAGCCTCGCCCGCCCCTTGCTCCCCACCTCCCTCCCATTTCCAACCCCCCCTTAGTTCTCGTCCCTGTGTCCTTCCTATTTGTTCCTCCAAATCCCTCCCCCTTTTTCCCCTTAACTTCCCTTCCTTCTCCCCTCTGGTCACTATCCCCTTGTTCTCTATTTCAGAGTCTTTGTTTTTGTTTTTGTTTTTTTTTTCTGCTTGCTTGTTTGTTTTGTTGTTTAGCTTCCTGTTAAAGGTGAGATCATATGGTATTTGTCTTTCAGCACCTGGCCTATTTCACTCAGCATAATGCTTTCCAGTTCCATCCATGTTGTTGCAAATGGTAGTAGCTCCTTCTTTCTCTCTGCAGCATAGAATTCCATTGTGTATATGTACCAGAATTTTTGGATCCATTCGTTTACTGATGGGCACCTAGGTTGCTTCCAGCTCCTGGCTACTGTAAATTGTGCTGCTATGAACATTGTGGTGCATAGGTTCTTTGATATTGATGTTTTAGGATTCTTAGGATATAATCTTAGCAGTGGAATTGCTGGGTCAAAAGGCAGGTTGATTTTTATTTTTCTGAGAAAATTCCATACTGTTTTCCATAATGGTTGTACCAGTCTGCAATCCCACCAACAGTGAACTAAGGACCCCTTTTCCCCACAACCTCTCCAACATTTGTTGTTTGTTGCTTTGTTTATGATAGCCATCCTGACTGGTGTAAAGTGGTATCTCATTGTGGTTTTAATTTGCACCTCTCTGATAGCTAACGATATTGAGCATCTCTTCATGTGTCTCTGAATGTTCTGTATGTCCTCCTTGGAGAAGTGTTTGTTCAAGTCCTTTTCCCATTTTTTAATTGGGTTATTTGTCTTCTTAGAGTAGAGTCCTGTAAGTTCTTTGTATATTTTGGAGATTAAACCATTGTCTGAGGTTTCATTGGCAATTATGTTTTCCCATACAGTTGGTTGTCTTTATATTTTAGTACTATTTTCTTTAGTCATGCAGAAGCTTTTTATTTTGATGAGATCCCATTTGTTTATTCTTTCCTTTATGTTCCTTGCTCTAGGTGACATATCAGTAAAAAAGTTGCTGCATGAAATATCAAATTTTCTTGCCAATGTTTTCCTCTGGGTTTTAATAGTTTCATGGCTTTTATTTAAGTCTTTTATCCACCTTGAATTTATTTTGGTGTATGGGGTAAGTTGGTGCTCAAGTTTCATTTTTTTGCAAGTAACTATCCAGTTCTCCCAACACCATTTGTTGAAGAGGCTATTTTTAGTCCATTTTATGTTACTGTCCCCTTTGTTGAATATTGACTGTAGAGAGCTGGGTTGATTTCTGGGCTCTCTGTTCTGTTCCATTGGTCTATGTGCCTGTTTTTATGCCTACCATGCTGTTTTGATTATAGTGGCCTTGCAATACAATTTTATATCAGATATCGTGATTCCTCCTACTTTGTTCTTCTTTCTCAAAATTGCAGCTGCTGTTGGGCTCGTTTATGTTTCCATATAAATTTTTGAAGTGTTTGTCTTATGTCTGTGATATGCCATTGGTAGTTTAATAGGTATTGCATTGAATCTGTAAATTGCTTTGGGTAATATGGACATTTTAATGATGTTAATTCTTCCAATCCATGAACACGATATGTATTTCCATTTGTTTGTGTCTTCCTTGATTTCTTTCTTCAGTGTCGTGTAGTTTTCTGCATATAGGTCTCTCTCCTCCTTGGTTAGGTTTATTCCCAGATATTTTATTTTCGTTTTTGCTATATCGAATGGTATTTTTTCTTGATTTCTGCTTCTGCTGACTTATTGTTAGTATATAAAAATACCTTTGATTTCTGGATATTGATTTTGCATCCTGCTGTTTTGCCAAATTCATTAATTAGTTTGAGCAGTTTTTGGGTAGAGTCTATAGGATTTTCCATGTACACTATCATGTCATCTTCAAACACTGACAGTTTTGTTTCCTCCTTTCCTATTTGGATGCCTTTTATTTCCTTTTCCTGCCTGAATGCTGTGGCCAAAAATTCTAATACTATATTGAATAGAAGTGGTGAAAGTGGACATCCTTGTCTTGTTCCTGATCTTAGTGGAAAAGCTTTTAGTTTTTGCCCATTGAGTATGATATTGGCTGTAGGTCTCTCATATATGGCCTTTATTATATTGAGGAATGCTCCCTCTATTCCCACTTTGCTGAGTGTTTTTATCATAAATTGGTGTTGTATCCTATCAAAAGCTTTTTCCACGTCTATTGATACTATCATGTGGTTTTTGTCTTTGCTTTTGTTTATGTGATGTATTACATTTACTGATTTGCAAATGTTGAACCATCCTTGCATCCCTGGGAGGAATCTCACTTGGTCATGGTGTATGATCTTTTTGATATACTGTTGGATGCGATTTGCCAATATTTTATTGAGGATTTTAGCGTCTATGTTCATCAGTGATATTGGCCTGAAGTTTTCTTTCTTTGTTGTATCTCTATCTGGTTTTGGAATTAGGATGATGCTGGCTTCATAAAAGGAGTTTGGCAGTTTTCCATCCTTTTGGATTTTTTGGAATAGTCTGTGAAGAATGGGGGTTAGCTCTTCCTTAAATGCTTTGTAGAATTCTCCTGTGAAACCATCTGGTTCAGGGCTTTTGTGTGATGGGAGTTTTTTGATTACTGCTTCAATTTCTTTTGCTATTATTGGTCTATTTAGGGTTTCTGCTTCTTTTTCATTGAGTTTTGGGAGATTATATTTTTCCAGAAATTTGTCCATTTCCCCTGGGTTTTCAAATTTCTTGGCAAACAGTTCTTCATAGTAATTTCTTACAACCCTTTCTATTTCTGTGGTGTCAGTTGTAATCTCTCCTCTTTCATTTCTGATTGTGTTTATTTGTGTCCACTCTCTTCTTTTCTTGATGAGCCTACTTAAAGGCTTGCCTATTTTGTTTATATTTTCAAAAAACCAACTCCTGGATTCATTGATCCTTAGAATTGTGCTTTTAGTCTCAATGTCATTTAGTTCTGCTCTGATCTTGGTTATTTCAGTCCTTCTGCTTGCTCTGGGCTGTTTTTTTGTTGTTGTTGTTGTTCCTCACTTCTTGCAGGCATAGGGTAAGGTTCTTTGTTTGAAATGTTTCTATCTTCTTTAGGTATGCCTATATTGCTATAAACTTCCCTCTCAGGACTGCCTTCACTGTGTCCCATAAGTTTTGGGTTGTTGTGAGATCATTTTCATTTGTTTGCAGAAACTTTTTGATTTCTTCCGTAAATTCATTCTTGACCCATTTGTTGTTTAATAGCATACCATTCAGTCTCCATGATTTGGGGTGTTTTGGGTCTTTTCCTTTGGAGTTGGTTTCCAGTTTCAGTCCCTTGTGGTCAGAGAAAATGCTTGGTATGATTTCAATATTCTTGAATTTGTTGAGGCTCGTTCTGTGTCCTATCATGTCGTCTATCTTTGAGAATGTTCCATGTGCATTTAAAAAGAATGTGTATTTAGCTTCTTTGGGATGAAGGGCTCTGTATATATCAGTTAAGTCCATTTCATTTAGGGTGTTGTTTAATGCCGCAATGTCTTTGTTGATATTTTGTTTGGAAGATCTGTCCATTTTTGATAGTGGGGTGTTAAAATCTCCTACTATAATTGTGTTGCTGTCAATATCTTTCTTGAAGTCCTCTAAGATTTTCTTGATATATTTGGGTGTTTCTATGTTGGGTGCATATATATTTATGATGTTAATGTCTTCTTGGTGGATTCTTCCCTTGAGTATTATGAAGTGCCCTTCTGGGTCTCTCTTTATGGGCCTTTTTTTGAAGTGTATTTTGTCTGATATGAGAATTGCTACCCTAGCTTTTTTTTCTTGTCCATTAGCTTGGAAAATTTGTTTCCAGCCTTTCACTTTTAGCCTGTGATGGTCTTTTGTCCTGAGGTGCGTCTCTTGTAGGCAACGTATGTGTGGGTCATGCTTTCTTATCCATGGGGCTATTCTGTGTCTTTTGATTGGAGCATTTAATCCATTTATGTGTAAGGTTATTATTGATAGGTACTTATTCATTGCCATTTTTGTACCTGTGTTCCTCTCTGTCTCTCTCTTTTCCTTCCTTTCCTTAAAGCAGTAGTTTTAATATTTCTTGTAAGGCTGGTTTGGTGGAAGCATATTCTTTTAGACTTCTTTTGTCGTGGAAGCTCTTTATTTGGCATTCTATCTTGACTGAGATCCTTGCTGGGTAAAGTAACCTTGGTTGTATGCCTCTGGTTCTCATTACTTGGAATATTTCTTGCCATTGTCTTCTTGCTAGGAGTGTTTCTATTGAGAAGTCAGTAGCTAACCTTATTAGGGTCCCTTGTATGTTAATTTTTTTCTCCTTTGCTACCTTTAAGATTCTCTCTTTGTCTTGGAATTTTGCCATTTTAATGATGATGTGTCTTGAATTGGGCCTCCTTAGGTTCCTCTTGTTTGGGACTCTCTTGATTCCTGGATTTATGTGACTTTTCCTCTCATCAAATTAGGGAAATTTTCTCTCATTACTCTTTCAAATAGGTTTTCTATCCCTTGTTCTTTTTTCTTCTCCTTCTGGTATTCCTATTATTCAGATATTATTATGTTTCATATTGTCTTGCATTTCTCTTAATCCCTCTTCATTCTTTCTGAGCCTCTTTTCCTTTTCCTGTTCTTTCTGTGAGATGCTTTCTGCTTTGTCCTTCAACTCACTTATCTGATCTTCTGTCTCATCACCTCTACTTTTAATACTTCCTACTGTGTTCTTCAGTTTGGAAATTGTATTCTTCATTTCCTCTTGGCCCTTGCTAATAGTTTCCATTTTCTTTCTCATAATTGATATAATTTGCGGTGAGATTGTTGTAGCTCCCCTGTAGTTTCTGGTAGCTGATTGTGAGCTCTTTGAATTTTCTGATAACCAGTGCTTTGAATTCAATATCTGTATTTCATGAAACATTCTTTCTGAGGGTTCCTCCTTTCCTTTCATTTGGGTATTGTTTCTTTGTCTTCCCATTGTTTGTGAGACTCCTCTTCTTAGCCTCAGCTTCTTAGGTTAATGTTTTGACTCCCTGGGTTTATAATGGGTACTTCTGTGGTGGAATGCCTGTGAATTTCAGTGGTGCAGTCTCTTTTGGTTATCCTGTCCTTCTCTGCTTCCACCTACTCAAATATGCAGCAACGTTTGGCTTCTCTCCTACAGCAAGGTGCAATTTGTCTTTCTGACTCCACTATTGGGAGGCCTCTTCTATGGTTCCAGCTCTGGTCTTTTCGTAGTTTCAAGTTGATTGTGACTCTTGTGGGTAAAAGAAAGAAAAGACAAGGAAAGAAATAAAAGAGAAAAAAAAGGTAGGGGAATGGAGGAAAGAGCAATACATTTGGAAAGAGAAGAAGGAATAAAACAGAAAATTCGAAAAAAGAGGACAAAAGTATCGAAAGATAAAACAGTAATAAAATTTAAAGAAATAACAGATTAGTTTAAAAAAAGCAAAAAGATAAAGAAAAGGAAAGGAAAAAGAAAGAAAAGTAAGAAAAAAGAACAAAAAGAAAAATGAATAAAATAAAATAAAAACAAAAAAGGAAACGTCGCTTGTTGGTTTCAAACTAGCCAAACCAGTTTTTCTGGCTGCAGTTGGCTGAGGGTGGATTATTGTGATTTTTCTGCCAATCCTGTCTCAGGAGCCAGACCGTTGGCGCCTCTCCCCAGTTCCCTATAATGGGGAACTAGGACTTCCTCACAGTGCTCTTTTCCCAGGGGTTGGTTTGCAGGGCACGTGGGCGCCTGCGTTGGCCAAGTTGCCTGCTTCCCAGAGGATGGAGCACAGACTTGCCCCAGTTCTGTGGGGAAGCTCCAGGCCCTGTGCCCAACCTTGAGTTCGCTGCCAGGCTGGGTGTGGAGCAGACCAGGCAGTTGTGTTTATTGGAGTCAGAGCCTCACACTGTACCTATCAGATCTCCTGGGCTGGCAACCACAGAGTTCTCAGTTGGGACCTTTTGTCCTCAGCACCCTCTCTGCAAACTCTAGCAAACAAGTCTCTTCTGGCACCCAACCTTGCTTGGCCAGAAACGGAGGGAGTTGAGGATCTCAGCTCTTTCCCCAGGACCCCTCGGTAGGCCCGGGGCTTCCAAATAGTCCCAGGGAGATGAACCGGAAGCCAGGAGCTGATCTGAGGACTGGGCTGAGCACACATCGAGGCGTGCTGTGAAGTGTGTACTGATCCCCCGAACTGTGTGCCGGCTGAAATCCCTTCTGCTCCTGTCTTTGTTTGGGTCCCCTGGCAGGCCCGGCCAAAAAATCCAAGAGAGGGAGCAGCATGGGGAGGGGAAGAAAAATCCTAGGGATGGAGCAGCACAGGGAACTGGTCTGGGCTCTGAACGTTGGCCCAGGTGCCTTAGGCACTTGCCCAGATACACTGCGCACCAGGCGCTGGTCCCCCGAACTATGCACTGGCCGAAAACCCTGCTGTTCCTCTCTTTGCTCTGTCCCCGAGACTCTACTGTATGGCTGCTGTCTCCCTACCATCTGGTTCCTTCATGACTGTCGAGATTTCTGGTCCCTTATTTTCATATATGCTGGGCAACTGCTGGCTTGCTGGCTTCTCCTCTGTGGATCACCCATCGGACAGGTTTCTCTCCCTCATGTACAAGGAACTGGAATCTGCTCCGTCCTACTCCATCACCATCTTGATCTGAATGTATTTTTTTAAAATTATAACTCTAGTACACTGTTGGTGGGAATGCAGACTGGTGTAGTCAATGTGGAAAATAGTATGGAATTTCCTCAGAAAACTAAAAATGGAACTGCCTTTTAACCTGCCAATTTCACTGCTGGGACTATATACTAAGAATCTTGAAATACCAATTCATTGGGGTGCAAAAGAACCTATGCACCCCAATGTTTATAGTGGCATAATTTATGATAGCCAAGTGCTGGAAATAGCCTAAATGCCCATTAGTAAATGAGTAGATCAAAAAACTGTGGTGCATTTACATAATGGAATACCATGCAGCAGAAAAAATAATGGAGTTCCTACCCTTCATGACAGCAAGAATGGAACTGGAGAGCATTATTGTAAGTGAAATAATCCAGGAGGTGAAAGACAAACATCATATGATCTCACCTATAATGCAACCTAATCAACAAAACAAACAAGTAGGCAAAATATAACCAGAAACATGGAAATAAAGAATAAACTGACAGGTTTGTTCTCCCCTCCCTCATAACCAGAAGGGAGGGGGAATGGAGATTACAGGAGAAAGAAAAGGAAGAGTCAAGTCAAGGAATGCGTATAAAGGACCCATGGACAAGGACGACAGGTGCGGGGAGGACTGAATGTTGGAGGTGGGGTGGGTAGGGCAGGGGAGAGTAAGGAGGGGGAAATGGGGACAATTGTAACTGAATAACAATAAAAAACTGGAAAAAATAAGAATTGGGATTACACTGAAAAATTCTAATCAACTTCAGATTGTTTGCCTGCCTCCCACAACTTTAAGATTTCTATGAATCTTTGCTTAGACCTGTTGTTTAGGGCACAATATACATAAGTGAAAATGTTTTTCTTTTATAAAACACATCTTACAATTTATATGATGAACAATATGTAGAGTTTGGTATAAGCCCATCCAATCTCAATAGATTCAGAAAGGGCTCTTGGAAATCTCTTTCATTCACTCAATCAATATCATGGGCCAGGCATAATGTTAAGCCACTGAGGATAACTTCTGAAAAGGAACTCAGGGTCTGTAAGGAGAGAAAGAGAAAGAAATAATGTCAACATGGTGTTATATTTGAGGAATAGGGGGATATAGTAGTGTTTCAAAGAAGAAAGTGATCCATGCAGGGGGACTTAGAGCAAGGTCAGAGAATTAACTGGGTGGTGAAAAATAAGTGGTGGTTTGCCAACATAGATGTAGATGGGGAGGAAATATCTCAAGTAAGTGCAACAATATGGCAATGGAAAATCAGCTTGGAGAACTTCCCAGGATTGTGCATTGTTTTTAATAAAAACTAACAGGAGAAAAAGAAAAAAGAAAGAAAGACAGCCAGGAAAAGAAAGTGAGAATGAGAGTAAGAGCAAGAGAGAGAAAGAAAGAGAAAGAGGAAGGAATATAATAAAATATGTTGTATAATTTTTCATGGAAAGTCAGTTCTCTCCACATCAATAATAATAATGAAAGTGTTGGCAAATATATCTGTCCAAATATTAATCTGAGAGAATACTAAACTACTTACTTCCCCACATGTGCCAATCTGGCCCTGGAAGTGAAGTGCTCCTAGGATGCCTTTAGAGTTTTCATGTGGTCTCTGAAAATCATTGCCAAGATTCTCCTGGCATACTGCATGGCCTAGAAAGGCCACCATTTGCCTCCATGCCCCAATTCCACATGCAGACCTCCTCCACCCAGACACACAAGAGGCCACAGGGCAGATGTAAGAGGTTAGTGCCATTGTGCTGCAGGCAGGATACCATTGTCACTCCTGCCTCTCAGGCTTTTGTTGTTTTTCCACATAGCCCTATGTGGTTACTCTGCTGCACAACCACTGTGAGAACCCACTGTGATATTGGGAAATGTCCCTTCTGCAGTCATTAAGGGGCTCTTCTTTTCTCATCTACCTCCCTATTATAGTAATTTCTCCTTCCAGTGTAACTATAATATTTCCAGGTACCAGAAATTTGAACCAACAGTCCTGCTTCTCAGGCTGAGATGAGGCTGTTTTGCTCATGAATTTGTATTTTCTGGTTCCATTTAGGCCTTACCTGATAGTGTACTATATCCCCTTTTTGATGGCTAATGGTATGTGTCAACATTGTTGGGCCATGATGCTCAAATATTTGGTCAAACATTGTCCCACATGTTCCTGTGAAGGTGTTTTTTGGATGAAATTAATATTTAAATGGACTTTAAAGTAGACTGCCTTCCATTATGTGGGTGGGCCTTATCTGATCAATGCAGGCCTTTTTGGAACTAAGATTGATTTCTCCTTAGCAGATAGCTTTTATATTTTGTTCACTTTTTTATTGTTATTTAAGTATGGTTGTCTACATTTTCTCTGCACCATCCATCCCCACCTTCCACCCTCAATCCTACCCACCTTTGGCTTTGTCCATGGATCCTTTATACATGTTCCTTGATGACCTTCTTTTTCCTCTCGTTATCCCATCTCCCCTACCTATGGTTAATGTCAGTTTGTTCTTAATTTCAATGTTTCTGGTTATATTTTGTTTGTTCTTTGTTTTGTTGATCAGGCTTCACTTACAGGTGATATCATATAGTATTTTTCTTTTACCTCCTCGCTTATTTCCCTTTGCATAATACTCTCCAGACCCATGCTGTCCCAAAGAATAGGAGTTCCTTCTTTCTCTCTGCTGTGTTGTATTCCATTGTGTAAATGTACCACAGGTTTTTTATTCACTCATTTACTAATGAACACTTAGATTACTTCTAACAATTGGCTATTGTAAATTGTGCTGCTATAAATATTGGGGTGCATAACTTCTTTTGAATTAGTGTTTTTGGGTTCTTAGCATGTAATCCCAGCAATGGAATTGGCAGGTCAAAAAGCAGTTCAATTTTTACTTTTCTGAGGAAATTCTATAGTGTTTTCCACTGTGGCTGCACCAGTTTGCATTTCCACTAAAAGTGCACTAGGGTTCCCATTTCTCCACAACCTCAACAGCACTTGTTATTTGTTGATTTGTTTATGATGAGCATTCTGACCAGTGGGAAGTAGTATTTCATTGTGGTTTTAATTTGTATCTCTCTGATGGCTGGTGATGCTGAGCATCCTTTTATATGTCTCTATATGTCCTCCTTGGAGAAGTGTTTGTTCAACTCCTTTGCCCATTTTTTAATTGGGATGTTTGTCTTTCTAGTGTGGAGTATTGTGAGTTCTGTATATATTTTGAAGAACAAATCCTCAGTTCCCATGCCATTTTGCTGATGTTTTCTTTAGCCATGGAGAAGCTTTTTAATTGGATATAGTCCCAGTGTTTATTCTTCCCTTTATATCCCTTGCTCTAGGAGACACATCAATGAAAATATTGATGCGTGGAATATCTAAAATTTTCCTGCCTATATTCTCCTGTAGGACATTTTTAAAAATATATTTTATTAATTATGCCATTGCAGTTGTTCTATTTCTCCCCTTCATTCCCCTCCACCCTGCACACCCCCTCCCCCACCATTCCCCCCCTTTAGTTTATGACAACCACGTGTCTCAAGTTCTTTAGATTCTATATTTCCCATACTATTCTTGCCCTCCCCCCTATCTATTTCTACCTACCGTCTATGCTACTTATTTTCTGTATCTTCTCCCCCCCCCTTCTCCTTCTCCCACTCCCCTGTTGTTAACCCTCCATGTGATGTTTATTTCTATGGTTCTGCTCCTGATCTAGCTGTCCTCTTAGTTTGCTTTTGTTTTAGGTGTGGTTCTTAATAACTGTGAGTTTGCTGTCCTTTCACTGTTCATCTTTTTTATCTTCTTTTTCTTAGGTAAGTCTCTTTAACATTTCATATAATAAGGGCTTGGTGATGATGAACTCTTTGAATTTGATCTTATCTGAGAAGCACTTTATCTGCCCTTCCATTCTAAATGAAAGCTTTGCTGGATAGATCCATCTTGGATGTAGATCTTTGGATTTCATGACTTGGAATACTTCTTTCCAGCCCCTTCTTGCCTGTAAGGTCTCTTCTGCAAAATCGGCTGACAGTCTGATGGGAACTCCTTTGTAGGTGACTGTCCTATTATCTCTTGCTGCTTCTAGGATTCTCTCCTTCATTTGAATCTTGGCTAATGTAATGATGATGTGCCTTGGTGTGTTCCTCCTTGGGTCCAACTTCTTTGGGACTCTCCGAGCTTTCTGGATTTCCTGGAAGTCTATTTCCTTTGACAGATTTGGGAAGTTCTCCTTTATTATTTGTTCAAATAAGTTTTCCACTTGTGGCTGTTCCTCTTCCCCTTCTGGTACCCCTATAACTTGGATGTTGGAGCATTTAAAGATGTCCTGAAGGTTCCTAAGCCTCTCCTCATCTTTTTGAATTCTTGTTTCTTCATCTTTTTCTGCTTGGTCATTTTGTTCCTCCTTCTGGTCCACTCCTTTGATTTGAGTCCCAGTTTCCTTTCCATCACTATTGGTTTCCTGTGCATTTCCCTTCATTTCAATTAGTTTAGCCTTCATATGTTCCTCTAATTTGTGACTAAAATCAACCAGTTTTGTGAGCATCCTGATCACCAGTGTTTTGAACTGTGCATCTGAAAGTTTGGCTATTTCTTGGTCACTTAGATTTGTCAGCTCTGGGGCTCTGAGTTGTTCTTGAGCCATATTTTGGTCTGTTCGCACCTGTTAGGTGTGAGGGGCAGAGCCTTAATTGTTCACCAGGGCAGGGCTATCCAGGTCGCTGGTTTGTGACGCTGTATGTGGGGGCAGGGTCAGAGGGACAATGGTGGTCCCCTCTGCTGCTTCCTGCCACTGGGACCTGCGCAGTCCATCTCACTGCTCGCTCCTTCACTGGTTTATCTGCATGCGAATGTGTGACTTTGATCAGCCCCCAGTGGGTCCACTGCTTTGCGCCCTCAGTGAGTCCAATGCCTTGTGCCCTCAGTTGGTCCACCCACTTCTCCACACCTGGGATCCACCCATGGCTGCTGGTGCACCTGGGTTGTGCACTTGGGTAGGTCCAGTGGATCTTTCCTGCCTGACCCCACTCTGCTGCTGGCTCTGCCCCTCTTACCGGTTTGACTGAAGGTTTTCTTGTTGTCAGACTTCTGTGTAGTTCAATTTTCTGTGTTTTTTGTTGCTAAAACTTTGTTGTTTTTAAACTTGGTTGTTCGAGAAGGCACAGTGCTTCCACCTATGCCTCCATCTTGGTGGAAGTCCCCTGTAGGACATTTATGGTGTAGTGACTTTATTTAAGACTTTTATCCATCTTGAGTTTATTTTTGGGTATGGTGTAAGTTGGTAGTCAAGTTTCATTTATCCGCATGTAGCTGATCAGATCTTCCAACACCATTTGTTGAAAAGGCAATTTTTACTCCACTTTATGCTCCTGCCCCCTTTGTCTAATATTAATTGACCGTAGAGACATGGGTTTATTTCTGGGCTTTGTATTCTGTTTCATTAATCTATGTGTCTGTTCTTATGCCAGTACCAGACTGTTTTGATTACCATGGACCTGTAATACAGTTTGATGTCAGGTATTGTGATCCTTCCAACTTTGTGTTGTTCTTTCTGAAAATTGCTGCATCTATTTGGAGTCATTTATGGTTCCATATAAATATTTGCAACGTTTGTTATATATCTGTGAAATATGTCATTGGTACTTCAATAGAAATTGTGTTGAATCTATAGATTGCTCTGGGTAGTATGGACATTTTGATGATGTTAATTCTTCCAATCCTTGAACATGGTATATGCTTCCATTTGTTTCTGTTTTTCTTAATTTCTTCCTTCAGTGTGGTGCAGTTTTCTGTGTATAGGTTTCTTACCTCCTGGGTTAGACTTCTTCCAAGGTACTTTATTTTTCTTGTTGCTCTATCAAATGGGATATTTTTCCTGATTTCTGTTTCTGATATTTCATTGTTAGTGTATAAAAATGCCTTCAATTTCTGAATATTGACTTTGCATTCTGCTGTATTGCCAAATTCACTTATTAGGTTGAGCAGTTTTTAAGTGGAGTCTATAGCATTTTCTATGTACACTATCACGTTATCTGCAAACAGATAGTTTTGCTTCCTCCTTTCCAATTTAAATGCCTTTTATTGATATTTCTGGTCTGATCATCATGCCCATTAGTAAATGAGTGGATGAGTCTTTGTCTTTTTGGACTTTTGGAATAGTCTGAGAAGGATAGGGATTAGATCATCCTTAAATGCTGTGTAAAATTCTACTGTGAAAACATTTGGTCCAGGGCTTTTGTGTGCTGAGAGTTTTTTTATTACTGCTTCAATTTTGCCAGATGTTATTGGTCTGTCAAGGCTTTCTTATTCTTCTTGATTCACTTTTGGAAGATTATATTGTTCTAGAAATTTGCCTATGTCACCCAGGTTTCAAATTTCTTGGCATATAGTGGTTTGTAGTAATTTCTTACAATCCTTTGTATTTCTGTGGTATTAGTTGTAATCTCTCCCTTTCATTTCAAATTGTGGTTCTTTGGGTCATCTCTTCTTTTTTTCATTATGAGTTTGCTTAAAGGCTTGTAGATTGTGTTTATCTTTTCATAGAACCAGCTCCTGAGCTTATTAATCCTTTGAATTGTTCTTTTAGTCTACATGTAACTTAATTCTGCTCTGATCTTGCTTATTCCCTTCCTTCTACTCACTCTGGGCTTTGTTTGTTGTTGTTCCACCAGTCCTTCTAGATGTAGGGTTGAGTTTTTTATTTGAAATGTTTCTATCTTTTTTAGGTAGGCCTGTATTATTATGAACTTCCTTCTCAGGACTGCCTTCACTGTGTCACATAAGTTTTAGACTATTGTAAGTTCATTTCATTTGTTTCCAGAAACTTTATGATTTCTTCCTCAATATAATTCTTAACCCATTCATTGTTTAATAGCATGCTATTCAATCTCCATGAATTTGAGTGTTTTTGAGTTTTTTCCTTGAGGTTGGTTTCTAGTTTCAGTCCCCCGTAGTTGGAGAAAATGTTTAAAATGATTTCAATTTTCTTGAATTGTTGAGGCTTGTTTTGTGACCTATCATTTATGTGGTCTATCTTTGAAAATGTCACATGTATATTTGAAAAGAATGTGTATTTTGCTTCTTTGAAATGAAATATTCTCTCTCTATATATATATGTATATATATATGTGTATACATATATATGTATGTATGCATGTATGTATAAATATATGTATATAAATTTAAAAATAAAATTTAATAAAAGAAAAAAATATTGATCATGAGGCACATTCCTAAACCCATCCAAGACATCTCATCCAGAATCTCTGGGGTTAAGGGCAGAAATTGACATTTTAAACATTTTTCCTAGATGATTCTTACTACACATGTAAGTTCACAATATGTAACTGGTACTCAAACAAAAAATTATGAATTTATTGAGCATTAGAATCTATAATTCTGACCCCAGAATAATCTCCATTTAGCTTTGCATCTTTTAAAAAATCTTTCTTCAAAGCATAAACAATATGTTAGAACTTTGTAAAAAGAAATGCATAAACAAAAGGTCAAGGATTGCTGTGATGTTTATTTCAAAGATCTACCTACTCTCTGATATTCCAAAATCCCTCAGTGGGCCTGAAAATTGAATGTTATATAACCACATGCTCACAAATATCCATCGTTGCAAAGACCTACCTCCCACAATACAGGTTCTATCAAGTGAAGGCTTATAGTTCATTAATGCAGCACCCTTACTCAACATTTTATCTCTGCCACCTAATATGTGTGTGACAAAAAAATCTGAATTTTAATTTTGATGTTTGATTACTGACAGCTTTCAAGCCACAACAAACTAACATTTTCAAGCCAATATATTCTCCTTCTCCTACTGCCCTACATGTAGACAAGCTGATAAGAAAGTCTGGTGACTCTTCTTTTGGCACAAGCAGGAAGTTTATTATTTTATTTATTAATTTTTATTTATTTATCTTTAGAGGGTAAGGGAAGGAGAGAGGGAGAGAAATATCAATGTATTGTTGCTTCTCATGCATGCCCTGCCCGGAACTGGCCTGGAACCCAGGCATGTGCCCTGACTGGGAATCAAACCATGATCCTCTGGTTCACAGGTCCATGCTCAATCCACTGAGCTCCACCAGCCAGGGCTACAAGTAGAAAGTTTAAATCATACAAACCACAGCACATAAGGGGGAACACTCACACCAGCCTTATACTCTAACCACCATAGAATCCAAGCTACTCACCCCTTCTTGTCCTCTCAAGCCAGTTTTGGACCCATGTGGGA
The DNA here is from genome assembly GCF_021234435.1 of Artibeus jamaicensis. Taxonomy (NCBI): domain Eukaryota; kingdom Metazoa; phylum Chordata; class Mammalia; order Chiroptera; family Phyllostomidae; genus Artibeus; species Artibeus jamaicensis. The sequence goes on from NW_026521822.1 coordinate 3,946,890, forward strand.
ATTTGCCCTGCCTTACCCTGAATGCCTCATTATGTGAGTAATAAACCTGTGTGTGACTCCATGGAGTGACCTAAACAATCTGAAAAAATGGCAGTAGCCTTTCAATGTATCTTAGTAGCTAAAGTTTCTCTATCCAGTCTGCACAAAGCTCCATTTCCCCAACATGCAGCTCTGACTTTGTCACTTCTTTACTTAACATTAAAATTAAATATCTCAATGGTTTCCCTACAAAATCAAATTCTAAAACCTTAGCCTACCATCTAAGGCCCATAATTTTAACTCAATTTATCTTTCTAAGTTTGTCTCTACCATTTTTCAAAAACCCTGTTAATTAGCCAATAGTTAAACTACTGACTCCCAAAGGATTTTTTTTAATCCTCACCCAAGGGGAGGACATGTCCATTAATTTTTAGAGAGAAAGGAAGAGAAGAAGAGAGAGAGAGAGAAGCATCAGTGTAAGAAAAAATATCAATTGATCCCCTCCTGTATGCTCCCTGACCTGGGGCTGAAACTGAAACCTAGGTATGTGCCCTGACCAGGGATTGAACCAATGACCTTCCGGTGCACAGTACAAGATGCTCCAACCACCTGAGTGACACTGGCCAGAGCCCAAAGTAATTAATGCCTGACTTGTTCTCATAATTGGCCTTGTATTAATTTTCCATTGTTGTCTTAAAGTATTACTTTCATCTTTTGATGTTATTTAAATTTTCAGTTATTAAAATTTTGTCCTCTATTGTATTTTAAGAAGATCTTCCTTTTCCCCCTATAGGACTTAAGGCAGAGCCTGACACATCACAAGTGCTTTATGACTATTTAGTCTTCTGATTTGATTTTATAGAGTCTTAAATCTACTCCAGAATTTCTCAAGGATGAAAAATTAAAACAAAAAATAATTTTTGCTATGAACTTCTCAGGCAAATTTTATGTTTTAATTATGTATGACTTTATAGGGGATTAGATCTGGAAAAATATTTTAATATAAAAGTGAAATGAAATGGATCTGTCCTTTAGTGAGTTATGATAAACAAACTTGAACTTTTCTCACTTTTGTAACTTACCAAGGATAAACTATGCTTTGGTTGAATTCTTAAATCAATTAGGTTGTTTCTAATGTATTGACTTTTAGAAGAAATTTTTCCAATCATGTTCTTTGAGTACAGATTGTAATCATTTAATTAACACTGCTAGGCACTCTGTTGCTAAAAAATACAACATGGTATTTTTTCCATTGCATTGGTGTTCACATGGGCATACACAAGAGGGGCTTACAGCTCCTTCAGAAAAGCATTGCTCTCCTATATACGTAGTGTCCTCCCTGAGAAGATAGCTCAAGGAGAAGAAATTAAGGCATCAAAGCTATCTCAGTAACAACTGCAGTCATGTCAGTAAAGCTTCTAACACAAAGACACTAGATATGCAATGATTACCATTGGAATTCTGCACTATTTCCGTAAAGGCCAAAAAAGGTAGGTGCCTCAGGCTTCCCTTTAACTTGGTTAGATGAAAAGAAAGAATGTCCAACAGAAAGCCTCCTTTAATCTAGAAGCTTCTTGAACAATATTCATACCAATGCTTTTCTGTAGAAGCTTACTAATAATATCCAAAAACAGGCTCTACTTTCATTTATTAGATAACCTCTTCAGTAAAGACAGGAGAGTCTATAGATGTGCACACAAAACCACTTGGGAGGTGGGTGCTGCAAATTAGAAAATGGAGGGATGTTAGAAATGCCAAAGATCACATACTTGGGTTCCTTGAATGTGTTTGAGAGTTATATTAAAGCTTGAGTTGTCTATTTCTACTGTGCTTTTGTTAATGTGACACTGCTTACAGGCTGAACTATATGAGTCATAGGTTTAAGTATTGCATCAGCTACAAACTCTAAATTCTATAGCACTTGATCAGTTTCACTGCTACAACTTCAGTTGCCATGAATTAAAAAGCTCACTATTCATACACAACACTCAACACATTCTTGGGTGTCCAGGCTCTTCCCCACATCACTCACTCCTCTTCATATGTGTCTTCCTTTAACTAAGTACCAATCTCTTCATTCCCATTTCTCACTGATATTCTTGCAAACAACCTCTGAAGCTATTTTCACTCAGCTACCCACCATATTGCTGACTTTTAAATACTCCATGTGTTTAGAAAGTATGAAGAAATCTTAACATTTCTGAAGTCTCTGTAGAGGAGTTTCACATCTGCCCCTGTTAGTTTGCTACTCTCCGACATACTTTCTCACATTTTATTTCTGTCCTGTCATTTTCTGGCTATGTAATATTGATCATAGCAGCATCTAAAGCTGGCAATCACAGATCATCCACTATCAATGCCAAATAAATCTGTTTATAATGATGGAGGCCAATGAAGCAGTTGTCTAAGATAAGGTTGTTTGCATGATGGTGGCATGTGAGGAATACACCACTGAAATCCCTCAAATGCTAAAATTTATTTCATTCCTTTAAAAAAGGCAGCCCCATTTTCCAGCTACAGAAAGCAAAGCATGAAAATAAATCATTATCAATAATTAGTATCAGGTTTCTTAATAAATGTATATTTTTAATATTCAGAATTGCTGCTTTGTGACCAGTTGTTACATGTGACATTTATCTGTAAAATATGGAATTAATTCCATGAAAGTTCAAAGCCTAACTAGATAATATTTAAAATATGCTACCATACTTGAAATATTTCTAGTAAAAACAATCTGAATGTTTTATTAATATCCCAAATGAGGCTTCTAGTCTTTACACCAAATAAGTAGAGTAATAATTTCAAAATAAAGACCACATGTTTAAAGTGATTATATTCTGTTATTTCTTTTGTACCTGTCTTTTCTAATAATCAAGCAAACAAGTCCAGAACAGTAGTTTATATTATAATGTGTCCACCTTTTGTGGAGATTTGATCCTAAGTATGACAAAAAAACCAGCCCCAAAATATCTCCTTGGTGATAATCTATTTCTTGGTTTTCATTCCATTCTATCACATTCCCCAAAGGGACAGGCTAGCTGGGAATACTTAAAAAAAAAATCAGTCAGCTAGTAGAACAATAGAGGGAAAAGTAGCAATTCTTACTTATGTCAAGAAATAGTCCCTTTATTTTCAGGAAAAAGCTGGCTTTCAACTCTTAAGTATTGACTAACTTCCATTTAAAATGTAAATTGAATATAATTTATTATTTTCTCTCCAGAAACCTAAGAAGCAGTGAAGGCACTAAAATATATAAACTAACAAGTAGAAAGAAAACAGGAAAAGAAATGACAACAAAATTTTGAAAGTTTGAAATCAGATGAGTGGGTACTAACTTAGAAAAATAGAAAAAGTTTGGAAGTGGTTTGAAGTAGGGAAGCCTCAATCTTACTCCAAAAATAAGCAGATGCATGTTACAGCCACAGAAAGCCTCTGTACTCTGTAACTGGGCTTTGATTACCTACAAAAGTGGGGGGTTCAAGTGATACCGAAAGCCAGAAGCTTATTGAAAATGTGTATAAGAAACAAGTTCTTAAAGTTCCCCCACAGCCTGCTTGGCCAAGTGACTACCTCTGCAGCACCATGAAAGAAAACAGAAGGTTTGTACACGGGAAAGGTTGAACCAGAGACTCTAGCCTTGCTTTAAGACACATATTTACACTACAGGAGAACTGTACTTAAAAACACAGAGAACAGACCAAATGTAAAACTTCTGAAAGGTGAACCCTCCCCACCCTTGCCCCAACCCCTTCTTCCACTCAGTTCCAAGTGTGCAGGCAGGAAATCCTAGCTCTCAAACATGAAACCAAAGGATTTATCTCTAGGGAAACTAACCCAGCAAAAAAAAGAAAAAAAAAAAAGCCCTGGCTGGTGTAACTCAGTGGATTGAGCACAGACTGCGAACAAAGGTTCACGGGTTTGATTCCCAGTCAGAGCACATGCCTGGGTTGAGGGGCAGGTCCCCAGTGGGGGCCACATGAAAGGCAACCACACATTGATGTTTCTCTCCCTTTCTGTCTCCCTCCCTTCCCCTCTCTCTAAAAATAAATAAATATAGAAGAAAATCCTGAGCTATAATTTTTACAAAGTCCTACAAATATTGTCAGCTCCTCTAAGAAAACACTCAACCAGATTATCTTAGAGGGAAACCCATTATTTCATAAGGCCTGTCCACTTATTCAGAACCTATAAGCAGTCTTTTTTGGTACCTTGAGTATGAGTATACACCCAATAATAACACTGAAATAAAAAAAAGATCTTTGATATGTAGGACACAGACCAAAAGTAAACAAGCAAATAGAAAAAGAAGAGTCAGAGAAAAACTTCAAGCAAAAAAAAAACAAAAAAAAAAACCTAATGCTCATAATCCTCAGAAAAATAAAATTGAGATAACATCTACAAAACAAGAAAAGGAGGCTATTAAAAAAGAAACATTTATTGAATAAAAACAAATTCATGAGAATTAGAAAAAAGAGAAGAAATGTTCATAAATACTTTAATAGAATGAATAGAAGATAAAGTTTAGTAAGTCAAGTAGATATTATAACTTATCTGTTCAAAAAAACAGAGAAAAAGATAATATTAGAGAGTCAATCTATAGGTCAAACATCATTTTAGTGGAATATTCAGAAAGAGAGAAATAAAACAGAGAAGTAAAAATTATTGAAGAAATAATTTGAAAATGTGTCAGAACTAAAAAAAATAAGAGAGAGAACTTCTAAATGAAAGTACAAAAAATACCCAACACAGAGACACACCAATTCCCATTGTTAGGAAACTATAGCAGCTGCCGGTAATCAAAAACCTTCCAAAGAGTGAAACACCTGAAGATCAGGAATCAAACTAAGATCTATTACTTTACATGATTACAACAACTGCAAAATAACATAAAGTGCAAAATCAGAATCTAGAAGGTTCCATTGAACAAGACCTTCAAAATATTAAGGAAGATGAATTTTATTCTAACAACCTAGTCAAATGATCCATTAATTATAAAACTAGAATAAAGACAGAAAGTTCTAAAAAGACATTTCATATGAACTCTTTCCTAGAACTTACCACAAGAAACAATTGTGAAGTTACCACAAGAAACACAAAAAAATTGTGTTTCATCAAAACAATGAAGGAAACCAAGAAATAGGCAGACAAATGATTTAGGAAACAGTGGGTCCTATGTAGAAGAGAGGAAAAGGGAATCCAAAATATGGTGATGAAGGAAGATTTCTTGGCAATATTTGTGTGGCAGGTGGAGAGAAAAAAATAATGTAATAGGTTACCTTATGTAATTAAACATAATCAGAGGAGCTTTGTGTTTTTTGTAGAATTCTAGAATGAATTAACAGTATTAAACAGTATAAAAACTAAACAAATGAAGAAAAGGAGGTGATTATTAACTCTAGGGAAAACAAAATGGTATAAAAGAATGCTGTCATTAATGTTTACAAGGAACTAAGAATGTCGCTAGCAAATACTGATCTAACAAAAACTATGTTGAGAAAATATGAGAGTTAAATGATCTTTCATATTAGGAAGTTAGTAGATAATATCAAAAGCTGAAAATTAAGAAATAAAACATGAACCACATTATTAAGAAATACAAAATTAAATGCCAGAGAAAAAAAACTTGAAAGAAATTGCTCTTTTTTTTTTTTAGCAAAATGCTTGTTGTAGTGTTGTACAATATAATCTCCCAAAACTCAGTGAAAAAGAAGTAGAACACCTGAATAGACCAATAACAGCAAAAGAAATTGAAGCAGTAATCAAAAAACTCCCATCACACAAAAGCCCTGGACCAGATGGATTCACAGGAGAATTCTACAAAGCATTTAAGGAAGAGCTAACCCCCATTCTTCACAGACTATTCCAAAAAATCCAAAAGGATGGAAAACTCCCTAACTCCTTTTATGAAGCCAGCATCATCCTAATTCCAAAACCAGATAGAGATACAACAAAGAAAGAAAACTTCAGGCCAATATGGCTGATGAACATAGACACTAAAATCCTTAACAAAATATTAGCAAGTCGCATCCAACAATATATCCAAAAGATTATACACCATGACCAAGTGGGATTCATCCCAGGGATGCAAGGATGGTTCAACATTTGCAAAACAGTAAATGTAATACATCACATAAACAAAAGCAAAGACAAAAACCACATGATCATATCAATAGACGCAGAAAAAGCTTTCGATAAGGTACAACACCCATTTATGATAAAAACACTCAGCAAAATGGGAATAGAGGGAACATTCCTCAATATAATAAAGGCCATTTATGAGAGACCTACAGCCAATATCATACTCAATGGACAAAAACTAAAAGCTTTTCCACTAAGATCAGGAACAAGACAAGGATGTCCACTTTCACCACTTCTATTCAATATAGTATTAGAAGTTTTGGCCACAGCGATCAGGCAGGAAAAGGAAATAAAAGGCATCCAAATAGGAAAGGAGGAAACAAAATTGTCACTGTTTGCAGATGACATGATAGCGTACATGGAAAATCGTATAGACTCTACCCAAAAACTGCTCAAACTAATTAATGAATTTGGCAAAACAGCAGGATACAAAGTCAATATCCAGAAATCAAAGGCATTTTTGTATACTAACAATGAATCAGCAGAAGCAGAAATCAAGGAAAAAAATCCCATTCGATATAGCAAAAACAAAAATAAAATATCTGGGAATAAACCTAACCAAGGAGGTAAAACACCTGTATGCAGAAAACTACACAACACTGAAGAAAGAAATCAGGGAAGACACAAACAAATGGAAACATATACCGTGTTCATGGATTGGAAGAATTAACATCATCAAAATGTCCATACTACCCAAAGCAATATACAGATTCAATGCAATACCTATTAAAGTACCAATGGCGTATTTCACAGACATAGAACAAACACTTCAAAAATTTATATGGAATCATAAATGAGCCCAAATAGCATCTGCACTTTTGAGAAAGAAGAACAAAGTAGGAGGGATCACAATACCTGATATCAAACTGTATTACAAAGCCACTGTAATCAAAACAGCCTGGTACTGGCATAAAAACAGGCACATAGACCAATGGAACAGAACAGAGAGCCCAGAAATCAACCCAACCCTCTACAGTCAATTAATATTCGACAAAGGGGGCAGTAACATAAAATGGAGTAAATATAGCCTCTTCAGCAAATGGTGTTGGGAGAAATGGACAACTACATGCAAAAAAATGAAACGAGCACAAACTTACACCATACACCAAAATAAATTCAAGGTGGATAAAAGACAAATATAAGCCATGACACCATTAAAGTCCTAGAGGAGAACATTGGCAAGAAAATCTCAGATATTCCACGCAGCAACATTTTTACGGATATGTGCCCTAGAGCAAGGAATATAAAGGAAAGAATAAACAAATGGGATCTCATCAAAATAAAAAGCTTCTGCATGGCTAAAGAAAACAGTATTAAATTAAAAAGACAACCAACTGTATGGGAAAACATATTTGCCAATGATACCTCAGACAAAGGTTTAATCTCCAAAATATACAAAGAACTTACGCAATTCCACTCTAAGAAGACAAATAACCCAATTAAAAAATGGGAAAAGGACTTGAACAGACACTTCTCTAAAGAGGACATACAGAATATCCAGAGACACATGAAGAGATGCTCAATATCGTTAGCTATCAGAGAGATGCAAATTAAAACCACAATGAGATACCACTTTACACTAGTCAGGATGGCTATAATAGACAAATCAACAAACAACAAATGTTGGAGGGGTTGTGGGGAAAGGGGGTCCTTAGTTCACTGTTGGTGGGATTGCAGACTGGTACAACCATTATGGAAAACAGTATGGAATTTTCTCAGAAAAATAAAAATTGACCTGCCTTTTGACCCAGCAATTCCACTGCTAGGATTATACCCCAAGAATCCTAAAACATCAATTTCAAAGAACCTATGCACCACAATGTTCATAGCAGCACAATTTACAATAGCCAAGAGTTGGAAGCAACCTAGGTGCCCATCAGTAAATGAATGGATCAAAAAATGGTGGTACATATACACCATGGAATTCTATGCAGCAGAGAGAAAGAAGGAGCTACTACCTTTTGCAACAACATGGATGGAACTGGAAAGCATTATGCTGAGTGAAATAGGCCAGGCATTGAAGGACAAATACCTTATGATCTCACCTTTGACAGGAAGCTAAAGAATAAAACAAACAAGCAAACAGAATAAAAACAAAGACGCTGAAATAGAGAACAAGTGGGCAGCGACCAGAGGGGAGAGGGAAGGGAACTTAAGGGGAAAAAGGGGGAGGGATTTTGAGGAACAAGTATGAAAGACACAGAGATGAGGACTGGGGGGGGGGATGGGAGGGAGGGGGGAGACCGGGCGGGGGGGGGTGGGGTGGGATGGGAGAAACAGATAAAAAAAAAATGTACTTGAAAAGTAACTAAATAAAATTTAATATTAAAAAAATGCAATTTGATTACAAATATAAAGGGAAAAAAATTTCCAGTCAGAAAATGTGTATTAGAAAGAATTGGAGAGAAAAAAAAAGACTGCACATTTGGCATGTGCCTTAAAAACCACCAACACATGTCTGAAAGGGAGGCTTGGATCAGCCTGCAATTCTGAAAGCCTACTGCACACGCTTGCTGTGCTGAAACACTGGAGGAATAGACTAAGACCTTTTAACTGTTTGGAGGAATGTCAGCCCTGCTGGGATAATGTCAGTAGAACTGCTGGGTCTACATCTGTTGGGGCCTCGTTGTTAGGAATCTAGCTGAGGGATTAGGTCCTTAGGCAATCGCTGGAAGTTCAGGCTCCAGACTCAGAATTGGTGTACCTGCATGGTTGTCTCTATAGCCCTGAAGGCAGGCCAGCCAGACCCTCACCATGGCTGGGGACCTGGGTCCAGTGTTACTCTAGGAGGGGAGCTGGGTTCAGTCACATGACAGGGGCTCAGAGGAATCTCTTCAGTGTCATTCATAGTGGCTTAGAGCTAAATTTCTTTAAGGAATGTGTGCACTGTTTTCCAGTCCCTGGCCAGGATTCCATATTGGATGCGTCTCCATGTTTCCAAATACTTTATCACCAATGAGTGTCACCAACCTCCAGTCATAAACTGGCAACCCAGTGCAGTTTACCCTCTTTCCTTCTGCCAAGGCACCCCAGTGGCTGCCCGCATCACTTCCCAGCTCCACCCAAGGCCTCTTCCAGCCAGTGGTTTGTGGAGGGGTTGCTGGGCTTGTGAGAGGGTTGGCCCCTTTGTTCCTCCCTGTCCAGAGCCCAGCAGGGCAAGACTCATTCAGCAAAACACATACCCAAATTCCAGAACAATTTTCATTCCTCAGAGATTCCCAAAATATGTCTCAAGATGTCAGTGTCCCGTGTGTCTAGGGGCCACCAAGACCCATCCCGGAAGCACTCCTGGGAAAGGTTGCATGTAGGGGAGGTGGTGCTGCAACACCAAGGCAGCCAAGCTCTCCTGGGCCTACCAGAACCTTCTGTGAGTTGAAGAGATTGCTTCTTTAAGTGAGATTTGGGGATAGAAAAAGGTGGAGTAAGAGACAACTGTTTTGGCCCTAGCCAGGTATATAAATTTAAAGAAAATAGATACTACTATTTTCCATTTGTAGTCTTATGGAACTATTTGACTATTTAAACTATGTACATATGCAAAAGTAAAATTACATGTAAAAAATAGAAAATGTGTTAGCTACAACTCACTGGTATAAAATTGTAAAGGGGACTTCCGCCAAGGTGGAGGCGTAGGTGGACACACTGTGCCTACTCCCATAACCAAGTTTAAAAACAACAAAGTTTTAGCAACAAAAACACAGCCAAACCACATAAAATTGAACTATATGAAAGTCTGACAACAATGAACCCTTCAGCCAAACCACTAAGAGGGGCAGAGCCAGCAGCAGAGTGGGGTCAGGCAGGAAAGATCCACTGGACCGACCTGGGCAGGAGAACCAGGTGCACCAGCTGCTGTGGGCAGATCCCAGGTGTGGAGAAGCGGGTGAACCCACTGAGGGTGCAAGGCGGTGGACCCACTGAGGGCTGACCATGGTCACACATTCATGCACAGATAAACTGGTGAAGGAGTGAGCAGTGAGATGGACCGTGCAGGCCCCAGCAGCAGGAAGCAGCAGAGGGGACCACCATTATCCCTCTCTGACCCTGCCCTACATACAGCATCAAAAACCAGCGACCCTGGTGAACAATTAAGGCTCCACTCCTCATACCTAACAGGTGTGAACAGATCAAAACATGGCTCAAGAACAACTCAGAGCCCCAGAGCTGACAAATCTAAGTGACCAAGAAATAGCCAAACTTTCAGATGCACAGTTCAAAACACTGGTGATCAGGATGCTCACAAAACTGGTTGATTTTACTCACAAATTAGAGGAACATATGAAGGCTAAACTAATTGAAATGAAGGGAAATGCACAGGAAACCAATAGTGATGGAAAGGAAACTGGGACTCAAATCAAAGGAGTGGACTAGAAGGAGGAACAAAATGACCAAGCAGAAAAAGATGAAGAAACAAGAATTCAAAAAGATGAGGAGAGGCTTAGGAACCTTCAGGACATCTTTAAACGCTCCAACATCTGAATTATAGGGGTACCAGAAGGGGAAGAGGAACAGCCACAAGTGGAAAACTTATTTGAACAAATAATAAAGGAGAACTTCCCAAATCTGGCAAAGGAAATAGACTTCCAGGAAATCCAGGAAGCTCAGAGAGTCCCAAAGAAGTTGGACCCAAGGAGGAACACACCAAGGCACATCATCATTACATTAGCCAAGATTCAAATGAAGGAGAGAATCCTAGAAGCAGCAAGAGATAATAGGACAGTCACCTACAAAGGAGTTCCCATCAGACTGTCAGCAGATTTTGCAGAAGAGACCTTACAGGCAAGAAGGGGCTGGAAAGAAGTATTCCAAGTCATGAAATCCAAAGATCTACATCCAAGATGGATCTATCCAGCAAAGCTTTCATTTAGAATGGAAGGGCAGATAAAGTGCTTCTCAGATAAGATCAAATTCAAGGAGTTCATCATCACCAAGCCCTTATTATATGAAATGTTAAAGAGAATTACCTAAGAAAAAGAAGATAAAAAAGATGAACAGTGAAAGGACAGCAAACTCACAGTTATTGAGAACCACACCTAAAACAAAAGCAAACTAAGAGGACAGCTAGATCAGGAGCAGAACCATAAAAGTGAAGATCACATGGAGGGTTAGCAATAGGGGAGTGGGAGAAGGAGAAGGGGGGAAGAAGGTACAGAGAATAAGTAGCATACATGGTAGGTAGAAAATAGATAGGGGGAGGGTAAGAATAGTAAGGGAAATATAGAATCTAAAGAACTTGAGACACGTGGTCATAAACTAAAGGGGGGAATGGTGGGGGAGGGGGTGTGCAGGGTGGAGGGGAATGGAGGGGGGAATAGAACAACTGTAATGGCATAATCAATAACATATTTAAAAAATCTAGAATAGCCAAGGCATATAAATACTTTTTGTAAAGCTTCAGAAGTAAGATGTTGTGGTACTGGCAGAGAACTAGAAAAATAAAGCAATGAAACAAAGTAAAAGGAAGAAAATATCCATACATATATAGTCATCTGACCTGCAACAACAGCATCAAAGTACTTTAAGGGAAAAAGTTTGAAATTTTCAACAAATGTTTCTGAATTAATTGGATAAGGGAATGAACCTTGACCTTTACCTCACACCCTATGCAAAAGTAATAAATTCTGTATCTAAAAGCTAAAAAATTAATAAAGCTTGCAGAAAAGAATAGTATAACATATTTGTGAACTTGGGGTAAGATTTAAGTAGTATAAGAAAAGTCCTAATTATAAAACAAAAAGATGATAAATTAAATTTCATCAAAATTAAGAACTTCTATTCATCAAAAGATATCATGAAAAGAAATAAAAGGCAAGTCACAGTCTGAGATGTTTGTAATACATACATCTGCAAATGGCTTGCATTCAGAATATATAAATAACTATAAAGCAGTGTACACTTAAAATTTATATAATGTTATTAACCAGTGTTACCCAATAAATTTAATTTTTTTTTAAATTTAGAAAACATAGAAAGGCAATCTAACTTATATAATTGGCAAAAGATTTGTGTAAGAACTTTACAAAAGGGGCTGTTTGAATAATTATTTGGACAAATGCTCAATTTTATTATTCATTAGACAAATACAAATTAAAACTAGAATAGATATAACCTGCACTCACCAGAATGGCTAAAATTTAAAACACAGGTAATACCAAAAATTGGTGAAAATGTGGGGCAACTGGAATCTTCATATGTTGCTAGAAGAAATTTAAATTTTATAACCACTTGGGAAAATTGTTTGACAATATCTACATACCTATGCTATGAGCCAGCAATTCCACACTGAAGAAATTAATGCATACATCCACCAAAAGGTACATACAAGAATGTTTATAGAAAACTTATTCAGTAAAGTGAACACTGGAAACAACTCAAATCCTCATCAGCAGCAGAATGATAAATAAACTGTCGTATTTTCATGCAATGAGATATTGAGTAGCAATTAAAAAAACACTGCTACATTCAACAATATAGATGAATCTCACACACATCATGTTGGGAGAAAGAAGCTAGAAACAAATAAGTACATAGAGTATGATTTTGTTTATCTGATGTTTGCAGGTGAAACTAATTTTTGGTAATAGACACCAGAGTAATTACCTCTGAGGACAGAGGTATTGACTGGAACGGAACACAAAGGAGCTTTTTGAAATATTGGAAATATTTTGTATCATGATATGACTGGTGGACCCATGGATATGTTCATAAATAAAAATTCAACAAAATAAACACCTACGATTCATGCACTTTACTGTATATGTTATACCTCAGTAGAAGTTTGTTTGGGGACACCCTCTTACATCCTCTTTAAGCTTCTTTACCTCTCTTTGTGTCTCCACTTCAACACTATCTCTGATTTCCAGTAACCCTGGGGTGTTCTGTTTACTCTTGGAGCCACACTTATAGTGGGTTCCCAACTCTTCAGCTCCATGACTCTTCCAGTGTCATAACATTAAACTTCCTCTTCCCTAACCACTCAGAAGTAGAGTTCACCATATGAAGCTTCACCACCTTGTAAGTACATACTGCCCACACATGCTATCCTTCTATCAGCTCTAAGTATTAAAATACTTGCTCTTGGAGAAACGACATGGATTATTTTTAGGATTCCATGCTGTCATCTTATCCCACATGCAAAGCTTGTTCAAGTCCTGTTCCCTTCACATCCCCCCAGGGGGGGAAAAAAACAGAAAAGAAAAAATAGATAAAGAAAAGATGACTCTGTAAATTTCTAAACTTATTTTCCTTGTGGCACAATTTTACTTTATCATTTTATAAATCTCATATTTTTTCTGCCTCTCCTTTTCTGTTACACTATTCTTATTCCTTCTTTTTTCTCTAGCTACATCTGATATACATATGAAGAATGAGATAACTCGAGTAATTTTTACAAAAATTAATATATTTTTAGAGGCAAATTGCCCTTATCCTGCCCCAGGAAATATTAGTTTTTTATGTAACATAGTCTAATTTGTCCACAGTACTCAACTCAGGCTCTTTTTTATTTTTTAAATATATTTTATTGGTTATGCTATTACAGTTGTCCCAGTTTGTCTCCCCTTTATTCCCCTCCACCCTGTACCCCACTCCCATCAGCATCCCCCCCCCACCTTAATTCATGTCCATGAGTCATACATATAAGTTCTTTGGCTTCTCCATTTCCTATACTATTCTTAACCTCCCCCTGTCTATTTTGTACCTACCATTTATGACATTTATTCCCTGTACCTTTCCCCCATTCTTCCACTCTCCATTGATAACCCTCCATGTGATGTCCATTTCTCTGATTCTGTCCCTGTTCTAGTTGTTCACTTTGTTTTCATTTTGTTTAGGTTCACTTGTTGATAGTTGTGAGTTTATTGTCATTTTACTGTTTATGTTTTTTATCTTATTTTTCTTAGATAAATCCCTTCAACATTTCATATAATAAGGGCTTGGTGATGATGAACGCCTTTAACTTGACCTTACCTGAGAAGCACTCTATCTGCCCTTCCATTCTAAAGGATAGTTTTGCTGGAAAGAGTAACCTTGGATGTAGGTCCTTGCCTTCCATGTCTTCAAATACTTCTTTCTAGTCCCTTCTTGCCCACAAGGTTTCTTTTAAGAAATCACCTGATTATTTTATGAGAACTCCTTTGTAGGTAACTGTCTCCTTTTCTCTTGCTGCTTTTAAGAGTCTCTTCTTCTCTTTAATCTTGGCTAAGGTAATTATGATGTGCCTTGGTGTGTGCTTCCTTGGGTCTAACTTCTTTGGGAGTCTCTGAGCTTCCTGGACTTCCTAGAAATCTATTTTCTTTGCCAAATTGGGGAAGTTATGCCAAACATAACTTCATTATGTTTTCAAGTAAATATTCAGTTTCTTGCTTTTCCTCTTGTCCTTCTGGCACCCTATACGGATGTTGGAATGTTTAAAGTTACTTCTGCTCCAAATCATTGATTTGAGCCCTGGTTGCCTTCCCTTCACTGTTGGATCTCTGTACATTTTCTTTTATTTCACTTTGCATAGCCTTGAGTTTTTCTTTATTTTTTGACAATACTCAACCAATTCTGTGAGCATCCTGATTACCAGTGTTTTGAACTGTACATCTGATAGGTTAGCTAGTTGCAATTTTTCTGGAGCTTTGAATGAACTGTCCTTTCATTTGAATCATTTTTTTTTGTTTCGGTGTGCCTTTTAATAGTTAAGGGCAGAGCCTTAGATATTCACTAGGGTGGGGCAACCCACTTTGGTGTGTCCTGGCATTGTATGTTGGGGAGGGTTCAGAGAGGGAACAATGCCACTTGCTCAGTTCTCTGACCACTTTCAGTTACTTCCTCTGCTACGCACAAGCAAATTGGGCCCTTCTGGTGCTGATTCACAGACTGGTGGGTTTGTGTGCATTGTAGGACCTTGTGGGTCCCTCCACTGAACCCTCCTGTGAGGCTTGGAGTTTCTTCTGCCATCACAACCCACAGGTTCTCTCAGTCAGAGGTTTTGAGGCTTTATTTCCCTGTGGTGGAATCCTGGGTTGCACCATCTGTCTTGTTTCCCTATTGTTCCTCCTAGTTTATCTGCATGCAAATGTGTGACCACCCACTCCACCAACTGCCACCTCACCCCATCCATCAGCTCCCACCTTGCTCACCCAGTCCTATAGCTGCTGCCTTGCCATGAGTCCTCTCTACCCCTGGATTTCTATCTCCACCTCTCCTACTGGTCTGGATTAATATTTCTTCTTTAACTCCTTGGTTGTCAGACTTCCATACAGTTAAATTTTCTGGCAGTTCTGGTTGTTTTTCATTTTTAAATTTGTTGTTGTCCCTCTTTTGGTTGTGTGAGGAGGCAAAGAGTATCTACCTATACCTTCATCTTGTGTTGAAGTCCTCAACTCAGACTTTTCAAACAACAATATAATGTGGGATCACTGTTTCACAGGGACTGCAAAGTTCAAATGAAAGGAATACTGTGTTAAGACTTCTTGGATCTTTGTGATAGTGAAACTGCTATTTTTATGGATGCATGTGTAAAAATAATTTTTGTGGGAATATATCTATTTTTGTAGTATATGTGCTGCTGAAGCAAGCACGTAATATATCTATTTTTGGATGTTAGATCTACCTACCACAGGGAGTATCCAGCCAAACAAAGTTAAGTGACTTAACAGAGATGGAAAGTGCTGAGATTTACTTTTCACATCTAGGATATGTCAGATTTCTTAGAGTGAGTTCTGTGCTTTTAGAATCATAATATATGATATTAAACAGCTGTTAAATGCAGCAATATTATGAGCTTCTGCCAATCATAGATCCCAATATTCTTTCCCTAAGATAATTTACCTTCTCACTTCTCAGGGTTATATTTGCATCATGGAACCAATATTTTTTCCTACTCCAAAAAGTATCATGGCCCATGCTTTATTTGTTCATATATTTTGTAACATGGAGCTTTGTGCAGATGGTGTTGAAATCTATTGACAAATGCCATATTTTTATTGTAAAACAAGCAATGAAAGATGGAAATTCTCTCTTGACAATGTGATTACCAACTCAATGGTTAATATTTTGCATTTTATAATTTGCTATACAGCAGGAACTGTGCAATAGCTTTAAAAATAATTATACAGCCCCAGACATTCTTAAGAGATATGTGCTGAGACATTTAGAAATTCCCAAAATCATAGATATCATTATAGCATAGAATTTCTCTCATAAAGTTCAGTCAAGTATCACTAAATACTTTTAATTGACCACTTAAGACCTTTATAATTCTATAAATAGAGGACTAGACTCATTTATAAAGTTAATAATAAGAATTCTGTCTGGAAAATTTATTGTAGTTTGTGAATTGCCTTTCCTCATTTACTTATAGAGCACATGTTAAAAGCACTCATATCATCAGTCCAAGACACTGCCAGTGTGGCATTGCTACTTTATTATTTATTACCAAATTCAATTTTACTGTGTAAGCATAATCTATTTCTTAGATTTCTTAACTTTCTTTTTACTTCCATGACAACACTTTTACTGATTGATTTTAGTTGTTTTTGTGGGTTTTTTATGTTTGTTCTTTTCTTTAGCAGGGGCATTTTCCATAAAATACAGAGACTTTCTTGCTTCAGAAAAGGTACCTGAATGCAAAGATGAGCTAAAAACCATAAAGTCAGGCAATGTTGAAGATCATTGGCATTGATTGGATAGGCTCAACACTAAGAAAGTGACTCACTCCTGCCAACCAGCCTCTTCTAGTGTATAAGATTCAAATGTGCATCTCCAAAAAATTCAAATTATGTGGACCACTGAAGTTATTTAGTAATAGTCAAAACTGCACGTGTTACCCCTCACTGGGTAGCTCACTTGGTTAAAGCATTGTCCTGATACAAGATTGTGGGCTTGATCCCTAGCTAGGGCACATATAAGAATCAACCAATGCATCAATAAGTGGAACAACAAATCAATGTTTCTGTCTCTTCCTTACTCTCTATATAAAATCAGTAAATGAAAATTAAAAAATAAACTATACATGTTAATTCTTTAAATGGCAAATGCCTTATAATGACTTTTCAAAATGCTCATAGTTTGTGATTATACTTTTAGACAGAGATAGAGAGAGACCAAATTAGTGAGCCCTGCTGCAAGTAAAGAACTGGGTTACTTGCTTTATGCTCTAAAGACATGATATCATTTAATTCTCCCAGTAACTATATGAGGTAGGTATATTATTCCTATTTTTATGAGGAACTAAAACTGAGAAGTATCAATAGTCCAATATTATACAAGTAATAATTGGTTGGGAAATAATTCAAGGCTAAGTCTTTCTGTTATTTTTACTGTAACACTGTTGTTCAAATGGCCTCAGCCTATACCACGGTTAAATTCTGCAGATTGTTCTGAATGAGGATAAGCATAGCACCTCACAGAGTCCATCAGGGTCTGTCCTTTGGAACCATTGTTTTGTATACATCCCAGAAGCTTTGTTAGGATGCAGATGCATCTTTTTCTGAGGTAAAACTTGTTGAGGTTTAGTGTCATGAAATGCAGCCCTAGCCACTGCAGCCAGTCTTGGGATCACAAGTAAAACACGTTGTCTCCCTCCCCTACTATTCATTCTATATTCTCCCCAATCTCAGGTAGTACTTTCACAGGTCTAGCTGTCATACTCAGTGGCATGAACCAGACTCTCATCCCTGAGGGGTCTGAGTCCTGGTCACCATGTCCTTCTGACTTTGGCTTCTGAACTTATCTATAGCTGTCAAAATTGGGCAAAAGAGTACCAAGTGGCACCCAAATAAATCACTTGAGTGCCAAATACATTTTTCCTGTCTCTAACAGTTATACAATCTCTTTCTGATACCAGGAGCTTCCCCTCTTGCATGTTGGTATTTTGGTACAGAGAACCCAAAGTGCCCAAGAGCCAGCTGTAGCTTACAATTTAATAGAGTTCTTGCTGTGTCCTTGGGTGGGAGCACTCACCACTTGGGAAGCAGGACCATTAAACCCACAGAACCCAGACATGCAAAAAGAGGATGACAAATTCTCCCAAAATGGGTAACTGGGAATGATGGTAAGTAGAACCATTCCTACCTCACCCTGTATTTCTGCCTCATGTACTGTATTCCTACTAGAGATACAGCACCATATAAAATTCATTGATATCAAGTACACACTGCACAGCAGATGATGATGACCCTCCTTCTCATAAGGTATAATTTTAAAGCTACCACCTCAGCTGTGCCTTGAATGTATAATTTTATCACTGTGCCAAGGAAGCAGCCTCTGGTGGTATGGTATATGATAGTACCAGTGGATCTCATAGTCATGTGCTACTCCTGCATTTCCCCTTCCTTGAAAACATGTCCTTAACTCTGATGATACAAGGTACCCACACCCATGAATCAAATATTCTGTAGACTCACAAGTAGTAGTGCTGGCTGAAGCCTCATGGTAAGGAAAGACAAACCCAAACACAAAGTATATTTATATTTCTGTCAGAATGAGCCACTTTCCCTTGAGTAGAAGAGGTCTATTGTGGTTAACTTGCCACCAAGTGACTGATTGGTATCTTCAAGGGCTGGTACTATACTGGGGACTCAGAATTGGTCTCTGCTGCTGGTCAGTTGGACTTCTGTTGGGACCATGCATAACATTCATCTCTGCTTCCAGTAATGGCGTGTTTATTCCTACATAGGTTGCAGGTAATCCAGACCCCACATTCTAATTCATTGTTTGTTTCCTTGGTCCCCTGTTAGTGCTAACTGTTATCGGTCAGGGCTACCAAGAAGTAGACTGAAACAGTGATTAGTAAACAGGAAGTTAATCAGGGAGTGCCCATGGAAGGAAAAGAAACAGAATTTGGGCAGAGGAAGGTATTGGGCTCTTATATAGTTTCAACAATGACCTCAGCTGCCTCTACAGAAAGCTGGTATAGACCCTCAGGAGCTGGGGTGAGGCATTCATCCTTTATACCTTTATGTTGATGAGTTATTGGATATGGACTACCCCAGAAAGGGCAAGGTGACTCTCTTTAAAATAATGCCCAAAGGAGGCTGACAAGTGAGGGCCATCTGTTGACATCATTCCCAGTGGCTGGATAAATAAGAACAGTAGACCTGAAGAGGTATCTGGAAGAGTTATCATAGAGTTCATTATAAGCATGTGTCATTATCTGAAATTATTGTGCTTAAAAATTCTCTCATTTATTCAGTATCTTCTTTAATTAAAAATAAATATCATGAATACAAATACTTCATCTATATGGCCTGTAATACATAGTTTCTCACCATATAGTTGTTGAATTTTGAATGAATGAATTTTAAACTGATTATAACCCCATCAGAATAATCAAAGATAATATATAGAGTTTTATATGAGGAAGCAATTTCTCTCTCTCTCTCTCTTTCTTGCTGTAGCTCTGTAATTCAAAACCAGAATGTAACAGTGTGGAAGTCATATAAACAGATACTTCAGGATCATTTGTTTTGGGGTTTTTTAATGCCATCTAGAGAACAGTAGATATTTGGGGGGGAGAAAGAAAGAAGAGGAAATAATCATGGGAATAAGTTTACCCATCACTAGTGGAATTACTATTCAGTAATCAGTCACAGTATGAGAAAAAATAAATTGTTATATTTAGGCTGTATGTATGTGGCATACACCAGGGGGAGCTAGTTATGAGCTAGTTACTCCCAGCAGCAACAGCTGTGAGGCTCAGACCACATACCATGTAACTGGAGCCATGACAGTTTAATACTAAGACTCACCTTCATGAAGCTAATGGTGTTGTCAGAAACAGCACATTTTGGAGTAAGGTTTTTTTTTAGGCTGGGGCAGAATTGTAAGAGTGAACTGAAAACCCTTTTAGGGCCACCCCAGGCTTCAGAATATGAAGGAGGAGAAAAAAAGAAAGAGAGATAAAGAGAGAGAGAGAGAGAGAGAGAGAGAGAAAGAAAAAATCAGATTAAATGACTAGAATTTATGGAGCAATATAGACCTCAAAAATTATGTTACTTAAACTCATTTATTAACTATGTGTGTTTGTCAGTTAGATGTAAGATCAAATGATAACTTACTTCCAAAAGCTAAGTGAAATTGAGGTTAAATTGTACATATAGTTACTTAAAGAAAACCATATAAAACATAGTTAATATTTCATACCTAGGTCTATCTATTTATGTACAAATGTACATTTACATAATTAGATATCTAAGGATGTATCAGATGTCACCTGGTTTCCAGATAGTGAAATTTGAAATATTCAATTGAAAATAATACTCTTCAAGACTGTAGCTTTTTACTGAATTGCTAGGACCACTCTATCCAAAACACACTTTTAATAATGGCATGAGATATGTGGAAAATATAAGGAAGAAAAATTTATGAAAACAGTTCAGGCCAAAATCAAACTGAGAATTCAAGGTATATAAACTTCAAAAGGGCATTATGTGCACATGAGCAGGGTGCAGTTAGCCAGGCTGTAGCACAAACAGCTCCCTGCTCAGCTGCAAGGGATAGTACAGGATTTTCCCATCTACCCTGTTCCTTCTTCTTTGTTTTTTGCATGAACCTAAATAAATACACTCTTTTTCTAGAAGAGTGTGCCCACCTTCTGCTGTGTATCTAGTGACTTCAGAGAGGAAGCAGGTACTGAAACTGGCTATGGAAACTTTCATTTTGCTTTGGAGCTGTAGTCCTGTTTGCTCCACAGCACAATCAGTGGAGTCTGGTAGGAGGAGAAGGAAAGAAAAGTCACATCCTGAATGAAAAATTGAGGAAACTCCTATTTAGATTTAGAATGTGGATTTGGGGAATATTCACAATCAACCCCAATAAAAATTAACCAATAAGTTATTTTTTATTTTTTTTAATTTCCAATTCTTATTTTTAATTATATTTTATTGATTATGCCTTTACAGTGGTACTGATCTTTCCTCCTTTGCCACCCTCTACCTAGCACCCCCCAACTCCCTCAGATAATCCTCCCACCATTGTTCATGTCTATGGGTCATGTATATTAATTCTTGGCTACTTCATTACCTATACTGTACTTTACATCCCCATGACTATTCTATAACTATCTATACTTCTTAATCCCCTCACCTCTTCACCCATTCTCCACACTCTCCGCCCATCTGGCAACCATCAAAACACTCTCCATATTCATGATATATCTCTGTTCTTGTACACTTAGTTTTTTACATTCAATTGTTGATAGATATGTATATTTTGCCATTTTATTGTTCATAATTTTGATCTTCTTTTTCTTAAATAAGTCCCTTTACCATTTTATATAATAATGGTTTGGTGAGGATGAACTCCTTTAGTTTTTTTGTCTGGGAACCTCTTTATCTGCCCTTTGAGTCTAAATGATAACTTTGCTGGGTAGAGCAATCTTGGCTGTAGGTGCCTACTTTTCATGTCTGTATATTTCTTGCCAGTGCTTTCTAGCCTGCAAAAATGTTTTGAGAAATCAGCTGACAATCTTATGGTAACTTCTCTGTAGGTGACTAACTGCTTTTTTCTTGCTGCTTTTAAGATTGTCTCTTTATCTTCAACCTCTGGCATTTTAGTTATTATGTGTCTTACAGTGGGCTTCTTTACACCCATCTTATTTGGAATTCTCTGTGCTTGCTGGACTTGCATGTCTATTTCTTTCATCAAATTAGAGAAGTTTTCTTTCACTATTTTCTCAAATAGATTTCCAATTTCTTGCTCTTTCTTTTCTCCTTCTGGAACCCTTATGATTTGAATGTTGGTACATTTGAAGTCCCAGAGGCTACTTATACTATCCTCATTTTTTAGGATTTGTTTTTCTTCTTATTATTTTGATTGGTTATTCTTTGGTTCCTTATGTTCTGAATCATTGATTTGATTCTCAGCTTCATCCACCCTACTGTTATTTCCCTATAAATTGTTCCTTATTTCAATTGGTGTACCTATCATCTCTGATTGTATCTTTTTTATACTGCTGAGGTTCTTCCTAACAGCATAACTGTTTTGAACTCTGCATTTGGTCAATTACTTACCTCCATTTCATTTAGCTCTTTTTCTGGAGTTTTGATCCGTTCTTTCATTGGGCCATGTTTCTTTGTCTCCTCATTTTGGCAGTCTTCCTGTGTTTGTTTCTATGTATTTGGTAGAGCTGCTTTGATTCTGTGTCTTGGTAGTGTGGCCTAATGTAGTAGGTGTCCTATAGGATCCAGTGGCACAGCCTCCCCATCACCCAAACTGTGTACTTGAGGTGCACACTTTGTGTGGGTTGAGTACACCCTCCTGTTGTAGTTGAGTCTTGGTTGCTGTTGGCAGGTCAATGGGAGGGATTTACCAAGCCAGTCAGCTTCAATGACTGAATGTGACCACTGACTGCCAACCTCCATCCTCTATGGAAGATCAGTTGTGCAGGGGCAGGGTGGTAGTTGCCTGATGTGGTCTATAGCTGCCCACTGGGTGCACTGATTTTGGAGTTTCCTGGGTGATGCAGATCAAGGTCAGCCCCCACATGTGTTTTTCCTTGGGCTCCATGACTGAGCTACGAAGCAATCTGATGGCTACTATTTGTGCTGGGCTTGGAGATGCCCAAGCAAAGCTGTACTATGAAGCTAATCTGGCTGCTGCCAGTGCTGTGCCTGGGGCTCACTGAAGGCAGCTATTTATTGTTTGATAGGATCTAGGAAGTTGTGACACATGAGCCAAGACTGGCAGTTCATATGGAAAAGCAGCTTGGGTGGGCCCATAATTTGGGTGAGGTAGAGTCTCTGGGGATCTCTAAGACAAGTTAAACAATGTTAGCCAGGTTGATGGAATCTCAGATATGACACCATCTTGCTGGCTTTGTGGGGGGAAGGCTTCGAAAAGGGACAATGGCTTCTGCTCCCCTTGAAGCCAGAAACTTCAGTTTCTCCCTATATACTACTGGTGCCTTTCAAGCTGCTACCCTGGTCCTGAAGCTCAGAGGTAGTGAGTGAGTAGGTGAGTCTATGTGGGGAGACGGCTTGGGGCTCCAGAAGTTTCTTCCACCAACTCAATTCCTGCTGGTTTTTATAGCTTAAAGTTATGGGGACTTAATCTTCCTGGTACTGGAACCCTGGGCTGGGAAGCCTGGTATAGGGCTGGGACTCCTTGCTCCTGAGATATCCCTCCTGAATTTTTATCCACCACACTTGGATATGGCACCAGCCCCATACGGTTTCCAGATGGTTTCTTTAATTCCATAGTTCACAGATTTCCATTCAACTTGATTTCTGATGGTGCCAAGAGATGGTTGTTCTATATTTTAGTTTTAATTTTGACATGGTTGTGCAAAGAAGCAAGCTATGTCTGTCTATGCTACTACCTTGACTAGAAGTCCTGAGTTATTTTTTTTTATGGTGAATAAAGTTTTATACTGTTTCTGTTGCTCTTGTTGTTTCTTTAACATCATACCTGGTTGTGATCAGAGCCCACTGAAGTGATTTAATTAATAACTTTCAGAGGAAAAGCTTGTGGGCACTTACTACATATACCTCTTACACCTTACCTCTTAACACCTTCTGTAAAAAGGGTGTTTAAAAAAGTATATAAAATAAAGCAGGCTTGTTACTTTAACCACCTGATGAAAGTAAAATAAAGAAGACTGAATATTTTCATTGAGTTCATGTGAGTTCCATTCTCCTTCTTCTCAGTTCTAATTTATTACCTATTCATTCAGCAGCATTTGCTGGGGTCTCTCAGTAACTTCCTCTTGGCTCTTTTTGAAATGAATATATTCTTGGAAGGTATTTAGAACTTCTTAGCCAGCAAAAGGATAAGAAAAGGTATCATAACCATGGTGTAAATAAAAATTTTTCTGTTGTGTTAATTTAGGAATTTATTTTCATCCACCTTACATTATTAAATGTCCAGGAGTAGCCAATATTAATCATGTATTTTGTTTCAAGAAACACCATGAGCTCCACAGACTCATTAGCATGGACTCATGGCCTAATGTCAATGGGAAACAGATACCATCAGATGTCACTTAGTCCCAGTGCAGCTCATCATTTCCCTCTCAGAACCTCAGTAACCTGCATCTGTATGACCCTGAGAGTGAATACATCCTTATGTTTGGCACCCCAGGCACTTCACTCACCCACCTTAGTCCATGCCCTGCCTTGATGATACTACCTTGGTGGGCTTTATGACTCCAGAGACACCTTGGATATGAAGAGCTTCTCTCTCTTTTGTTTCCTTACAGTGTAAGACTAGTGATTTCAAGAGTAATCGCATCCCCAAAGCCCAGATTTGTCAGATGCTTTCCTAAGGAGCTGCTCCATGCAGGGTTAGGAAACACTGTTGCACCAAGAACAGTCATGAGAGCAGGGTCTTGAAGCCGACTCTGGACATCCTTGTTCTGTGATAATTGCTCCTCTGGTCCCATCCTGTGCTTTGGCTTTGAGCTTTGCTAACTCTGACTTTTTGCTTTGGTTCCTTTCTGGTTCCTGCCTCCTGGCTTCCACCTTGTCTCAGTAGCAGAATTTTCAGCTCTGACCATTATCCACATCCTTAATCAGGTTTGTTGCATATATTCCCTTTAGGTTTCTTGTTCCCTTTTCTTCACAGTCCTGCACTGAGGCCATTTCAAAATCCAAGGTCTGGTCACTGACAGTGTCCTGGAAAAATTAAAGGCAACCACAAAAGTTTGTAGTCTAATGTTCTTTCCCTACCATAAAAAACAAATTAAAAATGTATTTTACCCTTTGGACTGAATAGGTGTGTTACAGAGATTAATGTCCATGAAGCCTGTGTGGACTAATGTGAAAAGCAGCCATGTAGAATATTGGCAATAGCTCCATTTTAGGAAGAAGCCTCTAGCACAAGCTGTAGTTGTAAGGTAAAGGAGGCTGGTTTGTTTTTATCAAACACACAAAATCTAGGTGTTCCTTGTCTCCTTGGAATTCACCATTGTGGGAAAACATCACTTATTTCATTATTTCAGAAATTAATCCCTGTTCAAAAAAATCTTTGGAATAACCTTTTGGTATTTCCTTTAGAGCTAATGGCACATTTTCCCTCAAATTTACTTAATGCTAAAAAAAGTCTTTGTTTTAATAGGGTGGCCCTGAATCTTGGGAGAAAATTAGCCATTTATTTATGAAATGTTGGAGAAAGAGATATAGAGAGAGATGGAGGGAGATGAAAAGAAGGAAGGAGGGAGGGAGGAAACAAGAGACGGAGGGAGGAAGAGAGAGAGAGAGCAGGAGAAGGAAGGAGGGGGCAGAGAGAGATGATTCTGCTTGTAACTATAAAAATAAACCTGATTCTAAACTGATAAGGGGATGTGTGTGCATGCATGTATACACATAGAGGGAGGGGGAGGGGTATGTATGAAACACTAAGAGAGAGACCATACCCCAGGTATTTCAATTTGTTGATAGAGTAGTGACATCTCACTAAACACAGAATGCAAATCTAACAGGCCATGCATAGTACAATTTTCACCCCATCAGGAAAATTTCTCAGCTTCATTCTTGATTGAAAGCACAAGGGTTTTGGGGGTTTTCTTGCTTGTTTGTTTGTGTTTTGCTTTTTGAACCAGACAATGCTGTCAGCTGGAAGGCAGAAAGTCCCATGGGACTCACCAAGTGAACTAACATCTTTTGTCCAACTGGAATTCAGAACCTTGTCAATATCTGTGATTTCTGCTACTGCAGAATACCAGGCAACAAGGGTTGGATGTGCAGACTTGTGAATGTTTTCAATTGAATTTTTGAGGAAAAGGCTACTTTGCAAGCTAGTCAATTTGCTCTCAAACTGCAAATTCTCCCCCTCCCCACCCCAATCACTCCCCCCCTTTCCCCACTGCCATTAGTCTCCATTTCCCTTATTCCCTCCCTGAGGCTTCTCTCTGCCTCTATATAGATAAGCAATTATTTTCAGCTTCAAGCAGGATACTGCCCCTTATGGGACCTCCAAATGCTGTAAGTCTGGGAGAACATGGATGATTTACAGACCCATGAAACCTGGCAGATACCATGGGATACCAAGGGACTAAATGAGCATAATTTTACTAGTCATAGAGAAATCTATAAGACAAAAAGAGGAATCAAGCCTCTCCCCCTCCTGTAGAGGAATTTGGTTGCTTCCCACCATCCCCCCAAATGGCAGACAATTCCTTTATTTTTTTTAATATTAAATTTTATTTAGTTACTTTTCAAGTACATTTTTTTAAATCTATTTCTCCCATCCCACCCCACCCCCCCGCCCGGTCTCCCCCCTCCCTCCCATCCCCCCCCCCCAGTCCTCATCTCTGTGTCTTTCATACTTGTTCCTCAAAATCCCTCCCCCCTTTTTCCCCTTAAGTTCCCTTCCCTCTCCCCTCTGGTCGCTGCCCACTTGTTCTCTATTTCAGTCTCTTTGTTTTTATTCTGTTTGCTTGTTTGTTTTATTCTTTAGCTTCCTGTCAAAGGTGAGATCATAAGGTATTTGTCCTTCAATGCCTGGCCTATTTCACTCAGCATAATGCTTTCCAGTTCCATCCATGTTGTTGCAAAAGGTAGTAGCTCCTTCTTTCTCTCAATTCCACCTTTAGATGCCTACAAAAAAGACAAAACCACTTTTGTTCTGTGAGTTCTGGTATTTTCTAACTCATACTGTATGTGATTCCTGGCCAACATCAACAATGGACTGAACTCCCTGGGTGTGCGATATTTCCTGGATCCCCAGGGGGCTCTGCCTGTCAGGTTCTACTGAGGACCAGGACATAAACGCTCAGCCTATGCTGTTGCTCCTAATTCTCAGCTGCACTATTCACCTCTTCACCTGGGAAGGTAGCTAATTGGCATAGGTACCTTCCCAGCTTGCCTGTATTGCCAATTTGCCACACTTCAGGGACTGCTTTTGTGTATACCACAGGATTCTGAGGTTCTGCATTCATGGTTTTTTTTTATTCCTCTTGTAGATTCTGGCTATACTTTAGAGGAGATGAGTTGGGTCTATTTTGTCTGCCAGTTAAATTCAATTCAGCTTAACGAGCCCTTATGAAATCCTTGCTAAAGACAAAATAAAAGCTGCAGAGGTTACATAAAAAGTTAAGACAGTTCACAATGTAATTGGGTCAATAATTCAAGCACAAAAGAATGTAACACAAAACAGAGTAAGATAGAGGTCTTAGGATGCATAAGAAATTGTTTCTTTACTATGATACTATTAAAAGTTGGCCCTGATGGATGGGATAATAATGAGAAAAGGGGTGAACAACAGAAAGCAAGAAATGGGCTCTATCAAACATTTCTACAATAAATAATCCTAAACTTGGATTCTGAGAGGACCCTGTGCCCCTCTAGATACACTGGAACTCTGGATAATGCTATGTTTGTGTGGACTACCTTTTTGAGGGTATAAGTGTGAAGGGGCCATTATTTCATGTTTTAACACTTTTATTTTTTTAGAGCAGTTTTAGGTTCACAAAACAAAATTGAAAGGAAAGTACAGGGATTTTTCAACATATCCCCTGCCCCCACACATGTATAGCTTCCCCCATTATCAGCATCACTCACCAGAACAATATATTCGTTTACCGGGGATGAACCTATACTGACACATTATAATTACCCAAAGTTCATAGTTTACATTATGGTTCACTCTTGGTGTTGTATATTCTATAGATTTAAACAAATGTTTAATGACATGTATTCATCCAAATAATATCAGTGAGAGTATGTTTATTGCCCTAAAAAAACTGTGCTATGCCTCTTCACTCCCTAGCCCCAGAAACTGCTGGTTTTTTTATGGTCTCCATAGTTTTGCCTTTTCCAGAATGTCATGTAGTTGGAATTATATAGTATGTATCCTTTTCAGATTTTTTTTTACTTACTAATATATAGTTAATATCCTCCTATGTCTTTTCATGGCCTGATACCTCATTTCTCTGTAGTGCTGAATAATAGCCCATTGTTTGGCTATACCACAGTTTATTTATCCATTCACCTACTGTAAAGGAAACACTCAGTTTTTCCCTTTCTATGAAGGAAAAAACTCACCTTCTATGTTTATCCTTCCTGCATGTGTCCTGTATTGCTCACACAAAACACTTCACCTCTGACACCTCTGGTCATCAAATGTGTGGAAGTTTTTCCTCACAACAATGAGAAAATATCTAATACCACCTGGGTGTATTGGATTGAGTGCCAGCCTGAGAACAAAGGGGTCACTGGTTCGACTCCCAGTCTGGGGCACATGCCTGGGTTGTGGGCTGGGTGCCCAGTGGGGAATGTGTGGGAGGGCAACCACACATTGATGTTTCCTTCCTCTCTCTCACTGCCTTCCCCTCTCTCTAAGAATAATTTAAAAAAAACAATGAAACAAAAAATTACTTATTAAAATAATAAAATTAATCTCTAGCTATAATAATTAAGTAAAGAAAGAAAACACCAAACTCCCTGAAAGACACAAATAACTAAGCTCACCTAAGGAGAATTAGCTAGCCTAGATTACCCTATATCTTTTTCTAATTGAATTTACAGTTAAATTTCCAAATGCAGGCAGGCTTTTAAGAGTTATTATGTGATATCGATATTTTTCTCTAGTTACTTTTAAAAATCTTCTTCTCATCTTTTCTGTTCTGTAGTCTCCCTATAATGTTGTCTAGCATATTTTCTTGCATGGGACCCATGATGTTTCCTAAATCAGAGGGTTCACAGCCTTCATTAATTCTGGAAAATTCAGAATTCCATACTGCCAGAGGTTGAACCTCCACCATTCACTCCTTTAAGTAAGCCATGTTTGGCTCATTTTTGGTCAATGACTGCAGACGGTATTTAGGCATACAGCTCTTACTCAGCTAAATTCCAAGTCTAAGAGGTCTTTAATGATTGCAACTCTATTAAATTTAGGTAGGCTCTTTTAATAAGCCACCAATGCCCTGTCTCCAACTAGTGGAATACTGAAAACTACAATCTTGAAGTAGACACATTTTCCAGTATCTGCTGAGTCTATGCACCTTCAAAACTGCTCTTTCACTCTGAACCCATGCTGTTATATTTGTAACATTACCTTTTCTACCTTAATTAAACACATTTACACAAAGATGAGTACCTTGCCCAAACTGAGTTCCTTTTCTTAGAATTTAGAATGAGTACACATGAGACTGAGCCACTCTATAGAAGGAAAGAAAAGAAAGAAACCAAAGCGAATGAAGTCAATGCCTTTGGAAAGTAGAACACTAGTGCGAGGACTAGAAAGTACAGCTGGTAACACCTTCAGAACTGACACTGTCTTCCTAAAAGGATTATGTTCCACTAAATTTGAATTCCCAGAAAACACTCAATTTACTTAAGATAGATGTTGTGGGGATATACTAGCTGGACCAAATAATCAGCACACTGGTAGCTGTCCATTTCCTAGTCATATATCTTCACTCTTTGATCCTGACAGTGAGTGAGAAATAAAATGATTACTTTCAGAATAGTAGGCTTGTCATAGAACAGAATGTGTTAATTACTCATTAGAATTCTAAATTCAGCACCACAGACCTTGTTGCAGGTTCTATCCCGTCGGAGTGTGCACAGGAGCCAACCCATTGATGTTTCTTTCTCTCTCTCTAAAACCAATAAACATATCCCCAGGTAAACATTTTTTTAAAGAATGCATTGGAAGGATAATAATTATACATGTTTCTTTTACCTCCTTTAGATAGTAAGTGGTCAAGTGTTCTCCAGTGCAACTGAGGACCACTTCTGGCTCCCAGGTTGATTTGTTCTGTGATCACAGGAGTGGTTTCACTTCCGGTTCTTCAAGACAGTAAGAACAGTAAGTGGACATAATAATTCCACTTTCTAAATGGGCAAAAGTTTTAATATAAATGTGTTGATGAGGTAATCTGAGGTCTCAAATGATGGAAAAAACCAAACGGTCAAACTGTGAGTTGCAGAAGAAAAAGGAAGGTGATTATTATCCTGAGAGAATGAAGAATGTCCACTTCTGCCTTCCAGCAGTGTTGCTGGAATTGCAGAAAGGGGTGCTCACACACTGTTGTCAATTCCTGATTATTTCACCAATGACAGGGGCAATTAGGCCAAGTCATACACACTTGATGTTGCTTTGAGAATTGGAGTTAAAGGCACTTAATTACCTTATGTATACAAGCAAAACTCATACTAAATTGATACACTCTCAACTGCAGATGAGAACTACATGCTAGGACCACAATAGGGAGTAAGGAGACATCAAAGAAAAGCCCCTAGTATAGGTACAGGTAACCTCAAAGAATTCTCTTAAAGATGATGACAGTGAGTGCATGCACATACCTGATCCCATCACCCCTCACATTCAGTTCCATCATTCTCATGAAAGATTATGCATAAAAGAAAAGTAATTTAATTGCCTTGTTTTCTTCAAAAGAAAAAATATATAAAAATTTAATTTTTTACATTTTAAGAAAAAGGTAAATAAATTTAATCATACTCAATATACAATAGTACTATAAATTACCCTTTAATCTCAGTATAATTCATTAAGGGAAGGGAAAGGAGAAAAGTGTGGGGAGAGGAGGCAATAAAAGAAAAACTTGTACATAGAGAACAAGAATAAAGAGAAGAAAGGAAGGCAATGAGGGAGGTAAAGAGTAACAAAAAGGAGTCAGATATATCAATAAAGATAAAAGAAACAAACGTTACTGTAACAGTTGAGATCTGGCCAGGTCTCGGGGCAGAGGGGCAGGATCCCCGAGGCAAGGCGAAAGACTACACTCCCCAAAGTGAGGGAGAGATTTCAGGAAACTTCAAGGCAGCAGAGTGAAACAATAGATGAAACTGTGTGACAGACTTCCATACCCCCAGGGAAGAGTAAACAACTAATACAGCTCCTAACTAAGCTCGCACAGAGCATGCATGGGCTGAAAAGGTCACTACACACCTGATTCATGGAGGTGAACATGGTGACACCCTGCCCTGGGAAGAGTTGCTGTGTCTTCGTGCATGGCTAGAAACCCTCCTACCCGCATCTGGAACATGGCGGCAGGAGGAGGGGCAGAGACACAGCATGGGCTGATGTGAGTGGGACATTAACCTGGATTAGCTGGGGAGTTGGATGCTCCCTCAGTGTGCAGGATTTGGGGGTAGAAGATTTAAACGGATCTTGTGGAGTCCTGGCCCTTTTTACCTTCTCCTCACTAGACTGGTCTGGGGTCACTGGCCAAGCTTTCCTGGGTGGGCAGGCCCTGAAAACTGCCTGGCCAAGTGACAAGCCCTGCACCCCTCCTCGCGCTAGAAGAAATGGCAGCATTGGAGACTGGCACTGCTCTGTGCGGCCCTGTTTGGCCAGGTGCATGGATGCACCCGCAAGCTGATGATTAGACAGGATGCAGGCGCTGGGCCAGCAGGCAGCGGCCAGAAGAAAGGATAGGATGCAGTGAATAGAAAGCTACCATGAACAGACTCCAAAAGTGGCCTGGAGCTGGACTGTGACCAGGAACCAGCTAAGCTGCCTGAATAATCATGCTACAGCCACCTGCATATCACAAAAGATGGCATTTTTAATTGAGAGAAGGAATTCCAGGCACAGCCTTAAACTGATCTGGCAAAGGGTACAGGGGTTATTTGTTTGGGGTATTTTAAAGGGAATGAGTTTTGAGGAAGAAGCCCACTATTCTTCCAAAATTGTATAGCCTTTAAATAAAAGACTCATTTCCTTTTTCACCAAACCTTTGCCTCTGGAATTTACAGGTGGCAGGCAGCAAAGCCCCACAAGGCTGTATGGTAACATAACGACTACTGATAACAAACAGTATTTTGGTAAAGACCGAAGTAATAACAAAATACCTCTTCCTTCCTATTCCTTTTGCTTCCTTCTTTATTGAATTTGTAATGACCTTTCAATTTAAATGTTGACAATAGGAACATATAAATGTTTGAATTTTTTAATGTTTGAATTTTTAACTTTTTAAGAATTGTAAAAATGTAGTTATCTGGAAATTTTCAAATTCCAACAAAGTATCATTGGACAAAATATGCCAGTTCTGTTTCTTGCATCATTTTGAAAGGCATCATGATACAGTATTTTTAAAAATTGAAATATAGAAGGAGTGGGGAAAAATCTTATTTCTTTTTTCACTTTCAAAGTTCCTATATCTTTTCCACCAGAAAATGATCTCTGAGCTTGTCTTCAGGGGAATGTCAGTTGTCTCTCTGAAACAAAGGAAGAAAAAAGATTACTGCTTTCCAATGCTTATTAGTTAAATTTCAGTGGAGCTCTTTTCCTTTCTTTCTTTTTCTTCCTTTTTTCTGTCTTTCTTTTTTTTTTCTCTTTCTTATTTATGTATGTACTTATTTATTTATGGCAGAAGATTAAAGGGTCAGCCAATTTATTTCTGTCAAATGAATCTGTCAAATCATTAAATCAGATGAGTGGATAGAGGGAACAAGTTGCTGAAAATGTGACCACTGTTCCCCATAGTGATAATTATAACAGCAACATTACTGAAAGAAAATTTGAAATCATGAAATAAAATTTGTAGCAAAAGTCCTGTCCTACAGTGACATCACACCTAGTAACTACTCCAAATGGCTCAACTATCTGAATTTTCATTTTCAATAGGTCTGATCACCTACAAACTATAAAATCTTATTTCATTTTTGTATAACAACTCTACTAAAATGTATAGATGATGCTAAGATTTTTTTATACAGATTCTCAGCTCTGCAGAATAGGACTCCCAGAGTGTCCCCTAGTACCTACTGGTGTTCCCCAAATCAAATTTGTAATAGACATTGAGTAATATTATATCTCCTAGGCCAGGGTGTCAAACTCATTTTCACCAGGGTCCACATCAGCCTCACAGTTGCCTTCAAAGGGCCAAATTGATTTCATCTCCTTAACAGTTAAGCAATAGTTACATTTATACAGTTCTAAAATCATTCTGGCACTTTGAAGGCAACTGCAAGGCTGATGTGGCCCCTGGTGAAAATGAGTTTGACATCCCTGTCCTAGGCTAATATTTCTCATTTAATTAAATTATGAACTCTTTTTAAAAGGATATTTTTAAATAATCCATTTATTTTATTTTAATGAAAGCATATAATTAAATATAAATTCCTTATACTTTAAACAATATACAACTATGAAATCAAAAGGAATTTATAATTATATAGTATACACAAATTAAAATTAGAAAAATTAAATTTGCAACATTAATTTAATTTCATGTACAATGTTTTGCTGAAACTAGATCTCTGATGTAGAAAAATGGAAACTCAGATCCAGTTTTAAATATACTTTCTCTAGAATGAGTGTTATCCAGCAGGGTCAGGAGGTGGCGGAGATGGGGAAATGTTGGTTAAAGTATTCAAGCCTTCAGTTATTAGATAAAAAAGCTCTGGGGATATAATGTATAGTACAGTGATTATAATTAATCATCCTGTATTGTGTACATGAAACTTGTGGAAAGCATAGACTTTAAGCATTCTAATCACACACAAATAAAAAATAGTAACTATGGGGGGTGGGCAAAAGTAGGTTTACTGTTGTTTGTATGGAAAATACAATAAGTAATAAATAATAATGTCAGTTTTTTATTTTTCTGAGAAAATTCCATACTGTTTTCCATAATGGTTGTACCAGTCTGCAATCCCACCAACAGTGAACTAAGGTCCCCTTTTCCCCACAACCTCTCCAACATTTGTTGTTTGTTGCTTTGTTTATGATAGCCATCCTGACTGGTGTAAAGTGGTATCTCATTGTGGTTTTCATTTGCATCTCTCTGATAGCTAACGATATTGAGCATCTCTTCATGTGTCTCTGGATATTCTGTATGTCCTCTTTGGAGAAGTGTCGGTTCAAGTCCTTTTCCCATTTTTTAATTGGGTTCGATGTCTTCCTAGAGTGGAGTCGTGTAAGTTCTTTGTATATTTTGGAGATTAAACCTTTGTCTGAGGTATCATTGGCAAATATGTTTTCCCATACAGTTGGTTGTCTTTTTAATTTAATACTGGTTTCTTTAGCCATGCAGAAGCTTTTTATTTTGATGAGATCCCATTTGTTTATTCTTTCCTTTATATTCCTTGCTCTAGGGGACATATCCGTAAAAATGTTGCTGCGTGGAATATCTGAGATTTTCTTGCCAATGTTCTCCTCTAGGACTTTAATGGTGTCATGGCTTATATTTAAGTCTTTTATCCACCTTGAATTTATTTTGGTGTATGGTGTAAGTTGGTGCTCAAGTTTCATTTTTTTTGCACGCATTATGTGTAATAGCCATTAGTAGTAGAAACATACAAACAGCCGTTAGGCATCTGCAGTTCCTGAGACTGGGTAATAAATAAATGTCAGGGAACGGCTGGGTTAAAATTCCTAGCCAAATAAGGTAACTGACCAAGGCCCGCCAGATGAGACCCCCAGCTCCCAACCACCAATTAGAGACTTTCGCCGTTTTTTTTAACTTAGCAACCTGGCTAATAGCTAACTGCCACATCTGCTTCTGTAACCCCGCATTCGCTTGCTGTGCCCTATAAGAACCCCGTAGTCTGTGAGCCACGCGCGACTTCCATCTGTAGCTTTAAGAGCTAATGTGACTCCGTTCACATCTAGGGAAGTTCGCCCCTGCGCAGGTAAAGCTTGGCCACCAAATTTATAATTAGACTATTATTTTGTAATCAATAAAATTAGAGATCTTTGAAACCTATCTTCGTCTCCGAGAGCGTGCATTGACTCATCTGTAACATTTGGAGGTTCCACCGAGATACGCACGTGCCCTCGGAGAACCCATCTGTATGCCGGCCCGGTAAGTATCTGGTATCTGTGAGAGATCTCTATCTGGGAAGGTCGCGGCCATCGGAGCCCTGAAGCGGAAAGGTGGGACGCTGCCGGAAATTCCGCACAGGGGACCCCAAAAACTGGGAGGACGCTCCCATGGGGTCGGGGCTTTACGCTCCCGTCTGGTAGGGGAACTGCAGTCCCCGTCTGGTAGAGTTTTGTGCTCTATTCTGGTAATGGGGGGGGAGAACTGGAGTGCCCCCCCCCCCCCCCCCCGTCTGTTTAGGTTACGGCAGCAGATCACTTACGATTTCCGTGCTCTAACCAAAAGCGCTTGCGAAGCGCCCGTGCCCCTGAACGAGTGAGAGAGCTGAAGTTGTGTGTCACGGCTTGTTTATGCGTGAGTGGACGAGGGGAAGCCCGTTGTGTGTTCGTGTGTGAACTCTTAATTGCCTTAGTCCTACTAGGTCTCAAGACTGTTAACGTCTCACGTCGGAAATCAAAGATGGGACAAGGAGGCTCAACACCGAGTAATGCATTAGAATGCCTTCTGAATAATTTTTCTGATTTTCAGAAGCGGGCCCGAGGGTACGGCGGGCCACCTCCAGATCCTGAGACTCTCCGGACCTTCAGTGAGTTAGAATGGCCAGCCTTTGACGTAGGATGGCCCTCTGAAGGGACTTTTAACCTCCCCCTTCTCTATGCCGTTCAAGGGGTGGTTTACAGAGTGCCCCATCCAGATCAGATGATTTATATAGATGTTTGGGTTGATATAGCTACCGAACGACCGAAATATATACGCTGTTGTCAGTCAGGCAGAAATAGGATGCGGCAGAATGTCTGTGTAGCTGCTAGACAAAGGCCAGGAGGGGGGAGAAAAACTCCTCTCCAGGAGCAGGAACAAAGGCAGCCGCGAGTAAATCCTGGAGAGAAAACTCCTCCCCAGGAGCAGGAACAAAGGCAGCCGCCAGTAAATCCTGGAGAGAAAACTCCTCCCCAGGAGCAGGAACAAAGGAAGCCCCGTCTATATCCGGTATTGCCAGAGGAGCCAGAGGATTCTCTACTAGCCCCAACTGCCCCGCCTCCGTACAATCCTACCCCGCAACCCGACTCCACCACGGGGGAGGAGTTGATGAGTCCCCCCCACACCAGGAGGGGAACCCTATACGGGGCGCCCCATCCCCAGGTGGGAGGGGCCGGTCTCCCGCCTCCCGGGCCCGGACTGGTGGGGGCGGCTTCCTCAGTGGGATGGGTTAGCGTCCCACCTCCTGGGCCGGGGGGGGGGCCAACATTTTGCCTCTCCGGGAGGTGCCGCCGGGCCCTGATGCCCCGGCCTTTCATCCCCCTCGTCTAGTTTATGTCCCTTTTTCTACCAGTGATTTATATAATTGGAAACTTCAGAATCCCCCGTTCTCTGAAAAGCCCCAGGGCTTAATCTCCCTTCTAGAGACCGTTTTTAGGACCCACCAGCCTACGTGGGATGACTGCCAACAGATACTCCAAACTCTCTTCACCTCTGAAGAGAGAGAGAGAATCCTTCGAGAGGCCGAGAAGGCCGTAAGGGAAGAGGAAGGAGGGCTGGGAGGAAACCGGAGTGGGGTTGGGGATATACTCCCCAACCAGCCTCCGGACTGGGACCCAAATTCAAGTGCGGGGAGGGAAGCTCTACTCCAGTATCGCCGAGCTCTCCTGAGGGGGGTACGAGCAGCAGCTAGAAAGCCAACCAATTTCAGTAAGGTAAGTGAGGTCACCCAAGGGAGAGAGGAATCCCCAGCAGCATATTTAGAGAGGCTTCTAGAGGCTTACCGGGTGTACACCCCCCTAGACCCCCAAGCGCCAGAAAATCGCAGGCTTGTCAATATTGCCTTTGTCACACAGGCGATGTTAGATATTAGGAAGAAACTACAGAAGATTGAAGGTTTTGAAGAAGAAAACCTAAGCAAGCTGTTAGAAATTGCTCAGAAAGTTTATGTAAACAGAGATGACCGCGAGATAGGTAGAGCAAAGGAAGTAGCCAAGATCCTCATAGCAGCTCAGAAACCTGGCCGGAGGGAGAAAGGTAGGGATGGAGCCCAGCAACGGCGAGCTCCCTTAAACAAAGATCAATGTGCCTACTGCAAGGAAATAGGACATTGGAAACGAGATTGCCCTAAACGTAGAGCCAGGCCACCCGTGTTAGAGGAAAGGACCCCCGTCCTGCTTCAGACTCTAGACTGACGGGGCCGGGGCTCTATACCAGTTGGCCCCCAGGAGCCCATGGTCACTCTGAACGTCGAAGGGAAGCCAATAAATTTCCTAGTAGACACGGGGGCCACTTTTTCAGTCTTAAAGCAACCACAAGGAAAGGCACAAAAGACAACTACCAAGATCATAGGGGGCTACTGGCAGAGAGGAATCTTACCCATGGACTACTGCAAGGGTCACAGACTTGGGGCTGGGCACCATAACCCATTCATTCCTAGTGGTTCCGGATTGTCCCTACCCACTGCTCAGGAGAGATTTATTGCAGAAACTTCAGGCCACCATCACTTTCAAACAGACTGAGGTGCCAGGGACCAATACTCCAGGACCTGCCCGGGTAGAGGTAACTGTGCCACTCTCAGAAGAATATCTGCTGGCAACCCTCCAGGAAGGTAAGGAGGAGAAAGGAGTACCAGAAACCCTCCTCTCTGAGATTCCCGGAGTCTGGGCAGAGACTAATCCACCAGGCCTAGCACTCCACCAACCTCCAGTGCTAGTCCAGCTAAAAAGCACTGCCAGCCCTATTCGGGTGAGACAGTACCCAGTACCCAGCCGAGCACGGCAGGGGATCGCCCAACACCTTAAGCGACTTCTAAAAGCAGGTATTCTACGGGAGTGTCAGTCAGCCTGGAATACTCCCTTGTTACCAGTACAAAAGCCTGGGACGGCGGATTACCGGCCAGTTCAAGATCTGAGGGGAAGTAAATATGTGGGTAGAGACTATACATCCCACGGTGCCCAACCCATATACCCTGCTAAGTTCTTTGCCCCCGACTCATACTCACTACTCGGTACTAGATTTAAAGGACGCCTTCTTTTGCATACCGCTAGCCCGCCAAAGCCAAGAGATCTTTGCCTTTGAGTGGAATGATCCTGAAAATGGATTAGTAGGCCAGTATACCTGGACTCGCCTACCACAAGGGTTTAAGAACTCACCTACCATTTTCAGTGAGGCCCTAGGTAAGGACTTGCAGGCTTTCCGCATCTCCCACCCCACGACAGTACTCCTGCAGTATGTGGATGACATCCTCATTGCGGAGAGGAGTGCGGAGAAGTGCGAGGCTGCTACTAAGGACCTACTCCGAGACCTAGAGAAGATGGGATACCGTGTGTCAGCCAAGAAAGCCCAGATTGTGACTCAAACTGTAAGTTACCTGGGGTATAACCTGCAGAATGGGCAAAGAACCTTATCCAATCAGAGGATTCAAACAGTCCTACAAATCCCAGAACCTACCACCAAGAGACAGGTACGGGAGTTTCTCGGAGCAGTAGGATACTGTCGGCTTTGGATCCTAGGTTTTGCAGAGTTGGCCTGACCACTGCACCAGCTAACTCGGGGAAAGGAAGAAAAGTTTGAATGGACTAGCGAGGCAAGAAGGGCCTTCCAGGCCCTGAAGGAGGCCCTCGTTGCGGCCCCGGCACTAGCGCTGCCGGACCTATCTAAGCCATTTCAACTATTCATAACCGAGAAGGAAGGAACTGCATTAGGGGTGCTGTGCCAAGAGCTCGGTCCATGGAGAAGACCTGTAGCCTACCTATCAAGGAGACTTGACCCTGTAGCTTCTGGCTGGCCAGCATGTCTGAGGGCCTTAGCGGCCACCTCTGTGTTAGTCAAAGAAGCAAGCAAGCTCACCTTAGGCCAAGACATTCAGGTAATCGGAGAGCACTATCTAGAGCAGGTCTTACGGGCACCCCCAGACAGATGGCTTTCGAATGCCCGACTGACTCAGTATCAAGCTCAGCTCCTAAATCCTCCAGCTGTGCAGTTTGTCAAAACAACCACCCTGAACCCTGCGACCTTGTTGCCCTTACCAGACGCAGCTATAACCCATAACTGCACATGGGTATTAGACTCTATCACTGGTTCCCGACCCGATTTACGGGACCAGGCCTATGACAAGCCTGATTTAGTTCTTTTTACTGATGGAAGCAGCTTCATGCGGGAAGGGCGGCGACTAGCAGGGGCGGCAGTCACCACTGAGACGAAGGTGATCTGGCAGAAGGCGTTGCCAGCTGGAACTTCAGCCCAGCGAGCTGAACTGATTGGCCTAATCCAGGCTCTGCGTCTAGCAGAAGGTAAGACCGCTAATATCTACACCGACAGCAGGTATGCTTTCGCCACCGCTCACATCCACGGAGCCATTTACAAAGAGCGTGGCCTCCTCACTGCCGGTGGGAAGGAAGTTAAGAACAAGGAAGAGATCCTGGCCCTCTTGGAAGCTATATGGCTCCCCGCAAAGGTAGCCATAATACATTGCGGAGGGCATCAGAAAGGTGAGTCACCCATCATCAGGGGAAACGAATTGGCTGACGCCGCTGCTCGGAAAGCTGCTGAAGGAGAAGTAGTTGTTCTTCCACTCATTCCACGCCTCGAAATCCCCCCAAAACTTATCTACACCCCCGAGGAGGAGCCCCCATTCTATGTTGGCCTGGGGGTTAACTCCCCCGCAGGGGGAAATAACACTCCCATCACAATGCGCCTTCCCCCAGGGAAAAGACAGGTGGAAGGTCTTGAACAATGTGAATTTGAAGGTACCATCACATTAGCAGAGTTTCATGGACAGGGAACCTGTTACTTGTTAACAATTCAAGTTATGCAGATTACTGTCTCAACTTAGTATACATACCAAAGACCCCAGGAACATTGACTGTAACAAAAGCCCCAGAAGGGCTATGGTTTATATGTACCCAAGGTATTTTTAAATGTATAGTTCCTACTAACCCAGAACTTTGTGTTAGTGCGTATATTATTCCCCAAGTATACCTGTATGGAGGGGATCCCGACTTTGTACTACGACCCCCTTCCAGAGTCAAGCGGACTCCATTGCTCATACCCATAGCTGCCACTATTGGTATAATTGGATCAGCAGCTGTTGGAGCGGGGGCACTAATCCATGGGGAGGATAGCCTTAGACGGTTATCACAGACATTCTCTAAAGACGTCTCCCTGCTCCAGGAACAAGTAATGTACCTAGAATGCCAAGTAGACTCCTTAGCTGAGGTAGCACTTCAGAACCGAAGGGGGCTTGATCTTGTGTTTCTTCGACAAGGAGGATTATGTGCAGCCTTAGGGGAAGAGTGCTGTTTTTATGCCAACCATTCGGGGGTAATCAGAGAAAGCATAAAGATGCTAACCAAGAGACTAAAAGAAAGAGAACAAGAGGAACAGACCTCTTCATGGTATGCCTCTCTGTTTAAAGCTTCCCCTTGGCTGACCACGCTTATTTCCGCATTAGCTGGCCCTATACTTATCCTATTGCTTGCCCTGACTGCAGGACCCTGGATCTTGAATAAGATTTTTGCATTCATCAGGGACAGGATTGATGCCATCAAGCTTATGGTATTGTCCCAACCATATACTATCCTGCCTCAAGATGACCGGCAGTCAATGGTTTAACTGCTACCTAACCGGAGGGGGAATGTAATAGCCATTAGTAGTAGAAACATACAAACAGCCGTTAGGCATCTGCAGTTCCTGAGACTGGGTAATAAATAAATGTCAGGGAACGGCTGGGTTAAAATTCCTAGCCAAATAAGGTAACTGACCAAGGCCCGCCAGATGAGACCCCCAGCTCCCAACCACCAATTAGAGACTTTCGCCGTTTTTTTAACTTAGCAACCTGGCTAATAGCTAACTGCCACATCTGCTTCTGTAACCCCGCATTCGCTTGCTGTGCCCTATAAGAACCCCGTAGTCTGTGAGCCACGCGCGACTTCCATCTGTAGCTTTAAGAGCTAATGTGACTCCGTTCACATCTAGGGAAGTTCGCGCCCCTGCGCAGGTAAAGCTTGGCCACCAAATTTATAATTAGACTATTATTTTGTAATCAATAAAATTAGAGATCTTTGAAACCTATCTTCGTCTCCGAGAGCGTGCATTGACTCATCTGTTGCCTACAACATTATGCTGAGTGAAATAGGCCAGGCATTGAAGGACAAATACCATATGATCTCACCTTTGACAGGAAGCTAAACAATAAAACAAACAAGCAAACAGAATAAAAACAAA
This sequence comes from Artibeus jamaicensis, assembly GCF_021234435.1. NCBI lineage: Eukaryota > Metazoa > Chordata > Mammalia > Chiroptera > Phyllostomidae > Artibeus > Artibeus jamaicensis. Next base: position 3,987,931 of record NW_026521822.1, read on the forward strand.
GAGACTGAAATAGAGAACAAGTGGGCAGCAACCAGAGGGGAGAGGAAAGGGAATTTAAGGGGAAAATGGGGAGGGATTTTGAGGAACAAGTATGAAGGACACAGGGATGAGGACCTGGGGGGGGAATGGGAGCGGGGGGAGACGGGGCAGGGGGGGCTGGGATGGGAGAAATAGACAAAAAATGTACTTGAAAAATAACTAAATAAAAATTAAAAAAAATAATAATGTCAGAATAAACTCCCAGTTTTGCATACTCACAATGGTAAACCTACTTTTTCCTACCCTTCTAATGTGCAATGATGGATGTATTAATCAACCTAATTGTGACAATCATTTCACAAAGTATGTATGTGGAATCATCACATTATACATCTCAAATACAATTTTATTTTTAATTATACTTCAACAAAACTGAAAAGAACCTGAAAATAGAATATACTTTCTCCGACCATGAAAAATCTTCTCCAGAATGTATAGACTAAAGCCTAACTCCTTAGCACAGCATTTTGTAAGTACATCCCATTCCAACATCATGTCCCTTTATGTGCCCCACTTGCCTTTCACCAATTTCCAAGTGGATGACTTATCATGACTTGTCATTCTCCCAGAAAATCTCCATCGCTGCATGTACCTGTGACTGTGCATGCTGTTTTTCAGCCTCCACTCTCTTTTACCTACCAACATTCTAAGTTGGCTCTAAGTTTCAACTCCAATGCCATCTGTTTCACAAAGGCATTTTCCAGTCCCCTGGAATTAAAAACTGCACCTTCTCCTGAGTTTCCAGAGTGTATTGTTCATATCTGTTTTCATGTTGCTTGGTATCATATTAGCTGTTTATAGATCTAAGGAAAATTATATAATTGAATTTATATAATATAATTTAAACAAGGTTAACTACACTGTTAACCTCATTTAAAAATAAACTTATTGAGCCCTGGCTGGGTAGCTAAGTGGATTGAGCACAGGCCTACAAACCAAAAGACTACAGTTTGATTCCCTGTCAGAGCACATGCCTGAGTTGCAGGCCAGTTCCCAGCAGGGGCTGCACGAGAAGCGAGCACACATTGATATTTCTCTCCCTCTCTCCTTCCCTTCCCTTCTAAAGATAAATAAATAAAAATTAAAAAAATAATTTTATTGAGATTAATTCACAAGTGTACAATTGAATAATTTTTTAAAATTTTGTTTATTTATTTTTAGAGAGAGGGGAAGGGAGAAAGGGAGAGAGAGAAACATCGGTGTGTGGTTGCCTCTCACCTGGCCCCCACTGGACACCTGGCCTGCAATCCGGGCATGTGCCCTGACTGGAAATCGAACCGGCAACCCTTTGGTTGGCAGCCCATGCTCAATCCAGTGAGCTACACCAGCCAGGGCACAATTGAATAATTTTTAATATAGTTACAGAGTTGTGCAGTCATTGTCATGAATTTTGAACATTTTTATCAAGCCATAAAAAATCCTATACTCATTAGCAATCATTTTCCACCCCCTTGCCCATAGCTGTAGCAAAACATTAAGTCCTTTCTGTTTTTATATATTCGCCTATTCTGGACACTTCATATGAATGGATTCATCTAATATGTGATATTCTGTGTACATGTAAATGTTTTATAGGCAGAGATCAAGTCCTATTCATGGATGGAGGAGTTGATGAGCAGCACCATATGTGCCATAATGGAAAGAGATGAGTTTGTAGCCACACAGACCCAAGTTAAAATCTCTATTCACCTATTTACTGATTGTGTAACTTGGAGCAAGTCATTTCATCTGAGTCTCAGTTTACACATCTATAAAATGGAGACAACAATTCTCTTGAAATATGGTTGTGAGGATTAGAAAAAGGATATAGTACATTCTTAGGAGAGGTTTCTCAGTAAATGGAAACTTTTATTTGTATTTATCTCTGTATAACCACCATAACTGGCATAGTAGATACATACTGATTAACTAATTAATAGATGAGTGATGAAGAATTATGTTTCTCTATTAGAGTGCCAATGGACTTTCAAAGTGTACTTAGAAAGCAATAGAGCTCCCAGAGCTGAATCTGGCCTGGAATAAACTAATTCTTGTTTCTCAGCCACTGTTCTCCCTCAGAGGCTGGTCAATGGAGAGAGACAATGGAACCAATAAACAAATCTACGATGTGTAATCAAAGAGGAAGCAATTAAGTTCTGGCTTTGATACTGGCTTTCTAATGGCATTTTGAAAAGTCAGCTCATCCACCTCACTCTAGCTTTCATTTGTATACTTCATCAAATAATCATATCTGTTGAACCTAATATAGGACAAAAGAAGCCTCGATCACACCTGAAAAATATTTTTCTTAAGATAGGAGAGCAATACCGTCTGAACAATGAGTAGGAAAAGGTACAAAAGAAAAAGGCACAAAACTGGTATTGAATCAAAGGAAACAAAAGTCTAACCACCATAAAACAATTAAGTTATACCGAGAGATATCAAAATAAATTAAGAAACTTCAGCATAAGAACAACAAGGTTGTCCTGACCAGTGTGGCTCAGATGGTGGTGGGCAACAGTCCTCAAAGCGAAGTCACTGGTTTGATTCCTGGTCAGGGGACATGCCTGTGTTGTGAGCCTGGTCCCTGGTCAGGGAGTTTTCAAGAGGCAACGGGACTGATGTTTCTCTCACACATTGATGTTTCTCCTCCTCTCTTTCTCCTTTACAGTCTCTCAAAGAATAAATAAATAGAATCTTTAAAAAAAAAAACAGCAAGGCTCCCTCACAGAAAACAAATGCACTAGCATACCAATCCAACCCCAAAATAGAGGAGGAAAAGAGATAAAAGAAACAAGTCATAATAATAAATTTAGTTGAGTCACACCCATAACAGAGGATGTACTGACTGAATTAACAGCTTGAAAGAATTGAATAATTTGACTGGAAACAAAAAGGGTACACAAGTAATTCAATCTTGTGTATGGGAGAGGAAAGTGGCAGGAATTTTAAAGAAAGGATCTAATTTCCCAAAATTGGTAGTGCAAGTTACATAAATTTTTGGTAGGACTTTTAAAAATTTTTACAATAACCTTGCAAACCATGGGAATAATTAAGGATATAATCATTTAATTTGGCAATTGACAATTCAAGCAGTTTAGTTTTACAAAAATAAAAACAAAACAGAAATGTTCTTGGAAACTGTTATTTCAACTTTTTTTTTTTGTAAAGGGCCAGACAAATTATGTTCTAGCTATGAACAACTATGTGGAATTCAGATGTTGAAATATGAAATTGGTGCATGAAAATGCTTTACTTGATCAATTCTAGCCCTTAGAAGCAGGCTGAGGGAAATTTCAAACATAGCTAAGAAGTAAATATTTATTATTGGCATACAAATAAGTTGAGTGTTCCCATCTCAAATTGCTCTAACTCTTTAATTTACCCTTTCCAGATAATTTATCCAAGGATAAGAGAATGCTTACTTTCTGATCCAAAGGAAACGGGCCAATAAATTTTTCCATCGACAAATCTTTTTATAAATAAGACAAAAAAGAAAAGAAGAAAGTAACATTGATTTCTAATACATATTGTACCTTACACAAGTGGTCTGCTCATATATGTTGATAGAAAAGTCATTTTACAACCTCACACCATCATCTCACCTCCCTTTTGTGTAAACAAATATCCTTTCAGGAGTTAGAGGCACTTGAGCCCCTATTTCTATAGCAAATGCAAACAAGTGGGAATAGCTCCTGAAACTCTCTAAGGATATTTATTTGCTCACTGTAAATAAGATGTTCTCTGAGTACCTACCCCTGAAATTAAGAGTGATATATGTATATATTTTCCCTTGTCATTATTTTCCATATTCCATCACAGACCTGTTGAATGTGCTTTCTAATAGCTTTAACAGTGAAGGCTACCTCAGAAACAGGTCCAACTCAGCTCCAATGCTCAGTTATCAAGGAGGAGAAGCAATGTCTTCAGCTTTGACTTGGCCTTTGTATAAGAAACTCTCAAAACTAAGACAGATTTTCAATACTGAGCATCCATGAAAGGAATGCCTCTAGGGCTGAGAATTTGACAAGCTTGGAAACTGGGGGGAGGGGGAGGAAAAATTGAAGTAACAAAATGCTGGCATTCAGTATTATGTTAAGTATAACTGAAGTGAACCAAAATTCAGAACCCAAATAACAGACATAATACTCACTATAAGAAAAGAACAACAGCAACTGTTATAGGAAAATGAAGCAACCAGACACCGAGGGATTCTGGAGTACGAGGTTTATTATTTAATGTGCATGGGCCCAGAGGAATCAGTATCCAAATTCTGAGCCCCGAACAAAGGATTCTTGGGGGGTTGTATAGCTTAGGGGTCTTCCTGTCTACGTGACAAACGTGGGATACAGAAGCAGAATGTGATAATTGTTCTATCAGCGGGGGTGCTAGTTCCAGTCCTACTGACTATCCGGCCACCTGCCCTCCCAGACGGCCCCATCATTCTCCCTAGGGCGCCTGGGGCCTGGGCAAATAAAGGTTAAACAGAGGTTTTTCAAAGTTTCCCATATCACAACAACAAAATCCTCCAGTGTAAAAATGAAGGCCTAGAAAAATTGTTCTGATTCACCAAACTTTCTAATCCTTTGAATATTCATAATTATTCTAGTTCTTGCCTAATCATTAAATGTGTTTATTAAACCTCTCTCTGCCAGGCTGCACAATATTAAGCTTTAGTATTTGAATTTGTTTTTTGTGCCCTTAACATTCCCTAAAAACCTTGTTTCAAAAATCAGTAATCTATTGTCTAGGCTATACTCCTGACATATCCTACACTCTTCTAGTGATCTGTTAATTTACCCAAGTGAAATGCCTATTTTCTACTTCTCTCTCTAGTTTATCTTTTTAAACATTGAAACAATATTGTACCTATAATTTGCCATAACAGGGTTATGGTGAAGGGTCTGCAAACATTAACTCATGGAGATTTTTCTTAACAAATATGAAGAACCATTTTATACTGGAAATATTGATGCAGAATATCATAGTAATAACTTCATAGTGACTAACAGAGATGTGTAGTAGACCGCTCTGCCTAGTTTTAGGAATTATATTGATACAGGGTGCAGGCGGGGGGGGGGGTGTGTGTGTGCAAAAAAAGGATTTGGAATGATGTTCAGAATTCAAAGTGTATAGGAATATTGGAGAGACATATAAGATGTCCTCACCGCCCCCCCCCCCAGGGGGAAGGGACAAATAGAGCCAGGGCCATTGAGAGCTAGTTTGCATAGCAACAGTTTTGCAGCTAACCTCTGGAATGGTTATTTAACATATCTATAACCTTTAACTGGTTTCATAGATATGTTAAATAGCTGTGGCCAAGTTTTGAGCCAGGGAGAAGGGAGTAGCTCAGACCCAGGATATAACTAGGGGCTGCCCTCCTGAGTGAGAGTGCCTGTGTGAGAGCTTGGAAAAGATTGGCTCTTGGGACATGAGGGGATAACTGCTCAGGTGAGGAGAGGGCCACGCGGTTTCGGGCAGAATGGAGACATGGCAGCCATTGAAGGGAGAGCCACGTGGTTTGGGGCAGAGTGAGGACCCCTGCAGTCATGTGGGGGAGAGCCACACGGTTTCAGCAGAGTGAGGACCCCCTCTTTCCCAGGTGAAAGGGAAAACCACGCAGCTTTGCCAGAATGGAGATCCCTGCAGCCAGGTGAAGAAGAAAGCCACATGCTTTTGGTGGAGTGCAAACCCCTGCAGCTTTGGCAGAAGAGGCCCACGTGGCTTTGGGGTGCCCCCTTTGGCCACGTGGCCTGGAAAGCAGGAGAGACTTTGACTGGAACTTGGTAGAAGGAACTCTTGTCAGTGGACTGTGAGAAAGTGCCACATGACTGGATTAACTCGAGATCCTGCACAGTGACACAGCTGACGATACCAGCGGCCTGAAACACAGACATGTACTCTTTTCCTGATTTATGGTACCCAGAGTTTGGACAGTGGGAGAAGGGAGCTGTGTGGGTGTGTTACCGTGTTATAGGAAAACAATGCAACCAGACACCAAGGGATTCTGGAGTATGAGGTTTATTGTTTAACATGCACGGGCCCAGAGGAGTCATTTCCAAATTCTGAGCCCCGAACAAAGGATTCTTGGGGTTTATATAGTCTACGGGGTCTTCCTGTCCACGTGACAAAAGTAGGATACAGAAGCAGAATGTGCTAATTGTTCTATCAGCTGGGGTGCTAGTCCCAGCCCTACTGACTATCAGGCTATTTGCTTTCTCAGACTGTTACCGAACAAGAGGAGGTCCAAGGGAGGGGCAATACAATATTTGGCCCACCTAGGGATGCCCAAAACTGCTGTACAACAGGGGCCCCTCCCAAAAACCAAAATACTAAAATCTACTGGGCCCTTCTGTCCGCCGCCAATTGGAAACACATCTCTTAAAGCCAGAGATTTGTGAAAAGGAAACAAAATGTTTATTTAATGCTATTCAGGCCTAATGCCACCACTAAAATATCAAAGTTCTTTAGGTTGTACACCTACACCCACACAGTGCTCCCTTCCCCCGCTGTCCCAATTCCGGGTACCGTAAATCAGGAAAAGAGCACACGTCTGTGTTGCAGGCTGCTGGCACCGTCAGCTGGGTCACTGTGCAGGATCTCGAGTTAATCCAAAGTACTGTGGTACCCTCTCATGGTCCACTGGCAAGAGTCCTTTGTACCCAGTTCCAGTCAAAGTCTCTGTTGCTTTTCAGGCCCCGCGGCCAAAGGGGGCACCCCAAAGCCGTGTGGGCCTCTTCTACCAAAGCTGCAGGAGTCCGCACTCCACCAAAAGTATGTGGCTTTCTTCTTCACCAGGCTGCAGGGATCTCCATTCTGGCAAAGCTGCGTGGTTTTTCCCTTTCACCTGGGAAAGAGGGGTTCCACACTCTGCCAAAACCACGTGGCTCCCTCTTTCACCTCACCAACAGGGGGTCCTCACTCTGCTGAAACCGCGTGGCTCTCTCCCTCTGGCCAAGTGGGGACCCTTCATGTCCTGGAGCCAGTCTTTTTCAAGCTCCCACCCAGGCCATCTCGCTCAGGAGCGCAGCCCTTAGTTACATCCTCCTGAGTCCCAGTCTTTCTCACTCCAGAGAGCAGCCCCTAGTTCCCATCTTGAGTCCCTGCTACTACCTTCTCCCTTCTCCGGAGCTCCGAACTTGGCCACTCCTATTTAACATATCTATGAAACCAGTTAAAGGTTATAGATATGTTAAATAACCATTCCTCCAGAGGTTAGCTCCAAAACTGTTGCTATGCAAAATAGCTCTCAATGGCCTGGCTCCATTCTTTCTTCCCCCTGTGGGGGGGGGGAGTGAGGACATCTTATATGTCTCTCCAATATTCCTATATACTTTGAATTCTGGACACTTTTCTAAATCTTTTTGGGGGGCCCCCCTGGCTGCACCCTGTATCAAGACGGCCCCTATAGCGCCTGGGGCCTGGGCAAATAAAGGTTAAACAGAGGTTTTTCAAAGTTTCCCATATCAACCGAACAAGAGGTCCGAGGGGGGGGCAATACAATATTTGGCCCACCTAGGGATGCCAAATATTGTTACGTAACAGGGGCCCCTCCCAAGGACAGAATACTAATATCTACTGGGCTCTTCTGTCCGCCGCCAATTGGAAAGACATCTCTCAATGCCAGAGATTTGTGAAAAGGAAACGAAATGTTTATTTAATGCTATTCAGGCCTAACACCTCTACTAAAATATCAAAGTCCTTTAGGTTGTACACCTACACCCACACAGCGCTCACTTCTCCCACTGTCCCAACTCCGGGTACTATAAATCAGGAAAAGAGCACACGTCTGTGTTTCAGGCCGCTGGCACTGTGCAGGATCTCGAGTTAATCCAAAGTACTGTGGTACCCTCTCATGGTCCACTGGCAAGAGTCCTTTGTACCCAGTTCCAGTCAAAGTCTCTCTTGCTTTTCAGGCCCCGCGGCCAAAGGGGGCACCCCAAAGCCGCGTGGGCCTCCTCCACCAAAGCTGCAGGAGTCCGCACTCCACCAAAAGCATGTGGCTGTCTTCTTCACCTGGCTGCAGGGATCTCCACTCTGGCAAAGCTGCGTGGTTTTCCCTCTCACCTGGGCAGTTACCGCCTCATGTCCTGGAGCCCATCTTTTCCAAGCTCTCTTGCAGGCCTCCTCACTCAGGGACGCAGCCCCTAGTCACATCCTGAGTCCTACCTACTCCCTTCTCCCCCCCACCCCCCTCAAAACTTGGCCACAGCCATTTAACATATCTATGAAACCAGTTAGAGGTTATAGATATGTTAAATAATCACTCCAGAGGTTAGCTACAAAACCGTTATGCAAAACAGCTCTCAATGGCCCTGCTCTATTGGTCCCTGGGTGGGGGGTGGTGGTGAGGACATCTTATATGTCTCTCCAATATTCCTATACACTTTGAATTCTGGACACCATTCCAAATCTTTTTTTGCCCCCCCCCCCTTAGCTGCACCCTGTATCAGGTGTAGGTGTATATCCTAAAGGACTTTGATATTTTAGTAGAGGCATTAAGCCTAAATAGCATTAAATAAACACTTTGTTTCCTTTTCACAAATCTCTGGCCTTGAGAGATGTCTTTCCAATTGGCGGCGGACAGAAGAGCCCAGTAGATATTAGTATACCGTCCTTGGGAGGAGCCCTCTGTTCTGTGGCAGTTTTTGGCGTCCCTAGATGGGCCAAATATTGCCCCCTCCCTCAGACCTCTTGTTCTGTAACAGTATCTCTACCCCTTGTGGCTAAGGGTGTGGGAAGACCTTTGGAATGCCAGCCGCAGGAGACAAAGCCTGTCTCTGGTAGCAAACGCTGCCTCAGTTCCTCTCCCTGCCCCCAAAGCTTGGTCGGAAGTCAATGACGGGTAAGACCCCTCACAGCGGGGGGCAACCTAAGCCAGACTTGATCACTTGGGAGGCCTTCATGGAAGGACTGGGGGAAGGCTGCAACAAAGAGGGAGCAATGGAGTCTCATCCCCCCCCCCCCCCAGCTTTGACAAAGCCCAAGGCCGTTCTCTGGGAGAAGTGCTTCCTGGCTCTAATCCCTTTAAGCCTGAATACCTGTTGCGGAGAGCTCCTTGCCTTGCTAGAGCGTGTCCTGAGGAAATGAGTATGTCTCCCAAAGCTTCTGCAACTCTTCCCGACAGACACTGACTCATAGTAAGCCCTCAGATTTCTTTGTAATGTTATCTACTGTTTGATCCTTGCCGCCCTGTATTCCTGTGTATTACAACCCAATAAAAGGCTATGGAAGAGGGCGCTCGGGGCCTTTTTCTCCTTGGAGAACCTGGCCGCTGCTGGCCTTTGTCTCCCCAGAGAAACTGGCCGCAGCCCACTCCTCCCAAACAGGTCTCAGTGTGTCTTGGTCATTATTCACTCTCACGTGTCTGTGGCACTGGGGGGACTCTCAAGAGAAGTTGCCCCCACAGAGATGAGAATTACACACTCCGGACCTCAAAATTCTTTATTATTGCCCACAATCCTTTCTATTTTTCAGGACCAAAGAACCCAATGGTCCACTCAGTTTTTTCCTTTTTATCAAAATAATTTACATTAACAACAATTTAATCAACTAAAAGGCTATGACCTGAGACCCAGATATTTCTAAAATTGACTAAGGTACCCTTTGGCATCTCAGATCTCTATTAGGCCAGGATAGATATGCAAATCTTCCTTATTACTTAATATTATAAAGGTTAGTTTTTGATGGGCAATTTAAGTCAATTAGTAAAAAGGGCAGAATTATAAACAAGGGAAATAATATATAATCCATTCTACATTCATTATCACAGGTCTCAATTAACCAAGGTGTTGGCCTTTTGCTGCCCTAAGGATACAAGGACTCCACCATTCAGTGACATATTGGACTGCATCACCTCTGTGCTCATTTTCTAAGGAAGGTTGTATGGAACAATGGGAAAAGTTCAGAATTCTAATCTCATGGCCCCCAAAATGTTGGATTTCAGTTATGTTGTATAATATTGAACAAATAATTTAATCGCTATGGGTCTCAGTTTTTTATAAGATAGGAATAATTACACCAAACTTAACATGTTACAAATGCTTTGTTGCATTCACCGCATTTTAGAGTTCTGTCTCTAAGCTTCTTGACAGCAAGGACTGTGCCCTCTCCCTCTCTATACTTTGAATATCTAACCTATGCTCAGCAAATAAGACAGTCAATTAATGTTTGTTAAATTGTATGAATTAACTATTTGCACAACTGTAGTATTTTGAAAACCATGAGTAAGATTTTTGTAAAGAAAAAAAATACTGGTTTTAAATTCAGAGGATATAGCAGATCAGATCTTTAACAAACACCCTCATTCTTTTTCTCAAAGAGAAGAATGTGTTTCCTCACCTCTTAATCTTAGGCTTTGGCAGTGTGCCTTGCTTCAGCTAATAGGATGTCAGACATGACCTGAGCAGAGGTTTGAATTGTGTTTGTACAAGTGGGCTTACTTTCTTGAACTTCTTTCTGCCTTTTACCATATGAAGAGGATGTGCTGAATAGGCACTAGTCAAAGAAGAATAAGAGACACTTGGTGTCAGTGTGTCCCAAAGCCAGACAAAACATTAACTGACCTTTAGATGCATAAGCCAGAAATATCTCGTACATACCACTGTATACCACTAAGTTTTGGGTGACTTGCTAGACAGTGTGATGGTGGCATAGCTAATTAATACAGATGGTATTCCCTTAAAGAATATGATTCATTTGCTATACTATTAATTCTCAAAGTGGACTATACTTTTAAAACGATCGAATGAATCAATTATTTAATTGAACTCAGTAGATTACCTACTAATGTAAATGTGTTATTTGTGTGATGTTTCCAGTTGGCATGTGATTAAAATTGAGGACAATTTCCTGAAACAAGTTATTTCTCCCCAGGCAGAGTTTACCATGAAATATACTGTTTGAAATTTTGTTTAGTGACCAGGTTTATTTTTTCCATTGTTGTTTAGGTCCCCTGTGAATGCCTGGCACTGCCTTTTGGGCAGAAGTATCTGTAAACCAGGACTGAATTCCTTTTTCCCCGGGCAACAAGGCATACGGAACTCTCCGTGGGACCATGATGTGAGTTGAAGGAGAGACAGCAATGAGCACTTCTTCTAGCCGTGGGAGTCTAGGTGCAGTCTCATAATTTGCATTTTTAACAAGTTCTCAGGAAGATACAAATACCAATGTAGATTGTACCTGCAGATTGCAGACATGCTAAATGGAAAGAAATATTTGAAAGAAATTTACCAGCCCTAACTGTTCAACATAGTGTGGGCATCAGCCAGTTTTTTACAGAGAAGAAAATAGAGGTAAGTGGTGAAATTTATAGTCCATTAAGTAGCAGTTAGTTAAGAAATCTCTTACTTTCCATCTCATATCATTGGTGTAAGCATTAAATCAGGTTATGAGTATAAAGCAGTTAGCACAGTGCCTGGTATATATGAAAGTACTCAATAATGTTATAATCTCTTACACACCAGAAATCAGTCACATCTGTTTTAATTAAGGATTTATATTCACCAAAGGTGCTCTTCTTTCTGACCACAACTCTGATGTCCTGAAAATCTTGTTTCTTATCCAAATTTTTTATCCTGTGGAAAACATTTTTTTGAAAAAGTAGATTGGACTTTAAGTTAGTTTCTACTCCTATTTATAGAACTTAGAACTGAAGTACTATAAAGAGAAAAACACAAACAGGAAAGGTTGTATTTTCTATTCATAGGGTCATACTTTTCCCATTTTGTTTTTCTCTGAGGCATTCCTCAAGAAAACTAAAGATCCATTAATACAAGTGCTACAGAAAAGAAGCTGCTGTTGTCTTTGTTATTGTTGTTTTCTTTTAAATTATTTTTTATTGATTATGCTATTATAGCTTTCCCACTTTTTTCTCCCTTTATCCCCTCTCCACCCTGCTTCCCCAACTCTCCAGCATTCCCCCACACACACACCCGCACTTACTTCATATCCATGGGATACATAATAACTGTACATATTAAGTTCTTTGAGTCCTGTTTCCTATACCATATTTTATGTCTCCCCATCTATTTTATTCCTACTAATTATGCTTCTTCTTCCCTGTATCTTTTGCCCCCATTTCCCCTTGCCCCCTCCCCACTGAAATTCCTCCACGTGATGTCCATTTTTCTGATTCTGTTCCTGTTCTAGTTGTTTGCTTAGTTTTGGTTTTCATTGTTTTTCTTTTCTTTTAGGTTCATTTGTTGATAGTTGTGAATTTGTTGTCATTTTACTGTTCATAGTTTTTGATCTTTTTCTTAGATAAGTTCGTTTAACATTTCATATAATAAGGGCTGAGTGATGATGAACATGTTTAACTTGACCTTATCTGGGAGGCACTTTATCTGTCCTTCCATTCTAATGAAAGCTTTGCTGGATAGAAGAATCTTGGATGTAGGTCTTTGCCTTTCATGACTTGGAATACTTTTTTCCAGCCCATTCTTGCCTATAGGGTTTCTTTTGAGAAATCAGCTGATAGTCTTATGGGCACTCCTTTGTAGGTAACTCTCTCCTTTTCCCTTGCTTCTTTTAGGATTTTCTCTTTATCTTTAATCTTGGGTAACTTAATGATGATGTGCCTTGGTGTGTTCCTCTTTGGGTCCAACTTCTTTGGGACTCTCTGGGCTTCCCTGGACTTCCTGGAAGTCTATTTCCTTTACCAGATTGGGGAAGTCTTCCTTTATTATTTGTTCAAATAAGTTTTCAATTTCTTATTGTTATTCTTCTCCTTCTGACACCCCTATAATTCAGATATTGGAGCATTTCAGGTTGTCCCAGAGATTTGTAAGACTCTCTTCACTTTTTGAATTCTTGTTTCTTCGTTCTGTTCCTGTTGGATGTTTATTTTTTCCTTTTGTTACAAATCATTGATCAGAGTCCTGGTTTCCTTCCTGTTGCTGTTGGTACCCTGAATATTTTGCTTTATTTCATTTTTGGTATCTTTCATTTGTTTTTTCATTTTCTGACCAAGCTCAATCATATCTGAGAGCATTTTGATTACTAGGGCTTTAAATTCTTCATCAGATAGGTTGGCTATGTCTTCATCACTTAGTTTTCTTTCTGAGGCTCTGTTCCTTCATTTGGGCCATATTTCTTTGTTCTGATGCACCTGAGAAGCTGAAAGGGGGCGGGACCTTAGGAATTCACTGAGGCAGGGCAACCCTCCTTGCTGCGCTGCAGCACTGTCTGTTGGGAGGCACCAGAGAGGGAGCAATACAGCTCGCCTGCTCATCCCTAGAGCATTTTCTGATGGACTCTTGTGTGAGACTGGGGTTTCTCCCAATGTAGCAACCACTGTATCAGCTCTAAGTCTCAGTTTCCCCTTAAGTGAGCCCTGCCCATCTGTTCAGCTGCCTTGCCTCAGTTTCTCCACAGGCTGGCCCACACAGCCCACGTGGTCTGCCATCTTACTGGTCTGGTTGTTCTGATTGATATTTTCTTTAATTCTTTGGTTGTTGGAGTTCCATGCAGTTTGATCTTCTGGTGCTTCTGGTTGTTTATTGATTTTAGATTGGTTGTTATCCTTTTGATTGTGAGAGGAAGTAAAGAGTTTCTACATGTGCCTCTCTCTTGGCTAGAACTCCTTGTTTTTTTAATAATATGGCTCTAAAATACAGTAATGTGAGAGATTATTTATCATATGATGTAGAGAGGAAATTTCAAGTTGCTCTAGGTTTAGAAACTGCAAATAATTAAGACACCAGTGACTTCACTGAAGGACCACTGTCTAAAATCCTGTATAATGGCATTCTTATTATCAGTATCACTTCACTTACATCAAAAACAGTAACTTGGTGATAAGAAAGAAAAACAGCAGAAGTGAACTGTGTGCTTGCCAAATGATGAATTTACTGTTGACTCTCCGTGTCTCTTCTTTTGAAATGCCCCGTCTTTGACTGAAAGTTCCCTTTATGCTGCAGGGGGTGTGGGTCTGTTTGTCTGTTCCCTCTTGCTGTACGGAAAACCCAGTTTTCCCACTCTACTCTATCTTTATTCTCTGCACACAAAAATACTATTACTTCTGTCATCTAAGGAAAAATCAAAGCCTCTCTTGGTCCCACAACCCTCTTTAGGTCCTGTCCATTTTCTGCTTTCGTTCACAGCAGTGGACCTCAGAGGCACTGTGTATGGTCACTCTCTTCATTTCCTGTTCTCCCATTCCATCTTGACCTGACTTCTTCATTTCAACGAAATTGCTATCTTGTTGGTCATCTTTAGTTTCTACATCATTGAATTCAAAGGTCAATTATTAATGTTAATTGATTGTGCCCCCTTTTGAAACACTTTCTTAGTTTGATTTCCAGAACACTACCCTCTCCTGCCTATCCTTCTACCTCAGTGGCTGTTCGTTCTTGACCTTCTTTCCTGAATCCTCCTTATCTTCCTTTACCTTCCTTAGTCTTGGAATTCCCAGAGTCAAATCTTTAGACCTCTCTTGACTAATCACATTTGTTTCCTAGATGATCTGACTCTTCCTATGGCCTTAAATACTGTCTATGTGTAAACAAATCCCAAATGTCTCTACGTTTGGGCCTTCCCTGACAACTCTTTCTAAAATAATACCCTGGTGTCATTTTTTGTTCTTTTTTCTGCTTTATGTTTCATCACAGCACTTACCATTTAGCAGTGACTTCATTTTAGTTTATTTGTTTATCGTAACTAGAATATAAACTCTATGAGGATGAGAATTTGGTCTTGTTCCCTGCTGTGTCTCTAGAACCCCAGACAGAATCTGGTATGGTAAATATTAGGTACTCAATAGATATTTGTTGAGTATATAATTAATGGCAATATTTATTATTTCAAATTGTTCAGCACCCACTTATTTTATCTAATCGTGCCAGGCAAGCAATAGCTGGAGCTCTCAGAGTGGGATTACAGCAGGCTGCCTGGGTGACTTACCACTCAGCCTGCTGGGGTGGAGGAGTCTGAGCTCAGGGGCACAGTGAAGGGGAGGCCAGGGAGTGGCAGCAATTCCAATTTATGTCTAAACCAGTCCAGTCCAATGTAGCTATTGGGACAGGGGTGGGGAACAGGAGGATGGGAGGGCCTTAGCTTTTGGGCACAGCTTCATGACAATCAGGTGTAGAGCACAGACAGCCCGGCTCCAAGACTCAAACAAGGCCATCCAGGGAAACTGACATACGTTCTGGAACAGAAAAAAATTCACAAAGCTTGTGGAAGAGCTTGATGCCTGTTTTCTTCATCTCATTGTGGATCAAGGCTGCCTGCCAAGGGATTCATGGTCAACCCCCTGTCAGATGTGGGGATGAGCTGGGACAGGTACTGTGGGCAATACAAAGATGAACAAAACAAAACCTCTGTCTTCAAAGTTCCCATAGACTTACAGAATATGATACGATTACTAATAGAAGTAAGAGCATTACATAACATTTAACATGCTCAGTGGAGCCAAGGAATTATATCTGTAAAGATGGTTATTTCTAGATTGTGTTTAAATATAGAACTAGTCCCTTGGGTACAAAAAAAAAGAACAATTTATCAGTCACAAATCTGTTCTCTGCAAAATGCAGGCTTTAAATAGAATTTTTAAATGTTTCCAGTTCTAAATTTCTATGCCTCTTAGTTCACATGCATATGAACCCTATATAGATATATAGTAGAGTATGTAAACAAAGATAATGAAATCTTATTAATTTGGACTTTGCTAATTTAGAATTTATGATCAACCACCTGAGTGAGGCTAGTTGAACTTTAATTTTACTTTTGTTTTATCAGTGACATCAGTAGCTCTTTCAACACACAGTGTAAACAAATTTGAAAAGGACTGCTGTCAACATCAAAGAACAAACTGTGGTCAAAGTGTTCAGAGCTCCTATTTCTATGCAAATGGCTGAAGCAGATGTCAGCCACTTGAATTGGTGTTTTTGATACACTTCACCAAGATTCCTGAGCTAGGGCCCCCTGAAAAGAGGTGGGTAAACACACCAGGTCCCTGACCCTCACCCACCTCACCAGGTAACCTCAGGAATTAAAGGCTGACTTGACAGAGTGGAAGTCAGGCAAAAGCGTATCCTAAGAAGCAGCACCTAACACGTATCACCTGAACCGCCTGTGGTAGCTCTTGCTCTGGCAGTAAAAATTGCCTGTAAAAAGTGAGTAACACCAAAGGTGTATTTTCTTTATTAATAGATTATTATGTAAAATTCATTCATTTAGAAAAATATTGAATTTCTACTATGTAGGAGGTACTTTTATATATCTTTATCACATAATAGATTTTTCAGTACCATGTGTTTATTTCATCCATAGCTCTTGAAAATATGCTAAAAGAACATCTCACTATTATACAGTTAGCTCTAATGGGAATTTCAATTTCATTGCCTCAAAAGGCTGTATGTGGGCCTCACAGGCAAATGGAATGTGACCAAAAATAGAAACTAAGTTGATCCAGGAAAAAGACTAAGGTCAGAAAAGCTAAAGTTGAGAATGAGATGCAAACTGAAAAAAGCCAGGAAAGGAATGAAAAACACTCTAGACACCACACAACTAGAACTTATTATACCTTAGAAATATTATCACGAAGTGAATTCTTAGCAGGAGATGAGTAAGGGGAGCAGTAATAGGAGTCATACGACTCACCTGGCCGAGTCAAAAGACTAATTTAGACAGGTCATTGTCCCCTCAATCTTCCTGGAACACACTGAGGTAATTTCCAACTTGCTGTCTTTCCTAATGCAACTCCCTTCATCCACTGCCTGACTTTTTAGGCACCATTCATTCTTCAGAGCTGTGCTGCCCTTTAGCTTCTCCTCAAGGCAGCCCTCTCTACTTCCTCCTACCCAAAACGACAGTCACTTTCTGAATACCTATGAACCCTTATAACAAATGGTTTACCAATAAAATGGCTCTTTAATGGGTGCTGAGTTCTTTTTCTGGATTAGACTACAGATTCTTTCCTTGCAAGTCTCATGCCTTAAGCCTTTTAATAATTTATGAAGTTTCCTTCAGCATTGTTTTGTACCTTGCTTCAGGACTTAGCATCTCCACCCAGGCTCCACGGTCATTTCCTAACTGCCTTGTATCTGGTCTCCCCTCTCTCCAATTCATGGCACATACAGTTTGGAATGATCTTTCTCAAATGCAAATCTGTTCAAGTTGTTCTCTTTTCCAAATATTGTAGTGACTTTTAATGCCTAAAAGATAAAGTCTTAACTTTGTTGCATGTTATGCAAGGACCTTCACAATCTGGTCCTTGCCTTTGCCCATTTGCCTATGTGCATCATGCCTTCTTTGCTAAAACTGTCGGACTTTGAAGTACCATGCCATTTCATCTCACTATGTAAAACTATCTATGACTCTGTGTCTACTTAAACTATCTCAGTTTCTTCAAAGGACCAATTACTTTCGTGATCACTCTCCAAGGATGATACTTTGGTCACCACTATGCCTGATAAATGCTTTCCATATATTCGTTCATATACTCATTTTACCAATGGCATCTTCTCTACTCTCAGAAGGGTAGAAAGGGACAGAGCAGATTCTAGTTTGGGGAGAGAGTGCAGAGTTTGGCATTTCACACATTCCATCATCATAATGACAACTCAAATGTTTGCTGAACACTGGTGAGTCAGAGATGAAAGCATTTAAAAGAGAGAAATCTCAGGGGAAGATAATAGCAGGAGCAGACTCAGAAGCAGCAGCAAACTTGCATTTGGCTGAGAACATCTCAGGGTGTTTTTTTTTCCCCTGACATGGCTAAATTGGAGGGGTTTTGTTGTTTTTAATGAAGGGGGTAAAGGTGAGGGAAGGAGCCAATTTGAACAAAGCAGTGACTCGTGAAATGAAACAGAAAACCAAAGACTTCTGCCTGGGATGCTGGGGTATTGGCAGTGCCTTCACCTAAAATTATAAGTTTAGATTGAGCATTCAGACCAGTTTCTACAATCTGATTTTGAAAAAATGTCTAGTAAGAGGAAAAACTGAATGGTTACCTACACTGTCCTTGCCAAGCTGAGGGCTTACGCCACCTGGTGGCAGTTAATCCAATTTTAGGTTCAATTCTTTGAAGAAAGAAGTGGAAGAAGGGAAAAGAAATAGGTGGGCTGCTCCCCGGGGGGAACAGTGACACTGTTTCCTTGGTCCTGTGGCTTTTATCTCTCTCATGCAGGCAGGAATCTTAGGGGAGGACAAGGAGGAGGATTTTAGCAGAGTATTTATCAGTTCTCCAGGTGTGCCCTTTCAGGGTCATGGTCTGCACTTGGTCAGTGACAAAGCAGGAGGTCTTTAGTCATTGCAGTTGGTTCTGGCATCATCCACCTGGTTTTGTTGCTTTTCTGGGCCTGGAGCTGAATCACAACTGAGGCCTAGATGTTCTCTCTAGAGAGGAAAGGGCAGGAGAAGAGAGGTTATCCTGGGGGCCAGGTCCTTATTTTCCCACTTTTGCCCCCTTCCAGGCACTTAGGGCCTTCCGCCCTGGTGACCACCTGCACCTGGCTATCCATTGCTCAACCATGGTGTTCAAATACTTGTTTTCAGTTGTCCTATTCCACTTGCCAAGGAATTTTCATAGCTTCTCACTATCCTGTCTCAACAGCATAAGAAGGTTTACCAGAGCTGACATACAAAGTTTTGGCGGTCAAATTTGAACTCAGAGCTGGAGGAATCTTTCTGGTTCTGAACTAGGTTTCCTTCTGATTGTCATCATCTCTCCTCCTCAACTACTAATGGCTTTCCAGACACCATTCCTCCTGATCTGACCCAGCCTCAGGATCCCTTAGACCATACTTGACCCCTCCCTCTAATCCAGGCCATACTCCTGGGTGGGAATCTAAGAGAGAACAAATACTACTATGATTTTTAGGCTAATAAAGCCTTAATATATGGAATTATGATATTATGTATTTGTCTAACTTTCTCAGCTAAAATGAAAGATCAAGATGAAAAGAAACTTTTTTAAAAATGTATTTCTAGCGCAAGGTCTTGCCTGCAATAAACATTCAATGCTTTTTACTCACTATTGATGTTTATACTCAAGAGTTAAGTGCCAATTCTAGGACAGAGGCGGGAATTATACAAGATGATTATGGAGGACATTTAGTGCCAGAAGGTAAGAAGGTGCTTTAAAAAAAGAAACTCATAATGATAGATTATGTCAAAGGGACAAAAGTGTCCACAGAAAAGTCTCAGACAGCCAATGTGGATTATAATCAAAATGTAAAAGAAATATCCATGAGTCTATATTGAGATGAAGTAGTACATAAGTTAAAAAATGCAGGAAAATAGATAAATATCTTGTGTAGAAACATTTCAACTGATTTATGTAGATACTGAGCCCTCCCAAAGGTGTGCAGGGAAGGGGGGATGGAAAGAGGCACTTTCCAGCAGAGAAACCTGACAAACCTGACTTCAACACAGTGATCGCCAGTGCTAAGTCACATAGACTTCTTTCTGCGTCTCCTTCCAAAAATCTATAACCCAAGTCTAATATTAGAAAAAATATCAGAGAAATCACCATTGAGGGAAATTCCATAAAATATCTGACTAGTACTCCTCAGAGCTCTAAAGTCATAAAAATAAAGAAAATTTGAGGAACTGTCACAGTCCAAAGGGGCCTAGGGAGACGTGATGACTACATGTAATATGGTATTCTGGGTGGAATCCTGGAACAGAAAAAGGACATTAGGTGAAAACAAAGGAAATCTGAACAAAGTACAGACTTTAGTCCATCATAATATAACAATATTGGTTTATTAGTTGTAACAAATGTACCAAATTAATATAAAATGTTATTAATAGGGAAAATTTGGTGTGGGATATATAGGGTAATTGTAATTCATTTTAAATACTATTCTAAAATACAGAATTGTTATTTTCTTTTAAAAGCATAATCCTACCCTCCCACCACACCCAGCACCATGTGGAGATTCAAGGAAATATCAAGTATTATTAAGTACTTTTTAGAAAATTAGATAGCAGAAGGATACAGTAAAGAAACAGGGATGTTTCAATATAGGAAGAAAAAAGATAAAATAGTTTATGCAGTTATATGTACCTTTCACTTGTAAAAAGCATATATCATTAAAGAAAATATAGAGGAAAATACAAAAAAAGCAGAAAGGGGAAATGTAAGCAAGCTTTCATAATTTCATCATCTAACACAACTACTACTATTACTATTTTGTTTTTAGTTTTTAAAAAGATTATAATTGTTTATTTTTAAAATGAGGGGAAGTGACAGAGAAAGGGAGGCTGAGAAACATCGGTGTAAGAGAGAAACATCAATAGGTTGCCTCTCACATGCCCCTAGGCAGGGACCTGGCCTGCAGCCCAGGCTTGTGCCCAGACTGGAAATCAAACTGGCAAACTTTCAGTTCGTGGAGTGATGCCCAATCCACTGAGCCATACCAGTCAGGGCCAATTTTTAAAATATGTATATATTTTTTATGGTTTTCCTCATGTTATAATCATGTGTGATATTCAATTTCATTCCTTGGATTTTTCCCCTCTTTTAATTAAAGATACATCTTACATAAAGCCAGTTAATTGCTTGTTAATTCATTCTGCATTTTGGACAGAATTAATTTAAGTAAAAAGAAACTATATGACTTCCCAAGATTGTGTGAATATCCCAAATCTACTCTACTTCTGTAGGGTGTAATACAAAACTAGAAGGGTGCATATAGTATTACACAGGAACTTAATGGTATGTCTCTTGATTTCACTGTGAAGGAGGTATGATATTTAAGAACCAAAAATTTTAAAAAGGCAAGAGCCACTGAAATAAGAGGTAGGGTATTAGAGTTGGAAAGTAATTTAGTGGATTTTAAAAGGGTATATGTGTAAGGAGTGAGGTATGAAAAAATCTTAAGATGATAAGGAATGGGAACAAGAGGGATCGTCTATTTTGCAATATGTGTGATGTGTGAACATGCTGGGAGAGAGTGTGGTTGAGTAAATGGTAGAAAGTATTAACATTATTAAAACCTACTTAGTCACTTCTTGGTTAGCAGCTTGAATTCAGACAATACTGTTTCTTAAGAATTGATACAGTGGCTATTTTCTAGATTAAAAAAGTTTTAAAATTAATTTAAAAAAAAAGGAGACTAGAAAAAAAAGTTTTGTATTTTGGATTCAGCTAGACGAGGGTACTAGAAACAGTAAACATTCCTGGGTACATATTGCCACCCAGTGGACAAATATGTATGATGCACAAAGCATTTGCAAAAAAGACAAAAAGGAAGACAGTAAGATGATAGTGTTAAAGCTTTGGTTATGTTCGGTGAAAGCCAGTTATGTAATACAAACCCAAATCACACCACTTATTTAAAATGCCAGAGTAGATTTTAATACACATTTAAAATATATTCTAATAATGGTATAAGAATATTCTGATATTGGTATTAAAAAATTCTGATAATAGTATCAAAATAGTATCAGTGGCTTTCAGGAATCAGAGAAAAATGTTGAGTGTGCCTACACCACATTAAATACTAAAGGCTCATTAATGCTAATGAAACTTATGTCCATGAACTTCTAGTAAGACAGGTCAGAGATACTTAACTTAGAACAGGAAGAGGGTTGTCAAGACAGGGTTTAGAGATTCAAATCTTGTCTTCCAGGGGTGCCATAAGAATCTTCTGATATTTTGTAGCCAAGTCTATTTACTGCATTTCATAAAAAGAATAATAGAATTTATGCAATTTGAATGACATTCAAAAATCCAAGGAAAACTACTAGTCTGGGGCTTGATTTTTTTTGTTATGTTTATGCAGTATCCTCACCAAGAGGCTTATCTTATGCCCCTTTGAACACCTCCAGAGAAGGAATCCACTAACTAATGTGCTTCTCCTTTGTTGGGTCTGGGATTTATTGATCTGACCTTACTTACATACTAATAAGCCAGACTATCACTGTTTCATGGATGTTGGCAGAAGACATGAGATGCCTGAGTTGGAAACAAAAGATTTCACTATTCACAGTTAACAAGCAGCGTGAGCATCATATTTGAGTTAGTTCCTTTTATAACCCAAATCCCATGGAGGCATGAAAGAGGGGCCAAAATGTTTCTTATGAACACAGTAGGTTTGTGTCCTGGGTTAAGAATAATAAGCTTGGGCCCTGGCTGGTGTAGCTCAGTGGATTGAGCACGAACCTGCGAACCAAAGGATCGTGGTTCGATTCCCAGTCAGGGCACATGCCTGGGTTGCAGGCCAGTTCTCAGCAGGGGTCATTTCCCAGCAGGGAACACATGAAAAGCAACCATACATTGATATTTCTCTCCCTCTCTCTTTCCCTTCCCTTCTAAAGATAAATAAAATCTTAAAAAAATAAATAAAATTATTTAAAAAAAGAATAATAAGCTTGGGGTATTCACTGCTTTTATGCTCAAAAAGCATGCCTTTTTCCAAAGTGGAATTTTAACATATCCCTCACGGTGCTCGCTTCAAACACAACTCATAATTGGGCTGGACAAAGAAAAGCCAGAGCCTTGCTGACTACTTAAGGCCCATGGTGGATTACCTTTCCCAGCATTCACACTAATTCAAAATCAGCCATCCTGTAATTTCCACTAATTAGTTCTGTTTCTTCCTACCCCTTTAGCATTTTGTACTTCAAACATCTGCAATGTGCTATCCTATTGCCACTGATCTTTTCTCCGAGCTAATAATTTCTGATCCCTTTGACCATTCCTCCCATGATCTGGCTTTGGGTCCCCTCACCATTAGTATTGTTTTTTCTCTGAACTTGTTTAAGGGTTACTTCCCCAAATAGACTAAACACTCCAATATGGTATAATCACTTCAGGACAGAATAGAAACATTACTTTGCTTATTCTAGAAGTATATCTCTGTATGGCTACCTGCTGGGGACCACTTGTGTAGTTTCGGAGACTGTAGCCCCACTCTAGTAAGGCCTCGTCTCTAAGTCTCCACTGGAAAGCCAGGAAGCAGGCAGCAGGTATAACTGGATACTAACACCTAGGGTTCCCATGGGAAGTCAGGCCTAAAGTATACATTGTATCCTTTGAAGCTTGTTTTGGTATAGCTCTGTTAGTGTAAACCAGACAATTAAGTTCAAAGCATAAGGAGTGAAAAATGCCTTCACAGCATCTGGCATCAGCATATCTCGAAGACCCTCACCTGAGATGATCTTATTGAGGTTTAACCTGTCCCTTACTA
Source organism: Artibeus jamaicensis (assembly GCF_021234435.1). NCBI lineage: Eukaryota > Metazoa > Chordata > Mammalia > Chiroptera > Phyllostomidae > Artibeus > Artibeus jamaicensis. The sequence continues at coordinate 4,011,090 of NW_026521822.1, forward strand.
TTACTGTTTATTACTATTACTATTACTATTACTATTTTTATTATTGAAGCATTTGGTAGCAACTCACAGATAACATTTTAGTTTAGACCTATGTAGTTCAATATAGATCAACATGGATATTTTTTCCAGAACTTTATTATCATTAACATCTAAAAACATTAATTCCTTGGTATTATTTAACATCTAGTCCATATTAAAATTTCCCCAATTGTCTCAAAAACATGTTTTTGTAGTTGGTGTCTTCTCATTGTAATCCAAACTAGGTCCACCCATTGCATAGAATTGTAATGTCTCCTAAGTCTTTTAATTTGAATAGTCCCCTTCCCAAACTTTCAAAAATTCTTACCCAATCCCTATGCACCACAATGCTCATAGCAGCACAATTTACAATAGCCAAGAGTTGGAAGCAACCTAGGTGCCCATCAGTAAATGAATGGATCCAAAAATTCTGGTACATATACACAATGGAATTCTATGCTGCAGAGAGAAAGGAGCTACTACCTTTTGCAACAACATGGATGGAACTGGAAAGCATTATGCTGAGTGAAATAGGCCAGGTGCTGAAAGACAAATACCATATCATCTCACCTTTAACAGGAAGCTAAACAACAAAACAAACAAGCAAGCAGAAAAAAAAAAAAACAAAGACACTGAAATAGAGAACAAGGGGATAGTGACCAGAGGGGAGAAGGAAGGGAAGTTAAGGGGAAAAAGGGGGGAGGGATTTGGAGGAACAAATAGGAAGGACACAGGGACGAGAACTAAGGGGGGTGGAAATGGGAGGGAGGTGGGGAGTAAGGGGCGGGGGAGGCTGGGATGGGAAAAATAGACAAAAAACTGTACTTGAAAAATAACTAAATAAAATTTAAAAAAATTCTTACCCAGTTAGGAAAAGTGAATCATTTTTTCCCACTCTGAATTTATAGGATCCTAAATTTAATCCTCCCTCTCCAATATTTCTTATAAATTGATAGTTAGCTCTGGAGCTGGATTAGATGCAGACTCATTACTTGTGGAAGGAATATTTCAAGGTGGTTTTGTTTAGTTCCTATTGCAGCATATTGAGAAGCAGCAATTATTGGTTGCCTCACTATGATTAAATCATGTTAAGGAAATACATCACTCCTCCCCTTTCTTTTGTCAAGAATGGGTTGAATTTTGTCAAGCCTTTTAGATGTCTATGGAGATAATCACATGACTTTTCTTCTTATAATTATTGGGATGATGAATTTAGAAATTATATAAATGCATTTTCAAATATTGAACCAAATACCTCTGGCATTCCCAAAATGAATCCCATTAGCTTATATCATATTTCCTAAATGTTTTCTATTCAATTTAATATATATTTAATTTTTATTGAATGTATTGGGGGTGACATTGGTTAATAAAATTATATAGGTGTTAGGTGTATAATTGTGTAATACATCAGCTGTATTATACAATTATGCACCTGTGTGTTCACCACTCCAAGTCAAGAGTCCTTCTATCACCATTCATTCTCCCTTTACCCTTTTCTACCACCCCGACCCCATTTTCCTTTGGTGATCACCATACTATTGTCTGTGTCTATGAGCTCTTTTGTTTAGTTTTGATTTGTTTTCATAATTCTTTCACTTTTTTCACCCAGTCCCCCAACTTCCCCCCTTCTGACAGTTGTCAGTGTGTGTATCTATGAACTGTTTGTTTCTTTTTTTAACTATATTTTTACATATAAGTGAATTCACATGTTTTTTGCCTTGATATACACAAGTGAGACTGACTTGTAATTTTATTTCTTAAATAATTTTTATTAGATTTTAGGGTTAATATATGATTATTTCATAAAAAGAATTGGGAAGTTTTTTCTTTTCCTATACTCTGGAGCAATTTAAGTAGTATAGGGTTTATCAAATCTTCAAAAGTTTGGTAAAATTCCTTGGAGAAATGAGTCAGGACTGAAGGAATTATTGAAGAAAAGGAGTAGACAAGAACAAATTTAACAACTTTTCAGGGCTTTTAAGTGTATTTGCATAGAATTATACAAAGTTGTCTCTCTCACTTTCATTTTCTTTTTCTTTGTTTCAAATTACTTCCCTCTGTGTTATTTTATATTTTGTGAAGTTGTACTTGCTCCAATTTGGTAACTAATAGCTTGTTTAAAATTGTTGATTTCTAGCCCTGGCTGGTGTAGCTCAGTGGATTGAGTGCGGGCCTGCGAACCACACAATTGCGGTTCGATTCCCAGTCAGGGAACATGCCTGGGTTGCAGGCCGGTTCCCTACAGGCCAGTTCCCAGCAGGGGACGCACAAAAGGCAACCGTACATTGATGTTTCTCTCCCTCTCTCCTTCCCCCCTTCCCCTCTAAAGATAAATAAATAAAATCTTTAAAAAAATTGTTGATTTCTTTAACCAGTTTTTTAATTAGTTTTTTTGTTTTTCTCTGTTATAGCTCATTAATATCTCCTTTTATTTTTATCAAATTTTCTGCTTACTTTTAGTTACCATTCTTATTTTTTGTATTTCATTTAATAATTATATAAATTTTATTTATATTCATCAATATATTTTATTCTGAATTTTTATTGATAAAGGTAGTTAATACCCTTAATAGAAAATGTATTGAGTTGGCCCAAAATCCCACATTTTTTAATAAAATAAAAGACATATTCATTTTCACTAATAACGTTATTGATTGGATATTTTGAGTATGTCAGCTACCTCCTCTGTGGTATGATATTGATTGTTCCCACTTAATGTCTTTATTTGATCGCTGTCAACTTCACCTGGTCTACCCGACCATGAAACATTGTCCAGACAGAAATCTTCAGCATGAAACTTCACAAACCACTTTTGACACATTCTATTAGTCACAGCCCCTGCTCCATATACTGTACAAATCTTTTATTGCATTTCAGTTGCATTTTTACCTTTTGTGAAATAATAAGGCTAATATGTTGAAAATGTTGCATATTTTCTTCTACAATATTAAAATGGCTACATATTTACCAATTTTGATGTTTTTAAATGCATGCTGTTATGACAGCTGTCACAATACAATCTAAAATTGCAATCTAAAATTGTTTCAAATGAAGTTAAAAAAAACTAAGCACACTACTAGAGCCATCTTATGGAAAAAAGCAAAATAAATTTTTGGCCAACCCACATGAGTAACAATAAAGGTCATTTAATGTAAGTAAGCAGTAAATGTTCCTTGTAATATTTTTTCAGCTGTATCCCATGGATTTTAACCTTTATTGTCATTATTTCCTAGATATTCTGGTTTTATGTTTTAACCCCTTTTACTTTTAGTAACTCCAAAGCGTATCTTTTCATCTTGCATTGGTCATGCTCCTGTTGGTGATGTCACATTCACCTTGGTTCTTGGATTTTGAAGAATTTCATGTCACCAACTTCTGTTACAGATGCTACCTGTGGTTTTTTGTTTGGTTTAAGTTTTGTTTTGCTATCTTGTTAGCCTGCCTGGTTTTCAATAAAAGTTTTAATTTTTAACAATATTTTATTGATTATATTTTATTCAATATATTTTATTGAATGAGACAGTTGTCTCATTCCCAGCCTCTTTATTCCCCTCCTCCCTGCACCCCCGTCCCACCATCATTCCCTGACCTTAGGCCATGTCCATGGGTCATACATATAAGTTCTTTGGCTTCTCCATTTCCCACACTATTCTTAACCTCCCCATGTTTATTTTGTACCTACAATTTATGCTTCTTATTTCCTCTACCTTTTCTCTCATTCTCCACCCTACCCCACCCACTGATAAGCCTTCATGTCATCTTTATTTCTGTGAATCTGTTCTGTTCTAGTGTTTGCTTAGTTCACTTCTTTTTTAGGTTTGGTTGTTCATAGTTGTAAGTTTGTTGTCATTTTACTGTTTATATTTTTTATCTTCTTTTTCTTAGTTAAGTCCCTTTAACATTTCAGGTAATAAAGGCTTGGTGATGATGAACTCCTTTAATTTGACCTTATCTGGGAAGCACTCTCTTTGCCCTTCCACTCTAAATGACAGCTTTGCTGGAGACGTAATTTTGGATGTAGGTCCTTGCCTTTCATGACTTCAAATACTTCTTTCCAGTCCCTTCTTGCCTGTAGGGTTTCTTTTGGAAATCAGCTGACAGTCTTATGGGAGCTCCTCTGTAGGTAACTGTCTCCTTTTCTCTTGCTGCTTTTAAGATTCTCTCTGTATCTTTAATTTTGGCTAAGGTAATTATGATGTACCTTGGTATATGCTTCCCTGGGTCCAACTTCTTTGGAACCCTCTTGTTGGGAACTGCTCTGTCTTGTTTCAGGAATTGTAACTATCCCCCATGACTAAGACTAAATGAGGGATCTCCAGAATGCAAGCCACTTAGGAGACAAAGCTTGTCTATGGTAGCAAACCCTGCCTCAGCCTACTCCCATGCCCCCAAAGTATGGTCGATGTCCATCACGGGTAAGACTCCTCACAGTGAGGGGCAACCTAAGCCAGACATGATCACTTAGGAGGCCATCATGGAAGGACTGGGGGGCTGTGACAAAAAGGGAGCAATAGACCCTTGCCCCCTGAATATTCTGACATAGCCAGAGTCCCCATGTTCTCTGGGAGAAGTGCTTCCTGACTCTAATCCACTTAAGCCTGAAAACCTGTGTGGGGAGGCGGTGCAGGCCCCTTGCCTTGCTAGAGCAGTATCCAGGGAGAAATCTGTCATAAGAAAGAATTCCTTAAAATCCTGTGAAACCTGCTTTGCTAAGAGTGCTTTCATTCATATGTTAAGGGTCCAAGCAGGAAATGAATATGTCTCCCAAAGTTTCTGCAATCCCCTTTCCTAAAAGACACTGAGTCAGACTAAGCCCTCAGAATTTTTTGAAATGTTATTTACTGTTTGATCCTTGCCGCCCTGTATTCCTGTGTATTACAACCCAATAAAAGCCCCTTGAGGAATAAGCTCCTGGCCCTTTTCCATGAGAAACTGGCCATCTCTCCTCCCCACGCAGATCATGTCTTGGTAGTGTTTACTTTCATTCGTGGTGGACAAGGGGACTTGAGGGCAAAGCCGCCCCCACACTCTCTGAGCTTCCTGGACTTTCTGGAAGTCTATTTCCTTTGCCAGATTGGGGAACTTCTCCTTCATTATGTTTTCAAAAACATTTTCAATTTAATGCTCTTCCACTTCTCCTTCTGGCATCCCTATGATTTGGATGTTGGAATATTTAAAGTTGTCCCAGAGGTTCCTAAGCCACTCCTCATTTTTTAAAATTATTGTTTCTTCATTCTGTTCTGGTTGACTGTTTCTTTCTTCCTTCTGCTCCAAGTTATTGATTTCAGTCCTGGTTGTCTTCCCTTCACTGCTGGTTCTCTGTACATCTTCCTTTATTTCACTTTTAATAGCCTTCACTTTTTCTATTTTGTGACCATACTCAACTATTCTGGTGATCAATGTGATTACCAATGTTTTGAAGTCTGCATCTGGTAAGTTGGCTCTCTCTTCATCACTTAGTTGTTTTTTTTTCTGGAGCTTTGATCTGTTCTTTCATTTGAACTATACTTTTTTTCTCAGTGCGCCTGTTAAGTAGTAATGGGTAGAGTCTTAGGTGTTCATCAGGGTGGGGCAACTCACATCCCTACTCTGTGGTACTGTATGTGGAGGGAGGGGTTGGAGAAGGGACAATGCCATTTTCTCAGCTCTTGGCCAGCTTTCAGTCACTTCCTTTGCTACCCACAAGCAAGTCAGTCCCTTCTGGTGCTGATTCCCAGGTGGTGGGTTTGTGTACACTGTAGGATCCTGTGGGTCCCTTCAATGAATTCTCCTGTGAGTCTGGAAGTTTCTCCCACCACTGCAACCCCCACAGGTTTTTATAGTCAGAGGTTTTGAGGCTTTATTTCCCCACACTGGAATCCTGGGTTGGGTGGTCTGTCTTGCTCCCCAGTTGTTCCTCCCAGCTTTATCCACACACAAATGTGCAACCGCCTGCTCCGCCAGCCTCCTCACCTGTCCTGGTCCACCAGCCACTGCCTTGCTGTGAGTCCTCTCTGCCCTGGCTGCCTATCTCCACCCCTTGTATTGGTCTGGATGAATGTTTCTTCCTTAAGTCCTTGGTTGGCAGACTTCCATACAGTTCAATTTTCTGGCAGTTCTGGTTATTTTTTGTTTTTAAATTTGTTGTTCTTTTGGTTGTGTGAGGAGGCAAAATGTATCTACCTACACCTCCATCTTTGCCAGATGTTGGTTTTCAGTAAGAGTTTTAAAGTGATAAGCAATTCACAATCGCTACTCTGATCACAAATCTAGGATATCTCCCAACAAATTATTCAGTAAGATAATCAGTTAGAATTGCAGGTATTTTAAAAAGAGATAAAAGTTATCATCACAGACCATACTAATAATTCTTGAAGTCTGGCTGCCTTTATAAGGGTTCTTTACAAGGATACTTCTTTTTTGTTCTGTTTTGCAATTAGAGAAGAATAAACTCCCCCCACCTTATGTGATTTCTTCTATTTCCTTCACCAGCAGTTTGAACAACCTGGAGTTTCAAGGCCAAGCACAGGAATCCCATTTGCAGTGAGAAAATCAGGACTGAAAAGCTCAAAACTTACAATATGAAAAGTAGAGGATAGAATAGTAATTTTAGCAAATGAAATCTGAGACATATAGTATTCCAACTATATCTTCGATAAAACCTACAACTTTTGGAAGGGAAGTGTAGAGTCACAGTGAAAGAGATTCCTGCTCAGACTTTCAAATGACTAAGATCTGCAATAAAACATTGAGCATTACGAAGGCCAGATTTTTCTTTATGTACTTTAAACAGATGTAATCTTTGGAAGTTTATAAATTAAAATCTACATAAAGTAAAATGATATGAATAAAAATATGGTGAAAGAAGATAAAGCAGATAAACTTTCTTCCTATATGTCTCTTTTATGTCTTCTAAAGTAGTTTGGAAAATTAAAGATGTGATTTCCCATAAAGTTGTAACAGAACAGAACATTAGACTTTTTCCCCTGTTGTGGAGTGTTTGATGAATGGCTAAAGGTGAAAACAGTGGCCCCATATTCTAGATAGGAACCAGGCATGAAAACAGAATTTGCTAAGAGGTAAACTTCAGACAATTCCTGGTACCCTAAAATTATTACCTACCTGTAGTGAATAGGGCTTCATGGGGTTGGTGAGAATTATTTAAAGAGCATTATCAGAGTCTTGTGCATTTCCCTTCCCTCCTCAAAAGAACCCCCACTCCCCAGCAGAACCAGGTGCTGCAGGGAGTTGCTGAAACCAATTTGCAGGCCAAAGATGGAGTCCTTCCTGCCCAGCGTGCCATATCAGCAAACTAAACTTTCTTGTTCCTTTAAATGCTTCCACCTGACCAGTAAAGCAGTCAGACAATCCCCAACCACTAAAGCTAATTCTGGATTTAGGTACTTGTTCCTTCTTACCCCAAACAAGGTTGACTGTGTGACCCAGCCAATGATATTTTATTTTTCTCTTCTTGTTCTTTATTCTTTATCCTATAAAAGCTTCCTGACTTTTGACCCATTTTGTTTTCTCTGAATAAAGACTTTCTGCTTCATGAACTATTAAAGTTTGTCTCCTAAATTGTCTTCTTTAATCATTTTTCAACTGCTCTAAAGCAGACCATTGAAGAAGGCTTACTAACCTTACTTGTGGATCCCAAGTTTGGGGGTTGCATGGACTAGAATCTGTGCCTATCTCTCTTGTCTAAAGAAAAGAGGTTGACTAGTAGTTGGGGCTGACTCTAAAGAGAGAAAGGGCTTTGTTGAGAGTAGACTGTATATCCAGAATTTGAAGGGGCAAACTGCCAAGTTTACAATAGGTTAAAACACCAAAGCTAGAAAGTCTTTTAAAAACTTTACCCAGGAGACTAGAGAATGGCTGTGTAGAGTGTACCATCAAAGCAGGAGCTAACGGGTCAGCTGGAAAGCACTTTGTCTGCAAGTGTATATGGAGAATATAAGTTGAAGAAGTCTCCCACTAACCCAACCTATCTCTCACCCTTCTTTTCTATAAAAACTCTGCAACGTGACAACAGCAAGTGGAAAAGTTGAGTATGATGGGGAAAACAGAGATAAATCAAGCCTTATTCCTCAATGTCTGTCTAGTACAAGCTGAGGAGAGAAGCTTTAAATTTAGATCAGATTGAACTTCTTAATATTCTAAAATTTGTCACAAGTTGGAAATAGGAAAGTCTAATAATGGGTAAAGTAACATGGCTGACCCCCTTAAAATGTATCTCCATTACTAAGGTTCTTTCCTTGGAATTACTTTAATGTGTCATTATTATTTACATAAATTCAACAAAATATTGAAAATATAACAGTACCTGGTAAAAACTGACAACACACACACACACAAACCCAAAAGTGGTTTATTAACTTCATCCTTCCAGACTTTGTATTAGATCATTTCTTTCCCCCACTCCCAAATCCATTTTTTCTTCTATAGATACTATATGATTACATTGTGTTAGTATCCTTGCTATAAACTAAAAATATGAAGATGGTTAAGACATGGTCCTTCCTCTGATGGAGCTCATGTTTAGTAGTAGACAGTAAATTGACCAATATTTAAAAATCAGTACACTAAGGACTACACAAAATAATGCACAGGATGCTAGTGCGACAACCAACCAAGGAAATGTTCTAAAGAGGTGACCCCAGACCCAAGTTGTAAAGGTTAAGTCTTATTTAAGAGAAGTGGGGCTAAGAATTGCTGTGCATAAAGAACCAGCATTAGGTACAAAACCCAGAGGCAAGGGTAAATATGGTGGTTGAGGACACTGGCAGGAAGGACCTTACCATGGAGCTAATGAGACAGAAAAAATGATTGTTCGTGTTTTCAGATGTAGAAAAACTTGCCTTATGTGGTAGAAGATAGACCTCCCAACATTAACATGACCCTTCACCTTGCCTAATGGAACAAAAGCTACTGAGCTTCATATATGGTGTTACATATTACTCACTGTGTATATTCCACATTGACAATGGGACTGGTTTTATCTCCATGAGGAACCAGGACACTACAGTGTTGTATCCATTCACTTAGATGTATATATTGCATGCGTCCTTGGTACTGCTTGTTTGCTAATTTAGTGGAAAGCCTAAATGAAAGTAGCCTTGAACTCAGAGTTCTAGTCAGTCTTTGAACACAAACCAACCTCTCTGTGGTCTGACCTAACTTAATGGCATATTCTAGAAAATTTAAAACAAGTACAGAATGTCTGGAATATATGGTAGAGAGTAAAAAGTGGTAGAAATTGAAGAGGTAACCAGAGGTTAAATCATGATAGCAGTTATACATTAAGTGAGTAGGTCTTTATCTTGGAGATGGTGAAAAAGCCATAAAATAATTTTGAGGTATGTAGTATGACAAGATTTGTATTTTGGAGCAATCACTAATGGCAGTATAAAAAGGGATTTGATGAGCAAGGGCTAGTTAGAAGGCTGCTCTAATGAGATAGGTGAGAGATGATGATCTGAAGGTCTGTGGAAATTGAGATAAAGACACAGGAATAGATTGTAGATTTAGAGTCAGTATAGTGTGGGAAGGGAGGGGTGAAGGAAATGAAGGCAATCAGAAACACTCTAGAGTTTCTGGAGGGGCAGCTGCATGAATAATTTCATTCTCTGAGATAGCATACCAGAGGGGAACAGGTTTTAGAGAAAAAAATGAAGAGTTGTGTTTGGAGGATATTATTTTGAGAGGCCCATAGGACTTGTTTAAGAGGCAACTCTCTTGCTAAGTCTGAATACATATTTAAAAGTAGAACACTCAAAAGAATTAAATTACCCTGTGAATATAAAATGTCAATTATAAAAACAAAGATGGGAGGCAGATAAAAAATACAACTCTAAATCATATGCTTAAGGAAATCAAAATAGTGAAATAATGGCAAGACGTAAGCTAAAGCAATGTGTGATGCAAAACTAAGAATTAAGAAAACCAAGGATATTAAAAACTCACAACTCAATTGTCATCATGAACAAACTTATTTTCTACAAATGTTTCTCATGAAATTAGAGTGTTCTTCTTTTGTTGTTGTTAGAAAAGAATGTGCTATTTTGAGCTATAGAGTCTGCTGGAAATTTTAATTGTTTAATAAAATACAGTAACTGGACATCCCAGCCTTCTAAGAATTGAATAAAAGAGCTTGAAGATAAAAAAGATGAACAGTGAAAGGACAGCAAACTCACAGTTATTAAGAACCACATCTAAAACAAAAGCAAACTAAGAGGACAGCTAGATCAGGAGCAGAACCATAGAAATGAAGATCACATGGAGGGTTAGCAACAGGGGAGTGGGAGGAGGAGAAGGGGGAGAAGGTACAGAAAATAAGTAGCATAGATGGTAGGTAGAAAATAGATAGGGGGAGGGCAAGAATAGTATGGGAAATATAGAATCTAAAGAACTTGAGACATGTGGTCATAAACTAAAGGGGGGAATGGTGGGGGAGGAGGTGTGCAGGGTAGAGGGGAATGAAGGGGGGAAATAGAACAACTGTAATGGCATAATTAATAAAATATATTTTTAAAAAAGAGCTTGCTTGCTCCAGATACAGAAAGGAGATAGTTTCAGACACGTGGCACAAAGACATAGGAAATGTGATATAAGCCCTTCTTTTTCTACAAAGAAAATACTCCTAAGGAGAGTGTAACGAGTGTGTCTCAATGCAATTAACATGTAATCATCGAGTCCAAACTAAATGTGTCAGAAAAAAATACTGGCAGATTTTCTTTTCCTTAATTAAGCAACAACCTATCACAGAACCATGTCTTTACTTAAAGCAGCTGCATAGTCTTTGAAATCACAAGTTTAGAAATGCTGCCTACAGTGGAAATACACATGCTCTGGACCAGAGTTCCCATAAACACATATGGTAAGCATATGGACCACATTTCCCATTCTTTAATGTACAGTTTACAAAAATTTTATAGAGAGAAATCTATAATTCTACAGCATCTAATGTATTTATCTGAATTTACATTAGCTAGAGCAAGAGGCTATATATCGCACATAGAAGATACATATTTCTTGTACACTATTTAGCACACACATAGAGATACACACACATGCACACAGACACACAGATAACTGAACAGTGCTTTCTTTAAAGTGCTGGATTTGACTCACAGACATGGATAACACTGTAGTAATTGCAGGGGGGTGGAGGGGGAGTATAAGGGGACTAAATGGTAATGGAAAAAATACAATAAAAAATTTAAAAAGTGCTGAACTTCCATAGACTAGTGGCATTCTCAAAGAGTTCACATAGAAAAATGAAGTGGATACACTGTAAATTTAACTTTAGGACAACCTAATGAAAACAAATACCACTTTGAGATATAAAATGATGTAATTCAGATGGCATGTCATCAGATCTTCTCTGAATTCATGGGTATTATTTATGATTTTGTCATGTAATACAGAGTAAGTTTCTCTAAATTCCCACCCCCCCAAAAAAAATCAACTTACAGAAAAACAGTTACTGGGGATTCTGTAGAAGTGAGATCCAGGTGGGAAAGGGTTCCTGAATGCTTTCATGTACTTGAACTGCAATATGTTACATCTAAAGAGCAACACATTCATTAACATTAAATGTTCTCCTTTTTTCCTGTATAAGTAGAAATATAGATTGGTTCAACTTTATATTAAAAAAAAGAGCAGAGCTATTTAAAGAAATGCTACCTCCTAGTAGAAAGATCTTTTTTCTATGTGTTTTATAAAGCAGTGGAGTATAGTACACTTAGTCACTATGATGACTAAATGTTTTATAATTAGTACCTCCAAAAAATCATGTCATGAATCTTTGTTTGATTTCCAAACTTAATTTCTCTTCTTAATAAAACTACAACTGGTATTTCCTATATGCAGCTAAGTAATAGTGCTTAGATTGAAAACAAAACTTATTAAAAATTATCATTGTGGTTACAGCTTAAAAGTCCCAGGAACCTATATACAAATGCTTAAGAATGGCAGATACTGCAGAGACCATACAATATGATTACTTAATAACCTAGTTGTTTTGTTTCTGAGTTAATGAATCAATACTTTCCACACAGTAAGTAGACGAAGATAATTTTTCATCACAAATAATCAAAACAATTTTATTTGGGTTTTGAATATTTTCATACATAAAGTAAAATATGACTAATAGTCTATAAATTTGTAAACTACAGACAAAATAATGCACAGTAAAAAATTGGAAAGTTATCAACCTTTCTCAATGTGATGTCAAGGACATGAAAACACTCCCCTACATTTTATGCCTACTCTTTGCCTGGAAAATAAACTCCAAACTGTTTGACGTGGCATTTGATACCCTAAATAATCTGTTTCCAACTTGTTTTTCCAGAAACTCCTGTCCACACACTGCTCTCTCTAGAATATGCTATAAACGTTGGGTTTCATGTTCTAGTTCATAGTGTTCCCTCAATGTGTTATGACTGTTTTACATTTCTCAAAAACTTGTAAATCTTTCAGGCTTCCGTGATCTGTCATTTACTCTGTAATGTCTTCTCCATACATCCTGCCTCTAGATAGTATTAATCATTTATTCTTCCTTACTTTTCTATTGCAATTAAATTTAAATTTAAGTGTTACAATTATTTATCTCCTCCCCTGAATTACACTCAAAGGGAAAAAGTCTTACTCATTTTGATTTCACCCAAGCTTCACAAAATGACTATAAACAGAGGGTACACAATAAATACTGAGCTGAACAGATCTAGTCTTGATTTATATAACAAATACAACAAACTTTAATAATAATCCTCAACTATATAAAATGTAAAAGCCACATCACACTGATTTTTTTGTCAGTTATTGTTAGGATCAAATGAAAATTACTTGGCTTTGAATACTAGTGAAAATTTACCCTAAACATGAATTCTCCACATTATCCTTTCAGTAGTAAGTAAATCAAACAACTAAATTTCTCTTGTAGTCAGTTTGGAAGGAGGCAGGAAATAGTTATGCAAAAATTCATTCAAGTACCTGTAAAAATAAATAGAAATCAAATATAAGATCCTTACTAATGCTATTAAGAGTATCAAGAAGAATCATTTAGTCTGTTACAGTCTTTGTATGTTAAAGGTTTAAAGACATTTTGAAGACTAAAAGAACATTAATTCAGTTCAAAGTAACCTTAAGGAAAATTAGATATATGCTAAAGGGTCAGTATTAAATCACTGTCACAAAATATTTTTATATAACTCTAAAAACTCTAATAAATAATAATTCAATAAAATTGCATTCAATAATGCTCTGTAGACTGTAGATCAGCTGTCAGCACACAACAGACTATAGGCCGAACTTGGCCCCTCATTTGTTTTTTGAAAAAGTTTTACTGAAACCTAGCCATACCCATTTGTTTCTGTATCATTCCTGTCTGATTTTGTTCTGCAAAGCTGAGTAGTTGAGACAGAGACTGTATGTCTCACAAAGCCTAAAACATTTACTATCTGATCATTTAAAGAAAATCGGCCAACTCCTGCCGTAGATAATAAATTGGAATTCTAGTTTGAAAACTTAGCCAGTCTGTGTGTGTGAAGATTTATTATTCTAGAACTTAGAATATTTATCCAAAGACTTTATCTCAAAAACAAACTTTTAAGAAAGGTATAAAAAATTATGACCTGACAAGCTCACTTCTGGGCATACACAACAAACACTATGGGTGGTTACCAAAGGGGAAGGCTATGGGGGGTAGGGTACAGTAGGGTAAAGGGTGTCAAATTTTTTCATGGAGACAGAAGGAGACCAGACTTTGGGTGATGAACACACAATGGAATATACATTTCATATACTATAAAGTTGTATACCTGAAACTTATATAATGTTATTAACCAATATTGCCCCAACAAAATTAATCTTTTAAAAAGGGATATTATGATATAAAAAGGATACAGGGTAGTTGAATAGATAAGAAAACATGACCTACACATATGCTGCCTCTAAGACACCCACCTCTGAACAAAAGACCTACACAGATGGAAGGTGAAGGATTGGAAAAAAATATTCCAAACAAATAGGGAAAAAAAGCCAGGTAGCAATACTTATATCAGACATAAGATACTTAAAAAATGGCCACAAAAAGAGACACAGAACATTTCATAATACTCTAGGGAAGAATCCATCAAGAAGATAAGCATTGTGAATATATATGCATCCAGCATAGGAGCACCCAAATATATAAGGAAAATCTTGGAGAGATTCAAGAAAAATATTGACAGCAATACACTTATAGTAAGGGATTTTTAACACCCCACTGTCAAAAATGGATAGATCTTCCAAACAAAATACCAACATGGATATTGTTGAATTGAATGGTGCAATAGATCAAATTAACTTAACTGATATATACAGAAACTTTCACCTCGATGAAGCAAAATATACATTCTTTTTAAATGTACATGGAACATTTTAAAGAAAGACCATATGATACATCACAAAACAAGGCTTAACAAATTCAAGAAAACTAAAATCATATCAAGCATTTTCTTGGAACAAAATGGCTTGAAATTAGAAACCAACCTCAAGGAAAAAACTCAAAAACAGTCTAATTCATGGAGACTGTATAACATATTATTAAACAATGAATGGAGTCACAATGAGATCAAGGAATAAATCAAAAAGTTTCTGGAAACAAATGAAAATGAACTAACAACAGTCCAAAACCTATGGAACTGTCCTGAGGCAGTCCTCGTAGGGAAGTTCATAGTGATATTGTCCTACCTAAAAAAGATAGAAACATTTCAAATAAACAACCTAACCCTACATCTAGAAGAACTGGTGGAACAACAACAAACAAAGCCCAGAGCAAGTAGAAGGAATGAAATAACCAAAATCAGAGCAGAACTAAATGACCTGGAGACTAAAAGAACAATTCAAAGGATCAATAAATCCAGGAGCTGGTTCTTCAAAAAGAAAAAAAAAAAAAAACTGACAAGCCTTTAAGGAGACTTATCAAGAAAAAAAGAGAGAGGACCCAAATAAATAAAATCAGAAATGAAAGAGGAGAAATTACAACAGATACCACAGAAATAAAAGGATTGTAAGAAATTACTATGAACAATTATACAGAAATTTTAAAACTTGGGTGAAATGGACAAATTTCTAGAAACATATAATCTTCCAACACTGAATCAAGAAGCAACAGAAAGTCTGAACAGATGAATAACAGCTAGTGAAGCAGTAATCAAAAAACTCTCAACACACAAAAGCCCTAGGCTAGAGGGTTTCACAGGAGAATTCCACAAAGCATTTAAGGAAGACCTAACCCCTACCCTTCTCAGACTATTCTAAAAAATCCAAAAAGAGGAAAGACTACCAAACTCTTTTTATGAAGCCAGCATCATCCTAATCCCAAAACTAGATAAAGACACAACAAAGAAAGAAAACTAGAGGCCAATATTGCTGATGAACATAGACACTAAAATCCTCAACAAAATATTGATAAATCTCATTCAGCAATACATTAAAAAAATCATACACCATGATCAAGTGGGATTCATCCAAGACACAAGGATGGTTAAATATTCTCAACTCCATGAACATAATATATCACATAAACAAAAGGAAAGACAAAAATCACATGATCATATCAATAGATGTGGAAAAGGCATTTCATAAGGTACAGCACCCATTTATGATAAAAACACTCAGCAAAGTGGGAATAGAGGGACATTCCTCAACATAATAAAGGCCATATATGAGAGACCTACAGCCAACATCATACTCAATGGGCAAAAACTAAAAGCTTTCCCACTAAGATCAGGAACAAGACAAGGATGTCCACTCTCACCACTCCTATCAACAAAGTACTGGCATTCCTAGCCACAGCAATCAGACAAGAAAAAGAAATAAAAGGTATCCAAATTGGAAAGGAGGAAGCAAAACTGTCATTGTTTGCAGATGACATAAGAGTGTACATGGAAAATCCTACAGACTCCACCAAAAAACTACTTGACCTAATAAATGAATTTGTTGAGGTAAAAGTATGCAGAAAACTACACCACATTGAAGAAAGAAATTAAGGCAGACATAAATAAATGGAAGCATATACCATGTTCATGGACTGAAAGAATGACATCATCAAAATATCCATACTACCCAAAGCAATTTATAGATTTAATGCAATCCCTATTAAAATACCAACAACATATTTTACAAATACAGAAAAAATATTTCAAAAACTTCTAAGAAATCATAAATGACCCTGTATAACCTCAGTAATTTTGAGAAAAAAGAACAAAGTAGTAGAGACCACAAGACCTGATATCAAACTGTATTACAAGGCCACTGTAAGTGAAACAGCCTGGTACTGGCATGAGAACAGACACTTCGATCAACGGAATGGAATACAGAGCCGAGAAATAAACCCAAGTCTCTACGGTCAATTAATATTTGACAAAGGGAGCAGGAGCATAAAATGGAATAAAAATAGCCTCTTTAACAAATGGTGTTGGGAGATATGGAGAAAGATACACAAATATGAAACTCGACCATCAACTTATACCATACACAAAAATAAATTCATGATGGATAAAAGACTGAAATATAAGTTATGATACCATAAAAGTCATAGAGAAGAATATAGGCAGGAAAATTTCAGATATTCCATGCAGCAATATTTTCACCAATATTTCCCCTAGAGCAAGGGACATAAAGAAAAGAATAAATGAATGGCACTACATCAAACTAAAAGGCTTCTGCACTGCTAAAGAAAGCATTAGCAAAGTGAAAAGGGAACTAACAGGAGAACATATTTGCCAATGATACCTTGTACAAGGATTTTATCTCCAAAATATATAAGGAACTCACATGACTCCACACCAGGAAGGCAAACAATCCAATTAAAAAATGGTCAAAGGATCTGAACAAACACTTCTCCAAAGAAGACATACAGAGGGCCCAGAGATGTATCAAAGGATTCTCAACATCACTAGCCATTAGAAAGAAGCAAATTAAAGCCACCATGAGATACTGGTTCACACTGGTCAGTATGGCTATCATTAACAAATCAACAAACAAGTGCTGGAGAGGTTGTGGAGAAAAGGCAATCCTAGTACGCTGTTGGTAGGAATGCAGACTGGTGCAGCCACTGTGGAAAACAGCATGGAATTTTCTGAAAAAAACTAAAGATGAACTGCTTTTTGACCCCGCAATTCCACTGCTGGGATTATACCCTAAGAATACTGAAAAATTAAGTCAATAGAACCTATGTACCCCAATGTTCATAGCAGCCAAAAGGCCAAGTGCTGGAAACATCCTAAGTGCCCCTTAGGAAATGAGTGAATCAAAAATCTCTGGTACATTTCACAATAGTATGTTACACAGCTGAAAGAAAGAAGGAACTCCTACCATTTTCTGACAGCATGGATGGAACTGGAGAATATTATGCTAAGTGAAGTAAGTCAGGCAGTGAAAGGCAAATACCACATGATCTCACCTATAAGTAGAACTTAATCAACAAAACAAACAAGTGAGCAAAATAGAACCAGAGACATGGAAATAAAGAACAAACTGATAGTTACCAGAGGTGAGGGAAGAGAGGGGTAATGGGGGTAAGAAGAGGAAGGGTCAAGTCAAGGAACAAGTATAAAGAACCCATGGACAAGGACAGTGGTGGAGGGAAGATGGTATGTGGGGGAGCATGTGGGCAGGGCAGGAAAGAGTAATGGGGGAAATTGTAGATAACTGTTATTAAGCAACAATAACGAAATTTAAAAAAAATAAAAGAGTAAACACACACACACACACACACCGCAAAAGGGATACTACAATAAGAAATGTACAAATGTCGACTACATGAAAGATATACAGCATATAATACAGAATATTTTTAAAGAATAAATTATTTTATTTTAATACCTTTAACATATGCCTGCCTTATTATTCTTCATTAACTAAGAAAAGCAATGGTCTTGTGACATAATAGAGTGTGTCACTGAAAATGAACTTTTCTACCACTGTTGCTTCACTAAAAAGTAGAAATTTAATTCTTCCTATATGGATAAAGGAGTAAAGTTAAATATCATTATTTTTAAAAATAAGGGAAGGAAATGATGGAAAGAGAGAAAAGGAAAGAGGGGAGAGGAAGGAAAATATTGTGGAGAGGGAAAAGCAAACTTACTGTACCTCATTCTTTAATTGATATGAAGCCAATCTGTGTACCGAAATTAAGACCATCTCGGACGTGGGAGAAGTACTTGTCAGGATGGCAGGATGTACAGAGGTTGAGATCTTGCTTCTGGTCCTGAATATTCTGTGGTAGAATTCCTCCCTTTTCTAGAAGAATCCTTAGGATAAATATTTTTCAAAAGATAACAAGTTTATATTACCAACAGCTAAAGCAATATAAAATAAGTATGAACATTGGTGTGAAAGAATTTGTACAGAGATATGCTTGGAACAATGCAAGTTGTTATTTAGTTACAGAACTTGGACATGTCAGGAAATTATAGATTTTATCACCATTTATCTCCTATATGAACTATCCAACCTTTCATATTATCCTGCTGACATGATCTGGATACAGAATTTTGTAACTGAAATCAAGAACTTATTTTAGAAGAAACTGTAAAGTTACCAGGGTATTTTTAGACAAGATTCATTTGATTCGGACAGAGCATGCTTTTTAGTCATTTGACCCTCCCATCTCCGTTCTCCAATTCTGCCCAAAAAGTTGCTTCTCCATAAAGACTTCATGATATAAAATATGACTATAAATTAGTGAGATACTTATTCCAAAAATAAGATGTATGTTTTTCTTTCTTTTTTTATTGTTGTTCAAGTGATATCTTGGATGGATCTGGAGAGCATTATGCTAAGTGAAATAAGCCAGACAGTGAAAGACAAATACCATATGATCTCACCTATAAGTAGAACCTAATCAACAAAACAAACAAGCAAGCAAAATATAACCAAAAGTAACATTTAAGAATCCATTTCAATCCTTTCTGCTAATGTGCTAAATGAGGCAGAATCTAAGCAAGTTTTTGATGAGTGAAATACATACATGATTCAAATCAGCCATTAATTTTTCTTTGTTGAAAGGACATATAATTTTTAACAGCTAATAAAAGCAAAAATTCATGAACCCAAAACTGTAAGGGACCATAAAAAACTTGAAAGTGACTATGTGTTTATATTATCTAATATTTTTGCTAAGAAATATATTCCTCTATTTAAAAAATACCAATGATTTTAAAATATCAGTTTCCTAGTTTATCATATTTATTTGTTTAAAAAGATTTTATTTATTTATCTTTAGAGGGAAAGGGAAGGAGAGAGGGAGAGAAATATCAATGTATGGTTGCTTCTCGTGCATCCCCTGTTGGGAACTGGCCTGAAACCCAGGCATGTGCCCTGACTGGAAATCCAATCGCGATCCTTTGGTTCGCTGGCCTGCGCTCAATCCACTGAGCTACACCAGCCAGGGCTAGTTTATCATATTTAGAAGAATTTAGTTGAGGAATACCTATGAAGTAGAGCATATATGAATTTTTCTATATCAAGTTTAACCTTCACTTTTAAATCATTAGAGATACCAGCTGGGAAAATGTCTATTATTAAAACTTAGATAAGAACATATTTCATATTTAAAATGAGTTTTTGAGTACATATGTATATCTACTATTTAAATATCTGCCACCTAAATTTTTCTTGGAGTTACTAGTTATTCTCTAAATTAATTCGAATTTTAGAAGTAATAAGCAAACTTGTAGTTCTGGAATGAAACCACACATACCTGGTGGCTTTACGAATGTCAACATAGGGATCTGATGAATCAAACAGCCGCACACATTCAGGATCAAGATTATAAAATGCCTTTGCTGATTCTTTTGGAAGAGTAAAACAGCAAGGTCCTACTGAAGGTCCCAGTACGACAATAATATCTTCCAAACTACAGCCATATTCTGTTATCATAGCATTCACAGTAGCCATAGCAACACCTAACAAAGTACCTCTCCAACCTGATAAACAGGAAGAAAGAAAAGGACAGTTAAAACATAACAAAATTTCATCCTACTTTTTATCTAAGTTAAAAATAAGCACAGTCAGTTTATATTTTTTCAAATACAGAAGTAGTAATTTCTGTATTTGTAAATCTGTAAATAGTAAATTACAGAAATAGTAATTTCAAATACAAGTACAGAAATAGTAAATGAATTATAAAATTATTAAGCTAAACGATCAATTAACTAATTAAAATACTGATTTTTAAATGAGGTATACATAGAAGAGACATTTAATGGGGGAGGGTGTCTCTTCCATTTCCTTTTAAAAATGTCCTATACTTTTAGTTTCCACTGGCATTATGCCTTCTTAGTCTTCCTGTCCCCCTCAGTTTTCTCCCACATCTTTAAAAACTGTGAAAAAAATAAAATTTACCATTTTAAAGTGTACAATTAATAGGTCAAGTATATTTACATTGCTGTACAACAAAGCTCTACAATCTTTTCACCTTGCAAAACTGAAACTCTATACAAGTTTTAAACAATAAGTCTCCCTTCCGACCTCCTCCTGGTACCTAGTGACCACCATTCTATTTCCTGTTTCTATAAATTTGATTACCCCAGTTACCTCATGTAAGTGGAATCGTAGTATTTTTCTTTTTGTGACTGGCTTATTTCACTTAGCATAATGTCCTCAAGGTTCATTCATGCTGTAGCATGTGTCAGGATTTCTTTCTTTTTAAAAGCTGAATAATATTCCATATTATGCATATACCACACATTGCTTACTCATTAATCCATCAATGGATACTCGACTTGCTTCAACATCTTGGCTATTGTGAATAATGCTACTATTAGCATGAATGAGCAAGTATTTTATCAAGATCCTGTTTTCAATTAATTTGGATACATACTCAAAAATGGAACTGATAGACAATATGGTAATTCTATTTTGAAATTTTTGAAGAAACATCATACTATTTTCCATAGCTGCACCATTTTATATTCCCACCAGTAGTGCATCAAGGTTCCAATTTCTCCACATCTTCACCAAAACTGTTTAAAATATATATATTTTTTATTGTCTATATTATTACAGTTGTCTCAATTTTCCCCCTTTTCCCCTTCCACCCAGGCCCTATTCCACTCCTTCAGGCAACACTCTATTGTCTATGTCCATGGGTCATACGTACATGTCCCTTGGTTAATCTCTTCCCTAATAGTTGTGTGGTGATATCTCATGTGGTTCTGATTTGTATTTTCCTAATTATTAGTGACATTGAACAACTTTTCACATGCTTGTTAGTAATTTGTATATTATCTTTGGAGAAATGTCTATTCAAGTACTTTGTTTATTTTTTAAATAGGTATTTGGTTTTTAATGCTGTTGTTGAGTTATAGTTCTTCATATATTATATACATTAACCCAGTGTCAGATATGAATTGCAAATATGTTTCCCATTCTGTGAGCTGTGATGCAGTTTTTAATTTTGATAAAATACAGTTTATTTGTAATTTTGTTGCATGCACTTTTATTGCCATATCAAACAACCACTGCCTGGTCCAAGATCATAAGAATTCACACTTGTTTTCTTCTATGAGTTTACAGCTTTAACTCTTTCATTTACTTCTTTGATCCATTGTAAGTTAACTTTTATATGTGTTATAAGATAATGGTCCACCATCTATTATTATTATTTTTTTGCACAGAAATGTCCACTTTTCCCAGCATCATTTGTTAAAGAGATTGTTCTTTCCCCATAGGTACCTGGTCAAAAATCAAATGACCATATATGCATGGGTTTATTTTTGGGCTCTCTATTCTATGTTGTTGGGAACTGTAGCTTTATAGTAAGTTTTGAAATCAGCAAGTGTGAGATGTCTAGCTTTGTTGTTTTTCAATAGATTCATTTTGATAGCTTTATCTTTGGTATTTAAATTTTTAATATTTCAAAATCTAAGAAGTAACAAATAACATTCCCTTTTTGTATCCAGGAACTAAGATTCAAATTTTAAGTAACTTTTGGCAATGTCAAACAGCAATCCTGACTTCTAGCTGTCTAATTCTATTACTTTAGCCACTTTCTTATTTATCTATGGCCTAAAAAGAAAAGTAGTCATAAATTTACAAGTAGAAGGAAATCCAAAAACTCATCCCTCATTTCACATAAACATATAACCACTGGATAATCTAAAATAATATTTTAAAACAATTCTAGAAAAACAAAATTCCATAGCCATAATATGTAATATAAAAACCTTTATCTGTTCTTAGCATATTAAACTAAATTCAATTTTCCAAACATTTCTCATTTTTTCTTGCCTCCTTACCTTTACACATGCTGCTATAACTTCATGAACACCTTTCTGCAATATGCCTAACCTCTTCCTCATTGCCTAGACTTTTAGGTTTCTTAGTAGCAGCACCACACCCTGGGGAGTGTTTGAAAAGCAGGAAGGCTTTTTTAAATTTTAAAAATCACAATAAATGGGAATTTCAAAAGCTAAGCAAACTGTTTGCCATGTAAGATTATCTTGCCCAAAATGTTACTACTAGCACTCCTGCTGAGAAACACTGACACCTAGACTACCCCTATAAATTCCTCAGGAATCAGCTTAGGTACCACTTTTTCTGGGGGGAGTTCTCTGCTTCATATAATTTGACTTAGGTTCTCCTTTTATCTGCTTCTATAATAGTAGTATGCTGAACTTAACCCTATCTTTTTATTTATCACCATGTACAATAATTAGCTGTTTGTTTGCCATGCCTACCAGAAAGAAATTGTAATTTTTTGTGCTACAAAATGGTAAAATCCTAAATGCTTAATTAAGTTTACTTACCAGAATGAGCAACCCCACATGCTTTTTTGACAGGATCTGCAAAAACTATTGGTATACAATCAGCACCAAGAGCTGCTATTGTGACGCCTCTCTGATTTGTGGTGATTCCATCATAAGATTCAGGCTCCTTCCTTCCCATAACCCAGACGTCATTGGCATGATCAGTCTAATATCAAAGATGTGTAATAAAAATGTTTTGAAAGTAGGATTTCTCATACTATAAGCTTTTCTGAAAGTATTCATTTTGTACAAAATTATATAACCAGTTTAAGATTACTAGGGTTCATTAAATATATCACTTCTATATAAGATAAAATACCAAATTTATTTATCATTTCACTTTTGGTATTATAATTTCTGCATGTTTTATTTAAAGAAAGAAGAATTTAATATTTAAAAATTCAACACTGACCATCATGAACACCTCCTACTAGAGATAGGTAAGTATATGAAGTACTTTCCACAATGAACTAATTCATTGAAAGAAATTAATTCTAAGTCAATGATATTTTTATTTTTCCTGGGCTCAAGGGAAGTTAAAATTCTGTAACAAAGCACTATCTCATCAATTGTGCCCTAAGTTCCTCCTGGTGTTAACTTAGAAATAATGGCCTTTCTTTTCCACAATTCAGGAATCTTCCTTACAGGTCAGAAAGGGCAGTGGTACTATACTCTCTGAGAGTTAACTGTACTTTTATATGTGAGGAACTCCAGGTGAATGAACATATGTGTGTGTGTGTGTGTGTGTGTGTGTATACATATATTCTTGATTTTTTAGGCTATGGTATATAGGTCAAATAAAAACAACTATAATCATTATACTAAAGTTTTAGATAAAACACCAGATGAAAAAAGTTAAATAGCTTACTTAAGGTCCGTTAGTCATTAGCAGAGTTAAGAATATACTTTAGATCTTCTAAAATATGAAACACAATTTTACCTTTATTCGGTAAAAGTTCTTCACATTAAATCCTGCAGCACACCCCAACCTACGCAGATTTTCTTGAACGACTACCTTAGGATCTCTCCGTTTGGAACTACTGAAGAGATTTAAAGAGCTGAGAGTTGGTAGGTAAGATATTCCACCTGTTCTCGTAGTAAACCCATGTATGAAAATATCTGTTGAAGATAAATAGTGAAGAGTAAAAATATGCTATACAAAACACTATAAAAAGCATTACAAACCCTACCTCTTGGTTAAGACTTTACCTGATCACATCAACCTGCACTTATCTGGCACCTAATTCTATAGAACTTTGCATCTCCATGTGTTCTTATTACCTACTGCTTTGTTCTACCTTTCCTATGGAGTTTTGCTCTTTGAAGGGTATTTTCTGTCCTATTTGTCTTTGTTAATCCCAATAGCATATAGCACATAGTAAATATTATTTATTCAAGAAGACTGTTTTAAATTTCACTGTTCTGTAATGACACCAGTCATTACAGAGGCTTCAGAATTGCTAAATAGGAAATGCTTAGGGTTATAAATCTCATTTTAAAGGAAGCCTGGGGATTTGTCTTAAAGCTGAATTTGAATAAAGCAAATTTATTTATGCAGGGGGCTTTGAAGGGGCTATCCCCTGATATCCTTGACATCCCTAACACTATAAGATCATCCATGACATTCCCATGTTGCAACTGATGCTAATAAGCACATAAGCCCCCAAAGTCTACAAAAGAAAGATGGAAAAAAAGAAGTGAACAACTTCTAAAGAACAACTGTTTTTTCACATGCACAATGAAAACAACAGATGGCATGTAATATACCTGAAATCAAAGGAGATGTGATTATGGTTAATTCTCCTTTCAGTGTTGGCAGACTTCTCAAATATGTTTCTATTTCATTCTGTATTGCTTCTAGTTCTTGAGCTGTGATGATGTTTACCTCAGAAGCCTGTTTCAAAAGGCCTCCCTTCAAAGTTACCTCTAAATCTTCAAACTCAAAATTGTAAACATCAGTGAAAAGTTGATCAATGAAAGCCTTCATTAATGTCTTCCGGTGCATCGATACAATGACCTTAATGCTGCTCAGATTTTTTTCATCAATTTTTTGTTTAATGGTATACAAAGACACAGCCATACTGGGATTGCTAACAGTCTCAAATTCCCTCAAGAGAACTGATAATCCATTGCTCGTTTCTAATTCATAATTATCCGGGTCACTGTTCCTTTCACAGTCGATATTGCTGCAACACATTATGCAAAGGAACTTGGACTTGGCAGCATGGCGGTACCCAAGAGCATTCAATGTCTTCAGTAATGTCCGATGATCGTTTTTCTGAGAGTTCAATTTCAAGCCAAAAAGATCAATCAATACTGCTTCTGCCATCCTTCGGTAAGGGTACACGGCTCTTCAGAGAAGGCTTTTGTGCCCCTCCCCAATCACCTGTAAAGAAATATTAGCATAAATAAAAATGTAAAATCATTTTGATCTTCTTACAGTTACAACAGAAGTTTGAGGCTGGGGTAAAAAAAAATTGCATTGATCTAAATATGTAAGCAAAATAGTTACTCTAGACCCCTCCCAGAAAAGCTAGTTCACTCTCAGAAGAATCATGACAAAGAAAAACCATCTGTTCATTTATTTTCTGAAAGTACCTGTACATCTTCCCAGCACAATTTCAAAAACAATTTCTTCCCCAAAACAATTTCTCTTGTTTTTTTTTTTGTTTGTTTTCATATAGGGAATTACTTGTTGACTTAAAGTTCTGTTTAGTAATTACATGGTATTAATTTAAGGTACATATTATTAATTCTGATAGGTCTGGCATGTTAGGTCACATCCCTTCACAAGTACGGGGCTTTAAATTCGGTACGTTAAACGGAGCTGCGCTTTTAAAACGTGTTTTTAAGAGACAAAAGCAGACATGACCTACACATTTCTCTCCAGTATTTACACAATGATACAGGTATGGCAATTACCCCAAGGCGACTGCGATATGCTGGAGACGCCTCCTCCCCGCTTTCCTCCTACTCCTTCTGGTCGCGAGGATCTCTCACCTCACCCGGTCCTCCCACCAGGCAGGCGGTAGGCTTCAGGTGACTCGCTTCCGGGACCCCCTTTTGCCAAAGACTTTCTGGGGCCGCCACTCCCAACCTCCACTCCCTACCATCCAGGACTTCCGCCCGAATTCAGCTCGTCAGTTTCCAAAAACATTAAGAAAAACAAGGGTGGCCGTGAGGTTCCTCAAAACGCGACTGTGACCGCCGGGCCGGCGCGGGACTCCGGGCGCGGATCCCCGCTCGCCCAGGCACCTCCCCCGACCCTGCCCCACCCCTCCGGGACTTTCCGACGGCCCCACGCACCCCTCGGGCAGCACTGGAGTCCTCGCCTCCAAGTGCCCGACCTTCGCCCGCGGACTGTGTCGGGGGCCAGGTGTGGGGATTTGCCCCACTCCCACCCCATCTCTGAGTCCCCGCGAAACCGGGAAGCCGCCAGCCTGTCACGTGGAGTCCAAAGCCTGGCCCCCCTTGCCTAGGTGGGCTGCAGGGATGCAGGTCCACCTCGCCCACCTCAGCGCAGACGCCGACTCCCGCCTGCCATCGCCCAGCTAGGGCCCTGCAGTCCCGGTGTGGCCCCGAGCGCCCTGGGAGGAGCCGAGAGGCACGGACGCCCATCCGGCGGACGCCGGGCAGACCCCAGCCAGCGCCCCGGACTCCCGCGTGGAGCAGATCTGCTCCAGCGGCCGCCTCTGCATTTCCGGGTCAGGGCGGCCCTCCGAGCCTGCTCTTTTCGGCCCTGAGGAGGGAAGAGGAACTAGAACAGGAGCCCAGAAAGGCTTCGAGCCAGAGCCGGCGGTCAGCGGGCCGGGGGCCGGGGGCCGGGGAGGCGGGCGGGCAGGCGGGGCCAGGAGGGGCGGAGACACCTCGGACCCGAGGCGCTGGCTCCCTTCTGCGACGGGAAGCCTCACCCCACGTCCGCCGACCTTCCAGTGGGGACGGTTCGCTGTCCCAGCAGCGTGGTCGTGACGCTTGGCGCAGTCACCAGAGCACAAGCCTAAGAACCGCATTTTCTTAGTACTTGGCAATTTGTTACATCCAAGGTTTTCTTTTTTCTCCGTTTTTATTTCCAAAAACGAGTTGGTCTAACCTTTCTTCCCTTTTTCCTCCTGATTCTGCATGTCTTGCTGACTGTACCAACACAGTACAGTTCCTTCACTTGTGTTGACAGATGTCCTGTATGCCCTTTAAAAAATCTATGTCACTAGTAAAAAATTAGAAGTCACATTAAAATGGCGGTAAAGGTGCAAATTAGCGTCATTTATCAGCCTTCAAAGAATGTAACATTCACTTAAAAAAAAAAAGTTAAACACACATTATGCAAAATAATGTTAAGGTAAAGGAAGATTATATTCCACCTCCCAAGAGTAGAAGAAAGGATATTTTCAGTGGAATTGGTCATGATGGCAGGAAGAGTTCCCTTTTATTTTATAGTTGTTCAGATGGTAAAGGCTGAAGAACCTTTACCTGAAAGAGAAATGATTTCCTTGGTTATCTGGGAGTTTAGAACAGTACTTGGAGGGGGCAAGTGCTTCTATTCTATTTGATTAGAGAATGAGATCACCAACTCAGAATAGGAGCCTACTGTTTAGTATTCCTGACAGATGTTTTTTGTCAAAATTTGTATTTTCATTATTTTTGCTGAACATTTGTTAAGATCCCCGCGTGGTAGCTTGTATACCTGATCAGAAGGTGCACACTCTGTCCTCAAATTGTTTTATGTTAAATATCACTTTAAGGAAAATAGAAGTCTTTTAGTTAGAAAGCCAGTTAACACATTTATCCCTGTCTTAGTAGACAATGGTGGGAATTCATTTTCTTTCATGTTACAGTAGTGGCATGTTACAATAGTGACATTTTCTTTCATGTTACAGTAAAAATTAAAGTAATAGTTCAACATAGGAAAGTTGTCAGGGAAGGGAAAGTTTGTCATTCTATATTATTGACATACCATTTTCTTTCAACATCTGGTCCTAACACCCACCCGGTAACACTCTCTTACCTTATCTCCAGTCACTCCACTCCAGTGGTTCACTGCACTTCACAAAGACAAGTAGAACTTTAGAAAAATAAATAAATAAATAAATGCAGAGGCTCCACTCCAGATATACATTTGAAACAGAATCTCTGGGAGTCAAGCCTGGGCATGTTTTGCTTTGTTTTGTTTTAATTTCTACAGATGAGTCAAATGCATGTTTAGGTTTGCAAAAGCAAGTTCCCTATTCCCAAGCCACTCAAACTCAAGGCTGTTCCTTAGGAGGGCCATATAATTTCATTCTTTACATATGCTATTTCTTCAAGTTAGAACAACCTTATCTTCATATAGTTATTTGACTGTTTCTTCTTTAAGACTCTTCAAGCTCAAACATAACCTTCCTTGAATTCCCATCTCCTCATCAAGTACAATTAATGGCTTCCTTTTTTAGCATTTTGTTCATAGAGAAAGAGCCCTTTCATAGAGCTACCTGGACTCATAGCCAAACAATAAACTTTTAAAAATGGATTAAACATGGAAATGTTATAAGGGTAAAGTTGCTGGCATATAATTTATTTAAATACATCTGTTAAAATGAAAAGTCAGTTAAACCAGAGAGTCATGAAAAACTATAACATAAGTACCTTAAATATTTTGTTTTAACCTAAAACAACCATATTCACATTTGTCACTGGATTGAGAAAGTCCCAGGCCATTTTTCTGCACATGGCCTGCTGGTAAGAGTTCTACATTGTATCTCTTACATAAACTATACCTCCAAACCATCAGTTAAGCTATTCCAAGATTTTGTTGTATTTCCACACTACTTTGTTGGTTGACATAACATTTAATTAAGTTTTGAAAGCATCGTAATAAATACAACTGGTACAAACAGGCTCAGGAATTTACATAAATAACTCATTGGTGGATTATACAAATCAACTGGTAGGATCAGAAGTGGGCAGACTCACCAGAAAGTAGCTTCTTAACCATTCAGTATTCAGCATGATATGGGAATCAGCAGCTTATGATTTACAAAAGAAATAGAGTGAGTTAATTGGTTAGAGGTTAAGTGTAATTAGACTTACTCTGTGTTTATTGTACCTCCTACATTTTAAGTATTTGACTATGTGTCTATCTCCTTGTAGTGACTTAGAGCATTTTGAGGGCAGAGATAGTGCCGATTAAGGGAAACCATTGGGAAAATCCCAGAAATTCTCATATCACTATGTAAATCTTCTCATGAACACAAGCGGAATTTAAAAAATCTGAGCAGTTATTTTTAAGCCATTTACATTAACGCTTATGGGTACTTCCAGAAAAGGATATGTAACATGCAAATATGTTTAAAAGCTCTGTTGTTTTTCTAAAGTTGCTATAACAAATTAGCACAAATTGGATGGCTTAAAATGGCAAAGATGTATTCTGTCATGGTCATGGAGGTAGAAGTCTCATCAAGGTTTTGTCAGAGCCATGCTCCCTTGAGACGTTCCCATGCCTCTTTTAGCTGCTGGTGGTTCCATGACTTGGGGCTCTGTGGCTTCATCCTTACATGTTTTACTCCTGTGTGTCTGAGTCTCGAATCACTATCTTTCTCAAATAAGAGCACCTGTGTGGAAATAAAGACAGGCCAACCATATGAGAACAATGGCTATTTAATCAGAGCTTTCTAGAGCAAAAGAGTCAGCCACCAAGGCAGGCATAGGAGTGGGAAAACTTTATCATGCAAAAAAGAGATATCTTCAGCTGTGCCCTGATTGTAGGCTGTTGGCATGAGGAAGTTGTAGGTGGTCTAACTCAAAGCAGGATGACATATGTGGTACATATTTGCTTTTTTCTGGTTGGTCCCAAGTTGGAAGTAGGGACAAAACTTGGGGAAGTTGTCAGTTATTAATCAAACACGGGCCATTTTGGACCAGTTGTTACAGGGTTTGTTTGTTTTTTCCTCAATTATTAGAGATAGTGGTCTAACACCCTAAAAGTATGATTTACAGATGAACTTTACAGATGGCTTCCTGGTTTGGTTACTGTAGATAATATGTGGGTGGATGGTGGTTTTTTGGGTTTGGTTCAGGTCGTGGGTCAGAGTTCTATTTTTATATGTGATCTGGTCACTATATATTCAGTCTCTCACTTGTCATTGAAAAGAGGGTCTACTCTAAATCCAGAAAAATCTCATATTCAGACCCTTACTTTAATCTACAAAGACCCTTTCCAAATAAGGTCACATTCACAGGTCCTGGGAGTTAGGACATGGACCTATTTTTTGGGGGGTCACCCTAGAACCCATTGCAAGCTCCTCTTATTTTAGAATCATGCTTATTTATTTATAGAGTTTTTAAAAAGACCTCTCCCCTTACTGTCCGGAATTAGAAAAGCAGATAGGTTATAACTACATTTCATCAAAGGCCTATATATTTTTTCAAACAGTTGCCTGAATGGTCTCTTAAAGCTTGGATTCAGGTTACACAGTAATCCTTGTATGTATACATCCCAAAATGAGATGTTTTGGTAGTCCAGTATTATCTGTACATTCAGAGACATCCCACCTTTAGGAGAAAGCTATAGGTAGCATGGATAATATATGAATATTGTATATGATAGGAAGTTAAGGGATATTACAAATTCTCTGGTTTCTTTATATTTTTAGCATTCTGACACTTTAATCTCATTTCCTAGCCAGAAAAGAGAACAATCCATAGTTTCAGCAGGTTTAAGACATTGATATATAATAGGTATGCAATTTTTAAATGATTTAATTACTTGATTCCTTTTGGGTGATTTCTGATGATGTTATAGCTTAATGAAAACATTGGTTGAAAAGACTTTCAGTCTTTTTTACCTCGAAGTATGTATTTTTGATTATTACTCATTTGTGCAGTGTGCCACATTTTCCTCATTATGCCTCTTTAATTTATTTGTTGAAATTGAACCACCCAGATCTGATTTTATCATGCTTATTATACATATAGACCATAATAATAAATTCCCTTGATACCAGAAAAAAACTTTGATCTCATATTTCCCCAGGTTAATATTTTAGCTTATCTAATTGAATGTCAGCTTTAATATTAAACTTCCTTGCCAAGACCTTGTGCAAAGAGATAAGAGTGTGAAAAACAGATGAGAGCATATTTAAAAGATACTACTAAATGTAACAACCAATGAGGCAGCTATTTTTATTGACGTTTCTCATCACTCTCTTCCCATTGAAAACAAATGTCAGAAGAATTTGTTTAAGGACCAAGATCACAGACTACTACATCTTCCTTTAAATTCCCACTCCTTGCTCAGAGTGTTTCTTTAGGATTATATGTAAATAGGTTTTTAAAAAAATCAGGCTTCATAAATGTTATCAGGCAGTTTGCAGCATAAAAATCTAACTGGCTCAAACCTGCATAAAAGAGAAGATGCCCTGTTAGCAACACTATAGTCTTCTGAGGACTATCTGTGGTCCACAAGGCTTGGTCATGTAGCATATTCAGGATGATTTGTGCCTGTCTGGTGCTAATCAAAGATTCAAGGAGAGAGAAAAATCATATATGCGTTTCAATTGTCAGACCTACTGAGCAAAGAGAAGACACTTTTCTGACATGTAGAAGTTGTTAAGATTGAAAACCAATAGCTGTTTTGGATACTGTTTAATAAAATATCCAAGTAAAAAAAAATATTAAACTTCCCTTTGCCTTAGAAAACAAAACAAAACAATTTCAGACTTATGTGAAAATTATTTATATTTTTCTTTCCTCGCTGTTTTAACTGAAATATCTACTCTAAGGGGTGTAGGATGAAATTATGAACTTAATTACTTAAACTATCTGGTAAGTTCACATACCAGCTTTTTCCATTCAGAATGGAAAATGGTGCTTATGTGACATGGTTCACACATACAGTTGCCTCCTCTTAATTCTTCTAAGCCAAAAGCTCTCAAAAGCCCCAGTGGAGTTTGACAGGCTTGCTTTATTTTGCTCATTAACTTGGAGGGAGGTATCAGATAATGAGTTACCAAAAGCTGGAACCCTGGCATTTTTAAAATCTCCTCCCAAGGGCCAAGTACAGGGGCTTGTCTCTGAAATTCAAATGAGATCATGCACAAATCATGCTTATCATAGTGTTTTATTATATATTAAGTACCTAGTAAATAGTAATTTGGATCCTACTTGCTTCAAATTCCATCCTTCCTACTTGTTTGATATATGACCTTTGGCATATTTCCTAATTTCTCCAAGTCATAGTTTTGTCATCTACAAAATATAGGTAAGAATAGTTGTTCTGAGAGGAAAACAAGATAAGTCATGTAAAAGCACTTAAAAGAGTACTGGTTAGTTAATACCCAACAAATATAATATAATAAACCATCTATTATATTTGGTTTATTATATTATATTAACTATAGAAGTTAATATAGAAGAATGATGGTTTATTATAGTATTTCCATTGCATTGTTTTCTGTAAAGCTTTTTTAGTTAAAAGTGTTTTTTTTTAACAATTTTGTTTTATATTTAATGCTTGGATATTTATTGTCAAATACTTTAGGTATTATAGGTTTATTTATTTTAGAATCAGTCACTTAATTCATTTTTATATTTCCCATTGTGGGTTGCACTTAATATTTATCCACATATGTGGTTTGAATGAAAGAATAATTGATAACATCTAGCTGGTCTCTAAACTCTTGTTTTATACTATTATAATGAATGATCAGTAGATGGCAGTAGTTTGTTTTCATTTTTATAGTTTGTCTATTATACAATAGAAAGCCAGAAAAAACCCCTAAAACTTTCCCAATTTTAAAGCAGATATTTTTACATGAATACGTGGTTTAAATAAAGATCATCCCAGTCCTTCAATTTATGTTGCTTTAGGAATATAGATCAAGAAGGACCAGTTACTTTATTTTTTATAGTATAAATCTAATTTTCTTTTCTTTTTAAGTTTGTTTATCAAATACTTTAGAGAACACAAAAACAAGTAAATCTTTGTATTTTCCTTCCTGGAGCCTACAGTCTAATGGATAAATATAGTATAAAGTAATGGAAACAATATTAAACATGTGTTATATAGCAGAACTTATTTTCTAAATGCTTTATAATGTGTATTATTTCAGTTAGTACTCACAATAATCCTAAAAAAGCCAAGTGCTTCTGTTGTTCCTATTTACAGATAAGGAATCTGAGGTCTGGGTTGTAAAGAATTTAACCTAATAAACTACTAACTGGCACAACCTAGATTGAAGAATAAGCTCTGTATTATTCTGGGAGCTCTACTGTTATAAATCATGATATAATAAAGATATAGAAACAATTGTATGAGAGAGAGAAATCACATCTACTCAGTGAGATCAAGAAAGACATCTTACAGAAGATCCCATCTAAGAGAGAGTTGAAAGATGGTTGCAGTGTTGACATGATCAGAACAGGGTTTTAGGAGCATTATCAGTAGAACTGAATTGGAGTAGTGACAGTAGAATTAGAAACTTATTGTGTGCCAGGCACTGTTCTAGGTCTCTGTCCTCATGGAGCTTATATTAGTAAAAGAAGGTAGAATAGAAATAAATGTATAAGAGGCAAGTGATAATAAATGCTATTTAGAAAAAGTGAGGTAGGTTAAGGAAATGGAGTGACTCCTCCTATGGAGGAGGGAAAGTCATGTTTTTTGAGAGATTTACCAGAGAATGCTTGTCTACTAAGATAGTATTTAGAAGTGGTAAGGAGTGATTGGATTGCCATGTAATTTATTTATTTATATTTTAAAAACATTTTTATATTTTATTTTTCAAAATACAGTTTATTGATTATGCTATTACAGTTGTCCAGTTTTCTCTCCTTCACTCCCCTCCACTCTGCACACCCTCTCCCACCCACATTCCCCCACTTTAGTTCATGTCCATGTGTCATACTTATAAGTTTTTTAGCTTCTACATTTCCCATACTGTTCTTGCTCTCCCCCTGTTTATTTTCTACCTACCATCTATGCTACTATTCTCTATACCTTTTCCCCCTCTCTCCTCCTCCCACTCCCCTGTTGCTAATCCTCCATGTGATCTCCATTTCTGTGTTTCTGTTCCTGTTTTAGTTTGCTTAGTTTGTTTTTGTTTTAGGTGTGGTTGTTAATAATTGTGAGTTTGCTGTCATTTTACTGTACATGTTTTTTATCTTCTTTTTCTTAGATAAGTCCCTTTAACATTTCATATAATAAGGGCTTGGTGATGATGAACTCCTTTAACTTGACCTTTTCTGAGAAGCACTTTATCTGCCCTTTCATTCTAAATGAAAGCTTTGCTGGATAGAGCAATCTTGGATGTAGATCTTTGGATTTCATGACTTGGAATACTTCTTTCCAGCCCCTTCTTGCCTGTAAGGTCTCTTTTGAGAAATCAGCTGACAGTCTGGTGGGAACACCTCCTTGTCTCTTGCTGCTTTGTAGGTAACTGCCTCCTTGTCTCTTGCTGCTTAAAGGATTCTCTCCTTCATTTTGATCCTGGCTGATGTAATTATGATGTGCCTTGGTGTGTTTCTGCTTGGACCCAACTTCTCTGGGACTCTCTGAGCTTCCTGGACTTCCTGGAAGTCTATTTCCTTTGACAGATTAAGGAAGTTCTCCTTTATCATTTGTTCAAATGACATTTCCACTTGTTGCTCTTCCTCTTCTCCTTCTGGTACCCCTATAATTAGGGTGTTGGAGTGTTTAAATATGTCCTGGAGGTTCCTAAGCCTCTCCTCATTGTTTTTTGAATTCTTGTTTCTTCATTCTCTTCTGTTTGGTTGTTTCTTTGTTCTTTCTGGTCCACTCCATTGAGTTGAGTCCCAGTTTCTTTCCCATCACTATCGGTTCCCTGTACATTTTTCTTTATTTCACCTAGTGTAGCCTTCATTTGTTCATCTAATTTGTGACCAAATTTAACCAGTTCTGTGAGCATCCTGATTACTGTGCATCTGATAGGTTGGCTATCTCTTTGTCATTTAGTTGTACTATTTCTGGAGCTTTGATCTGTTCTTTCCTTTGGGCCATTTTTTTGTCCTGACACACCTGTTACGTATGAGGGGCAGAGGCTCAGGTGTTCACCTGGGTGGGGCAACCCAGTTACTACGTTTTGATGCAGTATGTGGGGAAAGGATTCGAGAGGGAACAATGGTGCTTGCTCCTCTCTGTGTCGGATTTCAGTCACTTCTCATGCTTCCCCAAGCAAATTGGGCTCTTCTGGTACTGCTTTCCAGGTGGGTGGGTTTGTGTATGTTCTAGGACCCTGTGAGTCTCTCCAACAAACTCTCCTGTGAGGCTGGGAGTCTCTCCCAGAACCTCAACCCCCACAGGTATTTTCAGTCGGTGTTTTGAGGGTTTATTTCCCCAGGCCGGAGCCCTCAGTTGTATGGTCTATCTTACTCACCAGTTTTGCCTGGTTTATCTGCCTGAGAATGTGGGACCACCTGGTCTGCCAACCGCCTTGTGTGCCAAGCTCCTCCACAATCCCCTGCATCGCTGGGTCCATCATCTGCCACCTTTCACACCTGGGGTCTGCCAGCCTCTGCTTTGCTGCGAGTCCTCCCCACCAGGCCACCCGACTCCACCCCTCCTACAGGTCTGGATGAATGTTTCTTCTTTAACTCCTTGGTTGTCGGACTTCCATACAGTTCAGTTTTCTGTCAGTACTGATTATTTTAAAGTTGCTGTTGTCCTTCTTTTGTTTGTGTGAGGGGAAACAGTGTATCTACTTATACCTCTATCTTGGCCGGAAGAATTGATTGCGATGTAATTTAAAGGTGGAACCAATGAGCTTTGCTAAAAGAATTGCATGCACCTTGTAAGAGAAAGAGTCAAGCTTTTGGCTGGTCCTTTGGGTAAAACAATTGGGGCAGCAGTGGTGTGCCACATAGTTTGGGAGGATTTCCCAGAGGATCTGTGAACCACCAACAATGAGGTCTCATTTATGATTATCTTAAGCAAGTCTGGTTCAGTTGCCCCTGGCTCTATACCTCATTAGAGACCTCCTTGCTAATGTCTTCAGGGTTTTAGGCCTGAACAAGAAAAATGAACTAATAATTTATTGAGATGGAGAAGACTATGAAGAAGCAGGTTCTGTGAACATGATGGATACCAGTGGACAGAGAAATCAAGAGTTCAGTTTGGGATGTGCTCAGTTAAATGCCTATAAGAAATCCAAATGCAGACATCAGGCAATATGTTACCAGTTTAGAGCTCAAGAGGGATGTTCAGGTTAGACATGTAAACTTAGGAGTTGTCAGCCTATGAATGGATTTGAAGGACATGGGATTGGATAGCATCCCCTGCAGAGTGAGTATATGGAAAATAAGAGGCCTGAGGATAGAGCACCAGAACACTCTAACATAGATGAGAAAGATGAGGAGGAACCAGCAGAGGAAACCAAAAAGTATGGTGTCTCAAAAAGGAGGGCATGATCAGATATGTCAAATGATGCAGATAGGTCAAGAAAGATGAGGACTGAACTTTTCACTGAATGTAGCAACATGGAGGTCATATATACTTTGATAAGAACTTTTTTTTTAAAAACTAAGAGCGAGGAGAGCTCCAAAAATCTCTCTTGAGGAAGTCTGGCTATCTATTTTGGTATTCAGCAAATTTAGCATTTTGATCACATTTTCATCCTGCAGCTTTGCAAACAGAATCTACAAAGCATAAAGTCACCATTAAAAACGAAGGCATGAGACTGAATGACCTTAGCAGTGTCTTTCCATTGGTATGGAACTCAATTCTGGGCAAGAAGTAATTTCTGAGATATTTATGTTTGGTTCTAGCTGATGATGAGGAGGGATAAGTGAAACCTGTTAGGAATGTCAGTCAACCAATGTGTGACTATTATGAAACCTTGTACCCATTGGCATTTTGTATAATATATACCCAGTGTACTTGAAAGCAGGTAATCTTTAGGGTAGGAGCAAATTATAGTTATGAAGGAAAGTCAGGGGTTAGCCAAATGTCCAGCTTGAGAAGTTTGTAGTGATGGCCAAGAAATGAAACAAGGAATGAAGAGTGAAAAAAATCAGGAAACCAAATTTAGTAAAAGGAGATACAAAGAGGAGCAACTCATACTCTTTAATGGCAATTGGGTGAGTTTTTAAAGGATGTGGGGATGGGAAGCCAGTTTGAGAGCTTGACTGATATAGACTAACAGTAACTTAATTTACTTAACAATTCTAATTTCTCCTCACATCTGTGAGGCTTTATGTAATACCTCATGAGTGAGTGAGAATAATAAAACACTCTATTATTTAAATAATTAATAAATTGGGAGATAAATTGAAAATGTGAAGCAGGTACTTTCCAGGTGAGATTGACATATATTCATGGCTTTCTAAATTACCACACCTTCATGATTCCTTGAACATATTCGTTTACTTGGAATATTATGTGACATGATTCTAGAGAGGTGGGTTGTAGACAGTGAGCCATGTAGTGGTTGACCATCTAAAATAAAAGTAAGCTTAGATATATGTGATATTTTTCCCCATAAACTTGCATTTTATTGCTACTAAAGAGTTTATAGTATTGTAGTTAGGATCTTTCAAGCAGGCCTTCAAATAATTCTTATTAAAACAATGAAAACTCACTTTTTATTATATTAGTGAAATTATAGGCTTAGAAGAAAAAATAATATTTTTAAAAAAGATTTTATTTATTTTTTAGAGAGGGGGAGAGGGAGAGAGAGAAACAGCAATGTGTGGTCCCGTCTCACATGCCCCCTACCAGGGACCTGGGATGCACCCCAGGCCTGTGCCCTAGACAAGGAATCAAACTGGCAAACACTTTGGTTCACACACTGGCACTCGTCCAATGAGCCACACTAGCCAGGGCAGTCTGTTTTTTAATGGTAACGCATAGTGGTTAAGAGTATGATTTTTTGGACATAGTTATATTTGCTCAGTCTGAGCAAGGTCTCCAGGGGAAAACCCACATATTAGCTTACATCCAACTGTTATTTTCCTGCAAACAAGGATTATTATAGGTCTGTGTTCTACTCCTGAAGAACCTGAAAAAGATTACTATGAAGGCCTTGTTTGATAACAGGACACATAGGATAAGGAAGTTCTCTCACATCTATCTGTAATCTATTCCAAGTGAACTTGTTTTAGGCTATAATGCCTAAAATGTGAATATGCTAACATCTTGAATATAACTGGCAGAGATAGGCACATGGCTCTCTACAGAAAAAGATCAGCAACATGGTTGTGGTTGTTATTAAGCTGTTCACTGGTACTCTGATTCCACTCCTCTTGGTATATATTGGAAATCACTCCCTTATTATCTAAACTTGGTTGTGACCACAAACTGGCTTTGGCCAGTGGAATGTAAGTAGGGATTATGTGTGTCATTACTAAACTGAAGACTTTGAAAGCATAATTTGCCATGTTTCCTTTCCTCTACCAGGTTGATTGTGGAAGCTCATATTAAGATGGAGCCTGCATCAAGAAAAAGAAATAAAAGGCATCCAAATTGGAAAGGAAGAAGCAAAACTGTCATTGTTTGCAGATGACATGATAGTGTATGTAGAAATCCTATAGAATCCATCAAAAAACACTCAACCTAATAAGTGAATTTGGCAAAACAGTGGGATACAAATTCAGTATTCAAAAATCAAAGGCATTTTTGTATACCAACAATGAAATATCAGAAAAAGAAATCAGGAAAAATATCTCATTTGATATAGCAACAAGAAAAATAAAGTACCTAGGAGTAAACCTAATCAAGGAGGTAAAAGACCTATACTCAGAAAACTATACAACACTGAAGAAAGAAGTTATAGAAGACACAAACAAATGGAAGCATGTACCATGTTCATGGATTGGAAGAATTAACATCATCAAAATGTCCATACTACTTAAAGCAATTTACAGTTCAATGCAATCCCTATTAAAATACCCGTAACATATTTCACAGATATAGAAAAAACATTTAAAAAATTTATATGGAACCATAAAGGACCCTGAATAGCCAAAGCAATTTTGAGAAAGAAGAACAAAGTAGGAGGGACCACAAGACCTGATATCAAACTGTATTATAAGTCCACTGTAATCAAAACAACCTGGTACTGACATAAGAACAGACATATAGGTTAATGAAACAGAATACAGAGCCCAGAAATAAACCCAAGTCTCTATGGTCAAATTAATATTCAACAAAGGGGGCAGCAATATAAAATGGACTAAAGATAGCCTCTTCAACAAATGGTGTTGGGTGATCTGGACAGCTACATGCAAAAAAAGAAGAAACTGGATCACCAGCTTACACCATACACAAAAATAAATTCAAAGTGGATAAGCCATGGCTGGTGTGGCTCAGTGGATTGAACATGGGACTGCCAACCAAAAGGTCACTGCTTCCATTTCCAGTCAGGGCACATGCTTGGGTTGAGGGCCAGGTCCCCAGTGGGGGTGCTCAAGAGGCAACTACATATTGATGTTACTCTCCCTCTCTTTCTCCCTCCCTTCCCCTTTATAAAAAATAAATAAAACCTTTAAATTCAAGGTAGATAAAAGACTTAAATATAAGTTGTGACACCATAAAAGTCCTAGAGGAGAACATAGGAGGAAAATCTCAGATATTCCACACAACAATATTTTCACTGATACATCCTCTAGAACATAAAGAAAAGAATAAACAAATGGGATCTTCTCAAAATAAAAAACTTCTACATGGCTAAAGAAAACAGCATTAAAATGAAGAGAACCAACTGTATGGGAAAACATATTTGCCAAGGATACCTTGAACAAGGGTTTGATCTCCAAAATATATAGAGAACTCACACGACTCCACTCCAGGAAGACAAACAACCCAATTAAAAAATAGGCAAAGGACTTCAACAGACACTTTTCTAAAGAGGACATGCAGAAGGCCCAGAGACATATGAAAAGGTGCTCACTGTCACTTACCATCAGAGAGATGCAAATTAAAACCACAATGAGATACCACTTTACACCACTGAGAATGGCCATCATAAAAGAATCAACGAACAACAAGTGTTGGAGAAGATGTGGAAAAAAGGAAACCCTAGTGCTCTGTTGGTGACAATGCAGACTGGTATAGGCACTGTGGAAACAGTATGGAATTTCCTCAGAAAACTAAAAACGGAACTGCCTTTTGACCCAACAAATCTACTGCTGGGATTATACCCTAAGAACCCTGAGACCCCAATCCAAAAGAACCTGTGCTCCCCAATATTCATAGCAGCATGATTTACAATAGCCAAGTGCTGGAAGCATCCTAAGTGTCCATCAGTAAATGAGTGGATCCAAAAACTGTGGTACATTTATATAATGGAATACTATGCAAAAGATACAAAGAAAGAGCTCCTACCCTTTACAACAGCATGGGTAGAACTGGAGAGCATTATGCTAAGTGAAATAAGCCAGGCAGTGAAAGACAAATACCATATGACCTCACCTCTAAGTGGAACCTAATCAACAAAACAAGCAAGCAAGCAAAATATAACCAGAGAGAGTGAAATGAAGAACAAACTGGTAGTAACCAGAGAGGAGCGGGGAAGGGATAATGGGTGAAAAAGGGGGGAGGGTTTTCAAGAACATCTATAAAGGACACATGGACAAATACAAAGGGGGGTGAGATCAGGGGTGGGAAGTGGGGATTGCTGGGGTGGATGGGAATGGTTGGAGGAAAATAGAAACAACTGTACTTAAACAGCAATTAAAAGAAGACAGTCTCCATCAGTCTTAGCTCTCTTAGATGGGAAGTAATTCCCTGCCAACCATGTACTGACATAGAACATCATAAGAAATAAACCTTCGTTATTTTAAGCCAGTGAGATTTTGAGGTTATTATTGCAATATAACTTTGCCTATCTCTTTTACATTTATTTTAAATTATAGTTGACATACAATATTATATTAGTTTCAGGTGTACAATATAGCGCTTTAAAGGTTGAGTGGTGAATGATTAATTATAGTGGGTTTAATAAGAATAATAGGAAAGGAAGTAGACAGTAAGCATCTTGGCTATGAAGACCAAAATATAGCTTAAGGAGGTTATAGGGTAAAGCAAGGGTGATTATTATTGTTAAATTTATGATGAGTTCAGAATAATATTTTTTACTAAGTTAAAGAAATTCTGTTGCTGTAACATTTGAAGTAGTAATGTCCTTGAGTAGAACACAAAGGAGTACAAAAGTGGAGGATTTGCCTTAGATAGGAACAAGGACACTTTATTCATTGCAAGAAAAGAATAGATTAGTTGTAGGTACAGGTGCAGGAACACTGGTAGATGGGGTGTGGTTTACCATACTCTCTGATTTTTCTACTATCTTAGTTACATAAGTAGCTGAGATTAGCTTAGCATAACTAAAAGAGGAATGGGGAAGATGTGGGAAGTTTGAGGACAAAGGAGAAGGAATGAAATTGATACCTGTGAAACTTGGTGAATTCTAATGGCCAGTCGTCCACTTGACACAAATAGTTTTGAATTTAAAATGAGACCACAGAATAGGTATTTATTGAGGCATTTCAGCTACTAGAGTATGGTAAAGCAGCTGGTTAGGATTTTTTCGGGGAACTAGGACAGCGAGAGTGCTATAATAGAAGTGAGGATGAATGTGAAGGAATCTAAGCCAGGTAAGGAGTGAATTGAATATATGATAAGACAAGAGAGTGTGAAAATGTAGAAGAGTCAATGTGACTGAACAGCTCTTGTAGTCATAATACTAGGAGGAATGAGCTGAAACTGAAAAGAGTTTGAATCTCAGATTATGAATGAGGTATAGTTATAATCTGTGGATGGGTGGGGAAGATGGATGAGAGAATACTTTAAAGAACTAAGAGGTCAAGATATGAGAAGTACCATTGTGTGGATGTTGAAATCCCAAAGAAATAGAAGAGGGGTAGCAATAGAGACACAATAAATTAGATGCTATAATATAGGAGTAAGGAGATCTAGAAGTCAACTGATAACAGCAAGGAAGGGTAAAGCTTATATAGTAGCTTGGTGGCATGAACTTCAAAGAAACTAAGTAGTTTAGGGAAAGAAGAGGATAATAGTTTGACAGTAGTAATGGAGAACAGGAAAAGTGCCTCACCTCCAGACTTAATGGTTTGAGGGTAAGAAAGCATAATATTTGAGGATTTCAGTTATAACTGGGAAAAAGGGTGAAAGAAGAGTTCACTGAAGAACTTGAAGATGTAGCTGATTTTTCTGCAAATGGACTAAGAATTCCAGGGGTCACAATGGAAGGATATAAAAGAATTGGGGAGTGGGTAGTATATCAGATCAAGGGGCTTTCTGAGGCCAATTAGGATGGTTATGATTAGGAATGACCTGGGTGCCTTAGGCTTCTAGCGAGTAAGGTTAACAGAGATGTGGGGTATAATAGGAATAATGCCCACGGTGTCTTAGGCAGATTGTGGTGATGACTCTATGATTTGGAGGAGAGAGAAATGGGGCCTACCAGAAAGGTAACTTTCCTAGAAGGAACTGTTGACAATGAGGAATTCACTGAGTCTCCTCTTCAGTCATACAAATTGTGATGTTGAGGCCACTGGAGATCTGTAGGAACTGAAACAGCTTCATTGGTAGACTTTACTGAAATAGTTCCCCTAAAAAGAAATGTGGGAATGTAAAGGAGAGAGTTAATTAAAGTGATATTCTAATAATATAAGAATACAAAAGTAGTTGGATTCTAGAATGGTATATAAGGTATTACTCTTCTTTTAAAAAATTATAATCTTGGCAGTCTAACACACTGGTCAAGATCATGAAACTTGGAGACAAATTACCTGAATTCAAATAAAATTTCTAAAAGCTGTGTGACTTTGGGTGAATTTCTTGATTTCTTTGTGCTTACTGTATTTCTCTGTAAAATATAAATTATAATAATAGCATCTAACTCATAGGATTAAGTGAGTTATTATTTGAAAGTTAATATTTGTGAAGTTCTTATACATGCACAAAAATAACCACTATTTAAGATTTGGTTTTATTGTTGTTTTTATCTAAAGCACTTAGAACAGTGTCTAACCAAAGTAAGAGCTATATAATTGTTTACCTTTTTTTTAAAATTTAAGTCATTTTTTATTTTTCAATTATAGTTGACATACATTATATTAGTTTCAGGTGTACAGCCTAGTGATTAGACATATAACTCACTGTCTTCCTGATAAATCTTGTACCCATCTGACACAATACATAGCTATTAGAATATTATTGACTGTATTCCCTCTCCTGTGCTTTATAACCCCATGACTGTTCTGTTACTGCCAACTTGTGCTTCCTAATCCCTTCACCTTTTTCACTCATCTCCATAAGCCCCTTTCCATCTGGCAACTGTCAAAATGTTTTCTGTATCTATGAGACTGTTTCTGTACTGCTTGTTTGCTTATTCTGTTTTTTCATATTTAATTGTTGATAGATATGCATTTAATGCCATTTTATTGTTCGTATTTTTTAATCTTTTTTTCCCTTTCTTCTAAAGGAGACCCTTTAACATTTCATGTAATACTATGGTGGTAACGAACTCCTTTACCTTTTTCTTATCTGGGAAGCTCTTCACGTGTCCTTCAATTCTAAATGATAGTTTTGCCAGGTAGAATAATCTTGGTTGTAGGTCACTCCTTTTTATTGCTTTGAAAATTTCATGTCAATCTCTTTTGCCTGCAAAGGTCTGTTGAAAAATCAGCTGACAGTCTTATGGGAACTTCTTTGTAGATAACTGCTTTTCTCTTGCTCCTGTTAAGATTTTCTCATTAACTTTTTGTATTTTAATTATGATGTGTCTTGGTGTGGGCCTCTTTGGGTTTATCTCTCTTGGGACTCTGTGCTTTCTGGACTTAGATGACTATTTCCTTCACCAGGTTAGGGAAGTTTTCTGTAATTTTATCAAATAGGTTTTTAATTTCTTTTTTAAAAGATTTTATTTATTTATTTTTAGAGAGGGCAAGGGGGGATGAAAGAAAGGGAGAGAAACTCAATTGCTTGCTTCTCATATACACCCCAACTTGGAACCAAACCTGAAATCCCGGCATGTGCCCTGAATGGGAATGGAACTGGTGACCATTTATGTTGTGGGATGATGCCCAACCATCTGAGCCACACTGGTCAGGGCAGGTTTTCAATTTCTTGCTCTCTGCTCTCTCATTCTGACCCTTTAATGATGCAAATATTGGTATGCTTAAAGTTTTCCCCAAGGCTCCTTTACATTATCTTCATTTTTCAGGGATTCTTCTTTTTTTTTGCTCTGATTAGATATTTTTTGCTTCCTTATTTTTCAGATTGCTGCTTTGACTCTCAATTTCATCTACTGTATTATTGATTCCCTGTAAATTATTCTTCATTACAGCTAGTATATTCTACATTTCTAACTGGTTCTTTTTTATGGTTTCCACATCCTTTTTTATCTTGTTGAAGTTTTCACTAAATTCATTGGGCATCCTTATAACCAGTGTTTTGAAATTTGCATCTAGTACATTGCTTATCTGTTTTGTTTTGTTCTTTTCTGGAGTTTTGTTCTGTTATTTTTATTTGGGACATGTTTCTTTGTCTCCTCATTTTGGCTGCCTCTCTGTGTTTATTTGGTAGAGCTGCTACATCTCCTGGGCTTGGTAGAGTGGCATAATATTGTAAATGTTCTGAAGGGCCAATGACACAGCCTTCGTGATCACTCAAGCTAGGCGTTCCAGGAGTACTCCACCACCCCCGCCATGTGGGTTGTGTACACCTTCCTGTCATAGCTGAGCCTTGATTGCTGTTGGCACATCAATGGGAGGGATTTACTCTAAGGCTGATTAGCTGCAAGGACTGGCTGTGACCACTGACTACTGACCTCTGACCACTGTGGAGGATTAGCAGTGCAAGGGCCCACCCTGTAGAGCAGGACAGAGGTCTGGTGCTCACTGAGTCCACCCCTTGAGTGTTGCTTCTAGAGGTAATTGGGTGGTGCTTCAGTGTGATCTGAAGCTGTCCACTGGGTGCACTGGCTCTGGGGCATCCATTTTGCAGGCCAAGGTCAGCTGTCACTTATGTTCTCCCTGGAGCCACTTCTCATGAGCTACAAAGCAACCAGCAGATGGAAGCTTGCAGGTACCCAGGCAAGGCCACACTGTGTGAATCAAGGCTCAC
This sequence comes from Artibeus jamaicensis, assembly GCF_021234435.1. Taxonomy (NCBI): domain Eukaryota; kingdom Metazoa; phylum Chordata; class Mammalia; order Chiroptera; family Phyllostomidae; genus Artibeus; species Artibeus jamaicensis. Next base: position 4,055,958 of record NW_026521822.1, read on the forward strand.
TGGTACTAATGCTGGCCCTAGGGCCATCTATTGTGAGGCCAGAGGCTGCTTGTTTGAGAGATTTTAGGGAATTTTGAAGCATGAGCCAAGACAGACCATTCATGTGGAAAAGCTACTGGAAACAGTTTAGAAGAGCCTTTAGGACTGGATTAGGTTGGGTTAGGCAGGGTCTCAGGAAACAACCATGGTGAGGAGAGTAGCATGAGCCTGGTTGATGGAAATTCAGATATGGTGCCTACTTGTGTGGCTCTGTGGACAACAGAAGGACTCTCAGTAAAGGAACAAGGGCTTCTGCCAGTACTTCTATCTAACAGAAGCTGCCCTTCAGTTCTCACCCCGATGCTAGCCAGTTCAGTTTCTTTCCATATGTCCCTAGTGCCTTTCAAGCTGCTGCCCCAGCACTGGATCTTGGAAGGAGTGAATCCAAGTAAGTCTATGTATGAGCCCTTTTAAGAGGAACTGTCTGGGACTCTAGAAGCCCTCTGTCTGCCTCAGCCTCAATCCCCTCTGGTATTTACAGCCAGAAATTATGGAGACTTATCTTTTTGCCACTGGGACCTTGGGTGGGATGGCCTGGTGTGGGGCTGGGGGGCTTGGTGTATGGCTGTGGTCCCTCACTCCTCAGGGGGGACCTCCGCAGCCAAAATATCCCTCCCAGTTTTTATCCACCACACATGGGAACAACTCATTCTGCATCTCTACCCCTCTATCCAGTTTTGCTGTGCTTCTTTAAATCCCTAGTTGTAGGACTTCGATTCACCTAGATTTCAGGTGGTTCTGAATGATAGTTGTACTATCATTCAGTTTAGTTCATTTACAACTGTAGTTTAGTTGTAAATTTAATATGGTTGTTGGAGGAGGCAAGCACTGAATTCACTTACACTGCCACCTTGACTGGAAGTCTAATTGTTTGCCATTGTAATCAACTGAGAGAACTAACTGAAAGTATAAATATGCATTTTCAAGATTATTAGGTAGAATTAAGGATGAAGTCTATAATCATAAAATCCACACAAAAGAGCTAGAGAGAAAAATTAGTCTTGGATTTATTAGCATTAATCTGAGCTAGTTTGTATGTTAAGCAGACAGGTTATAGGTTAATGGCATGAAGAGCGTGAATGGGCTCAGTATCAGGGGAGACATCATAAAGGAAGCAAATTTGAAGTGAGATTTGGAGGAAGGTAGGGACATAAAGAAATGAGAAAGAATCATAAATTCTCAGGGGTGGTTATGACCCTGTGCTGAGTAAAGTTCTCAAGATTTCTTTATTTTGGTGATATATTTCTGGATAGATTTGAGTCTCCTGACTTAGGAAACAATTTAACTTTGTTGTTGTTTTTTTTTGCTTATGTATCAGGTTTCAGCCTTTTATGTTTTTGTTTTTAGAAAACACATGTAACTAGTATATACGTATTTTACATTTAATGAATCTTTAGGAAAGATATTTAGTGATTTTGCAGATTTCATTGTAGAATCTTCCTTATACATGCCTTACCTTATGACAATATTTTACTTGTTTTGGCATGCAAAGTTTATCGGACTTTTTTTATGATTGGAAATATTCACAAGTTCTATAAAATTTGACTAAGATTTTTTAAAGAATGTCATTTAAATAAAAAATGTATATGTTCAAATGTTAAATAGGAGATGACAATTAGAGAAGTATTTAAAAACATTAAGTTTCTTTTATTAATTATGCAGATTTGTATGATCTCTTTTGCATAGGAATGGACAAGCAAATTCAGATACTCTTGTTTCTTTAACTATGCCAATTTAGCTTTCAATTGCTGTGTTGGTAGTAGAAGGAACTCTTTTTCTCCATCTTTCAAAGGAGAAAAATATCTACCCCTTCATCTTATCAATTACTCTTAGGTACGCTAGAGGTTAAAATATGATTTTAAAGTTGCATAGGGCTTACTCAGGCAAGAATAGCACTGACAGGAGGGCTGTATTCTCTACAATCTATTCCGAAGGCAGAAATTGCTAATTCAATTTGGCACTGTTTCTACCTCATTCTGGCTATAGTTTTAGGATCCATTTCATTACAGTAGTGGAAGTACTAGCTACCAATCCATAGTAATTAATTACTCATTAAGTATGTCAGTTACTGTGCCAACCATGTTATATATATTACTTTAATTATTACAATAGTCCTGTGAGGTTTTACAAATGAGTACAGTGGTGACCAAAGAAGTTAAGAAACTTGCTCAAGATTATAACAGCTAAAAAGCAGGAAAACCAAGATTCAAATATGGTTTTAGTTTTCTCCAAAAATCTCTTACTTTACTGTAATTTAAGTCTTGAAACTAATGATGAAATGTCATTGCCATTCCTATGAGGTATTTGGCAATTAATTTTCTTTTGGGATCACTAGGATGTATGCAAAGAAAAATTAAAACTGAAATATTATCAACATTGATTATTTTGTAGGAGTAAAGAAGGTGAACTAAGAAGGGGAAAAAGGCACAGAAGAATGTTAAGCAACAAAGAAAGAAAGAATCAACAAGCTCCTGAAGAAGGTGACAAAGCAATCTTTAGAAATAAATAATGAAAAGATAAGCAGCAACAAAAAAGTACATGATAGGATAATTGTGTTAAAATCATAAATTAGAAAGTAAGTAAAATAATAGAAATAATAGAAAATAAATAAGAAAATCAGGATATTGGGAAGTTGCTAAATTTCTCCAGGAAGAAATTTATTCAATGTTTAGAAAAGGCATAATAACCTGAAAATGCACATCTTTAATAGAAATTCATCAACTATAATTGCTCGATTGTTGTTATGGTGGTAGTATAATTATAGATATGTGATGGCGGTCTGGGTAAAAACAATTGGCATAGTCAAAATATTTATATTGTTCCATAAAGAAACAGGTATTAACATAACAGTAGGCTATTTTGAATTCTCTATTATTATGGCATTTGATTTGGTTTTGTTTATAGCCAGAAAGGGAAAACTACCAACCCTAAATTTATTTATGAAAAAAATCACATTTTTTATGACTGAGTAAAGAAATATGACTTGTTTGCTTTTAAAATTTTATTATGTATGTTATTCCTTTCACTAGATCTGGCTAAACAAGACACAGCTTCATTAACTGATGCTTTAGAGCAAGTTGCAAAGCAACAACAATCACAAACATCAGAAATAGAAAAAAACAAAAAAATTCTGTATCATTTACAGGTAACTTGTTTTTATACTGTCTTCTAAATGAGTCTTTCTTTTCTTCAAAATTAGATTAAATTGGTAATAGGAAAGTTATTGAGAGTATTTAAGTTTGGGACTCAATACCCATATTTTTATATTTACGTTTTTCTTAATTATTCTGCTATCCCTAAGTGAAATCCAAATGAGTATTCCAGTTTTGTGAAGCATTCTACACACCCAATATAAAAATAATCAACAATGTCATTGCAGCTGTGGTATGAGCATATAATACCCAATGTGTGACATAAAATTAATTTAAATTCACTTCTATTTGATAGGTTTTCCTAAAATGCTGATATTTAGGGAAGGTTAAGTTTTTAAGCCAGTGTTTTAAAAGCTATAGCTTGTGAATTACTAGTTGTCAGTGTACATTTCAAATAGATAAGGAACATTTCTGTATTTCTTACATTTCATAGTATCTTTATAATTCCACTACAGGGGATCTGGAAGCCATATTTGGTTTTTGCATACAGCCTAATATATATATGAATAATATTTTAATATAGCTTAGTATGTTAATATATATTTAGCATAATGTGTTAGCATAGCTTTAAAAAGCAAAATGGAAACAGTACCTTTACTATGTGGTTTGCAAAGGATTTTTATTAAATATATCATAGAAATAAAAAGAAGAGGTTTCAGAGCTGACTTACCTAGTTTGAAAGACGAGATTTACTACTTCCAGCTCTGTCATTTAATTTCTCCATGCTTCTGTTTTCTCATTTTTTAAATGGAGGTAATAATAGGAACTGTGTATAAGGTCTTCATGATCATTAATAAATTAATACTTGAAAATATTATGTAAGGTATCTTTACTGGAGTGCCAGTGGACAGTATAGGACTGTTTTTTTTAAAGATTTCATTTATTTTTAGGCAGAGGGGAGGGGTAGGAGAAAGAGAGGGAGAGAAACATCAGTGTGTGGTTGCCTCTCATGTACCTCCTACTGGGGACCTGGCCTGCAACCCAGGCATGTATCCTGACTGGGAATTGAACCAGCAACCCTTTTGCTTGCAGGCTGGCACTCAGTCAGCTGAACCACACCAGCCAGGGCAGGACTGGATTTTCATATTGGCTTTAAGAATTTGTTAATGCATCAACAGAGATCTGATAATAATTATACTATAGCAGTAATGTGTATTTCTTATGCATATTTGCATTACATTAGTCACTGTTAGAAAGGAATTTATATTTACAATAGAATAGAATAAAAAATAATGTCTTCAGTTTCTATAATGGAATTTCCTGCAATACTTCTCAGCCTTCAAAGAATTTCACAGATGTTATTTCACTTATGTTGAGGGTCTTCTTTCTATTATGCATGTTACTGAACATGGTCCACTTTTTAAGCTACTCATTATCATTTGAAGAGGGAGACAAAGAAGTAAAACAAATAATTACATGCAAGGTGTCAGTATCAACAATAGAGGCATGAATACAGATTTAACACTGAAGTTGTGATCACAAAGAAAGTTATTTTTAGTTGAGTTTTAAAGGACAGAGTTCACTTTAATGATTAGGTATGTGGAACAGGTTTAAAGGTTAAGGGATGAGGAGCACAGTATTCCAGGCAAAAATAACCTGAGGAAATTCACAGAGACCTGAAATAGCATTGGTACATTCACAAAACTATAGGTAGTTCAGTGGTGCTATAGCATAGAGTGTGTTTTGAGAAGTGGTGAGAGATGTATGCCATGGTATGAAACTTGGGCTTTACTTTAAAGGTTATGGGAAGGTTTTGATAGTCTTTAAGCAAGGGAGCAAGTGATTAAATTTATGTTTAAGAAGGAAATTCTAGATGTGTAAAAAATACTTATAATACAACAGCCATTTATGATAATAAAAAAAAACCTCTCAGCAAATTAGGGATAGAAGAGAAATTCCTCCATCTAAAAAAGGGCATCTACATAAATCCTACAGCCAACTATACATGTAATGATGAAAGACAATGGTTTTTTTCATAAGATCAGGAACAAAGCAAGATTGTGTGCTCTTACCACTTCTATTTATTTTTTGGTACTGGTGGTTCAAGCCAGTGCAATCATGAAGGGAAAGGAAATAAAAGATATCCAGATTGGAAAGGAGGAAGTAAAACTGTTTTTACTTACAAGCATGATTTATCTTTAGAAAATCCCAAGGAATCTATTTTTAAAAAGCTGTTAGGAATAATAAGTTACTTTAGAAAGCTTATAAGATATAAGGCTACTTATCAAAATCATTTGTATTTCTATATACAACAAAGGAAACCATCAACAAAATGAAAAGAAAACCTACTGAATGGGAGAACATATTTTCCTAAACATACGATAAGGGGTTGATATCCAAAATTTATAAAGAACTTATAAATCTCAACACCAAAAAACCCCCGCAAACAATCCAATTAAAAAATGGGCAAAGGACCTGAATAGACATTTCTCTAAAGAGGACATACAGATGGCCAATAGACATATGAAAAAACACTCAATATCACTAATCACCAGAGAAATACAAATTGAAGCCACAATCAGATAACACCTCACACCTGTTAGAATGGCTATTATCAATAAATGAACAAACAAGAACTGTTGGAAAGGATGTGGAGAAAAGAGAAACCTTGTGTCCTGTTGGCGGGAATGCAGGTTCATGCAGCTACTGTGGAAAGCCATATGGAGTTACCTCAAAAAAGTAAAAATGGAACTGCCTTATGACCCAGCAATTCCACTTCTGGGAATTTATTGAAAGAAACTCAAAACACTAATTCAAAAGAATATATGCACCCCTATATTCATTGCAGTGTTTTTTACGATCACCAAGATATGGAAGTAGCCAAAGTGTCCATCAGTAGATGAGTGGATAAAACAGCTATGGTATATTAACACAATGGAATACTACTTGGTCATAAAGAAGAAGAAAATTTTACCCTTTCTGACAGTGTGGATGGACCTGAGAACATCATGCTAAGTGAAATAAGCCAGAGAAAGACAAGTACCATATGATTTCACTCATATGTGGGATCTAATGAACAGACTAAACTAACAAGAAAATAGAGACAGACTCATAGACAGAGAGCAGACTGACAGCCCTGAGGGAAATGTAGGGGTGGAGAGATTAAGCAAAAAAGAAGAAAGTGAGAAAGAACTCATGAACATGAACAACAATGTGGTGCTTGCAGGGGAGAGAAGGTGGATGGAAGTGGAAGAGAGTATATGGGGGATAAATGGTGATGAAAAAAGTAAGATAAAAATGAATTATAAAAAAGACTGAACATACCAAGTGTTGGTATACATATTAAAGGACAGAACTCTCAGACACTGTTATTTGGGATGTACAATGGTATAACCACCTGGGATAACAGTTTACAGTTTTTTAAGAGGTTAAAATATATCTACCATATTACCCAGTTATTCAATTTCTAGGTATTTGTTTACACAAGAAAAATAAAAGTGTATATGCCTATTGGAAATCTGGAAACAACCTAAGTGCCCATCAGATGAATGGTTAGGCAAAATGTGATATAGTCACATAAGGAAAACTACTGAGCAATAAAAAGGAAGAGCTACTGATATATCCAACAACATGGATGAAATCTCACTTATGCGGAGTAAAAGGAGTGAGATTTTAAGAAGTATAGTTTGTATAATTCTATTTATATTAAATTCTCAAAAATGTAAGCTAATTTTTAGTGACAGAAAGCAAGTGAACTGTTATCTGGAAACAGATGAGGAGGGAAGGATGAATTGTAAAGCAGCAGGAAGAAACATTTTGTGGATAATAGATATGTTTATTATGTTCATTATGATGGTTTCATATCATAAATGTATGTCAAAATTCATCAAACTGTGAAGTTTAAGTATTTCCAGTTTATTTACATCAAGTATACTTGATTGAATCTGTAAATAAAAAAGGAGAGGAAGAGGGGGAGAGAAAGGAGGAAGAGAGGGAGAGAAGGAAGGAAAGAGGGAGAGGGAGGAAAAATGTGAGGGGGAAGAACAGCAAAAACAACAAGAAATGTAATTCTAGTGGAAGAGATTGAAGGAGGAAGGGATTTTAGGAGGAACTGTCTAAAACTGGGGAGAAAAGTAAACAATTACATTAGTCCAGGAAAGAGAAGAAATGATGACCAAATTAGTGGAAATGCCATGGCTTTCCATATTAATAAATAGGATCAACAGATTGATCTGCTTGGGACGTCATATGTTCCTTTCCTGACAATTCCATGTTCATCAATAGTCATTCATGTAATAATATTTAATTGAGCACTGCTTTGTGCCAGGTACTATTTTAGACACTGGGAAGGTTGTGATAAAGAAGATATAGACAAGGTTACTTTACCCATGGAGCTTACTTTCTAGTAAGGGGAGGCAAGCAGTAAAGAAATAAACAAAAATTAACTCTATTGAAATGTTAAAAAACAAATACAATAGAATAATGTGTAGAGAGTAACTTGGAGAAGAGGGTGGGTGGTTAATTTATATTTTGATTCAGGGTAGAGTATTCTGAGGATTAATAATAAACCTGAATTGTTAAAGGCAAAGACACTAACAGGTAATAGCTAGGGGTAGGAAATTCTAAAGTAGAGACAAGTACAAATGCCCTTAGGTGGGAGGGAGCTAGATATATTTAATAAACAGAAGGGGCTGGAAGATGGGGATAAAAATATAAGAAAGGTAGAAATGTAGATGGAGGCTAGAGTGTATATGACCTTGTAAACCACATTAACAATTTGAATTTTATTATTAATGAAATGGAAAACCATAAGAGGATCTGAAGCAGGGAAGTAATATAATGTGATTTGATTTTAATGGAGCTTAGTTGAGGTACAGGGGGAAGAATGAAAACAGGAAGATCAGTTAGAAGCTAAGGTCTGCTAAAAAATGGTCAGCAGTGAATTTGGGATTTTATTTTGGTACCAAATTTTATTTTGGAGGCCAAACCATCAAGATTTGCTGGTAAATAGGTGTTGGGGTTAAGGTAAAAGGAAGAATCAAGAATGACTTCTAGATTTTTTAGTATTCAGGTGGAAAATGGTACAGTTTATTGAAATTAAGATGACTGGGGGAAGAACATGTTGAGTGTGTAAATTAAATGTTCTTTTTTGAACATGTATAGTTAGTGTGTCTGTTAGTTATAGAAATAGAAATGTCAAATGGGCATTTGAAATCGGAACTGGAGATAAATACTGAGATTCATCAGCATGTTGTATTTTTCAGTGTACTTCCCTCTCTTGTGTGCCAGGAAAAGGATAGACTGGGTCTGCTTTTTAGTGCAATAACTCCCTCCCAAAATTATATAAAAGTGTTCAGAGTAGAACCATATTAGATAGAGAAAAAAAGATGGGGGGTGGCCTGCAGAGGTGTTTTGATGTCATTTAGATTTACATAATAAGAAGAAGCAGGCACACAAGGATGGCCCCCAAAATAGTACCATTAGTTAACTTGGTACTTGTGAAAATAAGGATATGGTAATTTGCGTTTTGGTCCCAGTCTTTATCATTTTGTATATTCAGACCCTTTACCATGTATCATTATGCTCTCCCATAATGGATGGGCATACATCTAATCTTTGACTGTGAATTTCATCATGTGACCAGTCAGTATGTTAGTAGATATTATTCAAACAGAAGCTTGAGAAACTTCTTCCATAATTAAGTTTCAGATCTTCTGCTTCTGATATCATAAGAACATGCCTTTCCTGGCTCAGTAAAGGATAAGATATGTGTGTTGCAAAGGCAAGACACCCCAGCTGGCCCAGTTAGCTAAACTAAATTATCCAAAAGCCATCCAACCCATCTGAGCAAATCCAACCAAGGTCAGTGTCTCACCACCTTCAGCTGTTTCCAGTCATATGAGCAATAAAGACTTATTTTTTAAGTCACTGAGGTTTTACCATTCTGACAACACATAATTGATACAAGGAAGAATAGGATGAAAATGAGAGGAGAATTAGTCTGATTTTTGGATATGATGAATTCGAAATGGCTAGTAGCAGCTCAGTATAGGACCCAGCAGTTACTTAAGTTCTGTGAATCATCATTAGCATATATATAGCTCAAGTATGGCTAATGAAAGGAGGAAATTACGATGACTGCACTCTAAGGAAGACCTGCATTTGAAGGAACCGTTGTGACTGTAAAGGAATGCTCAGAGATACCAGGGGAGAATCAGAGAAGAGTGGTAGTGTGGAAATAAGAAACCGACTCATAGACACAGAGAACAGACCGATGGTTGCCAGTGTTGGGGGGTAGTTTGGAGGACTAGGTGAAAAAAAGATGAAGAAATTGAGAAGTACGGATTGCTAGTTACAAAATAGTCATGGGAAGTAAAGTACAGCATAAGAAATACAGTCAATAATATTGGAATAACTATATATGGCACCAGTTGGGTACTGAAAATATCAAGGAAACACTTTGTAAAGTGTATGATTGTGTCATCAGAAACTAATATAAAATAATATTGAATGTAAACTGTATTTTTTTTAAATCTTTTAAGATTTTAAAAAGAAAGTGTTAGAACTGCCAAATGCCCAGAAAGGTAAGGTAAGCATTTTTCTACTCATTTTACAAATGAAGAAAAATTAGGTTTGTATAGGTTGATTAAGTTTGTTGTGTGTGATGGTAACAACTAGTGAATAACAGTAAAGGCTCTAGAACATAGGTCTTCTAAATTTTTTAACCTGGTGCTTTATCATTTTATCATGTTGTCTCTCTTTAGTATGTATTTTGATGTAAATATATTATTTAAATGATTATAAGGTATCTTTTACATATAATATGTTAAAACAAATGATAAAATTTTAATATTTAAAATTATATGAACAGTAAAAAATAAATATTGTAAAAAAGAAAATTTTACCCTTTGCAACAACACAGATGGATCCAGAGAAGGATCCATTATGTTAAGTGAAATAATCTGGTCAAAGAAAGACAAATACCATATGATCCCACCTACATGTGGAATCTAATGAACAAACTGAAATAACATGCAAAATAGAGACTCACAGATAGAGAGTAGGCTGACAGCTGTGGGAGACAGTATTAGGGGGTGGAAGGATCTGGCAAAAAAAAAAAAGGACTCATGTACACAGATAACTGTGGTGATTGCAGCAGGGGGGATAAATGGTAGTGAAAAAAATACAATAAAAATAAACTATTAAAAACAAGAAATATATAACTGGGCTCCCACTGGAATTATAACATAGTCTTGTTATGTTATTGAATGTTAACTTCCATTTTACATCCATTTTTCTATAGCTGATATTTTATCATGTTGTGATTTCCTTCATGAACGATAGATTGAAAAATGACTTTCTCTCATGTTGAATATCATGAATTGATAATAATAATGTTGAAATATTTTACAGAATGAACTTCATGAGCTGGAAAAACAAATAGCATCTGTTTCTGCAGAAACTAAAGAAACAGAAAGGCTACTTTATCAGCAAGATGCTGCCATAGAGAATAGCAAACTTCACTGTGAAAACCTGGAAATGCAAATGAAATCCTTACATATAGAAAATGTAAAACTTAAATTTGACATAGAAGTAGCCCAAGAAAATTTTGAGGAACACATGATAAGATATAATGAATACTATGCAAAAATAAAAGTGCATAAGGACAGTTTGAGGAAGGAAGAAAGCAAATGGTCATTTATGACTGAACTCCATGAAAAACAAGATCTTGTTAAAAAACTAAAGGCAATGAAAGAGGAACTAAGGCAAGATCTCCAGAATCCAGAAGGAAACTGGATGAAACAAGTACAGGTTTGAAATATCACTTATTAAATATTTTTCTGTTCTTTTAAAATTTACACTTATTAAGTGTTAAATTTATCATTAACTTAATAAAATATCATGGCTACCTTAACTAGATTCAGAAACTAATATTTTCATAACTTTAAAAAACTTGAATAAGTACATGACTTATGTAACAACTATGCCAAATGTGCAAGTATGTAAAGAAGACATCCCCAGCTCCCATATGGATTAATAAAAGTACATAGTCAAACAAAATCATGGTGAACAGTTAATCCATTTGTTGCAGAAAGTGTGACTCACAAAAATGTTGAAACCCTAGCTTCTAAGTGATTGGATTCAGGCCAAAACTAGGTAGTTTAGAATGCTTAATACTGTTATGCAAACAATATGATTTAATAATTGCAGTCTACACATCTATTTTTTCATATTCTTTGAAGAGTGTGAAAGAGACAAACTTAAAATATCTATTATGCCTTGCTAGAGACTTACAAGTATCCTTTGCTGTTGCTGGACAATTAACCATGATGCCACTATCCTTTATGTCTTACTTCCATTTGGATTTTAGTTCTAAATTTTAAATCTATGGTTTGTTTCTTGGGATAATAGATAATAGCTTTTTAAATTATATGCACCTGTAGAAGTAATATTCTAATTCTATTTATCAAAGTTAAATATCATGACTAGTTTTCTTGAATTATTCAAACACTGAAAATCTTGGATTTATATTTATTGTTCATTATTTGACTTTATATTTTAAATTTATAAATATGCAGGAAGATATTACAAAACTAAAGGATGAAATTACAACCATACAAGAATCTATCATCGAAAATACTTCTTTTCTTCAGGTAGAAAATAAGACACATGAAAAATTGAGAAAAGAAATAGAGGTAAGCCTTAGTTACCTGGATTTTAGTGTTTGATGGGATCATTTCTTAAACTTGTACTATATTCAGACCTTCCACAGTTAACTCTCAATCCTCCAAACAGCTAGAGAACAATAAAGAACTACATAAAGGATTTGATAAGTCCAAAAATCATTAATGGATAGTTAGAGATAACTGTCTCATTCTAAGATATTCAATTATGAATGTATTTAGACAAAGCAAGCAATCACTCATATTTAAATTGGCCAAAAATCCTGCAAGGTCTCATTCCACCAACAACCTGGTGACTGATTATGGCTAGAAAGTAGAAGTTATTGAATAAAAAATTATGACCAATTCAAGACAGACATCAGAAGCTCCTCAAAATAGAATAAGACAGTAGAGGTCATTAATATTACAAACCCCTTCACATTTGTAATTGAGTCCAATTAAAAATTATATGAAAAATTACAAATGAGAATATATTTGGGTACCTTTAGTAGGTTCCTATAGTCATTATTGTTTAGATGAGTGGAAATGAAAATGGAAAAGAATATGTTGTTAAGAGCAAAGAAATAATTTTAACCCTTAAGACATTAAATTGGAAATTAAGAAGTTACGTATCTTTAACTTGCATGTGATTAATTTGATACAATTAAAAATCATCTGAAGATTTTAAAATAAAAATGCTTATGTTTTTAAAACATTCTATTTAAGAAATACCATCATTTTATCTTAAATTTTACTAGTAATCTAATAAATATTTTTACCCCTTGACATAAAAATTTATTATAAAACTATACATAGTAAGAAAGTATATAAGTGGCATAGATATAGAAAAAATGATTAGTGAAATATAAAAAGTTATCAAGAGATAACCAATTATATAGGGTGCAAACAAAATAGGTTAGCCATATAAATAAAGAAAACTCAAGAAAATGTTAAAATAAAATTGGATTTATACCTCATAGCATACTTCTAGGAGGACTGAAGACAATGTAGGAGACAAACTTAACTATTTGTGTCAGAGAGTGATTTCTTTTAAAAGACACACACACAAACTGCTTAATTATCACTTTGTATCATTAATTTCTCAATTATTGAAATGCACTATAACAATAAAGAAAACAAGACTCATTTTAAGAGAAGGTATGTGTACCATATATATGTATTATTTCGAGATAATAAAATGCCAAACAAGCCAGTAGAATATTGAGTAAATGGTATTAAATTTTTTTAAATAAGGATATCCAAAAAACAATAGAAAATATGAGTAATCTCATTATCAATAAGGGATTGATAATTTAAACCACAAGTAGTTCCATATTTATCCTCTCAGATTATCAATATTACAATTGGTAAAATGTGAAGCACCTAAATTCTAATAGACTATTGATATGAGTGTACATTGGTAAAAGCACTTTGGAAAGAAATTTGAGATCACTTAATAATTTTTATGCTAATATACTTTATTGAGTTAAAACTGTCATAAGAACAAGGGCACAAATTATAAGGGTTTGGCTTGATTAATTTTGACTAATGTATATGTATGCTCATGTTACCATAAGCTAGACTAAAGTATTAAACTTTTGCATCATGACCACAAAGTTGTTCTCTTGTGGCTCTTTACTCAGGCTACCACTAATCTGATTTTTCAAAGCAGCTTTATTGAGATATAATTCATTTACAATACATTATACCCATTTAAAGTGTGTAATTTAATGGTTTTTAGTATATTCACAGGTAATGTAACCATCACCAGTCAATTTTAGAAATGTTTACTGCCTTAAAAAGAAATTTCATATACTTTAGCTATGACTGCTCTATTTATCTATTGTGTTTTCCCATATATTTGGTCTACCACATTCTTTTGTTTCTGATGTTCTAAGATTCTTTCTTTTATGAATTCCTTCTCTTTAGAAAACTTCTAAATTTATTCTTTTAGGGTAGATCTGATGCTGGCAAAATCTTTTAGTTTTCTTAATCTGAATGCCCATTTTCTCTTCATTCCTGAAGGATGTTTTTGCTGGATATAGAATTCTGGATTGACAGTTCTTTCTACAGTTCAAAAATGTGTTGCCACTTCTTTCTGGCCTCCATGATTTTTAATGAGAAATCACCAGCCATTCAAATTGTTTTTCTCCCTAGAGATATGGTGTTTGTTTCTTGCTGCTTTCAAGATTTCCTGTCTTTCATTTTCAGAAGTTTTACTGTAATGTGTTTTAGCATGAAATTCTTTAGATTTGTCCTGTTTGGAATACTCTTAGCTGTTTGATTCTGTAGGGGTTTTTTTTTGTATTTTTATTTATTTATTTATTTATTTATTTATTTATTTATTTATTTATTTATTTATTTATTTAATTATTGTTCAAATACAGTTTTCTGTCTTTTACTCCCTTCCCAACCCACCCCCATGCTCCCCATATCCCTCCCATTTCCACCCCCTTTAGCTGTTGTCCGTGTGTCCTTTATACTAGTTCCTCTAAATGCTTTCCCTTTTTACCCTGAAATTCCCTCCCTCTCCCCTCTGGTCACTGTCCGCCTATTCTCTATTTCAGTGTCTTTGGTTATATTTTGCTTGCTTGTTTGTTTTGTTGTTTAGCTTCCTGTTAAAGGTGAGATCATATGATATTTGTCTTTCACTGTCTGACTTATTTCACTCAGTATAATGTTTTCCAATTCCATCCATGCTGTTGCAAAGGGTAGGAGCTCCTTCTTTCTTTCTGATGCATAAAATTCCATTGTGTAAATGTACCATAGTTTTTGGATCCACTGATGGGCTCCTAGGTTGCTTCCAGCTCTTGGCAATTGTAAATTGTGCTACTGTGAACATTGGGGTGCATAGATTCTTTTGGTTTGGTGTTATAGGCTTCTTAGGATATAATCCTAGCAGTGAAATTGCTGAGTCAAAAGGCAGGTCCATTTTTAGTTTTCTGAGAAAATTCCATACTGTTTTCCATAATGGTTATACCAGTTTGCAATCCCACCAACAATGGATTAGGGTCCCCTTTTCTCCACAACCTCTCCAACATTTGTTGTTTGTTCCTTTGTTTATGATGGCCATTCTGACTGGTATAAAGTGGTATCTCATTGTGGTTTTAATTTGCATCTCTCTGATAGCTAGTGATATTGAGCATCTCTTCATGTGTCTCTGGATCTTCTGTATGTCCTCCTTGGGGAAGTGTTTCCTCAAGTCCTTTTCCCATTTTTTAATTGGGTCGCTTGCCTTCTTAGAGGGGAGTCATGTAAGTTCTTTGTATATTTTGGAGATTAAACCTTTGTCTGATGTATCATTGGCAAATATGTTTTTCCATACAGTTGGATTTTTTTTATTTTAATACTGTTTTCTTTAGTCATGCAAAAACTTTTAATTTTGATGAGATCCCATTTGTTTATTCTTTCTTTTATGTCCCTTCCTCTAGGGGACATATCAGTAAAAATGTTGCTATGTGAAATATCTGAGATTTTCTTCCCAGTGTTCTCTTCTAGGACTTTAATTGTGTCACGGCTTATATTTAAGTCTTTTATCCACCTTGAATTTATTTTGGTGTATGCTGTAAGTTGGTGCTCGAGTTTCATTTTTTTGCACATAGCTGTCCAGTTCTCCCAACACCATTTGTTGAAGAGGCTATCTTTACTCCATTTTATGTTACTGCCCCCTTTGTCGAATATTAATTGACTGTAGAGGGTTGGGTTTATTTCTGGGCTCTCTGTTCTGTTCCATTGGTCTATATGCCTGTTTTTATGCCAGTGCCAGGCTGTTTGGATTATAGTGGCCTTGTAGTACAGTTTGATATCAGGTATTGTGATCCATCCTACTTTGTTCTTCTTTCTCAAAATTGCAGCTGCTATTCAGGGTAATTTATGGTTCCATATAAATGTTTGAAGTGTTTGTTCTATGTCTGTAAAGTATGTCATTGGAATTTTAACAGGTACTGCATTGAATCTGTAAATTGCTTTGGTGAGTATGGACATTTTGTTGATGTTAATTCTTCCAATCCATGAACATGGTATATGTTTCCATTTGTTTGTGTCTTCCTTGAGTTTTTTTCTTCAGTGTTGTGTAGTTTTCTGCATACAGGTGTTTCACCTACTTGGTTAGCTTTATTCCTAGGTATTTTTATTTTTGTTTTTGCTATATCGAATGGGGGTTTTTCTTGACTTCTCCTTCTGCTGTTTCATTGATGGTATACAAAAATGCCTTTGATTTCTGGATATTGACTTTGTATCCTTCTGTTTTGCCAAAATCACTTATTAGATTGAGCAGTTTTGGGGTTGAGTCTATAGGATTTTCCATGTACACTATCATGTCATCTGCAAACAAGGACAGTTTTGTTTCCTCCTTTTTAATTTGGATGCCTTTTATTTCCTTTTCTTGTCTGATAGCTGTGGCTAGAACTTCCAATACTATATTGAATAGAAGTGGTGAAAGTCAACAACCTTGTCTTGTTCCTGATCTTAGTGGAAAAGTTTTAGTTTTTGCCCATTGAGTATGATGTTGGCTGTAGGTTTCACTTATATGGCCTTTATTATGTTGAGGAATGCTCCCTCTATTCCCACTTTGCTGAGTGTTTTTTATCATAAATGGGTGTTGTACCTCATCAAGAGGTTTTTCCGAGTCTATTGATATGATCATGTGGTTTTTGTCTTTGCTTTTGTTTATGTGGTGTATTACATATACTGATTTGCGAATATTGAACCATCCTTGCATCCCTGGGATGAATCCTGCTTCGTCATGGTGTATGATCTTTTTAATGTATTGTTGGATGTGGTTTGCCAATATTTTGTTGAGGATTTTAGCGTGTATGTTTATCAGCGATATTGGCTTGAAGTTTTCTTTCTTTGTTGTGTCTTTATCTGGTTTTGGGATTAGGATGATGCTGGCTTCATAAAAAGAGTTTGGGATTCTTCCATCATTTTGGATTTTTTGGAATAGTCTGTGAAGAATAGGGGTTAGCTCCCCCTTAAATGCTTTGTAGAATTCTCCTGTGAAACCATCTGGTCCAGGGCTTTTGTGCTTCGGGAGATTTTTTATTACTGCTTCAATTTCATCTGCTGTTATTGGTCTGTTCAGGCTTTCTGCTTCTTCTTCACTGAATGTTGGAAGATTATATTTTTTTAGAAATTTGTCCATTTCACCTAGGTTTTCAAATTTTTTGGTATACAGTTCTTCATAGTAATTTCTTACAATCCCTTCTATTTCTGTGGTGTCAGTTGTAATCTCTCCTCTTTCATTTCTGATTGTGTTTATTTGTGTCCCCTCACTTCTTTTCTTGATGAGCTTGCTTAAAGGTTTGTCTATTTTGTCTGTCTTTTCCAAAAACCAGCTCCTGGATTCATTGCTTTTTATGATTGTGTTTTTAGTCTCTGTGTCATTTATTTCTGCTCTTTTCTTGGTTATTTCCTTCCTTCTGCTTTCTCTGGGCTGTCTTTATTGTTGTTCCTATAGTTCTTGTAGGCATAGGGTTAGGTTGTTTATTTGAAATGCTTCTATCTTTTTTAGGTAATCCTGTATTGCTATGAACTTCCCTCTCCAGACTGCCTCCTCTGTGCCCCATAAGTTTCAATTTTCTTGAATTTGTTGAGGCTTGTTTTTTGTCCTATCATGTGGTCTATCTTTGAAAATGTTCCATGTGCATTTGAAGCGAATGTGTATTTAGCTTCTTTGGGATGAAGGGCTCTCTATATATATCAGTTAAATCCATTTCATCTAGGGCATTGTTCAATGCCACAATATCTTTGTTGATATTTTGTTTGGAAGATCTGTCTATTTTTGACAGTGGGGTGTTAAAGGAAGCTAAACAACAAAACAAAAAAGCAAGCATAATAAAAACAAAGACACTTAAATAGAGAACGGTGGGACAGTGACCAGAGGGGAGAGGGAAGGGAAGTTAAGGGGAAAAAGGGGGAGGGATTTGGAGGAACAAATAGGAAGGACACAGGGATGAGAATTAAGGGGGGTGGAAATGGGAGGGAGGTGGGGAGCACGGGACGGGGGGCTGGGATGTGAGAAATAGACAAAAAACTGTACTTGAAAATAACTAAATAAAATTTTTTAAAAGAAAAGAAAAAAATCCCCTACTATAATTTTGTTGCTGTCAATATCTTTCCTGAAGTCTTCTAAGACTTTCTTTATATATTTGGGTGCTCCTATGTTGGATGCATATATATTTATGATGTTAATATCTTCTTGGTGGATTCTTCCCTAGAATATTATGAAGTGACCTTCTGGGTATCTCTTTATGGCCCTTTTTTGACCTCTCTTTTGTCTGATATGAGTATTGCTACCCCAGCTTTTTTTTCCTGGCCGTTTGCTTGGAAAATTTTGTTTCTTGACTTTTAGTCTGTGTTGGTCTTTTGACCTAAGGTGGGTCTCTTGTAGGCAGTATATGTGTGGATAATGCTTTCTTATCCATCCAGCCATTGTATATCTTTTTATTGGATCATTTAATCCATTTACGTTTAATGTTATTATTGATAGGTACTTATTAGTTTTCATTTTTGTACCTGTGTTCCTTCTCTCTTTTCCTTCCTTTCCTTAAAGCAGTCCTTTTAGTATTTGTTGCAGAGCTTGTTTGATGGAGGCAAATTCTTTTAGACTTCTTTTGTCTTGGAAGCTCTTTATTTGGCCTTCTATCTTGATCGAGAGCTTTGCTAGGTAAAGTAGCATTGGTTATAGGCCTCTGGTTCTCATTACTTGGGATATTTCTTGCCTTTCTCTTCTTGCTCAGAGCATTTCTATTGAGAAGTCAGCAGCTAACTTTATTGGGGGTCCCTTGTATGTTAGTTCTTTTTTCTCCCTTGCTGCCTTTAAGATTCTCTCTTTATCTTGGAATTTTGCCATTTTAATGATGATGTGTCCTGAAGTGGGCCTCTTTGGGTTCCTCTTGATTGGGACTCTCTGTGATTCCTGGATTTATGTGCCTTTTTCTCTCATCAAATTAGGGAAGTTTTCCATCATTACTTTTTTAAATAGGTTTTCTATCTCTTGTTCTTCTTCTTCTTTTTCTGGTATCCCTATTATTCAGATATTATTACTTTTCATATTGTCTTGCATTTCTCTTAATGTCTCTTCATTCTTTCTGAGCCTTTTCATTTTCTTGCTCTTTCTGGGAGTTTTTTTCTACTCTGTCCTCCAACTCATTGATCCAATCTTCTGCTTCATTGATCCTGCTTTTGATTCCTTCCACTGTGTTCTTCAGTTCAGTAATTTTATTCTTCATTTCCTTTTGGTCCTTGCTGATAGTTTCTATTTCCTTTTTCATGTTGATATAGTTTGCAGTGAGGCCATTGTAATTCCCCTGTAGTTTCTGGTAGCTCATTGTGAGTTCTTTGAAGAGCTCTTTGAATTTCCTGACAACCAGTACTTTGAATTCAATGTCTGATAGTTGACTTGCCTCTATTTCATCTAGCATTCTTTCTAAGGCTTCCTCCTTTCCTTTCATTAGGGGATTGTTTCTTTGTCTTCCCATTGTTTGTGAGACTCTTCTTTGTTAGCTTCAGCTTCATAAATTGATTTGTTCTGGCTTCCTGGGTTTATGGTGTGAACTTCTGTGGTATAATACCTGTGAGATTCAGTGGTGTAGTCTCCTTGATCTCTCCAGCTCACTTGTCTTGGGCTGTCCTTAATGTTGGCTCTGAGTTTGTCTTTGGGTTTTGGTTGTTTTGGGGCCTTTCTTTTGTGGGTCCTTCCCACCAGCTGGTGAACTGATAGTTCCTCTATCCACTGCCCATTTTATTTTGTTGTGCTGGTGAGGGTGGGTTGTGTCATAGCTAGTTCTTTTGTGTGTACAGGGTTTTGCAGACTCTTTTTTGCTCTTCGGTTGTTTGCCCTGGGTAATTTCTTCACTATTTAGTTGTATTTCCAAATATGTCTTGGATTGAGGTTTGTGTGGTTTCCACTCTCTCCTTCACCTTCTTCTGTTGTTATCTGTTGGTGGTTCCTTTGTTGTTTGGTTTCCTCTTCCAGTGGGTATCTTGGTGTTCACCACTTCCACCTACTCTTGTTTTTGTGTGTGTGTGATCAGTTGGAGGGGGAGCCAAAATGGTTTATGACAGGAGGAGAGTATTCTATGATATTTACAGTAGCAGCTGTTTGTGAAGAGATAGGATATCCTTTGGCTATGTAGAGTGATAACCATAATCTTCAACCCAATTAGCAACTTTTTAGAAAGTATGGAAAGAAAATAAGGCTCTTGTTCGGGAGAGTAGCTTTGTGAGTTGGGTCTAGAAAGCAGTGAGGTTGAGGGAGGTCAGATTCTGAGGTAAGGTCAGAATAGACCATGGTAAATAAGTGTAGTGTGAGAGATAATAGAGTTAACCACTACAGTATTATAGTTCAGGAAAGAATGAAGTGGGCTAAGATCAGGGGGTGGGGGGTTGTATAGTATTTACAATAGTATGTAACAGCTATTATTTACAATAATATTAGAGCAATAATCATATGACAGAATCTATGATATACCAAGATTAGGGCGTATAGGACCTTCAATAGTGTGCTGATGGAGCTAAGTGAAATAAAGGACAGTAAATTAGCAGTACACTATGAATGAGGGGGCAGGGGAAACCTGTCAAGTGATACAGTATATCCATCCAAGGCAAAGAAGACTATACAGAAAGAGGAGAAATAGAAAGATACTATTACAATAAAAGATGTAAGAATAATGAAAAATACAAATATGCCATAGCTTGTAGTTTTTCTGCTGTAGCAAAGTGGAATTTGTCTCTCTGTCTCTACTGTTGGGATGCCCCCTCTTTGTGTCCAACTCTGGTCTTTTCACAGCTCCAAGTTTTTTGTCTCATTTCTTTTGGGGGGGGAAGGAAAAGAAAGGCAGCAGAAGGGAGGAAAATGCAGTAAGTTTGGAAAGAAAGGAAGAAGGAAGGAAAGAGAGGGTAAAAGTATTTAAAGATAAAACAATAATAAAGTTAAAGAAATAAAAGATTATTTTAAAAAAAAACCTCTTGTTGGTTTCTAGCTAGTGAAACTGGTTTTTCTGGTCTCACTGGCTGCAGCAGTCTGAGGGGCGATTGGTATGGCCTTCCTCCCTTCTTGGTGTACTCAGCTGGTCTCACAAGCGCTCTCCCAAGGTCTGGACTGAGACCTCTCCCCAGCACCCCACTGAGAGCAGTCTTTCCCCGGGGAGTTCTCTTTAGAGAAGTCTTTCCCCGGAGTCACTGTCTTAGGCTGGGGTGTGGGCACGCACTCCCAGCCAGGCTTCCCTGGTCCTGCAGGCTTGGGCACGATCCTTTCCCAGTGCTACAGAGAATGCAAGGGCGACTCTCAATTCTCCCAAGCCGGCAACCACAGACTCCACAGGTGATCAAGGTCCCCTCGTTTGCTTCCTAGTGGCCATTCCTCTCTCTGACACTTTAAGCAAACAGATCTCTCCTGGCGTTTTTCAAACTGCACGGGCCGGGTAGGGAGGGAGCTGATTACCTGGCTCTCTCCCAAGGACCTTGCTGCCAGCCCTTGGCTCCCAAAGAGTTCGAGGCAGCCTCAGCTTGCGACCTCTGCCCTGTTCCCTCTGACCTTATTGACCTGCAGCCATCGCCTCACTGTCTGGCCTTTCAGTGTCCGCTACAATTTCTGGACTCCTATTTTCCTATATGCTGGGTCACTGTTGGCTATCTGCTGTGTTCCTCCGCAGATTGGCCAGGTTTTTCTCCCATGCGTGGGGAAGTGGAATCCTTTGTCTTATTCCGCCACCATCTTCCAAAAACTCCTAATTCTGTAGGTTTATGTCTTTTGACAAATTTGGGAAATTTTCAGCTCTTGTATTCATCTCAATACTTTTTTAGCTCTGCCCTCTTTCTTTGCCCCTTCCAAGACTGTAATGACACAAACAGTAGCTCTTTTTTGTTTTATCCTCACAGGTACCTGAGGCTCTGTCCATTTTCTTTTCAGTCCATTTTTTTGTTTAAATTAAATTATTTCTAGTGTTCTTTCATTCACTGATTTTTTTCCTGGTCCTCTACATTCTGCTATTGAACCTGGTTCTTGGTTTCATGGGTGATTTTCTATTGAAATCTGGACATGTGGGTTATTTTTGTTACTGGGAAGAGACCCAAGTCAGGAACCCCTTGTACCCCACAGAGCTTATTCCTTGGTGCTTGCTTCACTCACAAGACAGGGATTCAAGCAAGAGACAACACATATAGTGGAAATGAGATACCAAGTTTATTTATGAAACACAGTCGAGCACAAAGCTGGAATCAAGCACCTGGCTAGTCCGAATGCCCCACATACAGAGGAAATAAAGTTGTTAGTAAGTTTGTTGGTAGTTTGTTCTATATACTTGAGCTGAGGCTACAAGTGGGATCAGCTAATCTGAGTGTCCTATTGGGGTTCAAGGATTATATACCTTAATCAACTTTTAGGTTCTCCTTTCCTCCTTCCCCTTCTAAACTTTGGGGATAATGTACAGCTACAAAGGCTTTCTTTATCAACTAGTACAGGCTGTTTGTCTTAGGGAAATTGGTACAAAGTCTCCCTTTCCCAGCACAGAGTCTCAAGACTCCTCTCTTCCTTCACTATCCCTGCTTGTGATGTTTGGAAAGCCTGGGAATCTTTTCAGACCAGGCTCAGGACTGCCGAGTCAATAGTTGAGGCATATTTCCCTCCTCCTCCCTGCCTTAGTTTACTACCTACCTTATCTAACATTATTTTTAAGTCTCTGGATTATTATTACTCCTGGGTAGTAGTGGAAATTCAGGTTTTCTACTAAGTCTCTATTGACACTCATGGAGGAAGTCCTCTTCTTGTTACTGCTGGCCAGGTGTGAGAGTTCTGAGTGCCCACTAGACCAGTGCTAATAATAACCTGGGTGGGAAGGGCAGAGGCACCTCATTACTGCCCTCAATGTGGCATCCATTAATACCATGTAGATGTATATGGCCTTTTAGTACTAAATGGTGGTGAAAATCCTGACTCTCCAGTAGGTCTCCTCTGACATTCTTTCAGTGGGAGGTGAATTATTAGATGGGTCAGGCTTTCCAAATGGGCTCCACTGATCCAACAGTGTATGGTTCGTTATTGCTCAGTAGCAGTGAAAAGTCCTGGCTTCCCAGTTAGCCTTCTTTGACACCACCCTCACAGGAATTGAGGCACATAGTTATAGCCTAGCAATGATGAACATTTAAACATTTCTCTCATCCTTTGCTGGTTTGTGTGGTGATGCTGCCATAGTTTTCTTTTCCTTTTTTTCTGTAGTGTTTGACTTTAGAAGTTACCATCTAAAAGTTTTCTATCTTTCTAGGCTACTCTTTTCCTAGTTCTTTGGCCAGAGAGAGTAGGCTTTACTTGGGGCTTATTTGTCTGCAGCAATGGGCATTTTCAGGTAGCTGTCTTTTCCAGTATCCACTCTGGGATATCTGAGGCAAAATCACCCAATACCACATCATGCCTTGGGTCCTGAGGTCCCAGGACAGCTTTCCTTTTTTGCTCCACTTCTCAGAAGCTTCTTATGTTTGTTTTATAAGGGGAGACTCTAAAAACCTGGAATTTATTTATAAAAATGTATATATTTATTCTTACATATTGAAACTTCAGTCACCTTCAAAGTATGTTCCATTGGATACAATACACCTATCAAGACTATTTTCCATTGCTTAAAACAGTTTTTGTAATCATCAATTTTGATGCCTTTTAGTGCTTCTGCCATTTCTTTGTTTCACCTCTCCCACATCTGCAAAACATTTCCCTTTGAGGACTTTTATCATCCAGGGAAACAAAATAAAGTTGCTTGGAGGGAGGGGGGAGTATAGGGGGTCATGGCATTTTGGGTTGAAAGCTGCTAAACACTTAGCGCAGTGTGGGCAAGTGGGCTTATAAATCACCCATCATGAAATGGACAAACATACTGAAAGAGTCTTCAAAAAAATTCCCTGAAGCTGAACAGACTCTCACAACAATGCCAACTGGTACACATGGGTTCCTAGAACACTCACCTAGTGGAGGAAACCTGTACTACAGGGACCTACCCTCCAGAAGATAATTCCTTTTTTCAGGGGGTTCCTCCTCATATATATAATGTCTAGAAAAATATTTAAAGAAATATTGTACAAAATTTCTCCAAACATGACAAAAATAACTTATAGACACAACTTTGCAAACCCTAAGCAACATAAATATGGGGGGAGGAGGGTACATATAAGGAAATTGTCAAGCCATTGAAAACCAAATATAAAGAAAAAATAATCTTAAAAACAACCAGAAAAAAAAGTCAAGAACAATGGTTTGAATAATAAATTGACTATTATTTAAGTTCACTGCAAAATTAAATGGAAAGTGCAGAGAGTTCCATATGCTGCCTGCTCCTGAACAGCGTCCCTGAAGTCTCCTCCACTGTCAACATCTCCCACCAGAGTGGTACATTTGTTTCAACTGATGGACCTACATTGACACATGATTATCTCCCAGAGGCCATACTTTAAATTAGTGTTCACTCTGAAACTAAATAATATTGTGTGCCTACTGTAACTGAAGATTAATTTTAAAAGGAAAAATAAATATAGCCAGGCAATACATAAAAATTTAAAGATTGGGCATTACAATTCTAAGTAACCCATAAGTAAAAGGAGAAATTATAAGACTGATTTTAAAATATTTGAAAATGAATGATAATGAAAGCACACACATGAAAAATTGTGGGATATGGCAAAAGTAGTATAATTTACACATTTAAGCACCTATAATAGAAAAGAAAATAGGTTTAAAAGCAATGATCTGAGCTTCCACCATAAGAGACTAGAAAAAGAAGAATAAATTCAGCCAAAAGCAAGTGGAAGATATGAAATAATAAGTAGCAGGAATCAATGAAATAGAAAACAAAAAACAGCAGAGAAAATCAACAAATTAAAAGTTGAAAAGGCTAGTAAAATAGATGAACCATAGCAACAATGATCAAGAAAGAAAGGATAACGAGGTCTATAGACTTAAGGGGGTGATTAAGGACTATTATGAATAACTTTATGTCAATAAATTTGATGACTTAGGTGAAATGGACATGTTCCCCCAAAAACATGTATAACTAACACAAGAAGAAATTACTTTTGTGTTTAGGCCAATGATCCACTTCAAATTAAGCTTTATAAATGATGTGGCATAGGAATCATTGAAATTAAATTCATAATTAAAACCATCTTCATAAGGAAAACTTCAGACTGGCATGGCTTCACTGGTGAATTCTATCACAAATTTAAAGAAGAAATAATACCCAGCCTGTACAAACTCTTTCAGAAAGTGGAAGATACTACTCATTCCAACTCATGTTATGAGGCCATCATAACCCTGGTATTAAAAAGTGAACAGGAACATTAGCAGAAAAGAAATTATAGTCTAATGTCCCTTATGAACATAAATGCAAAATTGCCTAACAAAAAATTTTCAAATTGAATTCAGTTATATATAAAAAGTCTAATTTCTTGTGACCAAGCAGAGTTTATACCAGGGATGCGAGGTTGGTTCAACTTTCAAAAAGCATACAATGTTATTTGCCACACTAATAAAATGAAGGACATAAAAAGGTGTAATTAATGCAATAGTCGCAAAAACAGCATTAGAAAAATTCAACACCAGTTTATATCAACAGCTCTGAGCAAATTAAGAAGGGAACATACTCAGCCTGATGAAGGGCATCTATAAAAAACATAGCTAAAAATATCACATTTATTTGTGAAATGCTGAATGCCTTTTCCCAGGACTGGGAACAAAGCAAGGATTTCTTATCCCATCTCCTCTCTGAAACATTACATTGAAGATTGTACTCACTGCTGTAAGACAAGAGGAAAATATTTTTCTATATTCTTAAGGAACATAAAAAACCCTAGTAAACTAGTAAGTGAATTTGGTGAGAAAAGTCTAATGGTAAAAGGTCAAAATACAAAAATCAACTACATTTCTATATAGTTTCTATGTAGTAGCAATTGACAACTGGAAAGTGAAATAAAGCAAAGTGCTTTTTATTAACACTAAAAACAAAGAATCTTTACCAAAAAATTTTATGAAAAAATATGTAAACTTTTACTTCTATAATAAAATATTACTAAAAATTAAATAATACTAAATAAACACTGATATACTATATTCATGTTCTATAAAACTCAATATTTTTAAAATATTAATTTTCCCATAGAATGATATAATTTCAACACCATTTCATAAAAATCCCAGTAGGTTCCATGGTTCCATGCCTGTGGTTCTATTTTGTTTGTTAGTTTATTCATTAATCCTCTTATAGGTGAGATCAAGTGAACAGAGAGTGGGGGGGGAGAATAATGGTGGAAAGAAGGGGAAGATACTAGACAAAGAACATGAATGAATGACTCACGGACATGGACAACAATGTGGAAATTGACTTTAGGAGCAGGGGGTGGGATTGGGTGGAGGAGGGCAAAGGGTAAAATTGGGACAACTGGAGTAGAATAACAATAAAAATGATTATAAAAAACATAGGAGTAGGTATTTTTGGAAATACTGACAAACATTTAAAATTTATATGCAAATGCAAAGGGTCTAGTTAGCCAAAACAATCTTGAAGATGAAGAATAAAGTTGTAATATTTACCCTGCCTTATAGTAAGATTTATTATGAAGCTACTATTATCAGGAAAGTGTGTATTGGTGAAAGATAAATGGACCAATGGAACAGAATAGAGTTTAAAAATCAATCACACTTTATCAATTTTACAAAGATTTCAAGATAATCCAATGAAGAGTCTTATCATAAGTGATGCTGGAACAACCAAATATCTGTATGGAAACAATGGACTCCTCTGCCTACTTCACAACACACACGAAACTTTTGAAATGGACCAGAGATATAAACAGAAAAGCTAAAACTATTAAACTCTTAGAAGAAACCATGGGAGAATATCTTCATTATGTTAGGGCAAACAAAGATTTCTTTCTTTCTTTTTTAAAAAATTTATTTATTTAATTGTTCAAGTACAGTTTTCTGACTTTTACTCCCACCCCAGCCCACCCCCCCAGTGCTCCCCACCTCGCTCCCATTTCCACCCCCCTTAGTTGTTGTCCATGTGTCCTTTATACTAGTTCCTGTAAACCCTTCCCCTTTTCCCCTGAAATTCACTCCCCTCTCCCCTCTGGTCACTGTCAGCCTGTTCTCTATTTCAGTGTCATTGGTTATATTTTGCTTGCTCGCTTGTTTTGTTGTTTAGCTTCCTGTTAAAGGTGAGATCATATGGTATTTGTCTTTCACTGCTTGGCTTATTTCACTCAGTATAATGTTTTCCAATTCCATCCATGCTGTTGCAAAGGGTAGGAGCTCCTTTTTTCTTTCTGCTGCATAGAATCCCATTGTGTAAATGTACCATAGTTTTTGGATCCATTCATTTACTGATGGGCACCTAGGTTGCTTCCAATTCTTTCTTAGGACACAAAATATACTAACAATAAAGGGAAAAATGACACATTGGATTTCAAACTTTGAGACTTCTTTAAAAGACATCATCTAGCAAATGAAAATACAACAAAATGCCCATCAATAGATGAATGGATAAGGAAGAGGTAGTGTATACTGTACATACAATAGAATATTACCACTAGAAAAAGAATGAAACTTTACCATTTACGATAACATGGGTGGACCTAGAGGATATTATGCTAAGTGAAATAAGTCAAAGAAAGAAAAATACCATTCAATTTCACTTATTTGTGGATCCTAAAGACAAAATAAACAAGCAAAACAGAAACAGACTCACAGATAGAACAAACTGAAGGTTTCCAGGTGGAGGAGGATGGGACAACTAGGTGAAAAATGTGTAGGGATTAAGAACCACAAATTGGTAGATACAAAATAGTCACAGGGATGTGAAGTACAGGATAGGGAATATAGTCAATAATATTGTAATGACTATTACAATAGGTTAGGTGCAGACTAGGATCATCAGGAGTATCACTTCATTAAAATAATTGTTTAACCATTATGGTATACAGAAACTAATATAAATAATATTCAATGTAAACTATAATTTTAAAAAATTAAAGAAAATGAAAAGACAAAATTATAGAAGGAGTAAAAGTATTTGCAACATATATATCTTAGAAAGGGCTTATGTCCAGAACTTGTATATAATGAACTTCTACAATCATTTCTAAAAATAAGTAAAATATGTAAATAGAAATTTCACAAAAGAAGGCATAAGATGGCCAATAAGTACATGAAAAGATGCTAGGCATATCTAACAATCAAAGAAATGAAGAAGAAAGCCATAATAAATGAAAAGGTCACATTTCATACTCAATAGAATTGTTAAAATCACAACAAATGATATTACCAAGAGTTGCCAACGGTATGGAGCAGCCAAAATTTTTTGTGCATTTTCGTTGAGATTATAAATTAGTATGACTCTTTTGGAAAGTGGCTTGGCAGTTTTTTTTAATATTAGCATACACCTAACCTATGTCTCAGCAATTCCTTCACTGGCTTTTTACTTAAGAAAAATGACATGTTTTTGAAAAATGTGCATATGAATGCACATAGAAGCCTTATTAATAATAATATGAAGATAGAAACCTCACAAATGGCCCTCAAAAGCAGAATGGATAAGCAAATGTTGGTATGCTCATATGGAATATTAGTCAGCAATGAAGAGAATGAACTAGTGACACACACAAAATGTGGCTGTATAAATTTGTCAAAAGTCATTGACCTACCTGCACTAAAAAAATCTGTATATTTATACTTTCATTAAAATATTTAACCATGCTGTTTAAATTAAAGAGCTGAAGAAAAAGAGGTTACATGACATATTCAAATGGCAGCAAGTGAGCACTAAGTCTTTTAAGTGAGGTATGTCCTTCATGGTAAAACAATGACCTTGCGTGAGTATTTGTTACATATATGGAGAATTGTGAACAATAAAGATTTAGCAATATATTTTACATAGTGTTCTTTTCAAAACAGGGTTGCAGCCCTTTGATTTACAAAAATTGTCTAATTTATTCAACACATTTACTGAGTTCAAAGAACATGTCAATTATTTTTTTATTTTTAATATTTTCTTTATTTCTTTATTTCTTTTTAGAGAGAGGGGAGAAGGGTGGGAGAGAAATATTAATGTGTGGTTGCCTCTCATGTGTCCCCTACTGGGGACCTGGCCTGCAACCCAGGCATGTGCCCTGACTGGGACTCAAACCGGCGACCCTTTGCTTCACAGGTGCATGCTCAATCCACTGAGCTACACCAGCCAGGCTCAATTATCCTTTTTAGTTCTAACTATAGAGTGGTGAACAAAATAAATTGATAAAAATCCCTGCCCTCGTGAAACTTGCATTCTAGTTGGAGAGATAGATATAAACAAGATATATAAGTAAGATACTTGGCACTATCTCTGGGGAACTTGCACATCTCTATTCTGATCTGTTGTGTATTCATTTCATACTTTAACTTTTAAAGAATAATTTCAGGAGCAGGTTAATATACCACCAACCAAGTTTATTGATTAACCAAAAATTTGTTCCAATAATAACTGCTATATATATATGCATATATAATATATACATATATAAATTGATATTCTCTTGAATATAGTCCATGTATAAAAAATCTTGAATATAGCTTTATAATTTAATATATTTCAGTTTATTCCATGTTTATTTCTAATCTTTTTAAAGTCATTTTCTGTTTTGCCCAGATATCATCAGTAAGCCAAGATCACCAATTTGAATGAATTTTCTTGCAGAATTACCAAAAATTGAAACTTATAAAGATTACAAAGTTTATAGAAATTTACATGGTATTGACAGGTTGTTACTTTGTTTTTATAGCAGTATGTTGTAGTGCTGAGTATCTTCGTCCCAGTTACCCTGCTCTGCTGCAGAAGTTTGCTTCAATATAATTTGTCTTCTTTGTAATTATGTTTTATTTTATGGATTTATGTTTTAAATTTTATTGTATTCCATTACCATTTATTCTCCTTATACCTCCCTTCTCCCCACATTCTGTGCATTTAAAAACATCATTCTAAGGAGTCTATAGTTTTTACCATACTGTCAAAATGATCTATGCCATAATAAAGGTAAGGAAGCCTTTCACTGAGGGAGGAGCTCTGAAAGAAAAATGGGACATTTTGCTGGGGGAGAAAGATGAGATTCAACATGTAGTATAATCTGGGTTCCAATGACAGCTAGGGGGTAGAGAAAAAGGGAGACAGGTTGGGGACAGAATTTTAAGGCCCAAGAAATGCAGAGTCTTGTCTCCCTATGTTTCTCTTAGGCTATGAACTAATTTTTGACATGTTTTGATAAATTTGGTGACATGGTGTTTTGACAAATTGATCTTTATTTGAATTAGGACTACCTTCCTGATTTGCTAGAGCATTTCCTTAAATAGATATAAGAAGGAAGAGATAATTTCTCAGCATTCTACCAGTTCATTTAAAAGTGAGTGTTTTACTACAATGAAATGCTACTTCACACCCACTATGATGGCTATGATAAAAATACAGGTGGTAATAATAGGTATTTTCAAGGATGTGAAGAAATTCAAGCCCTCATACAGTGATCATGGGGATATAGAAATGGAAAATAGTCAGTCAGTTCCTCAAATGATTAAATATAGGATTACCACATGAGCCAGTAATTTCACTCCTAGGTATACAGGTCTGTTCAGGAAAAGTCCATCCATTGTTAATTTAACAAGACTGGTTTGTGTGACATTGATGTAACCTGTCAGCCAAGGAGAGTAGGCTGGAATGCACATGCATGAACAATAATGACTTCACTGTATTAGTCACTGGGGACAGTAGACACTGTTGAGTAAGCAAGTGTACTGTGTTGCATTTGAAATGACTGAGCAAGTAGAACAACAAATCTGCAACAAATTTTGCATTAAACTTGAATATTCCTCCATGGAAAACATTTGGATGATTCAGAAGGCTGCAGCTATGGGTGATTGGAAGCTTCATTGTGACAATGTGCCCACTCATACATCATGTCTCATGCAGACTTTTTTGGTGAAATGTCACATCACTCAGTTGACTCAGCTTCCATATAGCCTCGATTTGGCACCCTGTGACTTCTGACTTTTCTCAAAACTAAAATCACTTTTGAAAGGGGAGAGATGAGACCATTGATGAGATTCAGGAAAATTGATGGGCCAGCTGATCAAAACTGGGAGAACTGTGTGAGGTCCCAAGGTGCCTACTTTGAAGGGGACTGAGGCATTACTGCCCTGTGTATAATGTTTCTTGTGTCTTGTATCTTCTTCAATAAATGTCTCCATTTTTCACATTGTGTGGGTGGATAGTTTCTGGACAGACCTCTTATACCCCCAAGAAGTGAAAACATGTCCACAAAAAAATTTGTATATGAATGTTCATGGCAGCATTATCCACAATAACCAAAAAGTGGAAGCAACTCAGATGTTCATCAAATGATAAAATGGATAAATAAAATGTAGTATATTGTACAATGAAATATTACTTGGCAATAAAAGGGAATGGAGTATTGATACATGCTAAAGCATGGATGGCCCTTAAAAACATTAAGTGAAAGAAGCCAGTCACAAATGACCACATAAGATACACTTTGTAAAATTCCCAGAATAGGCGAATCTAAACATATAAAGAGAAAGTAGATTAGTAGTTGCCTAGTGCTAAGGGTGGGGCTGAGGAATGGGGAGTCACTACTAATGGGCACTAGGTTTCATTTTAGGATAATGAAAATGTTTTGAAACTGATTGTGGTAATGGGTGCACAACTTTGTGCTATAATAAAAAACATTAAATGGTACACTTTAAAGGATAGATTGTATGGTGTGTAAATTATACTTCAATAAAGCTTTTTTAAAAGTTCTTTGTATAGTCTCAGTACTATACTATACAAAGAACTGGAATAATCTCAGGAATGTTGACTTTTTTACTTTCATGTGCCCTGACACCAAAACCCTTGCACTTTTCACTGTGCTTCAGTGTCTGGCTCAAACACCGATCTATTTAATGACCGGGAAATGTTCTAGATCTTTTAGGTCAATGGGCCTATGTTTCACTGAATCACCAAATACAGAAATAAAATCATTACTCTTAACTGGTAACTGCTTGATAAGTAAAAGCCACCCTGTCACAGATGCTTCACTTGGGTTCAAATTCCAAACATCATCAATTGCTAGATGTGAAACTTTGGTCAAATTACTTAATCCCTTTGCTCTTTTGTTTCCACACAAAAATGGGTGTCATAATATCCATATAATAAGGTGTTATGACAATTTAATTATATGTAAAAAGCACAGTAACAAGTAATATATCAAATAGCTATAATACTGTTTATTTTATTATTATCCCTTACTGTGAATAATTCCTAATCAAGTGCTCACCTCTTTAGGATAATCAAAACAGTATTTTTGGCTATTTACTATTTATCTTTCTCAAGTGCTATTGATGTGTGTTCTTCTTTTTATAGGTACTACATAAGAGATATGGTGCAATTCTTAAGCGTTTGCATTGTCAGGTGAACAAGCTTCAGTCAAATAGAAGGCAATGGCAATGGGACATTCAACAACTAGAAAAAACTGCAGCTGATCTAAGAAAATGCATTGCAATGAAAGATTAACATGGCCATAGGACAAAGTAGAACACAGAGTAGTCCCACAAAAATTATGGGACAGAATGTTGAGAAATCAATCATTTTTATTTTGGAATTTTATTTATTTACTTTTATTAATGTATGATTGACATACAAATTATATTTACTTCAGGTATACAACCCAGTAATTCTGTGTTTATAGACAGTACCAATACCAATAAGCTTCCACTCTCAGAGGTCTGTCTTAATGACAGATATATTTTCTCTCTTTTTTAAATCAGTTGTTGTTGATAAAGTGCCTTCCAACCTTACAATTGATAGCAGTAGTTAGGCAATAGGAATGTTTACAGAATAATGGATGACTCTGTGAATATTTTTCACGTATATGATGTATTCGTGAATGTCTGTTTATAAACTGCTGCCTTCACTATCACATGAAGTAAAAATTTAGAAGAAACCCTTGACTTTACAATAATTTAAATTGTTAAGATATTTAAATGGTTGTCTGTTTTAAACTTTATGAGAACTTGTTTTATTACTACTGCCTTCACAGTAGCCCATAAATATTGACATTTACAATAATGTTGTTATATGTTCAATGCCTTGGATATATTTCTTAGTTTTTTCTTTTACCCAGAAGGTAGCAGTCATTTTTCTTTGTTATTAGATAACACATTTTTAGAGTGTTACAAAACATAACTTTTTGTTCCTGTTTCTGTCTTTAAATTCTTTATTGTCTATGACTAAAATAACATTGTGTAAGTCTAATTTAGTAAACCAGTACCAACATGTATTTTTTTTCACTGAAAGGCACATATTATGTCCATGACAACAAATAAGAATTTCACTTGTGCCTTTTAACATGAAAGTGCTCCTTCTCATGGCTCTACTGAGTCACATTTTTAGGAGCAAAAATAAAATATTAATCATTAAATACATGGTTTTTATTTTTTAAGAAAATGCATTTCATTTTTTTAATTATAGTTTACATTCAATATTATTTTATATTAGTTTTAGTTGTACAACATAGTGGTTAGACAGTCTTATACTTTATGTAGTTATCTCAGTATTATTGACCATATTATTTATGCTGTACTTTACTAAATAGTTTTTAAATATATGCTTTAAAATTTAATGATTTCAAATCAATATCAAAATGATATCACAAGTTTATTTTCTCCTCATATTTCTATGTGCCTGAGATTCAGTAAGATTATAGTTGATATAAAACCTGATGTTAATAATCTTATCATGCTTAACGTTAATAGTCTTATTATGCATTAACATGGCTTATTATGACTACCACTTTAAATGACATGCTACAACATAATCAGTTTTGTTCCATGACTCGGAAATACAGCTATGAATAAAAACAGTTATAACTAAGTTGTGGAATAAACTTTCTATACTCATCTGAATACAAGGCCAAGCCAAATGTGTATTATATAAAAATATTTGAATATAATTTGTACATTTAAAAGACTTTATATGGTTATATTTATAATTTTATTTATAGCTCATAGCAAAAACTTCAGTTTTTAAAATCTCTTTAGGTTTATAATAGATTTAAAAATATTTTACACAAAAGTTAACACTTGAGTTATACTTTTGAAAGTTAATTTTTGAAGCAAGAAATAGGGATCCAAGATGGTGGTGGTATAGGTGGAACTTAACATCACTTCCTGGGACCAAACTGTAATTATACAACTAAAATATAGAAAAGTCAACCTGAATAACCAACTTAAGACCTGCTGAACAAAAGTCATATAACAAAGGACTTACAGAAGAAGCCACACTAGTAGGAAGGGTGGAGACGTGAAAAGGGCTGGCCCTGTTTCCCTGGGCAGTAGCTCAGAATCCAGGGAGCTATCACAGATGTGGGGGTTTCCCTCTGAAAAATGTGGCATTTAAACCACAAGCTAGGCTCCCCAACCCAGAGCACCGAGCCAGGAAGATGTGCTCACATATCTGGCTATGAAAAATCTTCAGGGATTCTGTCTACCAGGGCCAGACAGGTATCTTCTGGGGATTCGGGTGACTTTTTAAAGGGACAATGCACAAAATCTCATTTAAAGCCATTTATCTGGACTCTGGGAGAGAAAGGACAAACTGGAATAGAGTCATGTGATGAGAGGCTGGTTTTTGTGGTGACAGGGAGAAAGCTAAAGAGAAAACTGCAGAGTCCTTGTGCTGAGTCCCTCTCCCACAGTGCAGATGCCATCTTTCTTGGGTGGAGTACTACCCTGCATAAGGCATCACTCTGGAAGAGTAAAACAGACCTACCCTCCAAAATCACTGTGTCCCTACCCTATGAAGCTCACACTCTGCAGAGGAGTCAGATGTCTGGGTCCAAGATATAGAAGTACAGGCAGATTCAGGAAGTGTCATCTACTGAGTTCTGTGGCTGTGGAGCAGGGGCCATTCTCCCCAACTTACCATAAGCCTGACCAGTACCTTCTCATCACAGGAGTTTCAGCAGTCCCACCCTCCCAACTCGTGGTAGCCCCACCCTGCGAAGCTCAGGCTCTCCAGGAGGTCCTGGCAGAATTCAGGACAAACTGAGTTGTATGGCTCTAGGACAGGGGCCATTTTTTCTTGCACACCTGACTAATGCAGAGCCCTTCCTTCACACATTCAAATCTTGGTCTTTTGGGGCCTGATCAACTCTGCTGGCCTCACTCTGATGATTCCCTGAGACCTCTCTGCACCTCAAAGATCTGAGGCCACCTGGCAGGCAGCAGCAAACTTTAGGATCCACTAGGACTTTTTTAAAGATCATATTTATTTTTAGAGAGGAGGGAATTGAGAGGAAGGGAAACATTGATGTGTAAGAGAGACGTCAATCAATTGCCTCTCACACATGCCCAAGTGGGGACCTGGCCCTCAACCCAGGCATGTGCCCTGACTGGGAATTTGGCCAATGACCTTTTACTTTGCAGGATGATACCCAACCCACTGAGACAGACTGGTCAGGGCTACCCTGAGACTTTTGCTGAGTGGCACCAGATGTAGCACTGGCACTGAATTTGAACCTGTATCAGCCTGGTGAATACCACTTACCTACTTGCTGACTCACTAAGAACCCACCTCATGCAACTCCAGTACCATCAAAGGCTCTTTCAGTGATTGATACTAACAGGCAGCTAGTAGGTAGAGGAAGGCAGAGGTGGGTATCAGGGTACCTTGAGCCTTTTGCTGACCTGTCACTAGGGTTGGACATGGTGGAAGAAAGCCTTAGTGAGCAACTTTGTCCTCTACACATATATCCAGGCCCATAAAAGGCAGCTACAAACTGCAGATTGCTTTCTAGTTCCAAACAGGTTGCCCATGTCCAGCCACAGCATCTGACATTGACCTTCACCATAGTCCTACTCATGATACCCCACAACAAACATACCAAGAGGCAAGCTTCAGACAATGTCAGAACCAGTTCTAATTAGCTCCACAAGTGACACATAGAAAGGAAAATATTAGCAGGCACTAGACACTGCTGAAGCAAATTCTGTTTGCTAACCATAGAGGTTAGCCCCTGCACAGCAGTTCATACATTGTGGTCAGGGTCGATCCTCATAATCAACTGGCCTGGGCATTAACCCCACTCACAAATAGGCCAATAGTCAAGACCCAATTACAAAAGGAGGCTCACATAACCCACACAAGGGAAATTCCTGGAACTCACAGCTTCGGTAATTAAAGATATTGTGCCACTGGGTCTCAAAGAATCTACAACATAAGGTCACCCTAATAAGACTGGGAGACATACCAGACTATCCAGTACACAGAAACAAACACAGAGGCAGCCAAAATGGGAAGAGAAAGAAACATACCCCAAATGAAAGAACAGGACAACTCTCCAGTTTTCCCCTCTTTTCGAGCTAAATGAAGTGGAGGCAACCAATCTGCCAGCTTATAGAGTTCAAAACAATGGCTAATAGGATGCACAAAGAATTTAGTGATAACTTCAACAGCATGAAAAATGACATACAAACCATAGAAAAATAATCAGGAAGACAGTTTGTGAAGTGAAGAATACACTAGGAGGAACAAACACTAGGTTGCATAAAGCAGAAGACTGAATCAATGATTTGGAAATAAGGTAGCAGAATAGATCAGACTGTATCAGGGCAGAAAAAAGAAAAAGGAATTTTAAAAATGAGGAGAGTTTAAGAGTCCTTTGGGACAGCATGAAGCATAACAACATTTGCATTATAGAACTACCAAAAGAAGAATAGAGTGAGCAAAGGATCAAGAAACTATTTGAAGAAATAATTACTGAATAATTCCCCAACCTGGTGAAGGAAAAAGACACACAAGACCAGGAAGTGAAGATAATCCCAACAAGATGAACGCAAAGAGGCTCACACCAAGACACATTATATTAATAGGCAAAAGTTAAAGACCAAGTAAAAACTTAAAAGCAGTGAGAGAAAGACAGTTAGTTGCCTACAAGAGAGCTCCTATAAGACTGTCAGCTGATTTTTCAATAGAAACATTATAGGCCAGAAGGGATTGGCACAAAATGTTCAAAGTGATGAAAAGGAAGGACCTACAACCAAGACTATTTTATCCAGCAAGACTGGCATTTAAAACTAAAGATGAAATAAAGAGCTTCCCAGAGAAGAAATGGATATAGGAGTTTATTGCCAAAAAAATATTGCAAGAAATATTAAAGTGTCTTTTTTAAGATAAAGAAAGAAAAGAAGAACTACAGTTATAGAAAATAAAATGGAAATAAATGCATACCTACAAATAATCATTTTAAATGTAAATGATTTAAATGCTCCAATCAAAAGACATAGGATAGATCAATAGATAAGAAAATATGACCCACATAATAAGCTGTGTACAAGAGACACAATTCAGAACAAAAGACACACAGACTAAATATAGAGGGTTGGGAAAAGATATTTCATGCAAGTGGAAATAAAAAATCTGATGTATTACTTGAACAGTATAGGAATGATGAATTTTACCTTGTCTAGAAAAAAATCTGATGTATAATGCTTATGTTGAACAAAGTGGACTTTAAAACAGAAGTAATAATAAGAGACAAAAAAGGACACTACATAATGATAAATAGATCAATCCAAGAGAATATAAACATTGTAAACATTTATGCACACAATATAGAGGAACCTAAATATATAAAGCAATTCTTTATAAGAATAAAGGGAGAAATTGACAGACATAAAATCATAGTAGGGGATTTTAACACTCCATTGACATAAATGGATATATAATATAAACAGAAAATCAACAAGGAATAGCATTCTTAAATGACATGCTAAACAAGATGGATTTAACTAATATCTTCAGAGCATTTTCCAAGGCAGCAGCATTTACATTGCTTCCAAGTAAGTGCACTCAGAACATTTTCTACAATAGAACACATATTAGGACACAAAACAGTTCTAAAATTTAAGAATAATCAAATCATTTCAAGCATCTTCTCTGACCCTAATGGTACAGAATTAAGGGTCAATCATAAGAAGAAAACTGAAAAATACACAAAGACATAAAGGCTGAATAACATGTTATTAAACAACAAATCAGTTGACAAGAAGACCAAGGAAGAAATAAAAATATACTTTGAAACAAATGAAAGTGAGAACAAAGCAATTCCAAATGTAGAAGGAATAGCAAAAGCAATTCTAAGACTGAAGTTCATGCCA
Organism: Artibeus jamaicensis; assembly: GCF_021234435.1. Classification (NCBI taxonomy): domain Eukaryota; kingdom Metazoa; phylum Chordata; class Mammalia; order Chiroptera; family Phyllostomidae; genus Artibeus; species Artibeus jamaicensis. The sequence continues at coordinate 4,093,973 of NW_026521822.1, forward strand.
TTAAAAGTCTACTTCAAGGAACAAAAAATTCAAATAAATAATTTAACCTTATAGTTAAAAGAACTAGAAAACCCAAAGTGAGTATTAGAAAGGAAATAAGAAAAATCAGAGGTGAGATAAATATAATAGAGTCTAAAAATACAAAAAGTAAATGAAACTAAGAGCTGGTTCTTTGGATAGATAAACAAGATTGACAAACATTTAACCAAATTCCTAAAGCAAAAAAAAAAAAAAAGAGAGGGGGGGGACCCAAATAAATAAAATCAAAAATTAAAAAGAAATAACAACCGACAACATAGAAATACAAAGAATTTTTAAAAAATATTACACATAACTTGTGCCAACAAATTAAAAAATCTGAAAAAAAATGAATAACTACTAGAATCATATACTCTACCAAAAGTGAATGAAGAAGAAACAGAAAGTCTGAATACAATAAATACAACTAATGAAATGAAGTAGTAATCAAAAAACTTCCAACAAACAAAAGTCATGGGGTGGATGACTTTGCAGGTAAACTTTATTATACATTCAAAGAAGAACTAAAACCTATTCTCAAACTATGCTATGAAATTCAAGAGGAGGAAAGATTCCCAAGCTCTTTTTTTTGCATTTCACTCTTATCTTTTTATTGTTGTTCAAGTACAGTTCTCTCCATTTTCCTTCCATCACTACTCCCAAATTATCCCCATTTAATCTTGTCCACGTGTCTTTTATACATGTTCCTGAAAAATCTTCCCCCTTTTCCACCCATTATCCCCGCCCACCTCTCCTCTGGATACTGTCAGTTTGTTCTTAATTTCACTCTCTGGTTACATTTTGCTTGCTTGTTCATTTTGTTGATTAGGTTCCACTTATAAGTGAGATCATATGGTATTTGTCTTTCACTGCCTGGCTTATTTTACTTAGCATAATGCTCTCCAATTCCATCCATGCTGTCATTTATGGTAAGATCTCCTTCTTTCTTTCTGCTGTGTAATATTCCATTGTATAAGCGTACCACATTTTTGATTCATTCATTTATTGATGAGCACTTAGGTTGCTTCCAGCACTTAGCTATTGTAAATTGTGCTGCTATGAACACTGGGGCACATAGTTTCTTTTGAACTGATGTTCTAGAATACTTAGGATGTAATCCCAGGAGTGGAATTGTTGGGTCAAAAGAGACTTCCATTTTTATTTTTCTAAGGAAATTTCATATTTTTCCATAGCAGCTGCACCAGTTTGCATTCCCACTAAGAGAGTATTAGGGTTCCCTTTTCTCCACATCCTCTCCAACACTTGCTTCTTGATTTGTTTATGATGATTATTCTGACCAGTGTGAAGTGATATCTCGCTGTGGTTTTAATTTGCATCTCTCTGATGGTTAGTGATGCTGAGCATCTTTTCATAGATCTATTGGCCCTCTGTATGTCCTCCTTGGAGAAGTGTCTATTGAAGTCCTTTGCCCATTTTTAATTGGGTTGTTTGTCTTCTTGGAGAGGAGTCAAAAACTAGACTTCTTTCTTACACCATAAATAAGAATAAATTCAAAATGGATTAGAGACTTAAATGTAAGACTCAATACCATAAACATTCTAGAATAAAATACAGGCAGTGAAATCTCAGACATTTCTCTTAGGAATTTTTTCCCGACATATCTTCTCTGGTAAGAAAAACAAGAGAAATATAAACAAATGGCATTTACACCAAGTTAACAAGTTTTTGCACAGCAAAGGAAACTGAAAACATAATGAAAAGGCAACCCACTGGATGGGTGAGCATATTTGCTAAGGATACATCTAATAAGGTGTTAATATCTAACATTAATAAAGAACTTAGATAACTTAACACCAAAAGATAAACAATACAATTTTAAAATGGCTAAAGACCTAAATAGACAGTTCTCTAAGGAGAACATACAGATGGCCAATAGACATATGAAAAGATACTCAACATCACTAATCATCAAAGAGATGTAAATTAAAACCACAATGAGATATCACTTCACACCTGTCAGAATGGCTATCATCAATAAATAAATAAACAATGAGTATTGGTGAGGATGTGAAGGGAAGGGATGGTCACAGACATCCTTGAAGTCTGTAACCATTTTCCATCAGGTCTCAAAAGGTAACATCAGGTGACCTATGTCAGGTCAACTTGGGCTGCTTTGCCTTTGAAGCTGATGTACAAAAGTAGGTTTACAGTTGCTTGTATGGAAAATAATACAATAATTAATACATAATAATACAAGAATAAACTCTGCATTTTGTGTACTCACAACTATAAACCAACTTTTGCCCCACCCTGAATAAACAATTATAACTGCTGCAAAATGTCATACACTTATGGATGTGGAGCCCAGCAATGGAAGGACAACTTGAATATTGACTTTCATTTTGTGAGATAGTCTAAAATAGGACCTGACTGGGTGAGTGAAACCCAAAAACTATGAGTTGAGAACAAAGAAACAATTTTCATGTTCTAGCTTCTCTGGTTAAGTAGCTGCAAAAATAAATATGGCATAATTCTTTCCATCCATGTGATCACTTTTGTTGTCAGTAGAGTCAACTACAACTACAACTGCAATAGGAGCATAAACTAAGTCCTGTGGAAGCACAAAATAAGGAGCAATTAATTCCAAACAGTGGTGGGAAGTTCAAAGAAGTGGTGAGATTTGAGGTGGGCTGAGAAGCAATTGGATTCTCTTGCACTCATCAGACTCTGAAAGTTTCTTTTTTTAATATACACTATTACATTTTCCATTATCATTTAGTTTCCTTATAACTCCCTCCCCCAGCAATCACCTCACTGTTGTCCATATCCATGAGTCCTTTTTTTCCTTTTTGCTCAATCCCTCCACCACCTATCCCCCCACTAGCTGTCATTTGCTTTATTCCCGTTTGCATCTCCATTTGCTTGTAGATATCTGGCATGCCTAAGAGGTTCTCTAATGTATGTTGAATGAATTAGTGACTAAGATAATGAACCATTATTTTCAGTATCCCTTAACATTCCCATCTTTAGTCTCTCCTCACTCTAATCTTACTATTATTAGTACTATTGCTTGAGTTACAGTCTTTGACTAAAAACTCAGCATGGGATTCCTTACAAAAAGGAAAAAAGAAAACTGAATGCTTGTTCACCCCCATTTTTTCCTGTTCTGTTTAACAATAAACTGTGTACTCCAGCCAAAACAAAATTCCGACTCTTCTGTAAGCATGCATTTTCACATATTATTTTCTCTGCTAAAATTTCTCTCTCCTAGAGTCTCTGACTCACCCTTCAGTACCAAGTTCAATGGTTACAGCTATTGTAAAGCTAAACATTTAAAATGTCTCAATTTCTCTGCAATGCCACAGCTTAGAAGTACTAAAAAATCTATATCATGATATCCAAATTAAAATAAATGTTTGTTTACAATGTAGAGAACTTAGAAATTCTTGTTTAAAAAAAGTTAAAATCATTTTAAGCTTTTAAGATTGGGCTTTATAATGGACAGTCTGGCATGGATGTATTTGATTGACATGAGAACATATCAAATAACAGACAATTCATTTCTCACTTATAAAATAATATGAAATTTAGATGTTCCATGACTACTTCCAAAATTTATATTTATGATTTTAAATAAAAAATGTGAATATTTAAAAAACCAAAAATTAAAAAAATGCTCTTCTAGAAAATAACATGATACTTTTAGGTAGCTCTAATGCAAGTAAATGTGTTTAAAAGCCTTAGAAATATTCTTTTGTTCTTAAATTATAAATACTTTAATTGAATGATACAGTTAAAAAGTTTTATGTATTAAAAAAACTATGTAGAGGACTTCCGCCAAGATGGAGGTTTAGCTGGATGTGCCTGCCTCCTCACACAACCAAGTTTAGGGACAACTAAATATTAGCATCAGAAAACACAACCAGAACACGGAAGTCCGCTAACAACAAATTCTTCAGCCCCACCGGTAAGGGGCGAAACCGGCGTCGGGTGAGGACTTACAAAGGAGTCGACCCGGGCGCGGAATCCAGACCCGCGAATCCAGTCGCGCGGGTTCCAAACCCAGGATTGGACCTAGTGAGCCACCGAGCAGCCCACCGGGGGAGCGACTACAGAGGACACAGTGGGGAGGCGGTGGCAGCGAGTTGACCGTGGTTGCCTGGTTGCGCGCAAGTGAGGGAGTGAGCGGTTGGACCCGCCCGGAGGCGGCGGCGGGGCGCCATTTCCCGCTCTGACCACGCCCCCACATACAGCGTCACAACCCAGCGACCTGGGACTCCAAAGCGCCGCTTGTCCCACTTAAAGGGCCAGAACAGACCAAAAATGTCGCAGGCAGAACTCAAAGCCCCAGAGATAAATCTAAATGACGAAGAAATAGCAAAACTCTCAGACGCACAGTTTAAAACACTGGTCATCACCTTCCTCACAGATCTGGTGGATTACAGCCACAAATTAGAGAAACATATGGAGGCTAAATTAAGGGAAATGAATGGAATTCCACAGGAATCCCATAGAGATGAAAAGGAAACTGGGACTCAAATCAATGCAGTGGACCAGAAGAAAGCAAATAATGGACAAACAGAAAAGAGTCAAGGAGCAAGAATTCAAAGAAATGAGGAGAGTCTTAGGAACCTCCAGGACATCTTTAAACGCTCCAATATCCGAATTATAGGGGTACCAGAAGGGGGAAAGACACAACCATCAGTGGAAAAACTATTTGAACAAATAATAAAAGAAAATTTCCCCAATCTGGCAAAGGAAATAGACTTCCAAGAAATCCAAGAAGCCCAGAGAGTACCAAAAAAGTTGGACTCAAGAAGAAACACACCAAGGCATATCATAATTACATTAGCCAAAATTAAAATGAAGGAAAGAATCCTGGAAGCAGCAAGAGGTAAGGGGACAATCACCTACAAAGGAGTCCCCATCAGGCTGTCAGCAGATTTCTCAAAAGAGACCTTACAGGCAAGAAGGGGCTGGAAAGAAATATTCCAAGTCATGAAATCTAAAGACCTACAACCAAGATTGCTCTACCCAGCAAAACTTTCATTTAGAACGGAAGGACAGATAAGGTGCTTCTCAGATAAGACCAAATTCAAGGAGTTCATCATCACCAAGCCCTTATTATATGAAATGTTAAAGGGACTTATCTAAGAAAAAGAAGTTAAAGAAACATGAACAGTGAAAGGACAACAAACTCACAGTTATTAACAACCACACCTAAAACTAAAGCAAACTAAAAGGACAGCTAGAGCAGGAGTGGAAACATAGAAATGAAGATCTCAAGGAGGGTTAGCAACAGGGGAGTGGGAGGAGGAGATGGGGGGAGAAGGTACAGAAAACAAGTAGCATAGACAGTAGATAGAAAATAGATGGGGGGGCGAGAATAGTTTGGGAAATATAGAACCTAAAGGACTTGAGACACATGGACATAAACTAAAGGGGGGTAATGGTGGGGTTGGGGGGGCAGGGTGGAGGGGAATGGAGGGGGGAATAGAACAACTGTAACAGCATAATCAATTCAAAAAAATAAATTTAATAATAAAAAAATTATGTAAAATGTTTCATACTTTAAGAAAGAAAACTGTAATAAATTACATGAAAATAAAACTAAACAAACGGGACTGTATGGGAATAGAAAAGAAAATTCTTATTAAAAATTGAAACCATAACATTTCTCTGAATATAATATTATACATTAATCATAAATTTACTGCATATTTAGGATAATTATAAGCAATTTCACTGTTTTTATTATTACTATATGTGTTATGCATAATTGGAGTTTAACTACAATTCTAATATAATTTTTCTCAATGACACTTTATATCTTTCCTAACTACATCTGTAGCAAAATTATTTTCAGAAAACCTGTTCTTATTATTCTTTATATCACTGAAAATAGCCTCTATTTTAATCACTTTAAATATTCCTTACTTTTTTTTCTTACAATTATAATATTCGATTAGCTGGTGGCACAGGAGTTTTGAGTACTTTTCAGAGTTTGACATCAGAGGTATTGTTAACCCTGCATATTAGGCCTTACAGAGTACTAATTTTCCTGTACAAAGGGAGTTTTGAGCTTTCATTAGTGTGTTTCCCAGATACTTTCATTTCAGATATGGTTTAGTGCATTAGGGCTGCTTTAACCAGGGATATCTTAGAAATAAGCTACATAGAAAAATGAAAAAGCAGTGAGTTGCCAATAAATAAATAATCCAGTAACACTGTTTAACATCCCATTTACCAGAGACAATGTGTATTCTGTGATATTAACTATTGTAAATGCTAATATATTACCATTTAGGCAAAGGAGTTCAAAGAGTACCACAGTCCTTGAAATTGTAACCATTCTTTTAGTCTGAATTTAAGATGCAGCACTATTTAATATGATGGACCCCAGAGTGGAGTGAATAAAAAATGAAAGGAAAAATATACCTTATTAAACAATGGGGTAAAAAAGCTTACAAATATGCATATTACCAACAGTATGAATTCTATGAATAAGTTTAAGAAAGTAGACTATAAAATGTTATGAATAATATATTCTAATTATGTTTTTAAAAAGTGACTATGAGCTGTATATTCAAGGGCTGGAAACATTTAAAACACACTCACCCCAAGTACTCTTTTCTCTGGGCTACAAATCCCCAGTTTTTCTATGAAAAATCATGTGACATTAGTTTTTTTTTAATTTAATTATTTTTTAAGTACAGTTTTCTGTCTTTTACTCCCATCCCAGCCCAACCCTGTGCTCCCCACCTCCCTCCCATTTCCACTCCCTTTAGCTGTTGTCCCTGTGTCCTTTATACTAGTTCCTCTAAATCCCTCCCCTTTTCCCCCTGAAATTCCCTCGCCTCTCCCTTCTGGTACCTGTCTGCCTGTTCTCTATTTCAGTGTCTTTATTTTTATTTTGCTTGCTTGTTTGTTTTGTTCTTTAGCTTCCTGTTAAAGGTGAGATCATATGGTATTTGTCTTTCAATGCATGGCTTATTTCACTCAGCATAATGCTTTCCAGTTCCATCCATGCTGTTGCAAAGGGTAGGAGCTCCTTCTTTCTTTCTGCTGCATAGAACTCCATTGTGTATATGTACCATAATTTTTTGATCCATTCATTTACTGACAGGAACCTAGGTTGCTTCCAGCTCTTAGCTATTGTAAATTGTACTGCTATGAACATTGGGGTGCATACGTTCTTTTGGATTGGTATCTTAGGGTTCTTAGGGTATAGTCCCAGAAGTGGAATTGCTGGGTCAAAAGGCAGGTGCATATTTAGTTTCCTGAGAAAGTTCCATACTGTTTTCCACAATGGCTGTACCAGACTGCAATACCACCAACAGTGAACTAGGGCCCCCTTTTCCCCACAACCTCTCCAATATTTGTTGCTTGTTGCCTTGTTTATGATAGTCATTCTGACAGGTGTAAAGTAGTATCTCATTGTGGTTTTAATTTGCATCTCTCTGATAGCTAGCGATATTGAGCATCTTTTCATGTGTCTCTGGATTTTTTGTATGTCCTCCTTGGAGAAGTGACTGTTCAAGTCATTTTCCCATGTTTAATTGGGTTAGTTGTCTTCTTAGAGTGAAGTCGTGAGAGTTCTTTGTATATTTTAGAGATTAAACCGTTGTCTTGGGTATCATTGGCAAATATGTTTTCGCATACAGTCGGTTGTCTTTTCATTTTAATACTGTTTTCTTTAGCCACACAGAAGCTTTTTATTTTGATGAGATCCCATTTGTTTATTCTTTCCTTTATATTCCTTGCTCTAGGGAACATATCAGTAAAAATGTTGCTGCGTGAAATATCTGAGGTTTTCCTGCCAGTGTTCTTCTCTAGGACTTTAATGGTGTCATGATTTATATTTAAGTCTTTCATTCACCTTGAGTTTATTTTGGTGTATGGTGTAAGTTTGTGCTCAAGTTTCATTTTTTTTGCATTTAGCTATCCAGTTCTCCCAACACCATTTGTTGAAGAGGCTATCTTTACTCCATTTTATGTTGCCGCCCCCTTTGTCAAATATTAATTGACTCCAGAGATTTGGGTTTATTTTTGGGCTCTCTGTTCTGTTCCATTGGTCTATGTGTCTGTTTTCATGCCAGTACCACTGTATTACAGTGGTCTTGTAATACAGTTTGATATCAGGTATTGTGATCCCTCCTACTTTGTTCTTCTTTCTCAAAAGAGCAGCTGCTATTCGGGGTCATTTATGGTTCCATATAAATTTTTGAAGTGTATATTCTATGTCTGTGAAATATGGCACTGGTACTCTAATAGGTATTGCATTGAATCTGTAAATTGCTTTGGGTAGTATGGACATTTTGATGATGTTAATTCTTCCAATCCATGAACACAGTATATGTTTCCATTTGTTTGTGTGTCTTCCTTGATTTCTTTCTTCAGTGTTGTGTAGTTTTCTGGATACAGGTCTTTTACCTCCTTGGTTAGATTTATTCCCAGATATTTTATTTATGTTTTTGCTATATCAAATGGAATTTTTTCTTGATTTCTGCTTCTGATGATTCATTGTTAGTACACAAAAATGCCTTTGATTTCTAGATATTGACTTTGTAAAACACTGTTTTGACAAATTCACTTATTAGTTCGAGCAGTTTTTTGGTAGAGTCTATAGAATTTTCCATGTACACTATCATGTCATCTGCAAACAATGACAGTTTTGTTTCCTCCTTTCTGATTTGGATGCCTTTTATTTTTTCTTGCCTGATCACTGTGGCAAAAACTTTCAATATTCTATTGAATAGAAGTGGTGAAAGTAGACATCCTTGTCTTGTTCCTGATTTTAGTGGAAAAGCTTTTAGTTTTTGCCCATTGAGTATGATGTTGACTATAGGTCTCTCATATATGGCCTTTATTATATTGATGAATGCTCCCTCTATTCCCACTTTGCTGAGTGTTTTTATTATAACTGGGTGTTATATCTTATCAAAAGCCTTTTCTGCATCTATTTATATGATCATGTAATTTTTGTCTTTGCTTTTGTTTATGTGATGTATTACATTTACTGATTTGCGAATATTGAACCATCCTTGCATCCCTGGGATGAATCCCACTTGGTCATGGTGTATGATCTTTTTGATGTATTGTTGGATGTGGTTTGCCAATATTTTGTTGAGGATTTTAGCGTGTATGTTCATCAGCAATATTGGCCTGAAGTTTTCTTTCTTTGTTGTGTCTCTATCTGGTTTTGGAATTAGGATGATGCTGGATTCATAAAAAGAGTTTGGAAGTTTTCCATTATTTTGGATTTTTTTGAAAAGTCTGCGAAGAATCAGGGTTAGCTCTTCCTTAAATGCTTTGTAGAATTCTCCTGTGAACCCATCTGGTCCAGGGCTTTTGTGTGATGGGAGTTTTTTGATTACTGCTTCAATTTCTTCTGCTGTTATTGGTCTGTTTAGGTTTTCTGCTTCTTTTTCATTGAGTTTTGGAAGATTATATTTTTCTAGAAATTTGTCCATTTCCCCTAGGTTTTCAAATTTCTTGGCATACAGTTCTTCATAGTAATTTCTTACAATCCCTTCTATTTCTGTGGTGTCAGTTGTAATCTCTCCTCTTTCATTTCTGATTGTGTTTATTTGTGTCCTCTCTTCTTTTCTTGATGAGCCTATTTAAAGGCTTGTCTACTTTGTTTATCTTTTCAAAATACCAACTCCTGGATTCATTGATCCTTACAATTGTGCTTTTAGTCTCTGTCATTTAATTCTGCTCTGATCTTGGTTATTTTCTTCTTTCTACTTGCTCTGAGCTGTCTTTGTTGTTGTTCCTCGAGCTCTGGAAGTTATAGGGTTAAGTTGTTTGTTTGAAATGTTTCTATCTTCTTTAGGTAGGCCTGTATTGCTATGAACTTCCTTCTCAGTACTGCCTTTGCTGTGTCACATAAGTTTGGGGTTGTTGTGAGTTCATTTTCAGTTGTTTTCAGAAACTTTTCTATTTCTTCCCTAATTTTATTCTTGACACATTCATTGTTTAATAGCATGCCATTCAGTCTCCATGATTTTGGTTGTTTTGGGTTTTTTCCTTTGGGGTTGGTTTCCAATTTCAGTCCCTTGTGGTCAGAGAAAATGCTTGGTATAATTTCAATTTTCTTGAATTTGTGTTGAGGCTTATTTTATGTCCTATCATGTGGCCTAGCTTTGAAAGTGTTCCATGTGCATTTGAAAAGAATGTGTATTTAGCTTCTTTGGGATGAAGAGCTCTATTTATATCAGTTAAGTCCACTTCATTTAGGGTGTTGTTTAATGCTGCAATATCTTTGTTGATATTTTGTTTGGAAGATCTGTCCATTTTTGATAGCGGGGTGTTAAAATCCCCTACTATAATTTTGTTGCTGTCAATATCTTTCCTGAAGTCCTCTAAGACTTTCTTTATATATTTGGGTGCTCCTATGTTGGATACATATATATTTATGATGTTAATGTCTTCTTGGTAGATTCTTCCCTTGAGTATTATGAAGTGACCTTCTGGGTCTCTCTTTATGGCCCTTTTTTTAAAATTAATTTTATTTAGTTATTTTTCAAGTACAGTTTTTTGTCTATTTTTCCCATCCCAGCCTCCCCCGCCCCTTGCTCCCCACCTCCCTCCCATTTCCACCCCCTTAGTTCTCGTCCCTGTGTCCTTCCTATTTGTTCCTCCAAATCCCTCCTCCTTTTTCCCCTTAACTTCCCTTCCTTCTCCCCTCTGGTCACTATCCCCTTGTTCTCTATTTCAGTGTCTTTGTTTTTTTTTCTGTTTGTTTTGTTGTTTAGCTTCCTGTTAAAGGTGAGATGATATGGTATTTGTCTTTCAGCACCTGGCCTATTTCACTCAGCATAATGCTTTCCAGTTCCATCCATGTTGTTGCAAAAGGTAGTAGCTCCTTCTTTCTCTCTGCAGCTGGGATTATATCCTAAGAATCCTAAAACATCAATATCAAAGAACCTATGCACCAAAATGTTCATAGCAGCACAATTTACAATAGCCAAGAGTTGGAAGCAACCTAGGTGCCCATCAGTAAATGTATGGCCCTTTTTTTGAAGTCTATTTTGTCTCATATGACAATTGCTACCCCAGCTTTTTTTCTTGTCCGTTTGCTTGGAAAATTTGTTTCCAGCCTTTCACTTTTAGTCTGTGACGGTCTTTTGTCCTGTGGTGGGTCTCTCGTAGGGAGCATATGTGTGGGTCATGCCTTCTTGTCCATTCAGATATTCTATGTCTTTTGATTGGAGAATTTAATCCATTTACAGTTAAAGTTATTATTGATAGGTACTTATTCATTGCCGTTTTTGTACCTGTATTCTCTGTCTCTCTCTTTTCTTTTCTTTCCTTAAAGAAGTCCTTTTAATATTTCTTGTAGAGCTTGTTTGGTAGAGGCATATTCTTTTAGACTTCTTTTGTCTTGGAAGCTCTTTATTTGGGCTTCTATCTTGATCGAGAGCCTTGCTGGGTAAAGTAGCCTTGGTTGTAGGCCTCCAGCTCTCATTACCTGGAATATTTCTTGCCATTCTCTCCTTGCTTGGAGTGTTTCCATTGAAAAGTCAGCAGCTAACTTTATTGGGGCTCCCTTGTATGTTACTTTCTTTTTCTCCCTTGCTGCCTTTTAGATTCTCTCTTTGTCTTGGAATTTTGCCATTTTAATGATGATGTGTGTTGAAGTGGGCCTCTTTGGGTTCCTCTTGATTGGGACTCTGTGATTTCTGGATTTGTGTGACTTTTCTCTCATCAAATTAGGGAAATTTTTCATCATTACTCTTTCAAATAGGTTTTCTATCCATGGTTCTTCTTCTTCTCCTTCTGGTATTCCTATTATTGGGATATTATTACATTTTATATTGTCTTGCACTTCTCTTAATCCCTCTTCAATCTTTCTGAGCCTCTCTTAATTTTCTTGCTCTTTCTGAGTGTTTTTTTCTACTTTTTCCTCCAACTCACTGATTCAATTTTCTGGTTCATTGATCCTGGTTTTGATACCCTCTACTGTTTTCTTCAGTTCAGAAATTGTATTCTTTATTTCCTCTTGGCCTTTGCTGATTGTTTCTATTTCCTTTTTCATGTTGATATAGTTTGTGGTGAGTTTATTGTAGTTCCCCCGTAGTTTCTGGTAGCTCATTGTGAGCTCTTTGAATTTCCTGATAACCAGTGCTTTGAATTCAATATCTGGTAGTTGAATTGCCTCTATTTCATCTAACATTCTTTCTGAGGCTTCCTTCTTTCCTTTCTTTGGGGGGGTTGTTTCTTTGTCTTCCCATTGTGAGACTCTTCTCGTTAGCCTCAGCTTCTTAAATTGATCTGTTCTGACTCCCTGGGTTTATGGTGTGAACTTCTGTGGTAGAATACCTGTGAAATTCAGTGGTGCAGTCTCGTTCAGCTATCTTGATATTCCCCGCTTCCACCTACTCTTTTTGTGTGTGTGTGATCAGTTGGAGGGGGAGGCAAAATGGTTTATGATAGCAGAAGAGTATTTTATAATATTTACAGTCACAGCTGGTAGAGAAGAGATAGAAGATCTTTAGGTTATATATAGAGTTAACCGTAATCTTCAACCCAACTTGCCACTTTTAAGAAAGGATGGACAAAAGATATGTCTCTTGTTGGGGAGAGAAGGCTTGTGAGTTGGATCTAGAAAGCAGTGGGGTTGCGGGTGGTCAGATTTTGAGGTAAGGTGAGAGTAAAGAATAGTAAATAGGTGTAGTGTGTGAGCAAATAGAGTTAACCACTACATTAATAGAATTCAAGAACCTGTAAAGTGGGCTAAGATCTGGGAGATGGGTTGTGAAGTATTTACAGTTGTATAGAACAGCTATTATTTACAATAATACTAGAGCAACAGTCATATTACAGACTCTATGAATTCTGTCTGAATAGGAGGTATAGAGCTTTGGGTAGTGTGCCAAAGGAAAACAAATGGCGTGGGGTATAGAGGAATAGAAAAACACTGTGGAGGAAAGAACAGGGGAATCCTGTTTAATAATACAATATAACCACTCAAGACTAAGAAGCCTGTACAGAAAGAGGGGGAATACAGAGATACTATTAAAATATAAAAGATGTGAGAATAATGAAAAAAATATGCAGCAACTCGTGGCTTCTCTGCTATAGAAAAGTGAAATTTGTCTCTCTGTGTCTACTGTTGAGATGCCCCCTCTTTGGGTCCCACTCAGGTCTTTTCACAGTTCTCAGTTGTTTGTGTCTCTTGTGGATAAAAGAAAAACAGCAACAAACAAACAACATAGAAAATGCAGGAAAAGGGAGGAAAAAGTGGTAATTTTGGGAAGAAAGGAAGAAGGACTAAAACAGGAAAAAAGAAAGGAGAGGAACAAAGTATTGAAAGGTAAATCAATAATAAAATTAAAAAATATATGAGTACTAAAAAAAAGTTACTAAAGAAAAAAAACCACCACCAACAAAAAAACTTCCCTTGTTGGTTTCAAACTATCCAGACCAGTTTTTCTAGTTGCAGCTGGACCTCTCTTTTGGCTGTGGTGCCGTAGCCAGTCTACCAGACTGGGGTGCAGGTGCCTGCCCACCCACCAGGCTGCCTGAGTTCCTCGGAGGGGTCTGGCATGGTCCTTCCCAGTCCTGTGGCAAGACTCAAATGCTTCCGCCCCTCCTCTGGATTGCTGCCAGGCTGGGTGGGAAGCAATCCAAGCTGCCGTGGCGGGAAAATACCTCAGTCTACTTAAAAAAAAAAAAAATTCTCTAGAAAGCCTGCGTCTCAGCCCAGCCCAATCCCCAACCAGACCACTGATGACAACGTGCTTCTCAATTCTCCCGGGCTGGCACGTTGGCAACCACAGAGTCCACAGTTGAACACGGCCCTTTGTCTTTATAACCCTCTCTGTAAACTCAAGCAGACAGGTTCTGCCCGGTGTTGCCCAGCCTTTCTTAGATGGGGAGGGAGGGAGCTGATGACCGGTGCTTGTAGCCTACCAAGGGTGCTGGGTGCCTGGGCTCCTGTGGCAGATGCCTCTGACGCTGGTCTCAGACCAATGTCTCTAGACCTTGACTGCAGTGGCAGCACCAGGGATGCCTGGCCACAGGCGCTGGCCCCTGCCACTTCTCTTGTCTTTACCTAGGTCCCCCAGACCCCAGTGATCTGCCCATGTCTGGTTGTTCAGCATCCGTCACAATCCCTGGTCTTTTAATTTCATAAATGCTGGGAACCATTGGTTGATTGCGCTGTTTCTCAGTAGATCTGCCAGGATTTTCACCCATGTATACGGGAGCTGGAATCCGTTCCATCTTATTCTGTTGCCATCTTCCCTCCTCCCTCATGTGACATTAGTTTGAGTCCCTTCACCATCCTAGTCACGACTCTCTTTATGTACTCTGCCTTGATATTGTCCAATGAAAGATGTGGAACAGAAAGACATACTTTAAGATATGGTCTGATACCTGTAGAAAAGGCCTACTTACTTCACCCTATATGTGGGACTTGTTTTTTTTTATTTAATGAGACCTAAGTTTACAAGGACCTTTACAGTAGTCATATCATATTGCTCACTGGTACTGAATTTATTCTCAAACTGAGAGATTATGTTGGCATACAAATGGTTAAAATTTTTGCCTGACCATGGAACCATTATTTAATGTAATTTAATAAATTTTTGTTATTGACTTCTCTTGAACCATATAAAGTGGAATATGGAGTATAATATTTGTTAACAAAATTTGCTTTTGGATAGTGAATATTATAATTTGAAATCAAACATTGTGTACTTATTAAAATAAATTTTAATAATATTCTCAATAGCATATGTGTTCTTTCTATAACACCTTCAAAAAGAGAAATTATAGCCCTAGCCAGATGGTTCATTTGGTTGAAGCATCATTGTGTCCAACAAAAAGTTACAGGTTAAATTCTTGGTCAGCCACATATCTATGTTAAGGGTTTGATCCCAGGTCAGGGTGCTAACTGGAGGCAACCGATCAATATTTCTCTCTCTCTCAAATCAATAAACATATTCTGGGTTGAAGAAAAAAATTATACTCTTCAAAAGAGTAATTATAAAAGGTAACATTTACTGAGCCTTTACTCTGAGACACTATGTAATAGATTATAAATGTTTCCATTTTAGAAATGAGAAACTTGTTTATTTGCTAGATTCTTATATAAACAAAAATTTTGCTTCACTGACTTGGTTAACAAGATATATATGTGGTTGATACAAGAAAACCAAGATATTTACTAGATTATTTCATTTTAATTTTCAGAATGATGAGGTGATGTCTTATGTAGATGAATCCAAAAAGCACTGGAGTGAAAAGAAGAAACTTTATTCAAATAAGAGTTTGTAAACCTCAGAGATGCAGCCACCAGTAGAAATGGAAGTGTGTTCTGAACAGACAAAGAACAGGCCATTTTTTACAGAAAACTTCCTACCCATAGTTTACATAACAGTTCACTTCATGTAAACAAGATTTATTTTTTTAGGAGTTTCTCCCTGATTTTTTAAAAAACTTTTAAAAATTATTTATTTATCTTTAGAAGGGAAGGGAAGGAGAGAAGGAGAGAAATATCAATGTATTGTTGCTTCTGGTGTATCCTGTGCTGGGAACTGGCCCCTGCTGGGAACTGGCCTGCAACCCAGGAATGTGCCCTGATGGGGAATTGAACTGCAATCTTTTAGTTTGCAGACCCGTGCTCAATCCACTGAGCTACACCAACCAGGCCATAAATGAGGTTTCTAAATTGTGTAGTTTGGATTGGTCCATGCAGGTCACAATCTGGTTGTAAAATGGTAGTAGGCAATGGCAGAACAAGAACTTCCCTACAGGGCTGACTCAGATTGCCTAAATATAGGCAGGGCATAGTGTGGGAATTTGAGGGTTCAGCCTGTGGTTCTTCCTGGTATAGACAGTACATTGGAGACCCCATCTACACGTGGCTGCTAAGTCTCTAATTTTTGAATTTAGGCTCAATTAACCATAGGGAGTCTGAGTCCATCTTAGTAATTCATTCTCAAAGCTCATATGTAAATTTCTTCCCAGGGTTCACATTAATTTTGTTCTCTGGGTCTACATCTAACAATCTCTAACACTCATAATTATAATTCAAGTTACCTTTAAAAAATTCTCGCCCAAGGATATGTTTATTGATTTTAGAGAGAAAGGAAGGGAAGGAGAAAAAGAGAGAGAGAAGGAAACATCGATGTGAGAGAAACATCCATCAGTTGCCTCCCGTAGATGCCCCGATTAGAGATGAAACCCACAACCTAGTTATGTGCCCCAACTTAGGATTGAACCCACAACCCTTTAGTATATGGGACAATGCTCCAACCAACTGAGCTCCCTGACCAGGGTTCTAAGAGTTTTTTAAAAGCATTATAATAAACTGATACATTTTTATATATTTAATCTTATAATCAATGGCAGTATTATCATTAACATTCAAATAGCCCATTGTTGACCAGTAGGAGCTTCTACAGGTTAGCTTCTATATCCCTTGGCATAACCCTGAGTTTTTCATAGTTTATTTGATTTCAAGAGTGACAAGTTGTCTCATCCTTATCTTCTATATTTACTGTCTCAGATCTGAAAACTACTATTTTACCATGGAGCTTCCATTACTTTATTAGGAAATAATATTTAAGAAAAATAAGCTGAGTATAAAGGATGTCTATTGATACTGTGGTTGTCTTGTTCCTAGGGCTTTTCAGTGGACTGAATTAAGAGATATCAATATTTTTGGATAAAAAATAAATAAATCATGAATTGATACTGTAATTTTCAACTCAGATTATGTCGTTTTACTTAACATCTTAAGTTTTATAGGTGCATTTTTCTTTTATGCTAAAAATCTTAGTTTCTAAATCACATTAATATGGTATTTATTTTAGATCCACCAAGATGGTGGAGGAGTGAGTGGAAGTTACACTAACCTCCTCCAAGGACCAATCTGGAATTACAACTAAACTGTGGAGAAATCACCCAGCATAAACAACTGAAAAATAGAGAGAAGCCTTATAAACATGGGCAAATAGAAGAAGGAGCTTCAGCACAGTGTGAATGGTAAGGAGTGTGGTGAAAATTCGAGAGGACTGGCTGGGCTCCCAAGGTAGCAGCTGAAGTGCCAGAGAGACATTTAATCTGCTAGTTAGATACCCCTGAGAAGTGTTGGATCTAAACTCTAAGATGGGATACCCACCCTAGAATGCCAGAGCCCAAAAAGTTCACAGATAACATCCAGATGTGAAAAGTGGCAGGGTTGCTCTCTGCCAGAGACTGATGGCTATAGATGCAAAGACAAGTTTAAAGAGCCAATGCATAAACTTTCATTTGCAGCCACTCACCCTGGGGTCCGGCAAAGGTAGGGGGCAGAGTGGACTACACACACTTGAGCAGAGACTGGGGGGGCTTTGGGGAGAGAACTGAGAGAGTAGCAGCCAGGATCCTAGTGTCGAGTCAGCTCCCATATGCAGCAGGCATCTAGCTCAGGCAGACCACTCACCACCAGCACCAGCAGCCTTAGGGGAAACAATAGCACCAACCCCAGGAAGGATTCTGCCCCACACTATGGTACTTAAACCTGACTGCTGAGTGCAGAGTGACTAGATTAACCACTGAAGGAGTCAGCCAAACACAGTAAGATCCCTGGTAGTCCCTAACATGCTGCCTAAAGTAGAATGGGGTCACCGTCTGACATCACCAGAGGTGGATCCAAAAAAAATTAGTGATAAATACTAGATGCTACTGAGACAAAATCCACTGTGTTCTTCTCCATAATTTGTGATATATATATTCTTGCATGAATAGCTTTTTAACATTCATTTCTTGTCCTTCAAGTTTGTGCATGTTGTCACTAAATTATATACCATAGTTTATTTCAATTCATGTATTTTTCTCCTCCCTTCTCTTAAGCCATTTTACCCTCTTTTTACCTCTTATTTTCATTTTAAACTTTGTTTTCTCTCTTGCTAAAACTTGCTTTCATTCCATACTCTCGCTATTTCTCCCTCACCCAGCTTCTCAAAACCAATGATCTTGTCAATGGTCATCTCCCATTCTTTTTCTCGCTCTTAAAATACACATGTTCTCTCTCCACCTTCAGCAATATTTGCACATTGGTGTGGATAGGGTAGTTGTTGTTGCATTTTTTTTCAATTTGATCTCTATACCTTCACTAATTTTGTATGTCAAATCTCAAATTTTACCGTCCCCTTCTCCTACTCTATTTCATCTCAAAATTTAATTTTTCCTTGTCTTAGCCTGGTTTTTGTTCCTTAGTCTTAGTATTCCCCCTCCCTCTATCATCTCAAAATCACTAACCATTCTTCTAGACATCTCCTAAGCTTTTCTTTTTCTTTCTTTTTCCTTCCCCTTTCTTTCTTTCTTTCTCTCTCTCTCTCTCTCTCTCCCTCCCTCCCTTCCTTCCTTCCTTCCTTCCTTCCTTCCTTCCTTCCTTCCTTCCTTCCTTCCTTCTTTCTTTCTTATTTCCTCTTTCTCTCTTTCTTTCCTTCCTTCTTTATTCCCTCTTTCCCCATCCCACCTGTATTAATTTTAGCTCATTTGTTGTTAATAGTAGTGTGGTAAATCTCTCTCTCCATTTTAGTTCCTATTTTTATGTGAAATTTTGCATTTTTTGTTGTTAAAGTACAGTTGACTACATTTTCCAGCCACCACTTTCCCCTGTCCCACCCATGCCAACCTCCCACCCTTAATCCTTTCCCCTTTGGCTTTCTCCATGGATCCCATGCACATGTTCCTTGATGACACTTCCCCTTCTTTCCACATTATTCCCCTCCCTCTTCCCTCTTGTTACTGTCAGTCTGTTCTTTATTTCAATGTCTCTGGTTATATTTTGCTTGCTTGTGTTTTTTTTTTGTTGTTGTTGAATAGATTTCAGTTAAAGGTGAGATCATATGGTATTTGTTCACTGCTCTGCTTGTTTCACTTAGCATAACACTCTCCAGTTCCATTCATGCTGTTGTGAAGGGTAGAGGCTCCTTCTTTTTTTCTGCTGCATAGTAGTCCATTGTGTAAATGTACCATAGTTTTTTAATCCACTCTTTTACTAATGGGCAGTTAGTTTGCTTCCAACACTTGTTGTAAATTGTGCTGCTATGAACATTGGGGTGCATAGGTTTTTTTCAATTGGTGTTTCAGTACTTTTAGGATATAATTGCAGCAGTGGAATTAATATTAATTTTTCTTTTCTTTCTTTCTCTCACTTTATTTTATTTCATTTTCTATTTAAATCTATTACTATGTATTTCCCTTTTCTTATTCCATTTTGCCTTCTTCATTCTCTTTTTTAATTTATGATGTAAATTTTATTTTCTCTTTTTACATTGCTCCAATTATCAACTCTTATTAGTATTCCTGCCTCTACTTTCTCAAAATCATTTTTCTTTCAGTCAGCCATTTCATATTCAGTTTTCTTTCTTATCCTAGTCTTAATCTCTTTACACCTTTATAAATACTAATTCACTTGCTGTTGATAGTGGGATAGGGGGTGTGAGCTATTTTTGTGGGTGTGGGTTTGTTTCCTGGGCTTTGGGGTTTTGTTCTGGCAGGAACTGCACAACAGCATACCAGATGGGTGGAGTGACCCTCAGTCAACAAGCTAGAGGAAAAACTCCACTAAAGAACTACCGAACACCAATGAAAACCCAATTACATCCAGAGAGCCAACATAAATGGCATAAAGGGCATCCTAAGAGCAACAAGTTTAGAAGAGTAAGGAGACTGTGCCACTGAATCACATAGGTCTTCTACCACAGAAGTTCATACCACAAACTGAGGGAGTTAAAACAGATCAATTTAAGAAGCAGAAGCAGGCAAGAAGATGCTCCCACAAATTGGAAGATGAAGAAACAACCCCCAATTGAAAGGAAAGAAGAATTTCTCAGAAAGAGAACTAAATGAAATAGAGGTAACTAAATCATTAGGTATTGAGTTCACAACAATGGTTATAAGGAAGCTCAATGAGCTCATGAGAATTACAAAAAAACTACAGGAAAGCTACAAGGAATTTACTGTGAATCACATCAGCATGAAAAAGGACATAAAACTATCAACAAGAATGAGGGGAAAATGAAGTAGCAATTTCTGAATTGAAGAACACAGTAGGAAGAATTAAAAGCAGCCTAGATGAAAAAGAGGATGGAATCAGTGAACTGGATGACAAGGTGGAAAAACGTTCCCAGAAAGAGTAAGAAAAGGAAAAAAGACTCGAAAAGAACAAAGAGGGGTTAAAGTTAATTGGGCAGGACAAAATGAAATGTAATAATATTCATGTAACAGAGATATCAGAAGGAGAAGAAGAGCAAGGGATAGAAAACCTGTTTGAAAAAGTCATGATGGAAAACTTCCCTAATTTGATGAGAGAAAAGTCATACAAGTTCAGGAAGCACAGAGGGCGAGGCCCACTGCAAGGCACATTGCCATGTCCTCTTCCAACCATGCTGTCTGACAAGGTCCGGACATGGAGGATTCGAGTTCAAGGAATTTGTCTCCCTGGAGGAGAATGTGGCATCCAAAATGGGTTAACAATTGGCTGTTTTATTTTAATTATTTTACTCTTGCTACTGAATATAGACATTGTACTGTACTTACTTATTCCTGTGAAAATCACCCAAGAGGAAGGGAAAGTTCAGGGGGAAATATTAGTATTCCCCATGGAACTGCCTGAAAGGATGGAAAAATCCCTACAGATTCCCCTCTCCCTTATACAGGGGCATACAACAACCAGGATAATATAATTGTTAACCATAAGGGAAAACATGTCAAGTTGTATAAATTACCCTGGTTTGAGCAACTTAAAGCGATCAGGACTGCCATGGTGTACCAGAAATAAGAAAAACAAGTTAGATCTCTTAAATCAACAGTTAAGGCCAGTTAATAAAGAACCAGGTTATTGTTGCAAACATAGGTTGCACTGCCAACAGTTGAGGGAATGGAAGAACAGATTAGAAAGATTAGACTTTCCCACAACTGTTCCTTACCCACAGATACAAAGGGTCTTCCAAGAAAACAAGTAAAAACTATATAGATCCCTACTCACAGCCCAGGGATATAGTCGGGACGGTTGAGATGCATCTGCAAGGCAGAGGCAACTGTGACTGGATTTCCTGTTTATTTCTCCTTACATGTTTGTTTGGGTGATTAAAAGATGGTGGGATTGGTAGACTTGTATTTCAGGTTCATTGAGCATAATTTCAATGAAGTTATACAAAATAATTTCTTGACCAGAGAACAAAGTACCTGTATGTCTAAAAGTTGTTGGAGTAATAGCCCCTCCTTTACCTTGAATAGGAATATATATATATCAATTAGACAGGCAAAGAAATAGCTATTACAAACTAAACACATAGAAACAGTTACTAGGGAGTCAGAGTTTATAGTACACAGAGAAACATTTTAGACAGAAAAGGATAGATAGTTAAGTTAGACATCACAAAGGCCTTATAATAAATTTCCTATTACCTCTACTCAATCTAGCATATCCTTTTGCCCCATGACAAATTCTGAGAAATTTAATAAACATTAAGACATTCAAACTATGTACATACAGCTACTTCTAATTGTCTGACGTATGGCTCTCCTGGTCAAAATAATCTTTGTTTAATATAACTGAATCTATGGGAACTTGTGTACTTTTCCCGGTTACCTTTGTATTGATTTTTTCTGCTTAACTGATCATGCTATACTACAAATGTTAATCACTACCTAAAATGAAAATATAAAAACCTGCTTGTACTTGAAATAAATGGAACAGGGCTTCACTGTCCTTTGAGGCGTGTTGTCGTCTGTTATCCATCGACAACACCTTACCAACCTTTCAGGAAACCCTGGACCCTGCTGTGGCTGGTCTGTGGCAGCACATCATAATTAAAATGGCAAAATTCAAAGACAAATAGAGAATCTTGAAGGCGGCAAGGGATAAACAGGAAGTAACATACAAGGGATCCCCAATAAGGCTAGCAGCTGACTTCTTAATGGAAGCATTAAAAGCCAGAAGGGAATGGCAAGAAATAATTCAAGTAATGAAAAGCGAAGATCTGCAATCAAGACACTCTATCCAGCAAGGCTCTCATTTAAAATAGAAGGTGAAATAAGAAGTTTCCCAGACAAAAGAAGGACAAAAGAATACACCTCCACCAAACCAGCAATGTTAGGATATGATAAAGGGAGTGCTTTAAGAAGATTCAGAAAAAAGAGTGAGAGAGAGGGAAACACAGGTACAAAGGGGAAAATGGCAATGAATAAGTACCTATCAATAAGAACCTTAAATGTTAATGGATTAAATGCTCCAAAAGACATAGGGATCAAAAGACACAGGGTGGCTGAATGGGTAAGAAAACATAATCCAAACATATGCTGCCTACAAGAGACCCACTCAGAAAAAAAATCTACACAGACTAAAAGTGAAATTGGGCAATGATCCTCCAAACAAATGGACATAAAAAAAAGCCAAGATAGCAATATTTATCTAATACAAAATAGACTTCCAAACAAAGGTGATGAAATGAGACACAGAAGGAACTTTGTAATACTCAAGGAAAGAATCCATCAAGAAGACATAAACATTATAAACATGTACGCATCCAACATAGGAACACCCAAATATCTAAGGAAAATCTTGGAGGACTTCAGGAAAGATATAGACAGCAAAACTTTTATAGTAGGAGAGTTTAACATCCCACTGTCAAAACTGAATAGATCTTCCAAACAAAATATCAACATGGATATTGTGATACTGAATGATGTACTAGATCAAAAGGACTTAACTGATAATATAGAACCTTTCATCACAAAGAAGCAAAGTACACATTGTTTTCAAATGCACATAGAACTCTTTAAAGATAGACCACATGACAGAACACAAAACAAGCCTCAACAAAGTCAAGAAAATTGAAACCATATCGTGCATTTTCTTGGACCATGCAAGATTGAAACTAGAAACTAACCCCAAGAAAGAAACTCAAAAATAGTCTAACTCATGAAGACTGTATAAGATGATATTAAAGAATAAATAGGTTGACAATGAGAACAAAGAAGCAATCAAAAAAGTTCTGGAAACAAATGAAAATGAACATACAACAGTCCCAAACCTACAGGACTGTACTGAGGCAGTCCTGAGAGGGAAGTTCACAGTGATACAGGCCTACATAAAAAAGATAGAAACATTTCAAATAAATAACCTAACCCTACATCTAGAAGAACAGGTAGAACAACAACAAGCAAAGCCCAGAATGAGTAGAAGGAAGGAAATAACCAAGATCAGAGCGCAATTAAATGACATGGAGACTAAAAGAACAATTCAAAGGATTGATAAATCCAGGAACTGGTTCTTTAAAAAGATAAACAAAACCAACAGGCCTTTAAGCAGACTCATCAAGAAAAAAAGAGAAAAGACCCAAATAAATAAAATCAGAAATGAAAGGGGAGAAATTACCACAGATACCACAGAAATACAAAGGATTGTAAGAAATTACTATGAAGAACTAACTATATGCCAAGAAATTTGAAAACTTGGGTGAAATAGACAAACTTCTAGAAACATATAATTTTCAAAAACTGAATCAATAAGAAGCAGAAAGCCTGAATAAACAGATAATAGCTAGTAAAATGGAAGCAGTAATAAAAAAACTCCTGGCACACAAAAACCCTGAATTGGATGGTTTCATAGAAGAAATTTACAAAATAATTAAGGAAGAGCTAACCCTTACCCTTCTCAAACTATTCTAAAAAGTCCAAGAAAAAGAAAGGCTCCCAAACTCTTTTTATGAGGTCAACATCATTCTAATCCCCAAACCAGGTAAAGATACAACAAAGAAAGACAACTAGAGGCAAACACTGTTGATGAGCATAGACACTAAATCCTCAACAGACCATAGACAAACTGCATCCAACAATATGTTAAAAAGATCATACACCATAATCAAGTGGGATTCATCTCATAAATGTAAGGATGGTACAATACTAGCAAATTCATAAATGTATATATCACATAAACAAAAGGAAAGCCAAAAATCACATGATCATATCAATAGATGCAGAAAAAAGTATTTGATAAGATACAGCATTCATTTATGAGAAAAAACTCAGTAAAGTGGATGTAGAGGGAGCATAGCTCAACACAATAAAGGCCACATATGAGAAACATATAGCCAACATCATACTCAATAAACAAACTAAATGCTTTCCCACTAATATCAGGAATAAGACAAAGATGTCTACTTTCACCACTTCTATTCAACCTAGTATTGGAAGCTCTAGCCACAGCTATCAGACAATAAAAAGGAGTGAAAGGCATCCAAATTGGAAAGGAGAAAGTAAAACTGTCATTGTTTGCAGATGACATGAGAGTGTACATAGAAAATCTTATAGACTCCATCAAAAAACTACTCGACCTAATAAGAGAATTTGGCAAAATGGCAGAATACAAAGTCAATATTCAGAAACAGAAGGCATTTTTGTGCACAAACAACAAAATATCAGAAACAGAATTTATGAAAAAAATTCCACTTGCCATAGCAAGAAGAAAAATCAAGGATCTAGAAAGAAATCTAACAGAGAGGGAGACTTCTGCCAAGATGGAGGCATAGGTGGAGACGCCATGCCTTCTCACACAACCAAGTTTAGAGACAACTAAATATTAGCAACAGAAAACACAGCCAGAACACGGAAAATTGAACTTTTCGGAAGTCTGTTAACGACAAATTCTTCAGCCTGACCGGTAAGAGGGGCGAAACCAGCAGGTGGCAGAGCAAGGTAGCACAGGAAAACTCAGTCAGACAGACTCAGGTGCACGGAACCAAGCGCGGGGTTGGACGTAGTGAGAGACCCGGCGATCATGGGGAAACAGCAAGGGAGCAGGGCTGTGGGTTGACTGTGGTCGCGCATTTGTGTGTGGATAGACAAGCCAGGGAGTGGGCGATTGGACCAGGACCCAGCGGTTCCCAGCTGCAAGCGGCAGCGGAGGGCACCACCATTTCCTCGCTCTGACCCCACCTCCACATACAGCCTCATACCCCAGCGACTCTGAGTGGCCCGCCCTGGTGAACTACCTAAGGCTCTGCTCCTCACCCAGTGGCACAAAACAGCAGAGGGGGCTGCCATTTCCCCTCTCTGACCATGCCCCCACATACAGTGTCACAACCCAGAGACCTGGGAGTCCAAGGCTCTGCTCCTCACACTTAACGGGGGCGAACAGACCAAAAGTGGCTCAAGAAGAACTCACAGCCCCAGAGCCTATAAATCTAAGTGATGAAGAAATAGCAAAACTCTCAGACACACAGTTTAAAACACTGGTGATCAGGATCCTCACAGAACTGGTTGATTATAGCCACAAATTAGACAAACATATGAAAGTGAAACTAATTGAAATGAATGGAATTGCACAGGACACCAATAGCAATGAAAAGGAAACTGGGACTCAAATCAATGGAGTGGACCAGAAGAAAGCAAATAATGGCCAAACAGAAAAGAGTCAAGAAGCAAGAATTCAAAAAAATGAGGAGAGACTTAGGAACCTCCAGGACATCTTTAAACGCTCCAACATCCGAATTATAGGGGTACCAGAAGGGGTAAAGGCACAGCCACCAGTGGAAAACTTATTTGAACAAATAATAAAGGAGGATTTCCCCAATCTGGCAAATGAAATAGACTTCCAGGAAATCCAGGAAGCTCAGAGAGTCCCAAAGAAGTTGGACCCAAGAAGAAACACACCAAGGCACATCATCATTACATTAGCCAAGATTAAAGTGAAGGAGAGAATCCTAGATTCAGCAAGAGCTAAGAGGACAGTCACCTACAAAGGACTTCCCATCAGACTGTCAGTGGATTTCTCCAAAGAGACCTTACAGGCAAGAAGGGGCTGGAAAGAGGTATTCCAAGTCATGAAATCCAAAGACCTACAACCAAGATTGCTCTATCCAGCAAAACTTTCATTTAGAATGGAAGGACAGATAAAGTGCTTCTCAGATAAGATCAAATTCAAGGAGTTCATCATCACCAAGCCCTTATAATATGAAATGTTAAAGGGACTTACCTAAGAAAAAGAAGTTAAAAAAACATGAACAGTGAAAGGACAGCAAACTCAGTTATTAACAACCACACCTAAAACAAAAGCAAACTAAAAGGACAGCTAGATCAGGAGTGGAAACATAGAAATGAAGATCTCAAGGAGGGTTAGCAACAGGGGAGTGGGAGGAGGAGAAGGGGGGAGAAGGTACAGAAAATAGGTAGCATAAACAGTAGATAGAAAATAGATGGGGGGCAAGAATAGCATGGGAAATATAGAATCTAAAGAACTTGAGACACATCATCATAAACTAAAGGGGGGTAATGGTGGAGACGGGGGGTAGGGTGGAGGGGAATGAAGGGGGGAATAGAACAACTGTAATGGCATAATCAATAAAATAAATAAAGTTAAAAAATCTAACAAAGGAGGTAAAAGACCTGTACTCATAAAACTACAGAATACTGAAGAAAGAAATTGAGGAAGACACAAGTAAATGGAAGCATATACCATGTTCATAGATTAAAATAATTAACATGATTAAAATATCCATACTACCCAAAGCAATTTATAGATTCAATGTAATCACTATTAAAATACCAATGGCATATTTCACACATATAGAACAAACTATTTAAAAATTTTATATGGAACCATAAATAATCCCAAATAGCCTCAGTAATTTTGATAAAGAAGAACAATGTAGGAGGGATCAAAATACCCACTACCAAACTTTGTTACAAGTACACTGTAATCAAAAGAGTCTGGTCCTGGCATAAGAACAGACACATAGACCAGTGGAACAGAATAGAGAGCTCAGAAATAAACCCAAGTGTCTATGGCCAATTAATAGTCAACAAACAGGGCAGGAGCATAACATGGAGTAAAAATAGCCTCTTCACCAAATGGTGTTGGGAGATTTGGACAGGTACATGCACAAAAATAAAAATGGACCACCAACTTATATCATACTCAAAAATAAACTCAGGATGGATAAAAGATTTAAATATAAGTTATGACACCATAAAAGTCTTAGAAGAGAATATACACAGGAAATTTTCAGATATTCCATGCGGCAGTATTTGCACAGATATATCCCCTAGAGTGAGGGATATAAAGAAAAGAGTAAACAAATGGGAATACATTAAATTAAAAAGCTTCTGCCTGTCTAAAACAAACATCAGCAAAATTAAAAGGAAACTGAACGTAGGGAAAAATATTTTTGCCAATGAAACCTCAAACAAAGATTTGATCTCCAAAATATATAAAGAGCTCATACAACTCACACCAGGAAGACAAACAATCTAATTAACAAATGGGCAAAAGTCCTGAACAGACAATTCTCCAGGGAGGACATACAGAGGGTCCAGACACATAAAAAATGTTCAACATCACTAGCCATCAGAAAGATGCAAATTAAAACCATAGTGAGATACAACTTTACACTGGTCAGAATGGACATAATAAAGAAATCAACAAACAAGTGCTGGCAAGTTTGTGGAGGGAAAAAAAACCCTAGTACACTGTTGGTGGGAATGCTGACTCATGAAGACGTGGTAGAAAACAGTATGGAATTTCCTCAAAAAATTAAAAATGAAACAGCCTTTTGACCCTGAAATTCGACTGCTGGGACTGTACTCTAAAAATCCTGAAACACCAATTCAAAAGAACCTATGCACCCCAATGTTCAAGCAGCATTATTTACAATATTCAAGTGCTGGTAACAGCACAAGTGCCCATCAGTAAATGAGTGGATCAAAAAACTGTGGTACATTTACACAATGGAACACTATACAACAAGAAGAAAGAAGGAAGTCCTACCCTTTGTAATGTCATGAATGGAACTGGAGGTTACTATGCTAAGTGAAAGAAGCCAGGTGGTGAAAGATAAGTGTCATATGACCTCACTTCTAAATGTAACATAATCAACAAAATAAGCAAGCAAAATATAACCAGAGACATTGAAATAAAGAACAGACCATACCCAGAGGGGTAGGGAGAGGGGGTAAATGGGGAAAAGAAGAGGAAGGGTGAAGTTAAGGAACATGTATAAGGACCCATGGACAAAGACTGTGGAAGGGGAGAATTGAAAGTGGAAGGTGTTTAGGGCAGGGGAGAGTAATGGAGGAAATAGTGGGATAAATATAATTGAAAATTATATTTGAAAATAAAAAGTAACAAAAATATGACATTTATTTAAAAAAATAAAAATAACAACGGGACAATGTTAATACAGCAAACACATTTTAACTGTTCTTTCTTAATAATTAGGGTTTTTTGGCTTCATCATTTTTGGATAGCTATCTTTCAATATGGACTATGGTGGTAAATACAGAAGTTGCAATAGATAAGAACCAAATTCAAAATATGCCTGGGATGTAATTTATTTGGTTTGTTGGTTTATTTTAAAACTAAACTCAACATATCAGATTGTGAGTAGAATGCTAATATTTATTGAATACCTAAAAAATGCTAGATACTTGCTAGGGTACCACACAAATATTTATCTTGGTGTAATTCAGTATTCCAGAGTTCTGGATCACTTTTTCAACGATTGTATACCTGCTAACTGTATCTCTCTGTAACATAATATAATGTGCAATATATGAGTATGTTTCTTTCTCTCCTTTGTCTCATACTCTGTCGTGCCAGTAACGCAGGAATAAAATGCATCAGTTCAGCAATGTCAAAAGGGTAAATATAATGAAATCCCATTGCATGTAACACATTTGAAAAGGAATAAAAAACATGAACTGTCTTTGGGTTAATGTACAAGACTTGGATAGAAAGAAAAGGAAAAGATTGGATATTTCAAGGTAGAGCCATTATGTGCAGTAACAACCACAGCATGCAGGTGTAACTGGGGAAGAAGTAAAGGAGAATGTTTGAATGAGATACACTGAGATTCAGAGGCTGGGCAGAGTTGGGCAGGCTGCTTGGTGGAGGGGCAGAAGAGAAACATCTCTGAGAACTGCCACCTTTGGTTCATCTGTTGTTTCTGTTGGCTCCTCTGGGGTGTTTGGACATGAAATCACAATTATGCTATGCTTCTTTATATAGTGTTATGTAAGTATTATTGTGTATGATAATTCCATCAAAATGATTTCAAAACATGAAGTCAGCAAGAATGGTGTTATCTGTAATCATTAAAGTAACTCTCCCACAAGCAACTCTCAGCCAACCAACCCATTCATCCAAGTTAAGCTGGACACTATTAACTTGGGAGCAAGCCACAGGGCCTTTAAAAAAGCAATCTACACGTTTTCTTTTTAAAGCCTTAAGCTATACTAAATAAATATGAAGAGGTTGCAATTTATAATTTTGAATTGTCTTACTTTGAACTTGTCAAACTAAGTTCCGGTGTTTTTATTGTTTATAGCGCTAAAAGCTGCTAACGAGTTGATGCCATTTTATCGTGTTTCTTCTTACTCTTGAAAGTAAGAAGAAATGGCCTGGTAAATTTAACTTTGACAAATGCTTGAACAAAACCTTCCAGAATATATCCTACAATCCCCAATTTGATAGCAGGTCAGACACAACAGCAAGCTGACTCTGAATCAGAAAACTCTGGACAGTTGCATGGGCTGTGAGGGACTGTTTTAGTTCTTCTCACCCTTCTCAAATCCTCCGCTCTTCATGAAGAGCATCTAGATGGGTGTTTGACCTGTGCAGCTACACCCTCTGGCCCAAACCTCCCAGCATGCCTAACATTTCCATGGATTATTTAACTAAGATGCCTGTGGAGCAGCCGCTCCATGCACACTGCTGAGACCCAGTACAGATAGATGTAGTTCCTGAAGTAATCAAGCTTGTAGTTTAGCAGGGAAGCAGATATTAAATAACTACAAAGCTAATTATTGAATTGTTAAGATAGTAAGTTTTCTGAAGAAGCAGGAAAATCCTAAGAGGATGATTTCATCTGGGTAGCTCATGTAAGAGTTTGTCCAGCTAAGGAATGCTGCACATGTAGCAATTTTTTTTTGCCATAAAGACTATAGAATCTCCAGGATTCTAGAATCATGGTAAGAACAAGAAAATTATCATTAGCAAACACTCTTTTTGTACTTTCTATGTCTCATACACTCTGATAAGCATTTAATAGGCATTAACTCTATCTTCATAACTTCCTTATGAGGTAGGTGCTATTAGGATCATCATTCCCATTTCACATAAGGGGAAATGTGTGTATGATCACATAGTGACATAAAAGCTTAGCCAGGGTTTGGACCCAGGTGCTCTCAACCACTATGCTCTGTAGGCGTAATTCTCCTATATTACCCCTATGAAGCACAGGGGAAAGAAGAAAATGCATCAAAGTATAAAATATGGGGTGATTAGCTCATGTACATTCATCTTCTGCATCCAATAGCAGAATTCAATTGGATGAGGATTACTAAATTCCACCAGAAATCAGAAACAGCTGGATAATATTTGATATATAATTTATATTTTCTTCATCTATTTATTTTTCTCATCTATTTCTTTCCATATTCAAGTCAATAGCTAGCTCTGCGCTATTGACTTGAGATGAAGAAAGTAAAGTAGTCTCTCTTTTATAGCTTTCTAAAAATAAAACTAAGCCTGTAGAAGAACTCAACACTGTCTATAGAGAATGCATGAGGGAGAAAATGTTTGCAGAAGCAAGAAGAGTATGAAAAAAGTAGAGGGGAGATAATGGATTATCCAGGAACTCCTTGAACAGGAGTTAGATGCAGCCTTCAGGAACTATCCAGAGGACAAGATCTTGGTGCAGAAAGACTTCAAGAGTTGGCTATGACTATCCAGGAAGGAGAACATGGAAGCATCAGAGTGCCACCAGAGTGGAAGAGACAACACATGTGAAAAGAGCTAATAGCTGTGCATTCGGTAGGACAATCAGGAAACCACTGTTTAAATGTGTTACTACCACTCAGTATACTCTCTACCACACAGTAATATCTCAGATTCATAGCATTTCTGATCATTTTCAAGCATAGCTACAGTTTTACCTTTAGGGAAGCATATATCTGACTTGAATTTCTTGTTTCAATTAAAGCTTCTTCTCTTGTATCATCTAAGCTTCTTCATCTTGTATCATCTGACTTCTGGCTTTGTTTGGGTACCAAGAATAGGAAGTGAAGGCTATTTCTACTGATATCTTTTGAACTTAATCTTCCAACACCACCCCAATGTGGAGGAGGAAGGCTGAGAGGAAAGAGCAAAGGCCTATTTATTTAGCATTTGCTGTCTGTAGTTCTGTCAAATATAGACTCTCTCTTTTAGGTTATATTTGCATATTATTTAAACACTTTCCAGTCAGGGACCTCTAGTCTGCACCATTCTCTAATGAGATACATTCCAGATGACCTCTTACCACCCCCTGCAGCTGTTCCTCTAAGGGCACACACACAGTCTCTTTCTGCTGGAGTTCTTTCACTTGAACAGGAGCCTCCTGAGCTGGTTCAAACCTGGCTCTCCTCCAGAGTTCACTTGGTGATATGTAAAATCCCACAGCAACAATGCATTTGGTGTGGGGATCTTTCCAAGAAAGGCAGAGGTTATATTTTCCTTGAAGCTGGAATGATGGGAAGTCCAGAGTTAGAAACTGAGTTATAGAAAATAAATGAATATTTCTTACATGGTTATGTCTGTAGCTTAAGAGTCATACCTGCTAAAACAGTAAGCCTACTGTATAAATGCAACCCCTTGAAACTGTGTGCACATGGCCCTAATAATATATTAAATGTAGGCCAAGAACTTTTTTGTCCATTATAATGAATTTCTGTGGACTTCAGAATGCTTGTAGAGGAGAAGTCAATTGCCATTATCCTATAAGAGACTGAAGGGACAATTTACTTTCTAACCAATTCATAACCATGGAAACTCTAATATCCAATGAGCAGTGCCTTCTGGTTTCTCATTCAAGGATTTTAAAAACAGTCTTTATAGTAAAGCAATGTGAAGAAAGACATTTCTTCCCCTCCTTTCTTCTCTCCCTCTCTCTTCTTTTGTCGATTGGTCAGTAGTACTCCAAAATTTTGAAGTCACTGCTATCACTAATTGTCACAAGTTTGGCTTTTGTTCATCTTCTACTGCCTAGATTTTATCTTGTCCTTGTTGTGGCAGCAGGGGACCATGATGTTTTGACAATTTTTCTATTCTGTTGATTTTCTCTGTTAATTTTCAAGATAGTTAGCAAGAAAGTCCTTTACTTTCCATTGGGGGGAAATCTGTTACCTGGAATTTATCCAATATTAATAACAATTTTAAAAGAATAAAATTTTATACTTAAAAGTATATGATGCTACTGTATTATTGCATTCCACTTTATCTCTAAAGAACTACTAGGTTCTTTTGGGTCAACTTTTACACTTAATTAGTGAGAAAATTAATAAACCTACAAGTTGGGTCTGCATACTAAAAGAAGGCAACATGGCTGAAGGTCTTTTAAGAATCACACATCATTCTGCCTCAAATTTTGGTTTTCTGACTTCTTGAATATTTTTGATTTTTCATTTACACATCTGTGAATCCTTAAAAGACTAAAAAAAACCCCTAACCCTGGCAAATATGTTAGTATGTTAGGGGGAAAAAACAGCAAGGAAGGTGGAATAGCAGTAGAAATGGCTGTTCTCAGCTCACAGCACAGAATATATTTCGAGGAGGCTGACAAGGTTTCATGGCAATTCCAGGTCAATAGTTCAATACTACTTCTTTTGGCTCATCCCTCAATAGGTTATGAGTTCTTTTACAATAGTCCTCAAAGTTCCCTATATGTCCCTAAAAGCCCATCTAGTGAAACTGACAAATAAAAACTCTCACTTTTTAAATGTATTCAAAATCAGTGTATAAACTAATTGTATATTCTAGATCAGCTAGATTTTCCTGATAAAATACTTATTACACATGTAAATTTTATGTCATCATCATTTACATTGATTACTGACAGAAATATTAGGGGTCTGATAGTGTGGCATACAATTAATAAAGCAATTTCAAATGGTTGAAGGGAGGGAATTTTATCCTAATGTGAACCATTTTATTTTTGTGAAACCAATTACACACATATATTTATTAGCCATTTACATATCTCCTAGACACTTATGTGCCATGCAAAACATAGTGCTGGGCATAGAAATATGCCATCCTATTGTGTTCAATGGCAATTCACATGTAAAATCCTGGACGCAGTGCATGAGTTGGCAGTGAACTGGGTTAGATGTCGTAGCTGGCAACCTCATTTACTGGGCAGTGCATTTGAGTGGGAGTCATGTTTCTAAATTCCATTCAAGACAATCCTCCCCTCAAAGCAAATTACATTTCTTGTCTCCTTAATTTCTCCAGCCTTAAAGGTTGGGAGAAGTGCTCGAGAAGAGAGAACACTGGTGAAGATTCCCAAGGTCTTGTTTTATCAGAGTTTTTCATGGCATTCCAATTTGTAATTCATATATTAACTAGGTAGTTCTTAAATATATTTGGGGATCCTAGATTTGTAACCTTTGAAATATCTGAGAATTCTAGTTATCCCTGTAAGGTGATAGAAGTAGGATAGAGTATAACACCCCCCCTACACTGTATTCATACAATTTTATTAAGGTTTCAATAGTCTATCACTGTCTTCTTACTTTTTGTCAATGTCTATGCTTTTTTAAGGATTTTATTTATTTATTTTTAGAAAGAGGGGAAGTGGTGGAGAAAGAGAAGAAAAAGATCAATGTACAGTTGCCTCTCGTGCACCACCTACTGGGGATCTGGCCCACAACCCAGGCATGTGCCCTGACTGGGAATTGAACCAGTGATCCTTTGGTTCACAGGCCCACACACAATCCACTAAGCCACACCAGCCAGGGCTCGATGTTTATGTTTTCCTATATATTTTTTTAATAGTTAAATCTCGGGCCCTCGCTGGCGTATCTCAGTAGATGGAGCACGGGCCTGCAAATCAAAGGATCGCAGTTTGATTCCCAGTCAGGGCACATGCCTGGGCTGCAGGCCAGTTCCCAGCAGGGGACACTCGAGAGGCAACCATATATTGATATTTCTCTCCCTCTCTCCTTCCTTTCTCCTCTAAAGATAACTAAATGAAATTTTAAAAAAAAGTAAAATCTCAAGCCAGAATTTGTGATTTGAGGAGAAAGGCAAAATAGTAACTTCTTAGCTGAGCACAAAAATGTAGAGTGTTTTCATTTTTTTCTGAACATTAGAATTATAGGAGATTTTTTTAAAAGACCCACAACAACATGGAATCCTGGCCCCACTTCACACCAATTAAATAAGATTTACTAAAGAGCCTTGGGCACCAGCATTTTACAAAGTTGTCCAGATGTTTGCAATGTGTAGCTAGAGTTGAGACCCACTGGCAAAAGTAAACCAACAATGAGTAGAAGAGGATGAGTCTCATGGCTGTGGAAGACTCTTGGGAGCAGAACAAAAAATGTGCTTCGAGGAAAATGGAATTGCCTCAGGATCAGTTCTGTACAAAGAGAAAAGCATGGAGAACCAATGAAAGCTTGATAGAACTAAGCAGGTAGGATTCTAAAATCACCAGGTCAGAAGGACTTGGTCTGGGAAGGGACTGAATATGAATGACAAGACAATGATGGGTTGGGGCACTACACAGTAGATTGAAATCACTGAGAGGCGTCCTAGTAATGTATGACTGTTAAATGTGCTGCTGAAGGTGCTGCTGTGCAAGTACACATGGCTCTATAACAGTCCCCCCAGGAAGGCCTCAGTGGCTTTTTGGAGCCCTCCCAACCTGCAGTTTGATCTTAGACACCACGGAAGCTACAGAGTAAAGGATCTAGACAGTGATTACCAAACTCCAATGTCCATAAGAATAGCCTGTTAAATGAAGACTTCTGAGCCCCAGAGCAGAGGTTTATGATTCTGCATGTCTTAGGTTCAGGCTGGGAACCTGTGTTGCTCACATGCTCCCAGATGATGGTCAGGTAGGAGGTTGCAGGATAATAATTCAAGACCGTGTGTGGGGGTGTTGTCAGGACACAGATCACAAAGCAGTGAATGTACACTGACTTGGGAGAAAGCCCAGACCTCTTTTCCACTATGTGGGAGGCATGAAGTAAGCATTTATTTTTTTAAACTTTACTTATTTTTTTAAAGATTTTTATTTATTTATAGTCAGAGGGGAGGGGAGGGAGAGAGGGAGAGAAATATCAATGTATGGTTGCTTCTCGTGTGTCCCCTGCTGGTATGTGCCCTGACTAGGAATCAAACCTCGACACTCTGGTTCGCAGGCCCGTTCTCAATCCACTGAGCTACGCCAGCCAGGGCTCAAAGTAAGCATTTATGTATACTATATAGATCATGGCCTACTCAATTTTTTAAAAAGTGTTTCTTTTTTCTTCCTTCTCTTTGTAAAAAAGGAAATACATTAGTTAGCCTCTGAGGTAGATCAGATTAAGGATGGAGAGAAGAGTAGTTAGGCTGAACTGAGGAGATGAATTATTTTACAAACCTGAAGTTTCTCTCAGTTTTCACTTGGTGATGCTTACATGTATGGCAATTTAACTTTCTCTCTAGAGAGAAACTTCAAGACAGAAGTTTCTCTCTAGAGAAAAATATCAAGATGGATTTCTACGAAGGCAATTATTTTGTTTTATTAAATATTTTTATTAATAGAAATAGTAAAGCAACTTAGAATGTATTCATAAAGAAATAAACACAGCCACTTAAAATTGTCTTGAAGTATTCATGACAGGTAACAAAAAGGTCTCTTTATGTTTATGTTTTGTATAGGTATTGAATATGCACAAGTTATGATCATCTCTGCAAACCAAGTAACAGAGAAAAAATTAATGCCCAGTAGATGGCACTGTTTACGTTTCATAAGAGAGTCCAGTGAGAAAATATTCCCCTCATCCCCAAATCTATTTGTTTTGACAATAATATAAATCCAACCTCCATTTTTAAAAGACATTACTTACAAGGAGCCCAATCATTATGTCCTTTTCTGAACCCACATTGGATAACTCTGTCACAATTTATTAAATAGAAAAGTACTTAAGGATTATTAATCTTGTCTGAGAGCAGAAGGCATTTAACTTGTTCCCTTTTTTCAGTGCCACTAGGCAACTGTGATTCTCCTCCCCTCTGTTAGCCCCCTACCACTACAGACACTCTCTTCAAAAAAGATGTAGGTTAAAAATCGACTTCAGACCAGAATGCACTTGTGTTTAAATGAATTGTGTTTGTGTTGGGATTACATTTAGTTGTTCTCTAGCATCTTCCCTCGCCCAGACATTAATGAACTAATATTTTATTGTCTTTTGACATGAGAAAGAACATATGTATAACTGATGTAGGTAGAATCCTGAAATCAGAAGAATACTGGTATGAGCTTTGGGGCTCCAGCTCCAGCAATAAGCATAAGACCCTGGCTACGGTAATTAATGTTCTGAATATTATTTTTATCATGTGTATAATGGTGATAACGATGCCTACTCCACAGGGATATTATGAAATTAAACTAGGCAATGTAAACATCCAGTACGATGCATGATCCATAGTAGGGACTCATGTGGTGGTATCTCATTCATGTTTACATCGAATGAATCTCCTAGAGTCAGGCTTGCCTTACACGATCTTTCCTTAAGGACTTCAGGAAAACAAATTCCATAATTTACATTAGCCATATATTTAGTCCTAACTCTCCTCCAATATAAATGAGGCTGCGTCACTGTGTTTTCTCATCACTAGCATCAAACTTACATTTTTAAGCATTTTGAACTTTAGAGGTATATGGAGGTAATTCGTAATTCAGCAAGCACTCTTTACTGTTGAAGGTTAAAATAGCTGTACCTTGTAATCTCTTACTCAGCTGCCAACACTAATTAAATACAGAGAGGTGAACATATGGCTGAAATGTTTGACACAGTATCTATTTTTCCCATTTTGGTTTAAGATTATGAAAATTATATATTGTCTATAAAAGCTAGTATTTCTTGTTAGTGATAGTTTCCCAGTCAGAACACTAAATATATAAGAGTGCCAAGATATTCTACTATGAATTAAAATTTGATATCTGTTGGCATTCAATTTGATTAAAATTCAGAAACCAAGCAGAAAAAAGATAAGCAAAATAAACTAGAATATTCAGAAGGAAAAAAACTTGTAAAGAGAAGAGGATGGGAAATCACTGTAACAACAAGTTGAATTTTCTATATTTATCCATGTGTGTTTGCTTCACTTGGTTGTCAGTTTTAATTGGCCTGAAACATGCTGTGTTTCCAACCTATTTAGAATTTCAGTTGTCATTTCTGCCATCTATGATTGTATTCCTAAATGCAGTCTATGCCTACTGAATAATTAGGGTTTCTCTCATTATAGAAATAGCTAGCTTATAAAATCTACTGCTAGTTTTTATATCTATTACACAACTGTTTAGAAGTGCAGAAAATGAGAAACTGTGTCCTTCACAAACCATATTTACTTTACTAATAGCAAGGATGATTCATCAAAGTTGGCCCATAGGTTAAAGCCAAGGTGGG
Organism: Artibeus jamaicensis; assembly: GCF_021234435.1. Classification (NCBI taxonomy): domain Eukaryota; kingdom Metazoa; phylum Chordata; class Mammalia; order Chiroptera; family Phyllostomidae; genus Artibeus; species Artibeus jamaicensis. The sequence goes on from NW_026521822.1 coordinate 4,131,398, forward strand.
TATGTAGTAAAATGTCAGGAGCTCACTACTGATATATATGTCTTTCCAATACAACTGTTTCCTGGATTCCAGGACTATTTTGAAAAAGAAAAGAATCCTACTCCAAGTCCTAGCCCAGTAGCTTGGTTGGTTAGAACATCTTCCTGATATGCCAGGGTTGCAGGTTTGATCCCCAGTCAGGGCACATACAATGGATACACAAATAAGTGAAACAAGAAATCTCTCTCTCTCTCTTGCAAATCAGTGAATAAAATAGTTCCATAACACAAAAGATGATACCTATTCTGCTTATGTGCATGTATGTCTGCAAGAGTATACATCTATATAAAACTTGATGGTTTTAGGATTTGAGAGGTCAGATGATATACTGTAAAAAGCATAGACCTTGGAGAAAGACAGATTTGGATTGTTAGATAGATATTAGGATTTCTTAGTTTTCTTACCTTAAGAACTTCTTTAACGTTTCTGAAGCAAGCTTTGTCATCTATAAAAAATGAGGCTAATAATGCATGCCCCACAGGAATTGCTTGGTATATTCTATCACAATGTATGAAATGTAGGAGATGCTCAATATCTATTTTAAAATTAACTCAGAACATAGAGTTGTTTAACTCTTAAACAACTTCATATATAAAAATATGGACTTGTAACAACAAAAATTAGTTGTTGATTATTTTCAAACATAATTATATGGGAAATAACAACAGAATCTCTTTTTAAAAGCGTCTATTAGTATATTTAAAATTTAACAAAATAACACTGTAGAAAACATTATTAAGTATGGTGAAATATACTGTAGAGCACCAAAGGGCAAGGTATTATGTTGCTTCTAGGCCATTCATTTGTTCACCCCTATTAAGAAAAACAAACTCCACCACTAACAAGCATTTTTCTATGCTCTGTTATAAACAGGACTGGTTGATATTTAGGTATTGGGATTTGTTCGTTTAGTTAGTGTTAATTTGTATGTGAGTGTGTATATTCTTTTACCCTGTTCGGACATACTAGTATGTGCCTAATTAGTATAATATGGAGATTAAAGATTAAGTAAAATAAACATAAAGAAGATTTAAGGATCATGTGGGTAGGGAGTTGGGATTCACATTCCTTTGTCATTTTCTCTGCATGTCTCTCAGACCTCTCACTTGATATGAAAAGTTGGAAAGGTACTTAAAATCTCTGATGGTTTTATTGAAGGGGTAATAAAACCGAACTACTGCAAGGTGACACTGGATGCATTCAGAAATCTAGTGCTGGATATTCAAAATGTTATTAGACTATATTATCATAAGGTTTTCATTTTAAATAAGATTTTATTCCCAGAGAAATAGCTTGATTGATGGTTTTTTTCTGAAAAATAAAAAATTGAACTAAGGACACAATGTTAGCTATAATTCAACAATATGTATGTTTGACAGAGGCTGTGTGGGTGACAAAGGGCTGGTGGTAGTCTTCTGAGTTAATTACAATTCTGAGGAATAAGACTCAGTTGAGCTTAACCAACAACTTCCTTCATAAACAATTTTGAAAAGATAGTTAGCCAAAATGATGCTAAAAAAGTAAAACACATCTGCAAAATAATAGCATACCTAAAAAGGATGATGAGGATGTTGATTTGGTCCCTAAACTTTTGCACATATCAAGTATAAGCACTGTCATTTGATTCTGGCAACATTAAGAGTTGTAAGGCACTCCTAGCAACTAATACGTGAGAAACTCCTTCAGCTCAAATCCCGTGCAGCTAGTAAGATTATTGCCTGTTTCCTGCAACCTCTAAGGGAGATAGCCACTGACAAATACACAGCCATTCTCACACCCTTCCCTTAATTTCCTTCTACTATTCCCTAACTCTCTTATTGCACAATTCAGCTTGTGTGCCCAAGACTTTTCAAAGCTCAATATAGCACACAAATATCTCTGAACTCTCATGCATTAGCACGAAGAGAGTTCAATAATAGCAGGCTCTCAGTTGCAAGTCATTTGTGTCCTGATATTAGCATCTGAATTCTGGACAAAAGATTTTAGCAGTAAACACATCACACACTTTCTTCATGAAAAGGTTAAGCTTGAACTTTTTAAGGCTCTTCCATTTACTACATTTTGCAGGTTATAGTTGAGTTTAATAGTGAAGTGGCAATGTGCCTGAGCTACTGAATGAAGGTAGCAACTTCTCGGAAGAATGATGTGACTGGAAAGTGACATTTAAAACTGGCATCACAAGCTTCACTAAATGAAACAAAATATCAGCAATATGCAATGGTTTTCACATGTACAGCAGCAGACTAAATGGCAAGAATATCAGGTCATGGATTCAGCAATTAGTTTTTGAGTCCTAATAGAATATTCTGATAGGATATCCATACTATTAGTTAATTAGTTAAACAACTATTTATTAAGCATGTACTGAGGGTCAGGGTCAGGGTAAGTTCTGAGATACAAAGGAAATAAAATAGACACACTTCTTGGCATGTCCACAGAGCCATCACAGTTACTGCTATGGTACTCCTGCGGCATCAGTTGAGAAGAGCAGGAGGCAGAGATTCTGCAGGTACGAATTCCTCTCTAGCTGTACTGCTGGCTTGCAGAGGGGCCTTAGAGAGGCATTTAACCTGCTAGTCTCATTATCTGCTTTCATACAAGGAGGCTAACAGTAACAGTGCCCTACGTGGCTTCCTGACAGTGTCACTGTGATAGACAAATGAGGTAATCAATATGAGAATGCTTTCAAAATTTTAAAGTACCCATTTTATTTCCACCTTGCAACAGATAGAAATAATAATTTACACCTATTCACCTCAGATGGATGCTGTTGTTTCTTGACATTTATTAAACAGCAATGCTCTCTCCTTAATTTACAAATAGAATTAGATAGAGTCCTTGCCCTGTGATTTTAAATTAGGCAGATATATATGATAAAAAGATGAGAAAACACTCAAGACAGACAAGGGTGATGATTACCTGGGGGAAAGGGGTATAAGAAGACTAAATGGTAATGGAAAACTATAATAAAGATTATATATTAAAAATTTATTTTAAAAAGATACACAATGTTGTGTGATGATCATTAGTATCTTTATAAAAGGCCTATTTTCTTAGTCCTTAGGATTTTTGTTTATTGTGCAAACGTAACTTATATAATGTAAAACAAGAAGAAAGGTACAGGAAGGTTAAAAAGAACTGAAGTTGAGTAAAAAGAAAGGAATAAATAACACACACAGGGCAGCTGAGTCAAACAAGATGTACATACAGATCACCTTACTATATGCTTTATACTTTGCTGAGTCACTGATGGGGGAAACATTGCTGTTCACATGAGATGAACAGCAACTTAGTTTGTAAGTAGATCCTTCATTTTACTCTAATGGATCACTGTGATACTGTATTCAGCTTTAAAATATTAATATTTTAAGTAATAACAACTGTAGTAAAACCCTCGACTATTTTAGCATTTGTATAATGCTTTAGATTTTACAAAATTTTTTATGTGAGCCATTTAATTTAAACTTTGTAATAACTTTGTAAAATGAGCCTCATTATTATTTCTAATTTAAAGATGAAAAAGCTGGATTGTAGTTGGTAAAATAATTTACTCAAAGTAAGATAGAAGTGGGATACCCATGATTTTAACCCAGTTTTTCCAACTCTAAGATGTGTTTTCCATCTTTACTTCACATGAATAAGTGAACAGTCTAAAACAAAGCACCATTATAATGTGCTGAAAAAGAAACATGTAAAATAAATTAAAAAGTAAATGTAAAGCAGGACTTTAATTTGAAACCATTGTCTCTCATACCTCTTATTCCAGTTGTAGAATTCAGAAGTCAATTCCACTGGTGTCGAGAATAATGCAGTAATTAGAAGGATCTTGTTCAAAGGTCATTCTGAGCAAATAGTGTCTTCTTAAGGAGTGTCACTGTGAAAGTTTAGTTGTGGATTGTGGTTCTGCATATGTGTAGCATACATTTCTTTTGTAGTATTGTCGGTATGCAAAAAAAAGGATTGATGTGAGATTCACAGCAAAGTTTAAGGCATTTATTTTGTGTCATGTATAATATGAAATCTGAAAAGAGAGTGAAAGTGGCTTTAGAGAAGTATAAGCCAAACCCAAAGTCATTATTGACACTTCCATTTTAAGAATTAAACAAAATTCTAGTTAATTGTATTAGTGACAAGGGTATACATATAAAACCTATATACATTCAAATAATTATGCACTGTTGTTCATAAAACTTTAATGATTTCCTAGAATTTTAATAGTCTCCTAGTCCAAGAACAGATTCCTACATGGCCCCTTTGCCAAAGTTAGGGTGAAAAGCAACAACTACAATAATTTTTTATGTAGCGTTTTAGTTCAGGCTAATATAACAGAATATAATATACTGGGCAGATTAAGCAACAAACATTTATTTGTCACAGTTCTGAAGGCTGTGAGGTCTAAGGTTAAAGTGCTGGCAGATCCAGGGTTTGGTAAAGGCTCTCTTCCTGGCTTACAGATGGCCTTCTTTTTGTATCCTCACATGGCACAAAGGAAACTCTTCTCTTCTTGTATGGCCTCTAATCCCATTCATGAGGGCTCCACCCTTATGACCTAATACCTCCCAAAGGCCCCACCTCCTAATACTAATACCATCGCATTGGGAGTTAGGATTTCAAGACATGAATTCAGGGGAGTTGGGAAGAACACAGATATTCAATCCATAGCAGGTAGACTAGAATATCTAGTTTATTTTCCCTCCCCCACTTACCCCACTGCAATAAAAACATCTTTAACACAAGATTTTTTTGCCATAATCAGAATAAAATCTTGTTTCTTCTCTCCTTTTGTCTCCACTTTATAATTCTAGAATATAAAATGGAGATGTCTCACTAAAGTAGCTTCTAAAGGCCAATTTCCTTTTCTTTTAATTTCTTCTTCTATAACTGTCATGGAATAATACGTATCCAAATGTGTAAATACCCTAGTTTGTATTTTCTATTATTATAGTATGAGAGAATCACCTGACTAGAAGAGCATTTTATTGATCATCAATGTCTGGCTTTAAAAAGTACTCTGTGTAAATGCTTTTAACTATACCTATTTATAAAGAGTTTCAAAAAAGGACAATTCCGCCATCTTTCTTAGGAACTCAAGTGGGACACAATTGCTTTCTTTGCCAGGAAAATATACTTTAATTAAATCTATTGTATGCAACAGATTAAGAAATAAAAATATAGAGACTGAATCTTTTGCATGTGAAAACTTGAGTCTAAGAATATCTTTAATGTAAAAAAGAACTTGAGTTTACTTATTCTCAAAAACTTGTGTTGTGATTTTTATAATACGAAACTCACTGAATGTTTCACATTAGGTCACACAGGATGCATACCTTTGAAGAAATCTTCATGGTTTGGGACTTGCTTTACAGTTTTGCAGTTTCCAAAATGTAGGAGTAGTCTAGCCCTGAGGAGTTCCTTGTGACTTCATGCTAGCTGAAATCACAGGGAACTAATTTAGAAGGATATATGGTGTGATATGAGGGGTGAGAAGTTGAGCAAGAAGGAGGAAAGTCAAATAGGTGTTTTTTCTGTTGGGCTGTTTTTCTTTATATATGAATGTATTTAAATAACTGAATTCCAGTAATACTTTATTTATTCAGAATACAGTCTTGACATGAAAAGTAAATAAAAAGTGATTTGTAGTGAAAAATAGATGTTCTCAATTCTATCTAATGAATTATTTTGATGAGAGAAGACTCTATAGTCACACTGATAGAAACAAGAGATAACTCACATCATAAAGAAATATAAAGAAAGTAGGTGCATGAACTCAGAAGTCCATGTGGTGAAGGAAGAAGGTGTATTAGGGTTCTTCAGAGAAAAGAACCAATATACATATTATTGACTTTTAAACAACACAAGTTTGAGCTGCACGAGTCCACTTATACATAGATTTTTTCAATAAATATACAGTTGGATCTCCATATCCCTGGATTTTGCATGCACATATTCAACCAACTGCACATCAAAAACAATATTCTCTATCTAAGTTTGGGAATCTACATAGCTGGAGGACCAACTTAAGTCATACAGAGATATTTTACTGAGCACTTGAAGCTTGTATTATTCAAGGGTCAACTGTCAACTGTATTACATAAATATAGATTCCCAGTGAGGGCACATGCTTAGGTGGTAGGACCCTGTTGGGCACATGTGAGAGGCAACCAATCAATGTTTCTCTCTTACATCTCTCTTTCTCTCACTCCCTTCCTCTCTCTCTAAAGTTAAGAAGCATGTCCTCAAGTGAGTATTTAAAAAAGTTAAAAAAAAAAAAACCTTATCCAGTACACTCGGAGAGCAGTAGACTCATGATTAAAATCCAGCTCAATCTGATTTTAAGTCTCACCACATTTTTATTTTTCTATGATCTATGTTTTATTCTTAAATATTTATGTTTATTATAGTGATTCAGATTTATGAAGATTAGGTTAAAAGATATACAACATACAAAAAAAGATATACAACATACTGTATTTCAGCAGAATTGCCATAAAGTCATTAAACTAATCATTTTTCTTCATTATTCTGGTCAAATATGATTTTATCATATTAATTTAAAGGATGATTTTTGAGAATTAAATAAAAAGAAATGGAAGTGGAGAGCACCCATCTCTCTGAGCTTCAACCAAACCAGATATTGCATATGGGGTATTCCATGGCTACTCATGAACTTGGTCTGGACCACTGGCTTCATCCTGTCTCCCAGTTTCAAATTTTCTGTTTCTGCTCTCACCTCATCTTTTAGATCCAATGCTGTAAACTTGGTATCTCTCAATAAAGACTTTGTCACTCTTTCTGCCCAAGGCTACTTTTCAGCCAAAGGTGGACGTACACAGAGAAACTTATAGCATCTAGCACAGGGAAGAATCAAGATAAGTGATCCTGGGCAAGAAAAGGACATCTTTCTTGTTGCCAAAATTATCTGATTTGCTAAATATAATGGTTCCTCTTCTTTGACTAATGCTAGAGGCATGCCATCAAGTCTACAAAGCTTTTTAATGCATATTGTTATGCCAAGTACTGTAAATAATTTCCAAGATTATAGCTTCTCTCATATGTTGCATTTTATTATCTCATTATTTTCTTATATAAGTTGCACATGCAGGATGTTAACTTATTTACTTAAAACTTTCACAATGTACAAATGTAGGGTATATATTCTTCAGGGAACTACTATAGATAATTAATCTCACCTTATTTTATTTTTCCTTTTTTCCTACTGTCAATTCTTTAGCTTTTGTTTTAAAAATAGTATCAGAGAGGCTGGTCTCTTAGATTTACAAAGTGAGATAGGCTGGTATGGGGTTATTTTACTCTGGGAACCAACAGCCCTCTGTACAACTAACAAATTGGCAAAATTATAAACATTGCTATACATTTAATTAATAATGATAGCTTCTTGGGTAAAATAATACACATGCTCAATTGCAAAAGTGGGAAAATCTACTGGAATTATAGCCAGCATTTGCATTGTAAAGGGCTGTTTATGGACTTTTAAAAGCAAAATAAAACAAAATGTCCTGATTTTGCCTGCAGCTATTGACATAAATCATGAACTCACATCATTTACCTCCAGGCTAACTTTCTGCAGAACCAGTAGACGGTTACTCCAGTAAACACTTTGGTTACTTATTGAAAATCAAGAGTCTTTTCTGCTCCATCAGGAAATGTAGTGCCAGATCCAAGGTCAGAGCTGGACCTCATCTTGGGGGTAGAGTTAAGTAATGCAAAGCACCCACAGAATGGCCAGAGGCCAAGGAGAAGGGCTTGTGACTCCAGAACAGAGCAGCTGAAGGTGAGATTAAGTTTTAAAGGGTCATTAAAATGTACTCATTGTAAGGAGTGGTGAAAGTGGGGAAATCAAAAGGCCAAGTTTCAAGGATGACTAGCTAAAATCCCATTTAAAGGACTTGCTGAGCAAAGATCACATCTTAGAAAGAGTATGAAAGGAAAAAAAATCAAAACACTTTGGGACCTTTTCGTGGAAGTGTTTTAACTGTTTTTGTTAAAATGTTAGCATTTAAATGGCTGAAGTTTGACTTGAATGACAGCTAAAAAATAAATGTAAGCTTAAAAAAGGTCTGGAAGGGTATATAACAAAATAGTAATGGTGGTTGGTCCCTGAGAGGTGATGTTACAGAAAGTTTTTCTTCTTTATACATTTCTGTACTGACTATCCCCCCCCACCCATTAGCAAACCCACTGCTTTCACAATCAAGAGGGAAAAATCGGTGAACTATTTTTAAATTTTAAGGTTGGTATTAATCTTTAAAATAAATGTTTGCATAGCTAAATTAGCAGGGCAAGGCACCACTGGAGAGACAGAATATGTGTGATGAAAAAAAACATGGACTAATCAAAAAGAAATGAACACAAAAGCTTAGTTTTTGCAATAGCAGCAGAATTTATAGAATTACAGCACCTCTACAATTATGGAAGCCACAGTTTCCTGCATGTGTCTGTTTCTGCCAACTTTTGGTTGTCTATGGTTTTCTTAAAATATCCTTGGAAAGGACTCCCAGGAATCATCAAATCAGTTTAATGTTCCTTCAGTTATATTCTAACAAAGGCTTCCAGAATTTATATAGGAGCTTCCAACTCATGTACCAATTATCTGCCACACACATTTGATTTAGAGGCAAGAGTACACAAAGAGTTACTGACCTTCTACAACATGAAGAACCCTTTTCCACTGTTTTCTTAAAGTTACTATTCATTCACATTACACAGGAGAGCCAACCCGAAGCTGGAAAAGTAAGTTCACTAAGGTCTCACAGCAAATTGTTGGCCAGGCTGGGATTTGAACTCAGATCTTATGACTTGGTTCCCAGTGCTATTTTTACATGACACTGAGACTGCTTCTGGAAAAGTAAAAACATGAGACTTACAGACCTGGTTTTCCTGGGGCCCTTGAGGAGGCAGGCTGTGTAAAGTGTTCAATACATCAATATTTGGGCTTTCAATAGCTCTAATGATCTGACTGGCTTTATGGCCAGTCCACCCTATGAGTGAGGGGAAGTTGATGGTAACACTACCTTTAAGCACTGAAAACTTCTTGCTTCCTTTGACTATTCTTTGTCCACTCTTTATAATTTTGTTATGAATTAAGTAAAGAACTTATATTTTTAAAAGTTACAGTAATCAAAATAATTCTGTGTTAATAAGTGAAAAAATCTGAGGGATCAACATTAAAATTTTTAAAGAGTAATAATAAAATATTATGTTCAAATTACCCAAGAATAGATTGCTGGTTTACTATTTTTTAATTGGTTGCATATAAAGGCTAGCATATTCTGATCAATTCCACTCTGCCCAGGGATCCTCAGTGATAATCCACAGCTGCCACTGACAGCCTGGTTCATTTGCTCTTATCAGTACTTTTCCTTCTATCCCCAATCTAAAATTCATAATATAGAAACAGAATAGCTTTCTACTTTATACAGCATGTGATAATCGAAGTGATTATTACCAGGGAGTATGAATATGAAAATATACACATATACATTAGCCACTAATAATCAATTTTCAACAGAATATTTTATTTATTTAACAAGTGGTTTCATTAAGTTGTATTGGTAACTCAAGTAGAAGTTTGTTGTATGTGATCAAGTGGTAAATTATGCTTATGTTCACTGTTTTGTTTCCCAGAACAATGATAGCTAGGTTTTAGGCTCCTTCAAGACTGAGATAGATTGTGTTTTATAGTTCATTGGTAATAACCACAGCATTAGGAACAGAACTGATTATGATGCAGGTTCTTAATAAATAACCTGTTCAGTTTACTGATTTGCTTATGCATCTTCTTTAGATTAAAAATAGAAGTGAGGACATTAGTAAACTTACCAATTCATTTCCTTTTGGCCATAAATGTCAATGTGTGAATGATCTACGTTAAACAGGGGTTCTTGACCAGAGGTTCAAAAGAGGTTTCCTTAACTCCTTCAAGTTATATTCAAATTTTTTGTATATTCATATGTTCACTTTCCTGATGAAACAATCCATAGCTTCCTTCAGCTTTCAGAAAACCCGTAAGTCCATAAACTATAAAGAACCTACTGGTATCATATATCCACCTGCATCTCAATTGTCAGCAGTGGTAACTAAGAAAACCTGTCTACTTTTGCTTGGAATAACCTATAAGTTTTTTTCTTTTATTTTTGATTTCCCTAAAGATGCTTGATCTCCAATCAGAGTTGTTTCCCTAAGTAATATCTGGAATAAAGCTATGTATCAAAGCAAGACTTACCAACAGGATAACTGAAGACTTCTTGATCTTATGCTATACTCTGTGCTGAGTTGGCATTTTGTGACCACGTGCAGGTTGAGGCATTTTTTAAATCACTTAAAACTCTAATGGCCTAAGTTATCAGGGACCTAATTATGGGGTAAATTACCTGTATCCTTATGCATGCTCACAGCCTCTAAAATCTACAACAGCACTTCAGTTAACAGTCCCTGCCTTGTAACTTCAAAGAATTTGGGGCAATTTGCTCCCAGCATGAGGCATTGACTTTGAATTCATGGTATACCTCATAGCCTAAATTTACTAGTCTTCAGAGGTAGAATACATACATATTTTTATTTATAATTATATATAAATGAATAAAGTAGATTAGATATTTTATATATAAATAAATAAAATAGATTTTATATATATATATATGATTGGTTAGTTGTGGTTAGATCAATTTAAAGTGTTTCTCCACATATCCTATTCTTTCCTAATATTGTGTTTTTGAAAAAGTTAATGTTTGACTAGTTTATTGCATTGCTGCAAATTGAACAGAGCAGTTATACACTAAGGAACATTCCCTTTTTAGGAACAAAAATAGGACCTTTATAACTATGCTACTGAATCTCAATCCAATTGATAATAACATACTAAAACAAATATACTACTACTTTTAGTAATATATTTTATTATATTTAGTGCTTAAGTAACATGAAGAGCTATAGTTTGTATGGTTTATACCATTTTCATCTTACCTAGTCCTTCAAACTTTTACCTTTAAGTGGTCAGAAATACTATATATATCTTATATTGCTATTCTTTCTGTTGTTTATCAATTAAATTAACATAAATTAAGATGGCTATAACCCTACATTCTTATTTTCAAATGTTGGCTTCTTATAAATAAGTGTATTTATTTTTACAAAGACAAGACTGCTCCCTTTTTTTGGTCATCAGAGAAGATAGGGCTTTGTTGTATTCTTCAACCCCCCAAATGAGAAAAGCACATGGAATGCTGTTGAAATCTTAAAGGGAACTTCCTAAGGAAAACAATGCTTTGAAATTATTTCTAAAGACTGTGATGCATACCCATTTTAAAGGTTGGCTGTTGAGTTCATTTTGGTTATTAGAGTTTTCTGCTCCTCTTGTAAATTCTAGAGCTTCAATTAAAAAAAATTAAATATCTAAGATTTCAACATAAAAAAGCACATTAATTTCATATCACAGCAAATGGCTTCTAAGAAGATTGTAAATTGAATGACAGAAGAGAAGTCATTTAAAAGGACCCCTACTAAAGAACACAGGCAGCACCCAAATAGATCCATTTTAATTTCCAGTTTATTTCAGTTATATTTCAAAGCTGTGATATCATGAATGGAGACAGAAGTGGCTCATAGAAGAGCCTAAGTTCAAAGGAACTGAAATTTAGCATGCGATGTAAAATTGAGGACTTTCACTTTTAAAAGTATGATTGTAGAAATGCCAAGGCTGAAGGAGTTGGGCTTTGTGCTATAGCAGAATTAGTAGTCTAGGGTGATCCTGTATATTTTGGTGAATGGCCATCAAGTAAGGCTCTTTAGACAAGCTTGTACCTGATAAGCTTTTAGAAAGATGTATTTCTCTTAAAACTGTTTTCCTGTCCTTCTAATTTAGAAGGGGCATTATAAACTGCTAGTGAATGCTGACACTCATGTTTTGAAAGAGTAGATTCCCCCAGGACCGAAATAAACCATATTTTAGCCTCTCACACCCTGGGTATCCCATTGGCTTCTCTGCCGAGTGCTCTCTGCTTGCACCCCCTGGAAAGACTGCACAATGGATCAGTAGTCTCTGTTGTCTTTTCCGGGGCTCTGGCCTCCAGAGAGGAAAATAGACACACTCACAGGGAAATGGCGTAAGTTAAAATCATGCAAGCTTGGTGGAGTAGAAATGAGTTTCCCAGGATCCAAGTCTTGGCCTCCAGGATATGTGAAGCTGGAAAACGATATGATTCATTCAACATTTATAGAAAACACGCAAAGTGCTACTGTGCTCATTACTGGAGGGCATGCAAGAGTATACAAAACATAATCCCTTCTCAGAGGATTCCTGACCTGTAGGCGACTGCGAGTATCACCCAGACCTTATAATCGACCCTTCAAGAAATTCTTGGGTGAATAAAATTGCACTCGGTATTTAAGATAGACATGGGAAAGTATACAACTAAGGCAGTGTGTCCCTAAGGAGCAAAGGTATGTAAATGTGCTTGAAATTTTTATTTCTGAGGTGTATAATGTGGCTTGGATGAATGAGGGACTAGGGCGTTTAAGAGGCTCGAATCGTCAGGGTGACCGCACTAGCCTCTTTTTGAAGGAGCCTGACTTCAAAGAGGCACTGCTCAGATGCCTGCTCAGTTAGTTGAATTTGAACAAAGGAGGCCAGCACTTTTACCTGAGATGTGGATAACTTGGAGGAAAAGTGGCCTCTAAGGAAAAAAGGCACATTCCACCTGGAGTGAGAAGCACCCCGGCTCTCTGACCTTGCAAACCGATTGCATCTTCCATGGACCTACTCCCGTTTGCTCCCCCGGCCCCGCACACTCTACCCAGGCCAAGCGGTGGGCCGCGTTCCGCCAGATTCCGCCGCCACTCCACGCCCGCAGCCCTAGCACAGGCCGGCTCCAGCCAGTGGTCGGCCACGTGCACACGGATCCTCCTTTCGGCCCTTCACGGGTACGGGAGCCTCCAAGATTGCAGTGGTAACTGTGGGGTCCAGATTTCTGTTGTCCCGCACCCAGCCGAAGTGTTCGGACAACGAGGGCGGGAGCTAACCGCTCAGTCCCTCCCTAGAGGGGGCAGCGCGACTGTGGGCTGCGGGCGCCGCCTCTGCTGCATCCGTGGCTGCGCGCTCCGCGCAGCTCAGCCCCTCCAGGAACCGGAGTCCGCGCCCGCCGCGCTGCCGTCTTCTGCTGCGCTGCCTCTCGGTGGGCAGCTAGGCGCGCGTTCGATTTTTCTACCCCGATCATTCATCCGACCGATTTCCGGGTGTGAAGATTTCGCCTCGGTCCGTACGAGCATCTCGGCCTCTCTTCCCCTGCCTTCTCAATCCCCCCACCCTGCCGGCGCGCGCGCGCTCGCGCTCGTGCACACACACACACACACACACACACACACACACACACACACACACTTCCACTTGTAAGCGCGCGTGCGCCGCCCGCGCGCGCAGAGCCGGGGAGTCTCCAGTGCCCCTCAGCAGATTCTACTCTCTCGGGCGTCGCTACTCACACAGGCTTCCAGCCGCCAAGGGGTGTCCTCTATCTGCTGTGGAGGAGGCGGAGAAAACCGCAGCTGCAGCCTGGGGCAGCTCCGTGTTCGGGACGGAGTCCGGGAGAAGCGGAGAAGGAGGACGCCGAGACAAGGAAGAGCCGCACCCGGCGCCCAGCTCTGCGCGGCGGGCTGCCTCAGCTCCTAGTATCGCGGCCCCAGGTAAGCAGCTCCGGGCCCCGCGCATCCCTGGGGCGTCCGGGCTTGTAGCCGGGGTTCCCCAGCCTGGTCTCCGCCACGGCATCGGGGCAGAGGCTTGGAGGGGACTGGGCTGGGGCGGGATGTGAGCAGGTAGGGGTGGGGAGAGGTGGATGGAGCCAGAGGTGAGGATGGTACTATGGGTGCTTGGAAGCGTGGGGGCTTCGGCGCAACCCCCTTCGCCCTGTCACTTTTACGAGCCCAGCGGTGTCTGGCGCTCCAGACAGCTGTTCGCAGCGCTCCCCGCGGCCGGCAGCCAGCGTTGGCTACAAGCTCCGCACCCGCCGCGCGCCTCCTCTGCCCTGCACCTTGGACAGCGCACCCCGCCTCCTCTGGTCCCCTGAACCACACTCTGGACCGCATCCTGCTCCTGCAATCCTCCCGCTGCCCTCTTCTTCCCAGATTGTTACCCTCCCGCCCTGTGTCCCTTGCCCTTTCTTCCTTGGCAGGCTCTGCGCTGGTGCTTGTCGGAAACTTTCCTCCCTGCTTAGTCTGCTCTAGGTACTATTGTTGTTATTTGTGACTGTCTACTTAACGCGGGAGAACTCAGACACCTTGGACGGGTCTTCCTTGGTGGGAGAACGTCCTGCCCGGCCAAGCCCGAGGCAAAAGAGGCACTGGGCAGCTGGATTTGGAAGCTGCCAGCGTGCAGAGCCCGCTCCTCTTGGACTCCCCAGCTCCCGAGACTCCACACGTGCGTGCCTCCCACGGACTCGCCCCTCCCTGACCACCCGGGTTCTCTCCCGGCACGGCCACCGCCACCCCATAGGTTGGACACCGGGGCTCTCAGGCCTGATTGGCTGAAGGCGTAGCCCCGCCTCCTTTCCAGAGGGGGGTGGTGGTTCTGGAGTGTTGTGGTTGTCATTCTGCTGCGGCGTGTACTTGGGGGAAGTGGGGTCTACAGGTATCGAATCCCCTGCTGGATGGGATCCCCGCGTCCCATTGTGTACAGTTATTCACCCACCCTTTTTCCTCCAAATACACTACTGTGTTTTCTCCTTTTCTCTCTCTCAGCCGTTTGCTGCTGTAACATTAAAAAGTAGTCTTGCAACCCTATTTTTATTAACATTATATTTGTTCGGTGGTAGCGATTTTAAAAACAGGTTTAGAAGAATGAAGGAAACGCGTATGGTGGGGATCGTGGCAGACTGGGTTGCAGATTTGATCCAGCAGTCTGGACAAAATAATGGGTGCTTAAGGGATTTGAAGAGGGTTGAAAAAGTGAGAAAGACATTTTTTTTTTTTTTGGCGGGGAGGAGAGAGGTTGGTGAACGAGCTTGGGAAGCTGAGGGAGAAGGACGTGGGTCTTCTGTGGAGTGAGATGTGAAAAAGAAATGCAGACGGGCGCTCCCGAGAGGTGGAGGTGGCTTTTGAAGAGGGCTCTGCCTGGGAAAGAGGTATTATGGGAGTGTTGTATTTAGGTCGTTACTAACAGACTTTGTTTCTGTTTTGCCCTTATGATAGGAGACTTTATAGTAATAATGTCAATCCATTTAGTGGATTGGATGACAAACTTATTCCAGTTTCTTGTAATATATAGATCTGCTACTGGTAATGAATTTCACAAAGTGAATTTCAAAGGCTCCTCTAGGGGGATGCGCTAAAATAGTTAAGTTAGAGCGCTTTTGAAATATTGTGAAGGAAGATGGGTGAGCATTGCATAAAATTCAAAGATTGTTCTGGTATATTTAGGGCCCTTGCAGAAGTAATATGTAGGCATAAATGATACTGATTTCCTTTCAAAGCATGATTGCCTCTCGCATTTTGAAGCTTTAATTCCTTCAGGCTGTTTTGATGTTGTGTCTGTACATGTAGGAATATTGTAATTCCTATTTTTGAAGGCTTGTTACAAAACAAAAAGCAACTGATGCAAGTTAATGTTGACAACTTTATATTGAGTACACTGGGTTATTTTATTTGTAAGCTAGTGAAATATGCAAGAGTAACATAGCATGACTGTTATTCCCCCAGGAACCCACATCAAAATGAAGTGGGGATCACATGACGCTATTCCAGGGAGAATAATTCAACTATTTAAAAAAAATGAATGTATTTTAAATTTGGGTGTAAACAACAACCAAATTTTCCCATTTGAAGTATTATCTTTGTACGCAGTGGTACACATGACATTAAGCAAGGCAGCAAATTAAATATATTAGATGATTCCAAAGTAGGTAGTAAAGGCTTGCCATTTATTATTTTTATGTAAGTAGACAGAATTGCTTTTCTGACTGGAGAACTTTGTATTCAAAACAGAATTTGATACATCTAGCCAAACAAATTATTGTTATTGTCAAGAGTATAATTCTTACTGTGTTTGTATATCTCTAAGTCACACCTTCATTTTTCCTCAGGGATTCAGATTCTAGTTGTTGGCCTATTAAATTTGATGATCTTGGAGGTAGGTAGGAGAAGAATGTATATGTTTGCACATATACATATATACAAATGTAAGTATATGTATCAGCACACAGCTATATATTTATATACATGGGGCACATTCAGTGTATTTGTTTATATGTATGTTGTCATCCTTAGAAAATTTTCTGATGTCTTCTTGTCCAAAAGGTGGCCCTGTTTTAAAGTGTAGAAAGCATTATCAACAGTAGAATTGTCCAATAGATCATGGAAACAGACAATAGTATTTTGTTGCTTGGCAACCACATACTGTGAATGAAAAACAAAGCAGTGACAGCTGCTTCCACATCCTGATACTTGTATTGTAGCTGAAGCTTTGCAACCCTCAGATGAAGCAAATTTGTGGAGTTTCATTTGAGCAAGGTGAAACTGCTTCTTTTGGGGATATTTTTTAAAAGAATATTTAAACATTTTATTATGATAAGACATATTATTATTGTGGGTTGAAATTAAGCATCTGATTTCAGTGGCCTTATGAAACCTAGTGTGTAAACCAAATAATGGAGGATTGGGAGGAGTGCCTAGTCCCTTCTTATTCTTCCCTCTACAGTCAACGAGCACATTTTCTGCTGCCCTAGGTGTTCTTAGGATTTTACAAAAACTTTTGAGTTCTCCATGATACCTAAATAGATGGCTGGATTTTAACTGCTAGGAGGGAATTAGAGATTGATGTTCTGGCCTAACCCTTTAATTTTAAAGGGCACCGAGGTGCAGTGAAGTGATGCGAGTAGACTCTGGTGACAAAGCCATCTCCAGGATGTCTTCCCTTTATTTCCTCTTCTGACTTACTCTTTTTTGTTCTTTATTTACATAAAATTTGTACCTGAGATACACTTAGAAAATACAGTAATATTTTGGGGTGAAAATCCTGATTTGTCACTATACTAGATTATAGTTTTAGATACATTGTGTACTGTGTATTCTTCCTTTGATCTCTGAAAGTCCTATGACTCTCACCTCTTTCTCCAAAGTGAACAAGCCCAGTCCCTTGCCTTTGTAATTGTTTACAGCTTTGGATAGTCTTTAATGATCTATTATTCTCTATGTGAATTTTAAACATGGATGAGATTGAAGATTATATTGGCCAGCCTGTAAATCTGCAGGAGTTTAAACATTACAGTTTATTAGTCACTCATTCCAGTCTTTTGTCTGCAGCATGATAGACATAGTGTTGGTGTAGTAATCTGGACTTTAATATATGTGAGACATACTGTGTCACTGCATAATATTCCTTTGTCTTTTATCAAAGCTGTCTTGCTAAAATTGTTACCTGAAGCCTGTTTGTGGAGGACAAGTCACCTGTGAGAGATGGTAGTAGTGCAGATTGTTTCTTAACTCAAAAATGATAATAAATAGATTATTGGGGGACAAACTTGGATCACATTTACATTTTTGAGCGTTTCTTGTAAACTAATAAAGTGCATTGCATGGGTGATATGTTTTGAGGTTCTTTATGCTATTTTGAAGAATCTGTATTCCTTTGTTTATTACTTATGATGAAGGTAGGCATTTAATACGATACCTTAAGTAGAAAATTTTAGTCTGGACTGGTTGAAGAAACAATGGAGTGACTGTATTAAGTGTAATTGAAGAGCCATTTTCACCAGAAAACATGCACTTTAGCATATTTTGGGGGGGGATAAACTGATTTACAGCATATTTAACCTAGTTTTAGAAGTCTGCTATTAACTTCTTCTAGCTAGAAGGATTTTTAAGCATAATAATAATTTGGTGGATTTCAAGTGAACTTCACTAACTTTTTAAAAAACCTTTTTCCACAGTCTTGTTATAGCTTGTCCAGGACAAGTACTTCTTTTGGGTTAATATGAATTTTAAGATCACTGTTATTATTATTTATAATTCCTGAACCATTTCACTTTGTGTTATGTTAAACATGCTGCAGTTCACACATTTAGTTTAATCTGCTGGAATCTTGAAATTTAATGAACTTCCCTCTGCTATGTTTATGTACAAGGTAATGTGTGTATGTATGTATGCAAATGCATATACAGTAGTTACATTTTTTCCTTTTTATTGTTTTCATCCTTATGATAGAACACTAAAGGACTTGGTTTGTGTTGTTTTTAATATAGTAAAGAGAAGCTGTAAACAAGAGATATTTACATTTTCAATTTTCTTATGTCAGTTTCTGCTATTACAGCCTATAAACTCTCACCCACACAAATAGGATGATTACTAAAGACAAGGAAACAAATAAATATACATCTAAGCTTCATCCCATCTGCTACTCTCCAGGTTAGTCAAGAAAGGATATTCTTGACTAACAACATCAGTTTCGGTTTCTACCTACAATAGGAAAACATGGCACGTGGTAGAAATTCAGTATGTATTTTGTGGAATATGCACTTGTTTTCCTTTTTTTTAATGTTGCATATATTTCAATTTGCATCTATATGAATGATAAAAGTTGAGAAAATGGAGAAGAAATTAGTTTTTTAATTGTTTCTGACACTGTATTAGAAAGTAGAAATAACTACTTTAACCAGTGATATTTTGGAATGTATTTATTGTTAGTACAGAGAGTTATACTAGGGGTATTGATTTTTCACAAATACAGCCATCCTGAGTCCAGACTAGCTCTTTAATAGCCCACAGCAGCATAACAAAGGTTATGGCAGCTTGTCCGAAGGAATACTTTATTTAGTTGGAGCTGGAGAGTGAAGTTTGCTAGCCCTAATGTTATTATCCAGACTGGAATGTGGCCAAGGTGCTGTGCTTAACATCCCAAACGCTGGGAGAAAAGCCACATTGAGCTCTTTAGTCACTTACACATGGCTAGACCTCTCTTTTGTCTAATTTGCAAGAGAGCACCTTTGTAGCTTGAAAACTGCACAAGCTATAGTGCACTTAAGGGATAGAGCCCAGTGTGACCATCTGGCTCCCACACACCACATTTCTGGTCATTGGAAGAAGTCGTAATCCCAAGAGCCTCAGGGCCACTGAGATAAGACTTTCTTCTTTATCCAGCTCCCTCTTTGTGAAGTAGGTGGAAAGTGTAGTGTCTCTGTGGAAAATCCTGGCAGAATCACAAAGTAGGAAAAGTCTAACAAGCTTCTAATTCCTCCTGAAAAATCCTTCACCTTTCTACAACTTTCTAGGTGTTTCTTTCCTTTGTAGGACTTAATTCACAGTTGCTTATTAGCAAATCTTTGTTAATGTCATGCTGAAGAAGGCTACAGGATTTTTCTGGAGGAATTTTTGAGTGTCTGGCATATAGTAGGTGTTTGATATGTATTTGTTTAGTTCCACTAGTGGAATTATACCTACTATTTTGGTAAATATGGGAGACAGTTTTGTTCAAGAAACCTTCTTAGATAATATTATACCATTATGTTTTAGGATTCTTTCTTTAACAGACATCTGTTGAGCATTTACTATATGAATGGTACAGTATTTGGCCCTAGGGATCATAAAAATTCTTAAGTCACAGTTTGTGCTCGTGGAAGAGCGTCTATGCTACTTGCATGGAAGTACATACATTCAGTGCGGTTTAAAAGTGACTATATAGAGGTGTCAATAGTCTGGAGGCAGGGCATAGAGGACCTAATAAAGACCACCAAAGATTTTTTACTTAATGTTATTGGTCAGTGTTTTACAACCTACTATTCAAAGGAATCTCATGAAATGCTTGCTCTAGTATTGATTCCTGGGTCCTACCCCAGACTCACTGAATTAAAATTTTCAGGGATGTGGGGTGGAGCAGACATGGTCAACTTCGTGCTCATAAGCCAAGATGCTCACTGCTCTAGTACATGTTTGCTGTTTTCCACCTGAGGGCTTTCTCTCTCATGTGGGACAGCTTTGTAGGGTGGCAAAGCTAATGGCCTCAAGAATGGACCTCAGCCAATGACAGGAGAGAGCTGGATGGTAATATACTGGAATTCTGGACCCTTAGGTGCAATAAATGATGCATATTGTACACTGTGTCCTAGAGTTCCCCAGTGAGACTGAGCTTCAGTTGTCCATGCTGGCTGTCTGCTAGATAAACCTGTACCTTATTGGCTGTCTCCATCCCTCTACCTGAACTTCCTGGGATTCCCCTGCTGCAAAAAAAAAAATAATAACTTGCATTTAAATACTGCCTCAAGGTCTGTTTTTGGAAGAACCCAACATATAATACTGAAGAATCTGCTTTATTTTATTTTTTGTTAATGCCCTCCCCACCCCTGATATTTGCTGTATAATGAGGCAGATTTGGGAGACCGAGCCTTAGGCGATAAAGAGCTACTGAAGGATTAAGATGAGGGCACTACTGCTTTTTGATTTGCAGCAGATGGAGGGAGAGCTTGGGGCATAGAGATGAGCTAAGAAGTGCCCAGAAAAGCAATAGTGAGCACCTAAGCGGAAGTAGTAACTATGGGGATGAAGATAGGGAAAGGGTGCAATGTGGATTTTGATGGAAAGCTGTCTGGAAAAGTCAGCATAGTATGGAGGCCTGTGGTGTGTAGTCACTTAGCTCACTGCCATTCCAAAAACAAGATTTTCATATTCTATCCTATACCATTGCCCTGTCCATTGGGCTTGGCACCCCTTGAAGGGCTGAGAATTCTCTCTTTTGCTTATAATTGTGATCAAACTTTCTAGATTTAAGTAATATAATTCTGGACATAAGTAAGAGAATACAGATAAAAAAATATAAATAATTCTCAGATCACTAAAAAAAGAAAGATATATTTTATAGGAAAGATTTGTGGAGTTATAGAAAAGGGAAGTTGGAGAGGTACCTGTGACATGTGTTTATTTTGTGATGAACAGTGATTTTCCCCCCCATACTTTGGCTAAGGGTACACAAGATCTTCTTCACCCACCATCAGTTTCTGGAAGACCCAGCATGCACTTATAGCTATTGTTTTTCCTGCTTCTCTGACATCCTGTATTTTAGCTAAGTGAATGAGTCGTAGCTGTGGGTGGAGCTGATTCTTTGCTCTTGTTCTGTCAAAATGCCAGGCTTCCGACTCCAGTTTCTCCTGCCCCATCTTAGGTCACCAATTTCCAAAGGAGATCAAAGGATACAGGAGGTAGGAGGAGGAATCATAAATCCATAAAGAGAACCATTTTGAATTAAATGCTTAATTACAAAATGAGCCCGTTTAAGCTTGTTAGATGATAGGAAATAAGATCAGGCAGCCTTCTAATTGTCTCATGTATGAATACTAATATTCTGGCTCTGTCTGTAGTTAGAAAGACAAAGACTGAATAATGAAACTGGAGCACACTGAATAATTCTGAAAAAGTAGGGTGGAGGGCTTGACTAGATGAAAGGAGGTGAAGGCATTAGCCAAAGAACATGTATGCATGACCCATAGACACAGACGACAGTGTGGGGATGGCCAGAGGGGAGGGAGGAGTAAAGGCTGGGGCAGGGAAGCAGGCAAGGGTGGGGAATGGTGACATTTGTAACAGTGTCAACAATAAAAATAAAGTAAAAAAATATGAGCCAATGACAAAGATGAGACCAAATTATGATAAATTGTTGAGTGGGTCAGCAAAGAGATTACGGGTCTGCTTAACAGAAAGGACAGAGTTGTGACACTAGAAATCCTGAACACGTGAGTGTGACGAGGCTGGAGACACTGGGTGTGTAACACAGCAGAAAAGCAGAAGCCTTATTAATTTAGCATGTTATGCAAATTTATAATTGTTTAAATTAAACTGTTTATTTGCAGGTCATTTGAGGTTCATACGCAGTTATAGAAAATAATACAGAGATCCTGTGCACCCTTTGCTCCCCAGTGGTAACATCTTGCAAACCCATCTAGTACAATATCACAACTAGGATGTGATTGATAGAATCCACCAATCCTGTTCAGATTTCCCCAGTTTTACTGCTACTCATTTGGGTGTGTTGTGTTTGCACATGTGCATGTGTGTATTTTTTGTATCTAATACTTATGATATTTTTATTTTGAAGGAGCCTTTTTCATTCTAGAAATTTGAAAATAAAATTTAGTTGTTTAGACTAGTCCTGGCTTAACTGTAAATGAAGAAAGGTGCTATGGAATAAATTCCTCAACCGTGTTCTAAGTCTGTGATTTTGCATAGCAGTATCTGCTGCCACCTGAATGTGGCAGGAATGTCAGTGGGTCATTTGGCTAGGTATAGCTTTTACTTTATTTATACCTTGGTTACCATTATATGGCAATAAGAAAACCTTTTAAAAGCATGACTGTTGTAAAAGAAACTTGCTTATTATAGCTGGTTGTTATTCCTCTTCCTTGTACCAGAATTTCTATCCTTCCCTTACATCATTCCTTGCCCTTGCTTCTTCCTCTCTGTGTTGCTTTCCCAGATTTCTGAGCCAGCTGGCTCCCATGTGAGAGGTACATGGGAGATAGCAGGGTGAAGGGCAAAGACAGGGTTTTGTTTTCTTCCAGCTTTGTGCAGCATCTCTGACAGTGGAATGTTTCTTGGGTCGCACCACTCACACTTCACAGACCTCTGGTTCTAGCTGCTCACAAGTGACCTTGGCCCATGGACTCCAGCAACACTACTGCCATGATAGTTTCTTTAGCAGTTTCTTTAGCTAGGGGAGGGAGCAGCTTCCTGCTCTTGTTTATCTCTGTATTACCTCAAGATTATGTATTAGCCTCTCTGCTCCTCTGTCACCTGAGTAACCAATTCTCTATATTAAATTTCTTCCATGAAAAAATACTTGAAGAGATTTCTGTTTTCCTTATTACACATTCCCCAGTTCTTCTAAGCGTGGCAGTGGTATAAATCTGATGAGTTTTTCCTCTTTTTACATTCTGGCTTCTGCCACTGCAAAAATCTTGGCTAGCTACATTCAGAGTAGAAAGTACCTTAGTATAAAGTAAGGTATAACTTCACCTCTTCTATCAGGAATCTGTCCTTTACTGACTTTTCATCCCTTCCTAATCTCTGGTTTTCCAAACATTAATTTCCATTCCAAACATTAATTATATTTGGCACTTTGGCAATTTCTCCTAGGGTCTTTGTTATTCTATACTTGAGCCCCTTCTGTATCTTATTCTACTTATCTTCTCTATCTTATTTTTTGCCACTAGTTCTTCCTGACCTCTTTGCCTGTCTAATATTCTTATGCCCATATTAACATGTCAGTCCCATGATTCACTCCTGAACGTACTTTGGTACACAAGTTGGACCTCTGACACTTAAGATTTGGTTTTGCTGACACTTCACTTTTGTGCATCAGGATGCTTTTTAGATACGTATTATCAGGCTTTTTTACACCTCCTATGGAAGTGTTACATGTGGTTCTGTAACAAAAACAATGTAAAAATGTTAGTAAGAATGTTTTTGAAAGACGGGAACAGTATTCAAGCATCATCTTCAAGGAAAAAGCACATTTAAAAGCCATGCCAGAGGAAGCAAAGCTGGGGCCAACATGGTGGCCATACAAACTGCCTTAAGGAAAGGGACACAGAAGAGAAAGTTAGTATCTTAGAGAAAGGGTCAGGGTAATGTAGTGACTGCTGTGGTTCCTCTGCCAGTGGAGAGCAGCCTTGTTGGTTGCTGCCATACTGGATCTGTAGTTGGCCACATTGGGCAGTGTCACATACCCTCTCTAGGCATTCCCCAGCCAAGCATAGAGAGCTGGGAATTGGAGCAGGGAGAAGGGTTTAGAGCTGTCTTGGACTAAGATGTTCAGAGGCATTATGAACAGTGTAATTGTTGGTGCCCCACACTCAGATGCCAGGAGCAGTACCATTGCAGCACACATGAAGATTTTTTTAAAATTAATGGCCATGCAAATCAGCACCAGGTCTATGGAATTGGGCCTGGGAAAATTCAGAGCTCAGCTAAAGAAGAATATAAATATTGAAAAATAGCCTGTGGCATGGGCTTTAAGTGTATTCAGGTCCTCATTTCTGCTCTTGCAGTGGGAACAGGGCTGGAGGCTGTTTGTGGGCTGGTGCACACAGTTCTGAACAGACAGAGCTCTTCAGAACCTGCCCGTAAGACCACTCTTTTGCCTCTGCTCTCCATAATGATTGGAAGTGGCAGGAGAATTGTGGATTAGACGGCCCTGAGTAAAAACTAACAATAGAAAAGAAAAGTGTATTTTAAATGGGTACACCTTTTGAAGGTAAGTAATAAGATACACTTCAGCCTCATGGATAAATTAGGGGTATACAAGTGCAAGATTAGAAGAGATAAATCACTTGCACTCTTAAAATCACTAAAGAACAGATTGTTTAGTAATAATCACTGATTATGCCTGCTCTTCTGTGAATTTTTCCTTGAATTACTTTATTCCTTTATCTCTTAGTATCGATTGAGTTCAGGTCCCTTTTCCCTGGTTGTACTCTGTGCTCTTCCCTTCAGGAAGGTTGTGCCTACATGAGAGTGTTTAAAAGTTTTATATGACACCTTGCTGAAGCCTGGTCTTTAACCCATTTCATTTGCATCTTTACGCAAGGGTATAGTCTATAATATTTATTTCCTTATTACTCAGTGGAAACAGAGACTATATTTTCTTGTGCAGTGGCACAAGGAGAAAGTTTCTAAGGGGAATTTCTTTGAGGCTATAGAAACTGATTTTGTCAAGAAACAAAGCAGGTGCTACAGAAGTTAGAGAAGTTGTTTCTGTGCACTAGTTGTTGCATTCTCTATCATGTTGAATTGTCCCTAAGTAGTTTCTTATTTTTCTCATCCAGTTGTTAAAAGAATAATGTTAACATATATTTTATTTTTAATTTTTAAGTATATTTTATTGATTATACAATTATGGTTGTCCCATTCCTCCCCTCCTTGTTCCCCTTCACCCTGCACTCCCATTCCCACTAGCATTCCCCCTTAATTCATGTCCATGGGTTGTGCATATAAGTTCTTTGTCTTCTCCCATGCTATTCTTAAGGTCCCCCTGTCTATTTTGTACCTATCATTTATGCTTCTCATTCCCTGTACCTTTCCCCCTATTCTCCCCTCTGAAAACCCTCCATGTGATCTCTATTTCTGCGAATGTGTTCCTGTTCTAGTTGTTTGCTTATTTTGTTTTTGTTTTTTAGGTTTGCTTGTTGATAGTTGTGAGTTTGTTGTCATTTTACTGTTCATATTTTTTGCTTCTTTTCCTTGGATAAGTCCCTTTAACATTTCATATAATAAGGGCTTGGTGATGATGAACTCCTTTAACTTGACCTTACCTGGGAAGCACTTTATCTGCCTTTCCATCGTAAAGGATAGCTTTGACAGATAGAGTGATCTTGGATGTAGGTCCTTGCCTTCCATGACTTCGAATACTTCTTTCCAGTCCCTTCTTGCCTGTAAGGTTTCTTTTAACAAATCAGCTGATAATCTTATGGGAACTCCGTTGTAGGTAATTGTCTCCTTTTTTCTTGCTGCTTCTAAGATTCTTTCCTTATTTTTAATCTTGGACAATGTAATTATGATGTGCCTTGGTTTGTGCTTCCTTGGGTCCAACTTCTTTGGGACTCTCTGAGCTTCCTGGATTTCCTGGAAGTCTCTTTCCTTTGCCAGATTGGGGAAATTCTCCTTCATTATGTTTTCAATTTGTTGCTCTTCCTCTTCCCCTTCTGGCAGCCCTATGATTTGGATGTTGTAACATTTAATGTTGTCCCAGGGGTTCCTAAACCTCTCCTCATATTTTTTTGAATTTTTGTTTCTTCATTCCATTCTGGCTGAATGTTTATTTCTTCCTTTTGCTCCAAATCATTTTTGAGTCCTGATTTTCTTTTCTTCACTCTTGGTTCCCTGTATATTTTTCTTTATTTCACTTTGTATAGATTTCACTTTTTTTCTCTATTTTGCTACCATACTCAATCATTTCTGTGAGCATCCTGATTACCAGTGTTTTGAACTCTGCATTTGAATAGGTTGGCTTTCTCTTCATTGTTTTGTTGTATTTTTTTCTGGAGCTTTGACCTGTTCTTTTGGGGGGCTATTTTTTTGTTTCAGCACACCTGTTACATAGTAAGGGCAGAGCCTTAGGTGTTCATCAGGGTGGGGCAACACACATTCCTACTTTGTGGCTCTGTATGTGGGGTAGGGGCCTGAGAGGGAACATTGCCACTTGCTTGGTAGGCTCTCTGCCAGTTTTCAGTCACTTCTCCTGCTATGCACAAGCAAATTGGGTGCTTCTTGTGCTGATTCTTGGGTGGGTGTGTGTGTGTACATTCTAGGACCTTGTGGGTCTCTCCAACTAACTCTCCTGTGAGGAAGGGTGTTTTTCCTGCTGCTGCAACCCTCACAGGTTTTTTCAGTCGGAGGTTTTGAGGCTTTATTTTTGCACAGTGGGACACTGGGTTGTGTGGTCTGTCTTGCTCCCCAGTTGTTCCTCTGGGTTAATCTGCACATAAATGTGTGACTGCTCGGTCTGCCAACCGCTGCCTCACCCAATCCAATAGCTGCCTCCTTGTCTGCCTTGGTCCTCCAGCCTCTGCCTTGCCACCAGTTTTCTTTGCCCCAGGTGCCAGTGTCTGTACCTCCTACCAGTCTGCATGAATGTTTCTTCTTTAACTCTTTGGATGTCAGACTTCTGTACAGTTCAATTTTCTGTCAGTTTTGGTTGTTTTTTGTTTTTAAATTGTTTTTGTCCTTCTTTTGATTGTACAAGGAGGCATAGTGTATCTACCTATACCTCCATCTTGGCCAGAAGTCTTTGTTAATACATGTTTTAAATATCACATAATATTGCAAGCTAGCTCAATACTACATTTGTAACAGAGATTTAATGTTCTCTTAGGGAGGCTTGCTACACATTTATTGAGCCAAAAGAATGGGTGTTTATTGTGCCATGTTCATGCTAGGGAATGCAGTAGTGAACAAAAGTGATCACTGTTCCTGTCCTCCTGTGATCCAGAGTTTACTGGAAAGGATATTAGGCAAAGTGAAAATAATTATAAAATTAGAACTCATGATAAGTAGTTGGAAAGACTAGGTTTCTCTGAAAGGGTATAATGAGGGTGAAGTGGTTAGGGGAGGCTTATATGAGAGAGTAATTCAGAAATTAAGACCTGAATAGGAGTTAGGTCCAGGTGGGAGTCCAGTGTGGAAAGCCCAGACCTGAGAAAGGGCTTGGCCATTGGAGCCACTGAAAGATGGACAGTGTGTCTGGAGTACAGGGAATGAGGTTGTTGAGGTGTAAGTTAGGACCTGATTATGCCAGACCTACTAGGCCATGCTGAGGATTTTGGGTTTTATTCTAAGTTTGATGGACAGCTATTGAAGGGTTTTTGTTTTGTTTTATTTTTCTTTTTTCAAACTGAGGTGAAATTCATGGAACATAAGTGAACAAATCAGAGACATTCACAATGTAGTGCAACCATCATCTTGAATCGATTCTAGAATATTTTCATCACCCCAAAAGGAAAACCTATACCCATTAAGCAGTCATTGAAGAATTTTAAAGGAGTGATGTGATGTGACTTTTAGTATGTAAGATCTTTCTTCAAGTTTCTGAGAACAGATTGGAGAGAATACAAGTGGAAATAAAACAGCCCACTTGGAAATTATGGTCACGTCCAAAAAGTGATAGTTGGTGGCTTCCTGGACAAGAGACAAATACAGTGACCACAGATAGGGAGAAGAGTAGAATTATCCAAGACAGTTATAAAGCAGGTTTGATTATTTATAAGTGAATTAATCACCTTGTAATTGTCCATATCACAGTTTCCCAAAGGTTGATCCATAACTTACTCAGATCTATCTAGCATGTTTGTTAAAAGTACAGCTACTTAAGTCTACTGAAAGATACTTATGCAGAATAACTGAGAAGGGACTCTGATGAATTATTATTGAAAATGAGGTTTGATAAGCATTCATTGTTATCCTTTTTGTTATTCTTATGTCCTTTAAGATCAAAGGCTACCCACATTCCATCAAAGTGGGATGAAATTAGAATGTGACACAGAATAGACAAAGGATAACCTAGTGCCTGCTTGTAATTTTGAGTGGGAGGGATGCTTTTTTGAGGATTCCTCTTTAATTTGATCCCAAAGGCAGATAATGTGATACGGACATTTTTATAGGTGGTGTTTATTATCAAATCTTTTCTTTTTTGGAGCATTGTGGCTCTCCCAGAATTAAATTGTGACTGACTGAGAACAATGGCATTTCATGAAATACAATGTGGGTATAGTGTAGAAATTTATTGTAAAAGAAGGAAAATTAACTTGTAAAACAAATTGTCCTAGTATTATTTGCAGTTACATTGTGTCTACAAGATTTGTATTACTTTAAAGAGATTTTAACTCCAATGAACTAATTTTACTTAGAAGCCACATTTTTTGAGACCTTATAGTCAGAAAATCCTATAAGCTGTAGTAAAAAGTCACCAATAAACAAATGACAAATTTTTGGCTTCTTTTTTAGTTGCATAATTGCATTTTTAATTTTTTCTTTTTACGAATGTTTTATTACATATGCTGTTACAGTTGTCCCAATATTCCCCCTTTGCTCCCTTCTGCCCAGCCTGCCTCCACCACTTGTTCTTGGGTCATGCATATGTGTTCTTCATCTAGTAGCTTCACCTTCTTTCAAACAGTCCCCACCCCCTCCTCCCCTCTTACAGCTGTCAGTTTGTTCCGTGACTCTATGCCTCTGGTTCTGTTTTGCTCATTAGTTTATTTTGTTCATTAGATTCCTCTTATAAGTGAGATTGTATAGTATTTGTCTTTCACCAACTGTATAATTACACTTTTAAATATTCAGTTTTAAGTGCAGTCATTGCTTGATAAATTTTGGTGATTTTGAAGTGTGTTTTCATTTTATTTTATTTTACTTTATTTAATTTCATCATTATTATTTTTTAATGTTTTATTGTTTTTGCCATTAAATTTGTCCCAAATTCCCCCCTCCCCTTTGCCTCTCCCAGCCCACCTCCCAGTTCCGAGTTTAATCTCCACACCATTGTCCTTGTCCATGGGTCTTTCCTAGATGTTCTTTGACTCATCCCTTTAACTTCTTTCACTTATTCCCCACCTCCTCCTCCCCTCTTACAACTGTCAGTCTTTTCCATGAATCTGTGCCTCTGGTTCTATTTTGCTTCTGTTTTCCATTTGCCTTTGGTAGAGTTTTCAAACTCAGTGCTACATTTTATAGTTGTCACTTTCAGCCAAAGTCTGCAACACTCAAATGTTTCTATCCTAATTGCGTACAGATCTTTCAAACAATCTCTGCTCCCCCTATAAATTTATGAGATATATTTGCTTAAGTTATAATTTTGTAATTGAAAGGGGTCACAGAGAATGTCTAGTTTTTAGCTTGCTTGTAACTGCTTATTACCTTTGGAAAGCTAGAGTGACTGGAATGAAGCTCTGCCACTGAGAAGCAGGGTTCCGTCCTTGGAGATTTATCCCCCTGTGAAAGTGTGTTTGATAACCAGTGGCAGGTAGGGTGCTCTACCCAACAGCATAGCACCCCAAACCAATGGCCATTCTGCAGCTTTGAGTGGCCTCAATGGCACCTATCCTTCCTGGAAGCAGCTGTATGTATTGCTCTCCCTGCACCATTGGCCCTCGCCCACTTTATTTTTCCCTTTTTGGAACAGGAAGTGCTCAGCTTTTGTAAGGTTTCATTTTGATCAGTATTGTTTCCACACTTCCAGAAAGGCACTTAGGCACCTCTGGCTGTGTTTCTTTTTCAGCATATACAAATTCAGATCTTAAAATGGTTTTATTGCTTCATTGTGGAATTTTATAATGAAATAATATTTTGAGTGCCTGGCTAGCTTCTTCGATTTTTTTCTGGAATGCATATGAGGCAAAGCTCCTTGTTTATTTTGCACTAAAGATAAACAGAATCAGTAAATAGCCAACTTAAAAAAAATCTTAGTCTTTCTGTCCCACAGAAATGCCATCCTATAAGAGCAATGCTATGGAAGAATACAAAAAGGAAAGTAAAATTAGTCATAAATACTAGAGATAATTGTTGTTGACATTTTAGTAAAATTCTTCCAGGCATATCTTTCTCTCTCTTTCTGTCTTTGTCTCACATGTACATACCATGTAAAAATAAAAGTCTAAATAAACGGGATTTTGTTATCTGTGCTATTCTACAATCTGCTGTTTTTTTAAAGAATACATGAAAATCATCTTTCCAAGTCAATAAATATATATTATCTTTTAATGATGTAATACTTTTATTTGAGGCTTTTTATTGCAAGTAACACAAGTCCTAGGGCAAACTAGCTTGAGAGCATTTTGTTGGTTGCCAGATGGGAGGGGTTGTGGGAGAATGGGTGAAGAGGTCAGGAGATTAAGAAGTACAAATAGTCACAGAATAGCCATGGGGATGTAAATTACAGTATAGGAAATGGAGTAGTCAAAGAACTTACATGCATCACCCATGGACAAGAACAATGGTGGGGAGATTGCCCTTGGGGGTGGGGGACTGGGTGGAGGTGGAGCAAGGGGGGAAAATCAGGACAACTGTAACAGCATAATAAAGAAATTGTAATAAGATCAAAACAAATATGTTGAAAATTCCAGTGGATAGGGATGTCTGGCACAATTTACTGAAATTCAGATTTAGGATTATGTTTTTTATAATTTTTCTTTCCTACTCTTTTTTATTCTTATATAGCAAAATAACTGCACCACTAGGGGCCTGTTCACTATTCAGAGAGCTTCTAATGATCATCAGACTAAAATCCTGGGCTGCCTTCTACTTGGACCACCTTAGGTGGTGTGACCAAGGGAATGGCATTTTCATTGCTTTAGATCTGGGTAGATGTTTTTGTTATCCCATCCAAACTTCATGAATAGGAAGCTCAGGGTTCTGCTGGAAAGGAAGGGGAAATGGCTTGCTGGAGAGGCAGCTGCTGGTGTCTGTTAGAGTTTACAAGGCTTAGTGAGAGACATTTACATTTCCAGTTTTTCAATCTAAAAATCATTGCTGCTCTAAACATGCTTATGTGTATGCCAATTTATACTTGTGCAATAATCTCATTTGGGTAAATTCTATTAGAGGAATTGCTGGATCAAACGGCTTGCCAATTTTACCTTTTAATAGCCATAAGCCATCAAAGCTGTGAAACCTTTAAAATCACACTTTTGCCAATTATATATTATATGTTGAAATCCTTCAACTGTCTGTTTGAGCTCTGTGTGTGTGTGTGTGTGTGTGTGTGTGTGTGTCTGAATCTATAAGTGGAGACTTAAGAATTAAAGCAGAATTTCAGGTGTCACAATTTCTTTGAACAAGACGAATTTGAAGTGACATAATTTGAGGTTAATCAAAGCTTCTGTGGTATAAAATGTTTCATTAGAAGGTGCAGAGAAAAGGATGGGGAGGAATGTACTCAGTCAGCTGCAAGTTTAATGCTTGGTGGGTGATGCTTAGGGTAGACTGTTTGCCTGTCCCTGAGTGCCCACCTGAGTCTCGCCATTGTCCCATGCTCTGCAGTCAGTGTATTGCTGCTCACCTCCCCATTCCAGTGTGTGATATAAAGACCAGCCAGGAGTAATCGGAAGTGCTGGTAGCTGATGGCCATGCACATGCTTACTCTGCACTTTATCTATAGTACTTCTGAAATTCTTCCAGTTGAATTTACTAGAAAAGTTAATGTAGAAATCAGTGATCTCTAGGATGGCAGGACCTTGTATGCCTTGGTCATCATTTTGAGAAAGTGAGTGGAAGCTCATTGTGATGACACTCTTTTAGGGACCCAATAGCAGACAGGTGCTGTTTGCCAGGATAGCCTTTATTGATGTGAACACAAGGGGCATTTGAATGGAAATCTAGAAGAAGATCTCAGAATAATAATTATGTCTTGAGTATTTTCAGACATAGCTGCATATGCCATTCCATGTCATCCTCATGACAACATTTTTATGTCAGTAATAATAAGAAAAGCTCAGAAAGATTAAGTAACTCATCTGTTGTCATAGCTAGTAAGTGGAAGAAACAAGAATTTTGAACTCTTCCAAACATTGGTGCTCTTTCTCTCCTAAGATAGAAATTATTAATAGTAATTAGCTTTACTTTATTTTAACTGATGATACAGAAGGAGTACAGTATTTAGTATTGCAATTGAGATATGGCATTGAAGATTCACCTGAGAATTGTAAATGATAAAAATGACTGAAAGAGCAAATGGCCCAAATGAGGTATGTGACCTAGAAAATAATAGAGCTGGGTCAACAGTGACAAAGGGAACAGGCTTACCTGTGGGAAATGACTTGAGGATGAGAGTTTCATGAGAATGAGCCATTCAGAAAGGGGCCAGGCAGGAAAAACGGGTAAGATAAAGTGATATGGTGCATATGAGCATATTCTAAAGCTGTGACTATGATAAAAGATGTAAATTATTATGGTTAAATTAGAAATATTTCCATGACAGAATTTAATTACATAATAGAGAAATGGGAGGGGCTTGGAGATGTGTAAACTTGGCTGCTGTTTGTTTGGGTTCAGGATGCTGGAGGGATATGGCTCAATTAAAACAAATAATACCCTTATCAAGAAGACAAAAGAGGGCAGTTTATAATAAAAGTACAACTTTATCAGATACATTTATATTAAGAAAGAGAATGTTAAGGTATCCAATACTTAGCAGAGAAAAATTAATGGTTTAAACTCACAGGAATAGAATTAAATTATGTAACGCGGGCCAGTTCTGCTAACATTTAGAATGAGCTCTTTGTGAGCATGGGCCAGAGGAGGACCCCAGCTCTCTCAGGCTCTCTTGCTCTTCCCCTTGCTAATTGCAAAATGCCACGTGGACCTGGAGGGCACTGACAGACTGAGTGATTCTAGTGAGTCTGTATTGCATCTGGCACCACTTGCATGGCTGTCCCTGAGCTCCTGCTGGCTGCTAGGCACTGCCTGTGTTTGTGGAATCTGCCAGTGGACAGCTGATTAAGAGCCATGGGAGAGTACAGTGCTTTGGCAAGTGTGCAGCTGCACATGGCAGACCCAGTTCACTCGAAGTGCTTTGGTGGGAGCCGAGTGCATTTTTTCCCACTGGCACTCTAATGAACCCATTACAGAATACCTGCTACAGTATCTTTTTAGTCACCTTTATTGGAATTGACTCCATTGCCCAGTTGCATTGATCATTAAAAACTTTTAATGTGCAGTCTCCTTTTCTCTCCTTGGCAGGAGGCATTTGCTGCCTGCCCTATTTGGCAGTCGCCATGAATCCCAGTGAGCACTAGTGATGTTATTGGCTGAGGAGTAAAACAGAAGCTGAATAAAGTTTGGCTCACAGCGTACTTCAGGACAGAGCTTCTGGGTTCAGGGTTAAAACAACACAGAAACAGCAACTGAAAATGTCATTGAGTATGGCATTCATGAATGGCCTTGGATGCCCAGTGGGGGCGTCTGTGGCTTGGTGTGGAAGATGCTGCTGCCGACTCCACACTCTGAATTTGTGCTCATATCTCTTTAGTCTCAAAATCTTAGCATGAAATATTTAGTACCCCAGGAAAGCCAAATTAATGGTGAGTCAAAGTAATTAAGGCAAAGTAAATAATCTCCAAGGTTCTCATTCCCCGTGAAACTAATTTCATATCTTATCCTTCATGTGTTAAAAATAGTTCTCTGCTAATTCAAGATGCCCGTGCTCTGTGTTGGTGAAGTGCACTTCAGTTCTATTGAAAGATGCACAGCAGAATTATTTTCAATTGGGAGTTTTTTTTAAGAGAGACATTTTTGCACCACAAGAGCCTGAACCTCTTTGGTTGAACTGAGAGTTGTGTACAGCTGTAGCTGGGCAGATGAAAGGCCAACAAACTTATGATAACTTGCAGCTGGGATAGCCTTTTCATCCTTTTATGAAGGATTACCATCCTTCTAGCCTATGAGGAATTTAGTTAACTCCTTTGCGGGATTTTGATTGGCCATAGTTTGACCCTCCCTGTGTCTACGAGTTTAGAAACTAGATCTTTTAGCTCTTCTGAGCAATGGGAACATAGGGACTTGAACACAATTTTAGTTATTTTTCACCTTAAAATAATCATAACATATAAATAGGGGAACAGTTGTGAGCTTATGAGTTTTTAGGCCTCAGTCTTCCAAAGCCAGCCTTTCCACAATTGAGCTATTGCAGTGACAATAACCCCGTTGTAGCAGGGCCGAAGAGGACATGGTACTTTTGGCTTGAGGCATGGCCATGATGCTATGGGTCCTCAAGCTAATGAAGCTGCTTTAGGATTTATCACTGTTACAGCAATGGTCTTGATTAAATTAGAGAATTCTTTCTCTTTGTAATAAGAGAGTATTTTGGTTAGAAAGAACAGGGGTATTTGAAGATAAATGTTTAACATAGAATCTTCAGGTACCTACAGATGAATGAGAGATCATTATCTTGCTGTTGCTCACTTTCAAAATCCCTTAGTTATCTTTTTTCTCTTCAAAGAGCTGCCTCAATCCTTCAGTGCATCATGACCTGTTCTCCTGGAGAAATTCTGTTTTGCTTTTAAAAGGTTTTAAGGTGGCAACATTGGAGTGGTGCAGGCAGTACCAGCACACCTCAGAGTCATTGCGGGTTTGGTTCCAGACCACCGCAATACAGCAAGTCAGAATTTTTTGCTAGTGGAGGGTCTTGCCTTCAACTTGTAAAAACACAAATCTGTCAAGTGCAATGAAGCAAAGTACAGTAAAACGAGGTATGCCTGGGAGGCTTCTACACTAGGGCTGGGGTCATGCAGTAAAAGTGTACCTGTTTGTAGCTGATAAAATGGTATTTGCTTCACCTGTCAGGACACTTAACCGAGAATGTTTGGGCCTCAGCCTGCAGTTACTTGGAAATATAAAAGCTTTAGTAATTATTCTAAAGAGGATGGTGTTTTTTAAAGTTGTTTCTCTGGTTTAAAATGACTTTTTGTTCAAAGCGATGAGTAAGTGCTAGAAATAATTGAAAATGACTTGAAGAAGAAGGGTAGAGTGGAGGTAAGGCATTTTAGCTGCTGGCTGGTACCAATGCTTAAAAGCAGGTGGTTTTGTTAGATTTTATACACTGAGTGTGGTGTAAAGAACAAACCTTTCCATTTTTTTCCTAAGAGCCATGATGCTATCTTAGTAATTGAAAATAATCTTCTAAAGTTGCTCTTTAACTAGATTTATACAATCCCCTTTCAAATCAGCTGTTATCTGCCCTTACATTTCACAGTAAATGTTGCTGTCTGCTCAGTCCCTGCTAACAAGAAGATCAAGTGTAACTCTTTTCATGATTTGAAATAAAGTGTTTCTATTGTAATTATCCTGGCTCCTAGTTGTGCTGTTACAAGTGGGCTCATTTCTCAGCAGCTTATGAGGATGTTTCACTGAGGAATATAAGGCCTTCTGTTCTCACAGGGTTTTCTCTCATAGACATTTTAAGGATTTCTCTCAAACATTTACAATTTTTATGTTTAAAATAATTTTATTAACCAGTGCCAACCCAATATATTTAATAAAAATAAATGAAAAGCTGTTTGCAACAACAACAACGAAAAACATTTTTTTTTTCGTAAATATGTCAGGGTATGGCCTGGGATTAGGGACAAGTCTGGGGATTTTTTCTCCTATACTTGAATGATACTTGAAAGGCACTATATCCCACTATATCCCCTGTTTATATCTTCACTGACTTCAGTTGGGAAAAATTAGAACACTATGCCTGTTAAACTGCAGGAGGCAGGTTTTAAACTGGTGTTTTGTGATGGTGGTGAGAGAGGTAAATGTTAAAAGGTTCTGCTGGGGAATATTGTGAGAAGCTATTGGATCTCTTTTGGAATTCTCCAGGAACCTTGTACATTCTCATATTTGGGCTACAAATTCTGTGTGAGTCTTCTGGTTTGTGATAGCACATGTAACTATTTCTATATTGTGTTTATGTTTTATTTTTAAGCTATGTTATTTCTCTTGCATAGTTGGTTTACAAAATTCTTATGCTTATTGTAAGCTAGCAAAATTTTCATTAAGGTTTTCTTTAAATCAAAATTGCTAATTATTTCCTCAAGAAAGTTACTGATCAAGCCATAGAAGGATAAAAGTGCATTAAATCCTATTTACATTGGAGCAGCTCATCAATCTTAGACTATACCTAGGAAAGTCTGAGTAGGTAGGTATTTGTTACTGGTATTGGAGAAGTGAGCAAGGCCTAAGGGTTGAACTAAGGATAGGGTTAAGGAGGGAAGATGCTAACTGGGCCAACAAGTTGATTTTCAGACATCTTTTGACTATAGTCCACATGGCTCCACCTCTTAATAGCAGTTGGAACAGTTAGATTGAAGCCTCACTCTTCGATTTAACAGCTGTGTAAATCTCTTAAACATTTTAAACCAAAATTCTATTGGATACAAAATAAGAGAGTTGGACACAATGACCATTTAAGATTCTTGACTGCTCTGAAATGACAAATTCTATTCAATCTGAAGAATATGTGCTGTACTCATTTACCCATGATAAAGAGATTGGATTGATGAACTATGGTTAAGCTACACAGTCTGTCTTTTTAGGCTATCCTTTGTATCACTCAATTCTATAAGTAAGGATTATTGAGAATTGATTGAATTATTTAAACACCTTTAAATTACATTAACAAAAATATAAACATTTCTTAAATATGCCTATTCACAAGCTTCATATAATGACACCTTTCCTCCTTAAACTAACTTCTGATTTTAAGTAGAATGAGTATTGTTTTATATTGTAAATAGGAAGAGTGTAAATATCTTGCCTAATTCCCACAGTTGGCTACAACAGTGCCTTTTTAAGACTGTAGGATTCCAAGTGAGTGCTTGTCCCTGATTATTAACTTTCATCTGGTGTAAATAGATATACCACTGGCTTACTTTTGTTGGAAGCAAGATATCCAGGTTGTGCTTCTACTTTTCTTTCTATACTGTGTTTTGTCTTGTTTAATATTTACTACTTCAACCATTTAGAAGAGATACAGGAACAATCATAAGGCCTTCGAATCGAATTTCTCCCATGGTTAACTAAATAGATGAGGAATGTGATAAGAAACTTAACTCTGATAGTTAAAAGGAAGCTCATTTATCCCCAACCTGAATCATCTCACAAAACTGAGACTTGGTTGTCCTGTAGAATAAATAATAATGCCCAACATGCATACCCTTTACTCTTTGCAACAGTAGGCTGCTGACAGGCCAGAGAGTAAGGGAAGACTGAGGGGAAGCATGCATGGAAGAAATGGAAATGGCTGCTTCTGTAACTTTTATTCTGGAGCTCCAAACAGCGCACTATAGGAGCAGAGACCAAATCGGTAATGAAGTTTAAATTGCTCCTAAGCTGCTTTAATATATGAGTTTCTCACTTAACTGGAGATATTGCCAGATGAATTCTTCAGATTTTTGCCAACACTGAGCAATCCTTCAAGATATATCTCAGCAGTCATATCCATCTCAAATAGTTCTAAGCACATCAAACATGATTCTTGTACTTGTACCATTAAGTTCAGCTTTATTTGATATTAAGTGCAGAAAAAGTAAAGAAGGAAGATGTGCATTAGTTAACTTGCAGGAGGAGGTAGGATGACCTAGAGAAGGGCAGAGATATGCTTTTATTGTTTTTGTTTCTCTTCCTGTTCTGTTGCTTCTACTTGGGTCACTGTTTCCAATTCCTCTGCTATAAGAATTTGTAATATTGCACTAATTGAGGCTTGGAAGGGACACAAATCAGCTTAAACTGGCGAGAACATTGTGAATACTTGTTATATAGCAAGAATTCTGGGTGATTTGTCTGAAACAAATGAAGAGAAAGAAAGGAACCATAGTCCTTCTTGTAGAACAGGGAGGAGAAGTGGGTTCAAACGTAGAGAAATTCAGCTGAAAGCAGCTCAGGCTAATGCAGTAAAGTGAAATGACATCAAAGATAGTGAATGGTGTTATGTGTAATATGCTAATGGAAAGTCACTTCTCTGAAAACATATATAGAGTTTTATATACTGTCATAGAATGCTGTGTTTCTTTTCATTGTATAAAAAGTGAGTTACTGCATTTATCTGAAGTAACTGCAGGGTGCTGGGAAAGACGATGTGTCCATCTTCTTGTGGAGAACATTGAGTTGTGTTCCTCTGAGCTTTATTAG
Organism: Artibeus jamaicensis; assembly: GCF_021234435.1. Taxonomy (NCBI): domain Eukaryota; kingdom Metazoa; phylum Chordata; class Mammalia; order Chiroptera; family Phyllostomidae; genus Artibeus; species Artibeus jamaicensis. The sequence continues at coordinate 4,169,585 of NW_026521822.1, forward strand.
GTACTTTCTGTATTAATTTTTGTATGAAATAAAGATGGTTTCCTTCAGGCTGAAAGCACTTATTAAAAATTTTCACTGATCATACTTTTGAGGATCTTGCTTTACCTTACCTTAATTTCTCTATATCTGAGAGGAAGATTGGGTATCTTGTGGGCATTTCTGTGGCAGAGCTGTTTCCTGGAGATGAGATAAGGGCAGAGAGGCAGGAAGGGCCTCAGGCCTCTTTCTGTGACTTTAGGAAATTCCTTTAGAATTTTGGTGGTCATGGCTTTTTGTTCAAAGTATTAATATTTATACTTGCCTCTTTCTATATCTCAGAAATTTGGGGAAATTGAATCAGATAATAGTACGAATGTTTCAGCTCCTTGTAGGGAAAAGTACTATATGATTATAATCAAGATAGTGCTCACTGCCAGGCAGCTAATGTTTTTCTCTTTGTTTTTTTCTGCTCTAAACGCTCTGGAATATTTCTGACCTGGAAGCAAAGTTAGGAAAGCACAGTGCCCCTTAGCTCTCCAAAAAGATTTCCTCCAAATCCTATGCAGTTTACCTTGTATTTTTACTTTATATATGGTACTTATTGTTCAGGTTCCTTTGGAAATTTTCATTTTTTAAAACATTTTTTATTGTTGTTTAAGTACAGTTTTCTGCCTTTTTCTCCCACCCCTCACTACCACCTCAGTCCTCCCCACCTCCTTTCCCTGTTTCCACCCCCCTTGTTATTGTCCTGTGTCCTTTATAATTGTTCCTGTAAACCCTTCACCCTTTTCCCCCATTGATTTAGCTTTTAAACATAAGAGAACAGTGTAGTCGGAGAGAGCAGGTTAGGGGGGAGGAGTGATAGCAGAGGCAGGCAGTGTGGACCTGTGGCAGAGGACTCACAGGCCCTAAAGGAAACAGTGCTTCAGTGCACTTGCTTGTATGGTGCAGGGGCAAACATGCTGACACAGTCTCTGGTTACAGGGGCGAGGGGCACAGACAGATGGCAGGCTGCAGCATGCAGCGAGACTTCTAGTCTTTCCACATCTCAGCAGAGTTCAAAGTAAGTACAGGATCCCGGCATTCATAGTGATCACCAAGTGCCACTGGAAAGACAGTAAATTACAATCATTTGTCATTTTAGTGGGTCAGGAAAGTGTAAAGCTTGTTGCATTTTAGAAGGATTTAGTTTTTAGCACTTTAAATAAAATTTTAATACAAAGTGATACTTTCCAGCTTTATAGAAAGTACTTAATCAGACCAGAATACTGTTTGATGATGGCAGATAATTGAAGATATTACTTTTATTATGTAAATGGAAAACATTGAGCTGTGTTTCACAGTATGGAAGACATTCTTACTGTTGTTGATAACCTTTCAGATGAGTAGATGCTTCTACATCTAGGGTGGTATTCCCAAAGCCCCTCTGTAATCCCCATTATTGTACATTTTATGATAATCAAGCCATTATATTATTCTCCTGATAGACTATAAGTTTTGTGAAGGCAGAGACCATGTCAATCTTGTTCATTCTTGTAGCTATAACATTGAATACAGTACCTATCACATAGAAATACTCAGTAGCTATCTGTTGAATGAATGGATGTACCTACATACAGTGTAGCTTGATTATGCTGTATCTTGGATGGATTCAGACATCAACCAAGAAGAAGTACTGGTACATAGTTTAAGTGTTGTCTACAGCTACATACTGAAGAGACATCACTCTTCAAGGTGATATAAAATGCCATATCCATAGAAACCATTAATATTTATTTTTAAAATGCTTATCAGATGGTTGTAATGTGGCTTGGAATGTGAACCTCTGATGTAGAGTTTTGCAATTACATTTTACTTTGAAAGATGGACTTCTCCATCACTGGAAGTTAAAGAAAATGAGACACTTCCTTATTAGAGATTGTAGAGACTCTTTCAGCAGAGTGTGGTAAGTGGGAAAAGTTCAGTACCTTAACAACAGGGATTGCTATTGTCTACCTTGCTGTTATGCTCACAAAATCTGTCTGGACTTTAAACAAATGAACAAAAAATACTGTAACATAGGAGGTCCAAGAGGAGGAGCTGCTCTTTTGTTTGTAATATTCTAAAAAAAACCACTCAGAGGACCAGCAGCTGTGGACGCACCTTTTGTTACTCACTTTACAGGGGAGTGCACCAAGGCAGGGGAGCATGGGCAAAAGACTGGTCTGTCTCTGGTCTTGGTGCTGCTTGTTGGGTTAGGGAGTAGCAGCAGGGAGGGAGCCATGATAGCATGTGAAAATGCTACAGGACTGAGGAAAACACAGGGGCCTTGAGAAGGCTGGGACTCCAGATAGTCTGTTTTCCTCACTCTTTATGGCTGCTGGCCAGGCTGCCACTTGTTCACTGAGGTGGAGGGGCTGGGCCGTGTCTTAAGCTACCTCACAAATATTTATTTATGTGACTTTGTTTACTATTTGTTTTTATTATTTGTTATTATTGCCACTAATATTATCAATAACAGCACTTATTGAATGCCATCTTCTAAGAGCATCATAAATATCATTTCATTTAATCATCTAAGTCTTATGAGCCACTGTTTTAACCCCATTTTACAGATGAAGATCAGAGCTTTATAAATAAGTTCAGTAATTTGCCCAAAACCACTGAGGTTTTTAGTTTTAAATTAAACCTTTTATTTTGAGATAATTGTACATTTACATGCAGTCTTAAGACATAAGATAGAGATCTCTTCTATCCTTTACTTAGTTTCTCCAAATGGTAATATCTTCCAAAAACTACAGTACAGTATCTCAGCCAGAATACTGACATTGATACCATAAAAATACAGGCATTTCCACCACAAAGATCCTCCTTGTTGCCCTTTTTAAATGCCCACACCCATCTCCTCTCTTCTGGCTCCTGCCCATAGCTGTGACCCCAGCAACCACCAGTGTGTTTTCTAGATTCTATAATTCTGTCATTTCACGAGAGTTTTATAAATACAGTATGTGGTCTTTTGGGGTTGGCTTTTTTCCCATACAATATTACTCCCTGAAGATTCATCTAAGTTGTTGATTCTACCAATAGTTTGTTCCATTTTATTGCTGAGGAGTCCAACTTTTTAATCACTTTTCTGTCAGAGGACTTCTGGGTTGTTTGTTTCCAAGTGTTGATTACTATGAATAAAGTTGCTATGGATATTTATGTAGTATAGATTTTCTGTTTGAACACATCCCAGGTTTTCATTTCTCTGGGATAAATGCCCAAGAGTGCAAATGGTTTATAGTTTCATAAGAAACTGCCAAACTTTTTTCTACAGTGGCTATACCGTTTTACATTCCCACCAGCAATGTAAGAGTGATCTGGTTTCTCCACATCCGCATCAGCACTTGGTGTTGTCATCTTTTTAGCCACCCTGATAGGTGTACAGAGATATCTCATGGTGGTTTCAATTTGCATTTCCCTAATTCTTTGGTGAAACATCATGCATCTGCGTTCACATGCCGCATGGGTCAGGGCTGTCTGGTCACAAGGCTGGTGGTTGCCTGACATTCACTTGGAGTAGTGAGGGTGGCAGAGCTGCAGGACCTCTTATTTCCCATCATGCGGCAGGCAGCTTGGTGACTGAGCATGGGTCAGAGAGAGAAGATGCTCACGAGGCCTTTTGAGACCGTGTCTTGGAGCTGGCACACCTTCAATTCAACTGTATTCTGTTATCCAAAACGAGTCACAAGGCCAACCCAGATTCAAGGATTGGGAAATAGACTCTACCTCTCCATGGGAGAAGCTGCCAAGTCAAGTATCAAATGGTATGGGTACAGACAGGAACAGAGAATTGGGGGCCATTTTGCAATTAATAAACCACATTGGGTATCTTGTATCATTATGTTCTACCCATTTTTTTGGAACCATGTGCCTTAGTGAAAATATATTTGACTAAGTGTTGGAAAGTCAATTGTGTATGTGTTAAGAAATTGGGTTAAGGATGCTTAGAGCCCTAATATTATTCAGCTTGTTTATGAACCTTTGCCTTTAACATGTGCAGGGTTGGCTTCTGCCTAAAATACAATGTTATAGTTATAATTAGAGAAATGTAATCACGTTTTTATCTCTTTTGTAGTGTGTTACATAGGCTAATTTCTGCCTACCCAGTTTCAACTCAGCTGCCTCTGGGGCAGCCCTTACTAAGCGCCAGCCACTGGGGTTGAAAAAATAGGAATAAAATGCTTGCCAAGGACTTCTCATCCAGTGAAAGACAAGGCTGTACATAAAATGGAAAGTGGTGTGCTGTGTCTCTTACCTCATTCCCATCTTTTTTCTCTGGACCTCCAACGCTTACTATGTTTTTTCTTCTTCTCACCAGGGATGACATGGCCTCAACTCTTTCTACTTTCCTCTCCAAGGTGTGTGATCACATGTGCATACAGGCTACTTAGAGATTTGTCTGTGAATGGGGCGTCTGTCTCATGCAACCTGGCTGAGTGACAGTGTTCTGGGTATTGCTTTCTAATTAGTAAGGGATTTCTCCATTTGCTCGTTAATTCTGTTCATTTCAGTAATTAACTGTAAGCTGGTTGGAGGTAGTGCAGGTCTCCCACCATGATTATTTTGTGGCTTTGGTTGAAGCTCTAAAGCTCTCTGTGATATTTTACTTCTTTTGTTAAGATCACACTAAAAAGTAATCTAGTTCTGGCTGTCATAGCCCAGTGGATTGAGCACAGGCTGCAAACCAAAGGGTTGCCAGTTTGATTCGCAGTCAGGACACATGCCTGGGTTGCAGGCCAGGTCCCCAGTGGGGGCCACGTGAGCAGCAACCAAACACTGATATTTCGATCTCTCTCTTTCTCCTTCCCTTCCCCTCTCTAAAACATAAATAAATAAAATCTTTTAAAAATCACACCAAAAAGTAATCAACATGCCTTCTTGCCATTTCGCCTACTTGACAATTTGGAAGATGATTGTGGATTACTTTATAATTTCATTTTTTTTGTTAAAAATGTTGTAACAGAGGAGAAAATTCTGGGAAAACATATACCAGATGATTAGGAGTGGTAATCTCTGCCTGGTAATTTTAATGATAATTTGCTTTTTATTATTTAGGCTTAATTGTGTTTTCTAATTTTATACAGTAAAAAAGTATTATGGTTATAAAACAGTTAGAAAGTTTATATGAAATAAATTTAGGACCCACAGGTAATGATCTATAACCAGAGAGAGCATGAAGAGGGAGACGCTTCGAAGACCTTCACAGGTATGTGAGGTCCTGCTTAAAGCAGTGATGGAGGCCTCCTAAATGACTGTTCTGTCAAGGGAGAGAGATAAGAAGCAGCTTAGGGAATTTTGACTGGATTTTATTCTTCGATGATAATTCTGTATGTTTTCCCCTGGTGTCTCTATTTCTCTCTGCCCTTCATACAGTGTGCCATTCGTACTCAAAGATGATGATTCTGACAGCAGTGGTCATTTGCAGACATGCCTGTAGCTGAAGATGCTTATGTTCAACCCCAGAGCCTTTCAATTAGGAACCTGCTTTGAAGTTTTCTCTGCAGGGTAGAATAGTGAGTGGTTTGTGTTGTGGGGTTTGTAACAATGGTGTTCTTTCACAACAATGGTGATGTGGAGGGTGGAGAACCATGTGACCTGTGAGTTTTCTGTTGTGGAGAACCAAGGCAGCACACAGGGTGTGCTGCATTGCACAGCAAGCATCCTATGTACTGATGTGGGGTCAACAAGAACATAAGCAGACTTTAGGGTCAGCAAACCAAGACTAATCATTCAAAATATAAGCAGATACATATGTAGAGGAAATACTTCTGTTCATGGCCCAGTTCTGAAAGGTATGACCTAAATTCCTACTAAGAAAACCTGGTCATAGTGGGATGAGGAAAAGAAGCAGAAACCAGCCAAAAGGAATAAAGACCAAAAGAAGTCGAAGCATGACTGTTATTGATTCCCTGGATGTCCTTTTCTCTGGTGAGGGATTATACTGTTTCACATTTCAAAAATTGTTTTAGGAAGGATTGTTTGCGTTAAATCTTAGAATTTTAACAAAACAACTTGGATAATGTCTTAAACTCACCATGTTAGGCTGAAGACATAGAAACAGAAATACTGAGGATATATGTTTTCTTCTCCTCTTTCCCCTAACAAATCAGCCTCCATAGTATCCCTTTGCCCATAGGTAACTATGATTAACTTCCTTTCTCCCACTTGACCCCGATGTTAATTCTTAATCTAGTAACCTCTGGCAAGAATCCAGGATACAATTTCAATAGATATAAATTAATTGTATTACTATATAATAACAATAAGCAATCAGAAATTGAAATAAGAATGTCATTTATAATAACACCAAAATATAAAATACCTAGGGATAAATCTGACAAAAGATGTATAAAACCTATATACTGAAAAACCATAATATATTGCTTAGAAAAATTAAAGAAAACCTAAGTAAATGGCAAGCTATAACTTATGCATGGTCAGGAGTCTCACTGTTGCTATGTCAGTTTTCCCCAAATTGGTATATAGATTCAATGCAACCCCAATCAAGATGCCAGAAGTCTTTGAACTTTAAAAGATGAATCTAAAATGTCACACAGCTACTCAAGGAATCTGGAGTAGCCAAAGCAATTTAGCAAAAGAAGAACAAAGTTGTAGGACTAAAATTACCTGATTTCATGACTTACAAAGTTTAGTAATCAAGTGTGTGGTGGTGGTATCACAAAAATCAGATAGATTATTGGAAGAATGAGAGAGAGTTGTTCATGTAGAGACAACCGATTTTAGATGAAGGAGAAAAGGCAAGTCAGTAGAGAAAGGATTATTTCTTCTACAAATGGCTCTGGAACAACTGGGTATCTATAAGCAAAAAAAAAAAAAAGACCATTGAACCATATCTTAGAGTATCACTGACATATGTGTAAACAGATCACAGACATATCAATATATGTTAAACTATAACTATAAATCCTAGAGAAAAAAACATAGGAAAAATCAATGATATTGGGTTGGATGAAGATTTCTTAGATGTGAGATTAAAAACACAATGCATAGAAGAACAAAGTGATAAACTGGATTCATCAAAATTAAAAGGTTTTGTTCTTCAGGACTTCCGCCAAGATTGAGGCATAGGTGGAGACGCTGTGCTTTCTCACACAACCAAGTTTAGAGACAACAAAATATTAGCAACAGAAAACATAGCCAGAACACAAAAAATTGAACTTTTCAGAAGTCTGATAACAACGAATTCTTCAGCCTGACTGGTAAGAGGGGCGAAGCCAGCAGCAGGCGGAGCGGGGTTGCACAGGAAAACTCCCTCAGACGGACTCAGGCACGTGGATCCCAGGTGTGGGGTTGCAAAGGGTGGACCCAGTGGGGTGCAAAGGGCGGACCCAGTGAGCGACCCAGACCCAGTGAGTGACCGGTGGATCCGGTGAGGACGCAGGGTGGCGCGTTGACTGTGGTGGTGCATTCCTGTGCGGATAGACCGGTGAAGGAGTGGGCAGTGAGACTGACTGACTGAGTGGGCCCCGGCAGCAAGAGGCAGCAGAGAGGGCTGCCATTTCCCCCCTCTGACCCCGCCCCCACATACAGCATCACAACCCAGCGACCTCGCCCTGGTGGCCCCGCCCTGCCCCTAAGGCTCTGGTCCTCATACTTAACAGGTGCTCGAACAGACCAAAAATGGCTCAAGAAGATCTCAAAGCCCCAGAGCCCATAACTCTAAGCAATGAAGAAATAACAAAACTTTTAGATGCACAGTGCAAAACACTGGTGATCAGGATGCTCACAGAAGTGGTTGATTTTAGTCACAAATTATAGGAACATATGAAGGCTAAACTAATTGAAATGAAGGGAATTGCATAGGAAACCAATAGTGATGAAAAGGAAACTGGGTCTCAAATCAAGGGGGTGAACCAGAAGGAAGGAAAAAAATGACCAAACAGGAAAATATGAAGAAACAAGAATTCAAAAAAATTAGGAGAGACTTAGGAACCTCCAGGACATCTTTAAACATTCCAACATCTGAATTATAGGGGTACCAGAAGGGGAAAAGGGACAGCCACCAGTGGAAAACTTATTTGAACAAATAATAAAGGAGAATTTCCCCAATCTGGCAAAGGAAATAGACTTCCAGGAAATCCAGGAAGCTCAGAGAGTCCCAAAGAAGTTGGACCCAAGAAGAAACACACCAAGGCACATCATCATTACATTAGCCAAGATTAAAATGAAGGAGAGAATCCTAGAAGCAGCAAGAGATAAGGGGACATTCACCTACAAAGGAGTTCCCATAAGATGTCAGCGGATTTCTCCAAAGAGACCTTACAGGCAAGAAGGGGCTGGAAAGAGGTATTCCAAGTCATGAAATCCAAAGACCTGCAACCAAGATTGCTCTATCCAGCAAAGCTTTCATTTAGAATGGAAGGACAGATAAAGTGCTTCTCAGATAAGATCAAATTCAAGGAGTTCATCATCACCAAGCCCTTGTTATATGAAATGTTAAAGGGACTTGTCTAAGAAAAAGAAGATAAAAAAATGAACAGTGAAAGGACAGCAAACTCACAGTTATTAACAACCACATCTAAAACAAAAGCAAACTAAAGGACAGCTAGATCAGGAGCAGAAACAGAAATGAAGATGTCATGGAGGGTTAGCAACAGGGGAGTGGGAGGAGGAGAAGGGGGGAGAAGGTACAGAAAATAAGTAGCATAGATGGTAGGTAGAAAATAGATAGGGGGAAGGCAAGAATAGTATGGGAAATATAGAATCTAAAGAACTTGAGACATGTGCTCATAAACTAAAGGGGGGAATAGTGGGGGTGGGGAGTTGCAGGGTGGAGGGGAATGAAGGGGGGAATACAACAACTATAGTGGCATAATCAATAAAATAAAAATAAAAAAACAAAATTAAAAGTTTTTGTTCTTCAAAAAAGATACTGTTAAAAATGCAGAGACATGCCACAGATCGGGAGAAAATATTTGCAATGTACCTTATAATGAACCTGCACTCAGAACATATAACTCTTCTTAAAACAATAGTAAAAACATAGGCAAGTGATTTGAACAGATATTTTACCAAAGACAAAATATGGATGTAAAGTAAACACATGGAAAAATGCTCAAAATCATTACTCATTAGGGAAATGCAAATTAAAACCCCAGTGAGATTATACAACAAACATTAGTATGGCTATAATTAAAACATCTAACCATGTCAAATGTTGATGAGGATATGGAGGAAATGGAATTTTCATTCACCGTTAGTGAGACTGTAAGATGGCCTCGGTACTTCAGAACATAGTTTGGCAGTTTCTTAAAAAACATAGACCTATCACATGGTTCATCCATTCCCACTTCTAGATATTTACTCAAAAGGAAAAGAAAACATGTATCTCTGCAAAGACTTGCGTATGACTCTTCCTAGCAGCACGCTTTGTGATAGCCAAAAACTCAAATGTTCTTCATCAGGTGCAAGGATACTGACTGTGGCATAATGATATCTGTGCTGAAACTACGCAGTAGTAAAATGTAATGAACTATTGATTCATGAAGCTACATGGATGAGTCTCAATATAACCATGCTGAATGAAAGACACAAGGTGAAAAGTAAAGGTACGTACTGTAGGGTTCTGTATATGTAAACCTATGGAAAATACTAACATATCTATTGTGTCAGAAAAAAAAAACTGGTTGTCTGGGGATGGGAATGGATAAGAGGGGCAGATTAAGTAAAAGGTGTGAAAAACATTTGGGGGAAGCGGATATGTTCATTATATCAGTTGTCAATAATGGTTTGTCAGGTGAGGCCATATGTCAAAAATTATGAAATTGTATACTTTAAAATGTGCAGTCTAGTGAATTTGAGTTGTTTCTCCGTAAAGCTACTAAAAGCTGTGGTAAAGTCCTGTGGCAGGCAGAGGTATGGGGCATCTTGTGGTACAGAGAAAGGAGTGGGTCAGTCTTTCTGGGGAGACAACAGTTGGTAAAAGTAGGGGTGATTTTTGCTGAGCTGGGAAAGATTAAGAAAATTTGTCAGAACTGCCAGGAAGACAAAATATTCCAGGTAAGGAGGCAGTGTTGGCTAGGACTTACAAGTGTTAAGGAATGGGGCAAAAAATTTGAGGACTTATGGAGAGGTTTAGCATCCTTGCAGCCACAGAGATAAATGAAGCTAAAGAAGTAGGTAGGGGCAAGACCATAGAAGTCTTGTTTGTCATTTTGAAGTATTAGGATATAAGGTTATAGGGACAGGTGAGCCACTGAAAGTGTTTAATCTGAGCAGTGACAAACCATATTCACTTGAAGGAAGATTATTCTCCTATTAGAAAGAATGCTTAACTATGAAAATTAAGGGCATGTAGGATTTTAATTAAGAAGAAAGTTTTCCATGATGTGTTCCATATGAACCCTTTCTGTGAAAATATTCTATTTTAAAGGGCATGAAAGAAATTTGATCACATGGAAAATGTGGCACCAACTGCCAACTCTGTAGACACATGCACATGGACAGACATTCCTCTTTCTTTCTCGTTTTTTACTTACCCAACCTGTTGACATAGAGAACACATTCCTCAGTCTTGTTCCAAAGCCTTTTGACAAAAGGTTCTAGATAAGAGATGTTGCCTTAATCAAAATAGTAAAAGTGCTTGGCTACAGAATCCCATCAGAATGGAACTGATAACCAAGCTCAGCAGCCTGGAGATTTGGAAGGGCCCTCTGTGTGTTTGAGCTCCAGTGGCCAAGCACTCAAGACCGGGCCTCCTTCTTCCTGAGGTATTTTGAAAAGCCCCTTGTGTGTTTGAAAGTCAGCATTCCAAGGGCAGCTGATCATGTCCCAGCTGGAATGTTACACTTTAAGAGCTTTTAAGGCAGGGATGTCAAGCTCATTTTCACCGAGGGCCACATCAGCCTTGAGGTTGCCTTCAAAGGGCTGAAATAATTTTATGACTGTATAAATGTAACTGCTCCTTAACTGTTAAGGAGTTGAAATTACATTCTCAGAGATCAGTAGTGTGTATAGGTTTCAAATGAAGTCAAACCCTACTAATTGCCAGGTGAGGAGCGAGGCCAGTGCCGTGTTGGCAAATAGGTGCATCTCTGCACCAGGGATGCTGATGCTGCCCTTGCTGTTGTCATTGAGCCCAGCATTTCCATGGCTCCTTTCTACAAGGTGAGCTCCAGCCTGGGCCTCAGAGGCCCCTCTCTGCACCTGTTTAAAGATAAAAAAGCAAAGTTATGTTTATCTCTGTATGGCACAAATCTGTTGTCAAAAAAGAAGCACTGCAAACTTTAGAAAACCTGTCCTGTATAGGCTTTGATAAAGCCATGGAAAGAGGGGACTTTTTAATCCCTCCTAGGAAACAAACTGTAGCTGAATTTGCCCCCTGCCTTGTTCTAATTAACATCAAAATATATTCCTGTAAATAGTTACATTTAAATGGGACTGACTCCACTTTATTTATAATAAACCTTTACTAAAATCCAGAAAACAGGGGAAAAAAACATTCAGTGTGACTTGATGAGAAATGATTGTATGATAACCATTATACGATAAACTGATGATGAGAATGATAATGGCTGAAAATTACAATTCACTGTGTGTTGGCACTTTTTTATGTGCATCTATGGTTACTAATGTGATCCTTATAATGATCCTATGAAGTAGATATTATTATTTTCCATATTTTATATACAGAACCTGGAAACTGAATCTCAGTGAAATTAAGTAACTTACCTTGGTGTTACATGACTTGTAGTGGTGGAGGAAAATTCAAACCCAGGCAGGCTGATGTTACTCTTCAGGTATTCTGAAGCAATGTACAATATTGCCTCCTAATTATATAATATTGTGAAGAAATCATTTAAGCACTCTGTAACTTGTTGTTTAAATGGCATTAATAACTAAAATAAAGTAGTAATATGGCTGCAATTTATTGAGTACTTACTATGCCAGGTACTGTGCTTAGTACTTTGCATGTATTATTTAGTGTTTTGCGTGTATTTGATTTTGTTAATAATGCTTCAAGACAGCCATTATTACTCACATTTTATAGCTGAGAAAAAGAAAGCTTAGACACTGGGGGGTGGGCTGGGATGGGAGTGAAAAACAGAAAACTGTACTTGAACAATAATTAAATAAATTTTTTTAAAAAAGAAAGAAAGCTTAGTAAGGTTTACTGGCTTCCTCAAGGGCAGGTAGTAAATTTGAGATAGGATTCAAAGCCAAGTCCTTGACTCAAATGCTTCTGTTTTTAATCCTAAGCTATAAGGTAATACGAAGAACCCAAATTGGACTGTTTCATGTATAAACAGCTCTATTATATAAGTCATACCATAACTCTGAACTTTTTAGTTTTTATAAATAACTCATGCATTTCAGAATGGTTGAAGATTCTCAAATGGCTTTATCTTCACATTTAAAAATGTTTCAAGCAATGGGACTGGTGCCTGAATAATGCTTTGAATTATTGGCAGTATAGTCTGGAGCAGGTGTTTTTAACATTGTTAGTGTCATGGGCATCTTTGATTATCTGGTAGAGTCTATGTCCTTCTTCTTGAGTACAGTATGTAAAGTAAAGCATAAAATAAAATATATAGAATAACAAGGGACCAAATACATTGAAAGAGTTACCAAATTATTTAAACAAATTTGTTGTGTGGTAATACATGTGCTTCTTTTTTTAAAAGATTTTATTTATTTTATTTTTAGACTGAGGGGAAGCAAGCAAGAAAGAGAGGGAGAGAAACATCAATGTGTGGTTGCCTCTCACATGCCCCCAACTGGAGACCTGGCCTATAACCCAGGCATGTGTCCTGACTGGGAATCCAACTAGTGACCCCTTGGTTCCCAGGCTAGGGCTCAATCCACTGCACCACACCAGCCAGGGCTACATGTGCTTCTTTACTAACACATTATATTAGATATTGCATTGGGTATAATGGCCACTATAATTTCCTTTTATTTTTTATTTTATTATTTTTTATCCTCACCTGAGGATGTGCTTATTGATTTGAGACAGAGAGAGGACAGGAGGAAGAGAGAGAGGGAGAGGAACAGCCCTGTGAGAGACATTGATCGTTTGCGTCCTGTATGTGTCCCAACTGGGACTGAACCTGCAGCCTAGGCGTGTTACCTGTTCTGAGATTCCATCTGTGACCTTTCAGTTTATGGGACAGTGCTCCAACTAACTGAGCCACACTGGTCAGGACTGACCACTGTACTCTCAAACTGGTTATGAATGTAGATGATATTTTGAAATACCAGTAATTACTAAGATATGAAAATACCTATGATTTCTATTGGTGACAGTTGTGAAGTACTGCTAATGCTACCTTGATTTGTTGTCTAAATTCATAATTGAAGCAAGTGCTAAATTCAAGTTAGCTATTGCTGAAAATGTGGATCTAATCTTTTTCAATCTGAGTTTAAGTATCTCTGTGAATTCTATCTATGGAATCATTTGGGATCCATGAACCCAGATTTACAAACTCTAGACTAGAGGTTATTGATTAATCTTATGCTCTTCAAGTAAAGGTATCCAAGTTCACATGCTGTTTACATCTAAGCCCTCAAAACTTTGCACCTCAACATTGAAAATAATCTGGGATCCTTTCTACTACCGCCACATACAGGTTCTCCCTGAGTTTGAGAAAGGCTTAGAAATAGTTTCTTTTCTTCTTGACTTTATAGTGTTTGTTGGTTCTTTGCCATGGAATATGAAAACTCAGTCTTCACTATCTTAGATTTTACAGTTCTAAAGAGTGATGGCAATAGTGGGAATACACTTTCAAGTCTGAGGATGGGATGACACTGCCTAGGAAGCTTGCTCATCATTGACAATAACAGTCATAGAAGAAGTAAGTGGGAGACTTTGGCATTAAAAGCAAGATATGTGGCTTTATTACCACAGTGGATTCTGTTAGACTTTTACTCTTTTCCATACTTTCTTTTCATGTGCAATGATAGTACCACATGTAGCACAAGGGATTTGGAATGGGTTACTTTGTGCTTGTCTGGCTTTTTGTAAATTGATTGTATGTTCTGAATCTGCTCACTAATTCTGTTTATTCTCCGGTTTTTCTTTTGTGCTATTTTATTTACCATTACCCACTTTTTCTCAACCTCACTTTTCCATGCTTTGCCTCCTCCTCTCTTTTACCTTTCAGAAAATCTCCATCACTTTTTGTGAGAACTGTGAAGATGAACAGTGATCCTTTGGACCCTGTGAAATACCTTCTCCTGCCTTTATGTTCATTTGATGTTCACACTTCTGCTGTCCCTTAACGTAGGGTGGTTGGTTAACATCTGTTCAGGTTAGACCTCAGCATGACCAATTATTTTCATTCCTTAGTTATACTGCCTGTCTATACCCTTCCCAGCCCTATCCCTAACCACCATCTACCCTTGAAAGCTCCTCTTGGAATTTATCCCTCATTACCCTAGCATAAACTTCTAAAAAGTTTGTCCCCACATGCCAGTTGTTTTAATTTTTAAATCATTTTCATTGTTGTATTACAGTTGTCTAACTTTTCCCCCTTTTGCCCTCTTCAGCCTATCCCACCTCCCACTCCCACAGTCAATTCCCACATTGTTGTGCATCTCCATGGGTCATTCATACACATTCTTTCTCTAGTCCCTTCAAATTTATTTTAATTGTATTTTTCCATTACCGTTTATCCCCTGATACCCTTTTCAACCTTCACCCATCCCCCACAGCCAGCTGTCACCACTCTGTTGTTCATGCCCATGAGTCTTTTCACCTTTTTGCTCAGTGCCTCTACACCCTAACTTCCCCTTTTCCCAGCCAGCTGTCAGCCTGCTCTCTATCTATAAGTTGGTCTCTATTTTGCTTGTTAGTTCAGTTTGTTCATTAGATTCCAAATATGAGTGAAACCATATGGTATTGTCTTTCTCTGACTGACTTATTTCACTTAGCTTAATGTTCTCCCAGTCCATGCATGCTATTGCAAAGGGTATTTTTTCTTCTTTTTTTTTTATAACCAACTAGTATTCCTTTGTGTAAATGTTCCACAGTTATTTTATCCACTCATCTACTAATGGACAATTGGACGGCTTCCAAATCTTGGCTGCAATAAACAGCCATTGTAAATAATGCTGCAATGAACATTGGAGAGCTTATATCCTTTCAAATTAGTGTTTTAGGCTCCTTCAGATAAATTTAAGTTTTACCTTTTCAGAAGTTGTCTAATGACACACATAATACAGTTATACAGAATTCAAACATTACAGAAATGCAATAATGTAGAAAATTAAAGTGTGAAATCCCATAATTTCCCTGTCATTTAGTGTCTATTACTCCAGATGATTTCTTTCTTGTGTATAGACCAACATACATTAATATAGCTAGTTCATATAAATGATTATATCATGCATATATTTCTGCAATGTGCTTTTAAGAATTTTACTTGTCATATCTCATAGGAATATCTTCATGTCAATACAAATAGATATACCTCAATTTTAAAATGGTATAAGAAGTCATTTTATGTATATATAAGAATTTATTTAATCTGTTTCTTATACATAGATATTTGAGTTTCCCTCTTTTTAACCATCACAGACCTGCAATGAATATTTACATATACTGTAATTGCCCATAAAAATATAGTGTGTGTACATATGTGTATCCACAATAAGAATAAAGGACATTTTCAAAGAAAACTATGTAATTCTACTACTTACATCTAGTTGTTTGGGGGTTTCTATTTTCTCTTCTACATTTCAGCCTTTTATATACATGATTTTAGTCATGGTGTATTAATCATTTAATATTTTGCTTTTATCATTTAACAATCTATTATAAGCATTTTTTCATGTTGATAAATTTTGGTGGTTTAATGGGAATGTCAATTTCCCTTCTATTGATTTTCTGGTTGATGTTCTTGTCTCCTACTCTTCTATTTCCTGTTACCTGTCTCATGATACTTCATGGGTTCAATTATTTTATTGCAGTTACCTCTCTTCTTGCATTTTCTTTGCTAAGCAGCTTCTGTTCCCTGTGCTCTTGTGAAACCTTCTGACCAGAGGCTGCAGTATCCTTGTTACCTCTTCTGTGGGGCTCAAGGCCCAGAACACTCTCAGTGCTTAATACATGATCAACATTTGTGACTGAGTGTCTTCTCAGTTATTTCACTAAGAATTTTCTTCACAATGCATTTTTCTGCAAACATTGCCTTCTGGATAAAGGTGTATACCCTGTTGGTAATCCATAAATGTGAAGATGCCTAGGAGATGTAATTTATATTCACAACCATTTATGTAGTGCATTTAGGAAGTTCAGCACCAAGGAGAGTGACTATTTGCTTTAGCTTGGGTTCAAGGTTAGTGGAGGATTTACTGTGTTTAGGTCTCTGTAGTGCTGTTGGCAAGATGTAATTTTTCCATAATAGATGAAAAGCCAAGTCCTGTATAAGCAAACTTTAATAATGGCAAAAGCATGGGCAAAGCTATACACAAAGGAAATATTAAAGTTCACATGCCTGTAACTTAGACTTAATTGAAGCAAATAGTCTTCATATTTACATTTGAGTTCTTTGTTTTAATATCAGTTCCTGGCGTGATTCATTACAAGTCTTCCATTCTTCTACACCTAAGTGCTAACGGCTTATTAGTCCAGGATTCCCACTTGGTCTTTGTCTTGTCTCCATGCCTGAGGAAAGAGTTAAATTCACCTTTCTGTGTCTTAGAAATCCTTGACATGGTACTCTGGCCTCCTTTGCTCTGTCTCTGGTGCTGGGGGGGTATTGCTTTCTTATTAGGTGTTGGTTCACTGGGAAAAAATGACTTGAAGGGCTTATTAGGGTCTTGAAGAGCTTTTTTGTCTGTTTGCGTAATACGTTCTCTGAACTAAGTCAGGTATTGCTCAGAACCTGTTTCAGAAAAGCCTTGAAACTTCATGTGTTCACTGGAAAAAAATGCTTGACATTTATTGTGCCCTTGAACTCAGTATCTTTTCACTGAAATAGAAATTTTGTCTATGATAGAAGAGAGTAGAAAGCTGCTAAGTCCAGAGAAAATCACCCCTCTTATGCAGAAAAAGAAAAATAGCTTCTGTTTCCTCCCTGTGTTGTAGTACTTATCCTGCTATACCTGCTTCTCCTGAGGCCGGAGGAGGAAGATTAAGTCTCTTCAAGAGACACTAGAAATATAGTGCTTTTCTCCTGTCAAGGCACAACAATATATTTAAGTTGTGCCTTGACTGTCTTCTCAAAGGACTTTAATAGAACTTGAGGATTTATGCCTGAGAACCCCCTGGGCTGGACCTATTAGGAAATCTACATCAAAAGCTACTTGAGACTTTGAGCCAAGTCTCAAAGACTTGGAGGTTTAGGTAGACACACTGTACCTCCTCAAATACCAAAAGAAGGACAACTACAAGTTTAAAAACAAAAAGCAACCAGAACTGACAGAAAATTGAACTGTATGGAAGTCCGACAACCAAGGAGTTAAAGAAGAAACATTCATCCAGACCATTAGGGGGGTGGAGACAGGCAGCCGGGGTGGAGAGGACTCATGGCAAGGCAGCAGCTGGAGGACTGGGTTGGGCAAGGTGGTAAATGGTGGACTGGGTGAGGCAGTGGCCTGTGGATTGGGCAGTCCCACTACTGGGGAGCAAGACAGACCATGCAACCCAGTGTTCCAGTGCAGGGAAATAAAGCCTCAAAGCCTCTGCCTGAAAATACCTGTAGGGGTTGAGGTGGCAGGAGGAGAAACACCAAAATTCATAGCAGAGTTCATTGGAGAGACCCACAGGGTCCTAGAATGTATACATACCCACCTACCAGAGAGTCAGCACTAGAAGGGCCTAATTTGATTGTGAGTAGTAGGGGAAGTGACTGAAAACTGGCAGAGAGTGGAGCAAGTGGCACTGTTTCCTCTCAGACCTCTCCCCGATTATACAGCTTCACAACAGAGCAATGTGGGTTGCTTTGCCCTGGTGAACATCTAATCCTCCACCTCTACTACATAACAGGCACACTGAGACAGAAAAAAATGGTCCAAGTGAAATAACAGATCAAAGTGCCAGAAAAAATACAACTAAGTGACAAAGAGATAGCCAACCTCTTAAATGCAGAGTTCAAAAACACTGGTAATCAGGATGCTCACAGAAATGGTTCAGTATGGTTGCAAAATAGAGAAAAAAGTGAAGGCTATCAAAAATGAAATAAAGGAAAATATACAGGAAACCACAGTGAAGAAAAGGAAGTAAACTGGGACTCAAATCAACAGTTTGGAGCAGAAGGAAGGAACAAACATTCAACCAGAACAGAATGAAGAAACAAGAATTAAAAAAAAAATGAGAAGAGGCTTAGGAACCTCCAGGACAACTTTAAATGCTCCAACATCTGAATCATAGAAGTGCTAGAAGGAGAAGAGGAAGCGCAACATATTGAAAACTTATTTGAAAAAATAATAAAAGAAGACCTCCCTAATATGGCAAAGGAAATAGACTTCCAGGAAATCCAGGAAGCTCAGAGAGTCCCAAAGAAGTTGGACCCAAGAGGAACACACCAAGGCACATCATAATTACATTAGCCAAGATTGAAGATAAGAAGAGAATCTTAAAAGCAGCAAGAGAAAAGGAGACAGTTACCTACAAAGGAGTGCCCATAAGACTATCAGCTGATTTCTCAAAAGAAACCTTGCAGGCAAGAAGGGGCTCGAAAGAAGTATTCCAAGTCATGAAAGGCAGAAACCTATATCCAAGATTACTCTATCCAGCAAAGCTTTCATTTAGAATGGAAGGGCAGATAAAGTGCTTCCCAGATAAGATCAAGTTAAAGAAGTTTATCATCATCAAGCCCTTATTATATTAAATGTTAAAGGGACTTATCTAAGAAAAACAAGATAAAAAATACGAACATTAAAATGACAACAAACTCATAGCTATTAAGAACCTAATCTAAAAATAAAACTCCAAAAAACAAAACAAACTAAGCAAATAACTAGAACAGGAACAAAATCACAGAAATGGAGATCACATGGAGAGTTATCAGTGGGGGAGTGGAAGGGGAGAGAGGTGGAAAAGTAGAGAGAATAAGTAGCATAAATGGTGGGTGGAAAATAGACAGGGGGAGATTAAGAATAATATAGGAAATATACAAGCCAAAGAAGTTGTATTTAAGACCCATGAACATGAACTAAAAGGGGGGAATTCAGGTGGGAGGGGGTGTGCAGGGTGGAGGGGAATAAAGGGGGGGAATGGGACAACAGTAATAACATAATCAATAAAATATATTAAAAAAAGAAAAAAAACTACTTGCAGAACAATAAAAAATATTCAACAGTAAAAACCAAAAATCAAAAAACAAAAACAACTTCTGAGTTAATAGGAAAGAAGCTCTCTTGTCTTTCAGTAAAAATATTTTGGAGGGGTATATTTTGAGGGGTGCTTCAGATCCCATCTAGCCTTTAATATATTCTCTATTGACCAGTGTGGAAATTTGTAGTTCTCACAATTCATTATTTGAGGTTACTAGTCATGTCTCTAAGAAGTACTAATGACAATCCAAAAAAATGATCACTGAAGGATTATCTCTGCAGCTTTCTGACTGGTCCTTCTGCTTCTCTCTTCACCCCCTTTCCATGTGTTTTTAATACAGCAGCCTGGATGATCATGTTACTCTCCCCCAAACCAAAATTTCAGTCTGTGTGATTTCAAAACCAAAAAATATTGGAATCAACTTCAGGTTCTGTCTGGCACACCCACCACATCCAATCTCTAAGCATATTCTATCCGCTCCGGAATTTGAAACACCTGTGATATTTGACCACTTCTCACCACTTCTACTTCATGCTCCTCATTGAGTTATCTGGTTTATTACAGTAATCTCTTAGCTGATCTCTTTACTTCCACCCTTGCCCATTTATTCTATTCTCAATATGGCAGCTAGACAAATTCTGTTAAAATGTAATTTAGTTCAACAAGGGTGCCAAGATAATTTAATGGGGAAAGAATAGTCTTTTTTTAAAAATGGTGCTAGGACAACTGTATTTCTCTTTTTAAAGATTTTATTTATTTATCTTTAGAGGGGAAGGGAAGGAGAGAAGGAGAGAAATATCAATGTATGGGTTCCTCTCATGCATCCCCTGCTGGGAACTGGCCTGCAACCCAGGCATGTGCCCTGACTGGGAACCGAACCTCGATTGTGTGGTTCGCAAGCCCACGCTCAATCCACTGAGCTACACCAGCCAGGCTACAACTGTATTTCTGCATACAAAACAATTAAGTTAGAGCCCTGGCCAGGTGGCTTAGTTGTCCACACAACAAAAGATTGTGTGTTTGATCCCTGGTTGGAGCACATATGGGAGGCAACCAATTGTCTCTCACATCAATGTTTCTCTCTCTTTCTCTTTCTTCCCCTCTCTCTAAAATCAATAAAAAATATCCTCAGGTGAGGATTTAAAAAAAGAATATTTGGATAGACCCCATTCTCTCACACCATATAAAAATAAAATTCAAAATGGATTTAAGATGTAAATATAAGAGCTACAACTATAAAACTCTTAGAAGATGAAGCAGATTTAAATCTTCATGATCTTGGATTAAGCAACAGTTTCTAGAATGTGACTCTAGAAGCAGAAGTGACAAAAATATAGATATACAGTTAAAGAATTATTGTTTGGAAGATACTTCTCTTTGAAAGTATTGAATGAAAACATTTTCTATTTAAGTGTGGATAAGAGATGGTTTAATATTATCTTTACCAATTAATCTTTTAAATTGATAATTTAAAAACTAGTGTCACCATAATTTGATATATGGCAGTAAAGAAAGGCATTTAACCATAAAATAGGTCTATTCTGTCTAAGATATTTTTCTTTTTCACTTAATGCCACAGAGCTTTTTCTCAGATTACTAGATTTTTTTGACTATATATTTGACTGTATAGCTACATAAGACCCTGTTATGTTAAAATCTGATTAAAGATTCTTACGCTTAAAATAGTATGGCCTAATTTATAAAATTATTTTCCTCTTGGTTATATCATATACTATGTGTTTTTGAGCTTGGATAACAGGACTTTTGAAAGTATTCTCACTATAAAATTAAAAATATGGCATTCCTAATGATTTATAATTATATTTGGAAAACACTTTATTAGTAAAATTTTTCTATACATTCTCATTTGAAATACACAAGATTTTCATAGAAACTAATTATGTTGATACATTTAGTTTTAAATTAAAAAAATTCTATAGAAGCAAGAGAAAAATGGTTTAACATCATAGCCCCAGTTCTGTCAGAATTGGTTCAGATGAGACTGATCTCCAGTGTGGGTTATTGAGCAGAATAAGAATTAGATCCCACATAATCAGGAATGTTTGCTGTGTGAGAGCCCAGTGTGTGTTTAGTGTGATTGCAGATTAGCTATACAGGGTTCTAAAAAGTGAAGGTACATTCAGGATACTTACGAATTATAACTTGCTTGATAACATTTGTTATTGTGGATACCAGATTTTTAAACAGGTGGTCTTTTTTAGAAGGTCGAGCCTAGTCTTCTTTCTAGTTGAATATATTATTTTGCCTTTCACTCGTGGTATGTAAATATGTTGAATGTGCTTTCTGGGTAATGGATATAACTTGTGCAAATGGGTGGTGTTTTTGGCCAGTGAGATTATTTCTGAGGAAGGGCTCCCATTTATCTGTAATAGCTTAGTGAAGATCTGAACCAAATGGAAGGAGCATCCATGCTTAGGAATGGTGAAGCTGGGAAGAAAGTAAAGTTGAACCTGTCAGAGTATTCAAGCATTCATTGCTACTGCTGGGCCATGCATCCAGAGATCCAGACCGATGCTTGCTTGAGGAAATCTGTGTCAGTTGCTAATCTGATGCTCAGGCTGTCTGTTATTTATTATAAATACTTAAGATATGTAGCCATTTTGTTAATATTTGGGACTATTCAAGCCAGAAGTAGCTTCTGGAGAAGTAGTTCTTCCCACTATTGTCTGGGATTGGAAAAACTTAAAGAAAGGATGATGGTATGTAGCAGTGCATATTTAAATTATTTTCCCAGTTGGACCCATGGTTCTGGAGGTGTCTTTCAGATGCTATTCTTGATGTTATTACATACCTCATTGCTTCGATATTGGAAAGTACTAAATGCAATGGGAAATATATTTGCTGGTAAATATTTTTAAAAATCTAAGTCTAAATCTGCCTTCCAGTAGAAATATTCTGTGGCAGAGTGAGATTAGATCTGACCTGCATGAGGACTCACTCTATCTTCTGGTTCCCTCGATTCATCCAAATTTAAGTTAACTATTTTTAAGGGTCCCTAAAGTGGGATTTGGGGGGAGAGATGTAGGATGAGCAGCCAATGTTATGTCTATTTTCTACCTTGAAATTAGTGCCTTTGCTGCCTCCTATGCTTTCAATTAAGGCTCAGTACTACCTTTCCACTTCTACTGAAGGTCCCAAAACCCACCTTTCATTGCAAATGTAAAGCTGGTTTTATAGAATTTCTCACCCAGTTGATCTCCTTAATTTCTATTGTTAATCTATTACAGAGATTATTAAAATCTATTATATCTCACCCAGATGGGTGAGAATGAGTCTTTCCCTAGAACTAGAGGGCAACGCGGCAAATTAGAGACAAAACATTCAATTGTGTGGTAATTGCTTGGGGGAGGAAGGGGGGTCTACATGGTAATGGATAAAAATACAATAAAGATTAAATAAAAAATAGTAACTTGAATGTGGTAAAGTAATTCACCAGACAATATATGCCACTTCATGGTTGTCTACAACTGTTAGCACAGATCTGAATTTTGTGGCATTGTTTTTCCCCAGAAAGCTTCCGTATCTCGTGAGCTCTATGTAATCTGAATATGGTCACATGGAAACAGAACACGTGCTTGACATTCCCAGGGCTAAATTAAGGACATGTCAGTAATATTCATAGAAATTAAAAAATTTTTTCATCCAAGGAATTCTTCAGTGTCGTATAATTCTTTCTTTAGAGAAAATTATTGACAGCACCTCTCACATATAACTTGTTGACTGGCTTTTTTCAGAGGAACAAGCAAACTACCAGGCTTCATTTGCTGAAAATTTTAATAATTTTGTTGCCATAATTTGAGAAAGTAAAAAATATTTACAGTAAAGCTCTTCATGTTTTCTGGCCTACATTAATAATTAAAAGATGAGTAAAGGCACTGTAGCAAAAGTTTCCACACAAGTACAAATGTGTACAATTGAATCAATAAGGTGCATTAAAGGATGTTCTCTGAAACCAAGCTGACTGAGAGAGTGCAAAATGGGTTTAAAAAAATCAATAAAAGGAGGGAAATGGAAAGGGATATTCCTGAAAATAGGTTTTGATAATCATTCTCTGTTGCCTACTTTACTTTTAATAGTGGTGTGCTTTAACAGGAAGTCTGAGGAAGCAGGGATTCTTCACATCATTGTCTGCACTATGGTCAGTACTAAATAGAAGGCCTGTGTTGTTTTAAGCTTTAACCTTGAGTGACCTAATGGTGGTCATCTCACTTAGAGGTTTTGAATTCTTTTTCTTTATTGTCTTCCATCTTTCACATTTCATTTTTTCTCCAAATTTGCCTTTTTCCTTTTATACTTTCCAGTTCCACAAGTACTTGTATTATTTAAAATGATTGTTAATAAATTTTATTGTTTGTGTCAATTTGGTAAAAACCTTAATGTGTTTTATTGATTACATTATTGTTTTGTTATATATAACGGAGAATATATAAAGAATTTTTAATGTCTGTTCAGAAAAGCCAAGTTGTAATTGTGGTATTTAAAGGTCCAGTTACTAGATTGTTCCCTTAAATGCCATGCTTTTTGATACATTTAAGCATAGAATATTTTGATTAATATTTTTAGCATAGGAATACATTTTCTTTTTTTCCCAACTCATTTTTCAGTTCAAAATGGTAGACTTTTTTTCATTCTGACATGATGTTGGATTTAGCTGAGATCTAAAAGCATATTACAAATGGTGTCACCTCCCACCTGCCCTCTTTGGATGTAGAGAAACAGACAGCGAGCAGCAGTCTGGTAGAAAACCTGCCTAAGGCAACCCTGGCTGGTGTGGCTCATTGGATTGAGCACCGGCCTTCAAACCAAAGAGTTGCTGGTTCAGTTCCCAGTCAGGGCACATGCCTGGATTTCAGGCCAGGTCCCCAGTAGGGGGCATGTGAGAGGCAACAACACCCTGATATTTCTTTCTCTCTCTTTCTCCCTCCATTCCCCGCTCTCTAAAAGTAAATAAATCTTAAATAAAAATAGAAAGTCTGCCTAAGTCAGAGCTGGCAAAGGTATCTTAAAGATACATCTTAAGCATGATTTTTATTATCTATGAAATTATAGTATGAGATCTCTAAAAATATAACTAGCCCCTAATAAGTTCTCAGATTCTGTGTCTTCCAGAGCTGTCCTCTGTCTTTGTGAATATATCCCTTGTATCTTTGTTCCAAACAGAGCAAACTGGAATCTTTACATCACACATTATTATAGTCTCTTCAACAGGAATGCTCAATTTTCCCAATTGCTAGTGGTGCATGCTGTGATTTCATTAAATGAGATGTAGTTGTCATTATCTATGTGCTTATACCTGCAGATGTTCAAACATCAAGTTACCAAAGGGCCTTTATATCTGGGTGATATGAAAAACAAATGACAAGGGTCAGAAGTTGGTTGCTGAGACTTCTGGATTTGCTTCACTGCCTTCCTGAGGAAAAAGAAGGCACATTGACGCCGACAGTGTTCAGAGATACTTTCCAGTATAAAGGTAGTGAATTGCAATAACAATTTTTCATTTCCCTTTTGGTTTCAGAAAAGTTTCTGATTTGAGGGGATCTTATTCACTGGGATAGATTACAGACAAGTTCAGTGACCTCAATTTAGTCCAGGAGTCTGAAGTTAAGCTGGCAGCTGGCCACGATCTCTTTGACACCTATTGGGGGAAAAATCCTTCCCATCTTCTTTCTAGCTTCTGCTGGTTTGCTGGCAATCCCTGGGCTTCCTTGGCTTGTGCTCTACAGCACTTTAATCCCTGTCTTAGTTGTCACATGGCAGGTATTCTGTCCTTGTCTGTATCTATTCTCTTCTTTTTATAAAGTCTTATTGGATTAGGGCCCAGTGTTTGGACCTCTTCTTAATTTGATTACAATTTAAAAGACAAGATTTCCAAACAAGGTCAGATTTATAGGTACTGGACATTAGGATTTCAACATGCCATTTTGGGAAACATAATCAACACATAATATTTCTGAAGCTTTTTTCCATGTCTAAGATGCATAGAGTTTCTTGGTGTGGGGTTAGACCTGAAGATGAGCAATCTGAACAATTAAATTTGGAAAACAAGTCTCTGGTACAAAGAAAGATAATGAAGCTTTTTAAAGGATAGTGCTTTTGGTACATTGAATATCTGTGTCTCTATTTTTGTTTGGAACATTCAGACAATGTCAAGAGTAAATCACCACATTGGATATAGCTTACTCTAATGCCTTTTGATGCTTCTGACATGTTTGTAAAGCCCAAGATTCATTTGTGCATAGAGGTTATTATGTTTCAGTTCTTTGTGTGGAAAATAACTGAACTGATGGTGCTTTTCAATGACACAGTTACTGGACCTTCCATATAGCAATTGCTATTTGGTATTTGCTCTTCTCTGGCTACAGAAGGTGTTCTATGTACCATTTGTTGTATTTTGTCATTGTTAATAGTCCTCCAATGTGGCTAGTTTAAGACTATTTAGGGTGTATGAAATACTTACATTTTTGTTTCCCATCCTACACAATACAGACATTTGTGTGTGTGTGCAGAATGGGGTCTGGTCATTGAAGTAAGAAGTTGTACCCTGGAGAGAGCTTTACCCTTTACCAGGTTCCAGGAAGGTGCCAGTTAAGAGTGAGATGTATCTTGTGATTGTCTCTGGTGGGCTTTTACTCTGTGGGTGTGCTCCTGTAAAGTTAATGTAATTTGTGTTAGATGTAATTAGTGATATGAGCTGTCACTGATTTGTCCACATCCAGAGCAGTCTGATGGGCAGGTGGGCAACAAACATGCTTTGTCTTGCCTTCCTGGGTGAAGAGTAATGCCAAAGAGAATCCATTGAGTGCTAACAGCCAGTCCCCCCCCCCAAAAAAAGGAATTAATTGACAGTACTGCCTAAGTCCATGCTTCATTCTCTGAACTTTTTGAAAATATCAACTTAATTCTTGTGGGGATTCTCAATTATGAAAATCTTGGAGCAAGATTTAAGGTGAAGATATCTTAAGGTCCTTTCACCTAATAGCACACTGTATTTTTTGCAAGGGTACTGTTTTTGGTATTGATTCTTTAGTGCTTAGCAGTTGGAATCCAACTGAAAGACATTTTTTTCCCAATGGTAGAGGGCTGATTGGGCGTCCATCCTTATTTGGTAAATGTGCTTTAATGACTTGGTAGAAAATAAAACTAATGCTGTGAGAATGGAATTACAGTTAACCCTTAAACAGTGTGAGAGTTAGGGGCACCAACCCCCATGCAGCCCCAAAATCTGCATATTAAGTTTTGATCCCCTCAAAACTTAACTAGTAATAGCTTATTGTTGACTGGAAGGAGCCTTACCCATAACATAAATAGTTGATCAATAAATATTATATATGTTATATGTGTCATATATTCTATTCTTACAATAAAGTTAAATAAAATGTTATAAAAATCAATAAGGAAAAAAGACACTTACAGTACTATCTGTATTTATTTAAAAAAATGTCCACATGTAATTGGACCTGAACAGTTCAATCCCATGCTATTCAAGGGTCAACTGTACATTCTAGAGGCTTAAATTGTCAAATATCAATTTCAAATAGTCTTGGTAATAAGAATTTGAGGGTACATACTTATGAACAAATGCAGTGAAATATGGGCTTAATGTATCTTCTGTTGTTGGATGCTTAAATCACAAGGAGTAAAAAAAGACAAAATACTAAGAAAATTTCTGAGCTATCAAACAGGAGTGGGTCCCTGGAGTTCATCTCATTTGTCACATGTTTCCAGGCAGATCTGCCCTTGGCTGTGTGAGACTGTGCAAAATCCAACCCTGCAAATAAGCTGTTTTTTTAGAGTTAGCTGAAAAGGTGCAGGAACAAGGGGGTATCAGCCTTGTTCTAGAGAGGTGTTGCAAACCTCTTATAGTCACATTACAGATGATTCTGATAAGATTTGAAATGAATTCTGATGCTGTTAGTATTAATTTAGTTTTTCTTTCCCTTTTCTTTCTCTGCCTGGGATAAAATGTTAATTGACTCTCACCTGTGACACTTGTGTGACTCATATTGCTTGTTTAATTTAGATTATGAGCCATGGGCAGGCTCCTTTTATTTCCCTGCAGTGTGAGGGGCCCCAATAGCGGAAATGTTTATTATTATTATAATCATAATGTTATACTAAAATATTGTGCTGATTGTATTTACTCATACATGATAGCTTTAGTCATTTCAACTTGAAAATATTTTATTTTGCTTTAAGCAGGTTATACAGTGGTTTTTTAAGAAAGGCTAAGCTAGGTACTCACTTGAAATGTAGTATAAATGCATTTTTGAATTGTGTTGGTTATTCTGAGCCAAAAGCAGTTACACCTTCAGTGCAAAGTATGTTTTAATTATTTTCAATCTCCTCTTACTCCAGAATGGAAAAGTGGACTTTTTTTCCCCTCAAATTATCCCCAAAGAAAGAAAAAAAAGTAGAACTGGAACCAAGGTTAAAAAGGTTTGACTGAAGAAGAGGGTTATGATTCAGTGAAAGTAGGTGGCTATAATATTCTGCTTAGAAATATCTTCAACAGGAACTTTCTAAAAATTCTAATCTCTGTTATTTACTGTAGAAATCTCCATCTATGGAAAGTGACAGAAAACTGAGGCACACATATCAGAATAATTCAGGGCAAAAAACTTTCCATGTGAACTATATCAACAGAGAAAACCTTGTTAACTAATGCTGGCTTGGAAAGGCCAGCCAAATTAGTGAAGTTTAAATTAAAGTAATCTCTGGTGTGTTCCAAATTGATGTAATTACTCAAGGCCATTACCTAGAACTTGGCAGGGGTTTCTGGGTAGTCAGGAGGAACTCAGAGAGGAGCTGGGCTGGCTTGGTGGGTCTTTGCTCATCATAGATGGTTAGTCATTTTATTCATTCAGTAGGCATTTATTGCACAACTGATATGTAATTGGCTTTGTGCTAGGAACTGGGCATACACAGATGAGTAAGACATTGCTTTCTGCCCTCAAGGATGACACATGCCATAAAGAAAGCCTTAGGAAGCTACTACTGAAAGACCAGTAGTAGGTTATAGGATATCACAGAAATATTGAGAATGGTTAGCTAGATTAGCCCAAGAGCCAGAGAATGTTACCTGGAGGAGGTGATGCCTGAGCTGAATCCTGCAGAATGAAGGTGAGGATGAGGAGACAGTGTTAACAAAGGCACTGAGGTCAGAAATAGTGAAGGCATTATGCTAAGTGAAATAAGCCAGCTGATGAAAGACAAATACCATATGATCTCACCTATAAGTGGAACCTAATCAACAAAACAAACAAGCAAGCAATCAAAATATAACTAGAGACATTGAACAAACTGACAATAACCAGAGGGGAGGAGGTAAGAGGAAAGAAGGGGAAATATCATCAAAGAACATGTATAAAGAACCCATGGACAAAACTAAAGGAAGGTAGAATTGAAGGTGGGAACTGGGAGGAAATATATATATATATATATAAAGAAAGAAATAGTACAGGCATAACAGGAAATCATAAGCAGTTCCTGGACTACACAGAGCCAGTGGGGGGTGGGGGTGGGCAGTGATAGTGAGGCTGGGTAGTGGACAGAGACTAGATTGAGTTTGGGCTTTTTCTGTAGGTGATATGGCGCTACTGAAGGGTTTTAAGCAAGAATATGATAGAGTAAGTTTGGTGTTTTACAAAGATCTCTGGGGGATAGTTTCTTGAATAGAGGGTAGGTTTGAAGGATTTGAAGGTGGAACAAGTACAGAGGCATGCAGGTAAGTTAGGAGACTGTTGGTTATCCAGGCAAAAAAGGAAAAGCAATATAATCTCATTAGTAAAGATAGCAGACCTTGGAGATTAACTGGATATAGATTCTGAGGGCAATGGAGGAATATAGAATGAATATCAGATTCCTTGTTTGGACATCTAATGAATTGCTGGTGTTAACAACTGAAATTGAGAACAAAAGTGTAGGATCAGGATGATGGGTGAAGGTGAAGACATGTCTAATATGCTGTGAGATATAAACAAGTCATCTGTACAAGGCATGCCCTGGAGATACCACCTTCCTCTCCTTCTCATTTTCTCTTTGCTGCTTCACTGCAGAAGTGTTTAATGTGGCCAACTATAGTAATGGATTTGGAATTCATTAGCATATGGGTGGTAGATCAAATTGTAAGAGTGGAAGAGGATTCCCCCATGGGTAGAGGGAATACCCAAAAGTGTGTTAAGGACCCCAGAGGGTGGAAGAAGTCTTCTAGAAGTGAGGGGTGGAGGCTCCTGGAGTATGAGCAGAGGGCATATTCTCTTAAAGAGTGGGTGGTTACTTAAGAAGGGACCCAGTGCAGAAAAAGAGACTTGTTTAATATACAAAGTTCAATTCTTTGTCACTAAATCAAAGGTTACTCACTTCTTCTTCCATCAGATAGAGATTAGTATTTTCAGGCCATTTGCCATTTGCTTTGTTTTATAGTCACCTTCAAGATACTAACTTTTACAGGTTGATTCCACATTGATCAAAACATTGACTTCCATGGGGTGATGAGGAAAGAATAGGGAGTATTCTATGCATGTTTGTCTAAGACTACCTTTATTAAGAACATTGTATGGGCCAATGTATTTTTCAAAATGACAACATGAATAAGGTGTTACAAAAATCTTTTAGTTGATGAAAAATCATCAGTTTTGATGCGTTACTGTTAAGATGTTTGAAAATCACTTTTTGTCTAGCATATATGAATTAAATGTTTCCAGTGTTGATCACATTTACATTAGACATGTGTCTTCTTCATTAATAATGTAAGGAAAAATGTTTACCTATGTCTACTTGAATTATTCCACATGCCACATTTGCAGAATATGAGTTAAGAGGTTTTACTATAATTTAATTAAAAGACTAGTGTTTTAATCTGTATTAAATAGATACTTGTTTAGATTTTCTGCTTTATGTTAGCATATTAAATTATATTTGAAGTATATATTGAGTAAATACAAATTTAGGGAATGTTGGTTATTGTGGAACATTGAATTTTCTGTTGGTGCTATGTTCTGCCACTTTCTCACTGAATGACATCAGGCAAAGTAGATAATTTCTTTGGGCCTCAGCTCTCTCATGTGCACCAAGTCAGTGGCTTTTGTGGTTATTATGGTTATTGTTTTTGATTGTGTGACTAAAGCTGAGAAAGAGGAGCAGGTTTGAGTTGGAATGTAACTGTGTGTCAAGGAACTCACCAGTACTGTAACTAGCTAAAGAAAGGCAGAAATCTCTCTCCACCTTCTGCTCCTAGTCACTGAGATTTTTTAAAGGTATAAACATTATTTTTCTTTTATGGAAATACTAAAAATTTATATCAGTTTTTGGCCATTTTCAATTGTTATTTTATTACAGTTCTCCCAACTTTTCCCCATTGGCCCTCTGCACATCCACCCCCTACTGCTACAGTCAATTCCGACACTGTTGTCCATGTCCATGGGTCATTCATACGAGTCACTCAGATTCTGGATGATGTTCCACACACCTCCATTTAGACAGAATACTTTACAAAGATGTATGGTTGGATTAAAAATATGTTGTCCATTTTTCTCCAAATTGTGTTTTATAGAACATTGATTAGTGGCACTTAATGAAAGGAGTGAGAGGTTAGATAAGTCTTGAGGAATACTACTTACCTGGTCCCTTCCTTAGAAATTTCCAGTGCATCTCACATTTTCCTGGAAGTTTTCCTATAAACAATTTTTTAAAAATCTGGTGTAGTTCTTAAATGAGTTTATTAGATTCTATGTACATGCTTCTTCAGTCTTCAAGTGCTGAATTCTGATCAAAGGTGAATTCCTACTTCCCCCATTAAGCCAATTCTTCTTGTCTTTAATTATTGAAAGCACAGGTGCTATATTTTTTGGACTATAAGACACACACACCCCAATTTGGGAGGAATAATGGTTGTTAATGCTGCTGTTGAATTGTTTACATTTACATTGGTGAAATATTGTTATTTATGTTATTAAATATTTTATCACATTTTTGCTTCAAAAAATGTTTTCTATCTTCCTCCTCTAAAATCTAGGTGTGTCTTATGGTCTGAAAAATACTGTGATATTTGTTGGGTGAATCAGGTGTTTCCCAATAGTTTATTTTTAAAAATATACAGATGATAGAATGGTTACTGAGTAATAAAGTTGCAACATGAAAAATTGCTTAGCAAAAGTCAGAGTTTAAAACCTTAAAATATTTTTTGTCCTTTTCTGTGGATTTATGTTTTTTCATGTTGTATGACCAACTTTGTTTTATTCCTGTCTTGTATGTGATTTGCTTTGGAAAGTAATATCATCAGGGATCACTGGATCATATCTGGTCACCATGAAAATTAAGAGCATCACACCTATCTTTAAGTGGCTTACAGCTGGTCAGAAATGAAGTGGCTGTAGAAATAACAACACAGAACAGCAACCACTTCTCATGCAGAAATTTCTAATTTGTGAAAGATGAGTTTGACTCAGGAGACAAAAGATATGCCCTTATTTATAAAAGTCTTGCTGCCCAATCCTGCCCTAGTCTTGGAGAGGAGCATGACTTTGGTTGACACTGTTAGCTCTTTTGAGCCCTCTTTTTGGGACACCCCACAGCAGGAGGTTAATAATGTCACCTCAGGAATACTTGGTTTTCCTGAGGACTGTATCCTTTAGACTGGCAGTGATTTTAAAGGCCCAGTCAGCCATGTTCTGAATCCTTAACATTCAGTCATTTCAGGAAGCAGGGTTCTTTAGAGTCATCTTATCTGGCTCAGAGTGATTGGCTGATGGTTGCTTAACAATGGGAATGGAGACATTAGTTGGCTTTCTCATAATTAAAAATTAAAATGCTTCCATCACTCCTTCTAAACACCAGTCAGAAAACTATTAGTTTATTCTTTTCTGCCAAGGTTAAATGCTTTAGCATTACAACTTAATAATGAAGGGACCTAGGACATACATCCCATGTAATAGGGTTTGAATTCTCCATATGCAAGAGAACACTAGCTTTGTTGTGTCAACCCCCAGAGTAATCAGTGGAGGCAATTGTGCTCTCTCCTTCCCCTTCTCCCAGTGGTTCTACATCCTCATGATGAGAATAACAGATAATTTTTTCCTCTGTGCACATGCTGCATTTATAGCAAGACAAAGCAGGGTAACTAATTTAAGAGTGTATTTCTTGCATAGATTTAAATGGAACCTGTCCGGGTAAAAGAGGAGGAAGGCCATGGAAAGGGAAGTGGAATCATGATATTTGTATTTCTCTGATTATCTTATTTAATTTAGCATGATACTCTCCATAATTTCCATTGTGTCACAAAAGGTAACATTTCCTTCTCTTTTTTTAACCAAGTAGTATTCCATGAATCCAATTAACAAAAATTAACAAACAAAATTAAAAAGACCCATTGATACAGAGAACAGTCTTACAGTTGTCAAAGGGAGGGTGGTAGAGGGGCTGGGTGAAAAAAGTGAAGGGATTAAGTCAAAAAAACCAAAACTCATAGACATAGACAATGGTATGGTGATTACCTTAGGCTAAGGGAAGTGGTGGAGGTAGAAGAGGATAAACAAGGGATTAATGGTTGTGGAGGGAGATGATATACAGATGGTATATTATAGGATTATACACTTGAATCCTATATAATTTTATTAAAAATTGGCTCTCCATAAATTAAAAATAATTAAAATAGTAATCAAAACAGCCAAGTGCTGGTGTAAAAACAGATACATAAATTAATGGAACAGTAAAGAGCTCCCAGAAATAAACCTATGCCTTTATAGTCAATTAATATTTTACAGAGGAAGCAAGCACATACAATGGGCTAAAGACAGTTCATTCAATAAGTGGTATTGGGAAAATTGGACATGTATGTGCACAAAAATGAAACGACCACCTTCTTACACCACACACAAGAATAAATTTAAAATAGATTAAAGACTTAAATGTTTGGTGGTGTAGAAATGGAGACAACTATATTCAAACATTAATAAAAATGATTAAAAAAAGAAAAAAAGGACTTCCACTGAGATGGAGGCGTAGGTGGAAGCACTGTACCTTCTCACACAACCAAGTTTAAAAACAACAAAATTTTAGCAACAAAAATGCAGCCAAACCACAGAAAATCGAACTGTATGGAAGTCTGACAACAACAAACCCTTCAGCCAAACTGGTAAGAGGGGCAGAGCCAACAGCAGAGCAGGGTCAGGCAGGAAAGACCCACTGGACTGACCTGGGCAGACGACCCAGGTGTGCCAGCAGCTGTGGGTGGATCCCAGGTGTGGAGTAGCAATGGGCAGACTCACTGAGGGCACAAGGCGGTGGAACCACTGAGGGCTGATTGGGGTCACACATTCACGCACAGATAAACTGTAAACCGGTGAAGGAGCAAGTGAGACAGACCATGCAGGTCCCAGTGGTGGGAAGTGGCAGAGGGGACTGCCATTGTCCCTCTCTGACCCCACCCCCACATAAGCCTCACAAACCAGCAACCTGGGTGGCCCCGCCCTGGTTAACATCTAAGGCTCCGTTCATACATAAGAGGCATGAACAGGTCAAAACATGGCTCAAGAATAACTCAGAGCACCAGAGCAGATAAATCTAAGTGATGAAGAAACATCCAAACTTTCAGATGCACAGTTCAAAACACTGGTGGTCAGGATGCTCACAGAACTGGTTGATTTTAGTCACAAATTAGAGGAACATATGAAGGCTAAACTAATTGAAATGAAGGGAAATGCACAGGAAACCAGTAGTAATGGAAAGGAAACTGGGACTCAAATCAAAGGAGTGGCCCAGAAGGAGGAAAAAAATGACCAAACAGAAAAAGATGAAGAAACAAGAGTTAAAAAAATGAGGAGAGGCTTAGGAACCTTCAGGACATCTTTAAACATTTCAATGTCTGAATTATAGAGGTACCAGAAGGGGAAGAGGAACAGCCAGGAATGGAAAACTTATTTGAACAAATCATAAAGGAGAACTTCCCCAATCTGGCAAAGGAAATAGACTTCCAGGAAATCCAGGAAGCTCAGAGAGTCCCAAAGAAGTTGGACCCAAGAAGGAACACACCAAGGCACATCATCATTACATTAGCCAAGATTAAAATGAAGGAGAGGATCCTAGAAGCAGCAAGAGCTAAGGGGACAGTCACCTACAAAGGAGTTCCCATCAGACTGTCAGCGGATTTCTCAGAAGAGACCTTACAGGCAAGAAGGGGCTGGAAAGAGGTATTCCAAGTCATGAAATCCAAAGACCTGCAACCAAGATTGCTCTATCCAGCAAAGCTTTCATTTAGAATGGAAGGGCAGATAAAGTGCTTCTCAGATAAGATCAAATTCAAGGAGTTCATCATCACCAAGCCCTTGTTATATGAAATGTTAAAGGGACTTGTCTAAGAAAAAGAAGATAAAAAATATGAACAGTGAAAGGACAGCAAACTCACAGTTATTAACAACCACATCTAAAACAAAAGCAAACTAAAAGGACAGCTAGATCAGGAGCAGAAACAGAAATGAAGATGTCATGGAGGGTTAGCAACAGGGGAGTGGGAGGAGGAGAAGGGGGGAGAAGATACAGAAAATAAGTAGCATAGACGGTAGGTAGAAAATAGATAGGGGGAGGGCAAGAATAGTATGGGAAATATAGAATCTAAAGAACTTGAGACATGTGCTCATAAACTAAAGGAGGGGAATGATGGGGGAGGGGGTATGCAGGGTGGAGGGGAATGAGGGGGGGGAATAGAACAACTGTAATGGCATAATCAATAAAATATATTTAAAAATAAAAAATAAAACGAGAAAAAAGACTTAAATGTTAGGCCCAAATCCATAAAAATTCTAGAAAAAATAGCATTAAATTAGAGACATTGCTTGTAGCAATATTTTTTCGGATCTATCTCTGAGGCAAGGGGAAGAACTAAACAAATGGGACCATATAAGACTAAAATATTTTTGCCCCAAAAGGAAACTATCAACAATATAAGAAGACAATCCACTGAATGAGAGAACATATTTGCTGATACATCTAAGAAGGGATTAATTTCCAAAATTTATAAGGACCTCATAAAACTCAACACCAGAAAAAAACCCAATAAAAAATCAATCCAACTAGAAATTGTGCAAAGGATCTGAATAGAGACTTCTCACAAGAGTAATTACAGATGGCTAGTAGACATGTAAAAAGATGTTCAACATCACTAATCATCAGAGAAATGCAAACTAAAACCACGATGTGATATCACGGCACACTGTCAGAATGGCTATCATCGTTAAATCAACAAACAACAAGTGCTGGTGAAGATGTGGAGAAAAGGGAAGTACTTTTGCACTTTTGAGGGGAATGCAGATTGATGCAGTCAACTGTGGAAAGCAATATAGAGATATCTAAAAAATTTTAAATGACTCAGCAATTTCACTTCTGGAAATTTATCCAAAGAAATCTGAAACACTAATTCAAAAAATTATAAGCACCCTTTTGTCCATTGCAGCATTACTTACCATTGCCAAGATTTGGAAGCAGCCTATTGTCCATCGGTAGATTAATGTGTTACAGAACAGACTGGGGGCTGCAGAATGACATACTATTGCCAAATGGACCTACCCTTGTGCTTTGGGGGTCCACAACCCTGTACTAGGTTTGCCTTGCCCACCACCTAGGAAAGATGTCTCTCAATGCCAGAGATTGGTGAAAAGGAAAGGGATTATTTATTTAAAGAGTTATGAAAAGGAAAGGGATTATTTATTTAAAGAGTTATACAAAGTTAAGAGTAATGACTTAATGTCTTTATTGAGATCCCAAAGTCCTTTAGAATACACACAAATGCACGATCCTTTCTTCCTGCTGTGTTCAGTCCAGGGTACCGTATCTCAGAAAAAGAAATAGAAGTCCGTGGTACTTCTCTGCCCAAGGCACACCACATGGTGGTCCAAAAAACACACCGCATGGCTGCTGAGCCTGGGTTTAAATCACCAATCTTCCTCTGCCACACCTTTTCCAATTCCTCCCACAATTGGCCACAGCTGCCATTGTTCCCATATTTTTCCAGCTTTACTGGGCTGCCATAGTAAGTCCAGGCAGGTGTGGTTCTGTGATGTGGAGCCAATCATCTCCAAGCTCTTACACAGGCTGTGTAATCAGAGTTGCCTCTCAGTTATATTATAGGTTGAAGTCACTCCCATCCCCCAGCTTAAAGCATGACCAAAGTTATTTAACATACCTATGAAACCAGTTAAAGATTATAGATATGCTAAATGACCATTCTAGAGATTATCTGCAAACTGTTGCTATTCAAAACAACTCTCAATGGCCCTGCTCAATGCATCCCATGCCCCAGCTCAGACTTGTGGGGGTGAGGACATCATATATATATATATATATATATATATATATATATATATATATATTTATTTATTTATTTATTTATTTATTATTATTTTTTTGCCTAATATTTCCTGGACACCAAGTTCTGGGCCCCATTACAAATCCCTATTTGGGTCCCCCCTTGGCTGCACCTTGTTACAAGTGGATAAAACGAATGCCCTAACTGGTGAGGCTCAGTGAATTGAGCATGGCCTTGAACCAAAGGGTCACTGGTTCAATTCCTGGGTTGTGGGCCAGGTCCCAGTCATATGCCTGGGTTGTGGGCCAGGTCCCCAGTGGTATGTGGGTGAGATGCAACAGCACAGTGTTTCTGTCCTTCTCTTTCTCCCTTCCTTCCCCCTCTCTCTAAAAATAAATATATTTTTTAAAAGTATGGGAATTTACACAATGGAATACTACTTGTCCATAAAAAAGAAGAAAAGTTTGCCCTTTGATGGACCTGGAGAATATGAAGGTAAGTGAAATAAACTAGTCAGAGAAAGGCAAATACCATGTAATTTCACTCTTGTATGGAATCTAATGAACAAACTGAACTAACAAGTAAAATAGAGACTGAGTCATAGATAGAGAGCAGGGTGACAACTGGCCAGGAGTGAGGGGTGGGGAGAGATGAGGGGGTGGAGCGATTGAGCAAAAAAGATAAAGGACTCATGGTTGTGGACAACAGTGTTGTGATCGCAGGGTGAATGAGAGTATAAGGGGGATAAATAGTAATGGAAAAAATACAATAAAATACATTAAAAACAAACAAAACAAGAAAAAAAAGAAAGGTGGGGCGAAAGAGAGAGTCTTCTTTTGAAGAAGGTTGAATTAGATATACATGAATTAGAAACCATGCAGAATCTTTAAGTTCATTTTAGTTTCAGTTCCAAAATCTATTATTGGGGTTGTAATACAAAGACAAACTTAACTGGTTTTTGTTTAATCTTTACATATGTATTTGGTGTTTATTGAGTTCCTATTATTTTGCTAGTCAGGGGAGGTACTCAGATAAATGAAATATTTCTTTTGCTCAGCTACAGGGAGACATAGGTGGTCTGGGAGTTCTCTCTTCTCTTCTTTCCTTCCATTGAGTTGGAGGTATAGATGAAACAGAGATGTCAAAAGGAGGACAAAAGAATAAACAAGGTACCCAACATATAAGGAAGGGGCAGAGTACATGGAAGAGAGACCAGGCCCACTTGGACTCAGCATTCATGGTCCTGAGGAGAATAGATATGCCATTTCTCTTTGTGCAGAAGTGTGTGTTACCTTCATGCATGGGAAGTCCTTTGTATACATTTGATTTATTTAATTGAAAAGAATTGGTGGAGAGACAAAATAGGCACTTCCATTTGGGCAATAGCAAAAGAGCACGAGAAATGAATCCCTAGAATCTTTTCCTGGTGTTCACAGCATTACTTAAAACACTTAATATGATGTCATGTATGATTTATGCTGTGTAGGTGTTTTTATACTGTGCTTGAAGCAGATAGGTATTAAGAATGTAATATATTATGTACTTTCAAACACAAAAACTGCTTAGTGATGTGAAGAGATAAAGTGTTGTACTACTGATCTGATAGTCCAGAATAACTGTTTTCAGCGGCAAAGCTTATATTTGGACATTTTTATCTTAAAGAAATGTTCTGGAGTCTAATTTCCTTTTTTCTACTTGTATCTGTAGGGTTTGGTTCAATTCTTCTTTCTTTCATGTATGTGTATAATCTGTCCAGAAGGTATCCAGCAATTTACTATGAAAAATAGAGACATTTGTTGAAGACAATACAAGATACAAGAAACATTGTACACAGAGCAATGACGCTTTAGGCCCCTTCAAAGTAGGCACCTTGAGACCTCACACAGTTCTAATTACCATCAGCTGCCCCATATTTTCCTGAATCTCATCGACAGTATGAAATTTCTTCTTTTTCGAAGGTGATTTTAATTTTGGGAAAAGCCAGAATTTGCAGGGCACCTAATCTAGGCTGTGGGGAGACTGAGTTACTGAGGTGATTTGATGTTTCATCAAAAAACTGCACGATATGTGATGCATGAACGAGTGCATTGTTGTGTTGAGATGCCAATCACCAGTAGCCCATGCTGGTGCCTTCTGAGTCATCCAGATAGTTTCCACAGAGGAATGTTCAAGCTTAATGCAAAATTTGATGCAGATTCATGCTCTACTTGCTCAGTCATTTCGAATGCAATTGCCACACAATATGCATGCTCACTCAGCAGGCATCTACCACTCCCACTGACTGGTATAGTGGAGTCATTATTGTTCACACATGTGCATTCCAGTCCACTCTTCTTGGCTGCCAGGTAAACACTGTTGTTGTGCAAATCATTCTCATTATATTATGGCTGGACTTTCTCTGGACAAACCTTGTGTGTGTTTTCCTTTCCTTTCCTTTTTCCTCCCTCCCTTTTTCTTCCTTCCTTTTTCTTTTTTTCTCTGTTTTTTAATTTTATTTCAGGCATTTGTATATATGTATAAAGTGGGTGATACCACTGATGAAGGAGAGTAACACTTGGACAAAATGAGTTGTTTCCCATTTATAGCCATGATGTCAACTCATTTCTAGTTTTGAGTATCTTCAATGACTCTCATTTTGTCTTGCCCTTTCCCTTTTTATGAAAGTGTCTTAATGCATTTATACTCACAGAGTACTTTGTTTCTTAGTTGAAATGAATATAAGATCAAGAATTTAAAGTGCTTTGGGAATAACAGATAGAGTCAGCTGTCTTCCAATTTTTAACTTGTAGTTGAAATCTGTGGTGATGTCATTTGAAAACAATCCTAACAGGTAGAATGCAGAGCACTTACATGGCTCCTGAGTAACTTTTATAAAGGGAAAACACTTAAATGAGAATCACAGGTTTGCATTTATAGATAGTGGCTTAAATCATGCTCTTGGCTTAAGTAGCACAAAATAAGTTAGAGAAAGTAGAATGCCCCACCAAGAAGCAACTTCACACCTGCTAGACTTCCAGGTTCTTAATATGGCTTCCCTAGAGTGGTTTTCAAGACATTTAAGTATAAAAAGCCACAAAACTTATCTAAGCTTCTGTTTGAAAGGTCCAGGTTCTTACTCAGTCAGCCACGGTTGAGGCTAGGGGCTACATTTAGGGTCTTCTGCAGAGTGACAGAGCTCCAGAACTGTGGGGGCAACTTTACCCTCAAGTTCCCCCATCTGCCATGGATGAAAGTAAACACTACCAAGACATGATCTGCTTGGGGAGGAGAGGTAGCCAATCTCTCAGAGGAAAAAGGCCAGGAGCTCCTTCCTCTAGGGGCTTTTATTGGGTTGTAATACACAGGAATACAGGGCGGCAAGGATCAAACAGTGGATAACATTTCAAAGAAATCTGAGGACTTAGTCTGAGTCAGTGTCTGACAGGAAAGGGGGTTCGCAGAAACTCTGGGAGACATACTCATTTCCTGCTTGGACCCTTAACATATGAATGAAAGCACTCTTAGCAAAGCAGGTTTCACAGGATTTTTAAGGAATTCTTCTAATGCCATATTTCCCCAGATCCGCTCTAGCAAGGCAAGGAGCTGTACCACCTCCCCATCAGGTTTTCAGGCTTAAGTGGATTAGAGGCAGGA
The DNA here is from genome assembly GCF_021234435.1 of Artibeus jamaicensis. Classification (NCBI taxonomy): domain Eukaryota; kingdom Metazoa; phylum Chordata; class Mammalia; order Chiroptera; family Phyllostomidae; genus Artibeus; species Artibeus jamaicensis. Next base: position 4,209,778 of record NW_026521822.1, read on the forward strand.
AGCGCTTCTCCCAGAGGACATGGGGACTCGGGCTATGTCACATAGCCAGAGGGCAAGGGTCCATTGCTCCCTCTTTGTTGCAGCCCCCCTCCCCGAGTCCTTCCATGAGGGCCTCCCCAGTGATTGAGTCTGGCTTAGGTTGCCCCCCCCTGCTGTGAGGAGTCTTACCCATCATTAACATCGACCATGCTTTTGGGGTAGGGGAGGAAGCTGAGGCAGTATTTGCTACCAGATACAAGCTTTGTCTCCTGTGGCTCCCATTCTGGAGGTCACTCGCTCATCCTTAGCCATGGTGGGCAGTTATAATTTCTGAAACCAGGCAGAACAGTTCCCAACACAGAACCTTGAATGTTTCTTAAGATAGTGTGACAGTTTTGAGAAGGCTGGAAACTCAGTCACTGTTTTGATGCTTCTGGAAAGAAAACCTGTTTTGGCTTTTTGATGTTTTTAAAGTCCTTCTTTGTAATGATGTAATTCTTCTTAACAGGTTTAGTGTATCTTTTAAGTTTTCTCTTAGAGATTCAGATGAATGTTGTCATCTTCGTGTGAAACTGAGGATATCATATTGAGAGTATTTCACATTCAGGTGTGGGATTTGCACTCATCCTTATTGCATTTAGCATTTGGGTCAATGTTGTCCAATATTTTGAAATTTCAGGGTTTAAAGAAAATTCAGTGGAAGGTGGCTGGCTTCATAACACAGTAGCTTTGTAATCTTGAATAAATTACCTAACTCTTCTTCTTTACCCTTAGAGTGAGAATAAGATCAATAAGAGGGATATTACCCACTTCATGGGTTGGTTTTTTAAAAAAGATATGTAAGGGCTGTTCATAGTATTTGGCATTTAGGATACACCAAGAAACATTATATACCCCATTGTTAAACTTATAGGTAAAATCACTGAAATTACACTATTTATATGTATTCTGCTCTTACTAGGAGAGTGGACACAAAACTACTTCATATATTTTTATTTCACTTATTGATATGTGGATATTCTCTCCAATGCTCTCTGCCTTTGGCTTACTAATAAATAAGAAAGACCTGAATGGAAAACAAACTATGGTTATCTTCTCTTTCCCTTTCTTTGTGTCATTTTCAGCAATAATTTTGGCTAATATTTAGAACAGCATTCAAAGGTCAACTGTATAATACTATATGTCAATTATATCTTAATTTTAAAAGGGAGGCATTAAAAGGGTTTCTATATGTGCAAAAACTTTTAGTAAGGCATAGAGGATTGGAATTACAGACTCATTAGGTTCAGGGGGCAGCTGTATTCCAGGGTGGCTTAAGAAGAGAGAACATAGTAGTTTTATAGAATATTTACTCTGCATTGCATGAAAATGGTGGAATAAGGTCTTTACTTCCTTATCTCATCTTTATTGCATAGGGTCTATAAATCTGCAAACATTGTCCTGAGAGAATCATCAGATTTATATATGTGATTTTTCAATAATAATGTAAGTAATTTATATTAACTTTAGACAATTTCTCCCAAATGAAACACTTAATTCTCTGTTTGCTTTTTAGAATGATTAGAGTTAGAAATATAAATCTTGAATTTTTTTCAAATATATCTGCTTCAAGAAAGCAGTATGTGAAAATACTGTAGGTTTTTTTCTTTATATGTGAAAACTCCCGTGAATTAAAATATGTTCCTCTCGTCACGTCTCAGAGATAGTATATGAGTTCTGAAAGCCTTTTCCAGAAACTTGAAACAGGCAGTCAGAATTGGGCAAGAAACTTATTAATTTGGGCTGGCTAGGACTTGGGAGGTGTATGGTCTATTAGGTCCATGGTCAAAGTGTCTGGAAAGTTCTTTTTAGGATTCTGACTTGTCTCTCAGAGTTCTGGATGCTCTATTTCATGTTCCAAGGCTACCCATACTTGTTAAGCTGCATTTGGGTCCTTTGATGGTTGTTACTTTGAATTCCTTATGTTGAGGTGAAGGCTTAAATTGGGTGTCTTTTCTATGGATGCCTTAGGACTTGGTGCCTAGTTTCTTCTCTTTTTTACCTGTGATTTTCTCCTTATCTCACAGATTCCCAGCCAATGTATTATGACCCTTGGTTTGGGAGGGGTTCAGAGGGAACCCCTCTGCATTCAATGCTCATCTAGTGCATTGAATGGCTCCAGCTCCCAGGCAGGGAGGCAGGCTGGGGCAAGGTGAAGTTGTAGAAACCAAAGCCCAAACATAACCCTGCACATGTAACTGCTGATGCATTTGGGTGCACGTGTATGTGACTGAGTAGGGCTTCTCTGTGCACCTGTGGGTAGGTGTGGAACACCACAACTCAATAGAAAGTTTAAGTACCCAGTTATCACTGCTGATGGATATCTGATTTTTAGTAGGCAGTATAAGAGCCTTAGAAATCTTGGTGAAAGCCATTTTCTGGGAGAGTGACTAGCTGCAGATCTTCATGGGTGGCCAATGGGAATGTACATGCTAATTGTTTTACATCTAGATCAGCTCGGAATTAGACCCTGAGCCTTCAGAGAAAGATGGAGGAGATTAGTGGTGGGAAAAATAAATCAGCAACTAATAATAAGATTTTCCTATATATGAAATATTTCTCCATGAATTTATTATAGCCATCATAGCTGATCTTGACATAGTTTTATTAAAGTTTCTGCATAGAAGTCTTATACATTTTGAAGTTAAGTATATTTTTGTTTTATTGTGGCTGTTAATCTCATTTTCTTATATGTATATTTAAAGATTTTATTTTTTTAATTTTAGAGAGAGGGGAAGTGAGGGAGAAAGAAAGGAAAAGAAACATTGATGTGAGAGAGAAACATCGATTGCTTGCCTCTCACATGTGCCCCAGCTGTGCACCTGGCCCTTAATCCAGGCTTATGTCCTGACCAGCAATCCAACTGGTGGCCTTTTGCTTTGTGTGTGATGCCCCCAACTGATCCATGCTGGTCAGGGCATTCTTTTATATTTTCTATTTGGTTGTTAGAGCTGTGTTGTGGATTTTTGTAAGATGGTCTTGAATTTAACTACCTTGCTCAAATTTGTTACTATTTTTTTATTTAAAAATCTATATATGCATTGATATTACTATTCTTATCTATTAGTTTTTTTATTTTTTGTACTGATGGTCATATTTTCTTTTTATAGGAATGCAGGTATACTCTATTATGTAACATGTAATCTATACCTCTTTTCTTTATGTTTTATTATTTATGCTATTACAGTTGTCCCCACCCCAGGCCATCACCACATCATTGTACACATCCATGGATCAAGCATATATGTTCTTTGGCTAATTCCTTCACCCATTCCCCCCTTCCCTCACCCCTCCAACATCTTTCAGTCTGTTCCATGTATCTGTGCCTCTGTTTCTATTTTGTTTGATAGTTTATTTCTTTTTAGATTCCACATATAGGTAAGGTCATATGATACTTCTCTTTTACTGACTGGCTTATTTCACTTAGCATAATAATCTTCAGGTCCTTTCATGCTATTGAAAAAGGTAAGAGTTTCTTCTCTCTTATGGCTGTGTAGTATTCCATTGTGTAAATGTACCACAGCTATTTTTTATCCACTCATCTACTGATGGCCACTAAGGCTGTTTCCAGGTCTTGGCTATTGTAAATCAAACTACTATGACCATAGGGGTATGTATACTTTTTCAAATTGCTGTTTCAGATTTCTTAAGATATAATCCCAGAAGTGGGATTGCTGGGTCAAAAGGTAGGTCCATTTTTAATTTTTTGAGATCTGATTTCTATTTATCTATTGATTGTGTTAATTTTTCTCTATTGATAATTGTACTTTCTGCTAATCCATTTTTCTCTACTCTTTCAATTATTATCCTTCTGATTTATTTTTTAAATAATTTTATTTAGTTATTTTTCAAGTACAGTTTTTTTTTTTGATGAAAACATTTGCTTTATTGCTGAGCATGTTGCTTCTGGTGTCTTGTTCTCATTAGGAACCATGATACGGTGTTTCAGCTTCCAGTAACTCAGCTCTTGCTGTTAATATTTTTTTATTATTAATTTTATTTAGTTATTTTTCAAGTACAGATTTTTGGTCTATTTCTCCCATCCCAGCCCCTCCTTGTCCCGTGCTCCCCACTTCCCTTCCATTTCCACCCCCCTTAGTTCTTGTCCCCGTGTCCTTCACACTTGTTCCTCCAAATCCCTCCCCTTTTTTGCCCTTAAATTCCCTTCCCTCTCCCCTCTGGTCACTGTCCCCTTGTTCTCTATTTCAGTGTCTTGGTTTTTATTCTGCTTGCTTGTTTGTTTTGTTCTTTAGTTTCCTGTTAAAGGTGAGATGATATAGTGTTTGTCTTTCAACTCCTGGCCTATTTCACTCAGCATAATGCTTTCCAGTTCCATCCATGTTGTTGCAAAAGGTAGTAGCTCCTTCTTTCTCTCTGCTGCATAGAATTCCGTTGTGTATATGTACCACCATTTTTTGATCCATTCATTTACTGGTTGGCACCTAGGTTGCTTCCAACTCTTGGCTATTGTAAATTGTGCTGCTATGAACATTGTGGTGCATAGGTTCTTTGAAGTTGATGTTTTAGGATTCTTAGGATATAATCCTAGCAGTGGAATTGCTGGGTCAAAAAGCAGGTTGATATTTATTTTTCTGAGAAAATTCCATACTGTTTTCCATAATGGTTGTACCAGTCTGCAATCCCACCAACAGTGAACTAAGGTCCCCTTTTCCCCAGAACCTCTCCAACATTTGTTGTTTGTTGCTTTCTTTGTGATAGCCATCCTGACTGGTGTAAAGTGGTATCTCATTGTGGTTTTAATTTGCAACTCTCTGATAGCTAATGATATTGAATATCTCTTCATGTGTCTCTGGATATTCTGTATGTCCTCCTTGGAGAGGAGTGTCTGTTCAAGTCCTTTTCCCATTTTTTAATTGGGTTAGATGCCTTTTTAGAGTGGAGTCGTGTAAGTTCTTTGTATATTTTGAAGATTAAACCTTTGTCTGAAGTATCATTGGCAAATATGTTTTCCCATACAGTTTGTTGTCTTTTTAATTTAATACTATTTTCTTTAGCTACACAGAAGCTTTTTATTTTGATGAGATCCCATTTGTTTATTCTTTCCTTTATATTCCTTGCTCTGGGGACATATCGGTAAAAATGTTGCTGTGTGAAATATCTGAGATTTTCTTGCCAGTGTTCTCCTCTAGGACTTTAATGGTGTCACGGCTTATATTTAAGTCTTTTATCCACCTTGAATTTATTTTGGTGTATGGTGTAAGTTTGTGCTCAAGTTTCATTTTTTTGCACGTAGCTGTCCAGTTCTCCCAACACCATTTGTTGTAGAGGCTGTCTTTACTCCATTTTATGTTACTGCCCCCTTTGACGAATATTAATTGACTTTAGAGAGTTGGATTGATTTCTGGACTCTCTGTTCTGTTCCATTGGTCTATGTGCCTGTTTTTATGCCAGTACCAGGCTGTTTTGATGCCAGTACCAGGCTGTTTTGATTACAGTGGCCTTGTAATACAGTTTGATATCAGGTATTGTGATCCCTCCTACTTTGTTCTTCTTTCTCAAAATAGCAGCTGCTATTCCAGGTCATTTATGCTGCCATATAAATTTCTGAAGTGTTTGTTCTATGTCTATGAAATATGCCATTGGTACTTTAATAGGTATTGCATTGAATCTGTATATTGCTTTGGGTAGTATGGACATTTTGATGATTTTAATTCTTCCAATCCATGAACAAGGTATATGTTTCCATTTGTTTGTGTATTCCCTGATTTCTTTCTTCAGGGCTGTGTAGTTTTCTGCATACAGGTCTCTTACCTCCTTGGTTAGGTTTATTTCCAGATATTTTATTTTTCTTTTTGCTATATCGAATGGGATTTTTTCTTGATTTCTGCTTCTGCTGATTCATCATTAGTATAAAAAACGCCTTTGATTTCTGGATATTGACTTTGTATCCTGCTGTTTTGCCAAATTCATTAATTAGTTCGAGCAGTTTTTTGGTAGAGCCTATAGGATTTTCCATGTACGCTATCATGTCAACAGCAAACAATGACAGTTTTGTTTCCTCCTTTTCTATTTGGATGCCTTTTATTTCTTCTTCTTGCCTAAGCACTGTGGCCAAAACTTCCAAAACTATAATGAATAGAAGTGCTGAAAGTAGACATCCTTATCTTCTTCCTGATCTTAGTGGAAAAGCTTTTAGTTTTTGCCCATTGAGTATGATATTAGCTGTAGGTCTCTCATATGTGGCCTTTATTATATTGAGTAATGCTCCCTCTATTCCCACTTTGCTGAGTGTTTTGATCATAAATGGCTGTTGTACCGTATCAAAAGCTTTTTCCGCATCTATTGATATGATTATGTGATTTTTTTCTTTTCTTTTGTTTGTGTGATGTAATACATTTATTGATTTGCAAATGTTGAACCATCCTTGCCTCCCTGGGATGAATCCCACTTGGTCATGGTGTATGATCTTTTTGATATATTGTTGGATGCGATTTGCCTGTATTCTGTTGAGGATTTTAGCGTGTATGTTCATCAGCAATATTGGCCTGAAGTTTTCTTTCTTTGTTGTATCTCTATTTGGTTTTGGAATTAGGATGATGCTGGCTTCATAAAAAGAATTTGGGAGTTTTCCATCTTTCTGGAATTTTTGGAATAGTCTGTGGAGAATAGGGGTTAGCTCTTCCTTAAATGCTTTGTAGAATTCTCCTGTGAACCCATCTGGTCCAGGGCTTTTGTGTGATGGGAGTTTTTTGATTACTGCTTCAATTTCCTTTGCTGTTATTGGTGTGTTCAGATTTTTGTTTCTTTTTCATTAAGTTTTGGAAGATTATATTTTTTCTAGAAATGTGTCCATTTCCCCTAGGTTTTCAAATTTTTTGGCATACAGTTCTTCATAGTAATTTCTTACAATCCCTTCTATTTCTGTGGTATCAGTTGTAATCTCTCCTCTTTCATTTCTGATTGTGTTTATTTGTGTCCATTCCCTTGTTTTCTTGATAAGCCTACTTAAAGGCTTGTCTATTTTGTTTATCTTCTCAAAGAACCAACTCCTGGATTCATTGATCCTTAGGATTGTGCTTTTAGTCTCTATGCCCTTTAGTTCTGCTCTAATCTTGGTTATTTCCTTCCTTCTGCTTGCTCTGGGCTCTTTGTTGTTGTTCCTCAAGTTCTTGCAGGCGTAGGGTTAGGTTGTTTGTTTGAAATGTTTCTATCTTCTTTAGGTAGGCCTATATTGCTATAAACTTCCCTCTCAGTACTGCCTTCACTGTATCCCATAAGTTTTGGGTTGTTATGAGTTTGTTTTCATTTTTTTCCAGAAAATTTTTGATTTCTTCCCTAATATCATTCTTGACCCATTCGTTGTTTAATAGCATACCATTCAGTCTCCATGATTTTGGATGCTTTGGGTTTTTTCCTTTGGGGTTGGTTTCCAATTTCAGTCCCCTGTGGTCAGAGAAAATGCTTGGTATTTTCTTGAATTTGTTGAGGCTCGTTTTGTGTCCTATCATATGGTCTATTTAAAAAAAAAGAAAATGTTCTATGTGCATTTGAAAAGAATGTGTATTTAGCTTCTTTGGGATGAAGAGCTCTCTATATATCAGTTAAGTCCATTTCCTCTAGGGTGTTGTTTAATGCTGCAATATCTTTGTTGATATTTTGTTTGGAAGATCTGTCCATTTTTGATAGTGGGGTGTTAAAATCCCCTACTGTAATTGTGTTGCTGTCAATATCTTTCCTGAAGTCCTCTAAGATTTTCTTTATATATTTGGGTGCTCCTATGTTGGGTGCGTATATATTTACGATGTTAATGTCTTCTTGTTGGTTTCTTCCCTTGAGTATTATGAAGTAACCTTCTGGGTCTCTCTTTATGGCCCTCTTTTTGAAGTCTATTTTGTCTGATATGAGAATTGCTACCCCAGCTTTTTTTTCTTGTCCATTTTATTGGTAAACTTGTTTCCAGCCTTTCTCTTTTAGTGTGTGATGGTCTTTTGTCCTGAGGTGGGTCTCTTGTAGGCAGCATATGTGTGGGTCATGCTTTCTTATCAGCTATCCTGTGTCTTTTCATGGGAGCATTTAATCCATTTACATTTAAGGTTATTATTGATAGGTACTTATTCATTGCCATTTTTGTACCTGTGTTTCTTTCTGTCTCTCTCTTTTCCTTCCTTTCCTTAAAGCAGTCCTTTTAGTATTTCTTGTAGGACTGGTTTGGTGGAAGCATATTCTTTTAGACTTCTTTTGTCTTGGAAGCTCTTTATTTGGCCTTCTATCTTAATTGAGAGCCTTGCTGTGTAAAGTAGCCTTGGTTGTAGGCCTCTGGTTCTCATTACTTGGAATATTTCTTGCCACTCTCTTCTTGCTTGAAGTGTTTCCATTGAGAAGTCAGTAGCTAACCTTATTGGGGCTCCCTTGTATCTTCTTTTTTCTCCCTTGATGCCTTTAAGATTCTCTCTTTGTCTTGGAATTTTGCCATTTTGATGATGACGTGTCTTGAGGTGGGCCTCCTTGGGTTCCTCTTGATTGGGACTCTGTGATTCCTGGATTTGTATGACTTTTTCTCTCATCAAATTAGGGAAATTTTCTCTCATTACTCTTGCAAATATGTTTTCTATCCCTTGTTCTTCTTCTTCTCTTTCTGGTATTCCTATTATTTGGATATTATCACATTTCATATTGTCTTGTATTTCTCTTAATCCCTCTTCATTCTTTCTGAGTTTCTTTTCATTTTCCTGCTCTTTCTGTGAGATGCTTTCTACTTTGTCCTCCAGCTCGATAATCTGATCCCCCACCTTGCCTATTCTGCTTTTGAAACTTTCTACTGTGTTCTGCAATTCGGAAATTGTATTCTTCATTTCCTCTTATCCCTTGCTGATTGTTTCTATTTCCTTTTTCATGGTGATATAGTTTTCGGTGAGATCATTGTAGCTCCCCTGTAGTTTCTGGTAGCTCATTGAACTTCGTGATAACCAGTCCTTTGAATTCACTATCTGATAGTTGATTAGCCTCTATTTCATGTAACATTCTTTCTGAAGTCTCTGCTTTTTCTTTCATTTGGGGATTGTTTCTTTGTCTTCCCATATTTTGTGAGACTCTTCTTTTTAGCCTCAGCTTCTAAAATTGATCTGTTCTGACTCCCTGGGTTTATGTTGTGAACCTCTGTGGTATAATACCTGTGAATTTCAGTGGTGCAGACTCCTTCAGGTATCTTGATGTTCTCCATTTCCGCCTACTCCTTTTATTGTGTATGCGTAATCAGTTGTAGGAGGAGGCAAAATGGTTTATGACAGCATAAGAGTTTTGTATGATATTTACAGTCACAGCCGGTAGAGAAGAGATAGGCAATCTTTAGGCTATATATAGTGTTAACTGTATTCTTCAGCCCAAGTCGCCACTTTTACGAGAGGATGGACAAAAGATAAGTCTCTTGTTGGGGAGGGAAGGCTTGTTAGTTGGAACTAGAAAGCGGTGAGGTTTTAGACGGTCAGATTTTGAGGTAAGGTGAGTGTAAGGAACAGTAAATAGGTGTAGTGTGTGAGCAAATAGAGTTAATCATGACAGTGATAGAATTCAGGGACTTGTACAATGGGCTAAGATGTGGGAGATCTGTTGTGAAGTGTTTACTGTTGTGTAGATCAGCTATTATTTACACTAATATTAGAGCAGCACTCATATAACAAACTCTATGTGATCTGTCTGAGTAGGGGCTATAGAGTTTTAGGTAGTGTGCTAAAGGAAAACAAGTGGCGTGGAGTTTACAGGATTAGCAAAGCACTGTGGAGGAAAGGACAGGGGGATCCTGTCTAATAATACAATATAACTACTCAAGGCTGAGAAGCCTATACAGAAAGAGGAGGAATACAGAGATATTATTAAAATATAAAAGATGTGAAAATAATGAAAAATATGCAACACCTCATGGCTTCTCTGCTATAGGAAGGTGAAATTTGTCTCTCTGTCTCTACTGTTGAGATGCCCCCTCTTTGGGTTCTATTCTGGTCCTTTCACAGTTCCTAGTTGTTTGTGTCTCTTGTGGGTAAAAGGAAATAAAGCAACAAACAAACAATCAAACAAAATGCAGGAGAAGGGAGGCCAAAGCGATGAGTTTAAGAGGAAAGGAAGAAGGACTAAAGCAGAGAAAAAGAAGGGAGAGGAACAAAGTATAGAAAGATAAAGCAGTGATAAAATTTAAAAAATATATAAGATTACTAAACAAATGCACAAGAAATTTACTAAAATAAAGGGAAAATAAGAAAAAAAACCCCAAATAACAAACAAACAATAACAAAAAAAACAATAACAACAGAGAAACCCTTCCCTTGTTGATCTCAAACTGTCTAGACTGGTTTTACTGGTTGCAGCAGGATGTCTCTGTGGGTTGGGATGCTGGTGCAAGTGCGCGCACCAGCCAGGCTACCAGATTGGGGTGTGGGCGCCCGCACACTCGCCAAGCTGCTTGGGTCCCACAGGTTCTGGTAGGGTCCTTCCCAGTCCTGTGTTGGGGACTCAGAGGCTTCTGTGCCTGTGTGCACCCGCCAAGCTGTCTGGGATCCGAGAAATCAGCAAGATGCCTCCCAGCCCTGTGGTGGGAACCCAGAAGCCTCTGTGCTTGCGTGTGCCCTCCAGGCCTTCCGGGACCTGCAAAACCGGGAGGGCACTTCCCAGTCCTGTGGCGAGTCCCCAAATGCCTCTGCTTTCCACCGGGCTCACTGCAAGGCTGGGTGGGAAGCAAGCCAAACTGTCCTGGCAGGAGAACACCTCAGTCCACTTTCAAAAAAAAAAAAAAAAAAAAACCTCTCCAGACAGCCTGCCTGTCAGTCCAGCCCAGTCCCCAGCGAGACCAGTGAGGCCAGTGCATCTCTCAGTTCTCCCAGTCTTGTGACCACAGAGTCTACAGTTGAACCAGGCCCTGTGTCTTTGTAACCCTCTCTGGTAATGCCGGCCAGCATACAAGTCTCTGCCCAGTGTTGTCCAGTTTTGCTTATATGGGGAGCGGGGGAGCTGCTGGCTTGTGCTGGTGGCCACTGGGACCTCTGGGTGCCCAGGCTCCTGTGGCAGACATCTATGGTGTTGGTCTCAGACCGATGGCTCTGGTCCCTGGCCGTAGAGGCAGCACCGGGGCCATCACAGTCTCTGTTCTTTTAATTTTACAAATGCTGGATAACCGATGGATTAGTGCGCTGCTTCTCTATAGATCTGCCAGGATTTTCACCCACGAGTTCGGGAGCTAGAATCCGCTCCATCCTACTCCATCACCATCTTTGAGAACTAACCTGATTTATTTTTCTTATTGCATAGTGTTGGCTTAAAGTAATGATAGCAGGTAACATTATCTGCCTGAAATTTTTTCTATTATGGTACTTGCTGTAGATTTTTGTACATAATGTTATTCTTGGTAAGTTAGCCTCATTTTCAGTGGTCTGATAATTTTAACATGAACCACTGTTATACTCTTTCAAATATTATTTCTGTATTTATTGAGATAATCATGTTATTTTATGATTTAATTTATTAGTGCAGTGGGTTACTTTAATAGATTTTCTAATGTCAAACTATGCTTGAATTATTAGCATATTTATTCTCCAGACATATGAAGTATCTGTATATTAAAGTAAATTATCTGATTATGACCGCTTTTTTTCCTTCTCTACCTCTTCCTTCTCCTCTATTATTATTTTAATACTCTTGTTAGGTTTGATTGGCTAATGTGTGCTTTAAGATGTTTGCATATATATTGATTAGTGGAATTTTCTTGCATTGTCTTGATCAGATTTTATAATGAAGATAACATTGGTCTCATGCTATATGTTAGGCATCTTTCCTTCTTTTCTTTTCATGTACTTTAACAGCTTACATAGGGTAGGAATTTTCTTTTCATTGAAAGTAGAGCTCATTGGCAACATGATCTGGGCCTGATCTTTTCTGTTGTGGAAATTTAAAAAAATTTTCATTATTGCAAATTTAATATTTTATACTTTTTTAATTTAAAGTTTCTACCTTATCTTAAGCTATTTTGACATTTCAATAATGTTCCACAGTCTTTTCTGATTTAGATTTTTTATTTGTAGATTTTTGTGTTCTTTTTAAAGATTTTATTTACTTATTTTTTAAAGAGAGGGAAGGGAAAGAGAAGGAGAGGGAGAGAAACATCAATTGGTTGTCTCTCACATGACAGCAACCAGGGCCCTAGCCTTGTAGTCCAGGCTTGTGCACTGACCAGGATTCAAACCCGTGACCTTTTGGTTTGCTGTACAAAACCCAACCTACTGAACCACACCAGTCAGGGATATTTCTGTCTTTTCCTTCCTTCCTTCTTTCCCTCCCTCCTTCCTTCTTTCTTTCCTTTCTTCCTGAGGTATAATTGACATATAACATTGTATTTATTTCAGGTGTACAGCATAATGATTAAATATTTATGTATGCTATTAAATAATCACCACAATAAGTCTAGTTAACATCATCACAATATGTAGTTGCAACATTTATTTTCTGATTCAAAACTTTGGATCTCTCTCAGCAACTTTTAAATATACAGTACAGTGGTATTAATTATAGTAACCTTGTGGTATATCTCCATGACTTATTCGTTTTATAACTAGAAAATTGTACCCTTCACTAATTTTCCCCCTGCCACGCCTCTTCTTTTTATTGTTGTTGTTAATGTACACTATTTTTAAAAATCTTATTCAGATTTGCCTGAGCTGTTTCACTTGGAATCTTTTAAAGAAACAGCTTTTGTTAATTTTCATCACTCTTTCTTCTTCCTTCTTCCTCCTCCTCCTTCCTCTGTCTTCCCTTTATAAATATTCGGTGTTTTATTCACTGAATTTTTTTTTGCCCTCATCATTCTTATTCATTTCCTTTTTTTGTGTTTGGTTTTATTTCCAGATTCTTATATTGAATGTTTAACTTGTCTGCTTTTAGTATTTCTTACTTACTTAAAAATATACTTAAAGTTATAATTTCCCTTAAGATTTTCTCTGTCATGGTTGTTTCATGATATGTTATTTATTTTCCAGACATATTTTTGTTTGTTTTTAGCTAACCCTTTGTTATCAATCTATGTTTATTACATATTATGATCATAGAACATTTTCTGTTTGATATTGACCTTGTGGAATGAATTTTTGTGTGTGTGTGCCCTACTGAAAAATCAAATTTAGGAAATGTTCTAAAGCCCATTTATCTATTTTCATGTAGAAACTTATCTCAGTCTAATTGGTTTCAATTTATGCATTGTGTTATTCTACTCTATTGTTTTGCTACTTTATTGTCTTCCTGATCCATCAGTTTCTGAAAATATGTGTTAATATCACAGTCATGATTTAGATTTATTCATTCTCTTTATATTTTTCCAACTACTAATTGGTATATTCTGAGGGAAACTTGTTTGGTGCTATACTCATATACATGATGGACTTATATTCTTAACCCAGTGTTCCTTCTAATAATGTGTAACTTCTTTGTCCCTCATGACATTTCCAATAATTCTATTTGTTTTTGTCAAATATTAAGAGAGCTATGATAGCTGTCTTTTGGTTTGTTTATAGTCTTATGTCTGGCTTCCTTTGCACAGTGTGATATTTTTCAGATTTTTCCAAGTTCTTGTTTGTATCAGCACTTCATGTTTTTTATTGCTGCATGGATATACCACACTTTATCTCTCAGACCACTGATGAAGTTTTTAGTTTTGATTGTCTGTTGTAAATACAGCTGCTACAAAAAATTGTGTACATTGCCTTCTTTGGAGGAAGTGGGAGAGGTCTGTGTAAATACCTAGGAAAGGAATTGCTGAGTCATTGATCAGTATGTAAGAAAAGCCAAACTGTTTTATAAGTAGTCATATTCTTTTATGTTTCCATCAGTGATGTCTGAAAGTTCTAGTCGCTCCACATTCTCAGGCTTTTTTAGTTACCAATCTGGTAGGTAGATCTTGTGGTTTTAATATGCAGTTCATAGGTAATTAATGATGTCTAATTGAATATCTTCACTGTGTTACTTGACTGACCATTTGTATCTTCTTGTGTGAAGATTCTATTTAATTCTTTTGTTTATTTTTATTGTGCTGTCTATTTCTTTATTATTAATTATAGAACTTTAAAATATGTTTTGAATGTAAGTCCATTTGTCACATACATGTATTTTCAATATTTTATTCATATCTATGGCTTGCTTTTTCATTTTTTATGTCTTTTGAAGAGAAGTTTTAATTTTGATGAGTCCAATATATCAAATTTCCCCTAATTATTAGTGTATTTGTGTGCAGAAATATCTTTACTATTTCCTAGTGACATAAAGTTATTTTCTTATATTTTCACATGGCCATCTTACAATTTTAGTTTTTATGTTTAAGACTATGAAACACCTGGGATTACTTTTTCTATATGTTTCAAGGCTCATTAATTATTATGGATTTATAGTTGTTCCAGTATCATTTGTTGAAAAAATTCTACTTTGTTGAATTATTTTGGTGCCTTCAATGGTTATAAATTGCTCATATATTTCTACACATATTTCTCAATTGTTTCTTCCATTGATTTATTAGTCCTTATATCAGCACCTCATTTTCTTGATCATTGTAGCATTTTTGAAAATTTTAAAGTTAGGTTTGATAAATGCTTCAACTTTTTTCTTTTTAATGATTGTTTTGATGACTAGAGTCTCTTACATTTACATGTAAGTTTTAGAATTAACTGTTAATTGCAACAAAAACTCTGCTGCAATTTTGATTGGGATGGTGTTGAATCTATAGATGAACTTTGGGGCAAGTGACAATTTAATGTTATTGGGACTTCTAGTTCTTGGAATTTCCAGGTTTATGAACATTCAATATGAATATGTCTTTTCATTTATGTAGGTCTTTATTTTATTCTTTAATATTTTGTGGGTTTTAGTTTATAGGCCTAGCACATTTTTATTATCTTTATTTTTGAGTATTTAATGTTTTATGATGCTATCATAAATAGTATTTCAAATTACATTTCTAATTTTTCATTTATGGTCTATTAAAATACAGTTGATTTATATGTAGTGATTCTCTATCATCTTGCCTTACTAAATGAAGTTTTTTTTTTTCTCCAGAGAATATGTTTGGTTACAAAGGAAATCTTAAGAACAATGTAAAAAGGATCTCTTTTCTGTACATTTTGGCTAGCATTCATTATCTTTTTTCTTCTTGATAATAGCCATTGTGATTTTGATTTGTATTTTCCCGATGATTAGTGATGTTGAGTATCTTTCCATGTATCATTTACATTTTAGGATTTTTTTATTTATGTAAAAAATGCCATTGATATTTTGATAGAGATTACATTGAACCTATAGAATGTTTTGGATTGTGTGGACATTTTAACTATATTAATTCTTTCAATCTATGAGCACAGAATGTCTTTCTATTTATTTATGTCTTTTTCAAGTTCTTTCATCAGCGCCTTATAGTTTTCAGTGTACAGATCTTTCATCTCCTTGGTTGAATTTATTTCTAAGTATTTCATTTTTTGATAACATTATAAATAGAATTTTCTTAATTTATTTCTGATAGTTTGTTGTTGGTGTATAGAAATGTACTTGATTTTTGTATGTTGACTTTGTATCATGCTACTTTACTGAATTCATTTATTATTTCTACCAGATTTTTGGTAGAGCTTTTAGGATTTTCAGTGTTTCATCTGCAAATAGAGACAATTTTACTTCTTTCTTTATTAGGATTTGAATGCTTTTTATTTCTTTTTCTTGCCTAATTGCTCAAGCTGAGACTTCCATTACTATGTTAAATAGAAGTGACCAGAGTATGCATTCTGTTTTTTTCTGATCTTAAAGGAAATCTTTCAGCTTTTCATCATCAAGTATAATGTTAGCTATGGGTTCATCATATATGGATTTTAATATGTTGAGATACGTTCCCTTTATACCCATTTTCTTGAGAAGTTCTATCATGAAAGGATATTCAATTTTGTCAAGTGCTTTTTCTACATCTATGAGAGATCATGTTTTTTATTCTTAATTTTTAATGTAATGAATCACATATTTATTGTTTTATGGATATTGAATCATCCTTGCATTCCTAGAATAAATACCACTTGATCCTGGTTCATAGTTAATTTAATGTACTGTTAAGTTCGGTTTGCTGATATTTTTTTTTAGGAGTTTTGCATTTATATTCATCAGGGTATTGCTGTGTTATTTTCTTTTCTTGTGGTGTCCTAGTCTAGCTTTGGTATGAGGGTAATGCTGGCCTCATTACATGAATTTGGAAGTGTTCCCTTCTAAAGGTTTGAGAAGGATTGGTATTAATTCTTTAAATACAGTATTTGGATGGGAGAAATAGACAAAAAACTGTACTTGAAAAATAACTAAATAAAATTTTTAAAAAAGAAAAGAAAAGAAATAAATACAGTATTTGGTAGAATTCACCAGTGGAGCCATCTGATCCTAGATTTTAGTTTGTCAGTAGTTTTTTGATTAGTTTATTTAATATCCTTAATAATAATTGGTCTATTTCTTCATGATTACGTTTTTTTTGGATTGTATATATTTAGGAATTTATCCATTTCTTCTAGGTTTGTTGCCATATAATTGTATACAGCAATCTGTTACCTTTCGTATTTGTGTGGTATTAGTTAAAATGTCCCCTCTTTCATTTCTGATTTCATTATTTGAGTCCTTTCTCTTTTGTCTATTTTGTTTCTTATCTAAAAACCAGGTCTTAGTTTCAATGATTTTTTTCTCTTTAATTTATTTCTGCTTTGTTCTGTGGTACATCCTTTTTTTTTTTTCTAACTTAATGTTTAGCATTTTGTTTTTTCTAGTTTCTCGGGATACAAAGTTAGGTTGCTTATTTGATATTTTTCTTTTTTCCGTAAAGGATGTGGACAACAGTGTGGAAATTGCTAGGGGCAGGTATAAGGGGACTAATTGGTGATGGAAAAATATAATAAAGATTAAATGAAAAAATAATAATAAATTTTCATCTTTGAGCTGTTGGCTGCATCTCATAATTTTCATATGTTGTGTTTCTGTTTTCATTTGTCTGAAGGTCTTTTTAAAAATATTTCTTTTGAATTTGTATTTGACCTTTTGGTTGTTTAATAATATGTTGTTTAATTTCTACATATTTTCCAATTTTCTTATTATAATTGACTTCTAGTTTCATACTATTAGGGTGGGAAAAGATGCTTAATATAATTCAACCTTCTTAAATTTATTAAGACTAGCTAGCTTTGTGGCCTAATTCATGATCTGTCCTGGAGAACACTCCATGTGTGCTTGAGTATATTCTGATGCTGTTGGATGAAATCTGTAAATCTCTGGTGGGTTCATCTTATCTAAGGTGGAGTTTAAGTCCAGTGTTTCCTATTGACTTCTGCCTGGAAGACTTAAACAGTGTTTAAAAAGGTATATTTAAGTCTCTTAATATTATCATATTGCTGTGTATTTCTACTTAAACATCTGTTAATATTTGCTCTATGTAACTAGGTGGCCCCTATACTGGCTGCATAAATATTTGATATGTCATATCCTATTGATGAATTCAACCTTTTATCATTGTATAATGACATTCTTATAATCTTTGGCTTGAAGTCTGTTTTATCAAATATCAGTGGAGCTTCTCCAGCTTTCTTTTGGATGGAATATCTTTTTCTGTCTCTTCACTTTCAGTCTATGTGTGTCTTTAAATCTATAGTAAGATCCTTGAAGGTAGCATATAGTTGTAGTAGTTGTTGATGTTTTTAATCTGTTCAGTTACTCTATCTACCCTAATTGGAGAATTTAGTTTACTTACCTTTAAAGTAATTATTGATAGGTATGGACTTACAATTGCCATTTTGTTAATTCTTTTCTGGTTGTTTTATTATAATTTCTTTGTTTCTTCCCTGCTCTCCTCCTCTGTGATTTGATGATTCCGTATTGGTATGCTGTGATTATTTTCTTTTTACTTTATTTTTTTGTATCTAATATAAGTTTTTGCTTTGTGGTTACTATGAGACTTAAATAAAACATCTTTTATTTATAACAGTCTATGTTAAGCTGGTAAGAACTTAACTTCAAATCTATATAAATGCTGTATATTTTTCACCTCTCCTGTATTTTGTTTTTGATATTACAATTTATATCTTTTTACCTCTTGTGTTCATGAGCAACTTATTATAGTTATAGCTATTTTTAATACATTTGTGTTTTAATCTCTATACTTAAGTTATAAATGATTTACCCATTAACATTACAGCATTACAGTATTCTGATTTTATCTATAGATTTACTTTTATCAGTGAGTTTTATACTTTCATATGTTTGCCTGTTACTAATTAGCATCTTAGCATCTTTTCATTTCAACCTGAAGAACTCCCTTTTCATTTCTTGTAAAGCTTGTGTAGTGGTGCTGAATTCCTTCAGCTTTTATTTGTCTGGAAAACTCTTTATCTTATCTTCAATTCTAAAAGAAAATTTTGCCAGGTAGTGTGGTCTTGGTTGGAATATACTGATCTGTATGATGGTATCTCATGAGTTTCCACACTATCTTCAGTCATTTTCTTTGTTTGTTTTTGCTTCTTTATTTGGATGATTTCACTGCCTTGTCTTCGAGTTCATTGATTCATTCTTCCAGCTGATCTAGTCTGTTGTTGAACTCCTCAACTGAATTTTTCAGTTCAGTCATTGTATTTTTTTAACTCTGTGATTTCTGTTTGATACTTTTAAATATTTCCCACCTCTGTTGAAATTTTCACGTTTTTCATGCATTACTCTCTTGACATTGGTGAGCTCTTTGTAACCATTATTTTGAAATCTCTATCAGGTAAATCTCTCATCTCAATTAAAATCTGTATATGGAGATTTATCTTATTATTTTTTTGGAACACATTCTTATGTATCTTTATTTTACTTAAGCTGTGTCTTATGTATCTTTATTTTATCTTTACTTTATGACTCCTTGTGTAGTCTCTGTACATTAAATGAAGCAGCCACCCCTCTTAGGCTTGACAGAGTAGTCTCACATTGGAGGTGTACCTTATCAGTCAGCCTAGACTGAGTTCCTGGTTGTCTGTTAAACCTTGGTGGTTGTGCAAACTACCTTATTTGGTCTTAGATACTCTCAGCAGTTGAGGGTTCCCAAGACCTGTCACTTTCCCAAAGGGGAGGATCATATTCAGCTCCTAGATGCAGGTTCATTTGAAGCTGAATTTTCATATTGTAGCTGGGAAATTATGCAGTTAAACTCCTCCCAGGGACAAACTAGAAGATGGGTGGTTTTGCCTGCTCCCTCTATGCTACATTCAAATGTATAGTACTAAAAGGTGGGCATGTTCTTGTGCTTATTACAGATTAGTGTTTTGTTTGAAACAGCCTGCTAAACTTGTGAATGCCAGTACATTAACTGTCAGAACCAGGTGATTTGGGTTCTTTTCCTTTGACAGCACCTGCAAAAGTTGGGGTACCAGACTTGTGAACAGGCTCCTTCTAGGAATATATAAGCAGCTTGGGCTGGCTAGAGGGAGAAGGTAAGGGAGATGTCTGCCAGCTTTTCTGGTTTCCAGGGAGGGCTGCCAGGTGGTTAGTTAGTTTTAAAATTGTATTCTTTTTCTAGCTTTATAATTTGGCAGCATAGATTTTTAGTTTTAAATCATTCTTGTTTTTTTAATATAAGCTTCTTTTAATGCTTCAAGATTTCCTTTAAGGACTCTAGTTAATTTCACAAAATTTTATATGTCTGTGTTCATTATTATACAGTTCTAAATATTTTCTAGTTTTTCTTATATTTCTTCTTTAGATTCATGGATTATTTAGAAGTGTGTAACTTAATCTCCAAATAATTGTGTTGAAATTTCTAGTCCTTTTTAATTTATTTCTAATTTAAATTCTTTGTGGACATATGTCATACAGATAATATATTCTGTATGATATTTTAAAATTTATTGAGAATTACTTTATGTTCCAATATGTGGTCTATCCTATTGAATGTTCTTCAAAGTACTGACAAGAATGTATATTGTGTACATTATGTATTTTGAATTTGGTATTCTACATATATATTAAGTAAATTTTGTTCAAATCTTATTTATCTATTTTATTTTTTATCATCTCCTGAAAGAGAGAGGTTAAAATTTTCTAACTATATGTGTGAATATTTTCATTTCTCTCCTAATTTCTGTCAAGTATTTAGCTTCATGTATATTAAAATTCTTAGGTGCCTACATATTTGGATTGATATTCTTTATGGATATAATAGCAGTCTAAATAAGACTGCTTTATTATTGTGAAGTAACTCAGTTTATTTGGTAATATCCAGTGGTTTGAAGTACACTTTGTTTAATATTTATTTAGCTAACTCAGCTTTCTTAGGTGTCATATTATATATTTTTCCATTTTCTTTTTAGCCTGTGCCTTTATATTTAAAGTGTACCTTTTTTATAGAGCATGTAATTAATTGTTTGCTTTCTTATCTAGTTTAGCAATCTAGGCCACATAATTTCTTGATTTATTCTATGTATATTTAATGTAACTATTGATATTTGTGTTTAATTTTGCAATCTTGATACTTGGTTTCTACTTGTCTACTGTATTGTTGTTTTTCATTTCTTATTCATTTTGGTTAATTGAATATTTTAATATCCCATTTTAATCTCTCTATTTTATTTTATTTATATTTCTGTATTATTTTTAATAGTTGCTCTAGATATTACAATGGTCAGTTTTATCTCATTGTGGACTACTTTCAATTAATGTTATAAAACTGCATATGAAATGGAGGAACCTTACATGAGCACACTTCTATTTCCATTTCTCTTTGCCATTGTACTATTGATATCTCATATTTTTCTATATAGATATTATTAAGCTGAGAATACACTATTATTCCTTTTGTACTAGTGAGCTGACTTTAAAATGAAGTAAAGAAGTAGTATTTTATATTTATCTATATATTATTTCAATCTTTTTTTTCCTTTATATCTCAAGGTCCAATATCCAACATCTGAAATGATCTTAGTACCATTCATTAGAGCTAAAATACTCCCCTTAACTTTTTTAACAAAAAAAAATCGCAGGCCTGTTGTAAATGGTTTTTGCTTATCTGAAAATCTTTATTTTGCCTTCATTTTTGAAATGAAAGATATTGAATGCTATATGTGCCAAATATAGAATATTAGTTAGGTTTTTCTTTTTGTCAATGATGTAAATATGTCACTTCAGTATCTTCTGGTTTTCATTGTTTTTGCTGGTAGATCTGTTATCATTCTTATTTTCTCCTCTGCCACCCCCATGTCTCTTTGTATGTGTGTATGTGGATTATTTTACTAGTTTGTATTTCTTCATATTTGGTTTTTGAAGTGTCACTATAATTTTCAAAGCTGTGGTTTTATTTTTATCTATACTGGATTTGTCAGTAATATTTTTGATTTATAAAATTTTTATCCTATTTTTTTCTGAAAATAGTTTTTCAATTTGTCTTCTCTCTCCTTTGAGGTTTCCAATCACAAGCATATTTTTAATATTGCTCAGTCTTTTGAGCCTCCGCAATAATAAATTTATTTAATTTTAAATTAAATAAATAAATTTATTTATTTTATTATCAGATAAAATTAATTAAATTTATCTGATTTCTGCGTTTTATTTTTTCAGGTGTTAGTAATCATTTTATTTCTTTTTTAATAATTGTGGTTCAAGTACAGTTCTCTTTATTTACCTGCCACCACTTTCCCCCACCCCACTTACTCTCACCTCCCACCCTCAATCCTTTCCCTCTTTGGCTTTGTCTGTGGGTCAAATACATGTTCCTTGACAATGCTTTTACTTATTTCCCCTGTTATTGCCCTCCCCCTCTAGTTGCTGTCAGTTTGTTCTTTATTTCAATGTCACTAGTTCTATTTTGCTTGCTTTTTTGTTTTGTTGATTAGGTTCCACTTGTAGGCAAGATCATATGGTATTTATCTTTACCATCTGGCTTATTTCACTTAGCATAATTCTATCCAGTTCTGTCCATGCTGTCGCTAAGGGTAGGAGTTCTTTCTTTCTGCTTCGTAGTATTCCATGGTGCAAATGTACCACAGTTTTTTTATCCACTCATTTACTGATGGACACTTGGGTTGTTTCCAGCACTTGGCTATTGTAAATTGTGCAGCTATGAACATTTGGGGTACAGAGGTTCTTTTGAATTGGTGTTTCAGCAATGATTTCTGTGCTTTAGTTTGGATGATTTTTGTTGTCCTCACTTCAAGCTTGTTGATTCTCTCTTATGGCCAATCTTGTTAATTCTATCCATTAAAAAATTCCAATTCAGATACTGTATTTTTCATTTTAGTATTTCCATGATTTCTGTTTCTACAACTTCTGTCTTCCCTGAAGTTCCTCTGTAGTCATCCTTTAGGCCAGCAAATTTCAACCAGTAGACTGTTGTGCCACAAGAATTTTTAAAACATGTGATACCTGACTATTTGGTCAGGAGCACTGACTGTCCTCCCCTTAAACTGTCAAATAAAAATATGACAACCGTTGACACTATAGTAGTCATTTGAGATGACTACTATAGTGAATTAATCAAACTTCTACCTATTTTTGTCAGATCAGCAAAAATATATTTTTGGTGTACCACAGAATTTTTATAAGTAGTTTATGTGTGCTATGAGATTAAAAAAGTTGAAAATTGCTGCTTTAGACCCAAATTCTCTCATAGCTTTTCTAACATGTATTATGTTATTTTAGTTTTTGTTTGCTGATTTCAACATTAAAAATTGTTTCTGTTGACTGAATTTTCTTGACAACATGTCCCATTTTCTTATTTATTTTTATACTTAGTGAATTTTTATTGTATGCTAATATCGTGGATGATATGTTGTACATACAAGTATTCTGTAACTTCCTTTGAATATTTGTGTTGCATTATAGCAGCCAGGTGTGCTACATAATAATCATTATACTTATGGAGGCTTGGTATTAGGCTTTGTTAGGGGAAGTTTATTTTAGTTTTGCCTTTAGTCCCATGAGAAATAGTTCTTCAACATAGTCTTCTAAGTTGTGGCTCTTCTGTGGTGTCATAAGAAAGCTCAATTTTTTTTCCCAAGCCCCATCTAAATAGGCAAGACTTGAACTGCAGATTTTGTTTCCTCTGAGATCAGCCACTGCTGAAATCTATATTTGGTTCATTCAGTCTTCTGTTGGTTGGTTTTTCCTGTGTTCTTTGGAGTCTTGCCCCACACATGCATGCATGCGCAATTACTAAATAATCAGATTATACATTTTGTGTTTCTCTTCTATGAGTTTATTCTTTCT
Source organism: Artibeus jamaicensis (assembly GCF_021234435.1). NCBI lineage: Eukaryota > Metazoa > Chordata > Mammalia > Chiroptera > Phyllostomidae > Artibeus > Artibeus jamaicensis. Next base: position 4,233,016 of record NW_026521822.1, read on the forward strand.
TGGACCTCCACCCACTCTGGACACTTTTTACAGTGCTCTGGCAGCCTCAGACTGTCCTTTACCACCTCAGACCAAAAAGACTATGAATTTCTGCTTGAACTCTATCTATACTGCCTGAGGGGAAAGTGTGTAATAGTAGATCTTATACAGTGTAGTTTCTTTCTTCCAAGGTTTAGCTCTCCTCTTTGTTTACTTTCTCTTCAGTGCTTTCAAAGAGTTGTTTCTATATTTTGAGTAGAGTCTATTTATTTTCAGTTGGAGAATTAATTTGATAAAAGATTCTCTAGCATTATCATAAGTCATAATTCCTTTAAGATGTTGATTGGTGAGTTTAAACTATTTGTAATGATGTTAAGTACTATTATATCGGGACTTGTTTCTGCTGTCTTATCTATCCTTTTCCTTATTTCCCCTGTTATTGCCCTTCCCCATCTAGATTTTATATTAATAGGTTTTTTAAAATTATTTTTTCTTATTTTAAAATTTCCTTTGAAAAATATTTTTTGTTCTTTTTTAAAAGATATTCATTCAATTTTTACTTTTTAGGTGATTCTCCCTAACTTATTAAGATATGCTCATTTTTTTGTTTTTCTCCATAAATATCTCAATTTAATTGTTATCCATATTCCTTCCTATCAAGAAAAGTACAACAGTATACCTGTCTTTCCCAAGCCCTGTCATTTTGGTATTTTTGGATTTCACTTCTGTGTCATCAAAGATTCTTTTCTTTAGGTTTCAGCCTAAGGAGGGGATGCAATGGCCTCTTAATATAATTATTATTTTTAATAAAATATAATTCCAGTAGATACAGGGCTATTTTTAAAATATAAAAATGAGAATCTAATAAAGAAACAGTTTCTGAAGGAAGACCATTATAGAATTGGTTTATTCTTGTAGTCTGTGATTTCTTTTTGAACACATACCACAGGGAAACAAAACAGAGTCTTCATTTGGAATTTAGGTAAGTTTTCTTAACTCCTAAACTATTACTTGTTTATTATATTTTTGCTTTGAATACCTCAGGTACTGAGTAAAAATCCACTATTAATAAACAATATTGGGATATTCCATAGAACACAGGTGGCAAACACAAGGCCCACAGGCTGAATCTGGCCCTCTACCTTGTTTCTACCTGGCGACAGTGCCCCTAGTTAAGAGCCTCTGTCTCTAGTTAAGGAGTAGTTACATTTATAGTCTTAAAATTACATTCATTTTCTGTACCTTCTCCCCCCTAGTGCTTCTCCCACTCCCCTGTTGCTAACCCTCCATGTGATCTTCATTTCTATGTTTCTACTCCTGATCTAGCTGTCCTCTAGCTGGGGAGAAGGTACAGCAAATAAGTAGCATAGACAGTAGATAGAAAATAGATAGGGGGGAGGGCAAGAATAGTATGGGAAATATAGAATCTAGAGAACTTGAGACATGTGGTCACAAACTAAAGGGGGGAATAGTGGGGGAAGGGTGGAGGCAGGGTGGAGGCGAATGAAAGGGAAAATAGAACAACTGTAATGGCATAATCAATAAAATATATTTAAAATAAAAAAATTACATTCAATTCTTTGAAGGTAACCTTGAGGCTGATATGGCCCCCGGTCAAAATGAATTTGACACCCCTGCTCTAGAACTAAGTTAAGAATAGCTCATCACTGGGCCTGTGACAGTAGGAGGAGGTAGATAAGTAACAGTCCCAGAGAAGCCTTAAAGAGGTAACTGAGAATACCATTTGAAGCTGCCTGGACTTATGGTCCTGATAGGTCCACCTACTCAGGGGGAACAAACACATTTCTGGTTATCCATAAATGAAGGAGATAAGCATGAAGAAAGTGAATGGAACAGGGAGAAAAAGCTAAATTGTTGAGTGGAACAATTATTCCATAATCTTGGTATTTAAAGAGGAGAGGAAATGGATACATTTGTGGAAGATTATAAAAAGACTACTATCCATTTCACTTTGTTTCCTCACTCATCCCTCTGCTTGGTTTGAGGTTACCTGAGGGATGAGTTAGGGAAAAGAAACTTGGCATGCCCTAGACTTTGAGATGTGCCCATCAGTCTTCTAGCTATGGCAGTGCATAAGTTTAATCCTTTGGGAGAATGTTAGCCAAGATTTTTGCAACAGATATAAAGCCTTGTTCTCTAATCAGATTAAACAGCAAAACCCTTTATCGCCCATCTCCTTGCTTCATTAGCATTTTTATTTTGTTTGCAACTGGAGTGTTGTCAATCCTTTAAAATCCAACTTTAAATTTTGGACCCAAAGTCAGTTTGTACGATGATAAGAATGATAGCAGTATTTTAGAGCACTAAAACTGGTTAAGACAGACTATTAATACATGCAATATTTTGGATAGGTCTAAAGGGTGTTATGCTGAGTGGGAAAAAAAGCCTGTCTTAGGAGGTTACATGGTGTATAATTGTATTTATATAACATTCTTTTTTAAAAAACATTTTATTTATTTATTTTTAGAGGGGAAGGGAAGGAGCGAGGGAGAGAAATATCAATGTATGGTTGCCTCTAGTGCATCCCCTTCTGGGAACTGGTCTGCAACCCAGGCATGTGCCCTGACTGGGAATCGAACCAATATCCCTTGATTCACAAGCCTGTGCTCAATCCACTGAGCTACACCAGCCAGGGCTATATAACATTCTTTAAATGACAGAATTCAGAATTAGAGATGCAGAACACATTAGTGGTGGCCAGGGGACAAGGATGGGATGCACAGGGTAGCAGGAGAGAGTTCCTTGGTAGAGATAGAATTCTGTATATCAAATGTAATGGTGGTTACATAAATGCATATAGGGAGAAAAGTGCATGCACATACAAGTACATGCTAAAGCTGATAAAATCTGACTAAGACCTATAATCTGTAGGAGTACTGCACCAATGTAGTTTTCAGGACTTGATACTATACTATAGATGTGTAAGGTGTTACCATTTGCAGGAAGCTGGGTTAACGGTACACAGGTCTCTCAGTACTATTTTTGTAATTTTCTATTAGTTTATGATTATTTAAAAATAAAAAGTTTAAAACATGTGCAAACATCATCACTTAATTTATGTTCCTCCTCATTTAGAAGCTAATAAGTGGGGGGATGATCTAGAACTTAAACCAAGCGTACTGTAAGAGCCTTTGCAGTAACATGTTTTGTCCCTGTTGAAGTCATTACACAAATAATTTTGAAAACCAAGAAAATATCCCAGTAAAAAGTAATTTTTTAAAGTCCATTTATCTCTTCCTGAGGATTTTTTAAAACTCAAAAGAAAATTTAATTTCTACCCTTACTGGATGAGATTATTGGCTACCTTGTTTCCTGGTTTAAAATCCAAGACTTATGAAACACAAACTCATTTGTGATCATAAAAATATATCTTCATTTACTGTTGGATCTAATAAAATCAAGATGCCTTTTAAAAACAAATGATTGTTTTGAGGGAAGAAGTATGGATTGAGGCACAATTAATGGTTTTTGCGATTATTATTTACTGTACAGGCATTAACTAGTCTTCACTCATTAGTTGAACTATATACAAACCCCTAAATATTCAAAACATGAACTAATTTTTCTTTATTATTAAAATTTCTGCATGTAAAACTAGTAGCATTTGAAAGCTAATTTCCCTATATGCCAGAGTAATTATAGAAGAGTAAATAACCTCAAGTATTCTTTTGACCTATAGAAATGATTTAATATTTTTCAAAACTGGTATTCAACTCATTTAAAGAGCAGAAAAGTTCCTTAGTATTGAGGAAAGATGGGACTTTAAGAATTCTCAGGAACATGTTTCCCTTCTAGCAATTGCTGTAGGTTTTTTTTTAAACAAATACTTTTTTTTTACTCTTCAAGTACAATTATCTTGATTTCCCCCCACCAACCTCCCTATCCCATCCCTCCTGACCTCCCACCCTCAAACCTACTCCCTTTGGCTTTGTCCATGGGTCCTTTCTATATATTCCTTGATGACCCTTCTCCTATTTTCCCCCATTATTCCTCTCCCCACTTCAGGTTACTGTCAGTTTGTTCTTTATTGCAGTGTCTCTGGTTCTATTTTACTTGCTTGTTTGTTTTGTTGATTAGGTTCCACTTATAGATGAGACCATATGGTATTTGTCTTTCACTGCCTGGCTTATTTCACGTAGCATAATGCTCTCCAGTTCCATCCAGGCTGTTGGTTCCTTCTTTCTTTCTGCTGCATAGTATTCCATTGTGTAAGTGTACCATAGTTGGTTTTTTTTTTTACCAATTTGCACTATACACAAAAATAAATTCAAGGTGAATAAAAGACTTAAATATAGATTATAACACCATAGAAGTCCTAGAGGAGAACACAGGCAGGAAAATCACAGATATTCCATGCAGCAATATTTTCACCAATATATCACCTACAGCAAGAACATAAAGGAAAGAATAATCAAATGGAGCCTCATCAAAATACGAAGCTTCTGTACGGTTAAAGAAAAAAGCAGTAAAATGAAAAGGGAACCAATTGGTATTGTTCTTGGGTACTTTCATCATTTGAGAAGGAGAAAATAAATCTCTGCTTCTTTTCCCTCCCTTGCAGCATGGAGTGTGTGTGTTCCTTTGCAGAACCCCAAATCAGAACTGTGAATCAGAAGCCACCATATAAACATGAAGGGATTTGTTTGGCTTGCTGACCATTCCATAGGTTGCATTCTTTCATCAACTCATCTCTACATTGATGCCCCCATGTGATACTAGAGGCCACCAAACTTTTCCATGAGATTTTACATGGAGGACCTGAGCCATCATGTTGAGTTTTTATCCCTGGGACTTTTTTTTTAATCCTTTACAAGGTTTGTGGTACTTTCCCCATTCTATGTACAGGTTCTAGAATAAGTCATTATGCAATTGCTTCACAAGTTATGAGGCAGTAATCAACTTAGATGAGGTCTTTGCTTCTGTATCTAAAAATGTTGATATCAGGCCTCAAAGTGCCAAAGTAATTCTTGCTTTTTAAAACTGTGGAGTTGTTTTTCACAGGCTTTTTTACTAGTGTATGGGCTGGAAGCTGTAAATTTTTACCTGAAAAGTTAAAACTGTGAGGAGAGTGTCTCAGTACATGTGACTCATGTTCCCTCTAGAGTGGGATCATTAGAAGACATTCTGTTTGAAGTAAATATATCCTTAGTGAAGTGTGCACAAGAGTTGACATGTGCTACTTGCCATTTTCAGCCTGTTATAATTTTGTAAAAAGAAGTAAAGTGTTGATTGAAATTTTCTATTTTTTATCTTCTTGTTAAGATGGTTTGGGTTTTATTTTTAGCCTTGAAAATTATAAAATGAAAAAACAACTATTTATTTTTGTGAGTTTTTATTTATATTAAAATTGTAATATTTTAAATTTTCAAAAGATGCCTCATTATATACTTTGTTTAAATTTTAGTTAGTAATTTGTCTGTTTTATAATCACTGAGGGGTTTTTTTGCACTTTTTAATTGTTGTTCAAGTACAGTTGTCTCTCCATTTTCCCACCAGTACTTTCCTCCATCCCAACCAACCCCACCTCCCACCTTCAATCCTTCTGCACTTTGGTTTTGTACATGTGTCCCTTATACATGTTCCTTGATGACCCTTCTCCTTCTTTCCCCTGTTATCCCCTTCCCCTCTCCCTTCTGGCTACTTACAGTTTGTTTTTTATTTTGATGTTTCTGGTTCTATTTGCTTGGTTGTTTCTTTTGTTAATGAGGTTCCACTTATAGGTGAGATCATGTTATTTCTCTTTCATCCCCTGGATTATTTCACTCAGCATAATACTCTCCAGTTCCATCCATGCTGTCACAAAGAGTAGTGGCTCTTTATTTCTTTCTCCTGTATAGTATTCTGTTTCATGAATGTACCACAAATTTTTCATCCATTCATTCACTGATTGGGACTTAGGTTGCTTCCAGCACTTGGCTATTGTGAATCATACTGCTATGAACATTGGGGTGCATAGGTTCTTTAGAATTGGTGTTTCAGGATTCTTAGGGTATAATCCCAGCAGTGGAATGGCCTGGTAAAAAGGCAGTTTCATTTTTAGTTTTTTGAGGAAATTCCATACTGTTTTCTACAGTGGTTATTCCATGCAGCAATATTTTCACTGATATGCCCCCTAGGTCAAGGGACATAAAGGGAAGAATAAACAAATAGTACTTCATCAAATTAAAAAGCTTCTGCATGGCTAAAGAAGACAGCAAAATGAAAAGGGAACTAACTGTATGAGAAAACATATTTGCCAATGACACCTCGGACAAGGATTTGATCTCCAAAATATATAAAGAACTCACAAAACTCTACTCCATAAAGACAAACAATCCAATTAACAAATGGTCTAAGGACCTGAACAGACTCTATTCCAAGGAGGACATACAGAGGGCCCAGAGACATTTGAAAGGATGCTCAGCATCACTAGTTATCAGAGAGATGCAAATTAAAGCCACAATGTGATATCACTTCACACCAGTCAGAATGGTCATCATAAATCAATGCTGGTGAGGTTGTAGAGAAAAGGGAACCCTTTTGTACCATTGGTGGGAATTCATACTGGTGTAGCCACTGTATAACTGCTGTTTTGAATTTTGTTATTTATGTTGTGACTTGGTATTCTGCAGAATTTTTGATATTTTGCTGGTTGCCATAGGAATTAGGGCTTTTGGAAGTCTATATTTCCAACTTGATATTGTTGATATTTGATTTGCTTTGAAGATCGCTTCCAGGTCAAGATTTGACAAGTTTACCAAATGCTGTTGATGAGGGCATTGCCACTCATATGTGGTTTACCACAAACAAAAAAAGGGGCTTTGTAAAATGGGCTAATCTTGTAAATGTGACTCACTGCTGGATTGTGGGAGCAACTTTCTTGCAAGTCCCCCCGAGTGCCACGGACACGAGTGAATATGGCCGACACATGCTGTGATCTGCTTAGGGAGGAGGAGTGGGCTGTGGCCAGTTTCTCAGGGGAAACAAAGGCTGGCAGTGGCCAGTTTCTCTTAGGAGAAAAAGGCCCCAAGCCCCCTGCTCCAGAACTTTTATTGGGTTGTAATACACAGGAATACAGGGTGGCAAGGATTAAACAGTAGAAAACATTTCAAAGAAATCTGAGGGCTTCAGAATCTGTCAGGAAGAGAGTTGTAGAAACTTTGGGAGACATACTCATTTCCTCTCAGACCCTTATCATATGAATGAAAGCACTCTTAGCAGAGCAGATTTCAAAGGTTTATCAGGAAGTCTTTGTGATGCCAGATTTTTCCCCGTCACTCACTCTAGCAAGGCAATGAGCTGCACCCCTCCCCAACAGATATTCAGGCTTAAGGGAATTAGAGCCAGGAAGTGCTTCTCCCAGAGAACATGGAGACTCAGGCTTTGTCAAAGCCCGGGGCGGGGGGCAGCGAGAGTCCATTGCTTTTTGTTGCAGCCCCCTGAGTCCTTCCATGAAGGCCTCCCAAGTGATCAAGTCTGGCTTAGGTTGCCCCCTGCTGTGAAGGGTCTTAACCGTCATTGACTTCCAACCAAGCTTGGGGACAAGGAAAGGAAACTGAGGCAGCATTTGCTACCAGAGACAAGCTTTGTCTCCTGCGGCTCACATTTCAGGGGTCATCTCTTGCCCTTAGCCACATGGGGTCAAGATACAATTCCTAGAACCAGGCAGAGCGGTCTACAACACTGGATACACTGAAGTGAAAATTTTGGTGAAAACCAGTGATACCAAAAGTTCCTTAGTGACCCGCTCATTTCTTCTGAGTCCCCTCCTTCTTTAATTTCCCTGATCTGCTTCTCTCCCTCTTTGTCCTCATTTTCTATTAATGTACAGAGTGTTTGAATGTTTTCTCTGCCACATCCTTTTCCTTCCTCTGCCTTCTTTGCCTTGCCAAATGTGGATGTTCTTTATGTCTCTACCCTTTCCTCCTCAACCCTGGTTCTGGAGTGACTGTGAGCATCTGCAGGCCCAGTGGAATTGGGTTAATGCACTTTGTTTTTATTCCTAAGCAGGGCAGAAAGTACCACAAAAGCTTCATTTTCAGTAGCTGTTGAGGACCCAAATCAGCCTCTCCTAGGCCAGGTATTGAGAGTGAGAGGGTACTTTTCTGAGTGCCATGTAGTGCCACATTTTGTAGCCCCTGAGTCACATGGACTACCTGTGTTTGTGTATACCCATAATGAATAAAAATTTCTATTTTGTGCAAAAGTGATGTGGTCTTTATAGTCACCCCAATTATTTTCACAGCTTAGCCCAAACAACCAGAAAGTAGAGACAGAAGGAACCAAAAGAAATAAAAAAGCAAAGAAATGCTACAACCACATTGGAAAACAGTTTGGTGGTTTCTCAAAAACTTTAAATATAGAGTTACCATATGAACCAATACTTCTCTTAGGTATATACTCAAAAGACTGAAAATATATGTTCACACAAATACCAGTATACAAATGTTCATAACAATATTATTCATAATACCTAAAAGGTGGAGATCCCCCAAATGTCCATCAACTTATGAGTGGTTAAACCAAGGGTTGGGTATTCATACATGGAATTTTATTTAGCTGTGAGAAAGAATGAAGTTCTGATACATGCTACTAGGATGAACCTTGAAGAAGTTATGCCAACTCAAGGAAACCAGTCACAAAGTACACTTACTGATTCAATTTCTATGAAATGTCTGTAATAGGCAAGTGCATAGAAACAAAGTAAATTAGTGGTTGCCATGGATTGTGACAGAAGTAACAGAGAGTGACTTTCAATGGGTATGTTGTTTCTTTCTGGGATGATAAAAATCTCTGGAATTAGATAATGGTGATAGTTGTACAACTCTGTCAATATATGAAATTTGTTGATTTGTGCACTTTAAAAGGGTAAAGTTTATGGTATCTGAATTTTATGTCAATAAAATTGTTATTTAAAATAAAAACAAAAATTAAAGAATGTAAAGGTAAAAGGAGAAAGGGCTGGAATATTTCATTGAACCAAGGTAGGCTCTTTGACTGGTTAGGCTAGTTAAAGGACTTATGTAGATGAGGAAACCAAGGCTCAGAGAGGTTAAAGTAACCCTACTGAGCATCCTGCTAAGGGTTTGGTGGGGATGGAGTAAGAATCCATTCTTCTAAAAGCACACTTATTCTAATAAGTTTGTTTCCTCCTCAGAAGAGCATGCCTCTCCTATTGGATATTTATTTTTTGAACATATCACTATATGAAGACTAATTACTGAATTAGTTTGAAGTCTGAACTTGCTCAGCATAAAGTCCCACCTATTGCCTGCCTTCTGCTTCCTTGGAGGATGCTGTAGATTTGTGTGCTAGCCATGTTTGGGCTCTCCTCACTGTTGCTGTGTTTTCTATCCTCGCTAGAAACAGAGTGGTGGTTGCTCATCTCTATGAGTGGAGAGTAATTGGGACTTATGCTTTGGGGTGATTTTATTTTCTTAAATGCACTTTGTGAAAGACAACACCCATAAAATTCAGGAGAGGATTTTACTTAAGCTATTATAAGAGGGGAATGTTCATTGGTGTGGTCTGTCTCAAAGAGGAGGGAAAACGTTTGGGTTTCATGAAAGAAAGGAGCCAGTGAATAAGGGTGGCAGTGGGTCTCATCTTCAAACAGGAGAAAATGCAATAGTCCCTTGCAGTTAGCTACTGTTTTAACTGTATCTTCTCCAACATCAATAATACATTGAAAGCATGCACATTCCACTGGCATTATAAAGATGGAAGCAATCTAGAATGTCACTAAAGGGAATATATTGTCCCCTCTTTACACAGTTGAAGAGAACTCATTTACCTGGCCATGGTCAGTTTTAAAGGAAAATAAAAGAAAACGTATGGTGAGTTAAAGAAAGGGAAGGACTGGCTTGTGTGAACAAGTTCAGTAGGTAAATGAGTATCCCGGTAAAGTGGCTTTTAAGTCAGCCAGAACTCCTTCCAGCTAAAAAGGCACAAATTCAGCAGAAGAAGAACTTTGGAGGATGTGATGGAACAAATTTTTCTAAGAGTTGATAGATTTATTTTTGAACAGAAGAAATATAAAAAATTAAAATCTTAGCTTTGGTGTTGTTAAGACTGAATTTGTTCTGGCACAGACTAGCTCAATAACAAATTAGTCTTTCTCAGTGTTCCTTCCCCACCCCCACTGACCCAAGCCTAATTTCCATGATTTTGCCATATGGATGCTCTGACTTTTATAAAGAACTTGCTCTATTGAGCAATCTTGGTGCATTTTTCAAATGTTTCTTGACATTAACAGCTCTATTTCTCAATTAGCAAAGGGAGTAAAGTTGATTAAACATATCCATAGGGTGACAGTTTACATCTGATTAGCCAGCTCTAAGGTAAACATTAAAAGGTCGGGGTAGATAACTTTTACTTCTTTTGTTTATGGGAAGACCAGTCAGGAGGTCCTAGTTTCCTCACTCCCATGATTGAAAAGCCCGACTTTAAATTGATGTACTTAAACTGATTTTAAGTAATATAATTTGTTGAATTTAAAACTTACTTAGTTGATATTTTATTTGTGGCATTTTTCTAACCATATTCTGATACCCATCTGTTTTTCTGAAAACTACAATTAGCTAATTATAGACCAAAAAAAGAACATATGTATAGACTTGTAACATGTACTAGTAACCTATTCGTGGCTTTGTTCTTGGAGCTGGAAGGTCTCCAACTTTTTTTGTTTTCAGACTAAAAATAGGCAAACAGAGAGAGGAAGGGAAGAAGTTACTTCTATTTCTTCTATTATGAAAATGAATAGTTCATCCTTATTTTATGCTCTTAGGTATCAAGATAGCTACATTATTGTCTTGTGTATGAGGAGGATTCAAAATAGTAAATTTATAGTGTTAATTTTTCAGGAAGTGGTTTAAGTGGTCTTATGGTACTTTGTTAACTGAGTTTGGAAAACCTGGAGCGAATGAACGTTATGTTTCTTCTTTGTGGTCAGTATAATTTAATTAAAATGGAAGCTCTTTTAGACATGTGTTCCTGCTTTCTAAATCCATTCATATGAACGTATTTTTGTATTCTTTGTCCATTTTATTCATTCTTTTAAACAATGGGAATATATTATTCATAATATTTTAATTATAAAAGTGTACAGAAAGCTTTTAAATTTGATATAGTTCTATCTGTTTATTTTTTCTTTTGTTTCCATTACCTGGGGAGATATATCCATTAAAAAATCACTATGAGTAATGTTCAAGATTTTGCTGCCTATGTTTTCTTCTAGGGTTTTCATGGTTTTGGATCTAATATTTAAGTCTTTGATCCATTTTGATTTATTCTTGTGTGTGGTATAAGAAAGTGGTCTACTTTCATTTTTCTGCATTTATCTGTCCAAGTTTCCCAGCACCATTTATTGAATAAACTGTCTTCAGTCCATTGTATGTGTTAACTTCCTCTGTCGAATATTAACTGGCTATAAAGGTATGGGTGTATTTCTGGGCTCTCTGTTCTGATTCATTTGTCTGTCCATTTCTATGCCAGTACCAGGCTATTTTGATTACTATGGCCTTGTAGTATAGTCTGATATTAGGTAGCCTGATTCCTCCAACTTTGTTCCTCTTTCTCAGGATCACTGTTGCTATGTGGGGCTTATGTGGTTCCATACAAATTTTTAAAATATTTTTTCTGATTCCGTGAAATATGTCATTGGAATCTTGATAGGAATTCTGTTAAATCTATAAATTGCTTCATGTATTATGGACATTTTAATGATGCTAATTCTTCCTGTCCATGAATACAGTATGTGCTTCCATTTATTTGTATCTTATTCAGTTTCTTTCTTCACTGTCTTACAATTTTTTGTGTATAGGTTTCTTGCAGCCTTAGGTTTATTATACTTTTTTGAAGCAATTGTAAATGGGATTTTTTTTATTCCATTTTTTGTTTATTTATTATTGGCACATAAAAATGCAACTTATTTCTGGATATTGATTTTTGTATCCTGCCACTTTGCTGAATTCATCTATAAGTTCAAATATTTTTTGGTGGAATCTTCGGGGTTCTCTGTGTGCAGTATCATGTATAGGCAAATGAAGACAGTTTTACCGCTTCCTTTTCAATCTGGATGCCTTTTATTTCTTCTTATTGTCTAATCACTGTGGCTAGGACTTCCAGTACTATGTTGAACAAGAGAGGTAAAAGCAGACATCCCTGTCTTATTCCCAACCTTAAGGGTAATACTTATAGTTTTTGCCCTTTGAGTATGATGCTGGCAGTGGGTTTGTCATATATGGTCTTTATTATGTTTAGGTATGTTTCCTCTATTCCCACTTTGCTGAGAGGTTTTATCATAAATGGATGCTGGATTTTATCAAATGCTTTTTCTGCATTTATTGATATGATCATGTGGTTTTTATCCTTTATTTTGTTTATGTGGTTAATCACATTTATTAAAAATATACCCATTTATTGAATTATGTACCAACCTTGCATTCCCAGAATAAAGTCAGCTGGATCATGGTGTATGATCTTTTTGATGCATTGCTGTATGCAGTTTGCCAATATTTTGTTGAGGATTTTAGCATCTGTGTTCATCAGGGATATTGGTCTATAATTTTTTGTGGTGTCTTTTATATGGTTTTGGAATTAGGATAATGCAGGCTTTGTGAAATGAGTTTGGGAGCCTTTCCTCCTGTTGAATTTTATGAAATCGTTTGAGAAAAAGAGGTGTTAGTTCTTCTCAAAATGTTTGGTAAAATTCACCTAGGAAGCTAACCAGTTGTGGGCTTTTATTTGCTGGGAGTTTTTTGATTACTGCTTCAATTTTACTAGGTGAAAATCTTCTTCATTTGGGTAATGGAAATTACCCTTAAAATTTTCTAGTTTTTCTGTGATTTTGAAAATAATCTATCCAGAACTAAATTGGGTAAATTAAGTACCCCAAATTATTATTTCTAGATGCTTAACTTACTACCCCAGCATCATAGTTTTAGAGTACATTGCTCTCCCACTTTCATCATATGTAAAGTTCCCACAAGTCTTTAGGTCTAATTCCATTCCTCTTCTCTGTTCCAAAGATCTATTACCATGCTTCTAAGTCAGATATACAAAACTATAGTCATAAGCAGTGTTAGATTTTTCTCACAGAGTAAGGTAGAATTTTTAAAGAGCATTGAGAATGATTCCTAAGACTACATGAGGTGACCCCTGAATGACCATAAAGATGTAGTACGAGTGAGCCAAGTGAAGGTTGGGTGGGGTTATGTAGAAGTGCTTTCTAGGCAGAGACTTTAGTGTGAATGGCGTCAGAGGTAAGGACTAACTAGCTGTGTGTATATTTGTGTTATGAAATATGAGGCAAATGTCATGAGAAATCAGGTCATAGACATGGTCAGGTAGTAATGTTTGGTGTTCTTTCTGCCTTGTAAGAAAGGTATTTCTTTATTTTTATATACACTAATTTTCAGATGATGTATAATGTTACAGTGTCTTAAGCAGAGGCCTAACTCTGTCTAATTTGTTTTTTAGATAGATTTTTTATTCTTTTCATGTATATGGCCCATTCTAGAGAAAGTAGCTTGTATCAAGTTTCTACTAGAAAGTAGCAAGGAGATTAACAGAAGTTTCTGTGGTAGTCCGGATAAGGGTCACAGGGACCTGAACCAAGGTGGAGGTGGTAGAGGGAGAGAAGGGGGCAAATGAGAGGACTGTTTTGGTGATTTCTTATGAGGAATGGTGGATAATGCAGATGGAAGCATGAAGGGTGGTTCTAGGCTTCCCATTACTGGTAAATGGCCTCAAGATATAGGGGAGACAAGTCTGTCTTGTGAAGAGGAGGAGATGGCAAAGTAAACTCGGTGGCTTAAAAGAATGACAGGATTGAGGGAAGGATCTGACCAAACAAAACTGATGGGCCTTCAGCCCAGTTTCCATTTGAAAGTGTTAGAGTGTTCAAATTGTGACCTTTATATTCACATATTCTTTTTGAATACATGCCTGTGACTCTTCACAGGCCGCATCCACATCATGTTGGTGAACTCCTGCCCTTCTCCTACAGTTCTCCCTTGGACTAGCTGACAGAGTCCGGAATTTTTTTAACTACATATTTAACATAGCCAGTTGGAAACAAATTGCTATTTCTAAGTTTCATATATTATCTGCATCAGCAGCTAAATTTTTAGATATGCTTTGCAGATGATATTTGAAGCTAGTAGACTCTGAATAATGATGTCCCAATAAAAGAGCAATGAGAAAGACTTGTTGCAGCTGACAGAAAATCTTATCACAGAAGACAGGAGAGAAATGATACTTGCGGAGTTTTTCTTTGCTTATACACACTGACTCATCTCTCTCAAATAAAGGAATAATTTTGCTAATTGGAAGGCTATTTGTAATAGTTAGATTATCACCTGATATGAGTTATAATATGAGTGTCAGTATAGGAAGAACAAAATGCATATGATTTGTGCCACTGAACCACCAACTGTGTGTCATTAAGTGGAAAAATAGAATTTGTGGCATTCGTAACCATCCTCAATTTATATTTATTGAACACCACCATGTTGGAGGGTAGGCTTATAAATAGCCAGTGGGTCAAGTTGAGCATACTAATAATTTATGCTGGGAAAGTAGAAGAGGTTACTGATTATATTTTCTTCATCATCTGTGTACCTCCTGGAAAGGTTATTATTTAAAAATCTGCTTGTCTTTAAAAAAAACTGTTTATAAGCAAGGCTGGTTGTTCTTCTATGAAAAAGGGTGTTTTAGATAGAAAGTCCCTTAATCTCCTTCCCTGCCCCAAAGACTTGACATTCTAAAAGAAGTGAAAAGGGTAGATCGGTAGACACAGCCCCTCAAGATGTCATGTTATTTTCCTAGCCAAAGTCCTCTGGGGTCAGAATTGCTGAGGAATGGGCATGGGTGTTCTGGCCTGCATTTTTTTGTTTAAGCTATAGGCTCTGTTGTATTTTATAATAATGAATCAATGCTTAAAATGTTATTGGGGTGGAGAATTGCAAAAACTGGAATTGAAAACAAATGTATTCTGGTATTGAGTCTAGTGAGTGCTGAGTGTGTGTGTGTATATGTAGACAGGTATATATTATTCATGTTTATATTAATATGGTTGTATGTATATAAGATATGATCACAACTTTTTTGATGCAGAATATACATTTTACCTATATAGGTTGATTTGTGGACACAAAAATGAATGAGAAGAAATGAATATTATAATACATAGCCCTAAAACAGTCCATGTGAATGGTAATACAAATCTGGCTTTTTTGAGTTGATTTTTACCATTTTCCTTAAAGGCAATTTGGCTGACTTTGTAATCTAAATATTGAGGTCAGTTTTTCAGAGATGGGATCAATTCTTAATCACTAAATTTGTACTCATTTCTACATGCATTCATTTAAATATCTAACACGATCCCCCAGTTTCATTTTCATTTTGTCATTCTTCTTTGCTGCATCTCATCTCTTCTCATTTCATCTCCTGGCACTGGTGTTCTTCAGAGCTCTGAACCTGGCCTCACTCTTCTCAGTTGCCTGAGTCACTTTTGTTTATCCTCCCTCCTTCCTGGCCTATAGATAAATTTTGGCTCTGTAGATAGATCCTCGTAGGTGTCCACCCAAATCCACATGACTCTTATTCTAGATGCAAAGCTGTATAGTGTGTTTCCCAGCCTCTCATTCAGTTAGGTGGCCATGTGAGCAAGATCTCTCCAGGGAATGTGACTAGACATGATGTGTGTCTTTCCTTGACCTGGCTCTAAGAAAAATCTCCTCCATATGAAGGAGATTTTTCTCCTCCGCTACTCTGTGAAGTTTTCTTCTTTTGGCTGAGGGACAAGGGTGCTGCTATTGGCCGGGCTCCAGGAAAGACTGTCATACCACTATTGTCTGAGTTCCTTGCATCACCACATGAGAACGAAATTAAACTTATTACAAAGGCACTCAGTTTTGGTATTCTGCTAATACAGTCTAGTCTACTTTAACTAAGACAACTCACAAGTCTATGTTTCTTTACCTAGAGTCTGGTCTTCTTCCTAAAACTGAGATTGAAATATCTCAGTACTTATTAGACATGCTTTGGGTCATGTTTTTCTTAAACTCAACATGTCTAAAAACTGACTCCCACCTCTCTTTCCTAACCCTGCTCCTTCTCCAGTGTCTAAGACATACAGTTGGGAGCCATTTTTGACTGCCCACACTGCTACTTCCCTTATTTAGTTTAGGAATCAGAAAAATCTCAGTTCCTGGCTAACTTTGTCCTGTTGACCTGCTTTTTGTATATGTTTATTGAAACACAGGCACACTCACTTCCATGTGTATTTTCTGTTTCTACTTTCTAACTAGAACTTTGGGGTTGAGTATTTGTGGTAGGGACTCTATGGCTGGTGAAGCCTAAACTTTTCCTTTCTGACTCTTTATAGAAATTTTTGCCAACTTCTAATCTAGTTGACTGCCAAACTCTGTTAATTCTATCCTCTTAATATTCTCTTAAACCTGCCCAATTCTTTCCATCTCCACTGTCACCATTACTGTCCTCATCTGGAACACTGAAATAGCATCCTAAGTGGTTTCTATGATCTAGTCTTACAGTCTTATAGTCCATTCTCCATATGGCAACCAAAGTAATCTTGCTGAAGGAAACTGTTGAAGATCTGTTTACTGCTACATTTAGCCTGCTCTAATAATTCAACTCCCACATCTATATATGTCTTCACCTACAACCAAGTGTCTCTCCTGAAACTCAGAGTTAACTATCATTACCTTGGTTAAAATCATTCAGTGGCTGTCCATTACCCTTAGAATAAAACAGCTGAGGCCCAGGCTTACCTCATTTAGCAATTTGTATAATGTATCATGAAAGGACAGAGAAAAAAACAGATTCTTTTTTTTACCTGATTATGGGGAGATGAAAGTGAGAATGTATTATTTTTTTTGTATGAGTGAGGAAAGTGGGTAAAGTCACATCTCTTGTAGTTTGGTTTTGCCTGAGTAGTTTCTCTTTGCTGCCTTTGCTACTTTGGGGGATGGGATGGAGATAATGTGTTATTTTCTTCTTGCGTTTGCTTGGAAGATTGAATAATGATGCATTGCTGCGGCACCAAGTAATAGCAGCATTTCTTTGCTATGTACAGCTGAGTCATAGGCAAGAAGGCAGACACTGCTCCCATGCTCCCACAAGCCCTCACATGCTCCCCAAGGAGAGGACACAGTAAGAAAGCTCAGTTGCTGGGCATTGACCACTTGAAATAGAAAAATGGGGACAAATCACACTTAAATAAAAATGATAACCATATGAGTGAGGTTTGAGTATACAGGGGAGTCTTTTTAAAATAGGTGACTCGCTTGGCTAAAAACAAGCCCCAGTCTTTCTAGGCAAACATACATATGGTTTAACATTAGAATCTCCTATTGTCCCCTTAAGCCAGATAACGCAGAAATGAAATGACAATATGGTTGGAAAAATTCTGTTTTCCCTCAGGATTTTTTCTCTTTATTCTTTTTAGTCTACTTTTTAAAAAAGAAATTCTTGTTTTTCTTGCTCACCCCTTTCCTTCAATCTCTAAATATTTTTGGAAATAAACTAATCGATTTTTTAAAAATCTCATTGGCCACTGCTAGTGTAAGTAATTGATGGCATGTATTCAAATCCCATTTCTGACACTTATTAACTGGGAAGACTTAGATAATTTACTTAATAAAGCTCTCTAAGCCACAGTTTTCTCCTCTTAAATAGAGAATATTAATATAAGTCTCTACCTTAAAAGATTGTTGTGAGGATTACATAAGATATATAAGGTCCTTAAGGTTATCTTTTGTTATTAGGTCTAAAAAATTCTAAGGCTTGCCTATTGTTTCATCTCTCTTTAGAATGTTAGATACTTTCCCTTCATCTTTCCAACCATGACTGTGTCAAGACCCTGCTGAAAGATGACTCTCAGGCCTCATACATGAGTTGGCTTTTGACTTCTTGGCTGATATATATTGGCTAAGACTTCATTTATTTCAGGTGACTTCTCAGTTTTTAAAAGCCATGTGGTAATTCCCACCTCCTACTGCATATCTGGTTCTTCTAAAAGCCTGTGGCAAGTTTCTCGTAAGAGCTAATCTTACAAGAATCGGTATGCCTTTCTGCAGGCCAAGGTGCTGTCATTCCCCAGAATACATGGGAAAGAAGAACCCTAGCTGAGCTCAAAGTGGAGCTCACAGTCATCTAAAAGTCCAGAAAAATGGAAATGGTAGGGGAATATAGATGCCTATAGTTTATTAGCCTTGTTCTACCAGCAGCAACTTAAAGAAAAAAATTGGTCATCATTCAATACTTCTTTTCCTGAATTTTCTTTTCAGTTAAGGTCTTACATAGCTGAGGTTTGAACTGCCAAATGCACTGACTCACTCCTTCATTATGTAAGTCATTACAGGTCACATCTCAGGTGTTGGAATATCTGCTTCAGGCTAACAGCAAGGTGCCCAAATGTCTCTCAGCTGTGTCCTTACTCTTGCAGTCACCTGCATTTCCAAGAGAAATGCCAGCTCAGTTCTTCACCTTTAGCTATGAGTCCTGTGCTGAGGCCTCATTAGCATCAACAAGCTCCTCCTCTCTGCTGCCTTCCAGGCAGTGGCCTACCTAGGGGAATGGAAGAAAACTATGTAAGAGGTAGATTGTAGTGGCTGGCAATGAAACTTTTGCAGAACATGCAGATTGACTAGATCTGAATGTAGGGAAATATGAAGAGACCCAGTGTGGGAAAGTGTCATCTGAGTTCGAAAGTTGAGGCAGAATCTTTGGCACCAACTTGTATTTAAACCAAATACCATAGAGAATGACCTTGGGGATCCTGGAAAGTAGAAGAATAGTAGCATGATTTACACAGTGAGGCCAAAAAGAAAGTAAATGCTTAAAACAATAATTTCTAAAAAAACTACAAACTCTAAAGGGATATTCTAAACACTATTAATGAGAAATCCAATGCAAAGCTCAAATATTAATAATGATTCTATTTAGCTATGACTGAATTTTTTTTGGCCTGGCTGATACAGTATATGTATTCCCATTTGTAACTATCTAGGGAAAATATTGTTCTCAAATACCCCCAAAAAGATATAGCTTGTTACTGTCTGTGATTGGCTATAGCTACTATGCATAAGCCTTCTTTACTAAGAGGCCACATTATTCACTGTGGTAAGTACAAGCATGAAAATTCAGTTATTTTGGAAGATTACCTATTCTCTGTAGGGTGATAGTCCTCAGAGGAGTTACGGGGCTTCAAAAACAATTGTATTATTATCCTCTGGTCATTAGTATCACTGGTGTGGATAAGGAGTTCTACCATTGGTTTGATAGGTTTCAAAATGACTTCTGACCCCCCTTTATGGCCACTCAGAGGATCTTCAGGACCTACCACATTTTAAATATCTGTGTTAGGAGACATCCTTAGACATCAGACTTTTGCTTATTTTTGTCCTTAATTTAGACATGCTCCTTGTACTTTCCTCTGACAATTCAACATTGGTATTCCATCAAGAATAATAGCTGGATAAAGTCTTTCCTGACCATTTTGATTCTTCAATAACTGAGATAGTTGTCTCTACCACACAGTCAAGAACTTGACACTGACTTATTTTGCTCCTCAAATAAGTCATTAAAATATAATTGTTCAAAAAGTTTAAAGGGGCAGTAAAATAATTACAGAAATGGCTAAAATAAAAAATAGGCCCTGGCTGGTGTGGCTCAGTGAATTAAGTGCCGGCCTGTGAATCAAAGGGTTGTCAGTTTGATTCCCAGTCAGGGTACATGCCTGGCTTGCAGGCCAGGTCCTCAGTAGGGGGTGTGCAAGAGGCAACCACACATTGATGTTTCTCTCCCTCTCTTTCTCCTCCCCTTCCCCTCTCTCTAAAAATAAATAAATAAAATCTGTAAAAAATAAAAAAATACAAAATAGGGAAGACAGGAACTCAAGTGAGGAATTTGTTTTTTCTGGTTAGGACATCAACCTTATGGAACAGGTTTTATTTAAGGTAGGCCTTGAAAAAGGTCAGGTTTTGACAGGTGAGTTGCTTCTTGCACAGACATATACATCTTCATTAGCCTAGACCAGAGTCTCTGTGGGGGCAGGATGAATTCTCTTTCCTTAGTGTTCTTCCTGACATGTGGTCAGTGCTTAACACAGAGTAGGTGCCTAATGCATATTTGTCACCAGAGGTAATGAAATAACCATTTCTTCTAGGAGAAGGACTGAAATGATGCAATTGAAATATTCAAGCACATAATAGAAGAAACGCATATCCCTGCCATACCCCTGGAATATTTTTCAAGAGGGCATGTTTCTTTTTAACTGTTTGTTGGTTTCATTGATACAGTTACTTTGATGTCATATTAAAGAGAAGGTAGAGTAGTAAATGGGGGGGTTCTGTGGGTAGAGCCTGGTTGGTTTTACAAATTATCTTTGGAGATGGAACTATGGCTACTTCATCCTGGAACAGAGAGAAACCATCACAGAATCTCATCTGACTTGGTGCATTTTTAAGTCTTAAGTGTCTTTTTGCCTGATTCCACTGTATTTTACACATCTGCTTTTCATCTAACTAAGAAAGGTTATACCTGACTCACAAAGTAGCCATCGAATAAGTGTAGTGAGCTCTGGAGAGATCCAGGAATCAGAGACACTAGATTCTCACTTCCCACTCAGCTGAAGTCCAACTGAGTGGTACCCAGCATTACAAAAACAATTGCAGAAATCAAACCCTTGAGCTCTGAAAGAATCAAGTTAAGATTTTAAAGTTTCCATGGAAGAAAAAAATCACTGCTGCATCCTTTTACTGTGCATGCCAGCTAGCAGTGACAGTTCAGTCTCTCCAGATGCTTTCTGTAGCTGAGGGGACATTTGAGAGCTACTCCTCTTCCCCCAACCTTGGGCTATCCTCCCATAGGTTATCAAAAGGCCATTGAAAAGCTTGCACTGAGGGCAGAGAGGATCTGAAAGTTTGTCCTACCTTGCAGGACTACCCCAACCCTTGCTTTGCTGGACAATTGCAGGAACCTTAAAGATGTGCAAATCCAGCCGTCCAGAGGAGAGTTTCTCTGCAGTTATCTGCCATTGACCTTGGCTTAATTTGTCATGTTTTGGCTGATAATTCCAAAGATAAAGGATGAGGTATCTATTAGACATGATGTGCCATGTTCTTCCTTTGAAGTTAAGTTTGTTTTACTAGCTAATGATTCTTTTCTGTTATATTGAAAACTAGTGCACTGCTGGTGGGAAAGCAGACTGGTGCAGCCACTATGGAAAACAGTATGGAATTTCATCAGAAAGCTAAAAATAAAACTGTCTCTGACCTGGCACTCCACTGCTGGAATTATACCCTAAGAACAATGAAATGTCAATTCAAAAGAAGCTATGCACCCCAATTATCATAGCAGCACAATTTACACTAGCCAAGTGCCATAAACCCCGAATAGCAGCTGCAATTTTGAGAAAGAAGAAAAAGTATGAGGGACCACAAGACCTGATACGAAACTGTATTACAAGGCCACTGTAATCAAGACAGCTGGGACTGGCATAAAAACAGGCACATAGACCAATGGTACAGAACAGAGAGTCCAGAAATAAACTCAAGTCTCTACAGTCAATTAATATTTGACAAAGGGGGCAGAAACATAAAATGGAATAAAAATAGCCTCTTCAACAAATGGTTTTGGGAGAACTGGACAGCTACATGCAAAAAAATAAAACTTGAGCACCAACTTACACCATACACCAAAATAAATTCAAGGTGGATAAAAGATCTAAATATAAACCATGATACTCTTAACGTACTAGAGGAGAACATTGGCAGGAAAATCTCAGATATTTCACGCAACAACATTTTTACTGATACGTCCCCTAGAGCAAGGGACATAAAAGAAGAATAAACAAATGGGATCTCATCAAAATTAAAAGCTTCTGCATGGCTAAAGAAAACAGTATTAAAATAAAAAGAGAACCAACTGTATGGGAAAACATATTTGCCAATGATATCTCAGACAAGGGTTTATCTCCAAAATATACAAAGAACTTACACAACTCCACTCTAAGAAGACAAGCAACCCAATTAAAAAGCGGGCGAAGGACATTTCTCCAAGGAGGACATACAGAGGATCCAAAGACACATGAAAAGATTCTCAGCATTACTAGCTGTCAGAGAGATGCAAATCAAAACCACAATGAGATACCACTTTACACCAGTCAGAATGGTCATCATAAACAAAGCAACAAACAACAAATGTTGGAGAGGTTGTGGGGAAAAAGGGACCCTAGTTCACTGTTGGTGGAATTGCAGACTGGTATAACCACTAGAGAAAACAGTATGGAATTTTCTAAGAAAACTAAAAATGGATCTGCCTTTTGACCCAGCACTTTCACTGCTAGGATTATATCCTAAGAACTCTGAAACACTAATCCAAAAGAACCTATGCACCCCAATGTTCATAGCAGCACAATTGACAATAGCCAAGTGCTAGAAGCAACCTAGGTGCCCAGCAGTAAATGAATGGATCAAAAAACTATGGTACATTTGCACAATGGAATACTACACAGCAGAAAGAAAGAAGGAGCTCCTACCCTTTGTGACAGCATGGATGGAACTGGAGAGCATTATGCTAAGCAAAATAAGCCAGATGGTGAAAGACAGATTCCATATGATCTCATCTATAAGTGGAACCTAATCAACAAAACAAACAAGCAAGCAAAATGTAACCAGAGGCATTGAAATTAAGAACAAACTGATAGTAACCAGTGGAGAGGTGGAAAGGGGTAATGGGGGAGATTGGGAAGAGCTTTCAGGAACATTTATAAAGGACACATGGACAAAACCAAGGGGGGTAGAATCAGGGGTGGGAGGTGGGGATGGCTGAGGTGGGTGGGAGTGGTAGGGGGAAAATGAAGACAACTGTATTTGAACAACAACAACAAAAAGTCTAAAACCAAACCAAACAAAATTTGTTTTATAAGTGTGATGACTCATCATTATATAAGTGCTGTTCCACAGGCCCTAAGGGCAGAACATGTAAAATGTCATTTCAACTGCCAAGATTTTTTCTAATTTAAATTTTTAACAGAATTTTGAAAATGGCTTAAATCTAATCAGCTTCCTCAGGATCTCAACTACTGCTACGTTCATAGCACCAGTATTTGTTTGAGAACACCAGGAGAGACGGATCTGCCACTGCTAGCTGGCATGCAGGGTAGGAGGATGCAGCAACATTTTTTCTTCTGTCTAAGAAACTTTCAAATATTGGCTCAACTCCTTCTGAGCTTGAGTGTTTGATTTTGCAATTGTTTTTATAATGCTGGGTTCTGCTTTTCCAATTATTCAATTTCATATGAGTGAAAATGGCAACCACAACTGCCAGCACCAATAGTGGCCAAACTATATCTACTCTGAAGAAAAAAGAGAGAAAAAGAAAAAACACGTGGTTATAATATAGATCCATGTAAATAATACTTACCAAAACAGTTCTAATATATCAGCTTTAAGCATGTCTAGTCTACTAGAAGTAAACACCTATTTAGACAACAGAGCTGAGTTATTTTTAGTGGCTCAGATTCAGATGTTCCTATAGTCTAAACAACTGTGAAGAGACTGCCAAAATCTTTTCTTTGATCACAGTGAGATCATACCTTTGAAACCCCACATGGTGAAGCAAATTAAGGAGAAGATACTACCCTGATACTAGGGAAAGGAAAGGGGAAGAGTATAAGCAAGCCAGGAGATTTTTTTGTGTTTCAGAACATTTAGTTATATACTTATACGTAAAGATTGGAGATATAAAAAACAGAAAAACATACTTACAATGTCCATTTGAAAGTATATTTTTTTTTCTTTTTTTTTATTAAATTTATTTTTTTTGAATTAATTATGCTGTTACAGTTGTTCTATTCCCCCCTTCATTCCCCTCCACCCTGCCCCCCCAACCCCACCATTACCCCCCTTTAGTTTATGTCCATGTGTCTCAAGTCCTTTAGGTTCTATATTTCCCATACTATTCTTGCCCCCCCATCTATTTTCTATCTACTGTCTA
Organism: Artibeus jamaicensis; assembly: GCF_021234435.1. Classification (NCBI taxonomy): domain Eukaryota; kingdom Metazoa; phylum Chordata; class Mammalia; order Chiroptera; family Phyllostomidae; genus Artibeus; species Artibeus jamaicensis. The sequence goes on from NW_026521822.1 coordinate 4,257,022, forward strand.
TACTACTTGTTTTCTGTACCTTCTCCCCCCTCTCCTCCTCCCACTCCCCTGTTGCTAACCCTCCTTGAGATCTTCATTTCTATGTTTCCACTCCTGATCTAGCTGTCCTTTTAGTTTGCTTTCATTTTAGGTGTGGTTGTTAATAACTGTGAGTTTGTTGTCCTTTCACTGTTCATGTTTCTTTAACTTCTTTTTCTTAGATAAGTCCCTTTAACATTTCATATAATAAGGGCTTGGTGATGATGAACTCCTTGAATTTGGTCTTATCTGAGAAGCACCTTATCTGTCCTTCCGTTCTAAATGAAAGTTTTGCTGGGTAGAGCAATCTTGGTTGTAGGTCTTTAGATTTCATGACTTGGAATATTTCTTTCCAGCCCCTTCTTGCCTGTAAGGTCTCTTTTGAGAAATCTGCTGACAGCCTGATGGGGACTCCTTTGTAGATGATTGTCCCCTTACCTCTTGCTGCTTCCAGGATTCTTTCCTTCATTTTAATTTTGGCTAATGTAATTATGATATGCCTTGGTGTGTTTCTTCTTGAGTCCAACTTTTTTGGTACTCTCTGAGCTTCTTGGATTTCTTGGAAGTCTATTTCCTTTGCCAGATTGGGGAAATTTTCTTTTATTATTTGTTCAAATAGTTTTTCCACTGGTGGTTGTGTTTTTCCCCCTTCTGGTACCCCTATAATTCGGATATTGGAGCGTTTATAGATGTACTGGAGGTTCCTAAGCTTCTCCTCATTTTTCTGAATTCTTATTTCTTCATTCCTTTCTGTTTGATGATTTTTTTCTTCTGCCAAGATGGAGGTTTAAGGTGGATGTGCCTGCCTCCTCACACAACCAAGTTTAGGGACAACTAAATATTAGCATCAGAAAACATAACCAGAACACGGAAAACTGAACTTTTCGGAAGTCCGCTAACAACAAATTCTTCGGCCTGACTGGTAAGGGGCGAAACCGGCGTCAGGTGAGGAGTTACAAAGGAGTCGACCGGGCGCGGAATCCAGACGCGCGAATCCAGTCGCACGGGTTCCAAACCCAGGACTGGACCTAGTGAGCAACCGAGCGGCCCATCGGGTGAGCGACTACGGAGGAGTCAGTGGGGAGGCGGTGGCAGCGAGTTGACTGAGGTTGCATGGTTGCACGCGGGTGAGGGAGTGAGCGCTTAGACCGGCGGCGGCGGTGGCGGCGGCGGCGAGACGCGCTGCCATTTCCCTGCTCTGACCACACCCCCACATACAGCGTCACAACCCAGCGACCTGGGAATCCAAGGCGCCGCTCCTCCCACTTAAAGGGCCAGAACAGACCAAAAATGTTGCAGGAAGACCTCAAAGCCCCACAGATAAATCTAAGTGACAAAGAAATAGCAAATCTCTCAGACGCACAGTTTAAAACACTGGTCATCAGCTTCCTCACAGATCTGGTGGACTATAGCCACAAATTAGAGAAACATATGAAGGCTAAATTAAGGGAAATGAATGGAATTCCACAGGAAAACCATAGAGATGAAAAAAAAACTGGGACTCAAATCATTGGAGTGGACCTGAAAGTATATTATTAAATGTATTAAAATATTCTGTCCTGGTCAGTGTGGCTCAGTTGTTGGAACATTGTTTAGGAAACTGGAAGGTCGCTGGTTTGATTCTCTGTCAGGGCACATGCCTGGGTTGTGGGTTTGGTCCCAGGTTGGGACACATGTGAGGGGCAACCAACTGATGTTTCTCTCTAAAAATCAGTAATCATGTACTTGGCTGAGGATTTAAAAAATAAAAGGCATTCACACAATGGAATTCTATGCAGCAGAGAGAAAGAAGGAGGTACTACTCTTTGCAACAACATGGATGGAACTGGAAAGCATTATGCTGAGTGAAATAGGCCAGGTGTTGAAAGACAAATACCATATGATATCACCTTTAATAGGAAGCTAAACAGCAAAACAAACAAGCAAGCAGAATAAAAACCAAGACACTGAAATAGAGAACAAGGGGACAGTGACCAGAGGGGAGAGGGAAGGGAATTTAAGGGGAAAAAAGGGGAGGGATTTGGAGGAACAATTATGAAGGACACAGGGATAAGAACTAAGGGGGGTGGAAATGGGAGGGAGGTGGGGAGCACGGGGCAGGGTGGGCTGGGATGGGAGAAATAGACCAAAAACTGTACTTGAAAAATAACTAAATAAAATAAAAAAATAAAAGGCATTAAAAGATTCTGATTTCAGAGACTCAGTCTTCCATTGTGGAATTGAAAGCTGGGAATAAGGAAGCATTTAAGAGACTACTGACCTAGTTTGGGCAAACCATACTGAGGATACCAGGAACCAGATATGAAAGCTTGATGAATATAGTGCTTAGGCTGCTTTTCATTGTTGAATTAGAAATAGTATATGGAGCAATAGCTAGAAACTTGTTTCTCTTTTGGAAGATACATTATATGAAGTCTTAGTTTAGGAGAGGTTTATCTTGTAATCTTTGAGATATTCTAAACACAGGGCATAAGTGAACAAAAATGGGCTCAGACTTTGTTTTAAGCACCTCTTGATTGTATGTGTGTGTGTGTGCATGGGGGCGGGGGTAGAAAGAGAGAGAGTATGTATGGCCCAGGCGAGAGTATCTGTTTAATTGAAATCTGATTGTCCTGTTATTGGTTGAGCAGGACCTACCTGAGCACAGTAAAACCTAATTTTAGGCTTAGCAGAAAATGAAGTTAATAATAAAACACATTAAAAACAGTTAGCTTATTGCTAATTCTTTAAAAATTATTTCTCAAGATTTTCCCCCCAAGATTAAAATTTATATATCTACCAAATGAGATGAGAGCCAGCCTGACTCCACATGGGTAAATGTACTAATTTTGTCATCTTAAGGGAGACAAGCACAGACCTGGGGCACAGGGAGTCCAGTTTTAATTTCATTTGTGCCATTACAGGGGCAAATGACTTTGTCTCACTGGCCCTTAGTTTTTCTCATATATAAAATAAACGGATTGGATCAGGTGACATCTAAGGTCTGTTGTACATCTAGTATTCTGTAAAACAAAAGTGTAAAGAAAAGCACAGAAGTGGTAAGGAAAAGAAAAGCTCTGACTCTTTCGTTCTGGGTAGAGAAAGAAAAGAGTCGGAGCTAGGCTGAAACCAATGTTCTCTTTTCTCTCCATCTTCAGTTTAATTTCTGCCTTATCTGGTGTTGTTATATAACTCAGAAATGTTCCTCCTGCCTGCTCCCTCTCTTTCTTTCTTCTTTTCTCTCCTCTTCCTCATGTTTCTTTGTTTAGGCTCCACACTCTCACTCATCTATGTCTCTGAAGACTGATCATATTAAGAATTGGTCAGGAAGACACAAGAAAAGTAATGAAACATTGGAAAAATTGTTTTCTAGTTTTCCCCCCTTTATTTCCTGGAATCTGTTATAGCTTCAGGTTTACTAAATAAAAAATGAAATGTCTAAAATTATGGATTGTAAATTCATGATGATAATTGTGGTAGTCATAATGATGATACTGACCTTGAATGCTTACTATGTACCAGGAACTATACTCAAGGCTTTAGGAGCAATGACTTATTTAATCTTCATAATGAACTACGAGATAGTTCCTGTTATCATCACTATTATGCAAGTAAAGGCATTGGATCAGAAGGTTGAGGAACTTGCCCACATTTTAGAGATGATTATGGCAAAGTTGGGATTCTGTCCCAGGCAGCCCTGTGCCAGTGTCACTGCTCTTGTCCACTCAGCCTTGCTGCATCTCCTCCAAGGCAGAGATAATATCTTCTATTCATTTTTTGTATCCCCTTGAGAATTTGGTACATTGTTTGAGGAAAGCACACTTTGAATTTGTGTAGAATTGAATTAAAGGAACACTATCCTACCTGGAAGAGAAAGCCGTTCCAGTTTCCCCTTGCCTCGAGCCTCCAGTGTTCATAATGCCCTCCCAAGTGAGCTTGTTGACAAATATTTGACTTGCTATTTAAAAGCACTTTTTCCTCTTTGTGTGAAACCCATGGATTCTTTTAATTAGAAGTTTTAGTTTTAATAGAGAGTTAGACCATAGTTTAAAGACCATTAAATTAAATTTCTGTGCTAACAGTGACACTGTAGTATTATTTATGCAAATGGAGCTGAGAAGTTAATATATGAATCAAATGGTATGTGAAGGAATAGCTAGGAATAAAGGGTAAATGAAAGCACTAGAGTTAGTTCTTAGAAAAAAATTCTTTAAGGGAATTGCTTAAACTCAGTTGACTTCTTTTGAGACGTACTAGGTTTTTTACTTACTATAAACATTTGACACAGAAAGAACAGATCAATACATTTATACTCCAAGGTCAATATTTCTATTCTTATGTATGATATTAGGGGTTAGAAAAAGAAAATGAAGAGCTAATTTTTAAATATTTATTACCATTGTATAAAGATAACACCCTTTTCCTCAGGTGTTCTATTAAATGATAAAGGATGGTTTACCTATTCATTATGTTTTCTAAGGCCTCACTTATTTATTTGGTGGTCAGATTTCCTGCAACTCTGTCATGTGGAATATGTACAGTGCCCAGAAGTATAGGATCATAGGAGATTTCTTTCCAATGGGAATCTCCAATTAGATTATTTAATCCAATTGTTTTATTTTGCAGATGAAAAAGTACAGCTCCAAATGTGTAAGAGACCTAGTTAGTCATAAATCAGAACAAAGTCTCCAAATAGAAAAAGTAATGACAAAGGTTGTATACTGTTTACTGTGTTAATTCACTTTATAAATATTTGTTGAGTACCCAACATGAGTAAGATATCAGAGATAATTTAGTCCATCTTGGACTAACAAAGATATGGGCACTCCCTGAAGCTCTAACCAAGCATGTGTCAGGAGGCCACAAATGAGAAATATCTGAGAATGATTCTTAGTCGACCCTTTGAAGTTGACAAGGACTTTGTCTTGTTACTTCCCCAGTATCTCATGCCTTCCAGGAGATGAAGCTGCTGACCACAGGAAGATCTGAAAAGAATTATTACAGCATATAAATCTGGAAATGTTTCATATAAGCAAATCTACTGACTTAAAAAGCCTCCAAAGAACTGTGACTTTTCATTACAGTGCTAAGTCTTAATAAGTTTATGTTGATAGTCCTGAGTCAAAAATATGTTAAAGTTCTTTCAATCTACTCTTTTAGCAAAGTATTTAAGTGTATAATATATTTTAGAAAACTTTAAGATAGAATATTTGTGCATAAAAGGGTGAGCTTCACTTCTTTGAGACATTTGCTTGAAAAGTCATTAAAATTTGTTGAACACTTGCTGTGCACAATAACTTATCTCAAGACAGTGAATAGAAATAAGTTTGATGTTAGTGGAGGGGAAATTAATCATCATTGTAAATAAAGTTGATATTCAGCGTTAACTTTATACTAGAGTGTTGAATAGTGAAGCACCATTATAAAGGTTGGTGTATAAGAGGTCATGGTAAATGTGGAATGGTTGGGAAATGAATATACTACAGCAACTTCTGCAACCTAAGAAATGTCCCAAATCTGTGACTTCATTGGATCCTCATACTGGTTTTGCATTTTACTCAGGGTTATTCCCATTTGCAAATGAGGCAGCTGAGAATCAAGAGGTGAGCAATATGCCCAAGAAATGTAGTTGCCAAAGAATAGGATTTAAGTCTCCATCTATGTTATTCCAAAGCCAAGGCTTGATTCACAGTGTCTGAAGCAAGTGGTATTTTATTCTTCCACTGATAGAGTGCAGCTTGATGACATATGCACTCATTTATATATGTGCATTCATCTACTCAACAAATATTTAAAAATCAGCTTTATGCTGGACTCTGAGGAAAGAAAGATATGAATTAATAGAAATTTTGAACTACAGGATAATATAGTAAATAATAAAGGTACTTGACAAAAGCATAAGAGTGTGCATTTAAAAAGAAAATGTAGAGTTCTGGCCAAGATGGAGGTGTAGGTAGAAACCCTTTGCTTTCTTGTACAACCAAAAGGAGGATAACAACCAACCTAAAATAAGTAAACAACCAGAAGTGCCAGAAAATCAAACAGCCTGGAACTCTGACAACCGAGGAATTAAAGAAACAGTCAACCAGGTTGGTAAGATGGGTGGACTGAGAGAACCCACTGCAAGGTGGTGGACTATGTGGGCAGGGCTGACTGAATGGAAAAATGAGACTCAGAGCTAACTATGGACTACGGTGGGAGCTGCTGCGGTGGGAGAAACTCCCAGTCTCACATGAGAGTTTGGTGGAAAGTGGACTAGAGACAAGCAGACTAGCTGCATTGTTCCCTTTCTGGCTCCTCCCCCACAGGCAGCACTGCAGCACAGCAAGGAAGGTTGCCCTGTCCTGGTGAATACCTAAGGCCCTTCCCCCTTACAACTTAACAGGTGTCTGGAGACAAAGGAGTACAGCCCAAATGAAAGAACAGAGCAAAACTCCAGAGAGAGAGAGCTAAGTGATGAGTAGATAGCCAACCTATCTGATGGAGAGTTTAAAACCCTGGTAATCAAAATGCTCACAGAACTGATTGAGGTTGGTCAAAAAAATGAAAGAACAAATGAAAGATACACAAAGTGAAATAAAGCAAAATATTCAGGGAACCAACTGTGACAGGAAGGAAACCAGGACTCAGATCAATGATTTGGGACAAAAGGAAGAAATAAACATTGAACCAGAGCAGAATGAAGAAACAATAATTCAAAAAAATGAGGAGAGGCTTAGTAATTTCTGGGACAACTTAGGACTCTAAGTTTAAATGGCCCAATATCTGAAGTATAGGGGTACCAGAAGGAGAGGAACAAGAGCAAGAAATTGAAAGCTTATTTGGACAAATAATGAAGGAAAACTTCCCCAATCTGGCAAAGGATATAGACTTCCAGGTAGTCCAGGAAGCTCAAAGAGTCCCAAAGAAGAGTCCCAAAGAGTCCAGGAAGCTCCGAGAGTCCCAAAGAAGTTGGACCCAAGGAGGAGCACACCAAAGCACATCATCATTAAGTTATCCAAGACTAAAGATAAAGAGAGAATCTTAAAAACAGCAAGAGGAAAGGAGACAGTTACCTTCCAAAAAGTTCCTATAAGACTATCAGCTGATTTCCCAAAAGAAACCCTATAGGCAAGAAGGGGCTGGAAAGAAGTATTCCAAGTCATGAAAGGCAATAACCTATATCCAAGATTACTCTATCTAGCAAAGCTATCATTTAGAATGGAAGGGCAGATAAAATGCTTCCCAGATAAGGTAAAGTTCAAGGATTTCATTATCACCAAGCCATTATGAAAATGTTAAAGGGACTAATCTAAGAAACTGAAGGTCAAAAACTATGAACAGTAAAATGACAACAAACTCACAACTATGAACAAATGAATCTTAAAAAAAAAAAAGAAAAACAATGAAAACAAAAACTAAGCAAACAACTAGAACAGGAACAGAATCAGAGAAATGGACATCACATACAGGGTTTTCAGTGGGGAGAGGAAGGGTACATGGAAGAAGAAGCACAATTAATTGGCATAAAATAGAAGGGGAGAGGTAAAAATGGTATAGGAAAGAGATACTTTAAAGAACTTGTATGTACAACCCATGGACATGAACTAAGGGGGGAAATGGTGGAGGGTTGGGGGATGAAGGGCAGACAGGTATAAAGGGGAAAAAATGGGAAAACTGTCATAGCCTAATCAATAAAATATACTTAAAAAGATAAAATAGAAAATTTAGTCTATAGACTCCATATTATTACTTTAAGATCAGACCTCTTATTCAGAGAAATTTTTTAAATTTTAAAAAACATTGATTAGCTATGAAAACAGAATAAAATCTTTTGTAGTTAGCAAATCCATTTTTATAAACCTGAATATACACACTAAGTTGGTGATGTTGGCCCTGATGACTAAGCAAATGGAAACATTCTCCTTATCCACCTTCAGGGTGATAGCTTCCCCATTAAGCATCCTGTGCCTATATTTTATGTGCAACATTTATCATAGCACCTCCCAGATTTCCAAGTACATGGAGTATCAAATGCTGATGCTTTATTTCTTGCTTTACTCATTCTGAATCAGTGAAATCTAAATTAATGAAATTTTCAGCACATACATATAGAAAATCAGAAATATACTAACAGTGTATTCTAGAAAGCATAGGATGTCAAGTCAGAAGATCTAAGTTTGAAGGAAGGTTCTTTCACTTGTGTGGCATTGTGCAAGATTACAAGTCTCTTTGAGCCTGGGTTTACTTAAGTGTATGTAGTAGTGCTTATGTCACACACTGTTATGAGAGTTAAATGACACAATAGATGTGAAAATGCTTTACAAAGTAAGTTATGGTATGTGCCTGTGTACAGATCTTTATGGGATGATCAAAGTGCTAACTGGCAGGCCAGGGTTTCAGGTGTCATACAAGGATAGTAAGGCATTTGCCATTGGGATTAAGCTGTGAAGGAAAAAAGAATATAGAAAAATGGAAATGCAGAGATAGGTTGTTTTGACTATAAAGGGAGTAGTGTCAGCAGTATTTGCCTTACTTTTGCCTACTCAGTTTTTTACCATCCGCAGTGATAGATACCCCTGGCCTCCTGCTGCCTGTGCTTCAGGCCTCTGGAGTTGCCTCTGAGGTATCTTATAGTGGGGTCAAAGGCCCACCGCCTTGAATGCCCCCCTGATTTCTAACCCACTGTTTCTTCCCAGTCACTCTGACTTGTGTGGTTGTCTGTTCTCCAGGCCTTGCATCATTGGTCCATCTTAATTACTGATTTAGTCTTCCTGGGAGCAGACTGAATCAAGTCTCCTATGAATTACCCTCAGTTTGCCTTTACCCTTGCCATCTGGCTTTCTTGGATTCTCTTTGTGAATCTCAATCATTATCCTGTCAAAAAAGAAAGAAAATTTTAATTATTTGAGAAAATGTAGTTAGGAAAATAATGTGTTCATGCAGTAGAAAGGGTTCTATAAGCAAAATTGATAGGGAGATAAGGCCTAGGTGGGTGACCTTGGTGTGAATGGAATGATAGGGAGGGAGTCCTGGCAGGTTTTGGAGGGTGAACCACTCGAGTATTTATTTAAGAGCAGGACAAGTATCGACTGTCTTTTTGTGTGTGCTGAGAGCACATCAGTTTTAGGTGCACTTGTGAATGCATTTGGTAAGAAAAGTAGTGGTGAGCCCTGCCTGGTGTAGATCAGTGGATTGAGCACAGGCTTGCGAACCGAAATATCAAGGTTCGATTCCCAGTCAGGGCACATGCTTGGGTTGCAGGCCAGTTCCCAGCAGTGGACGCATGAGGAGCAACCATACATTGATATTCTCTCCCTCTCTCCTTCCCTTTCCTTCTAAAGATAGATAAATTAAATTTAAAAAAAAGGAAAAGTAATGGTGAACTAGAGTGGTTCCCACATTAACATATATGACTATCATGCTTTTAGCCCTGAAAAGTGATTTTTTTGAATCTCCAGGTTGGAGGACACAGTTCCCCTGATCAAGCATATCAAACTACTTTCTCTTGAAGCCCCTTCTTTGGCTGTTTTTAGTCCAGGTATTTTGGGGACCACTAAATGTGACCATGTTGTCTATTGGTAGGGCTTGCTTGCAAGGTAGGGGGTCTTTGGAATAACATTATTAAAGAAAAGTAGAAGAGATGAAGTCTGCAAGTCAACAAGAAAACAAACAATACCAGTTTGGTAAGAACACAGAACATATGACTCACAGGGGCAAACACAGAGGCAGACAGCCCCTCACTATTTCCCTTTCAGACTTCAGAATGTGGGAGTCCTAAAGCCTTGGTGGGAGAGCCTGGCAGGGGGAAAATGGAGCCTATTTTCAAAACTTGCACAGGTAGTATGCAGACTAAACAGCAGGTTTAGGCCTCCTGGTCTACCTCAATGTTTGTCTTCTTTAAATATGATCGGAATTATTTTAGTGGTAATTTCATATAGTTGACTTTTACTCCTTGAAATAATGTTGCAAAGACCAGACCTGTCACCTCTTAGGTCCTAGTGTTGTGTTTTTCTCTTTTCCTAAACTTTGTGTAGTGCTTTTAGTGACCCTGGAGAATAGGTGAGGAGTTCCTGGTGAGGTGCATGAAGAGGTGCTGGTGTGCCTGTGCGTTATGGATGCTTGTGTTTCTCTCGTTTATGAGGAAGCTTCTTCTGGGTAGCACTGAAGGGAGTTTCTGAAGATCTTGTGCATGCAAGGCCTTGCAGTTCATAATATAAATGTCTTTTTAAGAATATGTCACAGTGCACTTTAATATTTGATTTTTCTCTGTAAGGCCTGCTTTTACATGATTCATTTCTTAATTTTGTCAGCCACATTTTATGGATTATTTAAATAGCCCACAGACAGAATGAGCTAAAGGAAAGAGGGCAGCAGCATTTCCACCTCTACCTCATCTGGAATGTGAGCTCTTGCATCAAGAACAGTGCTTGCAGGGCTCTGTGCATATCCTGGGTGGTACACAGAGGATTGTGGTGTATGTGTGATCTGTGAGGGAACTTAGTTCCTACTTCCTGCTCTGCTGAAAACTTGCTGTATGATTTTTGGTGAGTCTTCACTTCATTTGCCCTCAATTTCTTTGCAAGTCAATGGGAACCAGAACAGTAACAACCCATTCTCTTTGGTCTTTGAACTATTGTTGAAATGACATCAATATATTTTGAACTGCAAAAAAAAATCTATTAAACATTCAATATATTTACATATACCCAGATATGTATACATTTAGATATTTGTGGGTGTATGCATGTGTATGTATCACACTATTTACACTTAGGAAGAGATCAAGCAAGACAAACTTGAGTTCTCTTGATGGATTTGAACACTCACACCCCTTCCATCGTTTGGCCACATGGCACATGGCACCTTGTTTGGTCTTTATATGATGTCTCCTAGAAAGATCTTTCTATCTCAATAAATGGCATCTCTTTCCAGTCATAAATCTTTTATTTCTCTTACTCCCCTACCCCCATATCCAGTCTATTCATCACCAGTCCTGTTAGCTCTTCTTTAACAACATATTCAAAATGCACCTGCATCTGCTGCTACTCTACCGCCCTAGGCCAGACCACCATTACCAGCCTCTGGCAATTGCCTCTTGGTTTCACACATTTCCACATTATAACTTTACTTTCAGAAAAGTAAAGCACATTATGATGACCCCTGATTAAATCTAGTCAGTGGCTCCTGATGCTTTCAGAATAAGGATTAAACTTCTAATCACAACCTCCTTGGCTTATTCTGATGTCATTCTGTGGCTGGCAGTTAGACAAGATGAGAACAAGGACGATGGGCCAGGTATAGAAGGTCACTAGGGTGGAAAGGCCTGGGTGCCTGGCAGTGGGAAAACAAGGACTCTGCCCCCAGGGTGACCTTTTCTCCTTTGGCATATTGCTGGTCATGCAGTTTAGACCCCCTGACCTTTCATGTCACTGGTCATGTGGTTTGGAGGTTTGGACCTTCCCCTGACTTTTCTTCCCCTGGCATATTGCTAGTTGTGAGAGTTAGACCCTTCTAGATGGGGAACAACAAGGGGCCAAAAAATAACCCTTAAGCATTAAGCCCCCAGAATAATGAAGTTCTGACCCACATCAAATACATCTAGGCTTCAGTTGTGTTTCAGCTTCCAGCCCCCCAAAACAGCCAAACCAGACAAGTGGTGCCATAGCTGACATCAGGACCAGCTGTGATGACTAAGGACCCCTTCCCTGGCACCAATCAATCAGTGGAGACAACAGCCCTGAAAGGACACATCTGGAAAGCTGATAAATATTTTATTAATGTCCTTCCCTGAGATCTTCCCTGAAATCTCTACCCTTAAAAGCCCTTAGGACAGCAAACCTAGCACATTCCCTCCCAAGAATGCAGGACCATGCCCACACCTCTCCTCTCCCTTTTTTCTTTCCCCTAGGACCCTTCTTTTGCTTTTGTAACTTGTTTCCTAAGCCCATTTGCTTCTTTCTTCATTTAGAAAGTTTCTAAATAAACTTTCTCTTATAGTTTGAGTGTTTACTCTGAATTATTTCCTAGCCAATACTGAAGTACCAAGGTTGCTGAACCAAGGTCTGGTCTGACCTGGTGCCATTCTTGCTGCCACCAACAATTCCTTTCCCTGCCTTGTTCACTATGTTCTAGCAAAGCTGGCCTCTTCTTCAACTCTTTCGTGGCTTAAAGATTTTTAAAAGCACTTAATTTTTAGTGTACTTTTAGGTTCACAGCAAAAATGAGCCGTAGGTACAGAGAGTTGTCATGTATCTCCTGCCCCTAAGGACCCATACATGTGCAGCCTCTCTCACTATGGACATCCTGCACCACAGTGGGACATTTGTTACAGCTGGTGAACCTACCATTATACCATTATCACCCAAAGTCCATAGTTTACCCTTTGGTTGTACATTCTAAGGGTTTGGACAAATGTGTAATGACATATACCCACCATTATTATAGCACAGAGTGGTTTCACTTCCCCCCAAAAATCCTCTGCCCTCCTGTTTATCTCCCTATATCTAATCTCTGGTAACCACTGGACTTTTTTTATTATCTCCATAATTTTATCTTTTTCAGAATTTCATTTACTTGGAAACCATGCAGTATGCAGCCTTTTCAGATTGACTTCTTTCATTCAGTGATATGCATTTAAGGTTCTGCCATGTTTCTTCATGACGTTAAGTATTTTGCTATAGCTTTTTTGCTCTGCTGGGCTTTTCTCGCCCACCCTATTTAACTAGCTCCTGCCATCACACCTCCCTGTTGTATGTTCATCATAGTACTTATTACTCTCTGACTTTTCTTTTCTTATTTACTGATGTTTTCCCACTAGATCTTAAGCTGTGTGGGAGTGGAAGTCTTGTGTGCCTTATTCCTGGATGTACTCTCATTACCTAGAACAGTTCTTGTTCCATAGTAGGCGCTCAGTAAATGTGTGAAGAGTTGAATGCATGATGACTTGAATATCAATTCCTTTTAGCTTTACTCTTCTCTCCTTTTGGGTTTTCAAGTGATAAACCCTTTTATTCTCACTAATTAAGGTTTTGTTCCAAGAAAGAGGCAGACATTCATGTTAAGTCACTGAGTCTGAGAATTATATCTAGTTCACCTTTGGCTTCTGAAATTCTCGTGGTTGTCTGCTGAATGAATTTGGTTTCCAAGCAAATGGCAGTTGGTAGCATTGGTGGGAATCATTCACATTGAGAGTGGGAACAGAGTCAGTAGAAAATGATTAAGGGAAAGTAGCAGAAAAAATAGGATTTAACATTTATTGAGTTACACATTGTACTCAAAGCTGTATATAACATAAAAAGCAAATTAAGAGACAAGTCATATAAAATGAGTGAGCACACACAAGCACACAATACTGCAGAGATGAAGGTTTTTCTTCAGATGCCTTCTCTCATTTACCAAAGTGTAGTCTTAGCAAAACCTATAAGGCTAGTTCAGGAGAGAAATAACACAGCCAGTGTTTGTGGCCTAGTCATGCCCTGTGGGAAATAGGCCTGCAATGTCATTTCTGCTTTTTAAATAAACTTTCTCTAAGGCTAACAGGCTTTCTTGGGAGGCCAAACCAAGTGAAACTGAGTTTAATGTTCTCATTAAAATGTTAAAGAGACTGCCCTGGCTGGTGTGGCTCAGTTGATTGGAGTGTCATCCCATAACAACAAGGTTGCGGATTCAATTCCCAGTCAGTGTATATACCAAGGTTGTGGGTTCTTTCCCTGATTTGGGCACAAATGATCCCTGGTCCAGGTATGTATGCGAGCAAACAATCAATGCTTCTCTCTCCCTTACTCTCTTTCTAAAAACAATGAAGGACATAAATAACTAAGTATAGAAAGAAGAAAGAAAGAAAGAAAGAAAGAAAGAAAGAAAGAAAGAAAGAAAGAAAGAAAGAAAGAAAGAAAGAAAGAAAGAAAGGAAGAAAGAAAGAAAAATGAAATGTTAAAGAGGCTTTATTTACAGACAGTTGAATCTGTAATTGCTTTATCCTTGTAAACTGTGAAAGTCTCTGGTGATCTCTTGCGGAGGGATTTAGCCAGTTCTCTCTGTCAGGAAGGTCTGTTTAATGGAGAGCTCACTTGGATCTAGAGTCCCAGAAGTAGATACTCTGGATTGTATTTTTCAGAGATGTAGAGGATGTTTTTGTTAGGAGCAAACCTTCATCAATCTGCTTTCATTCTGTATATCTTGTTTTGAATGCACTATTTGATTACTTGATGTTGAGTTTTGACTTGGAAATGATATGACAGATAAACATACATATACACACACACAAATGTTATGGAAGGAAGTGGGGCTTTTCACCTCAAAGGTGAATTCTGTAGAACTTGCTTCTTAGACTAGACATTTTCAGAAGGTATTTAAAAAATATACCAGTACCTGTCTCTTCCTTAGATATGCAGGTCTGATTTTGAAAAGCAGGGTAATATGACTTGACTTCAGTGGGAAGCAGTGGGAGAGTCTGTGTTGCATCCTGTAGCCCAGTTTTCTGCAGGCCCACAGCAAAACTCTGAGTCATATGTTGTAACTGCAGAGAAACTTCATTCTTCAATGCAGTCTTTCCTACTTCTTTCTTTCAGAACTGTGGTTCTTATATAGCTAGAAACTATATTACTGGAAACCTCAAGATAAAATTTAAGGGGGAGAAGGAGATTTAACCACACTATCTTTTTAAAAATTTTCTTCTTATTAGAAAATCCTGCTTGTTGAATGGTAACAAAGCTGGGTCTCATGATGTCAGAGTAGTGTTATAAGTATTTTCCAGGGGTTGTTTAAAATCGGTATTTTTTTTCTTTTTCCACTGATAGGTTACTAAGATACTTTATAGATCAAAATATGTGTCATAGAGCTGTCAAAGTTTTTTCTTCAAAGGGTAAAGTCCTCTTTACAGTTATGAGTGCAGGGTATTTGCTAAAACTGGTTCAAGTCTGAGTGGGCAATAGGGTTACCCAGGACAGTTAACACTGGAAGTTCTCTCTGATAAATTAAAAAGGTTTATGAAGAATTCCTTTCTTATCCAGCAAAACTTTCATTTAGAATGGAAGGACAGATAAAGTGCTTCTCAGATAAGATCAAATTACCAAGCCCTTATTATATGAAATGTTAAAGGAACTTATCTAAGAAAAAGAAGTTAAAGAAACATGAACAGTGAAAGGACAACAAACTCACAGTTATTAACAACCACACCTAAAACAAAAGCAAACTAAAAGGACAGCTAGATCAGGAGTGGAAACATAGAAATGAAGATCTCAAGGAGGGTTAGCAACAGGGGAGTGGGAGGAGGAGAAGGGGGGAGAAGGTACAGAAAATAAGTAGCATAGACAGTAGATAGAAAATAGACGGGGGGGGGCAAGAATAGCATGGGAAATGTGGAATCTAAAGGACTTGAGACACATGGTCATGGACTGGAGGGGGGGTAATGGTGGGGATGGGGGTAGGGTGTAGGGGAATGAAAGGGGGAATAGAACAACTGTAACAGCATAATCAATAAGAAAATTAAAAAAAAAAAGAATTCCTTTCTTTGCAGAAAAGGAGGCATGACCATCTCAATTCAATGTTAATGTTAACTACAAAAACCTCTTATAGGATTTGAACATGAAAAAAGTGAATTCCAATTTCTGGAAGTAATGTTAATTATACAAACTAATAATACATTTTTAAAATTAAGAGTTTCAGAGCAAGATACAACAAATTACCACTGCTGGGTTGGCTAACTCTTGCTTCTAAACTCTTGGTTTATTTTTTGGAGTGACTTGCAGTCCCAGTTTTGGGAAACTGTTAACTTGGTTTCTGAATTTTGATGTGATCCAGAGAGGTGGGGACTCTTAGGATTCTATTCAGCCACAACTCAACTGTTTTGTATAATCTTCCCTTTATCACAGACAGGATAACTGTCCCTTTCCTGGAGTGAATTCATTCTGGAGCATTCTTGGATTGCTTAGAAAATCTTGGTGTCTTGTGATCTGATCCTTAACTCCCTACTTTAACTCAGAAACCACTGAAGAAATGTAATGGTGTGATGTATCTATTAGTAGTAATAGGGTATGTACAAAGTATCATGGAAACAAATAGAAGGATTAAATAATTAACTCCAGGTTACTGTATTTTTTGGAAAACTTTTGTCTGCTTTTTAGTATTTTAATTTTTTTCTCATTTGCTATTAGAATTTTAGTTGTCGCTCTGACTGCTCAGCATCCCTGTCCAAAGCAGCCCTCTTCCCTTTCTAGTTCTTGGAGGTGGGTTACATCAAGAGCCTATGCTGACCTTAAGGTTAGGTTACATAAAATAAAAACCTAGGAGAAATTGTCAAAGTGTATTAGTGTAAGAAGAATTTTCCTGCAGCTAGTTAATTATGTTGGTCAGTTAATTATTTGATTAATTAATTTATTCATGAAATGTTTTGGGAGCATATACTATATTTCAGTGGCATATACTATACCTACGTATTGGGGTCAAAAGGTAAGCAATCAAATTTCTCCACAAAGTTTCGATGACAGTTCATAGGGGTTGAAAATTAAAGAGTGAAATACCTGAAGAAAATCAAATTGCTTTTCTTCAAAGCATATGTGTGAGATTTCCATGTCACAGCCTACTCCTTATGTTAGTGGTGGTGTTAAACCTTGGTTCTTGAGTTTGGCAAAGAAAGAATTCAGAGCCAAGAACTCTAGCACGAGAAGTATATATTTAGCCTTTTGGAAGGAAAGTCATAGGGAGAATATCCAGCTGGGCTGTATGGATCCAGGAAAGAAGTTACAGAGGCAAAATAAGGGCCCTTGGAGCTTAGTATAAAGAAAGCAAAGGATACATGCCTAAGGAAAGAAGGGGTGAAATGTGGGGGCATGCTCTAGGTTGAGAGAGAGCATGACATAGGTACTTTGCCTTAAGGATTTTCAGTCTGTTTCTAAAGGCAAGAATTTTAGCTGTGGCCAGGTGGCGCAGTTGGTTGGAACATTATCCCATACATCAAAGGGTTGCTGATTCAATCCCCAGTCAGGGCATATACCTAGGTTTTGAGTTCCACCCCAAGTTGGGTTGCCTATGGGAGGTGGCCAATCAATGTTTCTCCCTCACATGGATGTTTCTCTCTCTCTCTCTCTCTCTCTCTCCCTCCCTCTCTCTCTAAATGTATCCTCAGTGAGGATTAAAAAATGAAAATAAAATAAAGGCAAGAATTTTAGAAGAAGTGTCAGGGGAGGATCTCAATAGAAAATTCATCAGTTTCCCAGGTGTCTCCTTACAGGGTCATGGTCTCTACCGATTGGTCAGCACTAGGGTAGGTGGACATTAGCTATTGTACCTGGTCCTGATGTCAGCCATGGTGTCATTTTGTTTTGCTGCTTTTCTGGGCCTGGAGATGAAACACAGCTGAGGCCTAGATGTTATCTCTAGCTTGACCAGAGCTCTGTCTCTGCAGTCAACAGACCTGAGACTTTGTGCCTAAGATTATCTGATGCTGATCAGAACCTTGTTGTTTTGAGGGTTTACTGCTTAAGGGAGTGGTTGTGCAAGGGAGAAGGAGGCAGGTGAGTCAGGGTGCTGGATGAGGCCAGTTTGAATCAGCTGTCCCAGTTTGCCCATTCATACTTGCCAAAGAATTTTTTTAGTTTCTTACCACCCTACATCACTTAGAGTTCTCCATAGGTGCATCTTATGTGGGAAAAAGTACCAGAAATTTTGTTTATTACAATAATTTTCTTATATTTATTGAGCTGTTACTTTTAAGGCTTCTTCAAGGGGCATTAAATGAGCCTCTTTTTGTGTGCTGCTTATGTCTTTGTCAAGAAGCGCTCTGTTAACTCTGACCTCACCTATGTTATTCATCTGCTTTGGGCTGGCAATGAGGCACATTTCAGTTATTCTAGGAAGGTTTGGGGAATCTGTACCAAGAGGGGTAAGACTAACAAAAAGGTGGGATTCATGTTGGGTGAAGGGAATGCACTTAAGGAAAACTGGGAATGAAATGAAATCTTGTCTAGTGTATTTTACATCTTTGTACCCTTTAAGCACAGCAGCTGAATATTTGAAAATTGTCCTGTATTTTAAAACATGCTAAGAAAATGCTAGCTTACTGCATTTTAAGAAATGTTATTTTTCTTCTCAGTTGTTGACCTGGCACCAGGTTAGGAGAATCTGAGAAATGCAAGTATGACAATGGAACAATAGAGGAGTCCAGTAATTTTCCTATCTGAGCTGAGCTCTATGTTTGGGAGGACTGGCTATATACTGATAACAGATATTTGACTCTAGGGAAGGAAAGAGAGCAAGGAAGAGGGGAATAGATGTGTGGGGACATTGGAAAACAAAAGGGTAAAAGGATCAAGGGGGAAAAATTAGAAAGATATTAGATTGTGTTTCTTCTCTCCCTTATCTCCTTCTCACAAAAACAGAGTGTGAAATAGCAGGAAGATTAAAAGGGGGAAAAGAGAGTTGAATTAGAGATAGGAGGGCACTTGGAGGTAGTAAGGGAGAAGGAAATGAGTCGGATAAATAACAAAAGTGAGGGAGAAGGAGGCAGGATAAGAACTATTTAAATGTAGGGAGTAGAGACAGGCACAGAGAGGGGAGTGTACCCGGTGGTCACACAGAGAGCCCTCAATTGCTCCCAGCAGTGCACCTGCCAAATAGCTGGTATACCTTCCTGAAGACATTTTCCTGACTTTTGTATTAACTTTAATGAGATTCCCTTTATGGTCCATGTATTGCTGGTTGCAGTTTCACTGACACTCTGTGTGATCAAATGACAAATGTGGAGGCACAGTTCTGTTATGCCTGCCCCCTTGCAGTGTTCAGCAGACTTCTGAGTCAGTGCTTCTTGCATTTGATATTTGCCATCTCCCCTTGTCCACAGGTAGGCAAGTTGAAAGGGAAAAGATGTTCCTAAGCACTGCCACATTTATAGCTCATGCATACAAATATTCAAAGCTGTTGAAAAAATATAAAATTATGATTCAATGTTTTTTTCTAAATAAGGTAGTTGACTCCATTGCTGGTCTGGGTGTTGGGTCTAACCCAACACCATATTCAATGTGCCTATAGATGGGCTCCTGCTAAAAAAATATTTTCTTGTTAGCAAACTTAGCTCAGGAAGCCTTTCCAATATTCCAGGCCTAGGTCAGGTGCTTTCTTAGTGTGCACCAGTGCTCTTCTCTGCACTATGGCTTCCTGTGCTGACCTTTCTTTGTTAGAACCACCATACCATGTTGTAATTTTTGTCCTTCCACCAGAGCTGGTGCTCTTTGTACCATGTGGGTTATTATAGAATACCTATGTAGATATTCACTAACTGGTGAACATCTGGTGATTGTGGGCCAGGTGCATAAGGCCCTTCAGAACTATGTTTCTTAGATTTTAATGTGGGCCAGGTGCATAAGGCCCTTCAGAACTATGTTTCTTAGATAGGAATCAACTGAAGGTCTTGGTGAAATGTAGATTCTTTTCCAGTTGGTCTCAGGTGGTTCTCAGTTTCAGCACTTCGGGCTCTCTGCTGACACTGGTGGTGCTAGTCTGTGTGCCTGACTTGAGTAACAAGGCTTTCAAAGTACTTTCTAGAAAATAAAATTGGGATTTATTCTATGAAAATATCTAGTTGTACTTTTATAGTTTGCAAAACAACAGATTTTCTAAGAGAAAATTTAGAAGTATCTAAATATTACTTCAGTTTGGAAATTTGCAAGAAATCTTTCTCTCACTTAAAAATAGTAGTCCTATACTGGCCAGCTCCTCAAACTGCTTTTGAATGCTGCCTTAGGTTATACTGCCCTTAAATTAGCATAGAGTTTTATTTATTTAGGGTTTCTCAGATTTGGGAGGCCCTGGCCTTTGCACTGACTTTGCTGTAGCTACTTTAGCAGCAAGGACAACTTTTAAAGCAGAAATATTCTTTGGAAGACTGAAAGCTCCAGGGATGTGTTTATGCTGAGACCTTCACATTTATTGATTGTTACCAGGTGAGCACTGTGCAAAGACTTTCTCTAAAGTCAGTGAGTTGGAATGCCTGGAAATAGGAAAGGGCAACGTTCAGCTCATACTTGGCAAACAAAACCTTGCTTACGCTTATGTATGTTCAAACAACTCTGAATTTGATGTTCGAAGTTTTTTCTAATAAGATGGCCTTTATTTTGTAGGCCATTTGCAGCCAGCCTTGCATCATATTTGTAACACCTGGAGGAGAGAGCGCTCATCATGCTCAGGTAAAAGGATACTGTCTACAGCAGGTGACAAGCAGAACTAATGACAAGATGTTTGTCACTGTATAAGAAGTGATTCAGGTTAATTATAACATCTTGTGTATGTTTTACTCACTCCTTCCTGGGCTGCAGAGGGCCTGTCATAGGTGATCTCAGTGAACTCGTGAACAGTTGGGGAATGTCAACAAAGTACCTACAATAGACCTCTGTAAACAACTGGTAAGGACACAGGATGGTGGTCGCCTGAAATCTCTTAGCATCTTCTACACAGTTCACATAGAATTATTACTAGTGTTCATATTTATTATCTTATTAGAAACCTTTTACCTTTTCAACATTTATGTAAATATATGAATATTGAAAACTTCTAATTAAAGTCTTATCTCTGCCTTCTTATATGAATTGCTGTTCTAAATATTCCTTGCATTTAAAAAAAGTAAATGCTTGTTTCACAATTTTGATTTGCCCAAATTTTGGTCACCAAGATTAATTTTTCATTAACATTTATTGCTTCTGTTTCTTCCTAATCATTTTTAGAAGATTAAACAGTCCCCATTGGTCAGCCTCTATATAGCACATAAACAATTATTTTATTTGATGGAGCTGATGCTGAGGTGGTAATCTGTGGCCCAGTGACTGAACCTGACCCTCTTAACTGAGTCAGAGCATCTGTAGATAGACCCACATGAGGAATGCTATTGACCATGGCAATTTTCTGATTAGTATTACTTCTTTTTTCACCCAATCTGGTGGCTATAACAATGTAGGACAAACTGGGTGGCTTAAACAACAGACATTTATGATTCTGGAGGCTACATCAAGGGGTTAGCAGGGTAGTTTCCTCCTGAGAGTGGTGAGGGAGATTCTGTTCCATGTCATTCTTCTCACTTCTGATAACCTCAGGTATTCCTGGCCTTAAATGATCATCTTTTCCCTGTGTCTTTACATTGTTTTCCTTGTAAGCATATCTTCTCTGTGTTAAAATTTGCCCTTTTTATAAGGATACCTGTCATATTAAATTAGGGTCCATTTTAGTGACTTCATTATAACTCAGCCATCTGCAGACTCAACTTCTAAACAAAGTGACATTTACCTGTATTAAAAATAAGGACTTCAACATCTTTTTGGAGTATACAGTTCAACCTCTAACACAGTCTAAGTGGAGGGGACTTAGTCCGTTTTGGTATACCTTAAGGAAAGTAACACAATACCTGCTGCTTAATATTGGTTGGCAAAGACTGCAATGGCCATTATAAAATTTGGCCATTACAGTGAGGCCAAAGTATAGTGAGTAGTATAGTGAGTAGATGTGAGCCTTGTTATTATGCTGACCCTTGTTCTCAGTGAACTCTTACTTTCAGGATAGTTCAAGTTAAACATCATAGATGTTATAAGATTTTTTCTTTAAAAGCAATAATGAATAGCATTTTTATAAAATATAGCCATCTGTGAGAGGTAGGTGAACTGTCAGTTTACATGCCATGTCTATCAATGCATCAAGATATCCTTCCTGCTAATTCAATACTATTGAATCATACTTAGACAGATTATTCTTTTTTTCCAGGTACATTGCTTTGCACTTATTAAATCTAACATTTTGTTCCCTAGAACTAATCTATAAATGCTATCCTGAACCAGATCTATACTAGCTGAGTCTTTCCTATGTTTCTTTAGCTCAAAATTATTAGAAGTTATATCTCTTGAGGATTTAGATTTGTGTGTTGGTAAAATATAAGTATACTGGTCTCAAGGTAATATTTAAATGATCCATTCTTTAGAGGAGCTTATTTAGAAAACCCTTATTTTCTGTATGGGGAGAGCTTTCTGAACATGTGTACTCAGACTTCCAAGAAAGAATTACCTTTTTATACCAAAAGGAAGCCTTCTCCTGGGTGAGGCTAAAGGCCAATGGCAGAGTTCTTTCTGAAGTGAAATAAGGATTTTTAGAGCCCTGTAGATGCATTTCAGCCTCTGGGTTAGTGGAGGCTCATGCTCTGGTCTCCCCAAGGCTGAGCATCAAGTGGGCTGGAATATTTGACGTATAGGCATCCAACCCCACAACTTTCTTATTCCTGAGGGTGGGACTGTAGTCTCTCTCATTGCCAATTGATAGCACTGGCCCAGACAGCACTAGATTTATTATATGATGACAAGTAGCCCTGGCTGGCATAGCTCATTAGATGGAGTGCTGGCCTGCAAACCAAGAGGTCACTGGTTCAATTCCCAGTCAGAGCACAAGCATGGGTTGTGGGCTAGGTTCCCAGTTGGTGGTATGTGAGAAGCAACTGGTCAATGTATCTCTCATATATCATTGTTTATCTCCCTGTCTTTCTCCCTCCCTTCCTGTCTCTCTAAAAATAAATAAATAAAATCTTTAAAAAAACCCTAGATGATGATAGGTAGTAGAAAATGAATATGAAAATAAAAATTCATTTTAGCATTTTCTACCAACATTATTCCTAAGAATATTGGTAAGTCAAATGACACACATTTATGGAATGTGTAATGCATGAAGGCATGATTGTATCAAATACCGTATGGGGATGTATAACTTTATTCTGGTGTCTCCACTTCTTATTTTTATTTTTTGTTCAAGAGCTTACTACCTTCTATTAGAGGTCTTCTATAACTTACCATGTGAATCTCCTTGTTTGGTTTGTGAGACTGTATAGGGCTTTATTAAAATTAAAACAATTAACTTGTGTTCCTAATACAATGACCAGATCAGAGCAATTGTGGAATAGCCCTTTGAAAATTACATGTAGAGTTCAGTGAGCAATTATATTCTGGTCATTAAACAGTCCTTAAATATCTTGCTAAGTATTCTAAAGTGGACACTAATACAATTTTAACAGTCTAATAAATCTTATCTAAAAAAGTAGGTTATTATATATATGCCTAGTACTTCTCTACTACTAAGGAGAAGAAATAAAGCCTCTAGCATCTTGAAAACTAGTTTTCATTGTTGCTCACACTTTCTTCACTTTCATTTTCAATTCTCCAATGTCACTAATCTTAGATTGCTGAAAATTCAGATGTAAATTCAGATGTTTTGTGGAATTGATAACAATGTATTCATTGTTAAACTCTTCTGATTTTAGAAGAAAGGGGAAATGATTTTAGGTGCTTTTAGGTAGCAGTCAACATAGTAGTTTTTCAGACTTCTGAAATTAGAGTGTATTTATGACACATGGAAAATACTTTAGAGAAACTATACTTTGAACCAAGATTCTATTAGACTTTTTCAGAAACACATGGGTAAATTAAAATATGAATCTTATTGTTTGTTCTGTCTGGATAATTCTTCTTCCTCTATATTTTGATGGTTCCTTCCTTGTTTCTTTTAAATCCATGAGTTAATGTTTAGTGCTTTTAAGTTGATGATATAGAAATAATGAAGAAGAGCAGTGGGCTTCTAGCAGAGAGTTGAGAAGCTTGGCATTCTCCTCCATCCCTTGCTTCCCTTACGTTTAGTTATTACTGAACTCTGTCAAGTTTCTGTAATTCTTTTATATTTAACTTTCCTTTTTGTGTTCATCTATTACCAGACTTTTCTTTCTTTTTTTTGTTTATTCTACTATATAGTTTGTTCATTTGTTTATTCATTCATTCATGCATTCATTCACTCATATATTGTCCTCACCTGTGCCAAAATTGCTCTGCAGATAATGTCAAAGAAGTTATAATTTAGGTGGGAGATAAGTTATTTGAAAATTATTGCTATGATCAAGCTATATACTAAGTATACCTTACACATAAGAGAAAGAACAACTAAGTTGGCCTGGGAAGTCAGGAAATGCATTATAGAGAAGACAGATTTGAGTGGAAATTGGAAGATAACATTGATAGGTGAACCAGTGTGGAGGATAGAGAACATTCCGAAGGAGATGAAGTGGGGAGGCTTAGTAGGTGTGAACGAGGGAGCTGGTTGGGTTGGTATATACCTTGCTGTTTAGGTGATACTGGAGCATGAAGCAGGAGGAGGATGTTGGACTGAATGAGGCTCTGTGGGGGAGGGGAGAACCAAATGTTGGAGGTCCCATTAACATATTGTTGAGCCTTCCTTTCTATCTCATGCCTGCAAATTGCAGTTGCCTTCATTTCATCCTGCATGCAGCAACCAGCCTGACTGCGTTCAAAGCTGTTCATCTTCTGCCAAGCTCCTCCCAGGTCTTGCTTCTCCTAAAAGGAAGTCAGGCCTTCCTAACCTAGCACTTGGAGCTCTCAGCCTTTTCTTTCTTTTGTTTACCCTGTAAATCAATTAGTCAAGCTACAGTTTGGCTGCTTTACTTCTTACACACAGTTCCTTTTCTCCTCAGCTTCCACTTTCACAATCTTCCCATTCTTCAAGATCTCACTCAAATTCATATCTTTCATGAAACTTTTCTCCACTTCTAAGTAATTTTACCCCATCTGAATTCTAGGATAACTTTCTATGGATTCTTTGCATGACAATTTTAACATACTTCTTTATATCACAAGTTATTTTGTAACACTCTTGGAAGGACTGCCTCATGTTGAAGGGAAGTACTATCTACCTATTATGTCTCCTGTTTCTGCTGAAAGTGAAGCTTCTTGCATGTAATAGATACTGATTTGATTTTTTTTAAAACAATGGAGGGGGACTGAGCTCCTTTAATTTGTAAGGCTGTTGCAGAGGTGAAAGGAACAAAGGGATTGATTAATCATCACATGGAAAAGGTAGTGGTTAATGAAATATCCAGTCAAAACTCTTGCAGGACAGAATTACTGTCAGTGAAGTTAGAAGGTTTACATTAAACAAAAAGCAGGGCTGTGAACAAAGAAGAGGTCCAATGTGAAAACCAGTTACACTGACCTAAGACTTAGACATGGAAAGAAGAAACTTGGAAAGCCATTAAACCGTATGTCTCGACAGTGAGTGACAAATGACATAACAGGTAAAAGCACCTATATTGCATTATAATGCTCTGCATCTTTATCAGAGATGGCCTCCGGAAAACTTGATTCAATTTAAGCTTCTTAGTTGCAGATCTGGAGACAATCACAAATTCAGAAATATATTTATGAAAGCCCATTGCCACTGAGCTCAAAAGACCATAATCCTATTACTTGTGATTTTGAGAAAGGGTAAACATGAATAACTGAAAGGAGATATTGATTAAGTCATATGAACAGGAATAATGGAATTAAAGTAATTGAAGCAATATTGGGCCTAATGGACCTTATTCTCTTAATGCTTTTCTTCTGCTATTTGTATTAAGTTGGCCCTAAAGTCAATTGGACAATGTGCACAGAAAAAGAAGGGCATAATGGAAGAATCTGTATGCTGTCTATAAAAAATCAATCTGTTTTCCATACAGAAGAACATCAGTCCGTCTGGGAAATCAATTAACTGAAATTTTTTATATTTGTCTTATAAGATAAAGATATGAGTGATGACCAAAGACTGTATGCTGTGCATACTGTAGATACTCAGTTTCTTCAATTAAAAAAAAAAAACAACTTAAGGACACCATGGAGGTAATTTAAAAACAACTTCAGTGTAAATCCTTTTGTCAGTGCTAATTCAGTCCATTCCTTTTACTTGACTATCTTACAGAACTGTAAATGTAGATTATGCAATTTGATTAATCCCTGAAGTGAATTCTCTACCTTTCCAGTGCCAGGCAATCCAGGCCAGCTTCATGTGACCTTGGGTCTTTGCATTATTTAGGGTCTGAACTTTTTTTTTCACTAAACTTGCTGCCCTAAACTGGCACATTACATTTATGAAGCATCATTTTGATGAAGTTACTTTCTATTCAGAAAACTTTAGTATCTCCTCTGTTTATAAAGTTATGGGCTCATTGTTCTTTAGAGGACATTCTCATCTAGATGGCTTTGAAGAGCTTCTGCATTCCAATGCCTCCCACTGCCCATCCACACTGAACTCCCACCAGGCTCCTACCCAGACATGCTGGGGGGAAGACTGATTTGTCTCTTTAATGGTGTCATCCTATGTTTTTAATGTACTCAATATTCTCCTTCAAATATTTTCTCTCATATTTATATCCATCCAATTAAGAGTCAGTTATGCCTAAGGCAATAGTTATATTCCTTAAAACTTTGCATTATAAAAACCATATTATGAAGATAATTATTTTAGTGGTATAAATGGTGTTAGGGACCAGAGAGTGCAGGTGCACAATAGCAAAGTTATTTTTACATAGAGTTAATTCAATAATAATGGTGTTTTCAATATCTATAAAAGTATAACATAAAAACCTGAGCATCATTGAAAAAATACATTTTACTATATCTCTTTTTTCAAGTTTGTAGTTAACCAAGCTGGTATTTTTAAAAATTACTTCAAGATCTGCCCTGGCTGATATGGCTCGTTGGACTGAGCATCAGCCTGCAAGGGGTTGCCAGTTTGATTCCCAGTCAAGGCACATGCCTGGGTTGCAGGCCAGGCCACCAGTAGTGAGCATGAGAGGCAAACACACATTGGTGTTTCTCTCCCTTTCTTTCTTCCTCACTTTCCCTCTCTCTAAAATTAATAAATAAAATATTTTAAAATTTTATTTCAAGATCTTAATAACCTACTAGGTGAAAAACAGAGTCAAGACTTAAAGTATTTGCACTGTAAGCAGGAGAGCTTTCTTTTTCTTATGCCAGCAGTTGTAGTCTGCATAAAATAATTTTTGTTCTTCAATCAATTGATTACTTTATATCTAATACACATTAGCTAAACTCTGTGGAAGAAATGCCTGTAATGTTTATTTTTGAAAACTGGGTTTTAGCCTTTCTTTCTTCCTTGAATTTGCCTCTTACCATTTTATTCTTTTGCCTGGTGGTTCTTCCATCTGACTATTCCTTTTTTTAGGTTCATTATCAATTTGAGAATTGATAGAGGCTGTTCTGAAATAATCCTTATTTCTCATACTTTTACTTCTCATAATGGCCAGCACATTGCTAGGACAGTGAGATATATTAGTCTATAAGGGCATGCAATTATTAGATTCAGCTTCACCTAAATCTGCCAGTTGTTATTGTCCTCATATCCTGTTCCTCCTGAACACTGGACCTTATTTTACTCTTGAAAAAGTTTTGAGTAATTCTCATTTCAATGTCAATTTGAGAGGTTGAAGAGTGACAGATGGGTTTCAGGTTAAGATGAATACATGTTTTAGTTCCTGGCCATTTCTGAAAATCCATTAAACGTACCTAGAAGAACAAAGAAATAAGGCAACAACTACAGCACTTTGAAGTGTGGATATAGATGGATAAGAGATAGCTCACTGATCTGGCCTGCAAAAGTAGAATTTTAATATGGTCAAGTAGAAAGGAAGAAGTAGCTCAATTTACACTGATGAACTCTGCAAAGCTCAGGAATTTTTAGTAACAAGAACCCCTTGGAAATGAGGGTAAAGATGGGATTAAAATTAGGAGCATTGGGCCCTGGCTGGTGTAGTTCAGTGACTGGAGTGTCATTCTGTAAACCGAAAGATCACAGGTTTGATTCTGAGTCAGGGCACATGCCTAGGTTGTGGGGTTTGGTCCCCAGTTGGGGCATGTGTGAGAGGCAACCTACTGATGTTTCTTTCTCACATCTATGTTTCTCTCTCTCCCTTTCCCTCCTTCTAAAATTAATAAGCTTGTTCATGGTGAGGATAAAAAAACTTAGGAGTATTCGCTGAAAGTTCATATCTGCTTTCCAACTTTATACAAGCAGGTAGCTGTTTCTCTTCCACTCACACAGAAGAATAGAGATTATTTTTTTCTATAGAGATGAGAAAATAGAAGGTTGCTAGATTATAAGGAAAAGATAAAAGTGGTATTATATAGTCTTGAAATTGGGGAGGTTGTATTGATATACCAAATCCCTAGAACCACAACTACCTTCTTTTTCCTAGCTCATAGCCTGAGGGCAGCTAGTATTATACCCTACCTGTAGGAGAGTACTGGAGACTTCCCTGAGGTTCTAACCTAAGAAATAAAACTCAAGGATACTGATATCAGATATTCCCTCAAAGAAGGGGCCTAACCAGAACAATCTCCATCATCCTTCCTGATGACTTTCCAGCTACCAATTTTTAAATATCAGCAGACAGCCAAAGGTCATTAAACATTTAAGGAAAGTCTCCATCATGAAGAACAGTAACTAAAAACATGTGTCTAGAAAAAAAAAGAACTTGGAGGAAGCAGAATTTTGCAGGAAGAAGAATTCTTAAGATAAAACAGTATACTGAGAGATAAGGAGTGTTATTGCAGCCATGAAACAGGACAGAAATTATAATCTTATGAGATAAAGTTAAGGAAATTTCCAGAATATGGAATAAAAAGAGAAAGAATAGAAAATAATATAGAAAAAACAAGAAAGTTAGAGGATTGGCCCATAATAAAAAATAGGACACTATATTGAGAGACTATAGCAAATGGAGAACAGAAAGTCATCAAAGGGATTATTCAATAAAATTTCCCACAGCCAAAGATAGGGTTTTCCAAATTAAATATGATCCCAATACATCATCATGAAACTTTACAACACTATGAGGTGCCCCAATTAATGACTCGGTAAATCAACATAAAGAAAGACCCAGGATCCCAGTGACAGAACTTACGCAACACTCAGCTGTGCAGTAGGACTAGGTATCAATAGATTGGAGTAAGGAGAGAGGTTCAGGAAAGACTTTTTCATGATGATGAAATTAGTAAAACACTCGATGTGTTTTCACTGAGAGGAGGTTTATAAATCTGGGGGGGCCTTGAAGATAACCTTATGATAGTGTATAGGTGATAACCCAAATTAAATGTAACAATGATTAACTCAAAGGGAGAAAAAAATAATACAGAAAAGGAAATTTAATCATATATTATCATATGACTCACTAATGGTATCTCTGTAGCTATAATGACATAGAAATGGATATTTAACATAACTAAAATTGTGGTAGAATTCTGGAAGGATGAGAACATGGGGCACATAATATGTGTGTATGTGCTCATGCATGTGTAGATATATGTATATATCTATATAAATACATATATATTTACATTCATATCTATATGTAAATATATACATATATAGATATATACATGTATATATACATATACATATATGCAGCAGCCACCCATGGATGCCAGTGAAAGATCACAGTAGCTTTAAATGGAAAGAAGTATCTAAAACCCATAAAGAGAATTTAGGAAGTTGCTACCTGTAACTTTGCCCACCAGTTCTCCCTCCCCCACTTTCTAATTTCCTACCTTTAGCCAGTTGTACTTTACTTCTGGAGTATAAGCTCCTCCAGCAGATTCATGGCTGCTTCACCAAGAAGGCAATGATGCCTTGTCAGTAGCCTGTTGAATCCGATGTTTGTGGACATGTTTAATGCCTTTCAGTAGAACAGTGGGTACTGTGTCTCTGTGTCTATGGAGAAGACAATGGGCAGCTGTGACCTGTGCTAGGCCTTACTAGATTCCCTGAGGCTGAGGGGTGTCAATACCTCATAGTAAACCTGGAACCAGGTTTCATAGCACAGTACTGATTTTCAGACATGGAACCAGACTCAAAAACAATTAAGAGTAGAAAACAAACATGTCCTAAATGAAAGCACAGGACAAAACTTCAGAAAAAGAACTAAACAATTGGGGACAAGCAATCTACTAGGTGAAGAGTTCAAAACACTGATTATAAGGTTGCTCAATGAACTTAGAGGAAGTGTAGATGAATACAGTATGAACTTCAACAAAGGAATAGGAAACTTGAAAAGGAGCCAGTCAGAAATGAAGACTACATTAAGTGAAATGAATAATGCATTACAAGGAATCAACAGTGGAGTAATGAAGTAGAGGATGGAATCAGAGAATGGGAAGATAAGGAAGCATCCAGTGAGAACACCAAAAGAAATGAGGGTAGTGTAAAAAGCCTCTGGGACAACTTTAAGCATATCAACATTTGAATCATCAGTGTGCCTGTAGGAGAAGAGAAAGCAGGAAATTGAAAATGTATTTGAAAAAAATAATGACAGAGAACCTCACTAACCTGGTGAAGGAAATAGACATATAAGCCCAAGAAGCATAGAGAGTTCTAACAAGTTGAGCCCAAAGAGGCCCACACCAAGACACTTCATAATCAAAATGCAAAAGTTTAAAAATAAAGAATCTTAAAAGCAGTAAGAGGAAAGCAGTTATCTAGAACAAAGCTCCCATAAAACAGAAATTTCAGGCCAGAAGGGACTGGCAAGAAATATTCAAAGTGATGAAAAGCAAGAGGTTGCATCCAAGATTACTCTACCCCGCAAAGCTATCATTTAAAATGGAAGGATATACGAACAGCTTCCCAGAGAAGAAACAGCTGATGTAGTTCATTACCGCCGAACCACTATTATATGAACTGTTAAAGGATTTTCTTTGAAAAAATATGAACAACAAAATGGCAATAAATACATATCTATCAACAATTGAATCTAAAAAGCAAAATGAACAAGCAGAACAGTAACAGACTCACAGATACAGGGAATATCTGAGAGTTGCCAGATGGGAGGGAGGTTGGGGAGATGGGTGAAAAAGGTGAGAGGATTAAGAAGTACAAATTTGTTGTTTCAGCATAGTCATAGGAATGTAACTTAGAACATAGGGAATGTAGTCAATATTCTAATGGCTGTGTATGGTTCCAGCAGGATGCAAAATTTATTGGGATGATCACTTAGTTACATAATGTCTTTTCACTGGGGTGTACACCTGAAACTAATATAATAATGTATGTCAATTTAATTGAAAAAATATAAATAAATAAAAATAAAGACAGTTGAAAGCAGCTGACCTCTGGGCCTAGTACTATTTAACAGTTAGAACTGTGTTATGAATCAATTGGTATAAATACAAACTAATTTTTTTTAAAGTCTCTAGTGTGGTTGTATTAGACTTTCCAGGTCTTTTAACTCATCCAGGTGTTGAAGAGAGCTGCTTTGAACTCTGTTTTTATGAGTTGAGGCTACTCATACATTATCTACATGTTGTATTTTACCATTTTGTCTCAAGCATTAAGATAAAGAAAAGGACCATACATCTGAAGATAGCAAACTTAATTTTTTTAATAAAAGGGAAAGTTGAAATAAATAGGGAACATAGCTTGCGTTTTGAATGTTTGATTATTTTCCTGTTGTTCCTTTAACATGCTCCTAGGGAAGTTAGTAATAATGTTCTAGGAGAAGAGTCAGGAAATGGATAATCACTCTTTCACTGAATTAGCTGGAAAAGAAGAAAGGCACTTGAGGATATTAGTACAGAACACTCTCCTTCTACAGAGAGGACAGAGAGTGAGGTCCATTTGGTGCCCTTCATATTCAAGGCTGAAATTGGAAATAGTGGTGTTTTAATTTGCCACTCAGTTAATGGGCCTGCTGATTTGTTCTCATTTTTCAGGCCTTAAATATGTCCTTAAAACCCTCTCAAGGGTTTTATACTTTTAGCCTGAGGTCTCACTCTGTGCTCCATTTTTTCTTTTGTTATTCAAACATTCTCATTGTATCTTTCTGTTTCATCTTCTGAGAGGTTCAGAATAATACATGGTATGCACTGAATAATTTGGGTGAAAATTGTGAGATGTCTCGATGATGTTAAGCCACACAAATCCTAGAAAATAGTCCCAGCTTATACTAGCAGTATACAGGTAAACTTTACAGTGTTACTTTTTTTTAATTTACATTTTTTGCCAGTGATGATGCATTCTTTTTTGCCCATATTACTGATTACAATTGCAAATATTTGCAAAAACTGCTCAAATGACTTCTTACTGTTCTGTAAGGAACACAGTATTACTTTACCCATTTAATGGCTATTTAATATTTAAAAAACAATTTTCCAAAAATATGTTCATAACTATATGTAACACATACATAAATCACAATGGGAAAAGTACTGTGATATGCACGCCCAACCCTGGTGTGGATAGGCTTACAAGTCTAAGAGAATTTGCCACAAGGAAAGGTTAAATTGGGGGGAGGTTTCCCATTTGAGACACCAGTATGAGAATGGTAAAAATAGGGTGCTTTTAGATGAAATCAAGATAGGGATTACTCAATAGGTTACCCACTTTTTGCCCCCAGGATTCCTGGCTGTGAGCTGGAGGTGAACCCAACTTTATGATTTAAATCAGGAATGGTGGAAAATCAAGGAAACCCATCAGTTGTTGAATTTTTCCAGAAAAGAATAAACAGGTGTCATTTTCTAGTGTTAAGGGATATTTATTTTGAGTGGAGATTTGAAGGAGGGCAGGAACCTGTGTGGGGGAGGAAATGGGAAAGAAGGTTTTGTTAAACAATCTGGAGAGCAGAGAGGGGTAGGCAAGGGAGCAGCGCACAGCCTGGAAGGAGAGTCAGGAAAGAAGGGAGTCAGCTGGTGGACATTTAGATCTGGGGTAGATATTTAAGAAAAAACATTTGAAACATTTGGAACATTTGACAACAAATGGTATGACCAACATGACATTTAGAGATGATTCTTGCTGTAACTTATAAAATAACTCAGAGGAGGAGGAAGGCTGGCACATGCTAAGGACTGCAGCTGAGGAAGAGGGAGAAGGGGATTGGATTTGGTGACAGGATGGACAGAAGAGAGAGAAAATAAATTGAAGTTATAGATATCTTTCAGTCAAGGCTAGATTGCTGTCTTGGGGAACTCCTCCCCTTCCTAACAATCCCCTCCCCCCAAAAAGAGAGAGAGCAAGGTATCCAAAATATTATACAGCAAATGACCAAATGACTTCTGGAACAGGTCAGTTCTCTTCTCAATTTGCAAGTCATAATATAGTGACAGTTTGCAAAAAAATAGAAATTTAAGTTGATCATTTCATGGTTGCATGTGCTATGGCCATTCCTTCTATTCTTCGAGCTCTTGTGAGATCCTAGGATGACAATAAATAAAGGAATGCGACCAGAGTTAGTGGTCAGGGAAGGAGACTTGGGGACCATCTGTGCACACATAGCAGTTGGATGGTGTGTGTGGCTCAGCATTTCCTGTCACAGAGAAGGGAAGAGGCTTGAAAGCAGATAGTGTGAGTTGCTTTGTGAGAAGGCCAAGGGAGTAAAGAGCCAGAGATGGGGCTGTCAGAGTGTCATGAAACTGTTTGATCTGCACTTGAAATGGATATTGGTTTCATTAGAGCTGACAATATGATTTGCAATTTTAGGCCATAAGTGAAGGGACTGATTCTTCCCCTCAAACAGAGAATTCATCATCTAGATACAGCAAAGTGGGCCCCCAAATTGGCATGGCGGAGTAGATGTTCAACCACCAGAAAGATTTTTATGAGGCTTTCCTCTTTTACAAATGTAATTCACCCTTATTTTTCTTATAGTACCTCACAAAAATTCTTTAAATGGGCATCAGAAGGGAAATTTTAAGGATAACTGTATCCTCCACAATGGTGGAGCTATTTAATCAAACAAAAAATGGGTGAAGGTGGTCAAAAGATTCAAACTTCCAGTTATAAAGTAATTAAGTCCTGGGAATATGACCTATAGCATGGTGACTATATTTTACAATCCTGTCTTATGTAATATCTTTGACGGGTGCTAAGGGAGTGGACTTTAAAAGTCTTGTCACAAGAAAAAACATTTTGTAACTACCATATTTTTAGGGCTATAAGACGCACTTAGATTTTAGAGGAGGAAAATAGGAAAAAATTGAAGCAAATAATGTGGCAAAATATTGAAGAACCTGTGACCCTGCTCCACTGTGCCCCTGTCCCCCTGCCCCCCGCCCATAGCGAGCCAGGTAAGCTGCATTCGGACTTTAAGACATACCTGCTTTTCCTCCCAACTTTGGGGTGAGTGCGTCTTATAGTCCAAAACTACTGTATGTGTGGTGATAGATGTTAATCAGACTTATTGTGGGGATTGTTTCACAACATATATATACACTGAATCATTCTGTTGTACGCCTGAAATTAGTATAGTGTTATGTGCCAATTATATCTCAATAAAATTTTTTTGACATTTTTAAAATTGTTCAAGTACAGTTTTCTGCCTTTTACCCCATTCCAGCTTACTCCCCAGCCCTCCCCGCTTCCCTCCTGACTTCACCCCCAATAAAATTCTTGAACAAGATATATTAATTTTTACATTATAATAAAAATCAGCACTACTCACCACACACCAGGATACTGTGTACTTGGTTAGCTCTAAACTGGAAATCCTTTTGAATTTTTGTATTATTTAGGGTTTTCCAGAGAAACAGAATCAATATGAAGATATACGGGTGTGTGTATATACATGCATGTATCTCTGTGTGTGTGTATACTCATATATGTATTAAGAGATTTATTTTGAGGAATTAGCTCATACAATTGTCGGAGCTAGAAAGACTAAAACTCACTAGCTTCAGCAGGCTATAAACTTGGCAAGGATTTCTTTTATAGGCTTAAGGTAGAATTGCTTCTCCTACAAACTCAGTTTTTTTCTTTTAGCCTTCAACCGATTAGATGAAGACCACTCAGATTATCCAGGCTAATCTTCCTTATTTAAAGATTTCTAATATTAAATCACATCTGCAAAATGCCTTTATAGCAGTATTGAGACTAGTATTGGACCGAGGAGCTGGGCACAATAGCTCACCAAGTTGACAAATGTTTATCATCACAAATCTCTTATTTTTACTATAGTAAAAGAGCAGAGTTGGCTGTATTTTATCCTGTTTCCTCAATGCCGAAGTCTTTACAATGGAGAAACATTCAGTGGTGGCAGTTTTAGTGGTACAATTTTTTCTGTCAGGTTTTTAAATAAAAAAAATATTTGTTTGAAAACCTATGTAATGTCAGCACCTTAGCTCTGTCCCAGTGATACTGCATGGTCTTGTCTGTTCCTCCTGGTGGGAGTCTGCGTGGGGATGCAGATCACTGACTTCTCGGGCTGACTGTGGGACAATCGCATGGAATGTGGGGAGTTAATATTTTCTGGGAGGAATTTAATGTAACGGTTTACTGTCGTACACATATAAATTTGAAGCCTTAATGTTATACTATTTTGATTATTTGCATTCACTATGCATGCAAATCCACAATGTATACTATATGCCAAGAACATAATTTATAAATTGGTACTTTCCCTGGTTGTTAGTATTTGGCTGCTTTAAAAATTAATACTTTGAGGAAATGTACATTATCAAATTTATATGTAGTATCTTTAGTTTCCAAAGAAAATATGTAGTACACTCTCTACTGGAAAGGCAGATCTCTGTTCTAATGCTCTCTGCTTTTCAGGAAGTTATGCATAATGCTAAAGGTTAGAATGTTTTTATTTCTCTTTCCTGTGAATGGGCTTGGATTAGGTGTTGTAGATGTTTTTCTCCCCTAACAGTGCTGAAAAATTTGTGTTTCTGAAGCATGATTGCAACCTGGTACAAATGGGGGTGAGCCATTTTAGCAGGTAAACACACCTCACATAATAGCATATTGTACTTCCAGGTGGAAGATCAGTTCTGCCCTGAGTAACAGAGAGCAGTAGAATCCCAGGGGGAGACCCAAGCCTCTCCCTGTTGCCATTTAGGCTTGTTGTCTTGGCAACTGAAATCCAGCCATCAGTTTTTTCCTCAGGCAGGGAACTCCAGTTATCCTTAACTCTGCCATGACCTTTACTCTTAACACCTTTCAAACTGGTGCTGGATTCTGCCTGGCAGCTCCAAGGCAGCTTTGGGTTTTCTCTTCCTCACACATCTCCAGGCCACCCCCAGCTTCTGTTCTTTCTTCTAGGACCACTGAACCCTTGTTACTGTCCTCCTGACTTCTCAGCTTCTTTCCTCTTCTATCAGTCCTGAACGAAGTTTCCCAAACCTTCCTTCCCACTATTGAAGAAAGTCGTCTTTCAGCTTAGACCTGTGGGGGTTCAACATTCCCTTCAGGGAGCAGACATTTGTCCTCTCCCTCAGTGGCCTGCTCTGGCATACCATTGTACATTTGTAAATGATTTTTTTTAACATTTTTCTCTCTAAGCTGCACATCTTATTACTGTTAGTCATCCTCCCTCTGTACCTCACCAGCACTGTGAACCACTTGACATAGAGGAATATGTCTCTAAGTTGTCTTCACCCCTTGTACAATCAGCCCTTTTTAAGTGATAATGAGCAAAGGCTCCAGCTGATGGTTTACTGGCAACACCGTCATCGTCTTCGTAAATATCATCACCAACTTCTATGTCAGCATGGTGCTAGTAGCTATGCAAAAGAGACTAAATTCATGTGCCCTGTAATACTGACTCAAACCCCAAGCCAGGGGTCCTGTGTGTTGTGAAGCCTGTAGAATGACACAAGTGGCGATGAGACTCCATCCTGGTGCTGCTCACCAACACATGTGTCCTTGGGCACAGCTGCATCTTCCAGGGGAACGGGTGACTCACCTCCCAGCATTCTCCTCCCCCAGCAAAGGGACCTTAGCCAGCCAAACTGCCAAGACACAGAGCTGAAGGGGTGCCACTTTCTATTTGCCGGCTGAGGGGACATCATTTACTAATTTGCAGCTGGGCACCCTGTAAGCTTGGAGAGGCCTTGACTTATGGTATATATACATATGAAAATCAAGAAGAAACAAAGTGAAGTATTCTATTAAGAGGGGAAAACATCAAAAGGAAGGACAAATTACTCCCTCTCCTTTAGAAACCATGAATGGTAGGGAATCTTGTTTTTGCTTTTGAATTATGTGACAGTATTCAATGAATCTGATATAAATAGCAGGTGAAAATAGTTTTGCAATAATAATGACATCCAGGCAAAATATCTTACCGTAGCTTTTCTTCCTCTTCCCTCCTCATCCCCTCTCTTCTTCAGCTGCTTTTTGCTCCTCCCCCTCTTAGTTTTTTGATAATAAGCATAATAGCTGTTAAATGTATAAAATATTTTGGGTGGCTCAGAGATGCATTTTTCTGGGCTGGATTGTGTCGTGAGTAACTTTAACCACAAGGTCCTATATGCTGTGGACAGAGTGGCCTGCTATCTGTCATAGAATGTTTAGGAACCGGGAAGCTTTGGGCTTGATTTACATAGAATTCAGGAGCAGTGAGTGTAAGAAGCCTGGCTCACTTTTGGAGTTCAGGAATGTACTAACCTCTCCCATAGCTTCAGATTTCCCCAAAGTGTGGATGAAGGGAAGTGACAAGCTTCCCAAGAGAAAGCCATGAGGGAATAAATCTGCCAGAGTAGAGACCAGACCACGTGACAGGGTCTGGTCTGGGTGTTGAGGGAGCAGTGGTGGCTGGTACCTCCCCTGACCTAACTAACTTCCCCTCAGCTCCCGTTACCAACAACAGACTCCTCCTCACACTCACAGGACCAGTCTGCTGTGGCATGAACAAGAGTCATGGTCTAAACCAGGGGGCCAGCAAACTCTGGCCTTCAAGACAGGTCCAGCCTGTGGCCTCTTTTTGTAAGGAACAAAGGCTAAGAATTATCTGCACATTTTTAAAGCATTGTAAGAAAAATGAACAAAGAAGAATGTGCTACAGAGACATACTGTTTAGACCTGTGAAGCCTAAAATATCTATTATCTAATCCTTAACAGATAGAGTTTGCTGACCCCTGCAAAGAACTGGTTGGAGAAGCCTGGTGATTCTTTCCTCTTGGTACCTTTTGCAAAGAGAAAGGCCCAAGAGTATGAGTGGTTTCCCTAAGGCCTAGGCCTTTCAATTGGTGTTCCAGAGGAAGTTATTTGTCCAGAGAACATTGTCAAGGATGTAGATTATGACTTGTAGATGGCAAGTGACAAAGGTCAGCAGAGCAGTAGAAGAACGTAAGAGAGGAGGGCTGTCAGGCAGCAGACCTTGGAGCTATTCCTGTGGAGGATGCACTCCCATAAGCACCAGGGTACCCTGGTGGGAGTAACTGGATGGGATGCAGAGAACTGGGACTTAGGCTATCACCTTAAACAGAATATATTTGTAGCACCATGTGTGAGGAGTCCAGGGGTTTTGGTTTGCACTTATGTTCTAAAGTGTGTCTCATTTTGTAATTGTGAGAACCCTCTGAGACAGACAGAAAGGATGTTGCTTTTCACTTCTTTCCATAGAGAAGAAAAGGATTGATGCCTCATCAGGCATAAGCCCTACTCAAGGTGATATAGTTATTATCTTGTGGAGCTGGAAACTCAAATATTCTGGCTCTAAAATTCGAGCACCATCATCCTTAGAGTCAATGAATTATCACTACAAAGTGTTAACTCTATATCCTACTACCCCAGCACAAAATCTTTCTCACTCAGTATTAAGTCTATTTGTAAGTTCATTATATGGACATATAAAACAACAGAAAAGGTTAAAACTGGAATTGTTCTGTGTATTCAGCTTAGTCACTTTCTCACATGGGCAGGTAGATGTTGAAGAAACTCTAGCCAGAGTGTACAGGGTAATGTGTAGTGCTCTAGATTGTTTATGTGTATCTGGGAACTCTGGGTTCTATCTTCATAATGAACCTCTGAAATGAACAATTGTGAGAAATAATTAATGACACTATGATTATCATAATCAGAATTAGAGACATTTTCACTGTCTTCCATAGATGTTAAAGTAAGACACTATGATAGATAAATGAAGTGGCTTATTCTGCTTATGTATGCCTTGGGTATCTAAACCTATCATTCCAATAGATAAGGCAGGAGAATTTCATACATTTACTCACTATGTAGATACTTTGGTATTTTTGGCATAACTCGGTGTGTAGGGGAGTCAGCTATGGTCTCTCTCACAAGCTCTAGCTCTGGCTTGATCTGAACCAGAGCAATGGATTTGGTCCTGGAGCCCATGTCATTGGTACATGTGACAAGCAGCCACAGGGAAATCCACCACAATAATAGCAATCTAGCCATCTCTGGGAGGAGTTGAACCATATCCATATTCAGGTAAGGGGAGCACTGAGTGCTCCCACTGAAAATGATATCGAGGGACTCTAGGATAATGCCCTCTTTACATTGTTCACAAGATATATTAACAGTAAAGCCTTATTAGTAGTGCTTGTGAATAGTGAAGACAGGAAAATGAGCATGGCAGTTCACATAGCACACTTTAACTTGGAGCAGCGAGTGCCACTTCCTCAAAGTGGGCATTTTGGCTGCTACAGTGAGTGCTCTTAACAGGGCCAGGCCAGCCATGGGTTAGTGACTCAAAATCTGACTTGGATCTTTGCCTTTCTAACTTGTTCTGCCTTTTTAACTTCATCTCCAAAGATATTTCTTAGATAGCCTTCTCCCCACCCATCCTAGGGTTCTCTTCCACCCAGCTCTGTCCTATCCATTCCCTGTCCCATCATCCTGTTCTATTTTCCTCATAACATTTATTACTCTTTCATGTAATTTTTAAAAATGTATTGGCCTCTCTTCTGTCTGTCTCTCTTACCTCTGGAATGTAAGCTCCATGGAAACAGAAGGCCACCATGACTCTGTTTTACTGTTGTTTTCTGAGGCACATAGAACAGTATTTGGCCTATTTTTAGATTCTCATAAATTCACTGAGTGAATCAATAAATAAATGAATTAGTGTGTTAATATGTACTTTTCCGTTGCTCAGTCCCACAGTATCATGTCCAGGTATAGTGTTGTGTTTTTTTTTCTATTAGAAGAATCCAAAGGGACTGTATTAGTTTTCTATTGTTGCAGAAACAAGTTACTACAAACTTAGCAACTTAAACAATACAGACTTATTATCTTAAAATTCTGAAAGTTAGCATTTCAACACAGGCCTCAGTATAACAAAGTCTGGTGTAACAGGGATCCAGAGGAAACCATTTTCTTGCCTTTGAAGCTTTTAGAGGCCATGCATATGGCCCCTTTTCATCTTGGTGGGTTGAAGTTTTGAATACTGCCATCTCTGATTCTCCATAGCTGGAGAATTTTCTTGCCTTTTAAGGACTCATGTGTTTAGACTGAGTTTACTTGGATAACTTAGGGAGATATTTTATCTCAATGTCTTTAAGGTTAATCATGTCTGTAAAGTCATTTTTGCCATGTAGGGTAACATAATCACAGGTTCCAGGTAGTAAGATGTACACATCATGGGGGTGGAGAGACATGTGGATTATATTCTGTCAAACTAGTGGACTTACAAAAGAAGTGGAAGTTCGGTCCAGCTCAGATCATCGTTTCTTTTCCAGAATATATACTGTAAAAGAGAGAGTAGGGTAAGTGGAGGCGGTTTGGCTTCCTTGCCCAGGTGTCTGAGTAACTAAGGGAATCATTGTTCCCATAGTTTTGAAGGGGCCTGATAAGTGGTGTTCTCATAGCCTTGAGACTGGGTCTAATAAATGTTCCCATACATGAAGTAGGCTCAGATGTGCAGAATTATGCTATGTTGTATAATTTTCTGGCTTTTAGCAGGCTTTCTTTGTTCCGCTATTTAAAGAGAGGCTAGGGGCTCCCTGCTGGGACTATGCTGGGGAGCAAAGACCATAATGTGTGCCACGCAGAGACATGTGGGGAGACATGCAGCTTGTAGTATGCGGGGATCACCCACCCATGAATAAAGGCATGCCAGACATCCCAACGGCTCTGTGAATATTTTTCCATCTGTCTGGATACCATGAACCTGTCAGGCCTTGAATGGTTGCAACACAGTTCCCAATTCATTTATCCATTCAACAAGAAGTATTTGTGGAGCTTGTCACATTCTCCTTGACATATTGTTTCTAGTGGCAGAGAAGACCAGACTAAATTGTTGTGTTATAGGGTTGTATTTGGGGAAAGTTTACCTGAATTCAGAACCAGGCCTGACAATCAGAAATTGGGTTACTATCCAAAGTGGATCAGTGTGACCAAAGGGGACTTGGAGCAGCTATAATAGTGGTGATAGTGGTGACACATAACATTCATTGAATACAGGCTTCTTTGGAGTAATTTACTTAACTCGTGTAATCTCTACCACTACCCTGTAATAGGGGTACTGTTATTTATTCCCATTTTACAGATGATGAAACTAAGGCATAGAAAGGTTAAATAAGTTGCTTAATATCACATAACTAATAAGCAATTGAGCTAGGATTCAAACTCCCAGGCAGTCCGGCTCTAGACGCTACTCCCTAAGCACTCTGTTCCCCCACCTTCATGGGGCCAGTTAGAGTGGCTAAAGAAGCCAATGAGAGGATCAGCATGGGTGCTGGGCAACAGAGCCTCAGTTTATGTGCAGCTGTGCCTGTTGGATCATTATTTGGACCTCATGGTTTATGCCTGAGGAATATAGGACAGACCTCACTGTGTGTCAGGCACAGCCACCTGCCTGCTATGGGGAGATGCGAAGACGCCATCTATGCTCAGAAGGGTACAGAACTGTGCAGCCAACGGGCATTCCCTTTGAGGGGCGGTGAGAGAGATGTTCTGTACTGCACAACTAGTCAAACTATCTGTTGGGTTTCTAGTTTTCATGAAGTACCAAGAGTGGAATGTACAGAGAAAAGGGTTCAGAACCCTGAGTTTATGTGTCTGCTTCCATAGTTAAAAGATTTGGGTTTGGGTAGAGTCACTTCAAGTTACTGAACCTCTGTGAGGAGAAAAAACAAATTCTGTTTTTATATACCTCCAGGGTGGTATCAAATGATTATTGGGGAATGTTCTATAAATGTTGGTCATAACTGTACACTTTTTTCATTTTTGTAGCTACAAGGTGGCCAGGCAATCCCAAGAATTTCATGTATGAAGGTGGTAGTTGTGGGTTTACCCTGATTGTGTGAGAACAAGTGGCAGCTGTGAGTTCCTGGCTTTATAGGGAGGTGTAAAACTTATTTGGGAGTTAGCAAGCCTCTACAAATACTTATTCAAATAATCAATCACACATAATTCTCAAAAGCAGTGAAGGCTCTGGGATTTTACCCTGCCTGCAAAGTAATAAATTAGCCTACTGCAGTTTCATACATACTGGCAGAAGACACAAAACCCCTGGGTCAGACATAAAGGACTTTTTCCTTGTGGCACAGCAGACAGCATGTGCTTCATGCTTATATCATTTTCTTTTGTCCCCAAACTCCCACAGGGCAATGCAGAGCAAGCCCAGGTGGATGCCTCACACTCAGTAGGTCTGTGTCACAGCAGAGGAACACAGAGTTTAGGCAATCACCAGTCTTAGGGCTGTTGGCAAGCTTATCTACCCTTTATCATCCTGATCAGAAAACAGGTCTGTCCTCTGTCTTGGAGGGAGGTACTATCTTTATTCTTCTAAGATGTTTGTTCTATAAACATCCTTGAAAAGACAGTCTGGGACAAAAGCTGTCACAAGGCATGTAGTAAAGACACCCAAGAGAAACTGATGCATAATTAGCTAAATTCTTAATAATGACCTATAAAATGTGTTTCTGTTTAAATATAGATAATTGTAACTGTGAGTTGGTATAATATGAATTCTGTTTGAAGAAAAAATCCATTTTTAATTCTATTCACTTAGCAAGTTCCAGTCAATATTTTTAGAATGGTGATTCAGCCAGACTTATTGCATAAATACTCAGTTACTACAGAGTTCAGAACATCTACCAAATTGGTAATGAAATGATCTTTTAATTAAAAATTATTTACATAAAGTGTTCAGAAAGCATAGGTTGATTCTCTCTTTGATCAGCTTTGGTTAGAGGAGTAGCAAGTAAGAATTTTATGCTTTGATAATGGATGATACTGATAGAAACTTATGGAAAGTTTTTTGTTAAGAATAACACACTTTTAAAAAAATTCACAATAAACTTCTAGAGAAATTTTTATTGGGAAAGATATTATTTGATTTACAAGTTTTTATATTTTATTTTTTAATTAATTTCATAAATATGTTACATTTCATCATAATGGTTAAACACTGAACTCCTGTCAATGCCTACTCAATGTATAGTCAGTGATGAATTGAACCCAGATGGATTGGATAATTGATAAGAACTTCAAATTTTAACTTTGACTGCTTTTTAGGTTTAAACTGGATATAAACACCCGTGTGATTTTGTAAATGTCACAAAGCTCAAGGATCTGCACTCTGCATGGGAGTTGGTGCAGTGCTGTGAACATGCAGACTCCAGCTCTGCTCATTCCTAATTCTGTAATTTACCTAAAATATCTGAACTTCAATTCCCTCATCTAAAAATTGTAGATAATGCCTATTAGCTCACAAGATAGTTGTTTGACCTAAATGAAACAAGTTATTCAAAGTTATTAATACATTACTTTAGTA
This sequence comes from Artibeus jamaicensis, assembly GCF_021234435.1. Lineage (NCBI taxonomy): Eukaryota > Metazoa > Chordata > Mammalia > Chiroptera > Phyllostomidae > Artibeus > Artibeus jamaicensis. The sequence continues at coordinate 4,300,310 of NW_026521822.1, forward strand.
ATGTAAAGGAAGTAGTAAAGTCAGTTCAGGACCATTATAAAGTTTTTTTTGATTACTTTCATCTTAGGTGAAGCTTTAAATTTGTAGTTAAATTCATTCTCTAAGTACTTATTTATTGTCTATTATTTTTCTAGTTATCTAGGTGCATTGCAGAATTAAAATCATTTTTTAAAAATTATCCCATGGATATCAAAAGCTCATAAATTGCTAGATACTAATGTAAAAGTCAAGAATCTGCTCCAACTTATTATTACAGGCATAGAGAGCTATCTAGGGAAAAGCAAGGGTTGGCTTAAAGTCCTAGAATAAGATGCTTTGCTGATTTCAAAATATGGCACTCACTATAAAATTAATTCAATTATTTACCAGCTGCACACATACTAATCGGGGTTGAAAATATGAAAGACCACAGGGAATACTGGATGGTTACCTTTCTATTACCAGTGATGGAATTAAGAAATAATGACAGCTCACATGTGTGTGATGTCTCCAGTTTAAGAAAATCAGGAACTGAACATTTAAAAACTAATTATAATTAATTAAGATGACTAAAAGAGCTATGACAATTTGGTACTCTATTTTTAGCCATTTAATCAGTCTTTCCAATGAAAGTAGGAAAGAGATTTTAGATTTCACAAAAAAATTAAAAGCTTTGCAATAGGAATGGAATGAGAAAGCACAATGAACAGAAGACTATTAAATTCTATACTATTTAAAATAAGCAGCTACTCTGTTCTATAAATGTAGTAGAGTTCAGTCATGCCATGACTGAAGAGGTAGGCAGAAAGGAAAAGTTGATATATTTCAGCAGATGAAATGATGGAAAATAAATGGCAAGGTGCCTGCCTCTTTCTGATGTATAAATCTCTATTCCCTGCCACTGTATAGAAAACAGCACTATATGATATGATCAGCTTTTATACCAAATGTGTGTGTGTATATATTTATGTGTTGTGTGTGTGTATGAGGTCTGTATGGAAAAAGTCCAGACATTGTTCATATAATAAGAATGGTTTTGCATGACATTGATGTAACCTGGCAGCCAAAGAGAGTGGACTGGAATGCACATGTGTGAACAATGATGACTTCGCTGTATTATTCAATGGGGGCTATAGACACCATTGAGGGAGCATGTGTACTGTGCAGTTGTCACATTCAAAATGACTGAGTGAGTAGAACAATAAATCTGCATCAAATTTTTCATTAAACTTGAACATTCCACCATGGAAACTATTTGGATAAATCAGAAGGTCAATGCTATGGTCATTTGATGATTGGCAGCTTCATCACAACATACCTGCTCACGCATAACATCTCGTGCAGAGTGTTTTTGTGAAACATCAAATCACCCAGATGACTTAGCCCCACTATAGCCCAGATTTGGCATCCTGTGACTTTTGGCTTTTTCCAAAGCTAAAATCACCTTTGAAAGGGAAGAGATTTCAGACTGTTGATGATATTCAGGAAAATGATGGGGCAACTGATGGTGATTGGGAGAATTCTGTGAGGTCCCAAAGTGCCTATTTTGAAGGGGACTGAGGTGTCATTGTCCTACATACAATGTTTCGTATATCTTCTTCAATAAATGTCTCTATTTTTCATATTACATGGCTGGATGCCTTCTGAACAGACCAAATGTATATAAAAATATATTTTTTGAGATTTATTTTTATACGATATGTGTTCAGATTGTTAAAGGCTTTACTTAGTATAGATAGGGTTAAATATTTACTTCTGGCTAAATATTACCATATGGAAAACTTTAAAAATAGTAGCATTTTAAAGGGAGAAAAACAAATGAACAATTTGCAAACTATATCAAAGCTAGTCTAAATTGGTTTTTCATGGCAGTGATTGGAAAATGCTAATATTATTTCTATTCAGCCTAATGCATTAAATCAGCACCTACCATGGGCAGAGTGCTGTACTGTGTCTGCAGTTGACTAAACTGATCATCATCATTAGCATATCTTCTCAGTTCATTTCCAACCAGAGAGTAGTAGGCACCGGGGAACAGAGGCACTATGTGCCTCAGGCTGTGGCATCCAATTATAAGAGAAAAGATTTCTGAATCTGAATCTAACCCTTGCCTTCAAGAACTTGATAATATGGTAGGGAAACCTGCACACTGATGAGAGGGGACACATGCATATATTTAAATAAATTCCTTATGACAACAATTTTTCTTTATAAGTAAAAATTTATTTGAGTTAATTTTTATATGTGTTTTTTCCTACATAACTGTACTTTTTTTTTACTTTAATAGACAGTGAAATGAATCTTTCTTCCTTTTCCTTCTGCTTGTATTTTTCTTTGCCTTGGACTATATATGATTGGACATAAATATCCCACAAACACAGCTGTAGCATAAATGAGGAAGTAGAATATCAACTCAAGTGGAGGAAGTTGAAACTCTGGGCTCTATTAGACAGGAAAATGGATATCCAATAAATAGAGTTGTTGAGGCTACAGCAAGTTATCTGCACAAAGCTGTAGGGTCAGCAATCTTTAGATAGTATCACAGATGAGTAGTTAATTAAGTAAAGATATCCAATTCCAGTGGGATCTTAGGGAAATGATGTCTATTCTTTCTTCTCTTTGAATGTTGGGGCAAATTGGTCTTTGATTCCATTGTATCTATCTCTTCGGTCCTTCTGCCCTAAGTTCTGCTTTTGTTACTTTGAAAATTCTTTTTGTTGAAATGACCTTAGTGTTGGTGACACCCATAAGCTAAATTCAATTGCTTTTTGAAAAATACTTTTTCTTGAGTAATTTCATCAACTAACAATTAATTAAAGCATAAAGTGTTGGGCTCTTCTGCCAAGATGGAGGCGTAGGTGGAAGCACTGCACCTTCTAGCACAACTAAGTTTAAAAACAACAAAATTTTAGCAACAAAAATGCAGCCAAACCACAGAATATTGAACTATAGGGAAGTCTGACAACAACGGACCCTTCAGCCAAATCGGTAAGAGGGGCAGAGCCAGCAGCAGAGAAGGGTCCGGCAGGAAAGATCCATGGGACTAACCCAGGTGTGTGACCCAGGTGCACCAGCAGCCGTGGACGGATCCATTGAGGGCACAAGGTGTTGGACCCACTGAGGGCTGATCACGGTCACACATTCATGCACAGATAAACTGGTGGGGGAGCTAGCAGTGAGACAGACTGAGCAGGACCCAGTGGCAGAAGTGGCAGAGGGAACTGCCATTGTCCCTCTCTGACCCTGCCCCCACATAAGCCTCACAAACCAGCAACCTGGGTGGCCTTCCCCTGGTAAACACCTAAGGCTCTGCTCCTCATACCTAACAGGCATAAACAGATCAAAACATGGCTCAAGAACAACTCAGAGTCCCAGAGCTGATAAATCTAAGTGATAAAGAAATAGCCAAACTTTCAGATGCACAGTTCAAAACACTGGTGATCAGGATGCTCACAGAACTGGTTGATTTTAGTCACAAATTAGAGGAACACATGAAGGCTAAACTAATTGAAATGAATGGAAATACACAGGAAACCAGTAGTAATGGAAAGGAAACTGGGACTCAAATCAAAGGAGTGGCCCAGAAGGAGGAAAAAAATGACCAAACAGAAAAAGATGAAGAAACAAGAGTTAAAAAAATGAGGAGAGGCTTAGGAACCTTCAGGACATCTTTAAACATTTCAATGTCTGAATTATAGAGGTACCAGAAGGGGAAGAGGAACAGCCAGGAGTGGAAAACTTATTTGAACAAATCATAAAGGAGAACTTCCCCAATCTGGCAAAGGAAATAGACTTCCAGGAAATCCAGGAAGCTCAGATAGCCCCAAAGAAGTTGGACCCAAGGAAGAACACACCAAGGCACATCATCATTACATTAGCCAAGATGAAAATGAAGGAGAGAATCCTAGAAGCAGCAAGAGAAAGGGGACAGTCACCTACAAAGTAGTTCCCATCAGACTATCAGCTGACTTCTCCAAAGAGACCTTACAGGCAAAAAGGGGCTGGAAAGAAGTATTCCAAGTCATGAAATCCAAAGACCTACAACCAAGATTGCACTATCCAGCAAAGCTTTCATTTAGAATGGAAGGACAGATAAAGTGCTTCTCGGATAAGATCAAATTCAAGAAGTTCAACATCACCAAGCCCTTATTATATGAAATGTTAAAGGGACTTACCTAAGAAAAAGAAGATAAAAAAGATGAACAGTGAAAGGACAGCAAACTCAGTTATTAAGAACCACACCTAAAACAAAAGCAAACTAAGAGGACAGCTAGATCAGGAGCAGAATCATAGGAATGAAGATCTCATGGAGGATTAGCAACAGGGGAGTGGGAGAAGGAGAAAGGGGGAGAAGGTACAGAAAATAAGTAGCATAGATGGTAGGTAGAAAATAGATAGGGGGAGGGCAAGAAAAGTAAGGGAAATCTAGAATCTAAAGAACTGGAGACACATGGTCATAAACTAAAAGGGGGGAATGGTGGGGGAGGGGTGTGCTGGGTGGAGGGGAATGAAGGGGGAAATAGAATAACTGTAATGGCATAATTAATAAAATATATTTAAAAAATTTTAAAAAGCATAAAGTATTGGAAACTTTTGTTTAAACTCTTCCTATTCTTTACCTTACTGAGTTACTTATTTACAAGAAATAGCAAATAGCATATCTGTCAGCTCCTGGCTTTCCTTTATGATATTGATTAAATTTTAGGATATTTAAAGCAAACCTATAGAAACAAATAAAACTCTGTGTGTGTATATGGTGGGGGGGTTACTCCTTTTAAAAAAACTATTTATAAAATAGTGACAGAATCTTTTGAAATTAAAATGATTATTAGCTTGTGTTAATTCGGGCAAGTTAAATAATTCTCTTAAGCTTTTTTGTTTATTCATCTGTAAAATCTGGATAATAATATCCTCTAATGCTCCTTTTGTGCTTAAAAATTTAGAAAGCACCGACCTGCCCTGGCTGGTGTAGCTCAGTGGATTGAGTGCAGGTCTGCGAACCAGAGGATAGTGGTTCAATTCCCAGTCAGGGCACATGCCTGGGTTGCAAGCCAGTTCCCTGCAGGCTAGTTCCCAGCAGGGGACACACTAGAGGCAACCATACATTGATGTTTCCCTCTCCCCTTCCCTTCCCCTCTAAAGATAAATAAATAAATAAATAAATAAATAAATAAATAAATAAATAAATAAATATTTAGAAAGCACTGACCAACATGGCTCAGTTGGTCTTCTTTTCTCCCCATCTCCCAAAAAATAAATAAATAAAATCTTTAAAATTTTTTAAAAATAGTACCTAGTACATAGTAAATACTCAATCATAAATGTTACCATCGCAACTATTATTATTCTTGTCTGTTTTTATTGTGATTATTTGTATTTTAGGATTTTGTCAAATCAAAATTTCTCTCTAATTTGAGATACCTTAAGAGGCACATAAGACTTTTTAAAAAATTATATTATTGATAGCATCTCTGATTTCAGCCGTATTAATTTAAGCCATACAGTTGGTCACAGGGACTCAGGAGCCTTGAGGGCAAGATTATGTCTCATTCTTTTGTATGTCACTTCTGGGATGGCATTTTATTTAGAGCAAGTGATCAGCATATTTCAACAAAGCTCTGGGGGCTGGATTTAGTTCTTATTTCTTATCAGCTATGGAGTTACTCAGTCACCCTTCTTGGACTAAGGATTTCTGAAGTCCTAAAGCCAGATTTGGAGAAAGGTAGACCTGAGATTTGAGTTCTGGTTCTGCTGAGATCTGGTCCTGTGAATGTGAGGGCTCCTAATCCCACCAAATATATGTTCTTTAAATATTTCTTCAACATTTATTTAATGGAGGCACAGAATAAATAATTTGCAGTAATAAAATATAATATATTTACAGATTCATTAATTTATTTACTTTCTCTGGCCAAAGCAAGATTGATGTTCTGGGGATAAAAACAATGAAAGTTTTTCTATATTTCCTTTTTCTTGATTTTACTATAGACTGTGTATTTTCTAAATCAAACAAGTGATTGGAAGGCATATTAGAAGACTTATATCTTAGATAATAAAGTATCTTGCTTCAGTCAAAGAGCATGAGCCATACTCATTTGATTTCAGAATTTTAGTAGGCAGTAACTGCCATTACTCCAACAAGATGGACAGATGATTCTGGGAAGATTTTATTTGTATTGGTGAGTGAATTGTTGGGGAATGGGATAGTCTTTTTTCTTCTTGAGGGTGCTGTTTTTATATTTTGCTAGTTATATAAAGAATTGCATTAATGAAATTTGAGTTAGTTGATACATATTACTCAAGTAACATTTTAGCACTAAATAAATTGGTTCTTATTGAATTGGCCAATTGGCAAATTTGCCTATGGCTCTGACACTTACTAACTGTACTGTTTGGAGGAGTTATTTATTTTAACCTTTCTGATCCTTGGTACCGGTATCCTTAAAGGGCAAGACAGGAAGATGGGAGGAAAAGGGATCACATCAGCCAAGTGTCCTCTCTTTATCATTTAAATTCCAACTTTCTTGGAACTACTGGCCTGCCTGATGAAGAGGGACCTGGAGAAGCAAGTATTCTACTTTTTTTTAATGACTGTTGGTGCCAACCTTTTTCTTCTCTTTTAGACAAAAAGGAGATTGACTCTGGGTAGTAAGGCAGTCAATCCATGGGAGTATCCAAGTACTTCTAGGGATTTCTGTGTTTTAGAAGTACTGTTATATTAAGCATCTAGCAGAGCCTGGTAAACAGAAAAACAATTTAAAAATTGTGTATTTTCTTATATCGTATATGCTACGGATTGCTAGATGCAATAATAGTATTTTAGAATTTAAAAAAGAGTATACTCACACTTAACATAGATATTATTTTATGATGTATCTCATTTTCACAAATGTTAAAATGTGAAAAAGCATGTATCTTGGAATTGAGGAGCTATGAAAATAGATATGATTATGATGAACCTGAAATTTTAATATTTTTCACTATAAATATGAAATTTTAAATAGGGAATAACATATTATACAGTTTTAAGTAGAGATAAAAATAGATGCTCCTTTTAGAGGTATATACTCTACTTTGAATGTAATAATTTTGGGGAACTATTTTACAATTAATTTTGTAACACTGTCCAAATACTTCTTTTTATATAATAATATCAAGAATGACAATAAAGATTTTCATTTATTTAAAACAGCATTGAAAAACTTCCAAATGATCACTTATAGATATGAAAGAATTTTTGAAAACATAAAAACAAAAACCATGTTGGGTCAGATTCCTGATCTACCTACCTGATAGAATATATTCTGGGAGGGTGCTGTAGTCAACCCCCAAGGTTAGCTACTTGCTCCTAACTCATAGTGCCCCAATCAATATTATTTTCAGTTCAGTTCAGTTAATAAGCATGAGTCAATCAGGTGATAGTGATATAAGAGCAGTGTCAGTGTGTCTTTAGTGCAAATATTCTTAGGGAAATATTGGGTTCTTAACATATTGATATAATAGCCAGTTTGTTCTCATCAACTAATTTTACCTAATTTCTCAATTTTTTTCTCTTTGTGCAAGAGTTTGTATATGTTACATTTTTTGGAGTTGTGTTAATGTTCATGCCAACTTTGTGCTGTTTATAATTCCTAAAGAGATATTAATACTTCTAGAACGACAACAAAAACAAACTCAAAATTCAAATTAATAGAGAGTTATGTGCTAAACTGGAAACCTGGATGCATTAATCACAAAATGCCAATCATCAGCAGTGGTTTCTAATTCAGTGGACACATATAACACACATGAAATGTGTAGCATCCATTATTAATTGTTGTTTCATCATAGTCTAAATTTACATGAGCCTGCACACACATATCCACATATTTATAAACACATATAAACATATTATACACACATAAACATACACATATATAAAATATGTGAGAACACATTTTGTCATATATATAAACTATATTTTAACAGACTGTGAAACATTCTTGGACAATAAAATACATAACCATAATTTAAGAAAGACCTAGCTAAGCAATGCTGCTGGTAAAAGAAATAGTCATTTGGTTGTGTTATCGCTTATGTACTGCACAGATTTAAACTTTTTGGTTTAGTTGGCAAAAAAAATTTATTAGGTTAGAAGTCAGTTCCTTGTTACAGTCTTGCTAAAGTGCAGAGCATTTAAAGAAACTTTCTCTGAATTCCCTAATTCAGAGACCCTAGACACTTAGGATGGTAGTGTGAGTTAATTCTGTTTGCCTGGGTGAGGTCTCTCTGAGAGGACACAATGCACCACTTAGGCTGAGATACTGTTTCTACTAAATGTGGAAATAATGACTTCCAGTGCTGTGGCCCAGTGTGAAATCTCATGGGAAATAACTTGAAATTATGTGATAGGATGAAATTAATTCCTACCTCCTTCCCTGATATAACCAACCTATATTTACAAGATGTACTATTATTTTCTGGCCATCCAGAAAGCCAATGTAGTCCTGTTTTTTAGAATGAATAATGGTGATAAAAAATCTCCTAGTCTATATACCCTTGTTGCATAAAGCAACCTCTGATATTATGAGTTGAACACAGTGGTCTATAATTCTGTAAGTTCAAGAGTTGCTCTTTGACCCCTCTCCCTGCTTTTTCTTTGGCTTTCTCTGATGACTCTCAGCAGAGAATTATGATTGGGGGGTTTCTATTTGCCATATAAGGATGGTGTTGTAATGATGGATTTCAAAATAAAAACATGTTCTCAACCTTGTGAAATCCTGGCAGGATTAAGGTGAAACAAGCCTGCCATTTTCAGATTTCCTTGTTGAGGAACTGTTAGAGGCTTATTATGCTGTAAATGTTAGGAGGAAACAAGAGATAAAAGAGTGTTTCAAAGATCTTGGTAGGTGCCCTGACCAGTGTGGCTTGGCTGGCTGGGAGTTGTCTTGCACATGAAAGTTTGCCTGTTCAGTCCAGTCAGATCACATGCCTGGGTTGCAGGTTTGGTCCCTAGTTGGGGTGCGTATGAGAGGCAACTGATTGATGTTTCTCTTTCACACTGATATTTCTCTTCCTTTGTTCCTTCTTCCCTTACCCTCTCTCTGAAAACAAATAAATAAAGTCTTTAAAAAAACCCTACAATGAAATCTCCATAGGGTACAGCAGAGATACTCATTGAGCACTCACTAGGTGTTGTTCTTAATGGACTTGAATTCAAATGTGGTAACTGCCTGCTGAGGGCAGAAAAAATGAATCTATACATGCTCTGATTTGCTTCTTGCTGTATCAGTATTTGAGAATAGGAAGGGCTTTGGGGAGGCCTGGCCTTTGACTGATGTCTGGTGACTGGTAAGCTTCAGGGGATGAAGCATTGTGGATATGCCATTGATTATTTTCCTTCTTTAGGGATGAGTAATTTGTAGTATCCTCCTTAACTTTCTGTATCAACTGTGGTAGATTGTTCTCTTTAAATAATTTAACCCTGATTTTTTTCTTTTTTATATAAAAAAACTTTGTGAAGATTTAGTAGATTACTAAAACAAATCCTTGTGTGCGGTATTTTAAACTCTTGAGCCCTGGCCTGCATGTTTCATCTGGTTGGGCATCATCCTGCAAAGCAAAAGGTCACCAGTTCAATTCCCCTTCAGGATGCATGCCTGGGTTGCAGGTTCTGTCCCCCAGTCCCACGTGAGAGGGAACCGATTGTAGTTTTTCTCTCACATCAATGTCCTTCTCCATTCTCTAGTTAATTAATTAATTAATTTTTTGGAAGTTGATTTTGAATGAATTTAATGCAGTGTTATGCCAAGGTTGAAATTCTATGAAAGATGAGGAGGTACGAGCTGAGTCACTGGGCTTTATGCAGCAGTGCTCCAAGCAGCACCTTCAGAAAATGGTGTTCTCCATAAAATACAACCCATACAGCATGTGGCTCTGCTCCGTTTGTCTCACACAAAGTTCATTTATTCTCAAATGTCATCCCAACAATTCTAACTCCTTATTTTACACAGAGGAACTCAAGCCTTGTTCTCAAATTAGCTATGGCATGACTTAGGACCTAAACCTTTCATTCACTGTTCTGTTTTCCTCAGTGCTCCAAGTAGCATAGAATATCCACTTGCTTGCTTGATTTATTTGCTTTGCTTGGTATATTTTTTAAGCTTTAGCTTCTTTCCTAGTAATTGATTACTGCATCCTAATATTTCTTCAGTGACTGATCTCCCTCCCCCCTTAGCTCTATTTCTTCCTGACTTGTTGCCTTGGCTTTCTGCCACCCAAAGTTTTGGTATGCTTGTTACCATGTCTACTTTGCAAAGGACTTTGGTTAAGGAAGCTGCAGTGTTCTGAACATCCATTTTTGAGTGTGACTGTCCCCTCTAGATTTATTGAATAAGTACAAATGTCACAATGTGGGATACTGTTTACTAAGAGAATATTTATAACAAGAGTCTCATAATAAAACAAAATCATGGTCTTGAGGAATTTTCAGTGGTGGCCATAGAGTGGTTTGGGATGAGAAAACTGAGGCCCAGAAAGATTAAGTGATGATACCCAAAATTAAATAGGAACTTACATTGGACCCTAGGTAGATGCTGGATGACCTGCCTGCTTCCCTGGTGTCATCTTCCCAGAATTCTGTGGAAGAATTGTTAACCACAGACTATAAATGTAAAATTTCACCTTTGGGAAAATTCTGTGTTTTGGATTTGGATGTGATGTTGTGCCACTACTGATAATAGGAGAGAGAGCCTTTTATACTGTTTTTGTGTGTCACTATTACTTGCATGACCCTGGGCACAGTACCCAGTGCTTATGACCCATTGTCAGGATTGCCCATTTTATATTAACCCTTCCTGATGTACCTTAGTAACAGTAAAACTGCTGAGCCTGACTTCCCAAATCTTAGGCAGCTTGAAGGTTGTTCATATCATAACTCTCTTCTTATTCAATCAGTTGGTCTTCATTCTGAAAATGAGGCCAAACCTAATTCCACTGGCTGAACTTGTGGCTGTACCTGGACTGTGGTATCCCAGATGTCTAGCCTGGTGATAGGGCCCTGCTGCTTCCCCACTGACTGATAACTGTCTGCTGACTGTTACAGGAGAGCTTCCAAGGACTCCTGGCACAATTCCTGCATATTATCATGGGTCCTAGAACTCTCTAGTTTTCTTTTACCCTGAATTGAGATCAAACTGAGCATTATGCTTTGCTCAGCACACACATGTATGCACACTTGCTCCAACTACAAGTCTAGTACAAGTGCTGGCCTCTTCTTTGCTGTCTTATCTTGCTATGAGTAGCTGACAAGACCCAACAAAATCATGATATATATCATGTTTTCCCACTATTAGATAATTTTAAGTACTGTTTGTCACTTCTCACATATAGAAATTATAGGAAATATATGAACTGAACATATATTTCTACATTTAAAGAGTAGAAGATATCCTTCTAACACATTTATCTCTATCGAAAGGCAAAAAACTCATATATTCATTCTCTTCATATTATGTTTTTTTCCTAAGTTTCTTTAAAGGGAAGTCACTGGAAACTGAGCTGTTAATTCAATTGCAACTTTGTTTTTTTAATTTAATAAGAGTCATTTGTTCAAACAAAGAAATGCTTATCAATGGAAATGGTAACTGTGAAAAATCGCCTCTGCTTTCATGCTTACCTACTATTTTCTGGTGGTACTAAATCCCAGTTTTAAGTCCAAAAGAAATTAAACTGAATGTGTTTTCCATTTTCCACTGGTAATTTAGAGTTTTTATTTTACACCCCTTCTTTGGTTCTAACCTCTTTCATCACATCACAGGTATTAACCCTTATTTATCCCCCACTATCTGCCTTTATTCCCACTCAGAATTCACCCTCTCTTTTTCCTCAGTTCTTTTCTTTATTCCTTTCTCTCCCTTGCTTCTGATCTTCATAGAAACTACCACAGAAATATTTTCCTGTTCTCTGTACACATATACAGTAAATGTTTATTTGGGCCTTGGGAGAACTAACACCCCGGAGAACCACCATGTTTGATTAGTACGTGGCAGGCATAGCTACCATTGTATAGAAAAGTGTTCTAAGAACTGTATTTGCCCACATATACTTTTTCTGTTAATGGCCTCTTTGGCCCATTAGCATTGTTACATTAGTTTTGGACTTTGTTTTTATTTACAAAAATTATGTTTATGGTGTCATGTTGCTGATAGGCCCTGATGCAGCCTCTCCCAACTTTCCACTTAAATACTACTGGTGAAAGAGCATAAAACAAGCAAATATAGCCTTGGTAGAAAATAAGACTGATAGCCTTTAGCAGGATTCCTGCAGGAATTTCTTTGGATTATGAGGCTGATGCAGCTGAATTGAGAATAAAAAATCATTGATTAACATTGGATTTATGTACCAGTGAAAAGGCCTGAGCAACTATCTCCTGTGGGCCATGTGCTTTTTTGATACGAAATTCCGTAGTTGATCTTCTCTTCTATACCAACATTTTACACATCTTCATAGACTGCAACTTGCAGAAATTTACTCTTCTTGTTTCATGCTCAAGGTAAAGAATAAAATCCATCTCTGGTGGTAAGTACCCCACTCCCACGACTCAGTCGAAACACACTGCCAGACTGTGTGAGTAGAGGCAAGAAGAGCTTGTCTAGCTAGCATTGAATGCTAGATTATGGCTTTTCTTGTACTATTTTTTTGATAGGGTTTTGAGATTGAGAAAAATGCAATGACAAGGAAAAAATCTTACACAGTCACTTGAAGTGGTCCAGGATAAATGCTAACTAAACACTAAAAGTTTCCAGACCAACCTGCACCATAGAGTAGAACTGAGAAGGGGATTATTCAGAAACTACCACACATGAGGTGTTGCCAGCCAGGAGTCAGATATTGTCTGTTGGCTGATTCTAAGTATAGATAACTTTCCCCCAGTTCTCAAATAAATAAACACAAAGATGTTCAAATGGCAGTTTAGGAAATGGTAATGTTAATAGTGAGTAGGTGTTGTTTTAAATTTTTTAATTTAGAATATACAAGTTGTACATGAACACAAGCTTGTAGGGGATAAGTAAAATAATATAAAAATACTTAGATTATAATTATGATTAGAGATTATGCTCTCTAATCACACTACCCCACTATGCTTTTAGTGTTTGTCCTTTAAAATAATTTCATACATATACACACTACTTACACACACAAAGATAGATATTTTAAAATATAAATTGCAGAATTTGGGTCACATCATTCTGAAGTGTCTTTTCATTTAAAAATATATGTTAGAGATTTTGTTTCATATTGTTACATGTATATATTTACTGTTTTTTTAGTAGCTGTATAATAATATCCCATTGTATGGTTACTCAATAGTTTATATTACCAAACCCCTACAAGTGGACATTTATGTGGACTCCAATATGGGGTTTTTATAAATAATGCTACAATGAACTACTCCTTGTTTTTGTGTACATGTGTAAGAACATCTGTGGGGTAGAATCCTGGAAGGGGAATTATTGGATCAGATGGTCCACACATTTTGCATTTTGATAGATACTGACAAATTCCCTCTAAAACAGCTACCAATTTCTTTTCTCATAAATGGGCTAATGAAAATGTCCATTTATCCAATATTTAGGCCACCAATGGAGATTATCAAACTTGAAAATTTTTACTTACTTGCAGGTGACAGATAACCTGCAAAGCTATGATTAGCAGTGAAATTGAATGTCTTTTTATGTGTTTTACTGTCATAAGCATCTTTAATAAACATGAAATTTAAATCTTATCTTTAAAATCTGATAATTTTCATTTTTAAACTTGAATTATTGACTCTAAAATTTATTTAGAAGAATAAATGGGTGAGTTAGTAAAATTTTGAGGAAAAGAAAAAGTGAATGATAGTGAAAGAAATAATTTATTTTATAAGATATTAAAAAGCTGATGCACCCCAGTAATCAGTCTACAAATCAACAGACAACATGACGGTACAATGAGAATGGCTATAAAAAAACTCAGTAAATGAAATTGTCTAGAATATAATAGAATGAAACCAAAATCAGTGAAGAATTAAATCATTTCTCAATGATGATTTTACTAAATTTTTTAAATCATAATAAAAGAAATTGAAATCATAATGAAATAGCAAAATTATAACAAAACTAGAGGAAAAAAGTATAGCATATATATATGTATATATATGTATATATGGTTCTGGACTTGAGCAGGTATACTAAAACAAATGCTACAGTAAAATGCATATTTTAATATATTAAATTTAAACATTTTAATGGTAAAAAAAGAAATACACCAAATAAAAGTCATTGGCAATGAAAACTGAGAGCAATATTCACCACAAATATGATAGACATGGGTTAATTTCATCAATATTTAAAGGACTTTCTTAAATCCATAAAAAAATAACCTAACACCTCAATAGAAAAGTGAATGAAGAACATGAATAAGTAAAATGTAAATTCTTTCCTACTAAGGCTGCTCCAAGAAGAACAAAAAGCTGGTGGAAATTGGGTGTTTCAAAGTAGGTTTACAGATCAGTACTTATTTTGTGTAATAATACTGTTGTTCATCTTGACAGTAATGGAAAACATCCCTGTTTTAAACAGTACAATATTAAAAGATAGTATATGACAAGGTACATTTTTACAATTAAGTAACTTCAAGATCTATTAAGGAAAAGAAAATAGATTCACAAAGGCTTATGTGCACCAAACTATGATCTGAGGTATAGCATTACAATCATATAGTGTGATGAAACTACGTAGTTTCAAATTTTAGCCAAATAAAAAGAAAAGGTATTAAAAGGTAACATATATAGATATTGTGTTGCTGATTGTTTGTTTTAAAGACACTGTTTCCTTGTAGCATGGAAACTCTTATTTGTCCTGAAATATATTAATCAGTTAAGGTTTTCTGCAAAAAAAAAGTTTCATACTTTCCTGCTGACTCACACCTTCATCTTTGTCCTTAATATGAACATGTTAGTGGTGAAAAGAGGTAGGGTACAAACCAGAGGAAACACACACATGACTCAGTTTTCCCTGGTTCACAGCAGCTTTTCCAAGGAGAAGAGGAAGCAAATATGTGTTTGTGTAAGCCGGAGGAGGAGCCCCAGGCTTGCCTGGCCCCCCTAATGCAAAGGAAAGATGTACTCTGAAGAGAACCCTAACAGTATGTTGCCAGAAGATGCAGAATTTGCAGTCTCTTTTCAGTGAGGTGGCCAAGAGTGAACTTGGCTCTGATCCACAGTAGTGGATCACAGTACTTCCTGCTCTTTGAAGGAGCCATGTGCTGCCATTAACTGCAATTCACTAATGCAAGTGCTAACAGTATACCCTAAGAGAAATAAATTTTAAAATTATGTAAAAGGATATATATTGAGGCATTATGAAAAATGAAAAAAATAGAAACATATTCAATTAAAAGAATGTTTAAATAAATATGGTACTTTCATAAGGTAGAATATTATTATAGCCATTTAAGACTTGTATTTTTAAAGACCTTTTAATAAAATGGGAAACATTATTATGTTAAGTGAATAAAGCAGGGTTCAAAATGGCATTTATAGTATGAGCCCATTTTAGAAAAAAATAAGTTTTTTATAGTTAGATGGTATTATGAAGATTTATATTTTAATGTATTTCTTTCTCCCAACAAATAATCTACTGTGAGAAAACATAAGAAGTGTGTGTGTGTGTGTGTGTGTATACACACACATACATTTTTATACACTACATTGAATCTCAGAAGTAATTCTTTTATTTCATATATATATATGTGTGATTCTTTGTAGAGAGAAGCAGAAGCTTCAGTTTTTCTATTAAAAAAACAAGCAGCCCTGGCTGGTGTAGCTCAGTGGATTGAGCACGGGCCTGCGAACCACACGATCGCAGTTCGATTCCCAGACAGGGCACATGCCTGGGTTGCAGGCCAGTTCCCTGCAGGTCAGTTCCCTGCAGGGGATGCACGAAAGGCAACCACACATTGATGTTTCTCTTCCTCTCTCCTTCCCCCCTTCCCCTCTAAAGATAAATAAATAAAATTTTTAAAAAAAGAAAAAAACAAGCAAAACTCATTTTGATGACTGTGTATTAATGTCAATAAGCTTACCTGAGGGAGTCTGTTTCATTGTATTTCTACTTAAATGATGGATTTCACATTTAATTGCTGTCTTGTTCTTTTTGGAATATTACGGTGTTCAAAGTAGTATTTAAAGCCTATTAGGCTAAAATGTCTAGGAAATAAAGACATGGTATTTATCAAGTGTGAGGACTAAGTAAATATGGATACTTAACCTGACAAAATTGCTGTTGCTTATGCTTAATTTTCTCACATATTTTGGGACTGTCTGCCTCTGTTTAAAAGAAACTACTTATAAAAGTATCCACATAAAACTTCTATGAAAGATAAAAATTCACATACATATACTCTACAAAATGCTGACTAAAACAAACAATAAGAAGCACACATGGTGGAAGGGGGGATGGTGAGACTAAAGAATACTACCAATGTCACGGAAGTTTTGTCAAATATAGTCTGATTTAAAGTTAATTAGAAGAGGATGCCAGGAATTGGAATAAATTTTCCCTTCTCAGGACTCTGTGTAGTGTTTATTTCTGTAGGTGGAGGAGGTTTAGAAGAGCCCATTAACAGCTTTCAAATTAGATAAGCAGGGACTGGGTGGGAGGCAGGTAAATGAGAAAAGGAGAGCATCTACTGAACACTTACTTCTGAATGGCAGTCATGAGTTCTTTTCTACCCAATAAAAATTTCTTATAGGAAATCTAAGTTTACTCTAAAACAGCAGACATGGAACATCTGTAACCTTGGAAAATTAGAAGTGAGGGCAAAAAAAGATATCGAAGAGCAATGTCTTCAATGAAAACCAATAGCATAAGCAATATCAACTGCATGGAATTGTAAATTGGTATAACATCTATGGAAGGTAATTAAATAATATCTAATAAATTAAAATAGTAGACTTTCATTTCTACATAATTGGAGTAGATATACTTTTTTCCCGTTCCTTTCACTAAGTACAAATAGAAGCCCTGGACATTATATGTAGAATAAGCACAAGATTCTGAAAAGTGAAGAAAAGAAAAAGGCATATTGTTTAGGGACCTCAGGACCAGAAAAATGATCCAGTTGTCTGTTCCAGTATTTTCTTTTTGCCTCATATCCAAAATTTGATACTGAAAAAGCCAGCAATCTGGAAATTCCAGTGGCTGCAGGAAAAAAAGGATGCAACAAAGTTTCGTTTTTTCCACCCAGAAAATTAAATACGAGATAGCACAGAAAGATAGAATATTTTTATAGAGTAACTTATCCATTCCACCAAACATCAAGAAAAAAGGCCATTTCAGGAATAGCTGAGTGGGAAGTCTAGACTTTTACTTTCCAGAGACTATATCAATATTCCTGCTGAGGAGATTCTGACGCCAAGTAGGGAGCTGGCACTTTTATTCCCATTGGCTAGTAATGAGTTGCTCCTCTCCTCATGCTTGCTGCAATATCAATCACTAGAGATCACTTGGGGCATCTTGACTTCTACCTCTATCTGAAAAAAAATAGGTACTCCTTCCCCTTCCTACTGTAACAGAAGAGACCTTGTGGAGACTCAGGACTTTTGCCATTGCCCAGTGGTAATGAAGCCAGTCTCAGCTCGGTGTCTTAAGAGACCACATTGGGAGTCCAAATCCCTAACCCACCTAGAAGTCATAAGAAACTCCCATTTAGGTTGTCAGGGGAGGCCAAGTGAGGAGCCCGGAATCCTTCACTTGGTAATATTGTCAGATCAGTGTCAGGGAAAGCCAATTAAAACATAAGGTTTAAATAAGATCCAGAGTCTCAGAGCATAATACAAGAATTTTCAGGTTGCAGTTGAAAACCAGTCTTCATACCAAGATCCAGAAAAATCTTTGATTATATAAAAAGGATACTAAGTAAATACCAACATTGAAATGACAGTCAGAATTATCCTAAGAATTTTAAAGCAGCCATGATGAAAATGCTTCACCAAGCAACTACAAACCTTCTTGAAATAAATGAAAATTTAGAAAGCTAAGCAAAGAAATATAAAGTCTCAGCAAGGAAATATAAATTACAAAGAAGATCCATATGGGAATATCAGAACTGAAAATACAAACACTAAGATAAAAATGATGTGGATAAGCACTACAGCAGAATGGAGGGGACAGAGTAAAGAATCAGTGAACTGGAAGACAGAATAATGGATATTACCTCAATGTGAATAGCAGAGAAAAAGTAAAATGATAAAAAATCAAAGCCATAACAACAATAACAACAACAACAACAACAACAACAAAAACCACAATGAGCAGAGCTTCAAGGGAGTTGTAGGTTTATAGTAAAAGGTAGTGCTGAGAAAATGTTTGAAATTATAATAGAATATATATACATATACAAATACATATATATGGCTGAAACTTCTTAAATTTAGCAATGGACATAAACCTACAGAATTGAGTCTGAGAAAACCCCAAAGAGAATAAACACAATGAAATCCACACTAATTAAACTTTTGAAAACTATTTTCCAGAAAACTTCTTGAAAGCAATAAGAGAAAACAAAACCTTATAGGAGGAAAGCAATTAGAAAAACAAATTTCTCATCAAAAACAAATGAAAGCCAGAGGAAATGGTACAACATTTTTCAAGCACAGATAGAAAAGAACTGTGAACTCATAATCCTAAATATAATGAAAATATCCTTCAGGAATGTAGGGGAAATCAAGATTTCTCAGAATCAGAGAAAAACTAAGAAAATTGTGTATTAAGCATACCTGCCATACAAAAGTGGTTTGAGGAAGTTATCTGAACAGAAAGAAAATAAAAAAGGGACTCGGAAATCAGGAACAAAAAATGAATATGGTAAACAAAACTATGGGTAAATACATTAGGTAGTCTGTCTCTTGAGTTTTCTAAATTATATTTGATTGTTGAAGTGTATGTTATAACACTGAGGTAGCTAATAAATGCAGAGGAATATTTAGTGCAATTATATGTTAAATAGGGAAGGTAAAGGGTAAAAAAGTAAGTAGGTTTCACTTGAACTGGTAAAATGATGTCACCAAGAGACTGTGAGACATTGTGTGTGTATGTGTATTTTACCTAGAGTAGCCACTAAAAACTTGTATAGTGATGCAATGCACACATTACAAAGGACAAGATAACACAAATGTATTGACTTATATAAAAGTGCAAACTTTAGCATTGTGTCACAGTATGTTACTTTAAAGGTATGTTAATATATACAAGTGTGTATATGTACATTTTATAAGCACAGAGTACTTTGGGGATGGTAGACAAATGACTTGAAACCTTGTCTGAATCTGAGGAGAGGAGATGCATGTCTAGAGGGCAAGAAGCCCTCTTAAATTTAGCAATGGACATAAACCTACAGAATTGAAGAAGCCTTACTCATTATCTTTAAACACTGTTGTTTGTCTTGAATTTTGTACTTTGTACTTGTATTACCAATTGAAGAGTTTATTTGCATGTTTTCACAAGTAAGAATGTCCATAAATAAACTCAAGTGTATATGTAATATGTAAATATATATACATATACATATATATATGAATTTAGCAGATGATAAAGGAAGATTTTTAAGACAGTATGGGGAAAAGTTGGGTTAGTTCATGAAAGATATTGGGAAAACTGTCTAGCCATTGGAGGAGGGTGAACACAGTCATACAACTATTGATACCTAACCCTTATATCCCAATAAATTTTAAATGAAGATATGAATGTAAAAAGTGAAAAGTAAAAAGTAGAATAAAATATAGGTAAATGTTTTATTGTCTTGGGATAGGGAAAGTCTTTTGAAAGCATAACACTAATGATATAATCATAAAGGAAAATCAATGGTGGATTTAGTCATATGAAAGCTTATCCTTTTGTATGCCCAAAGCAGCAGTACTCAAATATATAAACTATATTAAGTGATAAAATGATTATGACCAAGAGAGTGGCAAAATAAATTGCAGGATATTCATATAATTAATTACTGCACAGCAACAAAAATGAGTAAATCACCAATACAAGGAGTATCATTGATAAATCTCATGGGTATAATTTTGAGCCAACAAAGCTATTTACAAAACCAATCTATCCTGTTAAATGTCAGTATAGTGGTTAGTTTTCGAAAGGGAAGGATTGAGTAATGTCTGGTAGAGACATGAAGGGCTTCCATGATGCTGCTAATGTGAATCTTGGGTAGCAGCACAGGTGATACAAGTGTGTGCTTGCTTTGTGATATGCATGAAGCTGTATACTACTTTATGCATATTTGACTCTAATAAAATGGTTTTTAAAACAAGCATACAAAGAAGATTTTTGACTATCACATTGGCAAAGACTTCTTAAAAACAAAGTTTTATTTTGTTCACACTATATATAATGAAAATTTACAAATGACAGACTGTTCATTGTGTTGCCAATTTTATTCAACAATTTGCATTAAAGGAAATTGTTTATCCTAAGAACAGAATGAGAAAATTGTACAAGGGAGCATCCATAATGATATATGTAGTAGCTTTATTTATAAAAATGAAAAATCAGATATAAACTAAATGCCCAAAAGTGAGAGTTTGTTTAACTAATAAAGGTATATATGGAATATGTTGTAGCCAGATATACTGAGGCAGGGCTACTTTTATTTGTGTAAAAAGTTATATGAGTAGTTTTGTGACAAAAATAGCAATTTCCAGATCTGTTTCTCTCACACTAACACAGATTCACACATACTCACATATACCAAAAATCACATTTTTAAAAACATCTATATTTATATAGATTGAAACACTAATCACGAAAATGTCAGCAGAGTTTATCTAGGTTTCTGTGTGATTTTTTTTCTTTATTTTCCCTTTTGTATTTCTAAAAAGAAAAATACAGGTAGATATATCATTTTTGAATACTGGGAGAAAATAATAAAGCAAATGTAAAAAAAACCCCTGAAAAGTATTTTTGTGTATTTCCTCCAGTGAGTTTCTTCCCTCCCCTAGCACCAGTCAGGTTTTTAAGTTAAAATGGGGGGAAAAGAGGAAGGGAGGTGGGAGAAATGTAAATGAATCATAGATTTGTTAAGTGTAACAGTGATAACTGATGACATTCATATTGAAAAATATTAATCTTATTTCAAAGAGTTCTTCTTTTCTAAAAGTGAGAATTATTTTAAGTCATCCTTTATTTAAGTTATATTCATTTATAGATTGAATGGTAGTAATATAATGCTAATGATTTCCTAGTACATTGAGAGAAACTAAAAAGTCTTGAATACTCCACACCTAAAAATAGTTTGCATAATTCACTAATTCAGGCATGGTCCCAGGTTTTATGGAGTTTTAAAGTTATATAATTTTTGAGGTTGTTTTAAGGGAAAATACACAATTTTGAGTATAATGTTAGTTATGGTCCTTGGAGTGGGCTTATGGAATTGGGAGGCCCTGGCACTTGTTTTCTTCACTTTATGCAAAAGTCACCTGTTGAGACACAAGCTTCATTTATGTATGCCTGTTCCCTCTTTTTATGGAGGGGACTTATTGCTCAAAATTATTAAGCAGTGATAACACATGTACTTGTTACTAATACAACTTGAAGATATCTGTGGAAACAGATTTATTAAAATACAAAGAAAGAATATGTATTTAAGCCTTATTTTGGAAGTCTGTTAAGCTTATGGATGTTTTAAGGTCCTGTATATAATAATAATTGGATTTTTCTCTCATATATATATATATATATATATATATATATTTGTTGAACAAATGATTTATTTTCTTTAAAACAAGATCGTTTTATTTTATTCAAATATAAATGTATATATATTTATATTTGAATAATATTATTTATTTACTCCTGAAAATACCCTCTCCCTGCCTCCTCCTTCAATTCTACAGTCTAGCTTTAAAATACTCATATATTTAGATTTTATATCAGGAATTCTCAAACTTCTAGGTACATCCAAGTCATCTAAGTATATTGTTAAAATGGGAGTTCTTATTCATTATTTCTGCAGTGGGGTCTAGGATTCTACATGTTTAGCAAGCTCCCATGAGACTCCCCCGTAGCCAGCCTGCTGACCATACTTCTGTATATCAAGACTCCACAGCATTCTAACCTGTCTCCAGCATCCCCTCGTTGGAACTGGGGAGGTCCCTCCATGCCCTCTACATGTAGGGGACTGTTTCAGTCTAGTGGCTCAGAGGGGCAGCTGATGATTATATAGCCAGGAATAAAAGTGTCGGATTTAGACTACATGAAACAAGTAACACAGCTAAGGATAGCAGATCTGCGCTTCAAAGTAAGAGTGAGAGAGTGAGTACAAGGGTGCCAGTACTGAGAAAGACACTATTTTTTCACCCACTACTTAGGGAAATGTTTATGAGTACATTGATAGGCAGATTGTTTTCTTATTTGGCCTGTCATGAGAAGCACAGGTGAGGCAATAAATGTGGCATTCTCTTGGGAATTTAGAAGTTTAGGAAAAGAGGCTCTGAATTGTTAAACTCTGATCACAGATGTGGGTGCTTCCATTTCAGGGTTTAGGGTATGCTGTGTGTGGTGACAACCCTTTTAGCCTGCAGCATCCCCTACCTGTGACTTCTTCTGGGAATTATCATCAGGAGCCAACTGCAACCAGCATTTCTAAGTTCTTGTGCCAAGGTAAGGAGTCTCTAATGTTGCACTCATTATGCTGTGAAGTTAATGGGTGGAGGGCTCCGAAGACACTGCTTTTCCAATAATCAATATTCCACCAATAACAGATATAGGGTAAACTAAGAAAAGCACTAAATGTTCTGTTGCTCCTACTTTTGATATTCTGCCTCCCGGGAGAGATGGATCCATGTTTTTTCTCCTTTATTTTTAATAGTGGCACTAATACAGATGTCCCCATTTCTGCACCTTTATCTGCCTCTACTCATGTTTTTTTTTTATTGTGGTAAAAGAAAACAACCACATAACCTATTTATTTACTTTCTTAACATATTTAAGTGTTCAGGGTAGTATTGTTAACTATAAACACATGTTGTACAGCAGGTCTCTAGAACACGTATTCATCTTATAAAACAAATTCTAAATCAATTGAAACTTCTTATTTCCCCTTCCTTGCAACCCCTGATAACCACCATCCTACTTTCTGCTTCTTTGGGTTTACAACTTTAAATACCTCATATAAGTGGTATCATGTGGTATTTGTCCTTCTGTGACTGGCTTATTTCACTTACATTATGTCCTCAAGTTTCATTCATACTGTAGCAGATGACAGGGTTTCCTTTTTTATGGCTAAATAATATTCTGTTGTATAGATAAGCGTGTGTGTGTATGTGCATGCTTGTGCTACATTTTCTTTATTCCTCCCCTGATGAACTTTTAGGTTGTTCCTACATTGTGAATACTGTGAATAATGCTACAGTGAAAATGCAAGTGCAGATATCTCTTTGATATCCTGATTTCAATTCTTTTGGCTATATCTCCAGAAGTAGAATTGCTTGGGCGTATGGCAGTTCTATTTCTGAGGAGCCTCATTACTGTTTTGCTCAGCAGCTGTACTATGTTACATTCCCACCAACAGTACCTAAGGGTTTCAATTTCTCCACATCTTCACCAACATTTATTTTCTGTTTTTCCCTTTTTTAGTAGTGGCCATCCTAACAGATGTGAAGTTATGTACTTTATTGTGGTTTTGATTTACATTTTCTGATGATTAGTGATTTTGAGTATCTTTTCTTATACCTGTTGGCCATTTGCATATCATGTTTGGAAAAATGTCTGTTTAAGTCCTTCATCTGTTTCTTAATGAAATTATTGGTTGGGTTTTCTGTGCTGTTTTGTTTTTTGTTTTTTGTTATTGAGTTGTAGGAATTTCGCATAGGTTATGGATATTACCTCCTTATTAGGTATATGGTTCACAGATATTTTGTCTCATTCTGTAGGTCACCTTGTCACTCTGTTGACTATTTCATTTACTGTGTAGAAATCTTTTAGTTTGACGTAGTTCTACTTATCTATTTGTGCTTTTGTTATATCCAAATAATCATTGCCAAGCCCAATGTTATAAAGTTCTCCCCTATGAGTTTTATAGTTTTGGATTTTATAATTAAGTCTGTAATCTATTGTGAGTTAATTTTTGTAAATGGAATAAGATAGGGGACCAATTTCATTCTTTTGCATGTGGACCTTCAGTTTTCCCAGCACCACTTGCTGAAGAGAAAGAATAGTCTTTCCCCATTACATGGTCTTGGCATCCCGGTCAAACATCATTTGAGTGTGTATGTGTGGGTTTAATTTAGGGATTTCTATTCTGTTCCATTGGTCTATATGTCTGTCTTTATACCAATATCATACTATTTTGATTATTGTAGTTTTATAATATGTTTTGAGGTCAGAAACAATGAGGCCTTCAACTTTGTTTTACTTTTTTTCCTTTTTCTTTTCTTATTGTTGTTCAAGTACAGTTGTCTCCATTTTTCTGCCACCACTTTCCCCTGCCCCACCCAACCCCACCTCCCACCATCAATCCTATCTCCTGTTTGGCTTTGTGCATGGGACCTACATACATCTTCCTTGATGATACTTCCCCTTCTTTCCCGTTACCCCTTCCCTTCTCCCCTATGGCTACTGTAAGTTTGTTCTTTATTTCAATATATCTGGTTATATTTTACTTGCTTGTTTGTTTTGTTGATTAGGTTCCACTCAGAGGTGAGAGCATATGTTATTTGTCTTTCACTGACTGACTTATTTCACTTAGCATAATGCTCTCCAGTTCCATCCATGCTGTTGCAAAGGGGAGGAGCTCCTCGTTCTTTCGACTGTGTAGTATTCCATTGTGTAAATATACCATAGTTTTTTGATCTACTTATTTACTGATGGGAACTTAGGTTGAATTCAGCACTTGTCAATTAAAACCACAATGAGATATCACTTCACATAAATTAAAATGACCATCATAAACAAAACAACTTTGTTTTTCTTTCACAAGATTTTTTTAGTCCTTTGTGGTTGCGTATAAATTTTAGAATTTTTTTCTATTTTTGTAAAAATATCATAAGGATTTTGATAGGGGTTGCATTGAATCTGTGGATTGATTTTAGCAGTATGGACATTTTAATAATACTAAGTCTTTCTATCCATTATGCTTTTTCATTTATTTGTATGTTCTTTTATTTTTTTCATCATTGTTTTGTAGTTTTCAATGTATGTCTTTCACCTCCTTGATTATATTTACTTCTAAGCACTTTATTCTTTTTCAGGCTATTGTAAATTGGTTTGCTTTCTTAATTTCCTTTTTGGTTTGTGTGTTATTAGTATATACAATATAAATAAAACTGATTTTTGTATATTGATTTGGTGCCTCACAACTTTGCTGAATATATTTATTAGTTCTAATAGTTTGTTTTTTAAATATGTAGAATCTTTAGTGTTTTCTACATATAAGATCATGTCATAGGTAAACAGAGATACTTTATTTCTTTTTTTCTGGTTTAGATACCTTTTATTTCCCCCAACTGCTCAGACTAGTGTACTTTCAGTAATGTGTTGAATAGAAGGGGTATCCTAATCTTGTTCCTAATCTTAGAGGAAAAGTTTTTAGTTTTTCACAATTGAGTGTGAACTTAGCTGTGTGGGCTTTTCACATATGGTTTTTATTATATTAAGTTATTTTCTCCTGTCTCTAGCTTAATGAGCAATTTGTTTGTTTTAAGCATGAAAGAGTGTTAAATTTTGGTCAAATGCTTCTTTTGCACCTATTGGGATTTTCATGTCTCATTTTATTAATGTGTATATTGCATTGATTGGCTTTTCATATGTTGTATTATTCTTGCATTTCAGGGATAAATCCCACTTGGTCATGGGATATGACCATTTTTTTAATTTTATTTAGTTATTTGACCATTTTAATGTGCTGTTGAATTCAGTTTTTAAAAATTTTTTGAGGATTTTTTATACCTTTATTTATCAGAGATATTGACTGGTAGTTTTCTTTTCTTGATAGATTATTTTTGCCTAGCTTTGTCATCAGGGAAATGTTCTCCTCATCAAATGAGTTTGGAAATGTCTCTCCTCATCAGTTTTCTGGAAGATTTTAAGAAGGACTTGCATAATTCTTATTTAAAAGTTTGATAGAATATACCATTGAAGCGGTCTGATCCTGGGCTTTTCTTTGTTGAGTTATTTTGGTTATTATTTCAATATCCTTGTTCATTGTAGGTCTGTTCAGATATACTACTTCTTCATGAATCAGTCTTGTTAGACTGTATATTTTGAGGAACTTATCTTTACTAGGTTATCCAAATTCTTGGCATGATTGTTCATAGAAATCTCTTATAATCCTTTTTATTTCTGTGGCATCAGTTGTAATATCTTCTCTTCCTTTTCTAATATTTTTTACTTGACTCTTCTCTTTTTATCTTAGTCTATCTAAAGGTTTGTTTTTATTTTTTCAAGAAACCAACTCTTAATTTAATTGATTTACCTATTTTATTTTTTTTCTTAAAAAATTGTATTTTATTGATTATACTATTACAGTTGTCCCAATTTTCCCCCCTTTGTCCCCTCCACCCAGCACCCTCCAATCCCTCAGATAATCCCCTCACCACTATTCATGTCCATGGGTCATGCATAGGTTCTTTGGCTGCTCCATTTCCCACACTGTACTTTACATCCCCATGGCTACTCCGTAACTTCATATTTGTACTTCTTTTTTTTAAATATATTTTATTGATTATGCCATTACAGTTCTATTTCCCCCCTTCATTCCCCTCCACCCTGCACACCCTAGCAACAGGGGAGTGGGAGAAGGAGAAGGGGGGGGAAGGTACAGATGGAAATATAGAATCTAAAGAACTTAATTTACCTATTTTAAAAATATCTTTAATGACATGTATTTTGCATAGCATAAAGTTTATCTATTTAAAGTATATAGTTCAGTGGGGTTTTAATATATATACAGAATTATATAATCATTATCACAATCTAATTTTAGAACATTTTCTTTTTTAATTTATTTTTTTATTGTTGTTCAGTTACAATTGTCCCCATTTTCCCCCTGTTGCTCTCCCCTGTCCTGTCCATCCCCTGCTCCCAAACATAATCCCTGCCCCATTGTCCTTGTGCCTAGGTCCCTTGTACATGGTCCCCTTCTTTCCCTCATTACCTGCCTCCCCTTTGATCACGGTCAGTTTGTTCTTTATTTTGATGTTTTTGATTCTTTTTTGCTCATTTGTTTGTGTTGTTGATTAGGTTCCACTTACATTTTCATCATTAAAAAAAACTGTATCCATTAGCAGGCTGAACCATATTTAACTGTATAAATATTATGGACTTCTGAGAATCTATTTTTGACTGGGATGAATATGATGAACTTTGAGAACTAATATTTTTAGCTATTTGTATTACTTTCTAAAATTGATTATGCTATTACAATTGTCCCAATTTCCCCCCTCTGCCCCTCTCCATCCATCACCCCCCACTCCCTCCAGTGATTCCTCCTTTGTTCATGTCCATGAGTCATGCATATGAGTCTTTGGCAATTTCATATCCTATACTTGCTCTTAACATCCTCCTGCCTATTCTTTTTTTAGTATATGTGCTGCCGAAGCAAGCACCCTCCTGCCTATTCTTGTAACTACCAATTAGGACTTTTTAATCCCTCACCTTTTCCCCCATTCCTCCAAATCCCCCTCTTCACTGTCTACCATCACAGTGTTCTCCATATCTATGATTCTCTCTTTTCTTCTTCTTTCCTTAGTTTACTTTTTTAGATTCAATTGTTGATAGTTATGCATTTATTGCCATTTTAATGTTCATAGTTTTGATCTTCTTTTTCTTCAATAAGTCCCTTTGACATTTCATGTAATAATGGTTTGGTGATGATTAACTCCTTTAGCTTTATCTTGCTTGGGAAGTACTTTATCTGCCCTTCTATTCCAAAGTATAACTTTGCTGGATAGAGTAATCTAGGTTGTAGGTCCTTGTTTTTTATCACTTTGAATATTTGTTGCCAATACCTTCTAACCTGCAAAGTTTCTTTTGAGAAATCAGCTGACATTCTTATGGGAATGCCTTTGTTAGTAATTATCTGATTTTCTCTTGCTGCTTTTAAGATTTTCTTTATCTTTAAACTTTGACTTTGCTGTACTGATTGAATATCTTTTTCTTCCTTATATTCCAATGCATTGATTTGATTCTTGGCTTTATCTACTCCACTGTTGATTCTCTGTAAATTGTTCTTTATTAGTATATCCTTCATTTCTGTCTGGGTATTTTTTATGCTGTTGAAGTACCCACTGAATTCCTTGAGCATCCTTGTAACCAATGTTTTAAACTCTGCATCCGATAGATTGCTTATCTCTATGTTGTTTAGTCTTTTTCTGGAGTTTTGTTCTTTCATTCTAGCCACACTTTTTTGTCTCCTCATTGTGGCAGCCTCCCTGTGTTTGTTTCTATGCATTAAATAGAGCTACTTTGACTCCTTGTCTTGGTAGCATGGCCTAAAGTAGTAGGTGTCCTGTAGGGTCCAGTGGCATAGCCACTCCTGTCTCCCACACTGAGTACTTGAGGTCTTCCCTCCATGTAGGCTGAGTACTCCCTTTTCTTGTACACAAGTCTTGTTTGCTGTCAGCAGGTCAATAGGAGGGATTTAGCCAGTCTAGACAACTGGTATGATGGGCTATGGTCCCAACCAGCAACCACCTCTCTCCATGGCTTTTGGAGGTAGTTGGGTAGTGCCATGACATGCTCTGTAACTGCTGAGTGCACAAGCTCTGAAGTTTCCTGGGTGGTGCAGGCCAAGGTCATCTTCCACCTGTGTTCTGTCTGGGGCCCCTTGGCATGATCTATAAAATGGTGTGCAGATGGATGCTGCTAATGTCAGGCCTGGGGCCACTTAGTGAGAAGTATGGGGGGCTGGGCTAAGCTGTTGCTTATTTGAATGGATTTAGGAAAATCTGAGGCCTGTGCCTAGTCTAGCCCTTCATATGAAAAAAAAAAAACAACACTGCTAACAGGTTGGGAGCGTTGCTTGGGAGGCCAGTAAGTTGGATAGGGCAGACCCTTAGATAATCATCAGGTCAGGGCTTACTGTGTGAGCCAGGTTGATGGAGATTCAGATATGGTTCAGATATTCAGACATATAATATAAATATATTAGAGTGAATTTCACCCCACTGTGAAATTTAGAGCTGACAGACCATGGCTCTGCATGTGGGAAGGCTCAGAAAAGATACAAAAGCCACTGTCTGTAGTCCTGACTGGGAGAAAGCTTTCCCCATCTCTCACCATGATGACAGACACTTAATTTCCTCCCCATATGCCACTGGTGCCTTTTAAACTGCTGCCCTATGCTGGAGCTCAGATGGCGTGAGGCTGAGTAAATCTAAAGTCTATTACAGGCCCTTTAAGAGGAGGGGCCTAAGAATCCCAAAGTTTCTTTTGCTGACCCAACCCCCACTGGTTTTTATAGCCAGAAGTCATGGGGTCTTATATTCCTAGCACCAGAACCCTGGACTGGGTGGTCTGATGTGATCATGGAATCCCTTGCTTCTAAGTTATCCATCTATTTTATACCTGATACACATGGGTTTGAGATCAGCCAGTTCCACATCTCTGCATCTCCAGCCTGGCCAGATAAATGTGGTTTCTTAATTCTTTAGTCGTCAGACTGTCATACAGCCCAGTTTTTCTAATGGTTCTCAGTGATGGTTGTTCTGTATTTTAGTTGTAATTTTGCTGTGGTTGTATAAAGAGGTGAGCCATGTTTTTACCTACAGCTTTATCTTGACCAGAAGTCTGAGAAGCAATTTTTGACTGTATTAATATAATGAGTTTTTGTATATGATCTTGCAAACAATAAAATTCATTAAGATAAATATTTTAATTATCAACTACTTATCAACACTAATTCATAATATAGTTAAGATAGTATTTTATTGTTATTAAGTAGTGTACATTTTTATTATCATTTAGAAAATGTTTTAGCGTACTGATTTTTTACTCAAAAAAACTAATTTGGTTTTACGTTTTTTAATTGTTTTTTAAGTATGGTTGTCTCCATTTTTCCCCCACTACATTCCCTACCTCACCCATCCACACTTACCATCCTTGATCTTACCCTCCTGTGGCTTTCTCCATGGGTCCTTTCTACATGTTCCTTGATGACTCTTTCTCTTTTTCCCCCATTATCCCCTCTCCCCTCCCCTCTGTTTACTGTTAGTTTGTTCTTCATTTTGGTGTCTCTGGTCATATTTTGCTTGATTGTGTGTTTTGTTGATTAGGTTCCACTTATAGGTGAGATTATATGAGAATAGCTTTTATTGTTCAGAAATATTTATTAAAAATGTAAAGCTTAATATTTCTTTGCAACTACAAATTGAGTAAGCAATTTATGGGGATATTATGTAAGCAATTATTGAGGATATTTATGAAGTGAGTAAATGAGTGATAGATGATGGGAAATGAAATTTATTGTAATATATTTATGGGGAAAATATGGGGCTATCATGGAGATATAGATAAAAAACCCTACTGATTTATGTGTGGAAATGTGTCATGGAAGTATTAATGACAAAAAATAAAGATAACTTATGGTAATTAATTGGCCAGTATTTTTTTATAACAAGTTCCTCTGAAAGCACTGATTTTTCAATCTACTTTAGAGGGAATTATTGGGTAAAACTCTCCCAAAGTCATAAAGTTTGCTTTCTTTTTATTCTTTTGGAAAGTGCCCATGATTCTATTTCTAAGCTTTTGGCAAGGAAAAAAAAAGAAGGAAAGAAAAAGAACATTTGTTCTTTATAGTTGGTGACAAACAAAAAGATCTTATTTCTATCCATTTAGAACCTTTAACAGGAAGCTAAACAACAAAACAAACAAGCAAGCAGAAAAAAAAAACAAAAAAAACCCAAAGACACTGAAATAGAGAACAAGGGGATAGTGACCAGAGGGGAGAAGGAAGGGAAGTTAAGGGGAAAATGGGGGAGGGATTTGGAGGAACAAATAGGAGGGACACAGGGACGAGAACTAAGGGAGGTGGAAATGGGAGGGAGGTGGGGAGCAAGGGGCGGGGGAGGCTGGGATGGGAAAAATAGACAAAAAACTGTACTTGAAAAATAACTAAATAAAATTTTTAAAAAAGTGGGAATAGAGGGAGCATTCCTCAATATAATAAAGGCCATATATGAGGAAAAAAAAAGAACTATGTGTCAGTGATAATCCAATTCCTTCCAGTTCTTTCTAAATAATCCAAAAGAACATTGTTTCTTAAGTACAATGCTCTAAAATTATTGACTCACAAGTATATGAGTGTAATCCATGCAGGGCACATCTGCGTTTTCTTTTATAACATGTTCTGCTACAGGTAAATGTGCTGGTCACTGTGAGATCTACTTTGTCCTTCCAGCAGTAATGTGCATGACTGCTTCCCAGAGGACAGCTCCAGATTAGCTGAAATGGTTTTCCTTTGGCTGCCTTCTAAAAAATTACCCTTCCTCAACTCTCCCTATAAAACAAATTATCGAGAATGATTTAATAATGTAGTATTAACATTCATACATGGAGATGACTATTGATAGTGATTGATAGGATATAAATTACTGAAAAAAAACCCTGAAGGATTCACAAAAAAGAAAGTGTTGTCTCTGAATGTAATATTAGAAACTTGGGGAGAATTTAGGGAATCTGTTTATGAGGCCAGTGCATTAGCAGGCTGGAAAGCAGTGTGACATTCCTGGAACTCATGAAGAAGAGCTAGTTACCATGCCAGGGACAAGCCCAGGCCTCTGGGCAAAGCTCCCAACTGCTGAGAGGTTTACTTGTTTTGAAAACTGTACAAATAATTATTGTTAAGTATAACATTCTATTGTTGCTAGCACTATTGTGCAGAGTGGCTTTGCAAAAGAAGCATTGCCAGAATGCATTAGAAATAATGATCCAAGATTGAACTGGCTCTGTTGAAATAATCTAAATTATATGCTGCAACATGTTTTTTCAAGAGACTCAAATCACTGACTTAAGATATTTTAAATGTCAAAAACTAATACAGTAGTCCACTTTCATCTGCATTTTACTTTCTGTGGTTTCAGTTACCTGTCAACAATTGCAGTACAAAAATACTAAATGGAAAATTCCAGAGACAAATAATTTATGTTTTACCATCAACAAAATGCAAAGGAGACCCACTAAATGGGGTAAAATATTTGCCTATGATACATCTGATAAAGGATTCATTTCTAAAATATATAAACAACTTATACTACTCAATGCTAAGACGGCAAATAGCCCAATTAAAAATGGGTGAAGGCCCGAACAGACACTTCTCCAAAGAGGACATACAGATAGTCAATAGACATATGAAAAAATGCTCACTATCACTAATCATCAGAGAGATGCAAATTAAAACCACAGTGAGGTATTATCTTACACCTATCAAAATGGCTATTATCAGTAAGTTAACAAACAGCAAGTGCTGGCGAGGACGGGGGAAAGGGAACCCTCATGCACTGCCGGTGGGAATGCAGACAGGTGCAGCCACTGTTGCAAGATACTGTTTCAACATACTGTTAAAAATAGTATGGAGCTTCCTCAAAAAAATGAGAAATGGAGGAGCCTATAGGATTTTCTATGTACAGTATCATGTTGTCAGCAAATAATGATAGTTTTACTTCGTTCTTTCCAGTTTGCATGCCTTTTATTTCTTCTTGTCTGATCACTGTGGCTAGGACATCCAGGTCTATGTTGACTAAGAGTGGTAAAAGCAAACACACCTATCTTGTTCCTGATCTTAAGGGAAACACCTTTAAAGATTTCTTATATATGGCTCTTATTATGTTGAGGTATGCTCTGTCTATTCCCACTTTGCTGAGTGTTTTTATCATAAATGCATGCTGGATTTTATTAAATGCTTTTTCTGCATCTATTGAGATGCTCATGCGATTTTTGTCTTTCATTTTGTTTATGTGATGTATCACATTTACTGATTTGTGAAACAATAAATTCTTGAACCTCTGGAATAAATCTCACTTTACCAAAAAACTAGTTGACCTAATAAATGAATTTGGCAGACCTAGTAAATGAATTTGGCAAAGTAGTGGGATATAAAATCAATATTCAGAAATCAACAGCATTTTTATATACTCATAATGAACTATCAGGAAGAGAAACTAAGAAAACAATTCCATTTATTATTGCAACAAAGAAAATAAAGTACATAAGAATAAAATTTAACCAAGGAGGTAAAAAACCTGTATTTGGAAAACTTTAGGACACTGAAGTAACATTAAGGAAGATACAAATAAGTGGGAATACATACCATGTTCATGGATTGGAAAAATTAATTAACATCTTTAATATGTCCAAACTATCCAAAGCAATCTATAGATTCAATGCAATTCCTATTGAGATACCAGTGACATATTTCAAAATCTAGGACAAATATTGTAAAAATTTATATGGAACCAAAAAGACCCAAATATTCTCAGCAATTCTGAGAAAGAACAAAGTTAGAGGGATCACAATACCTGACATCAAACTGTACTACAAGGCCACTGTAATCAAAACAGTCTGGTACTAGCATAAGAACAGACACATAGATCAATGGAATAGAACAGAGAACCCAGAAGTAAACCCACACCTTTATGGTCAATTAATATTTCACAAAGGAGGCTCTTGGCAATGGAGTAAAGACAATGTCTTCAATAAATTGTGTTAGGAGATCTGGGCAGGTATGTGCAAAGAAATGAATCTAGACCACCATCTTACACCATATATCAGAATAAACTCAAAATGGAGTAAAGACTTAAGTACAGGTCATGACACCATAAATATCCTAGAGAAAAACATATGCAGTAAAATTTCAGATATCTTACATAGCAATAGTTTACTGATATATCCCCTAAGTGTCCAACCTGTGGTCTGCCGGCCACTTGTGGCCTGGTATGGCTATGAATGCAGCCCAACACAAAATTGTAAATTTATTAAAATCTTTTTTTGCTCATCAGTTTTCATTAGTGTTTGTTGTGTGGCCGAAGACAACACTTCTTCCAGTGTTGCCCAGATACATCAAAAGTTTGGACATCCCTGCTAAGGCAAGGGAAATAAAGAAAAAAATAAATAAATAAATGGGACTCATCAAATTAAAAAAGCTTCTGAATATCTAAAGAAACCATCATCAACATGAAAAGGGAACTGACTGCATGGGAGAGTATATTTGCCAATGATACATCAGACAAGGGTTTAATGTCCACAGTATACAGGGTCTGCCAGAAGTAATGCCTGCCTGAGTGTGCTTGGGAGGATAATAATATGGGTGTAATAATTTATACTTTTAATTTGAACATTTTCCCTAAAATGTCACATGATGTACTTGAGTGTGATGTTATTATGTTACAGCATTACATGCTTATGATTTTGGTTTTTTAAAAAATGTATTTAATTATTGTTCAAGTACACTTTTCTGTTTTTTACTCCCATCTCAGCACCCCCAGTGCTCCCTACCTCCCTCCCATTTCCACCCCCCTTTGTTGTTGTCCATGTGTCCTTTATACTAGTTCCTGTAAATCCTTCCCCCCTTTCCCCTGAAATTCCCTCCTCTCTCCCCTCTGGTCACTGTCAACCTGTTCTCTATTTCAGTGTCTTTGTTTTTATTTTGCTTGCTTATTTGTTTTGTTGTTTATCTTCCTGTTAAAGGTAAGATCATATGGTATTTGTCTTTCAATGCCTGGCTTATTTCACTCAGCATAATACTTTCCAGTTCCATCCATGCTGTTGCAAAGGGTAGAAGCTCCTTCTTTCTCTCTGCTGCATAGAATTACATTGTGTATATGTACCATAATTTTTTTATTCATTCATTTACTGAAGGGCACCTAGGTTGCTTCCAGCTCTTGGCTATTGCAAATTGTGCTGCTATGAACATTGGGGTGCATAGGTTCTTTAGATTGGTGTTTTAGGGTTCTTAGGATATAATCCAAGCAGTGGAATTGCTGGATCAAAAGGCAGGTCCATTTTTAGTGTTTTTAGAAAATTCCATACTGTTTTCCACAGTGGTTGTACCAGTCTGTAATCCCACCAACAATGGATAGGATCCCCTCTTCTCCACAACCTCTCCAACACTTGTTTGTTGCTTTGTTTATGATGGACATTCTGACTGGTGTAAAGTTGTATCTCATTGTGGTTTTCATTTGCATCTCTCTGATAGCTAGTGATATTGAGCATCTTTTCATGTGTCCCAGGATCTTCTGTATGTCCTTCTTGGAGAAATGTTTGTTCAAGTCCTTCGCCCACTTTTTAATTGGGTTGCTTGTCTTCTTAGAGTGGAGTTGTATAAGTTTTTTGTATATTTTGGAGATTAAACCCTTATCTGAGGTATTGGCAAATGTGTTTTCCCATACAGTTGGATTTCTTTTTATTGTAATACTGTTTTCTTTAGTCATGCAGAAGCTTTTAATTTTGATGAGATCCCATTTGTTTATTCTTTCCTTTATTCCTTTGCTCTGGGGGGAAATCAGTAAAAGAGTTGCTGCGTGAAATATCTGAAATTTTCTTGCCAATGTTCTCCTCTAGGACTTTAATGGTGTCACAGGTTATATTTAAGTCTTTTATCCACATTGAATTTACTTTTGTGTATGGTGTAAGTTGGTGCTCGAGTTTCGTTTTTTTTTTTTTTGCACGTAGCTGTCCAGTTCTCCCAACACCATTTGTTGAAGAGGCTATTATTAGTCCATTTTGTTGCTGCCCCCTTCATTGAATATTAATTGGCCATAGAGATTTGGGTTTCTTTCTGGACTCTCTGTTCTGTTCCATTGGTCTGTGTGCACGTTTTTATGCCAGTATCAGGCTGTTTTGATTACAGTGGCCTTGTAATACAATTTGGTATCAGGTATCGTGATCCCTCCTACTTTGTTCTTCTTTCTCAAAATTGCAGCTGCTATTCAGGGTCATTTATGGTTCCATATAAATTTTTGAAGTGTTTGTTCTATATTTGTGAAGTGTGCCATTGGTGCTTTAATAGGTATTGGATTGAATCTGTAAATTGCTTTGGGTAGTATGGACATTTTGATGATATTAATTCTTCCAATCCATGAACAAGGTATATGTTTCCATTTGTTTATGTCTTCCTTGATTTCTTTCCTTAGTGTTATGTAGTTTTTTGCATACAGGTCTTTTACATCCCTGGTGAGGTTTATTCCTAGATATTTTTTTTTCTATATCGAATGAGATTTTTTTCTTGATTTCTGCTTCTGCTGTTTCATTGTTGGTATACAAAAATGCCTTTGATTTCTGGATATTGACATTATAACCTGCTGTTTTGCTAAATTCATTTATTAGGTTGAGCAGTTTTTGGGTAGAGTCTATAGGATTTTCCATGTACACTATCATGTCATCTGCAAACAGTGACAGTTTTGTTTCCTCCTTTCCAATTTGGATGCCTTTTTTTTTTTTCCTTTTCTTGTCAGATTGCTGTGGCTAAAACTTCCAATACTGTGTTGAATAGAAGTGGTGAAAGTGGACATCCTTGTCTTGTTCCTGATCTTAGTGGAAAATATTTTAGTTTTTGCCCATTGAGTATGATGTTGGCTGTAGGTGTCTCATATATGGCCTTTATTATGTTGAGGAATGCTCCCTCTATTCCCACTTTTCTGAGTGTTTTTATCATAAATGGGTGTTGTACCTTATCAAAAGCTTTTTCCACACCTATTGATATGATCATATGATTTTTGTCTTTGCTTTTGTTTATGTGATATAATATATTTACTGATTTGCAAATATTGCACCATCCTTGCATCCCTGGGATGAATCCCACTTGGTCATGGTGGATGATCTTTTTAATGTATTGTTGGATGCAGTTTGCCAATTTTTGTTGAGGATTTTAGCATCTATGTTCATCAGCGATATTGGCCTGAAGTTTTCTTTCTTTGTTGTATCTTTATCTGGTTTTGGGATTAGGATGATAGTAGCTTCATAAAAAGAGTTTGGGATTCTTCCATCATTTGAATTTTTTGGAATAGCCTGTGAAGAATAGGAGTTAGGTCTTCCTTAAATGCTTTGTAGAATTCTCTTGTGAAACCATCTGGTCTAGGACTTTTGTGCTTCAGGAGCACAAAAATCAGGAGATTTTTGGTTACTGCTTCAATTTCACCTGCTGTTATTGTTCTATTCGTGTTTTCTGCTTCTTCTTCATTGAGTTTTGGAAGATTATATTTTTCTAGAAATTTTTCCATTTCACCTAAGTTTTCAAATTTTTTGGAATACAATTCTTAATAATAATTTCTTACAATCCTTTGTATTTTTGGGGGGTCAGTTGTAATCCTTCTCCTTTCATTTCTGATTGTGTTTATTTGGGTTCTCTCCTTTTCGTGATGAGCCTGCTTAAAGTCTTGTCTATTTTGTTTATCTGTTTAAAAAAACAGTTTCTGGATTCATTGATTTTTAGAATTGTACTTTTAGTCTTTATGTCATTTAAATCTGCTGTGATCTTGGTTATTTCTTTCCTTCTACTCTCTCTGGGCTGTCTTTGTTGTTGTTCCTTGAGTTCTTGCAGGCATAGGGTTAGGTTGTTTGTTTAAAATGTTTCTATTCTTTTTAGGTAAGCCTGTATTGCTATAAACTTCCCTCACAGGACTGCCTTTGCTGTGTCCCATAAGTTTGGGCTTGTTGTGAGTTCGTTTTCATTTGTTTTTAGAAACTTTTTGATTTTTTTCTTAATTTCATTCTTGACCCTTTCATTGTTTAATAGCATGCTATTCAATCTCCATGATTTTGAATGTTTTGGGTCTTTTCTCTTGGGGTTGGCTTCCCGTTTCGGTCCCTTGTGGTTGGAGAATATGCTTGGGATGATTTCAATTTTCTTGAATTTGTTGAGGCTCATTTTGTGTCCTATCATGTGGTTTATCTTTGAAAATGTTCCATGTGCATTTGAAAAGAATGTGTATGTAGCTTCTTTGGGATGAAGAGTTCTATATATATATATCAGTTAAGTCCATTTCATCTAGGACATTGTTCAATGCCACAATATCTTTGTTGATTTTTTGTTTGGAAGATCTGTCCATTTTTGACAGTGGGGTGTTAAAATCCCCTACTGTAATTGTGTTGCTGTCAATATCTTTCTTGAAGTCCTCTAAGATTTTCTTTATATATTTGGGTGCTCCTATGTTGGGTGCATATATATTTACAATGTTTATGTCCTCTTGGTGGATTCTTCCCTTGAGTATTATGAAGTGACCTTCTGGGACTCTCTTTATGGCTTTTTTTTCTTTTGAACTCTATTTCGTCTGATATGAGTATTGCTACCCCAGCTTTTTTTTTCCTGTCCATTTGCTTGGAAAATTTGTTTCCAGCCCCTCACTTTTAGTCTGTGATGATCTTTTGTCCCGATGTGGGTCTCTTGTAGGCAGCAAATGTGTGGGTCATGCTTTCTTATCCATTCAGCTATTGTGTGTCTTTTGATTGGAGCATTTAGTCCATTTATGTTTAAGGATATTATTGATAGGTACTTATTCATTGTCATTTTTACATCTGAGCTTCTCATTCATTGTCATTTTTATACCTTTCTCTCTCTTTTCCTTCCTTTCCTTAAAGCAGACCTTTTAGTATTTCTTGCAAAGCTTGTTGGTGGAGGTGTATTCTTTCAGACTTCTTTTGTCTTGGAAGCTCTTTATTTGGGCTTCTATCTTGATTGAGAGCCTTGCTGGGTAAAGTAACCTTGGTTGAAGGCCTCTGGTTCTCATTATTTGGAATATTTTTGTTGCCATTCTCTTCTTCCTTGGAGTGTTTCCATTGAAAAGTCAGTTCCTAACCTTATTGGGACTCCCTCATTGGGACTTCCTTTTTCTCCCTTGCTGCCTTTAAAGTTCTCTCTTTGTCTTGAAATTTTGTCAACTTAATGATGATGTGCCTTGAAGTGGGTCTCTTTGGGTTCCTCTTGATTGAGACTCTCTGTGTTTCCTGGATTTGTGTAACTGTTTCTCTCATCAAATTAGGTAAGTTTTCTATCATTACTTTTTCAAATAAATTTTCTATCCCTTGTTCTTCTTCTTCTCCTTATATCTCTATTATTTGGATATGATTGCGTTTCATATTTTCTTGTATTTCTCTTAATCCCTCTTCATTCTTTCTGAGCTTCTTTTCCTTTTCTTGCTCTTTCTTGGCATTTCTTTCTACTTTGTCCTCCAACTCGCTGATCCAATCTTCTGCTTCATCAGTTCTACTTTTGATACCTTGTACTGTGTTCTTCCGGTCCGAAATTGTATTCTTCATTTCTTCTTGACCCTTGCTGATAGTTTCTATTTCCTTTTTCATGTTGATATAGTTTGCAGTGAGTTCATTGTAGCTCCCCTGTAGTTTCTGATAGCTCATTGTGAGCTCTTTGAACTTCCTGATAACCAGTGCTTTGAATTCAATATCTGATAGCTGACTTGCCTCTATTTCATTAGCTTTTTTTTTTTCTGAGGCTTCTTCCTTTCCTTACATTGGGTAGTTGTTGTTTTTGTATTCCCATTGTTTGTGAGACTCTTCTTGTTGGCTTCAGTTTCTTAAATTGATTACTTCTGGCTTCCTGGATTTGTGGTGTGCACTTCTGTGGTATAATACCTGCGAGATTCAGTGGTGTAGTCTCCTTGATCTCCCCAAATCATTGTTCTTGGGCTGTCCTTAATGTTGGCTCTGAATTTGTCTTTGGTTTTTTGTTGTTTCTGGGTCTTTTGTTGTGGGTTCTTCCCGCCAGCTGGTGAACTGATGGTCTCTCTGTCCCTACCCATTTTAATTTGCTCTGCTGGTGAGGGCGGGTTGTGTTGAAGCTAGTTCTTCTGCATATACAGAGTTTTTAAGACTCTGTTTTGCTCTTGTTCAGTTGTTTGCCCTGGGAAGTTTCTCCACTCTTTAGTTGCATTTCCAGGTAGGTCTTGGGTAGAGGTTTGCATGGTTTCTACTCCCTCCTTCACCTTCCTCTGTTGTTATCTTTTGGTGGTTCCTTTGTTGTTTGGTTTCCTCTTTCTTTGGGTATCCTGGTGTTCACTGCTTCCACCTATTCTTTTTTTGTGTGTGTGTGATCAGTTGGAATGGGATTCAAACTGGTTTATTACAGCAGGAGAGTATTCTATGATATTTACAGTAGCAGCCGGTAGAGAAGAGATAGGCATTCCCCTGACTCTGTACAGGGACAACTGTAATCTTCAACCCACCTAGCCACTTTTCATAATGGGTGGAAGGAAGATAAGGCTCTTGTTTGGGAGGGAAGTCTTGTGATTTGGATCCAGAAAGGAGTGAGGTTGAGGGAGGTCAGATTCTGAGGTAAGGTGAGAATGAGGGGTGGTAAGTAGGTGTAGTGTGAGAGAACAGAGTCAACCATTGCAGTATTATAGTTCAGGCAACAATGTAGTGGGCTAAGATCTGGTGGGGCGTGTCGTGCAGTATTTACAACAGCAGGCAACAACTATTATTTATGATAATATTAGAGCAACACTCATATAACAGAATCTATGATATACCAAGATTAGGGAGTATTGGACTTTCAAGAGTTTGCTAACTGGGCAAGGGGACGAAAGGACAGTAAATTAGCAATACACTATGGTTGAGGGGACAGAGGAAACCTGTCAAGTGATACAATATATCCAGCCAAGGGAAAGAAGACTATACAGAAAGAGGAAGAATACAGAGATACTATTAAAATAAAAGATGTAATAATAATGAAAAAATCATGAAAAAAATCAAATATGCAGTAACTTGTAGTTTTTCTGTAGAAGAGAGAGGATAAAAGTATTGAAAGATAAAATAATAATAAAGTTAAAAAATAAAAGATTATTAAAAACAAACAAACAAGCAAACAAACAAAAACCCCTCTTTTTAGTTTCCAGCTGGTCAAGCCTTTTCTTCTGGTCACACTGGCTGCAGCAGTCTGAGGGTCGATTAGTGCTGCCTTTCTCCCTTCTTGGTGAACTCAGCCAGTTTCACAATTCCTCTCCCAAGATTCTCTCCTCAGTGCCCCACAGACAGCAGACTTTCCCCAGGATTCACAGTCCTAGCCTGGGGTGTGGATGTGCATTCCCGGCCTGGCCTCTCTGGTCCCGCCAGCCTGGGTGTGAACCCTTCCCAGTGCTATGTGGGATTGCAAAGGCGACTCTTGATTCTCCCAAGCCGGCGACCACAGACTCCACGTGTGATCAATGTTCTCTGATTTGCTTCTTCATATCCACTCCTCTCTCTGGCAATCCAAGCATATAGATCTCTCCTGGCGTTTTTCAAACCGCGCCTGGCTGGGGAGGGAGGGAAGGCGGGAGCTGATGACTGGCTCTCTCCCAGGGGCCTTGCAGCCAGGCCTTGGCTCCCAGCTCCCAGAGTCCGCAGCAGACCCAGCAGAGCTGGCCCAGGCCCAGTGCAACAAGGAAGCAAGGGTGACTGTCAATTCTCCCAAGCCGGCATCCACAGACTCCGCGTGTGATCAAAGATCTCAGTTTTGCTTTTTCATACCTACTCTTCTCCCTGATACTCCAAGCAAATAGATCTTTTCTGGCGTTTTTCAAACTGTGCCCGGCTGGGTAGGGAGGGAGCTGGTGACTGGCTCTTTCTTGGCTCCCAGAGACTGAGGCAGACCAACCCAGGCCCTGGCATGGCCCTGGTGCTGCCCAGTGGAGGGCCTGAAGCCTCTGTGCTGTTCCCTCAGACCTTACTGACCTTCAGCCATCTCTCCTCACCATTTGGTCATTCAGAGTCTGCTCCAGTTTCTGGAGTCCTACATTCCTGTATGCTGGGTCCCTGTTGGCTGTCCACTGTGCTCCTCTGCAGATCAGCCTGGTTTTTCTTTGGTGCATGGGGGGGAGTGAAATCCTTTGTCCTACTCCACTGCCATCTTCCTCTGGCCCTTCAAATCTGGATATTTTTAAAAGCAAAATCCCTCAGCTCTTAAATATTAAAACTAATTTGAATTTAAAAAAATACTGTGTGGGCCAAATAAAACCTGCCCATGGGTTGGAGCTGGTTGGTTTGTAAGCTCTGGTCTAGCCAGACGCTGAACAGTACCCCATGCTTATGATTTTGTAATAAAAGATTTTGTAATAAAAAAGGGGCATTATCTGTGCCAGACCCTGTATAACAAGCTTATGTGGCTCAACACCAGGAAGACAAAAAATATCCGAATAAAAATGGGCAAGGGACCTGAGCAGACACTTTTCCAAGGAAGACTTATAGAGGGCCCGTAGATATATGAAAAAAAAATGATCGACCTCACTAGCCATCAGAGAGAGATGCAAAATAAAACCATAAAAAGATGTCATCTCACACCTGCCAAATTGGCTATCATTAATAAATCAACAAACAACAAGTGCCAGCGAGGTTGCGGAGAAATGGAACCTACTGTTGGTGGGAATGCAGACTGGTGCAGTCACTGTGGAAAGCAGAATGTAATTTCCTCAAAAAGTGAAAATGGAACTGTCTTTTGACCTGGCAATTCCACTGCTGGGGATGTACCTGAAGAATCCAAAAACACCAATTCAGAAGAATTTATGCACCCCCATGTTCATATCAGAGCTATTTACAATAGCCAAGATTTGGAAACAGCCTAAGTGCCCATCATAAAAAAAGCTGTGGTACATTTACACAATGGAATACTAAGAAGCAAAAAGAAAGAAGGAATTCCTACCTTTTTTGACGGTATGGATGGACTGGAGACTATTATGTTAAGTGAAATAAGCCAGTTGGTGAAAGAAAAATATCATATGATCTAACTTATAAGAGGAATCTAATGAACAAAATAAACTGATGAACAAAATAGAACCAGATGCATAGAATCATGTAACAGACTGATACCTGTGAGAGGGGAGAGGGGAGGCAGGGAATGATTGAAAGGTGAAGGAATTAGTCAAAACACATATATGAAGTATCCATGGACATGGACAACAGTGTGGGGACTGACTATGAAAGTGAGGGGTGGGCTGAGTGGAGGGGGGCAAAGGGGGAAAATTGGGACAACTGTAATAGCATAAACAATAAAATATTTTAAAAAGAAAAGAATGGTTGAAAAACAACGATTAGGACTTCTAGAAAGTCTAAGGGGCAGGATGGGTTTGGAGCCTCTCCCCTAAAAAATTTTAAAATGGAAATGCCTTATGACCCAGAGATTCCACTTCTGGTTATATATCTAAAAAAACTCAAAACACTAATTTGAAAGAATACATGCACCCCTAAGTTAATTACAGCATTATTTTCAATAGCCAAGATCTGGAAGCAGCCCAAGTACCTACCAGTAGATGAGTGGGTAAAAATACAAGCTGTGGTACATTCACACAATGGAATACAAAAAGGAAACAAAATTTTAAAAAGGAAATCTTACCTTTTGCAGTAGCATGGATGGATCTGGATATTACCATACTAAGTAAAATAAGCCAGTCAGGGAAGGATAAATACCATATGATCTCACTTATATGCGGAATCTAAAGAACAAAATAAACTGACAAATGAAAGAGAAACAAGATAGATAAATGGAACAGACTGACAGCTGTTGAAGGAGAGGGAAGTTGGGAGACTGGATGAAAGAAGGCGAAGGGATTAAGCAAAAAAATACATGTACAACAGTGTGCTGGTAGCCAAGGAAAAAGAAGGTGGGTGGTAGGTGAAGGTGGGGAAATAGGGATGGAAAGACACTTTGCTTGGGGCAATAGATGCACAGTGTAGTGTGTGGATGATGTTTTGTTGAGTTGTACACTCAAAACCTGTATGGTTTTGTGAACCAATGTCATGAATTTATTGAATAAATTCAATAAAAAAGAAATTAAAACAATTTATGTTTTAAAATGCGCACTGTTCTGGGTAGCATTATGAAATCTCATGCTGTTCAGCTAGATGCATCACACCTGGGACATGAATCATCCCTTAGTTCAAAGTACCCAAGCTGTATATGCTGCCTGACCTTTAGTCACTTAAATAGCTGTTTAGGTTATTAGACCTACTGTCAGGGTATCACAGTGCTTGTTTTCAGTAACCTTTACTTTATTAATAGTGACTCCAAATTGCAAAAATAGTGATGATGGCAATTCAGATAGGCCAAAAAGAAGCTGTAATTGTTATGTGTGTACAGATAAATATATAATATATACAAAGGTTGTGTTTCAGGCATCCACTAGGAGTATTGAAGCGTATTCTCATTAATAAGGGGGTACTACTGTATAAAGTTGGAGAGTCAGCCATAGTTCAGAGAGTATCATAGGTCTTCATTATCTAAGGAGACCTTTGAGACCACATGGATTGTAACTTGATTTGTCTCACTATAAATACATTCAAAATGACTGGTGCATTCTGACATCCAGACAAGGCTGAGCCAGATGTGTTACTGAGTCATATTTGCAAATTCCTTGATTCAAATCCTTCAGTGTATATTTAGCATTTAACATGTAAACACTTAGACTGAAGGAGTATTTGTCTAAGTATTGTCTTTTTTGATGCCTAACAGATGGATCCATGTCTGGTTGAACAAAATTAGTTTAAGGACTGGCAGCTTCCCAGGCACCACTGCATGCCAGTATAACATTATTGGTATAAATGGGAAACATGGCATCTGTTAACTCATGTTTTAAAATGTAACATTTAGGCAATTGGCAAGAAAAAATTTATTCCAGCCCCTTCATGGGATGGGAGCAAGTTAAGAATTGTTGCCATTGTTAAACTATCTCAGCTGAATA
This sequence comes from Artibeus jamaicensis, assembly GCF_021234435.1. Lineage (NCBI taxonomy): Eukaryota > Metazoa > Chordata > Mammalia > Chiroptera > Phyllostomidae > Artibeus > Artibeus jamaicensis. The sequence continues at coordinate 4,344,969 of NW_026521822.1, forward strand.
TTTTCATAAAAATGACAAAAAGTTGTTGGCATTGCTGATCTATCTCTATTGAATATTTTGTACATTGTTACTACAAGCCTAACTACTTTTCTAGTTTAGAATCACCTGAATTTGGTGATTGACAGTCAGTTGTAAGTTTTATACTCGGAGCATTTTATTTATTTGTTTTATTGTGATAGAAATGCCTTTATTTTTTATCATTCAATTACAGTTGTCCCCATTTCCCTTCCATTATTCTTCTCCACCCTACCCACCCCCACCTCCCACATTCAGTCCTCCCCACCATGCCATTGTCTTTGTCCATGGGTCCTTTATAGATGTTCCTTGACGAACCTTCCCATTCTTTCCCCTGCTATGCCCCTCCCTGATCCCCTCTGGATGGTTTTAATTGGCATCTCTCTGATGACTAGTAATACTGAGCATCCTTTAATATGTCTCTGGGCCCTCTGTCTGTCCTCCTTGGAGAAATTTCTGTTCAGGTCTTTTGCCCTATCCTCAGTAGTATTTTAAATAGGTCTATTTGTTGGAAATGAATGATTCTAAGTTTACAAGTTGTTAGTGTGCTTTACAAGAATTTTCATGGTTTGATAAATCATAAAAGAAAACTGAACTGAAAAGGGAGAAGGGAAGCCCTGAGCAGTGTGGCTCAGTTAGTTGGGCTTCATTCTGCAAAGCAAAAGTTGGCCAGTTTGATTCCAGGTCAGGGCACATGCCTAAGTTAGGCAAGCAATTAATATTTCTCTCTTGCATCTATGTTTCTCTCCCTCTCTTTCTCCCTCCCTTCCCTTCTTTCTAAAATTAAATAAATAAAGTCTTTTTTTTCAAAGCAGCAGGGAAAAGTAGGAAATGTTTTGATAACATTTGATGAAATTAAGCAAGCAAATAAAATAACTCTGAAATTTATTTTATAACTCCGTAACTATATCTGTGTGAGTTACCTCTGCCCTCATGAATATAGCTAATACTACCATTAATAACAGACCAAAAAATTATGAAATACAAGAGGTTGAGGCAAGTAAAGTGGTATGTTTATTCAATGCATGAACTATGTTAACTAACCATAAATAAATACATACTTCACTTAACATAAAATAAATAAAATACATACTTTACTTAATAGAAAATAAGTTTAACGCTTAATAGAAAAATAAATTTTACCCATAAATCTTGTTGGGAGCAAGATTTCCTAATCTTTCCCAACTCTATTTAATATATGTTCAGTTGGTCTTCAAAAACACCAGTTTGATTGGGTACCAAACCTTTAGCTGTTTTGGGACACCCACATGATTCAATCTCAATTTGAAAGTGTGCATGTGTGTGTGTGTGTGAGAGAGAGAGAGAGAGGTATAAGTCAGCAAGTACAAAATTGTACTGTTGAATACACAGCACAAGAAAAGTACTCACCTGCATGTGATTAGATGGGTTCCATTTCGGAAAAACTAGAATTCATTTACCACCTGAAAAATTTAGCAAAAACATTATGTAGATGCCAAGAGCACTTTGACTTTATACTATCACATTGGAGAAATATCTGGATTCTGTCCTGATGGCCAAGGAAGATGGTTGATATCTGTGCTAAGAATGGATACTATGCAATTCCCAGCATTAGAACTTCAACACATAAGTTTGAAATAGATCAAAGGGAAATGCTGTAATTTTCATATGCTTATGAGAGGGTATAAAATGTTAAAACTGGGAAAGTCATAGGAAGTTATTTTCTGAGAGAATAACCCTATTAGTAAAGATATGTTTGGAACCACAGACTATAATTTATCTGAATCTTGCCTGGATGAACAGGAGGAGGAAAAAAATATTACAGAAATGAAGTCTCTAGGAGTATAGTGGAATAATGTTTTTCTTGTAATGATCTTTTTTTAATTCTCACCTGAGGATAACGTATGTTTTTTTTATTGATTTTAGGAGAGAGAGGGAGGAGAGGAGAGAGAGGGAAAGACAGAGAGACAGAGAGACAGACAGACAAAGAGACAGGTCATCAGTGTGAAAGAGAAACATCAGTCACTTGCCTGCCGTACTGGCCCCACTCAAGGATCTAACTCACAACCTAGATATGTGCCCTGACCTGAAATCAAACATGCAATCTTTTGGTGTACAGGCTGATGCTACAGCCAACTGACCTGCCCAGCCATGGCTATAATGATCATTTTTAATGTTTGTGTTGATCCACCTTACATTAACTTTTATTCCATAATAATATGAGAGTTATCACTACTAGTTATTTCTAATAGTTATAATGCAATTATGATATGTTTGTTAGATTAAATGAGAACCTGCAAGGTGACTTAAATAAAAGGATTCCATGACATGGTTTATGTAATAAATAAGAGAAGAACTTTCTTTTTCTTTTTTAAATTTTTTCCTCTTTCTTTTTAATTGTTATTCAAGTACAGCTGTCTCAATTATCCCCCCACTCCAACTCTCCCCACCTCCCATACCTCCCACCTCCCTAACCCCATTTGATTTTGTACATGTGTCCTTTATACATATTCCTTGATGACCCTTCCTATTCTTTCCCCTGTTATCTGACCCTTACCTCTCCTCTGGTTACTATCAGTTTGTTCTTTATTTCAATGTCTCTGGTTATATTTTGCATACTTGTTTGTTTTGTTCATTAGGTTTCACTTAAAGATGAGAACATACAGTATTTGTCTTTTACAGTCTGGCTTATTTCACTTAGCATAGTGCTCTCCAGGTCCTTCCATGCTGTTGCAAAAGGTAGAAGCTCCTTCCTTTGTGCTGCATAGTATTCCATTGTGTAAGTGTACCATAATTTTTTGGTGGGCACTTAGGCTGTTTCCGGCACTTGGCTATTATGAATTGTGCTGCTATGAACATTGGGGCACATAGGTTCTTTTGAAATGGTGTTTCAGAATTTTTAGGGTATAATCTCAGCAGTGGAATTGCCAGGTCAGAGGGCAGTATTATTTTTAGTTTACTGAGGAACTTCCATAGTTTTCCACAGTGGCTGCCCCAGTCTGTATTCCGACCAACAGTGCACTAGGGTTCCCTTTTCTCTACAAACTCCCCAGCACTTGTTTGTTGATTTGTTTATGATGGCCATTCTGACCAGTGTGAAGTGGTATCTCATTGTGGTTTTAATTTGCATCTCTCTAATGGCTAGTAATGTTGAGCATCCTTTCATATGTCTCTGGGTCCTTTGTCTGTTTTCCTTGGAGAAGTGTCTGTTCAATTCCTTTGCCCATTTTTTAATTGTGTTGTCTGTCTTCCTGGAGTGGAGTTATGTGAATTCTTTATATATTTTGGACATCAAACCCTTGTCTGAGGTATCATTTAAAAATACATTTTCCTATACAGTTAGTTCCCTTTTGCTTTTGCTGGTATTTTCTTTAGCTGTGCAGAAGCTTTTTATTTTCATGGAGTTCTATTTCTTTATTCTTTTTTTATGTCCTTTGCTCTAGGCGATATATCAGTAAAAATGTTGCTGCATGGAATATCTCAGATTTTCCTGCCTATGTTCCCCTCTAGGACTCTTATGGTGTCATGACTTATGTTTAAGTCTTTTGTCCACCTTCAATTTGTTTTTGTGTATGGTGTAGGTTGATGATAGAGTTCATTTTTTTGGCATGTAGCTGTCCAGATCTCCCAATACCATTTGTTGAACAGGCTATTTTAAGTCCATTTTATGGTTCTGCCCCCTTTGTCAAATATAATTGACCATAGAAACTTAGGTTTACTTCTGGGATCTCTATTCTGTTCCATAGGTCTATGTGTTTGTTACCAGGTTGTTTTGATTACAGTGGATTTTAATACAGTTTGATATCAGGTATTGTAATCCTACCTACTTTGATCTTTCTCAGAATTGCTGTGGCTATTTGGGATCATTTATTGTTCCATATAAATTTTTGAAATATTTGTTCTATATCTGTGAAATAGGTCATTGGTACTTTAATAGGGATCACACTTAATCTATAAATTGCTTTGGGTGGTATGGACATTTTGATGATGTTTATTTTTCCAATTCATGAACATGGTACATGCTTCCATTTGTTTGTGTCCTCCTTAATTTCTTGTTTCAGTGTTGTGTAGTTTTCTGAGTACAGGTCTTTTACCTACTTGGTAAGATTTCTTCCTAGGTACTTTGTTTTTCTTGTTGCTATTTGAAATGGGATTTTTTCCTGATTTCTGTTTATGATATTTCATTGTTGATGTACAAAAATGCCTTCAACTTCTGAATATTGACTTTGTATTCCTGTTTTGACAAATTCACCTATTATGTTGACTTTTTTTTTGGTGGAGTCTATAGGATTTCCTATGTACACTATCATGTCATCTGCAAACAATGACAGTTATATTTCCTTCCTTTTTAATTTGTATGCCTTTTAATTTCTTTTTCTTGTCTGATAGCTGTGGCTAGAACTTCCAATACTATGTTGAATAGGAGTGGTGAAAGCAGACATCCTTGTCTTGTTCCTGATCTTAGTGGGAAAGCTTTATTTTATGCCCATTGAGTATGATGTTGGTTGTAGGTGTCTCATATATGGTTTTTATTATGTTGATGAATGTTCCCTCTACTCTCACTTTGTTGATTGTTTTTATCGTCAATGGGTGATGTACCTTATGAAATGCGCTTTTTTTCATCTATTAATATGATCATGTACTTTTTGTCTTTGCTTTTGTTTATGTGATATATTACATTTATGAATTTGTAAATATTGCATCATCCTTGCGTCTCTGGGATGAATCCCACTTGATCATGGTGTATGATCTTTTTAATGTATTGCTGGATGTGGTTTGCCAATATTTTCTTGAGGATTTTAGCATCTATAGTCATCAGTGCTATTGGCCTCTAGTTTTCTTTTTTTTGTTTTATCTTTATCTGATTTTCAGATTAGGATGATGCTGGCTTCATAAAAAGAGTTTGGGAGTCTTCCATCATTTCGGATTTTTTTGAATAGTCTGGGAAGGGTAGGGATTAGATCATCCTTAAATGTTGTGTAAAATTCTCCTGTGAAACTTCAGTTCAGGGCTTTTTGTGCTGGGACTTTTTTGATTACTGCTTCAATTTTGCTAGATGTTATTGGTCTGTTCGGGCTTTCTACTTCTTCTTCATTCAGTTTTGGAAGATTATATTTTTCTAGAAATGTGTTCATTTCACCTAGGTTTTCAGATTCCTTGACATATTGATGTTTGTCGTAATTTCCTACAATTCTTTGTATTTCTGTGGTTTCAGTTATAATCTCACCTCTTTCATTTATAATATTGTTTACTTGGGTCCTGTCTCTTTTTATCTTGATGAGTCTGCTTAAGGGCATGTCGATTTTGTTTATCTTTTCAAAGAACCAGCCCCTGGATTTACTGATCCTTAGAATTGTGCTTTTAGTCTCTATGTCATTTAATTCTGCTCTGTCCTTGATTATTTCCTTCCTTCTACTTGCTCTGGGCTGTCTTTGTTGTTGTTCCTCGAGTTCTTGCAGGCATAGGGTTAGGTTGTTTGTTTGAAATGTTTCTATGTTTTTTAGATAGGCCTGTATCACTATGAACATTCCTCTCAGGACTGTCTTTGTTGTGTCCCATAAGTTTTGGACTATTGTGAGTTAATTATAATTTGATTCCAGAAAGTGTCTGATTTCTTCCTTGTTCTCATTCTTAACCCATTCATTGTTTAGAGATTGAATAGCTTGCTATTCAGTCTCTATGAATTTGGGTGTTTTTTAGTTTTTTCCCTGAGGTTGGTTTTTTTAGTTTCAGGCCCTTGTAGTCTGGAAAGATGTTTGATATGATTTCAATTTTCTTGAATTTGTTGATACTTGTTCTGTGTCCTATCATGTGATCTTTGAAAATGTTGCATGTGAATTTGAAAAGAATGTGTATTTTGCTTCTTTGTAACAAAAGGTTCTCTCTATATATCAGTTAAGTCCATTTGATATAGGGCGTTGTTCAATGCTGCAATATCATTGTTGATATTTTGTTTGGAATATCTATACATCATTGACAGTGGGGTGTTAAAATTCCCTAATATAAATTTGTTGCTGTCTATTTTTTTCTTGAAGTTCTCCAAAATTTTTCCTATACAGTTGGATTCTCCTGTGTTTGGTTCATATATTTTTTTCATGTGTATGTCTTTTTGATGGATTCATAATAGAAGTAATATGACTATTATGATGTGTCCTTCTGTGTCTCTTTTTATGAACTTTGTTTTGAAATTTATTTTGTCTGCTATAAATATTGCTACCCCAGCTTTTTAAAAGCCATTTACATTTAAAGTTATTATTGGTAAGTACTTATTCATTGCCATTTTACTCCCTTTATACCTGTATTCTTCTCTCTCTCACTCCTTTTCCTCCTTTTCTTAAAGCAGTTCCTTTAGCATACTTGCAGTGCTGGTTTGGAGGAGGTGTATTCTTTTGGCCTACTTTTGTCTAAGAAGCTCCTCATTTAGCCTTCCATTTTAATTGAGAGCCTTGCTGGGTAGAGTAGTCTTATTTGGAGACCTTTGCTTTTCATTACTAGGAATATTTATGCCATTTCCTTCTGTCTTGTACAGTTTCCCTTGAGAAGTCAGCTGGTAGCCTTATCAGGACTCCTTTGTATGTTACTTACTATTTCTTTCTTGCTTCTTTTAAGATTCTCTCTTTGTCTTTGAAATTTGCCATTTTAATTCTGATGTGTTTTGAAGTGGGCCTCTTTAGGTTCCTCTTGATTGGGATTCTCTGTACCTCCTGGATTTGTATGACTTTTCCTCTTATCAAATTGTGGTACTTTTCCATCATTAGTTTTTCAAACAGGTTTTCTATCCCTTGCTCATCTTTTTCTCCTTCTGGTATTTCTATTACATGGATATTATTACATTTCATGCTGTCCTGCATTTCCCTTAACTCTCTTTATTCTTTTGGAGTCTTTTTTCCTTTTTTGCTGTATCCTGAAATTTTTCCTACCTTGTCCCCCAGCTCGCTGATTCAGTATTCTGCTGTATCTAGCCTGCTTTTGATTCCTTCTACTATGTTCTTCAATTAAAAAATTGTATTCTTCATTTTCTCTTGGCTCTTTTTGATAGTTTCTATGTCCTTTTTGATGCTGGTGTAATTTGCAGTAAGTTTCTTGTAGCTTCCCTGCAGTTTTGGTATTTGTCAGTGATCTCATTGAGCTTCCTTATAACCATTGTCTTGAACTCAGTATCTGACTGTTGACTTACCTGCATTTTATTTAGCATTTTTTTCTGAGGATTTCTTTCTTTTTTTCAATTTTGGGTTGTTTCTTTGTCTTCCCATTATTTGTATGACTCTTCTTGTTTACCTCTGCTTCTTAAATTGATCTGTTTTGACTCCCTGTCTTTATGGTGTGAACTTCTATACTAGGAGACCTGTGAAATTCAGTAGTTAAGTTTCCTTGATGTCCTGAACTTAATGTTCTTTGGATGCCCCTTTTGCCATTTATGTTAGCTCTCTGGATGTAATTGGGTTTTGATTGTCGTTCAGTCATTTCTTGGTGGGTCCTTTCCTTCAGCTAGTTGACTGAGGGTCACTCCACCCACCACATCTTGTATGCCATTGTGCAGGTTCTGCCAGAACAAAACCACAAAGCCCAGGGAACAAACCCACATTCTCAAGAATACCCCCCCATTGCAATCCCACTATCAACAGTGAATGAACAAATATTAATAAGGGTATAAAGAGATTAAAACTATTATAAAAAAGGAGAGAAATAACTATAGTATAAAATCTAGTTACTTGATATGGACAGATTTGAGGGACAAGAAATGAATGTTAAAAAGCTATGCAAGAAAGAAAATGTCACTAATCATGAAGAAGACCACAGGAGATTTTGTCTCAGTAGCCTCTAGTATTTACCACTGTCTTTTCTTTCCGGATCTGCCTCTGGTGATATCAGGTATTGTCTGACCTTAGGCAGCCTGCTCCAAGACTGCCAAGGATCTACTGTCTGTGGCTGTGTCCTTCAGTTGCCAGTCCAGTCACTTTGCACTCAGCAGTCAGGCTTAAGCACCATAGAGCTTGGGCCAAGTCTCTTTTGGGGACGGGACTGTTGTTTCCCCTCAGGCTGCTGCAGCAGTATGGGAGTGGTCTGCCTGAGCAGGATGGTTGCTGCTGTATGGGGGATGACTCATCCCCAGAATCCCAGTGGCCACCTTCTCAGCTCTGTACCCAAAGCTTCCATCCCCAGTCTCTTCTCAAGCATCTCTAGCCCACTCTGACCTCACCTTTGCTGGAGCATATGGCAAGTGGTTGCAAATGAAATTTGTGCATTGGCCTTTTAAATGGCTCTTTGTATCTCTAGTCATTCATCTCTGACAGAGAGCAACCCTGCTGTTTTTCAAAGCCTGTTGTTATCAGTGTACTTTTTGGGCTCTGGTGCTCTAGGCTGGGATCCCAGTTTAGGGTTCAGACCCCATTCTTCTCAGGGAGATCCAACCAGTTGCTTAATTATCCTTCCAGCACTGCTGCCTATGGGTGCCCAGCCAGCCTTCTCTAGTTTCCACTACACTCATTACCAGTCAGTCAGTGCTGATGATGATTCTTCTGTCTGTCCAAGGTTATAAGGCTTCTCTCTTGCTATTGTTCAGTTGTGCATTCTGGGTGATTGCTCCACAATTTAGTTGTTTTCCAGATTGTTCCTAGGAGGAGGTTAGTGTGGCTTCTATTTGCTCCTCTACCATCTGGCCTCCCTAGAACTTTCTTTTTAATTGTAAGTGTGAAATTAAATGGGGAGCAATAATCAGACGCTGCATGTGTCATATTTTATAATTGTTTTGCTTTTAGATGTAAACCACAAACTTTCACCCGTTGTATACATTTGTCATCATTAGATGAGAGGAAGTGGCATCAGAATGAGTTAAGACTGTGTCTGGAAAGCTCAAATTGAATATCTGTCATAACATAACTCAGACCCAGAATTGTTCATTATAACCAAAATATGAACTACTTATAAAAATATAAATGAAGCAAAAGTATAATATAAAAATATAAATAAAGCTTTAAATTAAAACCACTGGATTGAGAAAATTTATTAGAATAATATGGAACTTTTTAAGCTACCAGACTATTCAGTTACAAGTGAGTTATTACAAACATGAATATCTTATATTGGTGTAAGAAAAAAAGAAAACTTTATTCATAGATATGCACACATAAAAATTGTGGTTTGTGATTCATTCATTTGCTGACCACAAAGTGAAGGAGTATGTGTCAGCCTGGTCAGAGGAAAGACGCAGAGGTCAGGAAAGTGTCACATGAAAGACTGGCATGTAGAGAACAGGGAAATGGGGCCTGCTCTGTAAGAGCACTCTGTTAGGCATTTTATGCACATTGTAATATGAGAAGAAGAAACCAATAAATGCAGAGTAATTGGCAGAGATTAGAAGGGGTGTTGTGCTATCTTTGGAACTCCAAGTGATGAAAGGGAGGTGGGTAGCTGACACTGATGTTAGAGAGGCGGCAGTTCTGGAGACTCTGAGGAGAAGGCTTCACCTGTGCCTCATTTGCAACTAAACGCAGGTTGGTGCTCATTCTAAACACATTTGTTAAACTGCGGGTGTATAGTTATGAATGGGATGGGAAAAACAGGAAAAGACCAGAAAGCAAACTGACATCAAGGGTATTTATATCTCTCTGTCCATCTATCTAATTTAAGAAGGCAAATTTAAATGGAAAGTTGTTGGTTAACTCCTGTGATCAGTTAACTCCTTAGCTCCTATGTCACACTGATTTCTAACTACAGCTATGTCTATTGTTATTGTAAGGACAGCAGCTGATGTTCATATGATGACCCTGAAATCACCAAAGAAAACATAATATTCAGTGTATTATTTTTAAGAAAGTAGATTCAGGTAAAATGTACTTTAGAAAGATTTACATCTGTCCATTAGCCTGATGATTCCTTGAGGGAAGAGATCATCTCTATTCATCTTTATATTCTTTGATGTCTAGCACAATGTTTTCTACTTAGCAGGTAAAATATTTGAGACAGTGAACAGAATAGAAATCATATATGCGTGGGGGGGTTGTGAGAAATCATGTTATTTGGAATCCAGTATCCCTTCTATCAGAACAATCAGCCAGAAATCAACCATTGCCCTACCTGTACTCCCACCCATTCTCAACTGTCAAAATAAAATGATGTTTTATGTACTGAATTAAGGGTTCAATTGCTGAAGTGTCTTTAGTAACAAGGAGTATAAGTTTCTAAGACATTTTAAAGGAAAATTTAACAGAGAAAGATGTTGTAAAAGTAGAGTCACATGAAGGGATTATTCTCTACTGTTCTGTATCACATGTGCCAGGCAGAGGCTCCCTCATTCCTGCTTTTCTGTGATGTTTCTCAGCTCAGTGATTTGGAGGCTGCTTGCCTTTAGCCTCATGGGATGCCCTAATCTGAAGGTGGAATTTGCCAGATTAACTCAGATTAATGAGGACTGTAGACATTCTGTAAAATATCTTTACCTGAGGCTTGGCCAGGGTGTCCTTGTGTCTACTCAGATCTAACATACATCCCTGGAAAGACCAAATTTTCTTCTAAGAGAATTATCCTCATGTGGTAGAAAAAACAGTAGGTCCTTGAGTCTGTGGTCTGTGATTTCAGTGACCATATTTGTCCTAACTGGTGAGCTATAATCTCCCTAAGCTTCAGTTTTCATAATTATAAGTGTTATAATATCTGACCTACAAATTTATTGCTTAGATCATGTGAAATAGTGTCTGATGAGTAGGGAGTTTGAAAGCACTATACACACACTAGGCCAGGATTATCTCTATGGCCAGACCAAGTCTTGGTAGCTTTGCTGCCAAGGATGTGTTTTCTTACTACCACTAATGATGGCTGAAAATAAGGAAAATTATAAGGAATTTTTTACTAACAAGCTGTGTAATTATAAATGAGTTATTTAACATATATTAGTAACAACAATACCAAGAAAATTAGAAAATGTCGTTTATGAAGAATGAACCTCTTTGCACAATAAGTACAAACTCTAAACTGTTGGCCCAATTAATCCAATACTTTGACTACAGTATCTTTGCCAAGGGCTCTTTCACCTTCCCAGCAAAATTATGACTGACTCTACAGTATTAAACAAGCTCAGTAAAACTCTGGTATTTTTATTGAAGTTTAGTTAAGATCTTATGAACACTTTTAAGTGGATCAGCAATGTTCTGTCTCTGGTAGAAATGTTTTGCTCACCACAAAGCTGTCTTTTGTGTAAGAATGGTATTTCACCTCCACAGGTAAAATGCCATTCTTGTCAGGTTGGCGTTTCCTTCAGAGCTTCTGTTAAACTGCTCTTTGAATCCTAAAAAGAGTAGTTTCACATTCTAAATAGTGTATTTCAAGGGAGCTCTAAACTTTTCCTACATTTTAATATATAGTATACATAACACCTGTAGTTCAATATTTGTTTTAACAAATTATGATAACAATAAATCCAGCTGTGCCATGCCTTTTGCAATTTACCATTTGCCTTTTTTTAAGTTGGAAGTATTTTTAGAAACTGAGAATCCCTGTTTCTTCTGCTCATGACCCACACTGGCATAAAGGAGTCCCTTTATGAACAGGTGGAGTAGGCTCAGGAAATTGCCAGGCTTTCTAAAACACAGAATTTTTTTATGAAAGCTCTGAAAATAGAGGTTTGGAATTTTGGTGCTCTTTCAATTTTGGTGCTCTTTGGTGCTCTGGGTATAGGGGATACAGTAAAATCTTAATGCATTCTACAAATACAGGGTAGGGCAAAACTAGTTTTACAGTTGTAAGCAAAACACAGATTTTATTTTTATATTATTTGTTAATTATTGTATTATTTTCCATATGAACAATAGTAAACTTACTTTTGCCCCACCCTGTTTTTAGTTTCCATAGTGTACCAAGCACATTAAGTCTTGTGGAAAAAGCATTCAGCAAAATGATCAAAAGCTCTGCCTTTATGAAGCATATCTTCTTGGGAAGAGGGTGATATATTTTTAGGAGGAAACTGCTATGCTAATAACTTGGCTCTCAATGGGAAAAAGGCCTAACTTTTAGCATTTGTTGATTATGGCTGATTTCAAGCTACCAATGTGATGTCACTGAATAGGAGTTGGGGAGAGAAGTGCATAACTAACAACCCAGAGTTGAGAAGAGCTAGGAGAGACAGCCAATAAACAAAGCAAATATGAAAGCTATGTAATATGTCAGATGGTGCTGTGTGCCAGGGGGATAATAAAGCAGGGAAGGGAATTTTAGAGGAGGGTGGCACATTTGAAGGAAAACAGTGAAGTCAACAGAGGAGAATAAGCAAGAAAGTGAGCATGAGAAGTGGGGGACCATACCATTTGAAGCCCTGTAGGCCATTGCAGGACTTCCCTTTTTCTCTGAGTGAGGTGGGAGACTGTGGAAGGTGTTTAGAAGAGTGATGTGGTCTGACTTAACATTTAACAAAACCTATATGGCTTCTCTAATGTGCATAGACTAAATGGAGGAAGGGCTAGAAACTCAGACATTAGTTAGGAGCTGATATAAAATAATAATTCAGGTAGACATGATTATGATATGGACCACAGTGGTTAGATATGGTCATAGTCTGGATTTATTTTGTGTTAGAGACAGCATGATTTGCTGACGGATTGGATGTATGGTGAGTGTCTAAAAGAGGTGAGTCAAAGATGACACTTAGGTTTGTGGTGTAGAAGTCAGTTAAACATAGGGTTTTGTTTTAGTTTTAAGATCAGACTTAGATTCTGTTCCTACTTCTGTTTCTCACTAGCTGTTTATTTCCCTTTGGGCTGACCTGTAGTCTTATCCTTGGAAAATAAAGTTCATGAAGGTAGGGACATGCTTTAATGCTTTATATTATTATATTTCTCATGGCCAGCACACAGTAGGTATCTAGTAAGTATTTGTTGAGTGAATATTGTTGGACCTTTCTCCATTGTTTAGTTTCTATAACTATGAGATTTAAATAATAATACCAACTTTAGAGTTTTGAAGACTAAGTGAAAAATGATGTGTCTCAAGTGCATTGCATATTCAATAAACAGAAAACATTAACAAATGGAAACTATAATTTTTATTTTTCATACTTTATGTCATTTAGAATGTTGAGATGGAAGGAACCACCTTGCGAATATCCAGAAAACATGCTTTTTCATAGGAAAAATAATGGTGACTAATTTTCAGTTTTCCTTAAGACTCTCATTAAGAGCCATCTCTTACATAACTCAAAAATAGAGGATTTCCATGTCTTAAAGCCATAAATGCAAACTATTTTGACTATATCACTGCTAATCTGTTGTGGACCACTCTGTCTGGTTCTAGGAATTGTAACTCTACCCCCCATGGCTAAGAAGGAGTCAGTGACCTTTGGAATGGGAGCTGCAGGAGACAAAGCTTGTCTCTGGTAGCAAACTGCTGCCTCAGTTTCCCCCCTGCCCCCAAAGCATGGTCAGAAGTCCTTGACGAGTAAGACCCCTTAAAGGAGGGGCGACCTAGGCCAGACTTGATGTCTTGGGAAGCCATCATGGAAGGACTTGGGGAGGCTGTGACAAAGAGGGAGCAATGGACTCTTGCCCCCAACTTTAACAAAGCCCAAGTCCCCATGACCTCTGGGAGAGGCACTTCCTGTTCTAATCCCCTTAAGCCTGAATACCTGTTGGGGAGAGGTGCAGCTCCTTGCCTTGCTAGAGCATGTCAAGGGGAAAAATCTGGCATCACAAAGACTTCCTGATAAACCTGTGAAATCTGCTTTGCTAAGAGTGCTTTCATTCATATGTTAAGGGTTCGAGCAGGAAACCCTAAAACTCTGTTCTTGATGGACTCTGCCTTATACTAAGCCCTCAGATTTCTTTGAAATGTTATCTACTGTTTGATCCTTGCCGCCATGTATTCCTGTGTATTACAACCCAATAAAAGCTCTTGAAGCAAGGAGCTCAAGGCCTTTTTCCCTTGAGAAACTGGCCACTGCTCAAGGCCTTTTTCCTCTGGGAAATTGGCTACCTCTCCTCCCCAAGCAGATTACATCATGTCTCAGTCATGTTTACTCTCATCTGTGACACATGGGGGGACTTGCGAGGAAAGTCGCCCCCACACTAATCAAAATGATTTTCACTATTCATAGCACTGAAGTAGGATGGAAGCAAGAAAAGCATCCCCTGGAAACTCACTTTCTGTACATAGATATTACTTAATATGATTTGTGTCTTAAAATGGTATCTATTCCTCATTTGGAATAAAAATGAAAGGACTGTGGTGATGTACAATGTAGATGAGCAGAGACCAAACTGTTTGAGAGGCAGTGTGCTTGAGTTGCCATGGTAGCCAGAAGCTGCCAAATACATCTTGCCCCCAATCCCCCACCCAGATGTCTAATGTCTATAATGACATGCCCTAAATGGTGACAGAGCCAGATGTGAATGTGCAATGACATTAATTTTTTTTGTCTTTAACAGTTTAGAAAATCCTTTTAAAGCTCAAAGTTTGAATTTAGCTTGGAATGAGCAAGTGAGAATTTGCTAGAACATCTGTGTTTCTGAAGTTTGTATTTTTAAGCTGTGTATGAATACTCACTTGCCTTTCCATATAAGTGTATTAATTCCACACATTCTGAAGATGAATTTATAGAGCCAGTTAATAAGAGCATGTCTTGTAATTGAGACTACAGAATTTAAAGCTGTTGATAGGAAACTTTTATTTTCTCAGATTATGGTTTGAGAACAGATACTAATTTGTGAGTAGCTCCCAAGCTGTTTTAAGAAAAGATCTTTGCTTTGCTTATAGCTCTTCAGTAAGTAAAATTGCATAGATACATTTTGTAAGTGCATTGATTTTCACAAGTGTTTTATTTTTATTTCATATAAGAAAGCTAATGTTAACTAATATTTTCCTGTGAAAATACCTCTGAGGAAGGTAAAAGGTGTAACCTCTGCTCACCACTGACCCCATGAATCTATGAGAGAATGTTTTCTGAGGGCCATAATACATGTTAAAAGAGAAGTTAACTCTTCTTGAGAAAGAAAGATTTTAATGTTCAGTTAATCTATATGAATAACAATGAACATAAAAGTCTAGTGCATATAAGAAATACAATAGTTATTGCAGTTATATTTTTTCTGATGACTGGAGGGTGAAAGAAAATGGAGGAGAATAAGTTTTGTTTTTAAATAAGATCAGAGTCAAATAATCAAAGAAAAAAATCATAGGAGAAACTGGAGAAGAAAAAATGTAAATAATTCCCTCTATGTGGCATTGCTCCATAAAACTCTCTTCTTCCTAAACCTTTACCTCATTTGAGTTCCAGTTTCCTTTGTCACTCAATAGCCACACAAAATCTATTAAACCTCATTCTGACCTAGGTATGCTATTCTTCACTTTCTGAGGCACCATTTTTTTTTCTCTAGCTATTGGTCTAGCCCCAGAGAGGCAGGTGTTTCTGAGTCCTCTCTGAGGTCCATGCCCACTGCCTTCCTTTTGTACACCTACCTTTCTGATAAAGCACATGAGCCATTCATCTCTAACAATATTCCCAGTGTCTGCAGGTTCTTATGAGGCAATGGTCTCAAAGGGAAATGCCTGTACAGTAAGTCATTTTTACCTCCCTTTTGGATCTGTACAGAGTTTAGCCTAATGAATTGTCTAAGCAAAAGTCGCTTTTTAGGGCAGTGAAGTTTAATAGAACTTTCTGCAGTGCCAGAAATGTTCTAAGTCTGTGCAGTTCAGTATGGTAGTTAATAGCCACTTGGGACTATTTACTTATAAAATAATTGAAGTAAAGAGAAATGCAACATCCAGTTTCATAGTCACACTACCCACATGTCAGGTGCTTAGTTACATGTGAGTAGTGGCTATTGAATTGGACAGTGCAACTTCAGAGGTACGGCAGTTTTGGGGGGAATGGGCCAATTCTGGTACCTACCATGACCAGCCATGGGCTGAGAAAAGCCCCAGGGAGTCTAGTCTTCGAGGAAAGCTGTTGCAGATGCAGAGGTACAACAGCCATTTGTCAACTTCACTCCCTGCATCAGGTTCCCTTGCAGAGAGACTAGAGCAGGGCCCCTTTATGGCCATGCACCACTTCCCACTACATAATGTTGTAGACTGAGGTATAAGACTCAGAGTTAGGCCTGGGTTTGAACATTGGCTCTACTAATAGTTAGCTATGGGACCATAGGCAGTTATGTAAATTCTCTCAACCTTTATTTATTTGTAAAATGGAGATGATAATGACACCTAGTTCCCAGGGTTGTCGTGAAACTCAGTGAGATAATAAATGGAAGGCAATATATTGTCTGGCATATGCTAACCACCTGCTTCATATACCAAAGATTACATACTGTGGATCCTATGTCAGCCTCAGCCCCCTCTTTTTATAACTTCAACAAAATACTCATTAGCCCTTTATTTTGAAGTATTAAATAAACAAAAGGATAATTTAGGAATTGTTGCTACATTGCCTATACTTTTCAAACACATTGTTTTATACAACTATAACTATCCTTATTTAAGATACTGTTTTGAGGAATGTGTGTGTACGTGGGTGTGCATATTCACACTGTTATACCAGACAGGCACAGTATAGTTAACAGTGCATGTGAAAAGAAGTACTTGACCTCTGTAAACCCAACCAGTTGTTGTTTTCTTTACAACTGCCATTCACAGTTTTTGACAATTGAAGTCCCACATGCAAAGCTGGTAACACATTCCTACATATTGCATTCTAGTTTGCAAAGGGAGGTGATATATATGAAGGAAAGGATTGTCTATGCATCGCAGAATAATTTGTTTTGCCCTCTTTCTGTGCAGTTCCACATGCTTCTAGCCACCCAGGCACAAATGGGACTTGGAGCACATGAAGCTCAGTAGGAGTTTGGGGCCACATGTACTTGCTGACA
Source organism: Artibeus jamaicensis (assembly GCF_021234435.1). Taxonomy (NCBI): domain Eukaryota; kingdom Metazoa; phylum Chordata; class Mammalia; order Chiroptera; family Phyllostomidae; genus Artibeus; species Artibeus jamaicensis. The sequence goes on from NW_026521822.1 coordinate 4,361,813, forward strand.
TTGTGAGATACCACTGAACCTAGAGGATAGGACTGGAGACCAGTCCAATATTTTTAAAGTATTCAACTGGTTGAACATCCAGTTTCACTGTGCTATTTACAGCTCCATTGCTCAACTTCTTATGTGCAAAACAGGTCATATATTTGACAACAGAAAGAGGAGGAGTTCGGGAAACCAACATTTACCAAGCATCCTCGTATGAATTGTTTTAAATAGTCCAAACCTTCCCCTGAAGGAAAGTTAATGAATTGTTTCCAAAGGGGTGCCAGGGTGGAGGGCAGAATAATGGCAACAATAGAATCACAAATCCAAGTGGGTCCTTAAGGATGAGACTGCCTCCCACCCTCTCTGATCCTGTTTCACAAGGAACACTCCCTGTAGCTTCTCCTCAATTTCTTTCATTTCCCAGGTGAGCTATGAAGGGTGTTTTTTTTTTTTGTGTGTGTGTGTGTGTGTGTGTGTGTGTGTGTGTGTTATTTTAAAGGTTTCACTACAGTCAAGGTAACCAAGAGAATACAGTTGGGGCATTAACAGCTTGCCCAGAGACATGGAAGGGCCCTCCTACAGTGGTCTCTAAGACTCACTCTTTCCCCACTCATCCCATCTCTAAACAATTTTATTTCTGATCCCATCAATACATAAGGCTGTAGAATTGTTTCTTCATTTTGGTCCTTCTCTCTGGTAATAGACCTGAAGATACATTTGGGGTAAAACAGTAGAATCCCTTTGTTGCCAGCAAAACAATCAGTACAAAAAATCCACAGGAAGGTAAATAGATGGGGAAGTCACTCTAAAATAATTTTTAGCAAAAATTTTAATCCAATAACAATAGCAGTTCTTGAAAATGACATTTATTGTTTCATGTGAGCACTAGCCTAGTATTGTTACTGAATGACTATTATAATAGTTACTGATATTTTTAAGAAATTCAGTGGCATGGAATAGTTAGAAGAACTTTTAACATTTCTGAAATTGTTTTTGTATTGGTACCTAGCAAAAAAAAATAATTATTAGCAACTTCTACTTGAAATCGATTTTCAGACTGCTGAAGAACCATTGACTATATCAGATCCAAATTTGACTTTAGGAGAGCTTGTGATAAACATTAATGTTTTCAGAATTTCCTCTCTAGAGAAGGATAGCAATCAGACAAATATCTATGCACCTTAAGTTGGCTTAGTTGGATCAGTAGGCTGTCTTTAGCACCCCTCCCCTCCTCTCCTCTTCTTTCTTTCCTTCCTTCATATATTTTTAGATTATGTTTTCAGCATAGAAAAGTCCATACCAATAAGGTTTGCGTATTGATCTAAAAACTAAAATTCAACTAAACTAATGTTAAATAATTAATAAATCACAAACTAGTAGATATTGCTGTTCTATTATTACAGAAGTAAAGCAAGAATAAATCAATTGTCTAATTCTTAATGTTTATTTCCTAGAGTTTTGTTTCCCATACTATGTGTGTGTGTTTTATTAAAACAGTGATGACATCTTAAATTATCTATGAATAAAACCACATGAATGTTCCCATAAGTTACTTAATCACACATATTTACCTGTCCCAAATGCTCAAGATTCTAAATATATATATATATTTATTTATTTAGCATATGTTTATATGTATTTATATATCTCTATATATGTAATTATGTTTCTCAGGACTGAATGCTTCAGGAAACATTAATCAGCTGACATACAGTAACAAGTCTTAAATCCAGAAGTCACTGACATTTAAATGGATATCTACTTACAAGAAGTTGTAGTGGCACTCTTTCTTGGTTCTTTTTCACATTTCATATTTACTCAAAAAGATATTGAAGTGATTTTTCCCCACTGAGATGAATTATTAAAAACTTGTCAGCCATAATCATGAAAAATATATACAGAGCATTGGGATAATTGGAAGTAATTAGCTGTCTGGAAGAGGCTAGGGAAGCCTTTAGAAATGGTGTCCAGGCCGCTCCTTCTCTACTGTGCAGTAGTACAGTGGTGGGGAAGCTGTGAGGGAGACACCTGGCAGATGTGTGGGTTATGGGGAGGGCTTCAAAGCCAAACCTGATCTTTTGACTTCAAAGTTTCATTGGAAAGTTACCTTGCAATTTTATTAGCCGAAACCATGATGATCACATAGTCCCTCACTAGGATTTCTGGAAGGAAGCTGTAAGATGTGCTTTTAAATTAGAGAAAAGTGCACTAGAGTTAGGAAACATAGAGTCTGTAGTAATGGAAAAAATTATATTTAGATCTCATTCATTGGTTTTAAAATTTTGTTCTGAGGCTGGAATGGAATGGAAGGTTGGAGTGAATAAGACCCTGCATATATACATTTGCATCAATAGAGTAGTCCTGTTTGTGTTACTTATTTGTTGAAATTCTGAGTAGAATTTCCATTGTAAAAATTTTTGAAAAACTGATGCAGTGACTCTCATGCACTGATGAGGAAACTACAATTCAGAAATCTCATCTCCAGCAGGTGTGGGAAATGGCCTCAGTTAAAACTTTCAGTTTCATGTTTCTTTTCAAAAATATATTTTATTATTTAGGCTATTAGAGTTGGCTCATTTTCCCCCTTTTATTCCCCTCTGCCCTGTATACCTCCTCCCACCATAATTCCTGCACCTTAGTTCATCTCCATGGGTCATACATCTAAGTTCTTTGGCTTCACCATTTCCTATACTATACTTCCCCCTGTCTATTTTCTACCTACCATATATGTTTCTTATTCCCTATACACTGTCCCCCATTCTCCGTGCTCCCCCTCCCCACTGAAAACCCTCCATGTGATCTCCAGTTCTGTGATTCAGTTCCTGTTCTAGTTGCTTTTTTCGTTGTTGTTTTTAGGTTTGGTTCTTGATAGTTGTGAGTTTGCTGTCATTTTACTGTTCATAGTGTTGATCTTCCTTTTCTTAGATAAGTCTCTTTAATATTTCATATATTGAGGGCTTGGTAATGATGAACTCCTTTAACTTAATCTTATCTAGGAAGCACTTTATCTGCCCTTCCATTCTAAATGATATTGCTGGTTAGAGTAATCTTGGATGTAGGTCCTTGTCTTGCATGATTTCAAATACTTCTTTCCAGCCCCTTCTTGCCTGTAAGGTTTCTTTTGAGAAGTCAGCTGGCAGTCTAATGGGAACTTCTTTGTAGGTAACTGTCTCTTTTTCCCTTGCTTCTTTTAAGATTCTCTCCTTCTCTTTAATTTTGGCTAATGTAATTATGATGTGTCTTGGTGTGTTTCTCCTTGGGCCCAATTTCTTTGGCACTCTTTGAGCTTCTTGAATTTCCTAGAAGTCTCTTTGCTTGGCCAGATTGGGGAAGTTCTCTTTCATTGTTTTTTCAAGTAAGTTTTTAATTCTTTGGTCTTCCTCTTCTCCTTCTGGTACCCCTATGATTTGGGTGTTGGAAAGTCGTCCTGGAGGTTCCTGAGCCTCTCCTTGTTTTTCTGCATTCTTCTTTCTGTTTTGATTGAATGTTTATTTCTTCCTCTGGTCCACACCACTGAATTGAGTCCTGGTTTCCTTCCCTTCACTGCTGGTTCCCTGTACATATCTCTTCATTTCACTTTTGCATAGTCTTCACTTCTTCCTCTATTTTGCAACTATATTTAACCATTTATGTGAGCATCCCAATTACCAGTGCTTAGAACTGTGCATCTGATAGGTTGACTATCTCTTCATTGCTTGGTTCTATTTTTGGAGCTTTCATCTATTTTTTCAATTAGGCAATTTTTTTTGTCTTAGCACAGCTGTTACATTATAAGGGGTGGGGCCTTAAGTTTTCTCCAGGACAGGGCAACTCACTTTGTTGCATTGTGGTGCTGTGTGTGGGGGGAGTGTCAGAGAGGGAACAATGCCACTTGCTCAGCTCTCTGAAGGTTTTCAGTCACTTCCCCCTCTCCGCACAATCAAATTGGGCCCTTCTGGTGCTGACTCCCTGGTGGAAGGATTAGTGTACATTCTAGGACCCTGTGGGTCTCTCCAAAAAACTCTCCTGTGAGGCAAGAGTTTCTCCCAGCACTGCAACCCCCAAAGATTTTTATAGTCAGAGGTTTTGAGGCTTTATTTCCCTGTACTGGCACCCTGGGTTGAGTGGTCCATCTCTTTCCCTAGTTGTTCCTCCTGAGTTATCCACACATGAATGTGGAGCCACCCAGACCACCAGCCCTCTTGCTCATTTCAGTCCTCCAGCTGCCACCTCGCTGTGTGTCCTCTCTCTCCTAGCTGCATTTCTCTGCCCCTTCTGCCTGTCTGAATGAATTATTCTTTTTTTAAATTTTGTTTTAATTGTTGTTCAAGTACAGTTTCTGCCTTTTACTCCCATCCCAGTCCACCCACCCACCCTTCCCCATCTCTCTCCCATTTCCACCCCACCATTTTTTGTCCATGTCTCCTTTATAATTTTTCTTGTAAACCTTTCCCCTTTTCCCTGGAATCTCCTCCACTCTCCCCACTGGTCACTGTCAACCTGTTCTCTATTTCAGTGTCTTTGGTTATATTTTACCTGCTTGTTTGTTTTGTTGTTTAGGTTCCTGTTAAAGGTGAGATCATATGGTATTTGTCTTTCACTGCCTGGCCTATTTCACTCAACATAATGCTTTCCAGTTCCATTCACCCTGCTGCAAAGGGTAGGAGCTCCTCCTTTCTTTCTGCTGCATAGAATTCCATTGTGTAAATGTACCATAGTTTTTTGATCCGTTCATTTACTGATGGGCACCTAGGTTGCTTCTAGCACTTGGCTATTGTAAATTATGCTGCTATGAACATTGGGGTGCATAGGTTCTTTTGGGTTGGTGTTTTAGGGTTCTTAGGATATAATCCTAGCAGTGGAATTGCTGGGTCAAAAGGCAGATCCATTTTTAGTTTTCTTAGAAAATTCCACACTGTTTTCCCTAGTGGCTGTAACAGTCTGCAAATGCCACCAGCAGTGAACTAGGGTTCCCTTTTCTGCACATCCTCTCCAACACTTGTTTGTTGTTTTGTTTATGATGGCCTTTCTGACTGGTGTGAAGTGATATCTCCTTGTTGGTTTAATTTATATCTTTCTGATAGCTAGCGATGTTGAGCATCTTTTCATGTGTCTCTGGATCCTCTATATGTCCTCCTTGGAGAAGTGTCTGTTCAAGTCCTTTGCTCATTTTTTAATTGGATTGCTTGTCTTCTTAGAGTGGAGTCATGTAAGCTCTCTATATATTTTGGAGATTAAAACCTTGTCTGAGGTATCATTTGCAAATATGTTTTCCCATACATATAGTTGGTTCTCTTTTTATTTTAATACTATTTTCCTTAGCCATCTAGAAGCTTTTTATTTTGATGAGATCCCATTTGTTTATTCTTTCCTCTATGTCCCTTGCTCTAGGGGACATATCAGTAAAAATGTTGCTGCATGGAATATCTCAGATTTTCCTGCCAATGTTCTCCTCTAGGACGTTAATAGTATTATAGTTTATATTTACATCTTTTATCCATCTTGAATTTATTTTGGTGTATGGTATAAGTCAGTGCTCAAGTTTCATTTTTTTTTGCACATAGCTGTCCAGTTCTCCCAACGCCATTTGTTGAAGAGGCTATCTTTACTCCATTTTATATTACTGCCCCTTTGACGAATATTAATTGACTGTACAGAGTTGGGTTGATTTCTGGGCTCTCTGTTCAGTTCCATTGGTCTATGTGCCTGTTTTTATGCCTGTCCCAGGCTGTTTTGACTACAGTGGCCTTGTAATACAGTTTGGTATCAAGTCTTGTGATCCCTCCTATTTTGTTCACCTTTCTCAGAATTGCAGCTGCTATTTGAGGTCATTTATGGTTCCATGTAAATTTTTAAAGTGTTTGTTCTACGTCTGTGAAATAGGTCATTGGTACTTTAATAGGTATTGCATTGAATCTGTAAATTGCTTTGGGTAGTATGGACATTTTGATGATGTTAATTCTTCCAATCCATGAACATGGTATATGTTTCCATTTGTTTGTGTTTTCCTTGATTTCTTTCTTCAGTGTTGTGTAGTTTTCTGTATACAGGTCTTTTACCTCCTTGGTTAGGTTTATTCCTTGGTATTTTATTTTTATTTTTCTATATCAAATGGGATGTTTTTCTTGATTTCTGCTTCTGCTGATTCATTGTTGTTATACAAAAATGTCTTTGATTTCTGGATATTGACTTTGTATCCCGCTGTTTTGCCAAATTCATTTATTTGGTTGAGCAGTTTTGGGTAGAGTCTATAGGATTTTCCATGTACAGTATCATGTCATCTGCAAATAATGACAGTTTTGTTTCCTCCTTTCCAATTTGGATACCTTTTACTTCCTTTTCTTGTCTGATTGCTGTGGCTAAAACTTCCAATACTATATTGAATAGAAGTGGTGAAAGTGGACATCCTTGTCTTGTTCCTGATCTTAGTGGAAAAGCTTTTAGTGTTTGTCCATTGAGTATGATGTTGGCTTTAGGTCTCTCATATATGGCCTTTATTATATTGAGAAATGTTCCCTCTATTCCCACTTTGCTGAGTGTTGTTATCATGAATGGGTGTTGTACCTTACCAAAAACTATTTTGGAATCTATTGATATGATACTGTGATTTTTGTCTTTGCTTTTGTTTATGTGATGTATTACATTTTCTGATTTGCGAATATTGCACCATCCTTGCATCCCTGGGATGAATCCCACTTGCTCATGGTGTATGATTTTTTTAATGTATTGTTGGATGCAGTTTGTCAATATTTTGTTGAGGATTTTAGCGTCTATGTTCATCAGCGATATTGGCCTGAAGTTTTCTTTCTTTGTTGTATCTTTATCTGGTTTTGGGATTAGGATGTTGCTAGCTTCATAAAAAGAGTTTGGAAGTCTTCCATCATTTTGGATTTTTTGGAATAGTCAGTGAAGAATAGGTGTTAGCTCCTCTTTGAATGCTTTGTAGAATTCTCCTGTGAAACCATCTGGTCCAGGGCTTTTGTGTGTCAGGAGCTTTGTTGCTACTGCTTCAATTTCATCTGCTGTTATTGGTCTATTCAGGCTTTCTGCTTCCTCTTCATTGCGTTTTGGAAGATTATATTTTTCTAGAAATTTGTCCATTTCCCCTAGGTTTTCAAATTCCTTGGCATACAATTCTTCATAGTAATTTCTTACAATCCTTTGTATTTCTGTGGTGTCAGTTGTAATCTCTCCTCTTTCATTTCTGATTGTGTTTATTTGGGTCCTCTCTCTTTTTTTCTTGATGAGCCTACTTAAAGGCTTGTTGATTTTGTTTATCTTTTCAAAGAACCAGCTCCTGGATCCATTGATCCTTAGTTGTGCTTTTAGTCTCTATGTCATTTAATTCTGCTCTGATCTTGGTTATTTCTTTTGTTCTGCTTGCTCTGGGCTGTCTTTGTTTTTTTTTTCCTTGAGTTCTTATAGGTGTAGGGTTAGGTTGTTTGTTTGAAATGTTTCTATCTTTTTTTTGGTAGCCCTGTATCACTATGAACTTCCCTCTCAGGACTGCCTTCACCTTGTCCCATAAGTTTTGGGTTGTTGTGAGGTCATTTTCATTTGTTTCCAGAAACTTTTTGACTTCTTCCCTAATTTTATTTTGGACCCATTTGTTGTTTAATAGCATGCTATTCAGTCTCCACAATTTTGGGTGTTTAGGGTTTTTTCCTTTGGGGTTGGTTTCCAGTTTCAGTCCCTTGTGGTCAGAATAAATGCTTGGTATGATTTCAGTATTCTTGAATTTATCAATGCGCATTTTGTGTCCTGTCACGTGGTTTAAGTTTGAAACTGTTGCATGTGCATTTGAAAAGAATGTGTATTTAGCTTCTTTGGAATGGAGGGCTCTCTCTATATATATCAGTTAGTCCATTTCATCTAGGGCATTGTTCAATGCCATAATATCTTTCTTGATGGTTTTTTTTGGAAGATCTGTTTATTTTTGACAGTGGGATGTTAAAATCCCCTAGAATAATTGTGTTGCTTTCAATACCTTTCTTGAAGTCATCTAAGATTTTCTTTATATATTTGGGTGCTTCTATTATTTGGTGCATACATATTTACAATATTTATGTCCTCTTGGTGGATTCTTCACTCGAGTATTATGAAGTGACCTTCTAGGTCTCTCTTTATGGCTTTTTTTCCCTTTTGAACTCTATTTCATCTGATATGAATATTGCTACCCCAGCTTTTTTTTTTTTCTTTCTAGTTGCTTGGGAAATTTGTTTCCAGCCCTTCACTTTGAGTCTGTTTAGGTCTTTTGTCCTGAGGTGGGTGTCTTGTAGGCGGCATATGTGTGGGTCATGCTTTCTTTTCCATTCAGGTGTTCTATGTTCTTTGATTGCAACATTTAATCCATTTACATTTAAAGTTATTATGGATAGGTACTTATTCATTGTAATTTTCATACCTGTGTTCCTCTCTCTCTCTTTTTTTCTTCCTTTTCTTAACACAGGACCTTTAGCATCTTTTGCAGAGCTGGTTTGGTGGAGGTGTATTCTTTTAGATATATTTTGTCTTCGACGCTCCTCATTTGGCCTTCTATCTTGATTGAGAGCCTTGCTGGCCTTGCAGGCCTCTGGTTCTTATTGCTTGAAATATTTCTTGCTATTCTCTTCTTGCTTGGAGCATTTCCATTGAGAAGTCTCCAGCTAACCTTATTCTGACTCCCTTTTATGGTACTTCCTTTTTCTCCCTTGCTGCCTTTAAAATTGTCTCTTTGTCTTGAAATTTTGCCATTTTAGTTATGATGTTTCTTGAGTCAGGCCTCTTTGGATTCCTCTTGATTGGGACTCTGTATTTCCTGGATTTGTGTGACTTTTTCTCTCATCAAATTAGGGAAGTTTTTCATCATTATTTTTTCCAATAGGTTTGTGTCCCTTGCTCTTCTTCTCCTTCTCATATCTCTATTATTCAGGTATTATTGCATTTCATATTTTCTTGCATTTTTCTTAGTCCCTCTTCATTTTTTTCTGAGCCTCTTTTCCTTTTCTTGCTCTTTCTGGGTGTTTTTTTTCTACTTTGTCCTCCAGCTCACTGATCCAGTCTTCTGCTTTATTGTTCCTGCTTTTGGTTACTTGTACTGTGTTCTTCAGTTCGGATATTGTGTTCTGACATTTGCACTGGCCTGCAGTGCCTGCAGCATCATGGATGAGATATGGGACAAATTCACACAGACTACCGAGTCCTGTGGAGGAAAAGGGATGGCAAAGCTACTCCCTGAAGGGGGGAGCACCTTGAAGTGGCCTGGTTAGCCTCTCAAGGGGAGAGTGTACTCACCCTTGCCTAGACAGGCTTTTATTGGGTTTAATTTGAGCAGGAATACAGGTACAGCTCATTAATTATTGTTAGGCAGTAAGGATCAAACAACAGATAGCATACAGAGAACTATTAGGGCTTATTCTTAGTCAGGGTCTATCAGCTGAAAGGCTACAGATCTTTGGGAAACAAAATCATTTCCTGCTTTGGCCTTTGTCATTTAACTGAGAGCATTCTTAGTAAAGCAGGATTCACAGGATTTTACATATCCTCTCTCAGGCCTGACCACATGGGGAGCCCACCCTTTCCAGCATAGGGATGCACCACCCTCTGTCATTGTTTCAGGCTTAAATCAGGCAGAAGAGGCAAGATAGCCAAGGAATTTTAGGAGACTTTTCATGGACTCAGGGCAGTGTGGCTGACAAAGGAGCCACACTGCCCTGAGGAGACAAACACTGTCTCTCTAAGGAGACAAAGCTGAGGGGTGAGGGTCCATCACCCCTTTTCTCCATAGCACCCCCCCCCAAGTTTTTCCTTGGGGCATCCATGTGATGGTGCCATTCTTAAGTCATTCTCCCCTTGGGGATTACCCATCATTGGCTAACTGATGAAGCATTGGGGGCCAGGTATGAAAAAAGGAGCAGAAGCCATGTTCCTACTAGGGAGATAAGCTTTGTCTCCTTAGTGGCTTATGGTCCAAAGGTTCCTCGCTGAGGCATGGGGAGTTTATAGCTCCTGAAACCAGGCAGGGTGGCTCCCAACAGTGTTCTTAATTTCCTCCTGCCCCTCTTGATAGTTTCCATTTCCTTTTTCATGTTGATGTAGTTTGCAATAAGTTTATTGTAATTTCCCTGCAGTTTCTGGTAATTCTCTGTGAGCTCACTGAGCTTCCTGATAACCATTGCTTTGAACTCATTGTCTGATAGTTGAGTTGCCTCTATTTCATTTAGCATTCTTTCTGAGGCTTCCTTCTTTCCCTTTATTTGGGGATTCTTTGTCTTCCCATTGTTTATGAGACTCTTCTTGTTAGCTTCAGCTTCTTAAATTGATCTGTTCTGGCTCCCTGGGTTTATGGTATGAACTTCTGTAGTATCATACCTATGAGATTCAGTAGTGCAGACTCCTTAGGGTATCCTGTTCTTTTTTGTGATCTGATGGAGGGGTAGGGCAAAATGGTTTAAGACCCCAAGAGAGTATTCTACCATATTTATAGTAGCAGCCAATTGAGAAGAGATAGGAGATCCTTTCACTATGTACAGTGTTAACCGTGATATTCCACCCAACTAGACACTTTTTAGAAAGGATGGAAAGAAAATAAGACTCTTGTTGGGGTCGGATGGATTGTGAGTTGGATCTAGAAAGCAGTGAGGTCGTGTGAGGTCAGATTCAGAGGTAAGGTGAGAGTAAAGGATAGTAAATAGGTATAGTGTGTGAGAGATAGAATTAACTACTACAGTAATAGAGTTCAGGAAAATGTGAAGAGTGTCAAGGTCTGGGAGGGGTGTCATGCAATATTTACAATTGTATGGAATAGCTATTATTTACAATAATATTAGAGTAACAATCATATGACAGAATCTATGAGATCTAGATAACAAGAGTAGGGAGTATAGGCCCTTGAGTAGTGTGCTAATGGGACACAAGTTAAGTGAAAGACAGTAAATTAGCAACATACTATGAATGAGATAACAGGGGAAACCTGTCAAATGATACAATATAACCAGCCAAGCAAAGAAGACTATACAGAAAGAAGAGGAATACAAAAATACTATTAAAATAAAAGATATAAGAATAATGAAAAATATTACAAATATGTAATAACTTGCAGGTTCTCTGTAATATCAAAGTGAAATTTATCTCACTGTCTCAGCTGTTGGGATGCACCATCTTTGGGTCCAACTGATCTTTTCACAGTTCTGGGTTTTTTGTCTCACTCGTGTGTGTTTAAAAAGAAAAAGGAGAAAAAAAGCATAAGGAAGGAAGAAGAGATAAAACTGGAAAGAAAGGAAGAAGGAATAAAACTAGAAATAAGGATAGAGAAGCAAAAGGAATGGAGAGATATAACAATAATAAGAATTAAAAAACAAAAAGCTACTTAAAATTAACAAACAAACAAAAAATCTCTTGCTGTTTTCAAGCTGGCCAAACCAGTTTTTCTGGTCTTCTTGGCTGCAGCAGGCTGAGGGAGACTTGGTATCGCTTTTCTCCCTTCCTGTTCAGTACTCAGTCAGCCTTGCATGTGCTCTCCCCAGTGTTAGCCTGGCACCTCTCTGCAGGGCCTTGGGTGTATGATCTGGGCCTTCTTAAGCATGTGCTCACCCCTGATTTATGGGTATGAGCTCTGGGTCTCCTGTGGAGCACATGCTTTCCCCGGGGTTTACCACTGTGGGCTCCAGGTTTTCACAAAGCAGACCCTCCCCAAGATGGGGGTGCAGGCCCAGACTGCCTGTGGTCGCTCGGGTTAGGGTGTGTACTCATTCCAGGGCTGTGCGTGGGTGCTCAGAGACCCTGTTTGTTTGCCACTTAGTCCCTCTTTCCCTCCCAGTGACTTCAAGCAACCTGGTTTCTCCTGGTGCTGCTCAGACCTTTTTTGGCTGGTGAGGGTGAGGGAATGGTTGACCCAGCTCTCTCCCAAGAGCCCTGTGGCCAGCCCAGCCAGCCGGGGCTTGGGGCTGCAGCCTCCCTTCTCCCCGTGCTGATCCCTGGGTCCTTATTGTCCTGAAGCAGTCTCCTTATCATCTGGTTTTCCAATGTCTGCTACAATTTTTTATCTATTTTTATATATGCTGTGGTAGTTTTGGCTGTTTGCTCTGTTCCTCCGTAGATTGGCTAGGTTTTTCTCCCGTGTGTAGCGGGAAGTGAATCTGCTCCCTTTTACCATGCATCCATCTTCCCTCTACTGAATGTTTCTTCATTATTTAACTCCTTGGTTGTTGGACTTCCATAAAGTTTGATTTCCTGGCAGTTCTGGTTATTTTTTTGTTTTTAAATTTGTAGTTGTCCTTCTTTTTGTTGTGTAAGGTGGCAAAGTATATCTACCTATGCCTCCACCTTGGCCAGAAGTCTTAGCTTCACATTTCAACCCCACATTTTCTACACTGGAGTTCTAGGCTCTATTCCATACATTGTATTCTCTACAGCACAGGTTTGTATTTTGATCTTATTACATTATTTGTTTGTCTATTAAGTGTAGTATGGACCACTTAGCCATATTCACAGCAAAGGAGAAAAGATATTAAACATTAGTATAATTACTGATTAACATTGAATAAAAGAAATGAAGATCTAGAGGGATAATGTGACTTTTTGATTTAATAGTGAATGAGCTAAGACTGTGATCCAGATTTGCCACTCCAAATCCACTCCTTTTAATCTTATTTTAATGAGATAACATTAAGTCTGTAAAGTATGTCAAAAATTTCAAATATGTATGCTACAGTTTTATCAGGTCAGTGTGAAAAAGAGAAATGAACAAATTCACTGAAGCAATAGAAACATAAATCTGGGTTGAGATTTCTTTTTTCCAGGAGCCAATTAAAAGTGAACTTTTTGTTTATCTCGTCCCATTTCACTTGGAAATATAATTTGGGCCTCCATTTCCACTGCTTTATCAGAAAGGAAGATTAACTTAAAAAGCATTCTCTGCTCTCAGCTGTGTCTTTCTTATTGTAGACTTAAAAGATAAAATGCAGAGAGGTTAGTGGAATCAGAGGATAACCCCCAAACTGATTGCACTACCTGATACTGATACAGATGCTGATACAGGTACTGATCTGTCTAAATTATTATCTCTGGTGTTTATAGCTTCTATAATGAAGTTATATTGACTAATAGTTAAATAAGTGTATTTATTTTTACTTTGAATCAAATTGTTACCCACATTAATATATAACATGTTTTCAAATGAAGAAAACTACTAGAGAACTTTGTGAAGCTTTGACTTGACTTAAACGCTTTCAATCATAGAGTGGAATATCAAGTCAAGATGAACTAGACTGTCTACATCAGATAGTTCTTCAAAAAAGTGAGAGGTTTTTATTAGTCTGGAAAAATACTGATGGATTATCCTAGCCATCATAAAGAATAAAATTGACATGTAAGTATTCTGCAGGTAAAGAGCCATTCTCACCTTGCCATTTGGGGATATGAGTCAGCAATATAGGGCTGTTAAAAAGGCAAACATGATCTGGGGTTGCATTAACCAGAATGTCATACTCAAAAATCCTCAAATAATCTATGCATTGTGCTCAACATTGATAAAGCCCATATTAGACTCCAATTTTCATCTCCATATTTTAAACACAATTTTAGGAAATTGGAGATGGGCCAGAGAACAGGAATGAAAAGGATTTGAAAGTACAAAAACTTACCTATACTGATAACCGAAAGAAAGTGGAATTCTTTGTAACTAAGAAGAGAAAGTGAATGGGGTGGCATAAGAGTAGTTTTGAATGGGTGTCCATCTGTAGCAGAATTGTTACTGACAGGTGTTTCTTATTCTAAATCTATTTTTTAAGGTGAAGCTTTTAGTCATGATGCCAGAGCTGGTTGTTCTTGTACCACTTCTTAAATCTAGTACCTTCTCAGAGAAAATACAGGAGTATGAGGGCATGGTGTCTTACTAAGTTAATTTTCAAGGTAATTCAGAAGCCAAATGAGCCAAAACTAAGGGAAAGATAGGACAGGCATAAGCCTGAGGTCATATGAAGTCTTGTATCTCCTATTTGTTCACAGTGAGGGCTAGGCTAGGTACTATGGGGAGAGAGATAGAGGACTTCTTGGTCAGGGGCCTGCCAATAGAGTTGGCTCAGTAATGAAAGAGATGTAGGTGTTTGCCAGTTAAACAAGTAGTAGAACAACAGACACAGTAAAGATGAAGTACCAAGTATGAATGGAATGCTTGGTGGATCAAGTTTGGACAAAGGGCAGAAATTAAAATTGAATAATTATGTGGGTGTTGAAATACAAAGGGCTTTTTATCAGGTAAATTTAACTGTCGTTCTGTTTCTATAGTGAGCCATTTGGCTTGAGACCTTTTATCAGATTTGTATCTTGTAAAAATCTTCTGATGACAGTGTGAAGATTGAACTTGCCAAGTTGGGAATGGTGGGGAGAGTAGCCTGAGTAGATATAGAGAAATGAGTTAGAACTCTCAGGAGGCAGCTCTGTTTCTGGGAGTCCTCATGGACATACCAGCAGATGGGGTAGGAGGGGATTTAGGAGGCAGAATCAATAGGTTTTGGTGAGTCATGTGCAGAGTAGTATCAAGAGTGATCAGTGAATCTAAGGATGCTTCTAAGTGGTACCATAGTCTCAGATGAGAATCTGTTGTATTAGTATCCTATTGCTGCTGTAACAAATTACCATGAATTTAGTGGCTTAAAACAATACAAAATTGTTTCTCTAAGGCAGTGGAATTCAGATTTTAAGCAGTGTATGACTTTGCTAGTTTCATATGTAGAGCCAGCATTTAAAAAATGAAACAGGATAAAACCTATCAGAGTGCTTCATACCTGGTGAAGGAAAGGTCTTTGTCACAGAATAGCAGTGCAAGTGTCCATATTTGTGTACACCCACAGTGCCTTGAGCTTTGGCTTGTGGTATAAAATTTATTTCTTACTGTGTATGATAGTCAAAAACAGAGAGAAGCCGGCCTGCTGGGGATTTGTGGCAACTGGGATCACATGCCCTGTGTGGAGGGGGTGGCAATTTGCAGCTCCAGAAACTGCTGCCTTCTGGGGATCTGGGCCCAGATGGCTAGATGTTCTCATTCTGCAAGACAAGTTTACAAAGTACATTTTGATGTAAAATTTCCCAGTTTTAATATGTGGTGATTAATTAAAAGTTTTTAACCATAGGTGTGAGCCTGCCATGGAAGATTTTATTGTTTTTTAATTAAAAAATTACAGAATTATCTTACTTCAGAGGTCATAAATCAGAAGTCTGAAATGGGTTTTATTGGGCTGAAATCAAGGTACCCAAATGCTTACACACCTTTCAGACATCCTCGGGGAGAGCCCCTCTTGCCTCTTCCAGTTTCTGGAGGCTGCTTACATTCTTTGCTCCATGGCTCCCTTTCTCCTTCAAAACCAACAATGGCCAGTCAAGTCTTTGCTACCTTAAATCACTCTAAAACTGTCTCTTCAGCCACCCTTTCTCAAGAACCTTTTTGACTACATTGAGCCCACCTGGATAATCTCATAATTTTTAATCAATTCATATCTGCATAATACTCTTTGCTAGATGTGGTGACATAAGCAAAGGTTCTGGAGGTTAAGGTGTGGACTGTCATTGGGCCTCTCTCAGTTGGAATGAAGAAAAATGAGTTCAGTTTATACAGATAAGGTTGGTAACAAACTGGGGAATGTTGGGTATGTGATTCTTGTCTGGAGATAGAGATTTTGGTGACATAAAACTTTCAGTTTAGTGTTGAAGCTGTGAATAGTAGTGGGATCTGAAGTGGCATGAGTTGAGCTTAAAGGGCTGACTGTGCAGGCCTGAGGAATACTGAAACATAAGGGCAGATAGAAAAAGGGGGGCCTGTGAAGATGCGGGAGTATCTGAAAAGCAGGAGGAAAACTAAGTGGACATGTCAAATCTAAGAAAGGTACATTCTGAAGGAGGGATGGATTGACATGAGGAGCAGGGGATAAAAACTATTAGATTTCTATACAAGGACAATACTGGCTATGTCACCTTCATTTTACATGATCTTAAAATAAACTGTATTGTGTTCAGAATAAACCCAAAATTTGTCATTTCATTGGATTTATTAATTTTATTTATTTATTTGTTTGTCTATTTATTTATTTATTTATTTATTTATTTTATTTTATTTTAATCTTCACCCAAGGATATGTTTTTATTGCTTTTAGAGAGAGAGGAAAAGGAGAGAACGAGAGGGAGGGAGAGAGTGTGAAAGACAGAGAGAGACACATACACCAGTGAGAGAGAGAGCCGTTGATTGGTTGCCTCCCATACATGCCCTGACTGGGATCAAACCCGCAAACTAGGTATGTGCCTGACTGGGAATTGAACCTGTAGCCTTTTGGTATGCGGGACAATGCTCCAACCAGCTGAGCCACCTGGCCAGGGCATGTTACTAATTTTAGAGAGAGAATAATGGAAAGAGAAGGAGAGAAAGATAGAGAGGGAGAATGTGAGAGAGAGGGAGAAAGAGACATCGATTTGTTGTTCTATTCATTTATGCATTAATTGGTTGATTCTTGTATGTGCTCTGCCTGGGATAGAACTCACAACCTTGGCAATGCTCTGACCAACTGAGTAACCTGGCCAGGGTTATTTGTATTTCATTGCTTTTGAAATTATTCTCAGGATAACAAGTTTATTTTGAAAGTACAGTTCTCAAAAAGTATATTAACGATGGTTAGAGTATGGTGTTTTTGTACTATCCTAACCTAATGTTAGTTTCTCAGATTCAATCCCATAGTCTCTGCTCTGTTAATATTCTGCTTTTTTTATTTTATTTTAATTTTTTATTGATTATGCTGTTACAGTTGTTCTATTCCCCCTTTCATTCCTCTCCATCCTACCCCCTATCCCCACCATTACCCCCCTTTAGTTTATGACCATGTGTCTCAAGTCCTTTAGATTCTATATTTCCCATGCTATTCTTGCCCCCCCCATCTATTTTCTATCTACTGTCTATGCTACTTATTTTCTGTAACTTCTCCCCCCTTCTCCTCCTCCCACTGCCCTGTTGCTAACCCTCCTTGAGATCTTCATTTCTATGTTTCCACTCCTGATCTAGCTGTCCTTTTAGTTTGCTTTCATTTTAGGTGTGGTTGTTAATAACTGTGAGTTTGTTGTCCTTTCACTGTTCATGTTTCTTTAACTTCTTTTTCTTAGATAAGTCCCTTTAACATTTCATATAATAAGGGCTTGGTGATGATGAACTCCTTGAATTTGATCTTATCTGAGAAGCACCTTATCTGTCCTTCCATTTTAAATGAAAGTTTTGCTGGATAGAGCAATCTTGGATGTAGGTCTTTAGATTTCATGACTTGGAATACCTCTTTCCAGCCCCTTCTTGCCTGTAAGGTCTCTTTTGAGAAATCTGCTGACAGTCTGATGGGGACTCCTTTATAGGTGACTGTCCCCTTAGCTCTTGCTGCTTCTAGGATTCTCTCCTTCATTTTAATTTTGGCTAATGTAATGATGATGTGCCTTGGTGTGTTCCTTCTTGGGTCCAACTTCTTTGGGACTCTCTGAGCTTCCTGGATTTCCTGGAAGTCTATTTGCTTTGCCAGATTGGGGAAATTCTCCTTTATTATTTGTTCAAATAAGTTTTCCACTGGTGGCTGTTCCTTTCCCCCTTCTGGTACCCCTATAATTCGGATGTTGGAGCGTTTAAAGATGTCCTGGAGGTTCCTAAGACTCTCCTCATTTCTTTGAATTCTTGCTTCTTCACTCTTTTCTGTTTGGCCATTATTTGCTTTCTTCTGGTCCACTCCATTGATTTGAGTCCCAGTTTCCTTTTCATTGCTATTGGTGTCCTGTGCAATTCCATTCATTTCAATTAGTTTCGCCTTCATATATTTTTCTAATTTGTCGGTATAATCAACTAGTTCTGTGAGGATCCTGATCACCAATGTTTTAAACTGTGCGTCTGTGAGTTTTGCTATTTCTTCATCGCTTAGATCTATTGGCTCTGGGGCTCTGAGATCCTCCTGCGCCATTCTTGGTCTGTTCGGGTCCTTTAAGTGAGAAGGGGCGCCTTGGATTCCCAGGTCGCTGGGTTGTGAGGCTGTATGTGGGGGCGTGGCCAGAGCGGGGAAATGGCGACCCCCTCTGCCGCTTCTCACAGCTGGGTGCGGAGGAGCAGTGCCTTAGGTGGTTCACCTGGGCCAGGCCACTCAGAGTCGCTGGGGTATGTGGAGGTGGGGTCAGAGCAGGGAAATGGCGGCGCCCTCTACTGCCGCTTGCCATGGGGACCTGCCGGCCCAGTCCAACCGCCCACTCCCTCGCCTGTCCACCCGAGCACAAATGCGTGACCTCAGTCAACACGCAGCCCCGCTGCCCCGCTGTCTCCCCCGCGGTCGCTCGCCTGGTCGCTCGCTCGGTCGCTCACTAGGTCCAACCCTGCGCCTGGATTCCGCGCGTCTGACCGAGTTTTCCGGTGCAACCCTGCTTCACCAGCCGCTGGTTTCGCCCCTTACCGGTCAGGCTGAAGAATTTGTTGTTAACGGACTTCCAAAAAGTTCAATTTTCCGTTCTGACTGTGTTTTCTGTTGCTAATATATAGTTGTCTCTAAACTTGGTTGTGTGAGAAGGCACGGCACATCCACCTATGCCTCCATCTTGGCGGAAGTCCAATATTCTGCTTTTAGGGAACCTTCTGTACAATTCTGATTGGGACTGTTGACCCTGCTGCACATAACAAATTATACATACATTTTGAAACACTACATTATTACCATCTCATGAGCTTATACGTTTTCAGAGAAATTTTAAAATGCAAGTTAATATTTGGGTTTTAAGAAAATGAAAATATGAAGAGGCTGTGTGTGTGGTATGTCTGTGTATGTGTGTATGTGAAGTACTTGCTTCCAAACCAACAATCTAATGAAACCAACACTTCCATCCTGACTTCTTTACTCGTTTCTGCCCCTATGCCTTAAATTGATGGTTTTAGCTGCTTTTCAGCTTCTGCAATATCTGTGACTGTCAGCTTACTAGCTGGGTGAAAGTAATTAGAGTTTCTTAGTCTGGAGCTTGAGCGTATTTCATGCTGCCATGATTCTGGCTGTGGGGTGATAGTGGGGCTGGGCTGGCTACTGCCTTGCTGATTTCAGATTCTAAATTTTTATTCTCTGCACATGCAATAACATTTTAAGAAAACCACTGCTCGTAAGTCCTCAGCTTTCTTTTGCTTTTATATTGTGGATTTTTGTGTGTTTGTACATCAAAACATGCAAGTATATAAATATTTGTGGTTGGGTGTGATTGGAATACAAAGGTACATAAGACATGACTGGACCCTCAAAAAAGTTTCTACTGTAAAAGCAGAGGTAGAAAATATAGGTATTCAATTGCATGAATACCTATAAAATGAAGTTAGTTAACTGCGATGAGTTCTGTGCAAGAGAAAGAAAGCTTTTTGGTTGTTCAGCAGAAGGAGAGAGGTTTCTGATCGTGGGGAGAATCCAAGAAGCTATTCGTGTATGAGTTAATACTTAAATTTGGTTTTGATGAATGCATAGGATATTTAGAACTCAGAGGAATTTTGGACCCATAATATTCCAAATAGATACAAAATTAGTAGAGGTCAAGAGATACAAAATTTCTTAAGTGTATAGAAGACTAAATGACTAGCATTGTGGTGGTATGATTACTGTGGAAAGGAAAACTATCATACTCTGAAAGACACTGAATGCTGTAGTGAGGAATTTTGTGTTGATAGATTTGTCCTTAAGTTTTTTTTAAAACATTTTTTATTGTTTACATTTGTCAAATAAATTCCATTTGTCTATACATATTATTTAAATTCCATTGTGTTTATCAATAGTTAGTTTAGGATTTTTGCTTCGACATTCCTGAGTGTGCTCTTTAATTTTCTTTCAGGTGCAGTCTGTCAGGTTTTGATATCTATGTTACTATTGCTTTATAGAAGGAACATGGAAAGCACCCTTCTCTTTTTGCTCTTATTCTCTGGAAGAGTTTCAGTGGTATATTGGCATTACATGTTATTTTAAAGTTTTGGCAATTTGTGCTGTGAAACTATCTGGGTCGTATGTGTATGTAATGTGTGTGTGTGTCCAGTTTTGATGGTAGTTATTTAACAGTTTAATAATTGGCAGTTGGTTTGATTAGATCTTTTTTCTCTTCTGGAGACAGTTTTGCATACCACTAACATGTTCTATAAAGTTATCTATTTTATCCAAGTTTTGAAATTTGTTTGAACAGACTTGAACAAAGAAATTTGTTATGATTTTTAAAGACTTCTACATTTGTATTTGCCTTTAACTGTAACTTACATTGTATAATTTATCTTCCTCATCTGCTTTGATTTGCTTAGCTAAGAGTTTAAGTGCTACCATTTTTATTTATTAATTATCTGCTAGTCTCCCTTCCAACTGATTTGTGCTTTATGTATAGTAATTCCTTTTTCTTCTGTCTCTAGTTTTTTGTTTCCTTTAACTTCCAAACCTGGATGCTTAATTTATTTTTGATTCTTTCGTTTTTAATTAATAAACTATTTAAATCTATAGATTTTCCTTTAAGCACTACTTTAGTGATCCTATAGTTTTTTAGTAGTTTTGTAGATATTTTCCTTTTTTTTAATTTTTAAAATTTATTTATTTAATTGTTATTCAACTACAGTTTTCTGTCCTTTACTCCAATCCCACTTCACCCCCAGTGCTCCCCACCTCCCTCCTAATTCCACTCCCCCCCTAGTTTTTGTCCATGTGTCCTTTATTCTTCTTCCTGTAAACCCTTCCTCTTTTCCCTTGAAATTCCCTCCCCTCTCCCCTCTGGTCACTCACTGTCAACCTGTTCTCTATTTCAGTGTCTTTGGTTGTATTTTACCTGCTTGTTTGTTTTGTTGTTTAGGTTCCCATTAAAGGTGAGATCATACGGTATTTTTCTTTCACTGCCTGGCTTATTTCACTCAGCATAATGCTTTCCAGTTCCATGCACCTTGTTGCAAAGGGTAGGAGCTCCTTCTTTCTTTCTTCTGCATAGAATTCCATTGTGTAAATGTATCATAGTTTTTTGATCCATTCATTTACTGATGGGCACCCAGGTTGCTTCTAGCACTTGGCTATTGTAAATTATGCTGCTATGAACATTGGGGTGCATAGATTCTTTTGGGTTGGTGTTTTAGGGTTCTTAGGATATAATCCTAGCAGTGAAAGTGCTGGGTCAAAAGGCAGATCCATTTTTAGTTTTCTAGAAAATTCCATACTGTTTTCCCTAGTGGTTGTACCAGTCTGCAAGTCCACCAACAGTGAACTAGGGTCCCCTTTTCCCTACAACCTCTCCAACATTTGTTGTTTGTTGCTTTGTTTATGATGACCATTCTGACTGGTGTAAACTGGTATCTCATTGTGGTTTTAATTTGCATCTCTCTGATAGATATCTTTTCATGTGTTGAGCATCATTTCATGTGTCTCTGGATCCTCTGTATGTCCTCCTTGGAGAAGAATCTGTTCAAATCCTTCACCCACTTTTTAATTGGGTTGCTTGTCTTCTTAGAGTGGAGTCGCGTGAGTTCTTTGTATATTTTGGAGAGTAAACCCTTGTTTGAGGTATCACTGGCAAATATGTTTTCCCATACAGTTGGTTCTCTTTTTATTTTAATACTGTTTTCTTTGGCCATGCAGAAGCTTTTAATTTTGATGAGATCCCATTTGTTTATTCTTTCCTTTATGTCCCTTGCTCTAGGGGACATATCAGTAAAAATGTTGCTGCATGGAATATCTCAGATTTTCCTGCCAATGTTCTCCTCTAGGACGTTAATAGTATTATAGTTTATATTTACATCTTTTATCCACCTTGAATTTATTTTGGTGTATGGTATAAGTCAGTGCTCAAGTTTCATTTTTTTTTGCACGTAGCTGTCCAGTTCTCCCAACACCATTTGTTGAAGAGGCTATCTTTACTCCATTTTATTTTACTGCCCCCTTTGACGAATATTAATTGACTGTAGAGAGTTGGGTTGATTTTGGGCTCTCTGTTTGGTTCCATTGGTCTATGTGCCTGTTTTTATGCCAGTCCCAGGCTGTTTTGACTACAGTGGCCTTGTAATACAGTTTGGTATCAAGTCTTGTGATCCCTCCTATTTTGTTCACCTTTCTCAAAATTGCAGCTGCTATTTGGGGTCATTTATGGTTCCATGTACATTTTTAAAGTGTTTGTTCTACATCTGTGAAATAGGTCATTGGTACTTTAATAGGTATTGCATTGAATCTGTAAATTGCTTTGGGTAGTATGGACATTTTGATGATGTTAATTCTTCCAATCCATTAACACAGTATATGTTTCTATTTGTTTGTGTTTTCCTTGATTTTTTTCTTCAGTGTTGTGTAGTTTTCTGTATACAGGTCTTTTACCTCCTTGGTTAGGTTTATTCCTTGGTATTTTATTTTTATTTTTCTATATCAAATGGGATGTTTTTCTTGATTTCTGCTTCTGCTGATTCATTGTTGTTATACAAATATGTCTTTGATTTCTGGATATTGACTTTGTATCCCGCTGTTTTGCCAAATTCATTTATTAGGTTGAGCAGTTTTTGGGTACAGTATACGATTTTCCATGTACAGTATCATGTCATCTGCAAACAATGACAGTTTTGTTTCCTCCTTTCCAATTTGGATGTCTTTTACTTCCTTTTCTTGTCTGATTGCTGTGGCTAAAACTTCCAATACTATATTGAATAGAAGTGGTGAAAGTGGACATCCTTGTCTTGTTCCTGATCTTAGTGGAAAAGCTTTTAGTGTTTGTCCATTGAGTATGATGTTGGCTTTAGGTCTCTCATATATGGCCTTTATTATATTGAGAAATGCTCCCTCTATTCCCACTTTGCTGAGTGTTGTTATCATGAATGGGTGTTGTACCTTACCAAAAACTATTTTGGAATCTATTGATATGATACTGTGATTTTTGTCTTTGCTTTTGTTTATGTGATGTATTACATTTTCTGATTTGCGAATATTGCACCATCCTTGCATCCCTGGGATGAATCCCACTTGCTCATGGTGTATGATTTTTTTAATGTATTGTTGAATGCAGTTTGCCAATATTTTGTTGAGGATTTTAGTGTCTATGTTCATCAGTGATATTGGCCTGAAGTTTTCTTTCTTTGTTGTATCTTTATCTGGTTTTGGGATTAGGATGTTGCTAGCTTCATAAAAAGAGTTTGGAAGTCTTCCATCATTTTGGATTTTTTGGAATAGTCAGTGAAGAATAGGTGTTAGCTCCTCTTTGAATGCTTTGTAGAATTCTCCTGTGAAACCATCTGGTCCAGGGCTTTTGTGTGTCAGGAGCTTTGTTGTTACTGCTTCAATTTCATCTGCTATTATTGGTCTATTCAGGCTTTCTGCTTCCTCTTCATTGAGTTTTGGAAGATTATATTTTTCTAGAAATTTGTCCATTTCCCCTAGGTTTTCAAATTCCTTGGCATACAATTCTTCATAGTAATTTCTTACAATCCTTTGTATTTCTGTGGTGTCAGTTGTAATCTCTCCTCTTTCATTTCTGATTGTGTTTATTTGGGTCCTCTCTCTTTTTTTCTTGATGAGCCTACTTAAAGGCTTGTTGATTTTGTTTATCTTTTCAAAGAACCAGCTCCTGGATCCATTGATCCTTAGTTGTGCTTTTAGTCTCTATGTCATTTAATTCTACTCTGATCTTGGTTATTTCTTTTGTTCTGCTTGCTCTGGGCTGTCTTTGTTTTTTTCCCTTGAGTTCTTATAGGTGTAGGGTTAGGTTGTTTGTTTGAAATGTTTCTATCTTTTTTTGGTAGCCCTGTATCACTATGAACTTCCCTCTCAGGACTGCCTTCACCTTGTCCCATAAGTTTTGGGTTGTTGTGAGGTCATTTTCATTTGTTTCCAGAAACTTTCTGATTTCTTCCCTAATTTTATTTTGGACCCATTTGTTATTTAATAGCATGCTATTCAGTCTCCACAATTTTGGGTGTTTAGGGTTTTTTCCTTTGGGGTTGGTTTCCAGTTTCAGTCCCTTGTGGTCAGAATAAATGCTTGGTATGATTTCAATATTCTGGAATTTATTGATGCACATTTTGTGTCCTGTCACGTGGTCTATGTTTGAAACTGTTGCATGTGCATTTGAAAAGAATGTTTATTTTGCTTCTTTGGGATTTAGGGCTTTACATATGTATCAGTTAGTCCCTTTCATTTAGGGCTTTCTACAATGCTACAATATCTTTGTTGATTTTTTTTGGAAGATCTGTTTATTTTTGACAGTGGGATGTTAAAATCCCCTAGAATAATTGTGTTGCTTTCAATACCTTTCTTGAAGTCATCTAAGATTTTCTTTATATATTTGGGTACTTCTATGTTTGGTACATACATATTTACAATGTTTATGTCTTCTTGGTGGATTTTTTTTTTTTGAGTATTACAAAGTGACCTTCTAGGTCTCTCTTTATGGCTTTTTTTTTGGAAGTCTGATATGGGTATTGCTACCCCAGCTTTTTCTTCCTGTTCGTTTCCTTGGAAAATTTGTTTCCAGCCCTTCACTTTGAGTCTGTGTAGGTCTTTTGTCCTGAGGTGGGTGCCTTGTAGGCAGCCTATGTGTGGGTCATGCTTTCTTATTCATTCAGCTATTGTATGTCTTTTGACTGGAGCATTCAATCCATTTACATTTAAGGTTATTATTGATGGGTACTTAATCATTGCCATTTCCGTACCTGTGTTTCTCTCTTGCTCTCCCTTTTCCTTCCTTTCTGTAAAGCAGGCACTTTAGCATCTCTTGCAGAGCTGCTTTGGTTGACATGTGTTTTTTTAGACTCTTTTTTTCTGGGAATCTCTTTATTTGGCCTTCTATCTTGATCGAGAGCCTTGCTGGTTAAAGTAGCTTTGGTTTCAGGCCTCTGGTTCTCATTACTTTAAATATTTCTTGCCATTTTCTTGCTTGGAGCATTTCCACTGAGAAGTCAGTAGCTAACCTTATTGGGGCTCCCTTGTATGTTACTTCCTTTTTCTCCCTTACTGCCTTTGAGATTCTCTCTTTGTCTTGGAATTTTGCCATTTTAATGATGATGTGTCTTGAAGTAGGCCTCTTTGGATTCCTCTTGATTGGGACTTTCTGTTATCTCTAGATTTGCGTGGTTTTTTTCTCTCATCAAATTAGGGAAGTGTTCCATCATTACTGTTTCAAATATATTTTGTAATCCTTGCTCTTCTTCTCCCTCTTGTATCCCTATTATTTGGATATTATTACATTTCATATTGTCTGGCATTTCTTGTAATTCCTCTTAAATCTTTCTGAGCCTCTTTTCCTTTTCTTTCTGTTTCTGGGAGGTTTTTTTTTTTTCCTACTTTTTCCTCCAACTCACTGATCTGATATTCTGCTTTATTGATCCTGCTTTTGATTCCTTCCACTGTGTTCTTCAGTTCAGAAATTTTATTCTCCATTTCCTCTTGGCCCTTGCTGATAGTTTCTATTTCCTTTTTCATGTTGATATAGTTTGCAGTGAGTTCATTGTATTTTCCCTGTAGCTTCTGGTAGCTCATTGCAAGCTCTTTGAACTTCCTGATAACCAGTGCTTTTAATTCAATATCTGATAGTTGACTTTCCTCTATTTCATCTAGCATTCTACCTGAGGCTTTCTCTTTTTCTTTTATTTGGGGATTGTTTCTTTGTCTTCCCATTGTTTGTGAGACTCTTCTTGTTAGCTTCAGCTTCTGAAATTGATTTGTTCTGGCTTCCTGAGTTTATGGTGTGAACTTCTGTAGTATCATACCTATGAGATTCAGTGGTGTAGTCTCCTTGATCTCTCAAGCTCAGTGGTCTTGGGCTGTCCTTTATATGGGCTTTGTGTTTGTCTTTGTTTTTTGGTTGTTTTGGGGTCTTTCTTTTGTGTGTCCTTCCCACCAGCTGGTTAAGTGATGGTTTCTATGTCTACCACCTCTTTTAATTTGTTGTACTGGTGAGGGAAGGTTGTGTTGAAGCTAGTTCTTCCGTGTGTACAAGTTTTTGAGGATTCTCTTTTTCGTTTGTTCAGTTATTTGTACTGGGTAGTTTCTCCACTATTTAGTTGTATTTCCAGATAGGTCTTGGATTGAGGGTTGTGTGGTTTCCACTCCCTCTTTCACCTTCTTCTGTTGTTATCTGTTGGTGCTTCCTTGTTGTTAGGTTTGCTCTTCCTGTGGGTATCCTGGTGTTCACTGGTTTTACCTACTCTTTTTTTTTGTGATCAGTTGGAAGGGGATTCAAAATGGTTTATGACAGCAGGAAAGTATTCTATAATATTTATAGTAGCAGCTGGTAGAGAAGAGATAGGAGATCTCTAGGCTATGTATAGTGTTAACCATAATCTTCAACCCAACTAGCCACTTTTAAGAAGGGATGGACAGAAGGTAGGGCTCTTGTTGGGGAGGGAAGGTTTGTGAGTTGGATCTAGAAAGCAGTGAGGTTGTTGGAGTTCAGATTCTGAAGTAAGGTGAGAGTAAAGGATAATAAATAGGTTTAGTGTGTGAGAGAATAGAGTTAACCACTACAGTAATAGATTTCAGGAAACTGCGAAGTGGGCTAAGATCTGGAAGGAATGTTGTGAAGTATTTGTAGTTGTATAGAACAGGTATTATTTACAGTAATATTAGAGCAACTATCATATGACAGACTCTATGTGATCTGGATAACATGAATAGGGGGTATAGACCTTTGAGTAGTGTGCTAAAGGAACATATGTGACGTCAAGTATAGAAAATTAACAATACACTGTGGAAGAGACAACAGGGGAAATCTGTGAAATGATGCAATATAACCAGCCAAATCAAAGAAGACTATACAGAAAGAGGAGGAATAAAAGATACTATTAAAATAAAAGATGTAAGAGTAATAAAATAATAATAATAATACAAATATGCAGCAACTTGTAGTTTCTCTGCTATAGCAAAGTGAGATTTGTCTCTCTGTCTCTACTGTTGGGATTCCCCCTCTTTGGGTCCAACTCTGGTCTTTTCACAGTTCCAAATTGTTTGTTTCACTTGTGGGTAAAAGGGAAAAAAAGGCAGGAAAGGGAGGAAGTAGTGATAGGTTTGGAAAGAATGGAAGAAGGAATAAAACAAGAAAGAAGGAAAGAGAATAAAAAGGTATTGAAAGATAAAACAGTAATAAGATTAAAAAAATAAAAGATTACTTTTTAAAAAAAGCACCTGTTGTTTGTTTTAAACTGGCCAAACTGGTTTTTTGGGTCTTGCTGGCTGCAGCAGGCTGAGGGGCGATTGGTGTGGTCTTTCTCCCTTCCTGATGCTTACTCAGCCAGTCTTGTGTGCATTCTCCCAAGAGTCAATCTGGTGCCTCTCCACAGCGCCCCACACAGAGGATTCAGGTCCTCCTCAGAGCACTCTTTTCCTGAGGGTCATTGCTGTGGGCTGGGGTGTGGGAGTGTGCACTGGGCCAGGCTGCCTGCATCCTGCAGTTTTGGAGCGAACCCTTGTCAGTACTATGGGGGAATCCAAGGCCTTCTGCCCAGCCTTGCTGCCAGACTGGGTGGGAAGTAGGCCAAGCGCCTGTCACAGGAGAATCCTTGAAACAGTTTACTTTTTGAGAAATTCCTCCTTATCAAGCCTGTTGTCCGCTTAGTACAGCCCAATTCTCCAGCCAGACCAGTGACTATAGGAGTCAGAGCCCGACACTGGGACCCCCAACTCTCCCAGGCCAGAGACCACAGACTCTGTGGGCGATCACGGCCCTCGTGTGTATACCTCTTTGCCCTTATGTCCTTATTCCCCTCTCTGCAACCTCAAGCCACCAGGTCTCTCCCGTTGTTGCCCAAACCCTGCTTGGCCAGGGAGGGAGGGAGGTGATGACCGGGCTCTCTCCTAAGCACTCCGTGGCAGGCCTGCGGCTCTCAAAGTGTCTGTGGTAGACCTGCCAGGCACCAGGTGTGGGCTGAGGCTGCTGCAGCCCCTTTTTTCATGCTGGTCCCTGGGATCCTACCGTCCTGCAGCCATCTCCTTACCGTCTGGGTTTTCATTGTCTGCTATAATTTCTGGTCTCTTATTTTCATATATGCTGGGGTAGTATTGGCTGTTTGCTCTGTTCTTCTGTAGATCAGCCAGGTTTTTCCACATGTGTAGGGGGAAGTGGAATCTGCTCTGCCCTACTCTGTTGCCATCTTCCCCGATATTTTCCTTTTCTTAAACCCAGAAGTGAGAGAATTTTAAAATTTTCAGAAGATAAAGATATATTCTTTAGTTTTATTAATAATTGATAATTTTAGTATATCATTATTAAACTTCCTATACTTTTCTATTTTGGGGAATGTGTTGATGTATTATTTGTGGTATAACACTTTGTCAAATTTTGTGCCTATTTGATGGATACTGCAAAGATATTTTCTCTGTTTACTGGCAGATATGATACATACTAACTGTATGTGCCAATTTAATTATGGTGTTCAAATATTCTGTTACATTATGTATTTTTTGTCTACTTGATTTTTCACAAGTGAAAGATGATTTTTTGCTTTTAATCTGTTTCTCTGTTTTCTCCTTGTGTCCCCTGTGGACAAGTTAGGTAGGGCCATTTTTCATGATGAAACACCATTACGTGCATGTGTTACAGGATGTTTTGCACCCCTGACTTCTACATAGTAAAGGCCAGTAGGGTCCTCTAGTTAATTTTCATAACCAAAACATGAATTAGGATACTAGATATTTGTAATTGAGAGCCATTTGTGTATGGACAATATTATATTTTTTACTTTTAAAATTTATTTTTCAGTTACAGTTTACATTCAATATTATTCTGTATTAGTTTCAGATATAAAACAGAGTGGTTAGAAAATCATGTACTTTACAGAGTAGTCCCCTGTTTCTTCAAGTGCCCATGTGGCCACATACCTGTTAATCTTGATATTACTGACTGCATTCCCTTGCGGTAATCTACGTCTCTGTAGCTGTTCCCCAAGTACTAAATTGTGCTTTTTCACCCAGCATCCCCCACCCTCCCTTCCTTCTGACAGTTGCCGGGTTGTTCTTTGTATCTGTGAGTCTGTTTCAATTTTCTTTGATTATTTTGAGCATTACAGTCCACATGTTAGTGAAACCATATGGTATTTGTCATTTGTTGGGAACTGTCCTGCCTGGTTTCAGGAGCTGTAAATGCCCCCATGGCTAAGGCTGAGTGAGTGACCTTTGGACCATAAGCCACTGGGGAGACAAAGCTTATCTCCCTGGCAGGAGCATGGCTTCTGCTCCTTTTTCATAACTGGCCCACAATGCTTGATCAGTTAGCCACTGACGGGTAAGATTCCCCAAGGGGGGAACGACCTAAGACGAGTACCACCACATGGAAGCCCCAGGGAAGGACTTGGAGGGCTATGGAGAAAGGGAGTGTTTGGCCCTCACCCCTCAGTTTTGACAAAGCCTGAGTCCTCATTTCTCCTAATTCCTTGACTATCTTGCCTCCTCTGCCTGACTTAAGCCTGAAACAATGACAGAGGGCAGTGCAGCCCTGTGCTGAAAAGGGCAGGCTCCCTGGGTAATCAGACCTAAGAAAGAATATGTAAACTCCTGTGAAACCTGCTTTGCTAAGAATTCTCTAAATTAAATGATAAGAGTCTGAGCAGGAAATGAGTTTGTTTCCCAAAGTTTTATAGCCTTTTAGCTGATAGACCCTGACTAAGAATAAGCCCTAATAGTTGTTTGTATCTACTGTTTGATCCTTACTGCTTAACAATAATTAATGAGCTGTACCTATATTCCTGCACAAATTAAACCCAATGAAAGCCTGTCTAGGCAAGGGTCAGGGCACTCTCCCCTTGAGGGGGTGGCCAGGCCACTCTGAGGCACACCCCCCTTCAGGGAGTAGCTGTGCCATCCCTTTTCCTCCACAGGACTTGGTAGTCTGTGTGAATTTGTCTCATATCTCATCTGTGATGCCACGGACACTGCAGGCTGGTGCCCGCATCAGTCTTTCTCTGACTGGCTTATTTTACTTGTCATAATAGCTCCTAGGTACATCCATGGTATCAAAAAGGTAAAATTTCCTCCTTTTTCTAACAGCTGAGTACTACTAAATTTTGTGAATATACCACAAGCTTTTCATTTGCTCATCTACTGATGGGCACTTGGACTACTTCCTAATCTTGGCTATTGTATATAATACTTTAAAGTTCATAGAGGTAAGTGCATGTATTCTTTCAAATTAGTGTTTTGGCATTCTTTGGGTATATTCTCAAAGGTAGAATTGCTGGGTTAAAAGGCATTCCAATATTAATTTTTGAGGAAACTCCATACTGTTTTCCATAGTGGTTGCACCAATGTGCATTCCTACCAAGAGTACACAAAGGTGCCCTTTTTTCCACATTCTTTCCAACACTTGTTGCTTATTGATTTATTGATGGCAGCCATTCTAATAGATGTGAGGTAATAGCTAATTGTGGTTTTCATTTGCATTTCTCTGATGATTAGTGCCGGATTACAAAATGCATGCTGGATCTTATAAAATGCTTTTTCTGTATCTATTGATATGATCATATGAGTTTTATTCCTCATTCTGTTTATGTAATGTATCAAATTTATTGGTTTCTGGGGATTATGTCAACCTTGTATCCTTGGAATAAGTCACGCTTGAGCATGGTATTTACTCTTTTTAATGAATTGCTTGATCTGGTTTGCTAATATTTTGTCAAAGATTTTTGTGTCTACATTCATCAGGGAAATTGCCCTATAATTTTCATTCTTTGTAGTGTCTTTTTTACTTTTTATTTATGTTATTTTATTTTAATTGTTGTTCATGTAGTTTCCTGTCTTCTACTCCCATCCCAGCCCATCCTCCTAGCCCTTCTCACCTCCCTCTCATTTTCACACCCCCTAGTTTTTTTCCATGTGTCCTTTATACTTATCTGGTATTGGATTTAACACAAAGCTGGCCTAGTAAAATGAGTTTGGGAATCTTCCCTCTTCTTAATTTTTTTAAAAATAGTTTGAAAAGAGCAGGCCTTAATTCTTTTTTGATAATAATGTTTGATAAAATTCACTATTGAAGCCATCCAGTGCAGGGCTTTTGATTGCTGGGAGTCTTTTGATTATTGCTTCTGTTTTATTAGTTATGATCTGTCTGTTCAGATGATTACGGCTTCTATTTTATTAGTTGTAATCTGTCCAGATTTTCTTTTTCTTCTTTATTAGTTTTGAGAGATTGTATGTTTTTACAAATTTATCCTTTATACCTTTGGCATATAGTTGTTCATAATATTTTCTCACAATTTTTTGTATTTCTGCAGTGTCAGTTTTTACTTTGCCCCTTTCATTTCTGACTTTATTTGTGTCCTCTTTTTTGATTCTTGATGAGTCTGATAGATGTTTGTCAACTTTGTTTATCTATTCAAAGACCAGATTTTGGTTGTATTATTTTTTTGTATTGATTTTTTATACTTAAAAAAAAATTCTACTATCTTTTCCTTCTACTCACTTTTAGGCTTTGCTTGTTTTGTTTTTTTTTTCCCCTAGTTTCTGTAGGTTAAAGTTAGATTGTTTAGATTATTTATTTGAGGGTTTTTTTTTGGTTTTCTTTTTTACTGAGGTAGTACCGTATTGCTATAAATTGCCCTTGTAGTACTGATTTCAGTGTATCTTGTTGATTTGGGTTGTTGTGTTTGTTGTTTTTAAGGATTTTATTTATTTATAGAGAGAGGGGAAGGGAAAGAGAAAAAGAGGAAGAGAAGCATCACTGTGTGGTTGCCTCTCTCATGCCCCATACTGGGGACCTGATCATCAAATCAGATCAGGGAACGGAACAGCGACCATTTGGCTTGCAAGCCCGAAATCAATTCACTGAACTATACCAGCCAGGGCCATTTGTTGTTTATTAAGATGTTACTTAGCTTCCTTGCATTTGTGTGGTTTCCTGTTTTACTCTTGTAATCCATTTCTAGTTTCATACCATTGTGGTCTAAAAAGATGCTTGATATAAATTCAAGCTTCTTTGATTTATTAACACTTGTTTTTTTTTTCCTAATATGTTGTCTATCTTAGAGGATCTTCCATGTACAGCTGAAAAGAATGTATATTCTGCTGCTTTGTGGTGACATGATCTAAATATATCAATTAAATCTTTCTAGTCTAGTGTGTTATTTAAGGCTGCTGTTTCCTTAATGATATTTTGTCTGCAAGATCTATCCATTGATGTCAATAGGTGTTAAATTCTTTCCTATAACTGTATTACTGTCCAACCCTCCTTTTATGACCATCAAGATTTGCTTATGTATTTAGGTGCTACTGTGCTTAGTGTATATATGTTTACAAGGGTTACATGATCTTTTTGGGTTGATCCCTTTAGCATTATGTAATGTTGTTGTTTGTCTCTTATTATATGCTTTTTTTGAAGTCTATTTTCTCTGATATAATTATTTCTCCCCTAACTTGTTTTCTTTCCATTTTCAAGAAATGCCTTTTTTCATTCATTTGCTTTGATTCTCTGTATATGTTTGGTTCTGAGGAGGGTCTCTTGTAGACAGCATATGTATGGGAGTTATTTTCTCATCCATTCAGCTATCCTATTTCTTTTGACTGGAGCATTTCATTTGTTTACATTTAAACTGATGATTAATATGTAGTTATTTACTACCATTTTATTTTTTATTGTATTTTTGTGTGTATTGTATTCTTTTTTAAAAAATTTTATTTAGTTATTTTTCAAGTACAGTTTTTTGTCTATTTTTCCCATCCCAGCCTCCCCCGCCCCTTGCTCCCCACCTCCCTCCCATTTCCACCCCCCTTAGTTCTCATCCCTGTGTCCTTCCTATTTGTTCCTCCAAATCCCTCCCCCTTTTTCCCCTTAACTTCCCTTCCTTCTCCCCTCTGGTCACTATCCCCTTGTTCTCTATTTCAGTGTCTTTGTTTTTTTTTTTTTCCTGCTTGCTTGTTTGTTTTGTTGTTTAGCTTCCTGTTAAAGGTGAGATGATATGGTATTTGTCTTTCAGCACCTGGCCTATTTCACTCAGCATAATGCTTTCCAGTTCCATCCATGTTGTTGCAAAGGTATTTTTTTAAATATATTTTGTTGATTATGCTATTACAGTTGTCCCATCATTTTCTCTTCTTTATTCCCCTCCACCCTGCATACCCCCTCTTCTCTGAATTTCCCTCTTTAGTTCTTGTCTGTAGGTTGTACATATAAGTTCTTTGGCTTCTATATTTCCTATACTATTTTTAACCTTCCCCTATTTCTACCTACTATTTATGCTACTTATTCTTTATAACTTGTCCCCATTCTCCCTGCTTCCTCCCCACTGAAAACCCTTCATGTGACCTCCATTTCTGTGATTCTGTTTTTCTTCTAATTGTTTGCTTAGTTTCTTTTTGTTTGTTTTTAGGTTCAGTTGGTAACAGTTGTGAGTTTGTTATTATTTTACTGTTCATATATTTGATCTTCTTTTGATTAGATAAGTCCCTTTAATATTTCATATAATAAGGGCTTGGTGTTGACGAACTCCTTTAACTTGATCTTATTTGCGAAGCACTTTATCTGCCTTTCGATTTGAAATGATAGCTTTGCTGGATAATCTTGAATGTAGATTCTTGCCTTTCATGACTTGGAATACTTCTTTCCAGCCCCTTCCTGCCTGCTAGGTTTCTTTTGAGAAATCTGCTGATAGTCTGATGGGAACTTCTTTGTAGGTAACTGTCTCCTTTTCTCTTGCTGCTTTTAAGAGTCTCTCCTTATCTTTAATCTTGGCTAATAGGATTATGATGTGCCTTGGTGTGTTCCTCCTTGGGTCCAACTTCTTTGGGACTCTGATCTTCCTGGACTTCCTAGAAATCTATTTCTTTTGCCAGATTAGGGAAGTTCTCCTTCATTATTTTTTCAAATAAGTTTTCAGTTTCTTGCTCTTCCTTTTCTCCTTTTGGCACCCCTATGATGCAGATGCTGGAACGTTTAAAGATGTCCTGGAGGTTCCTAAGCCTCTCCTAGTTTTTCTGAATTCTTGTTTCTTCATTCTGTTCTGGTTCAATGTTTATTTCTTCCTTCGGGTTCACACCACTGATTTGAGTCCCTGTTTGCTTCCCTTCACTGTTGGTTCCCTGTACATTTTCCTTTATTTCAATTTTTATAGCTTTCATTTTTTTTGCAACCATATTCAACCAATTCTGTGAGCTTCCTGATTACCAACCAGTATTTTGAACTATGCATCTGATAGGTTGGCTATCACCTCATTGCTTAGTTTTATTTTTTCTGGAGCTTTGATCTTTTTTTTTCATTTGGGCCATTTTTTTTTTTTTTGTCTCAGCACACCTGTTACATAGTAAGGCATGAGTCTTAGATGTTCACCAAGTTGGAGTAACCCACATAGCTGTGTTGTGATGCTGTCAGTAGCGGAGGGGTCCAAGAGGGAACAGTGCCACTTGCTCAGCTGGCTCTCCACTGGCTCTGTCACTTCTGCCATTCCACACAATCAAATTGGGCCCTTCTGGTGCTGATTCCCCAGTGGGTGGTTTTGTGTACATTCTAGGACCCTGTGGGTCTCTCCAACAAACTGTCCTGTGAGGCTGGGAGTTTCACCCACTGCCTCAACCCTCATAGGTTTTTTTCAGTCAGAGATTTTGAGGCTTTATTTCTCACACTGGAACCTTGGGTTGCATGATCTGTCTCACTCCCCAGTTGTTTTTCCTGGTTTATCCACACACAAATGTGGGTCTGCTCAGTATGCCAGCTGCCACCTTGCTTTGAGTCCTCTCCACCCTAGCTGCATATCTTTGCCCCTCCAGCCTGTCTGAGTGATTGTTTCTTCTTTATCTTCTTGGGTTTTGGACTTCCATACAGTTTGATTTTCTGTCAGTTAAGTTTTTTTTTTTTTTTAATTTGTTGTTGTCCTTCTTTTGGTTGTGCAAGGAGGCATAGTATGTCTACCTATACCTCCATCTTGACCAGAAGTCCTATTTCTCTTTGAATTTTAAATGATAGCCTTTCTGGGTAGAGTAGTCTTCATTGTTGGCCCTTACTTTTCATCACTTTGAATATACTATGCCAATTCCTTCTGGCCCGAGGACTTCTGTCTAGACATCAACTCATAGCCTTATAGGAGCTCCCTTGTAGGTAACTAATTATCTTTCTCTAGGTGTCCTGAAGATTTTCTCTTTTTCTTTAAACTTTGCTGTTTTCATTATGACATTTCTTGGTGTGGGCCTTTTTGGGTTTATCTTGTTTGGGACTCTCGTACTTCCTGGACAGGTATGTCTTTTTCTTTTACAATGTTAGTGAGATTTTCAGCCATTATTCCTTCAACTAGGTTCTTGATCCCTTGCTCTCTTCTTCATTTTTTCTGGTATTCCTATGATATGGTAAATTGTTGCACTTGATGTTGTCTCAGAGATCCCTTAGACTTTCTTCAGTTTTTAAAATAATTATTTTCTATTTGTTGCTCTGTAGGTATTTTTTGTTATCTTGTCCTCTAAATTGCTGTTTCTGTCCCCTGCTTCATTAAACTTCTTATCGATTCCTTCTAGTGTATTCTTCATTTCACATATTGTGTTCTTCATTTCTGACTGGTTCTTTTTTATGGTTTATATATCCTTTTAAATATGTACTATCTTTTTAAGTTCTCATTGAGATCATCCATTCTTCCCCTAAATTCCTTAAGCACCTTTATTATTGTTTATAATTCTGCCTCTGATAACTTGGTTGCTTCCTTTCAGTTAATTCTTTCTCTGGGGATTTATTTTATTCTTTTATTTGAGACTTGTTTCTGTGTCTCCCCATGTTGTCTGCCTTTTTATGTTTATATCTGTATATTAGGTAGATTTGCTTTGATTTTCAAACTTATTATTGTTTTATATTTAGGGTTTTGTGGGGCTCATTGACACAATCTTCCAGATCATATGCACTAGGTGCTCCAGGAATTTCTCTTCTGTGGATTATGTGAGCACTTCTATTTTAGTTGAACCTTGAATGCTATTGGCCTATTTCTGAGTGGGGTTAATCCTTAGGCTGGCTAACTGTGAACCCATCCTGACCACAGTGTATGAGCCACTGTGCCAGAGCTGTCCCTTGAAGCAGAGTTGTGCCTAGCAGGACCTGGTGCCTGCTGTGAGCTCCCTTTGGGTGTGCTGCTTGTGTGGCTAGTTGGGTTGTGCTCTGGTGTGGTCTGAAGCCCACTACTGGTTGTGTTGATTTTGGGTCTACTTGGAAGAGATTCTGGTGCAGATTGATGTGAGACACTGCCTGTAACCAGCCTTGAGCTACCTGTCTGGAGCTACTGAGTGATCTGCTGTTTGTGGCTGCCTCTGTTGGGCTTGGGTGTATATGGGAAGGGCCAAGCTGTGTGCAAAAGCCAGCTTCCTCCAGCTCTAAACCCAGGTTCAGATAGCAAAAGGCCCAAGGCACCCTGACATCTGCCTCTACCTGTTGGCTTCTTTGCCAATCCCTGATTTATCCTGGTTTTCTCAAAAGCCTACTAAAGAAAGTCTGTAGCATGATCTAAGGCTAGTGGCAACCCATAGTCTCTTTCACAAGGCATAGGCTTGATAGGATGGGACTATTAGGGTCAGGAAGATGGAACTAATAGATCTCCTGCTTGGGGGCATCACAGTCAGGCACTCAGTGGTGGGAAAATGGTACCTATTCCAGAGCCATACTGTTGGCATAGGTAGCTAGTTATTATCAATAAAGGAGGGGAGCAAGTGAAATAAAACATTAAGCCTAATATACTAAGGAGCTATTTTGGACTATAAGCCTGCTTCACTAGGAAGCTGAGGCATTAATAAGCTCCTCAGGGAACCACTTCATTTTTTACCCTTGTAATCTAATCCCCAAAGCAGGCAGGAAGGATTGTTACCAATCATTAGTTGGCTTACCAAGGAAGGAATAAAAACAACAAAGGAAATTGCTCTGCTGGGCGCATGCCCAGTAGAAACCAAGAGAGCACAGGGAGAGTTGCTTCTACTTTGAGGCATTTGCAGTAGGAGCCAAGATGATGACCATAAAGGGGAAGTTTCTAGCATGGGACTCAATCTCAGCAGAGCTAGACAACCAGGGATCAGAAGGACAGGACAAGTGTGTCTCCAATTGGAGTAGGGGCACTGGCAGCTCTCTAGGTGGGGAGAATGGCCCCTGCTCCAGTGCCATACAGCTCAATGTGGTCTGAGTCTCCACCAAGAGCTTTTGAAGAACACCAAGTACACCAGAGTTCCTGGATGTATGCAGCCAGGAAACCTTTCTACAGGAGTGAAGAGTATGCTGCCAGGAGTTGAAAGATGGTGCTAGCGTACTCCCCAGACTCATGCTGTAAGAATAGACATGCTTAACCCTGGGGGATGGTGTTTGTGGTTGGTGTGGATTAAAGACTCAGCATAGAGATCTCAGTGGCTGACCCTCTGGTTCTCTCTTTGGGGCTATGGCACCCAGATCTTTTCTGCATTACTCCAGTATGCCCTGAGTTGCCTTCCTTCTATCAGGTGAGTGTCCAAGAACAAGATCCTGTGTGGTGTCCCTTTTAAGAGAGCAGCTGGGTTTCTAGAATACTCTCCATCTCTTCCAGGCAGATAATCCCTGTTGATTTTCACCACCAGATGTTATGTGGGCTTCTCTTTCTGGCTCACGTTCTCTGAGTTGGAAAAGTGGAGTTGAGACCCCTCACTTTTCAGGGGAGACTTCTTTTTTTAAAAGATTTTATTTCTTTATTTTACAGAAGGGGGAGGGAAAAAGAAAGAGAAGTATCAATGTGAGAAAGAAACATTGATTGGTTCCTTTCCATACACACCCCAACCAGGGACTGAACACTCAGCTCACGCATGTGCCCTGGTGGGGAATCAAACTGGTGACCTTTTGCTTTGCAGGATGACACCCAACCAACTGAGCCACAAGAGGCGGGGCTTGTGAGGACTTACTCAGCCAAGATATTTCTCTAGATTCTCAACTGCCATACATGGGTGTGGGACCATCCCTTTTCAGATCTCTGTCCCTCCTACCAGTTTCAATGTGACTTCTTCTGTAGACACTTCATTATAATATTTCTGTTCAGCTAGCCATCAGTTAGTTATTTAGGTTGATTGATCTACAATGTAGTTGTAAATCTGGTTTGGTGCTGGGAGAAGGTGAGTGTAGCTTCCATCTGCTCTGCAGCCATTTTGGGACTGTGTTCTCAATATGACAGTTCTATATGTCTTCTGATAAAATTTTAGATTAAAAATTATTTTTAGTTAATATGAACAAAATAGTTTTTATCCTCTATGAGCATTGGATGAAAGCATTGAAATAGTAATGCCAAAAGGAGCCATTAGGAACTAGAGATTACTAAAATTGCTTGGCTTGGACCCACCCTTTTCTAATATTTTACTCTGTGTTTGTGTACAAGGAAGAGTCTGCAAGATCTACCATATGAACTAACTCTTCCAATAGACTTAAAATAAATTTACATATCATATTTCAACAGAGTCCTAACTTTTATTAACATCTGCTGCAATTAATCTTCTAAAGGGCAAGCTATATTAAACTGACAAGTTCTTGAATGCAAACATTACATACTAAGTGACATATATTCATAAAATTTAAAACTTCTCAAGATTCTAAAATAAATTCCTAAGGACTCCAGGAAATTTGTGTCCATATAGTGCAAAAAAATCAGAGTTCCATTGAGAAAGAGTGGGACTTTACCTATAAAAATAAATTATGAAGTTCTTTGAACTCAAGATGAGCTTACTAAAAATTTTGTGCAGACAATGTAGATGGAAGGAATATAACAATATCAAAGCAACTTTTAGCTAGCTCATCAGAATTTGAAAAAATCCCCCCAAATATGTGTATAAGATTTGAAACAGGTTAGCTGAGGCTAACACACACTGACATCAAAGTCTTTTGTAGGATTGTTGAAAATGATTTTCACAGCAATAAAAAGGAGAATAAGTATATATATTTTAGGTATTCACCTGAGCATACAGGAACTGTTCTTCGTGCAGCTGCTATTCTGGTCAGTACTTGAAAATATCTCACAGAAAAGGTTCTCCAAATCTATCACGAGTGAGAATTGAGTTATACCATGTTTGCAAATGCTTATAAGTACTTGTTGAAGCTAAAAATGTTCATTATTGTTCACAAAAACCAAAAAGCTGAAGGTCAGCTAATCAAGTACCCATGGATTGCTAATTTGTAGACAATTAGAATATGATAAGAATTTACTTAATATAAAAATTGATGCAGAATTCTATTTAATTGGTCTTTTCTGGTATAGTAGGGGATTTAGAATTTTGTGTATCTCAAGGACATGTGTATCTCAGTTTATGTCCTGATGCCACAGACTGAGAAGCAACATAGTGATTTAGGTTTTTGAATCTCAGATGTAGATTTTTCAGGTCTCCCTTCCTTTAAAAGACCCAACTACCAGCTACTCTCATCTGAGAATTGCGCTCTACACACATAGGCCTCATTGCCCACCTCTGTTCCCTATTCCAGTTGAATTGGTAGCCATGTGAAAGACCCCCTGAAGCTACTCACCCATACTTGAGGGCATCTTTAGGAGAGACTGACTTATGCCCAGCTCCCTATCCCTCTATCTGCAGTAAGATAATGGATTTCATTGAATTTGAATACATTTAATTTTTTTCCCCATTAAGAACTGTAATGTTTTTTGTTGTTTTTGTTTTTGGCTCATTTGCAGGTCTCAAGGTCTTTGCAACTTCTCCCCCTTAGGCTTACTCTTAATTTTCTTTAACGTGAGCCTTTTAAGCAAGCCTAATTCTTTGTGTCTCTAAGAACACTTGGGCTCAAGTTCTCATGTTCAATCACTCCTACTTTCTTGTAGCCTCATGAGGAGATCAGAAACATACACACCAATAGTCAGAGGTCTTCAGGAAGTTCCCCATGCAAAACATAAATCAACTGTCTTGTGAAAATAGTCCAAATGCATTTGATGTATACTGTTTTTTATTCTTGCTTTTGGGAATTGTGCTATCTACTTCTTAGCTTCAGTTTACAATGTTGGTCATCTCCATAGAATTTTAGGTTAGGAATAAATAGTAAGGGGGTATTAAAAGTTATCTAGTATAATGGCTTTGTAATTCATGAATCTTTCTTCAATATCTCTGTTTAAACACCTCTAGGTACAGATAACTCACTCTAATACCATCTGAGAATAGAAAATCCTACATTTTTAAAATTTATTTTTAGAGAGAGGGGAAGGGAAGGAGAAAGAGAGGGAGGGAAATATCAGTATGTGGTTGCCTCTCACACGCCCCCTACTGGGGACCTGGCCTGCAACCCAGGCATGTGTCCTGACTGGGAATCCAACCAGCGACCCTTACCTTTGCAGTCCGCGGTCAATCCACTGAGCTACACCAGCCAGGGCCAGAAAGTCCTACATTTTATTAAGCCACCATTCTTTTATCTGTGATTTCCACCCATTATGGAGTTTATATTTAGCAAGTGCTTAATAGGTCCCAGACACTATTATGTATACTTTTAGTCTTCAAAGAAGTCTATAACATAGATAATATTAATAATTTAATTTTATGGATGAGGAAACCAAGTCATAGAAATGTTAAGGAGCTTATCTAAAGCTGAAAAACTAGAAGGAAAAAAATGAAGGAACTAGAATTTTTATCTAGACCACAGACATTTTGGTCCTACTCTCTTCCCCACCCCCCATAAAGTAATATTTTATATTTATTTATTTATTATTTTTTAATTTTTGGCACTATTATAGATTTTCCCCATTTCTCCTCAGTTTTCTAACTTCCCTAGCTTGCACCCCCATCTCCTGACCTTCACCATGCTAATGTCTGCATCCATGGGTTATGCATATATGTTCTTTAGCTAACCCCTTCACCTTTTTTCATCCAGTGCCCCTATACGCTTCCCTCTAATATTTGTTAGTCTGTTACATTAATCCATGCCTCTGGTTCTATTTTGTTTGTTTATTTTGTTCTTTCAATTCCACATATTAGTGAGTTCATGTGGTATTTGTCTTTCTCTGACTGGTTTATTTTGCTTAGTATGATAATCTCCAGGTTTAACCATGCTGTTGCAAAGGATAAGAGTTCTTTCTTTTTTACCCCTGTGTAGTAGTCTGTTGTATAAATGTACCACAGCTTTTTTATCTATCATGTACTGATGGGGATGTAGGCTGCTTTCAAATTTTGGCTATTGTAAATAACACTGCTATGAACTTATATATACACAGAAGTAGGACTGCTGTGTCAAATGGCAGTTCTATTTTTAGTTTTTGAGGTATCTGCATACTGTTTGCCAAGGTGGCTGTACCAGTCTGCATGTCCAACAACAGTGCACGAGAGTTCCCTTTTCTCCACATCCTTGCCAGCACCTGTTGTTTGCTGATTTATTGATAGTACTCATTATGTCAAGTACAGGGTGATACCTCATTGTAATTTTAATTTTCATCTCTCTGATGGTTAGTATTTTAAGCAACTTTTCATATGTCTATTGGCCATCTGTATGTCCTCTTTGGAGAAGTGTTTATTCAGATCCTTTGCCCATTTTTTAATTGATTGTTTGTCTTCCTGGTGTTGAGTTGTATAAGTTCATTATATATTTTGGAAATTAACTCCTTATTAGATGCATCATTAGTGAATATATTCTCCCACATGGTATGTTCCCTTTTCATTTTGTTGATGGGTTATTTTGCTGTGCAGGCGCTTTTTACTTTTATGTAGTCCCATTTTTTTTTTCTTTCTGTTTCCTTTTCCCCTAGGAGACATATAAGTGAAAACTTTGCTCTGAGAGATATATGAGATTTTATTGCCTATGTTTTCTTCTAAAATTTTTATGGTTTTATGACTTACATTTAAGTCTTTTATTCATTTTGAGTTAATTCATGTGTGTGGTGTAAGTTGGTGATCTGGTTGCATTTTTTACATGCACCTGTCCAGTTTTCCCAACATCATTTATTGAAGAGACTGTTTTTACTTCATTGTATGCTCTTGCCTCCTTCCTCAAATATTAATTGACCATAAAGGTGTGGATTGATTTCTGGGTTCTTTGTGCTCTTCCATTGATCTATGTGTCTGTTCTTGTGCCAGTACCAGGCTGTTTTGATAACAATGACTTTGTAGTAAGTTTGATAGCAAGTATTGTGATCTGTCCAGCTTTGTTCTTCTTTCCCAAGATTGCTAAGGCTATTCATGGTCTTTTTGGTTTCATGTAAATTTTTGAAATATTTGTTTTAGATCTAGGAAATATGCCATGGGTATTTTAATAGGAATTGTATTGAATCTATGGATTGATTTCGGTGGTCCCATGCTCTTAATTAACTCTGCAATGCTCAATAAATCTAGTACAACATCTATAGTAGTTACAAAATTAATAAACCTTCCAGTTACAAAATTTAATTAATCACTGCAGGGAGGAGGTGGGATGTGGAATTAAGTCAGGTGATTTATTACATTTGGATTTCTTCATTCGTTCATTCGTTCATTCATTCATTCATTCAAGGAAGACTGTACTATATCAGTCTTATAGATGCTGAAGATAAAGCAGTGAACAAGACTTACCAGCCATGCTCTAATAGGGTTTACATTCTAGAGCAGGGAGGCATATGTAAACAGATAGGGAATAGGAAAGTATCAGATAATGAGCAGAAGGAAATAAAGCAAGGTGATTTGATTGTAACTGCTGAGTGATTCTACTTTGACTGGAAGACATTTTGAGGAGGTAACATTTGAATTAAGAACATTATTATTAAGGATTAGAAAAAAGTTTTCAAATATATCAAAGAGTATGGAAACAAAATAAAAACCATCTAGAGCATAGATATACTACATGTTTTCTAATTTACCTCTTCTCCCTCATAAAGAATATAGTTGAATTTGAGTAAGCTCTTAGTTGAGATACTTTTATTGATATTTCCACCTTACAGTTAAAACTTTCTCAACCAGAAGGAAAGCTGAATGGTCATATGTACTTTGATGCCTATCCTGTGATTTTGATGACCCCTTAGAGTTCACCCCAAAGTATGAATCTGTGCATCTTG
This sequence comes from Artibeus jamaicensis, assembly GCF_021234435.1. Taxonomy (NCBI): domain Eukaryota; kingdom Metazoa; phylum Chordata; class Mammalia; order Chiroptera; family Phyllostomidae; genus Artibeus; species Artibeus jamaicensis. Next base: position 4,404,669 of record NW_026521822.1, read on the forward strand.
GTTGTATCAGAAGCCAGGTGGTTTCAAATGGTTGTCATGTCTAATCAGATAAATTCTAAGCACAACTGGTTTTCTTGTGTTTTTTCTTCTTCTATCTCTCTAATTACATATTACATGCACATTTGATGGATTGCTCATAGAATCAATCATGTGTCTGGTTCCCACCTTCCTTTATCAATCATTTCCCATTTTAAATAGCTCTTTGCTCTGGTAATTACAGTAGCTGTGATTTTAAGGATTAAGATTTTACTCTATAAGGACTATTAATTAGGATAGGGACATGGAAACTGAGCTGTCAATTGATAGAGAATGCCAAGCATTTGAAAGTCATCCAGGGATGCTATAAACATTTGAGGTTTTTGTCTGGAAAACTCCTTACCTAGTTGGCATGTTTTTTTTAAATCCTAGTTATCTTTGAAGATTTAGCTAAAACAGCCACCATTTCCTCTTAAGCTTTTCCTGAAATCCATTTTTAAAAAATCTATGTACATCCTCCATCTTGCCCTTGGCCTGCCTCCTAAGGAGCTATGCCCTGGATACAGTGAGCTTGGAAAAGGCCTCTAGTGCTTCATGACATGTGTGTACTTAAGGACATACAGCTCTGGGCTATACTGAGATCCTTGAGGTCAGGGATAAGGAGTCATGCCATTTTTTTGTTTATTTTATGATTATTTTTCGGTGAAATTTACGTAGCAAAAATTTACCATTTTAAAATGAACAATTTAACAGCAGTGAATACATTCAAATGTTGTTCAACCATCACTGCTACCTAGTTCCAAAGCATTTCATTATCCCAAAAGGAAACCCTGTATCCACCAAGCAGTTCCTCCCAAGCAGTTGCCCCCAGCCATGGGCAACCAATTTAATTTTTTTATCCTCAGGGCCTTGCACAGTACCTGGCTCAGAGTAAGTGCTTAATAAATGTTTATTAGAATAATGAATGGATTACAGATTTTTAAAAGGAGAGAAACTGTTTTATTTAAATTGCTTCATTAATTCCTGCTATTTGAGGCTGACCGGCATGAGCTAGTCAGTGTGCTGGAAGACAGGCATGTCCTCATGGAGTTTAAAATCAAACCCAAAGCTGTCCGACAGAAATGTGACCCATATAAGTAAACCTTCCACTGGCCTCATATTTTCTATTACTGCTGTAACAATTAACACACACTTAGTGGTTTGAAAAAAACCTGAATGTGTTCTTGTAGTATTGAAGGTCAGGAGGTGAGTGTAATTCTCACTAGGCTAAAATCAAGGAGTCAGCAGGGCTACATTCCTTCTGGAGGAATCCATATTGCCATCCAAACCCAATCTGTGTTTCACAGAAAGGCACGTCTCAGGCTGAACTAACCATATTTCAAGTTCTCAGCTAGTACCTACCATATTGAACAGCACAGATCTTGGGGGATAGAGACACATTGAAAAATAATTACAAATGTGAGTGATATTTATCAAGAAAAAGTCCAGGGTCTGAGCCTCATACTGAGGTGTGGGTGGGTTTCCTGGAGAAAGCAAGACTCTGAATGACAAAGGGACTGGGTCCTAGGAGCAGAAGGTGAGGTTATGTGGTCCCCACCTCCCAGTTTAAAATCCTTGAATAGTAGTTTCTGTAGTCCTATGGCAAAAGTTCACATTAAGGATTTTGGGCCAATCTATGTAAAGAAATTATGAGATTAGATATGCATTTCTTATACAATTATCGTGATTGCTCTAGACATCATTTTCTTTTTTATCACTTCTCCTTGAGTGGTCTTTTTAATTGAAAGAAGTATTTTTTGTTCCATTATCTTTTCTCACAAGTTTCTCATTAGACCACAAGGTCAATACATTTGAATGGAATAGAAATTATGACTTTTTTTGTCTTTAGGAACTATGCATTACAATATATTTCTAGGAAGTGCTTTCTTAAACTCTCCCTTACCCAGGCAATTAGCCCCTAGATAAAATCAAGGTATACATTTTTATTCCTTCAAACTATAGTAGACTGTCATGCTACCTGTTTTGATTGATTTTCTAGAAGTGGAACCTGGTATAAAATTCCAAACGACCAGACAGGTATTTTATTGGGTGAAGAGAACTATACATAGCCGGCACTTTGCTAAATTACTGAGAAATCTGTAACTTATTCTTCTGGTGACAATCCTAGTTTTTAGCCTTGGGAAAAAAATGGTTACTTGTTACTAACCAAGGTATAATAAAAGCATACTGTAATACCAGCCCCTCAAGAAGAGTTTAAGTATTCATGGGTCAGCAGGAATGCAGAGGTGCCTCTTAGGAACAGTTTAATAATGAATTTTGATGGTTGGAAGATAGGGACTGAATGTTGGTACTGAAATCTTCTGTGCTCTTGCCTCTGTCAGTAGCTGATGTATTTTCCATTTGTCAGGGCAGGACATGAACAGTAATGAAATCAGCCATAGCGTAGTTTCCTGAGACTTGGCTTGTTTTATGAAAACAGTCTTAAGTTTGGCAAACTCTCCTCTCAGCTCCTCTCTTGCCTGGTAGTGCTTGCTTCTTTTTCCAAAGAAAACTCGGAGACCTTAGGCATCAAGTGGAGTTAAACTTCCTGTTAGTTCTCCTTAAACTACCAGTAGGTAAAGCCTATGCGAGCTTCTGCCAGCCTCTGCTTCCTTTCAGGAGGGCTTTATGGTGATTTATTTTAAGTAAAGTAAATTATTAAAAGGCCAGGTGACTTACCCCATACTTGACTGTTGCACTTTTTAAGTGTATTTTTTTCATTACAGGTGTTTAAAACAAATTTTAGATTCAGTTTTTGGTGAAGTATTTAGCCCAGGCCTTTTAAAGCAATGACTCTTGTAGAACATCTGCATCTTTCCTGTGCCCCCTCTCCAGGAAGTGCTGTTTCCTGTAGCTGCTGCTCCTTCCCCTCTGCCTGCTTCTTAGCTGTTAAAGAGGCTTCTCTTGAGTCTTCTTAATCCTCTTTGTCTTCTGTTTGTTTTCTTAGTCTTTGTTTTCAGGCCCCACTGTGCACAAACTTCTACAAGGGAAGGAAAGAGATCAGACAGCTTTAACTAGTCCATTTCCCTTTCAATCCCATTTCAATATGACATATAGTTCCTAGAGCATTAAGGAAGTATAGGCACAATACAGCTTGGTGTCTCTCAGTATGGATGACAGTCATTGTGGAGGAATCTTGAATAACCTGGATTTTCCACACCCTGTGTCTCTGTAGTGAACCCTATTCATCTCCACACAGTGATTCTTGAAAGAGAAAGTTCCCTATTATGATGAATTGTGTTTGTAGAGAACCAGTGGTTTGTGTTTACTGAGAATTCAACCATGGCAGGTGTTTAAATAACTCAGATACCCTAGCCGGGATGAAAATTGAAAATAAAAGTATATGTTTTAGTCAGAAGTTTTAGAATTCTTAGTGTTCTTCCACCTCTCATGATTTGGGCCTATAGTGAATTACAAAAATTTAAAACTTCTAAAACAGTATGCCTAATGCACACATTAAATTGTTTCCATTAGTGTCTTCTAAGCACTGATTTTAACCCAAAAAGTTAATTTAAGTTGCTATATTATACATTAGAGGTCAAGCTAATGTCATGGGTATTGCTCAGGCTGAAAGGGTTCTTACATCTGAGGAAACTGGTGACAATATTGCACTTTTTCTAATTGAAAGGGAAGGCTGTTTTGTGGGGTTTTTTCTTGATTGGCATCTTTATAACCTTTTAAGACCCCTACCTATCTGAAAAGTCCTTCACATGGGCTCTTGTTCTTTCCTATCAGATTGACACATATAATATTACATTTTAAAAAGCATTTAGTCTGTCATGGGTAGCATTAGCCTTGGAGATTTGTGGCTGATGTTGTCATTTTGTGAGGGGAAATTGGTTAAATGACAGGAGAAATATGGCAGTTCATGAACAAAATTCTTTCTGAGTTTTGTTTTTCTGTTCTAGTCATTCATATTTCTGTCACTAATCCCATTAGGTCAAGGGCTTAGAGGCATTTTATACGAAATTGGCATATGTTTTGGTGGCAGTGGTATGTGTTTTAGCATCAGAATGGTGATTTTCTTTTCTGCTTGGGAGGAACAATAGGTTTCAAATATCTTTTATTTTTAACTTGAAAAATTAATATTGCACAATACATTTTACCTCGGGAAGACCTTTAAGGCAGGATACTGAAGTTTGTCTCACTTTTCCCATAGTCAGAGAACTCCTCAAACTCTTTCCAGCAGCTGTAAAGGCCAAGCAATTGAATTAACTTCTGTGGAAAGACTGAGGTTTTTTTTGGAGATTGTTCTTTTATTTGTCCTAAAGTTATCAGGCACCCGAGGAAAACAATATATTTTGGGTTTGAATCTTTAAGAAATGTTCATGTATTGGAAAAAATTAGTCAGGTTCATATTGAAGTGGACTGTGGAATGAAACATCTGTAGCTGTCTGTGGATGTCTGGGTGACATGCTTGCAGTAATGTGTTGCCAGCTTACATCTGGTATAGTTTGTAAGTGCTGAACAGATGCTGCTGTGAAATAGGCCATTGTCACAGCAGAGCATGGGAACATACAAATATCTGTATTCTTGCAGTGACAGCCATTGCCTTTTGTTCATGCTAATTATGAATATGTCATGCCATCCTTGTATTCATGGAACATACTGACAGCTGTCAGAAGAGAGGTGTGAGGCAGGACTGGATGAAAGAAGGTGAAGGGATTTGCCAAAGAGCATATATGCACAACATATAGACTCAAGGCAACAGTATGGTGATGGCCAGAGGACATGGCTGGGTGGGAATGGGCAAAGGAGGGAAAAATGGAGACATTTTTAATAATGTCACCAATAAAAATAAAGTTAAAGAAAATATCATGCCCTCTCCGAAATATCAATACACATGTGATAGCAAGAGGTGGCAGATCCTAGAGGTAAAAGTCAAACTAGCTACAGGGGATTCATACAACACCATTTCCATGGTACAAACAAATAACTCAGTATTATCAAGTGGAACTGGAAGAAGGGTGTGTAAGAGTGAATATGAACATTTCTGAGTGCTTTCTTGGTTGTAGACACCCAGAAGGATGTTAATTTATAGGGGTACATTAGTCCTGTGAAAGGAAAGGTCACTGAGATGAGAAAAGTGAGCAGCATGAGAACATGAAACAGTGACATACAATGCGTCCATGTCACTAGCTGTCATTAGTGTTTAAGCTTGTTAGTTTTTCGTGCTTGCAATCCTTGACCCAAAAGTTGGAGCTTGTAATGTCACACAAGTTTCTCTCTCTTTCTGGGATGCCTTATATTTTGTACCAATGAGATCCTTCTCTGTTTCCATGTGCCTCTAAGATTTTAAAGAGAATCAAAGAATGCTTAAGTTATATCTGTCCCAGAGGTAATGGAGTGACTCAGTGATATCACTGAGGGGATGATTTTAAATTTCATGTCTTATACAAAAGGTGATTTCTATGCAAAAACTGTAAGAACTGACCTTGAGGATAATCAGATGTGACCCCTCTAACAGCAGACTAGATTCCAGGGGGATGGCTGCTGAAAGCTGTGGTGGATCAGCTTTGCCCTTGTGAGTCATGTTTGCCACAATGGAACACCTAGCAACTGATTTCACTGCACAGAACACATCTCACTTTCTCTGCCTCTGGAGAGTGCCCACTGGAGACCTGTGTCTCAAAAGGCAGGTGAGCAGAGATTTTCTGTGCAAGAATTCAGGACAAGGCAGAGTGAGATTTCTGTTTACAGCAGCAGCAAAAAAAAAAAAAATTGCTCTTTCCACTCTGTTTCTGGAGGTGCTGACTGATGAATTAGATGAAATCCATTAGTCCTTAAGCCACAAATGCAATGACCCCCATGGATCATCCTTGTTTTCATTGATCGCAGAGCCTGAAAACCTTCCTCACCTAAGCCCCTGGTATATGGACTGTTGGAAGCAGAAAGATCCCAGAGCTTCCAAAGGACAAGAGAGCAAAGTAATGTACTACTATCTTCAATTTGGTTAATTATCTCTGGGTTTTTTGTTGTGGTTGTTCTTTTGTTCTTAGCATTTGCTTTTAAGCATTTTGTGGCTACTTGTTTTTTCTCTGGGGAAAATTTAGATGCAAAGGCACAAAGTCTTACAATCTAGTGGGGTAAGAGGCTTATGTAAACCTAGAATTCCAGCTGATGGAATTGGGAGGAATTTTTCCAGGTTGATTCTCTATATTGTTTTTTTGTTTGTTTGTTTATGTCTTTGCCTATACAGCTATCTACAGGTGTTATATACATTTTTGTTTGTGTATAGCAATCTTCATTTTATTGACCCTGTCCTCTTTCAGTGACTGCTCTTAATATGGTATCCTATGATCCCTTAATTTGCATTCATCCTAAAATTTTTTTCTACTGTATTATACTGTTGACCACCTGCATCTACTTGAAATTCTCGCTTCTTTTTGCTTCTGAGATATTTCTAACTCCTGGTTCCTCCTACTTGTCTGATATGCACATATATAGGCTTATCTCATTTTACTTTACTTTGTGATGCTTTGCAGATATTCCGCTTTTTACAAATTGAAGGTTTATGGCAACTCTTCACTGAATAAGCCTGTTGGCACCATTTTTCAACATTTACTCACTTTGTGTGTCTGTATCACATTTTGGTAATTCTCACAATATTTCAGACTTTTTCATTATTAATATATTTGTTGTAGTGATTAGTAATTGGTAATCTTTATTTTATTTTACTTTTTTTTTATTGTGTTACAATTGTGCCCCCATTGCTAACTCCCACCCTCCCCTACTCTCACAATCAATCCCTCTCCATTGTCCACATCCATGAGTCCTTTGTTCATGCTCCTTTGCTTGCCCCTTCCCCTGTTATCCTCCTCTCTTCCCTCTTGTCACTATCCATTTGTTCTTTATTTTCAATTCTCTGGTTCTATTATGCTCATTTGTTTGTTTTGTTGATTAGATTCCACTTATAGGTGAGATCATATAGTATTTGTCTTTCACTGCCTGGCTTATTTCACTTAGCATAATGCTCTCCAGTTCCTGTTACCATTGTAATTGTTTTGGGGCACTGCAGAACTCACCCATGTAAGATAGCAAACTTAATTGGTAAATATTGTATGTGTTTTGAGTGCCATTTCCCCTTCTCCCTCTCCTTCAGTCTTCTTATTTTCTGAGACCTAGCAATATTGAAAGTAGGTCAATTAATAACCCTACAATGACCTCGAAATGTTTAAGTAAAAGGAAGAGTCATACATCTTTCACTTTAAGTCAAAAGCTAGAAATGATTAAACTTAGTGAAAAAGGCATATCAAAAGTTGAGGTAGCCCAAGTTGTGAATGCACAGGTAAAGTTCTTAAATGAAACTAAAAGTGCTACTCTGGTAAACACATGACTAATAAGAAAGTGAAACAGCCTTATTGCTGATATAAGTTTTTATGGTCTGAGTAGAAGATCATACTAGCTACAACGTTTCCTTAAACCAATGCCTAATCCAGAGCAAGGCCCTAACTTGTCCTATGGAGGCTGAGAGAGGTGAGAAAACTGAAATAAAAGTTTGAAGCTAGCAGAGGTTGGCTCATGAAGTTCAAGGAAAGAAGACAGCGGCAGAGCTGTTAATAGAAGCTGTAGCGTTATCCAGAAGATCTAGCTAAAATAATTAATGAAGGTGACTAAACTAAACAGCAGATTTTCAATGTGGGTGAAATGGCCTTGTACTGGAAGAAGATGCCATCTAGGACTTTCATAGCTAGGAAGGAGAAGTTAATGCTGGCTTCAAAGCTTAAAGGACAGGCTGACTCTTATGTTAGGGGCTAATGCAACTGTTTAAGTTGAAGCCAGTGCTTATTTGCTATTCCAAAAATTATGCTAAATCTACTCTGCCTGTGCTCTATAAATGGAAAAACAAATCCTGGTGATGGCACATCTACTATAATGTGGTTTTCTGAATATTTTCTGAGATCCACTGTTTAGAAAAAAACAATTCCTTTCAAAATATTATTGCTCGTTGGCAATTCACCTGTCACCCAAAAGCTCTGATGGAGGTGTGCATTGAGATTAATGTTGTTTTTATGCTTGTTAATACAATATTCATTCATTCTCTAGCCCATGAGTAAAGAACTAATTTTGACTTTCAAGTCTTATTATTTAAGAAATACATTTTGTAAGGCTATAGCTACCATAGATAGTGATTCCTCTGATGTGTCTTGGCAAAGATTAACAGCCTTCTAAAGAGGATTAACACTGCTAAATGCCATTATAAGTATTTGTGATTCATGGGAATAGGTAAAAATGTTAACCTTAGCAGGAGTTTGGAAGTTGATTCCAACCCTCATGGATGACTTTGAAGAGCTCAAGACTTCAGTGGAGGAAGTAACTGCAGATGTGGTGGAAGTAGCAAGAGAACTATAATTACAAGTGGAAACTGAAGATGTGATTGAATTGTTGCAATCTCATGACAAAACTTCAGCACATGAGGAATTGCTTCCTGTGGATGAGCAATGAGAGTGGTTTCTTGAGATGGAATCTACTCCTGGTGAAGATGCTGTGATGATTGTTAAAATGACAATTAAGTATTTAGAATATTACCTAAATGTAGTTGATGAAGCAGCAGCAATGTTTGAAAGAATTGACTCCAATTTAAAAAGAAATAATTTTTTTGGTAACATACTATCAAATAGTATGTCATGCTACAAAGAAATTGTTCATGAAAGGAAAGTTCATCAATGTGGCAAACTTTTTTGTTGTCTTATTTTAAGAAATTGCCACAGCCATCCCAGATTTCAGTAGCTACCACCTTCATCAGCCAGTGGCCATTAACATCAAAAAAGGACCCTTCATCGGCAAATATATTATGACCCACTGAAGGGTCAGATGATGGTTAGTGTTTTTTAGCAGTGAAGTATTTTAATTAATGTATGCACATTGTATTTTAGACATAGTGCTGTTGAACACTTAGTGGACTATAGCATAGTACAAACATAACTTTTGCATGCATTGGGCAAGCAAAAAGCTTCTGTGAATCACTTTATTGCAATATTTGCTTTAAAGTTTGCTCTGGAGCTGAACGCACAGTACCTCTGCTACCTCCAACCAGTTTATCCAGCTCTAGGCCCAGATTTCCCAACGGTGTGCTGGTACACAATAACAAACACATGTTTGAAGACTGACCAAAGGGATTTTACAGATTATACACTTCCACCACTTCAAATCTCAAATGAGGGATTGGAGCCTTATATTTTTCTATCTCTTTTTTAACAGTCTCTTTGGAAGGTAGTCTTAAGGCTGTTAATCTTAAGCACAGATTCTTTCCTGGAGTTCAAATCTAGTTGAAAAACAAACATAGGAGTCAGACAAATTGGAGCATGCACTAGAAGCTTTATTATCAATGTGGCTGTATTGTAGAATATGGCTTATATCTATGACACATTGGGCTTCTTAATACAGCCCCATTGATATAAACTGACCCTTCAACCACAGGCAAAGCTAGACAGCCCCAGTTTTCCCTGGCTGTGGCAGGCTGTTGAAAGAATAACAGATTAGGAGGCCCTACACCTCCTGTGAATTTGAGGGAGGAAGGCGATGAGCTGGACAAGTTTTAATTCTTTTTTCCAAACACAAAAATCAGATAAATTACTTCTTCCCTAAGAGAACTGAATGAGAAGGAAGGCAGAGAAGGAAGGCAACTTTATCATCTTATAAAGTTGATGTTCTCTCCCCCTATGGAAACATTTTGACTTTCAAGTCTTATTTAAGAAATAAGATTCTGGCTGCCAATGAAATAAGATAAGGCTATAGCTGCCATAGATAGTGATCCTCCAATGGATCTTGGCAAAGATTGACAGCCTTCTGGAAAGGATTTACCATTCTAGATGCCACTAGGAATGTTTGTAATTTGTGGGAAGAGGTCAAAATATTAACATTAACAGAAGTTTTGAAGAAGTTAATTTTAACCCTCGTGAATGACTTTGAGGGACTCAAGACAATAGAAATTGTGGGACCATTTTATTAATGACATCTTGCCTTAAATATTCAATATGTAAAGTGTTGCAGTGAGGAGAACAGAATCTTTCCTGTTTTTCTTATTTGCTCATTTCTTTTCAACATGCTCTCCATCCTTCTCTTCCTTCACTCCACTGCAACACTTTACATATTGAATATTTAAGGCTTTATAATCAAGCCATCTTTCATCCAGACTCAGAGTCTGTAATGAGTCTGGATGAAACACACTCATTCAGTCTAACCAACTGCAGTCTGTTTTGTTTTGTTTTCTTTTCCTTTCTGGTCCTTTTCTTCCACTGAAATTGCTCTCAGTGATGTCTTAATTTTTACTGCACCCTGTCCCCCAAAGTTGTAAAACTAATTATATCTGTTTCATTTTCATACCACTTGACTATTGTGAGACACTGATATGACTGGTACTCCTTTTTATTTTCAATTTTCAATGCCTTTAGTCTCTGAAATCCTCTAGTCTTTGATATCTTGTTCTTTCCCACAGCCTTTCTACGTGTTTTTTTTTCTTGCCCCTTTGTCTTGTCTTTTATTATATCCTCTTTATGCATCTGTGGCTTCACTACTATTTCCATTTTAGTGCATTCCAAAGATTACCTTCACTCCAACCATTTTATCCAGCTCTAGGCCCAGATTTCTCAACTTTCTGTTTTTTTCTTGCACACATCTTACTGGAACTTTGAAATTTGAGCATCTCTAAATGAAACAAATTACATCTTACAAAAAATATGCTTCTGTTTTTTAATTCCTTCTCTTTGTTAATGTTATCACTATTCCTTTTGCCTCCTAAACTGAACATCTCGAATGTATCCTCAGTAATATTCAATGCGTCCTAAACTGTGCTGGGTGCTAAGAAAACAGAGACAATTTCAGAGTTCCTGCTTTCAGCCAGTATTCAGACATTAATTTAAATTCATTAACAAAGCACGTGATTGGTACAATTATAGAAATATTTAAGGGTGCGGTACAGAGGTGACCCAGAGAAGGGAATGACTGGCTTTTACCAGGGTGTGCTATAGGTTATGAACTGGGTTTTCAAAACCAAGTTGGGTTTGTCAAGCAGACAAAAAAGGAAAAATACCATGTGAAAAGACATGGACCTAGAAACAGCATGATGTGGTCAGGAAGCTGTAAGGGGCTTACTCTTGGGAAGTGAGAATAGGTGGTAGATGAGGTTGAATGAGAGCAGCAGGGGCCAGATGGAGAAAGAAAATTTATGCCTTGCTAAGGAACTTGTTTTTTTTATACTCTGAGTAGAAGATTTTAATAAAGGAAGAGGCATTGTCTCAAAATGACTCTCCAAGTAGTAATGCCAGGATATACTTTGCTGAAAGTGTCATTGGGACTGTCTTTTACCCAAGACTTTGGGTGACAATGAGAGTAAGGCTTTCTTGAAGGTCCATGAGCCAGAGCAAAGGAAATAGGGAAACAGAAAACAGAATAGCTGGTAAATTAACTAACAAATATCCTGGGTGAATTATCTGAGGTTCTTCTATCCATATACCTACCTATCTATCTATTGACCTATCTCCCTATTTATTTATTGTCCATCTGCCCATCCGTTCATTCATCCATCCATCCAATCTATCTCTCTGTCTGCCATTGCTAATTATTTTATGCTTATGTGGCATGCTTTACAAGAGAGCCCAGTGAGAATAAAGAATGAGAGATGAGATGGGCAAACATGCCTCAACACTGTTAAGGAAAAGGTTATTTTAGGAGCTACATGGTTTGGAAAGGGGTGTGGATGTAGGCAGGAAGATGCCTTAAGGAAATATTGAGGTATTCCAGATAAAAGGTTAAGTGAGTAGATGAATAAATAAAGGAATACATTATATCTAAGGACGTACAGCTATATATTGTCTGTTACGTAATTTTTAAAGTGTTTCTTACAAAGAGATCTCAGCCATGTTGCATAAAATCATTGATTTAATAAATATTTATTGATTACCTACCTGTACAGTCAGCCCTGGGGATCTGACAGACTTGTGCTTGTAAAAGACAGCATGAAATCATTGTTACACTTTCCTGCCATACCCAGCCTCAGAGTACTCAGCTCAGACTCCTAGCAGCTACTGCTAATGGATCAAAATGGGCTTTTCAAATAATGTCCATTTGCCTTTTTCTGTATAGTGTCATTAATAAAATGATTTTTTAAACAATGATTTTAGTGAAAAGAAATATAAGGATACTGATGGATCTAGATCAACAAATGAATGCAGAACTTGAATTTTGGCAGATCCACAACACCACATCTTGGGAGCTTCAGGGTCTGTCCTTGGTGATAGTGTGATTACAGCCAGAGCTGCTGCCCTGTCAGGGTGCAGCACTTCAGAAGCTTGATTCTTCCTTACTTGTGCTGTTCTCTCTTCTCCTGTCTTGAGATCTGACTTCACCCTTAGAGTCCTGGGTGGGCTGAGGCAGATCTAACAAAATGTTTCTGGGAGGAGGTTATCATACTGACACTGGTTCGGTTAAAGTGTGATTTTCCTCTTTCTTAGTGACAGAAATGGCCACAGAAGTCTCTGACTTTCTTCCAAAGGTACCCTGATGTATTTGCTTAGTACGACTCTTCATTGATTGGCAAAAGCTGAAATTTTAACTCAGATATTGGCTGTTCTTAATCTAAGTCATTTCGTACAAACAGGGCACTACATACCAGCAATTCTAGAAGGTTTCATGTATATCAGGGAAGGGGAAAATAATCTCTGGATTAGTATTTTGATGTAAAGCATTAACTTGACACTAAGCAAAATACTGTGGTTGTGATTATACAGTATCTGCTTTAAATCAAGTTTATAAACAATAGTGCTGGTTTTCAAAGAATTTAAAAGAGAATGATACAGGCATATCTCTTTATTTCATTTGACTTTATTGTGCTTCACAGATTTTTATTTTCATTTTTATTTTATTTTTTACAAATTGAATGTGTGTGGCAATCCTGCATTAAGAAGTCTGTTGGCACCATTTTTCTAGCAACATTTTCTCACATTGTGTCCCTGTGTCACATTTTGGTAATTCTCACAGTGTTTCCAACTTCACTATTATTACATTTGTTATGATGATCTGTGACCAGTGATCTTTGAGAAAGTTTGTGAAAGGAAGAGTCAGTTGATGTGGCAGATTTTTTGTCTTGTTTTAAGACATTGCCACAGCCACGTCAACCTTCAGGAAGCACTCCCTGATCAGGCAGCAGCCGTCAGCATCCAGGCAAGACCCTCCACTAGCAAAGAGAGTAAGACTTAGTAAGGATCCAATGATGGTTAGCATGTTTTAGCTAAAGTATTTTTAATTAAGGTATGTGTATATAGCACCCACTTAATAGATGACAGTGTAGTGCAAATATAACCTTTACATCTACTGGGTAACCAAAACATTCATGTGACTTGCTTTATTGAGATATTGGGTTTATTGTGGTGTCTGGAACTGAACCCACAGTATCTCCGAGGTATGCATGTATTCTATCAGAAAAAATATTTATCAATGAGGGATTTTTTATATTAGGTTTTAAAAGGAGAACAGATTGACATTTTTATAGTAGGAGAATATTTTCTGTGATTTTTAGAGACCTGAAGTAAACATTTTTAAGTGTTGGAAAGCTTTAAACAGGCTGGAGTCTCATTAGAGAGCAGAATGCCTAGAACTCACAAATTGAAATATCCTGCTATAAAACTACTGTAAAGAAGAAACCAGGAAAAAGCATGAATGCAATTCAATAATATTAAGCTCTGCATTTTTTGTTTGTTAAACTCAGAGAGGTTGGAGGTTACATAACCATACCCTGATACATGTTATGATTTACAAATCTACCCTATAAATTCTGTTTCTCCTTCTGCAGCTCTGATTATGGGAGGGGAGCAAAGTGAGTGGGTGTGTAGATGACATAGTGACCCCTCCTCTGTGAAGTACGCATCTCTGTTCCTCAGTTTCCCTCATCTAAACTGGGTACATTTATCATTCTCATTTTCCTACTTTCCATAAACATGTGAAGGATACTTATTTATTGGACTACATCTAGACAGGGGTAAAATTAACTTTAGGTATTATGTTTATCATCTCTGGCAATTATAGTCTTTTAAAAAAACAAAACAAAGTGTCTCTTGGTAAGCAGTTTGGTTTTTGGATATAATTTTGTCCACTTTAAAACATGTAAACATTTAAAAAACTATTATAGAAAGGTTAGATAAAAGTGATAGAACTCATTAGATTGAAGATCACATGGTTTTTAAAACGATAATAGAGGTTAAAAGATTACAGATGAATGTAGAGGTGGAGAAAAAGCACTTGATGATAATATTGTATTAAAATGTTACTTTTTTAACACTTCAAAGTAAGGTGTAAGGAAATACCTTAATATTGACTTTCCTGTTAAGGCTTGGTTGTTACATAGTTTTTACTTCAAGCTTTAAAACTACTAATTACTCTGTCATGTTTTAGTTATATATATTTTTTTCTCTATCTATCCTAGTGATTTTAAGAAAGTTCTTGGAAAGACTAATCAGGAATTGCCATAAGGGTACTTTGTTGATATTATGAATAAACAAATGGATTTCTTGAATAGAATAATGTTTTTCATTGGCTGAAATGTTTAATTCTAAGAGGAAAGGTTGTACCACTTATTCCCATGTTAGATGGTCTGGGCCTGGTCACTGAAATACTAATAGACAGGATTTTAGTCATAATAATTGGCATAATAGATAGCTCCAATATTAATAATGGCGTACCCTTAAATTTTATAGTACTTTATACTTTGCAAAGCATTTTTACATACATGAACATTTAAACTCATTTTATTTAAAATATATGGATAGTTCAGTAAGTTATTAAACTTTTCAAAGATCTGTCTAGACCTTTCCCTCTGATAGTGAAACAATATCCTATAATTATTCTCCTCTCAAATGATACCAGTCCAAATTATACTAACTTCCTAGAGTTCTTAGTTTCCAGGCTTAGCTCTTTGTCTTTCAACAATAGTACTTTATTCCTCAAATAACCATTGTTTCTTCTGTATTGCGGCAGATAGAAGTACTTTAATAAAGAAAAAATCATATTCTATCAGAAGATAGATATCTGTTCCTGTAAAATGTATTTATTCATCCTAAGTATTCATCTTCCTTGGAAGTGCTAGAAGAATACAATTTATATGACATAATAAGTGTATAATTCAATTATTTGACCTATGCATTGATGGTTTGCCCTAAAATGACTACATTTTGAATATTCAGAATACCTTAAATTTGTGTCCATGAGTTTACCCCTTATTATTATTACTGTGGAATAATTATTTATTTTGAAGAAAGTAGTATTACATCATAGAGAAATTTGCTCTTATTGTTTTGAAAATTAAATAAATCTAATGTCTATACAGACATAATGGTCTGTTTATATAAATAACAAATGGGAAAAATGTAAACTTTACTATTTCCAGAACAAATTACATTTGTGTAAGAAATAAAAATTTTAGTAGCAGAAACATTTTGTTGAAACTTGTCTTATAAAAATAGTCATTTCTGGGCAGACGGGGAAGATGGTGACAGAGTAGGATGGAGCGGATTCCATTTCCTGTACACATGGGAGAAAATCCTGGCAGATCTACTGAGGAACAGCACAAACAACCAACAGTTCCCCAGCATTTATGAAAATAAGAGGCTAGAGATTGTGACAGACATGGAAGGACCAGACAGCGGCAGGTCAGTGGGGTCTGGGGGACCTGAGTAAAGGCGAGAACAGTGCTGGTAGTGGCCAGTGCCCTCAGCCAGCACCTAGTGGCCTCAGTCAGGGTCCAGAGGCATCGGCCTGCGACCAGTGCAGGGGGTGACTGCCTGGGCTCTTCAGAAGCCCTGGCACCTGGTGGGTCTACGGCAGACTCTTTGGGAGCCTTGGGCCTGCTGAAGGGTCCTTGGAAGAGAGCCAGGTCATCAGTTCTCTCCCTCCCCATCTAAGCAAGGTTGGGCAACACCTGGCAGAGACCTTTCTGCTTGAGTTTACAGAGAGGGTAAAAAGGACAAAGGGCTCTGTTCAGTACCAGCCTGCAAGAATTGAGAGGCGCATTGTCGTCACTGGTCTGGCTGGGGATTGGGCTAGGCTGAGAGGCAGGCTTTCTGGAGAAGTTTTTTGGAAAGTGGACTGAGGTGTTCTCCTGCAACCGCAACTTGGCTTGCTTCCCACCCAGCCTGGCAGCAATCCAGAGGAGGGGCAGAAGCACTTGAGTTCCCCCGCAGAACCGGGAAGGACCATGCCAGATCCCACAGGACTTAGGCAGCCTGGCGGGCACTTGGTGCCTTACACCAGTACAGCAGCCTGGCTGGCGTGCGCATGCCTGTACCCCAGCCCACAGAGAGGACCCCGGGGGAAGGTGCTCTGAAAAGAACCTAGATCGCCTTCGTGGAACGCTGGGGAGAGGCGCCAGGCAAGCTCTTGGAAGAGCACTCTCAGAAAGCCTATACCAATTGACCCTCAGCCTGCTGCAACCAGAAAAACTGGTTTGGACAGTTTGAAACCAACAAGGGATTTTTTTTTGGGGGGGGGTGTTTTTTTTCTTTAGTAATTTTTTTAGTAATCTTATATATTTTTAATTTTATTATTGTTTTATCTTTCAATACTTTTTTCCTCTCCTTTCTTTTTTCCTCTTTTAGTCCTTCTTCCTTTCTTTCCAAACTTATCACTTTTTCCTCCCTTCTCCTCCCTCTTTTTTTGTTTGTTGCTTTGTTTTCTTTTACCCACAAGGGACACAAAAAACTGGGAACCTTGAAAAGAACAGAATGGGGCCCAAAGAGAGGGCATTCCAACAGTAGAGACGGAGAGACAATTTTCAGTTTGCTTTAGCAGAGAAGCCACAAGTTGCTGCATATTTGTATTATTTTTTCATTATTCTCACTTCTTTTATATTTTAATAGTATCTTTGTATTCCTCCTCTTTCTGTATAGGCTTCTTAGTCTTGGCTGGTTATATTGTATTATTTAACAGGTTTCCCCTATTCTTTCCTCCACAGTGTATTGCTTATATTTTATACTTCATGCCACTTGTTTTCCTTTAGCATACTACCCAAAGTTCTATATCCCCTATTCAGGTAGATCACATAGAGTCTGTCATATGATTGTTGCTCTAATATTATTGTAAATAATAGCTGTTTATACAACTGTAAATACTTCACAACCTATCTCCCAAATCTTAGCCCACTTTACAGGTTCCTGAATTCTATTACTATAGTGATTAACTCTACTTGCTCACACACTGTATTTGTTTACTATTCTTTACTCTCACCTTACCTCAAAATCTGACTGCCAGCAACCTCACTGCTTTCTAGATCCAACTCACAAGCCTTCCTTCCCCAACAAGAGACTTATCTTTTGTCCATCCTTTCTCAAAAGTGGCAAGTTGGGTTGAAGATTATGGTTAACACTATATATAGCCTAGAGATCTCCTATCTCTTCTCTACCAGCTGTGACAGTAAATATATTAAAATTCTCTTCTGCTGTCATAAACAATTTTGCCTTCCCCTCCAACTGATCACATACACACACACACACACACACACACACAAAGGAGTAGGTGGAAGCAGAGAACATCAGGATACCTGAAGGAGACTACACCACTGAATTTCACAGGTATTCTACCACAGAAGTTCACACCATACACCCAGGGAGTCAGAAAAGGTCAATTTAAGAAGATGAGGCAAAGAAGAAGAGTCTCACAAACAATGGGAAGACAAAGAAACAATCCCCAAATGAAAGAAAAGGAGGAAGCCTCAGAAGGAACGATAGATGAAATAGAGGCAAGTCAACTATCAGATATTGAATTCAAAGAACTGGTTATCAGGAAATACAAAGAGCTCACAATGAGCTACCAGAAACTACAAGGGAGCTACAAAGAAATCACCCGCAAACTATATCAACATGAAAAAGGAAATAGAAACTATCAGCAAGGGCCAAGAGGAAATGAAGAATACAATTTCTGAACTGAAGAACACAGTGGAAGGAATCAAAAGCAGGTTTGATGAAGCAGAAGACTGGATCAGCGAGTTGGAAGATAAATTACAAAAAACTCCCAGAAAGAGCAAGAAAAGGAAAAGAGGTTCAGAAACAATGGAGAGGGATTACAAGAAATGCCAGACAATATGAAATGTAGCAATATCCAAATAATAGGGATACAAGAAGGAGAAGAACAGCAAGGATTACAAAACCTATTTGAAACAGTAATGATGGAACACTTCCCTAATTTGATGAGAGAAAAAAATCATGCAAATCTAGGAATAACAGAAAGTCCCAATCAAGAGGAATCCAAAGAGGCCTACTTCAAGACACATCATCATTAAAATGGCAAAATTCCAAGACAAAGAAAGAATCTTAAAGGCAGCAAGGGAGAAAAAAGAAGTAACAGACAAAGGAGCCCCAATAAGGTTAGCTACTGACTTCTCAGTGGAAATGCTCCAAGCAAGAAGAAAATGGCAAGAAATATTCCAAGTAATGAGAACCAGAGGCCTGCAACCAAGGTTACTTTATCCAGCAAGGCTCTCAAACAAGATAGAAGTCCAAATAAACAGTTTCCAAGACAAAAGAAGTCTAAAAGAATATGCCTCCACCAAACCAGCTCTGTAAGAGATGCTAAAATGACTGCTTGAAGGAAAGGAAAGAAAAGAGAGAGAGAAGAACACAGGTACAAAAATGGCAATGAATAAGATTATTAAGGATATCAGTAATAACCTTAAATGTAAGTGGATTAAATGCTCCAATCAAAATATATAGAATAGCTGAATGGATAAGAAAGCATGACCCACACATTTGCTGCCTACAAGAGACCCACCTCAGATCAAAAGACAAACACAGACTAAAAGTGAAGGGTTGGAAACAAATTTTCCAAGCAAACAGACAAGAAAAAATAGCTGAGGTGGCAATTCTCATATCAGACAAAATACAATTCAAAAAAAGAGCCATAAAGAGAGACACAGAAGGTCACTTCATAATGCTCAACTGAAGAATCCACCAAGAAGACATTAACATTGTAAATATATATGCACCCAACATAGGAGCACCCAAATATATAAAGAAAATCTTAGAGGACTTCAGGAGAGATATTGACAGCAACACAGTTATAGTAAGGGATTTTAACAATACAATGTCAAAAATAGACAGATCTTCCAAACAAAATATCAACAAAGATATTGTGGCATTAAACAACGCCCTAGATGAAATGGGTTTAACTGATATAAAAAGAGCCCTTCATCCCAAAGAACCTAAATATACATTCTTTTCAAATGCACATGGAACATTTTCAAAGATAGACCACATGATAGGATAGAAAACGAGCCTCAACAAATTCAAGAAAATTGAAATCATACCAAGCATTTTCTCTGACCACAAGGGACTGAATTTGGAAACCGACCCCAAAGGAAAAAACTTAAAACACCCAAAATCATGAAGACTGAATGGCATGCTATTAAACAACAAATGTGTGAAGAACGAAATTAGGGAAGAAATCAAAAAGTTTCTGGAAACAAATGAAAATGAACTCATGGCAACCCAAAACTTATGGGACACAGCAAAGATAGTCCTGAGAGGGAAGTTCATAGCAATAAGGCCTATCTAAAAAAGATAGAAACATTTCAAACAAACAACCTAACCCTATGCCTACAAGAACTCAAGGAAAATCAACAAAGACAGCACAGAGCAAGTAGAAAGAAGGAAATAACTAAGATCAGAGCAGAATTAAATGACATAGAGACTAAAAGCACAATTGTAAGGATCAGTGAATCCAGTAGGTGGTTTTTTTGAAAAGATAAACAAAATTACAAGCCTTTATGTAGACTTATCAATAAAAGATGAGAGAGGACCCAAATAAACACAATCAGAAATGAAAGAGGATACATTCCAACTTACACCACAGAAATGCAAAGGATTGTAAGAAATTACTATGAAGAACTGTATGCCAAGGAATTTGAAAATCTAGGTGAAATTGACAAATTTTTAGAAAAATATAATCTCCCAAAACTCAATGAAGAAGAAGCAGAAAACCTTAACAGACCAAGTAACAGCAGATGGAATTGAAGCAGTAATCAAAAAACTCCTGACACACAAAAGCCCTGAACCAGATGGTTTCACAGGAGAATTCTACAAAGCATTTAAAGAATAGCTAACCCCTATCCTTCACAGACTATTCCAAAAAATGCAAAATGATGTAAGACTCCCAAACTTTTTTTACGAAGCCATCATCATCCTAATCCCAAAACGAGATAACGACACAGCAAAGAAAACAAAGCAAAGACAAAAATTGCATGATCATATCAATAGATGCAGAAAAAGCTTTTTATAAGGCACAACACTTATTTATGATAAAAACACTCAGCAAAGTGGGAATAAAGGGAGCATTCCTCAGTATAATAAAGGCCATATATGAGAGACCTACAGCCAACATCATACTCAATGCGCAAAAACTAAAATCCTTTCCACTAAGATCAGGATCAAGACAAGGTTTTCCACTTTCACCACTTCTATTCAATATAGTATTAGAAGTTTTAGCCACAGCAATCAGACAAGAAAAGGAAATAAAAGGCATCCAAATTGGAAAGAAGGAAACAAAGCTGTGACTATTTGCAGATGACATAATAGTGTACATGGACAATCCTATTGACTCTACCCAAAAACTGCTCAAACTAATAAATGATTCTGGA
This sequence comes from Artibeus jamaicensis, assembly GCF_021234435.1. Classification (NCBI taxonomy): domain Eukaryota; kingdom Metazoa; phylum Chordata; class Mammalia; order Chiroptera; family Phyllostomidae; genus Artibeus; species Artibeus jamaicensis. The sequence continues at coordinate 4,425,301 of NW_026521822.1, forward strand.
AAAACAGCAGGATACAAAGTCAATATCTAGAAATGAAAGGCATTTTTGTATACTAACAATGAAACAGCAGAAACAGAAATCAAGAAAAACATCCCATTTGATATAGAAAAAATAAAAATAAAATACCTAGGAATAAACCTAACCAAGGAGGTAAAAGACCTGTATACAGAAAACTACACAACACTGAAGAAAGAAATCAAGGAAGACACAAACAAATGGAAACATATACTGTGTTCATGGATTGGAAGAATTAACATCATCAAAATGTCCATACTACCCAAAGCAATTTGCAGATTCAATGCAATACCTACTAAAGTACCAATGACATACTTTACAGACATAGAACAAACACTTCAAAAATTTATATGGAACCATAAACGACCCCAAATAGCAGCTGCAATTTTGAGAAAGAAGAACAAAGTAGGAGGGACCACAATACCCAATACTGAACTGTATTACAAGGCCACTGTAATCAATACAGCCTGGTACTGGCATTAAAACAGGTATATAGACAAATGGAACAGAACAGAGAGACCAGAAATAAACCCAAGTCTCTATGGGCAACTAATATTTGACAAAGGGGGCAGTGACATAAAATGGAGTAAAATAGCTTCTTCAACAAATGGTGTTGGGAGAACTGGACAGCTATGTGCAAAAAAATGAAACTTGAGCACCAACTTACACCATACATAAAAATAAATTCAAGGTGGATGAAAAACTTCAATATAAGCCATGACACTATTAAAGTCCTAGAGGAGAACATTGGGAAGAAAATCTCAGATATTTCACACAGCAACATTTTTACTGATATGTCCCCTGGAGCAAGGAATATAAAGGAAAGAATAAACAAATGGGATCTCATCAAAATAAAAAACTTCTGTGTGGCTAAAGAAAACAGTATTAAAGTAAAAAGCCAACCAACTGTATGGGAAAACATATTTGCCAATAATACCTCAGACAAAGGTTTAATCTCCAAAATATACAAAGAACTTACACGACTCCAATCTAAGACATCTAACCCAATTAAAAAATGGGAAAAGGACTTGAACAGACACTTCTCCAAGGAGGACATACAGAAAACCCAGAGACACATGAAGAGATGCTCAATATTGCTAGCTATTAGAGAGATGCAAATTAAAACACAATGATACCATTTTACACTGGTCAGAATGGCCATCATAAACAAAGCAACAAATAACAAGTGTTTGAAATGTTGTGGGGAAAGGGGAACCCCAATTCACTGTTGGTGGGTTTGCAGACCGATATATCCACTATGGAAAACAGTGTGGAATTTTCTAAGAAAACTAAAAATGAATATGCCTTTTGACTCAGCAATTCCACTGTTAGGAGTATATCCTAAGAACCCTGAAACACCAATCCAAAAGAACCTATGCACCCCAATGTTCATAGCAGCACAATTTACAATAGCCAAGAGTTTGAAGCAACGTAGGTGCCCATTAGTAAATGAATGGATCAAAAAGCTATGGTACATTTACATGATGGAAATCTGTACAGCAGAAAGAAAGAAGGAGCTCCTACCCTTTGCAACAGCATGGAATGGAACTGGAAAGCATTATGCTGAGTGAAATAAGCCAGGCAGTGAAAGACAAATACCATATTATCTTACCTTTAACAGGAACCTAAACAACAAAACAAACAAGCAAGCAAAATATGACCAAAGACACTGAAATACAGAACAGGTTGACAGGGACCAGAGAGGAGAGGGGAGAGAATTTCAGGGGAAGAGGGGAGGGATTCAGGGAACAAGTGTAAAGGATACATGGACAAAAAACTATGGCTATGGTGGGGGTGGGGGAAATGTGAGCTAGGTGGGGAGCACTGCAAGGGGGTGGGCTGGGATGGGAGTAAAAGAAAACTGTAATTGAACAATAATTAAATAAATTAAAACAAAACAGATAAAATAGTCATTTCTTCAATTTCTTATTCTTAATTCCCATCAGTTGCAAGTTATTTTGATACTATAATATCCATGGTAATTGTAAAGATTAAGTATTTTAAATGATCCAAAAATTTAAATAGAGAAATCTTTTAAAAATTGTTTAAGTAGCTGATATTTATTCTCCATTCATCAATGGTTTTGTTTTGTATTTCAGAGTGATCCTAGGGGACATTTATTAGGGTGGCATGTTTTGTTGTTCATTTTTCCTTAAATCTTAAAAGGTTAGTGATGCACCAATAATTGTCTTCACTCCCTGTTCTTGGTTTACACATCTCTCACTCTTGAATGTTCTGCTATTCCAAACTGATTTTGTTCAAAGTGATAATTTGGAAGTTTACAGACAAAATAAGGGAACAAAAATCAGGAATCTTTTACTTAACTAAGCTAATTTTACTAAAATTCTGCTGAGGATGGATTAAAATCTCCCACCCTTGCTCCCTAGATTGTTTCTTTGTGAGTCTGGACCTGCAATGCCCTGGTTTTCCTCACTCAGCCAAGCCTTTCACATTTCTCTTGTCAGGCTCTTTGGATCCCAAGGCCCCATCCTGAATCCATGGGTGGGAGCTCCAGGCCAACCGAGCTTCTGACATCCCCAACCTCATGCATTTTGTGTCAAAAGCCTGAGCAGCTCCTAAACCTGACAGGTTCTGCCACAAAAACTGCAGATGGCAGAAGGGAGGGGAGATGTGTTTTTGATGTCCAAATCTGGAATTCAAAATTACTTTATGCTTACGGAGTATTGCCGCTGACTCTGACCAGCCTCCTTGTCTCTGCTGTGAACATACCAACCTTTTCTAGCCTCATCATCATTGCTCTCACTTTCCCTCTGCTGGGAACTTCTTGTCATTTCTCTTCTGTGTCATGGTTCAGATGTCATCCAAATGTCACCACCTCAAAGTGGCTTTCTACCACATGATGGTTCTCACTTTTACTTTCTTCATAGTGCTTTCTACTATGTGAATAATCTTGTTCCTCTGTGTGCCTCTTTTTCTGTTCTGTGTTCCTCATTACCCCCTTTCCCCACACAGAATATAAGCCTCCTGAGAGTAGATACATTGTGTCTCTCTGTTCACAACCGTCAATCCTCTCTTAGGAGGGCAAAGAACTGGTTGGTGATAGGCACTCATTGGATGTTTGAATGAATGAATGAATGAGAGAGGGAGAGAGAGAGAGAGAGAGAGAGAGAGAGAGAGAGAGAGAGAGAGAAAGAGATGATAGTATTATGACTCTCTCTTAGCAGGGTTTTATAGGGGCTACAGAATCCAGCCTAGAAAAGTCTCCACCCTGCACAGCAGAGCAAGTGTTTATCTTTTCTAAAAGTTGTCTTAGATATAAACTTTTGGAACACAACTTTTCTTTCTAAAGTTGAAGATTACCTCTGTTTCTGTGAGAACAGATGATTAAGTTTATTAATTGAGAGCAATGAATAAGTAAACATTTTATTATTTACGTAGAGCTGAGATGTTCGAGAGGTATAAATCCTTGGCAATACACATTTTTAAATAATTTTCTCCTTCTATCCAAACACAGCTTTTTGTTGCACTCACATTCATTGTCTCAGAGGTAATGTAGTGGGTTTGGGGGGTTTTTTAGGCTCTTTCCCACCTTTAGAATGCACACATTTGTCTGTGCTTATCTCAGGTCTCATACTCCGGTCCTGCCTTTTCGTGATGCACTTCTTGACTGCTTCTTCCAGGTTCCCATTTCTGTGGTCACAAAGTACTTAACTAAGGCTTATGGAACTCTATCTCATTTTGACTTATATTGCTCTCTTTATTAATTATTATTAATGGACCACATTTAGTTAAAACTTCTCATGAGCCAGGCACTTCGCTATGCAACCCCTTTTACCTAACAGAAGTTCATTGATGTGGCTGCTCTTATTAATTTGGAAACACTCTACCTATTCGTATCCCATGGATAAGGACTCTGAGCCCCAAGAAGTCAACCAGCTCTGGGTAATGCAGTGAGCACACTGGAGGGCAGGAATTGCAACTTGCGGCTGGCTTTCATCCCTATGTTCCACCTTTCCATTGAACAAGTACAAGTGAGCACATTGTAGGCTGGGCCCATGACCTATCTTTGTCTGCATACTAGTAGTAAATCCAGTCAGTGCTCTACACAGAGTACACCCTAAATATTGTACATTAGTGGTAATGATAAAAGGTAGGATGCAAATTCCCCACAAATAAGATCTCAGGCAATTGCTCTGAAGGTGCAAAAGGGGTCATAGGAATCTGCTGGATCCTTTTATCAGTGAAATAACAATTTCGTAGATCCATCTTTTGGTTTCATACTTTTCTCTCTCCCCTCTCTTTCCAGAATTGTTGGTAGGGATGGAGTGAGAACCAATAAAAAAGTAAAGAAATTTTGTTTACTGCCCTTTGAATGACTTCTAGGTATAAGAATCAGGAACATTTGGATCAGGATCCCAACTAAGAATAAAACAGAAGTGGCCAAGTAAGAGTGAATACTCTATAGACAGCCTTTGTGACTGTGGAAACTTGTAGGGGTTTCCATTAATTAGTCCTTGTGACCTTTTTACCTAAGATAAGCATAGTACCCCAACAGGGTCACTGTTGGCACCATGGAATCTGTGTTCTATAATTACCAATGTATTGTTTAAAATGCCTTCTTTTCTAGAAGTCTGCCCCCTCCAATCAAACTAACAAAAGTTAACAGACAAATGAAAATGTTGCAAAAGTATGTGCACTATATACAACAAAGATAGGTTTATTTCCTTGCTAAATAAGGGTTCATATGTATCAATCAATAAGAAATAACAACCCAAAGGCACTTTTTAGTTTTCTGAGGAAATTCCATACTGTTTTCCACAGTGGCTGCCCCAGTCTGTGTTCCCACCAACAGTGGGAGCAGAAGGTGAGGTAGGATGCAGGAGGGCAAAGGGGGAAAATTGGGACAACTGAATAAACAAGAATTTAAAAAAGTAACAACCAGTAAAAGAAAATAAGTAAAGAATATAAATGGTAAGTTCAAAGAAAAATACCATGACCAAGAAACATAGCCTCATTAATGATTAAAGAAAAAAATTAAAATAAGATAGTATTTTCAATTGTCAGTTGGAAACAGTTGATATCATTCAATGCTGGTAAAAAGCTGTCCCATGGTTGAAGTATAAGTTGTATAAATTGGCCAAATATTTTAGAGGAGTTTTAGTTTTATCAATAGAAGATATGCAGCTATACCTGTAGGAAAGTATATTGCATCTTCTTTTCTAATAGTTAAAACTTTAAAGTAACCTGAAAGTACATGAATAGGGATATAGGTATTACAGCAACTTGTTCAATAGAATGCACTGTAGTAATTAAAAAGAGCAAGTCAATGATATGGACCAATGCTGCAGGAATTTTACATATAGTTCAACACATTTGAATAAAAGAGCAAACAAATATTTGTATATGTTTAAGTAGCCACCAGCAAATATGCAATAGGAAGATAAATGTTTTTGTACTTATATATGCAAGAGCTATACATGAAACTATTTTTGTTTATTGTCTCTAGAAAGTGAAACTGTGGTGGAAGGGAAGTGTACATTTTTTTCTTAGTCTTTTGAAGCAGTTGAAACTTTTACTCTAATCATATATTAGCTTTTTTTTTAAGTTTTTTTTACAATAGCCAAGCACTGGGGAAGCAACCTAGGTGCCCATCAGTAAATGAATGGATCAAAAAACTATGGTACAGATAGATATTAGTTTTAAAGAGAAACCCTAGAGAGTACTTCAAGCACCCTACTAGAGGACAGTATGTTTTAGCATTTTAAAAAGTTACTTAGCCCAAAGAAGGAAATATTTCCCCTTGTGGTCCCTGCTCCTGGCATGTTATAATTTCTGTTAGAAATTAAGGTTTTCCTTGTTATAGATTAAAATCACTGTATATTTTGCTAATTTCTATGTGACTTTCACTATATCACTATTCTGGGTGGTTCTTTTACTGCTGTATTACCTTTGGTAACTGACTTGGAGAAAATTTCACATATTCTTTGCAGTTATGATCTTTGTTCTCTTGTTCATAGTTTTGGATATTTACGATTTGGGATAATTTATGTATATACCTCAAGAACAATAAAGGAAACATATTTAAATAAGCACTCCTTTTCAGAAATTGCCTGAACTGCTAGAGACAGTGAGGTCTAAATCTGCAGAATCTGCAGTAGATCTTAAGTCTTAAGTCCCCTTGAATCTTGTATTCACTCCTACACTGTACATAAAGTAAGGTTATGCACAGGATACTGGATTCCAAAGTAGTTTATATTGAGCCAAAGCAGAAAAAAAGGTTTAATTTAAAAAAAAAGAATTGAGCACTGAAAATGAGAAAAAGCTATAAAAACATTCGAAAAGAGTGCACGTGTTTGGAAGGGCAATTTCTGTGGCCTGTGACCCTTGCACATTGTTGAATCAGCAAGCCAGAGAGCTTGTCTCAGTTTAAAGCTATCCCCTGCTTCCTTCTGCAGGCACTGCTGAATTTTGTTGAATTTTGCCGAGAGGCCAGATGTGTGCGAGTCTGCCAGATTTAGTTGAGTGACTAGTGCAATGAACTGAGAAAGTCTCTAGTGACATATTCTTACTGTGTTTGTGGCACCTTTTTTATTGTAGAAGCCAAATGGTTTGTAGAGAAAAAGGGCTTGGGGCAGGATGGCTGAACACAAGAGAAGCATTTTCTCATATTGCTTTTGTCCTCTATAAGGGGACAATGTGTGGTTGGAGGCTAGAAGTAGACAACTAAGTGGCAGAAAAGAAATACTCTTTTATCAGAAAAATATCTCAGATCTAAAAACTGTCTTGGTAAGCTGGTGAAAGGAACTCTGCTGCATTAAAACAATTTAAAAAATTGATAGCTTTCTTATAAAAATCTACCTCTCTTTATTCTTCATATCTTTTGTTGATTTCCCACATACAATTTGCCATAATAATCTATTTTGCCCTTTATCTGGAAGAATGAAAAGAAAACAAAAAATAATGAGTGATGTCCAACCTATTTAGTGTTGGAAGGTGGAAGTATCTCCTTGTTACAGATGCAAAAATAAATAAACAAAAGCCTGCTGGAGAAAGGAAAATCAGTGCTTGATTCACTGTGGTCAGGGACAGAAATACTGAACTTTCTTCCTCTGTTGCTGACACACACCCAGACCCATCCTGGAAACATGCTGGCTCTTCAGAGTCATGCTGGTAGCTTAGTCCAGTCTAATAACCAATCCAGCCTTGCTGTGCCTCAAAGAAGTGAGCAATTGGCTCATTTTTTTCAAATTCACTGCTGCTCCAGCAAGGACACCCAGAGGAATAGTTCACAATAAAGACAGCAAAATTCTTTTAACAAGTCTAGTACCATCATCAACACATCAGCTGGTGGGGTTTGGCTGAAAAACTGCAATAGTTAGAAAGGTGCTTATGGAAAGCAAAAAGTGCAGCTTCCATGAGAAACCTAGCAAAGAGCCTCTTCTTCTCCCCAGACATACCCAAATCAGCAGATGCTGCCTTCTCGACAATGCAGCACCATGTTGATTTTCCAGCCTTCTGAAGATACTGAAGAAGCAGTCTTCCAAGTAGCATTAGCTCACTGTGCAATCTCATGGTTCAGACCCCCTCCACTCTTTGTTGTGATTTCCCATGGTGAGATTCTGGGCGGAGGTTTGCTGAAGCTTCCTAAGGCAGATGTGTGTGAACATGGAAAATATTAGTCCTAGTAGTATAGGCTACATCAGCTATGACCTCCTAACCAATAAAACTCCTTATATCTTGTTTTTCTCACCATTCTTGTTTTTTTTCTACTTTCAACACAAGGTCAGTTTGCCAGTGATGGGGGGTGTAGCGCTGAAGTAGGGGTCTATTTGAGCACTAAATAAAGCTCTTGATACTGCACCTGACACCAGATTCCATTCAGAGCCAGTCAAAGCCACAGTGCTTCTCACCTCTGCTATCCTTGCCCCTCTCATATGAAGGCCCTCCCAGATAGGACTCCTCTCTTGTACACTCATTTCTGTTCCTCTCATGGTATTTCTTCTACCAGAACCATCCTACCAGTGACCTTCCCTAGAATTGTGACTTGCTTGTAGGTCCTTGAAATCCATTTCTGTGGTAAGCAGGCTTCCTGGTAGCCTCATACTTCTTTATAAAATCCCCTACCGCAGCCACCTCCTAGCCACAGATGAAACTTCTTTCTTACATAGAGGATATCCATCCTTTGCAGTTCTAACACTGACAGTGCTCCTGGATTTGGAGATGGTATGAAAGTTCTCCTGGCTCTCCAAGTCTTCTCCCACTTTAAGTAACAAATTTTTCCCGCTTTGAAGCTCGTGCAGTACTGCTGCCATCCTTTCTCGTTATTGGAATGGACTTTTCTACCCTTAAGCACCTCTGATCTGCAACATGAACTTTCTCCTGCTTCACATTGGACTATGTGCTTTTACCTCCTGCCCTTGCTTTTCCTACTGACTAAAGTAGTTGTCATTTCCTTTTACCCTTTCCCTAAAACCCTGACAATAGAAATTTTTCTTGTCAATCCTACTGTATATATGTACATAATTATATACAGTGCTTGTGACCATTGGCTTCTATTTGGTATTATAATATAAATATTATAATGCCATATAACTTCTTAAGTGTTGTGTGCCTTATATACCTTAGATCCTCAATCTCTTTGAGAATAAAATGTTACAGGAACTTTCTTTGATATAGTTATTATCAAATTTATCTCTAATATTAAAATGTGTGATAAATGTTGAATGAAAGAAAGAGTTCAATCACAGATAAATATTTTAAGTTGTTAGCTTTGCCTCCTTTTGTTGCTGATTGGCTAGCTATGGCCTTTTGAAACAGATTTCCTGATGTGACCTCTTAGTTCTCAGCTTTAATTTGCTGTGAGAGTTGAGAGAGCGACAATAAATTAATTAGAGCTTGTAAGAAAATAGTATTTTAAATTAAACATTATAAGTACAAAGTAAAAGTTATAGTAGAGTCAAATAAGTGTCTGTATTCACTATCTTCTCTATAAATAAGGAAATGTAGTGTCCTTAAGAAAAAGCTTAGTGTTCTCTGCATTAATTACTGAAGAATGTCTTTTTTTCTTTTGCTATGTATTAGAAAAGAAAAAATAATTTGTTCCATACTTAAAATGATTGGATGGCTAAGACTTGTGACTTTTAAAAAAATTATTTATCTGTCCTGGAAGCAACAAAGAGAAAAAATACTGTTATTTAGAGTTAGAGCTCACCATAGGGTACTTTTTGCTATGCTTTAAAGGTCTGTGTGGCATCAGAATACTTTTATTTTTAGGAAACCACCCTGAAAGGAGAGAATTTTAAGTAAGGGAAGACTTGACAAGATTGAAAAATTGTTAAATATGGGAATAGGTATGTTGTAACTATTGGTCCCTTTCCTTTGAGTTCTCTGCTCTGTGGTGTCTCCATAAAGCAATATGTCATCCCTGCAGTGGAGTAGATTCATACATATTTACCAGCTGCAAATTATAAATGCGTGGCCCAGAAAGTAGCAATGTTCCTTGTCTTTCTGCTTTTCTTCATGCACTAATGATTCAAAAACTCTTAACACATCAAAATTTGGAGACTGGTTTTCTAACTTGTCATTTCCTTTATGCACCAATTAAGTCTTTGTCATTTAAATAGAATCTTATTTTCTAATTTGGACTCTTTCATGTAGGTAGACTGAGGTTTTCTCCATCTTGTTTTGGGGCTTTGATATAATGATTTATTAAGGGACTAGGAGAAATATTGATCCTGCTAATAGCTTCTGCCTTACCACATAATGTTTTACATTTTACTCAGCAGAAAGACCATATTCCCTTTCTCATCATCTGATTGACCGTAAATGCTTTGGCCTTTCCTCTCCAATTATCTCACTTACCAAAGCAGTGGGTAAAAGTCGAGTATTTATAGACTAATTAGTGAAGTCAACATGTCTAAATAGAGTACTTTTATACAACACAAAGAAGTATTGTGCAGTACTATGAAAAGAGCGAAGTTAGGTACAAGGTAGAGAAGCAAGCGTGGAGAACACCTGTGGCTGAGGACACCTGCTCCTGATAGCAGTTGTCTTTTGTGTGATTATTAGGACTCAGTGAAGGTGATGTAATAATAGTGCTTTTCCTGTAGCTTCTCTCCTTGATCCTGACGTCTTTTTACTTATGAAACCTTTAGCATATTAGTGGCTTCTGAGTTTATTTTAGTCTTCTTTTTAGACTTTAGTATATCTCAGGATACCTATGGACAGGAATATATCATTTAATATTTGAATTCTTGGGGAGAAAGACATGATAAAATGCAAGTATCATTTTGTTATATATAAAGGTACTTTGAATTTTTAAGTTTTAATTTTCATCTGAGGTATAATTACCCAATTTTCAAAATAGGGAAAAATGATGTAACAGAAAATGTAATGGGCTAGGAGTGAGAAGACCAGGTTTGGGTCCTGGCTTTGTAACCAGTCACCATGTGGCCACATGAGTCCCTCGGGCACCAATTTCATCATTTTGGAACTAAAGATACAAAAATTATAAAAAACGAAAATAGATAATGATGTCTAATTACTTTGTAAATTGTACAGCACTATAGAGATATAATGTTTTTCCCTTCCCCCAGCTTTATTGAGATTTTACTGACATAAACATGTGTAAGCTTAAGGTATATAACCTGATGCTTTGATACACATATATATTGTCAAGTGATAACCACCATAAGGTTACTAATTTCTATCCCCCACAAAATTACCCCTTTTTGTAGTAATAACATTCAAGATCTCTTAACTTGAACTATATAATACAGTACTGCTAATTATAGTGGCTATGCTGTGCATCAGATACCAGAACTTAAATTACTTTAAACCTGGAAGTTTGGACCATGACCAACATCTCCCCATTTTGCCCTCACTCTAGCCTCTGGCAGACACCATTTACTCTCATCTATGAGTTTAGCATTTTTAGATTCCATGCATGAGTGGCACATACAATATTTGTCTTTCTCTGCATGATTTATTTCACTTAGCCTAATACCCTCTAGGATTACCCATGTTGTTGCCAAAGGCAGATTTTTTATGGATGAATAATAATCATGTATATACAAAGTAGAGCAAAAGTACTAGGTTTACTGTTGCTTGTATAGAAAATCATACCATAATTACCAAATAATAATAGAAGAATAAACTGTTTGTGTACTCACAGTTGTAAATCTACTTTTGCCTCACCCAGTATATAAAATAGAACTTTATAAAATACATATATAGTATATACACTATATATATGTAGATGCATGTATCACATTTTCTTTTTCCATTTATTTGATGATGGGCACTTTGGTTGCTTCTGTGTCTTGGCTATTGTGCATAATGCTGCAGTGAGCATGGGGGGCACAGATAGCTCTTCAACATAGTGATTCCATTTCCTTTCATTACATATAACCAGAAGTGGGGTTGTAGGATCATCTGATAATTTTATTTTCAGTTTCTTCAGGAACCTGTATAAGTCACTATGTTCCTTAGTGGCTGTACCAATTTACAGTCACTAGGGTTTCCTTTCCCCCCTCATCCACATCAACCAACACTTGCCTCTTTGTCTTTTTTGATAATAGTCATTCTTACAGATGTGAAAACACATCTTAGTTATGGTTTTGATTTATATTTCCCTAATGATTAGTGATGTCAAGCACCTTTTCATGTACTTTTCAGTTATTTGTTTGTTTGGTTTTTTGGGGGGAACAATATCTATTATAGTCCTCTGCCCATTTTTAAATCAGAATTTTGTTTGCTGTTGAGTTATATGAGTTCCATAGATAATTATGGACATTAACTCATTATCAGATAGATGGTTTGCAATTTTTCTCCCATTCCATAAGTGCCTTTTTCATTTTGCTAATTGTTTCTTTTGCTTTGTAGAAGCTTTTTAGTTTGATGTTGAGTTTTACTTTTCATTCTTTTGGGTTATATCCAAAAAATTGTTGCCAAGACCAATGTCAAAACATTTTTGTCCTTCTATTTTCATCCAGTAGTTCTACAGTTTTGGATTTTACATTTAAACCTAACTTATTTTGGATTAACTTTTATGAATGGTATAAGATACATGTCCAGTTTCATTCTTTTGGCATATTACTATCCAGTTTCCCAGCACCATTTCTTGAAGAAACTGTCTTTTTTCATTTGTATAGTCTAGGTACCTTTGTCAACAATCATTTGACCATATGTATGAGTTTATTTATGACTTTTTATTCTGTTCTGTCTGTCTTTATGCCAGTTTCATACTATTGTAATCATTGGAGCTTCATAATAAATTTTGAAATCAGAAAGTATAAGACTTCTAAGTTTGTTCTCTTTCAAAATTGCTTTGGCTATTTATAGTCCTTGAGATTCCCTGTAAGTTTTAAGATTTTTTTTCTGCAAAACTACAGTTGTGATTTTGATAGGAAATGCATTAAATCTCTAGATCACTTTGTGGGGTAGGAACATATACATGGGATTTCTTTTCATTTATTTGTGTCTTTTTCAATTTCTTTCATCAATGTCTTACACTTTTCAATATAAAGATCTTTCACCTCCTTGGTTAAATGTATTCTTTAGTATTTTATTATTTTTGATGTCATTGTAAATTTAATTTTCTTTATTTCCTTTTCAAATAGTTTGGTGTTAGTTTATAGAAATGCATTTGATTTTTTCACTTGTATGTTGATTTTATATTCTGTGACTTTACTAAATTTGCTTATCAGAACAATTTTTTTGGTGTAACTGTTTTTAAAAATCACTTACAATTATATAATAGCCAATGCAGAGTTCCTTTTGAGGTAAATGTAGACAGAAATAGTATTGCAGCCCAGATTTCTGTTCAGTTAGTAATATTTCTTTCTATTTTGGCCTGTGTTGTTACTTCTTATTAGATGTGTGGCTGGATGCTCATGAACACCTGCCTTTGTCATCCCATATACATTTTGGAAAGGGATAGAGAATCTCCTTGGAATCTTCAGAGGAGATTATGGAATTGCTTTAGAAATAACAAAGAATTCTCCGTTATCCAGAACCCATTTATAGGTATTTCTATTTTTACCAAGTGGTATTGATGCACTTAGAAAGATACTTTATGCTTTTTCACAGTGTTCTCGCCCTAGAATGGAAATGAAAAACCAATACTTCAATATATCCTCCATATGCCAACATCACTGTGTGCCTGATTTATGCCATGTTCTTTGTTTGTTCATTATCTTGCACTTCCTTTAATTCCTCCACTTGTCATTATCTGTAGTAACTAACAATTTATAAAACCAGAAACCAAAACAAAATCAAATTGTACAAATGACATCACAAGGAAGGAGGCAGATATATTTAAGCGAGCCAGGGAAGTATGAACTTGCTCTTTAGATCTTATTATCAGAGCAGCCAAGTGTCAAGTCTTCTGGGATAGCATTGTTTTTCTGGTTTGTTTTGGAAAATTAACATAACTGTGTAATGGTGGTTGTCATATATTCACTATACACTTTCACTATGACTTCTTCATAGACTACTCAATGCAATTTTCCGCAGTTCAGTATACAGAGGTTGTAGCTACAACTGTATAATGCTAAACAAAATCGTGTTATTTATGTTCAACTTCATTGCCATCTTTCACTTTCAGACATTTTCCACACTTCCTGGTACCTCCTCTCATCTGCCTTTGGGTGCTTATGGCATCCTTTGATTGCCTCTGACTGCCCCAAATCCCCATTTTGTTCCAGGACCTCTCAGCCTCCAGCCCCTCTCCTCCATCTGCTCATGTGCAAATATCTCAGGCTCCAAAGTTTCTGCTCATTGTCATTATAAACTCTTGTTTTTCCTCTTACTATGGCTGGTAAATTGGGAAAAACTTATATGATTAAACTAATTCATAGTAAGTTTTCTGTGACCAATGAAACCTCTCTCTCTTTTTTCATGTTTTATTGTAGTTGATGTACAATTCTCTACATTTTTCACCACCGCTGCCCCCAACCCCACCTATCCCCACTTCCCACCCTTGATCCTACCCCTACTTGGTTTTGTCAGTGTGTCTTTTATACATGTTCTTAACAACCCTTCCCCGAAATCTGTCTCTTAATGCTTTTATCGTAGTGTCGCCCTTTTGAAGGAGAATAAGAATCTTCACACATGCTATGTATTTGACAAGCAATAATTTATTCATTCATTACTTCAGTAGATAACTGAGTACCTTGTCTTAGGTTCATGTATTAAGGCAGATAAGGAGTAGGAGGTCAGATAGATCCTTTGGAGTGGGTTAACTAGCTAAACCTTTATTTTAGGCTTGTCCTGGCTTTTCTGTTTATATGGAACAGTGACCATGATCCTGCCACCTTATAGGTAGCAGTAATTTCAGAGCAAGTGGGAGGAGGAAGAACAGTTATGGAGATGAAAGCAAGCATGTTGGGGCATGGACACACAGTGAAAAACAAAAGGAGGAGACAGAATAGCCAGAGGAGTTGAATGATTTAAACTTCAAGGTTTCTTCTAACCCTAAGACTGTGCACATGAGAAAGAAAAAGGGATAGAATAATGTATGGAATGAAAGGGGAAGGAAGAGTGTTCTGGGAATATAGCATAAGGCCATATTTTTTAGATAAATGTTTTCAGGTTAATAAATATATAATGGTGTACTGTTTACTTCATACGGCAAAGGAAAGCCCTTGTCTGTGGCTTCTAGGAATTTAAAAACCAGTGGTGTGCTGCTTCCCTGGCATGGCCCTTTCCTGACATCAGAGAGCATCTCCCACTGTGAGGTTCAGACTGTCAGTAAGTGTTTCAACATTTTCTTTTCAAGCATTTTCCTTCCTAAGCCACAACCTGCAGAGATTTGCTAAGAGATCTATAACCTCTCTGGGTGGCAGGACTCCTTTCTGACAGAGGTTGAAGATGGCTCAGACACCAAGGCCTCTGCTAGAGACAGAGCAGGCCAGCAGGACATCAAAAGGCTAAGGAAAAAAACCCAGCTCCTGATAAAATTGATGTTTCTGAAACTGAAGAAGCAAGAGGTGGGAGAAGACTTGAAGACTTAGTGTTTGTGGGGAGAATTTAAACACACTAAGCTTATTGTATACACATGAGGTCAAAAAACATCACCTTGTGTGAGGTTGACCTCCATGCATAATTGTTCTGGGCCTGTCCTCTCTTGCTGGGCTGAGGAGAGCCATGGAAGGAGAGAACTGTAAGGAAGCCCTGGAGGCTGTTGTTCCACTGTGATATTATGTGCACTTTAAATGGTGTTAAAATGATGTTCTTTTGCTTTGCTCATCCTACTATCTAATACAATCATCAACTGTTGCAGCTTCTGAGTGTGAAATTTGACTAAATTATAATGTATCTTTTAAGATTAAAAAATGTTTTAGTATATAAAAATGTTTTGTAGCTTTGAAAGGTCAATAGCTTCCTCAAGCAGAAGTATACCATATAATTTGTTTTTCCTTTTAAAAAATTTTTCAATTATAGCTGACATCCAATATTATTTTATACTAGTTTTAGGTATACAACATAGTGGTTAGACAGTTTCATAATTTATGAAGTGATCCTCACCATAAGTCTAGTACCAATTGGCACCACACATAGTTATTACAGTATTATTGACTATATTCCTTATGCTGTACTTTACATCCCTATGAGTCTTTTGTAACTACCAGTTTGTAATTCCTTCACCTTTATTACCCAGCTCCCTAGGACCTACCCCACCTCTCTGGCAACTATCAGTCTGTGTTCTGTATCTATAAGTTTATTTCTGTCTTGCTTGTTCTTTCCTTTTGTTCTTTAGATTCCACATATAATGAAATCATATGGTATTTTTCTTTTTCAGTTAACTTATTCACTTAGCATAATACTTTCTAGTTCCATCCATCCTATCACAAATAGTAAAATTTCATTCTTTTTTATGGCTGAATATATATGTACTCCATTGTATATATGTACCACAACATTTGATCCACTTGTTTATTGATGGGCACTTGGGTTGCTTTCACATCTTGGCTACTGTAAATAATGCTGCAATATATTCTGTAGGGGTGCATATATTCTTTCAAATTACCATTTTGGGTTTCTTTGGATATATACCCAGAAGTGGAATTGCTGGATAGTAAGGTAGTTCCACTTTTACTTTTTTGAGGAACTAGTATACTGTGGGTTGAATCGACCCTCAGGCTGACTGACTACATGTACTGGCCATGACCACAGTATAGCACTGTCACTGCTGTGTGGAGGCTGGTCTCATGGAGCAGGATTTGCCCCAGTGGGACCTTGTGCCTGCTAAGACCAAGCTTTGGGTGTGCTGCTTCTGGAGCTAATCAGATGATTTTCTTTCTTTCTTTCTTTTTTTTTTTTTAAAATCTGAAGCTGGCTACCGTGAGTGTTGGTTCTGAGGCCTCTTGGGATGGGATCCAGTGCCAGCTGAGTTAAGCCACTGGCCCAGTGCTAACTGGTAAAAAGCTACAAAGTGATCTGCGGTTGGTAGCTGCCTGTGATATGCCTCAAGGCTCATGGAGGAAGCCATGCTGTGAACTGAGAGGGGCTGCACGGTGCCAGCCCTGGGGTAGATCAGCCAAATGTAGAGGGCATCACAAGCCCTCCCACTGCTTTCTGGCTATCTTAATGCTCAACTGCTGAAAGATTCTAAAGTGGTATAAAAGTTGGGTGAGGTGGAATTTCAAGGAGTCATCAGATTTGATGCTTTTGGTGCTGAACCTGGATCCTTTCAGCAAAGGCAGAGGGCACACCAAGACCAGAAACCACCTGCTTGGGGACAGTGGACCTTTGAGAATTCTTAAGACTTCAGCTCTGGCCAAGGCCATTTGCTTGCCCCAAAAATAGTCTCTGAAAGTGCTCTGGTTGGTGGGGCAGGGCCTTGGGGAAGCATCAGTGTGGAGGGAGTTGGATTTACCAGGCTAATACAGGTTGGGGTTTGGCCATATGGGGGAAGGCTCAACACAGGGCAAATGACACCTGTCTGCTGTGTGGGAGGAGGATTCAACACAGGGATAATGGTGGCTGTCCGCCCAGCTCTATCCCCAAAGCTACACAACTCAGTTTCTTCTTGTATGTCTCTGACAACTCTCTAAGCCGCTTCCCCTCCACCAGAACCCAGGGTAAGTGTCTGAGAGTGAGTGAGTCTTTGTGCAGTCCCCTTAAGAGGATGTCTTGTAGCCTTGGCTGGGTAGTTCAGTTAGCTAGAGCATTATGCTGATATGCCAAGGTTGTGGGTTTGACCTCTTGTCAGGGCACATACAAATATCAACCAGTGAATGCATAAATAAATGAAAACAAATCAGTGTTTCCCTTTCTCTCTCTCTCCCTCTCTCTCTCTTTCTTAAATCAATAATTTTTTAAAAGAAAGAAAAGGATGCCTTGTTCACCAGCAGCCTTCCATCACCTCCAAATGGATGAAATCCTTGATGGTTGTCACAGTCACAGCCAGATGTTGTGAGGGCTTCTCTTCCTGATACTGGAGTCCTGGCCTACAAAGCCTGTGTGGGGATAGTACCCCTCACTCCTAAGGGGACTTCTACAGCTGAGATGTCCCTCTTGATTCTCAACCACCCACCAGTTTAATGTGTCTGCCCTTCTTCCATTCTCAAGTGTCCTTTCCTAGCCATAGGACTTCTATTCAGATAGTCTTCAGATAATTCTCCAGGTTTATTGTTCTGTAATTTAACTTTAATTTTGAAATGGTCATGGGAGGAGGAACGCAGCATTCACCTGCTTTATCATCTTGACCAGAACCTGAACTGAGTTTTCATAGGCTTGTGATGAAAAGGAGGAAACAGTTAAGTGAAGAAACAGTGTGGGCATTATAGGTAAGTATTTGTTGGTTGTTCATAGCAGCATGCACTTCTTTCTTCATAGCAGCACGTCAAGTTTTCTGTTGAGAACCAGGTTTTTTCTTAACTTGTAGAATTCAAGTGGTGTTAACTTCATCTTCCAGTTGCAGGGTGGAGGGTGGGCCCCCAGATCAGTCAATCAGTCATTCAGAGCATTACCTCCTCACCTTGCAGAGCCTAGTGACGACATGTGAGCCAAGTCAGGTTAATGAGACCCAAGTCTACTGTATTTGTTGGACCCTTGGAAAAGTTTTTGTTATTATTGTATTTTAAACTAAGGTTGCCATAGGCTACAACATAAATCTGGAGCTTTTGGTAGTCATTTTGCCTCTATTAAAGATAATCTGCTTAAAAATGAAACTAAAACAGAGGGTAGTAGAATTAAGTGGTGGAGAAATTTTCTGATAATATATAATTTAGCACGTAGATTTAGATATACCTGAACCCATTATCCCCTTGGACTGTTCAGCTGGTGTGCCAATACATTTATCTTTTTTACTTTAGCTACTTTGAATTCAGTGTCTGTCTTTTAAAACCAGAATAGTACTGATAAAGTGTTCTGTTTTAAGAATTTTGCAGCTTACAAGTAATTTTATTAATTTGGATTTAAAAAGAACCTGTGGCAGTTTTCAAATAAGCATGTTTCCTCTGAAAAGGAAACTTATTTTGTCTTTCAAATTCATTCTAATGATCAGAAATTTAAACTCAGTTCTGAAACTTTTATTTCAGAACAGAATTTTTATCAATTATATTCAGAAGGTGTCTGTAACCAAATTTTAGATATGAAAAGACATTAATTTTATGTAAAATGTTTATTTTGATTTTACATACCTTAGCTACCTTTTGGGGGAAGGACTGAGGTTTCCAGCCCAGGTGCTGCCGGTAGTGGGGAAGTCAGGCCTGTGCCTGCCTTGCCTGATAGCGCTTGGGTCTCAGGCCTCCCTCCTCTGAGGTGTGGTGTGCTGTCTCAGCATCATAGATTCCTGCTTCTCAGAAGTGCCTCTGAGGAGATTATTTATTGTTCAGTCTCATTGTAAGTTTTTTGAGCCATCTGGAGACATGCAAAACATAGGATTGTAATACATAAACGTTATCGTTAACTCAAACTAGTCCTTTCAAAAAGTAAAATTTCCCGAGTTGTTTGCTTAACATTTCAAACCAAAAGCATTCCTTTTGGACCTATAAACTAAAACAAACTAAAATTGCAACTATATTTATCTTATCTGGTGATTATTTAGCAGGTACATATTCAGATCTTTCTCCCTGATGTTTTTATCAGTTACCTTTTTGAGTCAAAAAAATTTTGTCTTCACACATCACTGATGAATTTTTTAAGTTTGCTTCTCTTAAACACATATCTTGTCATTTATATGGCAGTACAAATTAAGTTAGTGTGTTTTTCTGTGGACTTCTATTTCATTTCCATAGTTTTGACTTTGGTTTGTTTTCATTTAAAGAAAACAAAGCAGATACAGACTTAAGAACGTTAACTTGACAAAAATAGTTGATTGTGTTGGAAAGTCTTTCCTCATGGAAACAAAATTCAGACTTCACTAAACAATCTTAGTCCCAAATTGATCTGTGGACCTAGGGTGGGATTCTTGGAGATATTAACTATGGTCTAGTTCAGAGGCAAGATGATGGGCCTGGCCCGCTTCTTATATGATTTAATGGTTAGCTGAGCCAGCTTAACAAACAATGAGCTTGCATGCTTATTGAAACAATAATCCTCAATTGCTCCAAAGGGAGGTGTTGACAGCTCATATGGAAGAAAAGCAGTTTAGTCCAGCCTGCATTATCCATGTGTGAGATACTTTGCAGAAGGTACTCACTTCCAGGGAATCCCATTTGAAAACACAATTTGGCAAATCAATCTCAGAGATATTGTGAGAATGATGATTTAGATTCATTTGTACAGTTCTGACTATTTCTCATTCCTGTTTATTGCTGCTTAAGTCATTTAAAAGTATAAGAATTCTAAGTGAAAAAGATATGTTTTTTAAAGATAGATTAATTTAGATGTAAACAATTTATCATCAAAGATCAGTGTTTTTTTAAATCCTCACCAAAGGATGTGCTTACTGATTTTAAAAGAGAGAGGAAAAGAAAGAGAGAGAAAGAAATATCAATGTGAGAGAGAAACATTAATCATTTGCTTCATGTATGCACCCTGACCAGGGATTGAATCCACAACCCTTTTTGGTATATGGGATGACACTCCACCAATTAAGCCACACTGGTCAAGGCCAAAGTTCAGTATTGATTTAATCACAAATAATGATAAAGCAGACTTTAGGGGTATAGAGAATGTATCTCTATGCTGTTGAATTGCAGAGGCTTGGAAGGCATGGATCATTAGAAAGTGGTAAGCTGGAGACATGCAGTGAGGGGACAAAGGATGTTTATTGTGATTTAGGACTCTTCCACTGATTTCCCTTTGCTATTAGAGTGACATGAGAGCTCCTTCGCACCATCCACAAGCCCCTCAAGGATCCAGCCCTACTGCACTGTGACCTCTTCTCATGCCACTTGCCCATTATTTACCAGGCTCCAGATATATAGACCCAGCTCATCCTCAACCATCACCACAGGGCATTCTCATTTGTTACCCAAGTGCTATTGACCAGAAGCAGAGATTGACAGCTCCTTCTGAACCTTTGACTTTCAGCTTCAATGGCATTCAATGCCTCCTCTAAACCTGTCTAAAAATACCTCTACTTCATATCTGGTCACTCGTCCGATGACCATGTTTTATCTTCTTCTAGTGTGCATCACTATTTGAAATTATTTTTAACTGGTTTATTTTCTGTCTCTTTGTACTAACGTATATAAATTCCATGAGGTCAGGACCTTATTTACCACCATATTCCTAGCACTTAAATATCATTTGGCACAATATAGGGGCTCTGTTAAGAATGGACATTTAATTTTCTAGACCTGTTTGAATACTAATCCATTATCATATATTTATCAAATGTACACAAACAGTTCTATTGCCTCTTGCCATTATGGGGAAAATTTCAACCAATTGAAATAGCATCCCTCATACCTCCCTCCTACCTCACACCTGCCAGAGGTTCAGACAACTTGGCTGGTTTTATGGAGTGAAAGAGGAGAGGACAGTGGATGCTAACAACTGACATGTATATCTTGCTTGGAGGAAATGCCTTCCTCTGAAACATCTTCCTGACATGAATAGCAATTGCCCTTTCTTTACCCCCTCCACTGGAAAATGCACACTGTTATATAGCATGGACTTCAATTTTCAGAAATCAAGTTCCTTGCCATTTCCCCACTTGTAACCTTTAGATTGGCTTTATTGAATGTGCAGTTCTGCTACCTGGCAGAGAAATATGGAAAGAAACAAGCCCTGGGAAAGCTGTCTTCCCAGCTGACCCTTCAGTGACTTGGGGCCACAGACCAGGCCTCTGACAGAGGCCACTATCCTGTCCTAACATTTTCTCCCCCCCTGCTGTGTGGTAAAGAAAACAGAAAAAGACTTGAAGAAAAGATGATTTTTGTGAGCCAATTTAATAGCATAATAGACAGCAAATGCCACCCTAGAGTCAGCTGGAAAGGCTAGATGCTTTGAAGATGGTAGGATGGCAAAACTTAGTAGCATCATATACCTATAGATCCTTTAGAGATGATTATCAGATTACTGAGACATATATGGCCTGTTTTATTTGGATGCAAAGACATTTGGTTTTAATGATATCTGAAATTCCTTTTAAATGGCAAAGGAATGTTGTTAAAAATCATGTTCCCCTCCTCCTTCAAACACTGTCTTTCTTTTCAAAAATAAACAAAATTGTCAGCCTCTCCTCAGTCAAAGTTCTGTTCTTGTCTAGCCAGCAGGCACTTTCAATTATTGGCATCTTTCTAGAGCAGAGAGATGTGTTAATTCTTGTCTGGAAAGATGCAGCTTACCTGATGGAACTGGATGTTTGTTCCCTTCATAGTTGGGCCATTCGAGAAGTGGTGTTTTCAAATGAGATTACACTCCCAGTCCAAAAAAATTAATGAGGTAACATGGGCATAAAGATTGGCTTTTGTAATTATTTTGGCAATAAGTATACTCATACTGAGGGCTACTATAGCACCTCTCCTTACCTAATGCTGTGAAGTTTTATCAAGCATCTGCTGGGCACCAGGCTGTGGGCTACACTTGGGGGATGAAAGGAGGTGAAATGTACTCCGTATGAAAAGACAAGATCCCTGTGAATAACAGTCGTATGCTTGGGCCCTTATTTTTTTATCATTCAAAATGGTCACTTATTGAATGCTTAACTTTTCTGAGGTGCTTTGCAAAAAATCATCTCCACTTTTTGCAACCATCTGGCCAAAGAGATAGTATTTAATTTTAATTTACAGCCAGGGAAACTAAGGCTCAGAGAAGATGAATGAATACCTTTCCAAGTTTATGTACCAAGGAAGTGATTCTGATTCATCGTGTACTTTTTTTCAGTTGGACAATAATTTAGATAGAAATGTATTATTAAGTAAAGTCACTTCATATGCCAGGTTTTAAAGATCATTACAAAAGAGATGAACAAAGAAGAGGGATTATCTCTATCATCTTTAAAAGGTCAATGATCTAGTATGGCAAAGAACTATTTAACAGAGAATCAGCATATGTCAAGACAGACAAATAAGAGATAGTTTCTGAAAAGTTGGAAGAAAGGTTTTCTTCTGTGGTCCATTATTGCAAACAGAAGTGTATAAAGCCCACATAAAAAATGAAGAGATGCCCTGGCTGATGTGCCTTAGTGGATTGAGCGCGGGCCTGTGAAGCAAAGGGTCGCCTGTTCGATTCCCAGTCAGGGTACATGCCTGGGTTGCAGGCCGGGTCCCCAAGTGAGGGACACATGAGAGGCAACCACACATTGGTGTTTCTCTCCCTCTCTTTCTCCTTCCTGTCCCCTCTCTCTAAAAATAAATAAATATTTAAAAAATGAAGAGGAAGGAACCTTAAATACTATAGCTCAGTGACTAATTTTTTTTACTATGTATCATAAAATCAAGACCATTTTATATGACAAATCAATGCACACCCATTTATATAGTCTCACAAAATACACTGATGTATGTGAAATAAGAGTTTCATGACATATTACCTCTACTACACATGAATAAATAGCTTCTAGTTTAGAAGCTACCACTTAATACAGTGGATTCTGGTCATCATCCACTCACAAAATGACTTTCAACATGGTGCTAGAAAAACAAGGCTCTATCTAGTTCCTCAATTTTTTTCCTCCTCTTTCTTTATCCCTCAACCACAGAAGAAGCATTACAAGCAACAGTAAAAGCACTAACACCTTTTCTAGTTCTACATCCTCATATACAACATACATGTCCCCCTCTCAATCCTTCACACATATCTGTGCTCTAAATACCAGGGACCTCTGTCATCCACACCACTTTATTTTTTGCACATGAGGGAAGTGCCTCATTTGTCATTGATGCTCTGCAGAATGATAGCTGTGAAGACTTTTACCCCAGTAAATGAAGTTTCTGTGATGCTCAGAAAACATTATTTTTAGATGCTTTCTGACATAACTTTTGTAACCAAAAAAAGAAGAAAAACTGTTACTTAACAGTCTTATAATTTCATTAGGAACTTAATCTTTTTATTTTTAGAGAAAGAACATAAAGAACACATTTTTAAAGAAAATAATCTTTTTATTTTTAGTTTTCAAAACTTGAAAACCTAAATAAAATGCAGACCCAACAAATGATTTGGGGGCTATCATTTCAATTATAAACATGATGGTTTTTATAATAGAAATCTTCTATTGAAAATAGTGGTACTAAAGCTTTGTGTTAAGGAGAAACAAATTGTCTTTCACCAGAATTATCTATTTTCGATTTTGTTTTCTCATGAAAAATGCAACAGGACAAAAACTATTGTGTTTTAATTTTTTTAGAGTCAGTTATCCCACTGAGAGTTTCTGACCAAACTTTAGTTTTTTTGTGAGAATAGTACAGTATACTATGTGATTCATTGTTCAGTTCTATTTGATATCATTTTTAGCACAAAAACTGTAGAGGAAAACTATTGAAAAGCAACTGCAGTTTGGTTGTGGATCTATGAGAGATTTCTATAAGCTTATAATTTTAAAAGTTTTTAACTAATGGAAATAAGGTAATAAGCAATCACTTTGATAAATGGTATATCGGTAAGAGACTTCATTGTAGATATAAATGCTCTATAAACACTTCCCATCCACATGGTTCTTGAGCCAGAATCATGATATCATCATAGAAACCACCCTTTCCGTCACTCCACACATTATGAGCCACTATTATGTTCTATGAGTTCTGTCCTCAAATATATCTTGAATCCAACTGCTTCTGTTTCTCAAGTCAGAGGCACCACCTCTTTTTTGGGGGTGGGTGATGTCTTTCAGAGACTGAAATGGGTACCATGTCTTGCACCTCATTTCCATTTTTGCCTTCTCTAGTCAATTTTTACCATAGCTGTACAACTATTAATACCACAAATCATATTATGACATTGTCTTATGTACTGGGAAGTACATTTCTGACACAGTTAACAACCCTATAAAGCTTGGCGGGGTCTAGCTTATCCCCATCTCACTAATGTCACCACTTTGTAACACACTGGCCTCCTTTACATTCCTGAGACTCACAGAGCCCCTTTCCTTCTCAGAGTCTTCCCACAAACATTCTGATACCAGATATTTCTGAAGTTAATATTGATGTTCAGAAAAGCTAAGTAGATCATAAGATGATAGACTTAAATCTAAGTAAATTAGCAATTTTATTAATTATAAATAGTGCTTCAATTAAAGTGTGAAGATTACCATACTTTACTTAGCATCCTTATATAACTTAAGGATATAAAAAAGGCTGTGTAAGTAAAGAGATGGAAAAAATGCAAATACCAATGTCCTCCCTCCACACTCCTCCAAAACGCAGTGTAGCTATATTAATACTAAGCAAAGTTCAAAGTAAAAACATTACCAGGTATAAAGAAGATGTTTTACATTGGTAAAAGTTTTAATTTACCTGGAAGTTATAATAATTCTCAAATTTTGGCCACTTAATAATATAACCCAATCAAAGCAAAATTGACAGAACTAAGAGGAGAAGAGAAAAATTCATGAATGATAACAGATTGTGATATATCTCTTTCAGTAATTGAAAGAACAGGCAAAAAGTAAGCATTTAGAAAGTTTGAACACTATAACAAACTTCACTTATGGACATATAAAGAACATTGAACACACACATGCACAAAACCTTTTTTTGTCTAATAGACATGGGATATAGAAAAAACTTGAATAGATACTAAATAAAAAATCAAGTCTCAAAATATTTGAAAGGATTAGATCTTATAAAGGATTAAATGTTGATCACTTTATTTAAGCTACATCAGTAACAATAATCTTTTTAAAATATATTTTAGTGATTATCTTATTACAGTTGTCCAATTCCCCCCCTTTATTCCCCTTTACCCTGTGCACCCCCTCCCACCCACATTCCCCTCCTTTAGTTCATGTCCATGGGTCATACATATAAATTCTTCAACATCTCCATTTCCTATACTATTCTTAACCTCCACATGTTTATATTCTACCTAACATTTATACTGCTTATTCTCTGTACCTTTTTCCCTTTCTCCCCACCCATTCCCTCACTGATAACCCTCCATGTGATTTCCATTTCTCTGGTTCTGTTCCTGTTCTAGTTGTTTGCTCAGTTTTTTTCATTTTAGGTTTGGTTGTTAATAACTATGAGTTTGTTGTCATTTTACTGTTTATATTTTTTATCTTCTTTTTCTAAAATAATTCACTTTAACATTTCATATAATAAGGGCTTGGTGATGATGAACTCCTTTAATAACGACCTTATCTGGGAAGCACTTTATCTGCCCTTCCATTTTAAATGATAGTTTTGCTGGATAGAGTAATCTTGGATGTAGGTTCTTGCCTTTCATGACTTGAGGCAAGTCATGAAGGTTTCATGACAGAAACCTTCTTGCCTGCAAGGTTTCTTTTGAGAAATCAGCTGACAGTCTGATGGGAACTTCTTTGTAGGTAACTGTCTTCTTTTTTCTTTCTGCTTTTAAGATTCTCTTCTTATCTTTAACCTTGGCTAATGTAATTATGATGTGCTTTGGTGTGTTCCTCCTTGGGTCCAACTTCTTTGGGACTCTCTGAGGTTCCTGGACTTCTTAGAAGTCTATTTTCTCTGCCAGATTGGGAAGTTCTTCTTCATTGTTTTTTCAAATAAGTTTTCAATTTCTTTTTTTTGTTGTTTTTCCCTTCTGATACCCCTATGATTCCGATATTGGGATGTTTAAAGGTTCTGGAGGTTCCTAAGCCTCTCATCATTTTTTTGAATTCTTGTTTCTTCATTCTTTTCTGGTTGAATGTTTATTTCTTCCTTCTGGTGCACACCATTGATTTGAGTCTCAGTTTCCTTCCCTTCACTGTTGGTTCCCTGTATATTATCTTTTATTACACTTAACATAACCTTCATTTTTTTCATCTAATTTGCAACCATATTCAACCAATTCTGTGAGCATCCTGATTGCCACTATTTTGAGCTGTGCATCTGATAGGTTGGCTATCTCTTTGTCACTTAGTTTTATTTTTTTTTGGAGCTTTGATCTGTTCTTTCATTTGGGACATTTTTTTTTTGGTCTCAGCACACCTGTTACGTAGTAAGGGGCAGAGCCTTAGGTGTTCACCATATCGGGGCAACCCATGTCACTGTGTCCTGACACTGTATTTGGGGGAGGGGCCCAAAAGGCAATAGTGCTGCTTGCTTCACTCTCTGCCAGTTTTCAGTCACTTCCACTGCTACCCACAATCTAACTGAGCCCTTCTGGTGCTGATTCCCCAGGTGGGTGGGCTTGTGTACATTCTAGAACCCTGTGGGTTTCCCCAGCAAACTCTCCTGTGAGGCTGGGAGTTTCTCTGCTTTGTTCCTCCTGGTTTATCTGCATGCGAATGTGTGTCCGCCCAATCCTCAATCTGCCACCTCGCTGAGTCCGGCAGCCACCACCTTTTCTGCCAGCCACAGCCTTGCTTGCCCCTGTCCTCCAGCCCTAGCCTTGTCTTGAGGCCTCTCCACCCAGCCGGGCTGCGCATCTCCATCCCTCCTACTGGCCTGGCTAAATGTTTCTTCTTTAACTCCTTGGTTGTCAGACTTCTACACAGTTCAATTTTCTGGCAGGTCTGGTTGTCTTTAAATTTGTCATTCTTCTTTTGGGTGTGCGAGGAGGTACAGTGTGTCTACCTACGCCTCCATGTTGTCTGGAAGTTCCAGTAACAATAATCTTGAACACAACAGTAAAATCTTGACTGTTCCTATATTTAAACTTAAGATTTAAGCTTCTAAATAGATAATGGGTTAAAGAAAAAAATGACAGTGACAATTAGAAATATTTTGACCTGAATGATAATGAAATTTTGGCATATAAGAATATATGAAATGCAACTAATGCCATCTTTAAGGAAAATTGATAGGCTTAAATGCATATGTTAAAACAAACATTAAAAATTAGTGAACCGAATATTCATTTCAAAAATTTTAAAAAATAAAGGAAAAAATAAATGGAAAGAAAATAGAAAAAAAAGAAAAGAAATAAAGAGAAGAACATAAAACAATGACAATTTTAAAACAAAAAACAAATATAAGGAAACTATCATCAAAGTCAACAGTTTATTCTTTGAAAACTCTATTAAAATTGGCAAACTCAAACTTGGAAAAAGTGATTGAAATAGTAAGGCATTAAGAATAAAAAATAAGGGTATCATTATAGTTTCTTACTGACACTGAAAGTATAAGAGTTTATTATCAAAAACTGTAATAAATAGCCCTGGCTGGTGTAGCTCAGTGGATTGAGCATGGGCCTGTGAGGCAAAGGGTTGCCGGTTTGATTCCCAGTCAGGGCATATGCCTGGGTTGCAGGCCAGATCCCCAGTAGGGGACACATGAGAGGCAACCACACATTGATGTTTCTCTCCCACTCTTTCTCCTTCTCTTCCCCTCTCTCTAAAAATAAATAAATAAAATATTTTTTAAAAAAATTTTAAAAACTGTAATAAATACAAATTTTATGAAGGAAATATTAAGTCAATTAACATATAAAAACTTTAATATGTGAACAAATTGTGTTTAAAACACAAATAAATGATTGGTTTAACATAATTTTCCAAGCTTATTTTATAAAAAATATGATTATCTCATTATATGTCAATAAATTATTTATTCAGATTCTATTTTAGTTCATGATAATTCTTAGTATACCAATAAAAAAGGAAGCTTTATTAACCTGTAAAGTGTATCAACCCCCAAAATCTACAGTATATTTTATACAGGTGTACCCCAAATCTACAGTTAAAGCCTGTGTCTCCTCAGAGTTTCTCTTGGCCTCATTCAGACCTGTGCTGTGCCATTCAACATATGTGCTCATCTCCTCTGTGGTTTCATAAAAAATAAAAAGATGAAATAAAAGGAAATTGAAGGAAATATTTTGTTGATGCCGTATGGAATTCCTATAAAGATGATACAATTAGATTAAATATATTATTAGCATTTGGAGTTAGGCATTGCCTAAGATGCCAGTTTCACTAGGAATGCAGAATTGGCAGGGAGGGCTGGGCCTGGAAGGCAGGCCAAAGTCAAGCCCTAGGACCAACTGAAAGAAATCAGGCAGTGCTGAGAGGATGGGTAGCTGTTGTAAGGCCAGGGAGGCTGGGTCCGGAGCCCAGGACATGTAAGGTCATGAGAAGACAGGACTACTGTCTGACTAGAGAACAGAAGCTACATGCCCCAAAGTATGACTTCTGCTTCCAGGTGTTTGTGAGAACTCTGCCTTCTGGGTATTAACTATGGTCAGGCAGACTCTGCCCCTGGGCAAGAGACTGCTCAGGGTCAGGGGGGCCCCAAATAATGCTTAGACTCCAGGTATATGAGGCAGTTATTCTACTCCTTGATTCTAGTCAGTTATAAGCCAGGATAATTTTTATGGCTATAGTATATTATCATGAGTAGATGGAAGAAACATTGATTTTTAGCAGTTTCCTCCACCTGGTTTAACATTTTTGGATAGTGTGTTTCACATCATGGGGTGTTTTATAATTTAACTTGAGAGCTTATTAATTTCCAGTGAATTATTTTGATATGGTTATCCTACGTCACAGAAACAATTCTGAGAACTACATAAAAAATAAAGTAGCTATTATTGCAGTCATCATTATTACTGCTGCATGTTTTCTGTATTCCCAAACCACTTCATTCTAGGAATAAAAACAAATCACAATAACAGTTATAAGACAGCATTTTTTGGCTACAGATAGCTTTCTCAGTTTCCTCCAAATAGCCCTGGAGTCTCTAGTGAGCGAGTCACTCTCCATTACCACTAATCACCAGCAAGCTTGTTCCCCTTCCACCAGTGGTTGTGGGCCTCATGTCATTGATAACTGAGAGCTTCTATGATTTCTACTGATATCCTTCCAAGGGTGACAGATCCTCATCTCTAGGGACACTGAGGTGCAGCCCAGGACTGGGTGTCATCTCCCATAAATTGACAAGTGCAACTAAAATCTTGAATTTCTAGTACCTCACTGAGATTTCAAATAAACCACTTATATTTTTTGTCACTGCATTTATTGTAATTTTCTGCATGCCTGCTGAAATAATTTTGAATATGGAGAGGTCTCCATATTCAAAGATCAGATACATTGTTCTCAGCACCACTTTCTTTTTCTTGTATCAGTGTCTGTTGTCCTAGAAGAAAATTGTTTCCTTGTCACTTCTTTTCCTTTGCATTTCTTTCCTAGGAAGCTGCTTGGCCTTGTGTAGATTGGTCTGAAGAGAATCCACTTCTCAGTTCTCCAGGGATTCCAGATATCCCTGACTCTGAGGGGACACAGGTCTTCAACTCAGACACAGGACACACAGGTATCCTCCTAGGTCTGCCTGCACAAAGGAAGGAACAGCTTAGTGCTTTTTACAATTAAATCTTAGCAGTACTCCTTCCCAATCATAGAAGACTGTGAGTAACCATAATAATAATTGTATGGAAGCTGATGACATATTTTGAGGAGGAAGGCTGTCATGTATATACTTCTCTGCCTCCTTCATCACTCTGGTTTGGAATGTGTATTTTTCTTGAAGAAGGATTTTATGGACTTGAGACAACTATGGAGTCCTTTTTTAAGTGAAACTCTCTGCTTTCTAATATTCTAAAAACTAATTATCTTGTATCTTCTATGGTTTGAAGACTTTCAGCAAAATAGAGGATTTCTTATTAGATGCAAGTAAATCAGCCATAAATTTCTGTAAAGAAAATACTGTAAACTTTTCTACTCTGGAGGACCAAATTCCTGCAATGCAAGGCCAGCTACCTGCTTCTTTAAGAAACATGGATGAAAACAAATTTCACAAAAAATCTATGGAAAGCAGTCGGATAGAGAGTGATTACAGAAGTCAATCTGTGTACTAATTGGCTTGTTTAGGATGTACCACCAAACCAGATTCACTGATCATTACTGGTGCAAGTAAACAGTACAGCATGATGGCAATTATAATGATTTATTTTTCCACAGTGTTTCTATATTAACTTAAAAATACGCACTTGGGTTTAATCCAAATCAACAAAAAATACACAGCATCTAAATGGAGCATCTTCCTTTTGAGTAATTTTTCCTCCTGCTGGATGTATAAAATGGTGCAAGACAGAGCTTTATTTCTGAACTGCAGTGCTTGAAAGATTCTTGCAAGGCAAATGCCTTCCAAACAGTTCTATTTATTTATGCTACAGGTCATTATTCTAGTGAATGTGACATTGTAACTATTTGTACTATTACAAATTATAATGTGTATGCGCAAATTAAAACTTTCTTGAACAGAGCAAGGAACACAGCAGTATCAGATGATGTAAGAGGGATAAGTCAAAGTCACTTGATGCAATAAGGAAAATAAATTATGAAGAATTTTTTAACTTGTGGAATTTTTCCCTTGCAAGTGCTTA
This sequence comes from Artibeus jamaicensis, assembly GCF_021234435.1. Classification (NCBI taxonomy): domain Eukaryota; kingdom Metazoa; phylum Chordata; class Mammalia; order Chiroptera; family Phyllostomidae; genus Artibeus; species Artibeus jamaicensis. The sequence goes on from NW_026521822.1 coordinate 4,456,108, forward strand.
TTGCTGCTAAATTAAGTTTCTAGTGGACACACATGGCAAAAATGCCATGTAGCACAGGTAGACTGATGGTATGAGCTGACTTTATGCTAGTCCTGTGCAGAATCTTTGGCCCCTAAATTTTGAACTCCATGATGTTGTCAGCCCTCCATTTTCTGAGTCCCATGGGAAGCCATCCCTCTTGCATAATATCTTCTCTTTGTTATGAGAATAAGTGTTTGCCACAAAATGCCTGAGGTCCCAAACCAGAGAACCTGGGGTTATGATAAAAGGGAAGGGTAACAGGGAAGCAGAGCCTGAGAAGACCCAGTTGGGAGGAGCAGATGTAAGCAAGCATCACTTTCTGTGATGCTAGGGGACAATGAAAAGATGTGTCCAACTGAGTGGTCAAGGGATACATAGTCTTCCTCTTGCTTGGGACAATTCTTTAGGATTTCAGAACTTTGGGATGTCTTCTGGTGCATTTTTGTTTACTTGGGTGTATCAGTGGGCTTCTCAGTGATAGATTCCAAATCTTTACTCAGGTCTGAACATGGAGCTAAGCACTAGTAGTTATTAAGTGTTTGGTGGTAGTGGTGATGCTGCTGTAGCTGCTGCTGCTGCTGATGGTGGTGGTGATAGCAGAAGTAGCTAATGTTTATTCACCAAGCATTTTGTATGTGTTATCTAATATAATCTTTATAATAATTGTATGGAGGCACAATTTTTTTCCATTCCTAGATGAAGCACAGAGTTTCTTGCCCTGGGAAAAGTTATAGAGGTGGGGGTAAGAGCCTTCTGATAATGAAAACACTATAATAATGAAAATAGTTGGATGGCCTATTGAGTAATGCAAGCACTATTTCCATTTTATCCATGGACCAGAGCTGTGTGTTTTACATTAGACCGAGGCAGGGTTTCTTAGCCTGTTGACATTTGGGGCTAGATAATACTTTAATGTGGGTGTTGCTGTGTGCATTGTAGGTATTTTAGCATAATCCCCAACTTCTACTTATTAGATACCAGTGACACACACACCCTCACTCCCCTTCTTCAATCATGGCAATCAAAAGTGTCTCTAGGCACTTCCGCCAAGATGGAGGCATAGGTGGATGTGCCGTGCCTTCTCACACAACCAAGTTTAGGGACAACTAAATATTAGCAACAGAAAACACAGCCAGAACACGGAAAATTGAACTTTTCAGAAGTCCGTTAACAACAAATTCTTCAGCCTGACCGGTAAGGGGCGAAACCAGCGGCTGGTGAAGCGGGATTGCACAGGAGGTCTCCATCAGCCGGACTCAGGCGCGGAATCCAGACGCGCAGAATCCAGGCGCAGGGTTGGACCTAGTGAGCGACCACGGGGGAGACAGCGGGGGAGCGGTGCTGCGTGTTGACTGTGGTCGCGCATTTGTGCACGGGCAGACAGGCGAGGGAGTGGGCGGTTGGACCGGGCCTGGCGGGTCCCCGTGGCAAGCGGCAGTGGGGGGGCGCCGCCATTTCCCCGCTCTGACCCCACCTCCACATACAGCATCATAACCCAGCGACTCTGAGTGGCCGGGCCCAGGTGAACCACCTAAGATGCTAATCCTCATCCAGCTGTGAGAAACAGCAGAGGGGGTCGCCATTTCCCCGCTCTGACCACGCCCCCACATACAGCGTCACAACCCAGCGACCTGGGAGTCCAAGGTGCCACTTCTTACACTTAAAGGGCCAGAACAGACCAAAAATGTCGCAAGATCTCAAAGCCCCAGAGCCCATAGATCTAAGCGATGAAGAAATAGCAAAACTCTCAGATGCACAGTTTAAAACACTGGTCATCGGGATCCTCACAGAACTGGTTGATTATACCGACAAATTAGACAAATATATGAAGGCAAAACTAATTGAAATGAATGGAATTGCACAGGACACCAATAGCAATGAAAAGGAAACTGGGACTCAAATCAATGGAGTGGACCAGAAGAAAGCAAATAATGGCCAAACAGAAAAGAGTGAAGAAGCAAGAATTCAAAGAAATGAGGAGAGTCTTAGGAACCTCCAGGACATCTTTAAACGCTCCAACATCCGAATTATAGGGGTACCAGAAGGGGGAAAGGCACAGCCACCAGTGGAAAACTTATTTGAACAAATAATAAAGGAGAATTTCCCCAATCTGGCAAAGGAAATAGACTTCCAGGAAATCCAGGAAGCTCAGAGAGTCCCAAAGAAGTTGGACCCAAGAAGGAACACACCAAGGCACATCATAATTACATTAGCCAAGATTAAAATGAAGGAGAGAATCCTAGAAGCAGCAAGAGCTAAGGGGACAGTCACCTACAAAGGAGTCCCCATCAGACTGTCAGCAGATTTCTCAAAAGAGACCTTACAGGCAAGAAGGGGCTGGAAAGAGGTATTCTAAGTCATGAAATCCAAAGACCTGCAACCAAGATTGCTCTATCCAGCAAAATTTTCATTTAGAATGGAAGGACAGATAAGGTGCTTCTCAGATAAGATCAAATTCAAGGAGTTCATCATCACCAAGCCCTTATTATATGAAATGTTAAAGGGACTTATCTAAGAAAAAGAAGTTAAAGAAACATGAACAGTGAAAGGACAACAAACTCACAGTTATTAACAACCACACCTAAAACAAAAGCAAACTAAAAGGACAGCTAGATCAGGAGTGGAAACATAGAAATGAAGATCTCAAGGAGGGTTAGCAACAGGGGAGTGGGAGGAGGAGAAGGGGGGAGAAGGTACAGAAAATAAGTAGCATAGACAGTAGATAGAAAATAGATGGGGGGCAAGAATAGCATGGGAAATATAGAATCTAAAGGAATTGAGACACATAGTCATAAACTAAAGGGGGGTAATGGGGATGGGGGAGTAGGGTGGAGGGGAATGAAGGGGGGAATAGAACAACTGTAACAGCATAATCAATAAAAAAATTTTTTTAAAGTGTCTCTAGAAGGCAAAATTTTTATCAGCTGGAAGGTGCTGGACTGAGAATGCCACCTGAGGCATTGGCTTCAGAAACATCAATTCCTACTATTGTGATCTAGATGTTTAATAACTGGCAGAGACTAACAGCATCAATTTCAATAACCCCTAGAAGATCTAGCTGAAGTACATTTACCTTCCTCTGTGATGGCATTACTATCCTCACACTCTAGAATTTAGATTAGGATACATTATGGAACAGGTATTTCCCCCATGCTTTTTCTTTCTATAATAGAAGAGTGAGAAGGCAAAAATATTACCCTTGGAAAATTATGAGAAACATAGTCCAAAAATATCACTTTCTTATCCTGGGAGAGGAAAAGAGTAGACATTTAGGAGTAGAGCTGCAAATGAAGGATGATGCAGTGGCAGAAAGGGTTACAATTTCTTGGTTTCAGAAACACTGGGACTAGTCTCGTGAACACAAGCCTGTAGCCAGATGCAAACTTTCTAGACCCAAAGGAATTTGGGAGGAGGAACCAAATGGATGTTACGTACCCTGCTCTTAGGTTTCTTAGAATCTCTCTTTATTGAGTACTTGGGTCTGTTGTGGTTGACTCATAAAACAGATAATTTTGTTTGATAGGAAGGATGTGGTTTGATTAAAATAGGTAGAGCCAGTGTAAATTTGGGGGGAGAAAATTTAGTTTCTGTACTTGAAAATCATTGATAATGATTCCCAGAGGCATTTCATGTTCAAATACAGAATCTGTAATACCAGTGTTCCTTTCTATAACCTTACATGGCTGTACTGTCATTTACGTCTATTCATTTTAACATTCTGACTCAGGTACCATGGAATACTTAAATGGGTATTCAGATACCTCTGTAACAGTGAAAATTCCTATGCACTGAAGAATACATTTTAGGGAATGCTGTCTGATTTAAGTTATTTAAGTAATCTTTTGCAGAGACCATTTGAGTTTAATGAAGCTAACTCCATACACATTTAATTCATTGAAAAGTAATATTAATGCACAAGAAAATAACATTTTATTGAATGTGTGTGCTTTAGAACTCTGGACAGGCTTTAAAAATTTATATTAGTGAAAAAATTAATTAATTAATGTAGGTAGTCCTAATTAAAGAAAATCCAGGTTAACAAAATAAGCTGGGCCATGAGTTCTTTGTATTATAAATATACTCTTAACCTTGTAAAAAACAGGCTAATTTAAATAATAATTCTAATTTATTAAGGGCCATATGAGTCTCCAGTGATTTGCCTAAGAAGTGACAAGGATGGGAAGAAAAGAAGTAGCAAAACTAAGATGCTAAGGACTCAATCAGATTGAGTGTAGGTCAAAAATAAAAAATATATCAGAAAGTTAACCTGAGTTAGAGGGAAATGACACTTGACTTACTGAAATAAATTTGTATTTGAACTCCTTTCAACATGTTTCTGTGGAAATCCCAGAATAATTAGAACAAATATTGAGAATGTTACTGAACAGAAAGTGGGGTCAGCTACATGCCATCACCCATAGGCCAATCCTGGAGGCAGAGGTTTGGTGAAAAGCAATAAGGTCTTTTATTCAAAAGCTACACCATCTAAGAGGATGGCAGGCACCTACCTCAAAGCCCATCCCCTCCAGAGCACCCAAGAAAATCTCAGCTACCTTCTGCCATGCCAGTGTAAGGCTGTGCCCAGAGTTCCTCCTCCCATTCAAAATACCATCCTTCTGGAATTGCAGGTGGCCACTGCATGATCATTTAGGCAGCTCATCTTCTTTCCCTGCTATCATCAGGCCTCAGGGTCCTTACTGGAGTCTCCATGGGGGGCTTGTGTCACCACACCACCATGGCCACTTCCCACACCAGGGTCCCAGGTCCATAGCCCACTACTGTGGCCAGCCATGTGGGGGCTCTGTCACTGGCCGCTGGGCTGGCACCTGCTCCCCCCACTGCCCACATGGCTTCCAGAGCCTGCGGATCCCACAAACCCAGGGCTTGAACATCCCCACTGGTGGGTTCCAGAGGAAAAGAGCCCATTTCTCTTTCCTCTGTTTAAAAATCCCAGCCCAAATATTTGCCTGCTTAGGGAAGGTCAAGCCGCCCAGCTTATCCTGTCATTGACAGGACAGTAACTCCCCCTGCTGCCATGTTGACCTTTATGGTAAATTTCTGCCTGTAACCCCGTGTCTCACATGCAATCAGGGACAGGAAGTGGGCAGGAGGGCTTTTCCCTTTGTCAATCACTTGCTAGCCTCAAACATACTCAGTGCAGTGACTTCCTCCTGTTGCATCTCTGCCCAGGGACAGGGAATCTGTCATCATGGTCACTCTTGCCTCAGGGCAGCTGTGCACAAGGCACTAGAATGGGATGCTGCCCCTGCCTCAGGGTAGTTCCCTCCCCCATCTCACCTCTGTCCCTTGTTGTGGCCAGGTAGGCTACCACTATCAAGAAGAGAGAAAAGCTAAGTAGGAGAATGAGTGCAGTTGTGTATAGCTGAGGGAACTCTATCCCTTGGTCCTTTCTTTTGGCTGAACCTCCTCCTGGGGAAGGATGTGATGACCACAAGCTGTAGCTTCATCTCCAAACCTCAGGTAATTACTCATTGGGAGCAAACATTTTCCTGGGCCCTTTAGGATTTATATAGGAATCCTTGCTTTTGAAAACTGTATTCTGGAATCAAATTAAGGCATGTCCATTAAAAAGACCACTATACTTCTGACAAAAATTCTGTTATAAACAGAATTTCCCAATTTTTTTGTTCCCAAGACTGCTTTACACTCTTAAAACTTAGTAAGAACTCCTAAGCACATTTGTCCATTTGGTTTATATTTATCAATATTTACTGTATTAGAAATTAAATTTAAAATTTAATTTATTTAGATATTTATACATTTAGAAACAATAAACATATTACTTGTTAATATAAAAAAGACATTTTTAAATATATATTTTTCAAAACACAAATATTAATGAGAAGGTTACTGTTCTTTTACATTTTTGCAAATCTGATTCATATCTAACTTGACTGGCTCAATACAAAGCATCTGGATTCTCTTACCTGCTTCAGTATTCAGTCAGGTATGATATGTTTCATTTGAAGAACATAAAAGAAATTAGGCCTCACAAATATATGTCACAGTAAAGGGAGGAGTATTTTAATAGCTTTTTTGATAATAGTAGATATTGTTCTTTGATACTGCACCAAAACTCAAATAAACCCTTGAAAGTTTTTAAGGCTACCGCAGTTCTACTCACTGTTATTTTTGCCCCATCAGTGCAAATACCAACCCTGTAAAAAGGGCAGATAACATTTTAGTATTGTGAAAACAAATTTGACTTCTCAGACCACCTAAAAGCATCACAGGGACACCTGGGAGTCTATACTTTGAAGACTGCTGTAATAAAGATTTTTAAATGTGGGGAAAAGTCCATAACATGTATTTTATGGAAAAGGCCCAGAATTGTCCTATATTTTAAATAAAAAATAGGGTAAAAAGAAGAACTGAAAAGTGTGCATCAAACTCTTAAACAATTATATCTCAGAATGGAAGAATTATGTGTCATTTTCTTTCTTTTTCTTATTTTAAAATTGTCTACAAAGCTATGACTGCTATGGCTCAGTGGATTGAGTACCAGCCTGTGAACCAAAGGGTTGCTAGTTCGATTCCCAGGCAGGGCACATGCCTAGGTTGTGGGCAAGGGCCCCAGGAGTGGGAGTGTCAGAGGCAACCACACATTGATGTTTCTCTCCCTCTCTTTCATCTTCCCTTCTCTGCTCTCTAAAGTAAATAAATAAAATCTTTAATAATTTTTCTACAGAAAATACTTGTACAGCTATAACAGAACAGTTATTTAGTCAGCCTTTAACATTTTGGAAAACATGTTTTGAAATTTTAAGCAAAATATAAAAGCTGCAATAGTCCTATTACACTAATAATATTGTTTTTACTTCTTTTTTAAAAAGTACTGTGGTGCAAGAACACTTAATATAAGATTACCCTTAATTTTTTAAGTGTACATTAGGGTAGTATTGACTATAAGCACTGTGTTGTACAACAGATTTCTAGAAGTTATTTGTTTTTACTTCTTGTTCATTTTTGTTTTTATTCATTTGTATTTATGTATTTATATTTGTATTTGGATAGTACTCTTCATAGAGTAGCAGAATTTTTTTTTCACTTATTGTGGCAAAAAACCTATCATTCTAATTACAGGGGTGGGTGAAAGTAGGTACTGTTGTGAGTATGAGAAACACAGAGTTTATCACTGTATTATTATTTATTTATTTATCATTGCATCATTTTCCATATGAACAACAGTAAACCCACTTTTGGCCACCCCTGTATATAGAAAATATTAGCCTTATTATTACTGCTACAAGTTTTGAGAAGAAATGGCTAACCTAAATAGACTCAATGATATTGGTTAATACAATTTTTTCCCAAAAGTAAGTAACAGTGATTTTTCATTCACTGAGTTTAAAGTTATAATTAAGATTACTAATTTTAGATCCCAAATTATACTGATTTTATTTTAATAATTTAGCAATTTCCTGTTTGTTCTTAAAGATTTAAAAATAGCCAGAAGTACTTTAGGAAGTTTGGTTTAATATTATTGTCACTATAACTACACTCTTAACTTATTCATTCTCAACCTGGTTTATTCTACACAAGTTAGGGCTAATGTGGAAAGATAACTATTTCTAAATTCTGTTGTTGATATACATCTGTATAGGATAGATTTCTGCTGGTTGGCATTAGCTACAATCAATTTGTAAGTTATATGATTTCATGTCTTAGTGTCATGTGTCTAATGAGCTCTAGATGAAGGTATTTTAACACAGGTAGACTCTGTAGGCTTACTCCCAGGTGGTTTCCTGTCAGAAATAATAAGTAAGGAATGATTTATTGGCAGCACCTTTCCTTTATACAGTTTTGATTCTTTTGGAGAAATTATGCTCTTTCTGTCAATCATGAAGTAAATTCCCTAAACATCATGTCTACTATGATTATGTACTTCAGTTCTTAACAGTATCTATGTCAAGTTTGTTACCTCCATTGAATCAGATGATTTATGGAAGCTGATAGATACTGTTTGAAATACTATGAACATAGGATGCTTTGTTTAGTTACTTCCTGTGTACCTCAAGATAGCCTTCACTCACATGTCACATGAAACATTAGATGACTATTGAAACATACACACAGGAGAGTTATCCTAGATCTAATAATTGGGTCAGAGAGATCCTGAGTCAGAGGCATTCTTGGTATATAAACTCAGACTACTCTGGTTGGACAGCTTAGTGTAACGACTGCCTTAATAGTTTGTTGTTGTAATATTAATGCAAACAATTGTTAAACTATTGGCTTTTTAAATTATATTTTATTGATTATGCTATTACAGTTGTCCCAGTTTTTCCCCCTTTGCCTCCCTCCACCCAGCAACTCCCACTCCCTCAGGCAATCCTCATACCTTTGTTTAAGTCCATGAGTCATGCATATAAATTCTTTGGCTACTCCATTTCCTATACTGTACTTTATATCCCCATGGCTCTTCTGTAACTACCTATTTGTACTTCTTAGTCCCCTTACCAATTCATCATTCTCCCAAACTTCCTTCCCATCTGGCAACCATCAAAATGCTCCCCGTATCTATGGTTCTGTTTCTGTTCTTCTTGTTTGCTTAATTTGTTTTTTTAGATTCAATTGTTGATAGATATGTATGTATTACACTTTTGTTATTCATAGTTTTGTACTATTGCCTTTTAAGTTGAATGGGTACTGGAAATACTCTGCCTGAGGTTAAACCCATCTGTTCTGCTTTTAGTGGTATCATTGGGGAAAGTTAGTGATTTTCTATGAATGTCTTTATCTTTAAAATGGGAATAACAGGGTTTCTGTGAGGATTAAATTAGATAATACAGGTAGAATACTTTAAAAAATTAAAAAACTTTCAATGTACATTAACTATTATTATTAGTAGTACTACCATAATTCCTTATTTTTAGGTAAGCACACAATAATGTTAAGCAGTGCCCCCAAATTTCTTCATTGAGCAACCTAAACTAAAATGCCATATTAGAGTACATGTAGTTTGGAAGTCAAGTTTAGCATACTCTAGCCTCATTACAATCTGCCTCAAGTAAGAGAACATGATACTGCTTAGACTTAAGAATATGAAAATAGTAGAGTCAGAGAACAGGGAAGACATACTGGTAAACATGATATTTACTAAATTAAAAAATCAATAGAATGGCTGAATAATAGAATGAAAATGCTGAATGTCAACATGATGACTTGGGAAGTAAAGCAGTCCTCCCAAAATACAAAGCAATGGGACAGAAGAATAAAAGTATGAGAGAAAGTGGAACATGGAAAATCAATCCAAGAGGTAAAACATTTATTGACCAAGAGTTCTAGAAGGGAACAGAGAAAGTAGGAAAGAAATAATCAAAGAAATTATAAGAGAAATAACAGAAGATTATTTCTCTAAGCTAAAGATAGACTATGTCTAGAGGTTAAATAGGTTGGACAATTGTCATCACAATGAAAGAAAATAACCTATATGTAGGTGCATCTTCATGGAATTTTAGCACTCTTGGGATAAAGAAAAAAAATTATTTTCTGAAGATGAGAAGTAAAAAAGCTACCTAAGAAAAAGATAGCATTAATTATGTTAGCAGACTTCTTTTGGCCATGCTGGGTTCTGCAATATTGTGAAGCATAGCACTTTAAAGTTGTTATAAAAAATTACTTTGAAATTAGAAATCTGAAACATGAAAGTAAAATAAAGATATTTTTAGAGATGCAACACCTTCTATTAAAGAATAACATATATATTACAGCAAAATGAAAAGCAAAATGAGTAATAGAATTTTAAAATGGACAAAAAAGTACTCAAACTCATAACAATTATGGAATTTTATTGAATTGAATAAAGATTGAATAAAGATTTTATCCAACACATTGATAATATTTAATGTTGGTGAGGGTTGTAGACCACTCTGCCTGGTTTTAGGAATTGTATCTCGACCTCTTGTGGCTAAGGGTGAGGGACGACCTTTGAATGACCTTTGGAATGCAATGCGAGCCACAGGAGACAAAGCTTGTCTCTGGTAGCAAATACTGCCTCAGTTTCCTCTTCCTGCCCCCAAAGCTTGGTCGGAAGTCAATGATGGGTAAGACCCCTCACAGCAGGAAGCAACCTAAGCCAGACTCGATCACTTGGGAGGCCTTCATGGAAAGACTTGGGGGGGGGTGTCTGCAACAAAGACCAATGGACTCTCGCCCCCTGGCTTTGACATAGCCCGAGTCCCCAGGTTCTCTGTGAGAAGCGCTTCCTGGCTCTAATCCCCTTAAGCCTGAATACCTGATAGGGAGAGGTGCAGCTCCTTGCCTTGCTAGAGTGTGTCCTGGGGGGAAATCTGACATCGCAAAGACTTCCTGATAAACCTGTGAAATCTGCTCTGCTAAGAGTGCTAAACAACAAAACAAACAAGTAAGCAGAAAAAAAAAAGAAAAAAAAAAACCCAAAAAACAAAGACACTGAAATAGAGAACAAGGGGATAGTGACCAGAGGGGAGAAGGAAGGGAAGTTAAGGGGAAAAAGGGGGAGGGATTTGGAGGAACAAATAGGAAGGACACAGGGACGAGAACTAAGGGGGGGGGAGGAAATGGGAGGGAGGTGGGGAGCAAGGGGCAGGGGAGGCTGGGATGGGAAAAATAGACAAAAAACTGCACTTGAAAAATAACTAAATAAAATTTAAAAAAAAAAAAAGAGTGCTTTCATTCATTTGTTAAGGGTTCAAGCAAGAAACCCTAGAACTCTGTTTCTGACAGACTCTGACTCATACTAAGCCCTCAGATTTATTTGAATTGTTATCTACTGTTTGATCCTTGCCACCCTGTATTCTCCTCAGAGAAACTGGCTGCTGCTGGCCTTTTCCCCCTGAGAAACTGGCCACTGCTCACGGCCTTTTTCCTCTGGGAAAATGGCCACTTCTTCTCCCTAAGCAGATCACATCATGTCTCAGTCATATTTACTCTCATCTGTGGCATACAGGAGGACTTGTGAGGAAAGTCACCCCCACAGGTGAATATGAGTGATAGGTACTGCTATGTACGTACTTTAGGGTGAAATTATAATAATTTAATTCAGTCATTTGGAAGATAGTTTGGCAGCATGTATTACTATTGAAAATGCACATTCCATTTGATCTAATAATTCTGGATGTATATAGAAAGACTATAGTCCTATGTATGGAAAGGGTGTGTACTAGGGGGATACGTTGTACAAGCGATAGGACTGGAAGACTAAGCAACGTCATCTCGGTAGTCTGTTGTACCATTTACATGACATAAGTAATTATACCAAGTGCCCAGGAATTCAGAAAGAGAATGGATCCTGAAGTCTGTCAGTGGCTACATCAACAACAAAAAAAAGATGAGCTTTAATCTACTTTTATGATCAAAAGAGGGAAAAAGTTGAGTTGAATCTTTTCCAAATTCAAGTGAATCAGAATATTCAGTTTTGAGCTGAAATCAAGCTTAAAACATTTCACCCCAAAGGATACCATTTTGGAAAATTATGACAGAGTGAATATTCAGTTATAATGGAAGTCTAACTACTCTATAATTTTATTGTTTTCCAAACAGTATATCATCTCACTTTGCATTGTAGACATTTGAAATATGGAAAACAATATTTAGAAGATAGCAGAAACATAGACTTAATGAGACTCAAACAGCATAAACAGAAAAGATAAATTCTGGTGTCTCTATTTTAAGCAAACAAATAATAGTTCAGGTGTAGAAAGTTAGCTGGCTCTCTTATTGCTTTCTATCTCTCAGATTTTTTGTCACATCATAATATTGTTTTTACTTCTTGCAAGATACATCAGACTGAATTTAGTGACAGAGGATGAAACAAAAAAGTACATTCAGTCTCCATTTCTTCTTAGTTGGGCTGTACTAAACTCTACTTGTAAAAAGGGTTTAGAAATGTGGGGTCCAAAATCAGTATAAAAAATATAGCAAGCAAGCAAGTCTCCTGCCCTTTAGTAGCATACAGTAGAATTTTTACAGGGGAGAAAGTTTATATCTTGGGGTTTATGGGGAGAAATACAGAATTGACTGTAGTGAAGAATAGTGGGCATGAAGTGACAACAAGGGCCTGTGGAGTTGTGACATCATGACTGAAGCACATAGTACAAGACCTGGCATATAATACCCAACAAATCCTAGCTAATATAATTTAAATTAATGATTTATTTAACAAACTTCTATTGATTGTCAGTGCTACATGTCTGGCATTGTAGGAGGCACCCACTTGTTGGTCTTCAGGGGGAGAAGGTAACTGAGGTTGAGCAAGGTCATGTCTTGCTATGCCAGGTACTTCACAGCAAATAACTATTCCAAATTAAGAAGACAGTAAAGTAAGCTGTGCTACTACTGGATGATTTTCCATTTTAGGATTTTGGTCTCATACTCCTGGACTGTGGTATCTTTCAGTTAGTGTGAGTAGGGAGGTAAAGAAAAATTGTATTTTAATATAAATATATTGTAGATTATAAGATAACTTTAAATCTAAAATGTTCTCTTCACTGCTGCTTTTCTTTTCTTGGCCTCATAGTTCAAAGAACATTAAAGTCTTATTATTTTTTAGTATTTTAGAAAACTATGCCTTTTTTATTACATAGTATGAAATGTTTATGTAGAAAGTTTTGTACTTTTAAAATTTTTCACCCTGGATTTTCAAGGCTGAAATAAAGAATGAAAATAATAGGTAAGAAACAAAGGCTTTCAAGTACAAGATGTAGAGGTTTTAATTAAAGGATGATGAAAAAGTGACTAGTCCTCCCAATCTTTAATAGAGCTAGTTAATTCTCTACTAATGCTATAGGAATTATGCTCTAGTGAGCTAGGACATTTTATTCATAATCAGCAACATTATGTGCTTTTAATTAACAGTTGTACTTCCATTTGTCAGCCGCTATTGAAAAAATGATACTGTGTGGTATCCTACATCATTTCACAACCATCCTCAGACAGCTTTAGGCATCAAGTCTGCATAGTGCATTATCTGCTAGGAATTGTGAGGATGAAACCAACTGGCACACTGTTTCCCCTTTAGGAGAACAACATCTAAAATAAATTAAGGGCTGGAATTAAAACTGCACATTTTTAGCAACCTACTGAGTGGGAAAATATTTGCAATTCATGTATTTGACAAGGGTTTAATATACACAATACAGAGAATTCCTGTAACTCAATGTTGACAAGAACAGCAACAAACAAATTGAACAACTCAATTTAAAAAATGAGCAAAGGAATACTCTCTACTCATATAAACATTTCTCCAAAGAACATACACAAAGGTGAACAGGTATATGAAAAGTTGTTCAACAGCATTAACCATTGGGGAAATGCAGATCAAAGGCACAATGTCTCCCCATACCGTTTAGGATGGCTAGATAAAAATAAGTGTTGGTGAGGATATAGAGAAATTAGAATGTGTGTGCACTGCTAGTAAGAATATAAAATGATTCAGCTGCTATGGAAAACAGTTCCTCAAAAGAAGTAAAAATAGAATTGCTTTAGCAATTCTGCTTCTGGATATATACCCAAGAGAATTAAAAACAGTGTCTCAAAGAGAGATTTGTACATCCATGTTCATAGAAGTATTATTTACAATAGCCAAAAGGTGAAAGCAAAACAATTGTCAGTGTATGAATAGGGAAGCAAAATGTGATATATACATACAATTCGATGTTCTTTAGCATTTAAAAGAAAGGAAATTCTGACATGCTACAACATGAACGAACCTTGAAAATATTATGCTAAGTGAAGTAAGCCAGTCACAAAAGAGAACTGTCTAATTCCACTTACATGAGGTGCCTAGAATAGTCAGATTTATAGAAATAGAAAGTAGATGGTGATGACTTCCAGAGGTTAGAGGTAGGGGAAATGGGGAGTTGTTTTTTAATGGACACAAATGTTTAGTTTTGCAACATGAGAAGAGTTCTAAAGATGAAGGGTGGTGATGGTTGCACAACAATGTGAATGCACTTAATGTACTGAACTGTGCAGCTGAAAATTTATTAAAATGGAAAATTTTATGTTATATTTATTTTACTACAATAACAAATTTATAAATATATGTACATTATTTGACATTAAATGTGTAAGATTAGTTGATGTAATTAAGGCTTTAAGAAGAAAGTCAAATGTTTTCTTCCTCCCTTCCCTTCCATTCTTTTTTCCTGCCTAATATTTAATAAATACTATATAAGTGCATTATATTATTCTTAAGACTTGAGATAGTGGGTCACGAAGTTAGTGTTCAGAACTCATGTTGCCAAATAACTTATAAGAGCAAAAACAGATAATAAATATATCAACTAATGCATGTACAACTGAATTTCAGGTGGTGATGTTTTGCAAAAAAATAATAAAGCAGAGTAAAGATAGAGAAAAGGAAGAACTATTTTAAATAGGGTGGTCAGGTAAAGCCTCTTTGAAACCTGAATGAAAAGAAGGATATATCTCTTCTGATATTGGGTGGAGAGTATTCTAGGTAGAGAAACCATCACCATGTACAAAGGCCTGGAAACTGGGATGTGCTTGATGTGATTGTGGACAGCAAGGAGTTCAGATAGCTGGAGCAGAGTGAACTGAGCAAAGGGGACAGTGGCCATATTTCATGGCTATGACAGAACTTGGGGCTAGATAGGGTGTGAAGTAAGCAAATGAATGAAGAGTGAGCCCAGAGATTTGATCTCAAGCCCTAGGTGAATAGCGAAGTCTGCCATTCACCAGGATGTGGCCCAGTGTGGGGAATAAGAGATTTGTGCCAGATGATTCAAAAAGAACATTAGGTAAATATGCTTGTCAATAAATGTAGCTAGGGAATGTAGGCAGTTAATGTGTTTGAAGTGTCTCAATGAAGACTATGAGGAGAGAACTTAAACCTAGTCACAGTTGGATTTTCAGATGTCATTATCATAACAATGAGTTATAAAAGCTTGAAGCTAACTAAAAGAGTCTAAAGATGGAGACCATGTGAGGAAGGTAGTTTGGTGGCTTAGGTAATTTCCAGTAAATTATGCTGTGAATGTAGCCATAAAGGATGGAAAAGAAAAGACAGATAGCATAGGTACTACAAAGAAAGGGGTGAAAATCCTTGGTTAGAAGCTGTGCCTTAAGAACAGGAATGGATTTTTTAAAAATGGTTCAGGACTTCTGGTCAAGGTGACAGAGTAGGTAATATAATCAATAATAATGATAAAGAATATAATCAATAGTGTTGTAATAAGTATGTATGGTGCCAGGGAGGTTGCAGACTTAGGAGAATTGCTTCTTTGTTATGTTAATGTCTAACCACTATGTCTTATACCTAAAACTAATATAATATCGAAATGTCAACTGTATTTGAAAAAAATGGCATCATGTATATATAAAGTTGTACATTACACCATGATTACAGTGTAAAATATTTATGCCTTACTGATAGTGATGGAAAGAAATATACCAAAATAATACCAGTGGGTGTAAATACGTTTTTTTTGTCTCCATTTCCAAAAGAAACCAAAAAGTTAAGAGCAGTATCTTCTCTTTGATTGTATTTGTGGTATTCATGGTGGTCCATAGCACTTCACCTGCATGTGAATCTCTTGTCAAAAGGGAGAATCTGGTGATTGAGTCACTACATTGTGTTGGCTAATTATAGTTGAACCAATGGCACTGCCTGGTGTTAGATGGTTGGATTTACCTTCTCTGAAGTGAGAACAATACCTCAGAAATGAGGAATATAGTTTTGTTGTCTTTGGTACAGGGAACCTCAGAGGCTACCTGCGGGTGGAGCATGTCTACGAGGAGCTAAAGGGACACAGCTCCCGGTCACTTTTACCACAGCAGCTCTGTGTTTGTGGAAAATTTTCCTTCAAAGGTTTTTTTTTAATTGTTTAATTGCTAAGAGTGGGTTTAAAAAGATCTTGTCCACAAATTTTTGTTTGTCAAATGAAAAAACAGAGACTGTGAGATAAGTGATGTCTTCTTTATTGTATTGGGTTGACCAAAAAATGCATTTATTTTTTTCCATAAAGTAAAAAGGCACATTTTTCATTTTCACCAATAACTTTATTGCTTTGGATATTTCAAGTATGTTGGCTGTCTCCTACATGGTATAATGTTGATTTTTCTCAATGTCTTGATTTGATCGCTGTCAACTTCAGCTGGTCTACCTGACCATGCATGGAGTGCTGTCCAGTGAGAAATAAGCATGAAACTTCACAAATCACTTTTGACATGTTCAGTCAGTCACGGCACCTTATCCATGCACTACACAAATCATTCTTTCATTCTTTGTTTCTTTGTTTCTTTCTTTGTTTTTTCTTTGTTTCTTTCTTTCTTTTTTGCATTTCAGCCTTTCTTGAAATAATAAAGAATAATATGCTGAAAATGTTTCATAATTTATTGTACCTTCAGTATTAAAATGGCCACACAAAAATTCACCAATTTTGGGAAGTTTTTTAATGACCTCTGTCACAATACAATCTGACAAAACTGTTTTGAATGAACTTCAAGACAACTAAGCAATTCTCAAGCCATCTTATGAAAAAAACAAACAAACAAACTTTTTGGCCAACCCAATAGTTCTTGCTTCTTGTCTTGCTTTTCCTATTCTCTTTTCTACTTCTATAGTAATTGCAGATTTTCAAAGGAACTTTTTCTTGTGATCTTACTAACAGCAGTTGGCACAGATACAGCAAACCATCATTTAAAGAATAAAACCCCAGGCTTCCTGCCTTCTAACCTTCATCTCTTAGCACTATATCTCATTTTATGAGAACCTCATCCAGGGTGGGGCTGAGGAACTTGGGTTTTATACAGGCATGTCAGATGATTCTGATGCAGGTAGTCCTAAGGCCACATTTTGAGAATAACAAAACCAGATTGTGTGTGTGTGTGTGTGTGTGTGTGTGTGTGTGTGTGTGTGTGAAGGAATGGCCCTTTTAGTGAGAAATTCAGAAAATATTGAACTTAATGGATAAAAACCACGAAGAGACCAAAATGACTCACTCAATGATGCCACTGAGATCACTGTGGTGTGGCTGAGAACCAAATTCTATGTTCTTTCCACAAAACCATTGCTTTCTACATTCAGGTCTACAGAATATATTTGCTTTTTTTCTGTGATCCACAGTGACAAGAGGAAGATGTAAGACTATATTTTATCAAGAATCTCCATTTATTCTGAGATTCTGCCCCTCCAAATGTTCCTAGTATTAAAAATAGCCCTTCTTTTATGACATAATGCTAATTATATATAGCAGTTTTTTTAAATGTCATGAGATTCACAAACCTGGATGCCAGTGCGTTAATGTCCACTGGGTCTACTTGAAAAGGAAGCATGAGATAGACAGTGGAACTCGACCCTTCAGGGCCTTCTACTGGGTGCCAAGCAGGCTCTGCTGAGCATTGTTTGGAAACTACTAAGTGGTAAAAGTATAGTAGACAAGGAGTCCTGAGACCCAGGTTCTAATTTTTATCTCATCATTAATTCACTATATGACTTTGGCAAATCACTACATTTCTCTTGGACTCTGTAACTCTGTAATTATCTAGGATTTTGTGTACTTAAAGATAAATTTCTACATTTTGAAATAAGGGTATTATTGAAATGGATTAAGGCTTATTTTCCTTCATTGTGAGTAATTAATCAACTCTACTATATTCTTATGAAATGACTAATACAATTTCTTATTAAGCCCAGTACACAGAAATTCATTAAGTCAGTACAGGCTTATCCAGAGTGAGACTTAATTCAAAGCAGTTGCTATTCCCTAGTAATCTGGATCTCTGTGGATTCATAGTAAAAGTACTGAATTATCTGAATCTCATCAATGTAAGACTCATTTTTTCAATTACCCTATTTTTGAATAGAGTTTTTCCTCATACTTGACAAACTGAATGTGACTGAGAAGTATATATCAGTGAACATCAGTCTCTGACTTATCAGAAGGTGAACCCACCTTTATATCCACAACTCTGCTCAACTGATTTGGTCCACAAATATGCTGTCAGATACTTAGGGTTTGATTCTATTCATGATTATCTACAACTCAGTCTCCACTGTGAGTTGTCTTATAAATATACTGTGTCTTATTATATACATGTGTCTTATATACATGCCACATCAGCTTTAAAACTTAAACTTCCATTTGGGACAACTCTAATGCATTATAGCATTTGTATGTGTGTGTATCCAGCAAGCACAGAATGAGCCTGCTTCATTGGCTGAACATTGAGCTAGGCCTTGAGGGCAGAGTCCCAGGCCCTGGGGAGCTGCTTATCAAATAAAGGAGTTAGGTTCACAAATAAACTACTAAATACAGTATAAATGTCATATCAGAAAAATTATGTTTTCACTCTTTACATGCAAACTTCTATTCATGTTTGCTTCATGTAGTGGCCTTTTAGGGCACAGTATATTTTTATGTAGGCCAGAGAGTCTGTAAGTACAATTAACCCCTCTTCATAACCTGCAGAGGCTGTTTTGGCCTTCTCTGCTCTCTGTTCTCACTTCAGGAGAAAGGACATAAGAACAGCCTTGTAGGACTCAGGGACAAAGAATTATTTTGTTACTAAAGGGCTTGAATTGTGTGCAAGCTATATAGGGTATGGGGAGACTTTGTAGCCTTCCTTATGGAGATGAGGATAGTCACTGGTCTCATGGGAAAGAGAATTTGGGCACACCTCCTGCTGTGGGATTACCTGCTGGCCCAGGATCAGTTGTTGGTGAGCAAACTGGGCCTCACTGTTGGGAAAACCCTGACTGCTTCTCTCCATAAGGACTGTAGTGTCCTACACAGCATACATCATCACATCGGGGTGTCCCAAATAGGTTTACTAACTGTAGCCATCTCATTGGTCCAAAACTGATGCTAAGTGTTTTATCTCTCAATTGGTCATGCCAGTAAAAATTAGATTTTATTGATTAACAACTTTTATAATGCACCTATAAAATATAGAATTTAATTTTTCTCTTACTATAGTAAAAAGTCTGTTTCCAGACACAAGAGGTCAGTGTACCTCATGCAAAGGTCTGGACAAAAGTCAAATTACATTGACCTTTTAACACAGTTGCAAATTAAAGCATGGGCCAGAGCATGTCATTCTTTTGTTTGGAAAATAGTGGTCTGTTCTTATGCATCCCTGTGTTATGGAAAACTTCTGTGACTTTCTGGTGAAGTATGTATACAAAATTTGTATGTATACAAAGTTTATATCATACAAAGTTTCTGGCAAATTCCTAGAGGTTACTACCTAAGAATTTGCTATCTTTCCTTCCCTTTCTCTCTCCCTTCCTCCCTCCCTCTCTCCCTCATTCCCTCCTTCCCTCTCTCCTCTCTTTCCATCCCTTCTTCCTTCTTTTTCTCCCCCCTCCAACCTTTAGCTATGTGAAAAGGAATCATACAGTTTAAATGTGGGAGATGGCAAGGGTTAAAATGTGCCCCTATTTGTTCATTCCTTTCTGCTTTTATCTGGACTGGGGTTAGGTGCCTGGGAGAGTCCTGGGAGATGTGTTTCATTCTTCTCTGCACTCCTAGGGTAATTATTATTGATTGTGTACATTTTGCATTTGACTATACATCAGAATCTTTGTTATTTGTCAGCCTTCCCCCACAGTATTGTGGTTTCTTAAGGACAGGAGTTTTATGTAAATATATCTTCCATGCTAATTTTTGTACAATTATTTGTATAGTTAGAGATCAGTGAGTGGAGTGACAGAGTGAACAAGTGGGATCTTCTGATGGAGACCCACTTTCTCTGTACATTTGCCAGCCCAAGGTAATTTTAGATAGTCAGATCATCTAGGTAGATAGTTGTGTTTCCTTATAGTGAGATATTTGACATCAACTTTCATTTCTAAAAACATAGTATCTAATAGCCATAATTATAGCCATGTAGCTAATCATTCTTTTCTGATTCATTAAACTTCAGGTGTCTATAAAAAATCTACATTCAATTCAATTGAACCCCATTCAGACTCCCTGGCTCTACCTAGTTATCATGAGTATTTCCATCACAGTTTACTCTGCTCAGTGGTAGGGCCTAAGGACATACCAGCCTCTTTGTATACTGCATTCCTTTCATGCCGACTTTCCTGTGTCCTCCAGAGCATTGTGAGGTATTTGGCTCCTGTTCTCTTGTGTATAAAGACAAGAGAGTTTTGGGACTCAAGTCAGGGTTTAAGCCCTATCTGTACCATGTATTAGCTTATGACCTTTGACAAATTACTCTCCTAAATCTGCTTTCATCATTCATTAAAATAAAGATAATCAAACCTACATCACAGGGTTATAAAAGTGAAAGGAGGTAATCTCTCTCTCACATAGTCTGATTATACGTGACAGAAAGTTATGACTGTTCATTCTTTTTGTGGTGTAATTAGTAGGTACAATGTTTATATTTCAACTCTCTGAAGTAATATCACCTTTTTTGAAAGTACAGATCTCCTGTTGAACTTACAGAGATGATGCTAAATCCTCTGCAGATAATAAAGGAAAAAAGTGTAGGTTCCTACAATGGAGAAAGTCACTTTAGTTTCTTTCTTCATTCTGATTAAAGTTTATGATACTATACTAATGTATTATAGTGTATCTATGAAAAAGAGTACATCAGTGTAGAATTCTTATGCTAGATCTTCAAAGCTTAATCTCTAAAGAATAGGACCCTTGGGTTTATGCAGTTAAATATTATTGGAGATTGTGAAGAATCATGAAGCTTTGCCATGTTATATAGTTGTGCCCTTCCCCTTTAAGTACGGCCCATTTTAATTGCACACGGAGGCGTTGCTAAAGCAGCTGGCTAGGTGGGGTTCATCTGTGGTGATTTTAGCAACCCTACTCTTGCCAGATCACGTTTTTCTTTTTTTATCCAGTAAAAGTATGCTACCTGGTAAAGTTTCCAGCAGCTTAAATCAGCTTAGTTTAGTGCATGTTTTTTTTTTAATCCTAACTTCTGAAGAGAGAGAGAGAGAGTTTATGAAAGGATTAATTTTAAAGAGTCATGGTCAGTACAGGTAACAGTTGTTGCTCAGGGAGACACTTCTGCCATGATTTCTGACACATGTAGGTTTCTGACACAGAGCCAGCTTCTTTCTTCACTGCCTTTCCATTGACCCTGACTCCTGTGTCTCTGCTGCTCGGGTTGCTACAAAACATCCTGGGCCTAGACCTGCTTGCTGTCACTTACTTCACCCATAAGTGCTTATGTCATGCCTTTATCTTAGTGCCATTTTCTCAAACACCCTCTACTCTCCCTGGCCAGTGGCCACTGCAGCAAAGCCTCCCTAGTCTTGAATCCTGTGTAGCTCATTTGCTGGCAGTTTTGCTCCTGGGTACATACATATCCTATATCTCTCCATCTAGATAAAGAGCTCTGTGAAAAGAAAGGTGCTATCATATCATGTTTGGATCCCACACAGCTAGCCTAGTTTCTTCCACATAGGCTATAAGTCAATATTAGTTAGTAATTATCTTAGTCCATTTGGGCTGCTATAACAAAAATGCCATGAACTGGGTGGCTTATGAACAACTGAATTTTATTTCTCACAGTTCTGGAGACTGGAAAGTTTAAGATCCCAGTCTTAAGGTACTGTAAGATTCCATGTCTCATGAGTGCCTTTTCACTGTAACTTCACAGGGCAGAAGATGCAATGGTTCTTTTGCAGGCCTTATGAGGGCTTTACTCCATAGCCTAATTGCCTCTCCAAAGCCTCACCATTTAATACTATAACATTGGGTATTAGGAGTTCAACACAATGAATTTGAGGGGTTGGGACAAGGACACATCATTCAGACCACAGCAGTGACATTAGAGAATTTTTAGGAATTTAAACAACATATAGTTATGAGATTCTAAAAAGCTTTGCCTTTACTTTAGGGAAACTATTAGTAATATAATTAGAATATTAAGATACTGAGGGTGTGTGAGGGTGACTGTTAAACTTAAGGAAATATAAGGAATGGCCAGGGATAATACCAGTGAAGTATGTTCCAGCAAAGATTGCTGGGGAACGGGCTCTAGTGTTTGCTTCTGACCTACTATGGGAGAGTTAGTAAAGGGATGGATGTTGCTCAGGACCATTGTGATGAAACCAGATCACTAAGCCAGTGGAGCAGTCAATCAGTAGGCACTGTCACATTTCTAAACTAGAGTTCATTTATTTATTGAATTATTTGATGAACATTTTAAAAGTCATTTACTATGGACTAAGTCTTCTGCTTAGTTTTGGGAACACTAAGATGTTCCCAAAGATGAATGCGGTCCAGGCTCAATTAGGGAACTCATAGCCCAGTGCGGAGGCAGACACATTAGTAGGTCCTTAAAACATGGTATAAACATGCAGGGTTAAAGATGTTACACAAAACACTGGGGGTCTTGGAAAGACACTGACCCGCTGGAAGTATGAATCCACTTTCCTAGCCTAAATCAAAGACATGGAGAACATCAGAGACAAGGGCATTGAGTATAAGTCTGAGACCGCCAAGAGGTGGGTTATGGCACAAGTCAGAGAAGATCACATGGGGTGAAGAGTCTTTTGCACTTTCTGTGTTTGGTTCTGCCTTCTCTTGCTGATTAACTATGTTCTCTCTACAAGGTCTGCTCCCGGGATATGATCTGTGCCCTGGGGTCTCTTGGTCTTTGCTTTCTCAGGCCCAATTTGTCTGGCTGCCAGCCAAGTGCTCAGTATAGGCTTTCTGTCAGGCACTATGGGCTGCCTGAGATGAATTTATCACAAGCTAGTTAGCGACAGATCCTAGAGAATGTGGGGATGACATTTCAGGTATTGGGAACAGCTTGAGCTGAAGCACAGTGGCAGGAAAAGGGAGAAATGGTCAAAGTTGTGGTCAGTCAGACTGTAAAGCAGGTTCAAGTTTTTATTTTGGCCAGAGAATATATTCCTTATAAGTCGACAGATAATTTTTTTAAATGAGAATCACATGATTATTTACATACTCAGAACTAGCAAGGATTTTTGACTTGGGTAGGGCAGAGTTTTGTCATGTACTGCCTAGAATAACTAATGTCAATCTTAATCCTAATGAAATAATGTTAAAAATTAATGGAGATTTCACTTGATTATATTTTCTATAATTTACTTTTAAATTCTTCAGTGTAGACACTATGTGGTATATATATTGTATGTGAATTAATCTGCATTTCAAAGATGGAAAGCTAATATCTGAAGCACTTATAGAGAATATTTAGTTCAGGGTATTTGGCTGCTATTTGAAAGATTCATAAAATGATTACTATAAATGTTTCAGTGATCTTTTTATCTAATCAACAAAGAGGATTTAGAAACCCTACTTGCCAGTGGTAAAATGAATAGGAATGAAGATTTGTGGATTCCATACCCCTACATGAACAAGTTGTAAGAATCTAGTGATCTGGTGAACCAAATATTAGAAATCCAGTCACCTTCGAATATGACTGTAGATTTGTAGTTTGGGGGCATCTTATATGCAAGATGTTCTAAACTAACTGAAAGAGTTGAGTGCTGCTTACATTTACACAATGGAATACTATACAGCAAAAAGAAAGAAGGAACTTCTGCCCTTCAGGACAACATGGATGGAACTGGAGATCATTATGATAAGTGAAATAAGCCAGTTGGTAAAAGAGAAATACTATATTATCACACCTATAAGTGGAACCTAATCAACAAGACAAACAAGTGAACCAGAGACATGGAAATAAATAACAAACTGACAGTGACCAGACGGGGAGGAAGAAGGGGAAAAA
Organism: Artibeus jamaicensis; assembly: GCF_021234435.1. NCBI lineage: Eukaryota > Metazoa > Chordata > Mammalia > Chiroptera > Phyllostomidae > Artibeus > Artibeus jamaicensis. Next base: position 4,479,832 of record NW_026521822.1, read on the forward strand.
TGGGAGAAAAGTGGGCAAGGATCAAGTCAAGGAATATGTGTAAAGGACTCATAAACAAAGACAACGAGGTGGGGGGAGGGGATTATATGTGGAAGGTGGTGGTTGATAGGGCAGGGGAGAGTAATGTGGGAAATTGGGGACAACTATAATTGAACAATAATAAAAAATATCATAACATCTACCAGCACTGCAATTTTGAACCAAAATGCTATTGAACACTAAAAATAACAGAGAGGGACTTCTCATGGAATTGATTACATAACTGTTTTATGCTTACTTGCTAATATATCTAATATATGTTTGAATATGTGGCAGAATTTGGTAGCAAGGTTGTGGGAAAAGAGACCTACAGCTGTCATCTATCTGATGGAACCTAACATTGATGAATGATCAAATTGGCTTAGATCAGTTTTCACAACACCCTTCCTAAGAATGAACCAAATGAAGGCAGGGAGGAAAAGCATTTAAAGGAGAGGAAATCTTATTAATATGGTTCTTGGTGAGGAATGCATTCTTTAGATTTGTTTTGTTTTGGGGGGGTTCTCTTTGATTATGTCCCAGGACTCCCTGACTCACCCTGTAAGTCCCATTTTGAAGAGAAATAATAGTGTGTTCTTTGACCATGGGACAGCGCAGAGATAAATGGCTTACACACATGATCAAATCTACAACCATGGGAGAGCGCACTCACTCCTGAACTTTTGGGCAGTGCCATTGACTGGGCTTCATTTCATAAACTATGATTTTCACACACCTGCATGTGTCATATGAAACTTGTGGAAACTTGAGGGAATTTTCCATAAATCATCAGGCCAAAGCTTCATAAACATATTTATCATCATAAAATATAAGTATGAGGTATAGTGTAATCTGTTTTATCTGAAACGCATTGTGTATTTGTGTGGTAATCTGAGCCCTTTGTCACTGAATCAGCATAATGGCTTTAGCCTGTTTTTCTCTTAGAGTGATATTTATACTCTAGGAAAAATTAATATGGTCTCTACTAATCACAAATTCTGCTTTGTGTTTCTTTGATATACTTTCTTTGATATGAGGGAGAAAACTAAATCTCTTTAAAAGGAAAAAATCAGTGAGTCTGTTTAGCATGTGTATAATCTCAAGAAGTTAGTAAACTGCACAAGATGGGGAATCTAATATTTTGTGTTTCAGGGTGCTTACATGTTTAAGGAATTTAATTTCAACTGGGTGGCTTTCTAGACATGCAAGAAATTCTTATCCTAAGACTGTAAAACAATTTGCAATTATACTGTTTGATTTACTAGTCCATTGAGAGACAAGTTAGATGAAACACCGGCTAGACTTTTCTAGAAGCAGAAGTCAAAGAACTAAAGTACTACAGCTTCCCCTTATTCCCTGTGTTCTTGTATGAAAGAATTTTGTTTGCCCAGATGGCTTCAATGGTCATTGCAGAGAGGGGAATTTGATCCTTCAGTAGCCAGGAGAGCAGAGCTGACAATTTTTTGCTTCTGCCAGCTGGAGAAGAAAGGACTGTATTCACAAGCCAGACTTCATAGCCCCCTTGTGCTTGTGCATTTATAACCTTGAAGACAGCATGCTTTAATGTTTACACCTTCCTTTATGCAACAGGAGAGTCCCAAAAAACCTTGTGTCTAATTCACATGCTTACAGATCAATAGAGGATTTTCCACTGACTTAAATGATAATTTCAGAGATATTTTATCTGAAATTTGAATTGATCTCCAGTTGCCAGTAGTTTTAACTTTCTGCCCTCTAGGCTTTCTGTCTAGAAATAAATGATATGTAAATGAATGCAGGTGTTTGGAAATCAGCAGTAAATTCTATGATAAAGCAAAAACCATTCATTGCTTTGTATACAACCATTTATTTGAATACAGCCTAAAGCATCTATGGAGCTCCTGGGTAGAAATGAATGCTTACTTTCTGCCCTGAGGGTATGTACAGTCTCCTGTAGAAGATAGGAGCAAACTTGTGGGTATAGCTCATGTAATTGGAGTCAATGTGCACTGTACCCTGGAAGTACAGAAGACGAGCCTCTAACTCATCTTGGTCATCCAGAGCTAGTGTCCAGGTTTTATAAGATGAAGAGGAATTAACCATGTAAGTAAGACATAGGGGCATTGCAGACATGTTAGGAGAGAAAACAACAGGAGAAGACACAGTGATATGAGGTAGGAGGACATCTGGCATTTCTCACAGTGGTTGCAAATCTTTGTTTGGGGCTGCAGGTCTAGCATAGCATAGTGGTTGGCACAGGATCTCAAGCCAGACAGCCTAGTATCATGTCTTGCCTGTGATTTGAAGCAAGTCCCTTTGGCCTCTGTGTATGTTTCCTCATCTATAACACGGGTATTATAATAATATTATCTACTACATAAGCTTGTGGTGAAAATTTAATCAAGTAATAGAGTCTTACATGTAGTAAATACTATGTAAGTATTTATTAAATAAAAATGTGAGATCAGGAGGGTCAGGATGGTGGCTGTTCATAAAAACATTCAAACAATAATTTAAAAAATCTGAAGATGTTCCTAATGAAAGCTGACTAACCCTCCAAAGTTTAGAGATAGGAGAAAAGACTTAGAGTAGTAGTCCCCTAACTACTGTGAATAAAAATTGCCTAGGGAGCTTATTAAAATGCAGATTCTAGGTCCCACCCTCTGAGAATCTAATTTCTAGCTCTTGGCTGGGATCCAAGAACATGCAATTTAAAAAATTACCCATAGCATTTTTTTAAGCAGGTGGTCCCAGGATCTTTTTGAGACATTTCCTGAATTTTTGCCCTTTTGGAGCATGTGAGTCACAGGGATGCAGAAAACCTGTGTTCTAGTCCCAGGTCTGCCACTTTCTGGTTGTGTGACCTCAATAGGTCAAATAAAGCTGTGAACATCTATTTATTTTGGAATAATATCATTGCACTGCTATAAAGATGAAATGCGATGTATATCTAAAGCTACCAGTGAACCAGCCATTTTTAAGTGGTCTTGTCATTAGAAATAAAAGTGCCTGAGCCCACAGTTGAGCAGGCAGGAAGCTTCAGTCCGATAACTAGGTTATTTTAGGATTGTAGAGGGAGGTTGATTGAAGCTAGACTTCTGGCCACTTTTCTTCATAGAATCCACCTTGATTGATTATCTACCTAATATTTCAGTGCTCAGCAGACATAGGTAAAGGGAGTTACTATTGGGTTGCCCGAAAAGTCTATATGGTTTTTTTCCATAAAGTAAAAGACACAGTTTGCATTTTCACTAATAACTTTATTGATTTGGATATTTTGAGTATGTTGGCTATGTCCTGCATGTTATAACATTGATTGTTCTCAATTAATGTCTGGATTTGATTGCTAGCAACTTCAACTGGTCTACCCAACTATGGAACATTGTCCAGTGAGAAATCAGCATGAAACTTCGCAAAACACATTTGACATGTTCAATCAATCACAACAACTTCACCATGCACTGCACAAATCCTTTTTTTGTGTTTCAGTTGTGTTTTTACCTTTCTTGAAATAATAAAGCATAATATGCTGAAAATGTTGCATAACTGCTTCCATCTTCAATATTAAAATGGCTACATAAAAATTTACCAATTTTTATACATTTTTGAATGCATGCCATAGCTAACACAATTGTTTCAAATGAAGTCCAAGACAACTAAATGCTACTAGAGCCATCTTACAGAAAAAAACTGAACGAACTTTTTGGCCAACCCAGTACCTTGATTAGGCAAACAATTCCATTATTAGATAGCTCCGGTTGTAAGAAAGCTGTACAGATTAGACCAAAATGGGCCTGCCAGTAGATTTCTGCATGTCATTTTAGACAACCGAGTGTGGAATTGTTCTCCAAACCCATAATTTGAGTAGGGAGAGCACAGAGGAGGGTTGGCTGGCTAAGTTCACATTCTTTTCTCAGCTCCTGTGTTTTGCTACAGCTACAAGTTCACATGCCAAAGTGAAAACAGGATTTAGAAAAAAATAAAGGATTGGAAAGACATTTTGTATTTTATTAAGATAAAAGTATGTTTGGTGCTAGATATAAACATTTTCCCAAAATATAGTTTTTCCCTGGTCTGGGAACTTAGCAGCTACCCACAAGGACTTACTGCGAGGGAACAAAATATTTAGGACTAAAAATTTTTTCAAACTCTCAATAAAAAATTTAGTATAAAATTGGTTTGAAGTATATTTTATTCTACTTTAATGTAAGTAGAATACAACAAGAAAGAGAACTGAAATCCAAAATTGCCTCTTTGTCTCTGGAGATAAGTAAAAGGAGATTTTTTTCCTCTACTTAACCCACAAGGATAAAAGCTAGTTATTACTGTTCTTCTCACTGCCTGCGAAGGGAGAAGTAAGTTCACATACAGATGTATATGTATATGTGTCTGAATGTAAGCCAGCCTTACATTATTATATGTGTTTTATAGTTAGAGATTTTGATGTTTTCTATAAAAATATTCCATTGTTTATATAATAAGTTAATGAAAAATTATAGTGTTAGGATCTCTGTTTTTCTTTGAAAACTATTGCTCATCAAACTATGTGGTTTGCACCTAAAGGAGAATTATTACTTGAAGGTGAAGCAGTACTTGTAATTTTTCTTTTTTCTTTATTGATTTTAAATGTATTAATTACTTTTGTGTTATTTTACTCATTATAATAAGTTTCTTAAAGGATCAGAGATGAAGATGTGATCACAATGCTTGACCTATCATGTTAAAAGCTCTCCTAAATTTCCTGGTGGAGTTCTTATGTCTAATTATAGATAGTTTACTGTGTTGCAAGGTAAGATTTGTGTTAAGAATAATGGAATAATACTTATATTGTTTATTACTTCTTCAGGGTATATTAGTATAATCACCTTGTTCAGTATATATTAAAATGATAAATTATCAGAGAAGAGAGATCAAGAGCAAAGAATGAATCTCAATAAAATAAGGATGGTGCTAACTTGTACCCACCTCTCCAGCCTTATTTCTCACCACTTCTCTATTGTTGTCTACACAGTAACCCTTCCTGCTCTGAGTTTTTAATGTCTCTCACCCTTCCTTCCCCTGGTTACTTAATTGCATGGTTCCCTCTGGCCTCTAACTCTATTTTTTTTCCTGACCCAGTGCTACTTATTCTCAAGGTCTCAAGATAAGTGCTATTTCTTTCAGGAATCATTAACGATCTGTTCCCAGCATGCTGTTCTTTATCTGAGCACCTAGCACAAATTCTGATTATTATTCCTTTTACTGTAAGTCTTCTCAGCTACACTAGAAATTCCATCATGGTAGAAGCTCCATCTTATTAATAATTATGTCTCTGGCAATCAGCCTAATTCTCAACATGTCTTAGGTACTTGATTAATAATACTTATTAGGAAAAATGGATAGATGGATGATGACTAGATGGATATATGCATGAATGGATGGATGAATGAAAGGATATAATACTCTTAAAGAACAGAAGATGCTGGATCCATGATTCACAATCTTACTAATAACAATCTGTGCCAGGAAACATACTTCTTTTGTTTTCATAATAAATACAGGTTGACTGACTGATCTGATTAGCATGCAAAAAGTGCAAGTGATAGCAGCAAGTGAAATATGAACATCAACACATGAACACTATATCAACACATGAACACAATATATGTGATAACATCACATATATTTCCTTGACTAAAATTGGGTAAAAGAAAATTTTACTGGTTTTGGAAGCACTCTAAAAATGTATTTCTAACATTTAATTATTTTTATTATAAATGATTTTCTTTATTATGTAGCATGTTAGACATCTCTAAAATAGTGCTGACAAGTCTTTTAGTCAATTATATGCTCATTGGCAAAATGTTTCAAAATATTTTGGTAAACTTGGGAGCTGTGTGCCATTCAGCAGCTCACATGACATTTCCATGTCAGTATGTTGTTTTTTTATTACATTTTGTTCACTCATCAAAAGTGCTTCTTGCCAGCTTTTGTTCTCAGAATGGAATAGGTTTGAATTCTTGGATGAAAATATGCAAAATGTAATGAGAGCCTCAAACAGTATTGTGTAATTAGAAGTGTATAGTACATTCAGAAAAAAAAGCAAGTTAGAATTAGCTGTTACTCTGGGGAAGATTTTTGTGTAACTCTTTGTAACATTTTAAATGTAAACAGCCATTTTTAGACCTGCTAGTAGTAGAAAAGCTTGACCTAATCTTATAAAAGTATAAATTAATCAACCATACTTCTATATGTATATTGTATATGTATGTATGTATGTGTGTATATAAAACATACATGAATATAAACACACACACTTTTAAGCTTTACACTGAGGTATTGGCATGATCACTTATGGAAAGAAAATTGCTGGTAATCTCCTCTTGGATCTCTTAGGAAGAACCTGCAGGATTATTACACTTTGAAGCAGCTATTCATAACAGTTTTTCCTAAAAGGAGGTGAAGACCAGTGGTCTAACATTTCTCAAAGCACTATAAAAGAATAAATAAGAATCAATGAAATGGCATATTGCTTTATGCTTTATTTTGGGAATTTTATAATCACGTCGGCAGACTACTCAGTCCCCCCTCCACCCCCAACCTCATGACCAGGGGAACCCCTAATCGACCTAATTTAGTAAATTCTAATGAAAATTCTTACAACTCAGAATATGGTTCAGAAGTGGTATATTGTTTTGCTTTTGATTTTTCCTTTTAAAGTCTCCAGAAAAATTCACATCAATCTGATGTGTTTACATTGAAGTAAACTAACATTTGGATTTCAATAATAATGGAGAAAAGAGATAATATAAATATAACTACAGGAACTATATTATTTTTCATAAAGTCATAAACTCTTCTAAATGAAAGTTATGTGAAAATATGCTTACAACACTAAGAATATTCCTAAAGAAAATCTCACTAACAATTAAAACGGTTTTATTTTTAATGTCTAAGTCACTTTAAAAGGCTTTCATGAGAGAGAAAACACAGCAATGTGCTTTGAAAAACATACAGAGTGGGTAGAGACCCTGAAGCTGCCTCTGATTTAAATGCCTCAGCTAACATCCATATTTTACCCAAAACATACAACTTACTGAGCTGTTGTATCTCCACCGAGATTTTTAAGCAGATAAATATGTAGACAAAATAGTGCATCAAGTTGAAACTTAAAGAAATTGTGGATATAAAACATATTCTTAAACTTGTATGGCATTAGTAAAAAAAATACATTATTGAATTTCCTTTTCTGCATCCTGTAGTAAAACAGTAGTATCAGCACTAGTAATGGTACTTAGTGCTTCTGTGTGCCAAGCCCTGTTTTCAATGAGTTATATTTAGAAACTCGTATAATTCTCACAATATCCCCATAAGTTAGGCACTACTGTTTCCCAATGTATAGATAAATAATATAAGCATAGAAATGTTAAATAACTTGCTCAATGTCATATAGCCTGTAAGTCAGTCTTAGAGGCAGAATTTGAACCCACACAGTCTGGTTCCAGAGTTTATGCTCTGAACATCTGCACTCTTCCTCCTCTCACCTGTGGGTGAGACTAATTACATGGGTCAGTATTAGCATTCAAAATACAGGGAATGACTTTGCTGGAGCCCTTAGGAACTGGCCCCAACAGGGCATTGCATTATGTAGAATAACAACAATAATATTGAACTCTTAGAATGTTTTAGAATTTGCAAAGCACTTTCACCTGTACTTCCTCCTTTGCTCTTTACAATAATTATTTACAATACTTTACAGAATACGTATTATATGTCAGAACATCTTCTAGATGGGATATGGTAGTAAATGAGACAACGACATCCTTGCTATAATGTAACTTACCTGCTTAAAAGGGTTGCATAGTAATTACAATGTTAATAATAGCCATTGCTATGTGTGAATATATCAGAAACAACAGTGTAGGCAGGCAAGGCAGCAAAATCTTGTCCATTGCTGATTCTGAAAGGTCTGTGAAAGTTTGTCTGGCATTGCCTAAAAGCTCTGATTTTATTCACAACAAAACAATCCTATAACATTTATAGATTATATATTTTTGGATTATTCTACTGCAAAAATATTTTGGAGACTTTCTTCTTCTGGCTATATCCATATATATGTACAGATAAACTCCTTCCATAATGAAGTCAAACATAGATCAAAGTCTGTAATGACTTGTGAACTTTTCTAAGCCCTAGTTTTTGTTAAAAATGAGTAATTGCATGTAGGACCACCCAACCTTGAAAATGTGTGTCTCGAAACTTCGCAGCAGCTGGAAAATTCTCATTCTGGAAAGGGGAAAAAAGCCTGCATTTTTTTCCTTACAAAAAGCAAGCCAGCAGTCATTTTTAAAGCTCCTTCAAGATGGGAACTATTAAAGTCTGCTGTTGAATTCAAATGTTGGCCTATATTGAATGACATTAGAAAAATTCTTCATCTGAAATGTTTAAACACAGAGCAAAGGGAATTTGAAGATGAATGAGAATAGCATCCACAGGCCCTACAATCTTTCTTATTTTGACATTTGTCTCTTTTAAGATTTTCCACTTTATTTTTACTTTTTCCAAATCTGTATCACAGAACAGTTATTACGTCTAGAAAATTCAACTTCATGACATGCCAGGTACTTCCCAATTTTTAAGTGACATAGATTCTGTGGTGACCTACAATGCCTAAAGTCATATGAGCTATATCGTGTTTGATGGTGAAGGTATTGTGTCCTAGAAGGAAAACTGGGGCATGGCTCCCAGACCTTCGTTCTGATGGATCCTTTGTCATCTTGCTTATTGGAAATTACAGAGGAAATTGACAGACTCAGGATATTTCAGGATGGCTCCCATTTAAGCAATCTTTCATTGCTGTATTAGTGAGAAAAAGAGACCAATTTGCCCCTCTCCCTGATGTGTATAGGTGTATCATCATGGAGAGTCATGAAGGACAGGCATTTACTTAACCTTATATATTTTGCACAAATATTTTAACCACAAAATTTAAACATTTCTTTAACAATTAATATCACCGAAGTAAGCTATTTGCCATGTATTGTAACAATTTTCTGTGGTACATAACCTGCCACAGAATAAGATTTATAGAAGAGCCCTGGCTGGTGTTGCATAGTGGATTGAGTGCTGGCCTGCAAACCAAAGGGTTGCTGGTTCTATTCCCAGCCCAGGGCACATGCTTGGGTTGCAGGCCAGGTCCCTAGTAGGGGGCACTTGAGGGGCAACCACACATTGATGTTTCTCTCCCTCTCTTTCTCCCTCCCTTCTCCTCTCTAAAAATAAATAAATAAAATCTTTAAAAATTATTTGTAGAAGACATTTCTGTTTAAGACATAAAAAGGTAATATTTTAATTTCTGAAATACCAACAAGACCTTATTTAAATGCTGAAGACTATACTATGAAGCACATAATGTAGTTGGGTGATTTCCAAATGAGTATTTTTAAATGTTAATAAATGTTTCACATTTATTTTATCTATCTATATATCATTTATCTATTTATCTATCTATGTGTGTGTATACATATATACACACACACACGCAATTTCTAAATTGAAAAATATACTAGCCTTGTAATGAAAAGCTATACTCCTGGATCTCATTTCCAGATTTATTGTACAGAGGAAAGATTATTTCTTTTGATGTCTTTGTGTTTATACATTACTTCTGCCTTTATAGCTCTAAGTGCATTTGTAAGATCAGCTGAGTCAAACATATGTGTATGTATGTGTGTGTACATAATTAGTTTCTTAATTTTTCAAATTTAGATATCTGTTGACTTATTATGATAGATAAGAATGTAGTTTATTTGTACTACTGCCTCCACACTCCCAATATACTCAAGTTTTAGTTCTTTTCTTGTTACCTGTAGGTCTTTAAATAACATACTTTTTCTACTACTCTCCTTTGTGCTTTTAACTTTATATTAAGGTTGGTATCATTTATGTTTGATTTTTAACCATATTAAGATTTTAGTGTTTTACTTAGGTTGATTCTAAAGGTTGAAAGTCAATTAAAGAACTATTATGAATATTAATTATCATTCACTGCTGACCAAAGTACAGTAGTATAATGTGATTACATTGACTTATTTGATACATGTTTTTGTGTTTCTTAGAGTTTCTAATTGCTTTAATTTTTCTTTGAATCATCTATCTTTATGGCACCCTTATGTACCTTCATCTTCTCAAGAGGTAGGATGGAACCTTTGAAATTCCTTATTTTCCTGGAAACCTTCCTCTGTTCCCAGGTGGACTAATTGCTACCTGTCTGTTTTGCACTGACTAATCTTCCCTGGATCCATATCTTTCCCTTTCTCACTTTAATTCCATGTGTTGCTAAAGCATATACTCAGAATCTTCAAGTAAAGGGCATGTAGGAGGTAAATATTCTTAATTTCTAAATATCTGAAAATGACTTGATTAATATTTTGGCTAAATCAAGAATTATAGGTTAAAATAATTTTTTAAAGGAATTTGGGAGACATTGCCCTATTTTTAGCAGGTAATATTTCTTTTTTTTTCTTTAGAAGATTAATGATTTTTATTTAATGCTTATTTATTTTATTTTATTTTTAATTATTTTTCAACTACAGTATTCTGTCTTTTACTCCCAGCCCAGCCCACCCCCATGCCCCCCACCTCCCTTTCCTTTCCACCCCTCTTAGTTGTTGTGCATGTGTCCTTTATACTAGTTCATAGCAGGTAATATTTCTGATAAGACATCTTATTCTTGTCTTTGAAAGTTGCTTTTTTCCCCCTTAATTTCTATAAACTTTTTTTTAGGATTTCTTATTGAAACATATCTGATTACGGTTTCTTGATGATCCCTTTTGATGGATCTCTTAATGTACCTTTCATTCTGAAAACTCATGACCTTTAGTTTTGGGAATTTCTTATAAATTCTTATAAACAGCACATTTCTTTTAATGTGCTGTTTATTTTTGATTTTTTGATTTTTTGATGGTTTACAGCTGCTCCAATTATTTTCCTCTTTGTCTCCTTCCACCCAGCCCACCCCCCCCCATTTCCATAGTCAATCCCCACCCCATGGTCCATATCCATGAGTCCTTCATATATACTCCTTGACTAATCTCTTCATATTCTTTCAAACAATCTCCCCTCCCCCCTCTCCTGTTGCCATTGTCAGTCTATTCAGTGATTCTATGCCTCTGGTTCTCTTGTGCTCATTAGTTTATTCTGTTCATTAGATTCCTCTTATAAGTGAGATCATATGGTATTTCTCTTTTACCAACTGGCATATTTCACTTAGCATGATAGTCTCCAGTTCCATCTATGGTGTCAAAAAAGATAGGAATTGCTTCTTTTTTCTTCTGTGTAGTATTCCATTGTGTGGATTAAAAATCTATAGTACAGGGGACTTCTGGTCAAGGTGGTGGCATAGGTAAACACAGCTTTTCACAACCACATCAAAATTACAGTTAAAATATCACTCAGAACCATCAGAAATTGAGTTGAATGGAAGTCTGACCACTGAAAAATTAAAGAAACCACATCCATCCAGACTGGTAGGAAGGGTGGAGACAATGGAGATGGGCCAGTCCCAGACTCACGTGTGGTAGATAAAAATTCAGGAGGGATATCTCAGGAGTGAGGACTCACAACTCCACACCAGCCTCCCCAACCCAGGGTTCCAGTGCCAGGAAGGTAAGTCCCCATAAGTTCAGGCTAGAAAAACCAGCAGGGATTGAGTCAGTGGAAGAAACTTCTGGAATTCCAAGCAGTTCTCCTTAAGAACCCACACACAGACTTATTGAGATTCACTCTCCCTGAGCTCCAGCACTGGGGTAGCAGCTTTAAAGGCACCAGTGGCATACAGAGAGGAACTGAAATCTCTGGCATCAGGGCAAGAGCTGGGAGACAGTTTTCTCTCAGACAGAATGGTGGGCAGAAGCCATTGCCCCTTTTAGAGCCCCCTCCCTAACTGAGCTATGGAGCCAGCAGGCTGGTGCCATATCTGAGACATCTGAGACTCCATCAAGCTCGCTAACACTGTATGTCCTACCCTGGAGATCCCCTGAGACTCTGTCTCACCCAACTTACTGGTCCATCCAAACCGTTAACCTTCACCTTTCCATATGAACAACTGGCCTTGGTTAATGATTCACAACTTCCTAAATCCTTTCAAACAAGCAACAGCTGGCTTCAGTGAGTTCCCCCATCTCCTATACCTCTTGCTAAGTGGTCTCAGGCCCAGCACTAGCAGCAGTAGCCTGCATTCACAATTTGACTTCACCTGGGAGTCTCCAAGCCCAGCACAAGTAGCAGCCATCTGCAGATTGTTTTATAGCTCAGGCAGAGTGGCCCCAGGCAAAACAGAGGTGGGAGCTGATCTTGGCCTTCATGACCCAGGAAACTGCAGAGCCTGCACACTCAGTGGACAGATGCAGAACATGTCAGAGCACCACCACCCTGCCTCTGCAGAGCTGATCTTCCATGGAGGGTGGAGGTTGGTGGTCCGTGGTCACAGCCAGTTCTTAAAACTGACTGGCCTGGGTAAATCCCTCCCATTGACATGCCAATGCCAATGTAGCCTCAACTATAACAGGAGGGTGTACTCAGCTCACATGAAGGGCTCACCTCGAGTACCCAGCTGGAGTAATAGGGGAGGCTATGCCACTAGACCAGGGGTATCAAGCTCCTTTTCACCTGGGGCCACATAAGCTGCCTGGTTGCCTTCAAAGGGCTGAATATAATTTTAGGACCATGTAAACGTAAGTACTGCTTAACAGTTAAGTGAGAGCTTGGCACTGCTGCTGGATAGAAACAAGATGTCGGGCCAGATGAAACAAGGTGGAGGACTTGATTCAGCCTGTGGGCCTTGTGTTTGCTGCCTATGCACTAGACCCTGTAGGACAGCTACCACATTAGGCCACACTACCAAGACAGGGAGTCATAGCTGCTCTACCTAATACATAGAAACAAACACAGGGAGGCTGCCAGAATGAAAAGACAAAGAAACATGGCCCAAATGAAAGAACATATCAAAATTACAGAAAAAGAACTGAACCAAATGGAGATAAGCAGTCTATCAGATGCAGAGCTAAAACACTGGTTATAGATGTTCAAGGAACTTAGTGAAGACCTCAACAGTATAAATGAAGGATGTATTAATTAAAATAAGGAAGAGTTTATAGGGAAACTCCAGTAGAGTGGATGAAGCCTAGAATCAAATCAATGATTGGAATAAAAGAAAGCCAAAAACCACCAATCATAACAACAAGAAAATAAAAAAGAATTCCAAGAAAACAAGAATAGTATAAGCAGCCTCTGGGACAACCTCAAGCATACCAAATTCACATCATAGGGGTGGCCTCATTCACATCATAGAAAGAGAAGAGAAAGAGCAAGAAATTGGAAATCTATTTGGGAAATAATGAAAGAAAATGTCTCTAATTTGGTGAAGGAAATAGACATGCAAGTCTGGAAACACAGAGAGTCCCAAACAAGATGGATGCAAAGAGGTTCACTCCAAGACACATTGCAGTTAAAATGCCAAAGGTTAATGGTAAAGCAAGAATCTTAAATGCAGCAAGAGAAAAGCAGTTAGTTATCTACATGGGAGTTTCCATAAGTCTGTCAGCTGATTTCTTTTTTTTTTGTGCTTTTTTAAAAAATTATTTTTCAAGTACAGTTTTCTGTCTTTTACTCCCATTCCAGCCCACCCCACCCCCATGCTCCCCACCTGTCAGCTGATTTCTTAAAAGAAACTTTGCAGGCTAGAAGGGATTGGCAAGAAATATTTAAAGTCATGAACAACAGGAACCTAGAGCCAAAATTGCACTATCCAGCAAAGATACCATTTAGAATGGAAGGGCAAATAAAGTGCTTCCCAGACCAGGTAAAGCTAAAGGAGTTCATCATAACCAAACCATTATTATATGAAATGTTAAAGGGACTTATTTAAGAAAAAGAATAAGATCAAAACTGTGAACAATAATAGGGCAATAAATTCATATCTACCAACAACTGAATCTAAAAAACAAACTAAGCAAACAAGAAAAATAGAGACAGAACCATAGATGTAGAGATCATTTTGATGATTGCCAGATGGGAGGGGGATATCAGGGAATGGGTGAGGTGGGGGGATTAAGGAATACAAATAAGCAGTTACAGAATAGCCACTGTGATGTAAAGTACAGTGTAGGAAATGAAGTAGCCAAAGAACTTACACACATGACACGTGGGCATAAACAATGGTGGAGGGATTGCCTGTGGGAATGGGGGGTGCTGTGTGCATGGGGGCAAAGTGGGAAAAATTGGGACAACTGTAATTGAGTAATCAATAAAAATAATTAAAAATAAAAGCAACTGTGGTAGATTTATACAATGAAATAAATTAGTTTTTTGATTATCCTTTCTCCTCTATTTTTCTTCTTTGAAATTCTTTTGGAACTTTTAGTAGTTAGGCCTCCTGATTAGATTCTGTACACCTTTTTTCTTGTGTCCTCAATTTTTCTTTAATGTTTTGTTTAACTTTTTGAGAGACTTATTCAAAACTATTTTTTACCTTATACTGATTTAAAATTTTTTGTATTAACTTTTAATTTTCTAATACTCATTCTTATTCTCTATTCCTTTTTTGTAGAATTTTATTCTTGTTTTTTAGAGTTTTAAAGTTCCCGTCTGTTCCCCAAATTATTCATGTTTCCTCAGGCATTATTTTTGTTTGTTTGTTTATTGCAGATATTTTCCTTTTTCTTTCCAACTTTCTTCAAATGTTTTTCAATCGTCATTATCCAAATATATTTAAGAATGAAAACTTGACTGGGAACTCAGTATCATCATAGATTGTCACCCAGTATCTTACCTTTTACAGTAATTTCAGAAATGTGGCTGTTTCCCAGCAGGGTTCCTCAAGTTTCTGTGTTCTTTCTGTTATCCTCCCTTTATACATCTATCCAAATGATAGCTTTATCAGTCCTCTGTTTGATTTTATTATCTAGAATTTTACCAGAATGTTTCATCTATTCCTATTTTCTTTGTTTCTATAGATTAATGACCATTCGTGACTTTGACTTTAATGTTAGTGGAAACCAAGAAAGCATGGAATAAACTAATGTGATCTGTTTGCCATCCTGAGCTCAAATTATTTCTACATCCAGTATAAATCTAGTGCCTTTTTACAGTTGCTTGAGAAGTTACAATATGAAATAGTTCAGTGCTACCTCATTAAAGGATTTCTGTGTTTCTTTTACTTATTTCTTTTCTTAGGGACTCAGTAGTATGTCTATTATTTGTGAACTAAAAGCAGTTATGGATGTTGACTTTTATTATTTACTTCCCTTATGGTGCCCTGTGTCTTCCTGGAAATAGGTGTCATGCTACTACTAATACGGTTATTAGTAATATTACTAGTAAATTATAATGTTACTAATAATTTTTCTCATTTTATAATATTAGTTTATGTTTAATTATAAATCCAAACTACTGTAGACTATATGTCACAAAAGAGAGCATAAGTTCAATTATTAATATAAACACAAGGAGCACAGACTACTGATAAACCCAAACATAAATGTATAAAATGATGTCATAAGTTGTTTTTAATTTAAAAATGTCTGACTTTGAAATAATTTCAGATTTATCAAGATGATACAGAGAGTTCCTGTATATCCTTTACCCAGCTTCCCTTAATAGTACCTGTGGTACCATGGTTACCTAACTACGGTATATTTATCAAAACTAAGAAACTAGCATTGATACAATAAAATTAGCTATGCTCCATATTTTATCCTCACTTCACCAGTTTTTCAATTCTGTCTTTTTTTCCTCTTCCAGGGTCCAGTCTAGGGTACCAGAGGAAGCATGTCACCTTAGTTTCCTCCAATCTGTAATAGTGTCACAGTTTTTCCTTGACAATTTTGCAGAGTAGTCATCAGATATTTTGCAGAATAGTCCTCAGTTTTCTCTGATGTTTTGTAATGGTTGGATGAGGGCTTTGGGGTCTAGAGAAAAATACCACAGAGATAAAATGCCCTTTTCTTCATATAGAAGGTATATGATATAATATGACTTTTAAGGATGATGTAAACTTTGATCACTTGATTAAGGTGATAGCTGCCAGGTTTCTTCACAATTACTGTTTTCTCTTCTTTTTAAATTTACTTTAAGCAAGTTACTAAGTCTAGCACATAGTCAAGGGGAGAGAAGTTAAGTTATATCTCCCAGATAGAAGAGGATGAGAGAATTTTGTTATATGTTACCACCAGAGTAATTAATAAATATTTTACGGGACTACTTTAAGGCTATTTAACTCTTCCTCAAATTTTTACCAACTAGTTTTAGTTGATCATTGTATCTTAAATGTAGTAATTACTACTGGGTGTTCTCATTATTTTCTATTTATCTCCTTCTTTTTACATTTTCTATTTGAAATTCTGTAGGGAAGTCATGTCTCTTCTTTCCAATTTGTTTATTTATTCAATCATTTATTTATATTTTTATGTACTCATGGATATTTATTTTATTCTTTGGGTTGTATGGTCTAATACTATCATTATTTGTATTATTACTCAAATTGTTTTATTTGTGGCCATTGGGAGCTCTTTTAGTTTGGCTCCTGTGCTTTTTTCCAAGCCTAATCTTAGTTGGTGTTTTTATTATTATCTTAACACTTCCATGCTTTCTGGCCCTATAAGATGGTCTAAGCTCATCCACAATAGATAGTTAAATTAACCCACAGGGTGGACAAATCAATAATCTCATAAATATTTATTTAATGTTAAAGACTATGCCAGGTGCTAGAGTGACCATGAAGTTTAAGAAATAATTTTTACATTAAAAGATTCCATAATCTATTTTCAGGAATAAATGAATAAAAGATAAAAGTACAAGGCAGCACAAGATTAAATTAGTAAGGGCTGTAGAAGCTAACAGAAGAAGATAAAAATGTCATTTTGGGAAATATACCAAGAAAGGAGACCCAGAGAGATGGATAGAATTTAGTCAAGTGAAGTAGAAAGGAAAAGACATGAGTGCAAAAATCGTTATTAGGAGTGTGAAGAGCAGTAAGAGACAAAAAAAATCATTATAGATGAAATGGATGAATTTCTTGTTTAGTGAGGTAAGATATACTAAAATTGATACAAGAAGAAATAGAAAATAGGAATAACACTGTATTTGTTTAATTAATTGAATTTGTAATTGAAAGTTTTCCACAAAGAAAATTCCAGTTGCAGATAGTATCACTAGTAAATTTCTTCAAACTTCTCAGGAAGGAAGAATACTGATAGTTAGCAAATACAGAAAATATAGACAACAATTCTCAAGACATTTTTCTGATATCTGTATAACCATAACACCAAGTCATAAAGGCACTATAAGAAAATTACACATTGATATCCTTCATGACAATAGACACAAAACAACTCACAATTAGGAATATAACACAGTTACATAGACACAATGATACATCATGCCCAAACTGAATTTATTCCAGGTATGCAAGTATACTTTAATTTTCAAAAACTCAGTCCACATTAGTGGAATAAAGGATAAAAATCATACAATTATCTCAGTAGACTCAGAGACAGCATTTGAAAAAACACCTAATAATGATAAAAGCTGTCAGCAAAACTAGAAGTAGAAGGGTATCTATGCAAAACCTACAACTAACAATATTGAGGCAATGTATGTTTTTCTCCGAGGGAGAAGACATGGGTGTCTACTCTCACTAATTCTGTTTAATATTGTCTGGATGTCCTACTCAATGCAATGGGATTAACTAAAAATATATTTTAAAATGTTACATATTGGAAAGGACAAAGTAATTACCTTATCTCTATTTGTAAATGACATGATTATATATCTAGAAAAATCCTAAGGAATCTAAATCTCTTTAAAGTTAACAAAAATATGTTGATTTAATTTATCAAGACCTCAAGATACAAGGTCAATATAAAAATATCAATTTTATTTCTATACACCAGTACTTGCAGCCTCACCAACATCATCATGTTCTATTATACATCAATACTACCATGTCTTCCTAATATTTGATGAGTTCTTATGATGTACCATAGGCTGGACGAAGCACTTTACATTGGTTATTTTACTTAATGCTCACAACAACCTGCACCATAAATGTATCATTTCTGCATTTTGCAGATAAAGAAGCTGAGGTTAAATAGTTTAAGTACCTTGTTCCTGGTCATATAGTTAGTTTGTAAGAGATAAAGTGGGAACACTCTCTGGCAGCCTGGACCAGACCCCATTCTTTCAAATAATTATTAATACCACTTTCTTATATTTGACATCCTAGTTGTATTCCCTTCCAAGGTAGTAGATGCTTCAGGTAAAGATTATTATCTTGTTTATTTTAGTATTCTTGGAATTTTTTACTAATTAATTGACTTATAAGTATGTAATAAATAGTGGCTGGGTGAGTACTTAAACATTGCCATTGAGATTTTATGGGAAAAGGGGTCTACAAGTTTAGGCATGAAACATGAAATTTTCCTTTAAGTGGTATAAAAAAAACAGAATTCTATTATGAGGTTTTAAGACAAATTTACATTTATTTTGTATTCCTGTCATTTGGGTTAGATTCTACTCTCCAAATGCTTCTTTTCCCTACTCTTCAGCATGCTATTCTCCTTCTTTTATGCAAGGATAAACTGGCTGTGTTTGGCCCTATTTTCCCCCCGCAGTGTGATAATCCTAGGTTACACACCTGCTCAACTCTGAAAATACTAGCAGTTTTTCCCTCTGTTTATTATTCATGACAAGCTCTTGGTGCCAAAAATAGAAGAAAATAAAAAATTTTAAAAGTTATGTGTGACCTTCCACTCCATCATTCTGTAGCCTTCCTAAGCGCAGTGTGGATGTGAGCTAAAAGTTCCAAGATCCAGACAGAAGTCTGTGGCATTAAAAGCTGAAACTTCAAGAGAAATTTTGAAGTGATTAATTAGTGGGCACTGACCCTGAGACATACCTTAGGAGTGGCTGCTGGGGCATCCTGTGGAGGGTGACCTGGGAGGCTGGCTGTGTGGACACTGGAACCAGCTACAACACATAGATATTTGGCTAAAGGAGAGAATAGAACTCTACATTGAACCCTGTTGAGCCTAGCTCAGTCACTCAGCTGTTCAGATGGAGATGGCCATGAGCAGACACAGTAGTATCATTCATTCAGTGATATCCACAGAAGGTGTGGTTCCATTTCTTACTCCATCAAGAAAAGCTCTGGGAAAAGAAGGGGCTCTTTTTCACCAAAACAGTGAAGGGACTGTGGGTCATGTGAAGGGACTGTGGGAAGGCTAAACTTTTGTGCTGCTGTCCTAGATGGAACTCGGCACACAAACTGCCCTGTAGTACAAAGGAGTTCCTGGGTTTCCAAAAAGTCTCTCTTTGTGTAAGGCAAAGAAGTGGGTGGCAAAATGCTCTGCTTATAACTGTGTGTCTGTATTTCTGTGGGTGTCGGCTGAATAAGACAAGATCTGATAAAAAATAAGTAATAAAGCAAATTAAGAAAAATTTCTTAATTAATTTAGTATATTGCAACATTATCTGTTCTCTTATAAATTCTGATATGAAATAGTTTTCTAAATCACAGAAGCTACTGGGTGAAATGAGGGAAAGAGCCACACCTGAGCTTTTGGGCTTTGCTAGTCTCAGGTTCTAAGCCTGACCGTGCTTTAGTCTTCTCCTCTGAAAAATGAAACCAGCACTCTAACATTGCAAGGCTGTTCTTTAGATCCAAGTGCCCATGTATATGAAGCCCCTTACACAATGCCTTGCAGCATGTAGGCACACAGTAAATACTAGTATTGCTCCCTTGGACTCATACTCCATCCTCAGTCGCAGTCCTGGCCTGCTGAGATAAGGAGAAAAGCAGATTTTGCTTAGTTAGTAAAATACTTCTGACATTTAGAAATTTCTGAAAACTGCTAAAAGATTATTATTCTCCTCTCTGCCAGTGATACAGAAGGAGATTGGGAGGGATAAATTAACAGAATTTAATACCATTTTAAAAATAATAGCAATAAGTGCTAATACACTGCTTTCTGACCACGAAGGCTGAGACTGGCAGCAGTGGTACCTTGGACATAATCTAATGGTGTGCTTTTCTTTCCTTCCAGAATCACCTGGTATGTCAAAGCCACACTGTCTTCTGTGGGGTCTTCCTCTGTGAACGGCTTCCATTTCAAAGACTTTTGTGAATACATGGTTTCACCCAAGTCCCCAAAGAACATTATTTTTCTTCTGATCTGCTGGAGTTTTTAAGGTTTGTGTTATTTTTTCCATTTCTCTCACCAATGGTATTATTAATTTTGAGGGATATTTAAAAATGGATTAGTAGTCCTACTCTATTGCAATAAGAACTCTGGAAGTAGATTTTACACTGGTTATAATCACTTAATTTCATTGGAAGATGGTTATTAATGAAAAGAAATTTGATATGCTACTTCTCATACTTATTGTAAGTATATTCTGTGGGATGTTACAAGGATATTAGAAATAAAATATCCTCCACATTGGCTTAAAACAAATTTTATTTCTGCATTCATAGATTCTAACTGAACAGACTCAATAAGTTTTTACTACATGTCCACATATATCAGACTTTATTAAATACTTTCAATTATAATAGTTAAAGCCTTGTGGATGAATTATATTTTGAAACATTGAAAATCAAAACTGCATTTGTTAATGGCAACTAGTATTATCATTATGACTTTTTTTAAGTATAAAGTCTCAGTGGCCAGAATTCTTTCACTTAGTTCTTCCAAGGGCTACTCACCCTATGATTTATGATGGTAGAACAGGGTTGGTGTTGTTGTTTCTTTTAATGTGTGTATATTAACAGCTTGAAAAATCACTAACAATACTGTTGTTTACTCAAGGAAAAAGCTTGCTAGAGAACCAGTTTTAGAAGTACATGTTTTGCTGTTGAGATAGTACAAGTAAGACACTTTTATTTTTAAAGTGCTTTCTGACAAAAGACCTACCAAAGGATATATTCAATCCATGCATCTTTTATGGATGGAAAAATAAACAGGAGAGCAGATACAGCTTGGTACACTGCGTGGACAAAACGTAAATGGAAAAGGAACACAGTACTCTCCCTGGAATGACACATCTTTTTCCACAAGCATTTATTTCATTTGGTAGAATTTTTATTCTGTTGATGGTGACAAATATTTTCTCCCCTAATAGCCATTTAGAGTGTTTTTTCTCTTTTGTTTCTACTGAAAAATCACAGTAGATTTTACTGCAGTGCTGGCTAGATTCCAGTTTTCCCACTGCACCCTTCATTGTGGGACCTCATGATTGACAAGCTTTGAGGTGTGAGACATGTGGTACATATCAAGGATGAGAGTGGGTGGGAACTTGTTCCTCCATCTTCAACACTCCCTTCTGTCTATTTTGTGGAATACTGTAGTATGTAGAAACCTAATAAGTGTATCCATAGAAACAGACGGGCTGGGAAGGACTTGCGAAACTATCTAAATATTCCTCCTACTTTACAACCCAGATCCTGCTTAAATTTTCCAAAACCAATGAGAATCTATTTGTTTTTAAACCTTTATACATACTCAGTTTTTTTTGAAATTTGATATAGATTCTTCTTTCTTAGACCTTGTTGTCAAGAAAGCCTAAGTAATTCCTAACCTCCTATGATGACCTCCTATGATGTCAATTTCCATTATTTTTTCTTCATGGAGAGTTTATTAGTCAGAGTACCCCATTATAAACTTGGGTCATCCTTTTTCTTCTCAGGAGAATAAACTCATTTTTTTAAATTTTTTTCTGTAAAATTGTTTAATCCCAAATTTCTCAGCTCTTGTCCAAGTCTCCTAACTTCTGTATATTCCACTTAAGTTTAAGAGGTCAGACTCATTGAAGGAACATTAAAAATTACCTATTGGAGTTTCGCACTGCCGCTATAGATATTTATGATATAAGACCATCCCATCAGTTTTAGAATGGTAATAGCCCTGGTTTCTTAGTCCTCAGTCATTGTGATAAGCAGACTCAGACCTTCTTTGCATTTCCTTGCAGAGGAGGACCAGGACTGTCCAGACTATAAACTTCTCACTTAGAATTGAAAATACTGAAATTGGCAGAGTTGAATGAAGGATGGTGCTGGGTGTAGACCCTGGCTCTGTCATATCTCTACTCTGGGTTCATATTTATATTTTTAGCTGTTTAAACCCACACTAACATGCATATGCTGTTTTTAGACAACCAGAATTTCTGGTTTAGTGCTTAGGTAGACCACTACTGTTTGATACGGGAAAAGACTTTGGGAAAGATAATCTCAAAACTCGGTGCAGGGAAATGGCAGAGAGAGGACAACTTTGGAGATTCAGGGAGAAAACAGGACCTGGACCCCAGATAAAATAGTGGGGCTGATGTTGTAAAGGTACTAGTGTAGTCCCTGGGAGAAAAGCAGGTAGAAAATGTGAAATCTGAGCAAAAACTGAAAAATATAAATAAAAAAGGAAGTCCTTTTACACTGGCTTTTCACCATTCCTCCTGGTTTCAACTCTGTACTCCATGTTACAGAAATTTGAGGATCAGTTTTTGGGGAGCTCATAGGTCCCTGACTGAAACTTTCTCCCCTCAGTCAGATATCCCTTGCCTCTCTCCTTTATTAGCATTTCTATCTTCTCCCTCACTTGTCGGAGGCCTCTACTTCATCCTTTATGTATGCAGAGAGGAAGGAAATGACTTGATGAGTTTTATTTCTCTGGATCTTTCCAAAGTGTCTAGTGAACTTATAAATTAAAAGAAAATTACTTAGAAACTATTGAAGTTTGGGAATTTTTTCCCATAAAAGTCTTCTTTTTCTTTTCTTTTTAATTTCTTGTCTTTTCCTTTTGTTTATATATTTTTTTGTTTAATCTTTATGGTATTATTTTTCACTAGTATTTAGTTTTCTTATACCTCCCATCCCCTGCAATCACCACACTGTTGTTCATGTCCATGAGTCCTATTTTGCTTTTTTGCTCAATTCCCCCACCCCATAACCCCCCACTCCTGCCAGTCTGTCATATGTTCTCTATACCTATGAGTCTGTTTCTCTTTTCCTTGTTAGTTGAGTTTGTCATTAGATACACATATGAGTAAAATCATATGGTATTTGTCTTTCTCTGACTGGCTTATTTCACTCAGCATAATGTTCTCCAGGCCCATCCATACTATTGCAGAGGATAAAATTTTCTTCTTTTTTATGGCTGAGTAGAATTCTATTGTGTCAATGTCCCATAGTTGTTTTAACCGCTCATCTATGGATGGACACTGGTGCTGCTTCCATACCTTGGTGATTGTAAATAATTCTGCACTGAACATAGGGGTGCTCATTAATGTTTTTGGTTTTTTTGGATATGTTCCCATAAGTGGGATCTCTGGGTAAAAAGTCAGATCCATTGTTAATTTTTTTAGGTATCTCCACACTGCATTCCACACTGTCTATACTTGTCTGCATTTCCACCAACAGTGCGAAAGGGTTCCCCTTTCTCCATGTCCTCTCCAGCACTTGTTGTTTGTTGATTTATTGATGATAGCCACTTTAACAGGTGTGAAATGATATATCATTGTGGTTTTAATTTGCATTTCTCTGATTATTTGTGACATTGAATGTATTTTCATATGTCTATTGGCCATCTCTATATCCTCTTTGGAAAAGTGTCTGTTCAGGTCCTTTGCCCATTTTTTAATTGGGTAGTTAGTATTCTTGGTACTAAGTTTTATACATTCTGATTGTGTTTTTTGTGTCCTCTCTCTTCTTTCCTTGATGAGCCTACTTAAAGGCTTGTCAATTTTGTTTATCTTTTCAAAAAAAACAGCACCTAAATTCATTGATCCTAAGAATTGTGCTTTTAGTCTCTATGTAATTTAATTCTGCTCTGATCTTGGTTATTTCTTTCCTTCTACTTGCTCTGGGCTGTCTTTGTTGTTGTTTCTTGAGTTCTTGCAGGTGTAGGGTTAGGTTGTTTGTTTGAAATGTTTCTATCTTTTTTAGGTAGGCCTTTATTGCTATGAACTTCCCTCTCAGGACTGCCTTCACTGTGTCCCATAAGTTTTGGATCGTTGTGAATTCATTTTCATTTGTTTCCAGAAACTTTTTGATTTCTTCCCTGATTTCATTCTTGACCCAGTCATTGTTTAATAGCATGCCATTCAGTCTCCATGATTTTGGTTGTTTTGGTTTTTTTCCTTTGGGGTTAGATTCCAATTTCAGTCCCTTGTGGTCAGAGAAAATGCTTGGTATAATTTCAATTTTCTTGAATTTGTGTTGAGGCTCATTTTATGTCCTATCATGTGGCCTATCTTTGAAAGTGTTCCATGTGCATTTGAAAAGAATGTGTATTTAGCTTCTTTGGGATGAAGGGCTATATATATATCAGTTAAGTCCATTTCATCTAGGGTGTTGTTTAATGCCACAATATCTTTGTTGATATTTTGTTTGGAAGATCTGTCCATTTTTGACAGTGGGGTGTTAAAATCCCCTACTATAATTGTGTTGCTGTCAATATCTTTTTTGAAGTCCTCTAAGACTTTCTTTATATATTTGGGTGCTCCTATGTTGGATGCGTATATATTTATGATGTTAATGTCTTCTTGGTGGATTTTTCCCTTGAGTATTATGAAGTGACCTTCTGGGTCTCTCTTTATGGCCCTTTTTTTGAAGTCTATTTTGTCTGATAATGAGTATTGCTACCCTGGCTTTCTCTTTCTGTCCATTTGCTTGGAAGATTTGTTTCCAGCCCCTCACTTTTAGTCTGTGTTGGTCTTTTGTCCTGAGGTGGGTCTCTTGTAGGCAGCATATGTGTGGGTCATACTTTCTTATCCATTCAGCTATTTCATGTCTTTTGATTAAAGCATTTAATCCATTTACATTTAATATTATGGATAGGTACTTATTTATTAACATTTTTGTACCTGTGTTCCCCTCAGTCTTTCTTTACCTTTCTTCAAGCAGGCCTTTCAGCATCTCTTGCAGAGCTGGTTTGGTGGAGGTGTATTCTTTTAGACTTCTTTTTGTCTTGGAAGCTCTTTATTTGGCTTTCTATCTTGATTGAGAGCCTTGCTGGGTAAAGTAGCCTTGGTTGCAGGCCTTTGGTTCTCATTACCTGGAATATTTCTTGCCATTCTCTTCTGGCTTGGAGTGTTTCCATTGAGAAGTCAGTAGCTAACCTTATTGGAGCTCCCTTGTATGTTACTTCCTTTTTCTCCCTTGCTGCCTTTAGGATTCTCTCTTTGTCTTGGAATTTTGCCATTTTAATGATGATGTGTCTTGAAGTGGGCCTCCTTGTGTTCCTCTTGATTGGGACTCTCTGTAATTCCTGGATTTGTTTTCCTTTTCCTGTCATCAAAGTAGGAAAGTTTTCCCTCATTATTGTGTCAAATATGTTTTCTATCCCTTGTTCTTCTTCTTCTCCTTCTGGTATTCCTATTATTCGGATATTATTATGTCTCATATTGTCTTGCATTTCTCTTAATCCCTCTTCATTCTTTCTGAGCCTCTTTTCCTTTTCTTGCTTTTTCTGGGAGTTCTTTTCTACCTTGTCCTCCAACTCACTGATCCGATCTTCTGCTTCATCAATTCTGCTTTTGATTCCTTCAACTGTGTTCCTCAATTCAGAAATTGTATTCTACATTTCCTCTTATCCCTTGCTGATAGTTTCTATTTCCTTTTTCATGCTGATATAACTTGGGGTGAGATCCTTATAGCTCCCCTGTAGTTTCTGGTAGCTCATTGTGAGCTCTTTGAACTTCCTGATAACCAGTGCTTTGAATTCAGTATCTGATAGCTGTCTTGCCTCTATTTCATCTAACATTCTTTCTGAGGGTTCCTCCTTTTCTTTCATTTGGGGATTGTTTCTTTGTCTTCCCATTGTCTGTGAGACTTTTCTTGTTAGCCTCAGCTTCTTAAATTGATCTGTTCTGACTCCCTGGGTTTATGGTGTGAACCTCTGTGTTATAATACCTGTGAATTTCAGTGGTGCAGTCTCTTTTGGTTATCCTGTTGTTCCCCGCTTCCACCTACTCCATCTGGATCCTCCGTGACTGTCAAGACTTCTGATCCCTTATTTTCATATATGCTGAGTAACTGCTAGCTGCCTGTGCTTCTCCTCCACTGATCAGACAAGATTCTCTCCCTTGTGTACCAGGAACTGGAATCTGCTCCAAATTACTCTGTTGCCATGTTGCCCTGGTCAACTTTTGTACATTCTTTATGAATTTTGGATATTAACCCCTTATGAGATGTACTGGCAAATATGTTCACCCATTTTGTGGGTTTTCTTTTTATTTGGTTGATGTTTTCCTTTGCTGTGCAAAAACTTTTTGATGTAGTCTCATTTGTTTATTTTTGCTTTTGTTTCCCTTTTCTGGGAGATATATCCAATTAAAAAACATTCTATGAGCACTGGCTGGTGCAGCTCAGTGGATTGAGTGTGGGCAGTGAACCAAAGGGTTGCCAATTGGATTCCCAATCAGGCCACATTCCTGGGTTGCAGGCCAGGTCCCTGTGGGGGGTGCATGAGAGGCAACCATACATTGATGTTTCTCTCCCACTCTTTCTCCCTCTTTTTAAAAATAAATAAATGAAATCTTTTTAAAAATTCTATGAGCAGTATCTGAGATTTTGCTGTCTATATTTTCTTTTAGGATTTTCATTATTTCATGTCTAACATTTAGATCTTTAATCCATTTTGAATTTTTTTCTTGTATGTGGTGTAAGAAGATGGTCTGGCTTCGTTTTTCTGTGTGTATCTGTCCTATTTTCCCAATGCCATTTATTGAATAAACTATATTTAGCCCATTGTGTGTGCTTGATTCCTATGTCAAATATTAATTGGCTATAAAGGTGTGCATTTATTTCTGGGCTCTCTGTTTTGTACTATCAATCTATGTATCTGTTTTTATACCAATACCAGGCCGTTTAGATTACTGTGTCCTTGTGGTAGTTTGATATTAGGTAGTGTGACTCCTCCATCTGTGTTCTTCTTTCTCAGGATCACTGTTGCTATGCAGGGCCTTTTGTGGTTCCATATAAATTTTTTAAATATTTTTTCTGGTTCTGTAAAGTACATCATTGGAATCTTAATAGGAATTACATTGAATCTATAGGTTGCTTTGGGTAGTGTGGACATTTTAATGATGTTAATTCTTCCTACTCATGGACATGGTATGTGCTTCTACTTATTTGTATCTATTTCAATTTCTTTTTTCTCTCTCTCATAATTTTCTGTGTACAGGTCTCTTACATCCTTAGTTAGTGTGGGCAGTGAAAGGTTAGGTTTATTTTATTATTTTTGAAGCAATTGTAAATGAGACTGTTTTCTTAATTTCCTTTTCTGATCATTCATTATTGGCCTATAAAAATGCAACTTATTTATGGATATTAATTTTATATCCTGCTACTTTGCTGAATTCATTTATAATTTCTAGTACTTTCTTGGTGGAATCTTTGGCATTCTCTATGTACAGTATCATGTTATTTGCAAATAAAGGCAGTTCTATATTATTCTTTCCAATTTGGATGCTTTTTATTTCTTCTTTTCTGATTGCTGCACTAGGACTTCCAGTAGTATGTTTAATAAGAGAGGTCAAAGGAGATATCCCTGTCTTGTTCCTAATCTGAAGATAAATGCTTATAGTTTTTGCCCATTGAGTATGATGCTGGCAGTGGGTTTGTCATATGTGGCCTTTATTACGTTTAGATATATTTCCTCTATTCCCACTTTGCTGAGAGTTTTTATCATAAATGGGTGCTGGTTTTTATCAAATGTTTTTCCTGCTTCTGTTGCATTTGACCACGTGTTTTTTTCTTTATTTTGTTTATGTGGTGTATCACATTTATCGATTTGTAAATGTTAGCCCAACCTCATCCCATCCTTGTAGGATCCTGGAACAAATCCTACTTGATGATGGCATATGATTTTTTTGATGCATTGCTATATTTGGCTTGCTAATATTTTGTTAAGCATTTTAACATCTATGTTCATCAGGGATATTGCTCTGTAATTTTCTTTCTTTATAGTGTCTTCATCTGCTTTTGGAATTAGGATAATGCTGGCTTTGTAAAATGAGTTTGGGAGTCTTCCCTCCTCTTGAATTTTATGAATAGTTTGAGAAGGAAAAGTGTTAGTTCTTCTTGGAATTTTTTGTAAAATTTACCTGTGAAGCCATCTGGTCCAGGGCATTTGTTTATTGGAAGTTTTTTGGTTACTCCTTCAGTTTTATTGGGTGTACTTGGTCTACTAAGGTTCTCTGCTTCTTCCTGATTTAGTTTTGGAAGATTGTATGTTTCTAGGAATTTATCCATTTTGTCCAGATTGTCCAGTTTGTTGGCATATAATTGTTCATAATATTTTCTTACAATCCTTTGTGGTTTTTTGGTCTCAGTTGTTATTTCTCCTCTTTCACTCATGATTTTATTTATCTGGGTCCTTCCTCTTTTTCTCTGTATTCATCGGGTTAAAGGTTTGTCAATCTTGTTAATCTTTTCAAAGAAGGACTTGGATTTATTGATCTTTTGTATCATTTTTAAGTCTGTATTTCATCTCTGGTCTTTATTATTTCCTTCTTTTTACCCAATTTGGGCTTTATTTATTGTTGCTTTCCCAGTTTCTTTGAGTATAAAGTTAGATTATTTATTTGAGCTCTTTCTTATTTTGGGAGATAAGCCTGAGTTGCTATTAATTTCCCTCTCAGTATTGCTTTCCCAGTGTCTCACAGGATTTGGATTTTTGTGTCCTCATTTTCATTTGTTTCAAGGTATCTTTTGATTTCTTCTTTGATCTCATTTTTGACCCACTCATTTTTTAATAACATGTTATTTATCTCCCATGTTTTGCATGATTTTCAATGTTCTTGATTTCTAGTTTCAAAGCATTGTGGTCAGAGAAGAAGCTTGATATTATTTCAGTCTTCTGAAATGAATTATGACATGTGGTCTATCACAGAAAATGTTCCATGTGCATTTGAAAAGTATGTACATTCTGCTGCTTTGCAGTGAAATGCTCTGAATATATCAATTAAATCCATTTGATTCTAGTGTGTCATTTAGACTGCTATCTCCTTGTTGATTTTCTGCCTGGAAGATCTATCCATTGAAGTCAATGGTGTGTTAAAATCTGCAACTATGACAGAATTTCTGTCAATCTCTCCATCACAATTTGCTTTATATATTTAGGTGCTCTTATGTTGAGTGCATAAATGTTTACTAAGGTTATATCTTCTTTTTATATTATTCCCTTTATCGTTTTATAGTCCTTTTTTGTCTCTTAATGTAGCATCAATTTTAAAATCTATTTTGTAAGATATAAGTACTGCTACACCAACTTTTTTTCTTTTCCATTTCCATGAAATATCTTTTTCTAACCCTTTACTTTTGGTGTGTGTGTATCTTTTGATCTGAGATTGGTCTCTTGGAGCACATATATTTGTCTTGTTTTCTTATCCATCCAACTACCCCCTGTCTTTTGGTCAGAGAATTTAAGCCATTTACATTTAAGGTCATTAGTGATAGATACATATGTAGTGCCATTTTATTATTAGATTGTTTTCTCTGTTTATTTATTTTTTCTTTCTCCTTTGCTTAAGGCAATCCCTTTAACATTTGTTCCAAGACTGATTTGGTGTTACTGAACTCCATTAGCTTTTTCTTGTCTGGGAAGCTCCTTATTCTCCTTTATTTTACATGATAGCCTTGCTGGGTAAAGTAGCATTGGTTGTAGGTCTTCACTTTTCATCACCTTGAATATTTCATGCCATTGCCTTCTGGCCTGAAATGTTTCTCTTGAGTAATCAGGTGCCATTCTATGTGGTACTCCCTTGTAGGTGATTACCTACTTTTCTCTTGCAGCTTTTGTGATTCTTTCCTTGTCTTTAAGCCTTGTCATTTTAGTTATGATGTGTCCCAGTGTAGACCTCTTTAGGTCCTACTTGTTTAGGACTCTCTGAGCTTCCCGGAGTTGTGTGACTTTTTCCTTCACCAGATTAGGGAATTTTGCAGTCATCTTTAAATAGGTTCTCAATCCTTTGCTTACTGTCTTCTCCTTCTGGTATTCCACGATGCAGATGTTGTTATCATCTAACCTATTATTTATTCCTTCTAATGCATTATTTATCCCAGATATTGCATTCTTTCTTTCTGACTGGTTCTTTTATGTTTCCTATGTCTTTTTTCATGCTGTTGAATATCCTTATAATCAGTACTTTAAATGCTCTATCTGATAAATTGCTTGCCTCCATTTCATTTAGTTCTCTGGAGAATTCTCTCATTCTTTCATTTGAGGTCTGTTTCTTTGTCTTCCTATTTTGCCTGCTTCTTTGTATTTTCCACCTTACATGTTAAACTAACCAGCCATCAGACTTTCATCTGTTAATCTAATCAAGGTGTAATCAGTGGTCTGGTTTAAGCACCACTTGGTGGAGCAGAGTAATTTCTGTGGGGTTGGCTATTGTGTCCCCTCAGGCTGATGCCAGTTGGAGAGGAGTGCTTTGCTTGAGAAAGATGGTTTCTACAGTATGGGGAATGACTCATCACAGGGATCCTTGTAGCTCTTCCTTTGTATCTTTCCCCAGAGCCACTAGCCCCAGACTCCTCAAGCGTCTTTAGTCCACTCTGCCTTCCATCTGCCTGGGCCCAGGGTAAATGGCTGCAAACAAAATTTTGTGCATTGGCCCTTTAAGAGGCTCTCTGCATCTTCAGCCATCTCTCCCTGGCAGAGAGAAACCCATAGCTGGATGTTACCTGAATTTCTTTCTGGCTTTGGTGCTATAGGCTGTGGAGCCCAGTTTGGGGTTTACAGCCCACACTTCTCAGGGGGAACCCCCAGCCACTGAAATATCTCTAGAACTTCATCTGCCACCTGTGGAAGCCCAGCCAGCCTTCTCACACCTCCTATACTCCCTACCTGTCTAGCTGTGGTGATGTGGTTTCCTCTGTCTGTCCTTCATTATTAGGCTTCTCTCCACCTAGTGTTCAGTTGGTTGTTTTGGATGATTTCTCTACAATTTATTTATCATTCCAGATTGGTCCTGGGAGAAGGTGAATGTAGTTTCCACTTACTTTTCCACCGTCTTTGGTCTCCTAAAAAGTTTTCTTAAGGCTTTGATCTCTTGAGACATTTACCATAATATAATACAAATGGCCCATGGAAAAACAAATTCTCCTTCATTTCTATTTTCTTTGAATTTATCATGAGAATACATTGAATTCCCTAATTCAGAGGTTACTTAATAACAAAGTGAGAATAATGCATGACTTAAAGATACAATTCTAAGTAGAAGTATCTGGATTGTTATAGTGGATTACACTTAACTATCCACCTTGGTGGATAAACACACACAGTGCAGAGTTGAAAATGGGAGCTGGATTAAAGGGCTTTTTTTTCTGTTTTCTAGTAAAGTGAAAAACCCTACATGATAAGATTTATGATCTATAAAAAGGCTACATTTATGGAGAAATGATAACATCAAGAGCATTCTTTATCTTGTGTTATTTAATTATTTAAAGCTTTATGACACAGTTCCTAAGCCAGATGTGTAAAAAAATGGTGATTCCTCTGCCCTGTCTTCTTTTGTGCACAGGACACCAAGTTACATTTGACTTCTCATACTTCCTCATTCTCTGAAATGCACTACTAGCTCTATAAACATGGGAGAATACATATTAGCTTTATGAGACCATGTTCCTCTACTAGTTGAAAAATAGCATATAATAAAAAATACAAGAATGTAATATTAAAAATTATAGGTCACTATGCCCTCTTATTGTAGGTATATATCTAATTCTCATGCAAGGAGACTACTTTTGCAGAAAAAATGTGTGCTGTGTTATACCACTTGTTTATATGATGTATTTCCACCCCTCAAATTTAACAGTATATCTCAAGTGACTCTTGCCTCACCAGTAAAATGTTCCAGACTTATTTACCACTATGACAAAAATAACAAAAAGGAACCAGAGGGCTCCTTGCTATTCTAAGAATTACATATGATCCAATATCAGTAAAATGTTTGTGGGTTTTCCTCCTGTTTGAGACGCCATCCTCTAATGAGCTCCTCAGAATTACATTAGAAAATGTTTATTGGCGATTTGAAAGAAAAGGAAGTCTTTGTGAGGGAGTTTTAAAAAAGCCAGTTGTGGTCTTACACAGATAATCAATACTCAGTGTGCAAATTGTTACTCCAAAATCCTGACTCTATTCATGAATTTTTAGTAGCAATCAAAATGTGGCATTCACTGTGTCTCAAACCTCACATCTACACCCTGAAAGGAAGAAAAAGAGTAACTATCATGGATGGTATATGAGTTGAAACAGTCTTTTAAAGCTATAAGATTCAGGCTTTTAGAGGGAAGATAGCAATGGAGTAAGACGGAGCAGATTCCATCTCCCCCTACACATGGGAGAAAAACCTGGCTGATCTACAGAGGAACAGAACAGACAGCCAACAGTTCCCTAACATATACGAAAATAAGAGACCAGAAATTATAGCAGACACTGAAAAATCAGACAGTAAGTAAACGGCTGCAGGACAGTAGGGTCCCAGGGACCAGCTAGGAGACCAGGGTGGCAGCAGCCTTGGCCCATGCCCAGTACCTGGTGGGTCTAGGGCAGACTCTTTGGGAGCCTTGGGCCTGCCACAGGGCCCTTAGGAGCGACCCTGGGTCATCAGCTCCCTCTGTCCCCGTCCAATCAATGTTTGGGCAACCCCAGAAGAGACCTGATTGCTTGAGGTTGCAGAGAGGGGAATAAGGACAAAGATGCTGTGATCACCCTGGGAGTCTGTGGTCGCTAGCTTGGGAGATTTGAGAGGTGCAGTGTCAGGCCCCCACTCTGATAGTCACCAGTCTGGCTAGAGAATTGGGTTGTGCTTGGCAGGCTTCAGTGGAAGGAATCTCTTGAAAAGTAAATTGTTTGGGGGATCCTCTTGCAACAGCAGCTTGGCCTACTCCCCACCCAGCCTGGCAGTGATCCCAAGGTTGGGCAGAAGGCTTTGCATTCCCCCATAGCACTGGGAAGGGTCTGCACCCAAACCTGCAGCGTCCCTGCCCACAGCCCAGCCCACTGCAATGACTCCTGGGGAAAGAGTGTTCTGAAGAGGATATAGATCCCCTGTGTGGGGCATTGGGGAGAGGTGCCAGGCTAATTCTTGGGAGAGTACTCATGAGACTGGATGGGTACACATGGAGAAGGGAGAAAGCCCCTCAGCCTGCTGCAGCCAGCAAGACCAGAAAAACTGGTTCGGCCAACTGGAAACCAACAAGATATGTGTGTATGGTGGATGTTTTTTGTTTTAAGTAATCTTTTATTTTTTCATTTTATTATTGTTTTATCTTTCAATATCTCTTTCCTCTTTATTTCTTTCTTCTTTTATTCCTTCTTCCTTTTTTTTTGAAACTTATTGTTTCTTCCTCCCTTCTCCTGCCTTTTTTTTTCACCCACAAGTAAGACAAAAAACTTGGAACTGTGAAAAGACCAGAGCTGGACACAAAGAGGGGGCATCCCAACAGTAGAGACAGAGAGACAATCTCACTTTGCTACAGCAGAGAAACTACAAGTTACTGCATATTTATATTAGTTTTTTCATTATTCTTACATCTTTTATTTTAATAGTATTTTTGTATTCCTCCTCTTTCTGTATACTCTACTTTGCTTGGCTGGTTATATTGCATCATTTGACAGATTTCCCCTGTTCTCTCCTCCACAATGTATTGCTAATTTTCCATACCTCACGTCACCTGTGTTCTTTTAGCACACTACCCAAAGTTCTATACCCCCTATTCATGTTATCCAGATCAAATAGATTCTGTCATGTGATTGTTGCTCTAATATTATTGTAAATAATGGCTGTTTTATACAACTGTAAATACTTCACAACACCCCTTCCGGATCTTAGCCCACTTCACAGTTTCCTGAACTCTATTACTGTAGTGGTTAACTCTATTCTCTCACACACTAAATCTATTTACTATCCTTTACTCTCACCTTACTTCAGAATCTGACCTCCCACAACCTCACTGCTTTCTAGCCAACTCACAATCCTTCCCTCACCAACAAGAGTCTTATCTTCTCTCCATCGTTTCCTCAAAGTGGTTATTTTGGTTGAAGAGTACGGTTATCACTATACATAGCCTAAAGATCTCCTATCTCTTCTCTACTGGCTGCTACTGTAAATATCATAGAATACTCTCCTGCTATCACAAACCATTTTGCCTCCCCCTCCAACTGATCACAAAAAAAGTGTAGGAGGAAGCGGTGAACACCAGGATACCTACTGGAAGAGGAAACCCAACAACAAAGGAACAAGCAACAGAAAACAACAGAAGAAGGTGAAGGAGGGAATAGAAACCACACAAACCTCAATTTAAGACCTATCTGGAAATACAACTAAATGTGGAGAAACCTACCCAGTACAAACAACTGAATAAGAGCAAAAAAGAATCCTTAAAACCTTGTACACATAGAAGAACTAGCTTCAACACAACCTGCCCTCACTAGTACAACAAATTAAAACAGGTGGTGGACAGAGGGACTGTCAGTTAAGCAGCTGGTGAGAAGAAACCAAAAAAGAAAGACCTCAAAACAACAAAAACCCAAAGACAAACACAGAGCCAGTGTAAAGGACAGCCAAAGACCAGTGAGCTTGGGAGATCAAGGAGACTACACCACCAGAGCTCACAAGTATTATACCACAGAAGTTCACACCATAAACCCAGGAAACCAGAACAAATTAATTTAAGAAGCTGAAGCTAACAAGAAGAGTCTCAAAAACAATGGAAAGAGAGAGAAACAATCCCCAAATGAAAGGAAAGGAGGAAGACTCAGAAAGAATGCTAGATGAAATAGAGGCAAATCAGCTATCAGATATTGAATTCAGAGCACTGGTTATCGGGAAGTTCAAAGTGCTCACAATGAGCTACCAGAAACTACAGGGGAACTATAATGAACTCACAGCATACTATATCAACATGAAAAAGGAAACAGAAACTATCAGCAAGGGCCAAGAGGAAATGAAGAATACAATTTCAAAGCTGAAGAACACAGTATAAGGTATCAAAAGCAGGATTGATAAAGCAGAAGATAGGATCAGTGAATTGGGGACAAAGTAGAAAAAAACACCCAGAAAGAGCAAGAAATGAAAGAGACTCGGAAACAGTGAAGAAGGATTAAGAGAAATGCAAGAAAAATATAAAACATAATGATATCTGAATAATACAGATACCAGAAGGAGAAGAAGAGCAAGGGATAGAAAATCTATTTGAAAAAGTAGTGATGGAAAATTTCCCTAATTTGATGAGAGAAAAAGTCACACAAATCCAGGAAACAGAAAGTCCCAATCAAGAGGAACCCAAAGAGACCCACTTCAAGGCACATCATCATTAAAATGGTAAAATTTCAAGACAAAGAGAGAATCTTAAAGGCAGCAAGGGAGAAAAAGAAAGTAACCTATAAGGGAGTCCCAATATGGTTAGCAACTGACTTCTCAATGGAAACACTCCAAGCAAGAACAGAATGCAAGAAATATTCCAGGTAATGAGAACCAAAGGCCTGCAACCAAGGTTACTTTACCCAGCAAGGCTCTCAATCAAAATAGAAGGCCAAATAAAGAGCTTCCAAGACAAAACAAGTCTAAAAGAATACACCTCCACCAAACCAGCTCTGCAAGAAATACTAAAAGGTCTGCTTTAAGGAAAGGAAGGAAAAGAGAGAGAAAGGCATACAAATGACAATAAATGAGAAGCTCAGATGTAAAAATGACAATGAATAAGTATCTATCAGTAACATCCTTAAACGTAAATGGACTAAATGCTCCAATCAAAAGACATAGAATAGCAGACTGGATAAGAAAGCATGACCCACACATTTGCTGCCTACAAGAGATCTACCTCAGGACAAAAGACCTACACAGTCTAAAAGTGAGGGGCTAAAAACAAATTTTCCAAGCAAATTGGCAGGGGTAAAAAGCCGGGGTAGCAATACTCATATCAGAGAAAATGACATCAAAAAAGGTCCTTAAAGAGAGACCCAGAAGGTCACTTCATAATACTCAAGAGAAGAATCCACCAAGAAGACATAAACATTGTAAATATATATGCACCCAACATAGGAGTGCCCAAGTACATAAAGAAAATCTTAGAGGACTTCAAGAAAGATATTGACAGCAACACAATTATAGTAGGGGATTTTAACACCCCACTGTCAAAAATGGACAGATCTTCCAAACAAAATATCAACAAAGATATTGTGGCATTAAACAACACCCTAGATGAAATGGACTTAACTGATATATATAGAGCCCTTCATCCCAAAGAACCTAAATACAAATTCTTTTCAAATGTGCATAGAACAGTTTCAAAGATAGACCACATGACAGGACACAAAACAAACCTCAACAAATTCAAGAAAATTGAAATCATACCAAGCATTTTCTCTGACCACAGGGGACTGAAACTGGAAACCAACCCTGAAGGAAAAAATCCCAAAACATCCAAAATCATGGAGATTCAATGGCATGCTATTAAACAATGTATGGGTCAAGAATGAAATTAGGGAAGAAATAAAAGTTTCTGGAAACAATAGAAAATGAACTCACTACAACCCAAAACTTATGGGACACAGTGAAGACAGTCCTGAGAGGGAAGTTTGTAGCAATACAGGGCTAC
Source organism: Artibeus jamaicensis (assembly GCF_021234435.1). Classification (NCBI taxonomy): domain Eukaryota; kingdom Metazoa; phylum Chordata; class Mammalia; order Chiroptera; family Phyllostomidae; genus Artibeus; species Artibeus jamaicensis. Next base: position 4,516,463 of record NW_026521822.1, read on the forward strand.
CTAAAAAAGAGAGAAACATTGCAAACAAACAAACTAACCCTACACCTGCAAGAACTTAAGGAACAACAAGAAAGACAGCCCAGAGCAAGAAGAATGAAGGAAATAACCAAGATCAGAGCAGAATTAAATGACATAGAAAGGAAAAGCACAGTTCTAAGGATCAGTGAATCCAGGAGCTGGTTCTTTGAAAAGATAAACAAAATTGACAAGCCTTTAAGCAGACTCATCAAGAAAAAAAGAGGACCCAAATAAACATAATCAGAAATGAAAGAGGAGAGATTACAACTGACACCACAGAAATAATAAGGATTGTAAGAAATTACTATGAATAATTGTATGCCAAGAAATCTGAAAACCTAGGTGAAATGGGCAAATTTTTAGAAAAATATAACCCTCCAAAACTCAGTGAAGAAGAAGCAGAAAACCTGAACAGACCAATAACAGCAGATGAAATTGAAGCAGTAATCAAAAAACTCCTGTCACACAAAAGCCCCGGACCAGATGGTTTCACAGGAGAATTCTACAAAGCATTTAAGGAAGAGCTAACCCCTATTCATCACAGACTATTCCAAAAAATCCAAAATGATGGAAGACTTCCAAACTTTTTTTTATGAAGCTAGGATCACCCTAATTATAAAACAAGATAAAGACACAACAAAGAAAAAAACTTCAGGCCAATATTGCTGATGAACATAGACACTGAAATCCTCAATAAAATATTTGTGAATCGCATCCAACAATACATTACAAAGATCATACACCATGACTAAGTGGGATTTATCCCAGGGATGCAAGGATGGTGCAATATTCGCAAATCAGTAAATGTAATGCATCACATAAACAAAAGCAAAAACAAAAATCACATGATCATATCAATAGATTTCAAAAAAGCTTTTGATAAGTACAACACCAGTTCATGATAAAAACACTCAGCAAAGTGGGAATAGAGGGAGCATTCCTCAATATAATAAAGGCCATACATGAGAGACCTACAGCCAACATCATTCTCGATGGGCAAAAACTAAAAGCTTTTCCACTAAGATCAAGGACAAGACAAGGTTGTCCACTTTCAACACTTCTATTTAATATAGTATTGGAAGTTTTAACCACAGCAATCAGACAAGAAAAGGAAATAAAAGGCATCCAAGTTAGAAAGGAGGAAACAAAACTGTCACTGTTTGCAGATGACATGATAGTGTACATGAAAAGCCTGTAGACTCTACCCAAAGCCTTCTCAATGTAATAAATGAATTTGGCAAATAGTGGGATACAAAGTAAATATCCAGAAATCAAAGGCATTTTTGTATAACAACCATGAAAGAGCAGAAGAAGAAATTAAGAAAAAAATTCCATTCAATATAGCAAAAACAAAAGTAAAATATCTAGGAATAAACCTAACCAAGGAGGTAAAAGGCCTGTATGCAGAAAACTACACAACATTGAAGAAAAAATCAAGGAAGACACAAACAAATGGAAACATATACCATGTCCATGGATTGGAAGAATTAACATCATCAAAATGTCTACACTATACAAAGCAATTTACAGATTCAATACAATACCTATTAAAGTAACAATGGCATATTTCACAGACATAGAACAAACACTTCAAAAATTCATATGGACCCATAAATGACCCCAAATAGCAGCTGCAATTTTGAGAAAGAACAAAGTAGGAAGGATCACAATACCTGATACCAAACTGTATTACAAGGCCACTGCAATCAAAACAGCCTGGTACTGGCATAAAAACAGGCATATATACCAATGGAACAGAACAGAGAGCCCAGAAATCAACCCAAGTCTCTATGGCTAATAAATATTCAACAAAGGGGGCAGTAACATACAATGGAGTAAAAATAGCCTCTTCAACATATGGTGTTGGGAGAACTGGACAGCTACATGCAGAAAAATAAAACTCAACCACCAACTTACACCATACACCAAAATAAATTCAAGGTGGATAAAAGACTTAAATATAAGCTGTGACGCCATTAAAGTCCTAGAGGAGAACATTGGCAGGAAAATCTCAGATATTTCACACAGCAACATTTTTACTGATATGTCCCCTAGAAAAAGGGACATAGAGGAAAGAATAAACAAATAGGGTCTTATCAAAATAAGCTTCTGCACAGCTAAAGAAAACAGTGTTAAAATAAAAAGAGAACCAACCGTATGGGAAAACATATTTGCCAATGATACCTGAGACAAGGGTTTAATCTCTAAAATATACAAAGAAGTTACACAACTTCACTCTAAGAAGACAACTAAACAAATTAAAAAGTGGGCAAAGGATTTGAACAGACACTTCTCCAAGGAGGACATACAGAGAATCCAGAGACACATGAAAAGATGCTCAATATTGCTAGCTATCAGAGAGATGCAAATTAAAACCACAATGAGATACCACTTTACACCAGTCAGAATGGCTATCATAAACAAAGCAACAAACAACAAATGTTGGAGAGGTTGTGGGCAAAAGGGGACCCTAGTCCATTGTTGGTGGAATTGCAGACTGGTACAACCACTGTGGAAAACAGTATGGAATGTTCTAAGAAAGCTAAAAATGAATCTTTCTTTTGACCCAGCAATTCCACTGCTAGGATTATATCCTAATAACCCTGAAACACCAATCCTAAATTGGTGTTTGCACCCCAATGTTCATAGCAGCACAATTTACAATATCCAAGGGTTGGAAGCAACCCAGGTGCCCAACAGAATGGATAGGTGCCCATATGAATGGATCCATAAAATATGGTACGTTTACACAATGAAGTTCTATGCAGCATAAAAAAAAGAACAAGCACCTACCCATTGCAACAGCATGGATGGAACTGGAAAGCATTATGCTGAGTGAAATAAGCCAGGTGGTAAAAGAAAAATATCATATGATCTCACCTTTAACAGGAATGTAAACAATGATACAAACAGCAAGCAAAATATGACCAAAGACACTAAAAGAGAGAACAGGCTGACAGGTACCAGAGGGGAGAGGGGAGAGAATTTCAGGGGAAAAGGGGGAAGGATTTACAGGAACAAGTATAAAGGACGCAGGGACAACAACTAAGTGGGGTAGAAATGGGAGGGAGGTGGGAATCACTGGTGGGGGTCTGGGATGGGAGTAAAAGACAGAAAACTGTACTTAATCAATAATTAAATAAAAACAAAAATAAAATACATCAATAAAGTAAAAAAACAAAAAAAATTAAAAGCTGTAAGATTGAGTGTAATTATGTTCAGATAATTCACTTTCATCTGGAAATAACCATCCATTTGCAAAATTGTCACTAACTTATATCAGGAACAGTCTTTTCCTTCATATTAACTGTCTGTTTTTCTTCTTGTCAAAGATGGAAAATAATCAGTCTTATATATTCTGGACTCAAAAGTAAGAAAATTAGACTTACTGGAATAGTTCCTTCAAATCACCTAAATTTCCATAGCATTATTCTTTAAACCATAAAAATTTTTAAAAACATAAATTTTTAAAATTGGGAAAATGTTTCAGTTACAGTTGATATACACTATTATATTAGTTTCAGGTTAATTTTTATATGAAATAGTTTAAATTTATAGAAAATAATAAATCTACATTTTATTATTTAATTTTTTTTCAAGATTTTATTTATTTATCTTTAGAAGGGAAGTGAAGGAGAGAGGGAGAGAAACATCAATGTATGGTTGCCTCTCATGCATCCTCTCCTGGGAACTGGCCTGCAATCTAGGCATGTCCCTTGACTGGGAATCAAACTACGATCCTCTGGTTCGCAGGTCTGCTCTCAATCCACTGAGCTACACCAGCCAGGGCTTATTATTTAATATTTTAAAATGTTGATACCATCATATTTGCTTTTGATCTCTGTTTTTTTTAAGTGAAAAAACTCACTATCCTTCCTATTTACCCATCCCCAGAGATAATATAACATATATAAATATCAGCTATGGATATATATCTATTTATATCTAATATGCCCATAACTAATAAATGTCTGTGTTTATATAGAGAGAATACTATTTTTAATTTTACGTGGATGAGATCACACTGAATTTATACCTTTGCAACTTGCTTTTCCTCACATTATTTTTTTCAGAATTATCTGTGAATATGTGAATATCTGGCTCATTCTTAATTGTCATATAGTTCCACATATAAAGTACATCTACCTTCTCATACCAGAACATCTAGCAGCTCTTTTTTTTCTGGACAACCATCTTCCTGTATCTATCTCCTCATTCATAGTAGACATATGCATTTACCATACAGTATTGCTGTATCCTGCCTACCATAGAATAGGTACTTGGGAAAATATTTGTTCACTAAATTAAACTGTGAAACTTTTTATTTCCTTCTTGTCAATAATGTTTTCTATTTTGTTTTGTTGTTATTGTTAAGTGTGCCTCTGTCCTTTCCCCCTGGTTTTTTCTATGAGCATTACCTGTGGTAATGTGGCTTTACCAATTTCATCTCAATCAAGTTTTATTGTGTCTAAACAGTGAGGAAAGACAAAAGAAATAGGGCAAAGACAAATAAGAAAGAATGAAAGACAAAAGAAAGGATTATTTCCAATTCTTAGCCTCTGACATTAAATTGGTGACCACAAGTCAGGTACAATTTCAGGATTTATCTCACAACAGATAAATCTACCCTCGAATGCAGCCAGGATCCAAATCACCTCTAGCAGGAGCATAAAGAATATCATGGTATCCTCAGAAGGAGCATAAAGTGACACAGGGCCATAGTGAGTCCTAGTAATTGCCATTGTGTCAATGGGGAAATTGAGGGTCTGACTGATACTTTAAAAAGGATAGAGTTTCTGAGAATGGTTAATGTGGACCTAAGTTCACTGGCCTGGCTTCCCAACTTAAGTAAACTTTGAAAGTTGGAACTTATTAACAAAAAGAATTTCTGAAGGCTTGGAGGTCCTGGCAGAGAAGTCCTAATCTTACCCACTTCAGTCTGAGTGGGAACAAAACAAAAAATGTCAATGCACTAGAAACTCTGCAAAATTTAAAAAAAATTGAAGTCTTGACTTGTTTAACTGTAAGATCACAATTCTAGAAGATTACAGAGAGAGTATTTTTGAACTGCTGCAACAAATCTCATAATTAGATGGATTTGATCAGGAGGGTAATGAACCACCAGACTTGGGAGTGGAGGATGATGTGGATGGAGATGAAGATGATGAAGAGGAAGTTGAATATGGTCTACCTGAAGCATATGAGGAAAAAAAGGAGGAAGATGAGGATGAAGATGAAGCAGGCTTAGAATTGGGAAAGGGAGAAGAGGAAGTGGGACTCTCATACTTAATGAGAGAGGAAATTCAGGATGAAGGAGATTATGATGACTATGTTGAAGAAAGAGAAGAGGAGGGAGAAGAAAGTCTTTGGGAGGAAAAGCAGAAATGAGGTGTCAAAGATGATGGAGTGGAAGATGACTAGATTATTCTAAAACCAGATTCCCTTAATTCCTGGGTATGTAATAAAGTGATCATATCTTCTTTGTTGTTTCATGTATAATAGCTATCTCTAGAGAATATAATGTATAACATTTTCCTATAAAAACTTTTATAGGAAAGTTTTTTTCTATAAAAAGGAGAATTCTTTCTATATATAATTTTTATAGGAAAAATTTTACATTCCAAATAAGACTTTTTTGCCTTACCATTTCAAATAAGACTACTTTTTCCTTACCATTCCAAATAAGACTTACTAGTCTGCTAATGATCATATTGTATGTAGAGAAAAACTTCCATTAACCCCATTGTGAAATTACCTAGCAGTTTATTTACAATCTTAATTTTTCTCATACAAGCTCACTGTATTAGTCAGTTTTAGCCCATAATTAAAACATGATGGCTTTTATACAGGAAAAAGATTATTTATCTCCAGTTAAATATATATTTTAGAGTCTGGTACTTTCAAAATGGAAGCTATCAAAATTCCTTAAGTAAACATATATTTGTACTTTCTGGTAGATTTTAGGAATAATTTGTGAGTATTTTGTCTAGATGTGCTAAATAAATCTTTGTTGAATAATTGAATGCATAAACAAAATAATAAAATTTGTAGAGGTTACATGGTCATTTGACTTAGAAGTATTTTAACATTTCTAGCAGTCCTCTATCATCTACTAGAATGTTTAATTTCAATATTTAGACCTCCTGTGATTGAAAGTGGAACTCTAAAAACAAATGAAAGATCAGAGTTAACAGAAAGCATCAGTTCTCAAAAATTATTAAAATTAAAGTCTCTTGTTAAGGTTTCCAGATTTTTTAGGGTTCTAAAAAATAAATGTGCACTTCCTTGAAATTGTAAGAGCTATGTGTCTTAGAGTTTAGACTATTCTCAAAATCTGTTGTTTTGTTACTCTAAGAGATGAAAGCTTTTTCTTGGACAGTTATATTTTTTGTATATTATTATGGGCTGAGCCATTTGACACCACTAAAAAAATGCAACTTTGAAAAATTCAAGAGAAAAAGTAATTATTTCTAGAAGTGACAGAGCCTTTCCTGGGTTTAATTCTCCTTTAAGTTATTTATTCCCTTCAAGATACCGGAAATTATTGGACTGTAAATGATCTTACTACTTGCCAAATGTAATTTTCTGTATGAAAAGATTAATACGTATTGAGAATTTTCTTTGGTCTCCCTTGTAAGCAATACTCTGGACATTTCTGAAGATCAAGTTTGTAGGGTTCCCACCCCGCTAATCTTTATTTTTGTTGTATTTAATGAAGTTCTACTCAGCTAAGATTTGTGGCAAGTTTAGCTTTTATCAGACTTTTGTGTCTAAGTGTAAGACCTCAGAAATTAGAGTTTCTGTCAGAAATTTTTGCACATAGTACTTAGAACTGCTACTGGGCATCACCACATTATTATTTATAGGCTTTATGTATGTGTGAAGACAGTGAAGAAATGCTTTTCAATCTTAGTCACATATGTTTCACAGTAGAATTTTTTCCTGGTAGTACTAATATTCCCAGTAAGATATTACTAGTACTATTTTCTAACAGTAGCATATGATTTTATTAGTATCCATCTGATGCTAGATGCATGGGTCGCCTTGGCTTCTCATTTGGCTTATTTGTTAATAAGTGTGAGGAATTTCAACAAATTACACACTCTTTGTCCTGGTAAATTTTACTTTGGAAAGTCTAATAGCTGCTCTGTCCACCTGCCTGCCTCCAACGTGCTGCATCGGGTCTCAGCTCAGATTATCACCAGATCAGCAGTCTTTCCTTCCTTTCTCTCCCCTTCTGTTGCAGACTCATGCTCTCATGAGATGGATTAGAGCTGCTGGGTTCTGGCACCATCCAAGAAAATCAGTTTTCAGTGGAAAATGAGGAAAAGTGTCCCATAATTTGCTTACTGACATCATTCTACATTTTCTATTTCCTTTATTTTATATCAATTCCAGAGTTTTTTAAAAGTAAGAAAATTAAAGATGGAAAAAAGAAAAGAAAGATAATTAGACCAACAATAGCTTGGCAGAAATAAGACTAGTCATGCTGTTGGATTATACATTTTTTAGGTAGGATTTGAGAAAATATCTGTTAAAATTCAAAATAGATGGAGAAGAGTGAGTAAATAAGTGTGGTTTTTAACTCAGATTAGAAGGTCAGAAAATTCATTTTAAGTAAATTGAAACCTGAATTTGGATTTTTTTTTACTGAAGATATAATCATGCAAGATTTAAAGATTTCAGTGCATTGTTTCAGAAACTATTGAAGACAAAATGAGGTTAACAAGTTAGGCAGAAAACAAAGCTAATATGTTAGGGACTTAGAAAACTGTTAAATTTCAGTGTGCTCTTAATTTTTGAGAAATAGACATAAATAATTAATAAGGACAAAGTCTCAAGGATGCTTGTGAAAGAGACAAAATTAATATAGGGAAGCCTCTCTAATTTGGGTGAACTAAGGAAAGCACACTTGTTGGAATTATGTAATGATTAATCTCAAGGACAGTTATACTTTCTCAAGTAAATACAGTAATATAAGCTGTGGCTAATAACAGCCTCAACCAACAACAACAGAAACCTCTATACTGCTTCATGAATCCTTAGTTTCCCCTTAATAATTTTACTCTGTGATAATCCATACTGGGAGGAATTACAAAAGTTTGGCCTTTTACCCTCCTAAGTAAGCAACTTGCATTAATTTAGAAAACAGTGGATTCACCTAAAGTCAGGGGTAAACTTTCTTTGAATATAGGTCTCCTAATATGTACTTATCTGACATATTCATTACTATTGAAATTGAAAGGATGCTTTAACATGACAAGTGTATTGGTGGTAAAACCCAGAAAGATGATTTACAAATACTACTTTCATTTGCATATTACATTTTACTTTCTCCTAACAATAAGGTTCCCCTCAAGGGGAAGAATAATATAGCATTAAAGTGCAGAGGACCTGACTCACAGCCTGTGTTGCCACTCAAGAAAGAGGTCATAGACTACAGACATCCCAGCCCCCTATCCTAGGAGAGAGAAGTGTGAGGAAAAGATAAGAGCTAAGAGACATGACTGCTGAGCAGTTTTCTCTTTCCTATCATCCCAGAATTTGGGTTGCTGCCAACGTTTCTTTAATTTTATCTTTAGCTTATATTGATGGTACAAGGTTTGTGTGTGTATGTGTGCTGGAGGTAAGGGAAGGAGTTCCTTTCTATATTCACGGAAAGAAACACCTTTTTATAGAAAGACATTTTTCTAAAGTCTTTCCTGAAAATATGGACATTTGAATAAATAGTATAAGCAAAAGTTTATGAGAAAATTTCCATTTGAAATTTGCACACACGGAACTGCTATTAACTGAACAATGGCATCACTGTTAGAAATCCCACCCTAAATTTCAGTAGAGAATACATAATCCCAAAATAAGGATGAGTTAAAAGAATGGAATGTATTTTTTCTTTAATTTAAAATAATTTTTTGTTGTTTTAAAATCCTGAGTAAAAATCCACTAATCACATTTTCTTAGAAATAGCACAAATATTTATATCTGACAACCCAAAGGACAGCAGTTGTAATGGGACGAAATAGTTTTCAACATTCCAGAGCTCAGTTTTCCTTATTAGGAACATTACTAAATTGAAAGTAAAGGATATTAATAAGCTTCACTTGCATGAAAAATGTCTACTTATAAAAATAACACTTCTGTTTTAGAAAATATAATTTATAAAAATGTATTTTTACTTTTGTGCTTCTCCACAAAGATAATATACATGGATTCTGTGACCTTTTTTCTCTGAGAATATATGTAATTTGTAAAAATATGCTGATGTATTATTGATTGAAAATGCTAAAATTGTATTTTGAAAACAAACCTTGAAAGAGGAGATGGAAATATTAACCTCTCCTCATACTGCACTTAGAACATTTTTTTCTTAAATTACCTCACCCATCTTCATTTTGCTGAAGTCATAGAGAGCATGCATAGAACTTTGCCCAAGTAGGCTGTGATTTAAATGTTTGTTAACCAATAAATAAGAAAATTAATTAAATGTGACCTGCAAAGGTGACTTTCAAAAAAGATCATAACTTCATGGGCCTAAATACCAGATGGGAAGGGTATCGGAGGCACAATGCTCCATGTTCTTGTGTTACACTTCCTTTTCAAGCCCCACTTCATTGCTGTTACATCTGACAACCTTTCCTTTTTGGGTCCAGCATGCTCCATGCCATGTCTTAGCTTTTCAGTTGCTAAGAATAATCAGGTTGGTGGAGTTATGACTGGGAATATGTTCAATCTAGGGCTCAATTTGCAAAGAATTGACTCCTTATCCAAATTGAGTCTTCCAATCCATACACATATACCCTTTCTACATTTATATAGCTCTTCTTTAATATTGCTCAACAATATTTTATAGTTTTAGTGCAAAATTCCTGCATGCTTTTTATTTTATTTATTACTAAAAATTTTATGAATTTTTAATATTTTACATACCCAACATCATTAGTCAATAGGAAAATGCAAGTCAGAATTACAAGATATCACTTTGTACCCACTTGGATTACTATAATATTATAAAAAAAGACAGGCAATAATAAATGTTGATGAGGAGTGGAGCATTTGGAACCCTCATACATTTTTGTGGGAATGTAAAATTACACAGCCATTATGGAAAACAGTTTAGCATTTCCTCAAAAAAATTAATTGTAATTATTTTACTCTGCAACTCCATGCCTAGGTACAGACCCACGAAAATTGAAAATACATGTTCACACATAAAAAACTAATATTGCTAGTATTTATAGCAATATTATTTCTACTATTTGAAAAATACAAATAATCTAAATATCCACCAACTGATGAATGAATGAATGAATGAATGAATGAATGAATAAAACATGGTATTCACATGCATTGGAATATTACTTAGCCAAAAGAGGAAATGAAATATTGATACGTGCTGCAATGTTGATGAACCTTTAAAACATTATGGTAAGTGAAAGAAACCAGACAAAAAAGACAACACATTGCATAATTCCACTTACATGAAATGCCCAGAGGAGGTAACTTCTCTTTATGGCTTTCCACATCCAATCATTTAAGTTCTATGCATTTAATCTTTTTTAAAATATATTTTATTGATTATGCCATTACAGTTGTTCTATCCCCCTTTCATTTGCCTCCACCCTGCACACCCTCTCTCCCACCATACCCCCCTTTAGTTTATGACCACGTGTCTCAAGTTCTTTAGATTCTATATTTCCCATACTATTCTTGCCCTCTCCCTACCTATTTTCTATCTACTGTCTATGCTACTTACTCTCTGTACCTTCTCCCCCCTTCTCCTCCTCCCACTCCCCTGTTGCTAACCCTCCATGAGATCTCCATTTCTTTGGTTCTTCTCCTGATCTAGCTGTCCTCTTAGTTTGCTTTTGTTTTAGGTGTGGTTGTTAATAACTGAGTTTGCTGTCCTTTCACTGTTCATCTTTTTTACCTTCTTTTTCTTAGGTAAGTCCCTTTAACATTTCATATAATAAGGGCTTGGTGATGATGAACTCCTTGAATTTGATCTTATTTGAGAAGCACTTTATCTGCCCTTCCATTCTAAATGAAAGCTTTGCTGGCTTTTAAAATATCTATTATATTGACTCTTTCTTCTACAGTCCCATAGCCACTATCCAATTTCAGGTTCTTAATTTTCTGTGTGGAGCACCACAGCATTATTTCTAACATTTGTCCTTACCTCAAACCTTAGCTCCCTTCTATCCATCCCCTACTTCACCTCAGAATAATGTCTAAAAATATAAGTAATGTAACTTCTCTATGTTAAATGATTAATACACTTTCACAGTGCTTATTTTCACATTTTCTATTATATTAAGGTAGAACCTTCTTTGCAAAGAAAGTTCAAATACTGCAGTGGAACAAATAAGTAAATGGGTGGTGGGAGCCATATTTCTCCTTGTCAGGGCATTTGCAGACAAGGAAGAGGGTAAGATTAGTACTGAATTAGACTTAAACATGTTATTATGAATACATACACACACAGATCTAGAAATAATTATAGCTATGTGCATATACCTGTATGTTTCCTAGCTCTTTCTACTGAGAGAGCTTAAGGGTAGTGATAGCCCAGTAACACCTAGCACATCAGTGCCCAGATCTTGGTTTCTAAATATTATCTTCCAATGAAAGGAACTAGGGATCCTTAGAGAAATGGCTTGTTCTAGGGCTGGAACAATAAAAATACAGTATTTTTTACTATAAATAAAAAGGACAGGACATGGCTCTCAATGGTGAAAGCTGGAAGAGTTTCAGCAACAAAATAAATAACATGATATTGGATTATAACCCAAAGTATTGAATAAATATACATGATATGTAAATATCATCCTAATATAAATAGCTGAACAAGTAAATAATGAAGTACAATAAAAAAGTTTTTTTAACAAATAATATATATAGCTATAGCTCCCTCCAAGAAGTAAAGCTTACCCTCACTCTGCAATGTAGGCTGAATTTAGTCAGAGATTTCCAAATAAGAGAGTATGTAAAGGGGAGAAAAAGAAACTTAACTGTGAGGAAACCCAGTAAACATTACATTAATCAAGTGGTCAAGGTTAACATCACAAGTGATGAGTCTGTTTCCTGATATGATATGATGAAAAATGTACCTCACCTTTGTGGTACTCCTTCTCAAACCCATAACCTTAGTCTAGTCATGAGGAAAACATCAGATGAGCCAAAAATGTGGAACAGTCTGTAGAGTACCTGACTAATATTCCTCAAGACCATCAATGTCATAACTAAGAAGGAAAACCTGGGAAACTGTCACATATCAAAGGTACTACAGAAACATGATGACTAAATGCCATGTGGTGTCTTGGATTGGATTCTTGCACAGAGGAAATACACCAGTGGGAAAACTGGTGAAATGTAAATGAAGTCTGGATTTTAATTAATAGCAATGTTCCAATGTTGGTTTCTTGGTTGTGACAAGTTTGCTATAGTAATATAAGATGTTACTATAATGGGGAACTGGGTGAGGAGGTTATGGGAACTTTCTGTATTATCTTTGTAACTTTTTTGTAAGTCTAAAATTATAAAAGGAAAATATTATTTAAAAAGTTAAGAAGGCCTGATATAAAACAAACATTAGCAAAGCTACTGTGATTGAAGCCGAGTCCTGATTGCCTGGCCTCTCTCTCACTCCTTTTACTGCCTCCCAGTCTGATTCCCTTTCTCTCTTGTTCCCCAGGGTTCTCTGGCTTATGTTTTGCAAACTGCTGCCCCATAGAATTAAATCCAAACTCTTTGACTATTCTTCTGGGGGCCTTTATATTTTCACCCTTGCCGAGCTTTCATCTTCATCATGAGTTGACCTCTTGCCTTCTATATTTATTTTCTTCATCTATTCTGAAGGCAATTTCTTTTCTTCAAGCAGACTGTGACCTTCCTCTTGATTGTACCCATGCTTTTCTTTTCTTTTGGAAGACTTTTCTCAAATACGTTCAGCATCAGAAACTTCATTCTATGCCCTCTTTATAGATCCTAGAATTCAAGAATCCTCTTTGAAGTCTCTAAGGGGAAAAGATGCATCCTGAAAGTACTTCTACAATAGTGTGTAGTCCCTTCTGGTTGTCTGTATGCATCTCTGTATGCATACATCTTTTCTCCAGCCAGTAACAAGCTTCTGAAGGACAGGACATTCATCTCCATGTCAAATTCAAGCACAATGCCTTACACATAGTAGATATTTAGTAAATATTAAATAGATGGATAGTGTAATTTTATTGAAACTAAGGTATTTTCTTTTTTGTAGCATTTCTATCTATTTGAATATAGTTGTTATATAATTATAAATTTAACATTTTTAATAAGCAAGTCAATCCCAGTTTGCCAATGTAAAGAGAAAAGCATTGAATTTTCAGGAGTAAGTAATAGTCTTAATTCAACCAGTATGCATATAAAAATATTGAGGGGGGTGGGGTTTTAATCCTTTAAAGAGACAAAATTCTACAGGGTGTGTACTTTACAGTAAATTATTTACTGTAAATTAAATATGTACTGTAATGTTGCCTTTCAGTCCTCCTGCATGTGAAGTTGTCAGTAAAACTAGCTGCATGCATTTGTCTTCATTAGCCATTCCAAGGTGATGCAGGTGGCCCAGCTATTCTCAGGCACTTTAATTTGCCAATTATTGTACCCATGGCTAAGAACAGATGGTGATTAGTTTCACATTTTGCTCACTGGGCAGCTTAATGTTCTTGTCACCTTACATTGAGTTTTAAATGTGCAAAGCACAAAGAATGTAAAACATGTTTCTCAGACTTCAGGTATGTGTATCATACCTCATAATTTGAACTGCTTCTGGATATAGACATTCAAGGGTCTGACTAAATAATAAAAGAACAAGATAACATGGCAAAGTACATCAAGAAAGCTAATGTGTGGGTATTCACTGACATATTCACACACACATATATATACATATGTATATATATACATATATATGTATACACATATATTTAGGAAGGCTCGAATGTATAATTTCTTTCATAGAAGCACCATTTGCTAACTTATTGAATCTGAGTGCTAGTTGATAACTTAGATAACTACCATTTAAGGAAAGAAAGGAAAAATTGTAGGATCTTTTTTACAAAATAGCATTCAGCCTTCTTTTAACTGAATTTATTGGGGTAACATTGGTTAATAAAATTACATAGATTTCAGTGGTACAATTCTATAATAATATCTGTATATAGTATTGAGTGTTTATCACCCCGAGCCAAATCTCCTTTCATCACAATTGATTCCCCCTTTACCTTCTTGTATCCTTCCCCACACTCCTTTCCCTCTGGTAATTACCATACTATTGTCTATGAGGGTTTTTTTCCTTAATCCCTTCACCTTTTTTTAAACAACCTCCCAACCGCCCCCCCCCCAGAGATGTCAGTCTATTCTTTGTATCTATGAGTCCATTTCTATTTTGTTTCTTAGTTTATTTTGTTGATTAGTTTCCACATATAAGTGAAATCATATGCTATTTTTTCTCTGACTGGCTTTTTTCACTTAGCATAATAATTTCCAGGTCCATCCATGCTATCACAAATGGTAAGATTTGCTTCTATTACATGGGCAAGTGGTATTCCATTGTGTAAATGTACCATACCTGTTTTATCCACTCATCTATTAATGGGCACTTGGGCTGCTTCCAAATCTTGGCTATTGTAAATAACACTGCAGTGAACGTAGGGGTGCATATGATTGAAGTCTGTCCAGAAAATATCCAGCCATTGTTAATATAAGGAGAACAGTTTGTGGAACATCTATTTAACCTGTCAGCCAACAAGAGTGGACTGGAATGTGCATGTGTGAACATAATGATTTTACTGTACCAATCAGAGGGGGTGGTACTAGCCTGTTGAGTGAGCATCTGTACTGTGTGGCCACCACATTCAAAGTGACTGAGCAACTACAGCAACAAATCTGCATCAAATGTTGCATTAAGCTTGAATATTCCTCTGTGCAAACTATTCAGATGATTCAGAAGGCTGTAGCTATGGACAACTGGTGATTGCAGCTTCATCACAACAATGCTTCCACTTATGCGTCATGTCTTATGCAGAATTTTTTGGCAAAACGTAAGATCACCCAGGTGACTCAGCCCCCTACAATGCAGATTTGGGGCCCTGAGACTTCTGGCTTTTCTCAAACTAAAATCACCTTTGAGAGGGAAGAGATTTCAGACCACCAATGAGGTTCAGGAAAATACAATGGACAGCTGATGGCAATTGAAAGAACTGTGTGAATTGAGTAGAACCCAAGGTGCCTAGTTTGAAGGGGACTGAGGGGTCATTGTCCTATGTACAATGTTTCTTATATCTTGTTCAATAAATCTCTCTATTTTCACATTACATGTCTGGATACTTTATGGAAAGGCTTTGTATATTCTTTTGAATTAATGTTTTGAGTTTCTTCAGATATATTCCTAGAAGTGGAATCACTGGGTCATAAGGCAGTTCCATTTTTAATTTTTTAAAGTATCTCCATACTGTTGTTTCCATGGCTGCATTAATCAGCATTCCTGCCAATAGTGTACAAGGTTTTCCTCTTCTCCACATCCTCACCAACACCTGTCTGTTTATTTTACTATTTTTAATATATTTTATTGATTATGCTATTATAGTTGTCCCATTTCCCCTCTTTATTTCCTTCTGCCCTGCACACCCCTTCCCACCCACATTCCCCCCCCCCTTTAGTTCATGTCCATGTGTCATACATCTAAGTTCTTTGGCTTCTACACTTCATATACTATTCTTAACCTCCCTTTTTCTATTTTCTACCCACCATTTATGCTGCTTATTCTCTGTACCTTTTGCCCCTCTCTCCTCCTCCCACTCCCCCACTGATAACCCTCCATGTGATCTCCATTTCTGCGATTCTGTTCCTATTCTAGTTGTTTGCTTAGTTGTTTTTTTTGGGTGGGGGTGTTGGTTGTTAATAGCTATGAGTTTGTTGTCATTTTATTCATATTTTATCTTATTTTTCTTAAGTAAGTCTCTTTAATATTTCATATAATAAAGGCTGGGTGATGATGAACTCCTTTAATTTGACCTTATCTGGGAAGCACTTTATCTGCCCTTCCATTCTAAATGATGGCTTTGCTGGACAGAGTCATCTTGGATGTAGGTCCCTGCCTTTCATGACTTTGAATATTTCTTTCCAGCCCCTTCTTGCCTGCAAGGTTTCTTTTGAGAAATCAGCTGACACTCTGATGTGAACTCCTTTGTAAGTAACTGTTTCCTTTTCTCTGGCTGCTTTTAAGATTCTCTCCTTATCTTTAACCTTGGCTAATGTGATTATGATGTGCCTTGGTGTGTTCCTCCTTGGATCCAACTTCTTTGGGACTCTCTGAGCTTTCTGGACTTCCTGGAAGTCTATTTCCTTTGTCCGATTGGGGAAGTTCTCCTTCATTACTTTTTTCAAATAAGTTTTCAGTTTCTTGCTCTTCCTTTTCTCTTTCTGGTACCAGTATGATTCGAATGTTGGAATGTTTAAAGATGACCTGGAGGTTCCTAAGTCTCTCCTAATTTTTTTTGAATTCTTGTTTCTTCATTTTGTTCTGGTTGAATGTTTATTTTTTCATTTTTCTCAAAATCATTGATTTGAGTCTCAGTTTCTTTCCCATCACTATTGGTTCCCTGTACATTTTCCTTTTTATAGCCTTCATTTTTTCCTCTAATTTGTGACGATATTCAACCAATTCTATGAGTATCCTGATTACCAGTGTTTTGAACTGACTCTCATAAGTTGGCTATCTCTTTATTGCTTTTTTCTGGAGCTTTGATCTGTTCTTTCCTTTGGGCTTTTTTTTTTTGGTCTTTGTGGACCTGTTACATAGTAAGGGGTGGAGCCTTAGATGTTAACCAAGGTGGGGCAACCCACCTTGCTGTGTTGTGATGCTGTATGTGGAGCAGGGGTCCTGAGGGTACAATGCCACTTACTTCACTCTGCTGGTATTCAGTTACTTCCCCCTCTACTCACAATCTAATTGGGCCCTTCTGATACTGATTCCCAGGTGGTTGGTTTTGTGTACATTCTTCTAGAACTCTGTGGATCTCTCCAATGGACTCTCATGTGAGGCTGGGAGTTTCTCCTGCTGCCTCAACCCCCACAGGTGTTTTTAGTCATAGGCTTTGAGGGTTTAATTTCCTGCACTAGAACCCTGGATTGCATGGTCTATCTCACTCCCCAGTTCTTTCTCCCAGTTTATCTGTACACAAATTTGGGACCACCCAGTCTGCAAGCCACTGCCTCAACCAGTCCTCTAGCCACTGACTTGCTGCAAGTCCTCTCCACCTGGCTGCCTGTCTCCATCCCTCCTATCCCCTCATACCCATCTGGATGATAGTTTCTTCTTTATCTCCTTGGTTGTCAGACTTCTATGCAGTTTGATTTTTCTGTCAGTTCTTGTTTTTTGTTTTTAAATTTGTTGTTGTCCTTTTGGTTGTATGAGGAAGTACAGTGTGTGTACCTACACCTTCATCTTGGCCAGAAGTCTGTTGGCTATTGATTTATTGATGATAGCCATTCTGACGGGTTTGAGGTAATGTCTCATTGTGGTTTGAATTAGCATTTCTCTGATATTAATGATGTTGAGTATCTTTTAATATGTCTATTGGCCATGTGTATATCCTCTTTGGAGTGGTGTTTATTCAGGCCCTTTGCCCATTTTTTAACTAGGTTGCTTGTTATTTTGGTGTGGAGTTTTATTAGTTCTTATTTTTTTAAATGTTTTAAATTTATTTTAATCATTTTTGTTATTATTTTGTTACAGTTATCCCAATTTTCCCCCTTTGCCTTCCTCTACCTATCCCCCCCCAACTCCCATAGTCAATTCTCAAACTGTTGTCCATGTCTATGGGTCATTCATACACGTTCTTTGTCTAATCCCTTTCCACCATTATCTCCCTCCCTCCACCTCTCTGGTTACTTTCGGTCTGTTCCATGTTTCTATGCCTGTGTATAAGTTCTTTGTAAATTTAGATGTTAACCCTTTATCAGCTGTATCATTGGCTAATATGTTCTCCCATTCAGTAGGTTATCTTTTGATTTTGTTGATGGTTTCCTTTTCTGTGCAAAAACTTTTTAGTTTGATGTAGTCCTATTTTTTTTGTTTCCCTTTTCCTAGGAGATAGAAAAAAATATTGCTATGAGAAATGTTGGAAACTTACTGCCTATGTTTTTTTTCAACCTCAAGAATTGCCTCCTTTAAATGTTCTCAGGCAACACAGGTTACCCAAAACAGGATGAGATGCACCCTTTACTACCTTATATTTTGGACAATTTTTCCCTAGCTTGTACTAATGCCTTCTAAAAATTGTCATAGAGAGGTAGAAACTTCCATTTGGAAAATTCAAAACCACTCTGGCAGTTTTGTCTGTCATTCTTTTATTTAATTGCCTGGGAATGAAGTCAACTCATTTATGGAGACTTAAACTAGTACCATTATTAGCAGAAAAGATTATTTAACATTATAAGAAGGCATGGGAAAATGTCAGGCACACAGCATCCCAAACATAAACTTTATTTGCTACCCTCTAGAAGAATTTGTTTGCATATAACGTTGTTCACACCACTGATAGCAGAAAATTTATTTAATAAGTACTCAGAATTAATATGCTATAGTATGCATGAGTGCCTAATTTAATTTATCTCTGATTAAGCCTATTATGTTTGAGATCACTTTACAGAAGAGATTTTTTTGCCAGCTGTAAGCTTATTTGAATTGTAATATAAGTTAATAATGTGTGAAAAACAAGTGATGCCTCCTTTTAAATGTTAATTTTGCCACCTGACTTTCTGAGATGATACATATCCAGATCATTCATTGGCATTTAGTTAATATCTTGCATGAAGACCAGATAGTGGAATAAATATAAAAATTAACTATTTTAGGAGGCAAAGACAAATAGAACAGTGATGCTTTATGTTTGAAATCCAGAGAAAAACCCATTGCATTTGAAATTAATTTTAAAAATTAATTTATAATCACCTAACAACAAAAACGAGAACACATGACCTTTGTATGATTTTTATTCTAAATGTATTCCTTTAACATTAGTATGTGATCAAATTTATTGCAAACCTCAAATGTTTGGCAATGATCTCTGCAGCATTTGCCTCTATTGAAAGATGACTGATTCTCATCAGTGGACACCAGTATGAGAGAAGGGACTTATGCAGTTCTCTTCAGTGACTTGTTTTCTATGTTATAGGCCAAACTTGTCTTTATGCTTATGTTAAACCAACTACTTCATCTGCCTATCTTCTTTTCAGTGTCAAGAGGCTTATCACCAAAAAAGTGATTGAACTAATAATTTCCCCTTGCTCAGCATTTGGCCTTATGGAGAGCTATGTATATCCCTTGATATAGTTGCATTGCTCAAGATGTGAACTCTATTATTTGTATATATATTTAAATTTGGTAATCTGATGACTTCAATATTGCCTTTCTCCACTTTCTGGCTCTTTCATAGAAATTTTACCCAATATTCAAGACCTTCTTAAAATCCTACCTGCTCTGTGCAAATTTCCCAACCATCTTGGGCCATAGCTATTTCCCCTAGTACAGTCATTTGCTTGATCATTTGGTTATCTTTCATGTATTCAACAGTGAGCTCTCTTAAGGCATAGAACTTGAGTTTTATATATTTATGTCAGGACAGTGCCTAGTATAGCTTCTTATGCAAAAATCATGTCAAAAGATGGTAGTGATTGATAATCAGAATGAAAATAAGTTTGTGGGTTCTCATTTGTTTTAAATGTGAAGTGGAAACTCACGTGTAATAATATTTTAAAAGTGAGCAAGTGATCATGAAATGTATTTCTCCTTGTTTTGAATGGCTCTTGACAAATTTACACTAGTTTGAATCTCAGAATGAATGTGCTGTTTCTTAGTTTACATTAGAATCAGCTGGGGAATTTCAAACACATATCTGATGACTGAGACACCTTCAGATCAATTTAGCAGAGAATAAGATCATTTTTGAAAACCTAACCACATGACTCCAGTAAGAAGCCAGAATTGAGAACCACAGGTGTAAAGGAAATGTAAAGGTCATTAAATTCATTCATCTATCTGGTGTTTAATTGCTTTCTACAGCTGTTTAGCAATGAAAGAAAAGTACTTCTAACAAGAGGCTTGAAATTGCAACTTTTGATGCAGACATTCATTGCCGTATCCACTGCCTCAGTCTGTCATGGACTGACCCACTATTAGGTGTTAGTATGTAAAGTCCTACAAAGTGGGAGACCTCTCAGTACTGGACAAACCAAGACATTTGGTCACCCTGCTACCAACACACTTCTTCTTTGGATACTGCAGAATTGTGTTTTGATAAATTTTCTTTTAAGAAGAAGGAAAAGCATTTTTTGTGAGTGTAGAATATTTGAAAAAACAGAAATAATTACAACACTTTAAACCTTTGCATCCCTTAGGGTAAAGAAACACATCAAGAGAAAAATGGAAAACATTACAACAAGTTCTTGTAGAATTTCTGTGATTAAGATGGAGGGGAATTTATTGCATGCACAGTAATTAATTCGAGAACATCAAAATAATTCATTTGCTTTTATCTCTGCTATGTAGATAAATTAAGAATGATTTTGTAGTGTAAGGAGCATTAAATGAAAATCTCAAACTTGTAAATAAAATTCACTAAACTATAAGCTCTTTGGAGATAATTATTTTTAAAAGTAAGAACAGAGACATATTCAAGGCTGTTAGAAAAGTTATTTACAGAGCATCTGGCTCCCAGGCATTTTTTGGTAGGTTCTTTGGCCTCTTTGCTATTATACATCCTTTTATTCCCAGTAACATTTGGCACAATCCCTCCCTTTCAGATAAAGTAAATGTTAGTAGATTGATAGAAAAAGTGCAAGCATTTTATTAACAGAAATAATTTTAAGTGTTTAATTTATAATTATAGCATTAAAAAGTATTCATTGTAAATGCCCATTTGAGTTCTATTTTGATACCATGGCATAGTCCTACAGTTTAAGGATTAATTTATCCCACAGTTATTTGCTCTTAAGTCACATTGACCACTGACCAGCCAGTGCAATCACCACATAGTTGATTCATTTCATTCATCAATTGCCAAAATTGTCATATGTGTCACAATCATCTATCTCCATAACCAAATCAAATCCACTGAAATGGGAGCAATTCAGCCAATGCTTTGGTGATCAACTGCCCAAGATATTGATGTATCATATAGATGAGATGTTAAACTATTCTTTGAAATGTGTAGTTTCACTGAAATTGTGGTATATTTTTCTCCCACTCTAAAATTTGTATGGTACTATAAGAGAAAGCATTAGTGAGTAAAACTTCTGACATGATTCTCCTTTCTTCATTAACCAAAACATTTAGCTGAAGTTGTAAAACTCAGAGAAACACATTATACAATGCAAAATTGCTGATCAACTTATGCATCCTTTCCAAAATATGTTAATGAGTAGTATCTGAGGGGAAAAACGTGGGGAGGATTTTTAGGCAAATAGGTTTGTAATATGCTAGGTAAAACAAAATTAAACTGGTACCTTGAATGGGGGAGGGAGGAGGGCATGAGGCAAAACATGCATGTTCCAAAATTAGAAAACTCTTTGGAGTGAACATCTGGAGAGACTTCATCCAACCTTCTAATTTTGTAGTTAGATATACTGTGTTTCAGAAAGGTTAAACAATTGATCTAGAGTCAAATACTTACTTTAATGTTTTCTAGGCCTCCTTCTTCCTCCAGTTTTCATACTGTTTTAGATAATTGCCTGTAAGAACTTTCTTCATATTTCTTGAGTAGCTAGCTGATGATTGCTTCTAATTGAACAACTTATCAGTGATGTGATCCCTGAAAATGGAAACAAAAACTGTTCACTTATTAAAAATGTACTTATATTTTATTTCATTTTATGTGGGGGTGACTTCTTTCTCGAGGTCCCCCTAGTGTCACGGACACGTGTGAATGAATAAATACGGCCGAGACAAGATGAGATCTGTTTGGAGATGGAGGAGTGGGCTGTGCCAGCAGCAGCCAGTTTCTCTGAGGAGAAAAGGCCTCCAGCACCTTTCTCCATAGCCTTTTATTGGGTTGTAATACACAGGAATACAGGGTGGCAAGGATCAAACAGTCGATAACATTTCAAAGAGGTCTGAGGGTTTCAGTCTGAGTGAGTGTCTGTCAGGAAAAGAGCTGCAGAAACTTTGGGAGACATACTCATTTCCTCTTGGACCTTTATTATATGAATGAAAGCACTCTTAGCAGAGCAGATTTCACAGGTTTATCAGCAAGTCTTTGTGATGCCAGATTTTTCCCCAGGGCACGCTCTGGCCAGGCAAGGAGCTGCACCTCTCCCCATCAGGTATTCAGGCTTAAGGACATTAGAGCCAGGAAGTGCTTCTCCCAGAGAACATGGGGACTCGGGCTTTGACAAAGCTGGGGGGGGGGAGAGTCCATTGCTCTCTGTTGCAGCCCCCTGAGTCCTTCCATGAAGGCCTCCCAGGTGATTGAGTCTGGCTTAGGTTGCCCCCCACTGTGAGGGGTCTTACCCATCATTGACTTCCAACCAAGCTCTGGGGGCAGGGAGAGGAACTGAGGCAGCATTTGCTACCAGAGACAGGCTTTGTCTCCTGTGGCTGGCATTCCAAAGGTTGTCTCTTGCCCTTAGCTACAGGGGGTAGAGATACAATTCGTAAAACTAGGCAGAGCAGTATGCAACAATTTTATTATATTATTTCATTACCATTTACCCCCCTGACATCCCCTCCCACGATCACCACACTGTTGTTCATGTCCATGGGTCCTTTTTCCTTTCTGCTGGATCCCTTTACCCACTAACCTTCCACCTCTCAGTAGCTATCAACCTGATCTCTATGAGTCTCTCTACTTATCTTGTTAGTTCAGTTGGTTAATTAGAATCCACATATGAATGAAATCATATGGTATTTGTTTTTCTCTGACTGGCTTATTTCACTTACCATAATGTTCTCCAGGTCTATCCATGTTGTCACAAAGAGGAAAATTTTCTTATTTTTTACTACTGAGTAGTATTCCATTATATAAATGATGTGAAAAGATGTACTTTTAGAGTTTAAAGTTTCAGTATCTTCTCACGTTCTGATTTTAAAGCTTTTATTAATTGAGTACCTATAGTACACCAGGTTCTTTACATGTATTACATGATTTAATCATAATTAAAAACTGCGAAATAGGTATTATGTCCATTTTTCCTGTTGGGGGAAATTATTAGCTTCCTGAAGGTCATATATTCAGTAAGTAAAAGAATTAGTGTTTAAAACAAGTGCAGTCAGACTAGAAAGTCATCTCATCTAGCTCAAAGATATAATTTACATCTTCATTAGAAATGACAACACTGCCCTGGCTGGTGTAGCTCAGTGGATTGAGCACAGGCCTGCGAACCACACAATCGCAGTTCGATTCCCAGTCAGGGCACATGCCTAGGTTGCAGGCCAGTTCCCAGCAGGGGACTCATGAGAGGAAACCATACGTTGATATTTTCTCCTTTTCTCCTTCCCTTCCTTTCTAAAGATAAATAAATAAAACCTTACAAAAAAAAAAGAAGTGACAACACGATTAAATTTTTTAAGTTATTGGCTCACAAGTATGGCATAGTTCAGAGATATTACACAATTTTAGGCACACAAATTTGTATGAAATGTACTCAGGAAAATAAAAAATATATTCAAGAAATATATTTAAAGGATAACTAGCAAGCTGACTAAAATTTACTTTGGTGATGAGGTGAGGAATACATAGACATTCACATTAGCATATACATGTACAAGTATGCAAGAATTTAAGCCATTTATGCATTCTCTGGCTATACCTTTTAAGGCAGTAAAAGGGTAGGTACTTAATTGAAAGGTAATGTGGGCATGAGATTGTGAGAATGTCTTATATTGATAGCTTTTTGCTGGGTATGGTGATTTTTATATGAATTTTGGATATATGATGAATGAATGAGTAGAATTTCACAGTTAACATTCAATGATATAAATTACTCAACAGCCTTCCAAGTGATGATCATTGTTTAGAGTTATCTTATTTAATAAACTTACATAGATGTTCTTAAAATAATTATTTATTTGGGCCAGTCTTCTTGTTATTTTGTTTTTAAATTATTTTCTTGATGTCTGTTTTTTTTTTCTTATTTACCCCTTCTTCTTGCCTTCCTGTGTATTGAGAAATTGATGTGGCATCCTCCTCAAATTTTGCTTCAAGTTTCTGGGGCCAAGATAGGAGCAAGATGCTCTAATGATACATTCATGGAGCAGTTTACCTTACTTTGCCCTATGCTTCTTAGTAAATAACAGAATTAAAATGATTTGTCAATATTCTACCCAAAAGTAGGTGTTAGGTACTTAGTTGGGGGTAAAACTTAGAGTTCTCTGGATAAACAAACTAGAGTGAAGAACATAAGTACATATAATTTCAAAGTAAAATTTGTAAGACTAGGAACTGGAGCAAGAAATCAAAAACTATAAGAATATTGCCCTGGCTGCTATAGCTCAGTGGATTGAACATAGGCCTGTAAAACAAATAGTCACAGCTTTCAGTCCCAGTCAGGGCACATGCCTGGGTTGCAGGCCAGCTCCCCAGTTGGGAGTGTACAAGAGGCAACCATACACTGATGTTTCTCTCCCTCTCTTTCTCCTTCCTTTCCTCTCTCTCTAAAAAATAAAATAAATAAAACTTAAAAAAAACTATAAGAAAATAAGTAGAGGTGAGAGTGAAGTAGGAGGAAATGCTACTAAACAAGGGATGCCATCAGTATTCTGGAAGGCAGCACTGTGATGGAGGAGGGGGAGCTGAAGTGTGCTGAGAGAAGCTTGACACTCATCCTCAGCACTCTGGGAAGTCTCAGGAGGGGTACAAGGGTGAGATGAAAAGGGGAGACTGGTTAAAAGCTGTTATAGAGAAGTTAGTGGAATGTAGTATATGAAGTAGTTAGATGCTGTTCCTCTGCTTTCCTTACTCTGCCAGTACCAATCCTCCAATCTTGGTCGAAGTGTGAGGGGTAATCTTGGAGTATGCTGAATCAAAGATGCTCTGGACTCAGGGAAACAAGGCCAATGAGACAAAGATAAAACTTGATAAAGAGATGTAAGAACCTCCTAGATGATTTCACAACATAGCTCACAGAGCAGTATAGCCAGTGATACCTAGAGCCATGGACAGGTTCGTTAGGTAGGAGTTTGAAGGATTCTTATCTAAAGAAATTGAATAGCCCAAATAAATGATTTGACTAGCTTTTGGAATCCCTGTTGAAATGAATGGATGCCTCACTCAGTTATATCACAAGCATTAGGTATGCCTTACCTCCACCCAGGGTTTCTAGTCAATTTAGTTAGGTTTCTAGTCAATATGTTTCAATACATATGTAATTCAATATAAATTTTATATTTTACATATATTTGTGTATCCATACATTTAAGTTATTCATACATGTAAACAAATATAATATATGAATGTTAAATATTAATGAGTAGTGAGAGGGTCACCAGATATTGAGTATAACCCCCAATATGAAATAGAGAATAAAATATAGAGATCAAAACAGAGAAAAACAGAAAGTGATGGAGAGCTCAGGAAAAATACAGACACAAATTCAAGAAACAAATGAACAAAAAAAGCTTTTAAAACCCTGTATCAGACTTCCGCCAAGATGGAGGCATAGGTAGATGTGCCGTGCCTTCTCACACAACCAGTTTAGAGACAACTAAATATTAGCAACAGAAAACACAGCCAGAACATGAAAAATTGAACTTTTCGGAAGTCCATTAACAACAAATTCTTCAGCCTGACCAGTAAGGGGCGAAACCAGCGGCTGGTGAAGCGGGGTTGCACAGGAGGACTCAGTCAGACGGACTCAGGTACGAGGAATCCAGGCGCAGGGTTGGACCTGGTGAGCAACCAAGCGAGCGAGGCGAGCAACCGCAGGGGAGACAGCGGGGCGGTGGGGCTGTGTGTTGACTGTGGTCGTACATTAGGGCGAGGGAGTGGGCAGTTTGACTGGGGCCCGGCGGGTCCCCACGGCCAGCGGCAGTGGAGGGCACCACCATTTCCCTGCTCTGACCACGCCCCCACATGCAGCGTCATAACCCAGCACCAGGGGGTACCAAGGTGCTGCTCCTCACCCAGCTGGGCACAACCCCACTCTGACCACCCGCACCCCACACTGGGATCAAGGCCCTTCTCAACTTAAAGGGCACGAACAGACCAAAAATGGCGCAAGAAGATCTCAAAGCCCCAGAGCCTATAGATCTAAGCGATGAAGAAATAGCAAAACTCTCAGACGCACAGTTTAAAACACTGGTGATCAGGATCCTCACAGAACTGGTTGATTATAGCCACAAATTAGACAAATATATGAAAGCGAAACTAATTGAAATGAATGGAATTGCACAGGACACCAATAGCAATGAAAAGGAAACTGGGACTCAAATCAATGGAGTGGACCAGAAGAAAGCAAATAATGGCCAAACAGAAAAGAGTCAAGAAGCAAGAATTCAAAGAAATGAGGAGAGTCTTAGGAACCTCCAGGACCTCTTTAAACGCTCCAACATCTGAATTATAGGGGTACCAGAAGGGGGAAAGGCACAGCCACCAGTGGAAAACTTATTTGAACAAATAATAAAGGAGAATTTCCCCAATCTGGCAAAGGAAATAGACTTCCAGGAAATCCAGGAAGCTCAGAGAGTCCCAAAGAAGTTGGACCCAAGAAGAAACACACCAAGGCACATCATAATTACATTAGCCAAAATTAAAATGAAGGAGAGAATCCTAGAAGCAGCAAGAGCTAAGGGGACAGTCACCTACAAAGGAGTCCCCATCAGACTGTCAGCGGATTTCTCAAAAGAGACCTTACAGGCAAGAAGGGGCTGGAAAGAGGTATTCCAAATCATGAAATCCAAAGACCTGCAACCAAGATTGCTCTATCCAGCAAAACTTTCATTTAGAATGGAAGGACAGATAAAGTGCTTCTCAGATAAGATCAAATTCAAGGAGTTCATCATCACCAAGCCCTTATTATATGAAATGTTAAAGGGACTTATCTAAGAAAAAGAAGTTAAAGAAACATGAACAGTGAAAGGACACCAAACTCACAGTTATTAACAACCACACCTAAAATGAAAGCAAACTAAAAGGACAACTAGATCAGGAGGGGAAACATAGAAATGGAGATCTCAAGGAGGGTTAGCAACAGGGGAGTGGGAGGAGGAGAAGAGGGGAGAAGGTACAGAAAATAAGTAGCATAGACAGTACATAGAAAATAGATGGGGGGCAAGAATAGCATGGGAAATATAGAATCTAAAGGACTTGAGACACATGGTCATAAACTAAAGGGGGGGTAATGCTGGGGATGGGGGTAGGGTGGAGGGGAATGAAAGGGGGAATAGAACAACTGTAACAGCATAATCAATAAAAAAATTTAAAAAATAAATAAAACCCTGCATCTACTGAAAATGTGTATTTTATTAATTAGTGACATTTAACATTATTTTATGTTAGTTTCAGATGTATAGCATAGCAGTCACTTATATAGTTTGTAAAGTGATCTCTCATAATTCTAGTATCCACTGGAATTATACACAGTTATTACAATATTATAGACTACATTCCATATGCTGTGCTTGATATCCCAATGATTATTTTGTGACTACCAATTTGTACTTCTTAATCCCTTCACCTTTTTTACCTAGCCCCTAACCCCCTCCCATCAGACATCTCTCAGTTTTTTCTCTGTACCTCTAAGTCTGTTTCTCTTTTGTTTGTTCATTTATTGTTTATATTCCAAATATAAGTGAAATCATATGGTATTTATCATTCTCTATAGTTTTTTTCTTTACTTAGCATAATACTCTCTAGAGCCCTGGCTAGGTAGCCCAGTTGGTTAGAGTGTTGTCCCCAAATGCCAAGTATATGGGTTGATACCCAGTCCAGGCACATACAAAAATCAACCAATGAGTTCATAAATAAGTGGAAAAACAAAAAAATCATTCTCTTTCCCCCTTCCTCTCTAAAAAAATCAGTAAATTTTTAAAAATAC
This sequence comes from Artibeus jamaicensis, assembly GCF_021234435.1. Taxonomy (NCBI): domain Eukaryota; kingdom Metazoa; phylum Chordata; class Mammalia; order Chiroptera; family Phyllostomidae; genus Artibeus; species Artibeus jamaicensis. The sequence goes on from NW_026521822.1 coordinate 4,544,549, forward strand.
CTTTTAGGTCCATCTATATTATGGGATGGAAAGATTTCATTTTTATGGCCTAGCAATATAATATTCCATTGTATGTACGCACCACTTTTCCTTTATCCATTTGTCTATCGATGGACACTTGGGTTGCTTACATATCTTGGCTACTGTAAATAATGCTGCAATGAACATAGGGGTGCATATATCTTTTCAAATTAGTGGGGGTTTTTAAATTTCTTTGTATATATACCTAGAAGTTGAATTGCTGAGTTGTTCAGTAGGTCTATTTTTAATTTTTTTGAAGAACTTCTCTACCGTTTTACACAGTGGCTACACCAATTTGCAGTCCCACCAGTTTGATATCAGGTAGTATGTTACCTCCATCTTTGTTCTTTCCCCAGGTTGTTGTGGCTATTCAGGGTCTTTCATGGTTCCATAACTTTTAGGACTATTTTTCTAGTTCTTTGAAATATACCATTGGTATTTCTATAGGGGTTGCATTGAATTTATAGATTGCTTTTGGTAGTATGGACATGTTAATGGTATTCATTGTTCCTGTCCATGATCATAGTATATGTCTCCATATACTTGTATCTTTTTCAAGTTCTTTCTTCAGTGTCTTATAATATTTTGAGTACAGTTCTTTGACCTGCTTGGTTAAGCTTATTTCAAGATTTTCTTTTTTTTTGCTTCAATTGTAAATAGGATTGTTTTCTTAATTTGTCTTTCTGATTATTGGTATATAAAAATGTAACCAATTCCTGAATATTAATTTGTATCCTGCTACTTTACTGAATTCATTTATCAGTTGTAGAAGTTTTTTGTGGAATCTTTAGGGTTCTCTATGTGTAGTACCATATCATCTGCAAATAATGACAGCTTTACTTCTTCCTTTCCAATTTAGATGCCTTTTATTTATTTTTCTTTTCTGATTGCTGTGGCTTCATCATTCAAAACCATGTTGAATAAAAGTGCTGAAAGTGGAAAACCTTATCTTTTTCCTGATCTTAAGGATAAAGCTTTTAACTTTTTCCCATTTAGTATATTTGCCATAAGTGGTGTTTATTATATTGAGGTATGACCCTCCATTTTCACTTTTCTGGGAGTTTTGTCATAAATGGGTGCTGGATTTTGTCAAATGATTTTTGAACATCCATTGATATGATCATATGGTTTTTATCTTTCATTTTTAATGTGGTGTATCACATTAATTGATTTGAGGATATTGAACCAAACTTGCATCCCAGGAATAAAACCCACTTGATTAATGGTGCATGATCTTTTAAATGAATTGCTGAATTTGGTTTACCAGGATTTTTGCATCTATGTTCATCAGGAAGATTGTCGTCTGATTTTCTTTCTCTGTAATGTCTTTGTCTGGTTTTGGAATCAGGATAATGGTGTCCTTATAAAATGAGCTTGTGAATCTTCCCTCCTCTTGAATTTTTTTGGAATAGTTTCAGAAGAATAAGTATTAATTTATCTTTGAATAATTAGTAAATTTCACTCGTGAAGCCATTTGGTCCAGGACTTATTTTCTGGGAGTTTCTTGATTACAGATTCTATTTCGTTGGTAGTAATCAGTCTGTTCAGATTTTGTTTTGTTTTGATTCAGTCTTAGAAGATTGTATATTTGTAGAAATTTATCTTTTTCTTTCAGATTATCAAATTTCTTAACATATAATTGTTTGTGGTATTTTCTTATAATCCTTTGCATTTCTGTGGTGTTGGCTGTCACTTCTGTGGTGTCAATTTTCTTTTATTTCTGATTTAGTTTGGGGGGGGTATGCTCTCCTTTTTTTCTTGATGAGTTCGGTTAAAGATTTAACAGTCATTTTATTTCTCTTTTAGAAGGACCAGCTTTTCATTTCATTGATTACTTGTGTTGTTTCAGACTCTCTTTTATTTATTTCTGATCTGATTTTTATTATTCCTTCTTTTGTCATTCTTTTTCTATAATTTTAGCTGTAAAGTTAGCTTGTTTATGAGATTATTCTTATTACTTGAGCTAGGCCTGTATTGCCAGGAATTTCCCTGTTAGCACTGCTTTTTCTGTGGCCCAAAGATTTTGGGGTTGTTGTGTTTTCATTTTCATTTGTCTCAAGGTATCTTTTAATTTCTTCCTTGAGCTCATTATTAACCCATTCATTGTTTAATAGCATGTTATTTAACCTTCATGTGTTTGTGTGTTTTTCCATTTTTTCTTGTGATTTATTTCTAGTTTCATACCATTATGGTCAGAGAAGCACTTGATATGATTTCAGTCTTCTTACACGTATTGAGACTTGTTTTGTGTCCTAATATGTCTATCCTAGAAAATGTATCATGTGCACTTGGAAAGAATGTATATGCTACTGCTACCATGTAAAATACTGTGAAGGTATAAATAAAATCTATCTGACCTAGTGTATCTTTTAAAGCCACTGTTTTCTTGTTGATTATCTGTCAGGAGTATTTATCCATTGATTACAATGGAATGTTAAAATCCCCTACTATGATTTTATTACTTTCTATCTCTTCCTTTATGTCTATCAATATTTTCTTTATATATTTGGGTGCTCCTATATTGGGTGAATAAATATTCACAAGGGTTAAATCTTGTTGGATTGACCCCTTTATCATTATGTAATGTCCTTCTTTGTCCCTAATTATAGTGTTGGTTTTAAATTTTGTCAGATATAAGTACTGCTATTTTTATTCTCTATCTGCATGAAATATCTTTTTCTATCCCTTTACTTTTAGTGTGTGCATATCCTTCAATCTCTTGGAAACAGTGTATGTATGGGTCTTATTTTCTTATCCATTCAGTTAACTTATGTTTTTGACTGAAACATTTAATATATTTACATTCAAAGTGTTTATATATAGGTATGTAGTTATTATTTGTTATTCATAATTATATTTTTTCTTCTTATAAAAAGTTCTCTAACACTTTTTTGTAATATTGTTTTGTTGGTGATAAACTTTAGATTTTTATTGTTTATCTCTCCTTCAATTTTATTTTCTTAAAGATTTTACTTATTTATTTTTAGACAGAAGGGAAGGGAGGGAGAGAGGAAGAGAAACATCAATGTGTAGTTGCCTCTCAAGCACCCCCTACTGGGGACCTGGCTCACAACCCAGGCATGGATCCTGACTAGGAATCAAACCAGCAACACTTTGGTTCATAGGTTGGTGCTCAATTCACTGAGCCACACCAGCCAGGAACTCTCCTTCAATTTTAAATCATACCATTGATGGGTAGAATAGTCTTGGTTTTAGTTTATTGCTTTTCATCACTTTAAATATTTTGTGCCCATCTCTTTTGGCCTGAAAAGTTTCTCTTGAGTAGTCAGCTGACAGTCTTATGAGAGCTCCATTGTAGGTCATTGTCTTTCTCTTGCTACTTTTAAGATTCTCTTTTTGTCTTTGACCATTGTCATTTTCACTTTTGATAATTCTTTGTCAAAAATCTATGATATGATGAGAGACAGTGTTATATCCATGATATAAAGAGGGCAGTCTATAGAAAAGGAATAATGAGAAAGTAAGAACAAGGTCTTGTAAATTAAACTGTAAAAAAAAATATTAAGAAGATAAAGTCAAGAAAACATTCTAGAAAGTATATTGACAGGCTAAGATATACACAATGGGGGAGGAAAGTGTTGAGGGAAAAGAAGTGAAAAAAATGTACTTTGTCAGTTCATTAGTTTCAGTGTTTTACTATAAGATTTCCAGAAATAGAAAACACTAGAAAATGGTGGGGAAATAAGTATCAAACAATAATACAAGAAAAAAAATTAATTGAATTATAGGAATTTACAGGTTTAAAGGGAAGAGAAAATGCCCAGAATAATAGATTTTTTTAAAGATGATCATTAAGATTCTTTACTATGAGAATTCAGAACACCATGGATTAAAAGGATTTCAAAACCTTCCAGAGGAATAAAGCGTGTCACATTTAAACAATCAGGAATCCCCTTGGCATCAGACTTGGCAACTGCATCACTGGCAACTAGAAGCCAATGAAGTACAGCCTTTAACATTCTGAGGAAAATGACTTTTTTACTTGGAATTCAATAACAAGATTAATTATCAAGCATGTGTAAGAGTAGAATTAAGACATTAAGACGCACAAGGAAAGTCTCAACAAATTTACTTCCCATGTACCCTTTCTCAGGAAGCTTCTAGAGAATGTGCTCTACAAAAATGAGGCTGTAAACCAAGAAAGAGGAAACCATGGGATCCAGGAAACGGGGGACACAACACAGGCGAGAGGCACAGGGATTTCGCAAGATGATGTTAAAAAGAAGCCCCAGGACAACAGGTGGGCAGCAGGCCTGGGAAACTGATAGACCAGAGGGACTGAAGGGGAGGCTTCTAGAGGGTAAAAGTAGGTATGACAGATTTACCAGTTGGGTTGATGACATAAACAATGGTTTTAATAGGGTTTTCATAGTTCCTCTAAATAGTTCAGGAACAGTGTGTAATAGATTAATATATGAGAAGGAGAAATAAAAGACAACATGAGGGAAAAATATTGAACAAGATAGGAAGTATATTCTTCAACTACATTGCTCAACAGTAACAATATTACATGGTCTCACTAATAAACATGGAATATTAGTTTACCCTCATATTGCTATTTAATCTCCTGAAAAAAATGGGGGAAGAAAGTTTGTTGGGAGGTGGTGATCAGGTAAGAGTGTTACATTTTTCTCATTTTGCATAGTAGTAAGACATTACGTAATCTCTGAAAATAATAACTTAAGAAATATCACTATGCACACATTACTTAAATATATGGAATCAGATATCACAATAAAAATTAAAAGGGATTTCCTCTGCTATGACAGTATTCAACCTCCTTGCAGGGGAGGGGGTAGGTTAGAAATGCTGGTTAGTCTTCCTGCCCTGAGCAAGCCCCTATATTAATCAAACTGAGAAAAATTGTACCAATATAGGACACTACTCATTCTGGCCAATAAATATCTTTCATTATAGAAGTAAATAACAACAAAGTGGTTTCCTCTGAGGAGTAGAAGGCAATGGGTAGGGACATGTGGGGTAGGGGTTTCCTGTTTTAGGTCATACAATGTTATTTGCTTTTTTAACATATAGGCATGTATTACTTGGATAAGTTTTAAGTCATTTTTAAAAATCACTGAACTTAGAAATAGAGGTTATAAAACAAAGTACAAAAATACTCCTGCAAAAAAAGCAAAAGCAAAACCAGAGGAAGAAGTTGATGGTGCTTTTCTCAATATCTTTCAGAACTTATCTGTGTATCCCTTACCTGATAACAAAGAAGGGGCTGCAGGACCCTCTGCCATTCTCATTCCAGACAGCATCCTTGGTCACCCACCAGTGCTCCCCACATTCTGTGTCTAAGCTCTGCTGGGCCACTTCGCGTTCCCTTTACAATGCCTGTTTTCCCCTCACCCAAGACTTTGCTTACAGTGCACTCATTGCTCCCCTTTTGTTTCCATATTCACACATACATACATACACTCTCACTCACTCACTCACATTTACACTCTCATGCCCTCTCAAAGTACTCTTGTTCTACCTCCATTCCTACCTATACATATCTCAACTCAGATGGATCCTAGCATTCCCCCCTTTCTTTTAATGTCTATTATATTGTCCTATACCACCTTGCATGCCCAGCCTTAAATCACAGTTGATTTTGAACTTTTCCTTTGTTAAAAGCCTAGAAGGTGACATAAGCAGGAACCATATTGCAATGATATTTGTTCCTCCTATAGAGACTGGCAGAGTGCTGACATATTCCACATGTTGCCTCAGATAATAATTAAATGAATAAATTAATCTTTTGTTAAAAGTGAAATCTGTTCAGTCATTTGGCCCAGTGCTAAACATCTATATCCATGTAAATAAATGGGACCAGAAGGTGAAGATTTTTTGTGTGTCTTTGTTTTAAGGCAGCTTATATCCTTTTTCTTAAGGGGAAAGATCATGCTTAGAGCCCAGAGGGTAAACTGTTCCCTAAAATTTTTCTTATATTGCCTTTGTGGAGAATGTAGAAAACTTCTCACCTGGAGGGTTGAAGTTTTTATTTGACTCTTCAGAGGTTACAGGTAGCCTGACACTGAGAAAACTGTTGCAAGCAGGACATCGCCTTGGCCTCCAGGTAGAGAAGGTCGTGAACATGCCTTTGCACCTGATGGACAGTAACAGCCTAAGATGTGGCAGGAAAAGGTAAAACCTCATGAGGCCAGACTATTAACATAAAGAAAGGAAGTTGATAAATACTCAGTAACATAACATGGTCACCTAGGTAGAGAGGTGCAGCTTAAGCTTGCATCCCCAGCTTCTCAACCTAACAAATCATACCGGTATTATCTAAAACATTCCATTGATACAAATAACAAAATGCCCATCAGTGTGGTGTATGCAAACACGGAGTGCTGTGGAGCCTTTAAAAAGAATGAAGTAGGATCTACAAGGTCTCAGTACCTTACCATAATTGCTAAAAGGAAAGATTACTATGGAATAGGATTACCTCCTTTATGTAACTCAAATACCATCTTTTCAGTGAGACTTCTCTTAACCGCTGTATTTGTAATTGCAAAATCCACCTCCTCTTGTTCCTAGCTTTTTCTCCATTAGCATGTATTTCTATTTGATATAATATATATTTTACTCATTTGTTTATGATATGCCTCTCCTACTGGTATGTAAACTGTGCAAGGGATTTTGTGTATTTCACTTACTATTTTACCTCCCAATGCCTTAGAATGACTGGGTGAATGAATTTGTTTTAAAAAGTTTATTTGCATATAGCAGTTCTGGAAAGCTACCAAACCCAAAAGTAGTTATCTCTGAGCAATAGAACTAGGAGTATATATGTGGAAGACTAACTTTTATTGCCTATATCTCAACATGTACATGTATCACTGAAGTGTTTCTCAAATGGCTATAATGAAATATAAAATTTAGTTGTAGGTCTTTGGATTTCATGATTTGGAATACCTCTTTCCAGCCCCTTCTTGCCTGTAAGGTCTCTTTTGAGAAATCCGCTGACAGTCTTATGAGAACTCCTTTGTAGGTGACTGTCCCCTTAGCTCTTGCTGCTTCTAGGATTCTCTCCTTCATTTTAATCTTGGCTAATGTAATTATGATGTGCCTTGGTGTGTTCCTTCTTGGGTCCAACTTCTTTGGGACTCTCTGAGCTTCCTGGATTTCCTGGAAGTCTATTTCCTTTGCCAGATTGGGGAAATTCTCCTTTATTATTTGTTCACATAAGTTTTCCACTGGTGGCTGTTCCTTTCCCCCTTCTGGTATCCCTATAACTCAGATGTTAGAACGTTTAAAGAGGTCCTGGAGGTTCCTAAGACTCTCCTCATTTCTTTGAATTCTTGCTTCTTGACTCTTTTCTGTTTGGCCATTATTTGCTTTCTTCTGGTCCACTCCATTGATTTGAGACCCATTTTCCTTTTCATCGCTATTGATTTTCTGTGTAATTCCATTAATTTCAATTAGTTTCGCCTTCATATGTATATCTGATATGTGGCTATAATCAACCAATTCTGTGAGGATCCTGATCACCAATGTTTTAAACTGTGCATCTGAGAGTTTTGCTATTTCTTCATCGCTTAGATTTATAGGCTCTGGGGCTTTGAGATCTTCTTGAGCCATTTTTGTTCTGTTCATACCTGTTAAGTATGAGGAGGGGAGCCTTGGACTCCCTGGTCGCTGGGTCGTGATGCTGTATGTGGGGGCGTGGTCAGAGTGGGGAAGTGGCGGTGCCCTCTGCTACCGCTTGCCTCTGGGGCCTGCTGGGTCCCATCCAATCGTCCACTCCCTCACTTGTCTATCCACGCACAGATGCGAGACCACAGTCAACCCACAGCCCTGCTCCCTTGCTGCTTCCCCACAGTCGCTCGCTGAGTTGCCCACCAGGTCCAACCCTGTGCCTGGATTCCGCGAGCCTGAGTTCGTCTGACTGAGTTTTTCTGTGCTACCCTGCTCTGCCAGCTGCTGGTTTCACCCCTCTTACCAGTCAGGCTGAAGAATTTGTTGTTATCAGACTTCTGAAAAGTTCAATTTTCTGTGTTCTGGCTGTGTTTTCTGTTGCTAGTATTTAGTTGTCTCTAAACTTGGTTGGGTTGCTCTATCCAGCAAAACTTTCATTTAGAATGGAAGGACAGATAAAGTGCTTCTCAGATAAGATCAAATTCAAGGAGTTCATCATCACCAAGCCCTTATTATATGAAATGTTAAAGGGACTTACCTAAGAAAAAGAAGTTAAAAAAACATGAACAGTAAAAGGACAGCAAACTCCCACTTATTAAGAACCACACCTAAAACAAAAGCAAACTAAGAGGACAGCTAGATCAGGAACGGAACTATAGAAATGAAGATCACATGGAGGGTTAGCAATGGGAGTGGGAGAAGGAGAAGGGGGGAGAAAGTACAGAAAATAAGTAGCATAGACAGTAGATAGAAAATAGGTAGGGAGAGGGCAAGAATAGTATGAGAAATACAGAATCTAAAGAACTTGAGACACATGGTTATAAACTAAAGGGGGGTAATGGTGGGGATGGGGGGTAGGGTGGAGGGGAATGAAGGGGGGAATAGAACAACTGTAATGGCATAATCAATAAAAATAAACAAATAATTTTAAAAAAGAAATATAAAATTTAGAAAACATCATTTATTTTTGATTCTGAGGTAATAAACATCATTCATAATCTCTCTTCTTGCTAAAAGTCAAGTTGTAGCTGGGCCACATTTTGAGTCCATGCACTATATTTTAGGAAGCCTTTACTAACAAAGACTTTTTGTGACAGTGGTACCATCTGTAGTTATGCTGGGCAGGAAGGGGTAGGTCGGATACATTTATATCTTATAACTTTTAGGTAAATTCAGGGGAGGTTACTTGGCCACCCTGAATTTCAGTTACCTTGCTTATAAAATTGGGATAATTTTTCCTACAAACAAAGGATATTACCAAGAAAAACAAGATGAAAAGCATATGTGTCTAGAAGTATCTGATGCAAGACAGGGTTCCCTTTTCCCCACAGAAGGTGACTCAGATAGAAGACTCTTAGTGATACATTTGTGGTTGTACATACTCCAAGTGTGGTCCAAGGAGCTTATGAGAAATGCAGAGTCTCAACCCTCATGTGATCTAATGAATCAGAGTCTGTACTTTAACAAAGTACCCAGGTGATTCTTATGCACTGTTAAGTCTGAGCAGCTCTGTTTTTATGATTTTTATAGCAGTGTTTCAGGCAGGCATATATTAAGCATGTGTTTATTTTCTGTGTTTTATGGTACTTTGACATCTTAGGGCCTTCCAGACCCTAAGTGGAGGCACTGACCTTTCCAGGGCACCCTAATTCCTAGAGATAGCCAACAGTTTGCCTGGGAGCACACCTTTGATATGCAAACCATTCAATCCTGAGTCCTTGTCCCCACCAGCCTCCTTTACCAGACTGCTGCAGTCCAGAACTCTATCCTCCTTCCCTGAAACACTGGAGGGCCAGTTATCAGATCATTGGAAACCCCCTGTACCACCTAAACCACTGAAATTATTTAAACTATCCAATCCCACACCTTCTTGCCCTGCCTTGCTTTGCCTTTTGTGTGGAAACCACAGTAAATTTTCCCCTCACTTCCTCTGCTTCTGATCTACCCTGAGGCCTCCCCATGTGGTCCTATGCGGTTCAGCATGGTATTTCATGCTCCCTCCTCTTGGGAACTATAAGTATCAAACTATCTTTTCAGGGGCAAGCATGTCTTAATCTGTTGTCCTCACCATACCTGAATACAACTAAATCCCAGTTACATATTAAAACAAGGCCGCCCTTTTAAACTTTTTTCCTAGTTCAATGCCACCTGCTCCCTCTACGCCTTTAACTTGCCAACTTCACTTTCATTTGAAGAAGATTGAAGGTTCCCAGCAGAGCCAGGTGTTCTGGTGTGGCATGACTAACAGGCTGAAATGTAGGATGCTTAAGCCACCTCATCAGCCTAAACTTACTTTTAAATAAAGATGATCAAGGATAACCATGAACGAGGCTGTAAATCTGCTTAATGTAGTATGACTACTTTGAATACCAATAATGCTCCTTAAGCACAAGCTCTGAACACTTCAGAAACTGCTATTAGAAATGATTAAAACCTCCAAGATAATGGAACCATTTGAATGGAAACACACAAACTTATTTACAGTGTTCTGAGATGGTATGCAAACAGATGAACCTGCCATCCACATCCATTCACTTTTCCCTGTGGCTTCTTAATATGGTGTGTATGCTTTAGGTAGGAATAACTCCTGCCAGGAGGCAGCTATGATGTCACCAAGCAGCTTCCCTCCCCAGCATCACATTACCTCTGTCTCTTCTGTTTTGAAGTTTTGATACATGGAAGTGAGCTAACTGAGGCTGAGGTTAATAAAAACAAGCAAATGATAAAAGAACATAAGAGGGACTTTTCTCCCTATGAGTCAAAGGAAAAAATAAAATAAGGAGGATCTATTTCAGAAATATTCCACATTTCTTAGATAGGATGATGAGAACAGAAGATAGCAATTTTATGGTAATATTTCCCATATAGAAGTTTTACTACAATTTCATTAAGAAATTAAAATTTGATTAGTAGCTTTTAGAAATATTAGACAAGGGAATTTTTCATTGACTATCAGATTTGTTTCCATAAAAAATAAACCCTCCTCACCACATGCACACATGCTCAAAGGTAACTATGTGAAGCGATATATGTGTTAACTAACTTTATCGTGGTAATCATTTCACTATATATGTATAGCACATCATGTGTACATGTTAAATTGATACAATTTTATTTGTCAACTATACCTCATTAAAGCTGGTAAAAATAAATAACCTATTTGTTATGACCACACAAAGAAACTTCGGCTGCAGATATCATGATTTTGGGCCAATAATTGGCCCTATCAGATTCAATACACAGTACAAGCAGTGTCTAAAATTTGACTTGTGGCCTGCATGATTAACAGTGTCCCCTGAAACCACGTGTTTGTTTCTCAGTAGATTTGTTTTGTTTTTTTCGTTGCTCCTTGACCTTTTCCCAAGAAACTTAATTTGCCCAAGGGAGTCTCACACAGGAAAAGAGTGTTTGCATCTGTTTAGGGAAATGCTCCTATAATAATGACTCACTTAGAAGGGAGAGATCAAAATGGAATGGAATGGAATGGATTGATAAGCCAGTTTGAGCAGGCAGAGAGCAACCTGGGCCTCATAACTCTTATAAAAGGAGCTCTGCTGCAAAGCAGTTTGCCAAGACTAGGTCTAGCAAGGCCCATTTCCATTCAGTATGCATTGTCTCTGTAGACTCCCTGAAAAATTCTTATTATAAACACCTCAAGGCATGCCAGCTCCTTTTAAGTTTTACTTGCACTTCTAAGATGGTGCGGATTTCTCGGTTCAGCCCTGCACACCCCAGGGCAGAAATTACTCTCCGAGGTATGTTACCTATTTTAAACTTGGTGGAGTCCTTTTGATGACTGCAGAGTGGTTGGTGGTGGTGATGCTATGGCAGTAAGTTCAAGTGATTTCTTGGTTGCCAGAAGAGTTGGTGAGTTTGCTGGAAGAGAAAGCTAGACTCAGGTTCTTTCTCATTTACTAAATTTAAAATGTGCCAGCAGGCCAAAGTAGAGAGCTGACAGCTCATCTTGGGGAATGAAGGATTAGTTGAGGTAAAAGAGAAGAAGAAGAAGGAGAGAGAGAGAAGGAAGGGAGGAAGGGAGGAAGGGAGGAAGGAAGGAAGGAAAGAAGAAGGAAGAATGAAGGAAAAAGAAACAGAACATTGATATTGCTGGCTCCTTAGTGCTTCTCAAATTCCTGTTTCTTTTGCTTTGTCTTTTTTCTCTTTCACTTTTCTACCAAGAAAGCATGGTCAATTTGTTTATAACCATGGCCTCAAGGCTAGCAACATATTGAAATGGCAAAGGTGACAACAGAAAGTTACTTAAAATAAATTTTGAAAACCTGAAGCTAAATTAATTTCCTTATGTCAACTTTGTCTGCTATTTAGTCTAAAAAACAGAAGGTGAAACCATTGACCATATTTAAGTTAGCAGGGTTAATCTAAAACAAATTTGATTTATACTCAATGTGTATAATTTTTTTTAATTTAAAGATTTTTAAACTGATCTTTGCACAATTGGCAAATTACTAAACAATCTTTCCTTCAAAGTCTGCAAGCAATTGCTTGTTCCTATGAATAAGTGAATGTGTTTTACAAGGTTCAAGTTGATTGATTGGCAAATGCTGATAAAATCAAAGCAGGGCTAAAATGCAGTTCACCAGCTATAGTATAAATTACTTTTGTTCAATAATGTTTCAAGTGGCTATACAATTATGGTTTACCTTTCAATAAATACTACTGCCTTAATTGCAACATCATTGTGGAAATTTATCCTTGAAGATGACTGTTGGGAACCACAACTAGGACTAAACACTTCTATATCTGTTCATGCTTTTGTGCTCAAATATAAGCATTGATTGCTGTAAGCATTTAAAAAATGGATACTTTATATTTAATGCGAATGAATGTTAATATACTTTGAAAATCATGTTCCACTGATTGGCCTAAGTATAGTGTTTTGTACATTTCTGGGTGGCTTGAAGTAAAAAAAAATTAAATTCTTTAAATCACTAGCCTTACGCTGTTCACTAGGAGCATTACATTCTTAGCCCATTACCATCCACCTGTTTTGGCAGCTGTGTTGGGCTCTAACAGAGGGCCTATAGCAGTCTGTTTCACATTCATATGTGTTTCAGACAACTGAAATGCTTGGCCAAACCCAGATTCCTGTTTTTGTTTATGAAGTAAGTAGTTGATCACAAGGATCTTCCACGACCTAGGTGAGACCGGAAGATATGGAAGATCCCAGCAGGACGGGAATGTGCATTAGGTCACACACTGTCCTGGGGAGTTCTCATTCCTCTCTTATGTTGTCCGGGCCTATAGAAGAGACTTCCCCAGGCTACTACTGCCAAAAGCATGTATACCTAGGGATTCACTGATCTGATAGTTTTGTCAGGGCATTTTAAGTTTCCCTGCCACATCCAAGCTCCTGGGAAATTAGGTATCCTCCAAAAGTGCCTTTGACATACTTTTCTTAACAAAGTCATTTTAATTCAGTAAATGTTTATCAGCCCTACTTTATTCCAGGCACTCTGTGTGGCCCTAGATGTAGATATATAAACCAAAATCATTCTCAATCCTGAAGTTTACGATTTTCTGTCATAACTCTGAAATTTGGCAATTTGTTATTTAAAAGATGTCTTTATACAATTTGCCAAAAAGTTGGAGGCCCCATTGTGTTCAAGGAAGTATTCTAGATGTTCAATAAATATTCCAGATGTTTTCTTTCTTTAGTATTTTTAGAGACCACTAGGTTCTGGTGGCCTTCGGGGGCAAATTTGGTATTTGAGCTACCTCAGTTGCTGGTTATCAGGTAATAGTTGTATTAGAGAATACCACAGCTGCCAGACCTTGATTGAATCAGTGGAACAGCAAAAACCATAAAGGGCTGTGCAGTGAGGGAGTTAAGGACTATTTGGGATAACTGGAATCAAGCTTGTTTTGGCATATAGATCACAGTAGAAGCTAATTAAACTGGCAAGTCAAGGTTTAGAGTTGAGCAGAAGTTGCATTGGACTAGTAAATGTTAGAATTCCAAGTAATTGCCTAGAAGGTAAGGGCAGAAGGTAGACTAGATGAGGGTCACAGACAGGAAGCAGGTTAGAAGAAATCAAAGCAGATTAACAAGCAGCTGAGCAGTTAGAGCCATGAGCCCAGTGAGCATTGGAGCATTCTGAAAGATAGGCAACTGCTGAGATGGGCTCAACCATCAAAAGAATCAGGCTTAAGGATAATGAGAAAAATCTCTGCCACTGACAGCTTTGTCATAAGAAGTAAAATGTGCTCCTAGTAATCTAGGTCATAGTCTTGTGGGCAGGACTGGCAGCATGCTGGAGAATTCTGAGTTTAGGCTCTTTCCTCTCAGCCCAGGAAGGCGATGTCTGGCATGCAGTAAGACTCCACAAGTATTCCACTGAACTGACCTGGGTTCCGGGAGCAGAGGAGGGAGGTTCCTAAATGAAGTGATTTTCACATGACAATATAAAATAAAGTAAATTACTTTGGCATTTAATGGAGAAAAATAAGCATGAAGGAGTAAAACACATCATTTTTTAAAATGACACATATATTGTCCCAGGATTTATGTTTGTTTCCTCCCTTGGTTTCTTTCCCATGAATGCCATTAAGTAAGAAGAGGTATGGAACCTGGGAAGTTTTAAGACTCTGTGGCTAGGTGTTACTCACTCTGAGGTGTTTTCCTTGTAAGAGCATTTGGAAAGAAAGAAATAAAAAGGGAATAGTGAAGTGATTAAAAACCTACTGAACTCCCAGATTCGTGCCTGTGAAAAACCTAGGTGAGATGCCAGAATCTGGCTGATGGACAGCCAGTACCTCTTCTGCTCCTCCACAAGGAAGGTACTGCCTGCTGATTTCCATCCTCTGAAGCTCTTTTATGTTTGTGGTGAGTGATAGCTGTCAATAAATGTAAGAGGAAAGATTATTTTGTGCCACCTTAATAAAAGTCCTATTGTGCTAGTGGTGTACATCACACATAAGAGCTGTAAAACACAACCTCTCAAAAGCCTTCCTGTGTCACCAGGATGGCTCAGTAGGATATAACAAAGCTCACTGGGGAAGCGTTTATGTGGACTGTCACACTGAGCCCTGCAACTGAGAAAGGCCAGAAAACCATTCCTCACCCTGCACTCCTGCACCAGTGTTCCCTGTTTTGACACTAGATGGGGCATTGTTATTGTTACAGTGATTCTAAAATGTGAATATATAAAACCCAGAAGGGTGGAAACATTACTTTATGGCATAACATGGTAAGACCTAAGAAGGGTGGAAACATTACTTTAGGACATAACAAATAAGAGAACGTTGGAGAAGAAAATGGCCAGGAAAAGTGTCTAATCCAAACCCTAACTCTTCAGTGTTAACTATAAAAGCTGTGACCATCCCATGTGCACACATCGATTCAGAGGCAGACCCAGAACCAGAAGCCTGAGGCCAAATCTTAGGCACCCAGGGTGTGCATGCCACATGGATCTGAGAAGCCAAATGCTTGGCTCTCAGAAGCTGCCTTCTTTTACATGGGGAATAAAAATAAAAGTTAACTCTCCAGGGCATGTCCTCCTAAATAATTCTTTCTACAATTTGATTCTACATGTAGATGGCTCATAGAAAATTAAACAATGAACATAACTCACATACTTGGCTTGTTTTTATCATTAATCCCTCTCTTTCACATACATGCAGGGGCTCACACATACTTTCACACATCTGTGTACACATCTTTGAAAAAACAGCAATGTGAATGATTTAACTTCATTTTTAAAAATATGAATAAACAAAATACAATGTATTATATTTGGATTCTAGCTCACTTAAGTTTCCCTTAGGTTTTTTACTCTGGTTAGCTTCTAGGCACTGTGGAAACTGATCAGAATAGTGTCCTTGTTTTGGTCTCTCAGCTATTTACCAGTTATCATTTGAGCATTAGAATCCTGGAGGCTTAGAGCCCTTCCTAGAACCTAACTGAAGAAGGGGAGCAGTTCCCAGAACTGCTCTCTCTCTCCAGGTGTACCCCCCATCCTCGCCTTCTGCCTTCCTCTTTCCTCTGAGCAGAGGAGCAGCCAGCCAGCCATCACCTCCACTTACCATACCAGTGTGATTAAATTACTGAAAGAAAATGACTAGTTTCTCCTTGTTCCCCTTTCTTCCGACTAATAGGTTCCAGCACAGAACAAAAGTCTTATAAACCCTGTAGGTGATCGGCAGACTTGGTTCATAACAGAAACTCTTTCTTAAGAAAATTAATTTAACTTGTGTTTTAGTCACACTGAAAAGGATGATTACTGCAGTAGCTTTTTCTCATTTCAGTGGTAGCACTCCTCACTCCCAGGCCCATTGTGCTAAGGTACTTCAGTGCCCTCCACTTTGGTAGATGTACTTTCTACACGTCTAGGGAGACTGGTAAGAAGGGCAAGCTAGCGAGAAGGAAACCATCTACTCTGTGATTTTTATTTCATATTAGACATTGCAAACTTAAATCTTTTAAAAGTAAGACACTTGTAAAAGTCTAATTTTAAGAACTTGGCATGCATGGGCTGATTTTTCCCCCCAGCTTGGAATGCTCTTCTCTGCCTGGTCTAATCTCATTCATTAAGATCCAGCTCAAATGTCATCTCTGCTGGGCCTCTACCCTCACTTTTCACATGTCCCCTTACAGGACCTTCACTCTTTATTTTGTGCTACCACACATTTTATTCATACCACTGGAATGTAATCCCAGTACATTGCAGTCAGTTGCATACGTGTCTGTTCTGCCAGCCCAGGAGTGGGTTCCTCCAAGGCAGGAAGAGCGGGTGGTGCCTGACTCATCTTGCATCACCTGCGCAGAGCATGGAGAAGATGTGCACTGGAATAAGCATGCACATTTATGGGGTTGAAGCAAATTGTGTCAGCACCAGCTCTTTTAATATAAGGGTCTGAGGACTTGGAAAACATCTGAAGTAAAAAGGTAATTTAAAATTCATAGTCTTCTGAAATTTTTTCAAGATAAAGTTTTTTGTATTATATTTAAGGGAAAAGTATTATATAAGGCCAGGCATATATTACCATGTATATGAGAATACTGGTCATTTATTTGCTCCCCACATCTAACAGAATAGAAATTTAAATCACCAATTCACTTTGCTTTATGCAAAGAATGTATACTACAAAAGTTGTATGTAAATCTAGTGTCTATAAGTCATTTTATGTTTTTAAAATACACTAAGGAATCAATTTAAAGAACATGTTTTTCCAAGTGAAAAATATTTATATAAAAAGGATAATTTCAGAGTTTATCAGGAATCTTCCTGTTATAGAGAAGTGTTTTTCCTAGAACAATAAAGGAAGGCTCTCCTGTGTTTCAGTCAAAATTTACCCAGCATTCGTTTCCTGCTTTTCCATACTCTTTAAAACAATGGACTTCTAAGGTTTTTAATTTATACAACAGATATTCTTACTAAAGTGAAAAACTCCTCTCACTGTCATAAAATTAGTATGTATTATGTATTATTTCTGCTTCAGTTAATAAAAAATTACTTGCATGAGCATTTAATGATCTTTAACTCAAATCTTATTGAAGGGAGTCAGTATGTTACATTATTGATTTGCAAGAAAATCTGAGGACTGATGTGAATGCCTATGCAGATCTGAAATACAGAAAAAGACACCAGGCACAAATCTCCATGTTTTTGGAACTAAAGTTTTATTTGAGTTTTATTTAAACATTTCCATTTTCCTTATTTCTGTAATGGTCAAAAGGGAATTGAAGAGAGGTGCAGAGTAGTGTGGGTTTGGGGTTATTGCTGTTAAGCATTTATAGTGAGGGACTCAGTCAGCCAGTGTCCCTTTGCATTCAGACTGCAGGGTTACAGATGCCTCATCTCCATCTCCCAGCGAGGGGCACAGCAGAGGTCCTTTAATAATGCATTCACTGAAAATAATATTCTTGGCTCTAAAACTATGCATTTAACACATTCTCAGCAAATGCCATCTGAAAAACCTAGTGCTTTTAGACTGAGGTTCTGCCATGCATAAATCAAACACTGGAGTGTTGACCTTTTTCAGTAAACAATACTAGAAATGTTGAGTACCTTTCAAATTCGAACGCAGCTTTTAAAATGTGTTCTAATTTTCATGGACAGCTGAGGCCTGCCTGCACTAATACCCAGCTAATCTGAGGTCTGGGAGATGCTTGGGCATCAGTCAGACTTGGTTCATCTTTGCTTGTTTTAGTTCCACTTGTGGAAGCTCTAAGGCCTGCACTGTTCTATACTCCCCCCAGACAGGCATTTTAATTTCCCAGGAGATCTTTCTCATGTCTGAGCATTTCTCTTGTACATGTCACATTTGGACCAGCATATATGCCTCTACCCAATTTTAATTAAGTGGTAAAGCTGATCTTTATTTATTAGAATTTTATTTCAAACATAGATATCTCCCCTCCTACCACTACTTCCAAAAAATGTTTATATTGGCTATGTCTTTTCTCATTCCTAAAAAATATCTAAGGAACCCCCACCCCATTGTGAGATCTCATCCAACTTTTATGACTGCTCCTCGGGATCAAAATACACAAAGCTGAGTGACTGCCTGGAGATTGCATTTACCCAAAGGTGACCATTACCAGCAGACACTCAGTACTGCCCTGGGGCAGGTAGGTTTTGGGACAGGGCTTCCAGGTGAGAGAGCTGCATCTGACCTGTTTCACTGGATTAAATATTAAAATCTGTTTAGAAGCCAGCTGCTCACTTCTAGCCTGGAGCATCTAGTAGCAGTCCCAGGTTAATGAATGTGCTTCAGGGAAATAGTGTTTTCTTCCTTCTTGCTTCAGTTCCCCCCCTCCACACACACACACACACACACACACACACTGCACTTTTGTTTTTTCCTCTTTGTCTCATTTTCTGTTTGGACAATGGAAATAACCATCATAATTCTAATAATTTGAGCTGAGATACTTATATAGAAAAACATACAGCCTTTGTGAGAGATGGGATGTAAATTTAGCTTAATATAAAGTAATTGGCAATCAGTTAACTAGAGTTTCTGGTTCATAGGGGATTTTTTTCTTTGATTCATAAGGGGGTAATTGCAAATAATACAAAAACAAGCTTGCATCATAGAATGTAACTAACATTTTGGATGCAGTATGGAATTATCCCAATCTCTTAAACATGCATGTATTCATCCAGTACTATGCACTGACTGCTGATCTGCAGAATGATGACCTGAATACATCAGAAGTATCAGAAATGAATAGGACAGTTCTTCAGTCTTTCTTTGCCTTTCATGGCCATGACAGTTTTCAAGAGTACTGGTTAGTTAATTCGTAGGATATTTTTGAGTTTCCTTTGTCTGATGTTCTCTCATGGGGTTAGAGAATTTTGGCAAGAATACCACAGAGGTGATATACTCTTCTCAGTGTATTGTATGAAAGGGCACATGCTATTAATATATGTTATTATAACTCCAGAAGCAAAAAAAACCTACTCCCCTGCCTCCACTGAGCTACACCAGCCAGGGCTGATTTTAACATCTTTTTGATAATACAGTTGAAACAATATTTTCTCTTTAGTTGTCTAAATTATAGCATTAATTAGAACATACTGTGCTAGAATTCTGGTTATTTAGTATTTTCATAGAAATATGTTTTCATAAATATAATATTCATTTTCACCTGGATTAAAATGATACTTCAGGAATTTTTTAAATTATAATTAACTCTTTTTATAGTATCTAGTTTTAGGCATGCATCTAAGTTTACTCTGATTTTTAGTTTCTGTTCTATAAATTTGTTGAGAATTAGATGAGATGATATAAGTGAAAGTGATGTCATTTAAAAGGTGCTTGGCAAATTTTAAGTATAGAAGAATTCTGATTTTATCTCTATGTAAACAATTTACATTTAGTCTTAGGGCAATAAAATGCCAAAATGTGTCATGAGTTAGTTAAATATTGTAATAAGTACTATCAGCAAATATTTAGCACATTAATCACAATTACTGTAGAGAGTTTCAACACTTCTCCCGCTTCAAGTTAGCCACAGGTTTTCTAACTGTCCTTTAATTGTTGTGCTAATAATAAACTTTGGGTTTTCCATTAGTTCAACTTCTTTGTTTTGTACCTAATTGTTATACCTGATAATTAACCTATAAATAATATGAAAGTTTCAGGTTTTTCCTGAAAAAAAGACTTGAGGCTAACACTTCTTATGTCAAGATAAGGGATAAGACCAAGCTTTAAATTTTATTTCTCAGGTTAAACATCTGAAATTTTATTTCTCAGGTTAAATATCTGTGCCTATTTTACCCTATTAGACATCTATCCTCTATTTGTAGTTTGATATATTTCATATAACAACCTTATATATCATCAAAAAATCTAAAAATATCTTGTCTCTAGCTGTAGTTTTTTTTTTTTCTGAAACCACTTTCTGGGTCTATAATTTACTTGTAGATAGATCTTTAGGCATACTGAGCATGATTCAATGAGGTCTAAAAACTTTCACAACAAAATCTGGCTCATTGATCATTTATTCACTGAACACCTATGTTTTGCTAGTTAGGTGCGAGATAAATAATGATGAGCAAAAGAAACAATGCATGGCACCACAGTCTAATAGGAGACACAAACATTGAAGAAAATATGTATTTACAAATACACAAAACATTATGAGGTTAAAGAACAGGTTACCATAAAAGAGGATGGCCATTAATAAAGTAAGAGATGTAAGAATCATCAAGTCAGACCATGATTGCTCAGCCAGTGCTCTGCCTGTAAGAGTCAGAACTAGGGATACCATAACATCATATTCATGAATCCTTAAGATTAAAAGATCTGAAAGGTTCTCTTGCAAACTTCTCAGTCAATACTATGCTATTGAGTTTCTTCAGATACACTAATTCAAAAAAATGTATACATCTCTCTGTTCATTGCAGAGTTATTTAAAACAAGCCAAGATATGGAAGCAACCCAACTACCCATCAACAAACAAGTGTATAAATATTTGTGGCACATATATATAATGGAATATTACTTGGCCATAAAAAATAATGAAATCTCACTTATGAGTGAAATTATATGATTCTTGGTATTTTTAAAATATATTTTATTGACTATGCTATTACAGTTGTCCTATTTCCCCCCTTCATACCCCTCCAGCCTGTACACTCTCTCCCATGCACATTCCCCCCCCTTCAGTTCATGTCCATGTGTCATAAGTTCTTTAGCTTCTACATTTCCCACACTACTCTTGCCCTCCCCCTGTCTATTTTCCACCTACAATGTATGCTACTTATTCTCTGTACCTTTTCCCCCTTTCTCCTCCCCCCACTTCCCTGTTGCTAACCCCCCATGTGATCTCCATTTTTGTGATTCTGTTCCTGTTCTAGTTGTTTTCTTAGTTTCTTTCTGTTTTTGTTTTAGGTGTGGTTGTTAGTAATTGTGAGTTTGCTGTCATTTTACTACACATGCTTTTGATCTTTTTCTTAGATAAGTCCCTTTAACATTTCATAAAATAAGGTCTTGGTGATGATGAACTCCTTTAACTTGACCTTATCTGAGAAGCACTTTATCTGCCATTCCATTCTAAATGAAAGCTTTGATAGCTAGAGCAATCTTGGATGTAGGTCCTTGCCTTTCATGACTTTGAATACTTCTTTCCAGCCCCTTCTTGCCTGCAAGGTTTCTTTTGAGAAATCAGCTGACAGTCTTATGGGAACTCCTTTGTAGGTTATTGTTGCTTTATCTCTTGCTGCTTCTAGGATTCTCTCCTTCATTTTTATATTGGCTAATGTAAGTTCGATGTACCTTTGTGTGTTCCTCCTTGTGTCCAACTTCTTTGGGACTCTCTGAGCTTCTTGGACTTCCTGAAAGTCTATTTTCTTTGCCAAATTGGGGAAGTTCTTCTTTATTATTTGTTCAAATAACTTTTCCATTTGTTGCTCTTCCTCTTCGCCTTCTGGTACTCCTATAATTCAGACAGTGGCATGTTTAAAGATGTCCTGGAGGTTCCTAAGCCTCTCCTCATTGTTTTTGAGTTTTGTTTCTTCAGTCTTTTCTGTTTGGTTTTTTCTTTCTTCCTTCCGATTCAATCCATTGATTTGAGTCCCAGTTTCCTTCCCATCACTATTTTCCTCCCATCCTGTGCATTTTCCTTCATTTCACTTATGGTAGCCTTCATTTTTTCATCTAATTTGCAACCATATTCAACCAATTTTGTGAGCATCCTAATCATCAGTGCTTTGAACTGTGCATCTGATAAGTTGGCTATCTGTTCATCGCTTAGTTGAGTTTGCTGTGGAGCTTTGATCTGTTCCTCCATTTGGGCCATTTTTTTTTGTCTTGTCATGCTTGTTATGTATGAGGGACAGAGCCTTTGGTGTTCACCAGGGCAGGGCAACCCAGTCACTGGGTTGTGATGCCATTTGTGGGGGTGGGGTCCAAAAGGGAACAATGACACTTGTGCTGCTCTCTGTTGGATCTCAGTCCCCTCCACCACTTCCCCCAAGCAAACTGGACCTTTCTGGTTCTGATTCCCATGTGGCTGGGCTTGTATACATTCTAGGACCCTGTGGGTCTCTCCAACGAACTGTCCTGTGAGGCTGGGAGTTTCTCCCAGAACCTCGACCACCACAGGTGCTTTCAATCAGTGTTTTGAGGCTTTATTTCCATGCGCCGGGACTCTGGGTTGCACTGTCTTGCTCCCCAATTTCGCCTGGTTTATCTGCAAGTGAATGTGGGACTGTCTGGTCAGCCACCTTGCATGATGTGCCCAGCTTCGCAATCATTGTCTTGCTTGGTCTGCCTGTTGCCACCCCATGCCCAGGTTTTGCCAGCTGCTGCCTGTGTGCCCAGGGTCCCCTACTGCCATCTTGTGAGTCCAAGGTGCCTTTTGTGCCCGGTGCTACTGCATTTTGTGCAGTGACCTCTCTCCATCCAGCTGCCCGACTCTGCCCCACTTACTGGTCTGGATGAATGTGTCTATTTTATCTCCTTGGTTGTCTGACTTCCAGAGAGTTCAATTTTCTGTCAGTTTTGGTTGCTATTTGGTTGCTATTTTGGTTGCTAATTTGTTTCTAAATTGTTGTTGTTATTATTTTGGTTGTGCAAGGAGGCACACTATGTCTACTTACACCTCCATCTTGGCCAGAAGTCCTGATTCTTGTCATTTTCTGACTGTCTTGTTTCACTTAGCATTATGTCCTTAAGGTCCATCCGCGTTGCTGCAAATGGCAGTATTTTATTCTTTCTTAGGGTTGAGTAGTATTCCATTGTATATATGAACCACATCGTCAAATAAACAAAAATTCATAGACACAGGCAACAGTATATAGTGGTTGCCAGAGAAAAGGAGGTTGGAGAGTAGTAAAGGGTAAAGGGGGCCAAATATATGGTGAAAGAGGACAATTTGACTTTGGTAGGGGTCACACAATATGATTTACAGATCAGATATCATAAAACTGTACACTTGAAACACACATAATCTTGTTAACCAATGTCACCCCAATACATTTAATTTTTTTAAAGGAATGAAGTCTTACCATTTGCAACAGCATGGATGGACCTAGAGCGTATTATGCTAAGTGAAATAAGTCAGTCAGAGAAAGACAAATGCCATATGATTTCACTTATATGTGGATCTAAAGAACAAAATAAACAAAACTAAAACAGACTCATGAAGAGAACAAACTTATGGTTGCCAGAGGGGAGGAGGGTTGAGTAGAAAAGGTGAAGGGATTAAGATGTGCAAATTGGTAGTTACAAAATTATCATGGGGATATAAAGTACAACATAGGAAATATGCTCAGTAACATTGTAATAACTATGCATAGTGCCAAGTGAATACTGGAAATATCAGGGGGATCACTTTGTAAATTCTAATTGTCTAACCACTATGCCGTACACCTGAAACTGATACAAAATAATACAAAATATTGAATCTAATCTGAATTGAAAAACAAAATTTTAAAAAATAAAATAGAAAAAAAATAACATATAAATATTATACTGTTGAATACAGAGGTTCAAACAGATATTTTTTTTCAAAAGTTTCAGAAAACCTTCCTGAAGTTCTCTTCTTCCATTCCTTCTTTTAATTAATTTATCAATTTTTTATTCACTGTATATTAAAGTGACTGTTAAATACTGATGGACATTAGAATCTTTTTAGGAGCTATATAATAATGCCTCCTCCGCACATCAGATCCACTGAGTTAAAGTCTGCTGGGGGTGGAGAGCAGCATGTATTTAAAAAAAAAAACCTTCTCGACTGACTAAAATGTCCTTCAGATGTTGAGAGGTGTGTGCCAGA
The DNA here is from genome assembly GCF_021234435.1 of Artibeus jamaicensis. Lineage (NCBI taxonomy): Eukaryota > Metazoa > Chordata > Mammalia > Chiroptera > Phyllostomidae > Artibeus > Artibeus jamaicensis. Next base: position 4,568,472 of record NW_026521822.1, read on the forward strand.
CACAGAGGCCAGCCTTGTGGCTACTGAGAGAAGCAGATATCTGCCTGGGGGACAAATGTGCTTCCATATGTTATATAAGTTCAATAAGGAAAGCATTCAATTGCTCTGTAGAAAGCTTATGTTTTCTCTTTTTTAAACAAGAAAGCTGCTTTATTTTCATTACGAAGAATGACATAAATGTAGCATGACTGCTGCAAAATGCTACATAGGCACACAGGTCCTAATCCCTCTGGCAGGTGCAGGTTTAGAGTCAGGCTTCATCTCACCTGCACTACCTGCATTAAATATACATGGGTGTTGTACAACATCTGGCCTCTAATGGCACAAATTGAAAATTTACTGTCCACCCACAATTAGGGACCTGGTGGTAACTCCTCTACTTCAAGAGGAGAAATAAAAACTAGTTTCTAAAGTAAGAGAATTGAGTCCATTTTATGAGTATAATAGTTTTTGCAAGAAATCTGTTAACATCTATTCTAAAAGATACATGGAAAATGTCTCAGATTACACTTGATTTTGGACATGTTTTCTTTATCTTGGGTTGGAAGATGTGGGCCACATAGATTTGAAAGCTTTAGTATCCAAAATGAAATGGGGTAGGCTAACTTCCTGTCATCCAAGCAACTGAAGGGTAAAAGCCTGAAGATTGAAAGAAAGGTGTTTGGTTTTTACTCCCTATAGAACACAAGTGGGCACTGTAATAAGACAACTGTATGTTAAAACTGTTTTGCACATCTCCACTGCAGACAGCCAAAAGCAACATACTTTTTATGCATCTCTCCACCCATGCCTGGAATAATAATTTTCCAAGAGTTGGGGTGATTGTGGTATTATCCCCTGGCCCCAGGTGGCAGTTCACCCCATAACCAAGTCCCCAGTTCTCTAGTCACTTCTGGGCCTCAGAATTGCAGCAAATGGCCCTCAGTCAGCCTCTGTGACACTCAGGTCTCTGGTGACTTGAAAGGCTGCAATGAGGGAACTCAGCTGAATCTTCTCATTGGTGACAATAGAAAGTCTGTACTCAATTTCTGCCATTTCAGTCAATAAATGTATTCATATTGAAGATGGAAAGTCAATGCTATGTATTAACAAGTGTATCTCTGTCAGGATATCACTTAATGCCAACCCCTTCAGCATTTTCTACTCTATAATATTTCTGTAGGCTGTGGTGAAGTCTTGATTCAACATCAGTCTAGAATGTTGGCAATGTCTGACCTGAGCAGATGCCCTGCACAGGTATAGTAAGGTCTCCTCTGTCACTTTTCCAAAGATGATATTGGTACTCTCAAATGATCAGAGCCCATTGCACATCTTCACAGAAAGTGTCACAAGTGCTTTCATCCCATCTTTACTCATATCAACTTTCTCTTTACAACATGTTCCAGGCCTGGAACCATCAGTTCAGGAGTTAGGGGACTGAATCAGAACCTTATACTGCAGGACTGCAAGCTGGGGATGATCTTTGACAGATAGTTACAGATGAGGCAAGATCTGGTATTTTTAGTAAATTTCTCAGTCACTCTCCCCAAGGCATCTTGGGCATCTTTAGTCATGGCATCAGCTTCATCCAGTATCATTAGTTTAAAGCCTTTCTGAAATATTGTCCTTGTGCTAGCAAAGCTCAGATTTATTCCCTGGATTACACCTATTCTTTGATTGTCTGGAGCACTCAGCTTCAAGACCATGGAGTTGAAATCTGTGTCTTTGTATAGCTGTTTCACCCAGGCTAGAATGGTGGGTATTGTTCCTGTCCCTGGAGGACCAGAGAGAAATTGGTCTTCACTGATACATTTTTTAATGGTACTCACAATGTTCTAATGAGAAAGATCATTCTGTGTCTGTGGCCAGTATTTTTCAACCCAGGGCAGGTTCCTGATCTGGGGTGTCAAGGGCTGCTGCTACTTGTGCCCTGAAGTGTCCATGGCAGGGTTATGAAGATGTCTGGGCCTGCTGGAGTTGTGCAGTCTCTGGAGAGTCTGCATAGATCTCTACATTTTCTCCTTTTTAAATGAGCTAAACAAATAACTTAACTGTTTTCATGCCTTGAAAAATCCCTATTTTTATCCACCACGTCACTGAGTAAGAAATCTGTGGATAGTTTTTGAGGATTGCCTTCTTGGACCATCATCACTGCATTCCAGCTTCTCAGATCCTGTCTTTATATCTCTAGAAATATCTCACAAATCCATTTCCTGTCTCCATTCTCCACAGCTGCTACCTCATCTTCCATATATTCTAGTAATTACCTTAAAATAGGTTATGCTGCCTTGAGCTTCTCTCCCTGTGAGCTTACACTCCATTTTAGTAAGACTATCATTCTGAATTACAAATTTGATCCTGTTACTCCCAATTTAAAATACTCCATTAGGTCTCCATTGTCTATGGAAATCAAACTTTTTAGCATGATCTGACTAATATCAGTATCATTCCCTACTATTCACCATTTTTCCCTAAAGTTCTAGTTAAACAAAATTACTCACTTTTCTATACCATGCCATACACTTTTCACCTGAGTTTCTTAGCTCATGTGTTGTTGATGCCTAAAACACTTTTTGAAAAAAGATTGTATTTATTTATTTTTAGAGAAAGGGAAAGGGAAGGAGAAAAAGAGGGAGAGAAACATCAATGTGTGGTTGCCTCTCGAATGTCCCCTCCTGGGGACCTAATCTGCAGCCCAGGCCTGTGCCCAGACTGGGAATCAAACTGGTGCCCCTTGATTCACAGTCCAGCACTCAATCTACTAAGCCACACTAGCCAGGTCTAAAACACTTTTTTAAAATTTCTTTTAATACTAATAACCCTCCCATTTTTACCATCCATCTTTCAGGAAAATCTAAAACACTTCTACTGGCAGAGTTGACTGGTTCTTCCATTGTGTTCTTTCTATTAACCTATGTTTTAATTAATGTACCCATTTATCTACATACCTACCTATATACTAACTTATCTGTCTAGCCCTCTCTTTTTTGGAGTAAGTATTTTGTTTACCCAGAACTTAAAATGGCACTATGCATAGTAGAGATTAACTAAATATTCCCTGAATTGATGGAAAAAAGAATGAATAAACCTGAAACCAATTTGCTGTATCCCCTACTCATTGGTCCTAATTCTTCTTTGACATTTTATTTAACTAACCTAGACTATCTATATTTGCTTTCCTTCTAATATGTGAAGATTACTTTTAACCTCTATCTTTTCTTCTTTTATATTTTCTTTTTTAAAAATTGTTATTCTATTACAGTTTTCTCAATTTTCCCCCATTGCTCTCCGCTGCCCCACCTACCCCTTGCTCTGCTCCCACAGTCAATCCTATCATGAATGACCTCCATGGATCATTCATAAGTGTTCTTTAACTAGGCCCTTCCCCTTCTTTCCTCTCATCCTTTATCATTTTACCCAAGTCACAATGCTAGTAATTTACTACTCCAAAACAGACACCAACTCTGGAATTTTAGTAATTATGGGTAGTTTCCAAAGTTGAATGAAGTTCTCAAGGTCAAATAACCTAATCCTAGTAGATATGCTACAAACTCAGATTTGCAAGAGAGGGCAGTGGTTAGCATTTAATTTAGTGCCATATCACCTTGGTTCCAGGATTGAATCTTACACTTGCATTTTGTTCTGAGGATATCTGATGCTAGCTCTAATGTCCTCCCTCTCCCTATTTCTACCACTATCTTGGGCTAAACTTTCACACCTGCATTGTTTATTAGACTTTTTCTAATTTATAGATTACTTTGCTTGCAGAGGGAGACACAAAATGGGAGTTGAACAATTCTGTCATCTTGTTATTTATTGTTAGTGGCCTTCCCCAAAAGTGTGTCTATTTTTCCTTGTCCTCGCCTTTGGATATTTTAAAATATATTCCATGTACTACCTTTGATATTTTCTAAAATATTCAAGTATAGTCCTTCTGGATTTAGGCCTCTCCAGTGTTCTAAGACATCCCCCTGCCCTTTTTTTACTGTATTTACTTTTCTGTCATTGTTTCCATTTATTTCTCTTTCTTTGGGAATAGAATTTGTAAGAAAAAGTTCTTGTAAAGACACAGTGATTTCTATAGTGATACACCCTCTTCATTCACTAGGATTATGACAACAAAACTTCGCTAAGTTTTTAAAAATTTCTTTTATAAGCCAATGGCATGGATCTGATTAGAAATAATGTTCCCTGTCCTCACTATTATCAATACAAGGCTGGTATAATAATTTGTTTTCTGAGTTCTGTTATCTTCATGTTGTCATTGACTTTTTCTTGCAGTTGGTCAATATTAAGGCTGTTATGTAGTTCTTCCCAGCTTTCCAAGGTTGCAAACAAGATTCCTGTCATTCCTAACCTGGCCTAATTAAACCATTGTAAATCAGTTCTCGCTGACTTTATTTAAAGCTGTCTTAAAATCATGATACCTTGTGTATTTTTTGGTCTCTTGGCTAATGAATTCTGAGATTACTTTCTACGCTGTAAAATGTGCTTTATTTTCTTTCTACTAAAATGATACTATGCTTTGAGCAGTAAAATATTAGTTTTAGTATTTTATGATTTAGTGAAAAAATATGTATTTACATTGTCAAGATTTCTCTAATCTTTTCAGCCTATCTTTTATAAAAAAGCTCACTTTGGTTTCTAGTTGATAAACTAGATTTTTTATGTAGAAAAATATTTTACCTAGGAAGCATGAATTTAAATCCCTTGACATTTTCCTCAAAGCAACATTTTAGAGAATAAATCTACCATTGTCATTACACAGATGTGGAGAGCAGTACAATCCGAATAACCTAACTGAAAAGTAAAGGAGTCAAGAAACAGCCAGCTCGGACCTTCCAGTAGCCTCTACACGCTGCATGCAAACCTCGGAGTTTGCCATGCCCTTCTTCACCCATCTGCCCACTTTCCCTCCCTCTTCCTATTGAGGTCTTCTTTGTCCTTCAAGATTCAGCTCATATTAGTCTTTGCTTCCCTGACACGGAGATGAAAATAACACCTTTCCCCTCTCCTTATCATACATTTTTACAAAACTTTAAAAATATAATTGGCTGCAACATCCAGTAACTGAGCCCCTACTGTGGAGACAGACTGTATAAATGATAATAAAGACAGGTTATTAGGCATAATTTTTTCTTAACCACTGTTTTTCTTAAAAATTATCAGTTCCAAGAGCTTTCAGAATGACAGCTGTATTTAATACTTTATACATTTTTCAAAAAGAGAGGTATGAGTCACATTAGTTAATTTCAAAAGACCTAGGCTCATTGTTTAAAGAGCAGTATTTAACTGGACCTGGTGCTGGTTGCAGTGGACAGTAGCTGTGCCGAGAGGACAGGTGCCAAGAGGATATTTTAGGAGGACCTGGCTCCCCACAGTCTTTTTTCTCCCACCTGTTTGTGACATTGTTCATTAGGACTGGGACATGGAGGAGACTATGCACATTATGCTGCTAAATATAGTGAGTCCAGATGGTCAACCCATGTTCTGTTCAACAGACCACACAGTATCTTAATACTTTTTTTTGGCAGTTTATAACATGCAATACTACTAAGAGCCCTGGGTTTTAAATTGCTACAGGTCTCAAGCTTCCTGGCAGGAACAGCACGGTCCATCAGTTTTCAGTGTTAGAATAAATAGCAGGAAGGAAAACAAATTGTATTTTCTGAAGAGATGTCATCATCATAAGTGACCACACAAAGCCCTATCATAGGTCTGTGTGCTGTGTATCCTGAGAACTTGATCATTCAAATTGCTCCCTGCCTTTCAATGTCTGGGAAATTAGTTGGAGAGAAAACACACACAGACAAACAAAGGGGCATATGGAATATTTATTGTGAAAATACAGTTGTTGTGCAGTTTATTTGTGGGTACCAGCTTAATTTGCTATACTTGTGTCATCAGAATGTTTATTTACTCATTTATTTATACATAAGAAAGTATTCTAGCCTCTTTCTAAGCCTAATATCAGCCAAATCTTAGGATTCTTCTTCCTGATATATATGAGTTTGAACTTTATGAAACTGCCCATATTTGACTATTTTTTAATCCACTAAAACATTAATCTTATGGCTCAATGTAAACACAACTATTAAAAATTAAAATAATTCATGTCTCACATTATATTCTCAGACATATCACCCATGAGAAATTCTGTCATTAGAAGGAGCAGACAGGCATGAAGAGTTGGTCTTACAAGGTTTCACAGACAAGTTGGGCCTTGATGTGAGTCTAAACGGAAGGATGCATAGAGCAAAAGGAGGAATGATGCTCAGCAGGAACAGCCATGAGTGACATGTATAGGAGGCAGTGTGCACCAACAGTGAGAAAGGAAGCTGATGGGCCTCTCTCCTCTAACGTAAATTTTTAATATTTGCACTTATTTGAAAAGCATGCTTTCAAAGCATGTGAGTGAAACCTTATGACCTTTCTGAAGTTTTCAGAAAATTATTCTTTTAATATTACTAATACTTTAATCAGAGTCAGATATTTCTGTTTGGGAGTAGGTGTTTGTCAGCAAAGTGACTGTGTTGGAAAAAGCTGTGTAATTTAGTACAGGAGGCATGAGTTTGCTCGTGTGAAAACAGCTGCATAGAATGGGAGGCACATTTCCCTTTAGGGAGTTAAGCTTTACTGCCTATCAAATCCTAGTGAAGGCTCTCCTGCCAAAACAGCAACTGTGGGGTGAAGCTCTCAAGAGCTCTCTTTGCCATTCCTGTGGATGTCCTTCTACCTTTCTGGCCCTTCCTTACTGTGTTGAAAAACTGCAGCCTCAGGTGTTCCACCTTACCAGGTGCAAATAATGGCTAACCACCCAGCACATTCCTCTGAGACTACCATGAGGGTGAATCAAAGGTCAGCTTCTCAGGATCAGTTTCCACAGCTGCCCTGCCTGTCAGTCCCAGGCTTAATGCTGCCTGAGGTGTGTTCCAGCAGAGATCATCGAGGCATCTGACTAGGGGCCATGGAACAAAATGAACTAGATTTTCTTGGAGTGAAAAGACAACGACTGTGCTCTATCTAATGTGTTGAAAAAACTCCCTGGGTGCTTCAAGTGGTGCAAATGTGTTCTCATTATTTTTAGAGCTTCCTGTATAATTTAGAAAATTATGGCTAGGTATTATTATTTCCTTATATTTAAAGCAAATAAACTTGTGTGTGTTTTAGTAATAATTTATTGGAATTTGATGTCTACTGTTAATCATTTGTGTTTAGCAAAAAGAAGAAGGCAGGGTTGCTTTCTTCCTTGAGTTAATGGTCTCTAGACCTCAAAAAAGCTTGAGGTTCAAATTGGAAGTCAACAATAAGCACAAGAACAACCTGTAAATTAATCTCAGAGCCAAGATGAGAGCTAAATTTCATATGAATTCTTATAGTGTCACAGGCATTATCTTTCTTGTGGGTCCAGGGAAACCATAACCCCTAGTGATGATTATATATCATTTTTCTTGAAGATACAGTGAATTTCATTTGCTTGATTGAACAAATTTGTATATGTACATTTAAAAGTATAAACTTTATTTTTGTTCAGTATGGTGAATCCAAGAGATCAGAAGATGGCCCCAGAAAAGATAGTCTGTAAGAGTTCCTGCGAGGAGAGAACATGCCCACAGCACAGGAGGCCACACTGGAAGCACCAGGGCCTGTCGGGTGGGTGCAGAGGGAATGAAGAGAAAGTGTTGGCAAGAGGTTTCATGGTGGTTTCCTTGGGGAAGAACTGGTGAAGCAAGATATACAGCCTTACGATTGGCAAGTCTGAAAAATTTCAGGGCTCTGAGGTATAGGGGCAGGCTCTGTTTGTCTAGTTCCTGGCCCTGAAGGATAGTGGTTTGTTATGTGAGCCCCACAAGAGAGATGATTGAGGGTATGAGCTCTGGAATGTTGGTTTTCATTTGAAATGTGTGCTTCCAAGTGTATTGTTTGCCACCTCTAGGAACAGGCTAGCCCTCTAGTATCAGCAATGCCTCAGATGTCAAAGCAACATGAAATACAAAAAATAAAAAACACAATTAATATAGCATTTTATGGTGTGTGTAACTGTACACATATGCAACATACACACTCATAATATTTATTCAGTGAATGTATATGTGGGGAGGGAAGAGAGGATGCATGTCTGCTGTGTACCAGACACTATTTTACCTGATGGAGACTTAGAAGGAAAAATACTTCAAAGTTTTAAAAGTCAGCCTGTCCTTGCGGATGCCCAACTTACTGAAGAAATAATTATGTAATAGAACCTTTGAGACTGAGAAATCCTGTAGAGAAATAGAACTGATAGGAAGACAGAAGGTAAGTGAAGATGCTATTTTAGGTAGATCAGGATAGGCCTTCCTGCAGAGGGTGATATTTCAGCAGAGAAGGGACTAAGGAGCAAGCAGGGTTGTTGTACATGTATCTGGGGGAACCACAAGTGCAAAATCACTGAGAGAGAATAATGCTTCTCAGGCTCAAGGAAGAGTAATAAGCTCTGTGTTCTGGGAGCTCTAGGGAAAAGGGAGTTGTAGCAACTGAGGTTGCCAAGGTGACCAGAAGGCAAATACTGAAGGAGCTTGGAGGCTACCCAAGAGCAATTGGAAGTTGTGCATGTTTCTGTGATGCTAGAAACTTACACCATCTGAAGACAAGAGATCAACTTTAGCCTAAAAATGCAAATTAAGTAATCATCCCTCCACTGAATTTTCTTATACTCTATACTGTCGAATGTTTTTATATTCATTTGCGATAGTTCAGTTTTCAAATGTGGAAGCTTAATATCTTTCTACCCCAAAGCTCTAAATTTGGATTTTTTAATAGTTTTTAACATATCAAACAATTAAAAATTTCTGCATGTAATACAAAAGGACAGCTTTAGGTCATGACAGACATACCTCATAGATGGTATTTAAGTAAAATGAAATACAATTTAAAAAACTGCCACACTTCTATAAATCTAGAAGAAAAATCTGATCAACAATTTGCTTTTATTTTCTATTTAATCATGGTGGGTTTATATATATATATATATGTCATTTACTAAATATAAAGTAAAATCCACATATACTCCATTTGCCATAAGAATGCCTACAATGAAAACCTTGTTTCAAATCTAATGTGGACATTGTTCCTTCATTAAAATTTTTTGGTGTTCATGAATGTGTCACATAAATCCCGGAGTCTCCATTATTTCCCCAGCTCTTTTACAGCTTCCAGTTCTGATCAGAATTTTAAAACACTATCTTAAAAAGTGTTCTCTGAACAACAAAGGAAGGAGGGAAGGAAGGAAAGAAGGAAAAGAAAATAGGCTTTCTGATCAAATGTGCTGCCGTTTCCTATTTAAGTATATGTAGGTAAATGGACAATCTTCTGTTAACCTTAGCGTCTTGTTACTGCTATTAATTTCTTCCTCTGAGCAAACTTTAAATGCGTTATTAACTAATAGCTGGTCAGTTGTGTTGCTTTGTTTTAGGTAAAGGGAAGAAACTGAAGAATAGCTCACTTAGCTGCTTTTTTGTTCTAATTCTAACACCTCTCCCCTCACATTAGTGAGGCAAGAGTCACATACCACTTATTAATATTGTGCATGTTGTTTGCTTCAGTGGAAAAGATGAGCCATGCTCTGGAGCTAAATGCTTTGGTTAGCCTTCATGTTGAGCCCCTATTGCTTATATATATAACAAAACTGTGATCATATATCATGGAGAAAATGTACTTTTCTGGGTTTCATATATAAATTTATAATCATTGTACTTAATATGTTTCAGAAATCACTTTTTCTCCTCATATACAGTAATTTTTGCAATTTAATTTAGCAAAGCACTCACAAATTCAGAAACAATTTAAGCTTAATACAACTCTGATTGGAATGATACAACTCTAACCTCTATTTTATTCTGCATCACATTTTCAGTACTAATTCACATGTTCTCTTTAATTTGCTGTCCTTCGTAAAATGATCCACTCATTTCCTTGGTTCCCAAGTGTGTGCTCTAAAGGCAAACAGCATTTCCAAAAGCCCCTGCCATTGTTCTGAACTTTGCTGGATTAAAACAGCAAGATGACTGGCTTTTCTTTCTGTTTAATCTACTGGACCACAGCAGTTTACAGAACAGAACAGCCATGCTACAGAGAAACCCTTGCCATACACAGGCTTGTACCACCTAATTTATTATTCTGGTGTCATTTGTACCAACAATGAATTGAACCAAAATACTGATAGAGATTTAAAAAAACAGATCAGAATATGTACTTTGGGTAGGGGGGAATAGTTGGTTTGAAGATGTGCTCACAAAATTGGCCTTAGTGGAGTTTTGCTGCTATTTTAATAATCAAAAGAACTCCTTTATGAGAATCTGTCTAAAGGGATCTGGACTTAACTATCAAAATGCCTCACAGTGTTGCTAGCTATGTTTTATTTCCTTCAGTTCTTCCAAAAGGAATGATGCGTTTAGCCCCTGAAATAACTTGTGAGATGAGGATTGAAGGCACAAGGTGGAAAAGCTCAGGAAACTGGCCTGTAGGGAGCTTGTGACAAGAGCTCTCTTATGGTATGCAAATTGTGCTGCCACACTGCTGTGCACATTTTAATAGTAGAGGTAGAAAAAGATGTCCTCAGATCAGCTCTCAGGGCTAAAGTGTATCTTTACTGGGAATGAAAAAGTGTCAAATGGCAATGAATCTGATAAACTCACAGTGAGACTTTGATTCACTTGACATCACACAGTAACATAGACCCTTGTGCTTCCCTCATTCCCAGTATGTGGGTGCTCCCTTGGAATAGAAATTAGAACTTGGGATTTCTGGTTTACATAGCTTATGGCTCTACCAAGATCCACAGTACCTTCACTTTTTATTTTCTGTAGCTCTGGTTCATGGTGGTTGCAGAAAAAGGAACAGAATTCTGGGCTTGCCTGTAGCTAGCTGCCACTGTAATTAGATAGCTTGTGTTAGAGGCACCATGTTGGGGAGAAGTGAGAGTAGGGCAGAAAGAAGAGTTAGTAACCCAACTTTACCTCCCAGGCATCCCATTCATATGGCCCTGACCAGACTTTCCATCTTGCCCTTTTATCTCCTCTTACTATTATGTTTTGTTAGGGTGCAGAAGGGTGGTCGGTGTTGGTGAAGTAGCTGTCTACACAGGGAGAACAGTTCTAGGCAGTTATCGAAGGTTATAATGCTTATACCAACCTCTCAGCTCAAAACACAAATTTACCCTCAGTGTATGTATTTGGACAAAATTAAGCCCAGTTTGGGCTAAGGTGCTGTGAGACTTTCTGATAAAATCTAACCCATTGAAACTCAGGCTATGTACAGATCAACCATAGGTGGACATCTCATGCCTTTGTTTTCCCTCTTCTTTTCTCTAATGTGCAATCAGTGTTCTGACTTTAGAAAAAATGAGCTTCTTAATAGAGCATGGATCTTGAAATGTTTTCCAGCAGTGATTTCTGCTGATTTGCTCAAATTCTTTTCCTTGCCTACTTTATAACTGAAGTAGAGGGGTTAGGATGGCTGCCAGGGACCTGGGATCAGGGTCATGCAAAGACACAACAAAGCTTCCAGGTCCTGGTCACCGTGAGATCCTCAGACTGTGCTCTGCCTTGCTACCTCAGACTGTCTCCCAGCACAATGCTGATGCTAGCATTTTCCCTTCAAGCAACTCTGGCTTCATGATTTCTTACTGCTCACCCTGCTTTTTATTGGGAGGGAGTAATCTTAGCAAGTGTCCTTCCTTTCTGCAAGCCTAGCAATACATCAATAAGTAGCTATATTCAGAATGCAGTTGTTTTCTTATATTAAACAGGCTCCTAAGAATGTCTACTATGGGGGATTATAGCATGCTCAAGTCTGCTAACACTTTTTAATTTGTAAACTCCTTCAAGATGGGGTCTATTTCTTACCATTAGATAGCTGACCTCAAGCACAGTGATCTGCATTCAGTGAGCATTACATACAGATCTCTTGAGTGAGATGCATTTCCAGAAAAAGAAGCTACTTCTTTTAACCCAGGCTCTCTCTCTTTCTCTCTCTGTCACCAATCAAACCAAAAGGGACTCCCTACTCTGACTCTTTTTTGGAGAGAACCTCAGTTCTACAAATCTAGAACAATAGAGGTCCAGGCCCAAACAGAACCCTGGTCTCTGCCATTCATTAGCTTTGTGACCTTGAGTAAATGATCCAAATCTGAATACTAGTTTTCTTCTTTTGTAAAAAGCTGCTAATAGCCATGGCTAGTGTAGCTCAGTGGACTGAACATGGGCCTGTAAACAAAAGAGTTGCTGGTTTGATTTCTAGTCAGGGCATATGCTTGGGTTGCGGGCCAGGTCCCCAGTGGAGGGTGCATGAGAGAAAACCACACATTGATGTTTCTCTTCCTCTCTTTCTCCTACCCTTCCCTTCTCTCTAAAAATAAATAAATAAAATCTTTTGTTAAAAGTTGCTAATAACATCTATTTCATAGGTTGTTGTGGGTTTTCACATAACCACATATGTGGGGCTATTATATAGTACATTGTTTTCCCAATGTCTGCCCCTGGGGAGAAGGGATGAGGGAATGATATTTTTCCTTTTATTTTAAAACTTTAGCTTTCTTAACTCATTACAATTATTAGTGTTAGTAATAATATCTTTTAAAATTAATATGTCCTTAGAATATTAGTTCCCATCTACCTAATGTGTATTGATGTTTATTCTCAGATGGAAAGCAAATGTGTCACTGCATTTTCATGCAATTTTCAGTACTGGGAAAAAAAGACACTTGAACTAGCTGTTAGTTAGGAATGGTAGCAAGAGTTTGGGAAATGTCTGAATGAGGATGGTTGTAAGAGTTTGGTGTTTGGAGATTGCCCTGTGGGAATTCTAGGAATGGTGATGCATTTAGTTGTAGGTCATGTGTCTCACTGTTTTTAGCTTGTAAATAAAACTATTTGTGTTGTAGAATTTGTGTCAGGTTGATATGCTGGGTAAGTACATGAACACATGTCTATTTCAGTGTGCAAGTAATAAAATCATTATCCTAATTGCATCAATGTTCAAGTCCTGGTGAATATTGAGAGTTGACTGCACTTCTCAAATACTATCACTGCATACACTTCACTGTGTAACCACAAGTTGCTGGTTGTTTTCTTAGTTATTATTTTATAATAAACATTATCTAATGATAAGCCATAAATTTTAGAATTGCACAAGAGTGAGAATATCATAGGACTTAAAGAGCAGAAGATCTTTTTCATTAAGACTCAGAAAGAAGAAATGCAATGCTAGTGTGAATTCTTTTTTTTTATTCCCGTCCAACCTTCAAACCCCCTTCCACCTGCATTCTGCACCCCTCCTTAGTTCATGTCCATGGGTCATACGTATAAGTTCTTTGGCTTCTACATTTCCTATACTATTCTTAACCTCCCCCTGTCTATTTTCTACCCACCATTTATGCTACTTATTCCCTGTACTCCCCCCCCCACACCTTCCCCACTGATAATCCTTCACGTAATCTCTACTTCTGTGATTCTGTTCCTGTTCTAGTTGTTTGCTTAGTTCATTTTGGTTTTTGTTATTGTTTTGTTTTTTTCTTAGGTTTGGTTGTTGATAGTTGTTAGTTTGTTGTCATTTTACTGTTCATATTTTTTTATCTTCTTTTTCTTAGATAAGTCCTTTTAATATTTTATACAATAAGATCTTGGTGATGATAAATTCCTTTAACTTGGCCTTATCTGGGAAGCTCTTTATTTGCCCTTCCATTTTAAATGATAGCTTTGCTGGACAGAGTTATCTTGGATGTAGGTCCTTGACTTCCATGACTTTGAATATTTTTCAGCCCCTTCTTGCCTGTAAATTTTCTTGTGAGAAATCAGCTGATAGTCTTATGGGAACTGCTTTGTAGGTAACTGGCTCCTTTTCTCTTACTGCTTTTAAGATTCTCTCCTTATCTTTAACTTTGGGTAATGTAATTATGATGTGCCTTGGTGTGTGCTTCCTTAGGTCTAACTTCTCTCTCTGAGAAGTCTCTAACTTCGCTCAGAGACTCTCTGAGATTCCTGGACTTCCTAGAAGTCTCTTTCCTGGCCAGATTGAGGAAGTTCTCCTTCATTATGTTTCCAAATAAGTTTTCAGTTGCTCGCTGTTTCTTTTCTCCTTCTGGCACCTCTTTGATTTGGATGTTGGAACATTAAAAGATGTCCTTGAGGTTCCTAAAGCTTCTCCTTATTTTTTTTTTTGAATTCTTGTTACTTCATTCTATACTGGTTGAATGCTAATTTCTTCCTTCTGGTCCAAACAGTTGATCTGAGTCCTGGTTTCCTTCCATTCACTCTTGGTTTTCTGTACATTTTCCTTTATTTCACTTTGCATAGCCTTCGCTTTTTCCTCATTTTGTGACTATACTCAACCATTTCTGTGGGCAACCTGATTACCAGTGTTTTGAACTGTGCATCTGATAGATGGGCTATCTCTTTGTTGCTTATTTTTATTTTTTCTGGAGCTTTGATCTGTTCTTTCATTTGGGCCTTTTTTTTTTTGTCTCTGGGTGGCTATAACATGGTAAGGGGCAGAGCCTTAGGTATTCGCCAGAGTGGGAAACCCATGTCACTGTGTTGTGGCACTATAAGTGAAGATGGAGTCAGAGAGGGAACAGTGCAGCTTGTTCAGTTCTCAGCTAGCTTTCAGTCACTTCCTCTGCTGCCCACAAGCAAATTGGGTCCTTCTGGTGCTGATTCCCAGGTGGGTGGGGTTTCGTAGGTTTCAGGACCCTGTGAGTCTCTCCAACAAACTCTCCTGTGAGGCTGAGAGTTTTCTCCCTCTGCCTCAACCCCCACAGGTGTTTTCAGTCAGAGATTTTGAAGCTTTATTTCCCCTCAGTGGAACCCTGGGTTGCACAGTGTGTCTCACTACCCTGTAGGTTCACCCAATTCATCTGCACACAAATGTGTGGCTGCTTACTCCACCAGCTGCTGCCTTGCCTAGTCCAACAGCTACCACCTTGCCTCCAGTCTTTTTCACCCTGGGTACCTGTGTCTGCCCCTCCTACAAGTCTGGATGAATGTTTCTTCTTTAACTTCTTGGTTGTCAGACTTCCATACAGTTCAATTTTCTGTCGGTTCTGGTTGGTTTTGTTTTTAAATCCATTGTTGTCCTTCTTTTGGTTGTGCAACAAGGCACAGCATACCTGCCTCCACCTCCATATTGGCTGGAAGTTGTTAGTGTGAATTCTTTTAAAATATTTGCTTAGGCAAGTTTAAGCCATCTAGCTGTGAAAATAATAAACCATAGTAGCAATAGCACTATGCTGTAACTCCCTCAAAGCACATTCAGCATAATTTTTATAAATAACAAATCGTAAATAATTGTGATTATGCTAAGGTAACATGAATTTGCATTCAGAACCATGGGTCAGATGTTTTTCTTTCATATCTATGTTCTTTAGGGACAGTTTTTGCTTGCTCCACCACCTTCTCCTGATGCTCTGTAAGTAATCTGTGAATAAAAGCTGGGGGTGGCATTTGATACTGAACTGAGTTTGGTGAATTTTAGGGGAAATAGAGATTTGTTTTCCTGTCAAGAAGTTGGCAGGAAAGACACAGCCAGTGCCTCAGAACAGCCGTTTGAAACCTGAGTGGGCTCCAGGCAGCAGCGGCTCTACTTGTGGAGGCCTTGCCCCACACCGTATGGAATATGGAATGCATTCACCTCTGACATTGGGTTAATTACAGGACACTTGGACAAGATGTTTATAATTTAGATTTTGTGATTATTTGGCTACAAGTTACTTCTTTCATTTAAAAACAGCTCTGATTGCTCAAAAAATGTTCAGGAATTTTTTTTTACAAAGTAGGAATGCCCCACTCACAAATGATTTTCAGTGATAATGATATCTATGTGAATATTAAATGTGATAATCAGAGAAATTATAATACAAACTTTTTATGTATTTCATTAAATGAGTATTTTTGTTAAGTCATGTTTCATTGCAAGTTGATATATTTTCAGTTCTCCAACATTATTATAGACCTTGAGCGTTCTGGGACTAATTGGTGACCCAAACACAGTTAGAAAAATAGGCCACTTTCTCAGGTGCAGATGGGTCCTTGACCTGGAAGATTGGAGTAGAGAAAGATTTTGTCTGAGGAGCTTAGTCCTCCAAATACCATTCCCTTATAGGGAAGAATCTCTATACGACATTCCTAAGAGGCAAATAATTATCTCCTGCTAATGTGGAGAATGAGTTAACATGGGATAAGATAGGGTAGAGAGCAGCACATTTTCACCTTTTTATGGAAATCTATAACCAAGATAGAAAAGAGTAGAGAACGAGTTATAGCTATAGCTGCAATGTTTACAGTGACCTTCAACCCTTTTTCAGTGCTGGAACCTTCCCATCAGTATTTATTTTACCCCCTTTGTGGAGCAGGAGCCTCCATGGAGGTTTTCTGTATTACCAAAGCCTCACTGGAATCGCTGTGTTCAGACAAGCCTTACTTCTGATGATAATCCCTGACCTCCAAAAGCAGCTAGAACATAAAGACCTTCACCAAAAAACAGCCAGAGCAATCTTCCTATTAGCTTCTGAATCACAAATGTCCTTGGAGACTAGAACCTCCTTGCTGTACCCCTCTTTTACCTCCAGGCTCAGCAAACTTTAGGCCTCAGAGGTCTTCCTCTTATCTGAGCACCTCCATTTAATCTTGCTGAACACAGCCAGTGGCATCAGAAGTGTGACCTGTTTTCTCAGAATGCTTCCTCAGAATGCTTCCTGCCAGCCAAGACCTTTCCAATTGGTTATCATACTGCATATGCATTTGCATCAGACACTTGCACCATACAATCTCTCCCCTGAGTAGCCTGCCTGCATTAGGTAACCACATCATCTGTGAGTTTCATTGAGTAAAAAGGGCCATCCCAGGGAGTCTAAGGCCCCTACTGTCCTGCCCACTGGTTACAGAGCATAAACAAGGGCTACAGGTGGCCATTTAGAGAAAGAGAAAACAAGGTCTCTAGCCCAGGACAACTCATCGGAGGTGGGGTGTCCTGCTAAGTCTGTAAATCCTAGGGCGATCTTGACCACAGAGCTAATTCTTTATGCATCATGTTGCAATGGCATCATTAAGAGCACATTAGTTTAAAGAGTAACTGACCTGTTTTTCTTGACCCTACTAGGAGAAATGTTAAACAGGATGAGCAACTGGCTCAGGCTGGACATGGTTGGACTGGGTTTTATTGCATGTAGATTTCCACAGACCCAAGAGCTCTAATCAGGGCTTTGTGGAAAGTAGATAATTCATTTACCACAGTTTGCAGCCATTTCAGGGTCAGTTACTCAACCATGACAATTAAAATGTTCCACTTTGTAGCTTAATGTGTTTTCCATGGTTGGGTCAAGGTGTAAAATGAGTACATAATTTTTAAAAAGTACAAAACAGCAATAATTAGAGAATTATATATTGTCTGGTTCTCCTTATATAAGAAGATATTAAAGTTTTTAAGTATATTTTATTGATTATGCTATTGGAGTTGTCCCAGTTTTTCCCCTTTTGTCCCTCTCCACCTGGTACCCCCTTTCCTTCCAGCAATCCCCTCCCTTAGTTCATGTCCATGGGTCATGCATGTAAGTTCTTTGGCTTCTCCATTTCCTATGCTATTCTTAATTTTCCCCCATCTATTTTGTTCCTACTAATTATGCTTCTTAATTCCTGCCCCATTTCCTCATTCTTCCTCTTCCCCCTCCCAGCTGATAACCCTCCAAATGATCTCCATTATCTATGATTCTGTTCATTTTCTGGTTGTTTGCTTAGTTTTGTTTTTGTTTTTAGATTCAGTTGTTTCCATATGTTCCTCTAATTTGTGAATAAAATCAACCAGTTCTGTGAGCATCCTGATCACCAGTGTTTTGAACTGTGCATCTGAAAGTTTGGCTATTTGTTCATTGCTTAGATTTATTGGCTCTGGGGCTCTGAGTTGTTTTTTTTTTTTTTTACTCTTTCTTTTTCTTTTTTTTTAAATTAATTTATTTTTTATTGATTATGCCATTACAGTTGTTCTATTCCCCCCTTCATTCCTCTCCACCCTACCCCTGATTTTAGTCACAAATTAGAGGAACATATGGAAGCTAAACTAATTGAAATGAATGGAAATGCACAAGAAACCAATAGTAATGGAAAGGCAACTGGGACTCAAATCAAAGGAGTGGACCAGAAGGAGGAAAAAAATGACAAAACAGAAAAGGATGAAGAAACAGGAATTCAAAAAAATGAGGAGAGGCTTAGGAACCTCCAGGACATCTTTAAACATTCCAACATCCGAATTATAGGGGTACCAGAAGGGGAAGAGGAACAGCCACAAGTGGAAAACTTATTTGAACATATAACAAAGGAGAACTTCCCCAATCTGGCAAAGGAAATAGACTTCCAGGAAATCCAGGAAGCTCAGAGAGTCCCAAAGAAGTTGGACCCAAGAAGGAACACACCAAGGCACATCATCATCATATTAGCCAAGATTCAAATGAAGGAGAGAATCCTAGAAGCAGCAAGAGATAAGGGGACAGTCACCTACAAAGGAGTTCCCATCACACTGTCAGCTGATTTCTCAAAAGAGACCTTATAGGCAAGAAGGGGCTGGAAAGAAGTATTCCAAGTCATGAAATCCAAAGACCTACATCCAAGATTGATCTATCCAGCAAAGCTTTCATTTAGAATGGAAGGGCAGATAAAGTGCTTCTCAGATAAGATCAAATTCAAGGAGTTCATCATCACCCAGCCCTTATTATATGAAATGTTAAAGGGACTTATCTAATAAAAAGAATATAAAAAAGATGAACAGTGAAAGGACAGAAAAACTCACAGTTATTAACAACCACACCTAAAACAAAAGCAAACTAAGAGGACTGCTAAATCAGGAGCAGAACCATAGAAATGAAGATCACATGGAGGGTTAGCAACAGGGGAGTGGGAGAAGGAGAAGGGGGGAGAAGGTACAGACAATAAGTAGCATAGATGGTAGGTAGAAAATAGATAGGGGGGAGGGCAAGAATAGTAGGGGAAATATAGAATCTAAAGAACTTGAGACACGTGGTCATAAACTAAATGGGGGAATGGTGGGGGAGGGGTGTACAGGGTGGAGGGGAATGAAGGGGGGAAATAGAACAACTGTAATGGCATAATCGATAAAATATTTTTCAAAAAATAAATTAAAACAACAAAAAAGATTCAGTTGTTGATAGTTGTGAATTTGCTGCCTTTTAAATCCTTTTGTTCATGGTTTTGATATTCTTCTTTTTCTTAAATAAGTCCCTTTAACATTTCATGTAAAAATGGCTTGGGGGTGACCAACTCCTTTAGCTTTACCTTGTCTGGGAAACACTTTATCTGTCCTTCCATTCTAAATGAAAGCTTTGATGGATAGAGTAATCTAGGTTGTAGGTCCTTCCTTTCCATGACTTTGAATACTTCCTGCTAGTCCCTTCTTGCCTGAAAAGTTTCTTTTGAAAAATCAGCTGATAGTCTTATGGGTACTCCTTTGCAGGCAACTCTCTCCTTTTTTCTTGCTGCTTCTAAGATTCTTTATTTTTAACCTTTGGCATTTTAATTATGATGTGTCTTGGTGTGTTCCTCTTTGGGTCCAACTTGTTTGAGATGCTCTGTGCTTCCTGAACTTGTATGTCTATTTCCTTTGCCAAATTAGAGAAGTTTTCTTTCATTGTTTTTTCAAATAAGTTTTCAGTTCCTTGCTGTTCCTCTTCTCCTTCTGGCACCCCTATGATTCAGATGTTGTCATGTTTGAAGATGTCTCCGAGATTTCTAAGCCTCTCCTTATTTTTTTGAATTTGTTTCTTCTTTTTGTTCTGGTTGACTGTTTGTCTCTTATGGTCCAAATCATCGATTTGAGTCCCAGCTTTCTTCCCTTCTCTGTTGATTTCCTGGGTATTATTCTTTATTTCATTTTATGTGGCCTTCATTTCTTCAATTTTTTCTGTACTCAAGGAATTCTCTGAGCATCCTGATAACCAGTGTTTTGAATTCTGCATCTGATCTGTGGGCTTTCTCTGCTTCCCTTAGTTTTTTTTCTTGGATTTAGTTTTGTTCTTTCATTTGAGCAATTTTTCTTTGTCTCCTCAACTTAGCAGCCTCCCTGTATTTGTTTCTGTGTATTCCATAAAGTTTCTTTTACTCCCTGTCTTAATAGCATGGCATATGCAGAAAAGGCACCTGTAGATTGTGTGGGGCAAAGCTTTAGGTAATTGCAAAAGCAGGGCAACCCACTTCACCACTTTGTGGCTGTGTAAGGGAGGGGAACTCCCAAGAGGAGACAGTGCTGCCACCTAGCTTCTGGCAGTTCACCCAGTGCTGGAACCCCATTTCAAGTCACTTCACTGACTTTCCTGTGTGTGATTGGCACTCTTCAAGCTGTTGCCCCAGTGGCAAATCCTGAAGTGAGTGGGTTTGCATATATTCTAAGACCATCATGTCCATTGAAGTGTTGAAAATATCGCAGTTTCTTCTGCTGCCCCAATCTCTGCTGGTTTTTACAGCCAGAGGTAACAGGATCTTTCTTCCCAGTGCCAGAATGCTGGGCTATGTGTTCTGGCCTGGGCTGGAATTGCTTGCTTTCACGGATCCCTCATATCTATTCCACTGCCGCTGCTGCCTTTTTGTACCACACTGCCTGTCTGCTTGTGTCCATGGTTCTGCCCCTCCTACCCATCTAGATGAATGTGTTTTTAAATTTTTGGTTGTTGGACTCCCATACAGCTCAATTTTATAATGGTTCTAAATGTTTTTGGTTTTGAGATCTTGTAATTCCAACTGTGGTTGCACAAGGGGACGAAATGTGTCTACCTACACCTCCATCTTGACCGGAAGTCCTCAAGAAAATAATAATGTTTACAGAAATCATTTTCTGTATACGTGTGGTCAAAAATGCCAGTATTTGATATATGCCTTTCTACACAATACATGTATAAAAAATTGTTCTTGATTTGTGGTTGTGTCTGTGGTTTACAGAATTCACGTCTCTTAAAGGCTGTGTCTGTGAAGCCTAAAATCTGCACAAAGTCTTTTTGAAGTTGTTGCCCTCTTTTTCAAGTGGACTCCTTCCTTTGGTCTCTCTGCTGATCTTTCTCGGCAGTCCGTGGCTTTGCCATTTCAAGTGAAGTTTTTATGTAGTCACAGCATTCTGTTTACTTTTCTATCCTCTTTGATTGGGGATGTGAAGAGAAAAGAGAGAGTGAAAACAGAAAAAAACTTGATCAAGGGGAAGCATAAACTGTCTGATGGGTCTTTATTTACTTGTCTGTGACTTACTAAGTTGACCTTCATACCTCAATATCCCCTATTCAGGGGATAGACAAGTCACATTCCCAAGGCCGTACATCACCACAGAAGTACAACAGGATTCAAGGGCAGAGCTCATATCTCTTACTTTTTAGATAAGTCTCAGGTGAAGGGAGAATTTGTGAACTGTAAGGTTATTTTGAAAGAGTTGCCTGTCAGACACATTTTGGGGATTTCTGTATCTCTGAGAAGTTGAAATTGATGAACTCCAAGGTTCAAACCTTGATGTTCTAGGAAGCTGGGTGTTTGTTCTGAATCCTCAGGGACTAAGAAAAAGCTCTGCTTAAAATGAGACTCCTCTGGCTTCAAAGAATCCAGGCTTATGCTTACAGATTAGATTTCTTTCTTTAATAATTCACATCAGAGTCAGCAATAATAACTTTTTCCTATAATACGTGTATACTGGAAGGTAGAAAACAGCATATGATAACATACTGTATGTGTGCTTGATAGATATCCATTAAAGAGAGGAATGAATTGACTCATCACATATTTCATAAACAGTCTTAAGGCATAATATAGTTCTTCTCAGAAAATCTTAAATAATCTAAATTTGGAAGATCCTATATTTTAAATGTTGTCTATACAAAGACTTTGAAATTACACAGTACCATGGTAGCATTCAGTCTTATTTTCTTTTCTGTTTTGAATAGGAGAAAAGCACATAATCCTTAAGGTCTAAAGCTTTCTCTTTTATTATTACATTCAGTTTAGAAATATAAAGAGTAATTTTTTAAAAGCACAGGATTCCTGAAAACAAAACAATATTACCTCTGTCATTTCTCTGCATTTATATATGGCAAATAGTATTTTTCTTTGTATCAAAAGATAATTGGCTTTATCTACTATCCTGGTTGAGTTGTTTCCCTGGAAAATTTGGTTATTTTGTTCAATTGCTCGATTTTAGAGGGAGAGCTTCTGTTCTCTTTCATTCTCTATCTCAATGTTAAATTCTTTGAAGACATGGGTAAAACCTTATCATTCATTCAGTAACCATTTTCTTCCTAAGATAGAAGAACAGTTATTTGTAATTTAAAATTGGCTTCTAGACAAGTAGAAAAATGGAGGATGTAATCACAGACCCTTAATGGCATTTTGTGTTTGAGAAATGGCCAGATCTTCTTTTGATCCTCTATAGTATATGCCAGTTGAAACTTTCCCTTTCTTCCAATGATTTCACTTCTTTACAACTGTACATTTATGCCTTTGTTACTCTAATGCATTACTTAATGGGTCTGGAAATGTCATTATTTATAGATTTCAGTTCATTCAAAGAGCAGCAGCAGGAAATCTCCCAAAAGGAGAACATCATTGTAACCTACTTATGACCTCACATTGGCTGCTAGGGAGGTGGGGTCTTAGATCTTGCAGAATGACCTGTTAAGTGCACCAAAAGTTTATCTGGGAAGATTCAACTTTAAAAATTTTTTTCTTTGACACTTTAAATTCATCTGCATTGTAGTTTCTAAGAGCATTTTTTCCTTTTGTGTTCTTTAGCTTTCAAATCTCCAACCTTTGGGACTGAACCTTTGTTCCTTTAGTACTTCCTCTTTCCTCTTTATTTTCCTTTTTTGCTTTTCTTCTGTCTTTCTATGCTTGAATTCATTCGAAAACCATGTATATATGTTTGCATATATGTGTAATTTATATATCATTTTAAACATATTTTATGAATTTATAGAAAGAAACATAGAAAGATGGACATTCCAGAGATTGTGCTTGCTAGAAGCTGGGTATGCAAAGATTACTAGTTTCCTAAATCATTCTAAGCTTATTGTTTATTAGGGACATAGACATAAACAGCTAATAGGAATATGAAGGTACAAATGCTCATATAGAAAAAGGTAGAGTGCTATGAGAGCACAGAGGAGGGAGCACATGTATCTTCTGTCTTCTTGCCTTAAAGGACAAACTAAAAACTACATAGAACAGAAATGGCATCTGTCCTCAGGTGCACAGTGCTGTGATATATGTTAATTCATGACATTGTCAAAAAGAGTTCAGTGATATTATGAATGTGTGAGTAACAGGCCAGCTATTAAAGAAGACCTTTTGATTTCATGGCTCTGAGATAAAGTACTTTCTGATTCAGCCCTGACTGAACTGATCTTTGCCTGGTTCCACCCTCCACTCCTACCATTTCCAAAAGGTAACTTTTCTCTCCAACACCGAGAAGGATCTTTTTAGCTTTATGTAACTAATAGTCCTACTTTGCAATTCTATCATCAGAAATTACCTATAAAATGTAAATCCTCATAAAATCTAATCTATTCTAAATCTCTTCTTCAAAACCTTAATCTTTTTATTTCCATAATAAGAAGATTTGTATCATTAATAATCAACATCCAATATACAGTTATATGCTGCTTAATTACAGGGCTATGTCCTGAGAAGTGCACTATTAGGCAATTTTGTCATTGTGTGAATATCATAGAGTGCACTTACACAGTGCACTCTATGAGATAGCCTACTATGCATCTGGGCTAAATGGTACACCACTGTCATATATGTGCTCCATCACTGACCAAAACATTATTAATGTGGTGCATGACTGTATTCAACAGACTTGAAAACTTTATTATGCTTTATGGTATAGTACCTTAGATAATCTTCATTATCACCTGCCTCTTCATTATCCTCTTCAGGCTCTCTCCTCTAAAATACCCCCACCACCCAAAAATTGCTCCTGCCCTGGCCAGTGTGGCTCTGTTGGTTGGCTTGTCATCTCGTAGACCCAAGGGTCACAGGTTTGAGTCTCAGTCAGGACATGTATGAGAAGGCAGCTGATCAATGAATCTCTCTCTCTCTCTCTCAAAAAGTAATGAAGAAATGAATGTCCTCAGGTGAGGTTTGACAAACAATTTTTTCTATCTATGAATTAAGGACCAATGTAGATCTCACAGACATTTTGTGGAGGGAGCAGGGGAAAGATTTACATAGTATCTTTCCAGCAAACGACCTGAAAATCTGCCTTAGTCATTTATGTTCTCCATGGGTGGCCACCAAAGATCCTTTCTGTCTTTTCAATCAAAGCATTTATCCTTACTGCCCTCTTCTGCCACATTTTGCAGAGCAATTCCACTCTGCCTGGAAACTTGCAGATTTCACTCATTTCCTAGGTCAGTAAAACAAAAGACCCAGCACTTAAGAGGACCTATTCTCCATACAAGCCTATTTAGTAATTCCCTACAGTAATTAGAGCATATCCTTTAGGATCCTTTAGTATTTGAAAATAGTGAGAATTTTATAAAACTGACAAAAGACATTAAAGTTTTCTAGTTGTTTCTCAGTGGGTCAATTGGTATGAATTACATAGCTTGTCATTTACAGGAAGCAAAATTATCTCCATTAATAATTATAGACAGTTACTTAAAAATTATTGAGTTAATACATAAGTAACATCTATTTAACAATATTCTATATTGTGTTAAACTATGTAACATTTGCATAAGCTCAAGAGAGTATCTTACTAATTACATGACGAGCACAGTGAGATATTTTCTTAGTGATAGAAGAAGAAACTAGAATTTTGAATGGGAATATATTTTTATTACATATACTGTGATAATGCTAATAAATGATTTTATAAAATATAGTTTCAGATTCCATATGAAATAAGTTTCTTTTGTAATTAACTTTTAATAAGGCATAATAAATATGATTTTTTCACTATAATTATTTTTCTACTGAAGTAGGAATGAATTAAGGACAGACATCAAATAAAATTACTCTTTAAAAAATGTAATATGATTCTCTAATGCACAATGCAGTATACCTGAAGCTAATACAAAATAATATTGAATGTAAACTCTAATTGAAAAAAAGATTTATTTAAAAAGAATTTTCAATATTTAATTTTATCTTAACTCTCTTTGAATAGGAATTTATGTTTTTTGGACAGTTACAGATGGGTTTCATTATTCTGTGTGTGTGTGCATGTTTCCTTGGGACCTGTAAACACTGAACATAGAGTTGTGTTATTAAGAGTAGGAGAAGCCTGTGCCAGTTTTAAAGCCAAATAGTATTTTTATTGGCTTCATGAGTTTCAAAAACTATTTGCCTTGTCGATATAACTCCATGAAACTCTGAGCATAACTATATCTTATTGAACAATTATAAATTTGGTATGAGGTTTTGTATTTGAACATACTTTAACAAAGAACAGGTTAAATTTCAGTTGAACCCTGGAAAAAGCTGTACTGTTGTCTTTGGCTTTTGTATATCTGATTGTTTGTAAAGTCTTACCTCATAAAAGCCAGTCTCACAGTTAGTCATGAATTTCTTGAAAGCTATGTAGAAAAATTCATACATCTTTTAAATTACATTATATTATTTTACAAAGGAGTTGTGGAAAATGAAGACATATTTTGCTGCGGGGGCAACTTTGCCTGCAAAATCCCCCCATCCCACATGGATAAAAGTGAAACTACCGAGGACACATGGCCAATCTCTCAGAGGAAAAAGGCCAGGAGCCCCTTTCTCAAGGGACTTTTATTGGGTTGTAATACACAGGAATACAGGTGGCAAGGATCAAACAGTAAATAACATTTCAAAGAAATCTGAGGGCTTAGTCTGAGTCAGTGTCTGTCGGGTAAGGGGGTTGCAGAAACTTTGGGAGACATATCCATTTCCTGCTTGGACCCTTATCATAATATGAATGAAAGCGCCCTTAGCAAAGAGACTTCACAGGACTTTTTAGGAACTCTTTCTTATGCCCCATCACCCCAGATCCAGCTCTAGCTGGCAAGGGGCTGCACTGCCTCCCCTATCACAGGTTTTCGGGCTTAAGTGGATTAGAGCCAGGAAGCGCTTCTCCCAGAGGACCTGGGAACTCAGGCTTTGTCAGAATAGCCGGGGGGGGGGGGGCGGCGAGGGTCCATCACTCCCTCTTTGTTGCAGCATCCCCCCCCCCACCGCCCTGAGTCCTTCCATGATGGCCTCCCAAGTGATCGTGTCTGGCTTAGGCTGCCCCTCCTCTGAGGAGTTATACCAGTCACTGACTAACAAACCACGCATTAGGAGCAGGGGGATGAAGCAGAAGCAGTGTTTGCTACCAGAGACAAGCTTTGTCTCCTTAGTGGCTCGCATTCCAGACATCACTCACTCAGGCTTAGCCATGGGGAGCAGTTATAACTCCTGAAACCAGGTACAGCAGTTCCCAGCATTTTGCTATGATTTAGGTGTGGCACAGAAAACTAGAACAACACTTACTTTTAGAAATATCAAGTGTTACTCACTGTTTTAGAATTAATTACATAATTATCGGGCAGAAAACAAAGATCCCAGGGTACCTTAATGAGAACACTACACGTGCAAATAAAACAATAATAATCACCTACTATATTCCAAGTGCTTTATTAACTATAATTTTTAACTGCCATACCTCTGTGTGTAGATAAATATCATTAAGAATATCAATCTGTCTGTTATACTAGATGACAAACACAGCAGAACCTGGATCCTGAGAGTTGATAGGATAGAAGTGATCCAGAGTGTTTTTATTGACAATGAAGGCCAGAAGACCTGACTGCCTTCTAGTTATCTGCCCTTCCTTTTGGGGAAAAGTCCACCTCAACTCAGGTCCCATAGTTACAGTATTGCCCCATCCCCAGTGGTCAACAAGAAAATGTCAGTACTGAGATTTCCTAGGAATGATTCTTAGTGCTATAAGACCACAGTATCTGACTAAAACGCTGGTCATCAGTGTATCCTTTGGATTGATGTATGAACAAAAGGGGGAACTGTGTATTCTAAAAAATGGGGTTTTATGGGGAGTAGCCTCACAAGATGATTGAATCATAAATTCCTAACTAGGCAGGTCATGGTGAGCAGTTATGTCTCAGGCCTATAACTTCTCTAGTGAAAGGTTTTAAGCCAACCCTGTTCATTGTTTTTCTGCATCTAGATTAACACACCTCTGAAATACCATTAACTAATACACCTTGAAGCAGGTAATAACCCTTGAGAGAGCACATAACCTTGTTAATTGTCCTATCATCCAAACCCTGTGTTATTTTCTCCAATCTTATTTTCAAATGCATAAAATCAGCCACAAAACTGTTATTCTCTGCAATATTTGAGAGCATATGTTATTGGTTTGGCTCAAATAAACTCATAAAGATTCTCTAAAAAGCATTAATCTTTTTAAGGTTTAGAAATAATAAAACTAAGGCAAAGTAATTCATTTGAATGATAAATTAAGCATTATGATCTTGAATCATTTGAAGCGGAAGATATTCAAGTAGGAACAATAGATGTTAGTAGAGAACAAAAATAGTTCTTGTGACTATTCATAAATTACTAGATATAAACTAATTAAAAATATCACTTTTCTTCCAAGCCAAGTGATCAACTCAATTTTATTTTTTTAATGAATTGCTTAGCATCCTTGAAACTATTGGAAATGCCTAAGATGTGTTAGAACTTATTTTAGAGTCACCATTCAAACTATTGGATTGGGAGATTGAACAGGTATAATAAATTGAAAGTCACAATGTCTATGTGGGGATACATTCAGATTTACAAACTACATGTTGCCAATGAAGAAATGCAAAAAAAATTGATGAAGCAAAGCAAAAAAAATTGATGAAACAATAGCAGTTTGTTAAGATGGTCATGAACAAAATCTTAAGATGAGTAGAAGCTATGGGCCCCTCAGAACACTTGCTACCCTTTTGTAAGACCATAATCACCAAGGTAAAAACTCCCATTGGAATAGACATCTACAAAGCCAAGGAAAGCTAACAGTGTCCCTAAAACACTCTAGCAAAAAGGTGAGGTGAAACAAGGCTGGTTGGGCACAACTCATAAAGCGTACAAAGTAAAGGAATGTTCTCTGATAGAGTGTTCCATAACTGTGGACTAATTGGACAGAAAAAAGTTATGATTATTGACCATTTGGGGAGAACCTGAGCTACCAGGAAGCCGGTTAACTAACTTCATTTGGGGAAATAAGTAAGACAAATAGTTATTTTGTGATGATCTGAAAAGACTCTATTACAGGATCATTGAGCAAAAGAATGGACACATTTTAGCCTCACTCTGCTTTGTTGTTCTGAAATGGTTGGAGGAAGAGAGAAAAAATTGCTTTGAGGTGTCATTACAGAAATATTGTTGGTGTGTGAATAGCTAAAGGGCAGACATTTTGGCTAACTACATAGTTATGTCACTGAGTTTATTTTATATGGTGAGGATCTCCTTATCTGATGGCATCCACTCTCTGAGGTAGTCTACATATGTATATAAGCAAGTTCTGAATTCATCTGCATAGTAGAATTTAATTGTAAGGTATAAAACTTTTGTTTCAAGTACAGTTTGCTCCCAAAGTTGGAATTGTCCACTACTACATGATGAATATGTTTCATCTTTCCGACAGATGATTGGAAAAAAAATTCCATTCTCTCACAGTCCCCATGAGTTGAGGGCCAGGGATTTGTGGGGAGTGTGGGAACAATTTGCTTATTATCCTTGAGATATTGAGACCTGAGCTTCCATTTGAATTAACTTATACTCAACTGGCAATAAGTTGTTTTTCGATAGTACAGCATTCAAAGGGTTACTGGTTCTTGCACTTAAGCATCAAAGAAAAGAAAGGGAGTACCATAAAAGGGCCAAACTTCACACTAGATACACTGACAAACAGACCATAACATCTTAGTCTAAGAGATCCAGTAACAGAAACATGGTTTTAAAGAAATTCTAAATCTATAACTAAATAAAAATCTTATTTAAATTCAATTGTTGTATCTAACCTACTTAAAAGTCAAACTTCTCACATCATCCATCTAAGTGCAGTATGTTTTATCATACATTTTGAAATGGTGAAAGTGCACTTAAAATACATATGTATGAATGTTATGATTTTGCATTTTTGGGGTGGTGAGAAGGCATAGGATTTTATAAATAGTGTGCTATAGAGGGGCTCTATGCATCTTCATTAATGTTTTTTAATGTTATTTGGTTTTGTTAGAAGTGTGCTTTGAAAAGTCTAATTATAAATACGCACACATACACACACATATATATGCTGTGCAATTTTAAGGAAAATTGGGACCAGTTAAATTTATCTTTCTTTTTTTAAAATTTTATTTAGTTATTTTTCAAGTACAGTTTTCTATTTCTCCCATCCCAGCCCACCTCCCACCATGCTCCCCACCTCCCTCCCATTTCCACCTTCCTTAGTTCTTGTCCTTGTGTCCTTCATACTTGTTCCTCCAAAAAACAAATATTTTTTCTTTGCTGCCCAAACACTCTTTTGATCTTTGATGGGCAGCATCCCATCCACCCTTGCTTTTTTCCTTTCCTGACCATTGCGATATGGGTGCAGTCCTTTACTAGTCTCATGGTGAATAGATTCTTGCTTTTTTCCCCCTTTTTCCTATTTCTTTTTCCTCTCTAAATACATTTCATAGATGACTGTCTTCCAAAATAACAACATCAATTAATTTTTTGAATTAAAAAAATCTTACTTAGCCCTGAGTCTGCCCTCTCCATTGATGTGTATAGTGTGTAAGAGGCTGTGCAGGGACTGATAAGCCCAGTTTGTGAAGTCTCTTCAGTAGGAGGCACGCTCGCTGCTTCTGCAACTTGCTGTTTATTCGGCCAGCCCTGGTCCTAGGTGGGTTGAAAGTTGACCCACCCATCTCAGAGGGCTCTGAAACCCAGCCAGGAGACAGCTGTGCCTGTTATTGGAAGTTGCTCTTTGTTGTTTGTTTTTTAATAGACAACAGTTTTCCCTTGAAGGTTTTCTCAGTATACTATTATGGCTTTTCACCACACTCTTTTTTTCCCCTTTTGCAGAATCTGATGATCTCCGTGGGGACCCTGAACTCAGCCTTCAAAGTGTTTCAGCCCCGCAGGATGCTCATAATTCAATAGTAGATGTTGCTGGCCTTGAAAGCATCACCCAGTGTCCCCAGAAGCTTCCTCAGATGATGGCTGCAGGTAAATGTCATTGGTCAGTCCAAGACACAAGGAATTTTGAATTCTTAGTGGAAATGCTTACCCAGCTATGAAAATATGCATTGAACCCAGAGCCTGGGATCCTTAAAGAAATCAGGCTATGGAACAAGTGAATATCAAAGACATTAAGTCAAATTTGACATATTTTGCAGTATGTATGTGTTTTTTTTTAGCTCTGTGCTATTGTTTTTTAATATCATGTATTTGTTTATTTTGTTTTGATGAAAGTCTATGCTTATGAGAAATATTTTAGAAAAGTCACTTTAGGCAGACTCCTGCATTTCCTTAATGCGGTGCTATAAAAGGTTTGTAAAGCAGGAAATCTGTTCCAGGGTAACACAATAAATTCACTCAGGACCAGTTTCATGACTTGGCAACTATTCTAAAGATTCTATTAGTTAAAGGTATGCCTGCTCCAGTGTTGTACTCAGAATCAGATGAATGTATTTATTCTCCTATCAAGCCAATTGACTTGTTTTACCAAGAGAGTATTCCTGCTTTACCTCTCAACCTTGGAACTTACCTAATGTTGTTTCACTAGGAGAAGGAAATGATTCTTCAGTTTTTTCCAGATGTACATTTTTCCAGATGTACTTTCCTGTGTATACTATAAACTATATGTCATTAAGTTTCCTTCCAGAATGTATTTGGAAACTCTTTATGTCTGAAGAAAAAAATTTCTCTGTAGTATTTTCTTTATTTTTTCATGGCTTGGGAGTATGCTAAATGAAACCTCACATCTCTAGAAATGTGATTCCCTTTAAAACACACACACTCCTGGTTGTTGACTAAGTCATTGTTTGTTTTTCCCTGCAGCTGCCGATGGTTTGGGGAGTATAGCAATAGACACAACCCAGCTCAGCATGTCTGTGACAGATCCCACAGCCTGGGCCACCGCCATGAATAATTTGGGCATGGTTCCTGTGGGGTTGCCTGGACAGCAGCTTGTGTCTGGTAAGCCTTCTTTCTCCTGGGTTTGAGGCAGCAGTGCCAAAGGGTGTAGGTGACAGGTGCCCAGTAATCTCTTCACACGCAGGTGTTGAGCATGGTCTGTGATTTATGATTGGGGAATGTTTGGCAGGTTGTGCTTTAGAGTCTTTTCCTTATAACTTTGCTCGCCTGCCTAATAGCTCTTCTTAGGATAAAAAGCCATATGCAATATCTATCATCAATTTCCTGTTTTAAATTGGTAAATAGAAGGATAATATTTGCTTTTCAATGTGCAAAAGTCTTTCACAAACCTTATGCCATTTGATTCCACAGTCTTCCCTTTGACATAGATGGGTACTTATTGTTGTTGCTCTTGTTAGTATTCTCACGTAAAAGCAAGGAAGCAGAGGACCAGAGTTGAGGTTACTTTTCTAGCACTGAGGTGGCAGACCTAGAAGTCTATCACAGCTGACACTAAATTCCACATTTTCTTTTCACCACACTTTGGAATCATAACACAGTGCATTCAATAGGTAAAGTGTTTAGAAATGTTACAAAGTAGAAGGTGATCATTGAATTTAATACACATTTATTGAGATTTTCCATGTGCCCTCTAACAAAAGCTTTGGGGAGTAAACAGATATACATAAATAAGTGTCCTTGAGGAGCATGTCTCTCTAAATTGAAAAACACAGCAACCAGAAAACAGCATAAAAATAAGGTTTAGAATCAGGTGTTAAGTAGTGGTTCAGGATAGTAATGTAGTCATATCTGGAAAGATCAATTACTAAAGCTCTGATAAATGTTATTAGGAAGATAAGATTAGATCTGTCTAGAAAGATACATAGGATTTGCACTATTCACTTACTCATTCATTCATTCATTCATTTATTCATTTAACACATATTTATGGAGACACTGTCTGGGTGCAGGGACTCCAAGCAGTAAACAAAACAGACCCTTTCACACTGCAGTGCAGAAGTGACAGTCAGTTATAACCAAGTTCCATACCCATAGGCCTGTGTACTTTGTGCTGAATTAACCAAGCATTTAAGGTTTTTTTGTTTTTTGTCAGTAATGGCCACAGATGTAAAAGTTTGAACCAGCTGTAGTAAATTATATATAATTTGTATGCACATGTGTACATATATGCATATGCATGCATATACACACATGAGCATATATTATACATATACACATATATGCACACTTTTTAAATATGACAGGAAAGAAACAACATGAGAGAGGATGGGAGACAGGGAAAGTGGGAGACAGAAAAAGAAAAGCTAAATATTGAATTCTAAAACATCATACTTAAGATATTTATAAAATTCTCCACAATGTTATGAGAGTCATGCAATTGAAGATTAGCCTGCTGTGGGATGCATGTGTGTGCACACAAATGACATGTTCTATGGTTTGAACATGTGTTCACCCAGGTCCCTTTTTCCTAAAGCTAATCTAGACAGATACTTACTTTTAATAACTTGAAAATAAAGATTTGTATTTGTCTACCCACATTTTTCTACATTTTCTACCCACATAATTGAAATATTCATATAGAAGAAATTACGGCAGAAACTTTTGTCTCCACCTCCTACTTTTCTCAAAAAAACATGTGACTTCCAGAGTAAGCCACACCTCAATAATTCATTGTTTTTTAATTATTTTGAGTCTTCTGACATTTTAACCATGACCAATTTATGATGTCCTCAGCCACTTACCATGTAAAGAATTACAACTTGTTATAGAAGATTAACCATATCTGCCCTGAATTATGTTCTCTATTGCTTGTTTAGCCAAACTGTTTAAACTGTGTTTGAGCCCTTCATGGTCTTCCCGGGATCCCCTTCTTTATTTCCCAACTCTGCCAGTTGAACTACACTGTGCTTTGTTCTCAGCACTGCCAGCGGCAGGGTGTGCACTAACTATCTCAGGGGTGATCCTGTTTTATTTGATTAGTGTTCATGTATTTTCTTGTATTCTTTTTTCTGTGCAAATATTTTAATCATATTAGATGTAAGATTTTCTATATGCATTTTAATACCTTATTTTTAATTATTTTTCGTTCTAGAGTTTTACATTTAAAAGTCATAAAACTGCATTGAATAATCTTTCCTAGTTTATTTAATTATTCTAGTTTTATATATAGGCTGTTTCCATTTTTCCCTCTTACTAGCCAAGTTACTTTGGAGAACTTAATTTCTTCAAGCACGTAAAAGCATTTTACCTTTTCTGTAAAATTATGATTGTATCTCTTTCATGGGACTATTGTGAGATTTAAATACATAAATGCATAAATACAGCTATTTGTTTCTTTACAGCATAGTAAGAAAGTCACAGAATGTTGCTTCTTGCTCATTGTTCATGCCACCTCTGGAACTCTTCAGTGTGGCTGTAGAATGTTAGAGGCAGTCTTTAATGTTTCAGAAGGGATTTAAAGATTATTTAGTGCAAACTTCCTTCCAAGAAACCTCCTCTAAAACTTCTCTGACAGGATTAGGGAGAGGCTGGATTTTATGAGCACTCAGCTTTCTCCCAAAGTTTCTCATATTTCTAAATGACCAGGTACTCATCCCATATTAGTTAAAGTGACATTAAATTCCTTCCCTTACTACCTTTTTTGTTTATTAAAATTAATAGCAAAGCAAGGCATACATTTTTCATATTCTCTGGTTTTATCAAAATACTTTCCAGGAAATCAGATCAATTATTACAAGCATTTCTGGGATGTAATTGTCAGCTTCCACAATTACATATCTTCTTCTATCTTCCTCCCACTTCACTATCCAGGTGTTTCCCCCCCACAATTCTATTACCATTTTTAGGAACTTTCCCCTTTACCTTCTTCAATATGAAATGCTAAATAATATCATTAAATTGAATATGTTTCTTTTATCCAAAATGTATCATTATACTGTTATATTCTAGCCCTAAATCCCATACTCCAAAGTCTTGGTTTATCCATGAGATAATATTTACCTCTTTTATTATTGTTTCATATTATTTTATTTCCCATACTTTTAATTGTGTAGAATTTTTTTTTATTTTTATTGATTTGTTCTTATAATCAATACCTTGTGCATTGGCATTGCCAACTGATGGTTGCTGGTATTGGCATCATTTCAACTACAACAGCAATCCCCAAGTTGAGGTGCAGTGAAGAAGGAAACTTTATTTAGTGCAAACAGTTCAACTGTGATACAGCACTGCTGTGAAAACAGCATGGCTATTAGGAGGCAAGGGGCCAGGCCCCTTGCCAGCTTGGCTGCTCTGTTCTGCCCTGCTATTCTGCTCTACTCTGTTCAAGTCTGCTCTGCCCTATGCTGGTCTGCTCTGCTCTGCTGAAACATTTTCGATGTTTCATCTCCAGAGTTCAGCTCCAGAGAGGGAAACACAGTGTTTAGTCTTTGATGGAAAGGGAAAGTACACTCCCAGAGCCAGAGAGGGGCTGACTTATATAGAGAAAAATCCCTGCCCTGATTGGTTCATCCTCATGTAAAAGAGGATTCCAAATTCCCCTTGCAGTTTGACTGGTACAAAAGGCACTGTCCTGATTGGTTGAAATGGAGCTGCTCTGATTGGTCAGTGAAAAAGCAAATGGAGGTATGATTGTGCAGCTCTGTTTAGAGGGGGAATACCTCAGTCCTATGGATTGAAATACAACTCCAAGAACTCCTTTAAAAAGGCCAGATCAGATGACAGAAACACAGTGCAGGGAGACAGTTCAGTGCAGGCTTCTCATTGAAGTGCATTTTGCATGAGAGGCCCATGCGTAGAAATGGCTAGTAAACTCTGTTTTTTAAATTTGAGCACAGTTAGCCACCTAGAGCTCTTTTGAGTGGGTCTCTTCTTTCTCAGGGTCCAGAGTATAAATCCAGGTTCTCTAAAATGGTCTGTTGGACCATCAGTGTCCCACAATTGTTGTTTGATAGGGAAGCTGTAATATAAGTATTTACATGGCCTAATGACTGTGGTAAACTGTGTTTAACTCAAGCAATTTGCTTTCTTTGTAAGTTTCTTCAGAGCCTTTACTATGCTAATGTGCAAATTATAGTTTCAAAGAGCCATACCTAGTATATAGGATTCCCCAAACTTAATTTAACCTTAAAAAAAATCTGTTAGCATCACATAAAACAATAGAATATAGCCATTGAAACCAATTTTTTTCACCAACTGTGGAGATCCCTTTCCACTACTATCCATATTTCTCTGCCATGTTTTATATCTTCCCTAAGGTCTAGTTTACAATTTTGTTTGTTTGTGTTTTCACTGAACAGTATCACTCTATAATTTCAAGTTTCAAAATAATTCTCTTGTGGTCAGGTGTTGCCTGAAGAGTTCCAGTTTTCTGTGATCTACATTGTCACTTTCCAGGAGCTCCCACCTGTGGTGTCATAAGCTGAAATCCGGAATATTAAATCCTGAACTCTGTTACCATCTGTGTGACCAGCTGCTCCCATCTTATATACCCTGGCTTCTTATCCAAGGTTATAATGATCAACTGGAAAAGCTGAAAAGCAATAGCTGGGTCCCCAGTTTTAAGTTTCTTGTTTAGGCCTGCATCACAACTGGGATACTTTTTGGATATATTCCCTAGCTGTGAGAGTATACCTTTCTCATCTCTAAACTTTGAAATTATTTTTCCTAATGTCAACAACCCCCTCTTAGTTGTTATTGAATTTAAGTAGATATATGTCTTTTACCCCCAAGTTTCTTAGCATGCCATTTGTTGTAATCCAAATACATGTTCTGAAAAGGCATCACACCTCCCTATCAGCTATGACAGTGCTATGACAGAGCCACATGCTTTATCAGGGACTAACAGAGAGCCAATAACAAGAATGTCTTTACTCTTAGAAATATTGTGTATGTGAACACTCTGAATTAATCCTGGGCTCATTCCTTGCTGTTTCTTCTTCAGAAGGTCTGAATTTACTGTCGCCACCTCTGTTCCCTGCAACTCTGAGAAGAGCTTATCTTTGTAACTCATGGGGAGACTAAAAGGGGTTACAGTCCCCTCTCCACCCTTTCCTTCTGCTCCCCTATTCACTAATGCTTCCACCCATCTTAATTCCTCTCTGCTTCCGTGAATATTTTTTCTAATCCTCCCAGGAACACCTTTATCCTCTTTAATATGCCCAGATTTGAAGAGGCCTTTGTTAAATTTCTTCGTCTCCTGAAGCATCACTCTTTTAACTGGGATTTATTGAGACAGACGCAGTGCTTAATACTGGAAATATAATTCATATATCTTACTGTCATGTTTTAGAGACTAGTGGGAGACACAGAGAAGAGTAAATAAGCAAATACAAATCAACATGATAAGTGGTCTGCTACTAACAGATAAAGGGTGCTATGAGATGTCACTGAAAAGTGTTAAGCAGGGGAGTAGTATGATAAGAGTTGTATTTTCTACAAAGCACTTTTGTAAGTCCTACAGATAACTATCGTGCACGTGGAAAGGGTGGTGGCAAGGTGATTGGATGGGGGGGTTGTAGCGGTTACTCAAATAAGTGATAATAATGGCAGTAATGGCAATAATGATCATAACAATAAAGATAGAGAGGAGTGAAGGAACTCAGGAGACATTTAATTATAGAAACAGAATGAATTAATGACTGAGCCCATATAGTATGTAAGAAGGGAGAACCAACAATGACTCCTGGGTTTCTCACTTTGGAAATTGTGTAAATCCAGCTTGGGGATGCGTGGGGAGGCTTGTTTATTGAGATGGGGAAGGCTGGGAGAAAAGAAGGGCTGGAAAAAATGGTGAGTTTCTTATTAGATGTGTTAATTTAAATAACCATTTGAAAGGAAACCTTTCAATGTAAGATTCTAGAGCTCCCAAAGGAAGAATGGATAGAGATGTAGCTTTGGCAGCCTCAGCACGTGGA
Source organism: Artibeus jamaicensis (assembly GCF_021234435.1). Taxonomy (NCBI): domain Eukaryota; kingdom Metazoa; phylum Chordata; class Mammalia; order Chiroptera; family Phyllostomidae; genus Artibeus; species Artibeus jamaicensis. The sequence goes on from NW_026521822.1 coordinate 4,605,538, forward strand.
TAGTCACTGAAGATCTTTGTACCTTTCTCTCCTGGCCACATGGTTGCTGAGAAATTAGAAGTAGACCTCTAGCTGTCACTCAGGTGTCAGCCTAACCTCCAGTTGTGTCTCCGCATATTTTTTCTCTACTTCCAGTTGGATTGCCACATACTTTTTTCTCTACTTCCTCCCTTTGTCCCACTAGTTTGCTGTCTATTACTGAACTCCAAGGGCTAGTTTGAGAGAAAAAGTCCTGGATAAAACAAATGTAGTCTAGGATTCTATACCTGAACCCATCTCATCAGCTTACAGAGATACTCAGATGGACATTGACATACCATTCCACATACTCATTTTTAAAATGAAAATAATACTCAAACCAGCAAATTTCCTTTCTTTAGTTTTCTCAGATATTAATGGTGGCATATTCTGACAGGGGAGTGATTAAATGGATGTAGATAGCCTGATTTATAGTTGTTGTGCTCTCTATAAGATAATGCTTAGAGGCCTCTTTTGTTTTTATTTTCCATCTTTTGAAAGATTTCTCATGGTCAAGTGTCAGAAAACAAATAGGGTCTTGACTTGTGTTTCACAATTTATGTATCTGATTTCCTATATTCTTGACAGTTTCATGACACTTTACAAAATTATTTATCCTTTTATCCCCAGGACATTAGGACAAGTTCATTGGTATATTCATTCATTCACCACAATATTACTGGAGGTTCAAAATGTGAAGTGTATTCTACAAGGCACTAGAGATTTACAAGGTAATAGTAATTTATACAACAGACAGGTGATACTCCTGTGGAGAATACATATTTCTAAAGAAGCAGATGTTATTCAAATATTTATGCAAATGATTATTTAACTATAATTGTAGGGTATTACAAAAGAGGGATGGGAAAGTCTAACTTAACTTGGAGGTTGTGGAGCATATACTCAGAAAAAGCTCCACTTCACAGGCAATATTTAGGCTGAGACCTAAAGGATAAATTACAGCTTTCTAGGTAGCAGGAAGGAAGAGCAGGAAGAAAAGGGGAATTTGAATTTGGGAAGATAATTCTAAAAGCAGAAAATGTCCTGCGCAAAGGCCTGAAGTGATGATGGCAGCCTGGCATCTCTGAGGAAGTGAAAGGGGGAAATATGTGGGCAAGAGGTCTTGGCTGGGTGGGGTTAGAAGAGTGACTGGGGCCAGATCTTTCCTGCCAAAGGAAGGACAGATTTTTTTTTTTGATGTGTGAACTATGGAGGGTTTGAAGCAAAGAAGTAACCTCTGAGTCATGTTTTTAAACAAAATTACCCAAGTTGTTTAATAGGGGCTGGACTGAAGAATGGCGAGAGGGGATTCTGGGTGTCCCTTATGAAGTCCAGAAAGAGATTATGGATTAGATGGCCTACATATATCCACATGGGACTGAAATGCTGAGCACCTGCTGTGTCAGTCATTGCCAAAGTTTCTAGGAGTACAAACGTCCTCCTGAGTTTTCATTCTAGTGCTATGTTTATGATATGTGCGTCTATGATATCTCTCGAGATATGAGAATTTGGAGAAAATTGTTTCCCCAAAATAGTTGCTTCTGCCTATACTGTTTACCACATAAGGTACTTTGACATTTCTTAAAACAAATCAAGGCTCCTTACGTAACCCTTCATAAGTGACAACAGCCTGTATCCTTGTGGCTGGAAATGTTATAAAATGGAAGTCCTTTTCAAATGCTTATATAACATAATATAGTAATTTTAAATAGCTATTTTTCTTCCATGGACTATAGAATATAGAATATAAATATAACTTCTCTTGAGTTTTTCTATAAAGGAGATGATACCAATATCAGAGAGTTATTACAACTTTTATTTTTATTTTTTAAATCTTTTTAAAATTTAATTATTTTTTAAGTACAGTTTTCTCTATTGCAACTTTTAGAACTGGCAATATAAAGTGTGGGACATATTGTAGGGATCCAAGCCTTTTAGTTTTCTTTGCCCTCAATGGACAGCAGTTTAGGAAGGAGTATGGAAGAGGAGAAGAGGACCTTGGATGACTCCCCATGTTAAGGTTCTGAAAAAGGAAGCCTTGGCCCCTGTGCAAAACCAGTCCCTTGTCCTGACTTTCCTGTTCTAGGAGCAGTGACAGCCATTCTTCAGCAGCCACATGGAGGCACCCACTATACGCATGGCATGCCCAACAGTTGTTCCTGTACAACACCGTTGCTCACAGAATTTTCCACAAGTCACCCATGTTAACTTTCTCTGGACTGTAGATTGCAGGGCCTGTATCAGAAACGTGAGGTCCTGTGAACTACAATTAAAAGTTTAAGACCACAGCTATTTAAAGCTGATTTCTTTTAAGAGATGTCAGTTACCACCTTCAGGGGCTGAGCTGGTAGGGAAACAACAACAAAATAGCCCATTTGGCTTGGGAATGGGTAGGGATGCTTGCCTCCTGCTGCGTTTCTGTGGTCTTAACTGCAACACAATTTTACAACTGAAAATGATTTGTAAAAGTAGCTGAGCCAAGAAATACCTAAAAGGTAGCCACAGGTGCAGATTAAAAATATATATATATATATATATATATATATATATATATATATATATATAATCTACTATGCCCAAGCACATTGCATAATCTCATTTAACCAGGTTTTGTCTTGAAAAGGGCTTCTTGGGCACCAAGACACACAAGCTTGAACGATGATAAACTTTACCTTCTCATCAGGTACATTAGCTTGCTATCATAGAAGATACATTTTGACCTTGAAGCTTTACTTCTGAAAGTTTATGCCTATGGGGCAAAGGGACACTTTATCCTTAAGGGAAGGAGAAATACTGTAGTCTTCAAGTTCATAAATCTTTCCCACTACAAGGGCATCTTTAGAGAAATATTCCTCACTTCACTAGATGGGACTCTTGTGACCTCCATCAGTTAATGCTTCCTACTCATATATTCCATCTCAGCAGGAAAAATAGGCCTCAGTGCCCTAATGTGAAGACTAAAGTCTCCACAGGGGATCCTTGCACAGAGTGAATCATTGCTGATGAGGTTCTAACCAGAGACATTTTTATGAGCTGTGCAATCACTCAAAAATGCTCATTTTGTATTTTCAAAACTCAGTGACCTCTCCCTTGGAAGCCGTGTATTTGAGAACATCTTTTGAATTTGTTCATCCCCAGCTGTGAGAAAGTATTGCCTAGTCATGGGTAAGGAAAAAAAAAGCAATTTAGGAAAATAATAGAGGAAGACGATGATTTCATCTTTGTCTGGATTTCTATGTCATCTCCCTGGGACTTGGCTGGAACAAGGGCAGGCCAGAGTCTCTGTAGGAGCAAGGGGAGGAGCCAAGTGTGTAAAGCAGGTCCTGACCGACCAGAGAAGACTGGGAAGGGCACAAAAGTACACGAGAAGCCAATCAGTAGCATATGAGGAAACAGAATGCCAGAGCCCTGGAAACTGGGTGTCACTCCTCTGCTCTGTCATATGGTGGCTGAATGACTGTGGGCTAGTCACATAGATTTCAAGGGCCTTGCCTGCCTACCTGCAAGGTGGGAGTCAGGTTCCTTTAAAGCACTGAAATTCTATGATTTAGGAAAATTCTAATAATCAAATCTTAAGACATTACTACACACATTGCTAGTGACCAGCACCCAGTTAATGTCTTGAAGAAATAAAGCAAGATAGGAACTTTATACAGAAGGAGTATCTGTATAATTTAGATAATGTTTTTGGTTGTGATGGTGTTTTTATTTGTGTATTTGTTCTTTAATTGATCCAGAGAGCACCTGCAGAGTTAATCACATATTAGCCATGTGAGTGATGTAGGAGAATTATCACAAGAAACTTTAATCTTTCTAGGCTTTGAAAAAACAAGTTGCAAGAGAGGGAAGAACATATCCCTGCCAGTTTCAAGGACTTTGACACAGCAGTGGCAGCTGCTGAGTAACCAAAATTTCAGGGCAAATGTAATACGAGCTATAGTGTGGATGCTGGGCATTGGAGGGTCTTAGTTCATGCCATCTTAGGAAGAGTATGAGTAGGCATTTTGTATCTCAGTTTCTCCTGTCAGTTTAAGAGAACAGGGTACAAAACTGTCAAAATCCAAATAAGTGGACTTGTTTGTCTTTATTTGTATTTGATTTTCATCATGGCTATATCTGACTTATGAATTTAGAGTTCTTTAAAGAAAATTAGGAGTTTTGTAAAAATATGAGTGAGAAGGAACCAGAAATGTACATTTTCTCACCAACTCCCTTCACAAAGCTGTTGCTGTTCTCCTGAGTCTATGGTCCACCCACTGGAAAGAGCTGCAGCATCCATGCCACCCTTCACAGTCTGTGTACTGGGTTCCTCTTTGAATGTGTAAACTAAGTATTTGGTTTCAAATGGCCTCCAGCTGGACTGCGTGTTTAGAAATGAGAAGTAAAACTGCCATGTGTGTTCCAATTATGTTAATGAGAACCTAAAAATAAGACTTGGGGCAAAAAATAACTGCAATATAGATGATTAAGAATTTATTATAATACAGTATCTATTGAATGGAAAAACTGATAGCACCAACTCAATAGAAATAGTAAGATTTTGGAGTTACAGGCGACTTTAGATCTTAGGTATTTAGTGTTTAATTTTTCAGAGAGATTTCAGACACAATTTTTCACTTAAACCTTAGTGACCTGCTCCCCAGTGGCAAATGTGTCTTATACTATTCCCATGTTTGTGGCAAACATTGCTGACCTAGCAGGTCCCTCTTTCCTACTGAAGTCCACAGAAGGTCACTCAAAAAACATATAAGTTTCTTTTTGCCAGTTACATGTAGTTCCAGCCGAAAGCATGTCAAAGGGAACTACTGTTATGTTTAAGCTAAAAATGAATTTTTTTCTAGCAGTAATTCAAAAACATATAATGCCTCATATTCTCATTTTTTCATCTTTGTAATGTACCTTCTTATAGGATTGTTTATAATGACTAATTAAAAATATGGGCCTGGGTTTGCCTCAAATTCTTTGTAATCAAACTTAAAATGGTCAAGATAGGGGATCCATTCTACTCTGGCAGACTCACACTCATTAATTGATTGATTGATTGGCTGAGGACAGATAAAAGAACATAGAAAGGGGATTTACTTAAAATACTTCCTACCAGGACTTCTGGCCAAGATGGAAGCAAAGGTAGATACACTTTGCTTCCTGACATAACTAAAAGAAGGACAACAACAAATTTAAAAACAAAAGCAACTAGAACTGCCAGGAAATCAAACTATACAGAAGTCCAACAACCAAGAAGTAAAAAAAGAAACATTCATCCAGACTGGTAGGAGGGGTACTGACAGGCAGCTGAGGTGGAGAGGCCATGTGGCAAGGTAGTGAATGGAGGACTGGGGTGGGCAAGGCTGCGGCTGGCAGACAGGTGAGGGGGTGGTTGGCAGAGTGGGTGGTCTCACATTTGCACGAGGATAAACCAGGAGGAACAACTGGGGAGCAAGACAGACTCTACAACCCAAGGTTCCAGTGTAAAGAAATAAAACCTCAAAACTTCTGAATGTAAAAACCTGTGGGAGTTCAGGCAGCAGGATAAACTCACAGCCTCACAAGAGAGTTCATTAGAGAGATCCACAGAGTCCTAGAATGTACACAGAACCACCCACTGGGAATCAGCACCAGAGGGGCTCAATTTGCTCGGGGGCAGTGGGGGAAGTGAATGAAAGCAGGCCAAAAGCTGAGCAAGCTGCATTGTTCCCTCTCAGATCTCTCCTTCACATACAGCACCGCAACACAGAGAAATGGATTGCTCTTTCCTAGTGAATACCAAAGGCTCTGCCCCTTACAATGTAACAGGTGCACCAAGACTAGGAAATATGGCCCAAATGAAAGAATACATCAAAGCTCCAGAGAAAATACAACTAAGCAACAAAGAGATAGCCCACCTATCAGATACACAGTTCAAAACATTGGTAATCAGGATGCTCACAGAAATGGTTGAGTATGGTCAGAAAATAGAGGAAGAAGTGAAGGCTATAAAAAGTGAAGTAAAGGAAAGTATATAGAAAACCAACAATGAAGGGAAGGAAACCAGTATTCAGATTGATGGTTGGGACCGGAAGGAAGGAATAAGCATTCAACCAGAAGAATGAAGAAACAAGAATTCAAAAAAAAATGAGGACAGGCTTAGGAACCTCCAGGACATATTTAAACATTCCAACATCTAAATCATAGGGGTGCTAGAAGGAGAAGAGGAACAACAAGAAATTGAAAACTTACTTGAAAACATAATTTGTCAGTCTGGCCAAGGAAATAGACTTCCAGGAAATCCAGGAAGCTCAGAGAGTACCAAAGAAGTTGGACCTAAGGAAGCACACACAAAGGCACATCATAATTACATTACTCAAGATTAAAGCTGAGAAGAGAATCTTAAAAGCAGCAAGAGAAAAGGAGACAGTTACCTACAAAGGAGTTCCCATCACAGTGTCAGCTGATTTCTCCAAAGAAACCTTACAGGCAAGAAGGGGCTGCAAAGAAGTATTCCAAGTCATGAAAGGCAAGAACCTACATCCAAGATTACTCTATCCATCAAAGCTCTCATTTATAATGGAAGGGCAGATAAAGTGCTTCCCAGATAAGGTCAAGTTAAAGGAGTTCATAGTCATCAACTCTTACTATATGAAATGTTAAAGGGACTTATCTAAGAAGAAGAAGATAAAAAATATGAACAGTAAAATGACAACAAACTCACAACTATCAACAACCCAACCTAAAAAAAAAAAAAAGCGAACTAAGCAAACAACTAGAACAGGAAGAGATTCAAAGAAATGGAAATCATGTGGAGAGTTATTAGTGAGGAGGAGGTAAGGGGAGAATGTGGCTAAAGGTACAGGGAATAAGTAGCATAAATGGTAGGTACAAAATAGACAAGAGGAGGTTAAGAATAGTTTGGGAAATGGAGAAACTGTAGAACTTACATGTATGATCCATGCACATGAATTAAGTTGGAGGAATGTTGGTGGGAGGGGGTACAGGGCAGAGGGGAATGAAGGAGAGAAAAATGGGACAACTGTCGTAGCGTAATCAATAAAATATACTTTATAACTAACTAAATTAATTAATTAACTAATTAATTAAATACTCATTAGTAGAGTCATTCACTTCACACTTTGAATGAAAAAACAAATTTGCAAAGAAATTAGTCTCTTTTTTCTTTTTAATTATTTTTTAGTAATGTTCCAATACAATTGTCTTATTTTCTCACCACCACTTTCCCCCAGCCTACCCACCCCCACCTCCCACCCTCAATCCTACCCCCTCTTTGGCTTTGTCTATGGGTCCTTTATTTAGTAATGGGGAAAGAAAGAAATTAGTATCTTTTAAGGAAAAGCAATAATTTTTAATGTATATAAAGAAATGAAGCAAAAACATACAGAAAATATTGATATAAAATTTTATTCTCAAATTTTTAAATTAACTTTATACCTCATGCAACACACTTTTAGGGATGCCATAGTATTTTTAATGTATAGTTTGACAATACCTGCTCTTCCCTCTTTTCTTTCTCCCTTCCTTCCTTCCTTCCTTCCTTTTCTTCCTTCCATATTTGTTGACTATCTTTCACTGTGAAGAACTAAAGCTATTTCTCCTTTATGGAGCTTATATTATAATGGTGCAGACAAATAGTAAAAAAATTAATAAGTGTGTCATTAGAAATTATAACAATTAGTATGAGGGAAATATTTCATAGGATACTGCAATGATAAGAGCCTAAAGGGAAGAGTCTACCATGGATCTTCACATTTGCAGGAAAAGCTTCTTTGTGGTGACCAAATTCATGATGAGATCCTGAGGGATGAGAAGGAGACAGCTCTGGAATGCGTGGAAGGAAGAATGTATGAGAAGGCAGTGAAGGCAGAAGGAGCTTGACTTGCTTGAAGATCGATTAGATGAACAGTTTTTAGTGGGTGAGGTAGAAACTGTAATAAGACTTTGAAGAGGTGTTAGAGGCCTTGCCAGTCCTGGTAAAGAGTTTGGATTTAATTTTAAGATAACTGAAGTTTGTTTTTTCATTTGTTCACTCAACAGAGGGATTCCATGATTGAATCTGAATGTTAGAATGGATTTGGTTGTTGGTGGGAGTGAAAGTGAGGTAGTTAGTGGAGATGCCCTGCGAGGCCAGATAAGCAATAGTGTGGATTTCATGAGGGAGTGTTAGTGAGCTGGAGAGACTGGAACAGATTGTGATACATTTTTGAGGTAGAGGCCTTAGGACTTGGTGATTAGATGAGAGAAAGGGGATTCAAGCTGAATCCAAGTTTTTATCTTAAGCACCTGGGTAAATGGTGGTGATACTGCATGAAATGAGAAACATGGGAGGAACAAATATGGAGAAGAGTCACAAATTCAGATTTGTACATCTCAGGTTTGAGCTCTCATGAGAAATCTAAGGGGTCATATGAAGAAGGCAGATGGATATAAAGATGGGTCTAGAGTGACAGACATGTGGGCCAGACACAAACCCATATAGAGATATCTGTGTTCAACAGCAGGTAGAATATAATTGGCACCATGGCCATGAGGGAAATGGCATGAGGAGAACAGAGTAAAAGAAAGGTATAGGAGCAGGCTTTGAAAATTTCCAGCATTTAAAGTTTAGGAAGAAAGAGATAATCCAGTCAATGGGGGTTGAGGAGAAAGAACAGCAAAAAAATTAGGAGAAAAACAGGAATGTGTGACATTATGGGAACCAAGCCATATATTGTATCTTATCCATGTAATAGCCAGCAGGATTGATTTTTTCTAAAAGGTCAAGTAAAAATACTGCAATGGGGAGGTCGCAGGTGACCTTAAGAGCCATTTGATTGAGTTGTAGGAGTAGAAGCCAGGTTTGTGAGTTAAAGATTGAAGGATATCATAAGGATTGAGAGATAGTGCCTGTTAAAGGCCCCATGAAAAGCCATAAAGGGCTATACAAAGAAAAGAGCTTACTCTTGTAATAGTACCTTTGTAATGTTAATGTTTCACAACTTTTCATGTTTGTCTTATATTTAAATTTGGACTGCCTAAAAAAAGAGGAAGAAAGGATGGAGGTAGGGAGAGAAGGAAAGAAGGATAGAATAATGACAAATGAGAAGTAGAATATCTTGCATAGTCAACTCTTTGAAGATATTTGTTTAGAAAGGAGACAGGTAAATTTATCAGTAACTTGAGTAAGATATGGGATCAAGAAAAAATTAAGACAAAGTAGAGCATGGCAATATTCTTTTAGAAATGTCCATAGATATAGCCCTGGCTGGTGTAGCTCAGTGGATTGAGTGCGGGCCTGCGAACCACACAACTGCGGTTTGATTCCCAGTCAGGGCACATGCCTAGGTTGCAGGCCAGTTCCCAGCAGGGGACACAAGAGAGGCAACCATACATTGATATTTCTCTCCTTCTCTCCTTCCCTTCATCTCTAAAGATAAATAAATAAAATCTTTAAAAAAAAAAGAAATGTCCATAGATAGGAAGAAGTATTTGATTGGATAGAGGGGCAAATATATAAAGCCGAGTCCTTGAAAAGAAGTTTCAAAGCTCCTGATTTGGGGAAACTTCAGTCCATATTAGATACAGTGAAACTGATACATAGAAAAATAATGGATCCTTGTTCTAAAATCAGATAATGAGCCACTGAGAAGGAGGATTTTATTTTATTTGTATAGACTTTTTAAAAAGATTTTATTTATTTATCTTTAAAGGGTAAGGGAAGGATGGAGAGAAATATCAATGTATGGTTGCCTCTCTTGGGTCCCCTGCTGGGAACTGGCCTGCAACCCAGGCATGTGCCCTAACTGGGAATCGGACCGTGATCATCTGGTTCTCAGGCCCGCGCTCAATCTGCTGAGCTACACCAGCCAGGGCCGAGAAGGAGGATTTTAAAACTCGAGATGAAATAATACATTATTGACTGACACAGTCTTGTCTTTACCAAAATTGCTATATATATAACAACTGAATTTTTGCAGAGATTTCCCTTAGTACATAATAGAACAGTTATAATATATGTCCACTGAAGTTATTATTGGACACAGCCATCTGGTCCAACACCATTTCTCCCTTTCAAGTAATCTCTTCTATAGAGTTATTTCATGTGTCTGAAGCTCATTTAAATGCCTTGATTTCTCATCCTCGTGGTGTAGCTCATTCTAAATATTCACTTTGGCTAATGAATTGATTATTGTAAAACCCACTGAAGTCCACATGGCTTTTAGAAATGATGAGAATTACTCTCTTGCTATAAAATAATAATGCTTCACCTCCCTGTTTGAACCAGTTTTCCAAGTATATGCAGTACTTGTGAAGAATAGATCTCTCACAATCCTTACCTCCTTGTAATCATCCACACTGTATCTTCTCTCCCTCTCTTCCCTCCCAATGTAATGGGAGCAGTGTTATCTGTTATTCCTCAGGAAAGAATAGGCTAGACCATCATTTCCCCCCTGACCCTAGTGGTTTGCCTCCATGAATTGAGTCGTGCTTAAACAAAGGTATATTTTTTTCCCACATAAACAAGATGACTATATTAGCCTTGTGAAATTCCCACCATTTGCTTCCTGGAACACTAGTAAAATATTTGACTTAACTTGCTAGACATATGAAATTAGGGCTGGTAAGGTTAATTCTTTAATTTCTATGACCTTTGGGTTCCTTGTTGGCAAATGGGACTATCAATATCTATTGTGCTATCCTTTTTTTCAAGGATCACATGTATTGTGTATTAGGCAGTTTTAAAAAGGAAATTAAGAGATGCTTTGGGGTAAGTGAAATTCTTCACAAGCTTTAAGCATTTGACTACCTGATCATTTCTTCTCATAGTTTCTAGAACTGGAACAGAAGAGTATAGATTTAAAATGTTAACATTGCCAAATTGTTCTCTATGAAAGTTGAACCCATTTTTCACTCATACCAATAGTGGACATCATTTTAACCTTTACTATTTCCATGGTGAAAAATGATCATACACATGGGTCTATTTGCATTACTTTGACTACTCTGTTGGTAATCTTTGAGCTGTTCCTGATTTTCAAGTAGTATAAGCAACTCTGCATTTCTTAGCTTTGACATTTTATTTCCCATATGAAATATTTTTTAAGGTCAGTTTTCAATTCAACAGATGATATGGTCATTCCAATTACTCTTGAGACATCACAAAATTATTTTCAAAAGAGTTCTACAATTTATACTCTCATCAGAGATGCCTGAATGTTTTCTTTTTAGCATACCTGCTAAGTCTTGGTGGTATTGAAACTAGTATTGCTAATTTAGTAAGCAAAAGTTATGTCTCCTTTTTGTTTACCCGGAGACCATAATTTAAAGGGCCTCCTAATGGATCTGTAGCCAGAAGGAATCCTGGCAGTGACGCCAGAGGTTTGTTTTCTGTTCTTTAGCCTGCTAGTTAATAATTAGACAGTATTTCCAGACTCAGAGTTAGATCAGATTGAACTGGTCCTGCTGAATTGTTAATGATTCAGAACACCTTCCCCTACCTCTCTACTTATCTAAATTCTGCCAGCTCCTTTGAGGGCACCTCAAGTCCCACTTCATAGTCCCACTGAATTGCTTTCCCTGATAGCTCTGGCCAACCTCAGAAATGTCCTTTGCTCCCCACACCAAAGCAATTATTACTCTTACCATATGGTTTGACCTTGGGCTATAACTTATTTGTCTCCATTATTTTCTCTGCTGGTAGCCTTTTGTAAGTTGGTTATATATTCTACCTGCCAAGTGATGTTAATGTCATGCCTTTTCTCTTTAATAGGTTTTGCTCTTTGTGAGCAGAGACACTTTCTTACATGGTGCTAGCCACACATAAGTGTGAAATTAATATTAGCAGTCATATTGAACTAAATCTCTCATCAAACAGATTTTACTCCAAAGTAAAATGTAGTCCATGGAGTAATGGACTAAAATGGGTAATGGAGTACATGAAACACTGCTCTCCCCTCACATGCCAGTTCTAGAACTCTGGACAGGCAAACCCAGTTTATTATGCTTTGCTTTCAGACATTGTCATATTTATATCATTCTTATTTGTTTTTTAGGTACCTAATCCTAATGGTCTTTTCTTGTTTAGTTTTTCTGATTTACTCTAGTGAGCAAGATTAGTTTCTCCTTTAACAAAATATCTTAAGCATTCTCACACAGTGGGTTGAATTTCTCTGTTTAGATCATATCTCTTAAGTGACACCAGTCCACTTACATGCTGGCTGCTTTCACTGTTTTTATTGACTCTTTCTCTAATGTTATCATTTTACAACTCTGCTATTTTCAGGATATGCCTGCCTGTTCATGTCACTCATGTGTCTTTTATAAGTAATCTCTGGTTTCACTGATGTATTGAACTTCTCTGGCTAGAGAAAAATTCTACCCCCCTATGGTTAACATTGCCTCCCCAGCTTAAAGTGCTTCTAGACAATGAATGTTCACTTTTACCTCCTCTATCATGATTTCTAAGATGCTGATTCTTGTCAAATGTTCTAAAGCACTTGTGTTTATGCATGTGTATGTCTGTATGGGTGTACATGTTTATGTATACATGTATAGTATATATGTTTATAAACACACATGCATGCTTATATACCCACATATACATATGTGTATAATACATGAGTATATGTGTATACATATATATATATCCTCTAGCAATGGGAGGAATTAAAAGTATTTACAGACTTTTTAAATCTTTCTTTTTAGGTTTAGGGCACTTTTGAATAATCACACAGGCAGAAAGTCAATAGTCATAAAAAATAATGATTATGTAGTTAACTAGTGAGGATGAGGAGGCTCTTGGGAGCACTGCTTAAAATAATGATCTCGTATGTCTTCACTGTACCCATTTCCAACCAGGCTGCATCCACACTGGCCTCCTTTTAGTTTTGGAACATGCTGAGCTTGTTCTTTTCCTCAGGTCTTTGTTGCATCCATTACCTCTGTCTGGAATCTTCTCTCCCAGATCTTCTGACTTCCCTGAGCCTGGCTCCTTGTTATTAGGAGCTCAAATCAAAAGTGTTGTTTCCATAGAGACCTCCCTGGACCAGCTAAATGGCATCCTCCATCCTCTCCAACTTCCAGGTTATATCCCTACAGCTGGTACTTATCACTATTATTTGTTTATGTCCCATCAATCCCCATTAAGATGTAAGCTTCCGGAGAGTAGGGAGCAAACCTGTCTTGTTCAAAGTTGTCCCTCCAGTTTTTAAAACAATGTCCTGCACACAGAAGGCATTTATTAGTATATGCTGGAGAAAAAAACATACCAATGGATCACTGGCTTTAGAAGACTCTAAAACTTTAGTATGATTTTCTTCTTCTACTTCTAAATTCATTGGAGTATATTTTATTAACATTTTGTGTTTTTTAAAAGGTGTTTAGTCAGCTTTTTTAATGTTATTAGGTCACGTTGTGAGATTTGAACTCTAATTTCTGGTCGAAGGTTGTAAGCTTGTGATAAAGGCTACTGCAAAGAATAAACTAAAATGTGTTAAAATTAGTTCCAATCACTTTAAAAGAACAGCTAAGGAGAATTTCTACTTACTAAAATAAATTTAATTCAATGTTAATTTCCCAAAAGTGAATGACATTAGGTTTTTGTATCATTTAATTTCACTTCTAATTTTTATTTCTAATTTTTAAATGTTATTTTTCAATTGAAGCTTACATTCAATATTATTTTTTATTAGATTCAGGTGTACAGGATAGTGGTTTTATAATTATATAATTTACAAAGTGTTCTCCTCAATATATCTAGTACATATCTGGCACATACATAATTATTACAATTATTGAACATATTTCCTATGCTATACTTTACATACCCATCATTTTGTAACAACCAATCTGTACTTCTCAATCCCTCCACCTTTTTCACCCAAACTCCCAAACCTCCTTCCCACTAGCAACCATCAGCCTATTCTCTATATTTATGAGTATTTGTTTTGTTATTTGTTTATATTGTCATTTAGATTTCACGTATAAGTGAAATCATATGGTATTTGTTTTTTTCTGATTGGTTTATTATTTTCTAGTTCTATCCATGCTGTTGCAAAAGACAATATTTTATTCTTTTAAATGGCCAAGTAGTATTTCATTGTGTAAATGTACTACAGCTTTTTTATCTACTCACTACTGGTGGGCACTTGGGTGGCTTCCAAATCTTGGCTGTTGTAAATAATGCTGCACTGAACATAGGGGTGCATATATTTTTTTGATTTAGTGTTTTGGGTTTCTCTGGATATATTCCCAGAAGTAGAATTGCTGGACCATAAGACAACTTTATTTTTAATTTTTTGAGGAGCCTCCACACTGTTTATAGTGGTTGCACCAATCTGTATTTCTGCCAACACTTCACTGTGGCTCCCTTCTCTCCACATCCTTTCCAATACTTGTTGTTTGTTGATTTATTGATGAAAGCAATTTTGACAGCTGTGAGGGGGAATCTTATTGTGATTTTTAATTTGTGTTTCTGTGATGATTAGTATTGCTGAGCAATTTTTCATATGTCTGTTGGCCATCTCTGTCTTCCTTGAAAAAGTGGCTATTCAGATCTACTGCTCACTTTTTAATTGAATAGTTTGTTTTTCTGGTGTTACGTTGGCTGAGTTCTTTATTAATTTTGGATATTAACTTCTAATCAGATTTCTCATTGGCCAGTATGTTCTGCCATTCAGTAGACTGTCTTTCTTTATTTTATTGATGCTTTCCCTTGCTGTGAAACATTTTTTAGTTTTATGTAATCCATTTGTTTATTTGTTTATTTTTTTTTCTGATACCTTTCATAACCTAAATATTTGACCTTGCACTCCTGCCTAATTTGGTGGGTATCTGGAATAATGCTATCTGCAAGACAGATATGTAAAGTCAGTAGAACCACAGTAAGGTCCAGAACCTCTAAGGTGGAATCTATTTCAATAGGTAGCTCTTTTTCTTTAAAGTGCAGTTTAATTTTTTTAAATTTTATTTAGTTATTTTTCAAGTACAGTTTTTATCTATTTCTCCCATCCCAGCCTCCCCTGCCCCTTGCTCCCCACCTCCCTCCCATTTCCACCCCCCTTAGTTCTCATCCCTGTGTCCTTCCTATTTGTTCCTCCAAATCCCTCCCTCATTCCCCCCTTAACTTCCCTTCCTTCTCCCCTCTGGTCATTGTCCCCTTGTTCTCTATATCAGTGTCTTTGTTTTTTTTTTTTTTTCTGCTTGCTTGTTTGTTTTGTTGTTTACCTTCCTGTTAAAGGTGAGATCATATGGTATTTGTCTTTCAGCACCTGGCCTATTTCACTCAGCATAATGCTTTCCAGTTCCATCCATGGTGTTGCAAAAGGTAGTAGCTCCTTCTTTCTCTCTGCAGCATAGAATTCCATTGTGTATATGTACCACAATTTTTGAATCCATTCATTTACTGATGGGCACCTAGGTTGCTTCCAACTCTTGGCTATTGTAAATTGTGCTGCTATGAACATTGTGGTGCATAGGTTCTTTGATATTGATGTTTTAGGATTCTTAGGATATAATCCCAGCAGTGGAATTGCTGGGTCAAAAGGCAGGTCGATTTTTATTTTCCTGAGAAAATTCCATACTGTTTTCCATAATGGTTGTACCAGTCTGCAATCCCACCAACAGTGGACTAAGGACCCCTTTTCCCCACAACCTCTCCAACATTTGTTGTTTGTTGCTTTTTTATGATAGCCATCCTGACTGGTGTCAAGTGGTATCTCATTGTGGTTTTAATTTGCATCTCTCTGATAGCTAACGATATTGAGCATCTCTTCATGTGTCTCTGAATGTTCTGTATGTCCTCCTTGGAGAAGTGTTTGTTCAAGTGCTTTTCCCATTTTTTAATTGGGTTGGGTGTCTTCTTAGAGTGGAGTCATGTAAGTTCTTTGTATATTTTGGAGATTAAACCTTTGTCTGAGGTATCATTGGCAAATATGTTTTCCCATACAGTTGGTTGTCTTACTAATTTAATACTGTTTTCTTTAGCCACACAGAAGCTTTTTATTTTGATGAGATCCCATTTGTTTATTCTTTCCTTTATATTCCTTGCTTTAGGGGACATATCAGTAAAAAAGTTGCTGCATGAAATATCTGAGATTTTCTTGCCAATGTTCTCCTCTAGGACTTTAATGGTGCCACAGCTTACATTTAAGTCTTTTATCCACCTTGAATTTATTTTGGTGTATGGTGTAAGTCTGTGCTCAAGTTTCATTTTTTTTCACGTAGCTGTCCAGTTCTCCCAACACCATTTGTTGAAGAGGCTATCTTTACTCCATTTTATGTTACTGCCCCCTTTGTCGAATATTAATTGACTGTAGAGAGTTGGGTTGATTTCTGGACTCTCTGTTCTGTTCCATTGGTCTATGTGCCTGTTTTTATGCCAGTACCAGTCTGTTTTGATTACAGTGGCCTTGTAATACAGTTTGATATCAGGTATTGTGATCCCCCCTACTTTGTTCTTCTTTCTCAAAAGAGTAGCTGCTATTCGGGCTCGTTTATGGTTCCATATAAATTTTTGAAGTGTCTGTTCTATGTCTGTGAAATATGCCATTGGTACTTTAATAGGTATTGCATTGAATCTGTATATTGCTTTGGGTAGTTATGGACATTTTGATGATGTTAATTCATCCAGTCCATGAACAAGGTATATGTTTCCATTTGTTTGTGTCTTCCTTGATTTCTTTCTTCAGGGCTGTGTAGTTTTCTGCATACAGGTTTTTTACCTTCTTAGTTAGGTTTATTCCCAGATATTTTATTTTTCTTTTTGCTGTATCAAATGGGATTTTTTCCTTGATTCCTGCTTCTGCTGATTCACTGTTGGTATACAAAAATGTCTTTGATTTCTGGATATTGACTTTGTAACCAGCTGTTTTGTCAAATTCATTAATTAGTTCGAGCAGTTTTTTTGTAGAGTCTATAGGATTTTCCATGTACACCATCATGTCATCTGCAAACAGTGACAGTTTTGCTTCCTCCTTTCCTATTTGGATGCCTTTTATTTCCTTTTCTTGCCTGATCGCTGTGGCTAAAACTTCCAATACTATATTGAATAGAAGTGGTGAAAGTGGACAACCTTGTCTTGTTCCTGATCTTAGTGGAAAAGCTTTTAGTTTTTTCCCATTGAGTATGATATTGGCTGTAGGTCTCTCATATATGGCCTTTATTATTTTGAGAAATGCTCCCTGTATTTCCACTTTGCTGAGTGTTTTTATCATAAATGGGTGTTGTACCTTATCGAAAGCTTTTTCTGCATCTATTGATATGATCATGTGATTTTTGTCTTTGCTTTTGTTTATGTGATTTATTACATTTACTGATTTGCAAATATTGAACCATCCTGCATCCCTGGAATGAATCCCACTTGGTCATGGTGTATGATCTTTTTGATATATTGTTGGATGCGATTTGCCAATACTTTGTTGAGGGTTTTAGCATCTATGTTCATCAGCAATATTGGCCTGAAGTTTTCTTTGTTGTGTCTCTATCTGGTTTTGGAATTAGGATGATGCTGGCTTCATAAAAAGAATTTGGGAGTTTTCCATCCTTCTGGATTTTTTGGAATAGTCTGTGGAGAATAGGGGTTAGCTCTTCCTTAAATGCTTTGTAGAATTCTCCTGTGAAACCATCTGGTCCAGGGATTTTGTATGATGAGAGTTTTTTTTTTTTTTGATTACTGCTTCAATTTCTTTTGCTGTTATTGGTGTGTTTAGATTTTCTGTTTCTTTTTCATTGAGTTTTGGAAGATTGTATTTTTCTAGAAATGTGTCCATTTCCCCTTGGTTCTCAAATTTCTTGGCATACAGTTCTTCATAGTAATTTCTTACAATCCCTTCTATTTCTGAGGTGTCAGTTATAATCTCTCCTCTTTCATTTCTGATTGTGTTTATTTGTGTCTTCTCTCTTCTTTTCTTGGTGAGCCTACTTAAAGGCTTGTCGATTTTGTTTATCTTCTCAAAGAACCAACTCCTGGATTCATTGACCCTTAGAATTGTGCTTTTAGTTTCTATGTCATTTAGTTGTGCTCTAATCTTGGTTATTTCCTTTCTTCTGCTTGCTCTGGGCTGTCTTTGTTGTTGTTCCTCGAGTTCTTGCAGGCATAGGGTTAGGTTGTTTGTTTGAAATGTTTCTATCTTCTTTAGGTAGGCCTGTATTGCTATGAACTTCCCTCTCAGGACTATCTTTGCTGTGTCCCATAAATTTTGGGTTGTTGTGAGGTAATCTTCATTTGTTTCCAGAAATGTTTTGATTTCTTCCCTAATTTCATTATTGACCCATTTGTTGTTTAATAGCACACCATTCAGTCTCCATGATTTTGGGTGCTTTGGGTTTTTTCCTTTGGGGTTGGTTTCCAATTTCAGTCTTTTGTGGTCAGAGAAGATGCTTGGTATGATTTCGATTTTCTGGAATTTGTTGAGGCTCGTTTTGTGTCCTATCATGTGGTCTATCTTTGAAAATGTTCCATGTGCATTTGAAAAGAATGTGTATTTAGCTTCTTTGGGATGAAGGGCTCTATATATATCAGTTAAGTCCTTTTCATCTAGGGTGTTGTTAAATGCCGCAATATCTTTGTTGATATTTTGTTAGGAAAATCTGTCCATTTTTGATAGTGGGGTGTTAAAATCCCCTACTATAATTGTGTTGCTGTCAATATCTTTCTTGAAGCCCTCTAACATTTTCTTGATATATTTGGGTGCCCCTATGTTTGGTGCATATATATTTATGATGTTAATGTCTTCTTGGTAAATTCTTCCCTTGAGTATAATGAAGTGACCTTCTGGGTCTCTCTTTATGGCCCTTTTTTTGAAGTCTATTTTGTCCGATATGAGAATTGCTACCCCAGCTTTTTTTTCTTGTCCGTTTGCTTGGAAAACTTGTTTCCAGCCTTCCACTTTTAGACTGTGATGGTCTTTTGTCCTGAGGTGGGTCTCTTGTAGGCAGCATATGTGTGGGTCATGCTTTCTTATCCATTGAGCTATTCTGTGTCATTTGATTGGAGCATTTAATCCATTTATGTTTAAGGTTAATATTAATAGGTACTTATTCATTGCCATTTTTGTACCTGTGTTACTCTCTGTCTCTCTCTTTTCCTTCCTTCCCTTAAAGCAGTCCTTTTAGTATTTCTTGTAGAGCTGGTTTGGTGGAGGTGTATTCTTTTAGGCTTTTTTTTCTCTTGGAAGCTCTTTATTTGTCCTTCTATTTTGATTGAGATCCTTGCTGGGTAAAGTAGCCTTGGTTGTAGGCCTCTGGTTCTCATTACTTGAAATATTTCTTGCCATTTTCTTCTTGCTTGGAGTGTTTCCATTGAGAAGTCAGTAGCTAACATTATTGGGGCTCCCTTGTATCTTCTTTTTTTTCCCTTGCTGCCTTTAAGATTCTCTCTTTGTCTTGGAATTTTGCCATTTTGATGATGATGTGTCTTGAAGTGGGCCTCCTTGGGTTCCTTTTGATTGGGACTCTCTGTGATTCCTGGATTTGTGTGACTTTTTCTCTCATCAAATTAGGGAAGTTTTCTCTCATTATTATTTCAAATACGTTTTCTATCCCTTGTTCTTCTTCTTCTCCTTCTGGTATTCCTATTATTCGGATATTATTACATTTCATATTGTCTTGCATTTCTCTTAATCCCTCTTCATTCTTTCTGAGCCTCTTTTCATTTTCTTGCTCTTTCTGTGAGATGCTTTCTACCTTGTCCTCCAACTCACTAATCCTATCCACCGCTTCATCTATCCTACTTTTGAAACTTTCTACTGTGTTCTTCAATTCGGAAATTGTATTCTTCATTTCCTCTTGTCCCTTGCTGATAGTTTCTATTTCCTTTTTCATGTTGATGTAGTTTGCAGAGAGATCATTGTAGTTCCCCTGTATTTTCTGGTAGCTCATTGTTAGCTCTTTCAACTTCCTGATAACCAGTGCTTTGAATTCACTATCTGATAGTTGATTAACCTCTATTTCATCTAGCATTGTTTCTGAAGTTTCTGTTTTTTCTTTCATTTGGGGATTGTTTCTTTATCTTCCCATTGTTTGAGACTCTTCTTGTTAGTCTCTGCTTCTAAAATTGATCTGTTCTGACACTCTGGGGTTATGATGTGAACTTCTGTGGTATGATACCCGTGAAATTCAGTGGTGCAGACTCCTTCAAGTATCTTGATGTTCTCCATCTCCACCTACTCTCATGCTGGTCCTCTCACTGTTCCCCGCGCTGGTTGTCTACTGCTGCTGAGTGTCCAGCTCCAGTAGCCAACTCCTCCAGCACCAAAGCCCATTGCTATGGCAGCAGCACAGGGGCCAAGAGTGTCCCATCTCCTGTAGCTGACTCCTCTGGAACCCAGGTTCTTCACAGGAGCTTGGGGTTTCTGGCTCCCGTAGCTGACTCCCTGGTGCCCAGGCCCATCTCTATGGCAGCAGCACAGGGGCCTCTAGTGTCCCAAGCTCCCGTACCTGACTCCCTGGAGTCCAGTCCCATTGCTATGGGAGCGGCACAGGGGTGGAGACCCTAGCTGACTCCTCTGGAGTCCAGGACCATCACAGGGATTTGGAGTGTCCCGTCTCTCATACCTGACTTCCCGGAGTCCAGTCCCTTCGCTATGGCAGCAGCACAGGGCCTGAGAATGTCCTGGCTCCCATACCTGACTCCCCGGCACCCACCCCTGTTGCTATGGCAGCGGCACAGGGCCACATTTGTCCCAGCTCCCGTAGCTGACTCTGCCACTTTCTGGTGTTTCAGCATCAGTCACAATCTCTGGTGTTTTAATTGCATAAATGCTGGGTAACTGATGGTTTATTGTGCTGTTTCTCTATAGATCTGCCAGGATTTTCACCCAGGAGTACAGGAGCTAGAATCCACTCCATCCTACTCCGTCACCATCTTCCCAGCATCCCTCTTATAATTTTCTTAATGAAGGTATCTTTCTTACCTCCTTGGTTAAATTTATTCATAGGCATTTTATTGTTTTATTGAGTTGTAAATGGTATTGTTTTCTTAGTTTCCTATGGGGGCAGCTTTGCCCCCAAAGTCCCCCCATCCACCACGGATAAAAATGAAACTACCAAGAAATGATCTGCTTGGGAAGGAAAGGTGGCTGATCCTTCAAAGGACAAGGGCCAAGAGCCCTTTCCTCAATGGCCTTTTACTGGGTTCATTTGCACAGGAATACAGGTAAGGATCGAACAATAGATAGTATTCGAAGAACTATGAGAGCTTATTCTCAGTCAGGGTCAGATAGCTAAAGAGCCATAAAACTTTGAGGAACAAACTTCTTGCTTTGACCCTTATTATTTAAATGAGAGCATTCTAAACAAAGCAGGTTTCACAGAAATTTTACATATTCTTTCTTAGGCCTGATCACCCAGGGAACCCAACCTTTCCAGCACAGGCTGCACTGCCTTCCCCATCATAGAATTTCAGGCTTAAGTGGGTTAGAGCCAGGAAGCAGTTCTTCCAGAGGACATGGAGACTTGGGCTATGTCAGAATATCTGAGGGAAAAGGGTCCATCACTCCCTCTTTGTTGCAGCCCTCCGAGTCCTTCCATGATGGCCTCTCAAGTGATCATGTCTGGCTTAGGTTGCCCTCACTCTGAGACGGGTCTTACCCGTCTCTGACTAACTGACCATGCGTTGGGGGCAGGGGAGGAAACAGAAGCAGTGGTGCTACCAGAGACAAGCTTTGTCTCCTAAGTGGCTCACTTTCCAGAGGTCGCTCACTCAGCCTTAGCCATGGGGTGGGGGGCAGTTACAACTCCTGAAACTAGGCAGAACGGTTCCCAACAGTTTCCCTTTCTGAAAGTTTATTATTGGTATAAAAAATACAACCAATTACTAGATATTTATTTTGTATCTTGCTACTGTTCTGAATGTATTAGTTCTAGTAATTTTTTGCTGAAATCTTTGGGATTCTTTATACACCTATCACATCATCTGCAAATAATGACACTTCCCTGCTTTCTTTCCGGTTTGTATGCCTTTTGTTTTTTCTTGTCTGATTGCTGTGGCTAGGACTTCTAGTATGATGTTAAATAATATTGGTGACAGCAGGCATCCCTTACATGTTTCTGATCTTAAGGGAAATGCTTTTAGTTTTTCTCTACTAAATATGATGCAGCTATGGGTTTTTAGTTTTTCTCTACTAATATGATGTAGTTATGGGTTTGTCATATGTGGACTTTGACGCATTGAAATATGTTCCCTGTAATACACTCTGCTGATAGTTTTTGTCATAAATGAGTGGTAGATTTTATCAAATGTTTTTTCTGCATCTATTTATATGATTGTATGATTTTTATTCTTCATTATGTTTATGTAGTGTATCACCTTAATTAATTTGTGCATATTGTACCAACCTTGCATCACCCAAATAAATCCCTCTTGATCTTCGTGTATAATCTTTCCAATGTATCACCAAATTCAGTTTGCTAATATTTTGCTGAAGATTTTTGCATCTATGTTTTTCAGTGATATTGGCCTATTTCTTTCTTTGTAGTGTCTATTTCTGGTTTTGGAATTAGGATAATCCGGCCTCATAAAATGAGCTTGGGAATCTTCCCTCCTGATGAATCTTTTGCAATAGTTTGAGATAGACAAGTGTTGGTTCTGCTTTGTTTGGTAAAGTTCACCTGTGAAGTCATTTGGTCCTGGACCTTCACTTCTTGAAAGTTTTTTTTAAATTACTGTTTCAATTTCATTAGTTGTAATTGGTCTGCTCAATTTTTTTGATTCTTCTTGATTCAATTTTGAGAAATTGTATGTTGCTAGGAATTTATTCATTTAATTTAGAATGTTCAATTTGGTGGTATATAGTCCATAATATTTTCTTATAATCCTTTGCATTTCTTTAGTATCAGTTGTTACCTTTCCTCTTTCATTTCTGATTTCCTTAGGACCTCTGTCTTTGATTCTTGATTAGTCTTGTTAAATGTTTATCAATTATGTTTTTTTTTTCAAAAAAACAGTTCTTAGTTTTATTGGACTCTATTTATTTATTTCTGAACTGATCTTTATTATTTCTTTCCTTCTATTCACTCTGGGCTTTGTTTGTTGTTCTTTTCCACTTCCTTTAAGTGTAAGACTAGTGTGAGATTTGTCTTGTTTCTTGAAATAAACCTGTAAAGCTATGAATTTTTCTCTTAGGACTGCTTTCATGGCGTCCCACAGATTTTGGGTTGTTTTGTTCTCATTTTTATTTGTTTCAAAGTACCTTTTAATTTTTCCCTTGATCTCATTGTTAACCCATTCATTGTTCAGTAACATGTTATTAAGCCTCCATGTGTTTGTGTGTTTCTCAGTGGTTTTCTTGTGATCAATTTCTAGTTTCATAGCATTGTGGTTAGAGAAGATGTTTGATATGACTTCAGTCTTCTTAAATTTATTGAGTCTTGTTTTGTGTCCTAACATGGGATCTATCCTGGAAACTGTTCCATACTCACTTGGAAAGAATGTATATTCTCTTGAATATACATTCTGCTTTGAGATAAAATATTCTGAAGATATCATTTAAATCCATCTAATTTAGTGTGTCATTTAAGGCCACTATTCCTTGTTCATTTCTGTCTGGAAGAAATATCCCTTGATGTCAATGGGGTGATAAAAATCTCCTACTATGACTGTATTACAATTGATCTCTCCTTTATATTTATTAATATTTGATTTATGTAGTTTGGTGATTTTCTGTTTGGTGCATAACTGTTTACTAGGGTTATATACTCTTGTTGGATTTATCCTTTTATCATTGTGTAGTGTCTCCTTTTTCTATTATTATAGCCTTTGTTTTAAAGTCTATTTTTGTCTAATATAAGTGTTGCTTACCCAGCTTATTTCAAGTCCATTGTGTGAAATATTGTTTTGCATCCCTTTACTTTCTGTCTTTATATATATTTCATTCTGAGGTGGGGTTTTTTAGACAGCATATGTAGGGGTTTATATTCTTATGTCTTTTGACTAAAACACTTAATCCAGGGGCCCCCAGACCGTGGGCCACAGACTTGTACCAGTCCATGGCCCATTAGCAACCAGACCGCACAGCAGGAGGTAAGCAGTGAGCAAGTGAGCAAAGTTTTGCTCACATTATTGCGTGAGCTCCACACCCTATCTCCCCGCTATCCCTGTCTGTGTAAAAATTGTCCCATGAATCTAGTTCCTGGTGCATAAATGTTGGGGACTGCTGATTTAATCTATTTACATTTAAAACAATTATTCATAGATTTAAAGCAATTATTGATAGGTACATATTTATTACTATTTTATTCTTTATAACTGTGTTCAGTTTTTTCCCCTTTCTTCTTCTTGAAAAAGACCCTTTAACATTTCGTGTAATACTGGTTTTGTGATAATGAACTCCTTTAGGTTTGTTCGTTTTTGTCTGAGAAACTATTTATTTTGCCTTAAATTTTAAATGATAACCTTTCTGGGTTTTGTAGTCTTGGTTGTAGATCCTTCCTTTTCATTACTTTGAATTTTATGCCAATCTCGTCTGGCCTGAAGTATTTCTGTTGAGAATGGCAGCTCCCTTGTAGGTAACTATTTTCCACTTGCTGCTCTTAAGAATCTCTCTTTATCTTTAACCTTCGCCATTGTAATTACAATGTGTCTTGGTGTGGGCCTCTTTGGGATTACCTTGTTTGGGACTCTATCCTTCGTGGACATGTGTTTATTTTTCCTTCACCAAGTTATGGAAGTTTTTCAGCCATTATTTCATTTAATATGTTCTTGATCCTTGCTGTCCCTCTTCTCCTTTTGGTACACCTATAACATTTCATGTTATTGCACAGATCCCTTAAACTATTCTCTTTTTTTAATTCTTTTTTTATTTTGCTGCACTGACCTTTTTTTTTTTGCCACTATCTTGTCTTCCAAATCACTGAGTGAATTCTCTGCTTCACCTAACCTACTGTTTATTCCTTCTAATATATTCTATATTGTAGTCTTCATTTCTGCCTCTTTTTATGGTTTCTATGTTTGTTTGTTTTCATGTTATTGTTTGCTTTATGATTTTCTGTCTGGAAGAAATTTCCATTGATGTCAACAAAGTATTAAAATCCCCTATTAGGACTGTGTTACCATCACTCTCTTTATATTCATCAAGATTTTCTTTATGTATTTAGGTGCTCTTATGTCATATGCATAAATTTTGCAGGGCTTATATCCTTTTGTTGGACTGATTTCTTTATCATTATATAGTTTCCTTCTTTTTATCTTATTGTAGCTTTGTTTTAAAGTCTATTTTAATATAATTATTGATTTTATTGTTTGCTTCATATAACATACTGTTTATTCCTTCTAGTGTGTTCTTTTAAAAAAATTTTTGTTTTAATCCTCACCCAATGGTATATTTATTGATTTTAGAGAAAGAGGAGTGGAGAGAAACAGAGAGGAAGAGAGAGAAAAACATCCATGTGAGAGAGAAATATCAATTGGTTGCCTCCCATAACCAATGGAAAACTTTTCCCACACATGCCCTGACTGGGAATTGAACCTGCAACTAGGTATATGCCCTGACTAAAAATCAACCTCACAACCTTCTGTAGTATGGGATGATGTTCCAAAGAGCTGAGCCACTATTGGGCTATTTCTTCTAGTGTATTCTTTATTTCAGATATTACATTCTTCATTTCTGCCTAGTCTTTTTTTTTGGGGGGGGGGTATGTTTTTCCCCTATGCTTACTATCTCTTTGTTAAGTTCTCATTGAATTCATCCATTCTTTCCCTAAGGTCATTGAGCATTTTTACAACCATCGTTTTGAGCTCTATATCTGGTAGATTAGATTGCTTGCCTCCATTTAGTTAGGTTTTTCCCCCCCTGTAGATTTCTGCTGTTCCTTCATTTGGGTCATGTTTCTTTGTCATCCCATGTTTGGCTTTTTCCTCTGTGTTTGCTTCTATGTATTGGGTTGATCTTCTATGTCTTCCAGTCTTGGTAGAATTGCCTTATATAGCAGTTGTTCTGTGGGACTGAGTTGTGCAGTCTCCTTGGTCACCTGAGCTATGTGCTCCAGGGATGTCCCTCAATTTGGTTATTTTAGTCCCCCTATAGTAATTGATGCTTGATTGCTGTAGGTCTATCCATGTGTGGAGTCAAACCATAGGCTGGATAACTGTGAGGATTGACACCCATCACAGTATTTGAGTTACTGTGTGGGTGTTGACCACATGAAGTAGAATTTGTGTCAGTAGGATCTGGTACCTGCCAAGATCTCCCTTTCAATGTGCTACTTGTAGAGCTGATAGGATCCTGCTTTGATCTTATCTCAAGCTCACCACTGGGTGTGCTGGTTCTGGGGCCTCTTGGAAGAAACTCTAGTGCAGATCAATGTCAGATCCTGCCTCTGAGTGGCCCTGGCCAACTTGCTTGGAGCTACAATGCAATCCACAACTTGTGTCTGTCTCTGCTTGGCCTGGGTGTGCCTTGAAGGGCCAGTCTTCTCAATAAGGCCACTTCAATCAGTACTAAGCCCAGAGGCATGTCAGTAGAATGTCCAAGTCACCTCAAGATCTAACTCTGCCTGCCTCTACCTGCCAGCTGCCTGTTAAGCTCAGTTACTGAAAGAGCCTCTAGGCAATACATGAGTTTCATGAGGTAGGTTCTTAGTAAGTCACCAGGTAGGGTCAGTGGTGTTCACCAGATTGATGCCAGTTCAAACTTGATTACAGTGCTAGGTCTGAGACCACTCAGCAAAAGTTACAGACACACCAAGACTGGTAGCCACCCTCTAGGTACCTGTGGACCTTTGTCGTGAGGAATCTTCATGAGTCATCTGGGTGAGGCTAGCAGAGTTTATGAGTCCCAAACTTGCCAAGATTTAGCTATGTGATGGGAGAGCTCTGCACCAGTCAGTGTATGGGGGGGGGGGGAATGGCTCCCAACCTAGAGCCAAACAATTTAATCATTGACATGCTATGACTCTACTCTGATGTCTACACCCCAGGTCCAGGCAGCTGAATCATATGCAGTGTGAGAGTTTTGTAGGGTGGGTAACAGGGAGTCATGAGGGTGGAGCTCCCCCTGGTTCATGCCTTATGGTGGGAGATTCCACTCAAGAAAGATGAAATCTCTATGCAGTGTAGGAGAGATACTCAGCACAGGGACTCTGGAGACTGTATCTTCAGCTTTCTCCCCAAAGTCACAAAGCCCACTCCCTCCTCACATGAGTTTCACCCACTCTGCCCTCCCTCTTGGAGCCCAGGGGGAATGGCTACATATGGGATTTTGTGTTGGCCCTTTATGAGGGCACCTGGGTTTCTAGCAGGCTGCTGTTGCTCCCTGGCAGACAGAATCCCCACTGATTTTCACAGACAGGTGTTATGTGGATGCCTTTTCCTGGCTCTGGTGCTCTTTGCAGCTGAGAAATCCCTCTGGATTCTCCACTACAACATGTGGTTCTGTGCCCAGCTCTTTTTGCATTTCTGCCCTTCCTACCAGTCTTGATGTGGCTTCTTCTGTAAATCCTTGGTTATAAGACTTCTGTTCAGCTAATTTTCAGTTGGTTATTAAGGACGATCATTCTATATTTTAGTTGTAATTCCAATTTAGTTCTGGAAGGAAATGAGTTAAACTTCCTCTTGCTTTGCTGCCATCTTGGTTCTTTTCTAATTTTTTAACTGTCCAAAGAAAAAGCAAAAATCTTATATCCAAGTCAATGGTGGATGGTTAAAATGGTATGTTAATATTATTCTTTGGTAATCATATTTTTGCCCAGTTACAAATTTATGGAATGGGAAGCAGGCTTTAAGCATATAATTTGATTGAGAAAAATAATATTATAGTAATATGGTAATGTAATTCATGTTCTCTTTATTCCATTATTATAGAGGAGTTTCCCTTTGCTGACTGAACTGGACTTCTAAAAATTATTTTATGTTAGTTCAGTTCATGGATGGAGAACAGATGAGAGCTAGTGTGGGGGGATGATTAGGGGAGGAAGGGCTTGAGGGAAAAGGAAAAGTACTCATGGACATGGACAACAGTGTAGTGATTGCTGGGAGGAGGGGGATATAAGGGGACTAAATGGTAATGGAAAAATACAATAAAGCTTAAATTTTAAAACAAAATGGAGAGACTAGCAAGAGATGTTCTCTCTGTCTCTTGTGTGAGGCTGTCCACAAGCCAGGACACAGGTTCTCACCAGACATTAAATCTGCTGTCTCCTTGATCTTAGACTTCCCAGTCTCCAAAACTGTGAGAAATAAAAGTTTATTGTTTAAACTAACTAAATAAATAAATTATTTTATGTTAAATTTTCCAATGGGCCTACCTACCCAATCTTACATAATCCTCTTAGGAAACAACAGTCATACTTTGTTACAAAGAAATTTTACACATCATCAACATGTCATGACATGGTAATGGCATGGAAGGATGTGTAATAAAAAACTTGTTTACCCATTTCTCATAAAAGATAGAGTTAAAAAAATAAAAGAAAGTTGGAATGTACAGAGAAAAGTTTTAATAGCCTGATCTTATTAGAAAAATTTGAATACATAAAGATTTGAACAAAAAAAATTTATCATAATATGAGGGCTTAGAAATAACCCCTACTTTTACAAATAGATGTATTTCCTTCCAGTCACTTTTGTAAACAAATGTGTTTAATTCTAAAAATATGGTTTCATTTTAAATATGTAAGCATGTATGACTTTTTCTTACCAGTGGGGATATGTAATTCTCTTACCTATACATATTGTTGGTGTGTCCCTCAAATCCTTGCTAAAACTGATATTATTATATTTTAAATATTTGCTAGTAGGATGGGTAATAACTATTTTGCTTTTATTTGGACTTTTTCATTTTTTCCAGTTTTATTGAGATGTAATCAACATACATTACTATATATATTTAAGGTATAAAACATAATGATTTGGCTTACATGTATTATAAAATCATTACCACAGTAAGTTTAGTTAACATTTATCATCTCATATGGATATATAAAATAGCAATTTTTTTCCTTGTGATAAAAACTCTTAGGATCTACTCTCTTAACAGCTTTCATATTAATCACACAGCCGTACTAATGATAGTCATAGTGTTGTACATTACATCTCTGGTACTTATTTATCTTATACTGGAAGTCCATACCTTTTGACTACTTTCATCCAATTTATCCTAACCCTACCCCCACCTCTGGTAACCACAGATCTGATCTTTTTTTCCCCTATGAATTGGAAACTATTCAGATTTTAATTGACTATATTTCTTCTCTTGTGAATTTCCTGTTTGTTTTCTATGGAGACATTCTTTTTTTTTTCTTTTTGACCAACTAGGGTTCTTTGTATATTAATGATTTTGTCCCTTTATATCTTATATATCTTGTAAATGTTCATAGCAGCCAGGGTTTGAATTCAATTTAGGTTAATAGATTGTTACTTAATATAGAAGTTAGTCGTTATAATTTTCTTTCTAAAGTAATCTTGAGAATATTTTGATAGTTATAAGCTTATTGATGGTATAAGTAAATTTTTTCTACCTACAATTACTTTTTTATTTTTATTCATGAAATATTTTAAAGGTGCATAAAAATGCACTCATTTAAGCATCAGTCACAGAACCTTTCTCTTCTATCTAGAAAGCAGGAGAACAACCTAGATTTCGATGCCTCAGGTCCTTCTAACCCTTGTGATGTCATGATGCCACCAGTGCCACACATTTCTTTTTCTCTGTGGTTCCTGCACAATATCCTTCCATGAGTGAATGTGCATTAAACAGCCTAATTTGAAATGTGGTGCCAGGTAGGAACCAACGGAAAAAAAACAGGAAAAATGATTATTGTTTCAAGTATATTCTCCAAATACACAGTGATTATCAGCAATAATGATTGTTATCTTTGTGTTCTGGTGCAGCAACAAAACTGTACTTAAGACTGTCCTTTTAATAATTTCAAAAGACTGTGCACTGTTGGAAACTCTGCCTCCTGACAGATTTGTTTTCCTTCTGAATGCCTTTGCTCAGAACACACCACCACTTTGTCGATTGAAAAGCTGCATGGCATAGTGGGAAAACCATGGGCTAAGAGCCAGACAGTTTTGTGCAGAAATGCTCTTACCAGCTACATGAACTAAGGCAAATCATTTAACTTCTCTGGACTTCCAGTTTCCTTGCCTTGTTTCCTTGCCTGGAAACTGGAAGTCCAAAGTTTCTTCTGCTTAATAGGTGGTTGTGGAAATTAATAATGTAGTGTATGTGATAACCTTTATATACGGCAGTACATTCAGAAGATATGTAATCATTGGTGGTGTTAGTATAATTACTATCTGATAGACTGGTCTTTTATGGTTTTCTTTCCCAGAAGAGTTTGCTGCATCAATAGAGAAAATGGTTCTATTTCTTATTCCCACTGTGCTTGCCTAAGGGGCAAATAAGAGGTGCTGCTATGATTCCCCATAAATGCTGTTGTGTCAACAAAGCTTGTTGATAATAATAATTGCTTATATTCACCACATACATGCCAGATCCTTGTCTAAGCATCTTATTATTGAATGTTCACCTAATAAAATAGGTACTGTTATTACATTAATTTTTACAAATAAGCACATCAGGACACAGAGAGGCCGAGGAATCTGTTCTGAGCCCCACTGCTAGAGAGTGGTACAGCCAGAATGTGAACCACAGCACTGGGGCTCGCTCACCCAACAGGCTCACACCTTTTGCTCTGATACCTCCCTGGAATGCCTGCCTTCACATTTGGGGACATTTAACTCAGAAAAGTGTAAAAACACCCGCTGGAAGGAGAGAAGGTGAATGCTCAGAGATGAGTGTTATTTACCTGCAGGGTGGTGAGCAGAAGGGGCAAAGCCATGGCCAAACAAAGTCCATACATTCTTCTAACAACAGCCTTCATATTTCTTTCCATAGAGAATCTCTATGGGACCAGGAGAATTCCTGTTGATGATAATGATGTCATTTCTTATTTTGCCAAGAATCCTTTTCCATAATTGCAGCCCTACAAACCTTAGCAGCAGGAGACTATGAGGGAAGGCTTTGCTGATACTACCATAGGGTCTATTGCATTTAAGTAAATAAATAGACTTTATTTATTAAGCATGTAGAATTTAAAATACTAATTCTAAGGGAAGCAATAGAAGGATTTGTATTTCCCATGGATTGAAAACCTAAAAGAATAATATTGCAATATTAGTGATATCTAAAACTAGCTTTGTCTTAAAATTCATTTTAGCACCTAGGATACTGCTGTTTCTCTCCTCAACTCTATTTTAATCTGAAATACAAACAGCTTAAGCTTTACTTGCCTTGAATCATTATTACAGTGAAGTTGAGCCATCTGTTTTTCTTATTCTGTGCATAGCTCCAAAGAGAAGTCTTGGAATTTAACAAGTTGGAAGAAGAATTTCTGTAGAGTAAATTCAGGTGTATAGTGACATCCGAAGCCCTACAAGTATTTATATTACTTGGGAGCCTTTTTCTTTCTCAGATTGACGTGAAACTGAGAATTAATCTCACCCTACCAAATCATCTATAATTTTCAAAACCTGTGGGTCCTGGAGCCATATTTCATGTGAAATTTTGCTAGATCTATTTATAATCCTCAATGTTCTTCTTGTCAATTTGAGATGGTGGTACTGTCACAATGGTGGACTGTGTTTATTTAAAATGGGATCTGTTAGGTATCTCATGTTGGGAGACTTAAAATCTTTATATATGCACACCTAACATTTTTATATTCATTTCTATTACTTGGTTCATTGTGGCAGTACTTGTATGTTTACAGATAACCTAAAGAATCTGTTTTAAATTATAGCTTCAATGAAGTATAACTGACATAAACTGTATAACTTGATAATATTTGACATATGTACACACTTAGGAAATTATCATCATAATCAAAATAATTAACATATCTGTCACACCAAGTTTTCTTGTTGCCCTTTTCATCTCTCCACACACTCCCACCAGCCCTCTTTCCCCATTCCCAGGCAACCATGGATCTTCTATCTCTCTCTACAAACTTATTTTCACTTCTAAAATTTTATATACATGAAATTATACAGAATTTACTCGTTTTATGACTTTTTCACTAGCATAATTATTATGAAAGTCATCCACGTTGTCATGTATACTTATTGCTAAGTAGAAGTTATAAGGGTTGATATCCTCATCTTATTCCTGATATTATAAGTAAAATACAATTAAATATGAGAATAACTGGGAATTTTAAATATATCCTCTTTATTAGGTTGAGAAAGTTTCCTTCAAATTTTAGTTTGCTATATGAATAGATGTTGGAATTTTTCAAATACTTTTTCCATATCTATGGACATGATCATGGGATTTTTTTTTCTTAGCTTGCTATTTTGGTAAATTACACTGATTGATTTTCTTTTAATGTTAAGCCAACCTTGAATTTCAGAGGGAAAAACCCTACTTGGTTATGATGGATTAATATTATCTCTTATGAAAATTATTAGATTCAATTTCTTAAAATTTTGTGTCAAAATTCATAACAGATGTTGTGTATCAACCTTTTTTCTTCTTAAGTATCTTCCTGGTTTTGTTATCAGGGTAATGCTGGCAAGATAAAATGAACTGAGAAGTATTTCCTCCTCTTCAATTCAAGAGATTACATAGCATTACATTATTTTTAATTAATAATTAATTTCCACTGGGGTAGAACTTGTTAGGGAAGTAGTTGTCCGGGGTTGAAGTTTCTTTGTGGACTGATTTTAACAACAAATTTAATTTCTTCAATAGATATAGTGTTGCATAGATTTTTTAAAGTGCTGTTTGTTAAGTTTAAGGAATTTATTTCATCTATGTTGTCTAATTTATTAACATAATAACTTAGTTTGTTTATAATATTCCTGTAAGTATAAAAATACTGATAAATAAGTTTGTTTATAATATTCCTGTATACTTACAATTTACATATCATCTGTGGTTATTTTACCTCTCTCATGCCTAATATTAGTCATTTGTATCTTCTCTCTTTTTCCTTCCTAAGACTGACTAGAGGTTAATCAATTTTTTTATCTTTATAAAGAAAGTTTGATTTTACTGATTCTATCTAAGGTTTTTTGGCTCTATACTTCTGCACTCTTCTGTATGATTTTCTTTTTTTGCTTATTTTAAGCTTAATTTTATCTATTTCTAGTGTTTGTAAGATGAAAGCCAGGATCATTGATCTGAGGCTCTTTTCTAATATAGACATTTAGTTCCAGAAATTTTTCTCTAAGTTTTACTCTAGCCATATCCTGTAAATTTAGGTATTTCTAATTTTTATCTAGTTCAAAATAATTTTAATTTCTTTTTCATTTCTTCTTTGACTTACAAGTTATTAAAAAATATGTTATTTGGTTTCCAAATACTTGGTGATTTTCTAGATGTCTTTCGGTCATTAATTTATAATTCAATTCCATCGTAGTCCAAGAATATATTTTGTATTATTTATTTTTGTAATTTTATTAGGGTTTGCTTTATGCCCAAAATATGGCTTATTTTGGTAAATTTACCATATGTGCTTGAGAAGTATGTGTTTTCTGCTATTTTTGGGTGATCTATTCTAAAATCTCAATTAAGTCAAACTGGTTGATAGTATAACTAAAATTTCCTGTATCCTCATTTATTTCCTGTCTATTTGTTCCAGCACTTATTGAGAGAGGATTATTTATATCACTACTTGTTACTGTGGACTTGTCTACTTTACCTTTCCATTCTATCAGTTTTTACTTTCTGTATTTTGAAGTCCTATTTTATAGTGCATAAGTGTTTGGGGTTGTTATGTTCTCTTAATTATTTGACACCTTTATCATCATGCAATGGACCTCTTTACTCTTGGTAACTTTTTGTTCTGAAATCCACTCTGAACAAAATCTACTTTGTCTATTATTAATATAGCTCTCTTTCCAGGTTTTTAAAATTTCTGTTAGCATAATTTATATATCTGCAATACTTTTATTTTAACCTATTTTTAAGTTCATATTTAAAGTGGGTTTCTTACAGGAAGCATATATTATAGTTGACACTTATTTTTAAATCTAATTTAGCACTCTCAACCTTTTAATTGGGGCATTTAAACCACTTACATCTAATATAAATACCAGTATGACTGGGTTGAAATTAATCTTATCAGTTGATTTTATTTGTCTATTCTAGTGTTTATGCAATATTTTCTGTTTTTCTTCCATATTTTAAATGGAATATCTTTTATGATTCCAATTTTATCTCTTTTGCTGGCTTATCATTTTACATATAGTATAAGAATCACACAGTATATATTTTTTAAAGATTTTATTTATTTTATTTTTAGAGGGTGGGGAAGGGAGGGAAAAAGAGAAGGAGAGAAACACTGACATATGAGAGAAACATTAACTGGCTGCCTTTTACACACAGCCTAACCAGGACTGGGCCTACAACCCAGGCAAGTGCCCTGACCAGGAATCAAACCAGTGACCTTTTGCTCTGTGGGATGATGCTCAACCACCTGAGCCACAGAACAATATATTTTTATTTTCTCCTCTTCTCCTACATGCCATTTGCTGTCTTACCTTTTAGTTAACCTTGTGGTATAAACCCAAAATACATTGTTAGGTGTTTTTTTGCTTTCAGTCAGTCATCTTTTTAAAAAGTTTTAAAATGTCTACTACAATGAATCACATATTTATTACTTTTTACATTCTTCATTTCTTTGTGTAGGTAAAGGTAAGATATATATATTTCATATCATATTTCTTTGCATACAAGACTTTCCTTATTTTTTATGGTATAGATTTTCTGGTGATGGATTATTTCAGTTTATTATGTCTGAAAAGTCTTTAGGTTGCTTTTATTTTTGAACCATATATTTACTAGATACAGAATTCTACACTGATATATTTTCTTTCAGTTTTTTAAAGTTGAGTCATTTCAGTGTCTTTTATCTTGCATTTTCCCAAGAAATTTGCTCTTATTATGATTTTTTTCTCATGTACATAATATATCTTTTATCTCTAGTTGCTTTTAAGAATGTCTTGATTGCTAATTTTAAGAAACTCAACTATGATATATCTTCGAAAACTTTCCTTCCTGCTTCTTGGTTCTTATTCTCTAACTTATTGGAACTTGAGTTTGTATTTTTTGTCATATTTGGAGAATTTCTATCATTATTTGTTCAAATATTTTTCTGTCTCAATCTTCTTTCTTCAGGGACTTCAATTACAAGCATATTAGCCTGCTTATGGTTGTCACACAGATCCCTTATGCTCTTTTTAATTTATTTGTGTATTTAATTTTTTAAAAATTACAGTTAATATACAATGTTATATTACTTTAAAGTGCAATGCAGTTTTCATCTCTAAATTTGAATTTAAGAATCTTTCTTGTGTCTATTTAATATTCAATCTTTCTTTCACCTTCTTGAACAGTTGGAACATAATTATAACCATCTTAACATCTTTGTCTACTACTTCTGTCACTTGTAATTTTTTATTGATTTATTTTTCTCCTTACTGTGTGTCACATTTTTCTGTTTCTTTGTATGCTGTAGGGCAGTTCAACCATGAGAAAAAAGAGGCTGTTTATGGGAAAAGGATCTGAAAGAATTAGAACTGTGAAGTGGTGGGTTGGAGGAAAATTGGGTAGTGGTCTCCATAGCTAAGAAATTTGTCAGGCAGGATGGTGTGAAGTCAGTCCAAGGGGACCTGGTACCCAGAGTCACAGGAGATGCCATTGCAAGGCAGGCCAGCCCCAGCAGGTGTGTGTGTGTGTATATCTGTTGTTATAACTAGCTACTACAACCTTAGTATGTTAGAAAACTGCATCTTTATTATCTTGTAGTTCTGTAAATTAGAAGGTCTCATTGAGCTGAAATCAAGTTGTCATCAGGGTTGCATTTCTTTCTGGAGGTTCCAGGGTAGAACATGTTTTCCTTGACTTTTCTAGCTTCTGGAGGTTGCCAGTATTCCTTGGCTCATGGCTCCCTTCCATTTGCAAAAGCAGCAATGGTGGCTTGATTTCTTCTCACATTAAGTCATTTTAACATTTCCTCTGCCTCCCTCTTTCCCTTTTTTAAGAATCTTGTGGTTATTTTGAGCCCCTTAGAATAATCCAGGGTATTCTTTCTACTTTAAGGTCAGCTGATTAGCAACCCCAATGCCATCTGCAGCATTAATTCTCCTTTGCCATGAAAATTAATTACACTTCAGAAGATTGGCCTTTCATACCTCATATTTTTTATTGGTTTCCAGACACTGTGAGTCTCACCTTTTTAGATGCTGGATGTTTTTGTATTCCTATGAATATCCTGAGGTTTATTCTACGATACACTGAAGTTAATTGGAAACAGTTTGAACCTTTTGAGGCTTGCTTTTAAGCTTTGTTATGAGAGATCAGAGCAGCCTTTAGTCTAGAGCTCATTGTGCCCCTCTACTGAGACAATATCATTTTGAATATTCTTTCCACAACTGAATGAATTTTCAAACTTTTCTACTGTAGTTGATAAGGTAACATACTCTTTCCCACCTTTTTGATCTCTGTGAATCCTTTCTAATCCTTCAGGGTGGTACTTTTTCCAGCCTTGGGTAGTTTCCTCACTCAGACAGTTCCCAACTAAAGACTTGAGGTGGCCCCTCCTTATATCTCACATATATATGCAGGTTACTGTGTGTCTGTGTGTGTGTGGTTCTCTCCTTCCCCTGCCTTGCAAACTCTAGTGGCATTGGTCTCCTTAAACTACCAACAATCTTTACACAAGGATACTGCTGGGGTCCTGCAGGGTTCCTCCTTCCTACACTATGGCCTGGAAACCCTCTCACAGCAGTACACTTGGCACTTATATGGTCCATCTTGTTCATTTCCTTTCTCTTGGAAATCTTTATATTGCACTTCCTGATACCCAATATCTGAACAAAATTCTTCATATATTTTATCTGGCTTTTTAGTCATTTCAAGTGGGAGACTATATCTAGTCCTAGTTACTCTCTTCTTGCCAGAAGTAAAAGTCAAGCATTTGTTTTTTGCCACACATTTCATTTTGATAAGGACAGCTTGATACCCAAATGTTTAACAACTGATATGTCTCGGGCATTGACCAAACAGAACAGATGCTGGCCTAAAATAATGATATGGCCATACTGGTGTTTACCAGCTAAATGTCAGTTCTGTGTAATAGTGAAACCCAATAATCCAATTCATTCAGAATTTTGTCATTGACAATCCCAGTGAGACAAAACTTGCTTTGCAATAAGAGTAACCTCACTTTGAGTTTCAACTCTGACTCTTCTATTCTTAGCTGACAATTTGACTTAAATTTCCTCCATTCTTTAAGTTTCCTTACACTATTATAGTGAAGATTAAGTGTGATAAAATATCTGAAAGTGCCTTATATCTTGCCTGTCAACTAGAATACTCAGTAAAAACAATTACCCAATGTCTTTCCAAACCTTCCACCATAATCCACTTGGATTCCTCAAGGCCAACCACGACATTTTGCTAACAGCAGATTTTTACTCAGAGAGCAGTTCAACCAAGAGAAAAGAATCTGTTTATGAGAAAAGGATCTGAAGGAATTAGAACCATGAGGTGGTGGGTTGGAGGAAAATTGGGTAGTGGTCACCATAGCTAAGAAACTTGTCAGGCAGGATGGTATGAAGACAGTCCCAGGGGACCTGGTGTCCAGAGCCACAGAAGATGTCATTGCAAGACAGGCCAACCCCAGCAGGTGTGGAGGGGTAAGACAGGGGAGAGGTACCCCAATTCAGTTAGAAGAGCTTGATAGGAAGGTGCCTGACCTACATCCTTCTGATTCATACCTCTCTGCTTCTTAAGGTACTAGTCCCTTGACAAATGGTGGCAAGTGAGATAGTGTGAAGGACACTTTGTGGAACTTAATTTCTCTGACATCATCCTTAGGGATTAGGATTTACCTCTTGCATATGACTTTCTTTTCATAATCCACTGTGAATATGTCAGTCATGGGTAACTAACTGCATGTACTGTCAGCCTTTTCATTTCATTTGGGCATGCTTTTCAACAAATTAAGATACTCTTTATTTGTTCCTTTTATTTTCTTTGAAAATTTCAATCCTTCTGAAAGCATGAAGCCTAAACACTTGTCTTCATTCAAAGTTTTTGTACTTCTAGCACTTAACACACACCTTGATCATAAGTGCACCTGTATTTGAGTGTGTTATATAGTTCTTTGTTCAAGACATTGAGTAAGATACTGAGCATAAAAGGCCCCAGGATAAATCCTCATGACACACACCTGATCAATCCTTTCAGTTTATTCTATTTCATCTTAGTTTAATTTAGCTCTGTTTATTCAACAAATACTTTATGCTGAAATTACCTACTTCACTCATGCCCCTTGCTCTGTGATGGGTAGTTTTCAAATTCTTTTGGCTGACTTAAAAAATGTATTTGAAAAAATGTGATGCTCAGTTTTTGTTGTAGCCAAAACAAACAAACAAAGAAAAAACATAATTGAATAAGGGTGTGATACCCAAGCTAATGTTGTTATTCTGGCTTTTTGGCACATGTAAATTCTCCATTCAGGTGCAACAAGCAGGTATGAATTAGCTAGCCCTTGTACTTCTCTCTGAGAAATCTGCATTTTGTAATCTCAGTCCTTTTTAATCTCTTTTAAAAAATATTTATGACATACTTACATTTATTTTTTTCATTTTATTATTTAAATATATTATTGTTTATGCTATTGCATTTATCCCAGTTTTCCTCCTTTGCTCCATTCCACCCAGCCACCCATGACTCCCACAGTCAGTCCCCACACTGTTGTCTGTGTCCATGGGTTGTGCATATGTGCTCTTTGGCTATGGGCACTTTCGATGTAAACTCAACATGAAGGAGGCCTGCTGATCTAATATGGTCCTGCTAGTAAGAGGAGAAGAAAGATCTATAATAATACAGATAAAGAAAGATAAGTAAAATACCCAACAGTCCTCTGCCCTCAAAAAGTTGTTTGAAAAGTGCAGAAAAAATGACTGTAACAGAAAGTATGACTCCAGCCCCAAGGGGCAGCCACTCTCTGACTTGGGTATGTGTTTACAAGGTGTTCTGTGCTTAGGTTTGGGGACACAGTGGCTCAGCTAGGTAGATACTTTCAAAGGGGAATACCACTTGTGAATGACTGTGGTTGGGCTCTTTTCAGGAGGATGGCACAGGTGCTGTACATGCCTTTGCAATTTGCTGCCGCTTTCTAATGCAGCTATGTACTCAGATGCCTCTGTTGCAGTGCACTTAGCACCTTGGCCCAGGGATCCTGACTTACCCCTAGGCTCCTAGATTCTAGCCCATTGCCTAGCAACATTGTAGTTGATTAGTAAATGTGCAGTGAGCATATATCTCAGAGATACCTAGAGTAATCTGCCTCTCTGCCCATCAATTTTTCCAGCAATAAAATTTAGTGGATGACCCTAACGTGTAGAATGGCATATTTCTGCTGAGAATAAGACTATAATGTTAGTGAAAAAGAATGAACAAGGCCACTGTAATCAAAACAGCTTGGTACTGGCATAAGAACAGACACACAGACCAATGGAACAGAATAGAGAGCCCAGAAATAAACCCATGTCTGTATGGTTAATTAATATTTGACAAAGGGAGAAGAAGTATAAATTGGAATAAAAATAACCTCTTCAACAAATGGTTCTGGGAGATCTGGAATAGTACATGCAAAAAACTGAATCCTGACCACCAACTTACACCATACACTAGATAGAATAAACTCAACATGGATAAAGACTTAAACATAAGCCATGACTCCATAGAAGCCAGAGGAAAATATAGGCAGTAAAACTCCAGATATCCCACACAGCAATGTTTTTGTCGATACATCCTCTAGGGCAAGGGACATAAAGGAAAGAGTAAACAAATGGGACTACATAAAATTAAAAACCTTCCACATGGCTAAAGAAAACATCAGCAAATTATAATGGAACCAACTGTATGGGAAAATACACTTGCCAATGACACCTCAGACAGGGGTTTGATCTCCAAAATATATAAAGAACTTTCATCACTCAATGCCAGAGAAACAAACAATCCAATTAAAAAATGGGCAAAGGACCTGAACAAACACTTCTCCAAGGAGGACATACAGAAAGCCCATAAGCATATAAAAGGATGCTCAACATCATTAGCCATCAGAGAGATACAAATTAAAACCACAATTAGATACCACCTCAAACTGGCGAGAGTGGCCATCATTAACAAATCAATAAAGAAGTGCTGGCAACGATGTGGAGAAAAGGGAACCATAGTACACTGTTGGTGGGAATGCGGACTGGTTCAGCAGTCCAAAACACTGTAGAAAGCAGTATGGAATTTTCTCACAAAACTAAAAATGGAACTGCCTTTTGACCCAATGATTCCACTGCTGGGATTATGCTCTAAGAATCTTGAAATACCAATTCAAAAGAACCTATGCACACCTATGTTCACAGCAGCATTATTTACAATAGCCAAGTGTTGGAAACAGCTTAAGTGCCCATCAGTAAATGAGTGGATCAAAAAACTGGTACATTCACACAATGGAATGCTATGCAGAAAGAAAGAAAGAAAGAAAGAAAGAAAGAAAGAAAGAAAGAAAGAAAGAAAGAAAGAAAGAAAGAAAGAAAGAAAGAAGAGAGAGAAAGAGAGAAAGAAGAGAGAGAAAGAGAGAAGGGAGGGAGGGAGGGAGGAAGGAAGGAAGGAAGGGAGGAAGGAAAAGGAAAGGAAGGAAGAAAAGAAGGAAGGGAAAAGAGAGAGAGCTCCAACCCTTCATGACAGCATGGATGGAACTGGAGAACATTATGCTAAGTGAAATAAGCCAGACAGTGAAAGACAAATACCATATGATCTCACCTATAACAGGAACCTAATGAACAAAACAAACAAATGAACAAAATAGAACTGGATGTATGGAAACAAGGAACAAATTGATATGGGCCAAAGAGGAGGGGAGAGGGGGATAAGGAAGGAAAGAAGGGGAAGGGCCTAGTTAAAGAACAAGTGTAAATGTCCAATGGATATGGACAACAGGGTGGGGTTTGACAGTGGCAGTGGTGGGTGGGCATGGCAGGGCAAGGGAGAGCCACAGGGAAATTGGGGCAAGTGTAATAGAATAACCATAAAAAAAGAAAAGAATGAAAACACATACACATATTCATTCTCCCTCCCTTTCACTCTCTTTTCCCCTCTTTTTGTCACACTTGTGTATATACTTTAAGCACAATAGTGTATGAAATAACATATTGCATTATCTTTCTATACAAGACAAGCACTTAGTACCATTGTGGAGCCCCAAACGCCTTTGAAATGGAGGACTTTGAAATAGTAAAGTTAAATCTAACTCTAACTTACAGTGAGTATTTTTTTTTGTTTGTAAATTGCTGGCACATACAGACCCATCATATAATTTGCATTCCTAATAACAATGTGAAGCAGGCAGCACAGATAGCCATACATCTGAGATGAGGAACCTGAGGTGGACAGAAGTCTGAACCTCAAATATTATTCATTCCAGCTTTTTCCCTCCAGACCTTTATTGCCACAGGAACAGTGTAGCCCATAATTCTTTTCTTCTTCTGTTCTAGTGATGCTGAGGGTACATGTCTCAAGTTGAGGCTAAAAACATCAATATTCTCATTCATCTATCTGTAAAAGGAGAAAAATATTGAAGAGATATAATGAGGACTAGGTTATTAAACGGTTGAAAAGGATTTTTTAAATATAGCGTTACTTAACCCTGGCTGGTATGGCTCAGTGGTTTAAGTGCTGGCCTGCAAACCAGGGGGTCATGGGTTTGATTCCCAGTTGGGGTGCATGCCTGGGTTGCTGGCCAAGTTCCCAGAAGGGGGCATGCAATAGCCAGCCACACAGTGATGTTTCTCTCCCTCTCTTTCTCTTTCCCTTCTCCTCTCTTTAAAGATGAATAAATAAATAAAATCTTTAATATATATATATTAAAGATTTTATATATTAAAGATATATATATATATATATATATATATAGTTATTTAAAGGCTTTGTAACAATTTTAAAATCCTTAGGAGTGAGAATGAGATACAGACCTTGAATGAAAAAAATCCTTTGAGTTTACAACTGGACAGAAAATAATTAATTTTAAATGAAAAGCTGAGTGGTAGTTTCTGTTTCTAATATTACACTCCCCAGGAAAAAAATGTTTGGGTGTGTATGTTTTTAACAAAGGAAATGATATCTATCTGTGGGTTTTTAATGTTGAGGAATCACATGTAGAGGAAGGACACCACCAAAATAAGTCAATAGGAAACACTCTTTCAAGTATATTTTACTCAGCCCAAAACACTGAATTAGTTTTAAATGGTGATTTGTTTGTGAAATTATTTTACCTTAGCTTACTTCACTGAAAAGTTAGCCACTGGACTCACTCAGGATATTGCCAAAAATGAAAGGCTATCAGAGAGTATGATTTGGCATTGGCTATCAGCAGGGTATTGGGATGTGCTTTCTAAAAAATACACATCATGTAAATAATTAAATCTGTTCAAGGCCTCAGGTATAATGAAGTATTTTTATTTTTATTTTATTTGTTGCTAGAGAGGGGCAGAGAGGGAGAAAAAGAGGGTGAGAAACATCAGTGAGTGGTCGCCTCTTGGGCACCTGCTACTGGGTACCTGGCCCACAACTCAGGCATGTGCCTTGACTAGGAATTGAACTGCTGACCTTTTGGTTTCAGTCCAGTGCTCAATCCACTGAGCCACACCAGCCAGGGCTGAAGTATTTTTAAAGTCTGGTGCTGCTCAATATTAATTTACAGTCTTGTATTCACATACCATTTTGGTCGTGCTCTACAGGCTTATATAGCCTAGGATCAATAGGCTACACTATATAGCCTAGATATGTAGCAGGCTATACCATGTAGTTTTGTATAAGCACACTCTACAGTGTTTGCACAATGACAAAACCACCCCATGATGCATTCTTACAGAGTATCCCCTCTGTTAAACAATCCATGAATATATTAATAACACATGTCTGTGTGTATATGTGTGCATGTGTATGTGTGTAAAGAAGGTTAATAACAGACATTAATTTAAGTTAATAAAATAGGATTACAAAGGGAAAAAACTAACTTTAAGGGGAAAGCAGATATGCTGAATATGTGAATGAACACAGTTGGCATGTTTAGTAATAACATCTAATCTTCTTGGCACAAAAAGCAGAGAGGAAAGAGCTCCAAATTCCGTAATTCTCCTTTCCAGGCACAGAAAAATATCTTGGGTCCTTGGGGGTAGAGAGTAGCTTTTTTCCTAATACTACACTGGGAAAATTTAATCTGTGGGGAAATTATATGGCACTGCCTCCTCAGTTGTTTTCCTAGAAAACGCTCCTGATTTCCAGCTAAAAAATTACTTCTCAAAATTAGAATAGATAATAAAACATTAATGTAGAAGGCAACATGGAATTGGGGTGTGCCTTTTCTTAAAAGGAAGGCAGAATTGTATTATATATACTGTATAACACAAATGCAACATTGAATACATCAAAAATACAATATTCATCAAAGCCATAGCTAATGTGCATGTAGTATTCCCCCATACCACATACTCTTTTAAGCTCTTTATGTATTTTAACTCATTTAATTCTTACAACCATCCTATAAGATAAATATTATTTTTAGTGCTCCTTTTGCAGATTAAGGACTGAGGTGTAGAGAGGCTAGTCAATTGGGTAGGAGGATGAACCTGACCTTGAACCTGGAATTCAGACAATCCCTCATCTGTCTTTTACTGAGAAAAAAAATTCCACTTTTCTTTCCATCTTTATCTCTATTTCTTGCCTTTATTGCCTCATTTCCATAATTTACAGCTCCTTTATTTTTCCCTTAGTTGACCATATACAAAATCAAATATGGTTTATGCCCCCTATTTAAAA
Organism: Artibeus jamaicensis; assembly: GCF_021234435.1. Classification (NCBI taxonomy): domain Eukaryota; kingdom Metazoa; phylum Chordata; class Mammalia; order Chiroptera; family Phyllostomidae; genus Artibeus; species Artibeus jamaicensis. The sequence continues at coordinate 4,649,352 of NW_026521822.1, forward strand.
ATTTAATAGTAGATGAGTTATGATTTTATCTTTACCTCTTTTATAAGTTTGTTTTGATTAAGTATCATTTTGCTTATGCCACTATTAGATTATAGCATTCCCCTGGGGCATGAAAGGAATTTGCAATAAGATACCCATTGCTGTCCTGAATTTCCAAGTGCTCCCAACTGGTTTGACCTCATATGGATTTAAAGAATGCTGTGCTTTCTTCTCCTGCCTCACCATCTCATGCCTGTAAGGTCAGGTCTGTGGTTTGGCAGCCATGAGCTGGAGCTGGTGGGAGGGTGAGGACAAGGGCCATCTCACAGAGGCTGTGTGAGCCAGCCCTCAGAGACCAGTCCTGTCTGTGTGTCCTGTGATCTTGAACACACCCTCAGTCCTGGTGCCTCTTAGGTTCATGCTCTATGACATGTAAGTAACAATCATCATTTTCTAATGATAATAAGAGGCATGACTAACAGAAATCCTCATGGCTCTCATTGTTCAGTTAATACAATAACTATAAAGAATGCCAAACACATTTGCTCTAGACCTCTGGAACCTTATATGAATTTATGTGGTGACATTCTGGATTGAACAACCAACTATTTTATTGTTTTGTCCTTTTAGTATGAACTCTGTAAATCCTGTGAATTTTATAATCTACTTCATTCACTTGACAAGTATTTCTTTTAGATGATACTATGTTCCAAGAACTGTGTTGGACCCAGTAGATAAAGTGATGATTAAGTCAGCCAGTTGTCTTTTCCCACACAATCTAGTAGAAAAATTAAATTAATACTAGGTTCCGATATGATTTAAACAAAACCCATGATTTAAAGTTTCCTTTAGGAGCACTCATAATGTTTTACTTTTAATATAGGCTTATTTTGTCTTCCAAGTCCACAACTATATGCTGGTCTTACCTAAAAAGACCAACTCTGTATTGCTTCAATGCCTTCAAATAGTTTAAATTGAAACCTCCATAAATTGTTTAAAATAATAAATGAATGTTTTCTTTGAAGCCAAATGTTGAATAAGCTTTTCTTTGTTCTTGTTTAAATTTATGAGATGTTACCTGTCTCCCAGATGCTTTGTAAACTGAAAGCAATGTTGATAAATGGAATCAAAAGGTGATCCCCTCGATATTGCCTTAGGAAGATGCAGGTTCCAAAGGGCAGATCCCTATAAAGACATTTATGTACTGTGAAATGCCACCTCTGCTATTATGAGCACTGACTGAAGTGGGTTTTCTACAATATGAGTCTAGGCTATTACCCTAACTTCAAAGAAAGAGGACAGCTCTACAAAGCAAGAAGGCATTAAATGCCAAGAAGAAATGTGTTGACATAAATTATTCAGTCTAATCATATACCTGGAGTGTCCCACTCCTTAGAAAGATAGATAAATGGATAAATAGATAATTAGAATTATCTAATTAAAGAGTGCTTTTTATGTGTATTGAATATTCAAAAATATTTGTTAAGATTCAAGTCTTTTTCCTCTACTTTCTGCTACTGTGCCATGAGCCTGTCAGGACAAAGCAGAGAGCACTGAAAGAGCCTTTTCAGTTCCTTTTATTTTTAATCATTATATAACTGTCCTGCTGTACAAAGTCATATAACATTGTATATAGAGAAAATTACACATCACCTAATGTGATAGGGATGTGAGAAAAAGTTTGAAAGAATAATTTAGAGGCCCCAATTACAGCCTATTCCCATGGGTCTTCTGTGGGCATCACTGGCTGATCCCAAGCCCGGGCCTCTGACAAGAACGTGGGGGAGGGAAGGACAGAAGAGGAGGGAGGAAAATGTAGAAGGTATAGATTCTGGGCACACAAAGAGGTTTTTGAAATACTCCAGATAAGAGTGAATGAGAACCTAAATAGCAATGGGAACAAAAAAAAATGATGTTGAAAACCTTTCAAAGGTAGGTCTGTCTGAAAGGTTTGACATAGGATGGGATGTACTTGCCAATAGGGGTTTTAAACTAGGAACTGAAAGAAAGGGGGAGTACTGTGAAAAGAAATAGGCAAACCCACAAGTTACTTAATCTGCTCAAGTGTGTCTACTAGAAATGGTAGGACAGATGCCCTGGATATTGTGTTTTCTTTGGAGTCCATCAGACAACATGTAGAAACAAGTGAGAGGGTGCCAGCAGGTCACAGAACAAGAAAAATTAGTATGAGCCTTCAACACAAGGATTAAGAATAACCCCAGATGTACTGAGACTTGGCAGTGGCACTCAAAACTAGAAATCAGTAACAAAGGGTTCAGAGGAAGTCAATGTTAAAGAGAAGGAGTTTAAATGGATTTGTCTAAGAGGATTTTCCCTGCTTCTGTGGCTGAGTATGACCAGCAAAGAAAAATTTGCTGGTGAACTAGAAGGGGCAGGAACTTTAAGAAAGGGTTAGCCTGTTATTGTATAGATATTGAGAGCCAGGTAGGAAAATTTGAGATAGGAGAAGAAACTTAGAAGACAGATTATGGAGAATTCAATGAAAAATACAGACTCTTTTATTTTGTTTCAAAATGTCAATCTCAAAGTTGAATAATGGCATTCTGCAGAGACAAGACAAGTGGTTTAGTTGAATGAGGTCATTCAGTCTATGGAAGCTGAGACAGGACTACAATTCACATAATGGGATGATGTCATGGGCCAGCACAAAGCAAGACTATTGTGTTTCATCATGATGTGCCAAGTCAGTAAAAAATATAAAGTTTAGAATTCAGAAATGCAAAGAGTACCTCTAATCCAATAGGTCAGCTTCTACCTGGACCATTTCCAGGGATAATCAGAGGTCCTGAAAAGTGGGTTTTAGAGAAGGAGAGTCATTATAAGGAAGAGTTAAAGGAAGCAGGATGTTGATGCTGACTGAGAGAAGACTCAGCTATTCCTGTGAGCTTTCTTCATGGATTTGATCAATAATGATAGGAAAGAGAACTGTACCCATGAGAATAGCCCAGGAGTACAGAATAAGCACAGTGGATTTTACTACCAGATATCAGATTCTGAGTCAACATATGAGGGCCAAATCTGTCATGGCGAACTCAGTTAAAAAATGAAATAGGCCATCCTAGAAGGTAGTGGCTGTATTGTCACTAGACATGTCTTGAGGAAGACAGGATGGAATGATGTTGGAGAACTCAAATGCAGTGATGGAGCAAGAAGACTCTTAATTCTAATTCTATCTTCACTCTTAACTAGACTTTGGGTAAGTCACTTATCTCCTGGGGCTCAATTTCCTCATCTCTAAATCTAGAGGGTAGGACTAGGAAATGTCCACGTCTCTTTCAGCTTTGAAATGTCATAATCTTTGGTAACACCCAGCGACCTTTGCTTCCTCATCAAAGTGAACCCGTCCACACCTGAATGACATGTGCCAGCATGGCTTTTATGCCTCAGCTATGAGGCCCACTGTATCTGAATAGTGTATTTCAGCAGGTCCAGGAGTTATAGAGCAGCTTACTTTAAGAGTGACAGCTCAGACCTCTGTACAGAAACCACTCTGGCATCGATTTCAAATCACCAGCCCCCAGTATGAGTGAATTTCACAGTACCTTTGATAGGCTTTCACCTCTTGCTGACTCAGAACACTTTTGGTTTTTAAGTGAATATTTCATATGCAAGTGGCTGAAAAAACCTGGCACACTTTTTTTAGCAGTAGGCTCTTCACACCAGTTTTGGTCAGGAGTTCTGAAATTCTTTTCACTTTGTGTCATGTTGTATTTTCAAATATGGACATGTCTCTCCTCACTGAAGTCAACAGTACTTACGTCATCTGTTGCTGGTTGCTTTGCTCCATGCTTGCACCCCAGCCACAGGAGGCAGAGGTTTTGTTGCCAGAATGAGGTCTTTGTTTATCCTGTGTACACAGCAGGGCCCAGGAGCTCACTTTGGATTTGCATTTTGGGTTTAAATGAGTGACATGCTTCTCCACCTCTGAATCTCTTTGGAAAGATCACTGAAGTATTTTCAATTTTACGTTCTTAAAGATTCTGCTTGCAGGTATTTACTTATAAAATATACTATTATATTACTTTATAATCTGTGTGGTTGATTTGTTTTCAGTAAACACAGAGCAATCTTCAAGGTTTGTCTTTTCAAAGCAAAAACCTAAGAGCAATGTTTTCAATATTTTTTCAAAGAGGACATTTGAAATAGCTTTGCATTTATGATTCTGATGGGCATATTTGGGGAATACCATTTTTGCATGCTAACTGAATACATAGAAGTCCCTTTTAAGACTCAAATCAGCTGTCATCCCTCAAGGATTTCTTCCATGGCACTCTCCCCCGTGTAGTTTCTTAGGGCTACCATAACAAAGTCCCACACACTGGGGTGGCTTCACACTGAAGCTTCTGCTCTCTCACTCTAAAGGCAGGGTCTGAAGTCAAGGGCTTGGCATGGCAGAGCCATCCTCTTTCTGAAAGATCTAGGGAAGAACTTGGTTTATGCCTTTTTCTTAGTATCTGTTTTTCATTGCTGTCCTTGGTATTCCTTTGTTTATAGCTCCTTATCTCCATCACTGCCCCATTGTCACATGGCAGTCATTCTGTCTGTCAGTGTCTCCTCTTTTTATAAGGGCACCAGTCATATTAGATAGGCCCCACCCTAACTGAGTATGACCTTAATTTGATTACATCTTCTAGGACCCTATTTCCAGATAAAGTCCCATTCACTGGTACCAGGGGAATTAGGACTTCAACGTTTTTTTCAAGACAAAATTTAACCACAACATCCCCTAACCCAGACTGATTTTAATGTCCCCTTTTCTGTGTTTCTATAGCATAAGTGTTTCATAAAAGTTGTCATACTGTATTGTCATTTTCTGGTTAGTTGTTTCTTCCACTAGACTCTTACTTGCATGAAGGAAGGACTTATATCTTATAATGTCTTTGTAGGCAAAGTACCTAGCAAAACATACAACACCTAGTGGCACACAGATGTTTGTCACATGAAGCACTTTGTCATCATCATCATCATGATCCTTTTATGTGTGTACAGTGTTAATATATTATATAAGTTTGCATAAATATTTATTTTAACAACCTATGTATGTATTAATGTATGTAACTACTACCAATTTTTGAGTATCATGTGCTGAACATTTATGTTAAACACTTTGTGGATTTTTAACTCCTTTAAACCTCACAAGAGTGTTGAAATTTAAATGTGATTATCCCCATTTACAGATATTACAAATTAGGCTTAGAAAGAGTAGCTAAATTTCCTGAGGTCACGCAGCCAGCACGTGGCAGCCCCAGGACCTGATCACAAGGACATTTGATTGTAGACTTGGGCCCTTAGCAGTTGGATATACTCTTTTCGCACTGATTGTCTTCTTGGACACTCCCATTGTGTGGAGGGGTTTGTCTGGTGTTCATGTTCACATTCACCTATTGAAGACACTGTAAGAGGTTCAAGAACCAATCAGCCTCAGGGTCACCCAGCTGTAACCACAGCCTTTTACTTCAGGATCGCTTGTTTAAGACTGCTTTTCTTTGTTGATCATAAAAATTAGTTTGAAGAATATTTGAGAAAAAGAGGACATAGAGGAGGAAAAAGTGTTACTTTAATAGTTCATGAACTTAACTGACATGGAAGAGCAGGGCTTATAAATTGCGGTGAGAAACTGTTGTGAGAAGCTTTCTTCATCCTAGAGTTACAATAAACAGAATGTTCTTGCATATCATGTGGTTTCTCTGTTGAGTGAGTATAGATCATATTTTGGATCAATAATTCTTATGGATTAAGCAGAGCAGCTACTGCTACGTGTGTGTCAGAGCCCCTCCAGCCTGCCTCTCTGACTTGTGTAAGTATTAGGCCCTGGCTCCCATGTGCTCAGCTCTCCCTGGACTTGAGGTCTTATCTTGGTCTCAGGCAGGAGGAAGTGGGCTCTGGAGCCCTACCTTCTGGGACTCAACATCCAGTGGAGTTTGACGCTGGTCAGGCTCTGTCCTGTGTTTCAGGACTGATAACTGGGTGTCTTCCCTTATCCTCAAGCCCCAGGCCTCAGTTTTGGTGTCTGGAATCTGTCTTGCTTGTCCAGCTTGAGTCTCAGTTAACCTGCATGACTACCTGGTATTTCTTGACCTGTGATACCGTAGTGTTATTGCCAAACCTCAGGGCCCCCTGGGCTGAGTCAGGAGCCTTGACCTGGGGGATTGAGGCCCAGTGACCTGTGAATGAAATCCCTGGCACAACTGGCTTACTTAGATTTGTGTTTTGTCTGCTGGTAACAACTCCTACCCAGGACTAAACATGCAATGCTACCACTTGGCTTAATTGCTGCCTCTTTTATTGTATTATTTTCTTAGAGCACCATATCCTGCTTTCCGGGCCAGACTTGTTCCTGGCATACCTCTGTCCCATCAGCCACTGTCCAGCCTAGCCCAGCATCCACACTTACACTTAACCTAGTTATGTCCAGCCCTGACTGGAGACAGTCCTCTATTATCTTTCTTTCAAGTAGGGTATAGTTCTCACCTCAAATATGAGACTCTTTACTAAGGAAGAAAAGGGGCAAGCCACTGCCAGGGTCAGCAAACAGAGGAGGGGCAGGGGACAGCCCAGCTGGCATGGGCCTCTGGCCTTGCAGAGTGCACATCTGATTGTCAGTAGCTGTGATCCCAGAGAGAATAAAAGCAAGGTCACTTCTGATCTGATCTGATTCCTGTGGCCCCTCAGTACATTGTAGCCACACTGCTGCGTGCTCACTATGCTGTAGCCGTGGAAAATTATTTGCAATGCCCAAGACCTATCAGGTCTCCTCGGCTCCCTTCCTGGATAACTCTTTCAGTCCTTGAGCCTCAGATCATATTTCTCAACTCTTCATTTGATTTTGGTGCCCATCCTTTTTACTCTCCTCAGACCCTGAATTTTCCCCAACTGGGGAAACATGTTACAGTTACGCCTGTAACTCCAATCCTGGCAATAGTATGCATCCAGTAAATATTGAATGAATGGACGGATGGTGCATGAAACCAACATGCCTCTAAAGTCCTGAATAAAAAACCCCAGTGAAACCCCAGCCCTCTGAAAATTGCCCATCAAATTGATAAAACACTGGATTATATATGAATCAGTAAGAGGATTATTTGTTTCTGTTTTTGTCTTGTCAGGATGGTAAAGGAGAACTAAAACGAAACATTTGCTGAGCTTTGGCCTTGCTGCCTCTGCTTCCAGTCAGCAGTGCAGGGAGGAGCTGACAGGCCACAGTCTTTGAAGTAAATAACTCTTCCTCTTGTTCAAGCACAGTTTCTAAAAGAAAGTTCTACTATATACTTAATTGGATTCTTTTTTCACTGCAATTAAAGCCTTCTTCCTCCTTTCCCTGAGTGGAATTATAACTCATTATCTTTGAATTTTACAGGGGCACCTTTTCTAAGTGACACAAGGAACTGACTCAGAGTGCACATTCGCTCTCGTCTTTGTCTTTCTGCATGTGTCTTTCTCAGACTTTCTGCTTTAATGAATTATTACATAGTCAGTTCCTAGGCTGTTAGAGAAAACTATTTCTAGCTGTTCATATATTGTTAAAAAGTAATAGGTTCTTTTAAAAAAAGTTTAATCCTTCCCTACTTCTTTCCTCAAATACTGAATTTCAGATCCTTTGGGGTCCAACATAATTTACGTGTTAATTCCTTTCTAAGTGCTTTTCAAGGTTCTGCACTCACCATGTGATTTCATTAAGCATCATAGTCTCTTCATATGAGTGTCTCAGAAAAAACAAAGCAACTCTTGCTTGTATTAAAATATTTTGTTCAAACTATAGCATCTTTTGCCCCCCTTTCTGACAATGTATTTATTTATTTTGATTGCAAAAAGAAAACAGAAGTCTGTCACAACTGGAAAAAAATTCAAGCACTGGGCTTCTCCTCTCATTTGTGGGAAACATCTGGTTATTACAACTCATGGGGCTCTCATTTCAGGGTTGCAGCTCTGCATGGTTTCAGCCTTAAATCACCCACTGTTGGCAAACTGTAGTGAGGGCCAAGCCAGGAAATAAACAGGCAAAGCTTAGGTTCAGAATGAGATTAAATAAAGGCATAAGCATGTCAATATTCCCATTTCTATTTCTAATATATTCACTTTGGAAGCCAGTATGTTATTTTAATCATAATGACATTGAAAATCATTGTATTCTGGGACTTTTCCTATAGAATTGGCCTCTGGATCAAAAGGCCACATCTTGACTTTTTTGAAGAGCAGGGTAAATTTCTAGTAATGGTGAAAGGTCAAACTGGGCCATTCTATGTAGAAACTTTGAAGTAGAGAAAGATGTGTTTAAATATGTGGCAGAGACCTGAGTTTTACTTCTAACTCTGCCATTTGCTTGCTTTGTGATGCTAGAAATGTCACTTAACTGCTCTAAGTCTCAGTTTCTTTATCAGTAAAGTGGGAATAAGATCTGTGAAACTTTATGAGGATTTCAAGTGACTAAGCCAAGTTCCGGTCTTGTCTCCGTTACTTCCAAATGTTGATGTGTTTTGTATACCCCCTCCTTTTGAGCAATAGCAGCACAGAGTTCTGGAGTTCTGGAATGCTGGTGGTCTGAGAGATCATCAGGGCAACCGTCCCACAGCACAGATGCAGAAACTGAGGACCCTAATCAGAGAAGAGTGCCTAAAATGCCAAGGTGGCTACTTTCAGAGAGAATGCTCATTTTGCATTTATATTTAGTGTTAAAAAACCAAAAATTAAAATAAAAAAAAAAACTGATTTTGCTGAGGCCCTGATAGGTGGTACACTATCAAATTAGATGGATTTAATAAATGGAACAGCAGTCCTCTTGGGGTTATAGTGCAGGATCACCTGGCTTATTCTGTTCAAACCTAAGGAGAGATGGAAATATCCAGGGTGGCTGGAGGAAAACTATAATAAACCTTTTCTCAGAAAGGAAAATCTTATGCTGGTCCTTCTACATGCCCTGGAATGACTTAGGAAACCCAGGCGCAGTTGTCATTCCATCTGCCTTTGGGCTTATGTGATGTTTCAGCACAGGTAAGCAAGGAGCAATGCCATGCAGGGTACAAGATGTACAGGAGAGCCACAGAAGAGCGGGGGCAGGAAGGAAGAAGAGGAATGACCTAGGAGAAAGAGGAGGAGAAAGATAGGAAAGTAAGAAAAGAGAAGGAAACTTCATCCATGATGCCTGTGGTGGAGGGAGACCACAGATATTATGCCTCGTGGCACCTGTGCTACAACGTGTCTGTGTAGAAACTATGGCACACCAAGAAGAGTGTTTTCTGCAAACAGGAAGATTCTCCACAGAGGGGTGCTCTTGCAGCTACTCTAGAAGCTCAGTACATTTGAGCAGTCTCTGCTCTTAGAAAAGTCTTATTTATTATTTTTTTAAAAGTTCTTTTACATCACCTTTGAAAGTACTGGTTTCATTATCACACTAAAAGAATTCAGTGTCTATATTGGAAAACTCATTATTTTTGCCTCCTTCAATTTTTTTATAAAGGGCATAAATTTGGCATTTTATATAGGGAATAAAGATTTCAAAAGGATGGTCAATTATTTGCTGATTGAATTATAGAAAGAAAGTACCAATAGAATTTAGAAATGTATATAGTTAATTTTATGACTGCATGCATCTAACCAAGCCATAGTAATTATAATAACTCTTTGTTTTTTATTTTCTGGGGGAAATAGGTTAGGTTGGACCTAAATGCATCATTATAAAATATGCACATATAAATTGAACTTTTCTAAATCTAGGTCAATTGGGTAAGAAGGCTCTTTTGATAAAAATCAGTTGATGATTAGATTCACAGGGCACTTCAATGTTAAATGATATTTCTCCCTACATCCTGGCTCATAAAGCAGTATAAATGATTTACTGATGTTAAGAAACAGAAAATCATGTTCACAATAATAGCAAAATTTCATGATGCATGGTTTTACAATTTAATATTCTGTGTTTCATTCTGCCATGGTAGTGTTTTAATTAACATAGCTTCCTTTTCATGTAGTTTTAGGTTCCTCTTTTATTTTTTTCTTTACCTTTCTGGAATAGGTTTCTATAGTACTAGGAGAAATTTCTAAAAATTAGATAGCATAAAGTCAAATAATCTTTTCAGGAGAATATAAAAGATTTCAGATTCTGCGGTCAAAATATTCTCTTTGTGATTTCCAGACTCAATCTGCGTACCAGGCTTTGATCCAGGCCTCAACATGATGACTGGGATCACCCCCATTAACCCAATGATACCGGGACTGGGGCTGGTACCACCCCCCCCACCAACAGAAGTGGCTGTCATCAAAGAAATAATCCACTGCAAGAGCTGTACTCTTTTCCCTCAAAATCCAAGTAAGTGATGCTTGAAAGAAATGTTTGCTTATTAATTTAAATTTATTTCTTCTTTTAAATATAGCATTGCATTCATTTTCACATGTAACTCGGAATTTTTCATTTCACAATAGTCCTTTGTCTTTAGATTGTAACATCTGTGAGGGTGTCCTGGAGCTGATCCAACACCGTGAAGTCAGAATGTGATTTGGGAATATGTATCCAGCATCAAGAATCTTTTTGCATGCAGTGAAGTCTAGCTTTTGCTTCAGAACATAGTGTGAAATATGTGAGCACTTCATTCATCTTCACAAATGTGGGAGAAAACTCTGTAATGTTTTTTGCTAAATGGAAAATTGAATTAATTTGGCAGTTAGCAATTTTGGGGGGAGACTGCCTTTCAGACTTCCTGAGCCAGATTGTGTTTGCTTGAAGGAAACATACATTTGATGAAGTAAATGGACCATATTTTTTTTTAAATTCAGCTACAGATACTAAATTTATGGGCTTAAATAGCTAGAACTTTTTTTTATTCATATTGATCATTGTTGCCTTTTTTAACTGGACTTTTCAAGAGATTACTCTAGTAATCTACATATAAACTAGGAAAAATGTTGCAACCGTGTACATTTTATCTTTTCATACAGCCTTTCTCAAATTTAATAGTTTGCTCATTTCAATGTGAATTAAAAAAATTTTTTTCAGGCCCAGGTTTCCCTGCCAAGTAAGTAGTGCACATGCTTTAAGGTCTAGTTCCCACGTTCTACCTTGCTGCTTCATTATCCCACAACAAGACAAAGCAGATAACAAACCAAGGTTTTTCATCATGTTGCCATTTCATCATGCTTTGTACCCTATGAAGGCTTTTCTCTCTTTTTTTCTTTTTTGAGCTTCTGTATTATGAAGGAGAAATGAAATTATGCTAACATTTGCTTTATCTTTGCTCACGGGCAAGCATAGCTACTCTGTAGAAATGAACAAAGAAAGCAAAGAAAGCTTGGGAGGAAGAGGGGAGAGGAACTGAAAAACAAGACAGCCCATAGTCACTGTAAGCCAGTGTAAGGAATTTTCATTGCTCCAAGTGGAGGCAGTTACTCTGCAAGTTTTACTTTTGCCAGGTGAACTAGAAAATAAGAGCACAAAGAAATCAAAAGCAAAACCTTCTGTTTTGTTGTGCTTAATTATTAGATCTTCCACCTCCTTCCACAAGAGAACGACCTCCTGGGTGTAAGACTGTGTTTGTTGGAGGATTACCAGAAAATGCCACTGAGGAAATTATTCAAGAAGTCTTTGAGCAGTGTGGTGATATCACAGCGATTCGGAAAAGCAAGAAGAATTTTTGTCACATTCGCTTTGCAGAGGAATTCATGGTCGATAAAGCCATTTACCTTTCTGGTACTTTGCATTACATAGGGGTTTTTAGGCATTTTGTTATGTTTTATGATGTTAATATGGGTTTATTTCCTCTTGCCTTAATATACAATAAAAATCCTTACAGTTTGGGGCTAGAAAAGGAGGGATTCTGCCTTTTCCCTAGGCTGCAGAAACTCCAGGTTAAGTCTGTGAATGCACCTCACTGCAGGAATGGCTTCCCACATCCAGTCTTTAGGAATTCCATCAAGTTTCTAATTAATGATCTCAAGTGCTTATTAGATGAAAAGCAGTATTATGAATAATGAGGACCATTATTATTGGATGTAATTCTCTGGTGGAATAACGTACCCTCTCAACATAATTTCAATTTTTCAGTAGTGATTCACTTTCTAGACACCAGGGGACTGAATCAAAATCAGTTCTTTGCAAAAAAATAGCCTATAAGAGCTAGCGGAAGACCCAGTATCATTGCCCAATTGCTGGTACATTTGTCTTTGTTAAACCTACTCCATGATCCCTTCCTCTTCAGCGCCAATTTATATGGGAGATTTTTACAGATGTTGAAATTATATCTAATGCTGCCTTCCACTCTGTAGGTGTCAGAGCAAGTGTGTGGAATCTGTCTACATGGCCTTTGCCAAATCTAAGAATTATGGGGCTGGTACTGATATGTGGCTTTAGAAGGATGTATTTTTAGATTCAACTCATTGCCACTCCCTCACACTCTCAGTCTGTATTTTATAGTCTGCTGCTCTGGACACCACCCCCCTATTCTAAGACAAAGCCAGTACCGGGAGGTGGAAAAAGAATAGGAAAAAATAAAAGCACATCTGAACATTACTGCCAGGTTTACTTGATTGGCCCCTATTCCTGTGACATTCTCTCGCAAACCCTGGAAGCCTTGGGAGTTTTTTCAGTACTGCAGAAAGTTTCCTGAGCAAGATAGTGATACAGAGAACTTTAAAGCCCTTATTCCAATAAAACCTTATAAAGTGAGAGAAAAAATCTGACAACTTTCCAAAATGGAGATGGAAGATAAAACATAGAATAAAAATATATTACAACACACAAACAGCTATATTTTACTTTTCACTTATACTTGAGCTATAGCCTTGGAGTGATCTATTAGACAATCAGGGATTCTACTGAGTGACTGGAATGGGGCTTCACATCCCTTGGACAAGTTAACCTCCCTCTGAAACTCCTTTCCCTCATCTGCAAAATTAAGATAGTGACAGTACTCTTCATAGGATTGTTATGAGGAATAAATCAAAATAATGGATATTAAGTGGCACCTGCAATATAGGAACCATTCAGTGCGTACAGGGTTGTTTTTAACACAAACAGCCTGATGATGAAAAAGAAGAACTGACTTACTTCTCAGGAACCTTGACCTAGGAATGTGGGTTCTGCTCACAGCTCTACCAATAAAACTATTACTTTAACCCACCTGATTAAATGAGAGGGTTAGAGTAGACCAAAGGTGCTTTAACAGCAACATTACACAATGTTTTGACCCCAATCAGAAACCCTATTAGACATTGCCAAAGATGAACAGGCCCAAAGGTAAGCGTGAGAAAGGTTCTTCCTTTATTTATGCCTTGGTGTTATGATTTTGTCAGCTTGGACCCTGGTCCTGCTTCTGAGCATTGCTTGGAAGCACAGGAAGAACAGCCTTCCTGCTTCCTGCATTGCTTCTCGGTCTGCTCTTTGGAGACAGAAGGAACCCACAGCAAAGACCTTACACCCTGGCTTCCCCGCCTGGATGCATGAGCATCTCCCAGCTGTGCCTCCACTGCCCTGTGGTGGCTGCAGCATGCATCCCAGGAAGTTCTGAGAGGCTGATTAATTTGTGGAACAGGAAGGAGGGGAGGCCGTGTGCGAGCTTTTGCAAGCCTGAGCCCAGATGGAAGGCTTGTATAATTTTAGACCTGGGTTCACATCTGAAGGCCAACCTAATTTTAGACTCAGCCTCATCAGGGTCTCTTTTAAGGCTTTAATGATGATGTTTTGGTAAAAGGGAGGGTGATTTTTGGAACCAGAAATGTCTGAAAAGCAATCCTTGGGACATGAGCAAGAGAACGTTCCTTGGCTTATCCCAACACTGCCCAGTCTTAGGCACCCTGCCTGCTCAGCTGTTGTGTATGTATCACTGTGGCCTGCAGATTTATCAAATGGGAATTTCACAAATTAATCTTGGCCCACAATGAAGATACACTCGGCTTTAGAGTTAATTCTGCTCATCTGTGATCAGATGTTTGCATTTTTATGGCTATTAATATGTCTTTCCATTTTTAGATAACACTGTTGAAACCTGGGTGTCAGAAGGGTGTAATGGAAATCAGATGTGAGGTCTGCTTCATATTTGTGACTTTTCAATTATGTGAAGTGCCCTACTTGGGAGAAGTCAGCCTCTACAGGGATTTTCAGCTGAGTTTCAACCCAGAATGTTATGATAATCCATTGACATCTACCACAAGATCTTGAACACTGGCACAATGTAGCCTAGCATTTCACAGTGGTGTCTTATTTGCAAAGCACCTACACAGCAAAAGTACTTATTTTGCTCTCTCCTCTAGCAGCCTGACCATTGTGATTCTGCTGGAACCTGAATTTACGTTTTTAAATTCTGAGTACCCCAAACTAAATAGCAACCTCAAAGCCAAGTCTTCTTCATTTGAAACTTGGCTGGCTGTCTGGCTTCAATTGTTTCTGTTGATTTCTCAGATCAAGTCTCTGCTCACAATCTTCATAAGTTGGGTATCTCACAGTAAGTTCCCTGAAGACTTGCAGGCTCATTTTTTGGTCTAGTTCTGGGCTCTCATGTTGGTTCCTGTGGCCTTCAAAGACTGTGTAGACAAGTTGTAGTGTTGCCTACCAGCTGGGCTGCTGCAGGGATGTAAGGAAGGCAACATAAGGCCTCCTGATTGAAGGTGAAATATTCTCCTGTGTGCCCTAGAGGATAAGTGGAAGTAAAAGAGCATTGCAAAATTGCCTGATGTGGCTAAAATTGGTAATTGTGGCTTTTGCAGTTGCCAAGAGAGAATTGAGCAGCAGCTTTTTCTAGTAGAATGAAGTGATTGCCTGTGAGTGAGGTGTTGTGGAATTTACCTTGTAGATCTCTTTAAATATCATAGATAGTCTTTATTTACTCCTACTCCATCTCTTTCTAAAAAGAATTTCAGAGAGCTCATGCAGTAACATTAGAGTAAATTGAAAATATAAAATCACACCATAAAAAGGTAGGGGGGAGTAAAAAAAAAAAAAAGCATGTGTCAAATTTGTGTTTGAGCTGCCTGGAAGCCAGATGGAAGAAGGAGTTAGGATAATTGCCCAGGTTCTTGAGATCATCCTCTTGGTAACATTGGCTTGCAAATGGGTAGGAGACCCTGTAAGACACCTCCCAGCAGTGTGTTTATCCCCAAATCTGTATGGGCTTCACCTGGCAATGCTTCCAGGTTATGGGAGAGAAGGATAACGGCCTCCATTTCCGATGGGAAGGGTGTCCTCTGTAAGAAAGAAATGACAGACTTTTCTTAGTGCACCTTGATCAAGGGCCAGAACCAAACTATGCAGTGGAGATGCTACTATATGATAAGACTTTCCATTGGTTTCAGGTTATCGGATGCGATTAGGGTCTAGCACAGATAAAAAAGATTCTGGGCGCCTTCATGTGGACTTTGCCCAGGCCAGGGATGACTTCTACGAGTGGGAATGCAAACAGAGGATGCGTGCCCGCGAGGAGCGGCACCGGCGCAAGCTGGAGGAAGACCGGCTTCGGCCACCCTCCCCACCTGCCATCATGCACTACTCAGAGCATGAAGCTGCTTTGCTGGCCGAGAAGCTGAAAGGTAGGAGGCTATGTGCTGGCACTGTCTTTTCTTCCTCCACATTAGCCATTGCCCACTAAAAAAAGAAAGACTGTGGACTCTAAACACCAAAGTCTCTCTTGTTCGTTCACGGGCTGATTTGGTGTGAGCAGGGAAAGTCACCTGCAAGCAGGACACCGATGGGCTTGGTCCTGCTATTTGGGACAGAGCACTGCCCTTTTCCAGTGCTCTCACCACAGTTCTCTGTGAATGTGTGTGCACCGTCACTCAATGAAACTCCTGGAAAGAGGGGCAGAAGAGTCATCAGCACTAGCCCCAAAGCAGGCTACTGCCTTCTGACTTGTGTTGAATGAGACTTGAGTTGAATAACTAGGTTAGCGTCTACTCCATGGGCAAGTTGATCTTGGTGATCCCCCTGCTCCATAGAGTTTGTACCTATTCGAGACTTGTAATAAAGCCCCCTTAACACCTATCATTCTGCACTGGGGTCCTTGGAGGAGAGAAGCAAAATATAGACTAGGATCCTTCTCTTTGGAGGTGACGTTGAAGAAACACTCCTAGTACCTACAGGATAATTAGGACTAGAAGTGTGTGTATTTCCTTTCTTCACATTTTCTGAGCTCCTCTCCTGTGTTTGATTCTATGAGAGATAAAGACATGGAGGCTTTATTACCTGCCCTATGGATTGGGGAAGTGCCAGGTCTTGAAATTAGGACTGTGTATATGTAAATTTTTTGCCATTATAATCAAATTTGTGTCATATGAGTAACATCTGAGCGTTTCACAGGCTGTCCTCAGGACATTGGGCATGCCAGGCTTTAATGAAAATACATAGGTCACAGTTGCTGGTCACACAGAGGTGTCTACAAGCAAACAATAAATGGTAATACAAATCTGGTGACATAATTGTCTGTGGTACAAGAAACATGCTTTGAGAATTTAAGAATGACTGTAAATAATGTTGATGAAGGTGTCAAGGAAGTCTTCACAGAGAAGGCGGAATTTGAACTTTGCAGGATAAACAAGATTTTATTCCCACTACACGAATAAGTATAAACACATTCCAGTCAGAGGCTGCTAGGAATAAAGACACAGGAAGCAGAAGGATATTTAGCACAGGGGGAGAAAGGCATGTGGCCTGCTCTGGCAAGGGCGAGAGCTGCATGAAATTTATAGAGTAAGGTGAAGCTGGAAAAGTAGTCTGGGGCCAGACAGTAGAGCCACGAAGGCTGCCACTGGCCTGGGGGCTTATTTCATAAGCAAAGAAAAAGCCATTGACAATTTCTTATGAAAGGAGAGATGTGATTGATCCTTTAAGCATTTTAGAGCATACCTAGGGTATTGCTTGGCAGTGTATACAGTGGATTGGATATTTTCGCTAAAGGAAATGTATGAAAAACTGCCCAAATCCTATTTTAGAAAGATAGGAAGTTGACATTCTATGCTTGAAAAAATAATTTTTCAACAAAATGACCTCTGCTTCTAGCCCTGGCTGGTGTGGCTCAGTTGGTTGGGTATCATTCCATAACCTGAAAGGTCACAGGTTCAATTCCTGGTCAGGGCACGTGCCTGGGTTAATGGTTTGGTCCCTGGTGGGGACCCATGTGAGAAGCAACCTATCATTGTTTCTCTCTCATATTGATGTTTCTCCCCCTTTTTCTCCCACCCTTCCTCTCTCTCTCTAAAAAAAATTGACTTCTGCTTCTAACCGTCATCTCCTATTCAGGGCTTGGGAATCCCTAGTAAGCCGCAGCTGCCGCTGAACTACCCCACTGTATCAAAGAAGTCATGACTGTCCCTCTAATGAAAAGCCTATAGAATTTAAATACATCTTATTTTTCCATTCAGACTCAAAGCTGTAACAACTGGTCAGAAAGAGAGACCAATATCCTCAACCAGGAATGTTGAGTTGGGAACAAATATTTTTTCATAGCCAGTACATTCTGTAGTTACCACTTGTGAGCTATATAGTCTGTATTGTATTCTGCCATGTCCACTCCTGGAAGTGACAAAAACCAGCACCTTGATTCTGGGAGGGATTTCATGAAAGTTTGGCATCTACATTATGTCATTTTTAAGGAACCAACACAGAAGTATCTGCACATAAAAGGCACACAGCATTGCCTTTCCTGTTAGAGGACAACAGATTGGGATATCAGTTTGGTAATTTACAAGCCTTGCCATTTCAAAAATATACATTTATATATATAAGTATAATTTGCAGAATTTAGAAGCTGCACCTTTGCCAAGTACTGTGCGATCCCTTGAGGAGAGAACAGATTGGAAATTTTATTAGATGGCAATTACCGTAGAATGAACTAGCTGGGGATACATCTTAGGCAACAGTCAGGTAATATCAAGCTTGACAATTTCAACCCAAGCACAGAGTTTGGAATATAAACAGCATTTAATTGCTTAGGAAATTGGCTGCCTCAGAGAGGAAATCCACTCATGCTCCTTATAATGCTGCAAAGCCAGACAGGAGGAGCCTATGAAACTGTTTCCCTGAAGATGGTTTCATTGGTATGGGGATATAAAATGCAGTCAGAACCTAAGGTAAAGAAGCCTGGGTCAGAAAGGAGGTAGAAATGCAATCTGAAAATACCTAATTGGATTTTTTTCTCTGTGAAAAAAATCTTGCTATTTTACATTTATAACAAACATTTTCCCCATTTTTATATCATACTTATTTACCCTTATAATTTCCTTTTTGCAAATCAGGTTTATCTATCAAGATCTGTATAGGCCAAGTCTCCATTACCACTTGGTAGGCCTTCCACATCCTGCTCAGTGCTAAAACTATGCACATAGTAGATGCTCAGTAAACAAATTATTTTCTCTGTTTCTTAACTATTTGGATCTGTGAGCATGTCGCATTTCTAGCCAACAGTACCACTAGGCATGACCTATGGCCAAAAGTTAGGGAAGTGATGTGCACTCAGCCATCATTCAAATCATTCCATAAGCATTTGTTGAGCCCTTAGCATATATGCCTGGGCACTGTGCTGAGCACTGCAGAAAAAGGAAACAGGATACAAGCCTCTGCCTCACATAGTTTACATTTCTTTAGTGCTAGAGGCAATTTACAGAGCACTCTGTATTTCCACTATTGCAGGTGACAAGTACAGAGGTGGAGATATCACACCACCTGGCCAGTAGAGGGGTGAGACAGGGGAATCTTATGGGACCAGGTAACCTTGCCTGGATTACCAGGCAATTCAGTGGCCACAGGGCTTTCTGAAGTCAGATGAAACACTGAGTTATAATCGTATACTGTCTAAGGCATAAAGCACCAGTATTTGTTACATTAATACAAATTCTAAAAAAGAAAATTAATGAGCACCCTGCTGATTAAATAGACATTGTTCTGAGATGATTCAACTTAATGAAGACTGACTGGGAAGTGCACACAGTCCAAAGTTTATAGCTTGGCTCCGAGAAAGTGGGAAGGAGCTCAATAACACCATAATTACACTTTATTGGAAACAGTAGCACCAGGCAGATGAGATAATGAATTTCAGTGTGTCTAACACAGACCATCCACCCCTGGAGGAGCCCTGTGTTTGGACTGTAGAAGGAAGACATTGATCAGACAGTGAGGAAAGATTATATCCTAATTCACTAAGGATCTCTCTAGCAAGAACATTTAAAAGTTTTTGTGTATTCTCCCCACTT
The DNA here is from genome assembly GCF_021234435.1 of Artibeus jamaicensis. Classification (NCBI taxonomy): domain Eukaryota; kingdom Metazoa; phylum Chordata; class Mammalia; order Chiroptera; family Phyllostomidae; genus Artibeus; species Artibeus jamaicensis. The sequence goes on from NW_026521822.1 coordinate 4,668,513, forward strand.
TCAAAAACTTTGCATAATCTTTACATGATGAAATGAAGAGTTTTTCTCTGCATCAGGTGAAGTTTTAACAAAGCTTTACAAACAGTGCCCTTGGAATTCCTGGCTATGTCAGGAAATGGGATCAACCCTCACGATTTCCAGAAGACTAGACTCTGATTTGCATGCAGAGTAACCTGGTGTCTGCCTGCTCAGGGGGTAAATGGGTGGGAGTGGTTCCAGCATTTTGCTAAGATGGTTGTCAATATTAATGGTTCTAAGGATGTACAAATCAATAATACTATGAGGCAAGTGGACGTTCCATTAGCTAAAAGCCAGGCTGTCTTCTTAGGACACAGGAGTCTGTTTGTGAATCACTTCTTCAGACATTACTGACCTTCATACAAGGAAGATAGGCCATTTTATTTAGAAACACTTTGCTTAATCTAAAGCAGGAATAATCAGGGCATTTTCATATTGTGCCCGCCCTTAGTTTTTGTATTTTTACAGGTACTAAATATTAGGGAGATTGAATGTGTGTGTGTTGGAGATAGAAGAGATTGTTAAATTAACCGTGTGTATAACTTTTTATGTTACTCATGATTTGGAGGACAGGTAAGGTACTACCCCTTTCGATGGTTGATTGAGCAGCCAGAAAATGGAGCCTTATTTAGGGATATCCAATGTGTGTTGAAACAGTGAAATTCTAGGAATATGGTAGCAGCACTTTTGGCTATCCTGGAAGCCCCATTCTCCTTGCATCAGTATGTGACTGTTCACCGTGAACTGTTTCTAGTTATCACAGAGGCCAGAAATCAATAACAACTGTGTAGACACACCATTGTATGTGCATGTACACACATATATGTGTCTCCATGTCTTTGGAAGCAGAAATGTTGTACAATGTTTTCCTTTTTTTAAATTCTCAATACATTGTTTTCCAACATGAATCTCCACTCTTGTTGTTCCTTTACAGACCCAGCCATAAATGGGGGGACTCAACCACCTATGTTTTCATATTCATTGGTCATGGCCTCACATTTATCCCATGTGCTTTTCTGAAATTCAGGCCAGGTCTCCCTCTATACACAAATGGGGAGAAAACAACTACTTACATGTTTGATTCCTTTCCCCTTTATTGACTACACACCAGCTTGATTAAAGTTCACCAAGTGCCGCCTGCTGAGTCCTGGCTTCTATGCTGCACCCTAGGGTGTCAGATGTTACTGAAGCCCGGGCCCTGCCAGTCTAAAGGGTGTTGAAGTGGACCATGGCAGTAAAGTCATGGCTGCCTTAAAAATGTAAAATAAATGTGTGCCAATGATTTTTTTAATTCTGTAATTAATGAGGGAATCAGTAAGAAGGTAAAAATGGCTCGAAAAAGAACTTACTTTATAAATATTTATATTTCCTACTGGACAAAAATTCATTTGCATTGTTATCAACAAGAATTATTGGCATGTTATCAGTTTTCCACAATATATGCTCTAGCCATATGACACTGTAAAATAGCCTAGTCAAAGACTATTAAAGATTTATACCCCTGCAGAGTCAGATAACATAGGGGGAACTGGTGAGCACCCTTTAGTTCATGCCCAGTATCCCACTGAAGGTATCTTCAGTAATCTCTATGCCTATTTCCAAATCTGTGACATTTTCTCACATTTCTTCTTCCATGATAGGGATGACAGATGTTTAAGCGGCTATTCTTTAAGTGAGGTAGGGAGTTTGGGGGCAGGGATTCACAAAGCTCCTAAGAATTACATCAGATCCTTTCAATATTTTTTCAATATCTCAGGTGCAATCTTCTATTTCAGGTTTTTATTATCTCTTAACTTGGATGAGCTCCTAACCAGTTCTCAATCTTTCATTGAGCAGTTTCTTCCAGTGCTTCTCAAACTTTAATGTGTGTATGAATTACCTGGAATGGAATGCAGATTCTGAATCAGAAGGCCTGACTAAGAAGAGAGAGTCTGCATGTTCAACAAGCTCCCAGAGGAGGCTTATGCTTGTGGTCTTTGAATAACAAAGATTTATCCATAAGCAATTTTTAAATGCCTGCCATGTGCGAGGTGCTCAATAAACATGGGAGAGAGGGAAAGGAAGGGAGGTTGATGAAGTCTGAAGTAACCAGGAATAAAATGAGATAGGTATGGGTTCAGGTAGTGACGCTGAAATATGATAGATAATAATTGCATGACTTAGCTCTCACAGAATTAAAAGTGGTTGGTGCCTTCTGAGAATTAAAATGCATTCAAAAAATGTTTTGAGCCATTTGATAAGCTGGTTAATGCCTGGCTATAGAGGCTGTGCTTCTGTGTGATTATCTACCATCACCCTTAACTTTCCTTGCCAGTGGGAAGGACCTCAGAGGCCAGAAGAATGAAAGGATCAGCCAGCTAAAGTGCCATAAGAACATTTATCTCTCATAGACAATGTAAAAATACTCTTTATCATGAAATTTAAATGTTTATTAACAAATGATGTTTCCCAACTTTGAATTTGGAGCTTTCTAGTGTTAATCACTGCAAATATAATAGAAATAGGGTATAATGAAATACACAGGGTGGGGCAAAAGTAGGTTTACAGTTGGGTGCATGCAAAACAGAGTTTATTCTTGTGTTGTTTATTAATTGTTATACTATTTTCCACACAAACAACTGTAAATCTACTCCCCTCCACCATGCAGATAGTCTACAAAGGGAAAAACTCAGAGTAATCAGGAGATTGAAGTATTTTTGGAAGTTTTTTTAAAGATTTTATTTATTTATCTTTAGAAGGGAAGGGAAGGAGAGAAGGAGAGAATATCAATGTATGGTTGCCTCTCCTGTGTCCACTGCTGGGAACTGGCCTGCAACCCAGGCATGTGCCCTGACTGGGAATCGAACTGCGATCCTTTGGTTCGCAGGCCCGCACTCAATCCACTGAGCTACACCAGCCAGGGTGGAAGTTTTATTCTCATAAAAGACTCAAAACTAGAGACATACATAAACCAATAATTATTATACAGAATGACTAATGTTTTAATAGCAGGATATGTAGGGAATCGTAAAACATACCAAATGGGCACCTAATTCATCTTAAGGCCACAGAAAAGCTTCTTTTATGAAAGGCACTTCAACTGAATCTGGAACAAAGAATAACAGCTGGGTGGGCCAGGAGTGTGAGGGCCTAGGATGTGTGCAAATTTGGGGAGGCATGCCAAGGTGCCTAACAAAGAAGAATGTGGCAAAGGAACAGAGGGGGGTGGATTTAAGGGGAAAATGAAAGTTAAAGGATAAAAAAACATGTGAGGCAAACTCAGGTGTGATAAAAAAACATTGTGAGGACCCTGATTTGAAAACATTGAAGAATGCTTAATGAGAAAATGCTCCATAGTCACTTCATGATACTGTACCAGTTTTCCAGATTCTTACTGTGGAAAGAGCACATCTTCACATTCTAGTTTCTAAACAGCACCCATGTTCAGAGTTATGCCTAAGCATGTTCACAGAAAGTACCTACAATATTTATAAGTGCATCTGATGTGATTTTTATGAGTGTTGTTCATTTCTTCCCACTTGAATAGCTTTAATAATGCTGCAATCTAAATCTAGTTTAACTAGTTTATATAGTTTTCTGTTTTTCCATAATGTTTCCACTGAATGCAAAACTGAATTTAGATATTGAAAACCATTAGTTAGATATTGAAAATGACTGCTCCCAGTACACTTCTGTAGCCATTTAAAGAATTACTGGCTTAATGTTGGTTAATATAAAGTCACTTCTTACATGACAAGAGATATTGACATGATTTACCAATCACGCCTTAAACTAATGTTTTTTACACTTAATTTGAATGTCAGTATATCAGTCATACATTGGCCTGCCAGTTTCAAAAAGTTAAGAAATGACAATAAAATTGGGCATTTTCAGAACTAAGTACTTCTTTTAAGCTAATGGAATTCTGTCTACTGTGATTTGTTAAAAGATTAGAAAGTGTCTTCTCTACTTTTTAAATTGTATATTTTCAGTTGCCCAATCCTAAGAATGCTGTTTCTATTTCTGAAAACTATGAGCTAACTATAATCTGCTCATGAATTCATGTTCTAAGACCAAGGGTGAAGAATAATAACGTTTGGTTTTTAGACAATTAAAACAAACACATGTGTTCTCCCTAAATTAGGATATTTATGAACTGAGTGCTCACAGGCAGGAAAGAAAAAACTTCTGGTTTGCAAGGAAAAGAAAGATACAACAGTGTTGCTTTCTCCCCATGTAAGTGCAATAACAAAAATGAGGATTTTTTTTCTCTGTGTTATGTAGACATGCAAGTCACAGCAAAGGGGGAAAATGGTACATTAAGTCAGTGTTTGCTTTTTTGTTGTTGTTTTTTTTCTGCTCTCTTCTCAGAGGCCCATTCTCCATTCTCTTCATGTACATTGGCAGGGAGCGAGGTAGAGAATGTGAGGGAAGCAAAATTCATTCTAACTGTAGCAGTTACAGTGGATCTCTCAGAAACATGAAGCTAATCATGAGCCCCTCCATTGCCTGCATGTAATGTTAAGTTGTATGACAGATTTTATCTAACACAAGCCTCTCTGGTCTGTGAGATGAGATGAGAAACTACTGTAGCTGGAGTTCACTGATAGTTGAATTTACACTGAAATTCCAGAGTTAACAAAATTGTATAAGCTGGCTATGATACTGAACAAGTATATTCTGTGCCTGTGGATTAAGATTTTCAAGAAAACGTGACTCTTTCCCTTGCAGGGTGCCTCACAGGCGCCCCCCAGGCCAGTTATCTCCTTTGGCAAAAGTACTAGAGCAGAGTGGTCAGGTGTGCACAGAAAAAAAGTTTTGATCCCCTGTCCACACTGCCTCCCCACAGCAGGGGAGGGCCTGGAAGGGTGGCTGATCGATAGCACTTTGATAATAGTTGCTTCTCTCCTGAGAAGGCAGAGTACATTCCACACACACTGGTTAAGCTGATCCTGCCTTCATCGGGTGCGTGTACCTCCCGGACAAGCAGCAGCCACAGGAATGAAGTTGTAGCTTGTCTGGGAGTGGCCTCAGGAGAAAAAGGTACTCACAGCATTTCTACAGCACTCTACAAAATTCACAAAGCACTCCACAAATGGAGGTTTTGTGTCATGTGTAAAATACAATGGTTGACTCCAAAACATCTGGTGAATAAAATAAAACTCTTTCCCAAATATGAGTCACCCTCTATTTGTTCATCTGAAGTGTATGTATGTATATGGATGTATATGGATGTATGTGTATATGTGTGTATATGCATGAGTGTTCATATGTAAAAATAGTATATAACACTACATAATAATATACATTGCATGTGCACACACACACACGCAGATCGCATAAGGATGTCTCAGATGTCCCCTAGTGGAGGGAACATAGTAGACACTCAATGTGTCAAATGAGTATGAATCTGAATCTTCTATTCTCATTTTTCTCCTTATTTTTAGAATTCAGACTCTACCCAGTTTACTTGAAAAAAATAGTATATTTTTCCTAAATCACAGTTTCCAGGGCTAAAAAAATACCAGTGAAAGACTTTCTTCTAAGTTTGCCTGGAAAATATGCAATGGGCCTTCAGCAGTAGGATTGATTAATGTTGTACTAACTGACATATAGCTTCCAGTTATAATTAACTTAATCACCTTCAAACTTGCTTTTTCTCCACCTCCAAGCCAAACAACACAGGTCTGTTCCAGTAACCAATCCCAAACAGGCAAGTCTTTTTCTTTTCTTTGAAAGAAACTGTATCACGTATTTATCAGCAGAACCTCATTCCCCACTCCTACCTCCCTTCCCAACTCTGTACACCTTAAACCAGAGCAAATAGATTTTCAACAGCCTTTTTAAGCAAAAATTGACTACCCCAGGTCCTCTTTCATTGAAAACAAGGAAATATTCTATTTTTTTCAGCCTAATCAAATATGTTATACTGTACCTAAATGAAATTAGTTTTGAACAGTAGTAAAACAAGAATCAACTTATTCCTCCTACTACATAAAGGACAATATCTTATATAACAACCAGTTGTAAAGTAATTAAATCTGTCATCCACAGTTTGACACTAACTCAGCTGATTCTGTAAATCAAAAAACTGGCATCACTATGTAATATTTCTGATGAAAGAATAAAGAAGTGAAGTGGATGCCACATAGATTACTAACAGTTTTTTGAGCCAGACTTAAGAAAGAGAAATCAGGGTTTAGAGTAAGAATGAAATTGTACAAATTACAAAGAGTGCCCAGAACAGATGTAAAATTGAGCTCATTGAGTTGGTGTATGAGAAGGTGAATCTCCCTTTGTTTCTTGTTTGTTTGTGATGCCAGGGAGTTAGATGGCAAAAGAGAAGCTAAGTGATGATAGATGATTAGTCTCAGGAAAACTAACTTGTCAAATTCTGAACATGTATCCATTAGGAAGGGCCAGCTCTGTCTTTCAAGAGGAATCAACATAAAGTATATTTTCTTGCCGTGGCATGATTTGTACTTGGTGGTTTTCCATTTCCAGATGATAGCAAGTTTTCCGAGGCTATCACAGTGCTACTTTCCTGGATTGAAAGAGGGGAAGTGAATCGGCGTTCTGCAAACCAGTTCTATTCCATGGTGCAGTCAGCCAACAGCCACGTCCGCCGGCTAATGAATGAAAAAGCTACCCATGAGCAAGAAATGGAGGAAGCCAAGGAGAATTTTAAAAATGCCTTAACTGGAATCCTTACTCAATGTAAGTAAGATTTTGGGGGCCATCTGTCTTATTGTGACTTTGCCTTTTCTTTCGTATTCATTTTATTTTTTCATTTGGGGGTAAGTAGTTCAATAATTTCCCATTTACTCCATATTGAATGGCAAGCCTCATAACCTATTTCATGTTCTGTGGCAACTTGGAGGAACACGGACCCTGCCCTGAGAGCTTACTTCTCAAGGTGAGCAATGTTTCTGTAGCTTTTCCTCAGGACACCCAGCCTGGCTCCAGGTCAGGGCAGCCAGATGCACCTGTGCCTGCTGAACCCACCACAGTTCACACCACACCTGTGGGCTGTCCGCACTCACCTGCATGTCCTCCTAATGCTGACGGTAGTAATAGACCATGAACACATTGTCTTTGGGCTCTGTTTAGGAAGATGGTACCATCAAAAACACTCCTCCTCAGGATCCTATATTTGAGGTGAGCTTTTGGCTGTCAACACAGGCAACTCAGAAGTAGAGATTTTTTTGCAGTATTATTTTTTTGTCCTTTCTTCATTTGGAAAGCAAATTGCCTTGATTACTTTATGTTGGTGATTTTTCATGTCCATGTCCTAAATTGATGAAGGGGCATAAATGTGACTTTTCCATAGAACAACAGTCAGGGTAATTTTCCAAGGTTCTATTTTTTTAAAAAGGCTTATATTTTTATGGGTACTTTATCTGTGCCTATAATTAATGTCACAGTGGCACCCTTGCTCAGTAAAAGCCATTGAATGACACTGTAATAATATGCTCCATTCAATACCAAGCGCAGAGTTCCAGACGGGCAGGTGACATGTGTGATTTACCTATTTATTTTAAGAATAAGTGTTATTGTCAATGATATATGTGCCAAAATGCCTAGCACCTCTTTCATTAGTGTAAGCCCAAGTGATAATGTCATCTAGTAGCATGGGAAGAGAAAGGAGGATGAAAAATGGGGCTCTTATGCATAAAAAATATTTTATTATGACTTTGTTATCAAAAGACCATTTTTGTAACATCATAAAACATTATCTAAGAAACTCCCAAACCTAAACTATGGTAAGTGACCAAATATCCAGTATGAGATCAACCTGGTCCACCTGTCTTTATAGAAAAGGAGTAGGAAAAACAGAACTGCTCTGTCTCATTCAGGCCACTCTCAGACCAACTTACCTAGATTCCCCCCAGTCATGAAGAATGGCCTCTTATCCAACTGTGTATGTCCAACAGTTCTGAAGTTAAAGTAACTGGGTATAGAGTAAAGAACACTAATATTGGTACCACCTTTCAAAGGAGAAAAGCAAAGAATGGATTAGCGGGTAGAGGAATGAAAAGGTGAATTAGTCATGAAGAAAACGAGAGAGGGGAAAAAGGCCACACAAAAAGTAATACAGTTCCTGTAAAGTTATGGCAAAAAGCCAAATGTCCGAACAATAGAATGATCACTGGCATCTGTTCTAAATAAATTTCCATTCCTATGCAGTTTATAGCCCCACCTGGCAGGGAAGAATAAGCCCTTGACTCTAACAATGAAGACCAAGGCAGCCACGTATTAGAAAAGGGGAGAAATTTATTTTTCTTTGGCAGTGTCTATTGAAGGAAGCACCTATTAAAACAAAGCCCCAATCATGTAGCTGAAAGAACGCAATGTGTCTGCCTAGCATGCTACAGGTACAAGTTGGCCTGGGTTTGAAATCATTGAGAGCCAGAGAAAGAAGTCTAATGTGGGGGGTCCAATCCTCAGCGTTTCATTACTGACAGAAGTCACAAGGGAAAATGAGGTTGAAATCTGCAGCAACAGTGGATAATAGTCTTCCTAATGGGGCTGAGCATCTGGCCACAGGCAGCACTGAATCCCACAGGCCTCTTCCCCTGGTGTGGGCACCTGTAGGTGCACATGGATGACCAAATAGGAATGAGCATCTCTGTGGCTAGGTTGCTTCACTCACTGGCTGAGAAGGAGAGAATGAAGGGCTGCAGCAGAGCCTTGAATTCTGGAGGGAAACCCCACCTCATGGACCCACAGGAGTGGAGATTACTCTCATAGCTAACTATATCTTAGGTACATTAACTGTAAAATATCAAAAATTACCTTGCTGCTTTTAATATTCAAACTTATCCCTATTCTGGGTTTTTTCCCCATTTTAATAAATTCTCAAGCAAAAATCCTATAATTTTTACACTCACCGTCTCCCACCACCAAACCACATTGTTTCCACCTTCAAATAGGCCCACTTTTCTTGATTTTAGCAGCTACCATGCCCATGCAGACTGCCTGAACACAATAATGTATGGTGTGTCAGTTAGAGACTCTGTCTGCCTGTGAATCACGGAACACTGCATCTTAAATAAATGGAGTTTTTTCTTTACACATACAGTAAAATCCAGATTTTGGTATTTGTTGGCACCAGTTCAGTAAGCCAAGGCTGTCAGGCCTGGGGTTTCTATGACATGATTAGGCTTTCCTAGATGTTTGTCTAAGAAGACTGCTCTAGCTCCTGCTATCACATTTTTTTTTAATAGACTAGAGTCACATAACAAAAGAAGAGGAGTAAAAGCAAGAGTTTAGAGCAACAAAGCAAAACTTACCCTAACATCCCCAGCAGACTTTCATTTATGTCTAACTGTGCAGAATTATTATGTGTGGGCTTGCCTACGCACAAGGAAAATTGGAAATACACTTTTTTGACTGTGCTCTTTGATCTCCAGAATAAAATTAGAGTTCTCACAGTAAGGAGGAAGAGGCAAATGGCTACTGGGAGGCATTTGGCAGTTTCTGCCATACATACGGGAGTGGGCAAAAGTAGATTCGCAGTTGTGAAGATGTAAAGCACAGAGTTTATTCTTATATTATTATTTATTCTTGTATTATATATTTTCCATACAAACTACTATAAACCTACTTTTCCCCACCCCTGTAGTTACTCCCCTTCCACTTTTATCCCAGGTCAGGCCACTCTTCACACATTGTCTGATATAACTCATATTCTATCTTCCCCACTGAAACCTCTAAGTGGCTTCCTATTTGACTCTCCCTAACTTAAAAAGCTCTCCATGCCTGCTTCTCCAATGTCAGTTTTTCCTGACTCACTGTGTGTCATTCTTCCTGATGAGCCCTTCAATGCTGCCCCACAACTCTGAGCCCTTGCATACCTGTTCCCTGTGTCTGATGTGCTCTTCCACCCACTCTGCATGCTTGGATCCTCCTCCTTTAGATCTTGGCTGAAATGTCACTTCTTTAGAGGGGCCTTTTCTGATCCACTCTCTTCTAGTAGGTTCACCATCACTATATCTGATTAGGTCCTTTAGAGCACTTATCAAAATGTGTAATGATTTAGTGATGTATCTGCTATTGATTATTTTAACAAGTATCAAAAAGGAAACAACATGTCTCTTTATTCATCAAAATATATCAAGTGTCTGGAACATAGAAATGTAACAAATATTTGGTGCTGAGTGAGTAAGTGAGTGAGTAAATTGTGGGGATGGGGGGTGGTGGTGGGGAGATAGGGCAGTAAGGAAGCATGAAACAGTGAAGTCAGAGTCTCCAGGGACACAAGAAGCAGTTTGACTTTGGTGTTAGAACTTTCTGCGGATAATGAGGTTTCAACTTGCATGTGTAATCAAGCAAATCATAAAAGGAGCTCACTAGCTATGCTTTTATTGGAGATTGCAGTACTTTACCAGACACTTGGTAGCAGGCTATGGGATGTGAGGAGAGTTGGAGTGGAAGAGTCAACAGAAAAATTCACTTTACATATCCCCAGTTGTAACTAACTGTCCAACAACCTTCCAATTTCCCATATTCCTATTACTATTTAGGAGATCCCACTTGGCCCTGTAATTTGATTCTAGGAAATATTTGTCAGCCAGCAGATATCAACAAAGATTACAAAAATTCTAGCTGATCTTGACAGGCTTCCATGCTGGCTAAGGGGACACATCCCAGCCATGGAGTCCCTGAGCAGCCTTCTGGTGAGTCCTTGCTAGCCAAGACCCTTCAGGATGCCTTGAAGATGGGAGACACCTTAAGTGTGCTCATGAGTGGCAACAAAGCCTGTGAGGTAGAACAGGAACACTGAGGTGTGTCTCTCTGAGCAATGTCTGAATGTTCCATTTTCTTCTATGCACTTTTATAAAGCTGACTACTCCCCAGATGCAAAGGAGAACCAAATCCTAACATTTGTCATAAAAATCTTAGGTAGGTGCTCATTTCATCATCCTTTGAATTTTAAATATCTCTCATGTAGTATCTGGTGGAGTTTTGTTTATTTGTCTCAGACATACTTTTTTATTTCTCCAGCTCAGTTCAGTGTGGTAGGGTGACTTTGGTATTGGTGCAGAGAGTTGCCTTTAAAACAGTAACCGCTAAAGTCCACAGTGATTGACATACTTGCTATATTTGCTAAAAGTAGAACCAGTCATATCGCCATTTATCTGCATTATATCCCTGGAAAATATCATAGGAATCATACTTTGTTTTTGTCATTTGGAATTAGATTAGGATTGTTAAGCACCAAAACTCAAGAATGGCATCTTGGCTTTCTTTCTCCCAAGTGGTTGTAAATCTCCTGGTTATTCAGAAGTAGTCCTGAGTGTTCTCTCCACATAAAAGATCCCACAGTGTGAGTCCCCTTCTCCATACCATCCCAGTGCAGCCTCCCCATCAGAAAGCCTCGAGCAGGGGTGTCAAACTCATTTTCCCCAGGGACCCCATAAGCCTTGAGGTTGCCTTCAAAGGGTGGAATGTAATCTCAACTCCCTAATAGTTAAGGAGTAGTTACATTTATACAGTCCTAAAATTATTTTGGCCCCTTGAAGGCAACCACAAGGCTGGTGCAGATCCCGGTGAAAATGAGTTTGACACCCCTGGCCTAGGGTGTCAGGAAGTTGTTCTGAGGCACCTTGGAAGCAGGTATATTGATGACCTGGCTTATTACAGCAAGTGTGGCTGGCCTGGTGTCCCAAGGAAAGGGCTCATTTAACAACTTCCAGGAAATGTCAGATACATTTCAAAGTTCCAAATACAGTAAAAGTTTGGGTCCCTACTTAGAATTTGCTGGAAATAGCAACTTGGATGAGCAAGAGAAGGAAATTTCATTAAGTGATAGTCCATTAAGTTGGATTAGATGCTCCTTTCTCCTTACCCTGCTTGTCATATTTGTCCTGCTTTCATATTTGAGCAAGTGGCATTTGTTCAAAGGGAAAAAATTAAGAGCCATTACTAATAACATCAAGAAAAAAATGTGATTTATTTCAAGGTCTATATCAATGCTCAACAGTTGCCTCCCACCTTTATCAGTGTTGTGTTCTACCAACATTTGTTTAATCCTGACCTTTTCTCATGTCTTTGGCCTTCACTATTACATATATTCAAATGGGCATCAATTCCATCTGAGCTTTGGAGTAACACATCAAGGGGAAGCAACTGAACCCAAGCGAGAATTTGGGAGAAGTATAGCATTTGTTTACTTCTCTTTGGGGTTGTTTTGTATTTCTAACCATGGTTGTATAATTATCCAAGATGTTAGATGAGAACATCATCTATCCTGGTATGGAACCTGGGACTTTCTCTTTCTGGGCCAGCGAGGTAGATGTCATTTGCTAGATATATAAGAGAGAGAAAAATAACTGCAGAGTATACATATGAATCATCTCATTTGTATGTTGTCGTATCCTTATATCATCCTTGTCTCATGTTTATGTCATTTCTTAAACTGTCCATCGGCAGAAACTCCTCCAGGTTTCCCAACTGAGAGAGTTTTGGGTTTTGATCTTCTTTGTTTTCAAAAAACATATACTTTTTAGGAGCTCCTCATAGGTCTGCCCACATTCAGTTTTTCAGTTGTGAGCAAAGCTTATCATTTAAAAGCTCAGACAGTTGTTTATAAAGTACAGGAAGCAGTACCACAGCATTCAATTATTAATATGCATGCCAAGATGATCAATTGTGCATGCCTTGTTACAACACACATTGAATGAAAATTTAAATGCTCCATGATATTCCTACTTTGGTACTTTGCCAACATTCTTCCTGGTAAGAGAGAAGAGAGAGAAGGGAGCAAAGTAGGAAAAGGCAAACAGGAAAGCAGATGGCAATGGGAAAGGGTTTATTGATATTAATTTTAGAATACATGCCACAAATATAATGAAGAGAAATGAGAAGTAGAAATTGTAGAATGTTAGAGCTAGACAGGACCTGGGGGAGTCATTGGCTCCAACCCTTCATTTCACAGAGGCAGAAGCTGAGACTCAGGGAGCAGACATGCTAGCCCTTGGTCATTTAGCAATTTAGGGACAGATTAGAGCCCAAGACTATTGGCTCCTTGTACTGTTTGCTTTCTACTACCATATATTTTTTAATGAAAAAATGATCAGAGGAAGATATTCTAATTGGAAATGTATAGTTCACATGTGGAGTTGAAGAAGTGTGCTGGCATCACACTGAGCATACATGCTGCTATTTGGTTAGAAGATGAAGCATTTGCCTCTCATACAACCCACCAGCCCCGCTGCCAGAATGCAAGCCCAACTTCTATCACACTTCCTCCAGGAGACCTTTTTGGTCTATTATAACTTATAACCATCTCCCTCTGTCCTGCCTTCTGCAGTACCTGTTAATATTGTCTACTTGAGCATTTAGTTATTCTCTAAGCATAAGGTTTTTGTTTGTTGGTTTTTATTTCCTCTAGTAGGATTTCAGGCTAAATAAAGGCAGAGACCACTTACTCTTTTCATTTCCCACCTTACTGCACCACTCCCAGGTCTAGCGTAATTCTTGTAAAGCACCTTGTATGAATAAGGGTTGTTAATCAAACATCCTAGATGAAAATGATGGTGGTATTGGAAATTGAGCTGGCACCTAATAACTACAAAACATATTCTAAATGTTGGTTTTTTGAGTAAACCATGACCTCAACTGGCATTCTGTTAATATACCATTCCCCCTAAAGTAGAATACATAAAGTATACTTTGGTTTAGACGTTTACAGTGATAGTATTATAGTTGGTAATATTTTAGCCTGGGGATTGGGAAGGTTAGAACTATCATGCAAATTTACTTTATCCATTTATGATAGGAATTGGCATCAACCTCATCTTAGACCTTGAAAGCAGCAAATAGTGATGAGACTTTTGATTAGGCATGAAGAGATCTTGATTCTAATCCCAGTGCCATCATTAATTAGCCAGGTGACTTTAAAAGTCTTTTAAGCTTGTTTTTTCATCTCGATGGTGACAGTGTTTGTCCATTCTCCTAAGTTCCCTTCCCACTCTGAAAATTCTACAGTCCTTATCACATCAACACTTCCACCCTTTAAGGTCCCTAAGTACCTAAACACAAGTATGGGCTGGCTCCCAGCCATGATGTCAAATGCTCCCAAGCTCCTCACAGAACAGAGGATCAGCCAGGCACATGTCCTGGTTCTGCCTGGCTGTGGAGGTTACATCTGCTGAACAGCCCTGTGAATTATCAGCTGCATTTTAATCCTGAGAGCATGTGGGACACCTGCAGGTGCTTCCAACTGGCCATGAGTCTTGTTAGAGACAGTCACCTAGCCCTGACTGTCTCCTCTGTCGTATCCTCATCTCTTTTCTTTATTAAAATGATAAAAGCCTCAAGCATTTGAGTGAATGATGAAATTCATCCACAGATATTTATTGGGTTCCTATTAAGTGTCAAATACTTAAACGCTGAGTACATGAGAGGGCTTTCTACTCTCCATGTGCACCACGACCCCTCTTTCAGGCAGATTGGTGTCCTCATTCACATTTCTTCTGCCTAAAAGCTTCTTCCTGAAATCACTTACGTCTTAGGAACATCTCAGCTAAACATTTTATTTCCACCAGGGGAAATTTGGCTCCTATGTCCCTGCTGTGGAAAAAGAATTTTTATGAAGTGTTATAATGTTTTCCAGTGTCTGTAGTCATTGCTAGCATTCATTCATTCATGGGACAAACATCCCCTAACTGCTTTAGCAACTCGACAGGTTTTCTATTTCTCCTGAAGATCATATTTGCCAATGTTTTAAGTGCTGGAAGCATAATTTTTATTAAAAATACCTCTTTGCTCTCAGGAAATATATGTCCAGAGAAAATACTTTCTTTATAAAAACTGCCAAATCCAGGATGAGTGTGGAATTTTCTTTTTCCCAGGATACCACAGCTGGAAGTAAAGTTACTTAAGGCAGAAATGATGTGTTCTTGACTCTGTACAACAGAGGAATACAACTTACTGTTCATGCTCAAACAAAAGAAATCTGTGCCCAGAGAGAATGATGAAAGAGTAGCCACAGATGAGTGAGAGCATTTCTACTGAAGGAGACAGACTGCTTAAGTATGGAAACACCTTCTCTATCAGCATAGTTGTTGTGACCCACAAAGCCAAAAAAAAGTATTTACCATTTTCCTATGCAGAAAGTTTGCAGGCCCTGTTGTGCTGGATCTCAGGATTGTCAAGCCCATCCCCCAGCCCTGGGATCTGAACAGATGGAGACTTTCTTCAGGCCTCACAGATACTTGGAGTTGGAGCTGTGAGTGACAGCACAGGCTTCCGGACTCCCCTTCTCTCTCACCCACAAAAGAGCTTGCAATCTCCCAAGCATTTCCTGGACCCCACCTCCTTAAGTTTCCTCTACTGAGGCTTTCTGTTCAACAACAGTGATAATTGGGCAGAATGGATTTTAGGTTAAAGTGTGTGCTCAGACCATCAGTACACTTTTGGAGAGGGGTAAATGCGGGTCCTTGATCAATCACAGCATCAATGTTTGGCTTCTTTGTGATAGAAAATTTCATTTACCTTAAAGTGGCGGCCTTCCCCACCTTCTTGGTACTCTCCACAAGCTCTCTTACCATACTTACTGTGATTCCATCATGTACAGGTTCCCCCATCCAAAAATAGAGTTCCTAGGAAGGCTTTTGTAAGCTCGAATGGCATAAAATGAAGATGCAATTATCATTAATGTACATGGAAAAAATTTTTAGGGTTTCCAAACACCCAAAATAACCTACCAAATCATACTAAATATACTTCATTACATCTACTTTTACACTAAGCATAACACTATTACAAACTCTTAGGCTCTTTTTCTTATTACGTCATAGGATACATCTTGCTACGAGATGTACAAAATAAATCTAAAAGCACAGATGTTCACAGGTACAGTTCAGGGCTCTGGGGCTTCAGGCTGAGAGGCCAAATGTGGTTTCCAAGGAAGGAGCTCAATGGGGCTACTGCTAATGCTGGGGGTGCACGCTGCCTCTATATTGGCTGCTGCAAAACAAATAATACTATTTTTGCTTTTCTTCATAAAAGCAAAAATCCTCTTCAGATTTCTCTTGATTAGGAACACAGATACTGATATTAGGTCTTTCATAAAAGTGAAGTGTCATAATACAAACTTTCAAATAGCGGGGGTTACCTGTATATGGTTATATGGCCCCCATTCTGCAGGGCTGTAGGGACCAGAAGTGTTTTTGGTTGTTTTTATCTCCAGCATCTAGTACAGTGTCTGGCTCATTACACTTCACAGTGCTCATAAGGCTTTGGCCTATAAATATACATGCAAATTTGTGGTTGCCAAAGGCAGAGGGTAGGAGTGGGGAAAATGAGTAATAGGGGACCAAAAGGTATAAACTTCCAGTTAGAAGTAAGTCCTGAATTGGCCGGATGGCTTGGTTGGAACATCATCCTATATACTAAAAGGTTGCCCTTTGATTCCCTGTCAGGGCACATACCATATTTTTCAGACTATAAGACATATCCCCTCCCAAATTTGGGAGGAATAATGGTTGTTAATGCTGCTGTTGAATTATGTTTAGATTTACATTGTGAAATATTATGTTATTTATGTTATTAAATATTTTACCACATTTTTTGCTTCAAAATTTTTTTTCCTATTTTCCTCCTCTAAAACTTGGGTGTTATGGTCCAAAACATATGATACCTCATTTGCAGGTTCAATCCCTGATCAGGGCACATAAAGGAGGCAATCAGTCAATGTTTCTCTTACATCAATGCTTCACTCTCCTCTCTCTCTCCCTTCCTCTTTCTCTAAAAATCAATAAAAACATATCCTCAGGGGAGTATTTTTAAAAGAGACAGAGGAAGAGAGAGAGAAGAGATACCAAAAGCCAGGTCTCTCCCCTCCCTGCTGGATAATCATCCTTAGCAAGGAGTCAACTGCTGATGAAAGGGGGATGTTGCTGTGTTTCATGGTGGAACTGCCAGTGCGGATTAGCTCTGGTGCAGGGCATGCTGTCCTGTAACTCATGCCATTCTTACCTATCAGGAATGGCAACAAATAAATGTTTGATTACCAACTATGAACAAGGGGATAGGAAAACAATTTGAAGAACACTTAGTGGGCATAAAATTGGAGGACAGCCTAGCTGTCAAAAGTTAAAAATTCAGATAGTCTCTCCTTCCCACTGCTAAGAATTTTTTATAAAGATATTTATGTAAGACTGTCAGGAGGTACATCTGAGGATGTTCACTGCAGCCTTATTAACATACAATGAATAGATTTCCAAGATATGTTAAGTGAAAAAAGCAAGGTGCAGCACGCTGTATGTAATATTAGCATTTTTGTATAAGTGAAAAACAGGCTACACATAGAAAAATATACAATGTGTATATTCATACAACATTTTCTCTGGATGAATGCACTAGAATCTTTCAGATATCTTTAAAGAGATAAATGTAGTGGGTGGCAGTCAGGGTGGAAAAGTAGACATTGCTTTTCATTTTACTCTTCTTTTCTTATATATGTGTGTTATTTGAATTAGTCAGTAAGGACAACCTAGGCAGGAGGATTTATTGAATTTAAAAAGTCTAATAAATGCAATATATTGTAAGAAACTATTAAAATGATAATATTTTAATAGATTTTGTTATTAATTTCCAAAATATTCTAAAATATGCATTAATAAGGGAATCTGCAATCCTCTAAACCATCCTGGGATTTATACAAAGCTTAAGAAGTCACCATCTATCTAATATCTTTCCATTTATTTGAACAATATCACCATTTCCTGCTTGCTTGAAATTTGCTAAAAAAAAATCGATTTCTTTTTTTATAATTTGGTCAGTGGGTTTCTCTTTCTTTTTATGCCCACCCTATTCTGCAGAAGAACCAAGTCTCTGTCCTCATCTAGTCAGGAAGTTCAGAAAGGGCCCTGTTGGCTCTCAGGTGTGAAGTGGCTGAAATGGAGTCATAAAGTCACACAGGGTTCGTTTTACTCATCTCAAGACAAAACCCCAGAATGCCCTTTTTTCCTCCTCAACTTGAAATTCCAGTCAATGCCTTCTTAATATATGGCTTTGACCGTATTAATTCTCTGTTTCCTGGGCTTTCCGCCAGGCAGACTTGTAGACTCCTCTGCTCTCAGGACTCAGAGCCGCCTGAGTGAATGAGCAGAATTACTTCTGGGAGTCTCTCCTAGCAGCTTCCTCTTACCATGTCCCTGTCTGTTTGACAGTAACTGCTCCTCCCTCTGGCTTTGTCGGGCTCCTCTGGGTGTCCTGAGAGCCCAAATCACTTACTACCTTCCCTCCATTATAATTCTTCAATCCAGGACCAAGGCCCATCAGCTCCACCCAGCTTTTAGTATTTAAAAACAACAATAACAAGCTAGGGTAGAGGAGGTCTGCTATTTCATTTGTTATATACCTTTGAAAATCTCTTATGAGCTACTCTTAGATGATTTAGAGAAAATGTTATCCCTTAAAGGAAAATGAAATTTCCTCTGAACCCTATGGTGTTAAGGCTCTATCCTGAGCCCAAATAGCATTAAAAACAAAAATTAAGCTTGGAAGACCTGTTCAAGGTGCTCTATTTAGGCAGGGGTACTGCTGGTAAGGACTTAATCAGTTTCTCCAGATATTTGGGACACGAAATGGATTTCAGGCTCTTTCACAGCTATTTGGCTGGAACAAAAGATGCTGGAGGTGCAGGAACTCTGAGAAAGAATGCAGTCAGGGGGGTATAAAGGAGAAGGGGTGATGTTTGTGTTCTTTGGAGGAGCTTGACCTTTCTCTCCACTGCTTTTAATGCTTTTCTGTTCAGAGCTCAAAATTCAGGAGAGCTTAGAAATCTGAGGTTTTATGCTGGATGCCCTGTTCCTTCCCAGGAATCTTGTTTTTTACATTGTTCTATTCCTGGGTAAGTGAAGTCCTGTTCTGAGCTTTCCTTGCTTGAGAAGAATAAAGACAGCTTCTTTTCAAGATCATTTATAAAGTTCTCTCTCAAGTAAGGAGTATGCGCTGAACTCAGCAGATGTCCAAACATTTGGGGGTAGTGGAAGGTGCTGAAAAAAGGTTTTAAATTAACCTGGTCTTATGGATTTTTTTGAAGTTTTGAAGACTATATACCTATATGTGTGTATGTTATATGTATGGATGTGGGTGTATTTGTATCCTCATGCATGTATAAGATAGTGAATAAACAACCACTAGTGGAGTGTTAAATTTATTAAACAATGAGGCTGTTAGTCTGAGGTAGCTCTAAGGCTGTGGTGGACCAGGTAAGCAAACCAGAGTCTAATCCTGTCAATGCCTGAGGCTAACACAGTTGAAACCTAAGGATAACCAATTACAAACAGCCAATTATGCTTTAAGCTATGGCTAATCAATAATTTCCTTGTTTTCCTTCTGTCTTTTCTCTGTAAAAGCCTCTCTCTAGTTCCTGTTGTTGGAGTGTTCCAAACTACTTCCAGTTTGGCACTGTCTGATTTTAATCAATTTTTGCTGAAATTAACTTTAAATTCTTAATATGCCTCAGTTTATCTTTTAGGAAGAGATTTGTAACCGTAAAGAGTGATGACCAATTTTATCACAGCTCTGTTTATCCTTCCATTATATTTACTGATACCTGCTGGGTATATAAGCAAGACTCTATTATGAAATCTAAGACTGACATTCAGGCATATTTTTGAAGAGTCAATCATTTAATTTATTTTATGATTCTCAAGTAACCTAATTTAGTCTAAGCACTTAAAACATAGAATTAGGGGAGAAAGATTTGCAAGGTATAAAGGGTAAATTTAAACTTTCTGACTGAAAGCTCCTGTTGATAACACTTGCAGAATGGTAAGCATGCTAACTACTATAGGCTTTCGTGGAATGCCCCCCCAGCACCTTTCACCACTAGCAGTGGGGAAGGCACCGGTGGGGGTCAATCTGAATTTGTTCTGTGCCTTTGCACAACTTTCTATAAGCTACATTTTTCAGTGAATGCCACTGCCATCTTGTCTACTATTTATCTCTTCTCTGAGCTGTTAGGTAGAGTTTTAAATATCCCATTTAGTTGGTACCTGCTTGTAGCTTCATTGTATATAGAAGGAATAGTATGAATTATATTGGAGAAGTAGTGAGTGGTAGTGTTCATGGACACATTTTTGGTCTTCACTGTTGGAGACAATGAAGAGTATATGGTCTTTAGCTGTGACATCAATTATATGGTCATCCCATTTATAATTTTACAAATATGCTGTCTTTGAATCATATTCATTAGTACATAAGCACTGAGGTGGCTTTTCCCTAGTGATGATGAATTCATGCTGATCCAAGCACTCTTTCTGAGTCTTTTGTGTGCCCAAGAACTTTCATTTGTAGATCAAAAGTAAACTTGGCTATAGAAATACCATGAGAGTATTTTTTAAACCTAAGTCGAATTACAGTTTTTGTTTTGTTTTGTTTAATTTGTTACTATGTGGGCAAAGGTATAAAACTTAATTTAAAAAGGGGTATACAATTGATCACATTTAGTTTTGCTTTTAATTAATTCCCCTATTGAAAAGAATACAAATGCATGAAATTGAGATTGGCCAGAAAATTTAAGACATAGCTCTTTGAGTTCTGACTTCTTTCTTAACCCCAGTGTATATTTCAGCTCCATCTGGATTACCTTCACTCATTTCAAATTCAGCATTTCCAACAGCAAAGTCCTGATCTTCTTCCTGAGACCTTCACCTATACTCATCTTCTTGGTCTCTGATGTACTTCCCAAGCTGGAGTTTTCCTGATCTCCTTCCTCTCCTCCCTTGTAGCAAGTCAGCCACACTTGTGTCCTATCAACTTGCCCTGTCAAATGACTCCTTGCTTCTCCTTCC
Source organism: Artibeus jamaicensis (assembly GCF_021234435.1). Lineage (NCBI taxonomy): Eukaryota > Metazoa > Chordata > Mammalia > Chiroptera > Phyllostomidae > Artibeus > Artibeus jamaicensis. The sequence goes on from NW_026521822.1 coordinate 4,689,323, forward strand.
ACTCCAGTGTTCTGCCTTAATTCAAGCCTCATCATTTCTCCCAAGCAATTTCTACCCAGATCTGCCTCCTCTGGCTTACAATGTAAAGTTCACAGTCTGGCTTGGTGTACATGGTTCTTCCTTATTCATTCTTACCCAGCATTAACCCCATCCCTACCACCTGTGTTCACACAAAGTCCTTTTTACATTCCTTGGAAGCCTTTGAAATGGCAATCTTGCCTTCTCAGCTGAGCGAGTATTAATTCACTGTTTAAGAAATGGCAAAATGTTGCCTTCATTTTGCCAGAGTAGGTGGGCTCTCTGACCCCACCTACTGAGTTAGTCCCTGTAAGTGACATCCATACCTCTCTCAAACAGGGTAATTATCTGCTTGTCTTTCTCTCTAGAGATTATATTCTCACCAAAGGCAAGGTCATGTATTCATCATATATTTCTAGCAATCAGTCAAGTGTCTGGTAACCAATAGGATCTCAGATGTTTGCTGAATAAATGAGTGAGTGAATGAGTGAATTGAACCTGTGCCCTAGGATATGGTAGCAGCATATTCTAAGCAACTGAGGCACTTCCCCTGAACAAGGACTAGCTGCAATAGTGTATGACTTAAGTAAATATTAGAGATCTAGTTTTACTCTTGAATGTGTGTAGTTTTGGCCATCTAGTCTTTCTTCTCAGTGCTTTTTCTTCTGCACTACTCAATGTGCATCCCTGCTCTCTCTCACCTCTGCCCACCCTACCCCACACACACATACAACACAAATTTTCTCCTTAGTGTATCTCCTTTATTAATAGCCTTCCCTGACTGATGGCAGAATTTTGACCACTACCACCCAAATTGTCAGCCTCAATCCTTGCTGTCCTTTCCCTCAGGCCTGGTGTCAGGACACCACAGTTCTTATTTTTCTAAATGATGCCCATCAAAGAGCTCTGCTATTAAAAGCAATGGGGCACATTATTCTCTAAAAATCTCTCAATCACTACCACCTCTATCCCTGCCAGATAATCTCATCTGACGGTGGAGTCCACCGCAGTATTTTGGGCTGACTGCTCTGTGTTGTCTTCCGAAAGCAGCTTGAAGTCCCCCATGAACCCAGTCTGCATGCAGACAAAACAACAGGAAGCCTGGGTGGCCAGGCTGCACTGTGCTCCTTCTCCAGCTGTGCTGCTGATCCCAGGGTTTGGTAGTCAGGTGAAAGGCAGCCCTCAGAGCAGCTCTCAGCCTGATTAGTCTGGCAGTCTTACTTCCTCCAGGTGAGCTTATGAGAGGGAAGCCCCTCGTACTTAAGGAGAGTGTGAGATAAGCTGGTGACGAATCCTCCTGTTAAAATTGAGTGCAATAAATTCATTGTGTGACATGATGATAAAGTTTGATAAATAAGGAGGTGTGGAGGTGGGATTCTTTTGAAGTAGAAAACAGTAAACATAAAAGCTCCTGTGAAAACTACCCATAGATTGAGAAATAGCTGCTTATTAGCATTATAAGATATTTCCAGTATGGGGAGTGAATGGATCTGCTTTCTTCCAGTGCTCCATCACACATTTGTTTATTCTGTGTGCTTATTTTAAAAATTGTGGCACCATGTTTTGTTCTTCTGTGCAGATTATCCTATTACTCTTTGACATTCTTTGGACACCTGGAAGATTTGGAAGAGCTTTAATGTCCTTTTTTATAATAGAGACTTGGAAATCACTTAAGAATAATTCACATTTGATAGAGTGTTAGCATTTATGAGAAAGAAGCTAATTTTAACTGTGTGCTTTTCTAACTAATATTTAGAAGTTTGTGTTTAATCATATGGTTACTTCAGTGGTATAATTTCCTTAATCCCATGCTTACTAGACCTATAACTGTTTAAGCAAGACTGAATCTGTAGTTGGTTGGCCCTACCCATAACATTCACTACTAAGAGCCCCCATCCCTTTCTCTTTATAGCTTTGGTCACAACCCCTCAACATTTATCATTCCAATAGCACAACTCCTACAAGCCACAGAAGTTCTAAACGAAGTCAAAGTGATAGCAAACATCAAGGGGTTTGGGAGCCTGTGGGAAGGAAGCCTTATGAAAGAGAAAATAGAATGACAGACAGTGGTACATGGTCCTGATGAACTATGGAGGGTGCTACATGGTGTCAAAATAAGATCTGCATGCCAGTGCTTCAGGAGCAGCGAGCCTTGGTCTGTCTTGATTTGGAGACAGTGGCTCTTTGTCCCTGCCAGAAGACTGGAGAGCTGGATGCATGGGGTGCAACAGGGGAAGAAAAAGAAGCCATGGAGTAAAAATGGCCCTGAGATTGTGGGGAGATATGACACAATGACTCATTGCCCCAAGTTAGAATTTGTACACAGTAATGTCTTCAGAGGGCTACATGTGACTCCTTCAGATGGAGCCCAGAGGAGAAAAAGATCTATGTTTGACTCTTCCTCATTCAGCCCAACTTCACTTCTGAGACCCCAACCAAGGCATTGCATTGTCTGTATATCTATATCTGTATGCCAATCCCAGTGTCCATATCATCTATAGATACAGGTAATATAGACAAACTAAGTCACATTGTTAAACAAGGTAAAGAATGCTTGAATGCAGATGTCCATAAACTATTCCCAGTATATTTAGCATTTGTTTTAATTTAAAGTTGTGGAGACAGACTTGAAGAGAGACATCCCCAACCTTGCTAAAATGTAAGTACAAAAAGGCACAAATTGGATGGATATTGATGATGTTATTTCTACTGTGACATCATCCATAGACTCCTAGTGTCTTTGCTTTGCTTCCCTAAAGTGATCACAACATAAATTACTTGTCTTGTTTGACTTCCTTGTTCACCAAAGTTGAGCAGATTGTGGCCGTTTTCAACGCTTCTACCAGACAAAAAGCTTGGGACCATTTCTCGAAAGCTCAGCGCAAGAACATAGACATTTGGCGAAAGCATTCTGAGGTTGGTGATTTTATTATTACTTTTTAAACACCATCACACAGCTGGATTGGCAGAGAATAGTGTGGCTGCAGCCACTATGGTTTTTGTTACAGTGGGCAGTCACCTCACCATTGTCCTGTCTCATTGTCACCTCCAAATCCAGCTCAGATTTGTTCCTCACCTGGGAACAAATGCTTAGAAGGGAGAAAAGAATGTCTCCATTAATAGTAAAGAGCTCAGAAATAAACCAAGACACTTTGCCTAATGGTTATGAAGTAAAGTGGATTAGAAAACAAAAAACTAGCTTTTAATAAATACAGAGGTTTTTTGTTTGGGTTTTTTTTTTTTACTGTTCTACAACATGATGATAATAATACTTTGTTCTTTGGGCTAGAAATGGCAAGTGTGCCTCTCATCCCACATTTTCTCATCATTAGCAATGCCTCAGTCCCCTGTGCTAGCCTGTAAATTAAATCACACCTCTCCTAGAACAAAATTCCTCAGGGCAGTGAACAGCCAGGCTGGCCAAGTCTACCCTTCCGCATCAATGCATATGTGAAGTGTGAGTATTAACCCCAAGTAAAGAGTCCAGAACTTGACCTTCTTTGCCACCTAGAAGGGCCAAAATGTGTCATAAGTCATTGGTCACCAGCTGTTATTTTTAACTCCACAGTGTAGTGTACGCTTTGAACCTGTGCCTTAAAAGTAAGTATACTGTCTTTGCTTCTTCTTTAAATGAGAGAATGTCTTTCATTTGGATGCCTGTCCATCTCTAGCATGTTGCTATCAAGGTTCTCTAAATGACATTCCCCTTTTTCAAAATTCCAAACTTAAAGAAGGTAAGGCTTATTTATTTAATGATTTTGGCTCACACTTGTAAAATAAGTGTTTTACATAGAGTTTGAAGAACCACAAAGTACCATGATATCAATCATTTGGGTAGCATTTTAAGTGCCCATTAACTAATGCTAAATTACAGTTGAATTCCAATGGCACTAGATATAATATCCACATGAATACCAAATGAATTCTTTATTATCACTGTTATTATGGCGAATACCAAATGACTTCACAATAATGGGACACTTAAAGTGCTAGTGTAATTTATTGTTAAAAAGGACATTTTTTTATTTTGTTCACAAATGACTAAAAAGGTGGTTGGTGAGTGATGAGTTCTGTCCCTCTGCTCAGGATTATGAGTGAGGAGGAGGTGGGATTTCTCTTTGATTTTTCAGAAGCCAGAAAAACAAAATATGCTTCCCTAGTGCTCCCCCAGACAATGGCTCCATACCAGAGTCAAGGCTGATTTTCAGGAGGAAAGAGCCCTTGTTAATTACAAAATTTACAAATTGAGGGTTATGAAACAAACTAGAATCCACAAACTATGATTCAGAATTTGGAATAATCTATGAATTGTTTATTTTTTTCTTCATGTAAAAACCAAATGTGATTAAAAGAAATATAAGGGGGATCCAAAAACATAATTTATTTATTAAAAATTGTGTATTTATTCCTATGTGTTTAAGTTTCAGCCACCATCTCCATTTGATGCAATACACCTATTGAGACTTAATTCCACTGCTCAAAACACTTTGGAACTCATTGATCTTGATGCTTTTTAGTGCTTCTGCTGTCTTTTGTTTCACCCCTTCCTCAGCCACATTGGCAAAATGTTTCCCTTTGGGGACTTTTTTCACGGAGGGAAACAAAAAAAAAAAGTCACTCAGAGCAAGATCAGGTGAACAGGGAGGCTGTGACAGGAGGGTCATGATGTTTTGGGTCAAAAACTGCTGAAAACCACCCATCATGAAATGGGCAAATACCTTGAAAGAGTATTAAAAAATATTCATTGAAGCCAACCAAACACAGCCTCTCACAACATGACCAGCTGGTGCACTGATACAGATGGGTTTCTAGAACACTCACCTAGTGGGGGAAGCCTGTACTTCAAGGGTCCCCCTCTCCAGAAGATAATTATATTTTGTGGGGATCACCCCTCATATTAAGAGTGGCATGATGGTGAGTAAACCTGTGCATAAAATGGCTGTCCTTAGTAGGTGAGTGTCAGCAAAGAGCAGTTACTGATCTAAATCACACTTCCTGCCACATCTGGTTCCCTTCTCCTGGCTTCCTGGACTGGGGTTGGGGCTGTCCTCCCACCACCAAACAGGACACACAGGGCTTCCAGCTTTCCAGCTTTGTTCCAAGGAAGCCTGTTTGCTTGCCCCTGCTGAGGGGTAGAAGTGGACAAGGTCCTGAGAGGTGCTCCTGGAAAGGGTCTTTCTGACTCCCTGCAACTCCTACCACATCTTCTGATATACTAGAAAATAGAATTGTAAATTACTTTTTTATTTTCTCTCCTACACGTCACTTAATTGATTAAGTAACACTTGGTAGTTTAACATTGTGAATGATTTCTCAGTTGCATAAGCTTGATAATTGGCTTGATTTTTTTCCGCGTTCCCATGTACAGCACCTGTTAATTATCTGCAACACCTTTACAGACTTATTAGAGAGTACTAGTGATTTACTACTGTTGAACCAGAGGCACCCTGTGGAAACACCCTCAGGTTTTTTTCCTCCCAATTTTTTTCCTTTCTGCCATCCTTCCCCACAAGAACTGCTGCTGTATAAGTTTGTCATTAATTGTGGGTACTAAACAACAGGCGCTTTCAGACTCATTTATTCTTTCTACCTGACTTTTCTTTGTTTTAAGTATTTTCAGGCCACCTCTTTGGGAATTGGGCCCTTTGTCAGAAAAAAACAGCTGTCCACAAACCTAGAAACTTGCCCACTAAATCACATGTGATATCTGCCTCTGATACCCACTGGTATTATTTAAGGCAGGATTGGCACCTCCTTTCTACCGGGTGTCATGGTCATATAAGGAAACATGAGCCATCAGCCTGGTGGCCTTTAAAGACTGCCCTGTGAGAGGTGTCCTTGTCCTAGGAACCTGCCCCTCTACCTGTCCTCTGCAGTGGTGACTCCCAGGGTTCAGATCTGACCATGCAAATACTGTTAGCAATAAATATTTGCCTTCCCATCACACTATGCCTAAAATGTGTGCACTATGCAGAGAGACAATTGAGAGAACCTGTAACATGGACTAATATGTGCACATCAATTGAATGGGCCCTGGAACTATGCTTAAAGTCATACCATGAATGTTAGGTGCTATAGTACACTTTCAAAGGTTTATTTATTATAAAGTGAAATTATTTTAATTATATGACTTTTATTTAGAGACTTCAATTTAAATGAAGTAAAAAAAAAGGAAACACAGCCCTGTTTTTTTAGGATAGTACATATAAGAGAACAAAACAGATAAGGATTTACAAATATATGTAGATTGATACACATGATGATATCATTATTTAACAAATGATTACAGTGTCCTGATTTTTAGACATAGCTGTAAAAGATGTATTCTGGAATTCTTGTTATGAGTTTTCACATGCACACTTGCATTCAGAAATCCTTAATTATTGTACTATTCTTCCCTGTTTGTGTGTGAGTTGACAAAGGCTCAAAGACATTAAATGCCTTGACTACAGTCACTCCTCTAATAAGTGGAGAACAGAAGATATGATTCCAAGATCTTAAAGTGATGCTAAAACAATGATCACACCAAAAACAATAAACTCTACATAATAATGCGAAACACCAAAAAAAGGAAGGCATCTGTTTATTATGTTGTCCTCCAACATTTATTTTAAGGTTACCATTTGGATATCTGAATGGTGTGTGTGTGTTGATCACACATGGGCACAGGGGCACATGCAGGGGAACTATTTTACATGAAGAATAGTAGCAGCCTAGATTTTCAACTTAGAGAACCAAGTGCCTAGCGTGAACTAAGTACCTTACATGCATTTATTTTGTTCTCAAAATTATAATTCAGTGACTTAACTGAATCTTAAGAGATATGAAGAAACATTCTTAAAGTTACACAGTAGGTCAGTGGTAGACTGGGCCTTTTGAAAGTTCCCCTGTTTGTATTCCTAATCCTTAGCTGTGAGCCCCTCCTGTGTGCCAGTCATGGTGATAAGTATTTCTGTGTAGTTCTCACAAGAGCCCTACTGGGTAAATGTTACCATCTCCTTTTCTACAAATGTGGAAATGGATACTTAAGAGATGAATAATTTGCTGAGGAGCTCTTGACCAGTCACTAATGAGCAAAAATTTATCCAAAGTCTGAAAAAAGTCTGCCTCCTATACTCCTGAGAACTTTGCCCTACATTAGGTGGGGCCACCTTTGGGAGGGAAAAAACTGCAGATTCTAAGTGGTCATATGTCAGCCATAATACACTGAAAGACCCTGGGGAAAAGTTACTGACGTTCATGTATTCTTAACTTTCAGGAGCTCCGGAATGCTCAAAGTGAACAACTCATGGGCATCCGCCGTGAGGAAGAAATGGAAATGTCAGATGATGATGAGAATTGTGACAGCCCCACTAAAAAAATGAGAGTTGATGAATCAGGTAATACCAATAACTGCCACATATTCGTGAGGCATTGTAATGATCTTCCTAATCCCAGATGTGGCATATATATGGGGAAATGACCACATAACTCATATTTATTTGAGTTATACCAAACTTTCACCTCTGAGTGACTCTGCCTTTTATAAATAGAACTTTAAATTTCTTCTTAGGAATATAGTAATTCAAATTGTTCCAGTTACTTCTTTACACATAGGTCTAGAGCCATTATTTTTTCAGGGATATTTGCTTATTCCCATAAAAATCCTTTTCCAGAATTATGGTAGCCACTGCTGATGTTGAAATATAGATAAAATGTAGTTTCAGTCAGTATACTTCTGTCAACAACTGAACCTAAAAAAAACAAAAAGAAACTAAGCAAACAGCTGTAACAGGAACAGATTCACAGAAATGGAGATCACGTGAAGGGTTATTAGCAGAGAGGGGAAAGGGGTAAAAAGGGAGAAAAGGTACAGGGAATAAGAATCTTAAGTGGTAGGTACAAAAGAGACAGTGGGAGGTTAAGAATAGTTTGGAAAATGAAGAAGCCAAAGAACTTATATGTATGAACCATGGACATGAAGTAAGGTGGGGGAATGATGGTGGGAGGTGGAATATAAGGTGGAAGGGAATAAAGAGGAGAAAAAATGGAACAACTGTCATAGTGTAATCAAAAAAATACATGTAAAATAATTGCTTAATCCTTAAAGAACCTTTCTAGCCTCTGAGCCAGCATGCTAAAGAATAAGACTTTTTTCCAATAAACTAGTGCACCTAACCTGTAATCAAAGGGTTGGCTCATTTCGCATTACTCTTTTTTTTTAAATATTTTATTATTTATTTATCTTTAGAGGGGAAGGGGGGAAGGAGAGAGGGAGAGAAACATCAATGTATGGTTGCCTTTTGTGCATCCCCTGCTGGGAACTGGCCTGCAGGGAACCGGCCTGCAACCCAAGCATGTGCCCTGACTGGGAATCGAACCGCGATCGTGTGGTTCGCAGGCCCGCACTCAATCCACTAAGCTACACCGGCCAGGGCTCGCATTACTCTTGAGTGGTAAAAGGCAGAGAAGCTCAGAATGAACCATGGCTCCTGCACTCTGTGCTATCTGAAATGCTGATTTAAAACTCTGTCCTTGAATTGTGTATATGTAAATTCCTTGGTGTTGTAAAAGCATTCCAGGAAAAGGCTCACTCACACACAGGAGACACCAAGGGAGACTGCTTGTCAAGATGAAGAATGTTGTTTATAGGGCTCAGTAAGAAAGAGAATTGCCACTGTTGCCAAAAAGGACAATTGGAGGGGGGACATAGATTTGATCTGTCTCCTCAAATGTCATAGTAAATAAAATACTTACCTGTCCCACGTTTTTTAACAGAAAGATTCAGGTGACCAGAAACAGAGGACTTTTGCTAATTTGTTGGCAGAAATCCAAATCAAGATTTTAAAAGGCTCAAGTCGTCCAGGCTGCCAATGGTCATGAACTTTCTGTTTCTCCAGGGCCTTCAGAGAGAATGCCAGAGGCCTAAGTGATGACTGCAAGCTAACCTCCTTTCCCCAGGCATATCAGAAGGCAGCTTCATTTCCTTAGAGCAGTGGTTCTCAAAAGTGTGGCCCTCAGTCCAGCAGCATCAGAATCACCTAGGAACTTACTAGAAACATAAATTCTCAGGCCTTACTCAAGACCTGCCGAATCAGAAGTGCTCTTGGGAGGCGAAGGTGCAATCCAGCAATCCCCATTGTAAATTCCCCAAGGAGTCCTGCAATGTTTGAGAACCACTGCCCTGGAAAATGTGGCTTTTATCCTCAAATTTCATTCATTTAAATCTTTTAGAAGCTTAGCAGAAGAGAAGGCACCATGCCACTGTTCTTTGAAACCATATATCCTTTGTCTGAAAAATGAGCCTAGCATTTGTGTGTCACCGTATGCCTCATCTTACGATGACATCAGGTTGCTCAGGACCACTTGATTATTGGGTTTGGATACACTTATATGAGGAAACTGCCTTCCTTACCACATTGCCATTCTGCAAATCTTCAAATATTAAAAGAAAAGAGCAAATGTTAATGTGAATTTCTTAAATTCAATGCAATCTTCCCATGAAATATAATTTTTTCTCTAAAAAGCTTTCATCATTCTCGAAGTTTCTAAATGAGGGACAGGTTTATAGAAAATTTTAATCCTTAATGTTCTTAATAAGGTAAGTATGGGAGAAAAAATTGAGTTAAGCAGGCATTTTTATTTAAACCTGTGGCTTTTTTGGGCAGAAACAGTGACTACTTTTTAAATAACCTATCAATTTCCCAAGTAAGAAATGTGTTTAATTTCTTAGCCTGCATAGGATAGGGCCAGAATAATGACTCAGAACAGTCAGCTCCCAAAGGGGAATCTCACTGACCATGGTAGCAAGCATGTACCTGCAGGATCAGCCCCTGATTTCTGCTGCATAAAATCCACAGAGAGGCTAAGGACCTCTCCCCTATCAGGGACCCCAAGGTCCTCTGGGAAAGTTTGACCAAACCCTCATCCCAGACCTCTCTTCATTTTTTCCAGTCATCTGGAAGAGCCTGAAGTGGGACCTGAACTTTTAGAAGCTTTCACCAGGCTTGTTAGTTGGTCAGGAGAATTAATGAGCACAACACAGTGCATGTTCTGTACTGAGTGCTGAGGCAAAAGATGAAAGAACTGGAGTTCAAATGCCAGACCCCCAGGAGTTCAAAGTCTTTTTTGTGCTTTTAAAAATGAGATGGACCAGAGAACATGGCATGTGGTTTATGAGGAAAGCTCAGGACTGATTAGAGGGAAAGGAAAGCAACTAACCTTTTTTATTCCACTGGGCCCTGGAGATCCCGCCGAAAGGCAGCAACTGTTTTTCTTTCTGCCTGCATGCTGGGCACACAGCCTGAGAGCAGTCTTCCCTTCTGGTCTTTTGACCAAGCTTGAGACAGATCTGCTGCTTGCAGTGGGTTAGAGGGCTGAGGCTCCATAACTAGAGGGGAAACACTCCTTTCAGTGCCACCTACTTACGTGATGCAGCAGTAAATTTAGGTACGAATTTGCATCTGTCAGGCACCTGTGAGCAGTCCTCTCAACATGTATCTCTAGTTCACTGACAGGGGAATTGCCAAATGCTGAAATAGAAGTAAAATTCTCTTTTAAAGAAAATCCCTTGCTCTTTTCCTTTCTGCTAAAACAGCAAGATTTTTGCCTTGCACCCCTGAGCAGTAGTTGACCCAGGCATCCTAGGAAATTCTGGAGTGACTTCCTCCTCTGGGCCTCCTGCCTGGGCACGGACTATGCTGAGGCCACTCCCATGGCTTGAGTTTGGTCCACCAGCATTGACTTTCCTCTTCATTTGTCTCCGAGAACAAAAACTACATGCACAGTTTTATTTCTGAGGAGGAGCTGGAGATAACTGGTTTTTAGAGAAGGCACAATATGTTATGTAAGGACTTGTATGATACCTTGGGTTTAATTCTTTAAAAAAAATTAAAATTGTTCAAAATATCTCTGATCTTCCAGTTATAAAGAATATTTTATTGTAGTTTTGCTTTCCATCACACAATAATTTGCAGTGTGTCTTTGGCTGGAGTTCCCCAGTACTGCTATAACCACAGTATAATTCTGGAGAGCCTGTTCACTGTTGTTCCTCATCAGCTGAATCTTAAAGGGGGAGAGGAGTTCGTTGGAGCAAAACTAAGATACTGATAAAAATGAAAATGAGTTTTGTTAATACATTTGAAAACCAAGACACATTAATTGAAACGTTTATTCAAGAAGATTGACATCCTGTTCAGAAGCCTGTGAAGATCATTTTTGATAAAAATTCAAATTTATTGTTGCATGGTCTGCCTCCTACTGGAATCAAGCCAAACTTTAAAAGCCAGATATCTATTACTTCTTGTCCCTCTCAATCTCCTTCTTTCTCTCTTTTTTTCTTTTACCCCTCCCCCTCCCCAGGGTGGCAGTGGGGGTGGGGCAAAAAAGCATAAGGAAGGGAGGACACAAGAAGTCTGTCTGGGATTGTAAGGCTTCAATGACAGAACTGATTAGTTTTCCATATTGTGAGAGTTGAATGAATCAGTACATGTAAAACCATCCTCATAGTGTTGAGCACATATTAAGTAGTCAGTAACTGTTAACTCTTTTCATTATCTTAGTCATCCTCCAGCATCCGACCCTCAGCTTTTCAACAATAACTGCTCAACTAAAGTAAGGGTTAGCAACAGGGGAGTGGGAGAAGGAGAAGGGGGGAGAAGGTACAGAAAATAAGTAGCATAGACCATAGATGGAAAATAGATGGGGGGCAGGGTAAGAATAGTAGGGGAAATATAGACTCTAAAGAACTTGAGACACGTGGTGATAAACTAAAGGGGGGAATGGTGAAGGAGGGGTATGCAGGGTGGAGGGGAATGAAGGGGGGAAATAGGACAACTGTAATGGCATAATCAATTTAAAAAATTAATTAATTTAAAAAAAGTTTGTTGACTTCAATTGCATATTCCCATCTTCTGGTCTTTATTTTCTTGCATTTGTTCCATTAGTTGATAAGAAGATGGTAACCCTAAAAATATTCATTTTAATTAAATTTTAATTCATTTCCCCCAAACAGTCTGAACTTCTATGCATACAAAATTAAGTGTCACATACTTGATAGGCTATATCCCAGAAACCTGAAACTCAGCATCATCATAATTAACCAAATGTTGTCAAGTACCTTCTTGTATTCAAGGCACTATGGACTGACTAGGACATGTGGGGAGGATAAGACACAGTCTACCCTGCCCTCAAGGGTATAATATGCTTTTAGAAGAGAAAAAAATAAACATTTTAAGTTAATAAAAACACAATGTCTAGTGCCAAATATGTTCTAAAGCCACTAATTTAAATTCAGTATGAACCAAGTGAACATCACTACCCACTGTATGTACCTCATCCAATATTTAGTGTGTATACAGTATGCACTGAAGATAAATTTTACAAGAGTAAAATGAATATATCCCTTGCTTGACAGACAACCCTTAATACCATTCCATAATGCACAAATATTCTTGGATTTTCATAACAACCAATTTAAACTCTGAGTTCTTTAGGGGAGCAAATACTCTTTTAATTATGAAGAGTGTTTTCTGGGTTGTTGATTTTCCATGGACACTCACCATAACACAGATACGGACTTTAAAAAAAATTCAGTAAGAAGCCATTTGGAAAGATTCGCCAAATCTTTCAGTTAACTGAGTCAAATTCAGTACTAATAATTAAGTTTAGTTGGAATTAGCAGTATTGTCTATCTGATTAGTTTTATACTCAGTAGCTTCCAGTAGCTTGAAGCTTTAGGTTAAAAAAATCAGTTATAATAAGGCTCTCTCTGGCTATCTCCTTGATGTCTTTGAACACCAGCACTGCCTGTTTTTCTGATTTAATTCTGCCTGCTTAGGAGTGCTTTTTAAAGACAAAGGATGCCCAATGTGGAGGTTACAATTAGGCAGGAGCCTAAGAGGCTCACTGCCACCCCCAGCACCTGATTGGACACAGGAGAACAGGGCCACTGGATGAGAGCTCAGGGTGTAGCTAAAGGGACCATTTCACTCACAGTAGGTAGAAACATCCCATGAATGAATGAATGAATGAATGTGATCTGAGCAGGCTTATTCTAGAGTTGTTGGCAACTTGTCAGACTCACACTCAGAAAGTGAGACGGCTGGGTCTGCAGCCACTTGCCACAGGGTGGAGCTCTGGGCGCCAGCAGACTTTGAGGCAGGCAACCAGGCAGTGGTGAGAGGAAGCTGGGAAGCATAAGCCCCTTATAGACTTCTGTTTTCAGATGTAAAGACAGCCTAAATGAGAAATCCAGCATTGGTGTGTGTCTATCAGCGACCACCAAGTTAAAGACATGCATTTTTTATCAATTGCTAAAGAATATCTTCTGGAACACAAATGCCTAACAAGAAAATGTGATTAATTAAAGCTAATACGACTTAAAGATGATGAAATAAATCTTCCAAGGTGGGCTGAGTAGCCTTCTTCATTCCTAAATTGCTGAAATAGAGCTTCATTTACAAGGAAGAAAGGCTTTTTCCGTTTCTTTTTTTCTTGCTAATCTTGCCAAAGAATTCAAATATATGTTTATTTTGGGTATATTTTTTCAGCGCCCTGATTTTATGTATAGTTACAGTTCCCTTTTCATAATGGACATGTTTATGAAGAGTATAAAATCATCTTTTTATAATTGCTTTACCTTTAAATACAAGAGGCAGATGCTATTGCATCGATCCTGTGGCACACGGTTCCTCGGTAATGGAGGCACTCCTTCTGCCCAGCCAGACTGTGTATCTGTTTGGTCAATTCACACGTAGAGTCCAAACCATCTTTAAGCTTAGCCTCCTTATAATCTTACTTTTATGTAGCACCTGACCATGCCTTATTCCTGATATATCTCTCATGTATGCACAGATTTTCTATAATCATGTGTTTTATGTAAAATTGATTTATGCTGCTGAAATTGCATTGTGTCAAGGAAAGCACAATTTTCCCCAATACTCTAACCACTCGACTGGGCTGCACCTTCACAAAACAGGTGAGCCTTCACTGTGGTTCTCCAACAATCCACACCTGGTCAGTCTAGCTTGTAGTTAGGTGGGCACTCTGAATGGTTTCCTACTCGATAAGCCAGTACGTCCCCCCACCCACATTTGCCAAGAGGACTCAGGCTCTGTTAAGTCCTGGCTTCTCACCTAGTGACATGAGCTCCTGGAGCCTGGTGAAGGGCTTGAGCTGCTGGGCTGTTGGCAGGCAAAGGAAGTTAGCAGCCAATTTTCAAGAAAAAACTACACAGACCTTGACCTGGGAAGAGTGTAAATGAGTGACCAGTGAATAGCACAAGGTCCTAGTGCAGCTGCCTGTGCACAGCCGTTGGTGCTTGGATTCCCTCAACTGCCAGGAACAAGATGATCTAGATTACAGTTTATTATGTTTTCTGAGCATTTCATTCTGATAAGGGTTGATGCAGGATCACTACATAGGAAAGTAGATGTAATCCTCTTTTCTTAGCAGCAGGCTTTAAGGACACAGGAATATTTATGTAATAAGATGCAAAGTTGCTATGGAAAATACTATAGCAACTTAATATCTTCCCAGAGCCAGGCAGGTACTTGTAACAGCAATCTAAATTTACATTTATTTTAGTGTCATTTTATTAACACTCTTAGTATCTCATTCTGACAGGATGTTAAAATATGTCTTCAGCTTGTATTTGAGCAAAATTAACACAGTGTTGTTAGATTTTAAGTGTAGTTTATATAAGTTCTGAAAAAATCAGAATATTTTTTAGGGAATTTAGATGACAGAATTTGGGTAAGTTTTTAAGTTGTTTTTTTCTTTCCTAAATGTAGGAAATAATTCCTTAGTAGTATTTATTCCTAATTTTTACTTTTAGTTTGTAAGTATTAAGTAGGAATTTCTGGTTGTGAAATAGAGATTATTCTTTTCAACACTGACACAATTCATCAAGTGCTCACCTGTGGTTCTTTGGGCGCTTACAAAGAAAACACTTTTAGTAGATCAGCTCACTGCTCTCTGGCAGCTGTAACATTTTAAACATAAAACCTGTCTTTCACGTAAAAATAATACCTGGTCATTTTGGGAGATATAATGATGGATAATAAAGAGGAAAATAAAACTGTTTTACTCATAACACTAAAACAACTGTGATTTCAAATTTTTTTCTTCTGCACAGCTTAACTATATAAGCATTTTTCTATGTAATTTTAAAAATCCAGACACAGTAATTCTACATGCTTTTGTTTTCATACAGATCTTTTGTGTAACAAGTAAAGTTTTTAAAGCTTCCTTTTTATATGTTAATGCAATAGAAAATTAGAGCAAATTGGGTATGTCCTTTCTGGATCACAGGCCCTTTTGCAGGAAGCTTCTAGAATCGATGCTATAATCTTTGAAGTCATCAAAGTGGATACCTGAGATTATTAAAAGCCTCATAACTGAACCAGTCCTTCCAAAAGCAGCTTTTGGGTTCCTTGAATGTGAGTGTGTGGCAGAGAAACTATAGATATGTAGCTGATTTGGTAGTGAAAAGATAGTATCTATTGATTTTCTTCCATACCTCTCCATCTAAAACTTAAAGTGTGACTTTAACACAGTTTAAGTGGGACATTGGCCAAAAGAATCAATACCAGACCATATTGAAAGATATGCTGTGACCATCTTCTTAGCACAATAATGTACTTTACTCTTTATGAATGTCATTGTCCTAATTCTCCTCTGCTTTCATACTGCATTGTTCATCAAAACACAGCTGGTGACATAAAGCTATTATATCTTGACTCCTAACGCTGCTGCTCATAAGCTCCATTAATCAAAGACCTGAAGGTGCTAAGTCTACTGTATTAATACAGAAAGTGAGGACAAAAAATGTCCTATAGAATTCCAGTTAGCCATACACATTTAGTGCCACATAATTAATGAAAAAAAAAGATAGAATTAATTACTTTCTTTTTCCTGGAAATTCCACTGGTCACTATATGATTCTTATACAGCAGGTCCTCATAGAACATCGTTCTGATCAATGCCATTTTGTTATAATGTCCATGAGAAAAAAAATTCCTGGCCAGGGTTACTGCCTGTGTGGAGTTTACACATTTTCCTATATCTGCTAGGGCTTCTCTGAGTAGTCTAGTTTTCTCTCATATCCCAAAGATGTGCATGTGAGGTGAATTGGTTAAGTGTCTAAATTGCCCCAGTTTGGACGAATGTGTGTTGTGAGTGCACCCAGCACTGGAATGGTGTCCTGTCCTGTCCTGTCCAGGGTTAGTTCCCACCTTGTGCCCTGAGCTGCTGGGCTAGGCTCTGGCCACCTCCACTCTTATCTGGAACAAGCAGGTCGGAAATAGTGATCTCACATGCTTTTATTAATCATCCTTATATGTATATGTAGCTCACATTTATTTCAGTTTTAAATATTAAAGTGTTTAGGCTCCTTATTTAAAGCTCTGGTGATGCTTTTGTGGCTAGAAACAAGCTGCAGGAACTGAACTCCTGTCAGGAGCAATTAGTCTGTGTTACAAGTGATTTTGTCATATGTTGTTTTGTCTAAAGCCACACTTTTTAAGAACATATCAACTATGTTAGGCGAGGACTTACTATACTTAGAAGCCCAGGACATTGAAGTTTATAACAATTAAAAATTATTGAGACTTCCACCAAAATGGAGGCATAGGTGGAGATACTGTGCCTTCTCACACAACCAAGTTTAGAGACAACAAAATTTTAGCAACAGAAAACACAGCCAAAACACAGAAAGCTGAACTTTTCAGAAGTCTGATAACAACAAATTCTTCAGCTGGACCGGTAAGAGGGGCGAAGCCAGTAGCTGGCAGAGTGGGGTTGCACAAGAAAACTTGGTCAGATGGACTCGGGCACGCGGATCCCAGGCGTGGGGTTGCAATGGGCGGACCCAGCGAGGGCACAAGGTGGCAAGCTGAACTGGGTCACATATTTGCTCGCAGATAGACCCAAGAAGGAGTGAGCAGTGAGACGGACCAAGTAGGTCCCGGCCGCGGGAAGCAGCAGAGGGGGCCACTATTGCCCCACTCTGACCCCACCTTCACATATAGCGTCACGACCAGCTACCTGGGTGGCCCTGCCCTGGCAAACAACTAAGGTCTGCTCCTCATACTTAATGGGCGCGAACAGATCAAAAATAGCTCAAGAAGATCTTAAAGCCCCAGAGCCCATAACTCTAAGCAATGAGGAAATAGCAAAATTTTCAGATGCACAGTTCAAAACACTGGTGATTGGGATGCTCACAGAACTGGTTGACTTTAGTCACAAATTAGAGGAACATATGAAGACTAAACTAATTGAAATGAATGGAAATGCACAGGAAACAAACAGTGACAGAAAGGAAATTGGGACTCAAATCAAGGGAGTGGACCAGAAGGAAGAGAAAAATGACCAAAAAAAAATATGAAGAAACAAGAATTCAAAAAAATGAGGAGAGACTTAAGAACCTCCAGGACATCTTTAAATGCTCCAACATCCAAATTATCGGGGTACTAGAAGGGGAAGAGGAAGAGCCACGAGTGGAAAACTTATTTGAACAAATAATAAAGGAGAATTTCCCCAATCTGGCAAAGGCAATAGATAGACTTCCAGGAAATCCAGGAAGCTCAGAGAGTCCCAAAGAAGTTGGACCCAAGAAGAAACACACCAAGCCACATCATAATTACATTAGCCAAGATTAAAATGAAGGAGAGAATTCTAGAAGCAGCAAGAGATAAGGGGATAGTCACCTACAAAGGAGTTCCCATCAGACTGCCAGTGGATTTCTCAAAAGAGACCTTACAGGCAAGAAGGGGCTGGAAAGAAATATTCCAAGTCATGAGATCCAAAGACCTACATCCAAGATTGCTCTATCCAGCAAAGCTTTCATTTAGAATGGAAGGGCAGATACAGTGCTTCTCAGATAAGATCAAATCCAAGGAGTTCATCATCACCAAGCCCTTATTATATGAAATGTTAAAGGGACTTATCTAACAAAAAGAAGATACAAAATATGAACAGTGAAAGCACAGCAAACTCACAGTTATTAATAACCACACCTAAAACAAAAGCAAACTAAGAGGACAGCTAGATTAGGAGTGGAACCATAGAAATGGAGATCACATGGAGGGTTAGCAACAAGGGAGTGTGAGGAGAAGAAGGGGGGAGAAGGTACAGAGAATAAGTAGCATAGACAGTAGGTAGAAAATAGACAAGGGGAAGGCAAGAATAGTAGGGGAAATACAGAATCTAAAGAACTTGAGACACGTGTTCATAAACTAAAGGGGGGAATAGTAGGGGAGGGGTGTACAGGGTGGAGTGGAACGAAGGAGGGGAATAGAACAACTGTAATGACATAATCAATAAAATAAGAAAAAAATTAATTATTATTATAGTAAGCCCTCCCATGTCTAAACAGCTTAAAGACTCTTCTCTTGGTGAATGTTTTTGATACCAGAGAGGGACTAACTACTCAGCAACTCTTCTCAGTTCTATGGCATAATGTGTGAAGCCTTCTGGGAAGTGGCTAGAGCAGGGAAATTTTATTTGACTCCCCATACTAGCAGAGAAGTAGGGAGAAACATTTCTAGAGCAGAAGTTGTAAGGCCAAGCCTATATTAAAGTGGTTCAGGCAGGGTGTTGCAGGTTCTTGAATTAACACACAATGACTTCTAGAGCTGCTATGTCCCAGAGGCCCTTGCTTTCCACTTGGACCACATGGGTCATTGCCACTAGACACAGTTACCTAAATTTTGAGTTTTCAGAATTACTCTAGAAACACATAAATATCTAACACTAGGGTGCTGGTTAATTAATCATGTACATGTACATAGCCTTGAAATAAATCATGTTTTAGAAGACTGTAATGGCATGAAGGAAGGTTCTGCAAAGAAAACCAAAAGTTTATTTGGGGTGTTTAGGGATTCAAATTGGGAGGCACATATTCAGGAGGAACCTGAAATGTGATCTGAGGAGGGAGCAAAAACACAGTGTTTATACTGGCATAACCTATAGGCTTACCTAGTTGATTGGAAAGAAATTGGCATAGACAAAAATAAGTAACATTAGTCTGTATAGGATAGGTTATTATGCTATTTGCTAGGTTGGAGTTCACAGAAATCAGCCTCAGTCTGAGCATGGCAACAGATGTAATCCATCTATGGTTGGCACAGTCTAAAAGTTCATGTGCTATCCAGGTATAGACATGCATAATACCAACTTTCCCAGTGGCCTTCTGGCTCAACTGTAGGACTCCTTGACATTAGTGACTCCATTTCGGATATTTCTGCTCACATAGTAAAAACAGTTACAAAACAATATATATAGGTCATTCCAATTGTGTATGTGTGTGTTATGTTGTACTTAATAATTAGGATATAGTTCAAACGTTCTGAATGGTTATTTCTAGATTGTGTGATAAAAGATTATTTTTGTTTTCTTCTTTGTATATATCAAAAAAATTTTCCACATTATGGTCCTGGCTGGTGTGGCTCAGTTGGTAGGAGCATTGTCCCATAACCAAAAGGTTGCTGGTTCGATTCCCAGTCAGGGCACATGCCTGGGTTGTGGACTTGATCCCCAGCTTGGGTGCATATGTTCCCTGGTTCAGATGCATACAGGAGACAACCAGTTAATGCTTCTTTCTCATATCAATGCTTCTGTCTATCCCTGAAAAAAATGTCCTCTGGTGAGGATTAAAAAACTTGTTTAATTTCTACAATATGTACATGTATTACTTTAAGAACTAAGCTACCATGAATATTAATTTTAAAATTAGGAGAATCTGGTAAAATTCATATTGATAAGGGAATACCACCTGGCCATTTTTAATCATTCAGGAAAGTTCAATCATTCAAAACTAGTGATGAATAGTAACTAGTATCAGATGGACATTTACTGAATCACTGCCTTTTGCTTTAAATTAGGGAATTTCCACATTTAATTTGCCAAAATATGCTTACCTTCCCAGACCATACTGTCGTACCATTTTCTGTTACAATGGCTGACCATATTTGCTTAACTATTTAGTCTAGGATCCAAGATATAATTCAAGTTTTCAACCAGGTAGACATGTTGAATTCTTACTCACAGAGAGATTGGTAATCATGAGTCTCTTCAGATGTAGAAGAGACCTTTAGAAATCATCTTGTATAGTCACCTCCTGCTTTGTACAAATAGAAATATGCAGTTCCACACTGAGAAGTTGTGTTACTTGACCAAGATAGTAAGTAGAAAGTCTAGAACTCAATACCAGTTTCCTTTTTTCCCCAAGCTAATGATTTTTCTATGGCACAACTAAATTTCATGGGGAGGATAAAAGATCCAGAATATTTCAGAAATGTCTTAAGTGTCTTTAGCCAAATAAAATTATCCAAGGATTTTTTAATGCCTGTTATATACATGGCACTGTAATGCTATTTGGAGGCAAAGGTATACTGGGGATCCTTATTACCTTAGAATATTAGTCCAGACAAAGCTGCCCAGGGCTTCTGCTTAGTTTTCCCATTGTTTTTTCTGTGTTTTCTGCTAACTAGTGATGAGCTTCAACACAGGCAGTATATCCAAAAGCTCTTTTTAAGCTGATTCTAACAGATATGCTAACTTTCAAAAATATTAGGAAATTGGCACAATCCTTCTGGTTGAGTGATATGTATTTCCTCAAAAACAATCTTCTCTATGGCATTAAGCAAGAAAAAGAAGAAATGCTCTCCTTTGGTAACCACATACTCTCACAACCCATGTCTTCCATTGCCTAACTCTCCAAAAAGCTACAAAAAATAAGGACATTTCTCAAAACACAGGTGTAGACTAGAAGGTTGATCTGAAATGATTTGAGCTATTAGCCCTTTGATATTCCTCCTCATTTTCTGTTTTCTCTGTATTCCTAGGCCCCAGGGAAGCCTACCTGTCCATCCCCACTTTATTGACTCTACGTCTAATTTCAAGAGTTACTGAAGTGCTCTTTTTGCTTCCTATACCTTTTCTTTGGGAGATGTGCCTCCCAATAAATCTTTAAAGTAGAAGTGTGTGGGAAAGGATTTACAATAATATCAATCTTATTGAGATGCAGAGACTCAGGGAAGTTTTAGCCTGGAAGAGATCTCAGAAGCATAATAACATTTATGTTATTTATGCTTATGTTAACACTTCCTCTCCCTCCCCACCCCATGTCCTAAATTAATGATAAAAAGTGTGGGACTTTTTTTATCCCCAACAATAATTACTTGGAATGCTGAGTGAATTCTGCAAGTTTATATTGGGTACTGTTTGTGATTAAAAGTTTTAGGCACAACTTAAGTGACAACACATAATTTGACAAATCCTTTAGAGATAGGATAAAAGATTTTATTCTTCCTTTAGTTATTTACCAGTCATTTGTTTAAGAAATGTCTCCATCTGCTACTCTAGACTTTCATAGTGCAGGTTACATAATCTGAGAATCCTAAAGTAATTCATTTCTCTATCTTTAGTTCTTGCCTCCATGAGTTGTCTTAAATACAAAGCAGTGATAAAATAAAAACAATAGAGCTTCCTGCCAAGATGGAAACATAGGTAGATACACTTTGCTTCCTCGAACATCCAAAAAAAAAAGACAAGAACCAATTTAAAAACAAAAAGCAACCAGAACTGCCAGAAAAATCTAACTGTATGCAAGTCTGACAACCAAGGAGTTAAAGAAGAAACATTCCTCCACACTGGTAGGAGGGGTGGAGATAGAAAACTGGGGTAGAAAGTACTTATGGCAAGCCAGCTGACCAGGTGGGTGAGGTGGTGGCTGGCAGACCCAGCAGTCCCAAAATTTGCAGAAGCTTCCAGAAGCTAATCTGCACTGGGGAGCGAGATAGACTGCACAAACCAGGGTCCCAGTGTGGGAAACTATAGCTTTAAAACCTCTGGCTGTAAAAACCTGTGGGGATTGTGGTGGCAGGAGAAATTTCCAGCCTCACAGGAGAATTCATTGGATAGTTTCACAGGGTCCTGGAATATATACAAATTCACCCACCTGGAAATCAGCACCAGAAGGGCCCAATTTGCTTGGAAGTAGCAGACAAGTGACTGAAAGCCAGCCAAAAGCTGAGCAAGTGGCATTGTTTCCTCTCTGACCCCTCCACCACATACAGCACCACAACAGAAAAATGAGTTGCTCCACCCAGGTAAATATCTAAGGCTCACCCCTTACAGCATAACAGTTGAACCAAGACTAAGAAATATGGCCTAAGTGGAAGAACAGATTGAAACTCCAGAAAAAGAACTAAGCAACAAGGATATAGCCAGCCTATCGAATGAAGAGCTCAAAACACCGGTAATCAGGATGCTCATAGAAATGATTAAGTGTGGACATAAAATAGAAGAAGTAAAGGCTATGAAAAGTGAAATTAAGGAAAACACACAGGGAACCAAGAGTGAAGGGAAGGAAACTGGTCTCAAAACAAAAATTTGGAGCAAAAGGAAGAACTAAACATTCAACTAGAACAGAATGAAGAAACAAGAATTCAAAAAAATGAGGAGAGGCTCAGGAACCTCCGGGAAAACTTTAAATGTTCCAACACCCAAATCATAGGGGTGCCAGAAGGAGAAGAGGAAGAGTGAGAAACTGAAAACCTATCTGAAAAAAATAATGGAGAACTTCCCTAGTCTGGCAAAGGAAATAAACTTCCAGGAAAATCAGGAAGCTTGGAGAGTCCCAAACAAGTTGGACCCAAAGAAGGCCACACCAAGGCACATCATAATTACATTACCCAAGATTAAAGATAAGGAGAGAATCTTAAAAGCAGCAAGAGAAAAAGGAGACAGTTACCTACAAAGGAGTTTCCATAAGACTCCCAGCTGATTTCCCCAAAGTAACCTTGCAGGCAAAAAGGGGTTGTAAAGAAGTATTTGAGGTCATGAAAGGCAAGTACCTACATCCAAGATTATTCTATCCATCAAAGCTATCATTTAGAATGGAAGGGCAGATAAAGTGCTTCCCAGATAAGGTCAAGTTGAAGGAGTTCATCTTTACTAAGCCCTTATTACATGAAATGTTAAAGGGACTTATCTGAGAAAAAGAAGAAAATAAAAACTATGAACAGTAAAATGGCAACAAACTGACAGCTATCATCAGCTGGACCTTAAAAACAAAAACAAGAACAAACTAAGCAAACAACTACAACAAGAAGAGAGTCAGAGAACTAGAGATTACATGGAGGGTTATAAGCCAGGAGAGGGAGCAAGGAGAATGGGGAGAAAGGTATAGGGAATAAGAAGCATAAATGGTAGGACCAAATAGACAGGGGAAGGTTGAAAATAGTATAGGAAATGAAGAAGACAAAGAACTCGTATATATGACCCATGGATATGAACTAAGGGGGCAGGGAATGGTGATGGGAGTGGGATGCAGAGGAGAGGGGGATAAAGGAGAGAAATATATGGGACAACTATAATAGCATAATCTATAATATATACTCCAAAAAAACTAAAACAGTGAATTCTCATGATGTGTATAAGCCAATAATTTCATTTTACTTGCAGTGCCAGATTAAGGAAAAAATTAGCAAGCAAAATCTTCTAAGACTAATTGAAACTCAGTCTTTGATATGAGAATGTTGCTTAGCTACTTTGACAAATCCTAGCAGCATATCATCAGAGGTCTTGTTCTGGAATAGCATTGGGTCATGGTTCCCCACAGTGCCTGCTCTCTGTATACTCATCAGAAGTCTCAGCAAGACCAGCAGATAAAGTCTACCATAGAGAACTATGAGAGCTGAGGTTATCTAAGAAGTTGTGTAAACCTGTTCATTGGAGGTTTTGTATGTTTCCTTGTTTGTTTCAAGCAAATAAGAGTGAAAACATGCTGAGATGGTAAGACCTTCTACCCCATAAGCTCTTCTAAGACTAGTTTTCCTCTCTGAATGTCCAGTGTATTGCATTTTACACAGTAGGTGGACAAGAATTTGTTCAGTGAATAGAAAGGAAATTAAAATTTGGGGGAATGAATTTTTATTCCATTGAAGGATATTTTTTCCAATTTAGACAAAAAACACAAAACAAGAACAAACCACTATTATCTATTTCATTGTCACAGCACTGACTGTTTTTCTCAGATGAGGACCCTGAGGTGTAATTAAAGCCTCATCTCTCTTTCTCTAACATTCTCTGGCCTCCTGCTGATACATAATCCATGTCTACACGACTCTCTGAGGTTGGCAACAGCAGAAATGTGAGAGGCCGAACAACATGATAGAGTTCCTCTCAGGTGTCCTGCTCCTCAGAAACACTCAGTAGTCCCCAAGCTGCCATGAGTCCCATCCCTCCTCACTCCTCTGTGGAATCCTGCATCCAAAATTACATATCAGAGACTGTATATTTTATACTTTAGAGCAGGTAGAATGACATGTTCTTTTAGGTCATTAAAAGATGGGGGACTATGGCAAGGAAAAGGATGGGGCCAAAAGGTAGGACAAGAAAGAAATCAGTAAGATAACATTTGAAACTTTTTCCTCTTGAACTAGGTTGAAACTATTGAAGACAGAAAGAAAATATACCTTAATTTTTTCTAGTAATGGAAAGTTGTTAGATCCTTGGGGTTTTTAAATAGAAATTAAAACTTAAATTGGACTTTTTGCCCCTTCTATAGAACATGTAGGCCCCTACAGAACATTACGATTAATTGGCATTAATATAATCATCAGCACCATGTTAACCAAGCACTTTGTATAAAACTACCCACAGCACCTCTCTCTTGTGTTCAGTAAAAAGTTAGTAACTGGAGGGCTGCTTTCTCAGAGGAATTTTTTAACCTTTCGGAAATAAAATATTTCATGCTAATTCCTGCTTAATTGAAGGGGAGTCATTTCTTTACAATCATTGAGTATGAGTTTGAAGTCTGTTCCATCCTTGACCTCTTTAATTCAATCAAAGTCACCTCATATACTTGCCCAAATAGCTTTACTTCTCAATTAGAAAAAGGGGTAGGGATGTCTAAAAGCATTGGTATTTGATTAATCATACTTAACTGGGGCATCAGCACTTGAAGAGGGTTTTGAAGGACCTGCAAGTAAAAGTAAAACATTGCTACCTAAAAAATTATGCTCATCAAAAACCAAAAACAAATCATTTTAACGAGCAAAGCAAAAACTGCTTTTCATGAAGTATTAAGAAAAATTATCATGCTCAATGTATAGAAGGTTTTAGTATCTGAACAACCCTCTCCCAGGGAAATATTGCTATAATTTAGCCATCCAGACAGTTTTTAAAATATGTGCACTTTTGCCTGCCCAAGGACTCAGAGAAGATGAATGCAGAGTTTATCAAAGCAGGATTTTGTAGCCCTCAAGCTCTGGGGATAAAAAGAAGTAATGAGAAGATGTGTCCTGTTGAATGTGAATTGGAGCCATCTGAATGAATGGGAGACCAGGAGTTCTGAAAATGAGTTTTGGGAGGCTTCCTCCCATGTTTTCTTCCTGTTTACTGGGTCTGGCTGAGGACTGCCATGGTACCCTTGAAGCTCTTTGGGAGAGAGGGTCATTTGAGTGGTCAAGGTATTAGGAAAGCTCTGAGAAGGTAACCTATGCACTGAGAATTGGTATCCTGGAACAGAGAGTTTAAAGTCACTGAAAAGAGCCAAGAAATAACTTGGAACCAGACAAGGTCAGAAGTTCTTTGAGGTATCTTAGCTTTATTTCTGGGTTTCTTGACAAGTAATGTCCCTTCTCCAAGCCTCAGCTTTCTCAGCAGTAATAGAAGGCTCATCCTAAGGGATTTTCCTCAGGGTTTTAAGAAATAACTAATTAAGGGATTCTATGGCACTTTGCAAATACCAGGTACTTTGGCAATGCTAAGAACTGATACTGGTGAGTAAAAACAGAAAGTGTAAATGAGTTGTTTACAGGCCTGGCTGCACATGCAACAGTCCCAGGAGTTAATGTCCAAGCCACTGTGTTATTAAAATACCATCAGGTGATTCTAATGCACAAAAGATCAAAAACACTAGCTTACAACAGAACAAATGGCTGTCGATAATAGGTGAGGGTGAAGGAAAAAAACAGGTTGAGGTAAGGTAATAAAAATACAAGAATGAGAGGAAAATAAAAATGGAGTAAAAGATGAAATGATTTAGTGGAAAGAAAGTGACTGACAGGCAATAATAAAAGACCAAAGAAATAAGAAATGAAAATGGATGTAGTTTATTATTACTTTAAGTATGGCCTGGGTGACACCAGTAGAAGATTCCCCTCATTATGTCTGCGCAAGGTGTACTTGTAGTAGTCTTTGGTTAATTGGGAAAAGGCTCATTGGAAGGAGAGAAAAAATAAAGATAACTTGATACACAAAATGTGATGAGAACCAAGGACATAATCCCTCTTTTTCTGTGACTGTAGAAGAGTAGTGGGGACATTTCCTCATCTTTCACTGGTGAGAGAGGGAAGCAGGGATGCCCGGACATATACCTGAGGATCTAGTGACTGGTCTGGAGAGAGAGTTCACACACTGGACAGACCTTGTCTCCTTCAGTAAGACAGTTGGTCAAAGTGGTTCATTCCCACAGAGCACAGCACTCAGCTGGGCCTCTGCTGGGTGCAAGCCCCAAACCTGCTGCAGCAGGAACTTTCTCCAGAAACGTGGCTGCAAAGGAAAGTAACACAACTATATCTAGAGGATCAGAACAATGTGTTTTGGAGATACCACCTGGAGGATTTATGAAAGCATTCAGCCACCATATCATCTCAGGAGAGGTAGTGAGTAGCATTCAGAGAAGAATGGATAGATCAATGAAATGTAAGAAGGCAAGGCAAAGAGCAGAGAATTCTAAAAGGCCATGTTGAATGGTAAAAGCTGAAGAGGAGAAGGTTCTTTCAATAATAAGAGAGAAACTGTTAGAAAAGGCTGAAAGCAAGCAGGCGTCAAAAAAAATGAAAGGAATATAAGAGTGGAAGAATGTCATAAAGAAAGCATGAGGAAATGGGGACCTGGTTTTAAAAGGCTGAGAAAGTGGTTCTAAAAACTTTGGCATGCATTTTGTTTAAATGCATATCCCCAGGCTCTGTTCCAAAAACTCCTGTTTAAGGTCTGGAATGGAGCCTAGAAGTCACATTTAAGAGATGCCAAGATGAGACATGTGGAGGCTCTGTGTGGAATGAACTTTGAGGAATAATGGCCTGGAGACACCATTCAGTAGTTCATACCAGTGTCCTTCTCTACCTTGCTTGTGTGTTTAGAGAGGGTCGGGATTGTTTTGTCCTAATGCCAGGTGCACTTAGGTGTGCATAAATCATTCACAGCATTGGTGACAGGATATAGGGACGAGGAGACTTCAGAGGCAGCTCAAGCTTAGTCACTGGCCCTCCCTTCCCACCAAGCTTAAAAGCAAAGTCTTGGTTCCCACTTAGTAGACTAGACAGACTGTATATAAGACAAAAACTGAGAATAGAAAAAGGTTTTCTATTCAACTCATCTTTGTTATCCAAATTATTTAGTATTATGAAATAAAAATGTTGTGGGAAAAGTCACTATTCCTTGCAACAGGCAATGACTAGAACTGAGAACATACTTTTGGGATGACCTTCATTTCATGTTTCACAATGTGGATGTTTTATGTGCTAGAAACCACCAATTCAAGAGTGTGAGGTGGGGGAGTGAAGGGGAGCTAGTAGGAGGAGCAAAAAGTCACTTCTTGGGGGAAAGGTTTCTGGAAAAAAATTAGAAGTGATCCTCTGTTAAAAGGGAAAGAAATCTGCAAGTTAAGAGGAAGGAGAGGTGGTGGCCCTTACATTGCAGGCAGATCATCTGAGAGGAGGAATTCCCTCAGGAGAAGGGTCACTTCTCCCTTTGGACAAGGCCAACAATGACTTAGGGTGAAGTCACACCCAGCAAAATTCACTGGTGGAGTGCTATTCCCAAGGGAGGGGCTCTGTCCATGAAGAAGCAGTGCTGCCATGGCCAAGGTAGGTGGACTATTCCTGAAAACCTGTGCCATCATGTGATTGATCTTGGTCTAAGTCTGACTCCCTTTTCAGGCATCTTTAAATCCTTCAGAGGGTAGAAATGTTGTCCTGTATCTTGGAAATGGAAATAGGGATTGAAAATGAAAAAGAAAACAAAAGTCTAATCCAAAGAAAAGGGGAGGTGCCCCTCTGCATGTGCCTGCTGCCTGCCCCATTGTCATCCTCCTGGAGACTGCTGGGCCTCTGTGGAAATGGTGTCCACTCTGTGGCAGCCCAAGTCCTGCCTTCCCTCAGCAAACCCAGGATCCAGGTGTGAGCCCGACTTCCGGCCCAACTCAACCCCACCTTCACAAAAGAGCCCACCCTCCACCCTCCTTCCGCAGGCAGAAGCCTCCTCTCCTGTAATCCTACTACAGAACACACTGTGGGGACAGCCCCTCCCAGAGCACTCTACAGAGGCTGCCACCAGGTGCACACCTATGTTAGCTGCCAGGAGGGACTTCTGAGGTCAGGCAGGAGCCTTGCTGAGCCTGGAGCAGGACTGAGCCAAGGTTCCCAGGGGTTACTGCAGAGGTGCTTCCCTGGGGACTCGAAAGGCCTCCCTCACCTAGCACAGTGTCCATCAACATTTGAAATGGTGGACTCATCCTGCTGTTGGAAGAAGTGGACCTGCCTTTTTCCTTCTATTTTCTTCTGAGGACAAAGGGGATGGATGTAGAAGGTATCAGAGGATAATGTCGATGGAAAAGCGATAAAATGTGAGGTGAATTCTCAATAGTATTGAGCAGCTCACTGCACAGACCACTTCATTAGGAAGGCCGTGTGGAGGGAGGGGCAGGGGATTATTTCCCTGAATCACTTTCTCATCACTGTGCCTCCAGACTCACATTTAAGTTATTATAATAACAAGATCTAGCTCTCCAAATTACCCTCATTCCATTGGTCTCACACCAAGATGGAAATAGACACTGTATTGTGCTTCTGTTTAGCTCTCCCCAATAACTAATGTGCAGACTATAATACACACTGCAAATATCAGGTGTTATGTCAATGCTAAGTTATAATAATAATAACCCTGCAAAAATATAGCAGAAGGAATTTCCCTGAGCAATTTGAGGAAAATTGCTGTTTCAGTAGTGATACAGGTGTTACTGAAACACAGATGGATTATGGTCCGTTAGTCCCATAAGAGGCTACGTAGCCGGAGACTGTGCATGTGGAAGGCATCCCATGGTGCTTCCAGCTCTGAGCCTGGACACTGGCAGACACCTGAGCAACTGACTGCAGCCCAAGGAGCCATGCCATCACCTCATCATCTGATGGATGGACTGCACCTTCCTCAGTCCATTCAGACCTGGGGACAGACCTCTGTGGGTGCAAGGCACAAAAGCAGAGCACAGGTGAGCTCAGGTGGATGGGTAGGCACTCTTAATGATGGTCCTTCAGGAGTCCTGAGAACAGCATGAGTCCCTGGACACAGCTCTCTTAATGGAAACTTACTGCTGAGGCTCAGGGGCTCAGCAATTTTTGGCTATCAGTGTGCGTGGCCACTTCAGAAGAGAGAGACGCAGGGCAGAAGAAGGGCTCCCTGAGTGGTTCGAGTCAGCCTCAAGACAGCCAGATAGGAGAGTTGAACCTTCATATGATCATTTCCAAATTTTTTCTGCAGAAAATGTGTATTTATTTTTAAAAGGGCCCATCGTGTTTGCTTTCAGAGCAGAACCTCTCTCCAGCAGAACACTCCCCCGAGCAAAGGCAGCAGTGGAGCGTTTTCCCTCTTTAGGAACAAGTCAGACACCTCGGACGTGTCCTAGCTCCCTCCCCCCTGGAGCTGCAGCATTTACCTGCACTCGGCCGACCAGGTACATTGCTCAGGTGTCCTAGAGCATGGGTTCTGGAGTCACACTTGCTGAGCAGAAACCCTACACTCCAATCAATGTAAACTGCAACCCCCATGTTTCTCAAATTCACTTTCATCACCTGGAAAATAGAAATAATATATTTTCTAGATTATGTTTTTGTGATAATAAAGGTAATTGTACAAATATATCATGTTGCCTGACACATAAAAGTTATTAGCTCTTACTGCCACTATTACTATTACTATTGCAACTCTTGCTTCTTCTATTTGGGGAAAACACAATAGTAGCTTTCTGCACAAACCCCCTCCTCACTGCCTAAGTTGGTGCCCAGGCCATTGGGACTGGGCTGTGACAGGACCACCTTAAGGGTGCAGAGCTTGGAACTGGGGTCAAGTAATGAAACAAGAATGACAAGCCAAGCACATAGTTCCTCCAGAAGTATTTGTCCAGGTAAGCCAGCCAGAACCCCAATTGAGGAAGCAGGTGATAGAATGAACTGTGGTCTCGGTAGCATCAGCACCAGCTGGTAATCTGGAGAAATGCAAATTCTCAGGCTTCATTGCAGACATACTGTATTCATACTCAGTCCAGAAACAGGTGCTGCGGCAGCCCACCAGGAGACTCTTCTGTGGGCCAGTGTCTAGGGAACGCTGGGTCAGAGTAACACCAGCTGTTTTATAAATAATTCCCAAATCTTCAGTGGCTTACCAAAAAAAGTTTTACTTCTTGGGCACAGAAGACTCTGAAGCAGACATTCTTGGTCTCTGGGCACCTGTCCTCCACATGGGGATACAGAGACCCAGGCCCATTCTAGCCACAGCAGGAGAATGAGGGATTTCACACTCTCTCAGTGAAAGCTAGTCCTGTGGCAACACTGAGGCACATACCTCTCAGGAACAGCACTGCACCAGGCAAAGAAAAGCATGAGGTGGGGTACCCGGTGTATACAGACCTCATGGGGTTTGGGTCACAGAGCCCCTGGAGCCTGGAGAGTCTCTAAGTCAGCAGGCCACTGGGGCTGGAAGGCAAGCAGACACCATGGGGATACTTTGAGGCCTCAGAACCATCCGGTCATCCAGAGTGAACCTCCCAGCACGACCCCACTCCAGGCAGCAACCGATGAAAATTTTTTGAAAATGACATTCCTTGCATGCAGGAAAGAAGTGTACAGTTCGGCAGCATTCTCCCAGCTTCCCAGGAGGACATCTGCCAAAGTGGAGGGAGAATACTAAGCAGAGTTCCCCAAAGACACAAAGACAAACTGTTCTTGAGAAATCCTGATATTGTTAGAAACAATATGTTAAAGTGTTTCATTATTTAGTTGTCCCTTGCCTGAGCATAAAAAAGATATTAATATACTATTAACTTACTGGGACATAAGTGAAAATAACTTACGTTTTTCATATAGTGCTAATTATTTTTCTGAGGCTGGCTCAGGCTGGCAAAAGAGAGCTTTCAAGGCTTTCACCAGATTGTTTACTTAAAGAAGTTAACATGCCATTATCTGTTTCCATGGAAACACAAGTAATACAAAGAATAGAGGAGAAGGTCACTTTGACCATAATTAATATAAGAAATAATAGTTTATACATAATCTAGGAAACAGGACAGTGAGGTGATATAACACCTTCAAGCCCTTTCTTCAGCAGTGTGACTTAATCTTTGGGTCAGTTTTCATACTAGTGTTGCTTTGGTAATTTTAGTAGTCTAGAGCTAAGTTTTAAAGTGAAACTTAACCTTGTTTAGCAAAGCTTTTCCAATGTTATTATTTCATTTTGATCCAATCAGAGCATTGCAGTAACAATTTTTCTAAGTCCTGAACATGCGCGAGCCAACAAGTACCCTCGTGTGGGCCACAGCTCCTTGCCCGCACCTTCTCAACAGGCTGGAGGATGCACGAATGATAATCCAGGCTTCACTAGGTTTGGTGCCTTTAAATAGCCAAAGAAGATTTAGTTATGTCCAGAATAGTTTACATTTAAAGTGTCTGATTGTATTTTTGTTTTACATTGAAAATTGGCAATCCACATGTGGTGGCTCTTAGCTAAATATTCCACTTATTGGAACACACAGTACACTCCTTTGGGATTCTTACAAAATGATGAATACTGTAGTTTATTTTTAATTCTTGCACTTGATTACACATTTTTTCAATACCATTTAATTTAATACAGTGTCCCAGAAAGAACTAAGAAAGAAAAAAAGAGAAATGAAAGAACTGACCTTTTAAAGTTTCTGAATTTTTAATACACAAAGAAATTATATTGTTACAAATTATTAAGATTCGTTTGTTTTAGAGCTCCAGTCCAAGTAACATCATCTAGCTTCTTCCAGGAAGCCTCTTCTGAAGATGGACTCAGCACTTGCTGCAGCATGATGCTAGGTAGTGTTTACAAACAGGTGGCTTGAAGTTAAGTGGAGCCGATATACAGCTTCTCACCCTTTAGAAGAGAACCCCTTTGCTGCTACCTAAAGAACCACATTTTTTCTTGCAAATATTTAGCTTGAAATCATTTCATCAGAAATGTAAATCAGGTATATGCTCCAATTATAAAAACATTAATAGGATTGGCTGCAGTATTGGATTTGGGAGGTGGGGTTGAGGTGAGTGGAGCTGCTGGTTTGTTTTTTTTAAATATATAATGATATCACATTTCTATTCCAGAAATGCAAACCACATTGCATCCTACTTGGCAGGAACAGTGGTCACTTGGCTTAGCCAAGAATAAGAACTCTTGGCAGTGCCATGTCACAGGCTTATAGAACTAAAATAATGGATGGCGCACTTTCCTATATGTATTTGTGTTCAGTTTATTTAAATAATGTTGCTGGCACATGCTTTATAGCTGCTTACATTTTGCTACACGAATTTCAGCATGTCTTGCAGACTATGCAATTCATTTGGAAAATGAAATTTTCATCCCTGCATACTAATCGATTTCTTCACAAGACACCTGCTATCAGTTATGATAATAAAAATGCCAGTCTGAACTGAGAAAGGACTGAACAGAGCTTCCTAAGGAAATGACTTAAGTGTCTTTGAATGCTACTAAATGTAGTAATGTGCCTATGTGGTGCCAACACTTTTTTCATCATTTGTGTTTTCTGTAATTTTGCTCTATTACAACATGATGCCTCATAACCATTTCCTTATGAATTGGTAAACTGAATTGTCAGGAGTTGGTGTCCCATAGTGTGGACAAGATCTAAAGTTGGGTGTCAGAAAACAGTAGCTCCTTCCTGGGTATACACTGAGTCATTTCTGATTTTATACAACCCTAAAAACTGTAAAATTAGCTGCTCCTTAGTCTTACATCCACATATACACCAAATAAAACTTCCCTTATTTAGTCCCTTTAGCCTCCAGTTTATTCCACACATCAGTGCCAGACTAATTTTCCTAAATCACCAATTTCCTCATATCCTTCCAGTGCCCAAGCACCTTTAGTGGTTCTCGGTCGCTCCATTAAGCCCAACTCTCCATTTTGACTTCTGAGCCTCTATCGTCTGTCATTACCTGACATAGTTCACCTGTCCCTTCTGCTTCCAGACAAACTTTCTCCTTTTTGGTCAAGCTTCCTCTGCTTCCTGCCCCCAATTTTCTCTCTCCAATTCTCATCTCTGGACTTTGGCTTTTATTTATTTTTTTGCTCCTGACTAGATGTCCTTCCTCAGTTCTCGGATTTCATTCTTTGAAGACCACTCTGATTATTCCAGTCTGCATTTTTCTCTTCTCTGAACTCCTGTAGGATGATTTTCTTGTCATATACTTTGACACTGTTGCTTGTTTATTTAGTCATTTAACCAACTTTTATTGAGTACTTATATGCCAGGCAGCAAGCTGTCTTTTCTTCCTTTGAATGTATTAGTTTCCTTCAAATGTGTTGGTTTCTATTATAATTTAAGCTCCTTGAGGCAAGAGACATATTTTGTCTCCTTTTCTGATCCAAGATGCCCAGGCAGGTTTGGGCACAGAGTATATATATGCAATAAATGCTTATTGACTAATTGATGTCTAATGGTTTGGGTAGGGAATTTTCTGAATTAATTGAATGTCCTATTTGATTAGTATTTTAGTGTTTACTATACATGAATTATTATTGTGAAAAATAGAATACCATAAAACACTTACTTGTACAACTGTTAACATAAATTAATGTTTGATATTTGAGGACAGACTTCACCAGGGTGTCCCCACATCCCAGTACACATCTGCCTTCCTTGTGCTGTAAAGTGTGGGTGGAACATGTACAAGGCTGCCCTGGACCTGGCCCTCAGGTTGGGACTGGGATGGTGGCAGAGAGGAGCATGGGCTGAGTGCCTGGGCTGAGGTCCACTCCCTGCCCTGACACACAGGAACTTACTTCTGTGAAGAAGTTATTAATAACAAGTTTTTAAAAGTTTCTTTCACTTTCCTCTTGCTTCCAAAAGTAGAGAATGCATTTTCTGTGGCAGGGAGAAAAATTGTGGAAAACTGGTAGTATCAGAGAGGGGAAGAATTAAAGACTGGCTTTAAACAGTCTGGTAAGAACTAAGCACATCTGGATGGGTACAATAGCCCAGTGACTGAGAGCTAGCAGCCTGGGTGTAAAGACTGTGCTACTCACGTTGTAGGATCTGACCAATTCTCTGCTTTTTCTGTACCTTGATATTCTCATCTGTAAAGGCGGGATAAAGCAGTTTGGTGGAGGGTAGTTATAAAGTGAGTTAGTGCCTGTGAAGCTCTTGGCCAGTGTCCATTTTGTGGTGAGCGCCCAGCAAACAATTATTCATACAGAAGAGACCACAAAGCAGTCAGCTAGCATGTAGGGAAGGGGTAGCCCATCCTTAATTACCTTTTATCATTCACTCTTCTTTCTTATTCATTTTCAGTTATTTCTGAAGCCTTGAGATGTGTAAGACCCTGAGTGAACTGTCTCGGTCTCTCAGTAAGATGCACATGGGACTGAGGTCTGAATCTACATATAGAGAACTTAAGGTTTCAGCAAGGAGTATTAGAGTAACCACTCAGCCTTGTAAAGAAAGGGTGTTTTAATCTGTTGGTGAAACAGGTGGAACTAGGTTACCATTCTGATAGGAGTTAGAGAAAAATAATTTGTGCGATTTGTCCCAGCAGTAGAGCAGGGGAGGGGTGCATATAAATTCTGCCCTCCCCTGGGCTGCTGCCACACAATCTATGGAGCTGACTGTGTGCAAGAAGATGGCTCCCCAATAAGCAGCACCGTGGAGAGGGAGAGGACAGCAGTGTGGCAGAAGGGATGGCTACCTAGAATGCTGAATGCTGCCGTTACTGAGCTATGCACACTGATTTCCAAGATGGTGCCTATGCTGGGGGAGAGGTCAAGACACACACACAAAACACATTCACATGTGAGACAAGACAAATAAAATACAAGAAAATTGCAAAAGAAATTATGCTTACCCACTGCACAGAATCCTGGTGTAAGGTGTTTCAGTTTTACTTTTGAGGTGGTAAGAAATGTTAAGAATTTGGGTGAGACTCCCTTTCCCCAAGAAGGCCACTCAGTCTCAGCAGGAAGTGACTCTCTTGAACTCAACTGTGTTTGTCCCACAGCCCTGGCTGCTCAGGCCTACGCTCTGAAAGAGGAGAATGACAGTCTCCGTTGGCAGCTGGATGCTTACAGGAATGAGGTGGAGCTGCTGAAACAAGAAAAGGAACAGCTTTTCCGAACAGAAGAGAACCTCACCAAGGACCAGCAGCTCCAGTTCCTGCAGCAGACCATGCAAGGCATGCAGCAGGTATGGGCCAGGGTTTGGTGGCATTTCGTTTGAAAGGGATGGCTGTATTCAGTGGAAAGAAAATGACAGCCATTTGCAGGACAAGTGAAGGAGAAGAAATGATGACTGAAAAGTTAAGTTGTTAGGACAGGAAAGTGCTGATGACTGTGGGAGGGTAGAACCTGGAGAAAATCCAAGCTGAAGAAATATCTTGGAGAAATGCACCCTTGAGGTAGGAAATACAGAAAGAAGATCTAGGCAGTGGAAAGGATTGTGTATGAAATTTAGCCTTAAAGCCAATGGTCAGGATATCCTGATTGTGACACAGTGCTTTGTAATCTTAGAACTTTTAAATTAAAACCATGCTGACAGATTTTACAAAAGCATGGCGAGTTTTTTTTCCCCAAGACCAAAGAAAACATAAGCTGAATTGTTTTTACTTCTTCTGGATTATTTTAGGATTTGGTCAGGATCCATGAACACATTACATACTTAAGAAATGTTTGCTAATGGGTTGGATGAAGCACTAGAATTTGGGTAATAAGCAACTTTAGAAATAAGCCAGTATCTGTGCTTTAGTTAAAGAATGACAGACATTAGTCCTGCACATGCAAGTTAAAGATGTATATTTCCAGCAGTTACTAGAAGGAGGCAGAGGCTGTGGGCTTCTGAAGAAGGGAAACACAGACTGTATGAAATGAGTTGAAGGGAGGGCAGCCCTGATCCCTGGCCATGGAGGCATCCACATCAAAAATTCATAGCTGGATTTATATCTGAAAACATCCATTGATACCTGATACCTGATTAGGATGTTCGGATCTTTGAGTTATCATTGAATAATGTAGCATAATTATCATCATACATGGGTATTTTTATGCCTCTAAATATGTAAATCTAACCACTCTTTTCTGGCAAAAATATTGTTTTTATTTAAATAAGGGAATTGTAAGGAGATAATGGGAAATTAAATATATAACTAGTAATATTTTTAAAAATTCATTCATATTGACTGCTATCTAAGATCAGGAGTATGACTTGCCTACAAAACTGCCTTAATGACTAAAGGTGGCTGCTACAGAAACATTCTCCAAGCAGGGGGAAATAATTGAGAAAAAGGAATATGGAAAAGAAGTATGGATTAGGATATAAAGAAGTTAATAACCAAGTCACAGAAATTGTCTTAAACACCTCCCACCATTTTAAAGCAATTTTTGAGTCTTGTCTCTGAGTCCTGACTGTTTGATGTCCACAGAGTGTTGGACAGATCAGTGAGATTCAGGGGTAAGAGTCCACCAGGAAAATGTCATTATGGTCATTGCACAGGTCCCTATGCTTGGAAGTTGGTGCAACAGCTGCTGTGTGAGGCTCCTGGGGCTGTCCAGGCACCCCAACACCAGATGTGTGCTGACACCCTTGCCAGAAGAAAAGTCTGTCAACTTCCCCAAAGATCATGATGCCAGACCTAGCCCACAGGCCACTAGTCACACTTCCCACAACCAGCCTCTTTTCTGGAGGGAAAACTATCCTAGCTGCTTCAAAAGTTAATAAAAATTTTTAAGGTGGTGAAGATTCAAGTGTGAGAAAAGTCAGAGAAGATAAGGGCAAGCTCATCAGTCAGGGAAATGCCTGTTGGGGCTCAGCACAGCGCAGTGCAGGCAGCCAAGGGCCAGGTCCACACAGGAGCAGTGTGATAAGCTGCCACCCACACACAGCCCCTTCAAGGAGGTACTCACTTACTGCAGAATCTCCTTATCAGTAGGAAGCTTATTTATTGTATAGCTTTTTGTTTGTTTTCAGAGTGAAGGGGAGCACTTTGTTTTGTTTTTTGTCTGGTTTGGTTTGGTTTAAACAACAGAAATTAACTGTGTCACAGTTCTGAAAGCTTCAAGTCCAGGATCAAGATGTGGGCAGACTTGATTCCCTGAGGGCTGGGAGGGAAAATGTATTTCTGAGGTTCTGACCTAGCTCATGGTGGTCAGCTGGTGATCCTTGTCCTTCCTTGGTTTGTAGACATATTACCTGCTTTCTGCCTTCTTCACATAGTGTTCTGTGTGTGTCCAAATTTTTATTTTTTACACAATTTGTGTAGGCTTAAGGGGCCCACATATTCAGTATGACCTCAGCTTAACCAATGACACCTTCAATGACTCTCATTTCAAACAAGGTAACATTCTGAGGTACAAGGGTTTAGAACTTCACCATATAAATTTAGGAGCAGGGAGACACAGTTCAATCAGTAATAGACACATAGTAGATAGTCAGAATACATTTGCTGAATAGAGGAATGAATGGACAAAGGCACAGAAGCAAGAACTAGCAGGGTGTCTGTGAAGAGCTTTGGGCTATTTGGAATTCTAGGGTAATAAACGGCCAGGCAGAGAGTGGTAAAAGATGACATTCTGTAGGTTGCACATGCAGACCCTCCTAGGCACATGGGAAGCACTAACCTAGGGGTAGTGGATGTGATTTTAATTTTTACTGGTTGTTAGGTGGACTCAAGGCAATCTCTGTGGCAACCCATCTTTAATATAGTTTTAAAATACGTGTGCTTTTTAAGAATTGTATTTCTCCCTTAACATGACTTTGAATAAATGTCCACAACTTGGCAATTTGAGCCCCTAAGCAAATAATTCTCATTGAAATCTACTCTTAATCTCTCCACTATCACTTTTTAAATTAGAAAATTATGATCTCATGGGAAAGTTAAGAGGTAGTGGAGGGCTTTGCGCCCCACATGCCATTGTTTTAGCAATCTATCTATGGGAAATTATTTCTGCAATAAACAAAAGAAAATAAAGAGTCTCAACAGCCTTAGAATTAGCATAAAATTTTTAGAGTTGCTTTAAGTTTAGCCAAAAAGTTTCTAACTTTTCTTCTTTTAATCCCTTAAGTATATGTTTACTGACATCACAGGGTTTCTTGTATGTTCACGAAGGAAACATGATGGGTAAGGTTCCTAAAAATGAAAAGCCCTTGGGTGTCTTTGTCT
This sequence comes from Artibeus jamaicensis, assembly GCF_021234435.1. Taxonomy (NCBI): domain Eukaryota; kingdom Metazoa; phylum Chordata; class Mammalia; order Chiroptera; family Phyllostomidae; genus Artibeus; species Artibeus jamaicensis. Next base: position 4,727,791 of record NW_026521822.1, read on the forward strand.
GGTTGTTCCTCAGTCTGCCCCTACATTACATGTGAGTCATAATTTAATATTAGAGGTTTCAATAATAGCTTGCTGCCATGGTAACGCAGTAGCCTTCCCCAACTTAAACTAACAAGGAAGTTAACCTGTCTTTGCCCAGTGATAGTGAGGTTGTTGGCTTTCATGCCTATCTTTAGGTGTACAATGGAAATAACACATATTTTAAACTCTTATTTATCTTTAGATTACCACCTTGGATTGTGTATTCTTATGTTTATTGAGGTAAAAAAAAAACCCATACCATATAAATGCTCTTTACGGGTACAGTTCTACGAATGTTGACAAATTCATACACTCATATATTTATATAACCACCACTAACTACCTCAGTCAACATATAAAACAATTCCATCATCGCAAAAAAATTCCTTATGCTGCTTTTTAGTTAACCTCACTCCCAGCAACTACTGATTTATTTTCTACCTCTGTAGTTTTGGCTTTTGCAAAATGTCAGATACTTGGAGTCATACAGTATGTGACAGTTTGAGTCTGGCTTCTCTCACTTAGCATAATAAATTTGAGATTCATCCATGTTGCTGTATAAGATCATTCCTTTTTACACTGAGTAGTATTCCATTGTAAGGAAGAGCCATAATTTGTTTAGCTAGTCATCCGTTCATGGACACTTGGGTAATTTCCTGTTTGGGGCAAATATGAATAAATTACTGTAAATACTCACATTATTTTTGTTTGGATATAATTTTTTATTTCACTTGGGTAAATACCTAGGGGGAAGATTGCTGGATTGTCTAGTAAGTGTGTTTAACTTTTTAAGAAACTGATGAACTGTTTTCCAAAATGTCTGGACCATTGTGCATTCCCATGGGACTATATAAGAATTTCAGTCGTTCTGTTTTCCTGTCAGTCAGCACTTGATACAGCCAATTTGTTTTGTTTTATTTTGTCTATTTTAGCCACTACAATAAGTATACAGTGGTATCTCATTATGGTTTTAACCATGCTTAAATTTAGACAATATTTGTATTTTCATTCTTGAGGTCAGTATGTCATATTTTAAAATAACCAACTTAAAATCAGAGTTCTTTTAAAATATATATATATGTTGCTTTTTAGACAGAGAGGGAGAAAAACATTGTTGTGAGAGAGAAGCATTTATTTGTTGCCTCCCTCACATGCCCCCCCCCCAGGGATTGAACCCACAACCTAGGTATGTGCCCTGACCAAGGATTGAACCCACAACCTTTTGGTGGATGGAGCCATCCTCCAACCAACTGAGCCCCCTGGCCAGGGAAGAATCAGAATTCTTTTTGAAGCTGTATATAAGTCATATTGACAGTACTGATAAATATTCAACAAAAGAGGATACCATTATAAGCTGCTGATCATAAAACTACATGTGACTAATAAAGATTGGTATGTCAGATGACTTTCTCATGAATACTTTAAGTTAAAAGCTTTTAAATAATATTAACAAATGTTGTCTGAGGACCAGCTGTCTTAGGCCAGTAAATCATTGACCCATATAGAGAAGTGGCTTGACATTTATAAAGATCAGGCAAGTCAGCAATCTTGACAACTTCCAGCAAAGGAAAATCAGACAATTTGTGGAAAAAATTATTATGATCAGTAACATTTTAGAAATTAAAATAGAGAGTAACCCTATCTAGTTTTGCCAAATGTTGCTCAGTAATTGGTCTTTGAGATGTAATTAATAAATAAATGAAAGTGTGTTGTGTCCTGGCCCATGTGGTTCAGTCGGTGGGAGCATAGTCCCATACCTGAAAGATCTCAGGTAAAATTCCTGGTCAGGGTACATACCTGGGTTATGGATCCAGTCCTAAGTCAGGGCACATGCAGGAGGCAACTAATAGATGTTTCTCCCTCACATCAGTGTTTCTCCTTCTCCCTCTCTCCCTCACCTTCTAAAAACAATGAAAATAATGTCCTCTCCCTCACTTTCTAAAAACAATGAAAATAAAGTAAGGTTTAAAAAGAGAGAGAGAAAGAAAAGAAAGTGCATTGAAATGGAACATTAGCAAGTACATCTGACCACTTACATTAAGCATCTCTTCTAAAATCTTTATTACACTACTCAATTGGTTAGTAAATAATTAGACATAGTACATAGTTTGCACTCCCCAACTGTTTGAAATTCATATGTGATGAAATGTGATGTGTAACTGTTAAAATCAGGATAATTATGGCAGCAGGAGTGGTCCTGAAGGTGATGAATGTGGCTCTGTGGCAAAGAGGCCTCTGATAATGGTAACTGTGGTGGCCATGAAGGCTATTGTGATGAAGGTGCTGGTGGTAAGGTGGCTGTGGTGGGTACAGTGGTGTTTTTGATCATTAAAAAATTTTGGGACAGACAGGTAAAATGAACACATCCAAGAAAAGTTTATTTATTCTTATTTTTTAATTTTATTTATTTTCAGAGAAAGGGGGAAAGGAGGAAAAAAATGAGGGAGAGGAACACTGATGTGCAAGCTGCCTCTCGCACACCCTCAACCAGACCTGGCCCACAACCCAGGCATGTGCCCTAACTGGGAATTGAACCTGAGAACCTTTGGTTTGTGGGATGGTGCCCAACCCACTGAGCCACACCAGTCAGGACACATCCAAGTAAATTTTAGAGAATTCTTTTTATATCTTTTTATATCCTTAAAATTGTGAAAATCCTTAAAATCCCAGCAGGCCCACTGCTCCCAGCAGACATCAAAAGGTGATGCTACAGCCCTAGCCGGGGTGGCTCCATTGATCGGAGCATTGTCCCAATGCTGAAAGGTTGCAGGTTCGATTCCTAATTAGGGCACATACCTAGGATGTGGGTTTGATCCCCAGGTGAAGCAACCAGTCAAAGTTTCTCTCTCACACTGATGTTTCTTCCTTTCTATTCCTCTCTTTCTAAAAGCAATGAAATAATAGGCTGATTCTCTGCCCATTATTCTTTTTCTCATATTATCTGTTTAAACTTTATCTTTTATCCTTTCCACTGAAGTTTCTATTGATAATCACATTATTTTATTTGCAAATGTCATTTTTGTTCTTTGATTATTATCTCTTCATGAAATCTTATCCCTATTTTTTGGTTGCATTATCTTCTCAAGTCTTTTTGAGAATACTAATCAGAATTTTTTAAAATTCTTTTTGTTCCTGAATCATTTCTGTGTATTCCAAGATTGGTTGTTTGGTTTTTGTATCTCAGTCTGTCTCTCATGCTACAAGTTTCTTCTCATGTAAGGGGATGCTTGGTAGCCTGTTTGTATTTGAGAGTGAAAGGCTCAGCTTACTTTCCAAGGAGGCTGTGTGGTTTCACTCACTGTTGAGTCCAGTACTCCATCTTCTACAAAGAGTCTTCCTCCCATGCATGACAACTGACTGGCAGGCTTCATTGTCAGGAGAGTTTGAGATCCCACAAATTTCAGAATCTGTCCTGCACTAGGAACTCCCTAGAACTCCCTTCCCATTTTCTGTTTTTTAAAGTTTATTTTTGATAGACATTTTAACTGACTCTCTGGAGAAAAAAAAAAAAAACCAAAAACCAAACACTCATGGATTGTGTCTGATACTTGAGCAAAAACCCATTTCAGGAACTTTTAACTTTAATGCAGCTTTTGAGTGAACTCTGAGTGGCATGTGGGCCAGTGAGGTCAGGGGAAGAGTATTACAAGTTACTCTGGCTGGACTTCTGGTCAAGATGATGGCATAGGTAAACATGGTTCACTTCCTCATACAACCACATCAAAATTACAACTAAATTATAGAAAAACCATCACTCAGAACTGTCAGGAATTGAGTTGCATGCAAGTCTGACAACTACAGAATTAAAGGAATCAATCCATCCGACTGTAGGAGGGGCAGAGATGCAGAACAGGCTGGTCCCACATCCATGTGTGGTGGATAAAAATTTGGGAAGGATATCTTTGGAGCAAGGATTCCAGCCCCACATCAGGCCCTGCAGCACAGGGTTCCAGGGCCAGGAAGATGAGTGTCCATGACTTCTGGCTATAGGGATTAAGTTGATAAAAGAAACTGCTGAAGTTCCTCTTAAAGAACCCACACACAGACTTACTCAGACTCACTCCCTCTGAGGTCCAGGATGAGGGTAGCAACTTGCAAGGCACTAGTGGTACATGGAGAAGAACTAAAATGAGAACTGGGGAACAGCTTTCTCCCAGACAGAAAATAAAGCAAAAGTCTTTGTCCTATTTCTGAACCCTCCCCTCACAGAGCTATCAGCAACTGGTACCATATTTAAGACTGCATCAACCTGGCTAACACTGTTTGCCTACTCTGGAGATCCTCTGAGGCTTCATCCCACCCAACTTACAGCTTTTAACAGTGGCTTTCCTATATGAATGACTGGTCTTGGCTCATGCTTCACAACTTCCTAAATCCTGTCAGGCAAGCAACAGCCTACCTTAGTGAGCCCCTAGGACCTGTACCTCTTGCTAAGTGATCCCACGTATGGAACTAGCAGCAGCCAGCCTAGATTCACAGCTTGGCTTTGCCTGGGAATCTCCAAGCCTAATGCAAGTAGCAGCCATCTTAGATTGCTTTCTAACTCAGGCAGAGTACTCCCAAGGAAAAACACAGGAAGGGCTGCTGTGCTTTTTCTTGGCCTGAACCACCTGGGAAATCCAAAAGCCTGTCCACCCAGTGGACAGCTACAGACCAATCAGAGCACCACCAACCTGCCCCTACACAGCTGATCCTCCACAGAGGGTGGGGGTTGGTGATCAGTGTTCATATCCAATCCTTGCAGCTGACTGGCCTGGGTAAATCCCTCCCACTAGTCCACCAACAGCAACCAAGGCTCAACTACAAGAGAAGGGTTCACTCAGTCCACATGTAGGACACACCTCAAGTACCCAGCTCCAATGATAGAAGAGGCTGTGCCACTAGAAACTACAATCCATCTACTATATTAGGCTATGCTACTAAAACAGGGAGTTTCTATGCTCTACCTGATGCATAGAAACAAACACAGGGAGGCTGCCAAAATGAGGAGTCAAAGAAACATGGCCCCCAAAAAGAACAGATCAAAACTCCAGAAAAAGAGCTAAATGAAATGGAAATAAGCAATCTATCAGATGCAGAACTCAAAATACTGATTATAAGGATGCTCAAGGAACTTAGTGAGGACCTCAACAGTATAAAAAAGATCAAGTCAGAAATGAATTCTGCACTAATTGAAATAAACAATAATTTATAGGGAGGAAACAGTAGAGTGGATGAAGCCAAGAATAAAATCAATGATATGGAACATAAGGAAACAAAAAACAACCAATCAAAACAACAGAAAGAAAAAAATTCCCCAAATGAGGATACTATAAGTATCCTCTTATAAAGGACAATTTCCAATATTATAAGGGACAATTTCAAGCATTCCAACATTTGTCCATAGGAGTACCAGGAGGAAAAAAGAAAGAGCACAATATTGGAAATCTATTTGAAAAAGTTATGAACAGAACTTCTCTAATTTGGTGAAGGAAATAGACATCCAAGTCCAGGAAATATGGAGAGTCCCAAACAAGATGAGTACAAAGAGGCCCACTTCAAGACACATCATAGTTAAAATACAAAAGTTGTCTTGGCTGGTGTGTCTCAGAGGAGTGAGTGCCAGCCTTGGAGCCAAAGGGTCACCTGTTTGACTCCCAGTCAGGGCACATGCCTGGGTTTCAGGCCAGGTTCTCAGTAGGGGGTGCATGAGAGGAAATCATACATTAATGTTTCCTTCCTTTTATTTCTCCCTCCTTTAGAAAAAAATGCCAAAGTTTACAGATAAAGAGAGAATCTTAAAAGCAGCAAGAAAAATGCAGTTAGTTACCTACAGGGGAGTTCCCATAAGACTGTCAGCTGATTTCTTAAAAGAAACTTTGGAGGGTAGAAGGGATTGGCAAGAAATATTCAGAGTCTTGAAAAGCAGAAACCTACAGCTAAAACCCAGAAAAGGTATCATTTAGATTCAAAAAGCAGATAAAGCACTTCTCAGAGAAGAAAAAACGAAAGGAACTCATCCACCAAGCCATTATTATATGAAATGTTAAAATGATTTATTTAAAGAAAAAGAAAATTAAAACTATGAATAAAATGGCAATAAATGCATATCTGTTGGCTATTGAATCTAAAAAACAAAGTAAGCAAACAAGAACAGAGACAAAATGATGGTTACAGAGAACATTTTGAAGCTTGTCAGATGGCAGCAGGGAGGGGGAGCATCAGTAAATATGAGGAGATTAAGAAGTACAAATAGGTATTTATAGAATAGCTATGGGGATATAAAGTACAGTATAGGAAATGAAGTAGCTAAAGAATTTATGTGCATGATCCCTGGACATGAACAATGGTGTCTATGAACAATGAGGATTGCCTGAGGGAGTAGTGAGGTTGCTGGTTGGAGGGGAGCAAAGGTGGAAAAATTGGGACAACTATAATAGTGGAATCAATAAAATAAAAAATAAAGTTACTCTGGCTGTCCAGAAGCATACAGGGAAAGTAAGAACAGTATGCACATTCTCCAAATGTCTGAGAAAAAGAACATAGGGACTTAAGGCAGCAAATTTTGGAATAAAGATAGCTGCTTCAGGATGAAGGGACAGATACACAAATTAGATGGAGGCTTTAAGGGAGGAGGAAAGGAAAATGATTAGTTCAGAAAAGGTATCATGAAGAGGCTGCAATATGTAATAATGATAGTGACATGATTGACTATATCCATTCTATTTTAGTATTTTGACCTGGAAGAAAAGGCAGCAGGGAATAAAAACAACTGACTGTACAGAGGCAGGCAAGCGTAAGCTCAGATGTATGTGCAAAGAGGAGAGCAGAAGAGTTGGAGGTTGAGAAGGACAGAGACAAGGAAAGGGCAAAAGAAGAGCAGTTCTTCCTCTAGAATTTTTTTAAAGGAAAATAACGCAAATGTAGAACAAGAGAGAAAAAAAATCTCTAAAAGAAAAAAATTTAACATTTTTATAATGATATATTTTAAGAGCTCTGACAAAATATTTAGATAAATGAATGATATGTAGAATGTGAAAAACTAAAGATTGATTAGTCTGGAATTTAAATGATGATATATTATGAGGATTTTTTTCTAAGTAGGATTCTTCTCTCAGGAAACTCAAAGTTGTTCAGTTAAAGGAGAATAGCACACACAGAGAGAGATCTGCTTGTTTACTCATTTAGGAATAAGCACGTAACCACATTATCATAATATCTTTACTATATGAAAACATTTCTACATCAGTGCATAAAACAACTCAGTATCACTGGATAGGGCAAAAGAAACCACATTACGGTGTAGACAAAGGGGCTTTCTTTTACACTTTCATGTGTAAGTAAGAAAACATTTAGTTTTAGGAAGTTCAAAATATGTGTATGTATAAAATGTACTCACACAATACAAAAAAATTGAGAATATTTATAAGCTATGACTGCAGAGAAATACTCCATGTTTATTTGATTCTACTTCAATGACCCAGATGAAGTTTCTTTTTAAATAGAAAATAACTCACAAGACATTTCCCATATTCATATTAGAAATTTTTGACATTAGAAGATTTTGGTAGAATCAGGAAAATCATAAAACATGTACATTTTCAGATGCTGTGGCTTAAAAAAGATTAAGGATTGGGCACCAGGGTTCATAGTAGCTGCAGATTTGGGGTCCACCAGTATCTTTTTTTTTTTTTTTCACTGAACTACCCTAGAGTCTTTCATTTTATTTTCTACCCATTCTTCAGTCATGTGCCTTGGGATGGTGCTGTATAACAGCAGCGTACATGATGGTGATGACAGTCCTCATTTTAATTCAGTGGGCACCATTCACTGGGCAGCTAAATGTCATTTGTAGAGTTCCCACTGGCAGCATGTGCATTTTCTAACATCTGCAGATTGTATTCTCTGGCACATTGGAAAAAGTATATATCCCACTTCAGTGTGAGACTACTAAGGGTTTGGTTGGTCTATTTGGAATCAGAAATAGAAACCAATTCTTCAATGCTGGGTCCAGGGATTTACATTACAAAGACCTACGGGTTTGAAATGAAAACCTGACATTTGCTAAGGAGTTTGGGAGTTTAAAGCACATACCCATTAGACTCTGGCAAAGATACAAAGACTGAAAGTGAAGATAATGGAGAGGAAACCTCCCTAAGTTTTTTAGTTGCAAATAAGAATGGGCCACTGGGCATCTTGCTGTGTCCACTGGGCATCTTGCTGTGTCCACTGAACAGAGATCACAAGTTAAGGAAGGAAATAAGTTGCTTTTATGTCACCCAGTGGGTACCAAACTTTTGTACAAGGGAATGGAAACAGTAAAAGGACAAGGTGCTGTATAACTTTGTGAGAGCCAGCCTGTCTGAACCTTAGGTTCTTCATCTGGAGAATAGGTCCTGCCCACCGCAGTCAAAACTTGTTGTAGTAGAATGAGGTTATATATGTGAACACACTTTGAAAAGCTATTATACAAATGCAAATTGTGATTGCCACATTCCTAGTGAAAATATGAAGAGTGGAGAGGTTTAAGAGAAGCTTCAGGGTTTACAGAATAAGTCTGGACAAATCCAGATCTGAGTTTCCTGATACTGGGGTATCCTGCACTGTTGCTTCTTTGCCCCTGACTGCAAGTCTTTGCCACTTTCCATGGTTAACCCCCAAGAGCACTTCACAGTATTTCACACAATGCCCACAGCTCAGGAGTAGGTGCTTATCCTGGTTTCTCAGGTAAGAAATTGAGACCTAGAGATGTCAAGTGACTTGCCCAGGGCACAGCATGTACCTGGCAGAGTCAGAGTTCTAAGCCCACATTCTCTTTCCTTGTCTCCATCTCTTTCCTGTTGTACGCTAGACATGGTGCTGCCAGGGCTGGCCTCACGAGAGTAGAGGACCAGGAAGCTGTCCCTTTCCTGTACTTGATGACTGCTAGAAATGTGATTGGCAAAAACCCATTGTCTGTTTTCTGATTCTGCGTCATAGCCCCTAATTTGGTCTTTATATTAGCAGAGTGAGAGCTAGCAATAAGAAAATGGCATATATGTGGGGTTTATTTATTAAATTTGGACTGCAGGAATAAAACTCTTTGCTCTGGGAAGAAAAAGAGAAGCCCTAATAAAATTAACTACAGGAATATTCATTGCATCATTTGTTATTTGCTCTGCCATTGATTAATTTGATCATCATATTCATCCCCATTAGTAACTGTCCTTTCTAAAAATAATGAAGCCAGCAGACAAATTAATGTGGGACCTAGGGGTAGAAATAATGGCATTGTCCTGCACAACATTAAGTCTTTTGGCTTCTTTCTTTTGCTCTTTGCCTGTGGATTCTACAATGCAAAATACAGCATCTTCTGTAGACTTAACAGCCATACACAGGACAAAGAAACTCTGCTTCTCCCAGTATCATAGCTGCAGTTGTTGGATGACCTTTGCATGAACCTCCTCTCCCCCACCTCTTTTGGAAATTGCCTCCTGAGTTGTAGGCCATATCACACCAAGAGTGCCAGATTTATAGTGAAATGGATTTTTTCTTAAGTGCTATAAATCAAAACAGGCTTTTGCTGCAGACACATACTAGCCTTTCACTCTGTTGACCATTGTCATCTCTCCCTCCAGCCACAGATGCTAAAATGAATCCTTGTGACCTGGCCTTGACTTCATTTCTGTGTAGTCTGCCAGTGCAAAGCAGCAGCCCCATCTACGCTGAAGCCCTGAACCCGAGTGCACACTGCCGCCTGTATGTAGCAGGTGTCATGCTCGCAGCCAAACTGTGTAATCCTCCATCTCTCAAATTGGGCTGCAGTTGGAATGGAATTGTGCTCCTGGGCTTTCTCCATGCAGCTGGTTAGGGGAGGAAACATGAGGATTAGAAAAACCAGTCAATTGTCTTCTCATCAGAAATTAAGGCTGTGAAGAGAAAGCAAGGAAAAATGTGGTAGAGGGTGAAAGAATACAATTTGGAAACAATCGAAAAGGACAAGAACAATTCTGAGGAAAAAATCCTCTTTAAAAGAATAAACAGGGAGGAGCAAATGCATAGGTGGGAGTTGCAGTTTTTCTGGGTCTAGGTTTGTCATTTTAATTTTTGTTTTATTTTCTTTTTTATAAAGTAATATATACTCAATGCAGAAAACTTGGAAACAGAAGCATATAAAAGGAAACAAGTCATTCCTAATGTCACTACCCAGATAAAAGATTGTTAACATTTACATATATCCTTTCAGTCTTTTTCTCTATGTACTCAAACATATAGGGGTAATCATTTTTAAATATTGACCAACGGAATAGCCAAGCTTAGTCAGGTAAAGTGTCTGGAACTGTAACCAAAGTGTGGAATTAGGAATTCAGTTCCAAGATGTTGTTAGTGGTTAGTTAAAGACCATATTTTCTCCTCTGTTTAACAAAGCATACTGAATAGTCATCAAGGGAAACTTAAACAAAGTTAGTGCCCAATCTGGTCCTCACTTAACAGACCACCCATTTCACTCAGCTGATCATTGGGAAGCCCATGCCTCATGAAGTTCTTTTCTTGATGCAACTTCCTCAGGTTGGTAATCACCTCCCCGAGTTTTCCTGGTTTTTGTTTCATCTCTGTGTGTCTCTGTCTCCTTCTCCTTCTCCCCCCATCTCTTCCCCTCTGTCCTGCTCTCTCTCTCTCTCTCTCTCTCTCTCACACACACACACACACACACACACACACACACCACTTAATATAGTCTTAACAGTTTTATTTGTTGGAGGTGCTGGAGATGATAGAAAAAGAGGAATTATACTTGAACTCTGGTTGTACAATAGGTTTCCAAGGAAGGGGTGTTAGAAGTAATGCTTATAAATGAAGGATGAACAGAATGACTTCTCAAAGCTTCATTATCCTTTTTTCTTCTTTCTTTTGTTCTCTTAATTTATTCTGCTGTGGCCCTGTGCATACACATTCTATTTTTCATGTCTTCCACCACCAGCACCACCTTAATTAATTTTAAGCTGGGTATTACTCAGGTATTCCAGTCAGAGGGGTTTTAATGGCAAGCACAGGGACTCTCATTCTCAGTGTTAGAGATGCATATTTTGACCCAGGATTTATATTTTATCCTGAGTAAGTCATTTTGGTCATTTAAGCAGAGTGGTGTTCTGCAGTTTTGTCTCTCACTAATTCTCTGTGAGCCTTGTCTTCTTTTCTTCTGGGTTTGTATTTCTTCCCTCGTGGTTTGTATTTCTTATCTTCAGCGCCACTCAATTTATTTCAGGAAGGTTTTGGCAATGACCTAATTGTAAAATCCATAAAAAAGCTGTTATGCTGAGTTTCTCTTTACAAATATAGTCCCCCTCCCTGCCAGTAATCCTCCTATTTATCATTTGGAGAAAAGGGGAAAATGGGGGTTCTTGATGTAGTTCCTCTACTCTACATCTGATATGTGAGCTCAGAGTGATCTCAGAGACTCTCCGGATCACTTAAGGAGCTCTCCCAGGTCTAGTCTTTCCCTCATAGGTGCTTGGGACTTAGCTGATTAGGCTGGTCTTTCTGCCCCACTGGTGGTTGCCTTGCTTGATTTGAAGCCCACAGTTTGCTGGTCATTTCTCATGTGAAATGCATTGCTTTGGCTACATGGACCACTCACAGTAAGAAAGCATGAGAGAATGCAACAATGAAAATTCTGTATTAGATAGAAAATTTGGGCTGGATTTGGGCTCAATTTTACCACTGTTAGTACAGCACCATGACTGCAATGTACAGAATGTTAAAACTAGGAGGGGCATTACTAGGCCCTACATTACCCTACTTACTTCCTAGTTTTAATCAAACAGTGAGGTTAAGTCACTGAGCTAAGACCCCTGCCCTTCCAGTCTCATCTGGCTGCCCAGGGCTTCTGATTCCTGGCCCTCAAGTTCATACTCTACCTCCTCGTAGGTGTTTGCATTCTGAAAATTGTTTCCTTTTACATTTATTTATATCTGTCTCCTACTTCCCTGAAAAATATGAGTTGAGACACAAGGGCTATGAATTTCCCCTGACATGTTAAATAAGTGCTAGTTTCTTTTGCCTTCTTATGTTGGAGTTGAAACTAATTCTGACACCTAAGACCAACCTTTTATGGCTTACTTAGTACTTTATATTCAACAACTATCTGAGTAAATGAATGAAGGAAAGAACAAATCATTGAGTCACCTCACAGATTTTATTCTCAGTGACAGAAAAGTCCAAACCAACTTACCTGATTCTTAGTCTTTGCTGCTTTTTCTACTTAGGCCTAAATAAATAATAATCTCATTCACTGACTAAGCAGAAGTAGCTTTCTGATGAGACTTTGTTGAAGTTTAAGGATTGATGAGGTCCATCTCTCTTTAAAGGTCACATGCTCTCTGCTGGTGATGAAGATCCTACAGAGCTTACTAGTCACTGGCCTTACTCAGGGCAGTTGGTGTGGCCTCAGCACTCTGAAAGAAGGACTTCAACTGCAGGAAATGAGCCATTGTGTTTTCACTCTTGCTGAATGGGTGTACATTTGCTCACCAATGTTTCTATTCAGACAACATCTTTCTACTATCCAGATGGATGCTTTGGAAGCCTTAATGATGTTTTTATTTGTACTGTGCTTACCCAAGGAACCAAGGCATAGAAAGGGTGGGTGATGAGTCTCCAAACCAGACAGTACAGTGCTTACAATTTCTTCCTAACTGTTCTTTCTAATGTTGAAAATGAGACTGTTTCACAAAATTAGTTATAAAGGACAATGGAAAGCTGCCAATCACACTCTTTAGTGAAAGACCCTAGAAGATATTAGGGAATAAGGACATTTTTCTAAGCAGCTCTGCTGTTTCCTTCCTCTGGCTCTTTCTGCAGATGTTTGCAGTTAATGATGCATTTACATAGAACTCAGCCCCTGTAAGCTTCATCAGCAGAGCACATATAGAAAACTGTATTTATCAAATATACCTAGAACAGAATAATCCTATACTGGATCTTAAAGGAGGTCTCGACAAATTTCAAAGAAGTATTTTCATCTTCTTATCACAACAAAATTTTTAGAAATCATTGTCACAAATGCTAACTAAAACAATTCTATATATTTGAAATTTTAAAAACATACATCTGAACACGCAGGCCTATGAAGAAATCAGAATTATAATTTTAAACTATTTAAAAATAATTGATAATCAAAATACAACATATCAAAATTTGTAGGATTCAAATAAAACAGAACCTAGAGGGAAAATTAAAAATGTAAATGTCTACTTCAGGAGAAGAGAATATTGGAGTAAGCATCCAATTCTTATATAAAAAGAATAAACACAAAGAGAGAAGGACAAATAAAGATAAGGATAGAAATTACTGAAACAGCAAACAGCCATACAATAGAGAGGATCAACAAAGCCTAATGTTGTTTATTTGAAAAGACTAATAAAATTAAAAATCTTTTTCAACAGTAATCACAAAAAAGAAAGGTGTAATAAACAATATTAGAAATGAAAATGGGGTATAACTACAGATGTGACAGAGATTAAAGAGATATGCAAATATCAAGAGTAGCTCTGTGACAAATTTTTAACAGGTGATATAGACACATTTCTATAGAAAACAATGTCATATCAAAACTAAATCAGGAAGAAATTAAAAGCCTAAATGACCTCATTAAAAAAACTGAATTAGTTTCTTAAAATCTTGCACCAATATAACTGACTCAAAATGGCTTTGCAGAGAGGTTCAACCAAACATTCAAGGAAGATTAAGCCAATCTTTTATGAAGTCATTCAGAGAATAGAAAAGAAGGAAGCATGTCCCAAGTCACTCATAAGGCCAGTGTACTTAATACCAAACAGGACAAAGACAGTGGAAAAGGGGAAGGGGTTTGGGGGAATTACAGGTCACTCTCACTTATAAGGGTAGATTTAAAATTCTTTTTTAAAAAGCTAATTTATTCTGGTATTGTGTAAACCACCAAAATGGATTTATTCCAAGAATGCAAGCTTGGTTCAATATTACAAAAGTCTATTAATATAATGATCCTATTAACATATTAAACCAGATTAATACAATTACTTTATTGGTACAGAATATCTGTTCATGACTTAGAACTAAAACAGCCAAAGGAAAATACGTCTTTTAACAACTTGAAATAAAAAAGAATTTATACTGTTTGCCCTGACCAGCGTGGCTCAGTTGGTTGGGTCTCATTCTGCAAAGCTAAAGGTCAGTAGTTTAATTCCCGGTCAGGATACATGCCTGGGTTGCAGGCTTGGTCCCTGGTTGGGAGGCGTAGAGGACACAACTAATCAATGTTTCTTTCTCATGTCAATGTTTCTCTCCCTCTCATTTTCCCTTCCTTCCACTCTCTCTAAAAATAAATAATAAAATATTTTTTAAAAGAGAGAAAGAGATAACCTTTCCTGTTAAGGATTATCCATAATGAACTCAGTGGCAATAGAATTATTTTTTTAACCCTCACAGAGTAATCCTGATATAATCCTTTTAATTCCGATACAATTATTTTGACTATAATGTAACTGCTTTATATCACTTGTTTTGTTTCATGATTCACATTTTCAGATCGACATCTGAAAACAAAAAATGTAAAAGATTGCTGCACAAAGTGTACTAGCAGATGTTAAAATTGTGGTTACCCTATTTTTTCCTTTTGAAAAATTAAATTCAACACTAACCTTGGTATTATACCCTGTTTAGCTGTATATCATGGATGATGATCTTAACTATGACATCGTTGTTAGGAGCTGAGCCTTTCAGCTTACTTCAGCAAAACCTGTGATTGAAATTTTCATTAAAAGGACGTGGATAGACTTCCACATATAAATTTAAAATGCATGCAATTGCTGATCGTGAGTTGGGGGCCGCCTATGGCTGGAGGAGCACTTCATCACAGGGCAAATTGATGCGGACATTAAGGGTGAAGCTACAGCTCTAATTTCTCTTAGTTTTTAATACCTTGAGAGCCTTTGCTTTCTTTTCTGTTATAATTCATGACCATGCTGACATCATTTATTATAAACAGCCTGAGTAATTCAACTCACTTCTTTTAAATTTTTTTTAATTTATTTATTCTTTAGAGAAGAAGGGAAGGAGAAAGAGATGGGGAGAAACATCAGTGTGTGGTTGCTTCTTGTGAGCCCCCCACTGGGGACTCAGCCTGCAACCCAGGCATGTGCCCTGACTGGGAATCAAACCTGCAACCTTTTGATTTGCAGGACTGCACTCAATCCATTGAGCTACACCAGCCAGGGCTCAACTCACTTCTTAATGCTTTGTATATTTAATGTTTCTGAAGTAGAGAAGATTAGTTTAAAATGGTCATTTTCTATCTGCACTTTTGAAATCTATGTAAGCTGGGTGGTGCTGTATTTTATTTTACCAAAAAGATCTCAGCCCCAAATATTAAGAGTATTTGCAACAGCACTATTTGTTGAAGTCTTCTGTTGTTGCTGCTATTGTTCCCACCCCCCACCCCTGCTTGAAGACAATCTGCAGTTCAGAGGTTCAGAGACAAGGCAAACCTGTGTAACTGCCACAGGAAATACCTGCAGGTGAGTGAAGTCATGCAAGGAAGCTGTTTCTGTCTGCTGTGGCCCTATCCAGGGCTTGGAGCAGGGAGCCAGTGAAACAGAATCTCTAAGAGGTTCTGATTACTTCTGAGACTCAGAATGTGGGGTTCCAGACCACCATAAGTATGTTAAAGCAACTTTGAAACTTTGGGGGAATGAGCAGATGTGCCTGCCTTACACTTCTCCTGTGATAAATGAATGTGCCCATTTATTTGCAGAGCTTGTTGCACCCTGTCCTTAGATGTCAGAGTCTCCTAGTCACAAACGTGTTAACTTATGTTAACAAAGAAAAATTGGGAATATTGTAATCATTGAATTAGCTTCTCTAGTGTTCTACAGTTAATCAGGACTTAACAATATAGGTGATAAAGGCCTTCCAGACCCACAATACAGAAAATTTTCCATCTGTAGTCATCTGTGGCTGATGTAGAGGCAAAACTTTCAGCTATATTTTCTCTTTTCGTTTATCTGAAGAACATGTTTGATCATTAGAACTTTCTCACTCTGGCCAGTGTGGCTCAGCAGAGTGAGCACCAGCCTGCAAACCGAAAGATCACCATTTCAATTCCAGTCAGAGCTCCTGCCTGGGTTGTGGGCCAGGTACACAGTTGAAGGCGTTCCGATAGATGCTTCTCTCCCTCTCTTTTTCCCTTCCTTCCCATCTCTCTGAAAATAAAATAAAAGTTAAAGAAAAGAACTTTCTCATCATTAGGATACAACTAAAAGCTCTCAAGACCCCAACACATTCTTATTCTATAACCATAAGTCAAACACTACTTTCCTAAGACTGCAGTCGAAGAAGGCAGTCAGTGATGATGGTAATGTCTGCTGTGGGTTATAAACCCTGCAAAGATGGAACAAATCTCTGTTGGCCTTTGGGCAACAGTACAAGACCCAGCTGTTCAATCAGGTTTTTGTTTGAAGTAAATGAGCCAACCTGGCTAGAAAGTGTGTTAATATTTTAAATTTCTACATTACCAGCTGACACGTACCCAGAGGCTGGGGTGATGACTACTTCATATAATTGCGAAAAAGAAAGTGATAAGAATAAATAAATCCCAGCAAATTGGATTATCATTTGCACTGGAATTGCCAACAACAGTAATGGGGAGAATATCACTGACATATATTCCTACTTCAGCAAGGCATTTGACACCTTCTCTTGTGAATTGCATGAATGGTGTTAATTCCAGCTGGCTGGCGCTGTGCTTTGAAAAGTGGCAGAAGGAGGGCAACCAGCATGGCTAGGGTGGGGCTCAATGACAGGACCTCTTCTTGCTGAATATTATTTCCCCATAAGTGAAAAGTCACTGGACCTTGCTGGGTCTTAATCTCTCCATTTTTGTCAAGAGGAAAATGACAGAAGTTTCCTTTAACTTGGTACCCTTTGCTGTCGAAAGAACCTCACATACTTAATTGATGTTCTTTAGTGTCTTAGTATACCACTGCTGAGTATTGTTAACATGAAGAAAGTGAAAAGAAAAAAAAAAAAAACAGGTGCTGAAATGATTCTCCAAATTACACAATTTAAAAAGAAATCATCTACAGAAGAGAAAATGGGTTTTCGAGCCTTCCAAACCACAAACCACTTTTGCATCTTCTTTTCCTGTGTTCATTGAAGAAAGTGATATATTGGTGTGCAAATGATAAATTATTCTCAAGAGAGACAGTTGTGAGGGAAAAGAGGAGACCAGAGGAGTAAGGTGGCTTTTTCAAGGTTGAACAGCAAGTCATGCTAACCTTTGAAATAATGACTTGTGGTGATTGTGGTTGTTGTTTTTCCAATTCTTGGCTATATTTCTTTGTGAAATAATGTTGCCTTATTGGGATATAGTATAACAGGACTAGTAACTCCATTGAATTATACAAAAGCTAAAAAGTATCTGTCTTTTACAAGTCCCTCCCAGGGGAATATCCAAGTAAAAGAAATAGTCTCTGAAGCATTGTCTGTTAAAAGAGTTCCCCCTCTCCTCAGCTCACTAGGCCAAGGTCACCTTTTTTCCTGTCCTGCTCAGACTCTGGGCTGCCTGCCAGTGGTGTGCCTACTGGAATTTGATACTCAGAGAGGATCCTTTTGTAAATGTCCACCTCCTCTAAATAACAAAATTATTCCCAGTAATAATTATGAAATGGAAATAATAATAATAGCCAAGAAAGAAATTCAGGCAGTGACATTTTTCTTATATTGAATTTCACATATAATTATGCCTGTAAAAAGAAGGGGGAGGTGCAAGTCAAAGGACACGGATAGAGGACTCACAGGCACAGACAATCAGATGGTAATTGACTGTGGGAGTGGGGGGTGGGCAGGGGAGGGCATTGGGGAAAGGGCGGGACAACTGTAACTGAACAACGATTACTAACTAAATAAATAAATAGTACAATAAAAAGGAAAAAATCAAACTTTTCAAAATTTTTTTTAGTTTACCTAACATTTTGAACTTTGATCCTTTGATCATAGTTAATATAACACAGTATGTAAATAATTGTCCAACAAATGAATGAATTTTAATAAATCCAATACAAAAAGTCCAATTTAAACAGCTGTGTACTAAGTGTACCACTGATGTAAGCATTTTCTTGATTTGTTCTTTCATTTTAAGGCAAACTATTAACAATATTAAATTTTTAATATTAAAATTTAGTATTTTACATATAAACTAAAATTTGCACTTACCAACCAAAAATAATACAACTCATGGTTCTCACATTGCACTGGTCTACATTTTAAATGTAAAAATTCCTCTAAGAGGTCCTGTGGAATGAATCGAAGTAGCTCAAACTCTTGTTCTTACTCTTTGCAAAAACTGCTATTGTTGTTTATTACAAATCCACTGTAGAAATATAGAAATATATGTAACAGTTGTACCTGCAGCAAGTTCAAATGATTCTAATCCAGAAAATCCCTGTGTTGGGGGTGGAGGGGGGCGTTGGGCATGGGAGTAGGCACCACCTTGAGGTCTCAGACCCTTGAAAACAATTCCCTCTGCTTTTTCCCCAGTCTCCTGGAGCTGCTGCAGGCTTCCAGGGTACTGATAGGCATGACCCCAGAGGGCAAGCCCCGTCAGGCCTGCACTTGGGCTGTCAGCTTTGGCTGACATTTGGATCTTAATAGCCGGTCAGGGAACAGGGCCAAGCTCTAGTGTCTCTAGGCTGTAAATGAAGCCTGATCCCATCATGAGCAAGAGATTGCCTTTCTGCCTAACAATGAGAATGGCATTTAAAATTCAATATCAGAAAAGATATTGACGAGATTAAGGGCCTGAAGGAATTGATTTATGAAGAAAGACCCGAGGAATTAAATATGTATAGCCTGGTGTAATAGGATATTAGGCTCTGAGCACAGTTTCATTTATGTGATCTGATGTTCCCAGTATCAGTCATCTGAACAGTGGAGCACTCTCCCAGAGGCGGGCCTCTGCCAGGGGTCATGGTGCCAGAGGCGGAGAGGCTGGCTCCAGGACCAATAAACGGGCCACAGCTTGGTCACTCTCATTTCTCACCCTAAGTTGAAGTGCAGTTTCATCCCCAGGCAGAAGCAGATGACATTTTAAACTAGAATAGACCTTGAGTAGTCGTACCACCTCCTGTGACAAGAAAATTTAAACTAGTTCAATTCCATCCTTTTTCCCAAGAAGAAAAGTGAACTTTGTACTTTCCATGTGGTAAATGACTGCCTTTCCCCTGAGCCAAGTTTCTCTCCTTTGTCAGGAACACCATTAAATGTGTTTGCCTTTAGGCAAAGCCTTTCCCTTAAGTTACAATAATATTGTAACTTGATTTTTTACACCTCAAACTCTCCCTGGAAACTGGGGATGGGTTCAGGATTGACATCACCACATAGAGCTGATGGTAAAACAGTCCATCCAGACACAGTCACATCCACCATGGCCTTTGGTGGAAACTTCTATTTGGATGTCCCTGGGCCTCATTTCCTTAGGTGATATTCTACTGGACTTAAATGCATAGTTCACTAAGCAGGGCATCTGACTTACAGCAAAGGTATAGAGATAGAGTGGCATTTATTAAAACTGAATCAACCCCAAAACATAGTAAATTAATGACACTCTATAGGTTCACATGTTTCCAGACTTTTATGCATGAATATTCAGTGTTCATTTCTAACAAGTAGAAGTTCTAATTCAAAATGGATCACCTGAGCCCATTTTCCTCATGCCTAAACTGATCCCTAAGACTTTACTAGGGAAACTACACTGGTTAAGTTCATTCTTAGAGCACTTTGTACCACTTAAATTAATTGTGATATATATATTCACATTCTCATGAACCAGCATCTAGAGAACAGGCTACTTAGTGTTTGTTCCTTGGTATCTTCCATATCACCTGGCCCAGCACTACATACATAGTACATCAGTGTTGACTGAAGGAATGAATGAATAATTGATCGAATGAGTTGATGAGTGAATGCATATGAATATATTCATTTTTAAAGATTTATTTATCTTTAGACAGAAGGGAAGGGAGGGAGAAAGAGAGGGAGAGAAACATCAATGTATGGTTGCCCCTCCCTTGCCCCCTACTGGGCACCTGGCCCACAACCCAGGCATGTGCTAGGACTGGGAATCGAACTGGCTACTCTTTGGTTCGCAGGCCAGTACTTAATCCACTGAGCCACACCAGCCCAGGCATCAACAGATTCTTTTCAAAGAACTGAACATAGAGCCAAGCATTGGGGAAACCCTGAAGTAAGAGGAAGATGGAAAGAGAAGCAATATGCATGCATGCATACACGCATATGTGTCTGTGTGTGAAGGTACCAATCACTATCAGTATATATCTACCTGGTAGCATGAGTTCACCTTACCTACCACCAACCTAAATTTAGGAAATGTATTCCTCTACCACCATGCATGACACAAAATCAGTGTTCTATTTAGAGGTCCTCTCTTTAATGCCAACCACCACCTCCATTCCCCCAGCCACCCACCAGCCCTATATTAGATTCCTGAGTTAACACAATTCTGTGAATGTCAGTTTATAATGAGATGCTGCTGGTGAATTTCATATAGAATATTTGCACTGTAGTCTGTGATTTTCATAGGTTATAACTTTATATAATCTTTATATGAAAACTCCACCTTGGTAACAAAATTGTAAAATGTAAGAAACAAAAGGCTAGGGGGTATTACAGTTTTTAAATCCACAATGCTACTCATAGATGTATAAACAAAAGTATGCCCAGCTCTTCAAGGAAATGGTGAGCACTTAGGTAGAAGTCATTGCTAGGAGGATTTTAAGATTGGCATGTCCTGATTTCCATTTCAAATTGACAGTGCAGCATGGTTGCTAAGGGAGAAATCATAGTCTGATGCAGAAAAATTGAGTTATGCATGTGGTAGGTTTCTCCCAGACAGTGTGGCCTTGGGTATGTGACTTAACCTCTGTGTGCATATGACTCACTCATCTGTAAAAATAGAAATGTGACCTCACTTATTCTGGGGCCCCAAATAACATTTGTAATGCTCTTTGAATTTGTCAGAGGGAAAGACCCATTACACATTGAAGTCCACATCCCCAAAGAGCATTACAAATGATCCTATTGAATCAGTGGCCTGAAAATATCAAGATGTATCAGGTGCAGCATTTGTTTACCTGTTATTGTCCACCACAGTGTTTGCCCTTGATTAGCATATGGATAATTGCCTAATTGGAACACACTCAATTGTAACCACCAAAAAATGTAATAGTGTATCTGTTTAATACCACAATCTCTAATGTTAAATTAAAATTATGCTGCAGTCAACCAATCCAACCAAGAGACTTTTCTGATTAAGTTCTAGCTGCCTGTGAACTTCTGTAATTGAGGCACTTTGGTACTTAAAAATTCAAACTAGAAAGAATATTATACAGGCTCATAAATTTCAAGTGAAAGGGGACCAGGGAGACTGATTTAAATCATCTAGTTGTGGATTACCACATTGTTTTTATAGAACATCTAGTCAAAGAAGAATTTTAAGTCACCACTGCTTTGGATACATAAATATTATATTCATGAGTTTATGCTTTATAAACACACGCAAACATTAATTGTGAAGAATGCACAAAACAGTCTAAAAGTGTTGATTTAATTTTTCTCCAGTGGTGGCTTTGTTATTATTTCTTTTTGGTAGAACATGGGAAAAAATTACATAATTATATATTCATTGACTGGATTTCCATAGCCTTTTAAGAAATACTCCCCTTTAGATTAAGAAAGACATAGAAACCTGCCAGAATAATGAACCAAAATGTCTTAAATGCTACTTTCCTCTGAAATTTTCCTATGTGCATATAGCTAGAACAATAAATTACCCAGTGATAGAGCCTCAGGTAGTTTTTGTTTTTGTGGTTGTTTTGGTTTTTGCCTGTATGTGTGTATTTTTTGTTTTGTTTTGTTTTGTTTTTGAGAGATCATGGTTTAATCCTATAAAGCTTAAGAGACCAGAACAAGTATACATGTATTGCTTCGCTCATTTATTCATCCATTTATTTGTCACCTATTATGTATTAGAGATAACCAAATAATTAATTAATCCTACCATTGGTGGGTATAGTCTAGTTGAGGAGATATCTATGAAATGTAATATGCCATATTAAGTACTTTGGGAGTATAGAAGTTACAGCAACTAACTTGGCTTGGATGAATGGAAGAGGTCTTTCCTGAAGAAGAACCCAAGTGTACTTACTGCATGTAGTTGTGCAGGTTCTGTCCTGGAGAAGGGCACCAGGCCAAGTGGGTGAGCGACAATGAAATCAAGTCCAACTGTCCTACCTAACCATATGCTCTAGTGGGAAATTGTGTCTCCCTAGAAGATGGGCTTCTTTTCTATAGTACAAAGTCCTAACATGGGTTGCTGTTAGTTCAAATGCATTGTTTTTCTTTTTTTAAAGGTCAAGAAAGTTTATTAGGTGACTATCTCAATCAATACATAAGAAGAGACTGTTATCACTTGCTTTTGTCCATAGGTTTAAGAATACTTGATAATTTAATACACTGGATAAAGTTCTATTAAAAAATTATAAAATGAGCAAAAGTTCTTGCATATCATAATAAATGGCATAAAGTGGCATGCTGGAAATTTTGACTCACCTTTTTAATCTTGTAGTTAAATAAATTCACATACTACTAAAATTAGCTATTATATTTCTTTATATTATAAAGAAGGGGTTTTATTATTTTTTGATAGAAAACACTTTTAATTTTATTTTTTAACTTTTTTATTGATGTTCAAGTACAGTTGTCTCCACTTCCCCCCACCCCATCCCCCTATCCCAGCCATCTCACTTCCCACCCTTGATCCTACCTGCCTTTGGTTTTCTCCATGTGTCCTTTATAGTTGTTCCTGAAACTCTTCCTCCTTCTTCCCCCATTAGTCCCTCCCACCTCCCCTGTGGTTACTGTCAGTTTGTTCCTAATTTCGCTGTCTCTGGTTATACTTTACTTGCTTTTTTGTTCAAATGTAAGTTGAAATCCAAACCACTGACCTTCTTGTCCTTCCTCAGAAATAACAGGTCCTTTCATGATGCTAACAAACTCACTACCCAGCATTATGCCTGGAAGATTCCTATTATTTTTTAAAGTTGAATGCATCCTTTAAGTTGGCTCTAAAAATAAATAAGTATCTGCCAGGCATAATGCTGGGTAGTGAGCTTATTAGAGTTATGAAAGAAACTGCTTTTTCTGGGGGAGGAAAGGAAGGTCAGTGGTTTGCATTTTATCTAGTAGAGGTTGGGGAACTAACAGTATTTTAAGCATAGGAGCACTTTAATTCTTAGATGGTCAATTCTCTCAGGAGTGTTGAGTGAATGACAGGAAACAAGCAGAATCAGAGGGAAGGAGATGGCCGCCTTACCATGACAGCCAAGATGGATGGAGAGAAGGCAGAGAGGCTGTGAGGGCAATGAAAGAACAGGGTTTGACTTCAAAGTTTTAATTCTAGATACCATACAGTAATAGATTTAGGCTAAAGATTTACCATACAGTAAATAGATTTAGGGGAAGATGGGAGGATGGTAATAATAGGCACTATTTGAGATAGTAAGTGTCTAGTGGGTAGTAGGAATGAGGTAGAGACTATTGAGTTAGCTTTGTAAAGCACAAGTGGTCGAGATATGTAGTTGAAGCCATGGGTATGAATAGACTCACCTGAAGAGACCATGGTATCAAGGAAAAAAAGAACCTGGAAATGAAATAAGTATTGGTGACCTTAGTGAGAACACTTTGAGTAGGATACTAGGGGTGGAAGTCACACTGTAGTGGAATGAGGATTAAATAAGCATTAAAGGAAACAAGTTTTCATCGAAGCTGCACCTTAGAATTTTCTGTGGATGTTTTTTGTTCTTTACTTTGTTAATTTTTAAAATTAATTTATTTTCCAATTATAGATGACATACAATATTATATTAGTTTCAGGTGTACAGCATAGTATAGACACTTTTATATCTTACGAAGTGATCACCCTGATAAATCTAGTACCCATGTGATACTATACATAGTTAATTACAATATTATTGACTATATTCCCCATGTTGTACTTTACATCCCCATAACTGTTCTGTAACTACCAATTTGTGTTTCTCAATCCCTTCATGTTTTTCAACTCTTGCCCCATTCCCCTTCCCATCTGGTGGCCATTGATTTGTTCTTTGTATCTGTGTGTTTCTGTTTCGTTTGTTTGTTTATTTTGGGTTTTAGGTTCCACATATAAGTGAAATCATATGTGAAGTTTTTTTTAAAGCATAGCTGCCTGGATTGCACTCCTAGATATTCCGAGTTAATTGCTTATGTATGTGGCCCAGGAATCAGCATTTTTAAAAGTCCTCTAGCTTTAAAAAGCACTACCTTGACTTATTCTTTTAAAAAGTATAAATAAACTTCAGTAGCTAGCAAGCATATAATGAGGTGCTTAAAATCACAGGGAGTCAGAGAAGTACAAAACTTTTAAAGGATGAAGACCCTTTATGTTATCAGACAGTTGGATAGTGCTAAGTGCTAGTGTGAATGTGGGGCACAGTAACTCTTCCACACTGCTGCTGGGTGGGTAGACTGGCACAGCCATCCCATAAAGGAGTTTCTGCTAACTAACTCCGTAAGCCTGCCCTATGGACCAGCAGTTCCACTGATGGAAACATGCCAGGGAGATTCTCCCATAGTCCATTAGGGAACCTGTACTCCGTGTTCCTTCGTAGTCATGTATGAGGGAGAGAGAATTGAAGATAATCTGGGTGGCTTTCATGGGGAGAGTACATCAGGTGTAATTGAGTGGATGCCCTCCATAGATTATCATGGATCATCAGAAGCAATTGGATTGGATATACAGGGTTGGGCGAAGTAGGTTTACAGTTGTTCATATGGAAAATAATACAATAATAAATAATAATATGAGAATAAGCCCTGTGTTTCATGTACTCACAACTGTAAACCTACTTCTTCCCTACCCCATATGCATATTGACATTAACACCCCATGTGTCCATGTTAATATGCAAGGGCAGACCTTAAAAATAGAATGCTTAGTAAATAATAAATATGACAATATTGCTTACATAAAACTGCACACTCACCAAATAACAATATATGCTTTTAAAAAACACATTTAAACTTAAAAAATAAAAGCCATTGAAAGTAATTGCCTACATGTAAGAAGAAAAGGAAGCGGGAATGACAGAGAAGAAATTGTATTTAAACAGCATGATACAGTTACCATCTGGCTGGTGTGGCTTAATGGATGGAGCACCAGCCTACAAACCAAAAGGTCACCAGTTTGATTCCCAGTCAGGGCACAAGCCTGGGTTGTGGGCTGGGTACAAGAGGCAATCGATTGATGCTTTTCTCTCACATTGATGTTTTGCTCTCATATTGATGTTTCTCTCCCTTTCTCCTTCCCTTCCCCCCTCTCTGAAAAAATAAATAAATTTAAATTTAAAAATAAATAAATAAATAGAAAGTGTGATACTAAGGAAGAGTGAAGTAGGATGGAAGCTTAAAAATGGGAAGTGACATCAAAAGAAAAAGGCCTGTATGTGTGTGTGTGTTTAATTCTTTAAAATTTTTAATTTTTAACTGTGGTACAGTTTGTATAACATAAAATTGACCATCTTAGCCATTTTAAGCATAGTCCAGTAGTGTCATGTACATTCACACTGTTTTTTTAATAATATTAATGACTATATTTCCTATGCTGTACATTGCATCCCTGTGACTTTGTGTGTGTTTTAATAGAAGGAAAAAGAGTTATAAATGTATAGATGAAATGGCAGACTCTGATGGAGTTCTTACTTTCCCTCTTAGTTAGTCACACATTGGTAATAAAGCTGAGAGTTATATCCAAGTAGTACTCCTTTCTTTGTCCTTTCCCCAACCTTAATCGAGTTCTTCTGATTTTTTTCTCATCACTAAAGCAGTGAATGCTCCTTAGAGGTGTACTAGAAAATTACAAGCAAATCTAACAAATATCCTTAAGCCTACTAACCCAGAAATAGTATCCAGATATTTTTCTATGTCCTGAGATATGTGTGCAGCTTCGTTTTTAATGGCAGCATTGTGTTCCATTGTACAGATGTGCCATCATTAGTATAGCCAAGCCCCTTCTGCTGGACACCACTTGCTCTAATTTTTGCTGCTCAGGGCTGGGACCTGAAATAAGCATAAGCTACCTGCCCTTCATTTGGCTCATTTTTAAAGGAGGTTTAAGGATTAAATTTAAAATTGTCTAATGATATAAAAATTTACTTGGCATAATCAAAGTCAGAGCACCAGTTCCCCTCTGAACTGTTGTGGGCCAGACATGAATGAGAATAAAGGAACAAGGTCATTACCCACTGTTTATAAACTGTCATTTTAGGTACTTGTCACAGTGCAAAAGTACAATATGGGCTCCCAGGGTTCTGTACCTTAATCAATGGATGCACAATTAAATCACATAAAGTGTTTGGGGAGCCGGTGCGGGAAGTGTGTATTACCTCACATGTGATTCTGATATGGGCAGCTGGTGAAATGGGAGGCACTGAGTTTTTAGAAAATTGCAAGGAAAAAAAAAAGAAAATTGCAAGGAAATCACTGTTCATGCCAGAGGACCAAAGTATATGCTTTAGTTTATATCCAGTGCCAGAGTAGGGAACAGAGCAAGCCAGCCCATGGGAGAGCACAATGTGCTTTCCTGAGTACTCACAACCCCCCAACATGCACAAAAACTAGTAGCTTTGAAGATTTAACTTAATCCTTCCAGCTGGTGGGTTTAAAAATCAGAAATGCAGTGCCACTGTGTATTCAGGACTTGGTAGTTAAGAACTGGCCAGACAGCTCTGCAGCCAGCCTCTTGTCAACGCACCAAAGATTTTGGGAGTGGAAAAAAAAAGGACCAAAAGAAGCAGGAAAGCACCATTTTCATACCATTAGTCCAATATCTGTTATGTACCATAGCAAAAGAAATGTGCTTTTATCTTTTTAAACCAGTCCTTTGTTGTCAAGAAGTTTTGAATCAACATCGGTCTTTCCAGGGTCTGTTTTGAAGCTCTTGAATGTTCTCCAGCCTGTGTATGCATTAACATATAACCATGTTCCAGAGAACATGTTCCAGAGAACTGGTGCTGGGCAGCCCTGTGCTTTTGGCAGGCAAGGGAAGCCTCCATATGAATTACAGTTGAAAGGGCAGGGAAAGCTCAAGGTTCACAAAAATCCCTCAGTGACCCTGCTTAAAATAGCAGTGTAGGCAGTAGCTTAGTGTTTTGACAGCTTATATCAGCAGTTTTCTCAGTTGACATATTGATTGTAGTTTGGACTTCAGTTGTGCTGATCTAATAAAACATCACTGTCATAACAGTGAATGTAAAAGGATCTTCCATGGTCCCAGCCACTTGGAGAAGCAGCTCTACTGTCATGTGTACAGTGAAGTAACCTTGGACAAGATGACCATTAATCTATTTTTATGTCTTAATTTCATCTACCAATATGTTGTTTATTAACCCTATTCTACATATTTGCACAAATATGCGTTTGTTAAAAGGAATATGATGCTTCCTTCACAAATTCCACAGCAGACTTGTTTCGTCGTGTGGCAGTTCACAGACAGCCCAATGGTGTGTCATGAGCTGCAGCCCTGGGCACACTAAGTTGAGGGAAAGGGGAACAGTCGAAAGTTAACTGAAGTATGTAAAACTCTTCTCGTGTTTTTGAATGGATATTTTGATATTTTATAATCTCCTGGCCTTCAATCCTACTTACCCTAAATATCCTTCAATTTCACAGCAATTGCTGACCATCCAGGAAGAGTTAAACAACAAAAAGTCAGAACTGGAACAAGCAAAGGAGGAACAGTCACACACACAAGCATTACTTAAAGTTCTCCAGGAACAAGTAAGTGAAGGCAACAGCTCTGACTGGTGAACCCGTTCAGACCCGGACATACATCTCTCTGGTGCTAGTGCACTTCACTCAAGTTAATCTGTGGTACAACTAGCCTTCACCCTGTGCAGCCCCATAGCAGCTTTGCTCTGGAATTTATCATCTCTTTCCCAGCACCTCTATTTGCACTCTTAGGTACCTATTCAGACTACCCAAGCCTGCTAGTGATGCAAGAAAGTTTCTTCCAGAAGACAAAAGAATACTGATAAAGTTGAAAATATGACAGTGCAGATATATTTCCAAACAAGCAGCTCATTTCCTCTTAAGTATAACAAGGAGGAAATGAGTTTAGCATAACCTATGATACTCCTGCAGACATATGCATAAGAAGAACTGATTTATAGCAATATTTAAAAAATACCTTCCCTGTGCTTTGGGGCACTTACCTAACCATGGTGAGAACCAAACCTTGTGCATGAAGCCTGTAAATCTGATCGTCTCATCCTGGCTTCCTTTGATATTAAAGTGTGGCCTGACACTGATAAGTGGATGTGCAGGCACTATCTGCCAGCAGGTAAGATGGATGGCTCGGCCGCAGGGTGAAGTCTCAGCCCAGTGTCTGCTTGCCTGTTCTGGGCCTGCGCTTGCTGCCCCTGATGAAACAAAGGGCACCTGGAGGGAAGAATCACATATAGCAACTCCAACCCTAATCAAGTTTAAGTTGTTTTAAGTTAACTTACACAGGTTTATGAAAACATTATTTTATAATAAAAGTAACTGCAAAAGTGATGTTTTAAAAAATATGAAGGTGGGAGAGTGTGACCCTAGTCAGCTGTGACTCAGTCATTTTACAAGTGTTTATTTTTTAATGGTTTGGGATCAAAAAAACATATTTTTAGTTACTTTCCCCTAAAAGTATAAGTGGCTTGTGAGGGAAAAGTAAAGGTGTTGAATGCTTTATAAGCTTTTATAGCTTTGGATGAAGATGCTTTATAAAATTAAGCATTATTTTTATATAATGAACAAATATTCAGTAACAGACTGAGGCTGAACCTGATGGTTTTGAATAAGTTAGATTGAGCTGAAAAATGTTGTTGACTAAATTCACAAGATCTACTGTCTAGGAGACTGGAAGTCACCATTCTTTCCTCTTTTGCATTATTTGGTTCAAATTTGCTCCTGATTGAACCGACATTAGGTCTGACCTTTGGTGTTTATACTCCAGTGTGTGTGCCTATGCATTCTTCCTCTAAATAACTTAAATCCTTTGTTTTGATTAGAATCCAAACCCTAGTCATGAACATAGATTCTGAGTTCTGCAGAAAGTACTGATAGAGCATTGTTATGGTGTGCATTTTTAAAGAGAAAAGCACAAACGCAATCGTTGGTGAAGCATCACACTTCACTGTCCATTACTCAAAAAAAAATGGGGAATGTGAAGAAGATTCAGAATAACTAAAATTATTAAAAACCTATGAAATACCACAGGGAAGGAAGTGTTTTTAAGTCTACTGTACTATTTGAATGAAACAACTCTTTCCAAGCAAAGGCACTGAGAATACCTAAGTCTCAGTGGGCCCATAGCTGCCAAATGTGTCTGGGTGCTGTTAGCACAGCCGGGTTTTTTCCCAACAGCCCCTCTCCTGGAGCTGCTGTCACCCTTGCAGATGTGAGTGTGCAATGGACATGCTCCTTTCATCTCCTTGTAGCCACCCACCCACCCAGAGACATGCACTTAAAAACCCACCACTATCTCCAGGAGCATTGTCTCACAAGACTTTCTTTGGGCTCATGTAGAGTAACTACATGGGTAAACATATTTTCAGTTCCTGCATAGCTAGGGTCTAAATAAATGACCTACCTTCTAGAGATTCTGATTATTTTTGTCTGGAGTCTTGCATTACACATGCACACATACACACAGGAAAAGATACACCCTTCTCGGAAGACTTGGAATTTTGCTATTCAAAGTGACATGGGAATCCTGCAAAGAAAGACTAGATTTTAAGGGCTGAGCCTTACCCTCAGCAAGCCCCAACCCCCCAGGGAAAGGAGGCTCATTTCCCCAGTTCTCCATTTGCTAAGATACAGTTTCTGCAGGTCCCTCCAGCCTCCATTGGCCCCTGCCTCTCATCTTCTTTACAAAGGTGGTAACTTTCAACACCTGGAGCGTATTCACAACCCAGGTATCATCAGACACAATGTTGGGCCGCTCCTTCTGGAGGAGCAGAGCAGCAAAGGGAGAATGGGAAGCTGGCCAATCCCTAGGAGCAGAGCAGAAGTTTGCCTCAAGCTTCAGCTGTAGGGCAAGGGGAACCTACAGGAGGAAGACATGACCTGTGATCCTCTGGCAGCAGAGAGCAGGGTGCGACCATACTGGTGGACATGGAGAGATGAGAGCATGTGGGTAGTGGACAAAGAAGGATAGGGCAGAGTTCAAGGAGAACAAGGAGGAGGAAGATGTAATTTATTTAAAGGAGAGAAGAAGAGAAGGGGCACATTTATGCTAATTAGAGTATACAGGTAGAACACTTTGGTAGCATAGTTCTGTACTTTTGCTAAAGGAACAAAACCTTCTGAGCTAACGTCACTTTAATTCACAGAAGCAGGAGTTATAGGACCTAAGGCAGGATGAGCAGAGAGGATTGATAAAGAGGAAGAAGATGAGAAATACCTGCAATAGAAAAACGTGGAGGGCTTTTCTTAAGATCTTTTGTGCCCACTTAAAATAGATCATATTTTTATCACTGTGTGCTTTTCATATATGTCACACATTGCCCTTGCTCCCTTGTATTTGTTATGTGTAGAAATATCAATGACATAGCCCTAAAGAACAGCAGGCAGAATTTTTTTTGTAAGTGGGATTGGAGTGCTGTGTACAAGCCATAATCACCTCCACTGGTCCATAAGCAGCTACCCACACTCAATCTCTTCATGTCACCATTTTCTTTGGCAAAGCCCTTCTCTTAGCATGAGAAGCCATATGGCTTCTTGCTGAGAGTTTGAGATTGCCTTAAGAAATATAATGAAGCTTTCATGAATGATCCATGGGTGCAGACAATGGTATGGAGATTGCCTGAGTGAGGGGGGCTGGATGAAGGTGGACAAAGGGAGAAAAAGTGGGGACAATTGTAATAGCATAAACAATAAAATATAAATTAAAATGCAACTAATATTTAATATTAAAAAGTATGTACAATAGCAAGAAAAAAAACAATGTTCAAATCAAACACATTGATGATATACATGTATTTATTTTTTTCAAACTTTAAACATTGGTTTTCCACCATAAATTTTTTGTTTGAGACATTAAGAAGATACAGAGACACTACTTCTAAAATATAATAATCCAGGAGGAAGTACTGGAAACACTTACCCTTTGCCTTTCTTTGCTCTCTGCCTCCACATTTTGCTTCGAGTCAAGCTAGATAAATTGCCAATTAAAGGTTTCCAGAAATCACCTGATAGCTGATTACTCTCAATCCTTCAGAGAGTCGAGAGTAGTGTTTTCAAAGATTCACTGTTAAAAATCTCTTTTGAGAAATAGCTTTTCTACTAACGTCTCAGTGACTAAGGAGATGTCTTCCTAGTTCTTCCTTTATGTAAAGAAGCAAATCATCTTCTCTGAAGCCTCAAGAAACAATGCCAGTCATTCAAATATGTTTTTAAGAAGAACGTGTACAGTCCCACTGCAGCATATTAGAACAACCAAAAATATTCATCATTCATGAGCCACAGTTAGTATAATTTCATTTGGCTGGTGGCAACTTGCAAGCACTGCAGGGTTTAAGTTAATAGTAATACAACTCAGAAATGAAATCATTTTTTATTCTTAAGAACCAATTTTTTGTACATTCTATGCCTATGGAATTGCTTTCTAACCTTATTATTAAAAAAAATAATAACCAAGACTCATTTATTTTTTGCCAGCCATCAAGTTTCATAAAATATTGGTCTCAAACTGGGTTCTATAAAACTCATTAGAATTATGTACTCTGTGTTTTTTTCTTATTGGAAGTTTTATAAAGTGCTATGTCAGATGAAACAGAATTAATAGGATGATACACACTTAACAGATATGCCTGCTTATTAATTTTTTTTAATTTGCAGTTAAAAGGTACCAAGGAATTGGTTGAGACCAATGGCCACAGCCATGAGGACACAAATGTAGGTACCAAAAACCTGGTGTTTACTCTTGCTTGATGTTGGTTGAATGCTCACGGGAATGTGGCACTTTATTTGTAGCACAAAGGATGTGTACCTCTCAGTGGCTTATTAAGATTACTGTGTTTGGTTTAACAATAAAATATAGTAGCTAGGCACTGCAATTGTTAGCTCAGATTACGGATTATCAATTTAGAATTACTAGAGCTAATCTCTAGTAATTCTAATCTCAATGAATTTGTTTGATCCCTTTATATTTCCAGAACTATAAACCAATTCTGTGTTAGGAGGACAGATGGAATGAGACCCAACAGGGTAATAAGGTGGATATTTCATATGTATTTATTCAATTTGCCTGTGTAATGCAGGTGGTAATGAAATTATTGATATGTTAAAGAGGTATCAGAGCAAACCTCTTCTCCCAGAAAGTGTAACTATCTTCTATTTCAGACCCAGAACAGTAGCATGATGCATTTGTCTTCTTGATACAGATAGAATGGTATAAGAGCTCAGTTAGCATTCTTGACTTCCTCTTTTACTGTTCCTTGAATTGCCCCAAATTAGTCAATTACCCTTTGCCTTGGAAATTCTTTAGCCTCAGGTAGAATATTAAATACTATGTAGATTATTGGCCTTCCATATGTTTTATGGTTTTGTTTTTGTCTTTTAAAAAATATATTTGAGCCTTGGCTGGTGTGGCTTAGTGGGTTGAGCACCAGCCTGCAAACCAAAGGGTCACCAGTTCAATTCCCAGCCAGGGAACATGCTTGGGTTGCAGGCCAGGTGCCCAGTAGGGGGTGTGTGAGAAGCAACCACACATTGATATTTCTCTCTCTCTCTTTCTCCCTCCCTTCTTCTCTGTCTAAAAATAAAAATAAAATCTTTAAAATATATATTTGATATCTGTATGTATCTGATTACTCTCATCACAGAAAATGCTTACTAAACGATCCTTGTCACATAACACAGAGTCAGACATGGTAATAAACCTGATTAACTAGAGCTAGGGGAAATTATACATTTCATGTTCATTCTTGTTTTAATTATATACAGCAGAGTGCTTCACATTCAGAGTACCAAAAGCTCTGTCTTATTAATTACTGTTCCTACCAAACAGATATTTAACATATGATGCTTATTGAGAACCTACTGCATACATGGAATTCTGCTAAGTACAGAAGGGGTTGGTTTACAGAGAATTGTGAGGCTTGCTGTCTGTCCTCAAAGAACTTTTAAACAAGTTGATGGGTTAAAGAACACATGGACAATATACGAGGTGCAGTAATTGTAGAGGAAGGTGAGGCCGCTGTGATGTGATATAGTTTGAAATTCAAACTTTGCTGCTTATTAGCTGCTTATTAAGTAACTTGTCACTTGACAAGTTACCTAACCCCCCCAAGCTTCCTTTTCTTCATTTGTAAAAATTGATGACAGTGCCTACTTCAAAAACCATGATGTGTAATGAGCTGAAGAACGTGAACCTTAAGGTGTTATTATCAAGGTTTCTTTGTGCTGGATGATTAAGAATGGCTCCTTGGATCTGTGGCATTTGGGCTTGACTTTGAAGAATAAATAAAACTGAGAGAAAGAAGACATTCATTCAGAACTCCCATAGGAGATGTTGTGACCTAAGTAGAATCTGTCTTCCTCCAGTGTTTCATTCCCCACATCTTGCCCTGCAGCTCCTCTTCAGCCTCCCAGGGACCAGGGACACACTGCTGCCACATTCTCAGCCCAAACTTTCACACGTGCTCCCCTCAGCATCAGGCTGTCTGTGCCTCCCAAGGAAGCTGCAGTTGAATCCAGTAAGCCTGGAGGAATGGCAGTGTGCTTAAATTCTTGGTCTGTAAAGTGGGGGTGATATTACCTGTCTTTCCTTCCTCAAGGCTTAGTGTGAGACGCAAAGGAGATAATGGATTTGGAAGATCTTGGGAATTGTGAGGTTCTACCTGAGCAGGAGGTTGTTATTA
Source organism: Artibeus jamaicensis (assembly GCF_021234435.1). Classification (NCBI taxonomy): domain Eukaryota; kingdom Metazoa; phylum Chordata; class Mammalia; order Chiroptera; family Phyllostomidae; genus Artibeus; species Artibeus jamaicensis. Next base: position 4,761,818 of record NW_026521822.1, read on the forward strand.
TTGTAAACTCATCTGCTGATTGAATCAAATTAGATGATACATGTAAAGGGAAGCCTAACACAATATCTAGCCATCTCTTAGGCTCTATTTTGAGGAATGTTGAAAGGCATTTATTATTAAGTGGGAAAAATGAAAGGAGATCATCTTTGAGGTCTTTGTCCTTTCTAGAGGAAAGTTTTTAGATTTTAAAAATACCCATCTAGAGTCCATGATGTGGGCTTTGTTGAAAGATAAGGTTCAAGTCTGATAGGAGGGAAGAATAGCACCTGAAGCAAGGTAGGGTGAGATATTTGTGGAGGGGCAGAACCCAGCACCTCACCACTGCTGGCCACGTCTCTCACCATGCAGAAGGCGAGGGTAGATTCAACAACCACTGCCTGTTTTTTCAGGGGATTCCCAGTATGTGAATTATTTGTTCTCTTTCTTGTCTCTAATATTGTCTCCTTTGGGCAGTTTCCCTAGCACCTCCACTAAGGTCATATGAAAGAAAAGGAACAAAAATGACTTATTTTGTGGCTATGCATTGAAAATGCTGGCAAAATATTTTCACGAAATATTTTTAAATGTTCAAAATACAGTCTAGGTGTCATCTGAAGTTTCTACCAGCCCTGTGGTGGTCAAAGAAGAATTTATTTTGTTCACTAAAAAACCATATGACCATGGCAAGTTATTTACCTTTTTTGAACTTCACCTTCCTCATCCTTAATGTGTTAAGTGAAAGTGCGTACATAAATACTTGGCCCAGAGTATGCACTCAACAAGTACTGATGACCTATTCTGGTATCAGTGTCAGTAGTATCTACTACAGTAGGCTGTACTTTGACGGATGAATTTTCATGCAGATCATGAGGTTTAAAGAAAGCCTCTAGTCCAGAGGTTGTTGACAGAGACATATAGATTGTGTGTGTGTGTGTGGGGGGTGTAATTAGTCACAGATGAGGGCAGGGATTTGCTATATTATCATTTATTAATAATTATACAGTAGATCAGGGCTGATATGGCTGGGAATTCTTGTGAGAGTTGATAAGCGTTTTCAAAAACTATACTATTATAAAAGTAAAAAGGAAAATTTTATATGCAACTAAAAATTACAGAAAAAATACAGAGTTAAAGAAAAATAACTTAGTGTTGTATTGCTCAAAGATAACCTTTATTAACATTTTAGTTCATTTCTGCCATATGCATGAATATGACCAGAGAGAAAAACCCATAAATAAACAATTTTTAAAAATATTATCACTCTTCGGTTTTTTAACTCTTTTATTTCTCATTATAAATATTTTTCTTGTCACCAAATGTTCCTCAAAGACATGATTCTTAATGGCTATATAAAGTAGATATAAAATAATAGAACCACATGCATATGTGTTAGGCATTTTTTAACTTCCCCTTTTTTGAGCTGTTATAAATAATGTTGCAATTAGCATGCCCATAAATCTTGATCTGCATCCCTTGTATTTGTTTACAGGGGATTCTGTATATTGATAGCTGTGTCATAAAGTCTGGCAGGGAGCTCCAGACTTACAGAACTGTCTGGCATTCAGAGCACAGTGTGACAGATGCTTACTTTTGGTATCCATTCGTCGTCCTGGGGGGATCCACCAGAAGATATGTTGAGTCTTGCACTTTACAAACAACCCTTTTGCCTTACTCTCAAGAGTTGAGAAGCTTACGGGATGCTAGGTACACGTAGATTTGGTCAGTTACTATTGTTTTTCTGTTGTTTTTACCTTTTATTGATCAACAATAGTATCTGACCAACACCTTGTCTGGTGTTCTTGAGGTCCTCAAACATAGGCACCCTTATGAGACCCACCATTGTCCCCACATCAAAAGATTTTCTGGGAGCCCATCGTGCCCATAAGGTTTTCTGAAGACTAATTGAAAACCATTAAAAATGGAGATCGAATGCAGAGTCCTTGTTCTCCAAGAGGACTGCACTTACCAGTTTTAAACAGGTTCTCTTTGTATTTGGAACTGGATATATTAATGAAAGTGGGGCAATTCAACCTTTTAAGTGTACCCAAGTTTGAAACTAGCCTTTATCACTGTTCCTTTAGAGACTTCTGTTATTCCAGATCAAACTTTCTTTCCTAAAAAGCAAAGATATGACATTTTTTTTCACCTCCATCTTTAAGCAGTCTTCCAATCTCTAGAAGTGCTGAATAACTAGCCTGGTCCCTGGTAATTATGCATAACAGATATCAAAGTCTTGTCCTCATCTAGCATCTTTTATGATGACCTTCCTCCCAGAGGCCTCTCCACCTATGATCCTTACATGTGTATGTTTGGTGAAAAGATGGAGGGGAAGGGAGAAGACACGAGAAACATAGGAACAAGTAAGAGGAATAAAATAAAGTGGCAGCTGAAGCCTGAGGTGTATGGTACAGTTTGGTGTAAGAGACTCCCATAAATATTCTCTCCTCCATCCTTGTTTCTGCTTTCAGAAAGTTGCTACCCCATATTCTCTATCTGCAGGCTCACACGTTAGGGTTAGAGAAATCATTTGCAATACATAAGGTAGTTTAATCTGTGATGCTGAAGGTTACCACTGTCAAGTAAAATACCCTTTCCATCTCACAAAGAAAATTCAAAAGACAAAACACTTCAGTTTTTCATGTTGCCTCCATAAGAAAGTAAATCCTCAGAGTTGTCTTTAAATCTGTCAGAGTAATGATGTTAGGAGTGTACAGAAGAAATACTGTGTGAAGAACATTCTTCAGGTTTAATACACAACAGAAAAAAGCTACTGTGAACCACATATTTTAATGATGTGCATGTCAGAACCCTGGAAGTGCCAAGTGCTGTGCCCACTTTCAAATGTGGCTTTCACCCTTTAGGCCATCAATTTTCAGCCAGTGTGTTGCAAGAATTTTTAAAACATGTGATACCTGACTATTTAGAAGTCAGTGACCTCTTTTTCTTTAGACTGTCATATTAAAAATGACAATAGCCAAAGCAACAATAGCCATCCAGTGTGAATATATCAAAATTCTTTTTTGTCAGGTCAGCAAAATATATATATTTTTGGTGTGTCACAGAGTTTTAGTAATTAGTTTATGTGTGCAATGAAATGAAAAGGTTGAAAATTGCTGCCTTAGGCAGGTAAGCATGTGTGCTAAGAACATATCATGATGTATTAAGCAAGGCCAGAAAGAAAAGGGAAACCCCACAGGGAAATAGGACCACACCCTCAAACAGCAAAAACCACTCAGGCTCTATCCTTTCCTCCCATTAACAACTTGCTGCCTCTCCTTGGGAGACCCAACACTGAACTAGAAGAGGAGTAGAGAAAATGGTAGGGACCACCTCACCATGAGGAGTCGCACCTCCTGCCCAGCCTCTCACAGGCACTGTCTGGGGCTCAGGAGCACTAGATACAGCCAGGCTGAGCCCGAGGAACCAGAGGTGTGAGGCTGCTGCTTGTCACAGTTCTTTCAGCCCCTCATGTCTTTCTTCTCACTGTTTCCTGCTGTCCCTGGCCTGTACTGAGTCTCTCAGTTTGGGTTCCCACATAGCCTGCCATCCTTTGTTATTCAGTAAATTGACAAATATCCACTGAAGTGTGAGGGTTCAGAACAGATCCAGGTGCCAAATGGCCTGGTTTCAACCCTGGCTTTGCCAGTAACTGTCTGGGCAACCCTGAGTGATATGCTGAATGCCTGAACCACCCTTTTTCTCACTTCTAAAATGAAGGTAATAATCATACCTACCCCACTGTGTTAATGTGAGCATTGTGTACAGTGCTGGTGCGATCAGTACATGTTAGGTACTATTAGTTCTCCAGCCTTCCATGTTCCAGGTGCTGTGTGAGGTTCTAGCAAGATGTGGTTGATGCCCTAGGTGAAGCTGACTCACTGTCCTTACCCAAATTTGTCCACTGTGTCATGTCATCATGACTCACTGTCCTTGTCTTCAGGACATGTTGACAGTTTGAATAATGGAGTTGAGGTAGTTTATGTGCATGTCTGTAAAAACTCTCCAGAGGCAAGGCCTTTATCAGAAGGATGGACTCCATGGAGAGGAGAGCCTGGTGGCAGTGGGATGCAGTGCGTGGGTATGCAGGTGACAAGACACCTGAAAAACTCAACTGCAAAGTCAGAGGCCACTTTGTCTTCCTTCAGGGAAGGATGGACCCATGTCTCTAAATATCTGAGGGTGTAGATGTCTGAAATCCATAAGGTAGACTTTTCATGGACTAATATTTCCTCTACCCTGCAGTATACAACCCTGTTTGTATATTAAATGCTCACACCTAGAACCTGGTCTTTTCCTCAAGTTACAGCTCCTGTAAATCCTTGCTTTTTTCCTGCTGATGCTTTCTTCCCCACCTTCACCCCACTCCACTCTCTGCACCCGCCTGCCCCACCACCCCCAGCTACCTTCTTCCAGCTAGGGTGCCGTGTTTTCTGCAGTGAAATTCGTAATCTCACCTGAAAAGCCCCACTCACATTCCAACACAGCATTCTCGGAAAAGACTGATGGCTGGTGGAGACCCTGAGAGTGCACCTACTTCCCAGCAGGTGCAGAGCTGCAAGGAAGGATGAGCAAGGGAGCTGCCTTCACAGACAGGCAGGAGCTGGCTTCCTAGTTAGAGCTTTGTTTCCAGTAAATACTCAAGAGATTTCCTTACCAAGCACCTCCCTGCCAACTGACAGTGTGTTCCCACTGCTGGGCCACAGTTTGTCCTACGTGTCAGGACAGGAGTTGGTAGGACCTGCTTGGCCATTAGTGGATTTGGAGCATGTAACTAGATTAGTACATGTTTAATAAAGATGACAGGTTGGGTTCAGAGACGTGGAATTACCTTCTTTCCCCAGGCCAAATTTAAAGAGAAACAGGAAAAGGCAAAAAAAATCAGCTCTCTGTGAGATGGTCTGACATGTATGTGGATACCTGTGGCTAAAGCTGAAATATGAAACAAACCTTTTACATTTTAAAGATTGTACTTCCCCCAAAAGTCTAGTGGCAATGCTATCTGATATAGAAGCCAAACCAATACATACATATAGATGCTCTTATATGTATGTATGCATAAAAGTGCCATTTTCTTTTTGTGAAAAGTTTGGAAACTGCAGAAAAACATAAAGAAAAAAACTATCTGCAATCTCACCACTCAGAAATTAGTGTTTTCATTTCTTTGTATTTCCTTCATCTTTGTCTATGTGCATAGATAGAAAGATAGATAGATATAGATATAGATATATATAACCAAATTTATAGCTTATATGGGCTACTTAACAGCCTATATATTTTTCTAATAAGTCATGCACATTTCCCTGTGTTAATGAATATTCTCTTAGTACGACTTTTAATAAGTGCCTAATACTTCATGCCACAAATTTGCTCTAGTTTTTTAATCATTCCCTGCCATAGGACTTTAAAATGTTATTTGTCATTGATAGTAGGCAATGAATATTCTTTTATAATGTATTATCTAACTTAACCACTTTTTTAAAAGATTTTATTTATTTATTTTTAGAGAGGAAGCAAAGGAGAGGAGAGAAATATCAATGTATGGTTGCCTCTCGTGTGTCCCCTGCTGGGAACTGGCCTGCAACCCAGGCATGTGCCCTGACTGGGAATTGAACCGTGATATTCTGGTTCACAGGCCCACACTCAATCCACTGAACTACACCAGCCAGGGCTAACCACTTTTTAAATGAAGCTTTTCCACTTGATTGGAATTTAGAGATAGAGATTCACTGCTTCTTTTAAGAGATCCAGTTCAGCCCCTACGTGGTAAGTGATGCAATTATCAGCCAATGATAGTGTCTGGGTATTATCACATAGAGAGGATTCTGAACTCCTCAACAGGTGAGGAAAATAACTCCCAAGAATATTTGCATTCTGAAAACAAAGGCAAATCGTGTGTACTTCACAAATAATTTAGAATGATACTGAGGTGCGTCATTTAGGATTTTGTGCTGTGAACTGTAGGTTGGTGCTCCTGGTGTTCTATGGATGGCAGAGCCTGTTTTTTGTGTGGATCCCAGACCCAGGCTCATGGACCCAGGCCCCCCACCCAAATGGGGCTTGTCTATCCTCTCAGGAGAATAGATGACATTCAGAAGAGTTATCAATTAAAAGAACAAAAGAGTTCTAGCACTAAACTGAAAATTAAGGCTTTATTTCTAACACTGCTAAGAAAATTAGTGTAAGCTCCAAACGACAAATGAGAGAGGCATACATAAAGATACGAACATGACTGGAGTGCAAGGAATAATGTTAAAGTCAAGTAAACCTTACTTGGGCTTCTGTCTTGGTGACTCTGCCTCCCGTGAGATATAGCTTAGCACTGTCTGGCGTGTTCATCGAAAATGAACAGAGGGAAAGTTTAGGAACACTTATGAAAAAAGCCAGGAACCCAGAGGGTGGACAGAATTTCCTTCTAGTTTCTCTGGAAGACAGAAGAGAGTCAGGAGCCTCCTTTGCTCAAGGAACTTCTGTTCCTACTGATGTGTCAGCAGGATTAAAGATGAGAAAACAGTGAGGAACAGAGATTCACCCATAGTAAGTCAACCTCCTCTTATTAGTTCTGTAAGTTTACTCAGGAACCATAGCTTCCAAGATGGTTGTGGTTGTTGTTTAGAATATTAAACATTCCACAGTGACTTCCACACTCCTGGTTTCTGCTCACCACACAAGAGCCCAGGACAGGGAGAGGTATGAACATACCAGGAAGGGCTGGCACCAGCCTTGGTCCACCCACCATCTGTAACGCTGGCCTTCCTCAAGGATTCTCTGCTCGGCTCTCCCTGGTTCTTCTGGAATAGTCCTGAAATGCCACGAAGGGCAGTCACTCTCTGTTTACACACATTGCTCACCACCAGAGCCACAACTCACTGAGCTGTGGCATTTCTTTGAGGAAATGTGTAGGAAGATGACAAAGAAGAAAAGTAGGTGGAAAGTGAGAAGGAAGAAAAAAGGGGGTGAAGGGCAGAAAAGACAGCTGTAGGAAGATGCCCATCAGCCCTTCCAAATCCACCAAGCAGGCAGAATAGCAGTGCCTTCACCATCCCATACTTCCCAGCAAACTCCAGTAATGAAATCTGCCTTCACTGAAGCTGTGTTTGTGGTGAAACACAGTATACACACTTAGTGAAAACTTTAGCCAAAAATAAGGTTCTCAGATTCAAATCAAAAAGTTCAGGAGTTAATCTTCAAATAAAATATTAGTAGGCTTCCTAGGGGAAACTATATATGTGTGTGTGTGTGTGTTATATATACATTTGCATATGCATATGTGTGTATACATATATTCACCCCCACACATATACATTCATATTCAAACACAGCACCCACAATAAAGTAAAGTGTGTTCTAGTCATTCAACCTCAAAAGTCTTCCCAGCTCTGATGGAAATGCCCTTCTCCATTTCCCCCTTCTCTGTCTGGGGTCTAATAGGAATCATCCCTAGCGGTGAGTCCACTGCTTCCTGCTCTAGCTTCACCTCCCTGCCTCCTGGCCTGCACATGGTACCCAGAGGGACTCCAGATCAAAGATCAGCCAATAGCCCAGCTGCTCACCCGGGAGGCAGATACCGTGTTTGTTTGTAGCCACTCATAACTGGGCATTGTAATCAAACCACCAAGAAGGTCGCACTCCTGACCCTTGTGCCTTTAAATCTAATTTAGGATATCACAAAATTTCAGAACTTCAGTGAACTACACCTCAGTGTAAATCCTGTTCTAATTCACACAATGGAAAAGTTAAACTCTGAAGAAAAGTTGATCTCAAAAGGGAAAGGCTTTCACATTTTCTGTTCTTTATAGAAATGCTATAGGATTTTCCTGAAGAAGTGGGTCTGCAGCCCTTAGCTGTTGGCTCTGGTGTCAGAGCCAGAGAGGCCACGCTGTCTCTGGGCAGCAGCCTGCCTGTAAATATGTGAAGAGTCACCAGGGACTCGGAAGTGGTCCCTTGCCAGGTATATGGTAGCCAGTCTCTGAAAGCTCTGCAGGTTCCCCTGAAAAGACTCACCAGCTTTGGAATGATTAATGTTTTTTTTCAGATTTCTATTCATTTGATTATTTTTTCCAAGAAAATTCGATTTGCCTCTGACTTCCCAACCCTGACATTGGAATTGTGGAGGAGATTTGTGACTGTGATGCTCAGCATCACCATCGTTTTTATTACGTCAGCTTCCCCATGAGATTACAGAGTGGCTTTCTCTGGGCAATTTCCAGACTGTTCAATGTATGCTGATGAGCTATATATGTTTATGAGGCTTTCAGAATCTAATTTTCACAGGCAGTTTCTTTCCCTGCCAACTTTGAGAATGATGGCTTAGAATGATGAGAAAGATCTACAATTGCAATCTGTGTAAGGTTCCCGCACTGTGTAGGTATAATTCCTGCTTCCTCACTCCACATAACACACATACCCACAAACATGAGCATAGTATGTCTCATAGCTGTAAGCTTACGTATTGTTCCTTACTATTTTACACAACAGTATTCAAATTGCTCCTTTTGGTAAGAACAGAATAATTATTGGCCTAGTTATGTTGAATAAATGGTTTTTGTTAACAGGTCGAATTCAGCTAACTCTACCATTCATTAAAAATTCTAATTAGAATTTTTATTGATAATTTCACTTCCCATCTATCATGTCATTCTTTCTGCCTGCAATGCAAATTCTACATGTTTTTAAGCCCATCTAAATTCCTATTTCTTGGTGACTTATCCTAAGATCAGACCAAAGCAATTAATCATCTTCTCCATATTCCCACAGTATTTATCATTGTGAACATTCTGAACACCCAAGTTGTGATAGGTCTGTCTCCTTAACTCAGGTCTAAGTGTCTTAAGGGAGGTGATGTATATGTGTGCTTTACAGAACCTAATGCACTGATGAGCCTATGTAGATGGGTACATTTGTAATACATGTATTATATGTATTAGATGTACCCAATTGACAAGTAGAATACTTATCAGTTGATGAGTGAACTGACTTAGAATTTCCAGCAGCTTCAGACAGCCCTATGAATCTCTTTGGCCTGGTTAGGTAAGAGTTGCAAACACTTCCTTCTGTATATTATCTGCAGCTAATCTTGAAAATGAACACCTTTAGTAGGGAAATATAGAATCTAAAGAACTTGAGACACATGGTCATAAACTAAAGGGGGGAATGGTGGGGGTGGGGAGGTGCAGGGTGGAGAGGAATGAAGGGGGAATAGAATAACTGTAATGGCATAATCAATAAAATAAAAATTAAAAAAAAAGAAAATGAACACCTTTAATTCCAGTTCACTTTAAGATGTGTACATAAATCTTGTAGACTATGAAAGCTAGAATAGAGGTGGTAGGGATCACCTCATCTAACTTTCTTATTTTATAAATTTTAATTTGGTGTATATTTTCTGGCCTGATTGTTGTGTCCCTGCATACATTTTTGAAGGCAATACATCTCAAACTTTAGTAAGCAACAGAATCAAAGGGAGAGCTTTTTAAAACACAGATTGCTGGGCTCCACCCTAGAGTTTAAGATTGGGTAGGTGTGAGGCAGGGCCTGAGAATTTACATTTCTAATAAGCACCCAGGTGATGCCAGTGCTGCCAGTCTGTGGACCACACTTTCAGCAACTGCTGTCTACTCTCCATCCCAGACTAGGTCAAGTGCGGCTCTGGGCTTCTATAGCACCTGAGGCCAATCCTTGCCATAGCCTTTATCACACTGTATTTTAATATATTTTACATGCCTCTCTATCTTGTAGGTTCTTATTATTCATTCTTGAATTCTGTTGTCTAGAACGAAGTCTGCCATAAATACTCAATAAATACTTGATAAATGGAGAGTGGTGGAGGCTGATAAATTCCAATTAAATTGTACTGAACTGAGGTGTCATGAGACCGTAGTCTAAATGTTGAACTTAGTTACTTTCAACCCAAAGAGAAAAATATACAATTAGTAATTGCAAGGCTCTGGTTCATAAGAAATCACATTCATTTGGAGTACACAGAAGATAGGTGGACTGTCAACTAGCTACTCCTAACTTCTCCATCCAAGTCCATGTGCTAGGCAGTGCAGTAAGTTGGGACCACATCTGATCACAGCCTAGTCACTGTCCTCAAAGGGCACACTGCCCATTGAGGAGATAGCATATGACTAAAGAGGATAATCCACAAAGATTGGTCCTTTCAGTAAGGGAGAAGACTTGGGTTGGATTAGGGTCTTGCACGAAATCGAAAAGTTGTGGTTATCTGAGAGGTACCAAAGACAGAAGGCTGTACAGACTAATAGCTAGAGAGTCTGACTGCCTGTGCCTTTGGAACCACTACTTTTTAGGTATGTTAGCTTCAGAAGTTATTTGTGCCTCAATTTTTTTTAATCTGTAAAATAGAGATTATAGTATCAGAACCTGGCATCTACCAACCACTCAGTAAGGGCTAACTATTAATATTATCATCATCATTATTAGTTATACCATTTTCTATTTAAAGGATCTCAAATTCTACATTGATCGGGTACCATGCATCAGCAATTCAGAACACTGAGTTCTTGGAATATTTATCATGTATGGCATATGCAAGAAGGCAGTGAAGAAAAGGAACTGGATTTTTTGTGTTGGAAGGGAGGGAATATTTAACATTAACTAAGATCTCATAGAATGCCCAGTAAACCTTGTGAAATTTGACTTTACTTTAATAATAATGAAATGTCTCTCTTTCTCATTTATCCATTTGTGTCCCATCCATTCTCATGACCTAATTTACCACTACAAAGGTCAAAAGACTCTAAAACTTTAATGTTATCATTAGTAATGTAAACTCAGCAGGTGAAAATTATGATAGTGGGTGCTTTGTAGCACAGAAAAATAAGAAATATCATAGTGAGAAATAGCCTGGGAAAATAACATGCCAGGAACACCATAATACAATTAATCTTCACCAGCAATAGAGTCAGTATCATACACGATAAATCAACCCAACTAATTCTGGATGCACATAAATACATTTAAAAGTATTTCACTTTATTTTCTTCTGTTTGCTTTCTCCATTTTTATTGGTAGAGGAGATTTTTCATGTCAGTACTTTTTCAGGTTATGAAGGGAATGAACTTGCATAGATGTAGCTAGGTGCATCACATTTTCAATAGTGATTAGAAACACAATGTTTTTGAGATCAAGTGTATTTTTTCATTTGGTAACATCTACAGTGGCATATAGAAAACTAAAAATAAAATACTAAAACCTACACTTTAAATCATGAATGAAGTTACTAGAATACAAATAAATTTTTCCCATATCTAGATCATTTTTATTTACTATGGCTGTCATGAAACTATGCCAAAAGAGAGTAATTTAATTGTCATCTTAAGACCCCAGTTTAAGTGTGGCAAGAACTGTGATATCCATAATTAAGTGATAATCCAGGCAACACTGATGCTCTTGGTATTTAATAGAAATGGTTACAAAATTGAAATTACTCTTTCTCATCAAAGTCTTTGTTCTCTAATTAAAAGTATATGTGAGGACCATCCAAGTTTCCCAAATAGAAACTAAACAATAATATATACATATATGCATGTGTGTGCACATATACAACACATATACACACATGTATATACCAAGGTCTGTCCAGAAAAAGTTCCGCCATTGTTAACATAATGAGAACAGTTTGTATGATCCTGATGTAACCTGGCAGCCAAGCAGAGTGGATTGGAATGTGAATGTGTGAACAGTGACAACTTCACTATACTAGTCAGTGGGGGCAGTAGACTCTGTTGAGTGGGCATGTATACTGTGTGGCCATCACATTCAAAATGATTCAGCAAAAAGAGCAACAAATCTGCATCAGACTTTGTGTTAAGCTTAAACATTCCTCCATGGAAACTATTCAGATGATTCAGAAGGCTTTCAGGGACAATGCAGTGAATGCAGTACAAATAAAAGCATGGCACAAACACTTCAAAGATGGTTGAGAATCAGTTCAGAGTGATCCATGTTCTGGAAGGCCTGCAACAAACAGAGCTCCTGAGAATGTTAAACATGTATGGACTGCAGTCGAGAAAGATTGGTGACTGACAGTGTGAGAACTAGAAGCTGATCTGGGGGTTGACACAGGGTTTTGGCATGAAATGTGTTGGGCAAAATTTGTTCCATGGCTTCTGCTACCAGAGCAGGAAGAATATGGTGCTGCAGTTGCTAATGACCTGATTCAAACCCAACCAATGAACCAGATTTCCTGAAGAAGGTCCTAACTTTGAAGGGGACTGAGGTGTCATTGTCCTATGTACAATGTTTATTGTATCTTTTACATTCAATAAATGTCTCTTTTTCATAGTGTGTGGCTGGATACTTTATGGACAGACCTTGGTATACATTATGATATTATTATATATATATGTATATAGGAGGAGGGTTATATATGAAATACAGGGTGAGGCAAAAGTAAGTTTACAGTTTATCCTTGTATTATTTATTAATTATTATATTATTTTCCATAATATTTAAGTGTTAATAGTGCTTATACCTGGGTAATAGTAAAAGGTGAAAGATTTATGCAATCTGAAGAGAAACCAGAGTATATATCTGGGTAATAGAATTTCAGTTAATTTTACTTTCATTTTATATTTTGTAAATTTTCCACATTGGACATGTATATATATAATATTTCTAATGGGAAAACCAAGGAAGGTTGTTATTAAGAATTAAAGTGAACTAAAGAATTGTCTTAAATTTTGGAAAAGAAAAAGAAAAAGTTTATGAGCTTATATTATGGTCTCCAAAAAAGTTAATATTTAAATTAAAAACATATTGAAAGCATTAATAATAGATACAGATTCAAAATTAACTTTTTTTACCTTATTTAATCTAAGATAATAAAGAAATTATTTTACTTTAAAATGACACAACAACAAATGCATTTAGGGACCAAAAGGACATAAAATATCCAAACTGATTGCATTGTTTTTTTCACTGCCCAGTGTATATATTCCTCATAGACCTTATAAATTGCCACAGGCCAAAGGTACTGACTGAACCTATGAGGCCAGTCAGTTTCACCTGCAATATTTACCCTCTCTACGAAGTAACAGATTCATTTGATGTAATTCAACAAATATTATTACTAAAGGTCTAAAATGAGTTCTTTCTTTTTTTTTTTTTTTAAAGATTTTATTTATTTATCCTTTAGAGGGAAAGGGAAGGAGAGAGGGAGAGAAACATCAATGTATGGTTGCCTTTCGTGCGTCCCCTGCTGGGAATTGGCCTGCAGGGAACTGGCCTGCAACCCAGGAATGTGCCCTGACTGGGAATCGAACCGCGATTGTCTGGTTCACAGGCCTGTGCTCAATCCACTGAGCTACACCAGCCAGGGCTTTAAAATGAGTTCTTTCAAAAAATACTGTTTACAGATTTAGTATGTGAGAACTATGCTAGGTTCTGAAAACATTGTTCCTGTGTGGAGAAATGATTACAGGTAGAGCCATCACATAAAGTCCAGGCAGGGACACTTTTGGAAGTGACAGGAATAACAGGTGTACACTGGGACCATGCAGGATAGGGAGAGACAGAAGCTGGGCTGCAGAATCACTCCCAGCCCAGACTTTCTCCTGACTCGGGCCCTGTATTTCCAGCTGCCTTCCCAAGACCTCACATCCAGTATTTTTAAAGTATTGGAGCCAGTACTTCTCATTCTTTATGATCTTTAAATCTGGTATCATTATTCTGCTAGTCATCAGACTTGTTTAAATTTTTTAAAAACTCACTTCCCTTTTCTCTGCTTCACAGGCACAGAATTCGTCCACTGTTCCTTTAGAATGGCTCCTGCACCCCTCTTTTCCCTCTTTTTCTTCCTACTTAGTGGTTCTGCTTTGCTGCCACAGGCATAAGCCCCCTGCCTGAGCCTGTTCACCTGCTTGGCCAGTCCTGCACATGGCCCACACTTGTTCTTTGGAGTGCTGCTTTGACCTCAGCTTTCCTCCACCAGCATCTTCCAACCAAAGCACGTGTGCTGCCTCTTCCTCATTCCCAGAACTCTGCCTTTGAAATCCTTCCCTGTTGCACACCCTATGGTTACAAATCAAACTCATACAAAGGAAATGTGTCACTACCTAACAGCAGCAGCCAGCCAGTCCCCTGTCCCTAGCAACACAGCTCCTCAACCAGGCCCCTCCTGGCTTCCTGCCTTGCTCACCTTTGTAGTCTGTGAGAGTCACTGCTCATTGGTCCTGCCTGGAGCCCCTGCTGGCTCCCAAATGGCCAGGAATGTGGGCATCCCTCAGGAAAGGACTCACTCCCAGTGCTCAATAGATACTTTCAATCGAATTGACAAAGATGATGATAGGTACCAGGAGTGCAATCAAAAGGGGCAGGCTAGCACAGTGGTTAAAACTCTGGAGTGAGAAAACATTGGTTCAAATCCCAAGTCTGCTTCTTAACTAACTATGTGAGCTTCAGCAAGTCATTAGCCTCACTATGCCTCAATTTCCTCATCTTTAAAATGGGAAAGCAACAGTATTGACATAGGGCTATAATAAGGGTTAAATAAGTTCATATTTGTAAAGTTCTTATAATACTGCCTATACATACTAAGCACTATATAAGTGTTTATTAAATAAATACAACCAAGGATGACCTAAAAGGAAGGCTATCAGGAGAAATGCTATCTCCAGATATCTATAGCACCTAAACCACACCTGTCTTTCTTGAAAGGCTCCTTTTTAGGACCTATAACTAGTTCTCCCTATTTTAATCATAAGATTTCTAAGAGTTAGAAATCTTAGAAAACACAGTTCTTGGGATTATCTAAGAACATAATGAATGAACTCCATGGCCAGCAATTAAACCCCAATGAGGTAGAACATCTTAGCATGTAAAATGTGGTTGTTTTGTAATAAATTGCTGAATCTTATCTGAGGGCAGGAGTCCCATAGTTCTGCTTTCAAATTGTCTCTCTGAGGCTGAAGCCTATTGGGGCCTCTTTTTTCCCTCATGCAGACCCTGGACATCAAAGGCTTCTGGGGAAAGGGCACAGGTGGCTCGGGGCCCATAGCTCTCTGCACTGGTGCTAAACTGATACTAACGGGGCCTTGGGACTTCTGACCCACAGAAAATTCCTGAGATCCTGTTTGCTCCTGGGGATTAACAACTTCTTACTTTCCCTTGAACCACAAGAAATTTTGAAGCTTCTCAGTCACTCATTCTCATCAGTCCTTTTCTCATCCATTTGGTTTTTTATTGTCCCCACCCTGCCTCCTCTTCCCTTTCTAATTTTTATTGGCATTGAAATCCAGGATAAGTACATTTTCAAGTTAGCTGCCCGTATCAAGCTGATGGGTTCATTCTGAAGGGAAGCTCCAACTCAGGGTAAAGGGCACAGAGCAACCATAGAATTTTGGAACAAAAAGATACTGTAGATCATATGTTTCTATAAGCAGAAATAAGAAAACAAAGGTACACAGCAAGTCAGTAGCAATTAAAACCAGTATGCTGTGTCCAAATCCATCATTTGTTTACTATTTCAGGCCATTTTTTGGTGGGTCACTCCATTTATCAGCCACTGGGCACCTACTACATGTTTGTCACTGGCTAGTCACTGAGGAATATAGCTTGAAGGTTATTGGAGACTGGTATATCACTTGACAGATTGCTTGTGGTACTTTGGAAAAAAAGAGAAAGAACATTGAGTAAAGGATATTGAAATAGCTGACTGGTATCTTGAGTGTGGTCTACAGAGACCCTGGTTTCATGGAGTGTAATATTTGAGTCGGGTCTAGAACCAAACAGCAAAACAAGGCCATGGAACAAGGAAAGCAGAGAAGGAATAAGAGCCTTGTGGTGTGGTATTGGCAGAGTGGGAGGTGACATGGTCTGTCTTTACCGGACAGATCTTGACAACTGTCCCACTCACCTTGCATGCACTAATAGCTGTAAGACTGCCAGCCTTTGGAGGGCCACAGGGAAAGTCATATTGTGGCGGGCTCCCTATTTAGCATGTATGTGTAGGGGAGTGTCACTCAGTGTGTTATTCAGTGAAGTAGTCAGCTACTCTGTGCTTCCATATAGCTCTTCAAAATGGCATCTGTATATCTTTAGCTTTTTATTCCTTTTTAAATTTTAAGAATAACAGCCCTGGCTTGTGTGGCTCAGTGGATTGAGTGCCACCCTGTGAACCAAAGTGTCACTGGTTCTATTCCCAGTCTGGGGCACATGCCTGGGTTGCAGGCCAGGTCCCCAGTAGGGGCCACAAGAGAGGCAACCATGCACTAATGTTTCTCTCCCTCTCTTTCTCCCTCCCTTCCCTTCTCTAAAACAAATAAATAAAATCTTAAAAAAATAAAATAAATTCTAAGGATAGCAGTATAACAACATTGCCATAGAACATGTAGAAAATAGAAAAATATGCACTATTTGGGCACTACCACAGTTAGTTTATATATTTTTGCATACATATTTTTATATGATTGCAGTCAGAGTTTTATACATAATTCTCACATGGATTCAGAACCCCAAGTATATATTATGCACATGTTCCATATCCAGTCAGTTCTGAGAATAATAATGGTAATAATGATGCCACAATATATTCATAGATGTTGTAATTTTCAGAAGCAATGTCTCACATATAACATTTAGTCCTCAGAGAAACCCCAGAGAACTCAGGGCAACAAACGTAGGTTATTTATCCCTGTCTTACATAAGAGGGAGTTAAGCGATGCCCTGCCTACAGTTATGCAGCACGTAAATAATGGTGACAGAATTAGAACACAGTTGCACTCAGCCATGCCTCTTCACCTTGTCAGGTGAATGACTGCCCTAAAGGAGTTGCTGGTTTTGTTGAAGAAACAAACACCAGTGAAAGCCAATTCTGTCTAAATGTGTAAGTGATCAACTGTCACATAAATGACATAGGAAATGTGATGAAATAAGGAAACCTTGCAAGTAGCTTGGAACAAATGCCTCTGAAAAATATGGGACTTGTATTGTGTGTAAAAATGTAATTAGGGAGTGGTGAAGAAAAGGGAAGAGAGGGCTCGCTCAGGGTCAGCCAGTTCTTAATGGAAGAGCCAAGGCTAAAGAATGCTCTCCTACCACCTCATGGCCATCTCTCATTGTCAGTCTGAACTGGCCAGTAGTAAATTCAAGCACACAAGCCCAATGATCAAGTGATGATAAGAAACAGAGTTAAAAAGTACAATGATATCCTGGCTGGTGTAGCTCAGTGGATTGAGTGTGGGCCTGTGAAAGGGTCACTGGTTCAATTCCCAGTCAGGGCACATGCCTGGGTTGCAGGCCAGGTCCCCAGTAGGGGACACATGAGAGGCAACCACACATCGATGTTTCTCTTCCACTCTTTCTCCTTTCTGTCCCCTCTCTCTAAAAATAAATAAATAAAATATTTTTTAAAAGTGCAGTGATAGTTGAACCCATGGAAGTAAAAGAACTCTGATAAAATGGGAGGAGGAAAAAGTGGTGACTGAACTTGGGCAAGTAGCAAAGTTAGAGTACAAGGAGAAGAAAATTGCCTTCTCCATGTGTGCTGGGCCAGCAGAAGGAATGAAGAAACCAGTGAGGACTAAACAAAAAATTAGGAGGAAAAAGACCAGAACATCTTGTGTAACAGAAACAAGTGAGCCAGATGGTTTAAAAGTTGCTGATGTCAAAGAAGTCAAATGTCACATGGTAAGAGGGTTGAGAAAATGTAGGCAGTCACTGAAACTCTTTCAAAGGATAGCTTCATGGTGTGAGTGCTGAGAAAACTGAGATTTCAAATAGTGAGGCAGGGGACACACATTCGCATATTCAGGGAACTTTGCAGTAAAATAAAACAGCACCAGAGTTAAGGGGGCCACAAGAATAATGAAATGAGGAGAATAATGAAAGGATTTTATAAACTGGGAAAGCCATTATTCTTTATTCTTAGGTTGCTTGGGTGGGTAGAGGTAGACAAAGCAAAACAACAACAAAGTATAATTCTAGCTCAGTAAATTATTGAAAAAGAACCTTTCTAAATGCATAAATTACTTTAATCATTTCTCAATGATAAGGTAATTGATGAGGAGTTTAGAGGAGAAATTTCTGCCTTCAAGTAGCTATTTAGGAAGTCTAAAAAAGAAGGCCATGATATCTAGTTTCTTGTTATTATTAAAAACTTTCTTGCAAATCAAAGCATTGCCAGTCTGATTCCCAGTCAGGGCACGTGCCTGGGTTGGAGGCCATATCCCCAGTGTGGGGTATGCTAGAGGCAACCATACATTGATGTTTCATTTCCTCTTTTTCTCCCTCCCTTTCCCATCTCTCTAAAATAAATAAATAAATTTTTTTTAAAAAAACCTTCTAAGTGTCACAGCAATTATGGTTAAAGGTAAGAGAGAAGATTATTAGATAATTTTGTCCATTCTTCTGCCAAGTGCAGAATTGTCACTTATTGCGTCTTTTCAAATCTGGGGTGATTTTTACTCTGTCAAGTGGATGATATTCTTACCACTTCCCTTAGAACACTATCTCATAGTCCTATTGACCTCACTATGAGGAAATTCTTGATGCCCATACTAAAGTGCTCTCCATCTGTATACTTTGCATGGTATTAACAATTTGTTTAGTAACTTCCCTTACCTTCCAACCCTATCCATTGTTATCCATGTCCAATGTGCAACTCTAGGCATGTGGAACATCTTCTCCAGAACATCTAGTAGACACAGCATTCTTTGCAGCATATTACATTTATTGGTAAAGGATTTTAATAGGGTAAGTGAAAAACAATCTTCACAACTTTGTGTTTCTAATAGTGAAATATTCCATTCTTAGGTCCTTCCATTGTCTAAAGGTTTGGAATGGGATGAAGTAATAAGAACAGTAACATTTTCTTTATTGATTTTAGAGAGAGAGAGGAACAATGATTCATTGTTCCATTTATTCATTTGTTCATTGGTTGATTCTTTTTTAAATTGATTTTAGAGAGAGATAAACATCAATTTGTTGTTCCATTTGTTTATGCATTCATTGGTTGTTTCTTGTATGTTCCCTTACCAGGTATCAAACCTGCAACCTTGATATATTGAGACAATGCTCTAACCAACTGAGTACTTGTTCAGGGGAGGACAGTGAAGATTTTAGGAAAGGGGCAAAACCTTGCTAACTCATGACCCAATGTCCCAGTAAAATATGTTGTCCAATTACTAAATAGATAGTTGGAACATCCTAAGTAGAGAATATGAAATTCTTGAGATAGGACTTAAGAATTGACCCATTTTTTGCAGAGTTAAAGATGAAGCATAAACTGGTTATGTTCTCTTGAAAATGTACTACCTTAGTGTTTAATATTATGGTCAATTTGTCCCTACTGTGATGAGTTATTCTCATAATAATTTTGGGCAACAGTCCATTTGAGGTTTTATCATGTGCTACCAGACAGCTGCCCTGGCTTCACCAGATTTATCCTTAGGGATCTTACAGCCTGGTCACATTCCCCCACAGAGAGGGGTCCAGATGGAAGCCTACATGTGTGGGGTTATATTACAAAAGAGAAACACTGAGCTTGGAATATCCACCTTTTATATTAAGCAGTAAGCAAGCCTTTTCTTTGTCTCAGAAGAAGACGCCAAGGTACAAACACAAACCTAATAAACACCCATAAAAACAGTTGTCAGGGACTTGCTAAGTTATAAAACCTGTACATCCTACCTTCTTCCAAATATCTGGAGATGTCATAGAAACCTTAAGTTTAACATTTCCAAAATTGAACACACCATCTTTTCCCCTATTTGCTTCTTTCTTTACTTCCCTGTTCACCAAGGCACCTACTTATTTTTAACATTTCCCTCATTCCTCAGGTCATCAGGTACTTTGTAGTTCCACTGTTTGAATATCCCTTATGTTTTATACACCACTGACTTGGTTTGGACCCTCATCATGAAAAGGAAGAAAACAAATAGACTCTTGCAGGAGGTGCCAACATGGCATCCCTACCCCCAGTTTCACTTTGCTTCAAAACAGTAATCTAAAATTCAGAATCATTCGTGTAACTTTTCTACTGAACACTTCATTAGGTAAGACTTCCAAATAAAATCCAAACTTCCTGTTATGATCTACATACTTCTTCCAGCTCCATCTACTGACATTTTCTATAAGATTTCTTATAGATCTTTTATGAGAATTGCTTGTGAGCCCCTGAGTAGGCATGTGATATATGTTTGTGGCATAAATACTTATTGAGTGGTTGAAAGTAAAAACAGGCTTAGCTTAAATGCAACAAAGGTTTGGTTAGAGGAGTTATTTAGTTACAGATTTTCTCTATGTACAGGATTTTCTTCACCTTACTAGTCATGATGATGGAACTCTTTTGACAAACATTGGAAGATAATTTAGATTCACAGACACTAGTACAAACATGGAAAGAGAGATATGGGTATTACTTATATCTACTCTGTGCTTTGTAGACTACTCCAGAGAGCTATCTAAAATCCCTATCCTGTCTTCTAGACCTTAAAACACCCTGCATTGACTTTCAATTGTGTCTCTAGCAAAATGTATGACATAAACATTCACCATCTCATGAACTCTGTAATTTTGTCAGCTAGTCTGAGTTTTACGTTATTCCCGAGGCAGGCATGGGCTCCAGGGCATGTAGCAATGACTTTTTTGAGTAATCACAAGTTGGTCCACTTCACTAAATGATGTTGTAAACCCAAGTATCTGGTTAATATGTTTGGACACACCTTTGACTATGATGGAAACAATAGTTCCCCTTTTGGAGATTCTTTAGGTCAATTTATAATCTGCATTCTTTGGAGCCTGCCTGATTAGCTTCATTAGGTACACTACCATGTCCCAGCACAGTCCCTGTCCCCACTGGAGGAGTTAGAAAAGCACCTTCATCTCCACCCTGAACACAACTCACAGTAGAAGGCTGACGCATCTGCCGAGCCTCAGTCTCTATCAGGCCCAGGCCTCCAGGACTACTGTAGAGCCTGGCAAAGAGGTGTGTCTACCCCACAGCCACTGTTGATGCCCACATGAGAGCATGTCACTGGTAGTCAGGAGAGCACAGGCTACAATAGTCCATCTTAATTTCTACTTCTTATCTTTCTATCCTCACTTGCTCAACCCTAAAACGTCATCAAAATAGCCATCTTTGTTTGGTAGGCCGTATCAGCTCCTTCTAGGCATCATTATTCAATAGGATTTGTTGGAGCCAGCTCTGAGTTTCCTTTTCTTTATGACTCCAGCTTTGGATATGGGAACAGGTACCTAACACCACTCCAGTGGCCTCAATCTATTCCTCCCTTGCCATTTCACCCTGACTCTTGATGTGCTGCCAGCTCTTTGGTCCATTTCCCTCCCTAAACCTGGACCCTCAATTGTGTGATGGTCCCAAGACACCACTCAACTTTGGCAATTAATGTGGGCCTATTGTCTGCTAAACTCTTCCCAGTAATTCATTTGTCCTGAATTATCATCCAGGCTGTGATCCCATCACCCTTTCTTGAAGATACTATTTCCACTCAGCCCTAGGGTTCATTACTGTTATTTCTCTTAAGTGATACAGTCAGTACCCTAGTTAGTAATTTTCCATCCTCTTTCCTCCTAAACCTTTGCTGGGAGAGCTTTACAGAGCCCAGAGCCATGTCCCTAGGGGACCTATTTTTCCTTAGGGCATGTCATTAAGAGAACTTAGCAAGCTCCTTGAACCCACTAGCCCAGGGAGATGAAGTTTCCACACAGCCTTCTCTGTTCTAATGGACACAGTCTAATCATAAAACACCATAAGAAGTTCACCATACAACAAATTCCTATTTCCTTCTACCTAATCCTCTTTATAAAATATGTTATTCCCTGTGGGGGTGACTTTCCTCCAAGTCCCCCCGTGTGCCACGGATGAAAGTAATCATGACTGAGACATGATATGATCAGCTTAGGGAGGAGAAGTGGCCATTTTCCCAGAGGGAAAAGGCCGTGAGCAGTGGCCAGTTTCTCCAAGGAGAAAAAGACCTCGAGTCCCCTCTTCCAGAGCCTTTAATTGGGTTCTAATACAAAGAAATACAGGGCAACAAGGATCAAACAATAGGTAACATTTCAAAGAAATCTGAGGGCTTACTATGAGTCAGTCTGTCAGGAACAGAATTTTAGGGTTTCCTGCTCAAACCCTTAACATACGAATGAAAACACTCTTAACAGAGCAGATTTCACAGGTTTATCGGGAAGTCTTTGTGATGCCAGATTTTCCCCAGGACATGCTCTAGCAAGGCAAGGAGCTGCACCTCTCCGCAACAGGTATTCAGGCTTAAGGGGACTGGAGCTGGGAAGCGCTTCTCCCACAGAACATGGGGACTCAGGCTATGGGGGGCAAGAGGCCATTGCTCTTTGTTGCAGCCCCCGGGGTTCTTCCATGAAGGCCTCCCAAGTGATCAAGTCTGGCTTAGGTTGCCCCCCGCTGTGAGGGGTCTTAACCATCATTGACTTCCGACCAAGCTTTGGGGGAAGGGAGAGGAAACTGAGGCAGCGTTTGCTACCAGAGACAAGCTTTGTCTCCTGCGACTCGCATCCAGCAATCCGGAGGTCGTCTCTCACCCTTAGCCACAAGGGGTCGAGATACAATTCCTAGAACCAGGCAGAGTGGTCTACAACAATTCCCATCTACATAAACCTTTGAATTTGTTTAGTTTTAAAGTTCTTGAGTGTATTTCTGCTGGGGCTGGTTTGTAAGATCTCTTTTTGGAAGTATAAGAGTATTTTTCTCCTATAATGACTTGTCCAGCTGGCTCCGGATTCTGCTTAGACCATTCCCTATGCCTTTTCTGACATCTGTCCTCATGGGCTTACTCCTACCATCAGCCCCAGGCCTCAGTTGGTACCTCTAGTCAACCAAAACCTTTTGTCTGACCTACTAACACATAACACTATGGTTCCCCCAGTTCTTCACCTTACCTATTTTCACCTCTCATGGAGACTTGACCACTCATTCTTCAGCAGGTAAGTGTAACCCTTAGAGGAGCCTCCAAAATGTTCACTAAATGTTGCTTTCCCAACTGAAATTGCCAGGAGAAATTTCTTTTCTTGCAATTTCCAATTATCCCTGATTTACATAGTAGAAGATCATGAGTTAAAGTCTCATAGATCTATTTTTATTGGTATGCACTAAGGGCTTTTTTTCCTTCTCTTTTTTTATTTAAATGCTTTCAGATAGGAGTTGCTCAATATTACTTCCAGTGGTCTCCTGTATTCCTTTACATGGCCAATTTTGTTAATTTGTGGTAACAAGCTAGATATCCTATAACCAGATCAGTCCCGGTACCACCTGCGAAATCAATGCCCAACTTTCTAAGTTTTCCTTTGTCCCTACCCACCTACCCTCTGTCCTCTGGCAGATTCCCCACCATCTACTGGAAACATTATCCTTAACTCTTTGCTAAAATGCTAATTCCTCTTGAGAGCTATCTAGGAAATTCCCCCCAACAAGATTCAACTACTCTAATGAATCCACTGCCTCATATATGCAGGTCTCTGATTGTTAAATTTGACCTTCTGTTAAATCACCATTCTGTTTTGAGGTCTAATATCAAGTCTGGAAGGATATGAGTTAAATCTTTACCTTTAGTTTTTAAATTAAGAAAAAAAGACTATAGAAAGAACTAAAAATGCTCCAACCTCAATGTTTCTTGTGTTACTGGTTTGTTGTATAATTCTTCATGTTCAATTTCTAAAGAAAAGAATTTCCCAAACTTTGCTTTATCTGCTGTTTGCAGTTGTGCATAAGGATATCTACCTCCTCCACTTACACACTCCTAACAACTCTATCTTACCTTCCCAATAGGCACTATTTCCCCCAACACACAATTTAGTAGCATAGTGTCATAAATCAGCCTGTGTATGCTTTTCAGAAAAAAATTCATATTTAAAATAAAACATGTTAAAGTAACTATAATCAAATGCAGAATTTGCTAACAGTTTAATCAGAATACGGACAAAAATATGTAATAATTTGCACCAAATTTGCCATTTTTGCAGAGAATTACTTGGTTTGCTGAGTGCTGTAGCCAGGAGTGTAATTTTAGAATTATATACTTTCTACTTTTGGGCAAATAGATCAACTACTTACAAAAGTTAATTTTCAGTTATAAATGTAAGTGATGACCTCTTTTTTAGAGTTTAAGAGATCTGGTGACTTTTATTGAAATCTACATAAATACCTATGTGTTGTTTATTTTTTAACTTTCTAGGAAATCAATGTGTTGACAGTCGCATTAGTCAACCAAGACCGAGAAAACAGTATTGAGAAAAGAAGTCAAGGCTTAAAATCAGAAAAAGAAGCTCTACTTATTGGTAAGTAAATTCTGTTTACCTCATGTGTTGTTAAATTATTCTTAGGTAATTCACTTAAATAATATTTAATTAGTTCACCTCCAACTTGTTAATAATTTAAATAGTTTTGCCTTCTGGTCATTGGTGAGATTAATCTTGTCAAGATTCTATTATGTACATTTCAAGTTAGGAATGTACAAATTACTGAGGGTTTTACTCATCTGTAACCATGTCTATTAGTTGTTTGTCCAACATTAAACTGAGTATAGAAGATAGATTAATTTGCATCTCACATGTTATGAATCTGAATTTCAAAATTTGAACATATCACTTTCAACTAGAGGCCAGGCTGGATCCAGTCCAAAAGTTCCAAACCAAGCCAGATTCCCAGGCTCGAGAGAGACCATATCCTGAGGCTGGACTTGTAATGCTTTTGTGGGGGAGGAATAAAATTTCCTCTACTCCCAAGTTTCTTCTGGCTGGTCTAATAATCAAATGGACATGAGACAAATTAGCAAGATAAAATAATTAAATTTAATTCATACATATAAATGGGAATTCTACATACATAGGAGTCAGAGATAGAAGTTGAGGT
This sequence comes from Artibeus jamaicensis, assembly GCF_021234435.1. Classification (NCBI taxonomy): domain Eukaryota; kingdom Metazoa; phylum Chordata; class Mammalia; order Chiroptera; family Phyllostomidae; genus Artibeus; species Artibeus jamaicensis. The sequence goes on from NW_026521822.1 coordinate 4,786,656, forward strand.
GGTAGGTTGTCATACATGTCATTGAACCAGTCTTAGACTTGACAACAGTTCAGAAGTTCAGGTAAAAGTTGTGTCTCATTTCAGGCAGTGGTAATGCAGGCAGGTTCCCAAAGTTAAGCCTAGGGTGTGAGCAATAGGAGGCATTTCTATGGAAACAAAAGAAGAACAAAGGTTAATGTTTGGAGAAGACTAATTTCAGTTTCTGAGTTCTGAAAGCAGGCAATCAAGTTTTCTGGATGTCTGTCCCAAATCATCTTCATGTGTAATGAAGGCAGGCAGTGACAGTCTGATAGATTCTTCTAGTCTACAGTTTGATGTCCCTGGTGATCTTTCTACAGCAGGAACGAAGCTTGTCCATAGATAAGCTATTGTGGTGATTTCTCTGAAGTCTACAGAGAAATCTGTACCAAGTCTACATCAGGTTGTCCCACTTTAATGTGCATGGCCTTGGGAAACAAGCAGTTTTCATTCCCAGTGATTCCATGTCAATGGATGGGAAAATGTTAGTTTGGAAGGCTACAGACAAATATTTATGAAAACTAGAAAAATTCAGGATCCAATTCAGTTTATAGTAAAAAAAATTAACTAAAAGACAATAAACAGCACTAGGACCTAATATCCATAAAGGTATATTATAGTTTCTATTGAAATGATTTTCTCTCTAAAATGACCCTTTTTAAAATCAAAGATAGCCAAACTAAGACTAATTTATTTGCAAAATAAGTCATTTCAATAAACTTGGCCTGATTATTTATGTAAGTTCAGCAAGAATAATAACTACATGGGCTCTTTTAAATCTGCTTTGGCAAATTTTTTCATAAGGAGTATTCAGATTGACGTTTTAAAGTTCTATTGAGGCTGAGAAGCCAAGCTGCATACTTGCCATAAGATTTTGCCTGCAGGACCCATAGATTTGGGGTTAATTTTTCTTTACTCAAGGTCCGCAATATATCCTGCAGTTACTTCTTTCTTTGCATCTTCCAGTAAGCAACCTTTGTTCCTTACCTGGAAAGACTACTGTGAACCAAGGCAAGCAAGGTAACAGGCTGTTCTTCCAAGGAATTTCCTTAATTCCTTATAGCTGTCTGGTCATATTTGAGCTCATACATTTCTCTGTCAAACATGACCATCTAGTCAAAGCCTTGCAATATATTTAGTTTTCAGTTGTATCCTATTATAAAGAGAAGAGGTTCCTATTGAACTTATGCAAATAAATATATAGCCATGAAAATAAAAGTACACAATTATTGAGTTTTCAAAGTCTAGAGGGATTAATTAGAGAGAAAAATAAATACATGTTTCAATACTGCTTACAAAGATGTAAAGAAGAAAAATTTCTTGTATCTGGAAGACAAGATTTTAAAAATCAGCACTATTTCACATAAAAAGTCATAAAATTGTAACCCTTCTCATCACTTCATTCAGTCCAATGGAATTAAACTTGGTTTGTAGGAATCCAGTTTTTCCATTAGCTCTCTAAACCTCGCCTGATAATTGAGGATAATACAGTCAGTGATAATTCCTAGAAGTTTGCAGGGTTGTCCATGAAGGCTTATATGTTTTGCTCATTAAACTGGGTGCCTTGATCTCTAGAGATTTTGGAAAAGATACTCCTAGTGGGAAAACACTTTTTCTAATAGTTCTTTTGCCACTGTGAGGCCACCAGCCTTGTGGCAGAGGAAAACCCTAATTCAAATAGGAAAACATACACACAAGAACATATTGTTAACCTACACAAAGTGACAGTTGAGTGAAGTCTAACTCAAATGTACATGGTGAATAAAGGAATGTAAACACTGAAAAATGCTGGGGAACCAGAAAGAGCCAAGCAGCTGTCCTTGGTTTCCCATAGCCCCAGTTATTCACTTAATTTACATTCACTATTTACCCATCTTAATTTCTCTGATTAAGGAGCAGATTGTTGCCATGTTACAAGGACATCAGGATGGCAAAGTCTGACAGTAATGGGTAATTTATTCAAAAAAATAATATATTTCATCCACATGTGCCATAATCTGATACTGAGGTTCATTTGTTTATTGTATCCCTCAATTTTGATGAAGGATATTTTAAGTCAGGATATCTCATATTTCCAGCAATTTTACACATATTTTTTTTGTTGATTGAGTGATTGATTTTTTATTGTTGTTCAAGTATAGTTGTCTCCATTTTCCTGCCACCACTTTCCCCCACCCCATCCACTTCTACCTCCCACACTCAATTCTACCACCCTTTGGCTTTGTCCATGGGTTCTTTATACATGTTCCTTGATGACCCTTTCCCCTCATTCTCCCATTATCCTCCTCCCCTCTTCCCTCTGGTTACTGTCAGTTTGTTCTTTACTTCAATGTCTCTGGCTATATTTTGCTTGCTTGTTTTGTTGATTAGGTTCCACTTATAAGTGAGATCATATAGTATTTGTCTTTCACCACCTGGCTTATTTTACTTAGCATAATGATCTCCAGTTCCATCCATGCTGTCTCAGATAACATGAACTAAATTTAATAAAGCTTGGTAGAACAAATGTATGATTTAAAGCTAATGATTCTAAAGATATGCATACTTATCCAAACTATACTCAAAAAATAATTTTCTTTTTTTAATTATATTTTATTGATTATGCCATTATAGTTATCCCAATTTTTCCCTCTTTGTCCCCTTCCACCCAGTACCCCCAACTCTCTCAGGAAATCCAAACACTATTGTTCATGTTCATGGGTCATGGATATAAGTTCCCTGGCTACTCCATTTTTACATTCCCATGGCTATTCTGTAACTACTATCTGTACTTCTTAATCCCCTCACCTCTTCACCCATTCTTCCACAATCCTCTCCCATCTGGCAAATATCAAAATGCTCCCCACATCTATCATTGTGTCTCTGTTCTTCTTGTTTGGTAAGTTTGTTTTTTAGATTCAGTTGTTGACAGATAATGTATTTATTGCCATTTTATTGTTCATAGTTTTGATCTGTTTCTTAAATAAGTCCCTTACATATTTCATATAATGATGGTTTGGTGATCATGAACTCCTTTAGATTTTTCTTCTCTGGGAAGCTCTTTATCAGCCCTTTGACTCTAAATAATAGTCTTGCTGAGTAGAGCAATCTTGGCTGTAGGTCTCTTCCTTCTTTTCACGGCTTTGAATATTTCTTGCCAATCCCTTCTAGCCTGTGAAGTTTCTTTTTAGAAATCAGCCAAGTCTTATGGAAACTCCTCTGTAGGTAACTAACTGCTTTTCTCTTACTGCATTGAAGATCATCTCTTTATCTTTAACCTTTGGCATTTTAATTATGATGTGTCTTAGAGTGGGCCTCTTTACATCCATCTTGTTTGGGACTCTCTGTGCTTCCTGAACTTGCATGTCTATTTACTTCACTACATTAGGGATGTTTTCTTTCACTATTTTTTCAAATAGATTTTCAAATTCTTGGTCTTTCTCTTCTTCTGGCACCCATATGAGGTGAATGTTGGATGTCTTAAAGTTGTTCCAGAGGCTGTTTATACTATTCTCATTTTTAAAAATTCTTTTTTCATTTTTGTTTTTCTGACTGGTTGTTTTTTGCTTCCTTATGTAAGGAATCAAATATTGATTTGATTCTTGACTTCATCCACTTATTGTTGTTTCCCTATAAATTGTTCTTTATTTCAATTAATGTATCTTTCTTTCATTTCTGACTGGATCTTTTTTATATTGTTGAGGGCCTTACTAAGTTCCTTGAATATCCTTATAACCAGTGTTTTGAGTTCTACATCTGATAGATTGCTTATTTCCATTTTATTAGTTCTTTTCCTGGAGTTTTGATCTGTTCTTTCATTTGGACCATGTTTCTTTTTCTCCTCATTTTGACAGCCTCCCTGTGTTTGTTTCCATGAATTAAGTAGAGGTGCTTTGACTTGGTGTCTCGGTAGTGTGGCCTAATACAGTAATTGTCCTGTAGGGCCCAGTGGCACAGCCACTCCTGTCACCCAAGCTGGGTACATGAGGTGTACCCTTTGTGTGAGGTGAGTACACCCTCCTCTTGTAGTTGAGCATCAATTGCTTTGTCAATGGGAGGATCTACCCAGGCCAATTAGCTTCAAAGACTGTCTGTGACCACTGACCACCCAACTTCACCCTCCATGGAGGATCAGCTGTGCAGGGACAGGGTAGTAGTCCTCTGATGTGGTCCGTACCTGTCCACTGGGTCTTCAGACACTGGGTTTTTCTGGGTTGTGCAGGCCAAGGTCAGCCCCCACCTGTGAAATACCAACTTTAATATCAAATGTCATTTTAGCTTATGTGATTCTGAAAAGCACTTGAGTTAGTTTCTGTTATATTTTTGAGAATTCTCATATAAGGGCTTGTTTGTTTAAGCCACTTTAATAGAGCTCTTCTAAAAATAAATCAACAACACTATCCAGAGAAAGAAAATACCACAACACACATTAACATACAGACACACAGATCTTTTAACCATGAGAAGGCACCATAAAGGAAAAGTCACTAGTTAAAACAACAACAAAACCCCAGCTAGCATTGGTGTAATTGATCTACTCAGATGGCTATGGTTTCTTTTTCTTTTATAAGAATTACCTCCCTGAAATTTGCATTTTAAAAGATGGCCCAGATAATAGTTATTGAAGGAGACCAGGTATTTACATCTCATAGGTACAGGAAAGGAAATGCAAGCACCTCCTAGAAGGATGTTGCTTTCATAAAGCACTTTGAGATGAAGAGGGAAGGTTTGAGGAATGTACAAAGAATTGTTGGGCTTTAGCTACACTTCTGGCCCTGTGGGAAAAAAGACAGTTATTTTTAACCTCAAGAATTGGATTGCCACCTAAATGTTGGCAAAGGACTGAGAAATTTATTCACACATTTTTGGAATTATTTTCCTCTTAGATAGATTTCTTACTAGGCCCTGACATTAGTTTCTAATTTTGCCAAATTTCTGATCGAAAAGTTGTTAAATTCTTTCAAATATCTTTTCAGATTTCACCTGGGACAAATAGTAAATATTTCTGGCATTATTAAACAATTCCCTGGACCTAAGAGGGTGCAAAGGTTTACCACCTTCTAGAGCAGTGATTTCAACTGGTGTGCCACAAGGACCAACTGATATGGCACAAGAATTTTTAAAACATTCAATACCTGACTACTTAGCCAGTGACACTGACCTCTTTTCCCTTAGACTGTCAAGTTAAAAAATGACAACAACCAACATAACAATAGCCATCTGGTATAAATGAATCTAAATTATTCATATCATTTTGTCATCTGAGCAAAAAATTATATACATTTTTGGGCATCCTTCAGAATTTTAGTAATTAGTTTATGTGGGCTATGAGATGAAAAAGGTCCAAGATCTCTGATTTAGAGTCCTTCCCTCTGATAGCCAAATGAAAGAACTGGCAGCCTTCATGTTCAGTTCCAATGAGACACAATGTCTGCTACCACAAACCAATCAGGTAAAAGAGATGCAATCACCTAAAGCTGACATATTTTAAAAAAATATAAACCTGTTTAAACATTTGGTTATACGCACAAGGTTTGTGTGCCCAGTGCTTCAAGAGAAAGGCCAATATTCAATAGATCAGAATTTTGGAACAAGGAAAGGTTTATTGATGGAAAAGGGTTAGCTTGATAAGGTGGGAGAACTACTTCTCAAATCCATCTTAGGAGAGTTGAATATTCAGGTATCATATATGAGGGAAGGGAGAATGGGTGAAGAAGAGGTGGGTAGGGAATGTAGAGAGCAAGAATATGAAAAGGGGCCGTAGGAAAAGCACAAAAAAATCTAAATCCATTTGTTCCTGGTCAGTCTCTTGACACCCCCCTCTGGTCTGGTCAGTGAGTTGACTCCTACTGATCTGAGCTGGTTCTGGAGTCATTACTTAGAACGTATTGCCCCACCTCTTCACTAATGAAGGAGCTGCTTAAGCCTCAAGCAGAATTCCTCTAGTTAATTAGCATATCTTCAGCAGGAGGTAATAGCAAGACTGAAGACCAATGAGAGGAAGTATTTCACTGTGACGATTCCCCCCTTTTCTGTTTATCCCTCAATCTTGGGGAATATAGAGCAACTGAGTCCAGGTTCAGTCAAGAGGGAAGATTAACTTATAAAAGGGAGTCAGATTTGTCTGCCCACCATGTTCTTCTTATCTGGTTGTTACAACCTCACATAACCCCCTCTTCTAAGATGGTCACTGAGCCTTAGAGGGGGCATTCAAGGTGTTCAGTTCAAACAGAGACCACAGCAATGATAGAAGAAGCAGTAGGCTAGGATACCTGTACCCTAAGTATTAATCAGAGCAAACCATTATATCAATCTCTGAGTCTGTAAGGTGAGAAAACCTCCAAATGAAAGGCTCAGAGCTTCATTTTTGCTGGAATGGAGGCAGGCAGTGACAATCTGACAGGTTTGCCTGGCCCACAGTGCCAGTGTCCCTGATGATGTCATCAGGTGCTCAAGCAAGCTCTTTGTGTGGTTTACATAGCATGTGACTAAAACTGTCCAGCATGAGCTGTTGCAGTGATTTCATCAAAGTTTACATTATGCCCTCTAGCTGCAATCTGCATTTGCAAGGCTCAGAAACAAGTTTCAAATCTCAGTCATTCCAAGGCAAATGATGGGAGAAAACTTTAAAGACAATTAACCAAAGTTGAATCTAATATCCACAGTTGTGCATTACGGTTTCTACTGAAACATTTTTTTTCTCCCTAAAACCACACTAATCAAAGCTAGCCAAGTTAAGACTCATTAATTGTTACTGTCTGCTTTTAATAAATTCAGCCTGTTATTTGCATAAGTATGACAAGAATAGCAATTAATCCTATAGGCTTTTTTTTTTTTAATTCTGCTTTGCTGGAATCTCACAAGGAATCTCCAGCTTGAACCTTAATTAGCCTGTTGGGGCTAAGAAGCCAAGTCACATCCTTTCCCTCAAACTTTACCTGCAGTACCTACAGATTTGGGTGAATTCCTTAGGTTCTTGAGGCCCCAAAAATATCGTGAGTTCTACCTTTGCAATCTCCCTGGAAAGCAACCTTCCTTCCTTACAAGAAATGACTACTGTGAATTATGTGAACAAAGTACCAGGCTATTTTTCCAAAGGGATTTTATCAGACTCCTAAGTCAATCTTAATTCTTTAGAGCTGTCCAGTAACATCCAGATTCTGTGCACATCTCTTTCAAGCATGAAATTCTACTCAAAGTCTCATCAAGAGTTTCCAACTGTGTCCTATTATAAAAAAGATTCTTATTGAACTTATACAAACAACTATATTGTCATAAAAATAATAATACTCATTCAGAGTCTCCAAATTTCTGAAGGGATCAGGTAGGGAGAAAAATATAAATGTTTCAATACTGTTTACAAACTGCCCTAAGAAAACACAACTTTCCTTATATCTGGAAAACAAAGATTTTTTTTAAATCAGCAATATTTCAAAGTTATAAAAAATTGTAATCATCCTTAGTTCATTCAGTCCCTAGAATTAATTCTGGTCACCTGCCAGCATTCTGTGCATCCAGTTATTCCTTCAAGTTCTGCAAATTCTCATCCAGTTTAAAGGTATAATCTTAAAATGCTTAGAAACTCATATTTTAAAATAAGCCAGTCTTCATAGATCTTTCTAGAGATGAAATATACTTGCTAAAATATCAGAGTAAAAGAATGTCTGTAAATGACAAAATTTTAAATGTCATAGTTCTATATTTTATAAAGCACTTGAGGAAGAACTTTGCTTTTCTGTAACATAACATTTTTAAATTAATATTAGTAAATATTTATTTAGTATATAGTATGTATTGGATACTCTTCAAATATTATGTCATTTTATTTTTTTAAATATTTTATTGATTATGCCATTACAGTTTTTCTATTCCCCCTTCATTTCCCTCCACCCTGTACACCCCCTCCCCCACCATTCCCCCCCTTTAGTTTATGACCACGTGTCTCAAGTTCTTTAGATTCTATATTTCCCATACTATTCTTGCCCTCCTCCCGATTTTCTACCTACCATCTATGCTACTTATTGTCTGTACCTTCTCCCCCCTTCTCCTTCTCCCACTCCCCTGTTGCTAACCCTCCATGAGATCTTCATTTCTATGATTCTCTCCTGACCTAGCTGTGCTCTTAGTTTGCTTTTGCTTTAGGTGTGGTTCTTAATAACTGTGAGCTTCTTGTCCTTTCACTGTTCATATTTTTTATCTTCTTTTTCTTAGATAAGTCCCTTTAACATGTCATATAATAAGGACTTGGTGATGATGAGCTCCTTGAATTTGATCTTATTTGAGAAGCACTTTATCTGTCCTTCCATTCTAAATGAAAGCTTTGCTGGATAGAGCAACTTGGTTGTAGGTCTTTGGATTTCATGACTTGGAATACTTCTTTCCAGCCCCTTCTTGCCTGTAAGGTCTCTTTTGAGAAATCCGCTGGAAGTCTGATGGGAACTTTTTTGTAGGTGACTGTCCCCTCATCTCTTGCTGCTTCTAGAATTCTCTCCTTCATTTTAATCTTGGCTAATGTAATTGTGATGTGCCTTGGTGTGTTCCTTCTCGGGTTCAACTGCTTTGGGACTCTCTGAGCTTTCTGGATTTCCTGGAAGTCTATTTCCTTTGCCAGATTGGGGAAGTCCTCCTTTATTATTTGTTCAAATAAGTTTTCCACTCGTGGCTCTTCCTCTTCCCCTTCTAGTACCCCTATAATTTGGATGTTGGAGCGTTTAAAGATGTCCTGGAGGTTCCTAAGCCTCTCCTCAATTTTTTGAATTCTTGTTTCTTCATATTTTTCTGTTTGGTCATTTTTCTCTTCCTTCTGGTCCACTCCCTTGATTCGAGTCCCAGTTTCCTTTGCATTACTATTGGTTTCCTATGCATTTCCCTTCATTTTAATTAGTTTAGCCTTCATATGTTCCTCTAATTTGTGACTAAAATCAACCAATTCTGTGAGCATCCTGATCACCAGTGTTTTGAACTGTGCATCTGAAAGTTTCATTATTTCTTGGATGCTTGGAGTTATGGGCTCTGAGGCTTTGAGTCTTCTTGAGCCATAATGTTTTGCTCTGTTCGCACTTGTTATGTATGAGGAGCAGAGCCTTATATGTTCACCAGGGTGGGGCCACCCAGGTCACTGGTTTGTGATGCAGTATGTGGGGGCGGGGTCAGAAAGGGACAATAGCTATCTTTCCTGCCTGACCCTGCTCTGCTGCTGGCTCTGTCCCTTTTACCGGTTTGGCTGAACGATTCATTGTTGTCAGACTTCCGTATAGTTCAATTTTCTGTGGTTTGGCTATGTTTTTGTTGCTAAAACTTTGTTGTTTTAAACTTGGCTGTGCAAGAAGGCACAGTGTTTCCACGTATGCCTCCATCTTGGTGGAAGTCCTAGTATGTCATTTTATAATCACAAAATATCCGTATTTAAAATGAAGAGCCTACAATCTGAAGATGGAAAATAATGTTCCCTTGTTTACACAGCTAAATAGTGAGAAATCCAAAATTCAAATCCTATCATTCTTGAATTTATAGTACGGCAAAAATTTCTGGTTTTTTTCCTCAATATTTTAAAAAACATTTGCATTATGAATATTTTATATAATTTTTAAAATTTAATTATTGTTCAAGTACAGTTTTCTGTTTTTTACTCCCATCCCAGCCCACCCCCCCAGTGCTCCCCACCTCCCTCCCATTTCCACCCCCCTTATTTGTTGTCCATGTGTTCTTTACCCTAATTCCAGTAAATCTTTCCCCTTTTCCCCCAAAATTCCCTCCCCTCTCCCCTCCGGTCACTGTCTGCCTGTTCTCTATTTCAGTGTCTTTGGTTATATTTTGCTTGCTTATTTGTTTTGTTGTTTAGCTTCCTGTTAAAAGTGAGATCATATGGTATTTGTCTTACATTTTAAGATAACAAGAACTATGAGTATTATATCAGGACTTTGTATACCGTTGGAGATTTTTACATAATGTCTAGAACATCCCTTTAATTATATATACATACATACATATATATAATATATATATGCAAATACAATGTAATTATTTCCTTAGTTGACAAAGCTTCCTGTGTAATTAATTTAAGCATATCAAGTAGGTTTAATTAGTTTAACATTTCTTTTGTAATGACAGAAAAATCTTTGAGATGTTCCAGGTACTCACTGGAACAACCCAAAGCCATTTTACATGTTAAGAAAAAAATGATATCTCCTTTTAAAATGTAAACCCTGAGTAGTTTGTCAAACACACTTTACCAAATAGATCATATATCATTATGAAACAATATTAAATTATCAATTTACCTAAAGTGATAATAAAAGAGTACTAAACAAAAAGTACAGGTAAGCAAAACTTTAATTCTTAAGGCTCAGAAGATTATTTTCTTAAGTAACTAAGGATCTAATCAAGACAATAGAAAACCGTTTTATAGAATCTTTGCTTTCTTGGGAGAAACCTGCTATACTATCTTATCTGAAGTAGAACAAATACAGGGAAAAAACTTTCCTTTTAACAGAGAAAAAGAACCAAACTCTAATTCTGTATCAGCTTACTATTGATACTAAAATTTATGTACTTATTCTTATTTAGCTTAACCATACATAAACTTTCAAGATTTTTTTCATAAACATTCTACAATAATATTAGTCCTTTTTACTTTACTTCTACTTATTCAGAAATAACCAGCTTCAGAAGAAACCATTTCTTTCTAATTTCCTCAAAAATGTATCTCCATATTTTATACTTCTGCCACCAGAAAACAACTTCCCTCCATCTTATTTAGATTTCTAAACTCTTAGAAACCTTAATTACTATTGACAACTAAAAAGTAAATTACAGTATTCCTCAGATTGGCAAATTTATTAATACATTTCATAGCCTTTAAAAATACAGGCAGGGGAGAAGGAGCCATTTTCTCCAAACCAATAGAGAAGAAAAAACCTCAGACAGACTCACAAATGATACAGAAGCAAAAATAAATAAATAAATAAGTTGAGTACTCTTCTAACCTAGTCTCAGATACACTAGGAAAGTTACAAAATTCAAATTCAAATGACCAAATAAGTGCCAATGACCAGTTCACAAAACAAGTACAGTTCCTACAACTATTCCCCTCTCCAAAAGGGTACCCCAAATGCAAAACAAATTGGCGTATACTAAGGGAAAAGCACAAACAGAGGAGAAGCTGTACATGCCAGGGTAGCTTACCCTACTTCTAAACTGAGCCCAAAGCTCACAGGATAACAACTAAGTAATGGGTAGTGTCCAACAGTTCTAGTCCTACTCAGATGGAAGTCCCCAAATGCAGTTGGCTTTGTCCCACAGAAGTGAAAACCCAGAGAGTAAGAATTCCAGCATCCCAGTCCTACTCTCAAATGGAGGCCCCCAAAATGCAGTTGGCTTGTCCCAAGGGAGTGAAAGCCGAGGTAGAGAGGAAGGATTCTTGGCTGCCCACCCCAAAGCCACTTATCTTACAGGCAACTGACCAAACAAAGTCCACAGGCATGTCCTTACTCCAAATGCAAAATGTACAGTGCCTGGAAGGGCCCCTTCCCCAAGACAAGCAGGCCCTGCCAGCTGCTCAAGATTCATTTGGGAATAAGGGGGTCAGAGTGTTTGATCTACCACAGACCCTAGGTCCTGACTAAGGATTAACATTTGTTACACGTACAAGGTATGTATGCCCAGTACTCCAAAAGAAAGGCCAATATTCAATAGATCAGAGTTTTGGAACAAGAAAAGGTTTATTGATTGAGAAGGCCCAGCTCAACAAGAAGAGAGAACTCTCAAATCCATCTTAAGAGAGCTCGAAATTCAGGCATTTTATATGTATCAAGGGAATGGGTGAGAAAGAGGTGGGTGGGGACTGTAGAGAGCCAGAGGCTGAAAAGGGATTCAAGGAAAAGCACAAAACTTCCCAATCTCATTATTAGTCAATCCATTGACCCCTGTTGATCTGAGTTAGTTCTGGAGTCATCACACGTGCATATCTCCCCACCTCTTCGCGGATAAAGGAACTGCTGGAGCCTCAAGCAGAATTCCTCTAGTTAATCAGTGTATCTATAGCAGAAGCTATTAGCAAGCTTGAAGGCCAGAAAGAGGAAGCATTTCACTATATTACCATTTCAATTTTTATAATCTTATCCTTACATTTCCCTATTCTTTCAGTCTAATGGTGCCTGAGTCAGGGCTTCACCGATTGGTTTTGGTACCATGGTTCAGGAATTCCCATACCACAGAGTTATGGAAATTTTTTTATCTCTTGATCATTTTACTCAAAAAGGCTTTGAGTTCCCAATGAGCTGTCAAGCCCAGGGACCCTAGCCCTGGTCTCAATTTTTAACTCGACTTAACCAGCCTGACCAGTGCCCCAAGCAATTGCTGGTCAGTTTTCTTATTGTAATTTCTTCCTTCCAGTCTTTTTCTTTTTTATTGTTATTCAATTACAATTGTCCCCATTCCCACCACCCCCCCCAACCTCCCACATTCAATCCCCCCTCCATTGTCTTTGTCTATGGGTCCTTTATATATGTTCTTTGAGGACCCTTCCCTTTCTTTCCTGTTATCCCCTTCCCCTCTCCCTTCTGGTTTCTTAACAACCTTTTCCCTACTTTTCCCCATTACCGTCCTCCCCTCTGGTCACTGTTAGTGTGTTCTTTATATCCATGCCTCTGGTTCCACTTTGCTTGCTTGTTTGTTTTATTGATTAGGCTCCACTTATAGGTGAGATCATATGGTGTTTGTCTTTCACTCTTTGGTTTATTTCCCTTAGTATAATGCTCTCCAGTTCTATCCATGCTGTCGTGAAGGGTTCCTTCTTTCTTTCTACTGCTTAGTATTCCATTGTGTAAATGCACCATAGTTTTTAGATCTACTCATTTACTGATGGGCACTTAGGTTATTTCTAGCACTTAGCTATTGTGAATTGAGCTGGTATGAACATTGGGGTGCATAGATTCTTTTGAAATGGTTCTTAGGGTATAGTCCCTTTCAGAATTCTTAGGGTATAGTCCCTTTCAGTCTTTTAAATTTTTCCACACTGAGATAAACAGAGCAGATTTGTTTAGAGCCTTTTAATCTTAGGGGACCAACTGGGGGAAAATTGGCCCATTTAGCCTTTGGTGGTGCTATTCTAAATCCTTTGTTTTAATCTCATCAATGTTAATTTTCTTTAGCCCATTTTTTTTCTAATTAGCACATTCCTTATGACAGCTACTATAATTTTAACTTATAATTTCTTTGAAGGCTGTCAGCAGTTTGGTGGCCATAAATGGAGTTTAGCCTATGTGTCTGTCTACCAATAATTTAGGGCTTCCAACCTGAGATACCAAACCAAGTTTTTAGGACATAAAAATTTTAGGTTGTCTTTTAGTAAGAAAAAAAACTTGTTTTACACGTATTTTCTCTACTAATCTAAATTGAAAATAAAAATATTGTCACCACTTTTACTTCCACTGGATCCTGCAGACAGACCTAGGGGCATGGTAACACAGTAAGAATCCTTACCTCCTGTCGGCCTGTGTCAGAAGTCCCAGGCTGTTTTTAGGACATAAATATTTTTGGTTGTCTTTTAGTGAATTTTTTTTCTTTCATTCTTCTTAAGTGTAAGACAAATTTCCAATGTCCTAATTTTTACATTATCTGAAGGCAAATAAGATAGTGTCTGAGTGGACTTTCATTTTTGTTCTAATTTCTTCCATCTAATTAAGAGAATCTTAATGACTAACTAGTATAACACTGAGAGCTATCTATGAAAAAATATTTCTTTATTTAAATTTTATTTTATTAATTTTATTTAGTTATTTTTCAAGTACAGTTTTTTGTCTATTTTTCCCATCCCAGCCTCCCCCGCCCCTTGCTCCCCACCTCCCTCCCATTTCCACCCCCCTAGTTCTCATCCCTGTGTCCTTCCTTTTTGTTCCTCCAAATCCCTCCCCCCTTTTCCCCTTAATTTCCCTTCCTTCTCCCCTCTGGTCACTATCTCCTTGTTCTCTATTTCAGTGTCTTTGGGTTTTTTTTTTTCTGCGTGCTTGTTTGTTTTGTTGTTTACCTTCCTGTTAAAGGTGAGATCATATGGTATTTGTCTTTCAGCACCTGGCCTATTTCACTCAGCATAATGCTTTCCAGTTCCATTCATGTTGTTACAAAAAGGAGTAGCTCCTTCTTTCTCTCTGCAGCATAGAATTCCATTGTGTATATGTACCACAGTTTTTGACCCATTGATTTACTGA